>NC_133143.1:47866430-50683930 GCF_048418815.1 Hemitrygon akajei | reverse complement strand
GTCGACTGTACTCTTTTCCATAGATGCTCCCTGACCTGCAGAGTTCCTCCAGCATTTTGTGTGTGTTGCTTTGGAGTTCGAGCATCTGCAGATTTTCTCTTGTTCTTGAAAGTAGCCAGTAAGCTGGATTGCATGCAGGCTGAAGAAATTCTTTCCAAGGTTGACTGGAGCCCGTGGGCAATGCCAGTAGTCCCAATAACCAAGAAGACTGGATCCGTCAGCGTCTGTGGTGATTTTTAGCTTATTACCTGTCACATGTTATGAGTGATGGAAGTGAACGCCCCATAGACTTTTCATCATGTTCCCTTTCTGCTGCTGCAGAGGAGAAGATACGCAGATTCACAGAGAGACCTTGAGCCTGGTTTGGGGTGTAAAATGTTTCAGCTAGGACTTGTGTGTTTACCCTCACTGCTGATCATCAACCACTACCGTCCATTTTCAATCCACAGAAGGGCGTTCCGCTAACAGCAGCAGCACAAATGCAGAGATGGGCTCTGTTTCTTGGAGGACACAATTACAAGATCAAATTCAAAGGGACAACTGATCATAGAAATGCTGATGAAAGGAAGTACCTGAAAAATTGACCAAAGAGGGACTTCTCTTGATGTATTCGCCCTAATGCAAATTTAAGGTCTCCCTATAACGGCAGAGATGAGCCAAAGGGAAACCAGAAAAGGCCCCACACTCTCTCGGGTCTACATGGCGATCCAAAATAGTTGCAATGTGCAAAGAAACTCCAGCTCCCCGATTCTTACCAGCACCGGGATGACTTGACCTTGAAGGGGATTGCCTTATGTGGAGATTGAGAGTTGTTGTACCATCCAAGCTGAGAGAGCTAAAGTGTTGGAGGAGCTACAGGCCAGTCATCTAGGTATGGTCAAAATGAAAGCATTGGCTCGAAGCTTTGGCCTGGGATAGATCAGCAGATTGAGCAGCTGGGATGCTAACACATACAGAAGGTACCAAGAGCAGTGCTCCTTGATCACTGGGAGTGGTTTACATTGCCCTGGCAGAGGGTTCATGTGGATTTTTCTGGACCATTCATGAGGATCATTCAAAGTTGCCAGAGGTGTTCCCAATAGCCTCCACTACAGCCTTGCACACAACTGATGGGTTGAGAATCCTCTTCTCAAGGACTGGTGTTCCAGAACATTTAATCAGTGACAATAGACCACAGTTTCAGTCATTTCTGAAAATGAATGGAAGAAGAGATATTACATGTGTATCGTACCATCCGTCTTACAAATGGCTTGGTGGAAAGGTTTGTCCAGAGACAAGAAAATGCACTGTGAGCAATGTCAGCAGAAAATACTAGAATAATACTAGTCAATTTTGACCTTGCAATGCGGGACACTCCACAACCAACAACTCACCAACTATGCTGTTTCTGAATTATTCCTTCAGCTCACATTCGGATCTCCTCAAACCCAGTCTCAGAAAGAGTATGCAGGACAAAGAGCTGAAACACACGGAGGGCTCTTCAAACAAGGAGGTTCGACGTCTCACTCCTGGACAAGCAGTCCTGTCGAGGGACTACAGAGATGATCAGAAGTGGGTATTGGGAAGATTAATGACAGAACTGGACCACTCTCCTACTTGGTGTCATCTAGAGATGACACATTGATCAATTTGAGGAGAATAGAGTCAATTCTTAGAGAAGGAAGGTGTCCAGAGCTGTCAGACCAACTTTCTGCAGTTCTAGAGTCAACTCCTACTACCACCACGGAGGAGGCTCCAGAACCTGAGATTGTTTCAGAGGCACAAGACTTTCCCGTCAAGCAGAGTGACTCCCCACTCTTGTTGGGGAAGATGTTATCCCGCAAGAGTAAGAAAGCCTCCATAGTGATTAAATGGGACAATGTAAAATTTACTAAGCTGTGAGTGTCTATATAGTAGTTGTATTATATAGTATACTGTGTGTATATACAGTATATAGATGACTAGACTGCAATATGTTATATATTTGAGTTGAGATGCATTCTATACTGAGTTAGAGTGTATAGCTAAGCAGGTAGGAGTGTTTTGTATTGAATATTTCAGTAATATTGTAAATATATTGTTTGATTAATCATTCTTTATTGTTTACATAATTCATTATGTGTTATATGTAAAAGTAGGTGGATGGCCTACATCATTAAACCAGCACATCACATGTGCATGTCTCACTGAAATAAAATAAAACAAAATATGTATGTGTTATTCTTGGCTCTCCCGTGTTTTTCTTTTGATTAGTTTTTGGAGTTACAAAGCATAACAGTGGGTGGAATAGGAGGAGGTAAAGGGCTGTCAGTAGAGCACTATTACTTTAGTGCCGTGCTCTGAAAACTAAAAAGAACCTGTCCTTGTGTTACTAATGCATGTAGTTCATCAATGATTGCTTTTTCACACCAATTGAATTGTTAACCCATTTTCTTCAAACTTGCAAATCGTGATTGTCTTGGTTAGAATTTCAGATTAGCACAATGGTGTAGTATGTTTCATTTGTTTGAACAAAGCCAGTTTTTTCCACTTTGTGTTAATTGTATAGAATAAAATGCAATCAGCCTGTGTATTCCTTCTCTGCCTAAAATGATAGATGGATTTATCTGTTATTAAAGGGAATTGATTTGAGATAAGTACCTGTCATACTCATTACTCATTCTGGTTCTCACAACATTCCCAAATCCAGTTCGCTGTTTAAATTAGCTCTCTCTATTCAAGCATAAACTATTTTGTCGTAATTCCTGGGTTCTTTACTGCTCAATGATTAAACGTTGTCTGTACAACATGCACGGCTCTTTCTCTGTACACTGCCAACCCCATGTAGATCCAGTGCTGCTTCGTATAATTAGGGTTCAGTGTAGTGATAGTGATTAAGAGAACTGAAGTATAAAGATTGCAAATTCTTAATTTACATTCAAGCACGTGATTTTTTTGGAAAACTAATTACTTGTTTCTGAGCATCCAAATATATATTTTGCTCAAAAACCAATTCATCATTTTGCAATGATCCCAGTTTAGATTTCATTTGACTTTATAATTTTTTCCAGATTTTTACATATCTTCCATTATTTTTCTTTTATGGTAGCCCAGTGGTTATTGCTCTGCAAGACACTAGAGCTTCATGAAGTTGCGTCCTCGGCCCCTTGATCTACTCCCTGTACACTCATGACTGTGTGGCCAGGTTTTGCTCTAGTTCCACCTGCAAGTTTCAAAGTTCAAAGTAAATTTATTATCCAAGTACATATTTCACCATCTGCTACCCTGAGATTCATTTTTTGCAGGCATTCACAGTAAATAGAGAGAAACACAATGATAAACCTCACAAAACAGAGACGGACAAATAACCGGTGTGCAAAATACAGCAAGCAGTGCAATTGCAAAGTGTAAAGAAAAATAATGATAATAATAATAATAATAATAATAATAATAATAATAAGTCAAGTCACTTTTATTGTCATTTCGACCATAACTGCTGGTACAGAATACAGTAAAAACGAGACAACGTTTTTCAGGACCATGGTGTTACATGACACAGTACAAAAACTACACCAAACTACGTGAAAACAATACAGAAAAAAACTATACTAGTTACAGACTATACTATACTATACAGACCTACCCAGGACTGCATAAAGTGCACAAAACAGTGCAGGCATTAGAATAAATAATAAACAAGAGGATAGGCACAGTAGAGGGCAGTAAGTTGGTGTCAGTCCAGGCTCTGGGTATTGAGGAGTCTGATGGCTTGGAAGAAGAAACTGTTTCATAGCCTGGTCGTGACAGCCCGAAAGCTTCGGTGCCTTTTCCCAGATGGCAGGAGGGAGAAGAGTTTGTATGAGGGGTGCGTGGGGTCCTTCATAATGCTGTTTGTTTTGCAGATGCAACGTGTAGTCTAAATGTCCATAATGGCGGGAAGAGAGACCCCGATGATCTTCTCAGCTGACCTCACTATCTGCTGCAGGGTCTTGTGATCCAAGATGGTGCAATTTCTGAACCAGGCAGTGATGCAGCTGCTCAGGATGCTCTCAATACAATCTTTGTAGAATGTGATGAGGATCGGGGGTGGGAGATGGACTTTCCTCAGCCATAGTCTCAATAACTATTGAGAGTGAGTTGTAAAGTCCTTAAAAGGGAATCCATAGGTTGTGAAATCAGTTCAGTGTTAGGGTGAGTGAAGTTATCCCACATGGTTCAAGAGCCTGATGGCTGAGTGATAATAACTATTGTTAACCAGGTGGTATGGGACTTGAGGCTCCTGTACTTCCTTCCTGATGATAGCAGATACCACCATTGTGGGTCACATCTCAAATAATGATGCTTGAAGTACAGGAAGGACAAAGAGAGAGCTTAATGACATCATGTTATGACAACAACCTTTCCCTCAATGTCAACAAAACAAAAGAGATGGCCATTTGCTTCAGAAAGTGGAGCAGTGCATATACTCCTGCCTATATCACTGGTGTTGAGGTTGAGAAGGTTGAGAGTGTCAAGGTCCTAAGTGTGAACATCACCGACTGTGGTTCAGCCACATTAATTCAACAGCAACGATGCTCACCAATGCCTCCACTTCCTCAGGAGGCTAAAGAAACTTGACATGTCCTCATCAATCCTTTCCAATTTGTACCGATTCACCAGAGGAAGTATTTTGCCTGGTTGAACTGCACTGTCTGTGACTGCAAGAAACTGCAGAGAGTTGTGGACACTGCTCTGCATTTCAGAGGAACCAGTTTTCCCTAAGCAGACTCATTCTACACTTCTTCCTGCCTCAGTAAAGCAGCCAGCATAACCAAGGGCTCCATTCACACTGAACATTCCTTCATCTCCTGCTCTCCTATTGAGCTGGAGCTGCAAATGCCTGAAAGCACATGCCACCAAACGCAAGGACAATTTCTCTCTCACTGTTATCAGAGCTTTGAAAGGGCCTCTTGTATATTAATGGTCTCTTGTTCTCACAATCTGCTTTGTTATGATTTTGCACTTTATCATTTACCTGCATGAAACTTTTCAGTAGCATTTACACTTTATTCTATATTGTTGTTGCTTTACCTTATTCCAATTCAATGCACTGTGTAATGATTTGATCTGTCTGAACAGAATAGAAGCCAAGCTTTTCACCGTATCTTGGTACAATGCCAATACTAAATCCAGAAGCTTTGAACAATGATTTAAGGACATAAGTTCAAATCCAACAATGGCAAACTGAGGGAATTTAAAATTCGATTAACTAAATTATGGAATGAAGAGCTAGAATCACGAATAGTGATCAGGTAGCCACTGATTATTGTAAAAATCCAAATTGCTCACTGATATTCTTTAGTGTAGAAAGTTTATTGTTTTTATTTAAGCTTTAAGGTCCACATAAATGTGATTGATTCTTTGCTAACCATTCAGGGGTAATTAAGGTTGGACTAGAACTGGTGGTATAATGAGTGATTCCCATGTCATATGAATGGATGGATAAAACATCTTCTCCACTGTTACTTTTGTTCCCTTTGTTTGACTGAACTTTTATTTGGCATCTTTGGATGGATATTATAGAGGAAACTCACTTGAGGAGAAACAACTAGGAACTTGTAGTCATATAATAAGAGGGAATAAACATAACAAAGATGAAGAGACTTTTTTTTCATTCAGGGAATTCAGTAGCACAGGAAGTTGTGGATGCTTTATTGGTTAGTTACACAAAATATTACGTAGTTCAATACTTCACGTCACCAAAGGACTCAAAGTATATTGTGAATGTGTGGAAGAATAACATGAAGTTTAAGTTCAAGTTGAAGTTTATTGTTATCTGACTGTACATATAAATGTAATGATTCCTTCAGATCACAGTGCACCCACAAAACATATATCACATGCAGCACATAAAACAAAATATTGCTACAAATAAGATAATAAAATATAATTCAAAATGCAAATAGTGTGCAGCACAGGTAAACAGTAAGCAGCTTGCTGTCCAAGTAATGAGACCTCAGTGGTGGCAGGGTACTCATTAGTTTCACAGCTTGAGGGAAGAAACTGTTACCCAGTCTGGCAGTCTTAGTCCTGATGCTCTTGTACCTCCTTCCTGATGGTAGTGGGTCAAAGAGATTGTGGGATGTGTGGCAGCACTGTTCGACAATGCTTTTGGCACCTGGTGAACAACACTTGGTAAATGTTTCAGAAATTATTTTCTCGATTGGTGAAGTAGAAGCAAGAGGGCATGAGACCTATTCATGTTCCTGGTCCTTTTATTCTTATTTTTCTACCACAGTCCAATTGACTTTGGATAATATTAGAGCAAAAGAAGGCATCCTCAACTCCAGCTGGCATGACTAAGCCACTGTTGTACCTCCGCTGGGTTGACAGATGCCAGGGTCCTTCTGACATGTTGAACACCGACAATGACTGAACCCAAGTGTGGAGCAACCCCAACCTCTGTCACGGTGAGTGCTCGCAACGACTGAACCCAGGTGTGGAGGAACAGCAGAATCCGTCACAGTGAGCATTGGCAATAACTGAACTCAGGTGTGGAGGAACAGCAGACTCCGTCACGGTGAGCACTGGCAATAACTCAACCCAGGTGTGGAGGAACAATAGACTCCCATGCAGAGATGGAAACAAGAAGTTATATATTTGAACACGAACTGAGTATCGGAGGCATGTCCAAGTGACACTGCGAGACAAATCATTCTCAGCACGAGAACCCTGATACCAGTGCTAATCAAGTCTGAATTAAGTAATAGAAAATGGAAAACCTATGCCTGTCACAATTATCTTGACAAGATTAAACAAAAAGCACAAGGGCTTAATACAGGTGCTCAAGAAACCCAGAATCCCAATTCTCTATGGGGTCCTGCAGGGTTCATATCAGAAACTGGAATTGTTCCACTTAAGAATAGAAGCTGAAATACATGTTTTGTAGAGATATTTCAAAATTAAGTTGTAACTCAGTAGACCAAAAATAGAACATATTGTTACTGTTGGAAGCATCTGTATCCAAAAGAGAAAGCATTATGATGATTGCCTAAAGGGCTGAAGAGAGATGAAATGTTTTTTAACATAGTAAAATATTATGAATTGGAGTGGACCATGTAAGATTGTATTTAGTTCTTAATTCATTTGTGAGATGTGAGTGATGTTTGAAAGGCAAGTATCTAATGCCCAGTTCTAGTTTTGCTTGAGAAATTTATGCTGAACCACCTTCAGATGATTGTATTCCCACACTAATATTGGGTTGTAAATTCCATTTTGACTCAATGACAAAGATAGTAAGTAAATTGGAAGTATCTTGGAGATGGTGGCACTGCTGCCCTTGATCTTTTTGGTGATTATATTCTGGGTTTTGAAGGTGCTGCCAAAGAAGATTTGGTAAATTGTCATAATGCATTTTCAGGAAACTACATACCACATGCCAGTGTTTCCATGATAGATGGAATTATGTTTGAAGAGCTGGATTGGATCAAAGCAAATAAGTTACTTTGGTATGGGTAGTGTGTAGTTTCATGGGAGTTGTTGGAAATGCTCGATTTAGAAACAACCTGTTTCTTTGCTATAAATTCAGAATGCTATCTTGTATGCTCTGCAATATGGCAATTGTGATTCCATAGGTGGTATTCTCACTGACAATGTGTGCTGACGTTTGGATTCAATGTTAAATTGAAGGCTTGTCCGGTCTCACAAATGGATATGATAGATCACATGCATTTTGATGCAGGAAGAGCTGGGAGTTTGTCCCAGTGACCTGAGCAGTAGTTATTCATCACTTCAACTTTTCTGAATTACATTATCTGAGCATTGTCATTCATGATGTGACATGTAGGTGATGGAAAGACTTTGGAGATTCAGGAGTTGGGTCAATCACTACAGAATAGAAGACGGGAGTACCTCAATGTCACCTTTCATGCTCCACCTATGCTGTTCCTATGTGACTTGTAGACAAATAAATTCTTGGAATGAAGACTCTGGTGTAACATAGCCAATTTGAGCATTGAAAGCTTCCATAAACAGAGACAGAACAATAACCAAATGGCATGTTTATCACTCCTCTTCAGAATATTGCCAGGAGATCTCTACAGGAGGAGGAAACCAGAGGTCCACAAGCCAGTGCCCATCAGGGGATTGGAGGTGGAGAGGCTAAGTAACTTTAAGTTCCTTCTTGTTATCATTTGACGCAAGTGACATCCCAAATAAGGCACAGCATGGCCTTCATTAGATGTCTGTGTAAATTCGGTATGTCATCTGCAATTTGAGAATCTTCTGTAGACGCACAGTGGAGCATATCCTGACTGGTTTCATCACAGCCTGGTATGGAAACACCACTGCTAATTAAAGGTCTATTACTTTTTGTAATTGTTTTCATTAATTAGCATTGATGAAAACAATTACAGAAAGTAATGGATACAGCTCAGTCCGTCAGAGGAAAAGCCCTTGTCACCTTTCAGAAAGCAGCATCTATCACCAAAGACCCCCGTCATCCAGGCCATGCTCTCTTCTCGCTACTGCCTTCGGGAAGGAGGTACAGTAGTCTTGGGTACAAACACAACCAGGTTCAGGAACAGTTATTCCCCCTCAACTATCAGGTTCCTGAACCAGCCTGGATAACTTTACTCACCTCAGCACTGAACTGATTCCACAACCTATGGACTCACTTTCAAGGTCTCTTTGTCCATTTTTGTGTGTAGTTTTTCATTGATTGTGTTGTGTTTTCTGTACCTACTGTGAATACCCACTAGAAAATGAATCTCAGGGTAGTATATGGCGAAATCTACATACTTCAATAATTTACTTTGAACATCCATCTGAATAGAAGTGGGTCTCTGGCTTCATATCAGATACTGTCTCTGATAGTATTACACTCTCTCAGATAGGCTATTCCGTGTCACCCTAGGTGTTTGAGGTCAGTTCTCTAGAATATACCACATTTGGCCTGCTTTATTGGATACTGTTTAAATTTGATTAAGCTACTTACATTGCTAGTCAATTGTGACCCCTAAGACGTTAATGATAGGGTATTAATGAGGGGAATACCTCCTGATGAGGTTGAGGCAAGCGAAGCTCTCCCTACCCCCTCCATTTTGACCAAATTTTACAGGAGCACCATTGACGGTGTCCTGACCAGCTGTGTTACCATCTGGTATGGAAATTGCAAGGCATCTGAGCACAAGATCTGACAAAGAATGGCAAAGGCTGTGAGAGAATCACTGGGGCCTCTCTTCTCATTGGAGATATTTATCAAGAGCACTGCATGTGTAGGGCTCTTGGCATTGTCAATGATCCCTCCTATTGTCCAACAATCTCTCTGAACCCCTACCATCAGGCAGGAGGTACCACAGCATTAGGAAAGAACTGTTAGGATGGAAAACGGCTTCTTCTCCCAGGTCTCATCATGCATGAAGTGCCTGTAGCTTTATACTGTTTACTTTTTAACTTGTGTCGTAAATGCAGCTTATCATTTGTTAAACTACTAGTGGTAACATTACATCGTGTTATGAATGTGAGTTATATGCACTGTGTTGTGCACCTTGGTCCAGAGGAGAGTTGATTTGTTTGGCGGTATGTATGTGTACAGTTGAATGATGATAAATTGACCTTGAACTTGAATTTTGAGGAGTCATTGAGTCATAAACCACAGCTGTTTGCATGGGACAGTGGGCACACCTTGGTACACTGCTTTGACAGGCTGGCTAAACCAGGTGAGGGTAGTTGGCAGCCTCATACCCTGGTGAGTTAGGGACGTGCCTTTCCCAGCATGTGAAGTCAGCTCCGGCAAACTGGGTGGATGAGATCTACAGTGCGAGCCAATGGTCAGGAAGGTGGTGCTGCAATGTTCCGTAGAGAGTGAAAGTCATTTCAAGGCACAGAAGGCATCATGGTTATCCACTGCAACCAAAGAAGACTCTCAGATTTTACCATTTGTTCATACCACTGGACTTGGACTTCAGAGGTCAAGAGAGTGGAATTGTCCCAGTGCAATGGATTTTCCACTTCAGACACTTCCGCACACGTTTCCTGTCATCATGGGACATGACGGGCAGCCATCAGCGTCATACACCGTGGAAACTGACTAAGGACCTTGTCTAAGATAGTCCCATTTCAGAATCCGGTTTGTTGTCACTGAATATGTTGTGGAATTTGCAGTTTTGTGGCAGCAGTGCAGTGCAATACATTCAAAATCTTAGCAGTTACAATAAGAAATATAAAATTAACACATTGTACCAAAAGAAAGCAAAATGGTGAGATAGGTCTTCATAGTTCAAGGACCATTCAGAAATCTGATGGCAGAGGGGAAAACGCTGTTCTTAAAATGTTGAGTGTGTGTCTTCAGGCTCCCGCACCACCTCCCTAATGGTAAAAATGAGAAGAGGGCATGTCCTGGGTGGTGGTGGTGGGTCATTATTGAGCGACCAGTTTCAATCAGAAAGAAGGTACTGAAACAGCAAGACTAGAACTGCCAACTTCCTCCCTCAGGCTGTGAGACTAATGAATACCCTGCCACCATCAAGCTCTCGTCACTAGGTCAGTGAGCTGTTTATTGTACTGCTTACTGGTGCTGCACTTTAATGCATACATTTTGAAATATATTTTATTAACTTATTTATGGTATAGTATTTTGGTTTCTGTGCTGTGTGTAATATATGCTGCATGGGTGCATCATAGTCTGGAGGAACATTGTTTCATTTGGTTGTATATATAACCTTCCTATATGTGTGCTTGTCTAAGTTAATTTTAAATAGTAATGTACTGTAACTATTTCAACCACTTCTCGTGGTAGCTCAGATCATGTACTGATCACTTTCTTGATGAAAACTTTGCTCAGTAGGGTGCTATTAAATTTCTCCCCTCTTACCTTTTGCCCTCATGTTCTTGATTCCCCAAGCCAGGGAAAGAGACTGTGCACATTCACCCTATCAATGCCCCTTATAAAAGTAACTGGATCAAGTCGACTCTTTTTGTTGTTTTTCAAGGAAATTCCATGCATTATATGTGGTATATATATGCCAGTTGTTATTCTGTTAATGGTACTTTCATTTCTAAGTCAGAAAGTTTCAGCCTAAAGAATAGTGTGAAACATCTTATCTGATACTGCAGAAATATATGTAGACAGTGTCCAATGTTTTATTGGAAGGACGTTAAACTAAAACACTGTCTTCTCTTGCAACTGGACATAATACTCCCTGTTTTACTCCCAGAAAAAAGCTGATTGTTCAACATAGTGACCTGAGCATTATTTATTCTTCAATCAATACTGTTAACCAGTCATGGACGCAAGAGATTCTGCAGATGGTGGAAATCTTGAGCAACACATAAAATACTGAAGGAACTCAATAAATCAGGCAGTATCTGTGTAGGGGAATAAACATTTGACGCTTTGGGCCAAGAGCCTTTATCAGGGCTAGAAAGGAAAGGAGCAGAACCCAGGATAAGAAGGTGGGATAAGGGAAGGAGCCCAAGTTGGCAAGTGATGGGTGAAATCAAGTGACTGAGAAGGGAGAGGGGGAAGCTAAGGGGATAGATGGAAGAAGTAAAGGGCTGAAGAAGAAGGAATCTAATAGGAGAGGATCATGGAAGAAACACTTTGGGTCTCATTATCGCTTTGTGCAATTGGATCCTTGATTTCCTCATTTGCAGTCAGTCCAGATTGGCAACAACATCTCCTTCACAATCTTCATCAGCACAAGTACACCACAAGACTGTATGCTTAGGCACCTGCTCTCCTCACTTTACACTTATGACTGCATGGCTAAGCACAACTCCAATGCCATATTCAAGTTTGTTGATGACACCGCTGTCATAGGCTGAATCAAAGGTGGTGATGAATCAGCATGTCAGAGGGAGATTGAATATCTGGAAGAGTAGTACCATAGCAACAGCCTCTTACTTAATGTCAACAAGACCAAGGAGTTGATTATTGACTTCAGGAGGAGGAAATCAGAGGTCCATAAGCCAGTCCTCATCGGGGTATCAGAGGTGGAGAGGGGCAGCAGCTTTAAATTATTCAGAGTTATCATTTCAGAAGTACTGTCCTGGGCCCATCATGTAAGTGCAATTATGAAGAAAGCACAACAGTGCCTCTACTTCCTTAGAAGTTTGCAAAGATTCGGCACGAGATCCAAAATTTTGACAAACTTTTATAGATGTGTAGTGAAGAGTATGTTGCTTGGTTGGATCAGAGCTTGGTATGAAAACACCAATGTCCTTGAATGTAAAATCCTACAAAAAGTAGTGGATATGGCCCAGTCCATCACAGGTAAAGCCCTCCTTACTATTGAGCAGATCTACATGGAGCATTGTCACAGGAAAGTAGCATCAGTCATCAGCAACCCCCACCACCCAGGTCATGCTGTCTTCTCGCTGCTGTCATCAGGAGGAAGATACAAGTGACGCAGGACTCACATGACCACATTCAGGAACAGTTATCACACCTTAACTATCATGATCTTGAACCAGAGGGGATAATTCCTTTCAACTTTCCTTGTGCCATCACTGAACTGTTCCCACAACCTATGGACTCACTTTCAAGGACTCTTCATCTTATGTTCTTGATATTTATTGTTTATTTATTAATTATTATTCACTTCTTTCTTTCATTTTGTATTTGCAGTCTGTTGTGTTTTGTGCACTGGTTGTCCACCCAGTTGGTGTAATCCTTCACTGGTTTTATTATGGCTATTGGATTTATTGAGTATGCCTGCATGAAAATGAAATTTTTTGTTGTATATGGAGACACATACAGTACGTACTTTGATAATAAATTTACATTGAGCTTTTGAACTTTAAACCAGAAGGAGGTGATGGGCAGGTGAGATGAAGGAGAGGGGTGAGACGGTAAGCAGAATGGGGAGTGGGAACAGAGTAGAGGGGAGGAGGGAAGAGGGAAATATCTATGTTCATGCTATCAGACTGGCAGGCCGGAGGCAACCCAGACGTTGCTGATTATAGGAACTTGTGAACAAGCTGGCTTCTGTATTTTCTTTCTTTCAATGTTGTGACTACTTTTGCATGGGTCCATCAGTGAAGGCCAAGTGCTTTAAGATATCCTTAGATTGTGAAAGTTGTTATGTAAATATATCAACCTTGTATGATTACATCCATTTCTAACAGTAAAACAACTACACAAGAGTATTGAAACACAGGGAAGGGGTTGATTTAAGATTTCTCCTTTGCTGGAATCTAACACATATGCCTTTAAATTCAGGGTCCCCTTTTAATGTAATAAAAAGATTCAGAGGAAGGACTTAATGAACAAAAAACAATTTCATGGCTGAGGTGAGTTGTATCTGCTGGAACAGTTTTGCTTCATGGTCTATTGTGTTCCATGGATTGCTGGTAATGGATTGCAGCATTTTATTTTATCTGACAAGACCTATTGTTTTAGTTTATATTACAGAAAATGAGGAGCAATTAAATTCAGAAAGGGTTAACTCCATTCTGTCTGGGTGTATAAAGGCTTGGTTTGACAACTGCAAAGAAAAAAACTACGGAGAGTTGTACTGAGAGTTGCATCTCAGCACATCGCGGGAACCGGCTTCCCTTCTATGGACTATACTTCTCACTGCCTCAGTAAAACAGCCAGCTTAATCAAAGTTCCCATCCCCCCTTCCCAGACATTCCTCCTTCTTCCTTTTTCCATCGGGCAGAAGATTCAGAAGTCTGAAAGCACACACCACCAGGCTCAAGGCCAGCTTCTATTCCAATTCTGTCAGGCTCTTGAACATACCTCTAGACTCTTGGCCTCACAATTTACCTTACGGTCTTGTACTGTATCATGTAGTTATTTTTATAGATGCACCGTAGAAAGCATTCTCACAACTCGGTATGGAAGTTGTCCTGTCCAAGATTGGAAGAAGCTGTAGAAGATCGTGAACATAGCCCAGCATATCACACAAACCAATCTTCCATCCTTGGATTCACTTTACACCGCACGCTGTCGGAGCAGTGCTGCCAGGATGATCAAGGACACCACCCACCCAGCCAACACACTTTTTGTCCTTCTTCCCTCTGGGAGAAAGTTCAGGAGCTTGAAGATTTGTACAGCCAGATTTGGGAACAGCTTCTTTCCAACTGTGATAAGACTGCTGAGCGGATCCTGACCTGGATCTGGGCCGTACCTTCCAAATATCCGGACCTGACTTGCACTACCTTACTTTCCCTTTTCTATTTTCTAATTATGATTTACAATTTAAATTTTTATTATATTTACTTCGATTTGTACTTCAGGGAGCGTGAAGCACAGAATCAAATATCGCTGTGATGATTGTATGCTCTAGTATCAATTGTTTGGTGACAATAAAGTAAAGTTAAAGTAGTTGCACTGAACTCTTTCTGTAGCCGTTGCACTTTATTCTGTATTGTTACCGTGGAACCTTGAACTACCTTAATGTACTGTGTAACAATGTGATCTGTGTAAACGGAATGTTGTGACAAGTCCTTGACAAGGATGGTTTGCATTCAAATGCTGGAGTATCCAAGATTAGGATCAAGACAGGGAATAAAACTGTATCAAGAGCTGGGCTAGATGATATATCCGGTTGGGCTTATGATTGAGCACTGAGGCTCCGTTCAGGTGCTTTTTAAATACTCAATTCTTGGCGCCCAGAACATGATTGCCAATTAGCGGGATGGTCCTGACCCCTTAACGGGGTCGCGTCAGCTATCCCGAAGAGCCGGAGCGTCTAAATCCCAGAAGCTGGCGCAGTTGGGAGCATCTCGTAACGTATGCAAGACGGGCTTTTCACTCTATCTTGGTACATGTGACAATAATAAACCAATTTCATTACCAATACTACAGGAAAGTATTGCCTAGCACGGGGATTGGGACAATTCATCTGAACAGCAGAAAGAAGAAGCCCTCTCATTTGTTCTTGCAGCTCTGAAAAAGTAGGATACCCTTTTGTATCCTGGAATGAAGCAGAAAGCAATGAAATGGTATTGTCTGTTGGAACACTGCAGCTTCATGACTACTTTCACAATTTCTGCAGGTATTTTCCTGATCTCCTGCTTTAGCTTTGCTGGACAATTGGAAAAACTGCTGGGAAAAATGTGTTAATTGGTATTTAAGCTATTTTTCTCTGGAGAATCTGCGACTTCTCACTTAAACAGGGATCAGCCACTCTGCATCGATTGTTAGGGCCACTATATTTATGCTTTCAATAGGATTGCCTGATGTGTAAAACTGATGGAAGAAAATCAATATTATGTGCTCTGCATTATTCCAAGGGAATTGATATGCATTCATACAGAACATTAAATTTTTACAGAACGTTGGCTTGTATGGGCCGTGATCTTACTATAATTAAAAACCACTTAACCTTTTGAGATTGCAATATTATTTCTCACCCACAATGTATGCTAAAGTGCACCTACACGTCAGATAATAATGCATTTGGCATCTCTGTGCTTGTCAAGAAAGTATCTTGCAGTAGAGTGAAATAACGTACCTGTGTCTGTTACAGACAAAATTGTGTCATTTTCTGGGTAGCTTGAAATATTGAAGCTCTAATGCTCAGTGTCCCCAGAGTAATGACAGTAATGTCATGAAATTCATTCCTACTGGAAGGCAGTTTCTTGACAAGCCCATGGATGTCAGATGTATAAATATCTACTGATTTTATAGGAGCACATTATGCTTTTAGGTGATAAATTCTTTCTCCCCCTCACAAGGATAAGTAATACTTAATTGCATTAAGTTCATAACTCCAATAAAGTAGCAACTTTGAAATCATTAGAAACTGATATCACTATCTGGCAGATGGCCATTGGCAAAGCTTTGCAAATGGTATTAAGACTGATATGTAGAGTTTAATAATTATCACTGAATTAGGCATATTATATGATATCAGCAGTTTCTTTGAAGCTTTGTACAGATTTTGTGACGTTTACACCAGTTAGGCACTCAAGAATATAAAAATGTCAAAAGACAACTATCTGATTGTTCATTCATTAATTCCACCACATTCTTTATCCTTTGACCAAGAAGAAAGTCGGACGAGTGGTAATAATTTGTTCAAGATAAGGACATTTGCTTGCAAATTAATCCAAACATGCACTCCAATCACAGTCCCTTTCCTTTCAAAAGTAGTGAGTGTCAAAAGGTTTGAGCACATTTTGTGGAAATGGAGAATTCAGAACAAAAAGAAAAGTAATGTTCCTATACAAGAAATAAATAACAAAATCACAGTGGAAAGCATTTAATGACAAACATTCATGTAGTAACCTTTCTGACAATGGTTTAGCTGTCAGGAAGGCTACTGGTAGAAATGTTGCTATTAAAGACCTGCCAATCTGACTTTGTTGTTTAAATAAATCACACAGGAAGACTTTATCCACCCAAGTTTCCTTGTCAAAATGATCTCTTTCTATCTCTCTCAAAATAACTCTCAGGTTTTGGTTAGGAAGCCAAAAGACTGGACTGTTAAATAAGTGGGGGGGGGGGGGGGGGAAGGACCATTCAATAGAATGCAAAGCCTCTGCCTTTTGGGCAGATCCAACTAGTTTATATACATCTGCTCTCTCGAGTTTAGCATGGACATTACATTAGAACCTGTACTTTAGCTGCAATGGGAAGATTTCAGTCGAAACATGCTGTTAACAAGGCATGGATTATACGGTTTTTCTGTTACAGTGAGCTAGATGAAATCCATGTTAAATCAAAGGTCACATTTTACCCTGGTGATATGCCGAGGATTCCGTGTTTTCTTCTGACTTGAAATATCATGGCTGATACTGATTCTCCTATGATATTTGTACATGATTTTATATCACCTGTTGTACATAACACAATGTTTTTTCATTCTTATGTTTTATCAAAATGGAGTCCTACAGGAAAAATAATACCAATGTTTATCAGCTAATATAGGGGAGCGTAATTTTAAAGTAATTGAAGGAAAGTATAGGGGGATGTTAGAGATTTTTTCTCCACAGAGTGGTGTGTGATGTGGGGGGGGGGGGTGTGTGTGGGGAAACACCCGACCAGTGATTGTAGGAGTGGCAGTCTAAGTAAGGGTTAATGTGAGAGGAGCGTTTGATAGCTGCTGGGGTTTGGAAGGTGGGGGGGGGGGGTATCTCATTGAAATCTATTGAATATTGAAAGGTCAAGATAGAGTAGGGGAGTTTTGGGCCAGAGGGTACAGTCTCAGAATACAAGGACGTCTCTTTAGAATGGAGATAAGGAGTAATTTATTTAGCCAGGTGGTAGTGAATCAGTGGAATTCATTGTCACAGATGGCTGTGGAGACCAAGTCATTGGGTATATTGAGTGTGAGATTTAAAAACAACCCAACGATGACCAATCAGAATTCAAATGGATCTGATGGCTCAGTCCAACCTTGGATCTAGATACAGAAACTTCAGATAAGCTCCAGACTCCTGTGCCTAGCATAGAGCACCTATGCTTTTGTTATGAGGTCGCAGGCCTATGATAAGCAGCCAAAGTTTGAAACTTCTTGAGTGAGGAGTTCTGGCTTGAAACAAGGGTAGGCCATTTAGGTGTAAAATGAGAAATTTCTCCAAGTAATTATCAACATCAGCGAACTATGGATATTTAATCATTGAATTCATTCAAATTAGAGAAGTATAAATTTTTAGATATTAGAAGAATCGTGATGAGCAGTAAAGGTGGGAAATCATCTTTGAATGTAGGATAAAGTATGAGGGGGCTGAAAGTCCTGGACTTGCTTTTTTTTTTCTTATAACCTTATGGTCAGCCTCATGTAAATGCTACAAATGCATTTTCTTCCCTTTTCCTCTTCTCTTCCAGTCGATCCCATTGACAATCCATCCCAGGGGCACCTGGGCACAAGTTGCACTGTCTCCCGAAGTGTTTGCCTTACAATATCTGGTTCTAAGTATGTTCCAAAAACTCCTTCACTTGCAAGAAATCACCTCGTAGCAGCTACGTGGTGGCAAAGCCAATACAGAATCAATCTGTCCTGATCTGATCAAACTCAAGTATGAGTCTAAGGACTTTTCACTGCTTTTGTATGTGACCTGGCACAAACCTGACACGAATGGATGGGTCTCATTTGGCTTGGGTCAAGAAATCTGGCTCAAAAGTAGAACCATTTTATTTACTTAGATCCTGTTGTATATTTGTAAATTTGGCCCCTGACCCCTTGGTAATGTCCAAAGCAGTAAATCAGAGTTAGTTTGCAGTATAACGCTGGTGGAAAGTGCAAGTTATAGCTGCATAATTCTTTTTGAAAACTATGTCATTAAAAGGTTTCCTTCATCATTTCCTTACCTGTGTGGGATGACTTGTCAATCAGGGAATGAGACATATTTCCCAAGCATAATGAGAACTATGAGCCATAACCCATGAGGGATTTTACACCTAGATTTCAATCTTGACTTTAGTTCAATATGCCTACAAGAGAAGGAAACTTTGGGACCAAATGCCATTATATTGGGTGTAGAATCAGGTGCACTCCAACTTTGACACCTGTGTACATTGGGTCCCAATCCACTCTTCCCACACCTCGCCAGGGGATTTTCTTGTCAAAATGGACTGTCCACATGGGCAGAGCTACACTCTACTGCTTAAAGCATTGCCCTATGAAGTTGGAAGCAGATAGGTGGAAGTCACAGGGCAGCTGATAATTTAAATGAGAATTTTAAATTATTATTTGTGGCAATCCTTCACTGGGTTTGGGTTATTTTACAGAAGTGGAAGCATTTTTTTATGGCAGAGAGTGTATCTTTAAAGGCCACCTTTGAGGAAGGGTGAAACTCACAATAATTTAGGGCAGGAAAAAATGTGCTTTGAGAATGTAGAATACCTGTTACCTATTGCCTACCCATTCTGTTAAGACTCAGATAAAGACTCGGACACAGAATGTACATCCCTGCCATCACCACATGTATCACCATCCATGAGAATCCGGGACCACGGGGTTGATGTAAAAGCAAACTTCTGACAGTACTGGCTCTCCACTTCCCTTCCCCATCTCTCGCAACTCATCACATGATGCAATGAATTCACTTTAATCTTTCAGGTAAGATGTCTGAAAATTAGGTTAAGTAGTCAATCTTCCTGAGAGTAGATCAGAGCATGCCAGATTTGGGAATTAGTAATGTCACACAGAGCTGGACCGTGGAATTTTGTCTGGTCAAAATGAGCACACATTGTCAGAGCCTCCAAATGGTCCTTCTTAAATCTAATGGTTGATCCTGTTTATTGAGTGTTAGAAGAAGGGAGTGTCAGAAGTACGAGAAGGCTCATTTTTCATCTGAGGCACTGCACCAAGCAAAGAATAAAAGAAAATGCACCCCCACCCCGAATAAAAACTTCTACAAGGGCGAACAAAACTTAATGTTTTATTCATGATTGCAAGCAGAATATCATTTGATTGTCAGACAGCAGAAGGCAACAAACAGCAGGCAACAGCTAATTAGTTCTGAGCCAGAAATGATGGTGAAGAAGACACAGGGTAATCAAAACTTTTGTAATTGGAATTGTGGGAACAGGTGCATAGCAATCCATAGATACTTTTCAAAACAATATTGATTTCCCATTAGTTCCTTCAGTAATTGTCTTTTTGAAAGACAAACACGGCATTGATATACATGTGATATATTCAACTCTAATTTGATTCTGACTCCAAAACTAAAGGACAATGCACAATGTCTTCAGGATTTGTACATATTTACTAATAACTCACTCCATGTGAGCCCGAAATATGAAGATAAAATGCACACATAGTCACCAAATTAAGCAAAAAAGTTTTAAATTCAAATAGATGAGTTTTCATCAAAAAGGACACAATAGGTTATGAACAGTTATTAAAGATTAATTGAGCCTCCACCTCCACAACTGCTGCTTCATCTATTGGGCAATTCACCTTCCTTTTCAGTTTGTATTTAAGGTAATCATTTTGTCTTCATTGTTTGTAAGAATTGAAGGAGTTTAGATCATGAAGAGCTGATATACAGAAATATAATCCATTAGGACAGGTATATTTGAAAAGGCATTTAAGGAAAGACATGCAGCATAGTTAAGTAAGAGAAGTAATATTAATCGCATATGATATGTAAATAAGATTATTTTAGACAATAATAGATCCCACTTCTTTCAAGATTTGGGTCAATGATACGCCCAATGGCTCTTTATAATTTGTTAAATTTGTCATAATCATCATTATGTGCCATGTCATATGATGCAGGCAATCATGGTCTTCCATCTGTCATGAACATGATTCTTCTTAGCAAATTTTTCTACAAAGTGGTTTGCCATCATCTTTTTCTGGGCAGTGTCTTTACAAGACAATCTCTTCAGATACTTTCTGCCTGGCTTCAATGTCACATAACCAGGACTTGTGATAGGCACCAGTTGCTCCTACAACCATCCACCGCCTGCTCTGATGGTTTCATGTGACCCTGATTGGAGGCTAAGCAGGTGCTACACCTTGCCCAATGGTGACCTGCAGCTTGCAGATGGAAGGAGCCTCCCTTGGTAGAGACGCATCTGTACCCTGAACTCCCAGAGGGGGCTAAGGGCCAGATGTTTGGCCAAATATGCAAGCTTTGATGATCTTCTTGAAGGAAGAAAGATGGACAACTTGAAAGAGAGAATTCCAGAGTTTGTGATTTTGGTAGCTGAAAGCACAATTACTTATAATGCTTAGATTAAATGAGGGATGCCAAAACAAAACTAGAGGAAAATAGGTATCTTAGAACAAAAGAAGATTGCAGAAGGGACAGATCAGAGGGTATTGGAAACAAAAGAATGAGAACTTTAATGTTCAGTTATCAAAAAACTGGGAGTCATTAGACATTAAACATATGTGATGTTGAAGCTTTATAAGACACTGGTGAGGCCTCATCTTGAGTGCTGTGGACAGTTTTGGGCCCCTCATCTTAGAAAAGATATGCTGACATTGGAGAGGGTCCAGAGGAGGTTCACAAGGATGATTCCAAGAATGAAAGAGTTATCATATGAGGAATGTCTGATGGCTCTAAGTCTGTACTCACTGGAATTCAGAAGGATGGGGGGGGGGGGGGATCTCATTGAAACCTTTCAAATCTTAGAAAGGCCTAGACAGAATAGATGTGGAAAGGATGTTTCCCATGGTGGGAGAGTCTAGGACAAGAGGGCACTGCCTCAAGATAGAGGGACACCCTTTCAAAACAGAGATGTGGAGAAATCTCTTTAGCCAAAGGGTAGTGAATTTATGGAATTTGTTGCCACATGCATCTGTGGAGGCCAGGTCATTGGGTGTATTTAAGGCAGAGATTGATAGGCTCTTGATTGGACATGGCATCAATGGTTATGGGGAGAAGACTGGGAACTGGGGTTGAGGAGGAGATAGAAAAAAAGGATCAGCCATGATTGAATGGGGGAACAGACTCAATGGGGCAGATGGCCTCATTCTGCTCCTATGTCTTATGGTCTTATATGGATTCATGGTGAATGAGACATTGTGATTGTAAACATGGGCAATAGACTGTGTACAGCAATGTAAGCAATAAAGGAAATACAAGCTAAGTTTCATACAATTGATTGACTAAGCATTGAAACCTCTTCATAATGTTGTGTATGTTTAATGTTAACTTGATGACTATGGATATGGATACCAAAAGCAACCTGTGTCATATACAGTTGGTATGCCCAGCCATTATTAAATAAGTCACTACAGGTAAATCTATGACAAAAACAAGACTCTGAAAAAAGCAGGCTAGGAATCAAAACAAATATCGGTTTGCACAGTGACACCTCGCATAACTACTTACTGGTTGATTGATATTTGCTGTCTGCGTAGTTGTATGTCAGGGCTTTGTAATCAATAAAAATATGTTGCAGGTGATGCATGCAAATTTAAAATGTTGGAACTAGAACGTGTTATATCTGAGCACCACAGTATTTATTGGACAATATAATAAAAATGATAAATTACTCACACAAATAATAATTTGGGAACAAAATATTAGAATGACAGAACATAAAGCTGTTGAATAATTGAAGTTGCCTCAATCTAGTTTAATCTATTCACTATTCACAATCCTCTGTGTCAAACACAAACACAACTTAAGTGTAAATGTAATGTATAAGCTCCCTCTTTCTTGTAACTCCACTTTCTTGTTCTGGCTCCCAAGTTGGCTGCTCTGTGTCTGACCTGCAACAATATTCGAATGAAGATGTTTATTTTTGTCTGGTAAAGGACACATCATGATAAAGTCATTGTCACGATGGGCAGATGTGTAGTTGGGGAAGTCTGGCTTCTGCTCTACATCTTTCTTGGGGTTACTTTTTCTGTCATCATTATTGACTATTTGAATACTATTGCTGTAATTCAGGCTTTGAAATAAATACCTATTCCAGCTTCATAGTACATACGTAGATTTGGCTTGTTTAGAATTTTATTTTATTTTATCGATACATAAAATGCACCTGAAATTCACAAATCCATTAACAATATATATTTTTAATCGATTTATATATTATATTAACAATATAACTGCTGTTATAGCCACAGTTTAAGTGAAGTTTACCCTTTATAAATTAACTTTTAACTTATAGTTGGAATGCAGATTTTGAGACTGAATAACACCACAGACATCTTACCTCCTGCATTTATATCTGTGTAAATAGTTGTATTGATACTGACTGATTAGGACAAAAAAGTTTTATGCAATAAAGCAAATGCAAGCAGTCGGAAAGTGCCAAGAAAAATTGCATTCATCTGCTAGCATTTTATATAAAATGTCATGCCAAGGTATACATTTAGGAGCCTTTGCCTCAAAGTAATTAGATGTGAAAAAAAGCAATATTAATGTTTATATCATGCATTTGGTGTTTAAAAGGTCAGCACAACATCATGGGCTGAAGGACCTGTGCTGTTCTATGATCTATGTTCTTGGTCAGTCCAAAATTTGTTGTGTGCAATAACTCTTTTTGAAATGTAGGCAGTAAATCTGAGTACAACTAAATCCCACAAACAATGATGAAGTAAAATACCAAAGTAATTTGTTCTTTCTTCGGTTGATTGACTTCAATTATTCCACATAGAATGTAACACACACAAAACGCTGGAGGAACTTAGCAGGTCAGGCAGCATCTATGGAGAACAATAAAGAGCTAACTTTTTCAGACTGAGGGCCTTCATCAGGACTTGCAAATATAAATCTTTTTTTATTTCTATACTGCAGGGCATTTTCGGTTATTTATCAGCTTATCCATCAAAACATCACCTCACATTCCTTAGCAATGAATTCAAAGTATGGCATGAAATCAGGATCAGAGAACCTTAAAAACTGAAAGTAAAGGTTATTCACTGTAAAAGGACCACTCTGCTTGATTTCTACCCATTCTGACTTTTGAGGCAGATTGGTAGGGATCAGAACCCTGGAAAGAAACTTGAGAATAAGAGTTAGATCATGTTGTTTGCCCAATTTGCAAGGTAAAGCCTGCAAGTTAGGATGCAGCCATTTTTGGATACCTTTAGGTAAAATTTTAGGCATGCTATGTTGCTGCTGGAATGGAACTTGTGGGCTGCCCCCAGCACATTCCTGGGTGTGCTGGACATTAATGCAAACAACATATTTCACGGTATGTTTCAATGTATATGTGATAAATAAGTATGAATCTGTATCTGAATCTGAAACAATGCCCTTGTTTTTGTCTAATTCCTCGTGGTTGCTCAAACACTGTTATAGAATGCATTGAACTCTCGAGGGACTGCCACAGATGGAACCTTTTCTTCACGTGGGTTCTTTAAGCAATTCTTCACTAACAATGGAGCTGACAACAAAGAAATATTTTCATTAAAAAACTCTTTCCATGTATCCTTCAAGCCATTCCCAAAAGCTTTATGGACAATAAATAATTAAAGCTTAGTTATTTCTGTAAACATAGCGAAATATCCCCACTGCAAATTTTAGTGATGTCGAGATGGGACTTAATCTTGCCCTGATAACTGGTGACAAGTAATGAACTTTTCCTTAAAAATGATGCATTGAGATGTTTTTGCATCCACCTGATGAGATGGACTGAAACATGATTTAACATTTCATCCAGAAACCAGTATTTCTGATGGCGTAGTTCTTCCCTCAGTAATTGGAGCATTAGCCCAGATTTTGTGCTCAAAGCTAGGGTACGGGAACATGTAGCCACAGCTTTCTGAGCTGTGACAGGTACCCACTGGAACACAAGTCACACTCAGTTAAGCAGGAGAAAAAAATAGCTGATGAGCTCCCAGGACTTGAATCCTCCATTAATGTGTGGAAGCCAAATTCAATCTGCAGTTCCCTGAAGAGCAAGCACGAGGAGACTGCATTCCTCCAGGAAGGAAGTAACAGAATCTTAATATCTTCAGACTTGCAGTCAAGCGCCTAATACAGTAAAAGTCATTGCAGCCTTGAAGTTCTTTGCCTCTGGCTCAGTCTAGGATGCCATAGGGCATATCAGCAGGAGTCAGAATTCAGTTCTCTCTGGATTAAGTACACAACTGATTTCATGGTTGGTGGAGAAAATACTGAGATGAAATCGACAAGTAATACATCCTAGAAAGAAAACATGTGGCCTTTACCCCTCAGGTAAAGCTACCTGGTTTATCCCACTTTTATGGTCTATCCCAATATTCTTGTAGATACTTTGCATTCTAAAATATATCCAGTTCCCTGTGAAATTTCCTATTGATTCTCCACTCACTAGACTTCCAGCTATATCACAGTTTATCTTATCAAAACAAATCTTGGTCAATGCTTTTGATTCTTTTCATGGATGCTATAATAGTGATCGTGAATATATTGTGAATAGATTGTGATAATTACTATTATCACGGTGTCCTTGCAAATGACCCTCTTGCCAATGGACACAGTCTGCCTAGAGGGTGATCGCCCTATTCTTTGGGAAAAGCAGGATCAGTATGTAAGGTCACAAAATCCAGAGATGGCAGCAAGAGAATCATTTTGACAGCTCTTTTTAGTTGAGAACCATGTGTTCAAGAAATGTAATAATTGCATCTGGACAATCCATGTACCTTCAATGGTCACAAATAACACTGCCATCTGCACACAAGATGATACTGTGCTCTTCCAAGCTCTCTGTCATGGTTTGCAGCAATTCAAATACACATTTGGGATTGCTTGTATGCCCAAGTTAGTATGGGTTTTGCCATTGGAGGCAAGGCAATAGCAAGAGCTCACATTTGTCACTGTGGGTCGTTTAAAAATTTCTTGGAAGCTATTGAAACTTAAAAAAAACTTCGTAGGAAGTTAAATTGAATCTAAGATGCTTGGAGAGATTTAGAAAGCTTTTTTAAAAGTCAGCAAGCCACTTAAAAGTTCCTGCCAAGGATGGTCATAGCTATTACAAGCACCCATCATGCAAATTGCATTCAGCATTTCAAACCTGGTGCAAAATCTTCAGGTGAGTTATCTTCATAAGCAGCAGGCAAAATGCACAAGTCCACGTGCCTCATTGAGCACTGTGGAAATTTAAACATTGGTTGTATCTTCAATGCAGTTTGCAGAGTTGCGCTAAATTGCTGACAGCAATTTTTTGCATTAAGCTAAGCATGTGCAAAAATCCTAAAATTGCTATCATTTCCATGGAGTAATGGAAAAGAGTATCATTGCATTTGCTATCATTATATCTATAAAATCCAATTCATCACCTTTTCCTAAATGCTAGATCTCTAACTTATGCACCCCAGTCCTTTTCGATATACCATGGTTGAGAGATTTAGGAATAGGAGAAAAAGACCATACGGACACCTGAGAAAAGAGCAAGAGTGAACCACTCAACCACTCAAAGCTGCTGTGCCACTTAACTAAATTGTGCTTCCACATTTCCATCTGCCCATTGATCCCTTTAGGTACCAAATACCTATCCAAAACAATACTTAAAGACTGCCATGTGGTGTGTTGGCTTATAGGCCGGTCAAAATCTGCTTCCGCCATGTCAATCATTGGATTGGCCCATTTAAAGGCTGCGGCTGCTCTTTCCTATTGGTTGGTTTGCCTGCCACAGCACTGGTTTCTGGTTCCTGCCGCCTCGGGGGTATAAGAATAGCACACGTGGGACACTTGGCTTCTTTCTTTTGTCTCCCGGGTTGATGTTGTGACCAGCAATGAAGAGCCATTGAGAAAGAGCACTGCACACATAGCTACATGCCTGGTTTAATGTTTCATTGTTCATTTAAAAATAAATTGTTAATGCGCCCATTCGCAATCTGTGTCTTTTCTATTTCACTCACTGGGTCCTTGAATCTGCCTCCACTTTACAAAGACTATGCTGCCATTACCCTTAGGGGGTAGATGTTCCAAACACTCACAGCTCTCTTGGCAAGTGAACTTCAGCCTATCTCTGACGGACAAGGCAGGAACCGGGTATTGATAGTAGATGATCAGCCATGATCTCAGAATGGTGGTGCAGGTTCGAAGGGCCGAATGGTCTACTTCTGCACCTATTGTCTATTGTCTATATGAGTTACCTGTAGTCATAGACTCATTGAGCCAAGCAACACACTAACAGGCACATTAGCCTAACTAGTCCATTCCAACCATTATTCTCATTTAAGCTTGTCCCATTTGCCTGAGTTTAGCCCATCTTCCTCTAAGCCTTAACTATCTATCCACCTATTCATGTACCTTTTAAATGTTGTTAACATGCCGGCCTCAATCACTGCCTCTGGCAGCTCATTCCATATACTAACCACACTTCAGGTGAAAAGGTTGCTTCTCAGGTTTCTACTAAATCTCTCCCCTCACCATAAACCTAGGCTTTCTTGTGTTTGATTTCCTAGTCTTGGGAAAAGACTGTGCACATTTACCCTATCAATGCCTCAGAATTTTATACCGCTCAAAAAGATCACCCCTTATTCTCCTATGCCCCAAAGAAAGAAGTCCCAACTTGCTCAATGTCTCCATAACTAAGTCCCTCAAATCCTTGCAATATCCTTGTAAATTTCCTCTGTACTCTTCCGAGCATAATAGCATCTGTCCTACAGCATGGTGGCCAAAACTGAAATAAAATTCCAAATGCGGCCAATACCAATGCCATCTTCAGTTGCAACATAATATCCTAATTTCCAGATTCAGTGCCCTGACTGATGAAAGCCAGTGTGCCAAAAGCATTCTTCACCTCCATCTCTACCTGCGACCCCACCTTCAGTGAACCATATACTGTACCCTATTCCGAGGTCTCTTTGTTCTACAAGGGCCTCAGTGTCCTACTGCTCAATGTGAATGTCCTACCCTCATTTGTCTATCTAAAATGTAACCTTGCATTATTCCCCATAAAACTTTATTCCTTAGGCCCACCTGATTAGGATCCCTCTGTAAATCCTGATAACCACCTTCACTGGCAACGTTACCACCTATTTTAGAGTCATCTGTAAATTTACTATGCTTCCACATTCTCAACCAAATAATTGATTTGAATGTGTATTGCATTGATCAATGTAGTTTTAGATTCTCCCACAAGAGGAAACATCCTCTGAGTATCCATCCTGTTAACACACCGAGAATCTTATGGTTTAACCAAGATCCTTATCACTTTTTAAAACTCTAGTTTACAGTACTGTGCAAAAGTCTAAGGCACACATATATAGTTGCAGCAGGAGCAAAGGATGTTGGGAATGGTGACGATGGAGCACCACAGGAGGGGCTTGGGACAGGTGATAGAGAAGGAGTGCCAGGGCTGGGGGGGTGGAGTGGGTGCAGACACACCCAACCCTGAGACACAGACAAAATGCTGGTGGAACGCAGCAGGCCAGGCAGCATCTATAGGAAGAGGTACAGTCAATGTTTCCGGCCGAGACCCTTTGTCAGTCCTGATGAAGGGTCTCGGCCCGAAATGTCAACTGTACCTCTTCGTATAGAAGCTGCCTGGCCTGCTGCGTTCCACCAGCATTTTGTCTGTGTTGCTTGAATTTCCAGCATCTGCAGATTTCCTCGTGTTTGCATCCCTGAGACACATGTCATTTGATTCCAAACAATTGGTTTATTGATTTTTACGGAATGTCTCTCTGGTGCTTCCTACTCCCTCCCTTCTCCCTTTTCCTTTTCCCAACCTTGCCCCTTTCCTTGCCCCCTTTCCGCTTTCAGTCAACAACACAGACTCATATCAGACTGAGGTTTATCATCACTCACATAAGTCATGAAATTTGTTTTTTTTTCTCGCAGTAACAGTGCAGTGCAATGCATAAAATCGCTATACTGCTGTGCAAAAGTCTTAGGCACATGTATATAGCTAGCACAGTACTTTTATGTACTGCACTGTACTGTTTCTCTTCTGTTTTGAACTAAAGTGTATCCCTGCTACTTTCCAGTGGAATGGAACTCTCTCCTTTTGTAGGAAAATTGAAAAATTAAAACCAATGCAGCAACTTACTTGCCACTTCTGTTAAGAAGATAGTTTCCCATACCTAGACTCCACCCTTGTTGCTTCCTGTACTCTGCACTGGCCCTGTGACAGTAGTGACACTCTTTCATTGCCATCAGTGTCTGAACAACAGTCAGAGATCCTTATGAAACATGTAAACTAGCAACATTTCCTCAGTGCCACTTGCTCTCACCCTGCAGAAAGGGCCAGAATCTATTAAAAGAACACCATTACGATTGTGCCAACTCTTTGTGCAGGGTATTACGATGTATAGACCAAGTTCAAGTTTAATTATCATTCAACCATTTGTGAATACAACTGAACAAAACCCATCCAGGGCCAAGGTGGGGGACATACAGAGCACATTTAAGATAGCAAGCAAACATACAGTCACTAAAAAAAAAGATAAATAGCGGCCAGCCTGTGGACAGCACGGCCAATACAACAGGGCATAACTTAAGGTATTGGGAAGAAAGCACAGGGGAGATGTCAGAGATAGGTTTCTTACACAGAGAGTGGTAGGTGCATGGGACACACTGCAACAGTTGGTGGTAGAGGTCAATGCATTAGGGATGTTTAAGAGACCCTGAGATAGGCACATGAATGAAAGAAAAATGGAAGAGAAGGGTTAGAGTGTTCTTCGAGTAGGTGAAAGGGTTGGGACATCATTGTGACTGAAGGGTCTGTACTGTGCTGTGTTCAATGTTCTATGTTCATTGGAAAAAGCCATTCCATTAGATTTCCTCCTCATACGTCTCTGACTCAGCAGAATGAGAGAACCTAAGAACATCAGCAAGAGAAGTAGAAATAGGCTGTGTGACGTCTGAATCTGTTTTTGCTTTCTACAATCCAAGATTGTATCCTCGCCTGTCATATTATTTAATTAATTTAGTGTATAAAATTCTATGACTCTCAGCTTTGAGAGTTATCAGGACAGTGAGAAAATTCTAGATGCATACATCCCCCTGGATAAAGAAGTTCTACTCTTAGTCTTAAATGGTGGACAACTTATTCTGTCAGTTAGCATCTGTCCTTTATGAATCTTGGCAATGTCTTAAACTAATTCATAAAAGAGAGAATAAATATATATTTTCTGCAGCAAAGTACTACCTTCCACCATTAAATATTGTATTCTAACTTTATTATTCATTAGAAACACAATGATCTTTACCCATTCATTGGGTTAATTGTGATTATAAATGATGTTTCAGAATAAAAAGTATTCACTTCAATAGCACTTTTATTAAAACATCCATCTTTATTTGCACCATAAGTAATACTGGATATTATTTGAAACATTAAGCATCCTAGAAAAATAATCAATTTGAAGTGATGCTCTGCCAGTCTTCAATTTAGTGACCTTGGCTCAATAAAATAGACAGGTTAGTTATTATTCTTCAGGGGAATAGTTAGTGATGATGATGGGAAATAGTTTATAATCATTCTGTGGAATAGAGAATTATAATGCAGCAAAATAAGAATCGTTTGGGAATAATTAATTATCATATTAGTGGATGACTGGTTAACATTCAGGAGTATAGGTAGCTATCTTTCAAGTGAATGTTGAGGAGTTATGGTTATCTGGTTAATTATGATTCTGGAAATTAAGTATATGATTCTGATGCCTATTTGCAGTAATTCTTCCTAAGGCTTTCAAAATAAACAGGTGCAAAGCGCTGTGACTGTCAAAGATAAATAATGAATATCAATGTTATATTTGCATTATGGATATAGTGGAACACAGAAAAAGAGGATGCAACAAAATCAGTCCTTATCTAAAGGACAGAGACAATTTGTAGGCAATGTTATAAATTTCTGCTCACAGCACCATTCTTCATCTGTGAAAGGAATTCCTTGGGGGTTGTGATGGGCTTATGGTTTTTGTTGTTGAAGTCTTCACTGCCTGAACATTTGGCTATGAATACCTTGATGAGTTAGCGACAAGACTGAACTTTACAAGGAGGATGTGGTAGAACTAGAAAGGGGAATATGGAGCAAGAATTTTGCTGAAGAAAATTAACTATTGGAGAAGATCACTTCTTGGTTATTTTCTTCGAAACAAGTAGGCTGAGAGGGGATGTAACATAAGTATATATAATTATGTAGATCTCGATAAAGTGGAAAGAAGAGTAATTTTCCTTACAGAAATCAATGAACTACTCTAAAGTAATTGGTGAAAGAATCAGTTGAAGGAAGTTAGTTTCACCCGATCAATCTGAGTGTTTAGAATTCGCTGTCTAAGATGAAGGTTAAGTCAGGACAGTAACTGCACTTAAATTGTGTTTGCATAGGTAGTTTTTAGACAAGAACAAAACAAAAAGTTGCTGGACAAGAAGTAGTTGCTGCCACAAGAAAGCAGCATTCTTCATCAAGGACCCTCTCCATCCAGGTCATGCACCCTTCTCACTGCTTTCAGCAGTCAAGAGGTACAGGAGCCTTAGGTCCCACACTACCAGGTTCAGGAACACAAGGCTTATGAACCAGCATGGATAACTTCACTCACCTCAACACTGAAGTGATTCCACAATGTATGGACTCACCTTCAAGGACTTCTCATGTTCTCAGTATTACAGTATTTATTTACTTATTTATTTATTATTATTTGTTTCTTTTGTATTTGCAGTTTGTCTTCATTTGCACATTGCTTGTTTTTCTCTCTTTCTGTGTAGTTTTTTTCATTGATTCTATTCTATTGTATTTTTTGCTCTACTCTGAATGCCTACAAGAAAATGAATCTCAGGGTAGTATACTGTGACATAAGTGTACTTTGATAATAAATTTACTTTGAACTTTGAACTTTAAACTTTGAGCATAACCTTATGCTTTATGAAACCTCAGCATTATATCCTTGCTTTTATGTTCTAGTACTCTCAAAATGAATGCTAAATAATCGCTATGATCTTCCAGTTCTTGATTCATGCAGGTCCCCAATTACAAATGATCCGCCAGTAACAACTGTCCCTTCACCTGCAAAGAGCCTAAGACCTAGAATGCCCTTCCTAAAACTCACTACCACTTTTCTTTTTCCTTTTCCTAGACACTCATTAAAACCTATTTAATTGGCCAGCCATCCTTTGATTATATTTCATTGTGCTTCCCCGTTCTCAAAGATCTGCTTCAAGTTTGATAACACTGTGACAGCATTCTGGTAGAACTTTGAAATGATTTACTGCATTAAAAGTCTGTATATATAAACATTATTATTGTTCTAGTTTTGTTGCTGATGGGGAATCTAAACCTTACTTTGAAATCTCCATAAACAGAAGTAACTCCTCAAGGTCTATCAAACTCCTCATCTGTCAAGCCCCTTTAAAATTGGAAGGATTTCTGTCTGTTGACTACCTTAGCCATCAACCTTTGCAAAAAGCAGAACAACTGATTTTTCCATCCGTGCTGAAAACTCTTCTTTCTCAGTTCTGGTATCACTCTTGTAATTTAATTTTTCTTGCACCTTCTCCAGTGTTCTCTCAAACTTTTTGTGTCTTTAGCAAGGAGTGTTGAATCATAACATAATGAGAATATGCAATGACGTATAGACATATTGAAACCTCATGTTATTTCTGCCATCGGTTAAAAATATAATCTTCAGGTAGAACAATCTTTTGGGTGAAATCTGTCTGAGTCTTTCCTTCAATCTGAGGCAACACTTCAAATGGTGGGGTTATCTACTGCATCGGATGTCCCGGTATGACCTCCTCTACATCAGTGAGACCCAATGTACTGTATATTTGGGACCACTTTTTTGGGCACCTTCCTTCCACAACAGGGAGCATTTTCAGGTGGCTATCCAATTCAATGCCACTCCCCATTCTCATTCTGCCATGCTGGTCCATGGCCTCCTGATGAGACCACTCTTAAATTGGAAGAGCAACATCTCATATTTGTTTGGGCAGCCTCCAACTTGATGGCATGGACATCAATTTCTCTAATGTCCTGTAATTTCTCCCCTTTCTCTCTTCTCTCTAGTTCCATCCCCCATTTTGGATCCCCTCTTACTCCTTCTCTTCTCCTCAGCTACCCATCACCACCCCCTTTGGTGCCCTCCACTTACCCCCTTCTCCCATGGACCACTCCCCTCTACTATCAGATTCCTTCTTCTTCAGCCTTTACCATCTCTGTTCTTCTTCTATATCCTCCTTCCCCCTCCCACCTACCTTCCCCCTCTCTGGCTTCACCTATCACCTCCTCCTTGTACTCCTTCCCCTCCCCCGCCGTCTTATTCTGGCTTCTTCCCCCTTCCTTTCCAGTCCTGAAGAAGAGTCTCGGTCTGAAATGTTGACTTACAAGCACGAGAAAGCAGATGCCGGAAATCCAAAGCAAAACACACAAAATACTGGAGGAACTCAGCAGGTCAGGCAGCAACAGTGAGAAAGAATAAACAGTCAATGTTTCGGGCTGAGACCCTTCTTCAGCACTCATTTATTCCTGTCCATAGATAACGTCTGACTTGCTGAGCTCCTCCAGCATTTTGTGTGTGTTACTCTGTATTTCTAACAGAATCTAGAATCTGCAGAATCTCTTGTGTTCAGTTCTTCACTGACACCCCTTCCTGTGGTTTGGAACACACACACATAAACATGGCAGGAATAAGTTAATAATAAGTTACTGCATTATCGGTTCTTTCCAATATATGCAGTAAATGCATTATACTAAATTAGAATCTATGAATTATACTTTATTGTGTATTTATCTTTATTACCAATCACAAACAAATGGAGATGATGGAAGTAATTAGATAGAGTGAATAACAATTTCAAATGGATAAAAGCACAACTAGCCTTGTCAGTAGTAGTTTCAAAGTAATGCTTTGGCCTGAAGCCATTGAGGTGTCAAGAGAATGAGTGATCTTATACTAACATTAGAGAATGTAATTTGTGATTAAAGTGGCGATTAGGCAAAGGAGAATGTGCAGACGAAAGACTGCTGCAACACATTCATGTATATTTCTTGGCTGAACATAAATTTCCTATGCATTTGTTATCTAGTCATAGTTAATCAGTACAAAAAAGGTCTGAAACAGATCATAGCGAATGCTCATTTGGCACTGCACTATTTTTGGTAGTGTGGGTACTCAATGCTGAATGGCTTTGTTCTTAATAATTTATCCTATTTCATGGAGCTCCTTTACTGAGTCCAATGAGTGGTTCAAAATTGTATTGTGTTTTCAATGACTTCCTTTAAAAACCTTCTAGCTGTCCAAACGCAAGTTCTTTGTAAAGTCTCTTCATCTGTTAGTCCTGACGAAGGGTCTCGGCCCGAAATGTCGACTGTACTTCTTCCTATAGATGCTGCCTGGCCTGCTGCGTTCCACCAGTATTTTGTGCGTGCTGCTCATCTACTTTAAGTCAAGTTAGTCAGTGATAATAAAAATGAATCTGAATTCTGAATCTTCTGACTTTTCTGCCACATGCACAAGTACGTGCATCTGTGTATTCAGGGACCTTAGCATTGTCGGTGATCCTTCTCGTCTATCCAACAGTCTGTTTGCTTCCCCGCCATCAGGTAGGAGGTACCGTAGCATTAGGACAAGGACTGTTAGGATGGGAAACAGCTTCCTCCCCCAGACTACTGAACTCCCTGCCACCTCCCAGATCTCATCATGTATGAAGCACCAGAAGTGTATACTATTTATTTTTTTAACTAATGTCATAAATGCACCTTATTATCTGTTAATTACCTCACCTTTATTATAAAGCTGTCTGACAAAACCGAGTCTTTGCTTTTGTTCATCTTGTATATCTTTTTATGCAATTGCAAGTCATTGCTGGATACTAAGAAGACCCAGCACTGGGGGATATAGAGTCGCTCAGTAGTGATGGAGCTGGACTTACTGGGTACCTCTTTAGTGTTGTTGCTTGGACTTCTTGTGAACTGTTGTCTGTTGTGATCTCAAGGCCCTGTTGGACATTGGTAATGCAAAATACTGCAAGTCCGGCTCACTAGTTTATTGGTGGGACCGATGGCGGGGGAGCTGCGTTGCATCAGATATAGCATGGACGAGAACTAGGCTGAGGCTGCGGGGACACCTGTGGGAATTGCACATGGGAGAAGATAGCGAAGTGGTGCTGTACTCTAATGTTCCCTCGGTGGAAGAACAAGCTGGACCAGCACAACTTACTATCAGTCTCATCTTGCCACACAAGTACTTGGGCTATAATATTATTTTTTTCACTTTGTGACTATTTTATTTTGAAATCATAACTGAGCTGTGTGCAGCATGCTGTGTGCTGTTGGTAATATGCTTTGCACCTTGGCCCCAGAGGAGCACTGTTTTATTTGACCATATTCATTGTATGGTTGAATGATAATTAAACTTGAACTTGACTTGACTTGGGAGTTCTTTAAACTGTGATAAATCTCTCTGGCATCTGCTGGCTTTCCTGAACATTGATATTCAGTGCATTGGATGCTCTTTTAATTTCAGGAGAATGTTAGAATTGCAAACACTATGCACTTTATTAGGAGTTTGAAGAGATTTGGTATGTCAACAAATATACTCAAAAACTTCAATAGTTGTACAGTGGAGAACATTCTGACAGGCTGCATCACTGTCTGGTATGGAGGGGTTACTGCACAGGACTGAAAGAAGCTGCAGAAGGTTGTAAATCTAGTCAGCTCCATCTTGGGCACTAGCCTACAAAGTACCCAGGACATCTTTATGGAGCAGTGTCTCAGAAAGGCAGCATCCATTATTAAGGACCTCCAGCACCCAGGACATGCCCTTTTCTCACTGTTACCATCAGGTAGGAGGTACAGAAGCCTGAAGGCACACCCTCAGCGATTCAGGAACAGCTTCTTCCCCTCTGCCATCCGATTCCTAAATGGACATTGAAGCTTTGGACAGTACCTCACTTTTTTTTTAATATACAGTACTTCTGTTTTTACACATTTTAAAAAATCTATTCAATATATGTAATTGATTTACTTGTTTATTTATTATTATGTTTTATTTTATTTATTATTTTTTTTCTCTTACTGCTAGATTATGTATTGCATTGAACTGCTGCTGCTAAGTTAACAAATTTCATGTCACACGCCGGTGATAATAAACCGGATTCTGATTCTGATTCTAACTGTCATTGTTCTTCTCACATCTATCTCAGATTCTGCAGCAGTTGTTGCTCTGCAGTCATCCGGCTCCTGGACCGGCTTCGCTCGTTTCGGTGCTGAACTGTCTTTGCAGCTTTGTTTGTTTGGCGGGTGTCTACAAGAAGATGAATCTCAAGGTTGAGTTTGGTATACACACTTGGATGATAAATTTACTGTGAACTTTCACCTCATCATAACACTACACAGTCCTTTTATCTCAATATACATTTCTCTGTTCTGAAACATCAAAGCAATTCAGCTGAATCATATAACCAAATCTTGTTTTCTTTCTTTTACTGGTATATATATCTGAGTGTATTGCTGCATCCAACCTCTGTACCTCTAGCAACCTAGAAGCATTCATCTTTCAGCCCCTGTGTTTTGCCTTCTAGTCAAGTAAGTTACTTGCACACTGTAGTGGATTGGGATGTGTTTTGCCTCAGTTCAAGGTGATTTTGTGACTTTTGGCACAGCAGTTTTCACTCCCAGCCCAGCAGGCAGTGTTAGAAGTTGGAAGAACAAGCCCCCTTGTTGATGTGTCTTTCGACTGAATTAATATTTACCTTTGCACCCACCGAGAATGTTTGGCCAAATGTTCAATCACAGCAGGAGAAGGGAAACAGGGCGTGTGTGTGTGGGGGTGGGGGGGGGGGGGGAAGGTAGGTGGTGAGGATGGGGGTTAGCAGGGGGTGTTAAGAAGTCTTCTGTTGTTGTTTGCAGAGACTCCCAGCACCACGGTGTGATGCAGACAAGACCGACATCTACTCTTGAGGATATGCTCGTGAAAAGGGCTGTTGCAAACCCGATCTGTCATTGTGCATTCAATTCACTGTAATGGGACTGAGCAAGAGCCAACTTTGCATTAGAATACATCAATTTATAGAGGAATCAGATTTGTACTAACTGCTTTGCAGGCAAATCCATCAGGATTTCATTAGTTGTATTAATTAGATTCCGGAGATGAAGACTAAAAGTAAATCACTACATTTGAACAAAGCCACAATTTGGCAGTTTTGAATAAACAAATCTAATTTTGATGATTTAGCTTCTTTTTTTATTGATGACAAATAAAACAATATAATTCATTAGAGATACAGAATTCAGTTTCCTTTGATTTTACCTTGGTTTGTGTTGGTCTACTTTGGGAAGTGTTTGTGGTGTGCGTGCATGTGCGTGTCTGTGTTTGCATGTGCTTAACAGGCAATTTATTTAATATCTGCACGTGATCGTAGGTAGTTCAATGGTTAACCTGCATCTCATTATCTGCAAAAGAAAACTTTGTTTCTATTGCACTAAGTTAACAAACTTCACGACACATGCTGGTAATAATAAACCTGATTCTGACTTTCCGCAAGCTCAGAATATAGCAAAGAGCTCCACGGTAAATGAAGTATTCTTTCTGAAGTAGAAAGACTGTTATAATGCAGAAAACAAGCAGGCAATTTTATGCAATATGTTATTGCGTAGAGAAGTTCATCTTTGGGTGCAATTTGCTGAGAAGTCTGATAGTAGATCCACCCATTATATTGATCTCTTGATATTCCAGGTTACTGAAGATCTAGAAAGGCTGTACAATGGGAAACTTATATTATATCACCTATTTTATATTAATGTGTTTCCATTGACAGATTTCTAGTTCAATCCAGTTTCACTCATTTACGATATGTGGCCATCACTGACAAGGCCAACATTTATTCCCCGTCCCTAAATTGCCCTAAATTGGTCGTGGGGAACTCCTTGGAATGCTGAAAAATTTTCTGGTAAATATTCCAATGTTTAAATCCAGTAATAGTGGATGAACAGCAATTTATTTCCAAGCTGTGGTGGTTTGTAACTTGAAAGAAACCTGGCAGTGATGACGTCCCCATGCACTTATTGTCTTTGCCCTTGGTGACAGAAGTCATGGGTCTGGGACGTGCTATGGAAGAAACTTTGCTCAGTGCAAATTAAAAATTGTAGGCACAGCAGCCGCGGAAGATAGAAGTGATTGCTTAGGATAGAGTTCCAATCAACAGATTTGTCCCCTATGGAGCAGAGCTCTGCATGTATCATTGTTTAAAACTTTATCCAAGGAAAGTGAGTCTTCCATAACAACTTTGATCTATTTTACAGATGGGAATCACTCTGGGCAGGACAGTCATCCTCTGACCCATTCTTCTAAGCACAGTATTTATGTGATTGGTTCAATTAAGCTTTTGGCCAGTGCTGACCTCTAGGAGGTTGATGAATAGACTGTTGTTGAATAAGGGTTGTTAGACACTTTCTTGTTGGAAGTCATCATTGGCACAAAAGTAACTTGCCATTTATCTGGCAATATCTCAACTATTTCAATGTCCTAGTGCAAACAGCTACAGGCTGTTCCTAAGGAGTCGTCAATGGTCTTCAATTTTGCACATCCATGACTCTGATCTTATCACGGGAGGAAATACACTGAAAAACCCTCTGGATCTAGGGATCATTTTAGGATAGCACCGCAAAACCTGTAGTATATCTGGTTGAAGTATGAATATTGGCCGACAAATCAGGGAGATCATAGAACACAGAACATTGTAGCCTAGTACAGATCCTCTGGTCCTCAACATGCTACTCCAAGAAAGGGCCAGTAACATCATAAAGGATCCAAACCACCCAGCTCACAGACTGTTTGTCCCATTCCCATCAGGGAGGAGGCTATGTAGCATCCATGACAGGACCACCAGCCTTAAGAAACAGTTACTTTCCCCAAACAGTATGGCTGATCAACATCTTTGCACATCAATCCACACCCCCAACCACTATTACTTTATCATTTCTTGTCAGTCATCTTATGAGCAGGCATTCCTGTCCTTAGCATCATTTTATGGACATATGATCAATCTATTTATATATGCTGTCTTATGTACTTATATTTATTGTGCTTTTGTGTTATTATTTTTTATCTTTTGTTTTGTTACAAAACAAAACAAAACAAGTGTCCAGTGTTACAATTATTTTGTTCTCCTTTGAATCTGGAATTAGCGCAGCAAGGAGGCATAGTGGCTAGTGTAACCAGTGCCTGTAACTGCATAGTGCCAGTAACCAGTGTTCAATTCCACTGCTAGCTGTAAGGAATTTGTACATTCTCCCTGTGACCACATGGGTTTCATCTTGGTGCTGTGGTTTCCTACGCCTTTTCAAAGATGTACAGGGCAAGGGGTTAATTGGTCACAGGGGTGTAATTCAGCAGTCTGGGCTTGTTGGGCTGAAAGAGCCTATTACATGCTGCATTGCAAAGTTATTTTGCAGCTTTATAAAACCCTAGTTAGGCTGCATCGGAGTATTCCATATAGTTCAGGTTACCGTATTACAGGAAGGATGTCAAGGCTTTGGAGAGGGTTTACTAGGATGCTACCAGGATTAGAGAGTTAATGCTATAGCAAGAGGTAGGACAAACTTTGGGTGTTTTTCCTGGAGTCACAGAGGCTAAGGGGATATCTGATAGAGGTTTATAAGATTATGAGAGGCAAAGATAGATTAGACAGATAATGTCTTTTTCACAGGGTTGAAATGGTTAATACCAGTCGGCATGCACTTAAGGTGAGAGGGGGTCATTTCAAAGAAGATGCAAGGATCAATTATTTTTTAACGCAGTAAGTGGTGAGTACCTGGAGTGGTGGTAGAGGCAGATACATTAGAGATCTTTAAGAAATGTTTAGAATGTGAGGAAACATGGAAAGATATGAATCTTGTGTAGGCATTAGCGATTAGTTTAGTTGGACATTTGATTACTAATTTATTTGGTTCAGCACACTATTGTGGGCTGAAGGGCTGTACCTATACTGTACTGTTCTTTGTTCTAAAAGTCTCAAAGTAAATACAAAATAGAATATTTCATTGAGTCTGCAGCACCAAAAAAGCCATCCAGTCCTGCGTTTATCTCACATAGCTACTTAGATTACTTCATGAAGAACCAGCATGGATTCAAAGGGCCAAATAACTTCCTTGTGTGTCATACTGATTCTTTGATTCTCTTCAATGCATCTGCACAAATTGCCTCATTGCTCCCCGTGGCATTGAATTCCACATTCCAACCACTTTTTGAGTAAAAGGATTTTTTCCCCCTGAATCCATTATTAAATCCATTTCTCACTGATGGTCTCTGGTTGGGTCGCCCAAACAAGTGGGAACTTTTGGGTAGAAATTGCTCTGGTGAGATAGTTGCTGCTGAGCTTTGCTCTCCAATTCTGACATTCAGTTCCAGTGATTTTGGTTGACTTACATTTTGAGATCAGAATGCAGTATGCAGTCATTAATTTGCGCTTTTAAAGCTGGTGACCAAGGATGAACTTCCACCCTGTTTTCACGCCCACTCCTCCAAGAAGGTCACTACCTTGACATGGTTTGGAGGCCTGCAGGTCTCATTGACCTCAACAGAGGGCACTGTTAGCTGGAGTCAGGGCTCAATGCTTTGGCTCTTGATGGGTCACCCATGCTAAACAGGCCAGACCAAGAGTGGTCCACCTCCAGGTTCAGGGGTTCAGCCCAGGGCTAACAATCCTGACTGGTAAATCAAAACTGTTACAGAAACAGCAATGAAGAATCCTTCTATATTTGAATGCAACGGTATTCCTGAGTCTCCAGCCGAAACTTGCATGACTGACAGCAGTGAAAACTGAGAGGAAGCTACTGGCATAATAAAAGAAGCCCTGAACACCACCAGAGATGGAGGACCTTCATTGCTGCCCTAATCATCAGTGGTGTAACTGGCGGTAAGATTCACATCCACTCCATCGAGCTACTTCATCATTAGAAAGACTTCTCAGTATAATTAAGACCATTATTGTGTGTATTAAGTGAAATCCAATTAAGATACAATCAAATTGCCTTTTAAGGGGACCTGAACCTTCATTATGGAAGATGTTTTTCTTCTTTACAAGTCTTTTTTTATAGATAGGAAGGCCACAAGTAGAACGCTGAGTGTGAGAATAAATTGGGCAGCACTTTCAAAGAGCTGGAGGAAGCTGAAGAACCTCCCGCTGTGTACTAGGAGTTTATGAAGAAGCAATTGAACAAATGGTGAGGCAAAAGTGTGGACTGTCTTTGTGATCTGTGTTTGCTTTTAATTTATACACATGATGTGAGTGTTGCAAGGGGGAGAAAAAGCAGCATTAACTGCCCATCCCTAATTGATGGCCTGCTGGGTAAAGCAGAGGGAAATTATAAACCCAACCGCATTGATTGTGGGGTAGGAGTCATCAACACAGAAGATGAATGCAGGTTTTATTGTCTGGCCACTTTCTGCTTACAATTTCCTCCAGAAATTCTGTAATTAAGATATATTTATATTTTAATGAATACAAATTCTTATTGCCATGATATGAGTTGAACCCAGGCTGGATAAAAGATCCAGGTCACTCGGCTCACCTCTCCTGCAATGTATCGTGTCACATGAGATAAATTTGCCATTATTCTTATATTTATTTAACTTTTAATAAAACCAGGATGTTCAAGCCTATGGACCCAAGAGATAAATTAAAGATTTTTTAAAGATTAGCTTTATTTATCACATGTACATCTAAACACTGAAACACCAGTGAAGTGCATTGTTTGCATTAATGACCAACAGAAGCCGAGGAAGTGCTGGGGGCCGCTGAGAATCTTCCATGTGAATATTGGATTTCACTTTTGTCCAAACATTAGTTTCCACCTTCTGGCATTAGAAGAAGTTCTTTAAATCGATGGACTGGACTGTATTCATCTTCAAATCTGGATGAGTATGCTGCAGTTTTTAACGACTTCATTAAAACCTATCTGGGTGAGTGTGTGCCTATGAAAACTTGCTGTACGTTCCCAAACCAAATGCTGTGGATGAACTGGGAGGTTCATCGTCTGCTGAGGGCTAGATCTATGGTATTTAAGTCTGGTGACTCAGGTCTGTACGAGAAAAGCAGGTATGACTTGCGGAGTGAGTGAAGAAACAGCTCTGAGTGAGATTGGAGACAACATCAGATGCTTGTCAACTCTGGCAGGGTTTGCAAGACATTACTTCCTACAAAGCGAAACCCAATAGCATGAATGGCAGTGATGCTTCACTACCAGAAGAGGTCAATACCTTTTTGCCTGCTTTGAAAGGGAGAGCTGTAAAGATCCCTGGTGCACCTGGTGACCCTATGATTTCTGCCTTGGAAATCAAAGTCAGGCTGCCTTTAAGAAGGGTGAATCCTCACAAGACGGCAGGCCCCTGTGGAGCATCTGGTAAGGATCTGCAACTTGTTCCAACCAACTGGCAGGAGTATTCAAGTACGCTTTCAACTTCTCACTGCTACAGTTGGAAGTTCCCACCTGCTTCAAAAGGGCAACAATTGCCCAAGAAAGGTAGTGTGATTTGCCTTAATGACTATTGCCCAGCAGCAATCACATCTAAAGTGATGAAATACTTTGAGAGGTTAGTCAAGGCTAGAATGAACTCCTGCCTCAGCAAGAACCTGGACCCATTGCAATTTACCTGTCACCACAATAGGTCTATGGCAGATGCAATCTCAATGGCTCTTCACATGGCCTTAGATGACATGGACAAGCTAAACACCTAGGCTAGAATGTTGTTCATTGACTACAGCTCACCATTTAACACAATCATTTCCATAGCCCTGATCGATAAGCTTCAGAACTGGTCCTCTGTACCTCTCTTTGCAATTGGATCCTCAACTTCTTAACTGGGAGACCACAATCTATGTGGATTGGTAGTAATATCTCCTCCTCGCTGACGATCAACACTGGTTCACCTCAGGGGTGTGCATGCAGCTCACTGCTCTACTCTCTATATACCCATGACTGTGTGGCTAGGAATAGCTCAAATGCCATCTATAAATTTGCTGATGATACAAGCATTGTTGGTGGAATCTCAGAAGGAGATGAGACGGTGTACAGGAGCAAGATATACCAGCTAGTTGACCAGCTACAACCTTGCACTCAATGTCAGTAAGACCAAAGAGCTGGTTGTGGATTTCAGGAAGGGTAAGATGAGGGGACAGGAACCAATTCTCATAGAGGGATCAGATGTGGAGAAAGTGAGTAACTTCAAGCTCCCGGGTGTCAGGATCTCTGAGGACCTAACCTGGTCCCTGCATATTGATGCAGCTATAAAGAAGACAAGACAGCAGCTGTATTTAATTGGGAGTTGGAAGGGATTTGGTTTGTCACCTAAAGCACTTGAAAACTTCTATAGATGTACCATGGAGAGTATTTTGATAGGCTGCATCATTGACTGGTATTTGGTGGGGGGGGGGGGGTGGTGTTGGTTACTGTACAGGACCAAAAGAAGCTACAGAAAGTTGTAAAACTGGTCACCTCCATCTTGGATACTAGCTTCAGTAATACCTAGGATATCTTCAAGGAGCAGTGTCTCAGAAAGATGATGTCCTTTATTAAGGACCCCCATTACCCAGGGCGTGGCCTCTTCTCACTGTTACCATCAGGCAGGAGGTACAGGAGCCTGAAGGCACACACTCAGCGATTCTGGAACAGCTTCTTCCCCTTTGTCATACGATTCCTAAATGGACATTGAACCCACGAACACTGCTACATTTTTAAAGAAAATATTTCTCATTTCTATCTTTGCACTATTTTTAATCTAGCTAATATGCATATATATACTTATTGTAATTGATTGATATATTTATTTTTCCATATTATCATGTTATGCATTGTACTGCTGCTAAGTTAACAAATTTCACGACACATGCCGGTGATAATAAACTTGATCTGGATTCTGTTCTTCCCAATTAATAACACCAAGTTCAAGTTCAAGTTTATTGTTATTCAACCAGCACATGTATACAGCAAAATGAAACAATGTTCCTCAGAGACGAAGTTGCAAAGCAGGGCACATAGAATAATATTAACACAATAATATTAACAGATGAAGAAGAAGTATTTTGAAAATGTTCAAGTTGACATAAAGTGCATATATGACATATAGTTATGTATTCAACAGTATTACTAGAGCCAGCATTGTCATATATAATGCGTACTGGGTTGTAGCTGGGTCTTCAGAACTCTCACAGCCTCAGGGAAGAAGCTTCAACCCAGCTGAACAATCCTTGATCTTGTACCGTGGTACTTTCTGAATAATGGTAGAGATTAAAGAGATTGTGGGATGGATAGGAGGGGGTTCTTGACAATGCTGAGGGCTCTGTGAATGTAGCTTTTCTGGTGTATATCCTGGTTGGATTGGAGAGATACCCTGATGATTTTCTCAGTAGTCATCACAATTTGATGTGGTGCCATGTGGTCAGATGCTTTGTAATTTCCATACAGCTGGTCTGGACACTTTCAATGTGCTTAGAATAAGATCATAAGACAGAGGAGCTGAATTAGGCTATTTGGTACCTCGAGGTTGCTCTGCCACTTCATCATGGCTGATCCATTTTTCTCTCACCCCCCGTCTCCTGTCTTCCCCTGTAACCCTTCATGCCCTGACTAATCTAGAATCTATCACCCTCCACCTTAAATACACCCAATGACCTGGCCTCCACAGATGCCTGTAGCAAGCAGTTCCACAGACTCTAGCTAAGGAAATTCCTCCTCATACTAAATGAATGAGCATCTATTCTGAGGCTGGGCACTCTGGTCCTAGACTACCCCACCACAGAAAACATCGTCTCCACATCCACTAATCGAGGCCTTTCAACAGTCGATAGGACTCAATGAGATTCCCCTCATTCTTCTGAATTCTAGGGAGTACAGGCCCAGAGCCATCAATTGGTCCTCATAGGGTAACCCTTTCATTCTCAGAATCATTCTTGTGAACCTCCTCTGAATCCTCTCCAATGTCAGCACATTCTTTCTTCAATAAGGGGCACAAAACTGCTCACAATACTCCCAGTGAGGCCTTACCAGTGTCTTATAAAGACTCAAAGTTACATAATTGCTTTAATAATCTAGTCCTCTCAAAATGCATTTGCATTTGCCTTCCTCACCACTGACTCAACCTGCAAATTAACTTTTAGGGAATCCTGCATGAGGAGAACTCCCAAGTTCCCTTTGCACCTCAGATTTATTAATTTTCTCTCCATTTAGAAAATAGCCTATGCTTTTATTTCTTCTATCAAAGAGCATGACCATACGCTTCCTGACACTGTATTCTATTTGCAACTTCTTTGCCCAATCCCCTACCTGTCTAAGTCCTTCTGCAGCCTTCCTGCTTCTTCAACACTAACTGCCCCTCCATCTATCTTTGTAGCATCTACAAACTTAGCCACAAAGCCATTAATTCCATCATCCAAATCGCTGACATTTAAGGTAAAAAGAAATGGTCCCAACACCAACTCTTGCAGAATGCCACTGGTCAACAACAGCCAATCAGAAAAGGCTCCCTTTATTCCTACTCTTTGGCTTCTGCTAATTAGCCAAAACTCTATCCATGCTAGTATCTTTCCTTTCATAGCATGGGCTCTTATCTTATTAAGGAGCCTTTTGTGCGGCACTTCGTCAGAGGCCTTCTGAAAGTCCACGTACACAACATCCGCTGATTCTCCTTTGTCTATCCTGTTTGTTATTTCTTCATAGAATTCCAACAGATTTGTCAGGCAAGATTGTCCCTTAAGGAAACCATGCTGACTTTGGCCTATTTTACCATGTGCCTCCAAGTACCCCAAAACTATATCCTTAATAGTCGACTCCAACATTTTCCCAACTATTGAGTCAGGCTAACTGGCCTATAATTTCCTTTATTCTGCCTTGCTCCCTTTTTGAAAAGTGGAGTGAAGTTTTTAATTTTGCAGTCCTCTGGAACCATCACAGAATCCATTTATTATTGCAAGATTATTTCTAATGCCTCCACAAACTCTTCAGCCACCTCCTTCTAAACCCTGGGGTGTAGACCATCTGGTTCAGGTGGTTTATCTACCTTCAGATCTTTCAGTTTCCCAAGCACTTTCTCCCTAGTAATGGTAACTTTACTCACTTCTGCCCTGACGCTCTTGAACTTCCAGCATTCTACTAGTGTCTTCCACAGTGAAGACTGATGCAAGATCCTTATTCAGTTCATCCACTATCTCTCTGTTCCTCATTACTACCTCTCCAATGACATTTTCCAATGATCTAATATCTACTCTTGCCTCTTTTTCAATCTTTATATATCTGAAAATACTTAACATATACCCTTTAATATTATTTGCTAGCTTACCTTCATATTTCATCTTTTCCCTCCTTTTGGCTTTTTAGTTGCCTTCTGTTGGTTTTTAAAATCTTCCCATTCATCTAAATTCCGATTAAATTTTGCTATATTATATGCTATCTCTTTTGGTTTTATTTTGGCTTTGACTTCCCTTGTCAGCCACGGTTGTGCCATCCCACCTTTAGAATACTTCTTCTCCTTTGCAATGTTTCTATCCTGTGCCTTCTGAATTGTTCCCAGAAAATCAGCACTGCTTCACTACTGTCACCTTGCTAGCATACCCTTCCAAGCAAGTTTGGCCAGCTCCTCTTTCATGTCTTTGCAATTCCCTTTACTCCACTGTAATAGTGACATATTTGACTTTATCATCTCCCTCTCATATTGCAGTATGAATTCTATCATATCATGATCACTGCCTCCAAAAGGTTCCTTTACCTTAAGCTCTTTAATCAAACCAGGTTCATTACACAGCACCAAATCCAGAATAGCTGATCCCCTAGTGGGCTCAACCACAAGCTGCTTTAAAAAGCTACCTTTTAGGCATTCTATACCTTCTCCTTTGGGATCCAAAATCAACACCAGCCTCATTTTCCCAATCTACCTGCATTTTGAGATCTCCAATTGTAACATTGCCCTTTTGACATACATTTTCTATGTCCTGCTATAATTTGTTGCCCATATCTTGGCTACTGTCCGGAGGTCCATATGTAACTCCTATCAGGGTCTTTTTACCTTGCAGTTTCTTAACTCTGCCTACATCTTCCACTCCTATGTCATCTCTTTCTAAGGATTTGATTTAATTTTTTTTACCAATGATTGAAGTGAGCAAGGCTCCCCACAATGGGGTGTGGAGCCTTGTTTGCCTTAATCCCCTCAGGAAGAGAAGGCACTGTTGTGATTTGTTGACTGAAGAGGTGCTGTTGAGGGACGACGTGAGATCATCCTTCATGTGCACTCCAAGGAACTTGGTGCTGCTGACACTCTCCATGAGGAGCCTTTGATGTGCAGTAGAGAGTGGTCAGTCTGCACCTTCCTGAAGTCCACAAACTTCTTTTCAGTCTTGTTCACGTTGGTACTCAAGTTTGCTGTGCTCACACCAGGCCAAATGTTCTTCTACCTCCTCTCTGTATGCCGACTTACCATTGCTATCGATGAGGCCAACCACTGGCGTCAATATTGCATCATAAGGAGAGTAAATGGAAGAGTGAGTCAGCAGTAGTTCAGTTGGTAGAAAAAAAATCAAAAAACACAGGATAAGATGTTAATATCCCTCATGCCAATGGGTCATGACTGCTTTGATGATGGGAGTGGCACAGGGTTGACACACAGGGGTTTTCAAGTGGGCACCCTCTTTCCTTGATGATTAGCTCACTACATCTCCAGAGGGCTCAGTGATGACTTCTGGCATCCCAGAGATACCCTCCTGTTATGTCCTCCCAATCTCTTGATGCTATCTTGGAGCCCAGGAGAGGTGTTTTTGCTTGATCCAAAGCCATTGACTGCTTCTTTCCTCCACCTCTGATGGTTTGCCATTGAGTCTGACCACGGATCCTTAGCTCCTTCAGCAATTTGAGGGTGGATGTGGCTATAAATCCCCTAAAACCCACTTCCACAGGACAGACTTTGGTTTTCCAGCCCCATTACTGAACTTCAGGTGCTAGATCTGCACAGTGTAGCTTCTTGTGCTCATATTCTTCAGCCACTGAACCCTCCCGTGGGACTGTGAGTTCCACGATATGGACAATCTGTAATGAATTGGACTAGAGAACTATGTCTGGCCTGAGGTTAGTGGACGCAATTTCTGGTGGAAAGGGGAGTTGTTTATTGATATCCACTAGCATTTTCCAGCCACAAGGCATGTTCATCTGACCTGTTTCTGTCTTAAGAGGGAGATCAGTTGGTCTTTTCGCTCTCTCCTTGACAATGCTGCTGGTATCAGAGCGTTAGTCACTCTAGGGGGCAACGAGGTGGTTGTCCTTGGTTCAATTGCCACTGCCAAACTCTTCAAGACTTGGTTGCGATGCCACATGTATCTGCTTTGTGTGAGGCAGCTCGCCAGTATATATTTCCGAGTTGACGGAATTGGGCACAGGGCACAAGTTGGATCCTCACTGATGAATTGGTGAAGGTTTTTTTTTGTGAGAGAAGCATGTCGTATGTAGCTCTGATGAGAAAGCTAAGTCTGTTTGCTTCCATCTCCCATATGTCCTTCCAGCTGATTTTCCTCTTCTCAGTGCTCCCCACTGCGTCCATTGCCCCTGTTTGGCCAGGGAGACACATTTATCTCAGAATCTGAAGGTCATGTTCCTGCAATTCAAGACAAATATCTGGCCAGTACATAGAAAAGACAGTTCTTGCTAGACCTCTATTTTGTTCAGGATGAGACATTAATCTGGAGCATCATCTACTCAACCAGCAGCCTAATCCAAAAAAGGAGAGATGATGTCTGGTGTTTTGGTCAGTATTTATCTCTTGAACAACATCACCAAGATTATCCAGTTGTCATTATATTGATTTTGTGAGAGATCACTATCTATAACTCAACTGCTGTGTTTCTGATACTTGAGCAGAATGTGTTTAAAGGCTGTTCTGGCTTCAGGCTGACTCAAGCTATGAGAAACATATTTGACTTCAGTTACTTAATTCAGAAATCCTAGCACAGAACAATGAGGGAAAATTCTAGACCACATGCCTCAGAATTCAAGGGCAACCTTTTAGAACAGAGACGAGGAGGAATTTCTTTAGCCAGAGGGTGAAATTCTGTGAAATTCATTGCCAGACAGCCATGGAAACCAAGTCATTGGGTACATTTAAAGCGGAGGCTGATAGATCCTTGATTAGTTGGGTGTCAAAGGTTATGGGGAGAAATCAGGAGAGTAGAGTTGAGATGGATAAAAAATCAGCCATGATAGAATGGCAGTGCAGACTTGATGGACCAATTGGCCTAATTCTACTTCTTTGTCTTACGGTCTTTTGCTAAATAAAGTCAAGTTTCTGCGAGACGTTTCTCTGAACCAGTGCATAAAACATTGTAGAATAACAACTTATGAGAGTATGAAAGTTATGAAAATGTGTGGTATGGTAATGGTAGTGCATTGTACTTTATTTCCCAGCTCTGGAAACATTGACTATTGCCTCCTTAGATGGCTTAGAGGCAAATTTTATTTGCAATCACTTTGACAAAGTGGCTTTGATAAAGATGCTACCTAGGGGAGGTTATTGCTGAGGAGTCCCAGCTCTGATTCTATATCTTGTATTTGGCATATGAAAGCAGTTGTTATAATACACCCAAAATTTTGATAGTCTCTGAATTATCACAGTGACTCCGTGATGTTGCTTGCAGTGCCAGGAGGGTGATAAAGGTCAGAACTCTGTCTGCCCTCTAGACCTCAGCAGCCTGGACTGGGCTTTGGGATTATCCTGGTAACACAAAGAATGAAATGCAAATGAAGAATGCACTCTTGTTTCTCTGGGGAAACTTGCCTTGCAGGAAGATTATGCAAAAGCCTGCCTTTTTGAACTGACTTAATTTTAAACACATTACAAACAGAAATTATTTCTGTTACTTAAATATGCCAAAAAAACCAGATCATTGAGCCTTATACCATATATTCAAAAATATTCCAGCGTGTTTTAAAAGCTGCAGGAACATCATCTACATTAAGGGTCAATTAATGCTAATTTAGATTAATTGCTCATCATTTCATGCATGACTACATTGAGAATACACTGACTATAAGGTGACCTTGATCTGAATTACTTGCTTCAGTTGTAATATTCTTGTTTACATTGGAATATCCTGGGAGACACATTTACCCTGGACAGATAATAGAATGTACGGTATGTGCATTACCCAACAGGCAAACCAGAATTCTGGTCTCTACATCCTGAGGCCATGGTTAAACCAACAGGGAGACAGATGAGATTTTAAATTTAAAGTGAAACAGCATTAACCAAATTCATATCATTATTTTTTTTACTGCTGATTTATTTAGTAGCCCATTAATCTTGCAAATTGCATTTTACCTTTCAAATTATAATAGTCCATCTACCATTACAAAAGGATGTTATTGCAGAACAGCAGAAGGAAGAAGGGAAAGGGAAATTTAAATAGTTCTCTGTGTTGTAAGGCACCCTTCTCATTCCCAGGATGCATCAGAAGGGTCTACAGCCAATGAAGTATTTTGTCTGAAGTGTAGTCAACTGTTGTAATGCAAGAAACCTTGCATCAAAATCTCACAGGCAGCCAGACAATAATGACAAGAACATCTGTTTGAGCAAATTTAATTGAAGCAATTTTAAATTGATTTCATTTAATATGGAAGTCACAGGCAAGGCAAGATAAGCATTTATTGACCATCATTAATTAACCTTGAGAAGGTATGGTAAGCTTCCCGAAGTACTGCAGTCAATTTGACGAAGGTACTTCACAATGTCATTCAGGATTTAGATCCAGTAATGGTGAAGGACCAGCATTATTTCCAAGATAGGATAGTGCATGACTTAGGAGGGAATATATATTTGATGATGTGGTATGCATCTTGATACCATACTCTTACAGAAATTATGATTGAAGAGAAGGTAGCCATTGGTAGCATCCAGTCCATGCTGAGCTCTCTGTGGAGGCATTTAGTCAGCCTTATTTTCCTGCTCCAACATTGTGCCCCTGCAAGTTTACTTCCCTCAAATGTCAATCTAATTTCCATTTGAAATTATTAATATTATCATATGCAGCAAGCTTTGGGTCACTGTCACTCATCGCATAAGGAAGCCTTTATTCATGGCCAGATGGGTTCACTTCCACCACTATGGAGTTTGTACGTTCTCTTCACAACTATGTGTGTTTCTTCCACGTCTCTGGTTTCTTCCGACAATCCAGGGACATATTGGTTAGTAGATTAATTGTTCACATAAGTGCAATTGGGTGGTGTGTGCTCATTGGGCTGGACAGATCTGTTACTGCGCCGTTTTTCTAAATAAAAACAGAAATAAAACTTTGCTCCATTCCTCTTGGTCAAAATGTTATATCTACACTCAGTAGCTACTTTATTAGGTACAGGACTGGTCTTCTGATGTTGTAACTCATCCACTCAAAGTTCAACATATTGTGCACTCAGAGTCTTTCTTCTCAACATCACTGCTGTCCTAGGAGATCAGCAGCTTCTCAAATCATCCCATCTGACAGCAACAATCATTTCATGGACAAAGTCACTTAGATCAAGTATCTTCCCCATTCTGATGTATGGTTTGATCAAAAATTTACGTCATGGTCATGTCTGCATGATTTAATGCATTGAGTTGCTGCTGCAAGCAGTTGTACCTAATAAAGTAGCCACTGAGCATATATACCCAAGTCCATGTAACATCAGCAAATAGGAATAGATTTTCTATGTCTGTTCTATGCAGACCTTGATAGTCCTGTACACCTCAATCAAATCTCTCCTCAGCCTCTTACTCCAAGGCGAATGCCCCAACTACTCATTGTTTCTGGAACCAGTCTGGCAATTGGCTTCTGCATTCTCTTGCTCTACCCCAAATCTGCTGAGCTGAACTGGATGTAATGCATTAGTTGTGATCTAATTAGAAATTTTTAGAAGTTCAGCATAATTTCTCTGTTTAAGTATTCAATATTTGTGAAGTGGGGTGCCGTGCGCAATCATAATCAATTGAAAATGAACGTGGGAGCATGGAGGAACATCGGGGAATCTCCAGGAAGACATTCTTCGTTGCTGCTGCTGCTGTGAGGTCCGGGACTCTGCTGGGAAGAACAGGCCCCCAGTCCTCGGGGTCGTGTTGCCGATGGCCGTTGGCGGGGCCGTCAATACGCTCGGCAGAGGATGGTGCTCTGAGAGGCTGTGCCGGAGGGGATGGTCGGAGGCTCGGAGGTTCGATGGACTAAACTGTGTGGTGATTTATTTTGAACTTACAGTCTTTTAACATCTTTGGACTATTTTTACTGTGCCCATAGTCTGTTTTTTTAATTAATTATACTATTGTTCACACTGTTGTAACTATATGTTGTAACTATGTGGTTTTGTGCAGGTCTTGTAGCTTTAGTTTTTGGTCTCGTTTGTCTGGTGGATTTGGAGCTCCTTTCCAGGGAATGTGCTAAGACGGTAGCGTGATATTAATACGCAGCAGCCTCTCCGGACTCTGGATTGGGGATTGCCAAACGTTATGTGGATTTTCTAGTGTAATTTGTTTTGTCATGTGCTTTTGTGATATCATTCTGGAGGAACGTTGTCTCATTTTTTAACTGCATTGCATTTGTGGTTTCTAAATGACAATAAACTGAATCTGAATCTGAATCTGAATATGTCCATTTATAACACCCAAGGAATACTTACTTTCTGAACTACTCTTGGGATGTGTTCTGCCACTTTTCAAGATCAATGCATAGGAAATGCCTAGATTCCTCCGTGTCTGTATACTTCCTTTATGTCTACAGTATACTGCTTGCCCCATCCCCAAATTTGGTCACCTCATGCTTCCATCTACAGCTTTACTCTGCCATGTTGTGGTTGATTAGTTCACCTTGAAATTTGACACTTTTCTAATTTCTTAACATGATCAGTTAAATTTGTGTGGCAAAAAAAAATGGGCACAACAGCATCTCTTCCACCTCAGGCAACTGAAGAAGTTCAGAAAAAGCCCCCAGAAATTCAAGATCTTCTACAGGGGCACCATTGAGAGCATCCTGACTGGCTGTATCATCGCCTGGTACGGGAACTGCACCAGCCTTGATTGCTGGGCTCTGCAGAGAGTGGTATGGACAGCCCAGCGCATCTGTGGATGTGAACTTCCCTCCATTGAGAACATTTACAGCAGCAGTTGTGTAAAGAGAGCCTGGAAGGTCATTGGGGTCACCAGTCACCCCAACTGTAAACTGTTTCAGCTGCTTCCATCTGGCAAATGGTACCGCAACCAGGACCAACAGACTACGGAACAGTTTCTTTCTAGAAACCATTATAAATTCACATGTCTGTACTTTGAGTCATAATGCAACGATTTTTATTACCTCACGTTGTGGGATGGATGTAAGATATAAATGCTTTCAATAAGTTCAATTCAATTCAATAAATTTCACTCAGATTTTAATTTCTTTTAAACATATAAAAGTTTGGTATTGGAGTCCTAATATTGACATAAAGTGGATACCACTGTCTATTCTTCTCCAGTATGGAAAATTATTTACTAGTTATTCATTGTTTTCTGTCTGTAAACCTCAAGATAACCTTGGAAATGGTGCCATATAATATTTTACATACACCTCAATGAGCTGCTTCAGCCTTAGTTTGATGACTAGTTTGAAGAAAAGTAATGCTGAAAGCATAGATTTCTGACATCCCCTGCAGTTGAACTCACAACATGTAAATGGAGTCTATTACAGGGATTTTCTTCATGTCCGTTTCTAGGACTTAAATGGGTAGGATACTCAGAGTCTTCATCTCATTGAAAAGGGTCAGAACTTGATCCAAAAGGTTCATTAGTACTTATTGCAATGAAGGAAACCTCCATCGTTTTAAAAAGATGAAGCTTGAGGATTCTTGCCTGACTGGTATCAGGCCTATGGAAATTGGTGTCGTGGTTACTGGGGGCAGGAGTAGAAGCAATGAGTAAGTGAATAGAATAAAGCAGAGTTCTTTTCTGCTCATAAATACTCAAAATATTAAAGTTGGATTAAAATGATATGTAAGCCTCTTAAAAAGCATAAGGAATGTGAAAGAACACCTAAGAAGGAAATCAGGAGGGCTAAAAGAAGAGGTTTCTCTAGCAGACAAGGTGAAGGAGAATCCTAAGGGCTTCTGAAGATATTTTAAGAGCAAGGGACAAAATTCGTCCTCTGGAAGATCAGAATGGTAATTTATGCGTGGAGCTGAAAGAGAGGGGGTGGAGGGATCTTAAATGGATACTTTTGCGACTGTATTTACTGAGGAGATGGACACAGGGTTGATAGATGTGGGGCAATGCAGTAGTGAGGTCATGGACCATATACATATAACAAAGGAGGAAGTGTTTGCTGCCTTGAGGCAAATTAGCGCGGATAATCCCCAGGACATGACAATGTGTTCCCTTGGAGGTTACTGCAGAAATTGCAGGGTGCACTATATTTAAGACATACTTCCCCACGGGTGAGGTGCTGGAGGATTGGCGAATAGCTAATGTTGTTCTGTTGTTTAAGGAAAACTCAAAGAATAAGCCTGGAAATTATAGGCTGCTGAGTCTGACCTCACTAGTGGGAAGGTTATTGGAAGGTATTTTAAGGCGACGGGAAACACTGTATAAATACTTGAATAGACAGGGACAGATTAGGGATAATCAATATGACTTTGTACATGGTAAGTCATGTCTGACAAATCTTCCAGAATTTTTCCAGGGATATACCAGGGAAATTGATGAACACAAGGCAGGAGGTGTTGTTTTCATGGATAATAGCAAGGTCCTGCACAGGAGGTTGACTAAGAAGGTTCAGTTGCTTGGCCTTTAAGATGAGATAGTAAATTGGATTAGACATTAGCTTCATGGAAGAAGCTGGAGAATGGTTGTAACTGGTTGCTTCTCTGACTGGAGGCCTGCAGCTAGCAGTGTGCAGCAGGGATCGGTGCTGGATGCATTATTATTTGTCATCTTTATCAACCATCTGGATGATAACATGGTAAACTGGATCGGCACATTGGCAAATGACACCAAGATTGGGGGCATAGTTGGCAGCGAGGAAGACTGTCAAAACTTGCAGTGGGATCTGGAGCAGCTAGAAAAATAGGCTGAGAAATGGCAGATAAAATTTAATGCAGACAAGTGTGAGGTATTGTGCTTTGGGAGAACCAGCCAGGGTAGGTCTTACACAGGTGAGCAATGGGACACTGAGAATTGCAGTAGAACAGGGGGATCTGGAAAAGCAGATCCATAATTTATTGACAGTGGCATCACAGATAGATAGGTTTGTAAAGAAGGCTTTTGGCAAATTGGTCTTCATAAATATTGAGGATGTTATTTTGAAGTTGTATAAGGCATTGATGAGGCCTCATTTGGAGGACTGTGTGCAATTTTGGTCACTTGCTTATAGGAAAGATGTAAATAAAATTGAAAGAGTGCAGAGATTTACAATGATGTTGCTGGGACTTGAGGACCTGAGTCATAATGAAAGGCTGAATAGGTTAGGACTTTATTCCATAGAACATAGAAGATTGAAGGGAGATTTGATAGAAGTATACAAAATTATGAGGGGTATATAGACAGGGTAAATACAAGCAAGCCTCTTCCACTGAGATGGTTGAGGTCACAAGTAAGAAGTCATGAGTTAAAAGTGAAAGGAGAACATGAGGGGAACTCCTTCACTCTGAGAGTGTGGAACGAGCTGTCAGCACAAGTGGTGGATGCGGGGGCTGATTTCAACATTTAAGAGAAATTTGGATAGGTACAAGGATGGGAGGGGCATGAAGGATTAGGTATGGTCAGAGTACAGGTCGATAGGACTAGCCAGATTAATGGTTCGGCACAGACTAGATGGGCTGAAGGGCCTGTTTCTGTGCTGACAAATGGATTGTACATCCCCTGAGCATATTTTATACTTTGGGTTTTCAGGTCAGCACACAGGAGGTTGGCATTTGCTAGACCAAAGGGACTCTACTTCAGTTTGAATTACCACCTCCTGCTAATTATAATGTTAGCTTTAATATTTACCAACATAGTCATTTTGCAAGCTTTCAAACACCATAAAATTTGAGCAGGAAATATTACAATAATAAATGTCATTATTGCAGCATAAAACAAAAAAATTCTTACAAGGAACAAGAAAGCAAGAAGAATATTGTTCATAAAACAATCTCTGCAGTTTATAAATCGACTGGGAGCAGAAGAAAATAAGTTAAGCTGTTATTTCCCTTTTCATTTTGTAGATCTGTGACATAATAGAGTACTGACTCTCAATGAAATTTATTTTAAGCCACGGCAAAAGCAGTTTTCTCCCCCAGTGTGTTTGTATCTATATGTTTTATTAAAAGCAATGAAATAGAAACAAATGTCTCACAGTTTGAAATGAAAACAAAAATAGGGAGTTTATGCCTTACTTAAATAGAATACTGTTGAAAAGATATTTGGAGTAGTGTGTATAGTATTGGTCTCCTTATTTAAGGAAAGATGTTGATAAATTAGAAACATTTCAAAGAAGGTTTGCAAGACTAATGGCTGAGATCGCTAGTTTTTCTTCAAAGGAAAGGGGTTTGTATCTCTGGAAATGCAGAAGGGCAAGAGGTAACTTGGTTAAGACAGGTAAGATCCTGGAGGGTCTTTTTAAAGTGGATGTACAGACAATATTTCCTTATGGGAAAATCTAGAAAGAAAGGACACTACAAAAGAGCTAAACCACTGAAGACAGATGAGATATTTTTTCTTCTCTCATGTCTTTGGAGCTCTTCCTCAAAGGCCAGAGGAAACAGTCTTTTGAAGGCAGGAGTAGATGGGTATTTGATAAGCAAAAGGCAGTGGGGCTGGGGTTGAGAGGTTAACACTTAAAGCTGAGATTGCAGAGCTGATACTATTAAATGATTTGAGGGATCAAGTGGCCTACATCTGTTTATAATTCGCAAATACGAGGAAATCTGCAGATGCTGGAAATTCAAACAACAACATATACAAAATGCTGGTGGAACACAACAGGCCAGGCAGCATCTATAGGGAGAAGCGCTGTCGACGTTTCGGACCGAGACCCTTCGTCAGGACTAACCGAAAGGAAAGATAGTAAGAGATTTGAAAGTAGTGGGGGGAGGGGGAAATGCAAAATGATAGGAGAAGACCGGAGGGGGTGGGATGAAGCTAAGAGCTGGAAAGGTGATTGGCGAAAGTGATACAGAGCTGGAGAAGGGAAAGGATCATGGGACGGGAGGCCTCAGGAGAAAGAAAGTGGGTGGGGGGGAGCACCAGAGGGAGATGGAGAACAGGCAAACAACTAAATATGTCAGGGATGGGGTAAGAAGGGGCGGAGGGGCATTAACGGAAGTTAGAGAAGTCAATGTTCATGCCATCAGGTTGGAGGCTACCCAGCTGGTATATAAGGTGTTGTTCCTCCAACCTGAGTTTGGATTCATTTTGACAATAGAAGAGGCCATGGATAGACATATCAGAATGGGAATGGGACATGGAATTAAAATGTGTGGCCACTGGGAGATCCTGCTTTTTCTGGCGGACCGAGCGTAGGTGTTCAGCAAAATGGTCTCCCAGTCTGCGTCGGGTCTCACCAATATATAAAAGGCCACACCGGGAGCACCGGACGCAGTATACCACACCAGCCGACTCACAGGTGAAGTGTCGCCTCACCTGGAAGGACTGTCTGGGGCCCTGAATGGTGGTGAGGGAGGAAGTGTAAGGGCAGGTGTAGCACTTGTTCCATTTACAAGGATAAGTGCCAGGAGGGAGATCGGTGGGAAGGGATGGGGGGGGACAAGTGGACAAGGGAGTCGCGTAGGGAGCGATCCCTGCGAAAAGCAGAAAGAGGGGGGGAGGGAAAAATGTGTTTGGTAGTGGGATCCCGTTGGAGGTGGCGGAAGTTACGGAGAATTATACGTTGAACCTGGAGGCTGGTGGGGTGGTAGGTGAGGACAAGGGGAACCCTATCCCTTGGGGTGGCAGGAGGATGGGGTGAGGGCAGATGTGCGGGAAATGGGAGAGATGCGTTTGAGAGCAGAGTTGATGGTGGACGAAGGGAAGCCCCTTTGTTTAAAAAAGGAAGACATCTCCTTCGTCCTAGAGTGAAAAGCCTCATCCTGAGAGCAGATGCGGCAGAGACGGAGGAATTGTGAGAAGGGGATAGCCTTTTTGCAAGAGACAGGGTGGGAAGAGGAATAGTCCAGGTAGCTGTGAGAGTCTGTAGGCTTATAGTAGATAACAGTAGATAGGCCGTCACCAGAGATGGAGACAGAAAGATCTCACTATCTTTCCTTTCGGTTAGTCCTGACGAAGGGTCTCGGCCTGAAACGTCAACAGCGCTTCTCCCTATAGATGCTGCCTGGCCTGCTGTGTTCCACCAGCATATTGTGAGTGTACCTGTTTATAATTTGTCAGTTTGTATGTTCATAAACTAACCATCTAAGACAGGGGTTCTCAACCTATTTTATGCTATGGACCCCTTACCATTAATGAGGTGTCCATGGGTCCAAGGTTTTTCCCTGATCTAAAAGCTTCTTTCAAAAACAGAAAAGAATCTACTTTTGCACAGAAGCCTCATACCATGCTCTCATGGGTGAAATAACTCACTGTCATGTAAATTCTTTCAGTTAAATAATACTTATTTAGCAATGCAATGTGGAGCAAGACCTCTTGGCCCAATGAGCAGCAGTGCCCCCAAACCCATCTGTTTAACTCTAGCTTAATCACAGGACAATTTACAATGTCCAGTTAACCTACTGACTGGTATGCCTTTAGACTGGGAGGAAACCAGGGCACCTGGAGGAAACCCACGTGGTTCACGGGGCAAACTCATTATCTCCTTCCAGACAGTGCTGGAACGGAACTTCGAATTCTGGGATGTCCTGAGCTGTACAGCATCATACTAACCTCTACACTACTGTGGCTCCGAGGCTTTAACAGGAAAGATACTCGCTGATAACCCTAGCTTTGATGTTTTCTTCACATGCCTGTGTGGCACGTTCTCTGGATACTAATTCAACCTTACAGCATGCACAGATTTCCAGGATTCCCTTTCTTTCCATACGCCCCTGCAGTATTCCTCTTTAATTATCCATCCTTTGAATGTTACTACTCAATCTGAATCCGTCGTCTTCTGGATCCCAAATCATACAACTATTTTTCTTCATGTGGTATCCATTTCTTTTACCAGTCACCTTAAACCTGTTCCATTTCAAACGTTCACTGTAAATTTGCTATCAAAGGGGAGGCGGAGTGAAATTACGACAGTGCTAAACAGTGACTCCTTTGCTTGCATCTTCGGAAACAGCTCTATTTCCATCTTTAATATCTCCATTTTTCCATTTCAGGGTTCTTATGAAGACCCTGACCTGGAGTTACACGCTGACTTCAGTTCTTTGCGGGAATGGGACCCGTTCTCGGGGTCTCAAAACTGGTCATTGTTTGGCACGCTAAGGGTTCGGCCTGAGAGCCCGGCTCGGATTTGGAAGCCTAAGATTTCGGGGCTCTGGAGACGGGCGGATCGAGAGTCGTCACGGCATGAGACCTGTGTGTCGTTGGGAGAGTCAGAAAATCTACTGCTGTGGGCCCAAACACTCGGGATCTTTGCGATCTTCAGGCACAGAGCTTGAAAAAAGTGACGTAACGGACTTTTAACATCGTGAACCAGCGAGTTTTTTCTTAAGTCTCCCCGCTCGCTGGGAAAATGGAGACACCTCCTTCTCCCTTATGAGGGAGAGAGAGAACCTGTGGGATGTCGAATACCAGGTGAAATGCGAAGTCTTTGGGGTAACTGCAAGCCTGTGTCTGACACTTGAGAGCTTGGTGGCAGTGCCTGTGCTTGCTTCTTTTTTGCTGGTGGGGGGGGGGACTTTAGGGTTCTAACGTTTGACTGCCATTCATTCTTTGGGGCACTTCTCTGTTTTCGTGGATGTTTGCGAGGAAAACGCATTTCAGGATGTATATTGTATACATTTCTCTGACATTAAATTGGACCTTTGAACCTTTGAAGTACGTACTGTATATATCACTATATACTAACCTGATGTTCGTTTTCTTGCAGGCATTCATAGCAGAATGAAAGAAGTATAGCAGCAACAAGGAAAAACTATAGACAAGTAAAAACTAACAAACAATCAATGTGTGAAAGAAGACAAACTGTGCAAATACAAATAACCCAAATAATACAACTAATAGTTACATCAATCGATCAACAAATAAACAGTACTGAGACCATGGGTTCTTGAAATTGTTAATAGTTTCTGGAATCAGTTCAGAGTTGAAGTTGGTGAGCGAAATTATCCACACTGGCTCTAGAGTCTGATAGTTGAAGAGTCATAACTGTTCCTGAACCTGGTGACGTGGGACCTAAGGCTTCTAACCTCCTTCCCGATGACAACAGTGAGAAGAGAGCATTGTGTCAGTTTATTAACCCACCACCAAACACAAACTTTTGCTCTTTATTTACTCTGCTCAGTCTGAAAGACCGCTATCAATTCTTCTCTTCGTCTTCTCTGTTTGGAGAATTTACGTCAGTAGAGTTCTGATTAAATTTCCAGCACTTTTTTTTCAGCATTAATGACTAAACTCATCAATATTCAACACTGCCCCATCTTGACAAACCAATTTCTTGATGTTCTCAACAATCTGGTGTTCAGCTGGCTCAGACCAGATTGTTATAATTATTTTTTTCAGTGAATACAGAACACATCTTTTATCAGGTTATAATACTAAGGCAATGTCAGTAATGAAATGGAATTCAACAGAATTAGGTACCAGTTCTGCTTTACAATAGTTGATCTCGGACATTTCAAAAGACGGACTCACATTCTTACAGACAGTTCACAACCCCAAAATATCTCAAAACACCTTAAAGCCAATTTTGTATTAGAATACATTCACTTGTTGAAGGATCAGATTTAGTCGATCCACTTTTCATACAAATCCATCAGGATTTCATTAGTTATTTTAATTACATTATGATAATAAAGAGCAAAACATAATGGCTGAATTTAAAAAGCCACAATTTGCTCAATGAAGGATGCTCGACAGTTGTGGCAGGGCTTGAATGCTATCATGTCTTTTAAAGTTAAATCAAGCAACAGAGGCAACACTGGGCCTTTACTTCCAGATGAGATCAATGCCTTCTGTGCTCGCTTTGACCATCAAAAAATGAAGCAACCACCACAAACTCCCACACCCCCCGATGATTCTGTGATTTCACTCTCTCAGGCCTTCAGGAGGGTGAACACACATAAAACATACAGCCCAGATGGGGTTCCTGACCATGTACTAAAAATGTGTGCTGATCAACTGACTGTGGTGCTCACTGAGATCTTTAACCTCTTGCTTCAGCAGTCTAAAGTACTCAGATGCTTGAAGCAGATTTCACTTTTGAAATGTGAAATTCTTCACATGAAAATAATGTAATAACCTGCCTCTGTCTATTGCCCACTAGCGTTTACAGTACATCCACAGTGATGAAGCGTTTGTGAGGTTGGTGACGAAGCACGTCAACTCCTTCCTGAGAAGTGACTTAGATCCACATTTCGCCTAGTGGAGCAACAGGTCCACACCAGAAGCCATCTTAATGGCTCTTCACCCAACCCTGGAACATCGCGACAGCAAAGATGCATACATCAGGATGATTTTTATCGACTACAGCTCGGGATTCAATAACATCATCACTCAAAACTAATCACTAAGCTTCCGGAGCTTGGTCTGAATACATCCTCATGCAATTGGATACTCGATTTCCTCACTTGTAGACGGCAGTCAGTTGACAACAACTTCTCCTCCACAATCTCAATTGGCACAGGTGGACCACAAGACTGCATGCTTACTCCCTTCCTCTACTCATTTTACACTTACTAGTGTGGCTAAGCACAACTCGAATGTCAGATTCATGTTTACTGATGACAACACTGCCACTGGCCAAATCAAAGGTGACAAATAGCATATGGGGGAGAGATTGAAAATCTGGCCGAGTGATGCCACAGCAACAACCTCTTACTTAATGTCAGCAAGAACAAGGAACTAATTATTGTATTCAGGAGGAGGAATGCAGAGGTCCACGAGCCAGTCCTCACTAGAGGATCAGCAACTTTAAGTTCCTCAGTGTTATCATTTTGGAGGACCTGTCCTGGGCCCAGCATGTAAGGGCGATTATGAAGAAAGCACAGCAACACTACTACATGACTTCTAAAACTCCGACAAACTTCTATAGATGTGTAATGGAGAGTACATTGACTGGTTGCATGATAGCCTGGTATGGAAACTCCAATGCCCTCATACAGAAAATCCTACAAAAAGTAGTGGATATGGCCCAGTCCATCACAGGTAAAGCCCTCCTTACTATTGAGCACATCTACATGGAGCATTGTCAAAGGAAAGCAGCATCCATCATCAGGGAGCCCCACCACCCAGGTCATGCTGTCTTCTTGCTGCTATCATTAGGAGGAAGACACAAGAGACTCGGGACTCACACGACCACAGTCAAGAACTTATCACACCTTAACTATTAGGATCTTGAACCAAAGGGAATAACTTCACTCAACTTCACTTCCCCATCATTGAAATTTCCCCACAACATTTGGACTCATTTTAGAGGACTCTTCATCTCATGTTCTCAATACTTATTGTTTATTTATGTATTATGTTGTATTATGTATTATGTTTATTATTATTATTATTTCTTTCTTTTTGTAATTACACAGTTTGTTGTCTTTTGCACAGCCTTGTTGAATGTTCAAGTTGATGCAATCTTTCATTGATTGGTTATGGTTATTATTCTATTTTGGATTTATTGAGTATGCCCTCAAGAAAATGAATCTGAGGGCTGTTTATGATGTCATTTATATATGTTTGATAATAAATATTTTGAACTTCTAAAAAAAAGCAATCTAATTTGTGCATCACAAATTTTGGTTCTTACTGCCCTGTTATTAGAACAATTTCTGTGTGACTTGTTAGACAGATAATGGTTTAGTCTGAATGTTGTTTTTTTATTACAATACTAAAGAAGTATGACATTGTGTAATTTACCTGTTTCCAGTTAGACTTTAAACCAAAGCAGTACCTGCTCTCTCAGGAGGAGCTGAGAAATCTTGTTTAAGGAAGTGGCGTGTAGTCAATATCTATTTTCAATTGGTATCATTAAGACATTTTATCTTCCCATTATTGTTTGAGGAAGCTTACTGTGTGCAAATTGGTTATTGTATTCCTACATTGCAATAGTAAAAAAAAACATTTCGTTGTCTGTATAATGCTCTGGGTCTTTGTGGAGTCATAAAATCACTAAATGTGTTTCTTTCCCTGACTTCTTTTGATTTCTGTGTAACAAGGATACTGAAATATATTAATTAAATTGCTGGACTTTTTTCCCGGGACTTAGCATATTGATCAAGAAGTAATAGTTCTTGGGCAAATGTAAATACAAGTAATTAAATTAATCTGGAATGAAGAAGTAATGTCAGTAATAGTGACCATGGGACTACTGTTCTTTTTAGAAAATCTATTGGAATAGAGGATAATTAGCTTACACTCTGTTTTGTGGGTTCTGAGTGGCCAGTACAGGAATCTCACTCTACCATGAATAGGGCAGAAAATGCCTGAAGGATAGGAAGGTACATGGCTTGAGTGGTAATTCCTCTCTTTGCTCATGTGAGGGTTCTACAGGCTCCCAATGCTGGATGTTGAGGCTCTCAAATCCATCCCGAATATTCCATTTTCTTTTCCTGGTTTGATCTGATCTGATCTCAGTGTACTATAAGAGCATAAGGAATAGGAGCAGAATTAGGCTGTTCGGCTCATCGAGTCTGCTCCACCATTGCATAATGGCCAATATCCTGCTTTCTCTCTATTACCTTCGCTGCCCTGACTAATCAGAACCTATTGATCCCTGCTTTAAGTATACCCAACAACTTAGCCTCCACAGCTGCCTATGGGAAGCACTTCCAAAGACTCACTACCCTCTGGCAAAATAAACTCCTCCTCATCTTTGTTTTAAGTTAATATCCCTCTATTCTGTGGCTGTGCCTTCTGGTCCTAGACTTCTCCACTGTAAGAAACATTCTCTCCACATCCACTCTGTCTAGGTCTTTCAGCTCTCCAGACCTTGAACCATCGATGTAGTGAACTCTTAACTGGCTTCTGAACTGCCTGGTGGATGGAACGAATTGATGGTATAATTACAGAAGGACAGTAAAGTCAGCCTTTCAGTGATATCCACATCCCCTGCCCAAACATATAAGAGTTTTTTCATAAGGAATTGTCATTTTTTTCAGAATGGCTGAATGATAGCGTACAAGATACTGCAGATACAAAACAACTCAATAGCATCAGTTCAGACCATTATTTGGTAATGTTATCACTGAAATTAAGCTGATAGTGGATTAGTGAGAGAACTCAACATTGTCTGGAATATAGTCTGTTAGTTGGATTGTTAAATATGAAACAGAATCAAATTTAATATCACTGGCATATGTCATAAAATTTGCAGTCTCTGCAGCAGCAGTACAATGCAATTCATAATAATAGAGAAAAACATGATTTACAGTAAGTATATGTAATAGTTAAATTAAATAAGTATTGCAAAAATAGAAATAAAAATGTAATGAAGTAGCATTCATGCATTCAATGTGCGTTCAGAATTCAAATGATCGAGGGAACAAAGCTATTCCTGAATCATTGAGTGTGTGCCTTTACGCTCCTCCCTGATGGTAGCAATGAGAACAAGGCATTACCTGGGTGATGGGGGTCCTTAGTGATGGATGCTGCCTTTTTAAGGCATCGCTCCTAGAAGATGGCCTGGATACTTTGGAGGCTAGTGCTCATGATGGAGCTGACTAACTCTCTGCAGCTTCTTTCGATCCTGTGCAATAACACCCCCTTCCTCCCCCACAACCAGATGGTGATGCAGCTCATCATGATACATCTGTAGAGATTTGCGATTGTCTTTGGTGACAAACCAAACTTCTTCAAACTCCGAATGAAATATAGCTGCTGTCGTGCCTCATTTTGTAGCTACATCGATATGCTGGGTCATATGTTGTTACGCTTGTCCTTTATGGTGGATGTATGTGTTTCAACAGAACAATTTTTGTTTCCCCAAGGGTGCCAGGTATATTTTCTCCTTCAGCCAATATTCACCAAAGCTGGGGTTTTAATCTCATCTGTTGTTTGAAGAACTTCAAGGTAGCTGCTGATTGTTTACTAAAGCTTAGCCATACTTCAGAAGTAATTGCTCAGAAATGAAGCCTCTCGAGATATCTTAGGATATTTTAATAGAGTTACACAAATGCAAGCTGGTCTCTAGAATTGTTAAAATTTTGATGATATCTGGGTTAATTATTCCTGTTTAAAGGTAGGATGTTTTAAAACTTTTTTCTGAAGAATTCTGATGAAACAATAACACTGCTTCATGATCCATAGTTGTCATCCGGCCTATTGAATGTTCCCAGTTCCTTTTAATGGCTGAACTCACAGCTAGTTAGTGAAGACACAGTTCAATGTCACACAAACAGGTACAGGTGTTGATGATCAGCTGAGTTGATAGTTAACCTTATCTCAGAGTTAAAGATGAATAAAGACCAAACAAGAGAAAATCTGCAGATGCAGCTGTGGTGAACTAGATATACCTGTCTGACTGCTCCTGTGGCTCCTCCCACAGACCCTGCTGACTGCTCCTGTGGCTCCTCCCACAGACCCCTGTATAAAGGCGACTGTGGTCTGCTGCTCTCCCTCATTTTCCCAGGATGTAGTGTTGTTTGTTCTTCCAGTCAATGAAAGCCGATATCTCACTTCCTAAGTCTCAGCGTGAGTTATTGATGGTGCATCTAATGTGGTGAACTAGATATACCTGTCTGACTGCTCCTGTGGCTCCTCCCACAGCAGCATCTGTGGGAAAAAGTAGAGTCAATACCCTGGCCTGCAGAGTTCCTCCAGCATTTTATGAATAAAGTCCAATCAAGTTCTTCGTTGTAGATGGTTTGCACTTTCAAGCACTCTTAATTGCTTAGTAATGGCTAGTGTTTGGGAAATATTCTTCCAAGGAGAATTTGTGAGCACAGAACAGTCTTATTTTCTCAACACAGTGTGGTGAACTACATATACCTGTCTGGACTGCTCCTGTGGCTCCTCCCACAGACCCCTGTATAAAGGCGACTGAGGCCTGTTGCCCAGCCTCATTCCCCAGGATGTAGTGTTGTTCATTCTTCCAGTCAATAAAAGCCGATATCTCGCTTCTTACGTCTCAGAGTGAGTTATTGATGGTGTATCACACAGGAATACTAAGCTCACCATGTTTCCTCATCATGCCTGAAGCTGTGTGTGAAAAACAGAAGGTTTGGAAAATCTGTAGATATACCTGAAAAAAAGACAGGGATTTAGCTGTCCTTGACAACTACATGGGTTCAGTCGTTTTAAAGTTAATGGAACCTAATTTGTTGAAGTCCATACTCTTGTGTGTCTAGTGGGTATGGGTGAAAATAAGTCTCATAATGATTCAGGTTTGTGAGAATCTCTTCAAGCAACATGCTATCAGTATAGTGTGCAATGCTAGACCTGCCCATTAGATTTTATCAGGAAATCAGAAAGAGACTTTCAGCTGGCAGCATTGCTTTGTTTGTTGAGGTCATCCTAATCATGGAAAATGTAAACTTAAAAATGGGAATTAAACAGTAGCCAAAATGAAGCTGGTGGAGAGTGTGAAGCACCAGCCAAAGTAATGCCAAAGCATTAATTGTGATATATTTTCTGCCTACAGTTACACTGCACTATTTTGCATCGCTGACTCTGCTTTGTATTTCTGCCAAATGTGCAGAAAGCTGCCCGATTATAGATGTGTTAATTAAATTCCAATAAGCTGGCTTCTGAAAATAATGCAAATAAGCTGCACTGCCTTTATACTTTCCTTGGCGAATTTGCCAGAGAAATTATTTACGATGATTGGAGGCTGACTGTTCTGTGCTAGAGATCCCTGTGAATAAACCAAGACATTTCTAATAAGATTATAATGAGGATTTGGAGTCCCATTTCTCTGACACAGGAAACAGAATTAATGGAGGTGCAGTCAAGTGTTTTAATGAGCTTAAGGTCCACCAGTACAACATGAAATATGCTAGAATGTTCAACATAATCATTTATATGAAGAAATAGCTTAAACCAATAAGGACAATTGAAGAATTTATTGCATTGCTGCTTCTGGCTAAATATCTCTGATGTGGTACTTGGGATGTGTGTCATTGTAAGAGGAGCCATCTTTTAGGGGAAGTATTGAACTCCCATTTTGCTCAATGAAATTGCTGTAAGTGATGTTATGCCACTATTGTTAAAAAAGATTAAAATAGTTGGCCTTCACAAATCAAACACTGTACCCAACTGGAAGCCTGAAAAGAGTTTATTTGTCATATATGCTGGGAAAGCACTAGATGCTTTTTCACTGAGTACAGGAGTTGGATTGTTATGTTGAAGTTGTATAAAACATTAGTGAGGTCTAATTTGGACAATTGTGAGCAGTTCTGTTCACCTACCTACAGGAAAGATATTAATAAGATTGAACAAGTGCTGAGAAAGCTTACAAGGATGTTTCTGGGATGGAGAACTAGGGAACGATTGAACAGGTTAGGATTTTATTCCCTGGAACATAGGAGAATGAGGGGAGATTTGATAGAGGTATACAAAATCATGAGGGGTATAGATAGGGTCAATGCAAGCAGGCTTTTCCCACTGAAGTTGGCTGAAGCTAGAATTAGCAGTCATAGGTTAAGGGTGATGGTGAAAAAGGGGAACGTGAGGGGGAATTTCTTCATCCAGAGGATAGTGAGAGTGTGGAATGAGCTGCTAGTGAAAGTAGTGGATGCAGGTTTGCTTTCAACAATGAAGAGAAGTTTGGATAGGTACATTGATGGGAGGGGTATGGAGGGCTATGGTCTAGGTGTAGGTTGATGTGACTAGGTAGAATTATAGTTTGGCACAGGGTAGATGAGCCAGACAACCAATTTCTGTGCTGTAGTGTCTGATAACTCTATGAACAGGAAGGCTACTTCTGAAGCACTGGCCAGTAATGTTCCATCAGTCACAAAAACCATAATGTAATGCAAATTTCTCTTTGTGTCTTTGTTTGAGTTAAGTGTATTCCAGATGTGTGGATATTTACTACGTGCGAGCCTGGTAATGACGTACTTTCTGATAATCAATCACGTTCCAATAAAGTTGGAATCTGAATTCCTGTTACTGAGCCCAGATTAAGTTCTAAGATTGACATAGTTTTGAGCAATTTTACACCTGATGTACTTTGTAGAGAGTAGAAGCAGTAGAACAAAAAAAACAAAGTATCCTTAAATCTCCGTGAACTAAACTTTGTATTTCATCTGACTGGGTATAAAATGCTTGAAATATCTCAAGATACCAAAGAAGGATGAAAACCTGAAAGAAATTAGCCAGGAGCATTAATAAACTCATGCAAAACGCAATGGGGATTATTTTGGCGTAACAGTGGAAATAGAAGCTGTGCTAATAAGACATGGAAAGTTGGTTTTTAGTGGTTCTAATTGTAAATTGCTCCAGGTTGAATTGGGCTGCAGGTAGTTAAGCAGGTACAGCTCCAAGTCTGCACTCACACACTATATAGATGGAATTAGCATGGAGGAGTATAAATGGCCTTCTTACTTCCATTACCACTGAAGGTATGAAGTGTTTTCAATTTATTTCATTCTGTAATATTAATAAATGGCCACTGATTTAAACTAACAAGGCCACTTACAAAATTTAAAAAAAAGTAAAGTTCACAGTGTTCTTACTTACTGTGGCTTTCTCCACAGGGAGAGAAATTCTCTCCAGCAGATTTCACATTTGGCTGCTCTGGTTTATCTGCCGCGGTCAGCCTAACATAAAATATAAATGGTTCCTTTCACTCCATTCTTTGGGCAGCTTATTTGGTTGGAAATGCATGCCTTGGGTGGCTTTTTGTTCTATCATTTACTGTCTTCATTGACTTACACAGTTCAGTGTCTCTTGGCGCATGTCCATATGCTCTGTCAAGTGGGAGGGTTCACAACCAGCATTCAGTTTTCCAGTTCAGGCAGAGCGCCTGAAGTTAATTCCTTGGCCAACTGGTACTTCTGACACCTCACTCGAAAGGTACTTGAAAATAGTTTTCATGGAGATAAAGAGAGATTAGCTTTACTTGTCACATGTACATCCAAACATACAGTGACCTGGATTGTTTACCAATCAAATTGAGGATTGAGCTGAGCAGCCTACAAGTGTCGCCACACTTCCACTGCCAACATATCATGCTTACAACTCAGTACTCTAATCATACACTTTTGGAATGTAGGAGGAAACCAGAACACCTGGAGGAACCTCAGGTGGTCACGAGGAGAATGAATCTGCAGGAATCTAATCCCAATCGTACAGCTGGCATTGTAAAGCATTGTGCCAACCACTACACTACCATACCATCCCATGTGGATACTTCTGAATGTGAAATTCTCAAATACTCTGTAATTCAAACAATATTTTAGAAAAACAGTTCCAGAGAAGGTGAGCTTCAGGCGAGCTAGGAATTCCATTGCACTCTGGTGTATATGTCAATAAACTAATCTGAATCTGAACAGTTTTGAGACAGAATTCTGATTAATGTAGACAAGAGATTCTGCAGGTGCTGAAGATCTTGAGCAACACACACAAAATGCTGGAGAAACTCAGCAGGTCAGGCAGCATCTATGGAGGGTAATGAACAATTGACGGTTTTAGAAAGAACAAAAGAAAGATTGTTCTTATTTGTTACCATGTACATAGGGGATGAAACATACAGTGAAAAGCATCGCTATGGGTCCGAGACAACGGGCTAGGACCTGATGAAGGGTCTCCCCTTCATATAGATTCTGCCTGAACTGCTGAATTCCTCCTGTATTTTGTGTGATTCTACTTACTGTGATTTTTTTTCAGTAATAGGCAGACTTTGCAGCAAGTTTCAATACAAATGATCCATAAACTGTACTGTGATCTGACCGAGTCAGAATGCTCCCATTTAAGAAGCATCAGAACAGAGGGAGAGAGCCAACAGATTCTAGGGTGCAGAATTGATGCTGCTGTTGAGAAAAGTCCCACAAAGGTGTTTCTGCTTACAACAGGAATGGTGTTTCCCTCATCTTTCTGTCTATCCACCATTTATAATAAATTTTTAATGACTTACACTGCACAGCTGCCGCTAAACAATATATCTCAGTGATAATAAACCAGGTTCCGGTTCCGATTCTCCCCATTTCCTGGGAAACGGAGTGAAGTTTTGTTTAACCTCATCCCCTCTAGTCTGAAGGAAACTCCAAGTAAGAAGCCCATGATTAAAGACATTCTCTCAGGTAAATCAAATACGTACTCCAAAAAATGGAGAAACACAATGGTCATGCTGTCAGAATAACTGAAGTGAACTCCCGTGGGTGGGAGTATGGTGACACTTCACTGTTAGATATTCCAGGTTGGGTGAGCAAGAACTTGCCACCAATGTCACATGTGAGCACCATGAGGAGCTGATAAGGAAGCAGAGACACTTCGCTTCTAACTTTGCCCAAGGACGTTGTACTGTCCAACTGGTGAATTGAGAAGCCCTTAGGTTGTATGATGCAGTAAAGTAAGGCAGATGTAACTCACTTTTCAGTGAGACGTAGCGCACAGCAGTGCCTCTACAAACTACCTTTGGAGGCGGTGAAGCCTGCACTCAGAGAGTTGAACTCCACGGTCAACACCCTCGAAGTGATGTACCCTGAGGCCGTATTCAAGAGTGTGTTACCAAAATACTACCAGCACGTCTTCCATCCCACCAGGCCCCTAGCTCCTGTGTTGAGGACGGTGCACCAAAGTGGAAAATCTGGATGTTTCCAAAACAGAAACCATGGAGAACTCGGAGATCTACGCCCTGCTGAACACCAAGTCTGAGGGTTCAAATCAGATTTACAAGAAATCAAGATATGAACTCCAAAAAGCAACCAGAGATGCCAAGAGACCATGCCAGTCCAACACTGAATGTCAGACCAGCAGTTAATTGTGACAGTGCTTAACATGATATAAGGCAGTATAATCCATTCTATGTACGTCTTAAAAAGAAGGGAATGGGAATGCAGTCACTCACCATGACAGCCTCCAATGCACCCAAACCCACAATTACTGTTGGAGATGTAAGTTCAGTCTTCCAGATAGTGAACCCACAGAAAGCATCTGGGCCAGATGGTGTCCCTGGCCGTATCCTTATATCCAGTGTAGGTTATCTAGAGGGGAACCTGCAGGCATTTTCACCCTTCTCTGCTTCAATCTGATGATCCCCTGCTTTAAGATTACTTTCATCCCAATACTTAGGGAAAACAAGGTAATGCCCCTTAATGATTACTGCCAAGTAGTTTCAACAATCACCATCATGAAGGGTTTCAAGAGATTGGTCATGGAACATATCAACTCCAGCCTGCCAATCAATCCTCACCCACAGCAATTTGCTTACCATTGAAACAGTCTGCAGTAGACTCTATCCCCTTTGGCCAAAACTCATTGGATGTTCAGTGAAGCGACTTCCAGTCTGTGTCAGGTCTCACCGATATACAGGAGGCCACACCAGGAGCACAAGATACAGTAGATGACCCCAAAAGACTCACAGGTGAAGGGTCGCCTCACCTGGAAGGATTGTTTGGGGCCCTGAATGGTAGTGAGGGAGGAGATGTAGGGGCAAGTGTGGAACTTGTTCCACTTGTAAGGATAAGTACCAGGAGGGAGATCAGTGCGGAGGGATGAATGAATAAGGGAGTTGAGTAGAAAGTGATCTCTGAGGAAAGCGGAAAATGTCAGGGAGGGATCCCACCAAGCACATCCGTCTGCCGGAAAAAGTGGGATTTCCTGGTATCCACCCACTTCAATTCTACTTCCCATTCCCATTCCAACAGGTCAGTCCATGGCCTCTTCTAGTGCCGCAATGAGGCCACAGTCTGATTGGAGGAGCAAAACTTTATATCCTACTTGATGGCATGAACATCGATTTCTAGAACTTCTGTAATGGCCCACATCCCCTCCCTAACTCACTCTCTCAGCTCTCTCCGTTTCCCTCTCTCAGCTCATCTTCTTACCTGCTCATCACCTCCCTCTGGTGCTCCACCCTCTTCCCTTTCTTCCATGACCTTCTATCCTCTTCTATCAGATTCCCCCTTCTCCAGTCCTTTATCGCTTTCACCAATCAACTTCCCAGCTCTTAACTTCACCAGTTTCACCTATCGCCTACTGCCTTGTACTTCTTCCTCCCTTCCCTCCACCTTCTTTCTCTAACTTCTTATCTTCTTTTTCCAGTCCTGATGAAGAATCTCGGCCTGAAGCATTGACTGTTCACTCTTTTCCATAGATGCTGCCAAGACTGCTGAGTTCCTCCAGCATTTTTTCTGTGTTACATCAGACTATTTCTTATTGACTACAGCTCAGCCTTCAATACTGCATTTTCAAGCAAACCCCTCTTCAAAATCCTGGGCCTTGGACTCATGACCAACAAACTGTAGTCAGCAGTGATAGGCAGCAACACCTTCATCACCAGTGACTTCAACACAAGTGCTTCACAGGGCTGAGTCCTCAGCCCCCAACTCTAATCCCTGTGCCCTCACAACTGCATGGTCTGATTCTGTTCCAAGTCTATAAAAAATGTTTGCAGATGATACCACTGTGGTGGGCCATTTCTCAAATAATGATGGGTCTGAGTACAACAAGCCGACGGAGATGTTATGATGGTAATCTCAGTGTCTGCAAAACAAAAGAAACAGTTCAGAAATGGGCGGGGTGTGTCAACCGAGCACAAACTCCTGGTTAATTCACTGAGGTTGCAATGGTTGAGAGATTCAAGTTCCTTGGAGTGAAGATCACTAGTAACCTGTCCTGGTCCAAATGTGTTAACTCCACGCCGATAAATCTCACCAGAGCCCCTACTACCTCAGAAGCCTAGAGAAAGTTGGCACATCCTCTTTGATCCCCACACATTTTTAATCAATGCACCACAGAATGTCGACTGGACTCTTTTCCATAGTTGCTGCCTGGCCTGCTGAGTTCCTCCAGTGTTGTGTGTGTGCGTTGCTTAGATTTCCAGCATCTGCAGATTTTCCCTTGGTTGTGATGGAATGCCATCTATCCCGATGCATGGCGGCTTGGTATACTGACTGAAAGAAACCACAATGAGCTGTGGATACAGCCCAAAACCAGCCTCCGCTCCATGGATGCTGTTTACTCATCTCGCTGCTTTAGTAAGGCAACCATCATAATCAAAGACCCTGTCCACCCTGATCAATCCCCTATCTCCCCATTCTGAAGATACGAAAACTTAAAAGCTTATACTATAAGGTTTAAGATCAACTTCTGCCATGTGGTTTGAACTATTGAGTGGTTCTCTTATGTGATAAGGTAGACTCTCACAATCTACCTTGTTATGACCTTCCTTCTTATTGTCTACCTGCACTGCACTTTCTCTATGAGTGCAAAACTTTATTCTGCACTCTTTTACCGTTTTACCTTTTACTGTGCACTGTGTAATGATTTGCTATGCATGAATGGTATGCAAGACAATTTTTTCACTGCACATTGGTATATATGGCATAAATAAACCAGATATTTTACTAATTAAAACAAAGTCCTTAGAGCATAATAGAATTAATGCTGGTCTTGCTGAAATCCAGGTAAACTATCCATAAAAGTCTTCCAATGTTTTTTCAAACATCAGTGTTCTAAAACATTCTGCAGTAAATAATTTTCTTGTTCACATATCCATCCACCAAAGTCAAACATCTTCCCACTGGTTGCTGGCTAGTAGTGATTTATCTGGTGAAGGATGATAACGGTATCGCCAATCAAAATGATTCTCAAGGCACTGACACAGCACTGGTTAAATAAATGCAAAGAGAATCTGTAGTTGTCTTTATATACCTTAAATGAGCACCAATATCCTCAGGGATAACAAAGTTAATTCCTAGCAGACTGGTTGTTTGTAGTAGAGGGTTTTAGGTAAAATGCTTAAGTGCTAAATGACCAATTTAATAATCCCCCTGCAACCATCTGAAGTAACAATTAATGATTCCCCAGATAAACATTTTCTATTCACTTCAGTTTATTTACCAAGGTGGCATTTTACACTAAACACAGGCTAACTTAGCGTTTCTGCTTAAGACCCATTTAGGACAATATTTCCCTGACTTATGATAGAAAATTTATCCCTGTTGACTTTTATTTCCTTTTCCTTTGAGGTAATTTTGATTTTTCTTTCCTTTTTCATTTGAGATCCCAAAAAGGGATTAAAATGAGTGAAAACCAAGTCTGAGTTTATTCCTTTGTGTTCAAAGACTGATTTTTCCAAGGTTTACTTTGCCATTCTCCAGTCAGTGACCAATTTTAACTTTGACTAAAGACCTTATCATACTAAATCCCTTTTATTTTCTTACCATTATTCATTGCCAAATGCCATTAGGTGCAATTCATCCAATACATACAATTTAAAATTTGAAATTCTGTGGCTTAAGACGTATTTACAAATCATTGATTCTTCAACCCTATACTCCCCAGTTTCAGCATTAGAATTTCTTTCCTGAGTTCTGAGCTTAGTGCACAATTGCTCTCTAAATATCCTAACTTTGTTAATATATCACTTTTCTCAATACTTCGTTTGTTTGGAGTTAATCAATCATTTGGGGATCTATTTTATACAAAGGCCATTCCATTAATGTTTATGAGTACAAGATGCCTTTAGTCTTTGTTTCATACCACTCACAATATCTAACAGACTGACTGATAGTCTCTTTATAAATTCAAGACCACGGTTCAAGATAAATAAATATCTCTCCTCCCCTCCTCCTCCAGGGTTTTCATGAATTTTAATGAATGTCAGCAATATTTAAAAGGAGCTGTTCTTCACGCCTGATAAACTTGTTTGTTTTTGAATCATAAGATTTGGATCTTTTTTTTAACAACTAGGGACGCAAGCGAATTGCCCTTGTTATAATTTTCTTTCCTTAGGCTTGGCCTAGATTTTGAATTCAGCCCATTATATTCCATTGTGACTTAATTAGGGGCTGTGTAACAGAATAAATTGAATAGTGTATATAAGCGGAAAAATATTGTTGTATTCTTTAACCCATCTTAACAAGCTAAGAAGAGTTAGCTTGTCGGAAAGGTGGGTGGTCACTGTGATGAATCCTAATCCTAATACATGCCTTAATATTCTGAGGTCTGAGGTATATCCAAGTTAAAGATCATGGTCAGGTCCTGATGGTTCAAAGATTTCTGTATTTTAGAGTCAAAGAATAGTCCTGCATATTTAGAAACCATTCAGATCATTTAGCTTTTGAAACAATCAAGAAAAATTCACCCACAGATCAGTTGGACTAGACCAGTGATATAATAATAACAACTGTGTGTTGTCTACAGCTTTCAAGATTCAGTTGTATTGAAGTTAATGTGGAATGCCAACACACAGACACTAAAATATTTTGTGTTCAGCTCCTCAGCACAATCTCTTGGTGAATGATTCTCAGAAGAAACACTTCTGAACAGGGACTCTTTATTTAATAACTTAAAAATTGGCCTGACACAACTGTTATTACAATCATGACAGAAATTTTTATTTTCTCTGTCAGTTTGGTACTGGAGGAATTGACCTATAAGTGGGATGTGGTGCATTCGAATAAACAAGTCAGCTTTTAGAAAAGTTAGAGATGGAAGAAAAACTTGCAATGTCTATCCTTTTATAATCACAGGCAATTAAGTGTTTTTAAAGATGCGTCCCTGTAATACAGTTCTACTTAGGTATCACAATTGTTTCAAGCAAATGCATATTTGATAGGTGATGCAATTCAGATCAGGATTATGTGCAGCATAGCTTGAATATGATGTTATAGAAACAAAATTACATATGTTCAAATAAAATATCAATACATATTAAGTTGTGCATTGGGTCCTAGCTATATAAAAACAATGTCAGTCACATTTCCTGCATTTCAACAGTGACTAGGTTTTGTGATAGGGTGAATCAAGGCTTTTGCCTCAGATAATGATTTAGCTACTTTAAAACATTCTTTTCTAGATGTAATTATATCTATAAAAGGGGAACTACACCTTGAGACAGCATGAGAGAGGGATAGTGAGAGAGATAGAAAGATAGTGAGAGGGGGTGTGTGTGAGACAGAGAAAGAGAGAAAGTGAAAGGGAGACCATTAGAATCCCTTCCCTCTAAAACAGGGGTTCCAAACCATTTTTATGCCATAGGCCATGCTGCTCTGAAAGATACAGCTTGACGCAGTTCCTCGCATGGAAAAGTTAACAAGGTCTGCAGCTCCCTGACTGCTTCCTGCTTCCCTTCTTAAGTAAAGGTGTAACATCAGCTCTCCATAAGTCTTCCGATACCTCACCTGTGGCTTACAGACTTGAAAAGATCTTTGCCAGGGCTGCATCAATCTCTTCCCTTGCTTCCCATAACATCCCAGTATACACCTGGCGATCTATCTACATTTCCAACACCTCCTCCTTTGTAGTGTTGATATACTCCAAAATATCACTCTTTCACCCCCCCCCCACCCCCAAGCACATAGTAAATACAACTGAGAAGCAGTCAAGGATCAAGGATCAACTTTATTCACCATATACATTTGCATGTGCTAGGAAATTGCTGTGGTGTGTTGGTGTGACGTTTAACAAAAGCAATGATATTCAACAATTAGAAAGAATAAAGAATTATATCAATTAGAAGTATAGATATGGAATAAATGTGCAAAAATACATAAATCACAGTATGTATTAACATTGTAAACAGCATTATTAAAACTAGTCATTTAGATCTTACCTCATTTCCTATGACTCCAATATGCTTTTACTCTTAAGGAATCCTCCAGGAATTTAGTTTATCTTATTTACAGAGGATCTCTCATGGTCCCTTTCTGCTCTCCAAATTTCCAAATAACCATATAACAATTACAGCATGGAATCAGGACATCTCGGCCCTTCTAGTCCATACTGAATGCTTACTCTCACCTAGTCCCACCTACCTGCACTCAGCCCATAACCCTCCATTCCTTTCCTGTCCATATACCTATACAATTTTTTTTTTAATGACAAAATCGAACCTGCCTCTACCACCTCTACTGGAAGCTCGTTCCACACAGCTACCACTCCCTGAGTAAAGAAGTTCCTCCTCGTGTTACCCCTAAACTTTTGCCCTTTAACTCTCAACTCATGCCCTCTTGTTTGAATCTCCCCTACTCTCAATAGAAAAAGCCTATCTACGTCAACTCTATCTATCCCCCTCATAATTTTAAATCAACCTTCTACGCTCCAAAGAATAAAGACCTTACTTGGTCAACCTTTCTCTGTAACATAGGTGCTGAAACCCAGGTAACATTCTAGTAAATCTTCTCTGTACTCTCTTTATTTTGTTGACATCTTTCCTGTAAGTCAGTGACCAGAACTGTACACAACACTCCAAATTTGGCCTCACCAATGCCTTGTACAATTTTAACATTACATCCCAACTCCTATACTCAATGCTCTGATTTATAAAGGCCAGCATACCAAAAGCTTTCTTCACCACCCTATCCACATGAGATTCCACCTTCAGGGAACTATGCACCATTATTCCTAGATCACTCTGTTCTACTGCATTCCTCAATGCCCTACCATTTACCATGTATGCCCTATTTTGATTATTCCTACCAAAATGTAGCACCTCACACTTATCAGCATTAAACTCCATCTGCCATCTTTCAGCCCACTCTTCTAACTGGCCTAAATCTCTGCAAGCTTTGAAAACCTACTTCATTATCCAAAACGCCACCTACCTTAGTATCATCTGCCTTAAGAGTTCCTTAAGAGTTCTGCCTTGCTGCTCTTCCTAATCGATGGTGCATCTCTACCTTCACTCTTACCTCTTCCACTGTCACATCAGTGCTCTGAAACATTGGCCTCCAACTGCATTCCTCTAATATCTATAATATCACAATCCCATGAGCCAATGCATGCTCTGAGTTTATCTGCCATACCTGTGAGAATCCATTGCAGTTTGGTCTACCATACTTACGTAAGTACCCCCCCTCACTTTGGCTAGCTGGTGGTGTAGTGGCACCAGCACTGGATTTCGAGGCGAGTGATCCCAGGTAAAAATCTGGCTGGTTTCTTGTCGGCCTTCCATCTGTGCTAGGTTGCGCGTCGAGTCAGTGACTCTGCCTCATAAAAAAACAGACGCAAACGCTGAAGAAACGGCAAGGAAGTTGCCTGATGCACCACAGGGCGCGGTGAGGGAAAACAGTAAACCCTCCACTCTAAAGCTGGTCATAATTAGCATGCTTTCATCATCTTTGATTATGGCCTCAAGTTGTTGAATTGGGATTTGAACCACCAGCCTTCAGAGTCAGAGCTAACAGCATTACCCACTGAGCCACAGCTAATACTTTGAGAGTTTAATCAACATGAAAAAATGTAACATTAATTCTAGACTATTTTGACATTTTTTTCTGGTCAGCTGATGGCCTCTGTGATCGTTCATTTTCTGAAAATTGTATTAAAATGTAAAATAAGCTTGCATTTCTCATTTGGTGAAGACATTGCTTTTGTATTTAATCAATGTAACAGCCTTTTAATATTGCCACAGTTTAAGCAGTGTTCTATTGCTTTTGTCAGGTCTTTGCTGGAAGAATCAGCTATTTGTGATTAAAATTGGAAGCCTGTTTAAAAATATGAAATGAAAGTGCATTAGCAGAAATTAGGCTCTCGCTCTGAGTCAGTAATGATGATTTTGACAGATGACAAAGAACATGGAATTTAATTTCAAAAAGAATAAAGGAATGAGGCTGGGAAGTGGGAAGTGATCTATGCTGTCACACCTTGCTCTGACAGCACACCAAAATAATTACTCTCATCAAATTAGCTAGCCATTGTTAAAATCTGAACCTTGACAAGAGATCTATGTCTAGTTAAGCCAGTCACATTGCCACTTTTTTGCTAGGAGAATTGTGTGCTTGGCTTTATCTTTAGAGTTGAAAGCGCGTGAGGTATGATACTTCTTTGTGAAGCAAGGTGACAAGATCTATATGTGCAGACATTTTAGCTGCTGTTCCTTTACTTTTGTTGTAATAGAAATTTACTTGGAGACGTGCTAAAGGATGTCACAGTGGGTCCTGATATTGCAATATTTAGCTGAGCTGGAGTGCGCTGATCTCCATCAAGTTAATTGTTTTTAACTGTGCTTGGAGTTTTCAATAAAGGCCACATTACCTTGTAAAAATGTCACTCTCTTGAGTCTCTTCTGCTGATTGAAAATCTCAGCATCTACCCTGGCATAGGATTTAGATCTGAAGTGTCGACAATTCCTTTCTTTCCACAGATGCTGCTTGACATGTTGAGTTCCCATAGCTCATTGCTCCAGTTTCCATCATCTGCAGTCTCCTTTGTCTCAACATCTACCTGTCATGTTGCCTCAGGAATTTATATCGTTCAGTGACATCATCCCTCATTCGTCTGAAACTTAAAGAACAATCCAATTTCTTTAGCTGTCATTATAGTAAAAGTATCTCATCCCAGGAAGTAACCTAGTGTACTATTTTGATGTACAATTTTTAGAATTTTTTGGATTATACATGGCACTATTTTGATATACTGTATATTATTATAATGGACCAAGACTATCTTATAATACTAGACAATGTTTCTGGCGAAGGGTCTTCAAGCACAAGTACTTTAACTCTATTCCCATCACAGTAAAGCCCTCCCCACCGTTGAGCACATTTGCACAAAACGCTGTCGCAGGACTGAGGCATCCACCTTCGAGGATTTCTGCCATCCAGGTTATGTTCTCCGCTTGCTGTGCCATCAGGAAGAAGATACAGGAACCTCAGGATTCACACTGTCAGGTTCAGGAACAGTTATTACCCCTTAACCATCAGGTTCTTGAACTAGAGTGGGTAATTTCACTCAGCTTCACTTGCCCCTATCATTGAAATGTTCCCACAACCTATTGGCTCAGTTTCAAGGACTCTTCATCTATCTCAATATTTATTGCTTATTTACTTAATATTATTATTTCTTTCTTTCTGCATTTGCATAGTTTGTTGTTTTTTACTCATTGGTTGAACACCCAAGTTGGTATGGTCTTTCATTGATTCTATTATGGTTATTATTCTATTATTGATTTATTGAGTATGCCTGCAAGAAAATTAATCTCAGGGTAGTATATGGTGACATACATGTACTTTGATAATATATTTACTTTGAACTTAGAACTTTGAGGTAGTTTTCTTCTAGTTTTATTTAAATGTCCTCCTTTACCGGGTGGTCCCAAAAACCATTGGCATGGCACAGTAGTTTTGTGCCATCACAGTCAATTCTATAGCCAATACAAATGCAAAGTTCTGCCACCAGCAATTTCTATGGGTAACCAAAATGGAAACACCTCATGTGCTCCTTGATGCAGGTTTCCAACATATGCCATGTTTGGCTACACCAAAGGTTTTTGGGGCTGCCTGGTAAAAGAGGCCATTGAGGTAAAACTAGAGGAAAAGAATTTTAACAAAGATGAAGATCTCACTCTAAGTAAGAACTGTAATTTGATTGGAATCAAGGTGGGCCAGTGGAAACCAGATTAAATGAGGACCAACCAATCAGAAGGGATGGACGATGGAGTATATATACCATTAGGCTCGCCATGCCTAGGCATAATTCCTGATGAAGATGGCAGAGTTTGTCAGTGAAATGTCGGTTAAAAATCATACCTGGTAGCCCGAGGTGAATTTATTCGTAGGTAGAGAAAGCAAACTATTGGAGGTTGGAGAACTCAACATTGAATTCTGGAAGGCTTCAATATGCTTAGGTGGAGGACATGGTCCTGTTCTTCAAGCCTGTCTTAAACCTCAATTTAGAAGTGCAGGTCTGGCAGATACGCCAGAGTGGGAGTTAGACAGTGAGTTGATTGATGGGGACTAAAAGCTGGTGTTCTGCAAAGTGATCACACAATATACATTCAGTTTTTCCAGTGTAGGTGAGACCGTACCGCGAGTGGCAAATCTAGTACACCGGAATGGTACAAATGCAAGTGAATTGCTTCCGAATCATTTTATGTCTGATAATGTTCATAAAAACATTGGAAGTATACTTGAAGGGAAACAATAATAGAGCAAAGGGGAACTTCATGGGAATTAAATTAATTAGACTATCTTATAAAGAGCTTACACAACACTATTGAGCAGATGGTTTTCTGTTTTGTTTTATTTTATAATGGCATTCTTTTCTTCCTTGTTCACTGTGGGCATCAACACAGTCCTCACACTCCTTTGACATGAGAAATCCCCTGCTCTTCTTGAACAACAGCAGCAATATATCTCCACCAGGAAGAGAGAATGAAACCTAGATCTTATTCACCATCTGAAAGAATAACTCTAACAGCACAATACTTCCCCGATACTTCACCACAGTGCCAGTCTAGAATTCTTATGTTCAGATTCTTCATGAGAGAATTAAATCTACAACCTTCTGAATATTCATTGTGCACACTTTATATGACTGCGACAAGACTGATTCTGGTACTGAAATCCTCATCATAAAAGCTGACATACAATTTGATTTTTTATTCCATCTTTGCTAGCCTCCGATGTCACATGTCCTGGCGTATCCCAGTCCTCTTTAATATCAACACTACCAAACCTCTCACTATTTTACACATATTCTGCACTTCATTAAGGTAAATTCAAAGTGAATGATCTCACACTGTTCTACAATACATTTCACCAGGCATGTTCTCACAATTTACTTATCTTGTCTATGTTTTCTTGAAGCCTCTTTAAATCCCCCTCCATCTTATAGTAAGTTAGTGGGTTACTAGGAATGATGGTATCTTTCCAACAATATGATGGTGATTTATTTGTAGGGAGATATGCTGGTGACCATGTCACCATGTGCCAGCTTCTGATGACCCTCCAATTGTAGAGACCCTGCTTTTGAGAGAAGTCATCAGAAAAGCCTTGGTGAGTGTCTCCTGCCAATGTGAAGCACTGAATATTTTGGAGGATAGAAGAAATGCAGAGATAGATTATTCTTTGAAAAGTTCCATTGTTCTCATTTTTACATCCAAAACAAAGCTGTCCCTTTAAGACCCCTCATGAGTAAGTAAAGAAAGTAAAACTCATTTCCAACATCGCTCTCAAAATTGGAAATAGGAGATGGAGCAATTAACCTGCATCCCTGACTCTGAAACAAACATTGTGCAATGTAGTTACAAAGGGGATATTGCAGCAAATCTTTTCCAGTTTGCTGCTTAGGGAGCTGGTGTTCTGCCTTAAATGTTTTTGGCAAATGTGACTGACTTGACAATTGTATTAAAACAATTGGTCCCATTTAGTACTGAAATCAAGCTCCCTGATGGAGATCTATATGTTAATTGTCTTAATTGAATTGAACATCCGTCTGCTTTCCTCATTTTCACAAGATGTGCTTGAAATACTTCAATGTTTTATTTTCTTTCAAAGTTGAGGTAGAAGAGACACAAAGCAAATGAGTTTCTGAAATTGGGTAGTTCTATTTTGGTCCAGCAGGTTAATCCCACTCCCCCTTCAGCGTACCTCAACTCTTCTCAAAGTTCAAGGTTCAAAGTTCAAATGAAAGTACATATATGTCACCAAATAGTATCCTGATTTTTGTTTTCTTGCAGGCATTTACAGGAAAACAATGAAATATAATAGAATTTATGAAAATCTATAAACAGCAAAGACTGACAACCAATGTACAAATAATAAAAATAAGACAAATTGTGCAAATAATAAAAAAATAAATAAGTAATACTTAGTTGTAGAGTCCTTGAAAATGAGAAAATATGTTGTAGAGTCTGTTCAGCTCTGAGGTGAGTGAAGTTTTCGACGTTGGTCCAGGAGCTTGATGGCTGTAGTGTAATAACTGTTCCTGAAGCTGGTGGTGTGGGACCTAAGGCTCTTGTATCTCCTTTCCGATGCTAATGAAGGGTGCCCTTCATGATGGACACTGCTTTCATGCGTTTTGTTGTTTTGTGGCAGCAGTACCGTGCAAGACATAAAAATTACTGTAAGCTCCAACAAACAAACAGATAGTGCAAAAGAACAATGACAAGGTAGTGTTCATGGGTTAATGGACTGTTCAGAAATCTGAAGGCGGGGAGGGAGAAGTTGTCCCTAAAACATTGAGTCCGCAGTCTCCTGTTCCTTTTCAATGATGGTTTAAGAAAAGGGCATGTCCCACATGTTGAAGGTACTTAATGACGACTGCTGCCTTTTATTTGTGTTTATTTATTTGTTCATATTTATTTATTTATTTATTTATTTATTCAGAGATATAGCACAGAATAATAGGCCCTTCCATCTGTACCACTCTGTTCAACACCAATTCAATCCTAACTTAATCACAGAACAATTTACAATGACCAATTAACCTACCTGGTATATCTCTGGATTGTGGGAGGAAACCAGAGCACCTGGAATAATCTCGTGGCCATGGGGAGAATGTACAGAGACCCCTAACAGAGGATGCTGGGTTTGAACTACGAACTCTGCCGCCTCAAGCTCTAATAGCACTAACTGCAACACTACCATAGCACCCTTTTGATCTCCTTGATGATGGGTAGGCTTGTGCCCATGTTGGATGTTTGGGGAAAGAATTCCAGAGCTTAGATTTTCAACCCATGCCTGGTGCTTCTACTTGATGGCTCAGTGATGGATGTAGGCTGGATGTGGATCTGCTGGAGTCAAATGACTACAAGTACTTGACTCCACCTCTTTGTGTTGGAATCTGCTTGGTAGAGGGAGCCTTTGTAAAGGAGAAAGGAAGAGGGGAGACAACATGAAGGGACGGGGAGGGAGAAGAGAGAGAGAGTGAGGAGAGAGTGGGGTAGAGAGAGAGAGAGTGAAGAGAGAGAGTGGGGTAGAGAGAGAGAGAGAGTGAGGAGAGAGAGTGGGGTAGAGAGAGTGGGGTAGAGAGAGAGGTAGAGAGAGAGAGAGGAGAGAGAGAGGGGTAGAGAGGGTAGAGAGAGAGTGAGGTGAGAGAGAGAGGGGTAGAGAGAGTGAGGAGAGAGTGGGGTAGAGAGAGAGAGTGAGGAGAGAGAGTGGGGTAGAGAGAGAGGCAGAGACAGAGCGAGAGTGGGGTAGAGAGAGAGTGGGGTAGAGAGAGAGAGTGAGGTGAGAGAGAGAGGGGTAGAGAGAGTGAGAGTGGGGTAGAGAGAGAGAGGTAGAGAGAGAGAGTGAGGTGAGAGAGAGGGGTAGAGAGAGTGAGGAGAGCAAGTGGGGTAGAAAGAGAGAGTGTGGGGTAGAGAGACAGAGTGAGGAGAGAGTGGGGTAGAGAGAGAGTGAGGAGAGAGAGTGGGGTAGAGAGAGAGAGAGTGAGGAGAGAGAGTGGGGTAGAGAGAGAGAGAGTGAGGAGAGAGAGTGGGAGAGAGAGAGTGAGGAGAGAGAGTGGGGTAGAGAGAGAGAGTGGGGTAGAGAGAGAGAGTGGGGTAGAGAGAGAGGCAGAGACAGAGAGAGAGTGGGGTAGAGAGAGAGTGAGGAGAGAGAGTGGGGTAGAGAGAGGCAGAGACAGAGAGTGGGGTAGAGAGAGAGTGAGGAGAGAGAGTGGGTTAGAGAGAGAGAGGTAGAGAGTGAAGGGGAATAGAGGAGGTGGAGGAGAATGAGAGAGAGGGAGAGGGAATGAGGGAGAGGATAAAAAGTGGGAGAGAGAGTAAGGAACTAAAAGGGAGAACATGGAACAAGGGGGGAAAGTAAGTGGAGGTTAGAGGGAAGGAGGAACAGAAGGGGAGCAAGAAAGAGAAAAGAGAGGAGGATTGGAGGAGGGAGACAGGAGGTAGAGAGAAATCGAGATGTTTTATCAAAAGGAGTTAGTAGGTCACCCACTAAAAGTGAAAATCCAACAAAATGTATTTTAACAATTAATATCGGTTCTCATAATTTGATCATTTGAACTGTTCTTGAGAGACATTTGGAAAAGTGGAAGTAAGAAATACCGTTGAATGTTTTTGTATATTGTGTTACTGTCAGATAACAGAAACAAGACAATTTTAAAAACAACGTTTGTGGTGCAGCCCACTTAACACCGATTCAAGATACAGGATTGTTTAATGTAATTTCCTGTACACAAGTGTAAAGAAGAACACTATAATTGGAAGAAATGAATGAAATAAATTGAAAAATATTAGATGAGCAGCCGCCAGTGGTCAGCATAATAAAGGAAACAGAATGAGCTCTCTCAAACCTGATGTTTGATTGACATTTTAAATCTTGTGCAAGAAGTCCTTCATTTTAACACTACTATAGCATAGGAGTGGTAATACTGCTGTCTAAAGGCATGTGATTACAGACTAAGTACTTGGAACCTGGCTTCCTCAGTGTAAGAATATTTCTTAATTTGATCCTTCGTGGAAAATAATATATTAGTAGTCTGCAGTTGCTAAACATATACAGTAATTGATTTTATTTTAACAGGTCTCCAATTGTTGCCTGGAGTAGACTTTTATGCATTTAATTAACAAAGATATCAACTTTTAATTCTTAGTCTGCAAAGCCCTGTTTAGTGGGCAATTATGCTATATCACTGAGGCCATCGTAAAACTATAAACTTGTCTGTTATATGCAGCACTGGTTGGCAACAATTTTAGCTATTTTAGGATGGAATCACATTAAGGGTTATATCTTATGACCAATTACTTTCTGGGTTGTTGCGAAGAATTGTTTGTATAGTACCTGCCAAAACACATCTGGCTCTCTAAGGAATGTCATAGTAAGAAAGCTCCTGTCACTGTGAGCTTTTATTTAATTAAATAGAGTACCCTTGTATTGGAATTTCTGACAATTTTCCAGTACCTTAGAGAGAGTAGGAATCTTATGCTGATCTTGTTATTTTTAGTTGAGATAGATTACCATCCATGTTTAATGCAGTAAACCAGCTGATTTACCATTAACATCATGGACCTAATTGGAAAAAGCTACTTATAGTGGCATTGTTATAGCTAGGCAATGCAGTGATCCCTGGCTAATTCTCATGTCAATTATGCCGACTGACCATGTTGTTGTAAACCGATCACGTTGGTATTTGGACATAACTATCCTTCAGGCACCATGTTTTTCCAGCAGAAATTATCCTGCTTTTATATGGAGATTGTTATAGCATTAGCTTCTTTTTCTTTCTCTTATGCTGTTCAAGCACATTCAGCATTTATGAGTCTGGTGACAGTTTGCTACACAATCCACTGTCTGCTGTGAAATGTTTTATTGAGACAGTGTTGCCAATGGAATTTCTGAATGGCAAATCTACAATAGGTAACTGATTGCAATGCTGTGACTCACATGTTAATGTATGTTTGCTGTAAATTATTTCTCTCTCTATTGGTGAAATAATCAAGTGAATAAACAGTAACACACACACAAACCGTTGGAGGAACTCAGCAGGTCAGGCAGCATCTATGGGAAGGAACAAAGAGTTGAAGCTTTGGGCAGAGAACAGGTCTCGGCCCAAAACTTCGACTTTTATTCCTTTCCATAGCTGTTTCCTGATCCGCCAGCATTCTGAGGGTGTTAGTCTAGATTTCCAGCATCTGCAGATCTTTTGTGTTAGCAAACAGTGAGTATTTTAGATCAAGGTGTGTTCTTTATTTCTTTGGCTACTGTTTATTGGTTACCTGAAACATAGTTGACAATGCTTGAGTTCAGCACCATGGACAAGTTTTGGAAAGGGGAGGTCACTGCAACCAGCATGGCCATTTGAAATATCAACTACAGAGAAATCGGCACTAAAAATATAATGCAAACAGAATCAAAAGGATATATTTAAATAATGGAGAGGGACCATCCAGTTTTGTTCTGGTTGACAAAGAGGTTGGAAATGTTGAATAGAGGGGGACAAGTAGGTAAGAGTATGAGATTTTCTGAACAGAAAAGCGTGATATGGATGGAGAGAGGTGTAAGTAGCCTTCTCCAATTAGCTCCATGATGTGAATGGTCTATCAACTAGGATGTTCAGCTTTCCATTTGGGAGAGGTAGGTGCACATGGTCTGGATAGAGAGTGGGGGAAGGACCAATGGATAATGACCAGTGAGTGCATGGAGTTTGGATGGAGAGCCATGTGTGGCCTGATATGTTTCATGGTGCAAACTAAGACTTTAATAGTCTCTAATGAAGTCACACAACCTGGAAAGTGCTGTGTCCATTGTTATATCAATTAACACCATATTTTAGAGAAAATTTTACAGATATCTTTTGTGAAAATATTGAAAAAGTGCACATTTATCCAGGTGTCTCAACTCTACACATTAATCATCCATTTCCCTTCACAGATAATGCCTGACCCACTGAGTTCTTCCAGTATTGTGTCCTTTTGCTCCGGGTTCCATCATCTTCTGTTGCTTGCACCTCCCTCATACATTGATCCTTTATTTCTAAAGGCAAGCTTGTATTTATATTGCACCGTTTGCAGGTGTAAAGCAACTTACAGCCAATGAAGCATTTTGGAGTTAAATCCTTGTTAAGTAGGCAAGACAGGTTTGCAATTGGGATTGAACAGAATGACTGATTTCCCATTTCCTAAGCCAGAACAATAGTATTGCAATCACATTTGATGTAAGAGAGGTCATAAGATGAGTAAAAACACTGAGTTCTCAATTAATTTGAAGGAGTTTCTCAAATGACTTCAGAGACATTTTTTTTGATTTAGAATGAGAGTACAACAAACCCTGTGAGTATGCTATGATGAAAGTTTCCCCTATCTGCTGGCTGCCAGGGACCTACATGAAGTGATTTTGGGCAAATCTCAACCCAGTTGACATATCGCACAATTCTGTCCATAATATGGCACTAATTGGCACTAAGCTGTCATACCTTGTCAGCAAGGCCACGGAGATGACTGGCGACAAGAAATAAAAAATTTATAATCGTGCATTTTGGGTTACAACTAGGTTTGAATTAAGATACATGACTGGGACAGAGGAAAGGCAGAAAGGTGTACTTTGTGTCTGGGTGTAATCTCTATGACCTACAGAATGTGTGACTGAAGGTCATAACCAAGGTGCTAAGAAGTTCTTTTTAGCAGTTTTGAAATATTTTACACTGATGAGTACACATCAGTAACACCACTGTGTCAATTATTGCAATTTTAACTTCCAGAAGTTTAAACAGATAGACTCTGGTCAAGATGACAATGAATTCTGGTCAAGATTGTGCAAAATTAAGATTCTGTCAAGGTCGTTAGTCAGGGTTAGTTGTGTTTGTTAAGTGGTGAGGATAGTTTTGGAATCAGAGCGGGGAGTTAGAAGTCAGGTTAAGGTTTAGGGACAGGGAATATGTGGGGAGTTAGAGATCTACATTTGAAGGTCAACAACGATATAGATGAAGGACATCTCCACGGATAGAAGCTGGGCCAGTAAGCACCGTGGATGAAGATGAGTGAGGATGATGGCTTGAAGGTCTGTGTGGGCAGGAGATGCAAAGGCCGTTGATACCATGGTTACACGACTTGGTGAGTCTGGAGTTCAAGGTCTAGAGTTGAATGTCTTATCATTGGCAAGTCCAGAATTCAAGGCCTGAAATTTGGGGTCCTGTCATTCGTGAGTCCAGGAGCTGATAACACAAATCAAAGCCCGTAGGTCAATCGGAAGTCTGGAAATTGAGGCCCATTGGCTGAAGCCTTGCATCTGCGAGTCTGCAAATCCACTGGGGATATCAGCGGGCTGATGTCTGTGAGTTCAATGGAGGCTGGAGGCCTGGAGGCAGCCAGTGCTGGTGTTGGAGAACTGTCAGTGTGTATGAAGTGGGAGGATGGGTGGAAAACAAGGGAGGAAAAGGGGCTTACTTTGCTGTTGTTGTTCTGCTGAACTTTGTGGGCATGGTATGTTGGCATGGGAATGTATGGTCATACTTGCGGGCTGTCATCAGCACATCCGTAGGTTGTGTTGGTTGTAATCTCAAATGACTCATTTCTTTGTACAGTATATTTCATTGTACATGTGATAAGTAAATGAATTTGAATGTGAACAACTATGGAAACAGAATAATTCTCAAATGAAAGGTTCAAAGGTCCTTTTTATTATCGAAGTATGCACACAGAATACAACTCTGAGATTCATCTTCTCCAGATAGCCATAGAATACAGAAAAATCATGGAGGCTGTAGAAAGAAAAGACATCAACCTTCCCCCAGACAAAACAGAAAAATGAAACCTGCAAATCCCCAACCCCCCAAGCCCTCCCTCGCACAAAAACTAACAGATCGCTCACTCAGACGCAAGGGCTAAAACTTCAAATCCCTATCCCCCAAGCCCCTCCCATGCAAAAAAACAGCAACGACAACATCAAACCCCTCTCTCACACACAAAAATCCAACAGATCCCCCACACAGCAAAACATCGACAGAAACATCAGACTCCAAATCCTCAACCCCTCCTTTGGCCAAAAAAAGTAACATATTGCTCACCCACCAATCAGCAACAAGACAGACAAATACAGAAAAACTGAAGGAGTCTAAGATAAGCTAAGTGCACGCTGATAAGCACCATATGTCTTGGAATTTTGAAAACACCCTCCATCAGCATCGAGGAAAATGACAGCTCATACTCAGTCCTTCCGTGGGGGGGGGGGGGGGGGGGGTGACGGAATTTATTAATAATGTAGAAACAATTTCAGTGGAATTCCAAGCAACACATGCAAAATGCTGGAGGAACTCAAAAGGCCAGGCAGCAGCTATAGAAAAAAGTGCAATCGACATTTCAGGTTGAGATCCTTCGGCAGGAAATGTCAACTGTACTCTTTTTCATCGGTGCTGCCTGGCCTGCTGAGTTCCTCCAGCATTTTGTGTGTGTTGCTTGGATTTCCAGCATCTGCAGATTTTCCCTTGTTTGTGAAGGGAGTTCCAATTATTATCCTATCAGTTCATGATTTAATTCCATTTGCTTGAGTAGTAGTTGCACATTCTGAAAACCTCGGATACTTGCAGATTAGACTGGGAGTACCCAAACCTCGTTCTGAAAACTGTAATGTCCTCAGGCCCCACAACATGAGGAATGTGGGAGGACATTGGGGCACCAGGATGAATTCCATGGGGCCACAGGGAAAACGTACAAACTACTTCCAGACAGTGGCGGGAAGTTTCCGCGGATTGCTGGTGCTGTAAAAAGTTACACTAACCGCTATGATACCATGTTGCCACTTACACTAAATATATTCTATAAACATCAATCATAGAATATAGGAAAATTTGTAACACACAAAGTAGCCATTTAGCCCATCATGTCCATGCCAGTTGACAAAGATCTGACCAAATGAATCCCAACTTCTAGCACTACATCCCTAATCTTGTGGTTCTTCAGTTGCATGTCCAGCTACTTATTGAACTGTAATGAGTGTTTCTATGTCTACCATCTTCAGGTTCTCAACGTGAAACATTGACAGTTCATTCCCTTCCATAAATGCTGTCTGACCCACTGAGTTCCTCCAGCATTTTGTTTTTTGCTCCTCATTTCCAGCATCTGCAGTCTCTATTGTCTCAAAGTGTTAGAAAGGTTCCTTTAAGAACCATTGACTAAGGATAAACTTTTGAACAGTTTCTGAAACCCTTGCCTTTTCCAGCACAGGCACAAACTGTCAAAATGAAGCAGTGAGAATCGGGAATGTGTAAAAGGTCATGTTAGAGAATCACATGAACCTGAAAGGTTGTAGGTTCTGAGGTGCTGCAGATTCCTGAGAGATACTTGGACACTGACAGTCCAGTCTGAAAACTTGTCCAAATTGAACAAATAAGATCAAATCCCTCTGCTGAGGATATTAAATTCAACTGATGAAATAAATCAAGAATTAAAAGTGAATACCAGTCCTGATGGCCAGAACTTCTCACAAAAGTGTTTGTCTCTGAACCATCCTCTGACGTGGGCATTAAGACACTGTAATTAAATAGAGGTCCACCTTAATAATGACGCTCACATTCTGTAAATGAGAAAAAGATGTACTCAGGTTGCTTTCTGAATAAAAGAATCGGGGTGGGGACTCTCCTTGAAACCTATTGAACATTGAAAGGCCTAGATAGAGTGGATGTGGAGAGGATGTTCCCTGTTGTGGGGGAGTCTGGGACCAGATGGCACATCCTCAGAATAGAGAGATGTTCCTTTAGAACAGAGATGAGGAGAAATTTAGCTAGAGAGTGGTAAATCTGTGAAATTTGCCATAGACAGCCGTGGAGACCAAGTCATTGGGTATATTGAAAGTGGAGGTTCACTGGTTCTTGATTAGTAAGAGGGTTCAAAGGTTATGGGAAGAAAGCAGAAGGATGGTGTTGTGAGAGATAATAAATCAGCCATGCTGGAATGGTGGTGAAGACTCGATGGGCTGAATGGGCTTAAGAATTTATGAATACATAGGAAACAGTCATCAATATAACTAATAATTAACAATAATGTTAAGGGTTCACAGGTACAAATACTATTTATGTTAATAAATACTGTTTAATAGTTTCAGTTTAGGACTCCTTAGTTTGTCTCTTTTTATGTTGATGTGAGTAAGAAAAGGATTTACAGTCAGAGGAAGGAGCTGATAATTTGGGAAATGAAAAAGTGTTTCCACATGAATGCGTGTTTCCATCACAACAGAACCCGTATGTGTCGTCCAAGAAAAAAAACAGAGAGCTATTTGTTTTCCTGGACCGACCTCCATTCATCACAGAGTTGTAGCACTATTTTTGTAGGTTGTTTAACGTTGACCCGTAAAGCTTTTAAGCTGCATCACTGAGGAGCGCATCGGAGCTGACACAATTGGAATGAGGGTTGTGGTATCATTGGTGTGTACTGAGGAAGTAATGTAGGCACTGGGCCCAAGGCAAGTTCCCAGTCATTAGAACAGCAGAAAAAAAGATGGGAGAGCACTCTACTTCAAGGAAATAACAAAGAGATTGCCAATGTGGTACAGTGTTTCCTTTCTTCTCTGAAAGAGCAGCCGCAAATTGAAATTATTCATTTTTGGTTTATAACAAATCTGCTCTCAAAATATGCTGAATTCACGGAAGTCCAGTGACAGTGGGTGGGACAGGCTAATGGACAGACTTGCATTTCTATTGAATCTTTTATGGGCTGAACGTGGTTAAAATTTCTGTGGCCCTATTGTGTTCTCAGGAATTTATCGGAAACAATTCATTTATTACGAAACAACTGGCTGTTTATCACAACAGATGTAGTGGACTGCGTCCCCACAAAATCATTCAGAGTATTTCCCAACAAGAAGCCCTGGATGAACCATGAGATGCACAATCTGCTGAGGGCCAGGTCAGAGGCATTCAAGATCAAAGACTAGGAAAGCTACAAGAGGTCCAGGGACAATCTACAGAAAACCATCTCAAGAGCGATGTGGTAATTCCAGACTAAACTTGGGTCAATGAAGGATGCTAGACAGTTGTGGCAGGTGTTGAATGCTATCACCTCTTATAAAGTAAAATCAAGCAACATAGGCAACAACACGGCTTCGCTGCCAGATGATCTCAATGTCTTCTCTGTTCATTTACCGTCAAAACATGGAGGAGCCATCGGAAACTCCCTCAGTCCACAAGTATCCCGTGATTTCAGGCTCTGACGTTGATGTGTGAACTGTCTTCAGCAAAGGGAACCCACGAAAAGCATCTATCCCAGGTGGGGTTCTTAGCCAAGTACTAAAGACCTGTGCTGGCTGGAGTGTGGACGGAGATCTTTAATCTCTTGCTTCGGCAGTGTGAGGTACCTGCCTGCTTCGAGCATGCTTCAACTATACCAGTGCCTCCAGATGCAGTAATTATCGACTACATCTCAACTTAAATATCGTCATTCCCTCAAAACTAATCAGTAAGCTTCAAGACCTTCACCTAAATACCTCCTTGTGCAATTGGATTCTCGATTTCCTCACTTGCAGATCCTAGTCATTTTGGACTGGCAACAACATCTCCTCCAGAATCTCCATCAGCACAAGGCTGAGTGCTTAGCCCCTTGCTCTTCTCACTTTGCACTTATGACTGTGAGGCTAAGCACAACTCCAATGCCTTATTCAAGTTTGCTGTTGAACACCGAGGAGTTTAAAGTGCCGGGGTTAGGTCTGAGCTTAAGTTACCATTCAATGTATTTTAGTAAACTATTTAAGAACTTTTTAAAAGCTATTTATTAATGCTTTTTGAGAGGGTGATTTTAGATGCATATCATATTATACTGAGTTAAGTATTGTATGTAATTAGTTTTGCTACAATAAGTGTATGGGACATTGGAAAAAATGTTGAATTTCCCCATGGGGATGAATAAAGTATCTATCTATCTATCTATCTATCTATCTAAAGTTGCTGTCCCTCTCCACCTCTGATCCTCCGATGAGAATTGACTCAAGAACCTCTAGTTTCCTCCTCCTGAATTCAATAGTCAGCTCCTCGGTGTTATTATTTTGGAGGATCTGTCCAGGACCCAGCACGCTTGTGCAATTTCAAAGAGAGCATGGCAGTGTCCCTACTTCCTCAGGAGTTTGCAAAGATTCAGTATGACATTTAAAATTTTGACTAGCTTCTACAGGTGTATGGTGGAGAGTATATTGACTAGCTACATCACAGCCTGATATGGAAACACCAATGCTCTTGTGTAGAAGGTCGTACAAAAAGTGTAAAACCCTCCCTACCATTGAGCACATCTACATGAAATAGTGTTTCAGGAATGAAGCATGCACCATCAGGGACCCCTACCACACAAGTCATGTTCTTTTCTCGCTGGCAGAAGACCAGGAACCTAAGGAGTCACACTACCAGGTTCAGGAACAATTATTACCCTTCAACCATCAGGCTCCTAACCAGAGAGGATAATTTCACTCAACTTCACTTGCCCCTTCATTGAAGTAATTCCATTGGCTATGGACTCACTTTCAAGGACTCTTCATCTCATGTTCTCATTATTTATTTATTTATTTATTATTTCTTTCTTCAGATATTTACAGTTTTGTTTTGCACAGTAGTCGAACACCCAAGTTGGTGCAGTCTTTCATAGATTTTATTATGGATTTATATATGCCCACAAGAAAATGAATCTCAGGGTTGTATCTGGTGACATATTTGTACTTTGATAATACATTTACTTTGAACTTTGAACTTTACGTCATCTTTGTTTTCTGTGTTTCTTGATTCTGTTACTCAATGTTTAAATTGTCTGAATAAGTTATCATAGTGAACAATTGGTCACTATTTCCCCTCCTTTAGTTTTCACGATTATAAGTGTTCTCGTGATAGAACATGTTACAGCAGGGGAGAACTACATCACTGGTTACTTCTGTTAAATGGGTGCTGCAGTAGCTGCTGTATTCAGCTTTGCAAATTTAACAATGCTGGGTCTCGTAACCCCTACATCACGCACGTAGGGCTGATTGGTTAGAACTAAGCAAGCAATGATAAAACACAGCATTCATTCACTGTTCCTGTGGTTGTCTCAGGATGACAGGTGTGAATGCCAAGGTGGACTTGATCATTTTGCTCATGATGTGTTGAGGTCTATTTGGATGGAAGCTGATTGGCAGCTGCAGTGAGGGTAAGAAAGTATGAGAGAGAAGGAGAGGGAGAAAAAGATTTGCAGAGAAAGGAAGAGGGAGAGAGGGAGAGGGAGAGAGAGAGGGAAAGGGGAGAGGGAGAGGGGGGTGAGAGAGAGAGAGAGAAAGAGAGAGAATAAAACAGCCAAGTACTATAAGAAGATTGAAAAATATGGAGAATACAGTGAGAGGAAACTCTATTGGGACTATTGATTCAAAGAACCACATGAACTAGTTGGTGAACTGCTGCATTGAATTGCTATGTATCAGATATGATAAAGATGGGCAACTGTATTGCCTAGGCTATGTACAGTTAATTATCACCCACATTACTCTGGATGTGTTCATAATTCATCCAGATCAGGTTCAGGAACATTTATTACTCTTCAGCCTTCAGACTCTTGAACCAATGAGGATAACTTCACTCACCACTGAACTGATTTCACAACCTATAGACTCATTTTCAAGGACTTGACAACTCATATTCTCAGTATTATTTATTTACTTATTTATTTTTTATGGTTTTTAAAATTTGCACAGCTCGTCTTCTTTTGCATGTTCATTTCAGTTGTTGTAGTTTTTCACCGATTCTGTTGTATTTCTTTGTTCTACTGTGAACGCCTGCAAGGAAATGAATCTCAGAATGGTATATGGTGACATAAACTGTGTGTATTATGGATTATAAATTTACTTTGCACTTTTGAGCTTTGAACTTTGGTTGTAGACATCAGACTTCCTTTCTTGAAGCCAAAAGACCAAAGGAGTTCTTTATTAGAAAAAACCCCCTGGTGTTTCATGATCATTGTTAACAAGGCCAGTACTTCCTTCAAGATTTTATTTAGTTATCAAAATATGAATTTCTCCTTTATCATGGGAATATGGATCTCTGTCCTTTCTCTATTAAAGAACCAACCAGTCTTCCTCCTATGTCTGGCAGAACTGGTCCTAACCCTCAGCAATTTTTCTTTTGGCTCCTCCCACTTTCTCCAGGCTCTCGGAGTAGTCATGTGCAACCCCATGGGCCCCAGTTCTGCCTGCCCCTTCGTTGGCTATATAGAGCAGCCCATGTTCTAAGCCTTCCCTGGTAATGCTCTCAAACTCTTCCTCCACTACATTGATGAGCACATTGGTGCTGCTTCATGCACCCATGCTGAGCTCGTCAATTTCATCAACTTTGCCTCCAACTTCCACCCTGCCCTTAAATTCACTTGGTCCATTTCTGACATATCTCTCTTCTTTCTTGATCTCTGTGTTTCCATCTCTGGAGGCAAACTGTTGATCAAGATCTTTTATAAACCTATTAATTCCTGCAGTTACCTTGACTATACCTTTTACCACCTGACCTCCTGTGAGTATACTAGTCCCTTTGCTCAGTTCCTTTGTCTCCACCGCATCTGTTCTCAGTATGTTGCTTTCCTTTCTAGGATTTCAGAGATGTCCTTCTTCTTCAAGGAACAGAGTTTCCCTTCCTCTACTATTAATGCTGCCCTCACCTGCAGCTTCTCCATTTCCTGAACATATGTGCTCTCCCCATCTTCTCACTGTCTTAACAATGATGGAGTTCCTCTTATTATTACCTAGCACCCGACGAGCCTCCGCATCCAACACAGCATTCTCCACAACTTGTGCCATCTCTAAAGGAATTCTACCACCACTCAAATATTTACCTTCCCACCCCTCCCGCTTTCTGCAGGGATCACTTGGTCCATGAATCCAGCACTTATTCCTGCAAGTCACCTGCCCATTCACCTCCTCCAGCACTTCCATTCAGGGCCCCAATCAGTCCTTCCAGGTGAGGCAACACTTCACCTGTGAATCTGCTGGGGTCGTCTATTGTGCCTGGTTCTCCAGGTATGGCCTCCTCTGCATTGGTGAGACCCAACTTAAATTGGGGGACCGCTTTGTTGAGCACCACTGCTCCATTCGCCAAAAGCTGATCTTCTCGGTGGCTGGACATTTTAATTCCGATTCTCATTCCCATTCCAATGTGTTGGTCCATAGGCTCCCTTGTGTCACATTGAGGGTGCTCACAGGTGGTGAAGCATCACATTACATTCTGTTTGGGTAGCCTCCAACCTGATGGCATAAACATCAATCTCTCCTTCCAGTAAAAAGAATTTCCTCTCCCTCCGCTCTTCTGCTATTCCCCACTCACCTGCCTATCATTCTCCTCTGGGTCCCCTCGTCCTTCCCTTTCAGCTGCGGACCTGTGTCCTGATTCCTTCCTCTCCAGTTCTTTACCTTTCCTACTCACCTGGCTTCACCTATCACCTTCTAGCTCTCCTCCTTCTCCTCCTCCCCCCTTCTTATTCTGTCATCTTCCCCCTTCATTTCCACTCCTGAAGAAGGGTCTCGGCCTAAAAACAGTGACCTTTTATTCATTTCTATAGATGCTGTCTGTCCTGCTGATTTCCTACAGTTGTGTGTGTGTGTGTGTGTGTGTGTGTGTGTATATATATATATATATATATATACACATTATTGCAGGCTTTTAGATTCACTCGTCTTGTAACATAATCACTGTGCTCCTGTCTGCATCTCTGGTCTAAGTTCCACATGTCTTCAATATGATTGAAGAAAGTCAGGTACAGAAGGCAATAATCCAGATCCTGAGAAGCTGGTTTTATTACACTGCTGTGTTATACAAGTTGATAAATGTCAGCATGAATCATAAAAGTTGTATTTCTACTACTTATAAAGGTGAATGACAACACTGTATCTGAGGAGATCCAGATTAATAACTGTAGCATCCTCTGATCGTTCTTCCCCAGGACGTGTGACACTGAAGGAATGATGTTCACACTGCAGGTAACTGGTTTTATCTTGCGGTGAACATGTGAAAGACTGATTTGTATTCTCATTAAGAAAATCAATTGTGCAAAAGAACGAATTGAATCTATTCCTTCTGCTACCCAAGGTAGAAGTAGGTGCCGTTTCACTTCATTAACAGAATAATGTGGCAGCTTCTGAGATTAAATTGCCTGTGGGAATGCAGAACTTGGTAAAATAAATAATAATCTAAAGTTGCAGCGTCCATTTCATAAAATTGATCCCATTTAAGAGCAGCACATGGACTGATTTGACAGGTGAACCTGGAGATTTGGGCTATGATATTTTGAGTTTGCCAGGTCTCAGTGTCATTATATTTGAGTCCGTTGCTTGTGTTTAATGATGGATTTGTATGTGGGAGATGTTTGACTGGGATTAACTTTGATGTTCAAGATTCTTTCTTGACACCTAAGTTCCCCCTGCAATGCAATATCCTGGCAAATAAACTGTCACAGTCAGAGAAACTCCAAAAATATGTAACGCAGTGGAAGAGCAAAAACTGCTGCAGATCCAGTAAAGCTTACTATTTGACACTAAACTGTAATATAAATATGTCCTACATGTACGCTTTTGCGAACAACTATTGCATTTCTGTTTCTAAGTAATTTAAATTCAGACTTTATGCCATGGAGTTAAAATTTACATGGATATATTTCTTCAGTGATGCAGTGCTCTGTTAAAACTGAAATGTAATGATCAAGAAGTTAAGGCAATTAAAGTTGCAGAAAGCTGTAGACTCAGCAGCTCCATCACGCCCGCAAGGCCACCCACTGTCAAGAGCATCTTCAAGAATTGGCACCTCAAGAAGATGGCATCAATCACTAAGGACCCTCATCACCCAGGGCATGCCATCTTCTCATTACTACCATCAGAGAGGAGGTACAGGAGCCTGAAGATCCACACTCAACATTTAAGGAAAAGTCTCCTCCCCCCTGGAATAGTGAGAAAGTGTTCATGGGTTCATGGACTGTTTAGAAATACGATGACGGAGGGAAGGATGCTGTTTCTAAAATGTTGGAGTGTGTGTCTTCAAGCTCCTGTACCTCCTCCTGATGGTAGAAGAAGGGATGTCCTAGGTGGTGGGGGTGCTTAACGATGTTTGTTACCTTCTTGATCGCTGAGGGACTGGCAGAGTATGGCACGTGATGATGATAATGATGATGATACATTCCTGAGGCGTTGCCTTGTGGATATGTCCTCAGTGATGAAGACGCTAGTGCCCATGATGGAGCTGGTTGAGTTTACAGCCCTCTACAGCTTTTCCTTGCTCCTAGGCATTGGTATCTCCATACCATTCAGCGATGCAACTAGTCAGAATCCTTTCCATGGTACATCTGTAGAAATTTGTTAGAGTCTTTGGTGGCAGACCAAATCTCCTCAAGTTCCTAGTGAAATATAGCTGCTGGTTGCCTTTATAATTGCATCTACATGTTGGGCCCAGGATAGATCCTCTGAGATACTGACACCCAAGAGCTTGAAGCTGCTCATCCTTTCCAATGCTGACTGCTTGATTAGAATTGGTGTCTATTCTCTTGACTTCCCACTCCTGAAGTCCACAATCAATTCCTTGGTCTTATGGACATTGAGTGTGAGGTTGTTGCTGCAGTATTTGATTGTAGTCACCACAACAACCTCACACTCAACGATCTATCTCACGCCTGTATGCTTCTTCATCACCATCTGCGATTCTACCAATAATGGTAGTGTCATCGGTGATTTTATAGATGGCGTTTGCGCTGTGCCTAGCCACACAGTCATGAGTGTAGAGAGAGTAGAGCAGTGGGCTAAGCAAGCATCGTGAGGCGCCGGTGTCGACTTTCAGCGAGGAGTAGATGTCACTTCCAATCTGCACTGACTGTGCTCTCCCAATGAGGAAGTCAAGGATCCTGTAGAAGAGGGAGAGATATAGGAACCAGCGCTGAAGCTTTTTAATTAGTGCTGAGGGGATTATGGTGTTGAATGCTGAGCTGTAATCAATAGTTCAAAGCTGGTTGAGAAGCCGTAACAAAAGAACTGTTCACTATGGACTTTTAATGATTTTAAGAGCTTTGTATTTGATCTTTAGTCATGTTATGCTAATTCCTACAGAATATGTTTTCCCCAGTGTAAGTATCACAATTTCATTTCCAATTAATTTGCTTGTTTATAGTAACAGAGCAATACAATGCTTTGTTAAAAATAGACATACACACACACACATATATATAGGTACGCTTTTCCCTTCAATGTTTTTGCAACCAGTGTATTGCATGACCCCGTTTCTTTGGTTGGTGAGGAAGAAAACGTGTTTATTTTGTCAGTATGTTGACAACTACCCACATACTTTCTGAAGCTTTTTAGGGCAGGGACTTGCTCCAATCCGACATCAGATCTGATGCATCACTCTGTGCGAAATATGGCATTTGTGAGCAGAAAATGAACAGTGAGGTTCTTCAACTAATCAGGTAGAAACATCTCAACAGATCACTCAAAGCTTAAGGAAGAGAACATAAACTAGGACAGAAAGTGAAGTAAAGGGAAGGATAGATTAGATGAAGAGTGCTAGCAAGGGGTCATCATTTTAATGTGATTGGTGGAAAATATAGTGGGAATGTCAGAAGTACCGTAGGTTCTTCACACAGAGAGTGGTTAGTGCTTGGAACTGCCCTGCCACACAGTCATGAGTGTAGGCAGAGTAGAGCAGTGGGCTAAGCATGCAACACGAGGTGCTGGTGTTGATTGTCAGTGAGGGGGAGATGTTACTTCCAATCTGCACTGACTCTGCTCTCCTGATGGAGAAGTCAAGGACCCAGATGAAGAGGGAGATACAGATATCCAGGTGGTAGAGGCAGATACATTAGTGGCATTTAAGAAACTCTTAGGAGGGAACATGCATGATAGAAAACTGGAGGGTTATGTAGGAGGGAAGGGATAGATTGATCTTAGTGTATGTAAAAAAAGGTCAGCACAATATCGTGGGCCAAAGGGCCTGCACTGTGCTGTAATATTCTGTTTTACGTTCTATGCTCTAACAGAAACATAGAAATAGAATAGAAATTATAATGTGTGTGCTTTAAATTCAAGATTTATGAGACTCTTTGGGAGGAATAATCATTTACTCTGGAATACACGTGCCAGACATTTTTAGCCATTTTGAACTGTCAATATGCGGCTAGTTTGCAGAAATGTGATTTACTTTACTGCTTTGAAATGTGAATATTGGTGCCGATGATCACATGCAGAGGGGTATGCTATCATTCTGTTGCTCAGACGTTGGAGTTGGCATCCACTGGAATGCGCAGCCTAATTTAACAATTATAATAACGAGCACACCCAAAATGTTGGAGGGAAACTCAGCAGGTCAGGCAGCATACAGAGAGGGAAATAAACAGCTGACCTTTCAGGCCAAGACTCCTCATCAGAACTCAGTTCAAAAAGTGAACTATTAGTTTATCAGTGAGCCATTGGAGAGCCCAGCATACTGACTTTAATACTTCAGCGCATAATAATATCTGTTCTGAATGCAACTTGTACTATACACACACAGAATAAAACCTGCAAGCATTTGGAATTTTCAGTCTTGACAGACATATCCTAGGTGAAAGTTGATCAATTCTAAAAGTGTTTGACCACAAAATAAGAGTTCCTAGAAATGTAAAAGGGAAACTGCATTTGCTGGGATTCTGAAATATAAACAGAGAAACCTCAGTGGTCAGGGAGCATCTGCGGAGAGAGCTCTTAAGACACTGCCAGCTATGGCTTAGTGAGTGGCATACTCAAAATAAGTTTCTGTATCAAGTTCTGCTCTAGAATCGTGGTTATTTGTTTTTAATTCCATAAGAAAGAAGTTTTTAAGCTCTTGAAGGAAACAACACATAAGGCAAAGCTCAAGGAGATACTTAACAATTCTTTTTCGGGCATGTATTGGATGTCTGCTTTACAATAAAGGTAAGCATTCAAAGTCCTTTCCTACTTGCCCCCAAGAAGTTTTGATGAACTACCCTCTGCAACTACAAGTGGAGAAATTCCCACTGTGGGAGTTCCCACAAGTGGAGAAATTCCCACAGAGTTGGTCAGTAAGGAATTCTAGAATTTATACCCACTGACAATGATGGTACAGCATTTCACAATCAAGTTGGTATGCAACTTGGAAAGGAACTCACTGGGGTGGTGACCAAATGTTTTTTGAGGAGGGTTTCGAGTAGCCTGTTTGAGTAATTGCTCTGCCTGCTTTGTGTGGAGTGCACAGTCATTAACTATTGGTGGTGGATGGTGTGCTAGTTAAACAAACTTTGTTCAAAGTCCAGTGACATCGACAGGTGGCGAATGACATCCTGCAGTCCAGGTCTTCGCCCTGTGCTTGAAGGCCAGCGATGTGTTCGGTGATGAAGGTTGTCCACCGTCTGGACCGCCACTCTGCATTCAAAGGCCAGCAGGGTGATCAGTGATGAAAGACATCCACAAGCTGGACCTCTGCTCCGCACTTGAAGGCCAGTGAGGTGATCGGGTGTCAAAGGGCATCTGCAGACCAGGTTTCAACTCTGCGCTCAAAGGCAGCGACCAGGAGTCCACGTGAGAAGGGGGCATGATGTCCAGTCAGTTGGAGCCTGAAGCTCCAAGTCCCATGTTCGGCTTCCCTGGAGATCAACACCGAAGACTGGAACCCAAAGGTCGACTGGTGGTCCAGAAGTTGAAGAGCGGTAGTCAAAGCCCAGAGACTGGAGGCTGGAGGCCTGTCCTGGCGTTGGAGGACTGTCTGTGTGTGGGTGGACAGAAAGGGGCTTGTTTTGCTGCTGTTGTTTTGTTGCTTGCTATGTTCTGTTCTGTTTTGGAGTGTTACTGGAACGGCAGTCACCCAGGCAGCAGGGGAGTATTCCATTGATTTCCTGTCTGCTCAGCTGTTTTGACAAACTGTCTCCACTGACTTTGTTTGGGAACTATGTCATTAGCTCAATCAGCAGTGTCGCTACAGACACTCATGAAATGCCCTGAAATCCTAATTTATGTTCTTCGTACTGTCAGTGCTTCTTTCAACCGTTGTTCGGTGTGAGGAACGCCATTGAGGAACATGATCAGGAGGACAGGAAGTGGGAATTAGCAAATAGCTTTGCAGTTCATCATCGATCGGATGCAGTCCAATCTCAGTTCCAGGCTGCCTTTTTGCACCTATATCCTAGAGTCCACTCTAAAGGACATGGCCTTGACAGCGTACCTTGATTGTAATGGAAAAGTCTAGCTTATTGGTTGCAAGTTCTGAACCTGCGAGAACAAATATATCAGGCTTGATTAGAGATCTCTCTCCAACATAAGAAATAAGTCATCAGTGTGTAAATATTTATAAGGGTGAGTTTATTATGACTTTATCTGGAGTAGTTAGAAATGGTCCTCCCATTTCAATCTTTATTTAATATGTTATACAATAACTGGACTGTATGGCTTAGTCATAAACACAAGAGATTCAGCAGATGCTGGAATTATAGAGCAACACACACAAAATGCTGGAGAAACCCATCAGGTCAGGCAGCGTCTATGGAGAAGAATAAACAGTCAACATTTTGGGCCCACATTTTTCATCAAGACTGAAAATCAAGGGGCAGATGCCAGAATGAGAAGTTGGGGGAGAGGAAGAAGTGCAAGGTGGTAGGTGATTGATGAGGCCTTGTGAGGTGGAAGATGGGTGGGCAGGGTAGGAAGAACGACGCTGAGAGGAGATAGGTGGAAAGGCTGAAGAAGCAGTAATCTCGTAGGAGAAGAGAGTGGAAGAAAGGGAAGAAGGAGGGAGACCAGAAGGAGATGATAGGTAAGTGAGGAGAGGAAAAAAGGGTGAGAGGATGACCAGAGTGATGAAAAGAAAAAGTGAGAAGAAAGGAGGGAGGGGAAATTACTGGAAATCAGAGAAATCAATGCTCATTCAGTCCTTTACATCTTCCACCTATCCCCTCCCAGGTTCTTACTTCATTCTCCCACCTTCCCCCTCACCTGCTTTCACCCATCACATTCCCCTTTGCCCCATTGCCCCACCATCTTACTCTGGCCTCTGCTCCCTTCCTTTCCTGTCCTGATGACAAATTTAGGCCCAAAACATTTCTCTCATTTCTCTTCAGGTTGCTGCCTGACTTGCTGCATTCCTAAGAGATGGGAATTAGATGTCAGATTAGGGTTCAGAGATAGGGATTTGAAAGCGTTAAAAGTCAAGCTGGAGTCTAGGCCTTGGTTCCGCACCTTGCGCTCAGAGGGCCAGTGATACGGCCAGGTGAGGCACCATCAATAACTCTCTGAGACATGAGGCGAGGTATCGGCTTTTATTGACTGGAAGAAAGAACAAGCAGCAATTGACCACCATGCTACATCCTGGAGACTGAGGGCAGGGCTCAGGCCTCAATCGCCTTTATACCGGGGTCTGTGGGAGGAGCCACGGTCAGTGGGAGGAGCCACAGGAGCAGTCAGCGGGGGGTGGGCGTGTCCAGACAGGTATATGTAGTTCACCACACCAGGTGACGAAGGATACCCCAGAGTCCAGGCCTCTGCTCTGCACCCGAAGGGCAGCAAAGTGGGCATGTCACCAAGGACGTCCGTAGCTTGTTTCTTGTCATGTTCTGTGTTGTTCTGCCAAGCATTGTGACCATACTGTGGTGACATGGGAGTATTTGCTCACAGCACATCCTTCAGTATGTAAGTTGTTAACACAAACGATGCATTTCACAGTATGTTTCAATATACATGTGATAAATGGATAAATGGATGAATAAATCTGTCAGCCGGGTTCGGATATGGCCCAAGTGCGGAGCAAGAGACGCTGAAGCGGGTCGATAGTTCACAAAACTTTAATGTGAACAGTGTTAAAAGGAAAATAAAACAATAAAAGCCAGGCCAAACAGGGCCATTAACTAAAACTCTCAAACGGGAAACGGAGCCTACACTGCAGCTGAAAAGAGCATCTAATTATTAAAAGAATACCGCTAGTCTTCAGAGTCAGTTGACTCGACCGTCCAATTTCTCAGGCGAGGCCGATGCGAACAAAAGTGAAACATTGTTGTGCTTTATCCAAGTCTTGACAAGCACTAAGATGGCAAGTATGGAGTTAATTACTGTAATAATTAGCTGACACAAGCAAATTCACAGGCGCAATTGCCGTGTCTACTGCGCTGCCGAATCCGCGGTTGCGGCAAAAGGAGAATCAGGACTTAAAGTCTTCAGCTGGAATGTTGGGATTTGAACCCCAGTGAAGGAATGTTAATTACCATTTTGGGGACAGGTGATTGCTGGGTTAGATGTGCTGCTCACTCATGGAAGGTGAAGCATCTCCCATAGCTTCTCCTTTCCAGGTGTAGTGATCGCCACAGGACCACCGTTTGGCTTGCCTTGCAGGAGCTCAATCGTATATGGCCTCTCCCGCACTCCTGCGCCCGTAGCAACACCTTCCCTCAGCGTCCCTGTTCTTACTGAGTTTGCTTTATCATACCGTGACTGAGTGTCCAGTGTAGGCTGGGCTCATCAGCCTTGGCTGGCAGCCGGCCTAGGAGAAGGCCAGCTCTGATTCCAAAGCCGCGTAGATGGGAATCTTCAGCCTTGCCGGGCAGTTTGTCTAGGAGGAGTAAAACTCCGATACTCAACCTACAGCCTTGCAGTCGCCACAGTCATTGCAGTTCGCTGAGCCATTATGGAATGTCCCCCAACCCAAGGAGTGGAATTGGTCTGTGCACACCGATCCTCACTGTAAACCTACACAGCGCGTGCGGGAAGAAAAATCCTACAGTGATGGTGTTTTCCCTCCTGATCTTTGCAAGCGAATAACCAGCCATCATTACCACTTCAGTAATATAACCACCATACTATCGGACCCAGAGTGTCCTGGAATATTACTAAATCAAAACAAATGGAGCATTGCCGTTTGTGGAGTCTTGCTTTGCTTATTTGCTGCCTCGTCTTCTACATGATAACAGTGACTACACCTAAGAAAATTCCTCACTGGCTTACAGAGCTTTAGGAGGTACGGAAAAGGGTGTGAAGGATGATGCATCAATCCAAACCCCTTCTTTATTGACACATTGACTGTCTCTAGCTTTTTCTGTTTTCAGAGTCCTCCCTCTTTTGGTTAAATGTCACTAATCACCACCAGGGGGCAGTGAGGTATAACAAAATTGCCAGACTACGTGCCTGTGGAGTTGTATGTTTTCAGTGGTTTCATCAATGTATCAGGAGAAGGGATATGGCTGAACCTTTGTAATGACACAGGTGCTTTTGATGGATCTTCAGACCAGGAAATTTAATAATAGCAGAGTCCATTAAAAGAAGATTTTTTGTGGTTTGTGGTGAATCAATGCGGCTTGTTATCTCATACCAGTCAGTCTGGAATTAAGCAATGTTTTAAATGTCAACTTTATTTCCCTCTTATGCACTTCAACAATCCTGAAACCTATTAAAACAGCATTCAATATTAAAAGATAGTGTAGATGGAAAGGAGGAAAAATGGGGCAGATTTTCCTGCCGACACAGTTTCATTTTTGAAGATTTTAGGCACTTCTTTAATGTTTAATTTTATTGCTTTCTTAATCCTTCAGGATTGAATTATGCCAATTGATTGCTTACAGCTGCAATATTATTTCTTTTTCTCAGTGAGTGATTCAGGAATACATGTTCAAGTAGGTGTGCAAATACATCCTGTAATTGTATAATTTCTTCATGGGTTCTGCTCGGTTTAATCATTGGTATATGTAAGTTTAGTGGACGATCACAGTAGCTGTAATTCAGTGAAGCGGTCTTGATTATGGCAATGGATGTTTCTTAGGATTTAGAAATGAGCTTGGCATGTTTCTCAAGGTGAAGGGGGCATATTTAAGATGCTGACTAAGGATAAGCAATTTTGTATGAGGTATCATTTAGTAGCAGCTAATCCAAAGGTTCTTTCCTCAGGTGCAGGTCCAGCCTATGTATTATTCATGCCTATTGCAATGTGTTTATTATGGAGAGGGTGATTTTTGGCAAGTAATCAATTCAACTTCCTGATATTTGACTTTCAACAGACCTGTTCCCACTCCCAACTGTAAGGCCATGCTTTTTGAGAGTTTCCATAACCTCCCCCATTCCTGCAACCTGCAAAAGCTCCAATTCTGGCCAGCGTTAGTGGTTTTTACTGCAGCAGCCTGCTAACCTTGACACAAGTGACCTTGTGGCCTTTGCAACTGCCCCATCCTCCAAAAATCAAACAGCTAGCTCCCCTGGAAGCAGACATGCACTGTGTTACCATTCCAAGATTGAGAGTGGAACTCAAACTGCCCACCTCCCCTCTGCCAGCTGGGATCTGAAAAATAAGTAAAGTTGTCTTTGAAATCAAGTTTGGAGACACTGGTCTCCAGCTGTTGGGTCATGGGCAGGGGATCCTAACCAGCATTTGTAGCTATGTTGGTTGAGATGTGAGGTTCCTGGGCTTCTGTCGCTTGACATCTGAGCTCACAGTTCAACCTGGTGTTCCCATTATCCACCAGGGCAATTTACACAATAATTTGCTGTGAAAAGTTTCGCACTCAGACCTGAGTTTGTTTGCTTTTCTCTCTACTGCATTAATTGTCCATTTGTCTAAACAAAAATAAACAACTGCTGGAAACTTTCAGCAGGTCTGATCGCAACCTTGGGAAGATATTCAGTGTTAATGCTTCATTAGACTGCTCACACCAGGTTTTCAATCTGCAATCTTAACTCCGTTTTCCACAGACGTCGCCTGACTCGAGGCGAACATCCAGTATCTTCTGTTTTCATTGGTATCGAGTTTGGTGTTGGTTTACTGCAGTATGTCTCAAGATACAGTGAAAAGCTTGACTTATATATTGTTCAAACAGACCAAAACATTACACCATGCATTGCGCTAGAATAAGGTCAAACAATAACAATGCAGAATAAAATGTAAATGCTATCAAAAGGTGCAGTGCAGAATTAGAATTAGAATTTAATTAAATCTTACGTCCACCCCACAACATGAGGGAGTAAAAATCTTTGCGTTATGACTGTGTTGCAATGTACGGACATGTGAATTTAAGAGTCTAATGGCTTGTAGCAAGATGCTGTCCCGTAGCCTGTTGGTCCTGGCTGCGGTAGCTTTTGCCAGATGGAAGCAGCTGAAACAGTTTGTGGTTGGGGTGACTGGTGTCCCCGATGATCTTCCAGGCCTTCTTTCTACACCTGCTGCTGTAAGTGTCCTCAATGGAGGGAAGTTCACATCCACAGACGTGCTGGGCTGTCCGTGCCACTCTCTGCAGAGCCCAGCGATCAAGGTTGGTACAGTTCCCGTACCAGGTGGCGATACAGCAGTCAGTTTGTTGTCGGTGATGCCCCTGTAGAAGCTCTGGAGGATTTGGGGGCTCATGCTGAACTTCTTCAGTCACCTGAGGTGGGAGAGACAAAGCCGGTGTTTACCGTCCAGGTGAGATCATCAGTGATGTGTATGTCAAGGAACTACTCACCCTCTGAACTGCAGTTCCATTGATGTTAATCGGACTGAGACTGTCTCCGTTCCTCCTGTAATCCTCCATCATCTCTTTTGTTTTCTGGACATCGAGGGAGAGATTGTTACCCTGGTACCACTGTGTCAGGGTGTCAACATCTCCTCTGTGGGTTGTCTCATTACTACTAAAATAAGGCCGATCAAAGTCATGTCATCTACAAATTTGATCAGCAGATTGGATCTGTGTGTAGCAGCACAGATTCGGGTGTAAAAAGGAGTAGGAAAAGGGACTCGGAACACAACCGTGGGGGGGGGGGGGGGAAACTGTGTTGAGGGTCAGAGGGGCAGAGGTGAGGGAGCTCATCCTTACCACCTGTCAGCGATCGGATAGGAAGTCCAGGACCCAGCTGCATAAGGTGGGGTTCAGGCTGAGGTCTCTGAGCTTCTTGTCGAGTCCGTAGGGAATTACGGTGTTAAATGCTGAACTGGAGTCCAGGAACAGCATTTTAACATATGCACGTCTTCCCCAGGTGAGTGAGGACAGTGTGTAGTGCTGTGGCTATGGTGTCATTGGTAGGTGAATTGTAGAGAGTCCAGTGTGGGTGGTAGCGTGCTGCAGGTGTAGTTTTTAACCAGCCTCTAAAAGCTTTTGCTTATAACTGAGGTAAGTGCGACAGGGCGCCAATCATTCAGGCATGCTACCTTGGTTTTCTTGTAAACCATGAAGTGCAAGACCATAGTGAGGTATATTGTGAGGCCAAGAGTACAAGAGGCCTGTTCAGACATTTGGTAGCAAGTAGATAGAAACGGTCCTTGAGCCTGGTGGTACGTGCTTTCAGGCTGCTGTATCTTCTGACCGATGGGAGAGGGAAGAAGCAAAGACGCTTATGGCAACTGGGTCTTTGATAATGCTGGCTGCTTTACTGCGGCGGTGAGAAACTTCTTTGTATTTCCGGCATTTGCTGTTGTTTGCCTTTCAATAGCTCTTAGAGGAAATTAATACCTGCTGGATCTAATAATGGACTTTGTGAAACTTGCATTTACGAAAAGCTTCTAGCATAACATTGACCTGACCGGACTGATATCATCCCAAATGGTGCAGTTGTAGATTTTAGGGAACTTAACAAAGATTTTATTTTTAGAAGCATTTTAAGATTTAGGCAGAGAGTTCTAGAGCTCAGATCTATAGCAGTGGAAGGCGTGAAGCTCAAGAGGCCAGAAATGGAGGATTATAGGGCTGGAGTAGTCTACAAAGTTAGAGAGGATGGATTTGCAGACTTATGTGAGGATTTTAAAACTGGGTGATCAGAGAAAACGTTTCAAAATCCTCATTTATTTCCAGGTCATTGGACTCGCCTTTCCCTACCATTGTATTGTGTGTCACCTAGAAAATTCTCACAGGAAACTCAGACATAATCCCTAAAACCAGCAATCTCTACTGCCCTTCAGGACAAGGGCAGTGGGCACATGGGGAACATTACTGCCAGCTTTTTCTCCCCCATTCTAGGCTCCTTGCTGACTTTTTAAATTAATTGCTGTTTCTTCATCACTGCTGTACAAAATCATAGAACTCCCTCTCCAAAAGCACTGTGAGAGCACCGTCTGCATTGGTCCAAGAAGACCAGTTGCCTCTACTTTATCAAAACCATTTAGAGATGGACAATCAATGGTGGCCTTGTTGGCAGCAATCATATTGAGAAAATAAATTAATAAAAATTAGAAGGGAATGTTTTGCGTTCAGTTTAGCACAAATAAAGATGTACCACAAGGAGCGTTCTAACTGTGCATTCACCATCACCATGTGGTCAGGAGGCATTGAAGCATAGGATTGGAAAATGTTGCAAAGCGTTGGAAACTCAGCCAACTCCATCGATGCCCTCGCCTCACAAGCATCGAGGATATCTTCAAAAGTCGATGCCTCAAAAAGGTGGCATCCATCATTAAGGACCACCACCATTCTGGAGATGCTCTCTTCCCGTTACCACATTAGGGAGGAAGTACAGGAACATGAAGGCACAGACTCAACGTTTTAGGAACAGCTTCTTCCTTCCACCATCCGATTTCTGAATAGTCCATGAATCCATGAACACTAGTTCACTATTTTGCTCTTTTCTTGAATTACTTATTTATATTTTTAGATATTTCTTATTGTAACTTATACTGTACTGCTACAGCAAAACAACAAATTTCACAAATATATCAGTGATAATAAACCTGATTCTGATTCAGTACCAGGATGTGTTTACATTGCTGTCTCCTCACTGGTCCATGATATAAACTGCAATAATATATTTATTTATATTTTTATTGATACAGTGCAGAGTAGGCCATTCTGGTCCTTCAAGACATGTCGATAGTTTACAATGACCAATACTGGTACATCTTTGGACAGTGGGAGGAAACCTGAGCACCAGGAGGCAACCTGCGGAGAAGGTAGAAACTCCTTACAGGCAGTGACGGGAATTGAACTGGGTTTGCCTGTACTGTAAAGCATTGTGCTAACCACTACGCTACTTAGTTCCTTCTTTGTAGAAGGTTTCAGAACAGTAATGTCAACAATGGAGCTTGAATAAGATAGTGCCCTGCTTGAGTTTTTTAAAAATTATTCCTAGTGTGAGTTAGGCCCTTAAATTATGGAGCACTCTTGTGAAACATTGCAGATGAAGGCAAGAGCTAATTTTTCATTGTGCTATTTAATTTTATTGCTACAAATACAGAAAGAGATGTTTATCATCCACCACTTTGTAAGAGAAAAGTCTTACTTTTGTGATATTTAGTCCCAATAAATTTAAAAATATCCATTATTGTTGTTATAAGATTAACTTTATTAGTCACATGTACACTGAAACATACAGTGAAATGCATCCTTTGCGTCAAGAACCAACACAGTGCAAGGATGTGCTGGGGGCAGTTCACAAGTGTTGTTATGCTTCCAGTGTTAACTTAGCATGCTTGCAATTTACTAATCCTAACCTGTACATCTTTGGAATGTAGGAGGAAACCATTGTGGTCACAGGAAGAACATGCAAACTCCTTGCTCTGATCGCTAGCGCTGAAAAGCATTGTGCTACCGTGCAGCCCTGTTATCAAGAGTGTTAATCACGATCAGAGTCTTTATCAGGAACTGAAGCTCCCAGGTGCGAGTAATTATTCCAGTTAGAGCTACAATGGACTCAACTGGCTATTGCATCTAGTACTGTCGGGGTGGCAAAGAATTTCCTGAGCATACTGTATGTTACAAACTTATGGGACTTTCTATCCCAGGCGACTGTGGATGTTAGGTCACTGAGTATTGAATGATAGACTGAGATTGGATAGGTTTCTGGAACTAAGCAACAGAGGATTAAAACAGTAAAGTATCAATAGAAAATCATGTATTATCTTACTGAATGGAGTAGGAGACATGAGGAGCTGAAAGCTCCACTCCTACTCTCAATTTTTATGCTCCAATAAAATGAACCAGATTCCATTTCAAACCTTACAGCCATCAGATCTAATGAGGTACAATGTACTGAAAGGTGTTTTTTGCTACGATGTTAAAATGCAGGCTTTGGACCTTTATTAAATGCTGTGGTTGAGGCCAGCACAGACATCAGAGACAAAATGCTGGTTCTATTGCTGTACTCTATTCTACCCCATTTTAGCTGTAAGTTGATAGTACAGTCTACAAAGAGCTTTTATCCACAATAAAACACGAGTTTTGGAGGCTGGTCCATGGGATGCACATGGTTCAGATTCCTAAAACAAGAACTAAAGACGGTGTGAAAGCTTTGTTCTTCTTTGACAGGGAGCCATAAAATCCAATGCCCAGAATTAGAAAAGACACAGGAGCCTAGTGCGTCTTATTTCAGAAAGGAGAGTTGGACCACACCACTCTGGGTAAAAATTCCCTTATGATGGTCTGAAAAAGACAGGATAGAGTTATAGAGATGTAGAACAAAGAAGCAGGGCTTTGTCACCGATGATGTGTTGGTCTCAACCACAGCACTTTAAAAAATTGTCCAGACTGCACCTTTAACATAAATAGCTAAAAACATCTTTCAGTACTTTGATGGCTGTAATTTGTGAATTTAATTCTGCTTCATTTCCTGCTCATTTTTACTACTACATCCTAAATGGTAGAGTACTTACTCTGTCAATATTCAGAAAAGTCTTGAATAGTTTAGAATCCTTCGAAATAAATGACTTAAAAAGTTCTGCTAGAATGAAGAACAATGACTTTTGTCTCTATAAACATTTCACATCTTGAATGAAAGTGATATACAAACATTCTGTATTTGATATACACTTCAAAATATGCACATTTTGAAATTATAAGACTATATATATTATTCTCTGATCCCTTCATTTTTTTTTAACCATGAGATTATGCTGTTACAGAATTAAGCATAGCAGATAGCTGTCCAACTGGTGTAATGATTTATGAATGGCTTAGTTAATCAACGGAGAGAGAAATAATGCCAGAATTCTCCTTATTCTACATTAATAAATAAACATCAAGGCCCTGAAGTTTAAGCATTGTTTAATATTGTTTATGGTAATTTCCTATACACAAATGCAAGGGGAGCAAAATAATTGTTGCAGCACAAGTAAAACACAAAAGGTAAAGAACTCTGATCTTATGTTCAAAACCTTCTGTTCCTTTCTGTCTCTGCAGTCCAAAGGAGATTCACCAAACTAATTCCTGGGATGAGAGGATTATCCTAACAAGAGAGGCTGGACATCCTGGGTGTGGAGTACAAGAAGGAAATCATGTTGCAGTTGTTTAAAGCTTTGGTCAGCCCACAGATGATAAGGTGGCGAGAAAGGCACATGATGTGCTGGCCTTTGTTAGTCCAGAGATTGAGTTCAAGAGCAGTGGGGTAATGCTGCAACTCAATACAACCCTGGTTAGACAACAGTTGGAGTATTGTGTGCAGTTCTAGTCACTCCAATATAGGAAGAATGTGGAGACTGTAGAAAGGGTGCAGAAGAAATTGACCAGAATGCTGTGTTGATCAGAGTGTATAATATATTAAAAAAAAAGGTTGTACAGACCTTAGATGTTCAAAGGCTGTGGAGGAACCTGGTAGAAGATTTTAAAGTTGTGATATGCATAACTTGGGAATACAGCCAGAATCTTTTCCCCAGGGTAGAAATATCAAACACCAGAGAACATGATTTTAAGGTGGGGGGGGGGTGGAGTTTAAAGACGATAAGTGGGGCAAGTTATTCATGTAGAGAGAGTGATAATTACTTGGATGGGTTAACAAGGGCAGTAGTAGAACCAAGCAGTTGGGAGGAGTAAAAGAGGTTTCTTTTACTCACGAATGTGAAGGGATATGGATTATACACAGGAAGAGAACGTTTAGTATAAATTGGTGTTAAGATTGGTACAGTATCAGGGGCTGAATGGCCTCTCCAGTGCTGTACTTTTCAGTTTTATGTTCTATACATAGAAAATCCCAAGGGAACTTGACAGGGGTAAATACAGGGATGTTTCTACCAGTGGGAAAGTCAGAAGCCAACTACAAAATAAGGGACCATTCATTTAAAACAGAAATGCGTAGTCATTCCTCCTCTCAGAGAACCCTTTGAATTGTCTGCCCTGAAGGTGGTCTTTAAAAATGCTGAAGATGAAGAAAGACAAATATCTGAAAGAATGCGAAATTGAGTGTTAAGATGAACTGGCATCACTGAGAGTGTGCTGTCTGGCTGCATTATTGTGAGGCGTGGAAGCTGAAAAGTGTCGGACCACAAGACCCTACGGAGGGTAGTAATAACCGTTGTGAGGAACACTCCCCCCTATTTGTGACATTCACTGGGAGCGTTGTACACGAAGGTCCTAGAGCATTGTTGAGCATCCCTACCAGCCAGCCCCAATCTCTTTGACCCACTCCTGTCAGGAAGGAGGTACAGGAGCATCAGGGCTCGGACTCCCAGACTAGATAACAGCTTCTTCCCTCAGACTGTGAGATTAATGAATATCCTGCCACCATCGGGGTCTCATCACAAGCTCAGCGAGCTGTTTACTGTTTACCTGTGCTGTGGACTTCACATGCATTTTGAAGTATATCTTATTAACTTATTTGTGGTAATATTTTAATTTTATATATATTGTGGGTGCACTGTGGTTCGGAGGAATGCCATTTTGTTTGGTTGTATATGTGTATAGACAGATGACAATAAAGTGGAACTTGAATTTGAAGAGGAGTTGAGGCCAATAGGGCAAACTTGAGAAGCTGAGCTGCCTAATCCTGCTACTAATTTCTCAGGTTGTTATAACCTCTTCTTGGCCTATAACCCTCACGGGATATTTACATTCTTCGAACTCCAGGCCTGTGTGAATTTTAGATGCTGCATCATCAGGAGCCGACCTTCAGCTGCCACTAAGTCAAGCTTATTGTCATATGCACAAGTAGTGAGGCGGAGGTGTAATGAAAAACGTGCTTGCAGCAGCATCCCTGGCACATAGATTCAAACACCAACACGCAGAACAGAAATTATACATAAATTACACAAGACAGTGAAGAGAAGGTCTGTAAAAGACAAGTCATTAGTACAAGAAATGCAACCAGAAACAAACCCATGGCAATGCAAGAGGTTGTCTTTGTGCTCCTTTGCTGAAGGGTTAATTTGTGCAAAGCCTTAGTCACTGGAATTCCCTCACTAAACCTCCTCACTTCTCCATGTACAAACTGTTTGTACATCTTTCTTTTAAGGCACTCAATGGCTTGGTCGATTTCAAAATTAAGCACATAATCTGATAATGTTGGGAATTGTACAAACTACTGAAAGAAAGCTAAATTGGATTTATATCAAAACTGTTATATAAATGCCCATTTTCCCCTCCCCCTCCTACTTTCAAATCGCTTACTATCTTTCCTTTCAGTTAGTCGTGACGAAGGGTCTCAGCCCGAAACGTCGACAGTGCTTCTCCTTATAGATGCTACCTGGCCTGCTGTGTTCCACCAGCATTTTGTGTGTGTTGCTTGTGATGCACCATCAATAACTCTCGGAGACTGGAAAGCACGACATCTCGGAGACTGAGGGAGGAGCAGTGCCCCAATCACCTTTATACAGGGGTCTGTGGGAGGAGCCACAGGAGCAGTCAGCAGAGGGGTGTGTCCAGACAGGTATACATAGTTTACCACAGCTTGAACTTCCAGCATCTGCAGATATCCTTGTGTTTACTGAAACACCTAACCTGTTAGTTTGTGGTTGGTAATATTGGCCATGGCCTATTACTTCAGGTTTGAATTTAAGTCGCTTCACAGTGGAAGGATTTTGTTATTTGTCAACATCTCCGTATTAGCACCCCAGTAATGAAACCTCTCTACCACAACTCCCCTCACTGACAGTTCACTCGACAAGTTCAGGAGTAATATTCTTCTCTTTCTGTCTCTCTTCCAGGCCTAAGCTTCCCACATCAGCTTGAACTTGAAGACATCCAAATAACAACCACAGTGAATTGCTTTATATCCCATGACATGCAATATATCAGATGGACTATTGTTCTGAAACAGGTAATCTGCATGCATTTTATGGAAGTTCAAGCATATTCCCTGCCAAAAAGTACAATAGTTGACAATATATCAAAGCCTAATTAAAGATTGAACATTTTCTTTATTACCAAGCCATTACTTGCCAGACATTCCATTTTATCATGCAGTTATTAATCTTTATCAGTGTTGAGTGGTTACGTTTTGCTCTTCAATGTGACTCCAATGTTATCCAGCCCCAAGTAACATTTGACACCAAGTCATTCGGCAACTTTAGAGTGGATGGCCATACATTTGATTGAAGAGGAAGGTGTTAAGGAGTGTTTTGTAGGAAGAAAGAGGTAGAAGGATTATGAACAGAATGGTAATGATATATGATTTGTTTTTATTATATTGATTGGAATTAAATATTGGTGAGGATATCATGAACACCTTTTATGTCAGCCTGAGAGAGTAAACCAGTGTAACCATTCATTTGAAAGCAGCTTTCTTTGGCAGTGCAGGATTTGATTGGCACAATGCAGCCTAGATCTTTAGCTCTGAAGCCTCTGAGGTATGATTTGAAACTTTGACTTACAGCCAGGAGTGCCAGAGCTGACAGCTGACACTCTTTTGCTGCAGAACAGGTCAAGTACATTTCATCATGTTATCAAGGCCAGTTCACAAACACTGTATTGTGCCCAGCAGTGAAAAGGCATATGACGTTGATGGATGGACAGAAGATGGGGCAATTACAAAAAAATGCAAAAGGAAGGTTACCAACCCCTAACTTGGATAAATTAGCAGCAAAGATAATTTGATTCTATTGACTTGTGAAATCTCTTCTCCTTTCTAAAACATTGCCATAGCTTTTCATGGATCCGAATTGCTGAACATTGCAAAGGAAAACTGCAAGGAAACATTGCGATCCAGGAATGTATAAGAGGACCACAGACAACCTCCAGAAGGCCATCTCAAGTGCAAGGTGGCAATTCCAGATTAAACTTGAATCATAGAAGGATGCTCTACAACTGTGTCAGGTCTTGAATGCTATCATCTCCTTCAACACAAGTCCGAGCAACATAAATGACACTGAAGTTTTGCACCCAGCTGAGCTCAATGACTTTAGTGCTCACTTTGACTGATGGAACATGGAGGCACCTTCGTGAATCCCCAAAGCCTCCGATGACCCTGAGGTCAAAGTGAGAGCATGCTTCAGGAGGGTGAATCCATGGAAAGCATTGGCCCAGGCAGCTTAACTATTATTGACGACAGGGGAAAGAAGCTGGAGGTTCATGAGACAGTTCTCATTAAAGGAATGGAGGTGGAAGGAGTCGGTAGCTTTAAATTAGCTCTTTCTTCTCTGACTTTGAGTGAGAGATTGTAATTGTAAGACCACTCAGCCAGATTTTCAATCTCCCTCCAATATGCTGATTCATTACCACCTTTGATGTGACTAACTGCAATGGTGTTGTCAGCAACTTAAATATGGTATCAGAGCTGTAATTAGCCCCTCTCTCACCTTATCTCCTTACCTGCCCATCACCTCCCTCTGGTGCTCCTCCTCCCTTTCTTCCTTCTGTCCTCTCCTACTCTATCAGATTCCCACTTCTCCAACCCTTTGTCTCTTTCACCAATTGACTTCCCAGGTCTTTACTTCGCTTCCCCCCACTCCTCACCCCTGGTTTCACCTATCACCTGCTACCCTCCCCTCCCCCCCACCTCTTACTCTGTCTTCTCATCTTTGTTCTCCAGTCCTGAAGAAGGGTCTCAGCCCAAAAGGTCGTCTGTTTACTCTTTTCCATAGATACTGCCTGGCCTACTGAGTTCCTCCAGCATTTCGTGCGTGTTGCTTGAATAATTTCAATCACCACTATTCTGAACTGATTGTACAACGTACAGACACAATTTCAAGGTCTCTGCAACTTTTGTTCTTGGTACTATTTTTCATTTGCATAGTTTGTCTTCCTGTCTAGTTTGGTTGTTTGTCATTTTTTTTCTGTTTATCCATGAAAATTCTTTTGTTTTTATCTTTTTCTCTGTAAATTCCTGCAAGAAAATTAATCTCAAGGGAACTTATACATACTTTGATAATAAATTTGCTTTGAACTTTGAACTATGAACTTAAACTCTCATCATCCTGTGTGGACTCCATGTAATGAGTTGGTTTTGATACATAGACGAGTTCATGGTGAAAATACAATGAAATATGACATAAATTTTATTTTTACTGTTATTTTATGAAGTTTACCCTTCAATAGTCCTTAACTTCTGATAATACTTTGGCGGATGTAATAGTTCACCATTCCAAGCTGCCTTTTAAAAGAAATTACAATAATGACTTTAACATGAAAGGGCAATATGTTTCACACTAAGGGAGCCAACTAAATTTTATAGATTTCAAATCACTTAAATACTCAGAAGGCTAAAATAACAGACAGCTGGAAAGATTGTCATTTTCAAGAGGGAATTATTGCTCTGTTGTGTAATGTATGGTGCTTGTATTTCATTAGACGAATACTAAAAGGCTCTCTGAATTAAACTGGCAAACAGCAGCAATATGCAACAAAGTACATCTTTGCATGCACTTATTATTCCTTGATGGTTTAAACCTTGGTGTCAGAAGATGACAACAACCACCACAGACTGTTTTTCTTGGACAGAATAATTGTTGGCATTCTCAGCAGAAAGGGGTAGGTTGCAATACTTCATTCCCCATCCCCGAGGGGATGTTTGGGTGACTGATTGGCGGGTAGAATTAGGAACTACCCCACAGCTGGAGACTATATACCCCTCGTTATTGTTCAGTTGCTGGGAAACCATCTTCCTCTCCTTATCTAGTCTAAGTTTCATGTGATTCCAGACCCCACTATAATGCAGCTGACTAAACTGACCTTCGAAAACAGTCTAGCAATTTACTCATTGTGAGGAAAAATAATGATTGGTAGTAAATATTGATAACCACATTGTGTAAATTAATTTTCAAAATATAGACTGGACTTAATTGTGACACTGATGAAGAACAATTCACATGCTCACACAGATAGTTGTGGGAAGTTCTGCCTCCTCCTGTGGAACTGTTTCACACAGCTTCCACTAGTTTTCCATATGAACTGTGAATAGAAGAAAAAGAAGAAGAAGAAGAAAGCCCTTAACTCTGGGTAGAGTCACTGGGACGTCGTCGTGACGGCGTTTTTTTAGCAGGCTTTCTTGTTTTTACGATTACTAGCTCAATACTCAAGCCAGCACAGATGGAAAACATGCAAGGGAGCCGGCTGGATTCGAACTCTGGAGCCTTTGCTCCGAAGTCCAACGCTGATGCCACTACACCACCAGCCAGCTGTGAATAGATTATTTTATTATAAATTTCAGGCCAAGGTCTATAACCTACCTGAAATTGAATAATACTTTCACTTTATGTGGTACTGCTTGTAGCTAATAAAGTGGCCACTGAGTGTATGTTCATGGTCTTCTGTTGCTGTAGCCCATCCAGTTCAAGGTTTGACGTGTTGTGCATTCAGAGATGCTCTTCAGCAGACTAGTGATGTAACATGCGGTTATTTGTGTTGCTGTCACCTCCTGTCCAGTTGAACCAGTCTAGCCATTCTCCTCTGACCTCTCTCATTAACAAGGCATTTTTGCCACAGAACTGTCACTGACTGAATGTTTTTTGTTCTTTGTACCGTTCTCTGTAAGCGCTAGAGCTGGGTTTCCCATCCTGGATTCACGGACCCCTCCTTAATGGTAGGGGTTATCCGTGACATAAAAAAGCTGGGAATCCCTGCTCTAGAGACTGATGTGCATGAAAATCTCAGGAGACCAGCAGTTTCTAAGATACTCAAACCACCTTCTCTGGCATCAGCAATCATTCCATAGCCAAAATCACTTAGGTTACATTTCTTCCCCATTATGATGTTTGGTCTGAACAACCATTTAATCTTCTTGACCATGTCTGCATGCTTTTATACATTGCATTGCTGCCAAGTGATTGACTGATTAGATATTTGCATGATTCCAGGATTGAATAGCTTGTCGTATGAAGAGTGTCTGATGGCTCTGGACTTGTATTCACTAGAAATCAGAAGAATGATGGGTGACGTCATTGAAATTTATAGAAAGATGAAATTGATAGAGACGATGTTTCCTATGGTGGGAGAGTCCAAAAACTGTGGACACAGCCTCAGAATCTCGGGGTGTCCTTTTAGAACCGAGATGAGGAGGAATTTCTTTAGCCAGTGAGTAGTGAATCTGTGGAATTTTTTGCCACAGGCAGCTGTGGAGGCCAAATCTTTATGTATATTTAAGGCAGTGGTTGATTGATTCTTGATTGGTCAGGGTATGCGGAAGGAGTAATGAGAGAGGTCAGAGGAGAAGGAGGGATACGGAAGGAAGGCAGGAGATTGGGGTTGAGAGGGAAATTGGATCAGCCATGATGAATTGGTGGAGCAGACTCGATGGGCCAAATGGCCTGTGTCTGCTCCTATATCTTGTGGTCTTAAGGTCTTGTTAACGAGCTGATGTATGGGTGTACCGAATAGAGTGACCACTGAGTGTATATTGACATTTATCCGAAGGCTTAGCTTTTCATTAATATTTACAATGTCATTGGGAGGAGAATTTAAGATTCCTTGCACAGTAGTTCCAGCTGATGCATTGACATACAAAGGAATAAATCTCTGCAAGAGAAGCTATTATTAGAATTCAGCTTTCAATTGTTGCCATGGTCCTTTTAAACAATATTAACTATGGGCTATATAGTGCACCTTTCCATTTTAAGTAGGTTTCTGATTGTCATATATGGATTTATCATGTGAATTAGATAATGAGGTTGAGAGAATAGAATTGTTAAATAGGCTAAATAAGGCATTCTGCACTCGAAGTATGCCAAAGATATACCAGCCCTAACAGGTTGAGCTATTTCAGGGAACCAGTGTGTAGAGATGGAAATCAAGAGATATTATACCTGCTTTTGAACTCTTTTATGCACGAACTAGCTTTTGCGGAAAAGAGGCCAAAATGTGGGGAGAAGATTGTACCAACTGGCAAGGTTTTGTTTGCATTTTAGAAGCACGCTGGGGTGAAGGTAACAGTGATTACCACTCTCCCATCACAATCCTATCACCAGCCTTTCTGGGGTGCTCCTGGGATTTGAAGGGTAAGCTAATATTTTTGTTTTAATTAGCTGAGCTGCCACGGAAAGCATAAAGATGTGCTTTCTTGCCTGATTAACATCAGTAAAACCCAAGGTCTTATGGTCTGGGCAAACATTGCAGTCACCGTCCTTGGTCCAAAATTAGAACCCAACGAAGCTTACATGCATCAAGCGACTGAAAAAGGTGATGATAATTAAATAGAGCCCATTTTTCAAAAGGCTGTAACTTCAAAGTTCAAAGTAAATGCATTATCGAAGTATGTATACAGTAGGTCACCATACAATACGCTGAGATTTATTTTTTTTGTAGGCATTCACAGTAGAACAAAGAAATACAATAGAATCAATGACAAATTACATACAAAGACTGACAAACAACCAAGGTGCAAAAGAAGACAACCTGAGAAAACATAAAAAATAATAAATAAACAATAAAAATAAAACAGTTTAATAAATAAACAAACAGATACATAATACCAAGAACATGAACTGCAGAGTGTTTGAAAGTGAGTCCAGCCATCAGAGTTGAGGTGAGTGAAGTTATCCACGCTGGTCAGTGTGTGAATAGAAATGGGAACTGAAACAAGAGTTCCTTGTAACCAGAGGCTCAGGATGGTAATTGCAGAGGAAAGGTGCTCTGCTAAGTGATTTCTCTGAGTACATTGAGCTTTCACTAACGTGGAAGAGGTCACACCAGGTTCACCAAATGCAGTGGACGACATTTGTGGAGGCCAATGTGAATCTCAGCCTCACCAGAAAGGGCCATTTAAATCCCTGTGAGGGCGTAGGGACAAATGCTGCACCTCCCTCTTGCAGGGGGAAGTGGCAGAGGATGAATGACCCAGGGAGGGAGCAGTTCCTATAGAAAACAGGATGGGGGTGGGAAAGGGAAGATGAAACTGCTGCTGGGATCCTATTGCAGCTGGCAGAAATTAATATTCCTTTTGTCTTTAATCTCCCCTTTCTTTTTCTCACAGACTTTCCATAAACTGTCTCTGGAAAAATTTGATAAAGTCTTGCTGATAACTTTGCCATCTGTCAAAGTTGTCAGATTCCTTTTCCCACCTCCTCCTCGCCCAAAGACTTTCAAAAGTATCCAAAGACATTTAAAAACCAAACAGTGAATATAAAATATACAGGATCAACTAAAAACACATTGAAGTGCTTAATTAGAAGATAAATTAAACAAACATCATTAATATAACTATCTTATTCTTGCTTTTCTTCTCCATGGTCCTGACATCACCGCCTTGCATGCAATCTGACTTGTTGTTATCAAAGTGGATATACTGTATGTCACCACATACTAACTCGAGATTAATTTTCTTGCAGATATTCACAATAGATCAAATAATACAATAGAACTGATGATAAACCATTCTTAAAGAGTGACAACCAACTAATGTGCAAAAGAAAACAAACTGCAAATACAAAAAGAAAATCGTATTGAGATTATGAATTGTTGAGTCCTTGGAAGTGAGTCCATGTTATGTAATCAGTTCAGTGTTGAGGTGAGTGAAGTTATCCACGCTGGTTCAGGAGCCTGACGGTTGGAGGGTATTAACTGTTCCCGAGCCCATCAGTGGTTTCTCTTGCTAAAAGTGTATTTATTGTGTAAAATTGTCCAAGATGCATCTTGATTATTGCCTGGTGGTGCAGAATGCAAACAGCTTTTCAGCCTCAGTCTGGCACTTCCAGAAGTTGTAAAAATATTCAGATTAATGTTAGATTCATACAAGAAGGAATGCAGCTGCAATGTGATCACTGAATGGATAATCTCACCACTGTACATAATGTCGAGAAAATCACCATATTTTGATTCAGTTTTGTGGTGTTACCTGGCTTCATATCTTCCTCACGTATCAAAGTACCTTTTTGTGAAATGGGGTATTTTTACTTAAAGTGCAGGACATCCTTTTGATATCATGAACAACATTGCTTTCCCTGTACTATCACCAGAATTATATAAGTAAGCCAACGATTTAGCTGCTGGTGCAGTTAAACAGTTTAAGACATTGGATTTTTAGGGTCTAAGGTTATGAGAGACCTAAGGAGGATAAATAGCAGGAGCCTATTTCCTATGGCAGAAGGGACAATAACTAGTAGATATAAATTTAACATAATTGATTGTGGTGTTAGGAAGCAGTTGGAGAAACAATTTCTCATGCAAAGCGTGCCGTGTAATTGGAATCCACTGCCTGTAAAGGTGGTGGCAGTAGAAACTCATCAATTTATAAAGTGCATGGACAAGCAGGTGAAGTAGCCAAACAACAGGTCTGTCCTAAATCACAGACAAAATGGTGGAGGAACTCAGCAGGCAGGCAGCATCTATGGAAAAGAGTAAACAGTCCTACACAGGGGGTGCTTTTTTAGCCAGCATACACGCAATAAACCCGGCCATGGATGGTCCCGACTGCAAAAGGAGGAGGATTTGGCATGGGGCTAGAAACCACAACCTGATAGAATTCCAGAACTACAGGAACACTAACAGAAGGTCCAGAGACCTCATCCCTGGAAGAGGAAGGATCTTTGCTCAGAGATGTATGGAGTCATGTGGTGGAAGCTGAGGTCACCAGGCCAATCAACCTTCAGCCCAGGACAGAAGTCTTTGGCAAGATACTGTCGAAGGCCTATGCTCCACTGGGGTGACAGGCTTAAGGATAATATACACTACAGGCAAATAGTGTCCTTCAGTACTGTAAAGATGTATGACTGTGAGGATTTCTGTACGTTCTCCCCTTGACCAGATGGGTCTCCTCCAGGTGCTCCAGTTTCCTTCCACTTTCCAAAGACATATGGTTAGGGTTAGTAGGTTGTGAGCATGCTATGTTGGCACCAGCAACATGGCACCACTTGTGAGATGCCCAACACAATCCTCGCTGATTTGATTTGAAACAACTGAAGCACTTCACTGTACCACGGTAAAGTGACAAGTAAAGCTAATCTTTAATCTTTAAAAATCTGTAACTTGGATTTAACCTCAGTCCTCAAAAACAGTTGATTATGTATATGTTTTGTGTATTCATGAAGTAATAATATCAACAATATTTTGTTCAATTGAAATTAAACTTCAGCTGTAAGAATGTGTGGGAAGAATCTGATCCAAAGTTGTGGAAATTGTATTAGAACAGGAAAACAAGAATTTGAGGCAAGAACAGGTGAACAGGAGCTCTGGCCCTGTAAACCAACTCTGTCAGTCAATGAGATCATGTCCAATCCTGTTTTTCAAATACACTCTGCTGCCCTTTCACCATATTTCCTATCCCATTAGTGCCCAAAAGGAAACCATTCTGACTGATGTTCAGTGCTTCTGCTCTCTTGTCAACCCTCCAATTAGTCCCATCTTCCTTCAGTTGATGATTGGACCATAGCTTATTCCTATTCCTCTACTTGCTAGGAGGATCTTAAACACATTAACTGTGCAAAGTCTGTTCTATAGCACAAGATAACTTGGGTCTCAAGAGAAAAAGAATTTTGTCTAAAGAATAATTGTTGGCCTGGTATGTTTAATTTGCATTTCTTGGCAAAATCCCAGGTCTAAATGACTTTGTTGAATAATAGAATGTCAACTGTGAGTTCAGCAATGCGCTCACTTGCAACTCTTTGGTTGACACAATATGCATTCTGTTTTTATCATTAGGCAGTCCCACCAGTGGACTTCTCATCCCCTACATTTTGGAGAGAGCCATTACCTTTTGTCCAATGTAGCATGCATCATAATGTCTATAGCATTATCAGGTGAATTTGCATCTTATTACCTAGGACAGATTGATGGATATTCTTAGAGAACAAAACCAAAAACAACAATTACTTTAAAACAAAACTTAGAAATTAGAAGAACAGAATTTACACATTAATTAGTTTCCTGAGATTTCTCAATTCATGCACAACTGCATACATCCAAGGCAACCTTGATTCTTAGTAAAAATCGTTTTGCAGGGTTGCTGTTCCAAATCCAACCGGCTCTATTGTTTTGGTTGTCTCTGTTCTGTTATCTCATATACCCAACCTAGAGTCTTTACCTGGCCCAGGAGTGAAAGAAAGATGGAATTTTCTTTCCTAAGTTTGGATACAAGTGAAATCCTCTTTAGTTCAACAATCTATAAGGACCCTTCCACTGACTGAACAAAATACAAAAAAACCAATTCCTGTTGATGATTGAAGATGATGGTTTCTCAATGCTGCAGGTATTAACTAATGACACTTAGGACCTTGAATTAGTTTCAAAGTTGTAAGAGCACTGAAAATAAGCATATCCACTGCCTGTAAAATACTTGGGATAGAATGCAGTGGATTACAGTGATGCCTTTATTAACATCTCAAGGTACTACAGCAACGACCTGGAGTGCAAGCTCATAAACGCTGGTGATTTTGCAGATTCTGAAAATGCAGAGGAACACATACAGAATGCCGGAGTAACTTAGCAGATCAGGCATCATCTGTGGATTGGGCAGTGTTACTCCAGAGTGCAAGCTCACTGGAGTTGTGAGTTAAGCTCGTAAAAGATGACAATAACGTTACTGCAAGCCATAGCATAAGCCATAAAGTCCCAAAAACGTAACAAGATCAACTAAGGAAAAAAGCAAAAATCAAAATCAGCAGAACAGAATCAATAATAATTGTATTTGCACTGGAGATGACATTCAAACTAAGCTGGAAGTGCAAATATACTCCATCAATCCCAAAGTGAAAACACAACAGTCAATGCCCATTCATTAGCTATGTCTTGGTTTCTTGCATTATTCCCTCTAAATATAATATGCCATTCCAGAACAGGAACATGAAGTCTCGGCAGTGGAGTACGAAAGGACCACTGAACTGCTGGGAATTTAAAAAGAAGAATCAGCTATGATTGAATGACCAAGCAGATTTGATTAATGGAATTCTGAGCCAGTATCTTATTTTATAATTGACTCTGAATGCCAAAAAGTCTGTGTGGTCCTCTGTTCTATAATTGGCCTTATTTCTTTTACTTTCAAGGGGTTTTACTCCATACACCATTCACTTTTGAAAGCCTGGGAGCCTACTTTACCTGTTCTACACTTGTGATAACATCCATACTCATTTCTAATACTCATGTGAACCCAATCTGTCAGCAGTGGAAAAAGATATGGAGTCTTACTTATCAACCAGTATTCAATTAGACATACTCAGAAAGGTTGAAGTGACTTTCCTCTGAGTCTGTATGCTTTATTGCAAAATGATACATGGTAATACATTTTAAGGAAAATTTATGTTTGCCATTTTATGACATGTTAAAATAAATAACATACTGCTTTAAAATCTGTTTGCTGATTTGATAAGAACATGTTTCCATATCACAGGTTGGGATGCGTGTCTATTTTTCTTCTGTAAAGATTTCAACACCAGCTTTGTCCTAATCCTTCCTTTTTAGAAATGTTTGGCCACAATCTGTTAGCTTGAGTAGGCAGACGAATGAGAAAACAGAGTTCTTGTTAGCCGTTTCTAGTTATTCATAAAGATTCCTCAGACATTAATATTATTCCATTTGACAGCAAAAGGCTGCAAAAGAAATGAAATACTGCTTTGGACGGGGTACAAAGCGATTGTGTTTTTTTTTATATAGGAGTATTGTGATATGCCAGTGGGCTCGTTCTACAATTTTTACAGTTATTTATGAATATCAATACACTATTCTTATCAATAAATTATTATAATTTTCATTGTTCTGTTGGCGTTTTCTTGCCTGTGAAATGAGAAGGCTTGACATCAGAATCAAATAAACTGGAGGAATTTTGTCTGGATTACAAGAATGTTTTACTTAAAATCTCGTATTGTTCTCTTGCTCATGTATATGTAATGCTGTGGAGACTGCTGTAAAAAAAAATCCTAGGCATAAGCTGCTTAAGACAGCAGCAAACGTGAGCTTATCTAGATATTTACCATAGTACTAAATCTGATTCTCATTTATTCTTGCATTGAATGTGGACATTGCTGCAAAGGACAGCCTTGAATGTCCAGCACTAATTTCCCTTGAGAAAGTGGATGTGAGCTGCCTTCATGAATTGCTGCTGTTGTTGGGTTGACGCTATTCCCACAGCCCAGTTAGGTAGGAACTTCTTGACACAATAATATTCTTGATCCATATATTGCTTGACTTTGGGGGGGGGGGGGGTGCCAGAGTTGTATGCCTAAGTGCCTTGACAGATATACAAAAAACAAGCCTGGAATTCCAGTCTATGTATTCCCTCTAAGGAAAGTTATGCAAAATATTTCTGATGAAACAAACTGTGATAATACTAGTGCCATATTAATGTTACAGACCTGTCACACAATGGAATTGGTCTAAAATTGCAATCCAAAATTTGGATTTGCAGTCCAGCTGCCCAATAATTTTGTGCAAAACAATTAAATGTGATGCGACATGTGCATTTTTTTCATGTAAATTATTGGGGAATATGGTTATGTAAGTAATTTGGCATTACACTGGAAACATCCCTTTAACAGTTGTTGCTATTGATGTGTTTTTGGCAGACTCGCCAGGTGAAAAAATGCCATCTGTTTCATTGGCTGACCATTCACCCATTTTGGACATCATGCAAAATTACTGTGATGACCAGGATAAATTTACTCAGAACCATTATGAGCTACAACAAAAATATTTCAATAACATTTTCAAAATCCTTAGAAGAAGGTGATACTTTAGCATATATCCGATTTGTTAGATTTAACACATATTGGCAACCCTGTTATTAGCACACTGAAGTGCTTTGTATCTGATGATGTGTTTCAGTATTAGAACAAAAGGTAAAAAAAAACTCTAAAATCATTTCAAATTCCTCCATCTGCATTAGTTTTATAATAGCTACTCAGCATCACATTTGCGTCTTTAAGCTATTTAGGCGGAAAAAAACTTTATTAGCTTTCCTGTATAGAAATTTGATTGAGTATGGATATTGGCAAGGAGAATTTACAAAAGGAAGTTCAATCTCTGGCATATCTAGGCAGAGAAGACTAAACACAAAGAATTTAAGACCGACATTTTGTGACAGAAAGATTACAAAATAGGTAGATCGGCATATAAATGATAACTTTGCCGAGCATGAAATTAAAAAAAGATGCACATGCTTTGGTAATTCTCCATGTCTCTTTCTGATTCATTATATTTCTGGCATCACACTTGTTAGAAATAAGGACCCATGTTTATATTACTGTGAGCTCAGTCATGCATCCACTGGCAACTCTTTGGTTGACACAGTACACATTCTGTTTCCATCATTAGGCTGTCCCACTAGTGGACTTTTCATCCCCTGCAGTTTGGAGAGAACCATTATCTTTTGTCCGAGTATCCGCTGCATTCACATGTTATTATCAAGGGCACATTGATGGACATTCTTGGAGGACAAAGCATTATTGTAAATCAAAAAGAATAAGTACTTTTAAACTACACAGAAATTGGAAGAACAGAATTTACACATTAATTAGTTGCCTGTAATTTCTAAGTTCATGCACACTCATAAGTCCAAGGCAACCATGATTCTTATTAAAAATCATTCCTCGGGGTAGATGTTTCAAATCTAACCAGCCATATTATCTTGGTTCTGTTATCTCATATGCACAGCCAAGAGTTTTTGCCTGTCCCAGGAGTGAACGAAAGATCCACTTTTCATACTAATGAAACCCTTTTTGGCTTGACTAGTCCATTCACGATAGGTATAGAATATATAAACCCTATGGAAAATAAAATGGTCTTTGTGTCAAGCAGTGAGATTTAACTATGAGTTTATAGCTTTGGTGATCCTAGTGAAAGTTTGAGATATTGGCAGCATTTCTGAGAGCATTAGTTAGCCTTGAGTCAGTTCCGATAAGAGAACACAGACCATAATCCCATGTAGGATTTGATTTGAAAGACTCTGGGGCAAATTCTTTGTGGAAACGATAGCATAATTCTTGTGGAGAAGAGGAAAGGTATGCTAAACCAAGCAAACAGTTGAGCAACTTTAGACGTTTGTGTGTACTGCAATTAGAGACATCCAAAACCTCAACAGAGGGGAATTACATTAAGAAACCTTGCAATTACTTTAATGAGTCAGTGGGTGCAACAATTAAGGTGAACAGACAGTGGGATGGCAGGAAAATTTCCATGTTGTGGCGTGCCATTAGTTTTGACAGGAATAGAGTCAGTACAAGAATATTCCAAGATGGCTGTTAAGGCTCAAACTTCAAAGTTGAAAGTTACTCTGTTAACTAAAGTGGTTTTAAATTGAATATTACCTTAACAAGGTATTTAATGTCACAGAAAGCAAACTATATGCAAACAAATTAGTGCAAATGTTACCAGATAATTGCAATCAAAAATTGGGGAAAGCTACAGATTTGGAAGTAAAGTTGAAAGTAAAATTTATTATTCGATGACATATATGCCACCATATATAACCCTGAGATTCATTTTTTTTGTAGACATTAACAGCAGATACAAGAAACAAAATAGAATCAGCGAAAGGCCATATCCAACAGGACAGACACCCAGTTTGCAAAGGACTACAAACTGTGCAAATAATAAAAATAATTATAATAATAAAAGTAGATACAATAAACAAAATAGAATCAGTGAAAAACCATACCAAACCAGACAGATGAATACCCGATGTGCAAAGGACAACAAAGTGTAAATGTAAAAAGAAAGAGGTATGTGTGGAACATTAGATATAAAGAAAGGTGCAATGGAGTTAATAGAATATAATACAGAGCAGCAGGATACAATAACACCAATGGTTGAATATGAAACATATAAGTATTTAGGATATCAACAAGCAAAGAAAATAGATCAACACGTACAAAAGCTGGATGAACTCAGCAGGTCGGGCAACATCCGTTGAAACGAGCAGTCAACGTTTCGGGCTGAGACCCTTCATCAGGACTGAAGAAGAATGGGGCGGGGCCTCATAAAGAAGGTGGGGGGAGGGTGGAAAACCAATCAGAGGAAAGATCAAGGGGTGGGGGAGGGGAAGCAGGGAGGGGATAGGCCGGAGAGCTGAAGAAGTAATGTAAGGGGAAAGCACTATGGGTAGTAGAAGAAGGCAGAATCATGAGAGAGGTGATAGGCAGAAGAGGAGACAAAGTGAAAGTGGGATGGTGGAACAGAGAGGGAGGGTATTGCCAGAAGTTGGAGAATTCTGGTTTCTCTTGGCATTTTTTGCATATATTGTCTTGAATTGGTTGGTCTTTTATTATGAATTTTTGATAATTTTTTGTATTAACCACTTGGTCCTGCATTGCTACAAGGAACCCTTCTGTTTCTGGGAAGAAGTTCTATTTAAAGAAAATAGATCATAGTGTGATAAAGGAAAAACTTTCGACAGAATTTACTTCAAGGCTTAAGAAAATCTGCCAAACAGAGCTCAATAGCAAAAATATAACGGAAGGCCATAAACACTTTCGCTATACTCATATTAACATATTCTTGTGGCATAACATCTTGGTCTGAAACTGATCTGGAAATTTTACAAAAAAAAACTGAAATGAAAAGTTTTAGAAAACACTTGAATGCGCTTAGATTAACGCTATTTAGGACGGAAGGAGGATGAGGAATAACAGACATAAAAATCTACACAACAGTCTGAGGATATACTTTCATCAATGAAAACAGGATTCAGCACTCCACATGAGCATGTGCAGTTCTGATCAGAAGTGCACACCGCTAAACTTAAATGAGAGCACAACCCAGAAAAATGAAGAAAAGGTCACTAAAGAAGAAACAGTTAACCCAAGAAAGAGCATGTCCCTTTGTGGAAGACGTCCCTGTGAACTGAGTAGGCTAGATTTCGGCAACAAACGTCGAAAGCCTGGCTCAAATTTGGAGACTTCTTCCCAGAAACAGAAGGGTTCCTTGCAGCAATACGGGACCAAGTGGTTAATACAAAAAAATATCAAAATACAAAATAAAAGACCAACCAATTCAATACAATGTATGCAAAAAATGCTAAGAGAACCAGAAACAATCCAATACATTACAGGATCCTGTGGCAGTTCAACTCGATCTATTTTCTCACACAGGCACAATCAAGTGGCAACCAACATTCACCAAAATCTTCTTTAAAATACAAACTCATAAAAGAAACCACACCTTACTATAAATAGAAGCCTGATTCTGTTTTAGAGTCAGAGTCCCAAAAATCGCATTATGATTGATCCGTTGTTATAGGTACGACAAACTATAATAACCACCCAGATATAATAATACAAGATAAACAATCAAGAACAACTTTCTTAATAGATTTAGCCATTCCAAACACACATAATGTACAGAAATCAATAAGTGAAAAACACAAAAAAAATGCTGAATTAAAAGAGGAAATTGAAAAACTATGGGACATGAACAGGGTCTATAATGTCCCAGTGTTAATATCTACAACTGGTATCATCCCAAAGTCACTACAAAATAGCATTAAGCAATCAGGTCTGCACAGCAATATTTATGTAAATCTCCAGAAAGCCACAATACTAAACACCACAGGAATAGTCTGAAAATTCCTAGCAATTGAGAAATCAGTGTGCTTGGCTATGCCCCTACCCCAGGCTTTATCAGCTTGAGCTGAGAAAAAAAAACTAAAAACAATTTTGCTAATAAAAATAAGTGATAAATATTGAAAATGTGAGGTGAAAGTGAGGCCATAGTTGATGGGAACAGTTCAGTGATGTTGCTGAGTGAAATTGAGTGAAATTATCCCCTCTGGTTTAAGAGCCTGTTGGCTGAGCTGTAATAACTGCTGCTGAACCTGGTGCTGTGGGTCCTGAGGCTCTTGTACCTCCTTCTTGATGGCAGCAATAAGAAGAGTGGATGGGCTGGATGGTGGGGGTCTCTGATGATGGATGCTGTTGTCCTGCGACGGCACTCCATTTGGATGTGCTCAATGGTGGCAAGGGTTTTACTTCTGATGCACTGGGCTTTTCCGTTCAAAGGCATTAGTGTTTCCATTCCAGGCCGTGATGTAACCAGTCAATATGCTCTCCACCGCTCATCTATAGAAATCTGTCAAAGTCACTGCCATGCTTTCTTCGTAATGGCACTTACGATGAATTAACATAGGATCGGTGTAAGAATCTGAAGTGAAGCAATTCTGTCAACACGGATGTTATTTTGTTGAAGGATGTATCTCAGCACTTCAACTTTGACATCTTCCACTGCATTGTAAAGACGTTTGTGGTTTAATGAATTTACTTAACGTTATCAAATATTTGAAATTTCACAATTGATCTTTCATGAAGCAACACAAAATTGAAGTCATTAAAGGATGCTCAAGTGATTTTTCCAATGCAAGGTACAGATAACTTGGCAGGTTGCAATCACGGAGCTGCCATGGATATTAAAATTCCGAAGGGGAATCCAGTCATAGGGGTGACAGTGATGTAATTGAAGCAAGCTAGTGTACACGTATCAATTCAACATGGCAAAGTGGAATTCACATAGGATTTGTGTGAACAGATGGTTGGTTCTTGTCATGGGCTTTGCGCGCTAAAGGACTTGTTTATTCTTTCACCCTTGCCCTTTTTCTCCCTCCCCACCTCCTATCTATCTCTCTCTCTTTCTCATTGAAGCATGCATGTGATGTTTTGAATCATACAGGATGATGTATAATTAATCATGCAATGGACAATGGTTAAGAAATAACCAATTTTGATTTTAGCACGTGACAATAGGAGTTTGTAAGTTCTCCCCTGTGACCATGTAGGTTTCCTCTGGGTGCCCTGCTTTCCTCCCACAGTCCATAGACGTTACGATTAGTAGGTTAATTAGTCATTATAAATTGTCCTGTGAGTAGGCTACGGTTAAATTGGGAGTTTGTTGGGTCAAAGGGCCGGAAGGGCCTATTCTGCACTGTACCTCAATAAATAAATAAATAAGGAAGAAATTAAACGATGTTCAAGGTGCAAAAGAGGGATTGGGTATTACTTTTGCTATAGAAATAATTCATCAGTTTTTACTGGATAGTTGGCTTCCTGTGATCACAGGCCTTTATAGGCCTTTGTAAGTTGGTAATGCTGACAAAGCTGAAAGTGGCTGTATCAAGGATGCAAAGGTGACCATCCGCATGTCTCAATATAATTGGTCAATCAAAGATAGATCAAAGTAAAATATGATGGCAGAGACGTTGATAGATCATGAAACTTCAGACACAGAGCCTGAGAGCATGGTTTTCACGTTGAGGACAACGGAAGGTAATCTTGCATGTAACACCCTGGGAAAGGTTTCACTGCTAATGTAATCGTTTTTCGGTAGAAGCAGTGCTTGGGTTATGGTTAGAGATAACGGGTACTTCGGCATGTGAGCTGGCTAATGACGGTAGTATGTTTTCATGCAGTCTCCCTGACACCGGGGTGATCTGGGTCTCTTGTTCAGTGGGAGATGGCGAGAGAAGACGCCGGGGAGAAGCGGTTCTAGGACTCGACCTGGAGCAGAGCCATGATCCGACGAAGGCCAGGGGAGATCGAAGGAGGATATGCGACAGGGAAACCGTGAGCTCCAGCTTGGGCACATTAGACTGGTTCATTAAAGTGGGCCCTTTTCTTTTACTAACCCTTTAGTCAAATTAAGAATTATAAAGCTAAATTGCTTAATTGCATATGGTGTACTGTCTGTTATTTCGTGGTACTGATTTGTAACAGGGTAACACATCATTCAGGATCCACACAAACAGGGGGTTTTGGGTGAGCTTATGCCCCAATCTCACTCGTTTGGTGGGGCCAGAGTTTCTCTCTCCTAGACTTACGCAGCCGACAGAACCTGTGGGTTATGTGAAGTTACAGTAGTGGAGATAGCTAGGAAGACAGAAGTCCTCTGCAAGACAAAAGTCTTGCAGCCCATGAACACAAATAATATGTTCTTAAAGCACTGTAAATAAAATCTTTGAAAGGATGAACTAAATCAGACAAATTTCCAGGAAATGACTTGAAACCATACTACAATAATTATCAACAGATTAATATTTTATTAAATGGGATTATTGAGAAGACAGTTCTTGGAAGTACTTCAAAATTAACATTCTTGAGTAGTGCTTCAAACAAATATTCAGTTGTCTATTGTCTTCGATTATTAGCATGGATTAAAAACAGATCTTGAAGAGCAAAGATTCTATTTGAAACAGCCAAGGACATCGTTATAGAATGATAGTCGCAGCCAAGGCCTTTCTGCAGAGATTATCGCACAAACAAATCGATTGCTTCTTAGCGCTCATAGGCACTCACTGGAAATGAATCAAAGTAAATTTGTTAGGTCCTGTACCAGCAAAGAATTCAGATTAATTTTCTCAGGTCATTGTGAACCAGATTAGTTTGCTCTACCTTCAGTTTTTCCCATTTTATTTGAATGCTTAATGAACAAAATGGTATTAAGCACAAATTTATTTCATCATATCACCCAGAGTCAATGGGGCAGTGGATAGATCAGTGAGAGCTGTTTCTTTATTGTTTACTTTACAAGGGAGTTCAAATTTAACGATGAAACACTGAAGGACAAACAATTTCCTAGACCACTGAACAATGTCTGATTCCTCAACGAGACAAATTCCCGCTGATTTATTAATTTGCAAAAGACTCAAATTATTGTGATTAATTCAGCCAAATTTTGAGGGGGAAGAGAATTTGAGATAGAAACAAAAAGTTACTGACAAAGACATTTTCAGCTATATGCTAATATCTGTGTGTGTGTAAATGCCAAAGTATCTGACTTTGGAAGAGATATCCTGTGAAAATAAGAAACTGAAGCGTGTAAGTCATTTAATTCCTGCTTAAAGATTTATGTGATCACAAGTTTATTCCAGTGATTACTACATTAAAAAAAATAAAGATTTTACCGATTTGAATCAAAAGACAGCAACTTCCCCATATCAGAAAGTGGATACAAAGCTAATGAATCAAGTGTCTGAGGAAATCAGTGAGGCTTAGAAAGTCTGTAGCAGGATTAAATCTGATAATAATGTATATCATTCTTTTGTTTCAAAAAGAGAATGAAATGTGGTGTATATAAAGGTCTGATGTACACGCAACAGCACAGTTCAAATATAGTGGAATAAATAATAAATTCTACTTCCTCTTAGTGATTCATGATATTCCTGACATAGTATATAGTGCATTGAAAGCCCACATCACATTACAATTACGACTTTGTGGCTAGGCATTTTTGGTACAAAGAAAACTCAAAGCACCCTGACTAGAAAATCTGGAGGGTCACATGATTAATTTCTGTGCCCTTCAGTTTAAGTAGACCGAAAAAGGAGTGGATGTGCAAAACTTCCTGGCCAGCTCCCTCTGGGAACACTCATCTGTGGAGTGAGTGTTATTTATAATTCATAAATTTTTAGCTCTGTTTGTTTCTAAATATTGCTGTCCCCTTGATAATTGTAAAGCTGCTCTGAATTGAAAGTTAGCGCCATAAAACTATACAAAGGAACAAACAGTTGCTGTTTTGGGCCAAGTCCCTTTGTCAAAACTAATGACTGATGGCATATTGACTATATTGTGGAGAGAATTAGAGAATCAGGAGAGCCAAAGTAAGCCATAAAATGCCCTAGGTGTGTAGAAATAAAGAAAATCCAAGGAAAAATTTTACATAGATTATGAAGAGCAAATAAAAGAGAGAGTAGGACAACTCAATGAGAAAGGAAGAATCCAGAGAAAGTGGAAAGGGATTAATGAATACTTCATATTTGTATGGATAGACATGGAGGACGGTGAGGTCAAGGTGAGGTACACTGATAATGGGCATAGCTTTATGTCGGCAGTGGGGGGGGGGGGGGAGAATTTGAAAGAAAATTTATGTGGGATTTTTTTTATACACAGAGAAAGGTAAGTGCCTGGAACACATTGGCAGGAGAAGTGGTGGATAGCAATGCTCGAGAGGCATTTAGACGGACAGAGACAAGCAGACGGGAATTGAATGCTGTAAGACCATTAGATCATAAAACATAGGAGCAGAAATTGGCCACTTGGCCCATCAATTCACTCCGCCATTCCATCACAGTTGATTTATTAGCTCTCTCAACCCATTCTCCTGTCTTCTCCCAGTAACCTTTGACTCCCTGATGAATCAAGAACCTCCCCATTGAATATACCCAACAACTTGGCCTGCACAGCCACTTAAGGAAATGAGTTTCACAGATTCACCACCTTCTGGCTAAAGAAATCACTCCTCATCTCTGTTCTAAATGGGCGTCCCTCTATTCTGGCCCCTCTGGTTCTAGACTCCTCAACTGAAGGACACATCTTTTCCACATCCACTCTAAGCCTTACAATATTAGATAAGTTTCAATAAGATTACACCTTCATTTTTCTGAATTCCAGCGAGTACAAGCCCAAAGCCTTCAAACGCTCCTCATATGTAAACCACTTCATTCCTAGGATCAGTCTCATCAACCTCCTCTGTACCCTCTCCAATGCCAACAGATCTTTTCTTAGATAAGGGGCCCAAAAGTGCTCAGAATACTCCAAGTGTGGTCTGTCTAGTATCTTACAAAGCCTCGGCATTACATCCTTGCTTTTGTATTCTAGTCCTCTCGAAATGAATGCTAACGTTACATTTGCCTTGCTTGCTGCTGACTCAACCTGCAAGTTATTCTTAAGAGAATCTTGCACAAGGACTCCCAAGTCCCTTTGCACCTCTGATTTTTGAGTTTTCTCCCCATTTAGTATATACTCCGTACCTTTATTCATTCTGCCAAAGTGTATGACCATGCACTTCCCTACACAATGTTCTAACTGCCATTTTTTTGCCCGTTCCCCCAATCTATTTAAGTCCTTCTGCAGACTCCCTGCTTCCTCAACACTACCTGCCCCTCCACCTATCTTCGTATCTTCTGCAAACTTGAAAACTTGGCCACAAAGCTGTCAATTTCTTCATCCAAGTTTTTGACATATAATGTGAAAAGAAGCAGTCCCAACACCGACCCCAGTGGCACACAGCTAGTCACCAGCAACCAGATGAAGAGTTCATTCCCACTCTTTGCCTCCTGCTAGCCAACCAATTTTCTATCCATGCTAGTATCTTTCTAGTAATACCATGGGCTCTTATCTTGTTAAGCAGCCTTATGTGTGGACCTTGTCAAAGGCCTTCTGGAAATCCAAGTTCACAACATCCACTGATTCGCCTTTGTCTACACTGCTTATTATTTCCTCAACAGATTTGTCAAGCAAGGTTTTCCCTCAAGGAAACCATGCTGACTACAGTTTATTTTACCTTGTGCCTCCATGTACCCAAAACTTTATCCTTAACCAGCAACTCCAAGATCTTCTCAATCACAGAGTTCAGACTAACTGGCCTATAATTTCCTTTCTTCTGCCTCCCTCCCTTCTGAAGAGTAGAGTGACATCTGCAATTTTCCAGTCCTCTTGATCCATGCCAGAATCTAGTGATTCTTGAAAGATCATTACTAATGCCTCCACAATCTCTTCAGCTACCTGTCTCAGAACCCTGGGGTGTAGTCCATCCGGTCCAAATGACTTATCGACCTTCATTCTTTTCAGCTTCCCAAACACCTTCTCCTTAGGTATAGCAATGATACTCACTTCTGCCCCCTGACACTCTCACATTCTTGGCATTCTGCTAGTTTCTTCCACAGTGAAGACTGATGCAAAATACTCATTAAGTTCATCCACCATTTCTTTGTCCCCCATTGACGCTTCTCCACCATCATTTTCCAGTGGTCCGATATCCACTCTAATCTTTCTTTTATTCTTTAGATATCTGAAAAATAAGCTTTCTGCATCCCCTTTTATATTATTGGATAGCGTACCTTCATAGTTCATTCTTTCTCTCTTTATGTCTTTTTAGTTCCCTTCTGTTGGTTTTTAAAAGCTTCCCAATCCTCTACCTTCCCACTATTTTTTGCTATAGCATATCGTACGTTTACTTTTATCCTGTCTGTGACTTCTCTTGTCAGCCGCAGTTGCCTCATCCTCCCTTTGGAATACTTCTTCATCTTTGGGATACTGTATATCTTTCCTGCACCTTCCAGCTTGCTCCCAGAAACTCCAGCCATTGCTGCTCTGCTGCTAGTCTCCCCTGCCAAGCAACTTTATCCAGCTCTTCGCTCATGCCTCTGTAAATCCCTTTACTCCACTATAATACTAACACACCTGATTTTAGCTCCTCCTTTTCAAACTGCAGAGAGAATTCTATCATATTATGATCACTGCTTCCCCCAACAGCTCTAGCAAACTTGCCAGCAAGGATATTGGTTCCGCCAAAGTTCAGGTGCAACCCGTTCTTTTTGTACAGGTCATTTGTCCCTCAGAAGGCATCCTAATGATCCAGAAACCTGAAACTCTTCCCCATGCACCAAATCTTCAGCCACGCATTCATCTGCCAAATCATTCTCGAGATTACTACCCTGGAAGTCCTGCTTTTCAGCTTTCTACCTTTATTCTCACTTGAGGATCTCCTCCTTTGTCCTGCCTATGTCATTGGTATCAATATGTATCATGACTTCCAGCTGTTCATCCTCCCCCTTCTGGATACTGTGGACTACATACAAGACATCCCTGACCCTGGCATCTGGGAGGCTACATATCATCCAGGTGTCTCTTTCATGTCCACATAGTCTGCTCCTCTAATTATGGAATCCCCTCTCACTACCACATTCCTCTTCTCCCATTTTCCCTTTTGAGCCACAGAGACAGACTGATGCACCATCAATAACTCACGCTGAGACTTAGGAAGTGAGATATCGGCTTTTATTGACTGGAAGAATAAACAGCACTACATCCTGGGGAAAATGAGGGAGAGCAGCAGCCCACAGTCGCCTTTATACAGGGGTCTGTGGGAGGAGCCACAGGAGCAGTCAGCAGGGTCTGTGGGAGGAGCCATAGGAGCAGTCAGACAGGTATATCTAGTTCACCACACAGACCTAGTGTCAGGGATTGTTGTGGTTTCCCCTGGTAGGTTGTCCTCCTCAATGGTACCTAAAGGGTATACCTATTAGTGAGAGGAAGGATCATAGAGGTACTCTGCACTGGCTGTTTATTCACTTTCCCTCACCTGACAGTCACCTCCAGGTAACTGGCTCCTGCAACTTAGGGGTGGACACGTCTCTGTAGCTCATACTCTCACCTTTTCTTTTGCCCATATGAGGCAAAGGGCATCCAGTTGTAGCTGCAGTTCCTTAACATGGTCTCTAAGAAGCTGCAGCTCAGTACACTTCGTGCAGATGTAGTTATCATGGAGACTGGAGGTTTCTGAACACTTCCCACATAAGGAGCATGCTGCTAACTCTGGACCGATTCTCTGTGCACTAGCTATGTACTAACAGGAAAAAAAAACTTATTAGAAACTTTCTTAGAACCTCTGCATGTGCTTGTCCAAGCCTTTTGACTCAAAGCCTGACCACTCACGCAATAGCCCCTCCCACAATGGCTGCTCCACTTACATTTCACCTCTTTTTATTGGCACCTGCCGAGTGCCTAACAGATCCTTATGATTTCGGCCCGCCAAAAAGTCCCGAAAGAATCTGAGCTCTTTTTAAACCTTGCACTGCATCACCAACAAATGGCCTCTTGTGATGATTGCAGCCTGATGATTATAGATCATAAACAGGCAGATAGACAGTTTAAATTGTCAACACAGCCATCATGGCCTATTCTTATGCTACGCTGTTCAATATTCTACCTAGTACATATCAGAGAGCTCGTGTGCAATGTAATTTTGTATCAGATTTTACAAGTGCCACTGCAGTGATGCTTTGCGGAGTCGGGAAAGAGGTGGAATTAAAGACTGGTAACCACATAAAGGAAGTCGTAGTAGTTTAACCACTCAAGTTGACGATGATGTTCTCCTTAGTTGTTGTCTATTGGTGAGTGGGTTTTGGATGGCTGCAGAGACTGATCTGGGATCCACATATTAGAGTGGATTGGATTGACTTAATGAAGAGTGCCTGTACACAACTTTGTTTAACATGGGGAGGTTGATACATGGGCAGCCATCACACAGACCTTGACAGATCATGTCAGGGTCCAGTGGCATAAAATGCAAGGTGACTGGGGACTCTTCACCTTCACTGCTGTTGTGATGTGTCATCATCTTCCGCAAGCTCCACCGCTGAGGTCTTGCTTGGATTACTTTTTAGAGGGAACCCGCCCTTTGACCTTATCTCCATGGGTGATTCTACCAGGAGCTCAGCACCGGATGACTAAGCTCCAGATGCCATCTCTCTCAGGATCTCAGGAACTCACAAGCCTCATCACCTCAACGTGGTGATGATCCTCAGAGAATGAAGTATAGTGGACACATTAAAGAACATGGAAGATAGATCAAGAGGAACATTACTGTATGTGCAAGACTTCACGTTGTAACGTATGCATGAGGGAGGGCGACACAGTTGATGGGACTGTTGGGAGTGGGAGCATGATGGGGTTAAGAGGAGGAGTGATAACTTATTGGGGGGAAAGGAGCATGCAGTGCAAATGCTCTCATTTCTTCTGGCCTGCATGTAGTGCTGGATAAAGCCATATCTGATGAGAGAGTTCTTTATTATAGAGTCTAAAATTTACCCTGCACCCCCCAGCTGTACCAAATTCTTCCCTTTTGTTCGAATTTTACAATAACAGCTTTGTGACATTAATATTAGTGCTATCCTGTACCCTGCTCATCATTTTGAGTTCCTTGTACCTGGTTTAAAATAGTGTCTAATGAAAAACTGTTAACAAGTTAAAGATACTGATCTCAGATATACTGCTGCTCTAGATATGTATCTAGAAGCAGTTGTGAAGTATTACATTTATAATCTGTCTGCTTATTTGCAGTGTGATAGAACATATCTGTTCCTTGCCAGAAATGGGGTGAATGGTAATATCAATCTGTCACATATGACATTGCCCTATAATTGAGTGTAATTTAAACATCAAATCAACATTATTCACGCTGGGTTGTGTTACGCTCCACTGAATCACCTACCAGTAATGTATTGCAAAAATTTGCATTAAATTAAAATGGTACACACGAACTCCTGTCTAATGAATATAAACACTGGCCTTTGTGTTGGTTTCTGTAATTTATAACTTGGTCCTTATACACCACAAATTCTACCCATGCAGTATTCTACTGAAGCTATTGTGAGGCCGAACAAAAGCAATATACACCTTACATTTTAGCATTTGCTTTCTGTTTTAAATTCTATTCTTCTGCAAATGAAATTGAAGATTTTGGCAAATATTCTTACACCCACCATTGAGCACATTTACACAGAGCATCATCGCAGGAAGGTAGCATCCATCATCAGGGACCACCACCAACCAGGTTAAGATCTCTCTTCGCTGCTGTCATCAGAAAGGAGGTCCAGGAGCCTCAAGACTCACGTCACCAGGTTCAAGAACAGTTATTACCCTGAAACTATCAACCTCTTGAACCAGAGGGGATAACCACTCAACTTTGCTTGCCCCATCACTGAAATGTTCCCACATCCTATGGATTAACTTATCAGAACTCTTCATCTCATGTTCTTGTTATATATTGCTTATTTATGTGTTATTATTATTTGTTTCTTTTTGTATTTGCACAATTTGTGTCTTTTGCACTCTGGTTGATTGACCAAGTTGGTGCTGGCTTTCATTGATTTGATTATGGTTCTTTTATGTACTTATTGAGCATGGTTGCAAGAAAATGAAGCTTAGTTTGTATATGATGACATATATGTACTTTAATAACAAATTTACTTAGAACTTTGAACTTTTTAATCTATATTGCTGCCTCTGTATTCTTGTTACTAAGATGCATCATCTCGCATTTATCTACATTGAGGTAATTTGTATGTTACATGTACATCCCATAAGTTTAAATTTTCAGCTGGGATCTGTGGTTCAGTGGATTTGCAGACATTGGGATTGACTTCCCCCAGCTGACTTTCAAACTCACAGGCTCAAGGCTTTACATGACAACATAAGAAACAGAAGCAGGAGTCGGCCATCTGGCCCGTCGAGCCTGCTCCACCATTCAATAAGATCATGTCTGATCTGACAATGGACTCATCTCCACCTACCTGCCTTTTCCCCATAACCCTTAATTCCCCTACTATGCAAAAATCTATCCAACCTTGTCTTAAATATATTTACTGAGGTAGCCTCCACTGCTTCATTGGGCAGAGAATTCCACAGATTCACCACTCCCTGAGAAAATGGGTTCTTCCTCATCTCCGTCCTAAATCTACTCCCCCGAATCTTGAGGCTATGTCCCCTGGTTCTAGTCTCACCTACCATTGCAAACAACTTTCCTGCCTCTATATTATCTATCTCTTTCATAATTTTATATGTTTCTATAAGATCTCCTCTCATCTTTCTGAATTTCAGCGAGTACAGTCCCAGGCGACTCAATCTCTCCTCATAGTCTAACCCCCTCATCTCTGGCTTTAGCCATTAGACTTTGACTTCTGGACATCCAAACTATCTTAGGGCTTCAATCTCTGGAGTCGACCCCAGGATTTGTCAATGATAATGAATGGAACTCCAAACTCTCCAGTTACCAAGACCCTGAACACTAGGCCTCAAACTCCAGTCTCTCTGACTCGTGTACCTAAGGAATCACTGGTTGTCACATGGAACTCCATTCCTGGAAGCTGCCAATGACTTGCTAACCTGAGGTGGACCACCAGCTCTTGTCCTCACTGTTCTGTCAGCCCAACATCCAACCATTGACATTCTTCCTCACTTGTGGCTAATTTCTGAAATGAGAATGTTGTTTTGTCAGGAGAGATTAGGCAGCCAATATCTGTATTCCTTAGAATTTAAAAGAATAAAATAGGTTTCAATAGGCATATTTAATGTCAGGGAAATGTATACAATATACTGTACATCCTGAAATTCCTTTTCTTCACAGGCATTCATGAAAACAGAGGAGTGCTCCAAAGAATGAATGACAGTTAAAAGGTTAGAACCCCAAAGCCTCCCCCCAGCTCCCTCTCCCACACACAAGTAGCAGCAAGATAACGACCCCCACCCCCCACCAGCAAAAAAGCATCAGCACCCCCCACTGAGCACTCAAGCAAGCAGCAAAGCATCAATAAAGACACAGACTTGCAGTACCCCAAAATCTACTCATTCACCCGGTATTCGACATACCACAGGTTTTCTCTCCCCCTAATAGGGGAAAAGAGGTGGCCCCATTTCACAGTGAGGGGAGAGAGATAACAAACAACTCACGGATTTACAATGTTAAAAGTCTGTTCCACCGCCTTCTCCGAGCTCTGCGCCCAGAGAGTCGGCACCAGAAAGGCACGGCTCTCTGGGCACGCAGCAGCTAACCCGCTGCTCCCGATGTCCTGTGCTCTCCCGCGACGCTTCAGTCTGGGGCACCAGCCTAGAATCAGCACGTCCCCGGAGTCACGAAACCCCAGACCCTAAAGGTGCACTCGTCTTCCGGGCCGCGTCCTTGGGATATCAAAGGTGGCCGGTCGTGAGGCCCTGAGCAGGTCCCATTCCCACAAAGAACCGAAGTCAGAGAGTAACTCCAGGTCAGGGACTTCAACAGAAACCCCTTCACACCCTGAAAAGGAAAAAAAAGAGGTATCAAAGATAGAAATAAAGCTATTTCCAAAGTAATGTGATTTTATTCAAATATATAAGATCCTAAGGGACTTGACAGTGTGGAGGTTGAGATATTTTCACTTGTGGGAGAATCATGAACCAGGCAAATAAAGGAATGGTCTTTTAAAACTGAAGTATGTTCAAATTCCTTCTTCCAGATGGCAGTGAATCTTTGGAATTCTCCACTGCAGAGACTGCAGAGATCTAAATCAGAATGGGCATTTAAGATGGAGATGAATGTTTGGAGGATTGAGGAATTGTTGTTTACAAGGAAACTGCATAGAAAGGGAGCTGAGACCAGCATAGATCGGCCAGGAGCATACAGAATGGCAGGGTCAGGTGGTCCACTCCTGTTCGAATTTTCTTCTGTTCTTTTTGTAGTAGATAAGGGCAGATGGGTGCTTGCCTAATGAGAAGAAGACATCCAAAGGTTTAGGTGTAAATTATTTGCCTCTTTGGCAATGGTTTTGTTTAAGTGCCTGGACAGATCTGAATGTGTTAAAGTTGTTTGCAAAGATAATCTCTGTGAAAGATGACAGAGTAGTAATCGGTCTTCTGTAGTATGCACTAAATACACAAAAGTTGTATATACAAAAATATACAAATAAATCAGAGTACAGAATACTGCACCTTGTATACATGCAAACAACCAAGGACAGTTTACTTTCCCAGTGTAACTGCACATTTCTGGCAAGACTACATACAGGTTTATGAAACAAGTACAACATGGGGATGCAAAAGTTAGCAAAAGTTCCCACATTTGGAATAGATCTGCTGACCCTCAGCTAATATGGAATTTAATTTCTCCTTTCATGCTGTAATCCGATAATTCTCTTGACAGGATTTGCCTTTAAGAAGTTAACCAAGGGGAGATACAACAGAGATCCCAATCCAACACCAGAAAAACAGCTGAGAAATCTTTAACAAGAAGCAATTATTCCCAAAAATTAGAGATGCAGTCCAGTCGGGTAGCGTAGGAGTTACAGCACCAGTGATGGGGTTTGGGTTTAACTCCTGGGGCAGTCTGTAAGGAGTTTGTACATTCTCCCTGTGACCTTCTGGGTTTCCTCCAAGTCCTTCAGTTTCCTACCACATTCTAAAGATGTACGGGTTAGTTAGTAAGCTGTGGGCATGCTCTGTCGATGCCAGAAACATGGCAATGTTTGCGGGTTGCACCCAGCACATCCCACGCTGTGTTGTTCGATGATACAAACAATGCATTTCACTCAATGTTACGATGTTTCAATATATATGTGGCAAGTAAAGATAATGTTAAATGTTAGAAGATTAAAAGGCCTGAACAGATTAGATATGGCAAAGTTATTTCCCATGGTGGGGGGAGTCTAGGACAAGAGGGCACAACCTCAGGGTTGAAGGACGTCCATTTAGAACTGAGATACGGAGAAATTACTTTAGTCAGAGGGTGGTAAATCTGAGGAATTTGTTGACATGAGCGGCCATGGAGGCCAGTCATTGTGTGTATTTAAGGCAGAGATAGATAGGTTCTTGATTAGCCAGGGCATCAGAGGGTATGTGGAGAAGGCAGGGGAGTGGGGATGTTTGGAAGAATTGGATGGCGGAGCAGACTTGATGGGTCGAATGGCTTACTTCTGCTCCTGTATCTTATGGTCTTATAATCTTTTTTGATTATTATCTACTGAATCATAGAATCATGGAAAATGTACAGAAGTGAAGGGGACCAAATGGCCTGCTATAAATGTGCTGATTGGCAAAAACATACTTTCACCTTCCAGCGTTAGGTCCATCAATCTGTGGTTGAGTCGCTAAGTACAGATTTTAAAATCTGCTTAAATGTGATCAGATTGCTACAATTATGACCACATCCCCACCCTTTTTTAGATGATAGGGAGAAAAAGCATTTTTCTCAAGTGCTCTCAAATCCCTTTTAGTTTTGGACCCCTGTGCTGGGGCTTTTCTTAACTTTATATGCTTCCCTCAGCCTCTTCTATTCCTTTGTATTAAATATGCCAATTTTGGGTAAATTGTTCCTGTGAACAACACAAATGAGGATAAGATTCCTCCCACTCATCCAATCAGATAAATGCATTTTCAATTAATTTAACATTTAAGGTAAAAGAGATAAAATTGGAGAGATTTTCTCTAACTGAATATGTACTGTTTCACACTTAAAAACAATAGAAAACTTTATCCCTGCAAGCATGTTTCCACCATCACTCTGATCACAGCAGATTTGCCATGTAATTTCATGTACTCATTTATCCTAAGGCTTTTGGTCAGCTACTGAGGATATATTCCTGGGTCCCTCTGCCAGGGCTGAGAAAGACATGATGGTGCCTCGCTTTTGCCCCAAGCAAAAAGGTTCACTGGACTAGGCAGGACATCATACACAGCCTGGATCATGAACTTGCTGCGCTGGGGTTCTGCCCAGCAGATGTTGGACCAGGAGATCTTCTACTTTAGCACACCCTCCCACATTGTCCAAGCTCCCTGTTGCTCCATTCCTACCAGCATGGTGGTACGTACTTCTTTGACAGCTGCTCGCATCTCTTCCTGGGCCAGTTTGCATCTGTCCCTGCCCTGGGCCGCACCGAAGTGGGTTCAAGGGAATTTGCCCAGCACTGCCTAACCAGAAACCATTGTCCCTACCAGATCCTTGTGACTCAGATGTGAGTTAGCCATCACCTCTGCATCCCGGACCTGTAACTTCCTGTCTGTCTGGACCTCAATGCCTGTTGTCGAGACCTAGGAGTTGCTGGAATCTCTGTCCAGCAGCAATTCGCTTGTAAGGGAAGCCATAAACTCCTTGTCCTTGCTACTGAAGGGAAGCTGCAGTTTATTTCTCCTCCCAAACAATGCAGCGCTGCTCAGGCTACGTGGGAGGCGCGGCCATCTTCGAAGGTAGCCAATGTCAATAGTTGAGGCTTCTTTCAAGAGCCTCTCCTGTTGACATGGGTACCTCATATACCAGCCTTTCCCAGAGGATTCGGGGGAGGATGGGCTGTTGGTAGATCCAGGCCTTGAATGTGCCAGGTAGGCCTGACTTGTCCGCACTGGTGAGCCAGACTTCGAACACCTTGGTGGTCTTCTGGATGGCATAGAACATAGTAATCTACAGAACATTACAGGCCCTTTGGGCAACAATGTTATGCCAACCTTTAACCTACTGTAGAAGCTGCCAAGAATTACCCTACCACATAGCCCTCTATTTTACTAAGCTCCGTATACCTATCTAAAGGTCTCTTAAAAGACCCTTAAATACTTAAAGACCCTTAGATACTTAAAAGTATCTGCTTCTACCACCTTCACTGGCAGTGTATTCCATGCACCCACCACTCTCTGTGTGAAAAACTTATCCCTGACATCCCCTCTGTACCTACTTCCAAGCACCTTAAAACTATGCCCCCTTGTGTTAGCCATTTCAGCACTGGGAAAAAGCTTCTGGCTATCCACATGATCAATGCCTCTCATCATCTTATACAAGTCTATCAGGTCACCTCTCATCCTCTGTTGCTCCAAGGAGAAAAGGCCAAGTTCATTCAATCTATTCTCATAAGGCACGTTCTCCAATCCAGGCAACATCCTTGTAAATCTCTTCTGCACTCTCTCTATAGTATCTACATCCTTCCTGTAGTGTACAGAACTGAACATAGTACTCCAAGTAGGGTCTGCCCAAGGTCTTATATAGCTGTAACATTATCTCACAGCTCTTCAACTCAGTCCCCTGGTTGAGGAATGCCAAGACACCATATGGCTTCTTAACAACACTGTCACCCTGCACAGCAGCTTTGAGCGTCCTATGGACAGACAGACAGACATACTTTATTGATCCCGAGGGAAATTGGGTTTCGTTACAGTTGCACCAACCAAGAATAGTGTAGAAATATGCAATATAAATGCATAAATAATTAAATAATAATAAGTAAATTATTCCAAGTGGAAATAAGTGGAAATTGACATGGGCCCCCAGATCTCTCTGATCCTCCACACTGCCAAGAGTCTTACCATTAATACTGTATTCTGTATATATGTCAGCCGCATCTCTGCAGTCAGAGACCTTCCCCACGCTCTTGGCCGGTTTCTCAGAGATGGATGGGCTAGCAATACTATCCAAGGAGAATTGGAACTTGTCTGTGAGTCTGCCTTTCCTTAACACCAGAGACCTGGATTTCTTTGGCTTAAAGCTCATGCTTGTCCATGTGATGATCCCCGCTAGCCCCTAGAAGATCCATCTACTGCCTAGGACTGATGTAGTTGTCACCATGAGATTATCTGTGACAGCTCTGATTGGGGGCTGCCACATGCCTGTTTTAGTCAGAGGGCCTCCACACTCCACTTCGGCTGCCTTAACCAGCATGTTCATGATCAGGGAGAAGAGGATCACTAAGATTGGACATCCGGTTATAATACCCTTCTCGAGCCAGTGCCAGCCTGATGTGGTCATTCTTGAGGGGACTCTCAGTCCACGATGAGATTCTTTATCTTTCTTCGAACATGATGGTTCAGTGCTATCTTCACCAGCTTATATGGTAATGACCCGTACCTGTTGGCATAGTACAACAAGGTCTCCCTTTCCTTTGTGTGCTTCCCTGATCAGCTGGGAAATCATGCCTGTGTATTATGAGATAAAGGGTCTTCGCCCAAAACGTCAGCTCTTTATTCCTCCCCATAGATGTTGCCTGATCTGCTGAGTTCTTCCAGCAAAGTATATATATATATATATATATAGAAATAAACTTTTGATTATGATTGAATTTCAGGTTTCACAACTTATTCAGACAGGTTGTGTATCTTAGGTAGTTGTCAATGTTTCTGGTAAGTAGATAGTACAGGTGCTCAGTGGCTTTGCTATACAGGATGCCCATAGTGCTGCCACTAGCTGATCTGCTGGGGTCAGTCCAGAGCATAATGAGATGAGTCCGGGCATCTGAACCTTCTCATGAGATTATGTGGAATGAGTAAATGATCTAACTCAGTGAATGGAGCAAATGTTGAGGAGGTCATTTGTAAAATCATGTCTTGAACAACCTATTCTCCGAGTACCAAGTGCGTAATTTCTATTGCAGAAGTGTGGTGATTGACCTGCATCCCTTAGGTGTTTAATAGTATAATTCTGCCAGCCTGGGAACAGCCGAGACCCTGACTGAATGGAAGCCAATGCCAGCAGAGCACTGACCGCTGAGTCGAACTCCATGTGGATCGGGACGTGGGCTGCAGAGTTCAGGGTTACACATGGGTGGCATGGTAGTGTAGTGGTTAGCACAATGCTTTACAGCACCAGCGACCCAGGTTCAACTCCCACTGCTGTCTGTCAGAAGTTTGAATGACCGCGTGCATTTTCTCTGGGTGCTTCAGTTTCCTTCCACGGTCCAAGGTAGGTTAATTGCTCATTGTAAATTGTCCCGTGGTTAGGTTAGGGTTAAAAGGAGGTGTGGCTCAAAGGGCCGGAAGGGCCTATTCCACATTGAAACATAGAAACACAGAAAACCTCCAGCACAATGCAGGCCCTTCGGCCCACAATGCTGTGCCGAACATCTACTTACTTAAGGAATTACCAAGGGTTACCCATAGCCCTCTATTTTTCTAAGCTCCATGTACCTATATCTCAATAAGTAAATAAAAATAAGTGTTAGAACATGTGAAATTGTCAAGTATCCTTTAGAGTCTGCCTTTTCTCAAATTCTGTGCAGTTGAGTCGCTGGGTGATCATGTGGTGCAGCCAGTGAATTACAGTGGTCTACGTTCAATCCCTGCCTCTGGGACTGTCTCTGTAGGGTGCACGACAGGATAGTTTCCCCGGGTACTCTGTTGTCCCTTCATGCTTTGGTTTCCTCCCGTATCCAAAAGATATGTTGATTGGTGGGTTAATTTGTCACTGTAAATGACCTCGAATGTGGGGAGGGTTGATGGAAATGGGAAAATAGCTTACAGGGAACTTCTGTAGGGTAATGGCATTGCTCTGCACCCTCTGCTTAAGGCATTAAGAAAATAAGAAATATTATTGCCTTTTTATTGCCAGTAATTCTGTTCTAGGAGGTAAATGTACAAGATTTAATCAATCCTGTGGCTCTCATGAAATTGCAAATTAATCTTACTCTCCATTTCTCTTCCATGCACACCCCCTTCAATTTTTTGTATCATTGACATGTCCTTGAATTTCACATACTAATAATTACCTTCAATCTGAAAAGGTGCTACTTGTCGTAGGTTTATTAATGTATAATGAGGCAAAAATCTGCAGGTGCTGGAAATCTGAAATTTAAAAAAATGAAAATGCTGGAGGTACTCAGCGGATCAGGTATTTTCTGTTTTTATTTATTATTAATACTCCACATTGTGAAAAGCTCATTTTACTTTTTTTCCAGATAACGGAACTGATCTTGACTTTACGTGATGTCAGATAGGCAATCCGTATTATATTCTCTTTGTCTTTAATGAACCACAGAATTATGAAAATCTTTAGAATCAGATGAAACCATTTGGCCCGGAAACTACCTCAAAACAGAAACCAAACTTTTAAACAGTCATGGTAAAATTTAGACCATAGCCCATAAGGCAGATGAGCAGAAGCGGGCCATTCAACCCATCAAGTCTGTTCCACTATGCCATCATGGCTGATTTATTATCCCTCTCAACCCCATTGTCCTGACTTCTCCCCTTAACCTTTGACACCCTTATTAGTCAATAACCTATCAAGTTCCACTTTAAATATATCCAATGACTCAGCCTTTACAGCCATCCATGGCAATGAATTCCACTTATTCACTATACTCTGGTTAAAGAAATTCCTGCTAATTTCTGTCTAAGTGGATGTCCCTCTATTCTGCGGCTGTGCCTTCTGGTCCTAGACTCCTCCACTGTAGGAAACCTCCTCTCCACAACCCCTCCATTTAGGCCTTTCAATATTCGATAGGTTTCAATGAGATCCCCCTCTTCTCCTAAACTAATTAGTACTTACATTAATTATGTTACATTGTATCTAACTTTTTTCTTCTACTTCTTCTTCATCTTCCTCCCCCTCCTCTTCTTCTCCTTCTTCCTCCTTCCCTTCTTTTCTCCTTCTTTCTGCTTCCTTCCTTCTTTCCTCTTTTTTTCTTCTTCTTCTTCTTCTTCAGTAGATTCTTAGGATTGAGGATGGCTGTTTATGGGCTCCTAATGAGGACAATATGAGGACTGAGGGCCTCTCCATAGATGGGACAGGACCTGGTTGATTTGAGAGGCGCCCTGGGAGTTAGTGAGGCAGTGAACTCCTTCCACTGTTTACACGGGGCTTCTGTGCTCAATATTCCCAATGTCATGCCAAATGCCCCTTTGCCCTTTTATTTGTCATGGAGCAGGTATTCCCAGGAAGGATGCAATATTTATTCAGAGAGGCTTCAAGCAATTCATTGAATCTTTACATCCATCTGCCTGACCATGCTTCCCATGACAGAGCTCAGAACAGAGTGTCTGCTTTGGGAATGACAAAAGCACAAGAGATTCTGTAGTGCAGACTTCAGGCTTCTGCTCCTTTCCTTTCCACCTGTGATGAAGGGATTCAACACAAAACATCAGCTGTTTAGTCTCATTCATAGATCCTGCCTGACTTGCTGAGGTTCTACAGCATTTTGCGTGTGTTGCTTTGGAATGTTACGATGGACATAACTGCAACACCACCTAGAGGCTGAATAAAAAACTGAACCGTATGGGAAGGATATAAACTGAAGGAGACGTGGAACAGAATGCAGAGTCGCATTCAGCTACATCCTACTCACAGGGAGGGGATGGAGTGAGTGAGGAGAGGTTCATGCAGTTGCGTATGAGGTGGTTTACAATCTCATTCCAAATGCTCCTTCTCCACTTTCAGTGATCATAGGCCACAGGTTCCCAGAAGTCTGCAGGAATTCTGTGTTCCTTCAGCAAAGCTTTGAGCACATGGTATGATCACTGTGGTAATGTATTACAACAAATGCATAGTAAACTGCCTTAAACCATACTGTGATAATACACACCTCAATATTCACAACGGATATAAATGAATGGGGGATCAGTCTTGATGGGCCTGATTGTCTAACTCTGGTCCTATCCCAATGGCCATCGTCTATAACCATAAACATGGTCTAATCTTTGAATGAAATGCTTTTGTGTTCAAACCCTTCTGCAGAAACTTGGGGACAAAATACTATAATATGGAGATAATATTTGTCAAAACACCAGAAATAATACCAACGTTTCATGGCCTTGTTTGAGTATCTTTTTTTGTAATTTATTTTGAGTATCTTATCTGATAATTGGTATCTGTAACTCTCTAGCATTCTGCTGGTATCGTCTCAGTGCTATCAGGGCAGAATTTTGCAAACATAAGCAGTTCCTGTCTAATTCCAGCTCATCAAATATATTTTGCCAGCATTAAGTCAAGTCAACTTTATTTTCATTTAACTATATACATGTATATAATATATACAGAAATGAGACAAAGTTACTCTGAACCAGGGTGTAAGGCACAGTAATACACATAACTTGACAACTTATGAAGGTAAGGCTAAAATCTACAGATGAATCATCCATAAATATACAAACTAAAGTGCATAAGTGAAATACTGTAAGGTACAGAACAGATTAACCAGTGACACTTCGAAAGCGATGCAGCAGGGAGTTCAGGAGCCTAATGGCCCGGGGGAAAAGAACTGCTTCCCATCCTGACCATTCTCTGTTTTTATGCGTCGGAGTCTCTGCCTGATTGTAGAAAGTCAAAGAGCTTGCCGGATGGATGAGTGGGACGGGTGGGACGGGTCGCAGTTCTGATAAATGTCCCCGATGATCCTCTCAGCTGTTCTCCCAGTCCTTTGTAGGGACTCCCAGCTCGATCCTCGGCTACTCCCCCACCAGATGGAAATTAACACAGTAAGTATGCTTTGGAAAAGATTCCTGAGATTTTTTTTAATTAAAGAGTGTTCAAGCATATTAGCTAGTAAAATCTCACTTGACCCCTTCCAGCAATGCTGCATTCAAATGTCAAAGCAAGTTTAGTTTCTCTGCTCTCCTCTTCAGCAGTTTCAGCTAGAAACCACACAGGAGGTGCTATTGGGCTAAGTTTTCAGCCCGATGCTCTCAAAAACAAACACTAGAGAATAAGACATGGAACCTCTGCTCAGAATAGAAAATTCCTATATTTTATACTCACTGAATACAAACTGCCAGCACCCAGCTGTGTATGATCTTATCAGTTGACGCTCATTCATTTGGTGAGAAAGGGTTTCCTGGCCGAGGAAGGAACAACACCTTGAAGGACCATCCCACACAGTCACCTCATCAACTCATCTGAGGAATAAACTGGAGAAAGCTCATTATAATCATTTCACCTCTCTTACCCAGTCAAGGGCCCACAGAAAAAAAATGCCTACAGATGCTTATAGCATTCTGGATGACAAAGCTAGTCAAAATAAACTGCCAAAAACATGATATTTAAGAAAAAAACAGATGCTTTGACGAATATCCAAAGTGAGGTGAGATTCCATAGTTGTAATAGAACATAGAACAGTACTGCAGAGGAATAAGCCTTTTGACCTACAATGTCTGTGCCACCCATGATGTCAATTTAACCTGATCCTATTTTTCTGAACATGGTCTATATCCCTTGATCTCCTGCCCGTTACTGTGTCTGTCTAAATGCCTCTTAAATATTTCTGTCATATTTGCTTTCATTACCTCTTCTGGTGGCACATTCCACCTACCAAGCCAATGCAAAAAAAGCCTGCCTTACAAATCTCCTTTTAACTTTCACCCCTCTCACCTTGAACCTATGCCTCTTTACATTTCCACTGTGGGTAAAAAGAACTCTGAACACCTAGTATATCCATGCCTCCCACAAGCTTGGATACTTTCATCAGGTTGCCCCTCAGCCTTTACCATTCTCGAGCAAACGATCCAGGTTTGTCCCACCTCCCTTTATGACTGGTACACTTCAAGCCAGATAACACTCTGGCCAAGCTCTACTGCACTCCCTCAAGAGCCTTCACATCCTTTTTAACCTGTGGCATACAGAACTGCATACAATACTCCTCAAAGTCAAAGTAAATTTATTATCAGAGTACACATGTGCCACCATTCATTTTCTTGCAGGCATTCAAAAAGAAACACATAGAATCGATGAAACACTACACGCAACCAATGTGCAAAAGTCAGCAAGTTGTGCAAGTGCAAAGATAAAAATAAGAGAAAGAAATAAAGAAATAAAAGTAAGAATATGTGTTGTCCAGTCCTTGAAAATGAGTTCATGGGTTGTGGAATCAGTTCTGTGTTGGGGTGGGTGCAGTTATTCACTCTGTTTCAGGAGCCTGATGGTGAGAGCCTAACCAAAGTTTCATGTAGCCACAACGTTGCCTGCCAACTTTCATATACAATGTCCTGACCAATAAAAGCTGAAATTGTGGCATTATTTCTTTAGTGATTGCACTAAATTTTACCTTCCTGACTAAGATTCACGATGGGGCTTTGAATTGCATTGTTATCAGGTTGCCCGCACCGTTCTTCTTCTATATAGAGTGAAAAGTTGCCACGATCCACCAAGTTCAATGAAATGTCTCACTGTCATCTTCAAGGGCAACAAGTGTTGGTCTTGCTCGCAATGCCCACATACTTGATCATCACCACCGGCTACAAAGGGGGGGGGGGGGGGGCTAAGAGGTATGAAAACACATTTATCAGACCTGTTAGGATTAATGCTGAAGGCAAAAATCTGCCAGGAAATTATAACCTTCCTAGACCAAGGCGGAACTCACTTCCATATTGTTGGTGGTGCACGGTATTGACAAGCTGTTACCATGGCTCCAGTTTTCAGTACCTTCAGCCCTGTGGTATTTCATTCTCACAGAAAGAGTCTGTTTAAAGAGGATCTTGACAAAGAATCTGTGAGGGTAGATGTCATTGTAAACGGTAGGTTTGTTGTCCAAAAATCGCCTGCCTTCTCAGTGGAATTCACACGTTTCAGTAGACGTGGCATGAATACCAATCAACACTTGGAAACTGCATTTGTAGGTTGTCATTTCCAAGATAAGTTCTTCCAAAATAGTTCTCTAGAGAATCGTGTGAAAGGAAATAATTTGGTGTATTTTGTTCATACAAATATGGATATAAAATAACAAGCCTGAAAAGTAGATTGGCAGTCCCAGTCTAGATTGGCAGAGGGGTGGAATACAAGCATAATGGTGGCAAATAAAAGGCTGGAAAATGGTGCAGAAGACAGTGACAGCAAGTTGAATAAGCATGACAGACAGGAGAGTGGCCAGGAGTGAGGATTAAACTATATTTATTTCAGAGCAAGAGGTATAACTGGTAAAGTAGATGAACTTAGTTCTTGGATAAGGATATTATGGCCATTATGGAAACATAGCTAAGGGAGAAGCAGGTCTGGTAACTTAATGTTCCAGGGTACAGGTGCTTTAGGTGGTATAGAGGTGGAGGAAAGAGAGGAAGGTGTTGCATTTTGATTAAGGGAATGCTACAGCAGTAGTCAGAGTTGAAATTACTGAAGCCGTTAACCAGTGAAGCTTTGTGGATGAAGCTGAGAAATAAGAGGCAGATGATCTCATTGTAGTGATTGTACTATAGGCCTTCAAATAGTCCACAGGAATTAGAAAAAAAGTGCAGTGCATGGATATTGTGCAAGTTTGTAAGAATAATGTTGTCATAGGAGAGGATTTTTAACTTTCCTGACTTAGACTGGAACTGCCATATTGTTAAGGAGCAAGCTGAGGTGGCATTTGTGAAGTGTATTAAAGAAAGTTTCCTTGGAAAATATATAGAGGTCCCTACTAGAAAAGCAAAGTTCAACCTACTCTTGGTAACAGGGTGGGGGAAAGTGACCAAAGTGACAGTGAGGGAGCACTTCTTAGGGACTAGTAGCCATAGTTCTATTAGTTTTAAAATAGTTCTGGAAAGGAGCAAAACTGATCCACAGGTTCAATTCCTAAACTGGAACAAGGCGGATTTTGATGGTATGATGTAGGATATCACAAAGGTTGATCTGAGTAGGTTGTTTACAGGCTAAGTTACCACAGGAAGTGAGAGGCGTCTAAGGTGAGGCCATGAGAGCTCAAAATCTGCATGTTCCTGTTAGAGTGAAGGGCAGGGCTAGCAGGAATAGAGAACCTAGTGGTATTGAGGCCCTGGCCAGGAAAAAGAAGGTAGCAAGTGAATCCCTGGAAGAGTATAATGGATGCAGAAGTGTACTCAGGAACAAAGCCAGGAGATCAAAAAAGAGCAAACACGAGGAAATCTGCAGATGCTGGAAATTCAAACAACAACACACACAAAATGCCGGTGGAACACAGCAGGCTAGGCAGCATCTATAGGGAGAAGCGCTGTCGACGTTTCGGGCCGAGACCCTGACGAAGGTCCTGATGAAGGGTCTCAGCGCAAAACGTCGACAGCGCTTCTCCCTATAGATGCTGCCTAGCCTGCTGTGTTCTACCAGCATTTTGTGTGTGTTGTTGTTAGATCAAAAAAGAGATCATTTTGGCAGAAAAATTAAGGCAAATCCAAAGAGATTTTATAAGTATATTATAGGGGTAAGTGTAACTACAGAGAGAATAGGACACCCCAGAGACCAAAGGACACAGCCGTGTGCGGAGATGCAATAAATAGACACGGTCCTAATAAATATTTCTCCTCTTCTATTTACCATGGAGTAAGACATGAAGACTTTTACAACAAGGAAATGTAAATGGAGGAGGTCTTGGGGATGGTCTGTATTGCAGTAACGGAGGTGCTGGATGTCTTAAAAAGTATGAAGGTTAATAAGCTTCCAAGACCTGACCAAGTTTATCCAGGAAAACTGTGGGAGAATTATGAAGGATACAGCATCAACATCGTTACGTGCCGTGTCATATGATGTAGGCATTCATGGTCTATCCGTGACCAGGATTGTTCTTGGCAATTTTTCTACATAAGTGGTTTGCCATTGTCTTCTTCTGGCAGTGTCTTTACAGGATGGGTGACTGCAGCCATTATCAATACTCTTCAGAGATTGTCTGCCTGGTGTCAGTAGTCGTATAACCAGGATTTGTGTTATGTGCCAGCTGCTCATATGACCAGCAACCATCTGTTCCCATGGTCTCATGTGACGCTGATATGGGGGCTAAGCAGGTGTTACACCTTGCCCAAGGATGACCTGTAGGCTAACGGAAGGAAGGAGTGCCTTACAATTCCTTCGGTAGGGACAGATCTCCTCCCTGCAATCCAATGTTATACATAAACAGGGGCTGATTAGGGCTAGTCAGCATGGCTTTGTGCATGGGAGATCATGTCTTATGTTTGAGTTTTTTGATAAGGTGACCAAGAAAACTGATTAGGACAGGGTGGCCATCATGATTTACAGTATATGGACTCCAGTAAGACCTTTAACAAATCTCCACATGGTAGGCTGCTTAGAAAGATTAGACCACATGGAATCCAAGGCGAGCTGGCTAATTGGATGCAATAATTTGCTTGATTGTAGAAAGTTGAATAGTAGAAAATTGTTTCCCAGATTGGAGGCCGGTAACTAGTGGTGTGTCTTAGGGGCCAGTGCTAAAATGGATAGATAGTGGACAATGAAGAAGGTTATTAAAAGTTACAGGGGGATCTTGATCAGCTGAATAAATGGGCCTAGGAATCGCAAATTAAGTTTAATTTGGATAAGTGCACGGTATTGCATTTTGGAAAGTCAAATCCTGGTAGAACTTTGAGGGGAAGGGCCCTGGGAAATGCTGCAGAACAGAAGGACCTTGGACTGAAAATTGAGTCACGGATAGACAGGGTGGTGAAGAAGGCATGTTGGACTTAGCTAAGTCAGGTCATTGAGTGTAAAAGATGGGTGGTCATGGTGTGGTTGTACAGGACACTGTTGAGACCACACTTGGAGTATTATGTTTAGTTCTGGTCATCCTGTTACAGGAAATATGTTAGTAAATAGGAAAGAATATAGAAAAGATTAACAAGGGTGCTGTCAGGACTTTAGGGACTGAGTTACAGGGAGAAGTTGAAGAGATTAGGACTTTATTCATTAGAGCATACGAAACTGAGAGGAGATCTTATGGAGATGCATACAATCATGAAGAGCATTGATAGGATGAATGCACTGTCTTTTTCCCCAGAAATGGGGTATCAAGAGCTAGAGGACATAGGTTAAAGGTGAGGGAGGAAGTATTTAAGAAGAACGTGAGCGGCTTTTTTTTTACATCAAGTGTGGTCTTCGTGTAGAATGAGCTGCCAGAGCAAGTGGTTGAAACAAGTAGTAAACAACTTCTATAAAATAGTTGGGTAGCTACATGGATTGGAAATACTAGGAAGGTTATGGGTTAAATGCTGGCAAATAGGACCAGCTTAGATGGGACATCTTGGTTGATATGGATCAATTAGACCAAAAGGCCTACTTCCATGCTGTATGACTCTATGAACTGTCCCTAAATAAATGTACATGCTAGCAGTTGTATGAGTTCAGTTAATCACATAATTGTCCATATCCAGACTTGGTCATAAAAGAGAGGACATTTCATAAAGACAGTAGAAAGACTAAGGCAGGCTGATGAAACAGAAACACAGTTACCTGAACTACAGTCATGTAACGTCACATTCTTCATTGACGTCTGAATACCACTTTGAAATACTTCCTTTCTTGGCTTCTTGCTACAGATTTGTTAAAGGGGAAGTGAAAATTTGTTCAAGATGTACTCTGCTTCCATATTACTTCAAAGCTGTGGTTAGTTTCTTTAAAGGCCTGGTTTGATCATCTTCTAACAGGCCTTTAGTTTAGTCTTCCATCTGAAAAATGACTCGTGATAATCTGAGCCAAAATTGTGAATTAAAGCAAACACCATCGTGTTCAGTGCCAAGCGTGCTCTGCCACAGAGAAACTGCTGTTACCTTGAACCCATGACCAACTGGTTCCAGACAGCAACTCTGAGAATGAAGAGGGGAATCTGAAAAGGCTGACCACACTCACCTCTCTAATGTTCTGGCATACAACAGTAATGGAACCTTTGTTTGAATGATCAGAAGAACATCCACATGGCATCAGGATAAGATCTTTATGGCAGAGGGCTGGAAATAGAAATCAAATGCATCACTTCAATAAATATCTGCTGAGGTATACGTCAATGGTAATTGGAACACAATAAACACAAGAGATGTGTGAACTGTCTTTAAAGGTGATTAAACATAATTAAACATAACAATCGTGCAATTTAAAAATAATGTCATTGTCATCATTGATGTTTCATTAAATGAACTCAAACTTGGCTTGCCGTCATATGGTCAGAACCCGTATTGAATTCTAATCACAGTGTAATAATGATGAAGTGCCAGATACCAACAAAACTAGTAATACAATAACGAGGTGACAAAGCTCCAACTGTAAGTAGTAAAGCATTAATCAGAAAAAGGAAAAAAAAAACAGTTACTATCTACACTATAAATTTTTAATGAATAGCAAAAGAATTTGACAACATTTTGTATTGACTTTCATAAGCTGGTCTAAATATAAATCAAGCAAATAAAAATTACACTAATTACAGTTTACTCCCAGTGGGATGTATCAACAGAGATCAAATTGAATGGGATGAATATACTAAATGCAATGAAGTCATCGTAGCAGCTTGGGGTATATCAAAAATTAACTTCATTAGAGAGTGCACCATGAAGTCAGAAACAATTTCAGCTTAATTTTGGTCTATGAATAATGTTAGACAACATCAAGAGATAAAGAAAAAAGAGACACGCTCATGTGATTTTTTTTTCAAGATCCCTCAAAGCACCTGCATATGCCAACAGGAATTTACATGGCTCAGCCTCAGGCTCTACCATGGGGAGTACTACAAAATGCTGTAGCTAGGTTATCGAGACTATCAAGATAGGGCAAGTCTAAATATGTAAACAGGACATTTAGAGTTATATCTTAGCTCACCTTAAATGTTTATACAAAATTAAGATCTCCTGTTCGAATCTCTTGAGTCCTGTGTTGGAATCTACCACAGTCCTAGCAGCATCCTAAGGAGTACATCACAATTGGTAAAGGGGATTGGAAAAATAAAGTCAGAAGAGTGACAGGATCGTGCCTTTAAAAGCAACACTCTTACTGAATGGATTCTGTGAAAACTCTGCGACATGACATCTTCTCACAGCTACCATCAGACAGGAGTTACAGAAGCTTGAAGTCTCACACTAGCAGGTTCATGAACATCTACTTCTCTTCAACCATTTGGTTCTTGAATCAGCTCGCACAACCTTAATTACTACCTCAGTGTTACAACACTCCAGCCACATTGATTACTTTTGATTAAAATAGACTTTAAACGTAGAACAAAGAACTGTACAGCACAGTACAGAGCCTTCAGCTTATGATATTATGCTGCCTTTTAATCTACTCCAAGATCATTCTAACACTTCCCTCCTAAGAGCCCTCCTTTTTTTGTTTCATCGATGTCCCTGCAAAGTGAGTTTAGCGTGTTAGGCAGAAGGTTAAAAAGCAGGCATAACTAGTATTTCTTTTCTTTCAGTTGTAAAAATTATGCATGTTTTTCTTATGAACACTGCTTATTTGATGCCTTGCACTTGTGCACATGTATTCATGCACATGACAATAAACTCAACTGGGAATTTGACTATGGATGGAAGCAAAATTGTAAAAGCACCAAGAGAAAGGGACTGGAGCTTTGCATCTCTCAGTATTAAATCACTAAGTATAACAGTCCACAGAATTGGAACAAATACCGAAGGCAGTGACTTGGTGTCACTCACGAAGATGTCAATTGGGTTATCCTCTCTTCCATTCTGTTCCTCTGAGAAGAGGATTCTGCTGATCTGTAATTCCATTTCCAGGATAATGTAGTCAACTCTTAACTGCCCTCTCAAATGCCCGAATGTCACTCAGCTCAAGAGCAATTAGGCCTGGGCTATAAATTCTGGTCTTGCTGGCAAATCACAAAAATATATGCAAAAAAAAAAATGTTTTGAAGTAATAATTTTACAGAGGAAATTACACGGCCATTCTAAAACTTCTTGATATCTATTTTGTAGATTTCAACTGAATAGAAAACAGATGGCTTCTACAAAGGCCAGCTGACATGTTCCGTTAGATCAAAACAGCTGACATGTTCCGTTCCGATAGCTCAGCTGAGCAACATCATTCCATTAATAATCAATGAAAGAGGATAAGAGGGGAACAAAAACACTAATGTTAGAAATACTCAGTGGGCTAGGCAGCACTTGCGAAGTGAGAAACACGGTTAATAATACAGGTTGATGGCGACTTGGAAAAGTGAGAAACCAGCATTTTTATTGCAGGGAATACAGAGCATTGTTTTTGTTTAACATTCAAGAGCAGTACTATAGAATAAATAATGTACAAGTAGTGGCTAGGATTTGAACTTGCTGTTTGTAGTTCTGGTGGATGCAAAAACACTTGTTCAGGTGAGTTGCTGAAATGCTGTTACCTATAAATCAATGGAAAGAGAATAAGGCTGCAGGTAGCTAACATTTTTGTTTTGCTCACTCTGGATACAAAGGTTTAAATTGCCTTTTTCATTGCTGCAGCCTTCTATGATTCAATGTTTATCTTTTTTTTGATAAATGATTTTGTTTAAGTACATTTCCTATTGAACACAATTTTTCATGACATTTTGTTTGTTTGGTCTATGTGCATTATAACACAATGTACGTTAGTGAAATAATAGAATATGTTGGAATGAATTAATTCAGCACAAGCTTTGCAGCTTACATTTTATTCATTCACAGGATGTAGCCATCACTTTTATTGCCTTAATAATGCTTGGGAAGGTAGAAGTGATCTGCCCTTTCTGATTAACTGCACTCCGTAATAGTTTGGTACAGCTTGCTATGTTGATTCAGAAGGCATTTAATTATCAGCCACATGCTATGGGTTGGAATTATACTTAGAACAGATTCTGTAAGGATAAAAATATCTAAACTCATGTCTCCTGTTCTTTTGCCCAGTCCTTTAGATGACTGGCCAAATAATTTAACCTCTATGTTACAGTGACTATCATTAAGCATTGACTATTTATTAACTGATTCCACACACAAGCAATATAACTTCTCCAAATGTTTTGGCTTCCGCAGTTACGACTTTCTGATAAGCCTTGTGATAATGGTGACAGTGTGAAGAAAGATGAATTAGCTCATCAGAATAAACTCATCAAGACATTCCCAGAGTATCATAAATTTATCAAAATGCGCACACAAAGCATCAATCTTCTCCTCTTCCAGCTATTTACTCAGAGGAAGGCATCTTTTGATGTGAGTACAGCACCTCGGTTAACAGTCTGGTTGTGTTATCCAATAAAGAGCTTTGAAGATAAATGCACAACATTAACGATGGTAATATGTCTTGAATAGTGCTGAGATAATCGAAGATTCTTGAAGAAGCCAAGGATTCATTTTCCAACAACTTGAGGGATATATTGAAACAGCTGAGTAGTTGCATTCATTTTAAACTGGATGTATGATTTGAAGCTATATCATTTACTGGAATACACGAGAGTTGAAGAAGCGTTTGCCAGTATAGAAGAGTTTGTGACAGCTCAGTATGAAACTATATAAGCTCCAATTCGTATAGAATTCAACTCATCAGGAATTCCATTGATTGAATCATAGGGGAGAAAATATGGCAGGCATCAGTTGCCTCCAGCATACTTTAGTTAATTTTTTTTCTAATTCAGTAGAAAGTAAATTAGACTATACATAATGTGTCAGTGGATTTGCCATCACCTGCTTTGCATTTTATTTAAAATTGATTGTGCTCCCAAAGTATTCAAAAACCCCAAATACTCTTGCAGTTTTTGACTATTAACAGTTCCTTGCCACAATGGACATCAAAATTATCATCTTATTTTCAAATTTCAGGCTATATTTTACCTCATCACTGTTGCATTGGGCATTTGTGAACTGTCCCTGCAGTTTGAAAGGGAGGAGATAAAGTCAGATGTATCAGTATTACATTGGATTTCAGGGAATTACAGAGGCATGAGAGAGGAGCGGGCCAAAGTTGACTGAAAGGGGACATTAGCAGGGATGATGGCAGAACAGCAATGGCTGGAGTTTCTGTGAGGCACAGGATAGAGACATTCCAAAGATGAATAAGTATACTAAAGGTAGGATGACATAACCATAGCTAACAAGGAAAGTCATAGAGAGCATAAAAGCAAAAGAGTACATAATATAGCAAAAATTATAGTCATATAATGAATCATCAAAAAGTACAGCCATGAAACAGGCCCTTTGGCCCATCTAGTCCATGCTGAGCCATTTAACCTGCATACTCCCATCGACCTACACCGGGATCATACCTCTACCATCCACATGCCTATCCTAACTTCTCTTAAATGTTGAAATCAAGCTCACAAGCACCACTTGCACTTGCAGCTCATTCCACACTCTCAAGATCCCCTGAATGAAGATGTCATGTTCCTCTTAAACATGTCACCTTTCACCATTAACCCATGGCCTCTGGTTGTAGTTCCACATAACCTCAGTGGGAAAAAGCCTGGTTGCATTTATCCTATCTACACCCTTCATAATTTTGTATAACTCTATAAAATCTCTCTTCAATCTTTCACCCTGCAAGGAATAAAATCTGAACCTATTCAATCTTTCCCAATAACTCGGGCCCTCCAGACCTGGTAACATCCTTGTAACTTTTCTCTGTATTCTTTCAATCTTATTTATACCTTTCTAGTAGGTAGGTGACTGAAACTACATACAATATTGCAAATTAGGCCTCACCATTGTCTTATATACCTTCAACATAACTTCCCATCTTCTGTATTCAGTTCTTTGATTTATGAATGCCAATGTGCCAAAACCTTTCTTTACGACCCTATCAACATATGGTGCCACTTTCAATGAATTATGAACCTGAATCCCCAGATCCCTTTATTCTACCACACTCCTCAGGGCTCTACCGTTCACTATATAAAACCTATCCTGGCCAGTCCTACCAGAATGCAACATCTCACACTTGTCTGCATTAAATTCCATCTGCCATTTTATTAGCCCATTTTTCCTGCTGGTCCAGTTCACACTACAAGCCATGGTAGTCTTCCTTGCTGTCCACTGCACCCTGAACCTTGGTGTCATTCACAAATTTGGTGATACAGTTACCACAATATCATCTAGATCCTTGATATAGATGAAAAACAACAATGGACACAGTACCAAACCCTGCGGCACTCCACTAGTCACAGGCCTCCAGTCAGAGAGATATCCATCTACTGTCACTCTCTGGCTTCTCCCACAAAGCCAAAGTCTAATTCAATTTATTGCCTCATCTTGAATGCTGAGTGACTGAACCTTCTTGACCAACCATCTATGCAGGACCTTGTCAAATGCCTTGCTAAAATCCATGTAGACAGCATTCACTGCTTTGCCTTCATCAATATTCCTGGTAACTTCCTCAAAAATCTCTCTAAGATTGGTTAGACGTGACCTACCATGCATGAAGCCATGCTGACTATTCTTAATCGGTCCATGTCTATCCAAGTACTCATATTTCCAGTCCTTCAGAATCCCTCCCAAAAACTTTCTCACTACTGATGTCAGATTCACCGGCCTATTATTTCCTGGTTTACTTTTAGAGCCTTTCTTAAATAGCAGAACAACATTGGCAATCCTCCAATCCTTTGGCACCTCACCTGTCACTAAAGATGATTTAAATATCCCTGTTAGGGTCCCAGCAATTTCTGCACTTGCCTCTCACAGGGTTTGAGGGAACACCTTGTCAGTCCCTGGGGATTTATCCACCCTAGTTTGGCTCAAGACAGCAAACAACACCTCTTGTGTAATCTGTATAGAGTCAATGAAGATGATGTTGTTGTGCTTACTTCTATAGGTCTGTGTCCATCTCCTGAGTAAATACAGATGCAAAAAATGCATTTGAGATCCTCCCAACTTCTTTTCACTCTATGCATGGATTACTATTCCGATCTTTCAGAGGGCCAATTTTGGTCCTTGCAATCCTTTTGCTGTTAACATATCTGTAGAATCCCTTAAGAATTTTCTTTACCTTATCTGCTGAGGCAACCTTCTGCCTTCTTTTAACCTTAATTTCTTTCTTAAGTGTTCTCTTGCATTTCTTATACTCCATAAGCACCTCATTTGTTCCTACCTGCCTACGTCTGCAATGCACCTCCTTTCTTTTCTTAACTAGGGCCGCAATATCCATTGAAAACCAAGGTTTCCCTGCACCTCTTATCTTTACCTTTTATTCTGACAGGTACATGCAAGCTTTGTACTTTCAAAATTTCACTTTTGAAGGCCTCCCATTAACCAAGTACACCTTTGCCAGAAAACAGCCCGTCCCAATCCACACCTACCGGATCAATTATAGAGCTAGTACCAACAGCTCTATAATTCTGTTCAATATCAGAGAAATATATGGAATATACATCCTGAAATTCTTGTTCTTCACAGACATCCATAAAAACAGAAGAATGCCCCAAAGAATGAATAACAGTTAAAACATTAGGACCCCAAAGCCCCCCCTACTCTCCCTTGCCATGCACAAGCAGAAACAAAGCAATACCACAAAGTGTTCCCTGGGGATTCTACAGATATGTTAAGAGCAAAAGGTTTGCCAGGGACAAAATTGGTCCTCTGAAAGATCAGAATGATAACATATTCCTTTTGCCAATATAGAACCTCAACCCACGAACCAGACCTACCTTTTTGCATATTTAATTTTAATCTAATGGCATTGTGATCACTAGGTACAAAGTGTTCCCCTCCACAAACTTCTGTCACTTGCCCTGTGTCATTCCTCAATAGCAGATCAAATATCCTACACACTCTCATTGGGACTTCAAAGTTCAAAGTAAAAGTTATTATCAGAGTGCACACAGGTCACCACATACAACCCTGAGATTCCATTTCCTGTGGGCGTACTTAGCAAATCAGTAACTGTAAACAGGATCGAAGATCAAAAAACCGTGCAAATGCAAGTATAAATAAATAGAAATAAATAATGTGTATGAAATAACAAGAAATGAAAGAGCATGAAATATCAAGATAAAAGTTCTTAATGTGAGACCACCAGAAATAGAATGAGTGTAGTTATCCTCTTTTGTTCAAGAGCCTGATGGTTGAGGGGTAGTAACTGTTCTTGAATCTGGTGGTGCGAGTCCTGAGGCACTTGTACCTTCTACAGTGAGGAAAGAGAATCATGTACTGATTAAGAAAACTTTTCTTTTGACATGACTGTGCCTTTACCACAAGGCAAGGTATCAAAGGCAAGCTTCACTAGACAATGTAGATTATAATATGTGAGTATAGTGTCTGCCATTGCCGTTTTCTTTACCTTTTTGAAAGTTAGCTTACACTGCTTTGTCCATTACTACTTCTTCCTGGTTTGTAACGAGTTCAAGGGGTGGATCACAGTAGCCATGTTTGATCGGAATCTCTAATTGACATATCCTCAAAAAGACAAAAATTGTGACATATCCTTTGGCCTTGGGGCATCCACCACTGCTTGAATTTTTTTCAGCACACTTGTACAATCCTTTGTGTGCCAATAATGCGACCTCATTAAGTGAAGTTTGATTTAAAGAATTCACTCTTCTTGCATCCTGCTCTGAACCCATAATCTTCTAATCTCTCTAACAATGTCTTGATATTTTGCAGATGTTCCTTGTCCTCATTACCGGTAAAAAAGATGACATTCAGGTAACACTGAGTGCAGATGCTGGTCCTTAGCTTTCTGCCTGAATGCAGATGCAGATGCTACTCCAAAATAAGTATATTATAGTGATAAAGCCCTTTGTGAGTGTTGAAACACTTTGGTCTTTTCTTCCAGCTCCATCTTCAACTAAGTGCTCTTTGCTGAATTGTTTCCCTGCAGAAAGGGTTGCAAAGATATCCTCTATCCTGGACAGAGGGTATTGATCTACTTTCAGTACTGGATTGATAGTGAGCTTAAAATCATGACAGATTCTGGTAGATCCATTCCTCTTGGTTGCTGGGACCACTGGCATTGTCCATGAGCTCCATGCAGCCTTGGAAAGAATTCCTTCAGCCTCCATGCAATCTAGCTCACTGGCTACTTTTTCATGGGTGGTCTAGAAACCAGATCGGCTTTGCAAAACTTGGGTGTGGCATTTTATAACAGTGTTACATTAACCTCTACAATACAATGCCGCCCAACATATTAAACAGCTGTTACACAGGTGGTCATTTTTCTCATGTGGGTCTTTACAGTTAAAATGGTCTAATTCATCTGGACTTGCAGTGATTTAAAAAAAACATCTAAATTCCCTTCTAGTAAATTATTTTATTTATAGTGCGTATTTAACCTCAGCTCATAGTATTTAAATTACTCTCAGCATTGAACAGCTTCTTTCCTGATTGACAAGTTTCAGTGAATATATAACAGGCTATGTATCCTTGACTAGATTATCACTTTTAATTGAATTTGGAATTCTCCAACATTTGCATGAATGAAATAATAAAAAAAATTATCTTCATCCATATTAACAATATTAGCTTTGGGCTATTTAGTCATTCCTTAAAAGAGATTAGATGGAAATAAAGGTCAGGAGAGGACATATTTAAGAGGTTCATGTTTATTACATTTCATTTGTGCATTGCAACATTGTTCAAACACTCCAAATTCTCATTCAGAGTTAATGACAGAGTGCCACTAAAAATGATGCAGTGTACTTGTAATGAGGACTGTCAAAGGAAGAGTTTTATTTATGTCTGTAATGATTGGGGTCCCTCTCGCTATGTGCCCCCCCCCCACCTCAACCAGGACATAGACCAGAAGCACAGTCAAGGATCCCGCAATCCCTTTGACCTCCTACCTTCAGGCAGAAGGTACCGCAGTATAAGAAAAAGAACTGGTAGGCTGGGAAACATCTTCTTCCCCCAGGCTGTCAGACTTCTGAACACTCCGTTACCAGCCAGTATTGATGAAAGCACCAGTAGTAATATACTGTTATATATCTAATTATATGTGCTTTATGTCAAATTGTACATCTGCAGAATATTTTTAAAATTATCTGTAATATTATTATGTTAATAGTATTTTATCTGCAGTATCTGAAATACTGTATGTACTGGGTTTTGCATGTTGGTTCCAGAGGAATGGTTTTATTTAGCTGTATACATGGGTACAGTTGAGTGACAATAAGGTTGAAGTTGACCTTGCACACTAATCAATTGAGGCAAAGGCCATTGAATAAAAAAGACCTCATACTTGGCATAAAACTTATGCTCTACTAGCAGAGGGAGCAGGTATCTCATGACACTGGGAAAATACCAAATCATCTTCCAAACAAACAAGAGAATATCTGCAGATGCTGAAAATCCAAATAACACATGCAAAATGCCGGAGGAACTCAGCAGGCCAGGCAGCATCTATGGAAAAGAGTACAGCTGACGTTTCAGGCCAAAACCCTTCATTAGGACACATGTCATGAGTCCTGATGAAGGGCCTTGGCCTAAAACGTCAACCGTTTATTCTGTTTGTAAGGAGTTTGTACGTTCTCCCTGTGACCACGTGATTCCTCCTGGTGCTTCGGTTTCCTCCCACATTCCAAAGACATACAGGGTAGTAGGTTAATAGGTCACATGGGTGTAATTGGGTTGGATGGGCTGATTAGACTGGAAGGGTCTGTTAACAAGCTGTATCTCTAAATAAAGAAGATATTGATACGGTATACTTCCAATTATTGTTTTAGATAGACCTTTTGAATCTTGAGACAAATAACTCATTCAAATGTTTTTCATGATCTTAATGAGTGCAGCAAATAAATAGCATCTGGCTGCTTCCCAATGTATATTGTGTGCACAGGGCATTGAGTGAGCTGGTGGGCTTGGTGCCCCATGCAGAGAGCCATTGCATAATATGGAACACGCTAGTTGCACCACTGATCAGAACTCAGGACAAGAAATGAATTATTCTGAAGCACAATTGTTATTTTGATAACGCTAATGAACTTTAGGTTCCAGCCTATGACTGCCTATGCTCACCCAACGTGGAAGAGGAAAACAGTTTCCTAACTTTTAGTTGGCCAACTCTTCCAGTCATGGCATTTGGGCCTTTAATGTTCTTGGTCAAGACCCAACATGTATTTCTGAATCAGGTCCTCTGTTGTTCGTGGCATGAGATGCATGGAAAGTGGTTCCACCTGCACTTTCACATCTGCGGCCTGTTACTACCTACACTTCCTCAGGGTTCTGAATGCTCCTGGATGTTTTGGGTCCTTTATAGCTGGGACTCTCTGCTCAACATATCGCTGGCAATCAAGAAAATGCAGAAAGATCAGGGACATGAAACCAAATGAATAGATCTTTCAAAGAGCTGGCACAGTAACAATGGGTAAAATACTCCTCCTCCCCAACATGCTATGCTGCAAGATTTACCCGAAAGAGTCTGTTTCTTTATTAGTCCAAAAACCTGGTGAAAAATCTCAAACTGATAAAAAAAATTATCAAACTTCAGTCCTAGTCACTTCCTTTGAAATTGAGGGAGCTTTTACAATTTTCAATATTTCTTCTGCTGGCTCTTTTATAATTGGCAAAAAAGATTGCAAATTTGTAATGGTTTTCATCCTTAATGGATCTATTAAGCATATGACATTATTTAGAATTAGATTGGAGTAGAGTTGATGTGTGATTTAGGTCTGGTGTGAACAAGCTTGTTAAAAGGTGAGAAGCAAAACACTTGTTAGGTTTAGAGAAAAGGTGTCCCAATTAGCTGTGGGGTCAAGGACCAGAAGATGATTGTTGGAAGTGGTTATGGAGGTAATGCATTGTATGATAGTCTGGTGAATGCTGACTGAAATGTGACTTTGAAAAATAAGTTAGACAGTTGCAGATAAGATATATTGTTGAGCATGATGACAGACGTGGGGGGTGGTCGGTATGCCTTCAGAAATATGGCACAAATTCAATTGACTGAAATAAGGACTGTAATGATTCTCAAACAAGAGAAAATCTGTGGATGCTGGAAATCCAAGCAACGCGCACAACATGCTGGAGGAACTCAGCCGGCCAGGCAGCATCTATGGAAAAGAGTACGGGTCTCGGCCCAAATCACTGATTGTACTCTTTTCCATAGGTGCTGCCCAGCCTGTTGAGTTCCTTCAGCATTTTGTGCATGTTGATGTAATGATTTTCAGTTTATTTTTATAGTCATAGTAAAGTACAGCACATAAACAGGCCCTTTGGCCCATCTAATAAGTGCCAAACCATTTAAACAGCCTACTCCTATCAAACTGCACCTGGAATATAGCCCTCCATACTCCTCCCATTTAAGTACCTATCCAAACTTCTCTTTAACATTGAAATAAACCTTGCATGCACTACATGTGCTGGCAGCTCATTCCACACCCTCATGAAAGTCTGAGTGAAGAAAATTTCCCTCATGTTCCCTCTAAACTTTTCACCTTTCAACCTTAACCCATGATCTCTAGTTGGTGTCCCACCCAGTGGAAAAAGCCTGCTCGCATTTACCCTATATATACCCCCGTCAAGGAAGTTACCCTGTTTTACCGTATTTTACTGTAAGAGAATTTACCCCGTTATCAAGCAGAAATAAAGACACAGACCTCTGTATACGGTTAACCCTTTAAAACATGATCACGGGGAGCCTTTGCCTTACGACTCTGCCAATGTCAGGTTACATCTTAAATTTATACAGTACATTTTGGGCAATAGCCAACAGCTAAACATACTTGGTCAGCAATTTCAAGAAGTACTTGTTAGGTATCAGCCAATCTACAAATGCTTCCACACGGTGCATAAAATTAGAACTGCATGTCCACATTTCAGTTCCCCCTTTGGCCAGACAGACTCAGACACAGACAGCAATACCTTATTATTGGCATGAGACAGGCTGTAAATCACTTTGTTTCTTGAACAAAGGTCAGCAATACCTTGTAGCGATGTACACACAGCGCTGAAATAACGACACGCAGTCGATAAGTCATTTCGAGACTAGTTTATTCAAACTTCGCGGTGCTGGTATTTAAATCCCTAGCGCCCGCCCTCTCCGGGCGGAAATGACATCGAAGGTGCATTACCAAAGTCTCCCCCCGCGCGCTGGCTATTTGTGAGCCGGTTCGCCTGCGCAGAAAGTGGGTCGCCACAACCTCATTATTGGTATGAGCTATCATGCAGCACCTACTCAGCAATAACCTGCTTTCAGATGCCCAGCTTGGGTTCCATCAAGACCACTCAGCTCCTGACCTCATCACCTCCTTGGTACAAACATGGACTAAGGAGCTAAACACCAGAGGCGAGGTGCGAGTGATAGCTCTCGGCATCAAGGCAGCATTTGACTGAGAATGGCATCAAGGTTCCTTAGCTAAATGAAGTCAATGGGAATTAGGTAGAAAACCCTTCGCTGGTTGGAATCATACCTGACACAAAGGAAGATGGTTGTGGTGGTTGGAGTTCAATCTTCTCATCCTCAGGACATCACTGCAGGTGGAGTGTCCTAGGACTAACCATCTTCAGCTGCTTCATCAATGACCTTCCTTCCATCATAAGGTCAGAAGTGGGGATGTTCGCAGATGACTGCACAACGTTCTGCACCATTTGTGACTCCTCAGATGGTGAAGCAGTTCATACCCAAATGCAGCAGAACCCGGACAATCTCCAGGCTTAGGCTGACAAGTGGCAAGTAACATTCGAGCCACGCAAGTGCCAGGCAATGACCATCTCCAAAAAGAGAGGCTCTAACCATTGTCCCTTGACATTCAGTGGCATCACCATCACTGAATCCCCTACTATCACCATCCTGGGGGTTACCATTGACAGGAAACTAAATTGGTCTAGCCATATAAACACCAAGGCTACCAGAGCTGGTCAAAGGCTAAGAATCCTACGGCATGTAACTCACCTCCTAACTCCCCAAAGACTGTCCACCATCTCAGGTCATGAATGTAATGGAATACTCACCACTCACCTGGATGAGTGCAGCACCATCAACACACAAGAAGCTTGACACCATCCAGTAGAAGGCAGCACACTTGATTGGTACCCCTTCCACAAGCATCTAATCCCTCCACCATCGATGAACAGTTGCAGCAGTGTGTACTTTCTACAAGATGCAGTGCAACAACACACCAAAGTTCCTAAGGCAGCAGCTTCCAGACCCATAACCACTACCATCTAGAAGGACAAGAACGATAGATAACTGGGACCACTACTTCTTGGAAATCCCCCTCCAAGTCAGTCACCATCCTGACTTGGAAACATATTGCTGTTCCTTTATTGTCAGTGGGTCAAAATCACAGAATTCCTTTCCTCACAGCACTCTGGGTGTACCTACACCTCAAGGACTGCAGCGGTCCAAGAAGGCAGCTCATCCCCACCTTCTCAAGGGCAACTAGGGATGGGCAATAAATGCTGGCTTATTTGGCGCCGCTCACATCCTGTAAATTAATAAATTAAAAAAATACCTATTGTTAGCTAGCACAAGCAAGACAGAGTCTGTGTCTTATCTTCTCCCCCTCATGATCCCAATCTTGTGTAATACTTAGCAAGTAAAGAGTGAGAACAGAATTTAATTCAATTTTTATTTCCAAACCCCTCATAATGCTTCTATCTTCAATCAAATCTCTCCTCAATCTTGTATGTTCCAAGGAATTAAGTCCTAACCTATTCAATCTTTCCTTATAACTCAGGTCCTCCAGTCCTGGTAATATCCTTGTATATTTTCTCTGTACTCTTTTAACCTTATTTAAATATTTCCTGTGGGTAGGTGACCAAAATTGCACACAAGGCTCCAAATTAGGACTCACCTACATCTTATATAACTTCAACGTAACATCCCATCTCCTGTGCTCAGTACTTTGATTTATGAAGGCCAATGTGCCAAAAGCTTTCTTTACCTATCTGCCTATGATGCCATTTTCAATGAATAATAGACCTGTATTCCCAGATCCCTTTGTTCTACAGCACTCCTTAGTGCCCTCCAATTCCCTGCCCTGGATGATCCTACTGAAGAACCACATTTCATGCTTGTCTACATTAAGTTCCACCTACCATTTTCCAGCCCATTTTTCCAGCTGGTCCAGATTCCAATGCAAACTCTGATAGTTTTTCTTGCTATCCTTTCTTGCTTATATTGGTGTCACTTGCAAGTTTGCTGATCCAGTTAACCACATTATCATCCAGATCCTTGATCCAATTCATTACCTCATCTTGAACGCTGAGCAACTGAACCTTCTTAACCAACCTCCCCTATGGAACCTTGTCATGTGCCTTGGTAAAGTCCATGTTGAAAACATTCATTTCCTGGTGTATATGACGAATAAACTCTTCTCGGATTTCCAGCGGGGTACAGGTATCAATTTTAACCAACATTTTGATGACAAACTCTGCCATCTTCATCATGGATGATGCCTGGGCATGTCTAGTCCAGTCGCATTTATACCCCCCGTCGTCTGTCCCTCCTGATTGATTAGTCCTCATCCAATCAGGTTTCCACTGTCCCACCTTTTTACAATCAAATTTCTTCCTTAAGGGTTTCTGGATGGTATTAATCTGGAATTTATTCAAGATCCCTGCCATCCTTCCAGAAACAGTGGAAATATAGGGAAGACAGGCGGTAGTGACTGATTCCTCCTTGTTGTTATGTTTCCTGTTTTTTCCATCGGCACTCTTAAGGGCCCAATTGATTTCCTTCACCTTGTCGCCATTCTGTGGGAACGTCGTGCGTAATCATCTTATTTCCTCAAGGAGATTCTCTGGGTCCAAAATAGTTTTCACACAGTTAATCACCATCTATTGTCTTGCCTTCATCCACTTTCCCGGTAACTTCCTCAAAAAATTCCATAAGATTGGTTAGACATGACTACCATGCACGAAGCCATGCAGATTACCCCTAATTAGTCCCTGTATATCCAAATACTCATTTATCCGGACTCTTAGAATACCTCTCAATAACGTGTGGATAGTCAGAGGCTTTTTTTCCAGGGCTGAAGTGGCTAACATGAGAGGGCCCAGTTTTAAGGTGCTTGGAAATAGGTACAGAGGAGATGTCAGGGCTAAGTCTTTTATGCAGAGAGTGGTGAGTGCGTGAAATGGGCTGCCAGTGACAGTGGTGAAGGCAGATACAATATGGTCTTTTAAGAGACACCTGGACAGGTTCATGGAGCTTAGAGAAATAGAGGGCTATGGGTAACCCTAGGTAATTTCTAAAGTAAGTACATGTTTGGCACAGCATTGTGAGCCAAAGGGCCTGTATTGTGCTGTAGGTTTTCTATGTTCTATGTTTCCATGTAACTTTCCAACTAGTGATGTTAGGTTCACCAGCCTGTAATTTTTTGGGTTTTTTTAGAGACTTTCTTAAACAGTGGAACATTAGCTGTCCTCCAATTGTCCAGTACCTCACGTGTCACCAAGGATGACTTAAATATCTCTGCTACGACCCCTGTGGTTTTTGTACTTGCCTCCTACATGGTCCGAGGGAACACCTGGCGATTCATCCACACTGATTTGCCTCAGCAGAGCAAACACTTCCTTCTCTGTAATCTGTAAGTCTGTAAGTCGATGCTGATCTGCCCCACTTCTATTGACTCCCTAGCAGTGGCATGGGTAGTAGTCCTGAGATCACAAGCCTGAAGGTCCTGCCCTTTAACTTAGCACCTAACCCCCTTTGCAGAACCTCATCACTCATGCTACCCATGTCATTGGTACCTCCATGGACCCTGACCTCTGGCTGTTCTCCCTCCCACTTAAGAATGCTGAGGGCTTGATCTGAGATATCCCAGACCCTGGCACCTGGAAGGCAACATACCATCCATGATTTTGGTGGTATTGATCTGCCACAATTAAGTTGTACTTGTAATGGTGTCCAATAGCCTATTGGATAGTTGCAAAACCCCATTTATTTCAGTTCTTTTAGGGAGAAAATCTGCTTTCCTACAGTTGTTGGATCTACATTTGATTCTCGATTTATAGAAATGTGACAGATTGCCCTCTAAATTACCCAACATGACTCTTGGTTACAATTATTAAGTGAAGTGGTCACCACAAGGACAGTAGCCATTGAAGAAAGGCCAATTGCGTATGGACGTTGTATCCACACTTTGTTCATGGTATTTATATCCAAAGAACAAAATCTTAAAAATTACATTTAAAATGAATTATGTACAATGATACACTACTGATGAGGAAGTGGAAATCTGTCACCTTTTTATTTATGGAACAGACAAGACCAAATGCTACAAATGAGCTATTTGATTAAGCTGCTGATTCAGCCGAAGAGCCGACAGATAGGTAGCAGCCAGCTATTTGTGAACTGTCTGGCTGAGAAAAGTAATAACTGGGAAGATAATGATAGTGTGGCTTCAAGAAGATATTGCTAATCATTTGGGATAGTTGATGCACCACTGAAGGCTCTAGCACTGATAGAGTGTGATGGCATTCTGCTCAAAGTGTTGAACTAGTGGAAGGAAGGAGAAGCTCATGTGGAGTTTGAACACCCAACACATCTGTTAGTCAAGCAGACATTTTCTATGGTACTCATAAAATGTCTTTGAAAAAATATCACTTGCCTTTTTGTTTTGCACCTATGATTTAGGAACATGGGACCAAGAAGAGACATTAAGCCTATTTCTCTTTTCAGTGAGATTATAGCTGATCTATATCCTATACACTACAGTGGATTCTGATTAATTGGGACACATTGGGACCAGTTCATTTTGGCCTAATTAAGCAGCTGCTCCAATTAGCTGAAGTTTCATGGAAATAGTCAAAACATATAAAAAAGACAAACTATCATTTAACTGAATAACAAATTATCTATTTAAATGAAATATAGAACAAATTAGAACTCTAGTAATACCACTATAGTACTACTAAACTGTGATTCCTAATAGTTATTGACATTGGAATTCATCCAGTGTACGCTGTCCTGTTCTTTTGATTGACTAAAAATTAACAAAATCAACGCAGACACCTAATGAAAATAGGTTGTCTTCATACAATGCTTCTGATGATTGCATATTTCAAACCTTCATTTTCATTGTAACATTCAAAATGATTGTCAATATCTTCAAATTCCTCATAGTTCCCAACTTGTTGAAGTAGCGAAATTGTTTTATTTTCACTCCCAGCTCTGCAAGCCGGACTGCTTGAAACCACAGTGAGCAAAACAGTTCCAAATTGTCTTTCTGCTTTTTTCTCACCAACTATCCGTGAGAAAAATCACTTCCTTTTGAATACAAACACATACAATTAAGGCTATTTAAAAACTGTTCACTCTAAGCATGGTGTAGTGTTTAACAGCCACACAAATGCACTCGATTAACACTAGTTAGAAACATTGGCAAGTCACCTATCCCAATTAAGTGGCATAAGTCCTAAATAAACAAAGAAATCCCAGCTATTTTCTTGATTCATTTTTCTTCCTTAACTGTTGTTTCAAATAAATGGCTGCCCGATTAACTGGAATCCATTGTATTTGCTTTTGCCTTTGGGAGCAATAGTTAACTAAATCCTTTGAAGCCAAGGCCTAAAATTCACTATTGATCTAGCATCAATTATTATGGAAGAGAGTCCCATGGTCTTGCCTGCTTCATGTGCTCCTGAAAATCCTGGCCTTCATTTTCATATTATGCCCCCTTGTCCTAGGTTCCTCAAGCAACAGAAGTGCTTTCTCTCTATCTCTCCCGTCAGTTCCTCTTAATCCAAAAGTTTGATTAGTTCTCCATCAGATTTTCTAAATTCCAGGATGAAGCACACTAGGCATGAAGATCAGCTCCACCTTATTTACAGCTCTTATGCATATTTTCAATAAGAGAATTTTAGTACCTTGGGCCTTGAATTTCTGTGATGAAGTTTATGTCAATATTGCACTTGAAAGGATGATTTTGAATCTCCTACCGAACCTTTGGGGGAAAATAAGCGCAGAGGGCCGTATTTATAGTTCTTTTTTTAGCCTTCCTTATACAATTAGATGAACGTCTAGCAATTTTTTTTTCTGCAGAGTTCTTAGCACAGCTTCCCACCAGCACTCTGAAGCAGGATATTGTATAAAAAGGATAGACTGACTTGTTGCTTCCTACTTTTTGTTTCTCCCTCAATTTACTTCAATGCATCACATACTAACATTGATGAGTTATTACACTGCTGTTATTCCTGACAGAGTGAAAAGCATTCAAGTGCCATTTGTGCTATTGGTCCCTCAGAGTTTGGCTCCAACACAATCCTGCCGAAAGGTCTCAGCCTGAAACGTCGACTGTACCTTTTTTTCCACAGATGCTGCCTGGCCTGATGAGTTTCTCCGGCATTTTCTGTGTGTTGCTTAGATATCCAGCATCTGCAGATTCTCTCTCGTTTGTGAAAGGAAGAGTAAATTATGCTTCATCTACCCACCATCAGGACAAAATTATTGTCCATATATGAATGTAGCTAGATTTATGAGCCTTCTCAGTGTCAAGTCAACAAACTAATGATTGACGTGAGGCTCATTTGTAATGACATTACAAAAAGTCAGCATAAAGCAAATATTTTTAAATCTATAGAAAACTATGGCATATTGATGATTGTATGGATGATGATGACATCCATTAGTCTCGCGAGACCATGGATCTGTGCCTGAAAAGTCTTGCAAATGTCCTCTCCAGGATGCAGGCCTGGGTAAGGTTGTATGGAAGACCAGCTGTTGCCCATGCAGCAGGTCTCCCCTCTCCATGCCACCGATGTTGTCCATGGGAAGGACAAGGGCTGATACAGCTTGGCACAAGTGTCGTCACCGGAGTTGCCAGAATGAGGTTGAAGACAACGTTGAACTGCCTTAGGGACTCCAGCTCCGGATTTGTCCTCAGAATTACTCCTGAAGCCTTTCCCATGAGTGGGTATGGCCGCAAGGCAGCGGAGGTTTGAAATCAGAGTTTTCCCTCTCTTAGATGGACTGCCTTCCCAGGCTGACGAGCTCTATCTACCTGAAGCACTGTTTTTAAGGTGCCAAGACCTGCCTTCGCCCCTTCTCCTGTCAGTAGAAACAGTTCCGCCAGGCTTAGAGGCTAAGGCACACAAGAAGGCCAAGAGTTGGACTTGGTTGTCAGAGGCTATTTGAGGTGCACGCCGTGAGGAGCACTTTTAGGTTGTGGGACCTTGTCCCCACTACTACTCCTCGGCTTGATAACCTTGGAATCATTATGTGGAGGACAATTAAACTAACAATATAGAGGATGCAGAACATTCAGGAGATTGAGGAAGATGAAAAACAGTTATCATCAGTAATCATATAGGCCCTATCTCTGCAGATGGTGAAGAGAAGGAGGACATGCTGTATGCATTTTAGAGAGAGTAAAAAGATAAACTCACAAGGAGTGTAGATGGGAAAATGCACTTGGTTCTTTTTTTCCCCAGGGATGGGGAACTAAAAACTAGAGGGCATAGATTTAAGGTGAGAAGTAGAAGATTTAAAAGGGATCCGAGGAGCAACTTCTTCATGTAGAGGCTGGTGCATATATAGAATGAGCTGACAGAGGGAGCAGCTGAGGCAGGTGCAAGGACAACATTTTAAATAAAACGTTGGATGAACACATTATGTAAGATGGATTTAGAGGAATACTGCCTAAGGGACCTGTTCCCATGCTATTGTAATATACAATTCTATGGAGGAACTAATTGGGATGAGTAGCACCTGTGAGGAGGGGATGGGGACTGTTGATGGTTCAGGTCAAGGTGCAGAGCTTCAATCCAAAACCTTGATCATTCCTTTCCCTGCTCAACAGCCCTCCACACCAACAGATGCAGCTTAGCTCATTGAATTCCTCCAACAGTTTGCATTTTTGATTCAGATACCAGTATCTCCAGACTCCTGTATTTGCACCCATGGTGCTGGTACAGAAAACAGGGAGCGTACTGGAACCAATCTGAATTTAACCAGATCTAAGACTGGAAACAAGTGAGGACAATCTCACTGAGTAGGACAACGCAGGAAAGGTGCTGAGGGAGAAGGCAGACCACTTCAAAGATGGAAGAGAGGTCAATGTGGGAGCAAGAGGGGTTAAGTACACTGGCCACGGATGCCATTTAGAACTTTGGTTTCAAGGTCTGAAACCAATTGTAGCATTTCAGATCTGGAATTTCAATGAAGACGGCAACAAATAGAAAAGGAGGTGGGGGAAATGTGTGTGTGTGTGTGTGTGTGTGTGTGTGTGTGTGTGTGTGTGTGTGTGTGTGTGTGTGTGTGTGTGTGTGTGTGTGTGTGTGTGTGTGTGTGTGTGTGTGTGTGTGTGTGTGTGTGTGTGCGCGCGCGCGCGGAAGGAGTGGGTTTGACATTTCTCTCTAAACAACTTTTGTGCACTTTCTTTGTTTTGTGGCTATCTGGAGAAGACAAATTTCAGAGTTGTATAGGAATACATGTTTTGATAATAAATGAACCTTTGAATCTCTGAAATGTGGAAATGGATGAATCCTTAGTAAGAGCTTCATTAAGATATTCATAAATTTCAAGAAAGAGCTGAGTGTATACTGCTCAAAACCTTCTTTTCATATGTGGAGAATTAGAATGAAAGGTGCCCAATTATATTCCTCTCACTGGAGGTTTAAATTAGGGCTCATCGTTTGCGTATCTTTGTTATGGTCGCTTCTACAGAAGCAGAGAAGAGCTTTTTGCAGTGGTGGCTTCATTATTGAAACAAAGGGGTGAGCATTACCACATTTAAAAGATGTGCCCATTGTGGAAAGGGAAATACACTGAAAGGATAATGTGCTCGGTGCAGCAGGTCCACTTTAGACAGGATTTTATGAAGACAAAAGCTGCTTGTGCAATTAAAAACATTTCAAGAAATCGTGCATTCGGTCATTAACTCCACTGCACTGTCAATGAATTAGCATGAGATTTATGATAAGGTAAAAACAGGGAAAGGATAAGTTGGCAGTGATCATCGCAGGACAGTCACCCATTGTATCTGTATTTGTATTTGTATTTATTTTATTTCTTACATCCAAGGGAGTAAAAATCTTTATGTTGCTTCTCCATCGCAGTGTACAAGTAATAACGAAGGGAAATGTGGGAAGATATTGCCCAAATACTAAGATTATATGCATAATAGTTTGTATACATGTTTGTACAGTCAGATATGCATTCAGATCAATGTGTATTGATAAATCTGACGGTTGTCCCAGAGCCTGTTGTTGCTGGCCTTAATGCTGTGGTACCATTTATCAAAGGGTAGCAGCTGAAACAGTTTGTGGTTAAGGTGGCTGGATTCCCTGATGATCCTTTTAGGCTCTTTTTATACACCTGCTGCTGTAAATATCCTGAATAGAGGAAAGTTCACATCCCCGATGCGCTGGGCTGTCTGATCCACTGTCTACAGTGCCCGGCGATTGAGGGAAGTACAGTTCCCGTACCAGGCGATGACAAAGCTAGTCAGGATGCTCTGGATGGTGCCCCTGTAGAAAGTCCTGAGGATTTGGGAACTCATGCTGAACTTCTTCAGTTGCCTGAGGTGAAAGAGGAGTTGTTGTGTTTTTATCGTGACACAATCCAGGTGAGATCTTCAGTGATATGTATACTGAGGAACTTGAACAGAAGGAACTTGTATATATCAAGCAATGTTTATAGAAATACATCATAGATGCTGTGGTTATTAAGAATGGAAGTAATGGTAGATGTGGTTACATTCCAAATGCAGGCTGGGGGAGATGTGAAAGACTAAAGAGTGTAGTATCAGTCAGGGTGATAGTAGGTATGGGAGAGAGAAGGTGGAGGTCAAATCTTCAAGACACCAGACAGAAATAATTCATCCTAGCTACGGTTTTCCAACATACTTTCAGTAATTTATCTTGTGCAATTTTCATGGTTTTAATATCCAGTCTACTTTTTTACAATAGGTTGGTTCTAACTCTGGTCTAACCATCATTATGTACTAATCTATAATGACCACTCCATATCCACATAAGACACACAAAATGCTGGAGGCACTCAGCAGGCCAGGCAGTATCTATGGAAAAGAATAAACGGTTGTGGGTTCACCCTGAGGCCCTTCATCAGGACCAAAATAACCTAAAGCATCGACTGTTTACTCTTTTTCATAGAAGCTGCCTGGTCTGCTGTGTTCCTCCAATATTTTGTGTGTATTAACTTGATTTCCAGCATCTGCTTATTTTCTCTTATTTGTGATTCTTTCCAAATCCAAAATGTTCCTGTTTAACTACATTCTCCTGTGTCTTTGCATTGAATATATGCCCTACAATTTGTTTTCCCTCACGATATGCATTAACATACACAGTGACATTAAATTGCACTCATGATAATCTGCTTCTTCACTAATCTGCCTGAACTTTCTTAGTCTTGATCTCAACTAGAAGAACTATGTTGCTACACCTGTTCTGTTTGTCCCTCTCCACTAAACTCCCTCCTGGCACTTATCCTTGCAAGCGGAACAAGTGCCACAAGTGCTCCCCAAACCTCCTCCCTCACTTCCATTCACGGCCCTAAACAGTCCTTCCAGGTGAGGCGACACTTCACCTGTGAGTTTGTTGGGGTCATCTACTGTGTTCAGTGCTCCTGGTGTGGCCTCCTGTATATCAGTGAGACCTGATGCAGATTGGGAGACCGCTTTGCCGAGCACCAACGCTCCAGCCGCCGGAACAAGCGGGATCTCCCAGTGGCCATCCATTTTAATTCCACATCCCATTCCCATTCTGACATGTCAGTCCATGGCCTCCTCTACTGTTGCCATGAGGCCACACTCAGGTTGGAGGAGCAACACCTTATATTCCCTCTGGGTAGCCTCCATCCTGATAGCATGAACGTTGATTTCTTGAACTTTCAGTAATGACCTGCCCCTTCACCATTCCCCATTCCCATTTCCCTCTCTTACCTTATTGCCTTACTGCCTATTACCTTCCTCTCATACCTCAGCCCCTGTTTCTTTCTTCCATGGCCTTCTGTCCTCTCCTATCTGATTCCTCCTTCTCCAGCCCTGTATTTCTTTTGCCATTCAACTTCTCAGCTCTTCACTTTAACCCTCCTCTGCCTCCCAGTTTCACCTATCACCTTGTGGTTCTTCCGCCCCCTCCCCTCTTGCTTACTCTGACTCCTCATCTTTTTTTCCACTGCTGATGAAGGGTCTCAGCCCAAAGCATCGACTCTACTATTTTCCATAGATGCTGCTGAGTTCCTCCTGCATTTTGTGTGTGTTGCTTGGATTTCCAGCATCCACAGATTTTCTGTTGTTTGTGATTACAGTAGATGAGTTACCTTGTTCTGAGGCCATAAGATACAGGAGCTGAATTAGATCATTTGGCCCATCGAGTCTGCTCCACCATTTGATCATGGTTGATCCATATTTCCCCTCAGGCCCAATCTCTCTAATCCCTGTATCCCTTCATGCTCTGACCAGTCAAGAATCTATCAATCTCTGCCTTAAATGTACATGAAGATTTGTCCTCCATGGCTGCTTATGGCACTGAATCCTCCAGATTCACCTCTGGCTAAAGAAATTTCTCCTCACCTCTGTTCTAAAAGGATGCCACTCCATTCTGAGACTGTGTCCTCTAGTCTTCAACTCTCTCACCATAGTAACAATCCTCTCCACATCCACTCTATCAAGGCCTTCCACCATTGGATAAGTTACAATTAGGTTACCCCTCATTCTCCTGAACTGAACAGAAATGTTATATTAAACTCACTCCCATATCCTGACACACCTAAAGAGGGCTGAACCTCAGAGAGTGTGGGAATTTTAAAAAACTCCAATAAGCATGGAAGTAATTGCACCAATTGCATCTGGGATTTTTTTCTCAATCATTTTAATATCATGACAGCGGACACTGAAATATCTTCATGAAAAATACATTCAATGTCGTGTATTATATTTAGCAAAACTCTTCTGAATTTTCAGTGTTTATTTTTCTCATGTCTCCATTCAATTAGGTGTCTCCTCAATATTCCGCTCAGGTTACACCTTCTGCTGTTGGTTGCTAATTCTAGTGAAGCGTGTGGTGGTACTCCAGGGCCTCTCAGGAGATGACCCATGCTTTCCAACATACATATTTTCATTGCTGAAAGAAATAAGACTGCCAATTAGAATTTTTCAACATTAAGTGTCTGTGTTAAGGTATTTAATCTAAGGGAAGAAAATTGCTCTGTGATGCAAGTGCATCACAAATTGCAGATTTCGTGCTCAGCAGATGTGGAACTCTCCGATGATTGATTGAAGCGTCCTTTCATTAAAATGAGGTCAAATCTGCTCTGTCACTCAGATATAAGAATTGTTTGGCACTATTTCAAAGAAGAATCAGGAGTCAGATTCAGAGCATCGGTTATTATGTGCACTTCATTCTATATTGCCAGAATAGATAAGCTTGTCCCTGTAATAAAACATCATGGAGCTGCAGACGCTGGAGTAAGAACAGTAAATGCTGAAAGAAACATTTGTGCAGAAAGAAGCTGATAATTCAGGTTGGTGGCCTTTCACCAGGAACGCACGTGCAGTAAATGGTGACGGAGGAGAGACAAAGAGAAAGCCTGTAAAAGGGTAAAGGCAGTAATGGTGAGACACCTTCTCCCCCAGTCACTATCAAAAAAATACTTGGTTTATCAAATTCTACAATGCTGTTTGGAATACATCAATGATTTTCATGAAATAACCTAAAAATTAGGCAGAAGCCAAGGTCTGGCTGTGGAACAGTTTCTGGAAATATCGATTAAGAAAGGTCCCTATATTATTTTGCATGTTGATGTAACACTTACTATGGAACTGATTGATATCAATTGCAAATAGATCAGCATTGATACCATTTCAAAGTAGGATTTTATCTATCAAATATATGTTTTCTTCACTACTTATGTCCTCGGATTGGTCGGCAATGACATCTCCTTCCACTTCTGTACTTCCATTTCCTCAGTCAAAGGATTCCCACCTGCCATGATTGGCCACTTTGTCCACCCTACCCATTCCTTTTCATATTCTTCTTTCACCACTTCCTCTCCCTCTCAGAACCATATCTTTATTATTTATTGAGTTACAGTGCAGAATAGGTCCTTTTGGCCCTATGAGCCACGTCGGCCAGCAATCCCCCAATTTAATTCTAGCCTAATCACGGGACAATTTACAATGATCAATTAACCTACTCACCAATACATCTTTAGACTGTGGGAAGAAACCGTAGCACCTGGAGGAAACCCACGTAGTGACAGAGAGAATGTATAAACTCCTTAAAGGCAGCAGTGGGAATTGAACCTGGGCCACTGGTACTGTAAAGCATTGTGTTAACCACTACTTTACCGTGCCTTAACTAAATTAAAGATAATTAACCTAAATTAAAGATAAAATTAAAGGTAATTAAAGATAGTATGTCCTTTATAGGTATCCATTAGCCTCGTGAGACCATGGATTTGTACCTTGGAAGGTTTCCAGGGCGCAGGCCTGGGCAGGGTTGTATGGGAGACAGGTAGTTGCCCATGCTGCAAGCCTTCCCCTCTCCACGCCACCGATGTTATCCAAGGGAAGGGCACTAGGACCAATGCAGCTTGGCACCTGTGTCGTCACAGAGCAATGTGTTGTTAAGTGCCTTGCTCAAGGCCACAACACGCCGCCTCAGCTGAGGCTCGACCTTCAGATCACTAGACCGATGCCTTATCCACTAGGCCACATGCCAACACTAGTATGTCCTAGCGCCCATAAGAGGAGCCCATTGCCTTTAATATATCTTGTTTCTCTTGTTCTCAAACAAACATTGCCTTATCATTCTACTGTAATTGCAGTTAGTGTGCACACTTCAATACCTTACCAGGTATATTCTCATAATTAACCTGCTGTTCCGCCCTCCTCTCTTCCCCCCTGCTTTGCTACATACATTCAGAGTCAGACACCAGAGTTTAGATTAATTTCATTCTTTAAGTGTGAGCGTGTGATTGTGTTTCATGGTCTGCTGTTTCATGCTGTTGTCTCCTGGCAGTTCCTTGGCATCTGCTGGGTCCTAAACCGAGCTAATGTCCTTGGGTTGGCTTTATGGTGCCTTTCCTGCCATACACGGCAGAATATTCCACTTCTTTATTAATAAGTGTGTAAATGTATGTATGTTGTTTGTATACTGTATTTAATATAAATACTTCTGTTTATTTTTCAATATGATTGTAACTACATTGTGGAGTGCATCATATTCTAATTCATGTGCAGTCTTAAGTTAACTTTGTTGGTAACTGAAGATGTTATGTCCCAGCACCTATAGAAGAAGTTTATCACCCTCAGTATGGGAAAGAGATAGGGGTTCCCAGGAGTTCATACTAAACAAGAATAGGTACAGAGCTATTATTATTGTGTTTCTTGTAGATATCTTTTTGTAAATATTGGCATTTTTTCACTACATTCAATCATTTTCACTAATTTTTGTAAATTTAGTTTTTGACATACCTAATATATACCCTTGCACTAAAGTGCCAAGCGATTCCAGCTGTTTTTTACTTTGGTAAAATTAAAGGTCATAACCCCTATTTTTAACATAAGATGCCAGGGGAAGGATGACTGGTTGCAAAGGGTGCATTCAACTCAGGGGAGAGTGAGATTGCAGTACCAAGTCAGGAAACTCCCTGAGGCTAAAAATGAAGCAGATGCCTGGGAAACAGTGGGGACCTGAGCCAAACTCAGGCCAGAAGTAGAGGAGCCTTCAAGTTGTACACTACTGAACCCTCCCGGGTAAGCCTGTTCAAAGACTTTGTCTGCCCAGCAGAGGAGAGATGAAGCTTTTAGTAAGGAAATCCAAAGCCCGTGGACATCTGTTGAGGTGATAAACCAGCCTGAGCCACCTGGCTCCACATCTGACCAGCCCTTCAACACTCCTGTTCTGCAGGAGAAGGGTCCCAAAATGTCTTCTTATCAACAGGGAGACGATATTGAGAACTATCTCCTCAGGTTCGAAAGGATGGTCCACATGGGAGTGGTCAGAGCAAGAGTGGGCCTGCAAGCTAGTGCCACTACTGATGGGGAAAGCTCTCAAAGCCTACATTGCAATGGATGAAGTGAGGCCCAACAACCATCCTGGCCTGAAGGAGGCGTTGCTGGATAGATTTTTGACAACTTGGCAGAAACCTCTCACCAACATTTCCGATCCACTGCTCTACCATCAGGGGAGTCACCCACTGAGAGGTATCATCGCCTGAGGGGTCTCTACCTCCGATTAGATTCAAGCAGAGCAGAAGTCTAAGGAAGATGTTGATGAAGCCATTGTTCTGGAGCCGCTGCTGTGGGTTATTTCTCCAGCCGCCAGAACATGGGTCCAGGAGCACGAGCCAATGGCTGGCTCACTTTGTCCTGACCTGCCCTGCATTAAGAACCTTTGGTCGTTTCTGCTAAGACTTTTATTTGTTACCTTTGTCAGCAGTCAGGATACAAATCCTCTGTGTGCCATCTCAAGTAGCCCAAAGTGTCAGATCTGCGCAATGTACCAAGAGAAGATGATGATGATAATGACTGTAATGATTGTGAGTATCATAATGAAAAGCAAGTGGGACGTGAAGACAAAGAGCCTCACATAATAGTAGTCAAAGTTAATGGAAAACCTGTTGAAGCTCTTTTAGGTTCTGGATTAATGAATTAAGAAAGATTATGTCCCTGCCTTTGGTGTTGACTATAGTCACCAAACACTGGAAGTCTGAGCCACTGACAGAATTCATTGCCACAGATCTCTGAGCAGGCCAAGTCACTGGGTATATTTAAAGTGAAGGATGATAAGTTCTTGATTTTTTTAGGGCATCAGAGGTTATGGGGAGAAGGCAGGAGAATGGGGTTGAGAGGGATAATAAATTAGCTATGGTGAAATGGCAGAGCAGAACAGATCAGCCGAATGGCCCTATCCTTCTCCTGTGTCTTATGGTCTTATTACATATTTTCATTCAGGTAGAGCGGCATATTGGACTGCAAAGCACTGCAGCATGTGGTGAAAACTGCCCAGTGGATTATCAGCACCCAATTGCCCACCGTTGAGAACATCTACCATAAACGCTGCCTGGGCAGAGCGAAAATCATTATCAAGGATGCATCTCACCCTAACCATGGACCTTTTACTCTCCTCCCATCTGGTAGACGCTACAGGAGCCTCCGCTCCTGCACCAGCAGGCACAGGAAGAGCTTCTCCCCTGAGGCTGTGACCCTGCTGAACCTCACATCACAGCGCTAAGCAGTATTGCACCCATAGTCTCAGTACTTTTAAATTTGTGTGCTGTAGCTCTTACTGTACTTTTTTATTCGTAGTTATTTTGTAAATAACACTATTTCTGGTCAGATGCTAACTGCATTTTATTTGGCTTTGTATCTGTACTCGGCACAATGACAATAAAGTTGAATCTAATCTAATCTAATCTAAAGCAATAACAATGGAGAATAACATGCGACAGCTGAAGAAGTGCAGTGTGGATAAACGATAAGGGGTCAGGCTCATAACAAGTAAGACTGTGTGGTCAGGAGTCCAATTTATTGTAGTAGAAAACCATTTAATATTCTTATAACAACCAAATTGTGATGTGCTGAGCTGTGTTTACAACTCTGCAGTTTCTCACAGTCACGGTCAGAGCATTTGCCATATGCATCCAGATAGGATGCTTTCTATGGTAGATTGATAAAAACTGATAAGGGCCGACAGGGACTTGACAAGACCTTTTAGCCTTCCAAGGACACAGAGGCATTGGCCATGACTTCAGCATGGTTGGACCAGGACTGAAGAGTTGATATTCAAGCCTCCAATAGGACCAAGATCTCAGAACAATTTTTTTTGAATCATTCTCTGAACAGTTCCTTCACAGAAAGTTTGTTAAGAGATTCCGGAGAAAACCTTAGAGAAATCTTGTTTAGAACTTGAACTTTGCTCTCCATTATCTAAATGTTGAGGCACCAACTTAATTGTACTTTGCAAATGTGCTGTTCATTCGGCTGCATGGTGGGAATCAGGTAGCTGCTCATATACCTTCACAGGAAAGTGGGGATTGTCAGGGAGGTATTACCCTCATCAGCTGATACCTGTCGCACAGTATCTCAGGCAGATATTACAATTCCTGCTGTCCCCACAGAAGGTGACAGATTTTCCAGTATATTGAAATGGATGCCCATTCTTGGACCAAGTGACTACTTTACCAGTCACTTTCAAATTGACCGCCATCCTCAATCTCAGTATCTTGGGGTCAAGCCTCGTTTTCCAGGCTAATAGTTAATTTATCAACAGCATCATTGAAGTAACTGGAGCAAGTAACCTACAGCCTCTTACCAAAATATTTCACCGTCACCTGTTTTCCACCATTCAGTCGCTCCTAAACACGCTGTTAGAGCAGAACGTCACAGTAGATCAAGGGAAGTTAAAGTGATTAATTCTCATATGGAAGTTTGGGCCAAGTTGTTCAGAATGTTCTTTGCTGAGACACACTGTTAGGTCTTTGTTCCAGGAAACTTGGGTCCTGAGGGTTTTTGAATTCTCCCAAATTGCACTTTCTACTTGCTGCCCTTTCTTCATCCTTAGAGCTTTCAGCTTAACGCTGAATCAAAAAGCTTGTGTTCAAGTCCTGCTCCAGGGACGTAACTCCACAGTAGTACTAGCATGGACCTTTGCATGAGATGCTAAACCTAATCTTTGCCTGAGCTGTCAAAAGAGCATCAACTACAACATGTCTGACAGCGCTAAAAAGCTGCGTAGAATTCTCTCTAACATCCTAAACAGCATTCAGATTGCTTTGGGCACTAACACAATCAGAATCAGGCTTACTATTTTTTTCAATGAAGGTTAGCTTTATTTGTCTATTGAAAGATGGAAGCATAAAGCGAAATGCATCGTTTGCATCAAATCCATTCAGCTGGGGTTGTGGTGGTGGGGGGGCAGGTGGGGTGCTGTTCCTGGTCTGGCGCTAACATGGCATGCTGACAATTTATTAACCCTCAATGTAACTGTATGTCTCTGGAATGTGGGCGGAAGCTGGAGCAACCGGAGGAAACCTGGACGGTCATGGGGAGAATGTGCAAACTTCTTACAGATAGCAATGGGAATCAAACATCAATCAGTGATTGCTGGCGGTGTAAAACGTTTGCACTAACCGCTGCGTTACCGTGCTGCCCCAATCCGCAGAGACTCAGACTCCTCTCCTATTCTGAGGTGGAGCAGGCTTCTACAACCTCCTCTACCGTGACCTACACAATAATGAAATGAATCGTATACACATCACTGACATGTGTCATAAAATCTATTGTTTTATGGTAGCAGTAATGTGTAAGCCTTAAAAAACACCATTAGCTGGGAAAAAAAACTAAATTAATAGAGCAAAAGAGAAATATTGAGGTACTTCTATAGATGTATTGTGGAAAGCAATCTGTCAGGCTGCATTGTCGTCTGGTACAGGGTGGGGGTGGGGGCTACTTCACAGGACCAAAAGAAGCTGCAGAGGATCATAAATTTATTTGGCTCCATTTTGAGTACTAGCCTGCAAAGTATCCAGGACATCTTCAAGGAACGGTGTCTCAGAAAGGCAGCATCCATTATTAAGGACCCCCAGCACCCAGGGCATGCCCTTTTCTCACTGTTACCATCAGGTAGGAGGTACAGAAGCCTGAAGGTACAAACTCAGTGATTCAGGAACAGATTCTTCCCCTCTGCTATCCGATTCCTAAATGGATATTGAACCCATGAACACTTCCTCACTTTTAATATATATTATTTCTGCTTTTGCATGATTTTTAATCTATTCAAGATACATATACTGTAATTGATTATTTATTTACTATTTTTCTTCTTCAATATTATGTATTGCTTTGAACTGCTGCTGCTAAGTTAACAAATTTCACGACACACGCCGATGATAATAAGCCCGATTCTGATTCTAGTGTTCATGGATTCATGGACTGTTCAGCAATCAGATGGCGGAGAGGAAGAAGCTGTTCCCAACACATTGAGTGTGAGTCTTAGGGTTCCTGTACCTCCTCCCTAGTGGTAGTAATGAGAAAAGGACAAGTGGAGATGGTGAGGGTTTCCAATCTTTCTGTTGCCGTTTTGGGGCATTTGATAAATGCAATTTAATAACATGTTTTCTACATTGGACATTAGAATCTATACTTCACTGAAGTCTAATTGGCTCCTAAGTGCCTTGGGATGTTGTGTAATGGATATAAAAGGTGTAATGCAAATGTAAGTCTTTGACTTACGAAAACTAAAGATGTGTGCCCCTGCTTGACTTGTATGAGGACTTGCCATTCTTCATCGTCATTGCACCAATACAATCGGATGCCTCATTATGCGTCCTTTATGAACGGTGTCAAGAGGGAAGATAGCTGGCTTCCCCCAAAGTCCCTTTAGGAGGTCTCAAACCGACACATCTGATAAACGGTTTGCTGCTTGCCCCTGCTGGAGCAGTTTGAAAATAAACAGTGAGAAGAGTCCGCCAAAACTGAGACTCCCCTCGCGTTCTGAGGTGGAGCCAGCTCCTACAGCTCCGCCGCTGCCTCAACTGTGAACTGAACGGCAGTGAAAATGAATATTGCACAGTCAGTAAACAAGTAGGAAGTGAAACCCCAACAATGAAAATGAATGAAGAACACAGTACTGCTCCAGGCAAAGCTATCATTCAGGTTACCTTGTCAGATGGTACAGATCTCCAACGGAACCATGAAACATTTCAAGTGCTGTGAACATACTTGATGAATAATTACAGTATAAAGAAAAATACAATATCATTTTTATATACTGTGTTTGGGCCTAATAACAATTTGTAGAATCGCCTTGAAGGAGAAGATCAGTATTCGTGTTTTTACATATTGAGTACACAGGAGCAGTATATTGATATTCAATGGAATCAGTTGTTTAGACCTCTAAGAGGGACCAATGAAGAAACTAAATCACCTGGGCTGTGTCTTGAAATGCTTCATTCTTTTTTTTCTATGAAGTGCACTTTAAGAAATGTGCTAAAGTGAGTTGCATAAAAGCCATTCATTTCCGGACACTCTCATTTATACAGTGCAACATTTCTGATGTTAGCTGTGGTGGAAATTACAATCGCTCAGTCCCATGTGTAGGAATGATTTCAGTCTAGTTGTCAAACTGTTGAATTGCACATCACACAAGTAGAGAGAAACAATAAATCTCACTATCCTGGCCTTTCACTTGCTCTCTAATATTTTCCTGTTTTCAAATATTTATTCTATTCCCTTTGAATGTTACTGTTGATTTGCTTCCTCTGTTATTTCAAGCTGAGCTTTGCAGGTCATGACATCTTGCTACATAATAATACCTTTTCTCTTCTCCTGTAGGAGGGTGGGGGTGTCATTTGCCAGTTTTCCCTTATCTATGCCATTTGGTTACTGCCCCTTCAGTTAGCAGAAATAGGTTATCCCTACCTATCAGTAACTCAAATACCTCATACCTCAGTGTGACATTTCCTGCTGTTCCACTAATTCAACTAATTTGGCATCTGTTGTTCATGGTTTGATTGCCCTGAAAGCTGCAAGAATAGTGTCAGCTGTGGCTGAGTTCATGGCCTTGTGGCTTCTGTTGGAACATTGTGGGCTGAAGTCCTGCTTCACTAACTTGAACATAAAATTAACCAGAAAATGTTAGTCAGCTCCACCATGGGCACTAGCCTCTGTAGTATCCAAAACATCTTCAAGGAGCGGTGCCTCAAAGAGGAGGTGTCCATCATTAAGGACCCCTATCACCCACGACATGCTCCCTTCTCATTGTTACCATTAGGAAGGAGGTACAGAAGCCGGAAGGCACGCACTCAGTGAATCAGGAATGGTTTCCTCCCCTCTGCCATCCGATTTCTGAATAGACATTGAACCAATGAACACTACCTCACTACTTCCACATTTCTGTTTTTGCACAACTTAGTTAATTTAATATATATATATATATATATATGATTACCATAATTCACAGTTTTTTCTACATTATCATATATTGCATTGTGCTGCTGCCACAAAGTTCACAATCTTCATGACCTATGCAGGTGATATTAAACCTGATTCTGATAAAATCTGGTTGATTATACTCTATTCAGACAGTGACGTGCACTGCTGGAAGCATCATCTTTCAGAGATGTTAAAATGTAGGTACTGTCTTCTCTCACAAAAGATCTCTCAGTGCTTTTGTATGAGATAGTAGTGTATATCCTATCTGACGGACAGCATATAGCTTTGGTCTCCATTTGTAAGGAAGAATATACCTGCACTGGAGATAATGCAGAGAATATGCATTGGTTTGAATACTGGGTTGTTATATTGAGTCACAAAGTTATTCAGCATGGAAAATGGCCCAGCTTGCCTTCTCCAACCAAGTTCTCTACTTGAGCTCATCAACACAAGAGATTCTGTAGATGCTGGAAATCCAGAATAACACATACAACTCAGCAGGTCAGGGAGCATCTATGGAGAGGACTAAAAAGTCAATGGTTCAGTGACTATTCAGTCATCTCCTCTCCACAGATACTGCCTGTCCTGCTGACTTCCCCCTGTATTTTGTGTGTCTCTACTTGTGCTAGTCTAATTTCCCTGCATTGGGCCGATACCTTTCTAATCCTATCCATGTCTTTTAAACACTGTAATTGTACCATCCTTAGTTACTTGCTCTGCAAAATGACTTTGTGTGCATAAAAAAAATGTAGAGCTTGGGTTTCATTCTTTAGGAAGTTTATTTATTCTGATCAGGTCTGCTGAGGTGTATGTCTGTAAATGTGCAAATGTGTTTTACATTTTGTTGAGCACACTGATGTAAACTGAGGAAAACTCCGATTTCAAACCTCCTCTGCCTTGCGGCTATACCCGCTCACAGGAAAGGCTTTGGGAGTAAATCCCGAGGAAAAATCCGGAGTTGGAGTCCCGAAGGCGGCTGACTGCTGTACCCAGCACCGGCACGGCAACTCCTGCGATGCTGCTGGCACCAAACTGTACTGACTTTCATCGTTCCGATAGACCTGTCATCAGCATGGAGAGGCGCGTCCCACTGCATGGGCAACAGACCGATCTCCATATCAACTCTGCCCTGGCTTGCGCCCTGGAGAGGCCACTCCAGCCTTACAACCTGAGGTGAAGTACCCATGATCGACCACGACCAACGGAGATGTAAACTAGGCAATGCAGCAGCCATTTTGTATTCAGCATGCCTCCACATTTAGCAATGTGACAGTAATCAATGAGGGGGGCTAAATGAGGTGAGGGTGACCAATAGGTCTTAAACCCTCGGTGAGTTTGGGTTTGCCTAAAGCTAGCGAAGGCTGAACCCGGTAGACTGTGCAGAGGTAACCATTAGTTTGGCTGAAAAGGCAGGGAGGTGGACCCAGCAAGGCACTAAAGAAGTCATTGTCATCTCTGCATCTGACTCCGTCTGCAGCTGTCTTGACTCTGTCTTGCCACTGGATACAGATGGTCTCAGATGAGTGAGTGAGGTCTTCCTCACTTTAAACAGCAGCCCTTTTCGGGAATGCTCTGTTTGCCACCATGCTCTGAGGAAGGGGTTAGAAAAAGTGCCCTAAACATTGCCTGCTCCATTCTTTCCTTGGCCAGTTCACCACAGCTGGTGGGGAGCCTTTCACTGTGATCGAAATACGTCAAAGAGAAAATGGAGGACTACTTCTCTCACCCTCTGCGCATGAATGTACGCACGCTGTTGGACAGTCGATGCTGACAGAGCTCCAAGAAGAGCTGCTCTAATAGGGAGAGAATTAGCCTGATATCATAGGCCAGAGTGAGACCCAGCTTGCAGGAAAGGGTAAACTTTGTGAAAGGGGCATGGGATGCACATTATTTTGGAGTGGAAGAGGACATCAGGTCCAATTTGAGGCTATGGGTTGGATTTGCAGTGAAGATGGAGATTGCTAGACTTCCAAATGGTGCAGAAGTCCGCTCATGGCCACGAAACTCTGGCATGGTAGGAAGCATTTCACCATCGTCAGCACTTACGCTCCAACCATGACCAATGCGGTTGACGTCAAGGACAATTTCTATGAGGAACTTCACTCAGTCATTGCCACTGTTCCCAAAGTGGACATGCTTATGATCCTTGGTGACTTCAACACATGAGTAGGCTCTGAAAATACTACCTGCATGAGGACATTGGGAAACATGGCGTTGGTTGCCGCAACAGTAACAGTCTTCTACCTCTCCAGACATGTGCCGAACATGAATTCTTGATCACCAATAATGCCTTCTGCCTTCTCACCCATAACAGAGCTTTGAGAATGCATCCCCGGTCTCAGCACTGTTATCTACTTGACCATGTCATTGTCAGGCAGGACGTAACGGTGACAAAATCTATGTGCGGTGCTGAATGCTGCACAGACCACCATCTCTTTGTTTCTAGACTGAACATCCATACCTAGCTCAAGAAACGCCCACAAGGAAAGAAAGCCCCAAGATGGCTGAATGTCCTCAACATTGAGTGGCAAGACAGAATCTTGACACTGAGGTACTTAACAAGGGGGGCCTGCCCTGTAATTACACGATCCTGATGTAGTCTCAGTTACACTGGGCAGACCACATAGCTGGTGTGCCAGACCATGAGTGAAGTAGAAAGGAAAATGTTCCCTTGGAGGCTAATGGAAACACTATAAAGATACCCCAAAAATTTCACTGAAGGCCTGTAGCATTTCAATCCAGGTAAATAGGAACATATCACCAGGATGGGGATATGTGGCACTAGAGGAGTGACACATGAGGCAGCAAGGATGATTGTAGCAGAGAGATGTAGGCTGGGTAGGAAAATCCAAGCCAGTGACCCTGAACCCTACATGGCTGCCATCTTTCATCCGCACTGCCAAAGAGGTTTTGTGCGTGGATTGGCCAGTCTAGCCATCTACGTACTCGCACACCAATCCAGCCCCTACCAGTCGAGGATGACTAGAGTGGTTCTCATCATTGCACGATGGATGAACAAACAACAGTAACCAGGGATTCTGCTTCAGTCTTGCCAATTGAGTAGTTTATGTTGGGCAGGATTTGAGGGGAAATTATCTTTACTTCTTCAAGGTGGTCCCATGGGATTCTTTACATATTCCTCTAAATCTGCACTGAAGTGTTACCTGTGGTACTTCTAGTTACATCACTGACTAGGTATGTGTCTTTTGTGTAATAATTAAACTGAAGCTCTACAAAATATGTTGCCCCCTACGTTATGGAAAATATAAGGCAGGATCAATCTTTGGACAAACCCCCAATGATTTTAATTAAGGTCCTTGTATCTAAGACCAATCAAGTTATTGAACTGATGTTTAGTTCTCAGCATTTAGTCACTAGATCAGGGGTTCATAACTTTTTTTATATGCCATGGACCAATATCATTACCAAGTTTTGAAGCCCTGAACTAGGTGAATATAGTTGAGTGAAATTTTAAAAAGCATTCAAGAAAATTATTATCTCTCATTAAAGTGTAGAAGTGTCCTGATTTTTTATTTTTGTTTTGGAAACCCTAGACAGTAGCTCGATTCCTGCAATACATAATAGTGTGACACCACGGGGGGGGGGGGGGGGGGGGGGGAGGGTGGTTGGCGGCCCACCCCTGCAGTTCTAATGACCAGCACAGTTTATTGTTCTTGTGTTAAAATTCTTTTATGGGATTATGATGGGAAGTTCCAGTTCATTTATTGTTACAGTTAGCTTGGGTTATACAGTTATTTGCTTGTGCATTTATGGGTCACCCTAAATGGAACTGGGGTGGGTGATGGTCCCCTCCCCTGTCTCTATTAGTCTGGTTGGGTCTCTCTTCAGGTCCTGGTTCCCAGTCTGTTCTGTGTGTATCACAATAAAATGGTTGTTGAGTTTAATGAACTTCCTTGTCTGTCATTATGGACCAAATGCTTGCCACAATATAATAAGCCTGATGTAGGGAATTATATTATGCCAACCACTTTGAATGTATAGATCAATTATACAGTACAAAGGTCAAAGCCATATAGAGGAGATATTAGATAAGTTGGCCTAAGTGTTACACATGCCCAAATACCTCCCTCCTCACTTTTATTCAGCACATCAAACAGTCCTTCCAGGTGAGGCAACACTTCACCTGTGAATCTTCTGGCATTGTCTAATGTTTCTGGTGCTCCTGATGCAGCCTCCTCTACATTGGTGAAGCCTGCTGTAAAATGGGGGGGACCACTTTGTCAAGCACATCTGCTCCATCCGCTAAAAGCAGAACTCCCTGGTGGCAAAACATTTTAAATCCGATTCCTATTTCCTTTCCAACTCGTCGGTCCATGGCCTCCTCTTGTGCCAAGGTGAGCCCATTCTCAGGGTGGAGGAGGAACACCTTGTATTCCATCAGGGAAGCTTGCAACTTGATGGCATGAATATTGATTGCTCCTTCTGTTAAAACATTTTTTCCTTCCCCCTCCTGTCTTCTTCTATTCCCTACTCTGGCCTTTTTCTTCTTCGCAGCTGCCTATCACTTGCCTCTGGATCCCCTCATTCTTCCCTTTCTCCTATGGTCTACTCTCCTCTCGTATCAAAGTCCTTTTTCTCCAGCCCTTTACCTTTCCCACCCACCTGCCTTCCCCTGTCACCTTCATTCTAGCCTCCTTCTCTTCCCTCCCCCACCCCCAATCTCTTTATTCTGGCGTCTTCCCCTTTCCCTTCCAGTCCTGATGAAGGGTCTTGGCCTGAAACATCGACTGTTTATTCATTTCCATAGATGCTGAGTTTCTCCGGCATCTTGTATGTGATGCATTAGGTAAGTATATTCTCTGAACTGATTCTGTAGCACGAAAGAACAATAAAAGAATTTTATGTCGTTTCACCCTCCTGAGCAGGGGCAAGTCAACTGAATGAACGTGTTTTCAGATAAACAGATAGCAGAGGACATTTCACCAGATCTGGTATCATTCCTGTAACAATGCGATAGTTTTTTTATTATGTGACTGGTTTACCATCAAGGATGAGGCACGCACTCAGCATCTTAGCAACTCTTTCTTCCCCTCTGCCATCAGACTTCTGAATGGACATTGAACACACGTACACTACCTCACTCAGTCAAGAGGAAAGTACGTTATTGCATTAGCTGTTAGTGAACAGAATACAGAGCTTTCTTTCCCCAGATCTGTTGTAAACATTGAAGTTAAGAATCTTACTTGGACTCTGCTGCATTGAAGAAAATAAATTTTAAAAAAACATACATGCTGATTCTACTGAACTGGATTCTGATAACTATAATGGCTTTAGGAAAAAACTGCCATTGGAAATTAGGTTTTTAAATTTTGGAAAAGAAAATGTGACTCCACCCTGATAGCTATTCTTCTGAGTACAGAAAGTGTTAAAGTAAAGGCCACTTAATACCTCATTAGATGGCAAAAAGAACGCTCTTGCCTTATAGTGATGCATTTCAGATTTTTAAACAGTGGTGATCAACCCTCAAATGTCTACCTTAGTTCTGTCCCCTGGGACTCACCTGATCCAAAGGACAAAAGCTACGTGAAGAGGGTGAGCTGTCTACGGTGCTGGCAGCTCATCCACTTACTTTAAACCAGACCCTGGAGAAACTCCACCCAGCTGTGAGCTGTCCACACTGTCTAAGAGATGGGCCATAAACAAGATAAGCAAGCTTTTGTACAGTAAGGCAAGTATTAATATATCTGTGGAGAACAAAGTCAAATCTGATTTTATTTGACAACCTTGGGAAAAAAAATGCACAAACATTCATGTTCATATACTTAAAATTAAAAGATATACATTTATACATTAAAAGGAATAGCTAGAAAGATTTGAATTGAAGTCTCGAAGAAATGACTTGAAGCATTAATGGACCTTTCACAATGTCAGATTTCTCCAAAGCCCTTTATATCAAATGAACTCATTAGTGAAGTGTATTCATCAGTTAGTGCACAGCAAGTTTCCACAAGCAACAAGATGAAATTACGCAGATAATTTGTTTTAATGTTAGTTGAGAGATAACTACCAGGTATGAAGGTGGGGACAGCTCTGCTTAATCCTCCACTTAGAGCTTATAACATCCAAATGAGAGAGTGGAAGGGCCACTCAAATGCCAGCGCCACATTGCAACAATTCCTCAGTGCTGCTTATCTGCCAGACTCAATCTTTGTGCTCAAGTGTCTGAAATTGGACTTGATCAAGCAGCTCTCTAATCTTGGCAAAATGAGAAGCAGACTTTTTAGTAGGTGATAGTGGTAGGAGGTTTATTCACAGACCGAAACTGCCACAGACAGGAAAAACAGTGAGGAGCTGAATCTTTATCAATCTCTTTCTCTCTTAAGAATAAGTATTTCTGTATTAGAAACATCGTCGGGATTAAAAACAAATATTTCAATGATTGATACATTTGTGATGTTGAAGATTTGGTAACAAGGTACACAATAACATATTTTTATTTCAGAAATCCTGTATCAAACTCCTCATGCTTTATGAAAGGTTAGTGAATCCAAAATCGATCAAAATACTGAATTGATGTTTGATTCTCAAAAGTCAATGGAAAATAAGTAAGCAGTTTGGACATATAATTTGATTGTTGACCTGTCACTAGTGATGAGTAAACATTATATCATTTTAAATGTAGTGTATGACATTAGTTGAACATTGCAAAGATAATTTAATAGAGAAACTGGAATACAAAGAAAAACAGCACAGCTTGCACTACATGGCAGTAAATGAACTACGTAGTTAAGAATCTTTCTACAGAACACATCACTTTTGAAAAGTTATGATGAATCCAGATATTACATATAATAAGTGAAAGAGATTCCAATACTAGAAAGAAATCCTGAAGGAATCTTTTGTAAAATTGCTTTTTGCACAGCAATCATAGAAAATGTCGAAACATCATGCCCCATTGCAATTTCATAAATTAAGTAACAGTTTGAAGAGCTGCTAACACAGACACAAATGCCTTCAAAGTATCACCTTAATGAACAGATTTTATATTGGAAATTTCAATGGAGTCACTCGAAGTTCAACAAGGAGAAAAGGAGAGCAAGCACGGTTTTTTTCTTAAAGCCAATTAGTTAGGATCTCCCACCCGACTCAATGAGCAAGTACACTTGGACATAGATTTAAACTATTCTATGATCACTGAGGACACTCAGTTAGGTAGTCACAGATACGAGGATGGAAATATTAGAGACAGCATTTCCCTTATTTTGTTTTGCTTATTATGATGGCTACTGTAGAATGCTAAAATTCAATCTCAGGTCCGTAGCCAGAAAGAAATTGAAATCAGTCTTTTGTACTTCTCCCTTGATTCCCAACCAAAAGTTTCCAGTAAATGTTCCCACACAAGTCAGTTCTTCCAACTATTGCATGATCAAATACATTGCCGATACTCACTATTAGGACCCATCCCTGATGAATTTCCATTTGAACGATATACCAAAGGACAGCTAGAAGCCAAAGGAACATTCCTGTAGTAAATAAATGCTCCCATAAAGGACAAAAGAGGTGGTGGTAATAGAAAGGCATTGTCAGCATGGGAAAATATCGATGCATCTCTGGAGATAAAGGTACTCTTTCCTGCATCCAGGGAGAATTGCTTTTTCAGGGTAAAAAATCTTGGGGCATTTGGCTGATCTTTCTTTAATGGGTATTAATATTGCTCAGTAGGTCACAGCTCCCCCGCAGACTGTAACAGCAGATTATTTCTTTGAAGGTCTTCCGCATTTCCTGACTGCGGAAAGCATAAATGAGGGGATCGATGATCGAGTTACACAGGATGAGGATTAGGTACATGTTGAAGTGTGACATGAAGCAGATGCAATAAGGGTTTCGGGGGCAGGAGATCATGAGAATGAGGTGCAGGAAGAACGGAGCCCAGCAGACGACGAAAACCCCGAGCAGAATGGTGAGGGTGATGGCCCCTTTCATGTTGGCTGCCTGGCAGATGGCACCGCTGCTAGGCAGAGCAGCGATACGCTTGAGGTGCAGGCGGGCAAGCATGAACATGTGGACATAGAGCGAGGCCATGATGGCAAGCATGGCAAAAAACATGGCGATGAGGCAGATGACCGCGGTGGTGCTCTCTGAATAGATAATGAAAAGGATTCCCGAGCCAATGCAAACCGCCCAAATGCCAGCGATAACAGTCAGAGCCCGTCGCACTGTCATGATGTTGTGGTAGCGCAGAGCATAGAAGATGGTGATGTACCTGTCAACAGCGACGGCTAGCAAGCTACAGATGGAGGCAAGGAGGGAACTACAGATCACCGAGTCAAACACATTATCTATGCTCTTGATCAGCTTGTCTTGAGCCAGCAGGTGCCGGCTTTTCAGCATGGCAATGGTGATAGTCTCCCAAGCATTGGAAACACTTATCAGCATGTCAGCTACTGCTAAGCTGCAGATGAAGAAGTACATGGGGGAGTGAAGGTTCTTGTTTTTGACGATAGCCGCGACGACCAGAATATTTGCCAGCAGGCTGACAATCCCCAGCATGACGAAGACCTCTGTTGAGATCCACAACTGTTCATTGCAACCACTGGAGGATCCATTGCTGTGCAAGATGTTGGCACCAGTGAACCCCGACACGCTCTGGTTCCTGTTCTGGGTGGTATCTGCCGGGCCACGGGTGTATGACAAATCCATGCCTATGACTGAGGATTGCCTGGCTTTGTCACGATAGTTCAGGGAAACATTGTTCTGACTGACGTTTCAGAGCAGGGAATGCAGGTCAAAGGTGGAGCCTCGATTGACATATTCTGTTGCAACACTAGTCCATTCTTGTCACACAGCCTTCATGCTGGTTTCCAAAGTAAAAGGATGACCAAAGCAAATCACTTCAAAGCGAGCCATCAGACAAGCACATGTGGAAAATTACCTTGACTTTTATGCTTTGCATGCGTTGCCTTTTCAACAGTCCTTCCAGGAATTGTTTACATTGGTAGTCGCAGAGCGCACGAAGTCACTGGCTTAAAGCAGGTAGAAAGATGTCATTTTGTTTTCATCCAAAAAGTACGTAGGTACAATTCTCTTTAAAAGCTAGTGTAGCTCAGCGCAGAGAAGCAACAAGAAATCCCCGGTAGGAGAATTAGCAAGGAACGAAAACCTTCCACATTTAACAGACCATAGAAGCTGTGGTGAGCACACTCCACCGCTGCACTGCAGAGCGTCCTATCATGCTCAGGAATAACCTGATTGACAATACTGAATGTAAAACATTTAAGGCAGGCTCTTTGATTCAGTCTCCATGGTGCTTCAATTTCATTTTCAAAGAATTTTGAACAAGACATGCCATAAGTAGCTACATATTATATCTGTTTACTCTTTTGCCAACTAACACAATTAATAATTAAACCCATACATGTTTGATGATTTGTTCTTTGGATAGTGAAGTGTGTCTATATATTTAAACATCTGTTAACTAAAAGGTTCTTGAAAGCTTTATTCATTCTAAAAGCAGCCAAACCTTAATTTATAACATGGCTTTTTCTTTCTGTTTAGATTCATGGAACAAATCTGTTTTAAACTCCAATATCTGCAATTTATTGTGCAGGTATTATGTACTGATGAGTTTGCTTTTTGCTAAAATTTTAAATATTAGCTCACAAATTGTTTCTTTTTAACCTCAGACTCAGAAAGTCTGTGATGTTCATAAAGTTATGAGTGCAGTATCCATTTTCAAGGATATAACTTAATAATTAACATTTAATTATACAGAGAGGAATGTTCAATGCTATCTAGCATGAGAATATTGTATATTTCACTCTGGGATGGATGGACTCACATATCCACATTTTATCCCTGTCTGTCAGCACTTTAATTTTAAAATTCTTCTTGTTTCGAACTCTCTTTCCGCTCCATAATGCTGCAGGCTTCTTGAACATCCCTAATCTTAATCACTCCATTTTTGAGAGCTGTGCATGTGAAATGAACAATCAAGTTATTCCCAGAGCTGCAGCCAATTTTTATCCTGCACTAAAAATCGGATTATCAGGCTCCTTTTTGCGGAAATTGGTTGTATTCTAAAATACAACCATAATGTAATTTCAAATTACTTTCTTGGGTTTAATGTGTATCAGAATGTTAAAATGAATATTAAAGTACTACAGATACACAGGTTGTCCTTTGGAACCCTTATCCATACAATTTTCTTCATTAGGTGCTTCCCACTAGGAAGAAAACAAGTAAACATGGAGAAAACAAGAAAGCGAGATTATAAGGACAAGAAAGTCTGGAATTCCAAAGGAACTCACACAAAATGCTGGAGGAATCCAGCAGGTCAGGGAGCATCTGTGGAAAAGAATAGACAGTCAACGTTTTGGGTTGAGACTTCAGCAAGGCCTTTGACAAAGTTCCACATGGAAGGTTAGTTAAGAAGGTTCAGTCGTTAGGTATTAATGCTGGAGTAATAAAATGGATTCAACAGTGGCTAGATGGGAGATGCCAGAGAGTAGTGGTGGATAATTGTTTATCGGGATGGAGGCCGGTGACTAGCGGGGTGCCTCAGGGATCTGTTTTGGGCCCAATGTTGTTTGTAATATACATAAATGATCTGGATGATGGGGTGGTAAATTGGATTAGTAAGTATGCCGATGATACTAAGGTAGGAGGTGTTGTGGATAATGAGGTGGGTTTTCAAAGCTTGCAGGGAGATTTATGCCGGTTAGAAGAATGGGCTGAACGTTGGCAGATGGAGTTTAATGCTGAGAAGTGTGAGGTTCTACATTTTGGCAGGAATAATCCAAATAGAACATACAGGGTAAATGGTAGGGCATTGAGGAATGCAGTGGAACAGAGAGATCTAGGAATAACAGTGCATAGTTCCCTGAAGGTGGAGTCTCATGTAGATAGGGTGGTGAAGAAGGCTTTTGGAACGCTGGCCTTTATAAATCAGAGCACTGAGTACAGAAGTTGGGATGTAATGTTAAAATTGTACAAGGCATTGGTAAGGCCAAATTTGGAATATTGTGTACAGTTCTGGTCACCGAATTATAGGAAAGATATCAATAAATTAGAGAGAGTGCAGAGACGATTTACTAGGATGTTACCTGGGTTTCAGCACTTAAGTTACAGAGAAAGGTTGAACAAGTTAGGTCTCTATTCATTGGAGCGTAGAAGGTTGAGGGGGGATTTGATCGAGGTATTTAAAATGTTGAGAGGGATAGATAGAGTTGACGTGAATAGGCTGTTTCCATTGAGAGTAGGGGAGATTCAAACGAGAGGACATGATTTGAGAGTTAGGGGGCAAAAGTTTAAGGGAAACACGAGGGGGTATTTCTTTACTCAGAGAGTGATAGCTGTGTGGAATGAGCTTCCTGTAGAAGTAGTAGATGCCAGTTCAGTTGTGTCATTTAAGGTAAAATTGGATAGGTATATGGACAGGAAAGGATGGAGGGTTATGGGCTGAGTGCGGGTAGGTGGGACTAGGTGAGATTAAGAGTTCGGCATGGACTAGGAGGGCCGGAATGGCCTGTTTCTGTGCTGTGATTGTTATATGGTTATATGGTTATATATCAGGACTGAGAAGGAAGGGAGATGATGCCAGAATAAACAGCTGGGGGAGGGGAAGGAGACTAGCTGGAAATGATAGGGGAAGCCAGGCGGGGGCAGAAGGTCAAGGACTGAAGAGGAAATCTGATAGGAGATGGGGAGTGGACCATAGGAGAAAGGGAAGGAGGAGGAGCAAGTAATGGGCAGTTAAGAAGAGGTTAAAGGTCAGAGTGGGGAATAGAGGAAGAGTGGAGGTGGGGGGGGGTGAAATTTGTTTACTGGAAGGAGAAATCGATAGTTATGCCATCAGGTTGGAGGCTATCCAGACGGAATACAAGGATGTTGTCAGGACTAAAGAACGTGAGTGAAAGGGAGAAGCTGCTTCTTCCTTGGGATGTAGGATAATGAGCGAGGATCTTATAGAACTGCTTAAAGTTAGGATAAGATTGACAAGGTGGATGCTAACAGTCTTTTCCCTAGGGTACTGGATGCCAAAACTAAGGGGCATAGATTTAGGGTGAGAGTGGAAAGATTTAAAAGGGACCCGAGGAGCAACTTTTTCATGCAGGGGGCATTGAGTAAATGGGCTGGACTGCCAAGGAAGTGATTGCGACAGGTACAACTAGATCATTTAAGAAGCATGTGGACAGGTACATGGAGGGGGTGGAACTTGTGGGGATATGGGCCAAATGCAGGAAATTGGGTTTAGCTGTGTGGGCACTGTGATCAGCACGGACAGGTTGGGGCAGATGGACATGTATCCATACTGTATTGCTCTATGATTCTAGTTTACTTATCCCAACATACCCAGCCTGGAATTATACTCAGCATGAACTTCCCCGTGTTCAATATCTCTGTACTGCATCGGAAGAGTCAGTCTGGACCATTGCGGCAATGCTGAGCCATAGGGAAATTCCCATTCCCTCATTAATTATCCCCGTAGCCACTTCACCTCCTCTCGGGTTCTACCACTCACTCAAACATTCAAGTCAATTTGCTGTTGCTACATTATCAATCAATCAGATGATCTTTGGTTTGTGGGTGGAAACCGGCACCCCAAAGGAGAAGTTTGCCAACTCTCTGCTGGTAGAGTTGTTGAGGCTAATCTCTGAATATCCCTTTGATCCTTTCCCCTCTGATTTATTTATTTAAGACTTTTTAACTAAATAATACACTCATTGCCAGAAATCCTAACTGCAGAATCTGCCTCCATAGATGGATATTGGCACTTTGTAAATAATTTGAAATATGATTTCAACAGTGTCTTTGTTCTTAGCAATTTTATTATGATCTAATTATTCATTAGAGAGCAAAATTCAAAGCGTGAGAGCACTGAAGATACAGAATTTCAATATAATTTGCAGGCACCCTGCATTGATCAGTCACATTAGTAGCTTGTTGCCACAAGAATTTGTCTTTGAATTCATTGCTTGATTAATTCATTGGACTGTAAATCATGGAACAGAAATGCAAGTGGTTTTACAATCTGCAAGGATTACTGTTAACTTAATTGAATATTATTAGACTCCGAGCAGCAAATTCAGGTATAGTATATTGAATTCCTTCATCCAAACCACTGATGTATATTTTGAATAGCTGTGGTCCTCGCACCGATCCTTGCAGAATCCTAACACAGTGAAGTCTACCAACCAGGAAATTGTCTGTTTAGTTCTCTTCAATTAATTAATCCTCTATCTACACAAGAATATTAACCACAATATGATGGATTCTGATTTTGTTTAATAACTTCTTATGTAGTTCTTCGATAAGGGCTCTCTGAAGTCTGAAGATTCCACAATAAACTGATTTGTCCTTTTCTACTCCTCTAGTCACAATCTCCTATACTATCTCCTAATCCAATAACCTATACCATCAGCTTGTCACTCCACCGCATCACATAGTTTCTTCTTATGCGTTCCCTCAGGACTGAGAAGACTTGTGGGTGTCGATGAGCCTGTTGAGCCCAACATGGGAAATGCAGATTCTTCCCCAGGTGGGACAGGTGGTGGATGTTGGTGTAGGTTGGTGACTAGCTCCTTCTGCTGTTTGTGTGGGCCTCTGTGAGCTTCTGATGCGTAGCCTCGAAGTTCTCACTACCATCCTGATTGCTTTTTAAATGCTCAAAGTAGACTATTTAGCTTCAGCCATTTTCCTGTGGTCGTAGTTATTCAGTTCACTAAGTCATCAGTCCCAGTCCAAATGAAGTGGAACCATTCTCTCTTTCCCCAGTGCAGGAGCTGGTACCCCAGGAACTGAGAGCCATGATTCCCTTGCAAATCACAGCCACATATTCAATACTCTGATTTTATTTATCTGATATAACTTGGATGTAACTGCGCTGGTAATTCCCCGGTCATACTGATAGTAAGTGTTACTTTTGTTCTGCTTTTGTACCCTGTTGCTCATAATACTTCATCAGAACTACTGTCTTTGTTCTAAATATGTAATTTCCAAAAAGACTAGGACAATTGTATTTTCACTTACACCCTCCACAATCCACTCCACTCCTTTCCAGCTCTTGTCAGATTCCCATGGTAGTGGCACCTTGCAGGCAATGCAGCCTTTGAAACTCATGCTTAGAGATGCAAGAAATGGGATCAATACCCCCAACTATTTTATTCCTTATGAGCACTACAATCCTTTTCATTTCCCCAGCAGTCTGGTGGTCAATTTCCACATCCATCTTGCAGTCTCCCTGTCCCCACACAAGCTGTGAAGACAGCATGCCTGTTCTATCCTAGTGATGAGATTCCTGCAAAGCTATCTCATAACTGGTAGATTGCCATACCTTTCAACCAGTGTTGACCAACCAGTTAAACAGGACACAATGTAAGGGCTGTAAATGCCCGTGGAAGAAGGCATTGAGGTTACTTCCCTTCTCCCAAATTCATCAGTATCCAAGTCCTAGACTCCTGCTGATTAATAGTGCGCTACAACTCTTTAAACCACAGTCACTGATTTGCAAGAAAGGTTTCCATGGGTCCATGGCTTCCATCAACTCCCATAAATTGCATTTGCATAAGTTCAGCTGTTTAGTCATGCCTAACATAAAATATTTATGTAATTTAACTAATTTGTTTAATTCTTAGCTTATTGAAGATCGTTATTCACAATGTCCACAACAGCAGATGTTGTGCTCAAATGTGATATGTTTTTATCAGGGATCTTAATTTAATTTCTCAGGTGTCAGTATATCACATCACTTTAATTAAAAAGTTCTGCTGCCTGGTTTTCTGATGACATTTTTTTTAAACTAAAGTTTAAATGTTTTCCACTTTGTATCACTGTAAATTGAGCCATTAAAATTAGGGAAAAGTACGATGCTGGAGCACACTTCTGATGAGATGTAAAACTAAACAAAATTAGTAAAGATTCTCAATGAAAATAGATCACTCCCTTATTAACCACATGCCATAACTGCTCCTTTCAGAAGATGCTGTGTCGAAGCTCTTGATACATTTCCATAAAACTACAAGATATAGGAGCAGAACCAAGCCATTTGGTCCATCGAGTCGGCTCTGCCATTTCATCATAGCTGATCCATTTTTCCTCTCAGTCCCAATCTCCTGCCTCCCCACCACCACCCCATATCCCTTCATGCCCTGACCAGTTCAGAATCTATCAACCTCTGCTTTAAATATAAATAAATATACATACAGACTTGGCCTCCACAGCTGCCTGTGGCAGCAAATTCCAGAGATTCACTACTCTCTGGCTAAAGTAATTCCTCCTCATCGTTATGCTAAAAGGATGCCCTTCTATTTGGAGGCTATGTTCTCTGGTCTTAGACATTCCCACCATAGGAAACATCCTTTCCACATCCGCTCTGTATAGACCTTTCACCATTCGAAAGGTTTTAATTAAATCAATCCCATTCTTCTAGATTCCAGTGAGTACAGGCCAGAGCCATCAAACGATCTTCATATGACAAACTATTTATCATAGAATTATTTTTGTGAACTTCCTTTGAACCCCCTCCAGTTTCAGCACATCCTTTCCTAGATAAGGCGCTCAAAATTGCTCACAATACTCCAAGTGAGGCCTCACCAGTGATTTATAAAGCCTCAACATTACATCCTTGCTTTTATATTCTGGTCTACTTGAAATGAATGCTTACATTTCATCTGCCTTCCTCACCACAGATTCAACCTGCAAATTAACCTTTAAGGAATCCTGCATAAGGACTCCCAAATTCCTTTGTGCCTCAGTTTCTTGTATTTTTTCTCCATCTAGAAAATAGTCAACCCTTTCATTTCTTCTACCAAAGTGCATGACCGTACACTTCTCAACACTCTATTCCATCTGCTGCTTCTTTGCCCATTCTCCTAGTCTGTCTAAGTCCTTCTGTAGGCTCTCGATTTCCTCAAAACTACCTGCTCCTCCATCTATCTTCATTTCATCTGCAAACTTTGCAACAAAGCTATTGATTCTATGTTTACATATCAAAATAAACTTTATTCATAATAAAGAGGTGTTTACGAGAATAAACCATGCAACTCTTTTTAATTCGTACATTCACAGTCAATGCATTAAGTGATGATTTATTACATTCCTTAAAACCAATAGTGCTGTTGCCATTCAAGTGGGCCCTGGGGTGGTACAGTACTATAATGATTGAGAAGCTTCCTTAACTAACCCGGCCCTTCCCAGAACAGTAGCGGAAGAACTCTGTACTGTGGTCCTTCCCCACTGAGCCCTTGTGGTTGATGCACCAAGCTTCAGTGCGTTCAGATTCAGTTCAGCTAAATGAGGAATAAATACTCTCTGAGACACTGGGGACAACCTACAGCTTATCAAAACCATGCTCTGGAATCTTTTACACCACCTGAAAATCAGAGGGGTTTGATTACAGGGACAAGCATTATTACATCAAGTTGCACTTCATCTGGTGAAGAGAATAATTAAATTAAACTATTCCTCCACACACACAAAATGTTGGAGGAATTCAGCAGGCCAGGCAGCACCTCGGAAAAGAGTACAGTTGACGTTTCATGCTGAAACACTTTGGCAGGACCCTTTTGGCCCAAAACGTCGACCGCACTCTTTTCCTAGATGTAGCCTGGCCTGCTGAGTTCCTCCAGCATTTTGTGTGTATTGTTTGGATTTCCTGCATCTGCAGAGTTTCTCTTGTTTGTAATCTATCGCTCAACCTATTTTTAATATTCATGAATCAATTTGCCAAGAAGCTCATTTGTCTATTTATGTTAATGAGATGTCTAAGGAATGGTTAGAATACAAAACAAACTAGTAAAACTCAAAAATACCTATGAAGTTATTTTGATCAACAGTAATAAATGTGCTTCACTGTAACATCAGCACATCCTGGTTTGTCTCTGACATTTATTTGTATTGATTTCAATAGTACTGAGTTTTGGAGGTAGAATTACTGGTATTACTGTATTACTGTACAACCTATTTTCAGAAAACAGCCAGGTGTGAATTCTGAGAAATAATACTCAAGGGTAAATTACCAAGTTGACATTTCAGTGTCCTTATCTCCCCTGTCCCTATCTTATATAAGGACATTTGTGAAACAAGAGGGCTTCTAACTCAGCCTTGACTTGAAAAAATGGAAGGGTTTAAATCAGATATCTTTTGGAAAGTCTAAAGCACCACACAGATAATGCTGGAGGAACCTAGAAGGTCAGACAACATCTGTGGAAAAAGAGTAGACAGTTGACATTTTGGGCTGAGACTTTTCTTCAGGATTTTTGGAAAGTTCCTCTTTAGGGACATAGGAACAGGAGGCAAACATTCTGCCAAACATTGAAATCTTGCCTGACAAATCTGTTGGAATTTGAGACAATAACTGGAAGGATAGACACACGGAAGTAGTGGATGTTGTTTATTTGGATTTTCAGAAGGCCTTTGACTTGTTGCCGCACATGAGAATGCTAAACAAGGTATGAGCCAGTGGTATAACAGGAAAGATACTAGCATGAACAGACGATCTGCTCACCAGCAGAAGGCAAAAAATGTTAATAAAAGGAGATTTTTCTGGTTGTCTGCAGATGATTAGTGGTGTTCAGCAGGGGTCCATGTTGGTTCCACTACTTTTCACGATTTAAGGATGATGGAATCGATGACTTGGTAGCTAAGTTTGTAGATAGCTGGAGAAACAGGTAGTTTTGAGGAAACAGGGAGCTTGCAGAAAATCTTGGACAGATTAGCAGAATAAGCAAAGAAGTGGCAGATAGAATGCCCTATCAGGAAGAGAATGATCAAATACATTGGCAAAAGGATTAAGGGCATAAACTATTTTCTAAGTGAGAAACAAATTCAGAAATGCAAAGGGACTTGGGAGTCTTAGTATAGGATTTCTTAAAACTTAACTTGTAAGCTGAGTCTGAGTCTGGAGGCAAATGCATTCATTTCAAGAAGACTAGAGTATAAAAACAGGGATGTAATGTTGAGGCTTAATAGGGCATTGGTCAGACAACATTTGGAGTATTGTGTGCCGTTTTGGGCTTCCTATGGGATGTGCTGGCATTGGAGAAGGACCAGAGGAAGCTTACAAGAATAATTCCTGAAATGAAAGGGTTAATGGATGAGGAGTATTTGATGGCTCTGTGCCTGTACTCACCAGAGTTTAGAAGAATGAGGGTGGTATCTCATTGAAGCCTACCAAATATAATTTGGAAGACCTAGACAGCATTGAGAGTCTAGGACCAGAGAATACAACCCTGGAATAGAAAAATGCCCCTTTAGAACAGGGATAAATAAAAATTTCTATGGCCAGAGAGTAGTGAATCTGTGGAATTCATTGCCATAGATATCTGAGGAGGTCAAATCATTGGATATATTTAAAATGCAGGTTGATAATTTCTTGCTTAGTAAGGACATCAAAGGTTATGGGAAGGTGGAAAAATTATATTGAGGGGAGAAATAAATAAGCCATGATTGAATGGAGGAGCATTTTCATTGGGTCAAATGGCCTAATTCAGCTCCTATGTCTTTTGGTCTCATGCTTTGGCAAAAAAAGGGGAACTTTAAATACTTCAGTTGTAGCTGCAGTAAACACCTTTCTTCATGTAGGCTCATACTGCTATCTGAAAAGCTATCTAGTAGGCACCTTGTTTGATTGATCCATTAAATCCTATCTAGTTTTAAAAAGTTCTTCATAGTGGAAATTGTACTCTCAGATTGACTGTAAGATAACAGATCCTTGTGCCATATTAAGGGTTTTCTCTGGATGCATTTTTTCTTCTTCCACTAAGAATGTTATTACTTTGTTTATGCATGTAAAAAGAAATCTTTTGGGCATTATTCAAAACAGAGATGAAGATGAATTATTGAACCAGAGAGTGGTGAATCTGTGGAATTCATTGCCTCAGACGGCTGTGGAAGCCAAGTCATCAGATATATTTAAGGAAGAGGTTGATAGTTTCTTGATTAGTAATGCTGTCTAAGGTTACAGGGAGCAGGCAAGAGAGTAGTGGTGGAATGAAAGTCAGCCATGATGAAATGGTGGAGCATACTCAATAGGGCCAATTGGCCTAGTCTTGCTCTTACATGCTATGGTTTTGTGGTAATAAGAAGCAAACCTAAAAATTATTTTCCTTCATGTAAAATCTATTCCTTGTTTGGGATTATGACTGCAAAGATGGAGCAGTTTAATTAATATTACAGAACAATCAGAATCAGTATCACTGGTATACAGTATGTTCTGAAATTTGTTGTTTTGTGGCAGCAATATATTGCAATACACAATAATAAAAAATTATAAATTACAATAAGATATATACACAAATAAAGAAAATTAAATTACGTTCAAAGGTTCAATTATTATCAAAGTATACAACTCTGAAATTCTTCTTCTCCAGACAGCCACAAAACCAAGAAAGAAAAGAAAATCATCAACCCCCAAATCCTCCCTCCTCGCACAAAAAATGAACAAAAGCAGAACAGCACATCCACCCCCAAAATCCACCTCCCATGCACACAAAAAAATGAGAAAGATTGGGCGGAAAACACAGAATATAAAAAAAACTATAAGACCATATCCAAAATGCAGAAATCCTGGGCAACATTCCCCAGGCCCAGCGGCAGGCCTCTCCAGAGCAGAGCAATCCCGACAGGGATCAGAAGCCAGGCAGCAAGCGCTCACCTACCGCATTCTCGTCAATGTTTTAATCTGCCTTGTCACTTTAATCAGCAAACAATGGAAGCTTCAGTCGGTAAAATGGAGTTGAACATCGGATCACCACCCACCCCCCACCGACTGAAGTAGCATTGTACGCAGGCACCATCTGACAAGAAAGGTATCTTCGAGTAGTGCAAAAAGAGAGAAACAGGTAGTGTTCATTGGTTTATTCAGAAATCTGACGGTGGAGGGGAGGAAGCTGTTCCCGAAATGTCGAGTGATTCAAGATCCTGTACCACTTCCCTGAGGGCAGCGATGAGAAGAGAGCATGTCCTGCGTGATGGCACTTCTTAATAATGAATAGCAAACAAAAATGTTGATCATCGTGATAGCATTCTAAAGAGCACTTTTCCTGTCGATTCTGAATGATAACCTGATTTTAAATCAATGGAAAAGGCTTAACTGACTTGCTGAAGCAGTTATTGGTGAGACTGGTATCAGTTTCTTGGTACACAAGTAAAATACATTATGAAACTAAAAAACATTTTTGGAGCATATGTACAGGTTTCTGCACTCTTTAAAAATAAGCAGAATTTCCTTTGTGATATTTGTAGCTTTAATTCAAGAAAACCCAGTTCTGAACCAGCAAAAACCTTCATGGAAAGACAGAAAAAAAAAGTGGTTTGATTAGTAAAATTCTGTCTTGGATAATATTGCCCAGTTAGCAACGAAAGGATTATCTTAAACAAACCAAAGTGGAAGCTTTCTCTTCCTGTGAGAATACATTTTTAGAGTAGATCAATTCTCACATTGCAGCTTCATGACTAATGGCATACAGTGGGGATGTTTAACATTGTCACATCTGCCAAGGGAAAACATTCAATAAGCTTGGTGGATAATTGAGATAATTGAGATAATTAAATTGTAACAACAGCAAAACAGTTGTCCAACATTTATAGCTAAACCTTTCTTTATATCATTCACAAGGTACAGATCTTACCAGATATTATCACTCATATTTTATATTTCCTCAGCCACTTGTGCTGTTACTATGAAAGATATCAAGGCAACAGATGTTTTATTTTTTTAAATGGTCACCATAGCCGGTACTAACTTGTTAATTAACTTGTTATATTTAATTAATTAATTGAATTTGAACTCCCCAGCTGCCTAGCTAGAATTTCGACACATACCTTCCGATCAGGCATCCAGATCTCTAGACTACTAGTCCTAAATCAAAACTACAACCCATCTAGACTTCTACTGCCAGATATACACACTGTGGCCACTTTATTAAGTACACCTGTACACCTTGTTAACATAAATATCTAATCAGCCAATCATGTGGCACAGCTCAATGCACAAAGGCATAGAGACACAGTCAAGAGGTTCAGTTGTTTTTCAGACCAAAAAACAGAATGGGGGAAGAAATGTGATCTAAGCGACTTTGACTGTAGAATGATTGTTGGTGCCAGACAAGGTGATTTGAGTATCTCAGAAACTGCTGATCCCTAGGATTTTCATACTCAACTGTTTCTAGAATTTACAGAGAATAGTGTGAAAAGCAAAACCCATCCACTGAGTGACAGGAAGGTGACAGTAACTCAAATAACTACACATTACAGCGGTTATTGATCATCTTGAAGTGCAACGCTGAATGAAGTTCCCCCCAACCCAACACAGGTTCCAGCAGACGGCCCCCGCTCTCTCTCACACTGCCTCAGCTCTCGTCCCCTGGGCGATTGTAACAGGCATCCAAAGCTATCCCACAGCCTAGGCCTGATCCCTACTGCACCGAGGAAATGCAGCTCTCCTGCTGTTGGTCTACCCAGTGAACCAGACGTGCAGTTTTCTATGTACTACACAGTAGTGACTTGCAATCACTACTTAGTATATGAACAAACGAATCTTTAATTGAATCTGGAATGGTCACTGATCCAAATATGCTGCCATCTTGCCAGAAAACCGGGAGGGAAATGGATTGTCAGTGTTCCAATCTGCGGCGTTGGCTGTCCATATCCTTGACCTGCTAAATTCCTCCAGCAATTATTGTCTGCTGCTGCAGAAAATAGATTGTTGGGCATTAAAGGGAATCAAAAGACATGACACTCAGATGGGAAAAGAGGAATTAATCACGCTTCTTGCTTCTGTTCCTCACTTTGAACCGAACACACTCATTTGCACCCTGCTTATTTGCACTGAAGTTTTCCTGCAACCCAGGTGTCTTCGGTTCATTCATTCATTCCTCTCTAACGCACTGCTGAAACGCTTTCAGTTTCTAATGAATACCTCATTGATCGAACGGATTACCCGGCTTTCATCTGTGTGCTCACTGGGGCTTTAAGCAGCTGAGAGGCATATCAAGGAGCAGAAGACCAAGCACTGGAACAAAAACCCACCAACTATTTTATAAATATAGTCAATTCATCCTGGAAGCATAAGTGGGGTGGCTATCAGCAGGACTGTCATGCAGACGTGTTCTACATTAATAATTAGTAAGTGGCTAGTTGGTTAGCACTACAAGCAAGCGGGTAAGTAAAATGAACCCTATTTCCACCTGTCCGAAAATCGATTATCAAGCAGATTGTCCTTATTAATTTATTGAGTGCAGCAGCTTAACAAGGCACCATGTTCAGCCTTATTATCTTTTAAACTGAAATGTGTATTGCATGGATTAAACTTTGAAGTATGAGACTGCACATGTTGATCTCTTACTGGAATTACACCATGAGATCTTTTACATCGAATAGATCTAGGATTAACAGCTCCAGTGGTGTGGCACAGCTCCTGTACTCAAATTTCTGCATGGAGCCTCAACTCACAGCCTGCTGAATCAGAGATAAGATGTAACAGATTCAAGGCATCTAGAAACTGGACGGTCAGCTAAGATCGGTGTACTTAAGTCACAGCAGTGTGTTTAATCTTTCTGATTTAGTGCCATGAGAGCAACAAATAGTTACAAGGCTCAGAGTGTTTTATTTTATGGTTAACTATTGCTCCTTTGATATATTTGCTATGTGAACAGGGGTGGAGATGATTTATGTGATCTGCTCTTAATCTTTTCAGCTGTTTGACTAGTTGTATCCTGGGATTAGCTGATTTAAAAAGAAGCTTTGCTACTTTCATCGGACAAATTTCTGTTGTTTTCCAAATATGCACTTTTGTACCAAGCTTTCTTCATAGTCAGTTCAACAGATATTTTTCAGATGAGCCTCTTTTTCAAGCAATCATTATTCTTGAAGCCTTGGTACAGCAGCCGACATATTCAATGACCCCACCCCTAACCCCAGACATTCTCTCATCAGGCAGAAGATAAAAAGACTGAAAGCATGTATCACTAAACTCAAGGCAACTTCCATCACACTGTGTTCGACTATTGAACTCGTAGACCATAAGATATAGGAGCAGAATTAGGCCATTTGGCCCATCGGATCTGCTCCACTATTTAATCATGGCTAATTCAATTTTCCTCTCAGACCCAATCTCCTGCTTTCTCCCTGTACCCCTTCATACACTGACCAATCAATAAACTATCAACCTCTGCCTTAAATATACATAAAGAATTAGCCTCCACAGGCAGTTGACTGTGGCAAAGAATTCAACAGATTCACCGCTCTCTGGCTAAAGAAATTCCTCCTCATCTCCATTCTAAAAGGATGCCCCTCTATTCTGAGGCTGTGTCCTCTGGTCTTAGACTCTCCCACCGTAGGAAACATCCTCCCACATCCATCTTATCAAAGCCTTTCACCATTTGATAGTTTTCAATGAAGTCACCCCTCACTCTTCTGAATTCCAGTGAATACAGGCCAGAGCCATCCAACGCTCGTCATATGACAAGCCATTCAATTCTGGAATCATTTTCGTGAACCTTCTTTGAACATCTCCAGTGTCAGCGCATCCCCTCAAAAATAAGGGACGTGGAACTGCTCACGATACACCATTAGTCCTTTAAAAAGTCTCAACATTACATCCCTGCTTTTATATTCTAGATCTCTTGAAATGAATGCTAACATTACATTTGCCTTCCTCACCACAGACTCAGCCTGCAAATTAACCAATAGGGAATCATGCACTGAGTCCCTTTGCACCTCAGCTTTTTGTATTTTCTCACCACTTAGAAAAAAGTCAACCCTCTCATTTATTCTACCAAAGTGCATGACCATACACTTTCTGACATTATATTCCATCTGCCATTTCTTTGCCTATTCTCCTAATCTGTCTAAGTCCTTCTGTAGCCTCTCTACATCCTTAAAACTACCTTCCCCTCCATCTATCTTCATATTGTCCAGAAAAATATGTAACAAAGCCATTAATTCCATCATCCAAATCATTGACATATACTGTGAAAAGAATCGGTCTCAACACGGACTCCTGTGGAACACCATTAGTCACTGGCAGCTAGCCATAAAGGGCTCCGTTTATTCTCACTGTTTGCCTCTTGCCAATCAGCCACTGTTTTATCCATGCTAGAATCTTTCCTGTAATACCATGGGCTCATGGCTTACTAAGCAGCTTTATGCGTGGCACTTTATCAAAGGCTTTCTGAAAATCCAAATGCATAATATAAAACAATTCTACATAAGAACATAAGAAATAGGAGCAGGAGTAGCCATCTGGCCCATCAGGCCTGCCCCACCATTCGATAAGATCATGGCTGATCTGTCCATAAACTCAGCTCCATCTACCTGCCTTTTCCCCATAACCCTTAATTCCCGTACTATGTAAAAACCTATCTAACCGTTTCTTAAATATATTTAGTGAAGAAGCCTCAACTGCTTCCCTGGGCAGAGAATTCCACAGATTCACCACTCTCTGGGAAAAACAGTTTCTCCTCATCTCCGTCCTAAATCTCCCCTGAATCTTGAGGCAATGTCCCCAAATTCTAATCTCACCTACCAATGGAAACAACTTTCCTACTTCTGTCTTGTCTATCCCTTTCAAAATTTTGTATGTTTCCATAAGATCCCTTCCCTTGTCTGCCCTGCTTATTGGTTCTTCAAAGAATTCCAGCAGATTTGTCAAGCAAGATCTTCCTCTGAGGGAACTGAGCTGACTGCTTATTCAGTTCAACCATTATTTTGTTGGCCCCCATACTACCTCTCCAGCATCATCTTCCAGTCGTCTGATAACAACTCTCATCTCTCTTTCACACTTCATGTATCTGAAGAAACTTTTGGTATCCTCTTTAATATTCTTAGCTAACTTACCTTCATATTCCACCTTTACATTCTTAATGACTTTTCTAGTTGTCTTCTGTTGGTTTTTAAAAGCTTCTCAAACTTTTAACTTCCCACTAATTTTTTGCTCTATTATATGCTCTCTCTTTGGCTTTGACTTCTCTTGTTAGCCACGGTTGTGTTATCTTGCATTTAAAATATTTCTTCCTCTTTGGGATACATATATCCTGTGTCTTCTGAATTGCTTCCAGAAATTCCAGCCGTTGCTGCTCTGCCATTATCCTGCCAGTGTTCTTTTCCAATCAATTCTGGTCAACTCCTCTCTCATGCCTCTGTAATTCCCTTTACTCCACTGTAATACTGATACATCTGACTTTAGTTTCTCAAATTTCAGGGTGAATTTGATCATAATATGATCACTTTCCCTGAAGGATAGTTCTACCTAAAGCTCTCTAATGAATTCTGTCATTACACAACACCCAATCCAGAATAACTGATCCCCTCATGGGCTCAACCAGGAGCTGCTCTAAAAATCCATCTCGTAGATGTTCTAGAAATTCCCTCTCCTGCAATCCACCGCCAACCTGATTTTCCCAATCTATCTACATATTGATGTCCCCCATGACATTGTAACATTGCCCTTTTGCCATGCATTTTCTAACTCCCGTTGAAATTTGTAGGCCACATCTTTACTACTGTTAGGAGGTCAGTATACTACTCTCATCAGGGTCCTTTTATGCTTGCAGTTTCAACAATGTTTCAATACCTTCTAACCCTATGTCATCACTTTCCAATGATTTGATTTCATTTTTACCCATAGAACAACACTACCCCTTCTGCCTGTCCTTTCGATACAATGCATATCCTGGGACGTTAAGCTCCCAGCTATAATCTTTCAGCCATGATTCTGTGATGCCTACAACATCATACCTACCAATCTGTAACTGTGCTACAAGTTCATTTACCTTATTCTATATATTTTGCACCTTCATGTACAACAACTTCAGTCCTGTATTCCCCCTTTTAAATTTTTTCTGCCTTTTATGTTGCAACTCATCCTGTTGACTGCAATTTTGTCCTGTCAACAGCCTCTGCTCACTACACATTGCCTCTGTAAACCAGCTACCTCATCTTCACCACTATTATCCGCCTTTCCTATGATACATGCATTGGAATATAGGCATCTGAGGACACTAGTTGTACCAGGCTCAACCTTTTGCTTCCTAACTTTGTCAGAGATCTTACCAACATCTGCTTCTACAAACTCTCCTCTGGCACTCTGGTTCCCATCCCCTTGCAGTTCTAGTTTAAATCCCACTGTGCAGCATTTACAAACCTTCCCCCTAGGATATTAGTCCCTCCCCAGTTCAAGTGCAAACTGTCCCTTCAGTACAGTTCCCACCTTCCCTGGAAGAGAGCCCAATGATCCAAAAATTTTATGCCCTCTCTCCTACACCAATTCCTTAGCCACATGTTAGACCGTATGATCTTCCTAGTTCTAACCTCACTTGCACATGGCACAGGTAGCAACTCTTGCATGATAACATGCTGAAAATAACAATTCACCTCAACATAACCCTACACTTCATTATCTGCTTTCTCTGTAACTGTTACACTTTATTCTGCATTGTGTTATTGCTTTTCCCTTGTGCTGATGTGATGAAATGCGCTGTATGGATGGCATGCAAAACAGTTTTTGACAATAATAATCCAATTTACTAATCTATCAATTTTACACTGCAATTTTACACTTGCAAAACATAAAAAACATACAAATTAGGAGCAGAAGTTGGCCATCTGGCCCATTGAGCCTGCTCCACCATTCAATAGGATCATAAAAGTACTTAAACCATTCAATAGTTCAGACTCCATCTGCCTGCCTTTTCCCCACAACCCTTAATTCTCCTACTATACAAGCATCTATCAGTGTGTTAACTATATTTAATGGGGTAGCCTCTACTGTTTTCCTTAAAATGCCACAGATTCACTACTCAATGAAAAAGCAATTTCTCCTCATTTTCATCCGAAATCTATTTCCCCAAATCTTGAGGCTATTATCCCTAGTTCTAATCTCATTTACCATTGGAAATAACTTTCCTGCCTCTATCTTATCTATCCCTTTCATAATTGTATATGTTTCTGTCGGATCCCCTCTCATTCTTCTGAATTCTGGTTAGTATAATCTTAGATAATTCAATCTCTCCTCCTAGGTTAACCCTCTCATCTCAGGAATCAAATTGATGAACCTCTTCTGCACTGCTTCCAAAGCAAGGAAGACAGAACTGCATACAGTACTTCAGATATGGTCTCACTAGTACACTGTACAGTTTCAGTGTAAATGCCTGCTCTTAAGATCAATCACTCTAGCAATAAATTCCAACAAGGCCTTTTTGATAACCTGTTGCACCTACAAAGCAGCTTTTTGTTATTAATGCACAAGCTCTCCCTAGTTCCTTTGCACAATAGCATGCTGTAATCTTACACCATTTAAATAATAATCATACCTTTATTTTCTTTCCAAATTAGATGGTCTCATTTTAACAACATTATAATCCGTCTGCCAAATCCTTCCTCTCACTTAACCTATCTCTGAATATCGGCAGACTCTCCCTATCCTCTACACTAATGGTTCCCAAAGTGGGCAACATAACCCCCCTTGGCAGTGGTGGGTGTTTCAAAGGATAAATGGGGCAGCTGAGGGATTTCAGGCTTACTTTAAGAAATGAATTACATTTGAAAAGCACAAAGGTGAGAAAACCTGTGGATTCTGGAAATCCAAGCAACAGATGCAAAATTCTGGAGGAACTCAGCAGGCCAGGCAACATCAATGGAAAAGAGTAAACAGTTGAAGTTTTGGGCTAAGATCCTTCATCAGGACTGGAAAAGAATAGGAGAAATTAAAGGAAGAATGTTGAAGGAGGGGAGGAAGAAGTATAAGGTAGTGGGTGATAGGTGAAACCGGGAGGGTGGAGGAGTGAAGTAAAGAGCTAAAGATAAAGTGAAAAAGATAAAGTGCCAGAGAAGGAGGAATCTGATAGGAGAGGGTAGACGACTTTGGAAGAAAGAGAATGGGGAGGATCACCAGAGGAGGTGATGGGCAGGTAAGGAAATAAGATGAGAGAAGGAAATGGGAATGGGAAATGGTAAAGTGGGGGAAGTTCAAGAAATTGATGTCCTCATCATCAGGTTGGAGACTATCCAGACGGAATATAAGGTGTTGCTCCCCCAACCGAAGTGTGGCCTAATTGTGGCAGTAGAGAAGCCATGGGCTGATATTTTGGAATGGGAATGGACACTAGAATTGAAGTGGGTGGCCACCGGGAGACCCCACTTTCTCTGGCAGACGGAGCATAGGTGCTCGGCGAAGTGGTCTCCCAGTCTACGTCATCTCACCAATATACACGAGGCCACATCAGGAGCGCCAGATACAGTAGATGACGCCAACAGATTCACAGGTGCTCCTCATGTGGCCTCTTACCTCAATTCTAGTTCCCATTCCCATTCCGACATGTCTATCCATGGCCTCCTTTACTGCCATGATGTGGCCATGCTCAGGTTGGAGGAGCAACACCTTGTATTCCGGCTGGGTAGCCTCCAACCTGATGGCATGGCCTAACCTGTGCGTTATTGCCATCCACTACTGCAGTATAGTGTTAACTAGTACAGTTTCCATACTCTAAACATGCAGTGAAACAATTCCTGTGAATTAGGGTATGGCATTCAATAGGGTAAATTTCAAGATCTGCACTTTTAAATGATCTTGACCTCATTTCTCTAGCCCTTGGCCCAACCGAAATATCGCTACCCTACTTCAAGCACCTTCAGGCAGAGAGTCAGGGTCTGCTATGATGACATCATAACTTTCCCCTTATTGATCACAGTGCTTGTGGTTGGACTTACACAACAGGGGATTGACCGTGTGTTAATCCATCACAAGAATGACAGGAGAAGACCAAGATAAAAAAAAAAGAAATGTGGACAGTATAGAGTGGCATACCTGACATACGGATTTATACCAGTAACAAGCAACCGACAGCAACCAATGTGTCTGTTGTGTAAAAAATCTTTATTCAAATGATGCAATGAAACTATCCAGGATCCTTGTACATCTGAAGAGAATACACTGTGATAAAGCAAATCTGAATCTACAGTTTTTCCACTCAATATAGTGTCATCAGCAAACTTAGGTACTTTACACTCAGTTTCCTCTTACAAAATGTTATTGTACATTATGAAATTCATGGATCCAGCACTGACCCCTGCAATGCTCCACTCATCACTGACTGCAAACTGGAGAAACACCCATTTATCCCAGCTTTCTGCATTCTATTGGTTATCCAATCCTTTATCCATGCTAATACTCCAACCCATGCATTTTCATCTTTTTGATAAGTCGTTTGTTCACCATCTTATCAAATGCCTTCTAGAAATCCAAGTATACAACTTCACCTCTTCCCAGCTATCCACTGTGCTTGTAATATCCTCAAAGAACTTCAGTACATTTAACAAACAGGACCTGTCCTAAAAGAATCCACGCCATGTTGGCCTGATGGAACAACTTCTATCCAGATGGCTCGCTGTTTCTTCCTGAGTGATAGCTTCCAGCATTTTCCCAACTATGGACGTTAAGCAAATTGGCCTACAGTTACCTCCCTCCTTTTGTCGACATTATTTTTTAGAACTCTGATATGATATTTACTGTCTTCCGATTCACTGGCAGCTGCCCAGAGTCCAGAGAATTTTGGTAAAATATCATAAACACATCTACTATAACTTCTGCTGTTTTTTGCAGTACCCAGAGATGCATCCCTCATGGACCAGGGGACTTGACTACATTTAGGCCCATTAATTTGCTCATCACTACCTCTTTGGTGACAACTGTAAGTAAGTGTGTGTGTGTGTGTGTGTGTGTGTGTGTGTGTGTGTGTGTGTGTGTGTGTGTGTGTGTGTGTGTGTGTGCGTGTGTGTGTGTGGTAGGCCAAGGCTTCACAGAAGTATTGTTTTCTTTTTGCTGACAGCTCTATTCCTTCGCCCGTGTGGTTTGGTCAGTCTGTAGTAGTATTTGCCTTCTGAAATTAGCACAAGGAGGATGTTCCCTGTTGGTCAAGGTCAGCATGAATGCGATGTCCTAGCTGTCTACATGATACACGTCATTACGATATTCAGAGCAAACTGTTACACCTGAGGCAAGCTCCCCCGCTCCATGCAGCTGATGAGCCCAAAGGAATGGCAGAGACCAATACAGTTTGGCACCAGCAGCATCACAGACATTGCCGGTCGGTGTTGAACTCAACGTAGGACTGTCTTTGGAACGCCAGCTCCAGATTTTAACTCAGGGCTTACTCCCGAAGTCTCGGCATGAGTTCATATGGCTGCAAGGCCACGGAGTCTGAGGTCAGGCTTTTCCTTCTCAGAGCTGAGCTGCTAGCCATGGCTGACAAGTTCCATCTGTTGGCACAGATGGTATTAAGGTGCCAGTAACCCGCATTTGCCCCTCTTCGGCCAGTAGAAACGGTTCGGATGGGCCAAGTAGCTAAGCCACACATGAAGACAAGTTCACGTAATGTAATCAATATAATCAGACAATTTTGTATATTTAAATATTTGATCAACTGGATGCATAATTAACAACTACACATTATCCTGATGAGAACTTTATTTACCCAGAATCTAAATGTAAGTTGAATTGAGTTGATATGTAGATAGGTTTTGTGTGAAGTTAATTGGAAACATTTTATTTCCTGACAGATTATTTTTATCTTTGGGTAACTGATGAAGACCAAGATGATATTATTTTATTTGAATCTACTGTTCGTCGTAATTGGAGATAGTGTCCAGTTAAACCAAAGATGTTTTTAATGTCCTCGGACCCCATGTAATAGGATCAGAGCATGTTTTTTTGTGGATTTTTTTGCACTTGAGTGAGTAGCTTCTTTGAATTTTGATGTACTTTCAGTTCTAGATGAGTATTTCCCAACCTTCAATGTTCATACACTCCGGAGGAACTGAGCACAAAACCTGGACTGAAACTCCATTGCAAACTGATGAAGATGCTACTTTTAGCATGAAATGATAAAACAAGTCCTTCTCAATGAGAAGTAAAGGGTCCCATTGAACTGAAACATGGTACTTTGTCACTGATTTCTAAGCTAATATGTGTCCATCAACCAATGTATCTGGAAAGAAAATAATCTGGTCATTACTACATTGGTGTTTTGGCAGCAAAACGGTTTTATTTAAATTGTGTGGGGATGTTTTAATGGGGAGGTGTTTCTAAAATACATGAGTATTTAAAAAGGAAGAGGAAGCATAGGGGAGATCTATTAGAAGTTAAATTATGAGAGGCTAGCACAACGCTTATAGCAATAGCGACCCAGGTTCAATAACTGGCACTGTTTGTAAAGAGTTTGTACGTTCTCCCCGTGACTGCATGGGTTTCCTCCGGGTGTTCTGGTTTCCTCCCACAGTCCAAAGACAGTTGGCAGGTTAATTTGGTTGTTGCAAAAAATTATCGTGTGATTAGGGTAGGATGAAATTGGGAGAACACTGGCGGTATGAAGGACCCAATCCACACTGTGTTTCAATAAATAAATAAATGGAGATAGCCAGTAACTTCTCCCCAGAGCCAGAATATATAATAATAGAAGATATGTACTTATAGTGAGAGGATGTATGTTCAAAGGAAATGTGTGGGGCAAATGGTGGGTGCTTGAAATGCAGATATGGTGGAGGCAGATATGATAGTGGTGTTTAAAAGGTTCATAGGCAGTCACATGGATCTGTAGAGAATGGAGGGGTCTTGACTGTGTGCAGACAGAAGGGATTAGTTTCCTTAGGTGTCACCAACATAATTGGTTTGGCAACATCATGGGCTGAAGGGCTTGTTCCTGTTCCTATGTTCTAAACATGAAATTATGATGCGACATGTTTATCCAGCTTCTTGTGGACCTGAAATTAGGGAAGTGAATCTTGAAAGGAAAATTATACAGTATGACCATAAAATGTGGATCATTTATGTCTAATTATTTGCAGCTCTATGCTGAGGTTGCCACGGAAAAAGACCTGCACCTTAGTCAATTCAGAGAAAGATAACTGCTGGCCACAATACTCAGTATGGAGCTGCAAATGGAGTATGGAGTTTTCACTTGTTTTATTTGTGTAGATGAGAAAGAAGGACTCATTTTTAAAGTGTTTTGCATGACCTGAGTAATACACTTTAATTGTACCTACCTGCGATGCCAGAAACCATATCTGTTGACCTCAGCATGAGAAACTAGCGAAGACTGAGAAGTGATAATGACCAGTATTCTGCTTTGCTGACAGTAATCTGCTTTGGTGAGATTGACCGCAAGGTTTAACCTGGCCAAGCCACTTGCCCCTTGATCTTCTACAAAATACCGGTTCTTCTACTGGTGCCAGAAACATGGTGACACTTGTGGGCTGCCCAGCGCAATCCTTGCTGGTATGATTTGATACAAATGATGCATTACACTGCATGTTTTGATTTTCAATGTACATGTGACAAATAAAGCTAATCTTTATTTGTGGAAGTTGGCACTAGCATAGATAGATAGATAGATAGATAGATACTTTATTCATCCCCATGGGGAAATTCAACTTTTTTCCAATGTCCCATACACTTGTTGTAGCAAAACTAATTACATACAATACTTAACTCAGTAAAAAATGTGATATGCATCTAAATCACTATCTCAAAAAGCATTAACAATAGCTTTTAAAAAGTTCTTAAGTCCTGGCGGTAGAATTGTAAAGCCTAATGGCATTGGGGAGTATTGACCTCTTCATCCTGTCTGAGGAGCATTGCATCGATAGTAACCTGTCGCTGAAACTGTTTCTCTGTCTCTGGATGGTGCTATGTAGAGGATGTTCAAAGTTTTCCATAATTGACCGTAGCCTACTCAGCGCCCTTCGCTCAGCTACCGATGTTAAACTCTCCAGTACTTTGCCCACGACAGAGCCCGCCTTCCTTACCAGCTTATTAAGACGTGAGGCGTCCCTCTTCTTAATGCTTCCTCCCCAACACGCCACCACAAAGAAGAGGGCGCTCTCCACAACTGACCTATAGAACATCTTCAGCATCTCACTACAGACATTGAATGACGCCAACCTTCTTAGGAAGTACAGTCGACTCTGTGCCTTCCTGCACAAGGCATCTGTGTTGGCAATGCGCCCAACAGCGATGTTCTTTAGACCGTTCACGAAACTGATTCTTTTATACTTCTTTCAAATATGATTCTGCTACTCAGCTAAGTGCAATTGGGACCTGTGATTTACATTTTGATGGTGTGTTTTTGGTTTGCATGAGTGAACGTCTCCGAAGCAGTTCGGTGTGGTTTGGAGTGGAGTGTGCAGCCTGAAGGCCGCAAAACCTGGAGGTGGGCCACAAGCCTATGATTGACTCAATTCTTTGCTGATCTCTCTCTCTCTCTCTCTCTCTCTCTCTCTCTTTCATTTCTCGCTGCTCCAGAGAATACTGATGAAATCTTGTGTCTCCGGCAAGGTTAATCGACATAGTTTGTGGATTGGCCTCGTTTTCAGAGAACTCTGCAGTTCATACTACATATCTTTCTGTTTTCTGGTTATTCCATTATTTTTGAGCAATTTTGATTGGGATGGGATGGCTCTACGGCCTGCAGTCAATAAAAGACACAGTGCTGAACTGAACTGAAAACTCCTAGACTGGTTCAAGGGCCCTGTAGTTTTGATGATTTATATTCCGTGTGTTTTCACTTGTGCTTTTGGTTGCTTGCACACTTTAATCTTTTTTTAGTGTGTTAGGTGTCTGATGTTTTCTTTGAACTGGTTCCATTGTGTTTTTTTCTTTCATGGCTGTCTGTGGAAGAAGAATCTCAGAGTTGTGTACTATGTACATACCTTGATAATAAATGTACATTATACTTTCAATGTATATTTTTCTCTTCGCCCAAACAAGCCAAAACAGCCTTGAAATAATTCTTTATCTCAGACACAGCACCTTCAAAAGAATAGTACTTTTTTCAGCATTTATTCTTCTGTACTTGTGGCCTAAGACTCCAGGAAGAGTGCTGCTCATTACTGTGGAACAGCTTTACATTTTCACTCAAACGCAGTCACCCACTGAGCATGTGAAGCAAGTGTCTCACGGCCTGGACAAGTGTGCTCCGTCACTCAATAATAGACAGAGAGGTCAGGATGAGGATTGTACATGAAACAAAATCTGAAAGTTCCCCACAAGGGACTGATGTGTTACATGTGCTGTTTGCATCATGTAATTTCATACAAATGAGAAATAAAGCTTGAAATGTTATGGTAAAACTAATGCATTTGGATCAACTCATTCTTTTGTTTAGAGTACACTAATTTAAAATAAGTGGCTACCAAAGTGTTTTGATCTCATAGAAAGGTCAAAAATAATGAACTGTAATGTTTTCAGCCTGGATAGAACATAACAGACTGCTAATATGTTGATATTTAGTTACATCCTTCGCTTCAGCTGAATAGAAATAACCCTTTATGTGCTGAGCTGTTTTTTTTTTCCTTTTGGAATTGTGAAAACAGGGATGTAAGCATTGAATTTGTGTTGGATCCTTTTTGATCAATCCTGATTCATTCTCCCAGTTTTCACCATGGTCCTATGAGTAATCTTCTTTCTCTCAAGTGACAATGCACTTCTCCTTTGAAGGTACTGCCTGATCCTATTTTCATTAGGATATTTTATTTATTTATTTATTTATTTATTTATTGAGATATAGCACCTTTCTGGCCTGTCGAACTGTGCCACCAGCAATGCCTTGGTTTACTGCTAGCCTTATCATGGAAAAACTTACAATGATCAATTAACCTACCAACCAGTATGTCTTTGGCCTGTGGGAGGAAACCAGAGCACCAGGAGTAAACCCACTCAGTCACGGAAAACGTACAAACTCCATACAGGCAGTAGGTGGGAATTGAACCTGGGTCACTGGTACTGTAAAGCATTGTGCTAATCACTATGCCACTGTTAACATGTTGTGAGCAACAGACTTAATCACATGGTTGGGCCAACAGAAATACACTCAGTGGCCACTTTATTAGGTTTAAGAGTGGAGCCCAGTGTGGTCTTCTGCTGCTATAGCCCATCCACGTCAAGGTTCAGCATGCTTTTCTTTCAGAGATGCTTTTTTGCACACCACCATCATAATGAGTGTCATTTGACTTACTATCACCTTCCTGTCAGCTTGAACGAGCCTGGCCACTCTCCTCTGACCTCTCTCATTAACAAGGCATTTTCACCCACAAAACTAACACTCACTGGATTTTGTTTTCGTGTTTTTTTTTGCACCATTCTCTGTAAACTCTATAGAAATTGTTGTGTGTGAAAATCCCAGGATACTCAAACCATTCAAACCAGTAACAACCATTCCACAGTCAAAGTCAATTAGATCTTATTTCTTCCCCATTCTGATGTTTGGTCTGAACAGCAACTGAACCTCCTCACCATGTCTGCATGCTTTTATGCATTGTGTTGCTGCCATGATTGGCTGAGTAGATATTTGCATTTATGAGCTGGTGTACTTAAAAAGCGGCCACTGATTGTATGTCATTTTTATTTTCATTTAATGATAAGATAGATATTCACCAGTGTATTGTCGGTATTAAACTGCCAATGTAATATTCAATTATTACTTCATGATTAAGCCAGACAAAAAGGCTGATAATCAGTTAATTCAGACAATACTTTCTCTTCATGATCATCATATGCCTTGCAAAACTTTTCCTTTGGTCATAGTTCAGTGGTCTCATGTCTAAACCACCCCTTTATTCACCATGGTGATGGCACCAGGAGCACAGTCACTACCTCCAATTACTATATTGATCTGGAGTCTTGCCTTCTATCTTATATCTTCTGCTGATACACTAAACTCAGTTGAGTGGTCTCGACCTGAAACATTGTCCATTTATTCCTATCCCTAGATGTTGCCTGACTTGCTGAGTTCCTCCAGATTTTTGTGTGTGTTGCTCCAAAGTTTCCAGCGTTTGCAGAATCTCTTGTAATTATAGTTCTGGACCATATCCACTCTCTGAATTTAAAAAAGTTCTTTGTAAGTCAATTGTATTTGAATGTAGAATATCAAACAGTACAGCAGAGGTACAAACCGTTAAGCTCCAATGTTGTGCTGAATTAATAAATTCTTTGTGCACATTTTTATATTTGTGCCTCTAGTCCTTGAATTATCCACATACAAACTAGCTCCCTATATTCACTCATTCTACAGCATACACAGCCTTGAAAACCTCCAAGTTTTCTTTCAATCTTCTTCCTTTTATCAAGAATAACTTCAGCTCCTCTATTTTAATTGTTCTGAAGAAATCATTGCTAAGTTTGTGCCTTTTTCTTCATCTATTCATTTCTTAATGACAATAGCCATTATCATCTGTGTTAATCTATTGATCCTTTAGGTGTCAAGGCTGTGTAGCAAACATCGTATTGCAAAGGTGAGTCATTGTAATACTTATCCAGAACTGTACAATGCTGGATGGTTTGCTCCAGTATCCTTGAATTAACTTCATCTGGTTGGTCGCAACTGAAGAGGGACAAACTTGAGACACAAAGAAGGCAGCTTTGCATTTCCTTAACACGAAATAGCCGGCAGATGCTGGAAATCCAAAGCAACACACACTAAATGCAGGCAGAACTCAGCAAGTTGCAGCATCTATGGACATGAATAAACAATTGAAGTTTCGGGCCAAGACTCTTCAGAACTGAAGACTATTTATTCATTTCCACAGATGCTGCCTGACCTGCTGAATTCCTCCAGTATTTTGTGTGTGTTGAATTACATTTCCTTCCATGACCATGTAATGCTGACATGACGGTCAGCTTGGCGACTATTTTTACACGATCCTGTGAAAGAATGGTCATGAAGAGAAAGAATTCCAAGGTTTGGAGGATCTTTTATTGACGGTAGTGGAACCAATGTACTAGGACTTCCTAAGCTGGTTTCAGTTTGCAGTGGGTCTGAATATACACTGGGTGAAAGCTTTCCAGCAGATTGCTGTGGTTTCCTGTCCCTCATCACTTTGAGGTAAGTGAGCACCCCTTGTCCTCACCAGCACCTCATTTCCACCATCGCCAGTGTGATCCCATGTCCACGCACATCTTCCCCTCTCTTCTTTCTGCACGTATTGCTCTCGCAATGGCTCCCTTGTCCATTCATCCCTCCTCACCTATCCTCTCCAAGCACTTCTCCCTTCAACCACACTAAGTGTGAAACCTGCCCCTCCACTTCCCTCTTCGCCACCATTCAGCGTCATAAACAGACCAGGTAGCTGTGAATCCATCAGTGTCATTTATTGCATTTCCCACCATAGATGCCGTCTGACATACCGAATTATTCGAACATTTTCTCCAAAATGTGTTGCTCCAAATGTCTGTAACTTTTATGGAGTGGTGGTTCATTTAATAAGAAAGCTATGTTTTGATTATTGAGTGTTTGAATAGAAAAGTAGATGTCAATGACTACTCAAATTTCACAAGTTTCAAATGCAAGAGATGGAAATAATTGCCCCACTTGGTTTATTATAATTGTAGTATTTACTTGCTCTCTGTGAACAAGGAATTAATCTTGTGTAATGTTTTGTAACTTTAAAACATTAAGCTAATTAAAAGAAAAACAAGAGAGCTGGGAGTTTGAGTCTAACTTCGTATTTACTTTAAATGAGCTGTGCACATATCATGTGATAGTGTGATGACGTATGCAATTCCTGTATTTTATACATTATAACCCGTAATAAATTGTTTAAATTAGCAAGAATGCTTAATCAAACTATATATATATATATACACACACACAAGATTACTCAAATACTACTGATAAATTAAATACACAACACCTTGTGTACATCATCTTGATCATCTTGAACATGAGAGACAGGTCGTTTATATAAATTTAAAAATATATACCTGGGGTGACAATCCTGAGGTATCCAGAAATCAGATCAGGTCCCTTAGCAACCAAATGGCTACTAGCCATCATTACTGCTTTTAAATTCTTAACTCATTTTCAAGCAGATCTGAGGGGGATTTTGGCTTAATGGTGACTTGAGAATTAGTGCAGTTGATAATGGTACGGTTCAGAGCCTTCATAGATGACAGCAAGAAACATTAAATCTCACAAGAATTTTCCTGCCTGTGTTATATTCAAGACTAATATTTCTTTTCACATTCACGGGAAGTGCGCATCTATCACTTGATCACCTGTAATTATTCTTGAATTGTGCGACTGTATAGACCATTTCAAAGGGGGACCATTCCCCATTCCTGTTATTTCCTCACCCTTTTACTTCACCCCACCTGTCCATCATCTCCCCCTAATTTCCCTCCTCAGTCCCTTTCTTCATGGTCCATTATCTTCTATTAGATTGCAGCTTCTTCAGCCCTTTACCTCTTCCACCTATGTTCTCCCAGCTTCTTACTTCAACCCCTCCCCAACTCCGCCACCTTCCCCCTCACCTCATTTCACTTATCATCTGCCAGCTTGTACCCCTTCCCCTCCTCCATCTTCTTATTCTGAGTTCTTCCTGGTTCCTTTGCAGCTCTGATGAAGGGTCTTGGCCTGAAACGTCTATAGTATATTCCCCTCCGTAGATGCTGCTGACTTGCTGAGTTCTTCCACCATTTTGTGTGTGTTGCCTCAGACCTGGAACTCACTGACTGTAAGAGCATTTGAAGTGGTACACTTGGGGGGATGACAGCTTTTAGGGTTAATTTGTATGCTATATTTTGTAAGACAAAAGATATTTCTCTTTCACAAAATAGGACAGACCTAGTTTGTGCACTAGAAGAAAATTAGCCTTAGTCACTGGTGGTGAATATGTCGAGATCAGCTCCCGCCAACTGTACTTCCATCTACAAATTTGGTTTCACAGGAGCCCTGTGTATAGCAAGACGCCAACCGTGGCTTATATTTAATGCTGATGACCAGGAATAAATTTGTCCCTGCAAATACTCATAAAGGGACTGGACCAACAATGTAGAGGTTTAAACAAGCAAATATACTGGCAGACAGCTGACAAATTATTTATCTCCTCAGACAAAGAAACTGCCAACAATTACTGCCACTGGGTGATAAACATGAGGTATCCAAATCAGATTAGGCCCCTTAACAACCAAATGACTTCTAGCCATAAAATTGTTAATTAATTTTCAAGCTGATTGAGGAGATTATGGTTTCGTGGTGACTTTAGATTTAGTGCAGTTGAAAAAAATACTATACACATCCTTTGTAGATGACAGAGAAAAGCATTAAATCTCACAAGAGTTCTCTTGCCTGTGCTAACAATCAAGCCACCATTAAACCAAAACCTCTTCAAATCTGCTTGAAAATGAGTTGAGAGTCTTTTATATTTTTTTATTAAGATACAGTGAGGGGTTGGCCCTACCAGCTGTTAAAGCTGCACCACCCAGCAGTCCCTGGTTTAATCCTTGTGTAATCATGAGGCAATTTACAATGAACAATTAACCTACCAACTGGAATTCTTTGGACAGTGGGAAGAAACCAGAGCACAAGGAGGAAACCCATGTGGTCTCAGGGAGAACTTACATACTCATTACAGACAGCAGCAGGAACTGAACCCAAGTGGCTGAACCCAAATAAACCATTGTGCTAACCACTACACTACCATGCTGCCATGTTACTACTTTATTATTTAAGTAGTTACTTGGCTACTTTATTATTAATATAGTAATATGGCTTGTAGCCATCTAGATGTTAAAGGGCTTCTGACTTTCGTAAGGAGTCTGTACATTCTTCCCGTGACTACATAGGTTTCCTCTGGGTGTTCCGGTTTCCTCCCATGTTCCAAAGGTGTATGAGTTCGGGTTAGTAAGTTACAGGCATAGCATGTTGGTGCTGGAGGTGTGTCGACATTAGGGTGGGTGCCCCCAGCACATCCCAGACTATGTTGGTCTTTGATGCAAACAGTGCATTTCACTGTACTTTTCCATGTTTCGATACACAAGTGACACATAAAGCTGATCTTTCTTTACATGGAGACAAAAGGGACTGCAGATGCTGGCATCTGGAGCAAAAAGCAAGCTAATTGTTGGAGACTGAGCGGATTAGGCAAATGAGATAGGCAACATTCAGGTCAAGACCCTGCATTGGGAGGGTGAAGGGAAGATAGCCAGTGTATAGAGGTGAAGGAGATGGGTAATGCAGGAGCTCGCAGATGTGTGGATTCAGGTGAGCAGGAGCTGGCAGACGGGTCCGAGAGAGGTGAAATAGTATCAGAGGCTGGGAAGTAATTATTGGAGACAACAAAGACTTGCAGATTACAGAATCTGATAAGAAAGGAAGCTGATGAGTGGAACCTGACAAGGAGGAATCATGGGGAGGGGTGAAGAATGGAGAGGAGGGGAGGGGATTGGGACTGAGTGGATAGATGTGTGGGTCATAGACTGATGGAACCAGGTGAGGGAGGGGAAGGAAACTGGATATAAGACCATAAGACATAGGAGCAGAATTAGGCCATCTGTCCCATTGAGTCTGCTCCGCCATTCAATCATAGCTGATACTTTTTTTTCCTCCTCAGCGCCAGTTCCCGGCCTTCTCCCCGTAACCTTTGAAGTCATGTCCAATCAAGAACCTATTGATCTCTGCCTTAAATACACCCAGTGACCAGGCCTCCACAGCTGCTTGTGGCAACAAAATTCCACAAATTTACCATCCTTTGGCCAAAGAAATTTCTCCACATTTCTGTTTTGAAAGGGCGCCCCTCTATCCTGAGGTTGTGCCCTCTTGTCCTAGATTCTCCCACCTTGGGAAACATCTTTTCCACATCTACTCAGTCTAGGCCTTTCAACATTCAAAAGGGTTCAATGAGATGCACCCTCATCCTTCTGACTTCCAGTGAATACAGACCCAGAGCCATCAAACGTTCCTCGTATGATAACACTTCCATTCCTGGAATCATCCTTGTGAATCTCCTCTGGACTCTCTCGAATGCCAGCACATCTTTTCTAAGATGAGAGGCCCAAAACTGTTCACAATGCTCAAAGTGAGGACTCTTCGGTGCCTTATAAAGCCTCAGCATCACTTCCTTGCTCTTGTATTCTAGACCTCTTGAAATGAATGTTACTTTGCATTTGCCTTCCTCACCACTGACTCCACCTGCAAGTTAACCTTCAGGGTGTTCTGCACAAGGACTCCCAGGTACCTGTGCATTTCAAATTTTTGGATTTTCTCCCATTTAGAAAATAGTCTGCACATTAATTCTACTACCAAAGTACATGATCATACATTTTTCAACATTGTATTTCATTTGCCACCTTCTTGCCATTCTTCTGATCTGTCAAAGTAATTCTGCATCCTACCTGTTTCCTCAACACTACCTGCCCCTCCACCAATCTTCGTATCATCTGCAAACTTGGCAACAAAGCCAACCTCTAAATCATTTATATACAGCATAAAAAGAAGTGGTCCCAACACCGACCCCTGCAGAACACCACTAGTCACTGGCAGCCAACCAGAAAAGGATCCTTTTATTCCACTTGCTGCCTCCTACCAATCATGTTTGTAGCTTTCCTGTAATACCATTGGCTCTTAATTTGGTAAGCAGCTTCATGTGTGGCACCTTGTCAAAGGCCTTCTGAAAGTCCAAATATACACCATCCACTGCATCCCCTTTATCCATCCTACCTGTAATCTCCTCAAAGAACTCCAACAGGTTTGTCAGGCAGGATTTTCCCTGAAGGGAACCATGCTGACTTTGTGCTATCTTGTCCCATGTCACCAAGTACTCCATCACCTCATCCTTAACATCTTCCCAACGCATTGGAAAGAAGGAGGTATCGGTGAGGACCTTGGTAAAATGAATGTCAGAGAAAGAAACCGAAGGAGAACTGGTTACCCAGGACTCGAGAATTTATTGTTCATACTGTTAGGTTTTAGGCCACCCAGGTGGAATATGAAGTGCTGTTCTTTCAGTTTATGCTTGCTATCACCCTGGCAGTAGAGGAGACTGAGGGCAGATAGATCGGTGTGAGAATGGAAAAGTGAATTGCAATAGCTCCCAATTACAAACCACTTCATTGCTGAGGGATTGCAAACAGAATAGAATCTTATAGCATCATCAATAAGCATCCATACCTTAGATCTCGTGTGGAAGGAAGGTCAATGACGAAAGGAAAACTGTTTTACCTTGGACATTATTCTGAGAAACTGCTGAATAATGCTTGACCACCAACGACCAAAGCCAACTTCCACGACCAACTGGCACGACCCCAGAGCCAACTTCCTGCTGTCCATAAAACTGACTTCAGTTTTACCAAGTGTCTCACTCCATCAAGAATTCAGCTCTTTTCTTTAATTCGCTCGTGGAATTTGAGCTTCACAGGCTGAGCCAGCACTTAATTGCCCATTGCTAAATTCATTTGAGAGGGTGGTTATGAACTGCTTTTAGCTCATTAGAAAACAAAGCAAACCACATCACAATGCAGCAAGACCTTGAAAACATCTGGAGCAAGTCTGTACCGAGGTCAGGAGCTAAGTAGCTTTAGCAAAACCTAAACTGATCATCAGAGCTTGATATGTACTTAGACCAAGGTTGTTCAGAGTGATGGTGGGTGATACTGCCCTTTTGAACAACCAGGGTACTTGTAGAATTGTTATGCACGCAATGCTGTTAGGGAGGGGGAGTTCCATGATTTTCAGCCGGCAACTGTGAAGGAACGTCAGTATATTTTCAAATCAGGAAGGTGTGTGGTTTGGCTGACAGTTTGCTGCCTTTGATGTCACAGTGTTAGGATATGGTCCAGATGTGGAGGGAGACCTACTGGAGCGGGTCGATAGTTCACAGACTTTAATGCAAACAAGATTTCAAGGGGAAGGAAAACAATATTCACTAGACCAAATTGGGCCATTAACTAAAACTCTCAAATGGAAAACTAGATGCCAACACCACAGCTGAAAAGAATATCTAAGTACTGTATAAAACAAATACTACTCTTCTCCAGCATCAGTCGAATCGACAGTCCATTTCTTCAGGCAAGGCTGAATGTAAGCAGGCAGCATAACGTTTCTCTGCTTCGCTCAAGTCTCAACAAGCACTATAACAAAAAGAAGGGAGTTAAACACCACCGTAGTGAAACAGTAGTTAGCTGAAATGTGCAAATTCACGAGCACAATCGTCGAATCTGTTGTGCAGTCCACCTGCATGGGAGTGTAGACCCTGCAGCAGAGTCCATGGTTGTGACACTTGACTTCGAAGCTAGTAGAAGGTATGGGATTAGTATGTGCTGCCTAGGGATTCTTGGTGGGTTGAATACCATCATTGACTGGAACTTGTGTGGTCCAATTGCCCAAGCCTGGGTATTTTCCAGGTCCTTCTGCATTTGAATGTGGATTGCTTCATTTTCTCAGGAGTTGTGAATGTGCTGAACACTGTGCAATTATTGGTAAACTCGACCTTATGAATGAAGGGAAGTAATTGATGAAACAGTGAAAATTGATTTTTCCTGGGATGCTACCCTGAGGAACTCCTGCAGAAATGAGCTTCGGCTGAGTTGACTGACTTCTAACCAGCACAAGCATCTTCCTTTGGGCCAGGTATGATTCCAACAACAGTCTTTTTCCTGCCTTCCGTTGACCATTGCCTCTGGCTTAGGCAGATCACCATAATGCCATGCATGATCAAGTGCTGAGAAGATGTCAAAGGCAGTGATTCTCACTTCACCTCTGGATTTCAGCTCTTTTGTTCACGTTTGGAACAAGACTGTAATAAGATCAGGAGCAAAGTGACTTGAGCAAAGTCCAAACTGAGGTTCTCTGAGCTTTGCATACGTTTCATCCAAAATTATTCTGAGTGATGCCAGTGAGACCCAAACTGGTCAATGGAGAACTAGGTGTTGACAAACAAGTGCCACTTGATAGCACTCTTGATGACTGATGAACCTGGGAAATTTTCCACAATGTTATACATATTCTGGAAAAGGTTTGCCACAGGCTTAACTAAATCTAAAGCACAACTTCTAAGTACTACATCTGAGATGTTGTCTGATCCCATAGCCTTTGCTGTACCCAGTGCTTTCAACAGTTTCTAGCTACCACGTGAATCGAATTGAATTAGCTGAAGATTGGCTTTTGTGAAGAGAGGGATCTCAGGAGAAGGTTGGGATGGTTGTGAATGCTTCAGTCTTCTCTGTAGCACTCATGTGCAGGGCACCATTCACACAGAGAATGGGACAGCTCTTGGAACCTTTTCCTCCCATTAACTGTTTATTGCTCACTGCTGTGCACCAGCAGATGTAGCGTGAGTGCAGAGCTTTTCTCTGCTGATTATGTAATAGTTTAGCTCTGTCTTTTAGACCATAAGACCATACAACATAGGACCAGAATTAGGCCATCTTGCCGATCGAGTCTGCTCTGCTGTTTAATCATTGCTGATCATTTTTTTCCCCTCCTCTTCAACCCCAGTTCCCAGCCTTCTCCCGGTAACCTTAGATGCCATGTCCAATCAAGAACCTATCAAACTCTGCTTTAAATAAACCCAATGACCTGGCCTCCACAGCTGCATGTGGCAACAAATTCCACAAATTCACCACCCTTCGGCTAAAGAAATTTCTCTGCATCTCTGTTTTGAAAGGGCGCCCCTCTATCCTGAGGCTGTGCCCTATTATGCTAGACTTTCCCACCTTGGGAAACATCCTTTCCACATCTACTTTGTCTTGGCCTTTCAACATTAAAAAGGTTTCAATGAGATCTCCCCTCATCCTTCTGAATTCCTGTGAGTACGGACCCAGAGCCATCAAACGTTCCTCGTATGATAACCCTTTTGTTCCTGGAATCATCCTTGTGAACCTCCTCTGGACCCTCTCCAATGCCAGCACATCTTTTCTAAGATGAGGGGCCAAAACTGTTCACAATGCTCAAAGCGAGGACTCACCAGTGCCTTATAAAGCCTCAGCATCACTTCCTTGCTCTTGTATTCTAGACCTCTTGACATTTTTCTGTTTAGCAGGACAATAATCTTGTGTTGCAGCTTTTCCTGTTTGGCACCTTGTTTTAGACAAAGCCGATTGGACTCCTAATTTGTGTTTCTGCACTGCTCAGTAAAACAGAATTGAACTAACAGTTGATTGAGGAGCATACCTGGCCATGAGAACACAAATTGTGGTGGTGTACATTTCTCCTGCTTTTGATGGTCAATAGCACCTTATGGATTCCACTGTTAATATGCAAGAACTATTCTCATTCAATCCAATTTAGTACAATGGTGGTACCATTAAATATGATAGAAGACGTCTTCGGTATATGACAGAATGTTGTCTCCACAAGAGTTCTACAATGGTCATTCCCACCAAAGTTGTCTTGGAGAAATATGTTTGCCACAGGTAGATCAGTTTGAATGAGATCAATAGTATTTTCCTCTTGAGTCTGTTGTCTTATTATCCGACACAGACCCAGTCCAGTACCCAAGTCCTTCGAGATCCAGTAGGTTGTTCTACCAAACCATGAGACATAGAAGGTCCCGCAGAGGACAGTTTGTGACCTCGGTAGATTCTGCGCTGTGCTAAGTGTTGTTCAACATTGGGAATTGGTATCGGGTTTATTATCACTGACATACGTCGTGAAATTTGTTATTTTGTGACAGCACTAGAGTGCAAGACATACAGAAAAATACTATGTTTTTACAAGTAATATAAAAACTCAATAAGTACTGCAAAAATAGAGCAAAATAATGAGGTAGTGTTCATTGATCTTTCAGAAATCAGATGGTGGTGGAGAAGAAACTATTCCTTAAACATTGAGTGTGCAGTTCATGCACCTGTACCTCTTCCCTGATGGTAGAAGTGAGGAAACAGGATGGTGAGATCCTTAATAATGGATGCTTGAGGCACTGCCTTTTTAAGATGTCCCAGATGATGGGTAGGCTTGTGCCTGTGATGGAGATGGCTGAGCCTATAACTCTCTGCAGCCTCTTTCCATCTTGTGCATTGGGCCTCCATACCAGTTGGTAATGCAACCATTCAGTACATCTGAAGAAATTTGCTAGAATCTTTAGTGAAATACCAAATCTTCTCAAACTCCTAACGGAATGAATCCACTGCATGCCTTTCTTATTATTTCACCAATATGTTGGGCACAGGATTGATCCCCTGAGGTGTTGATGCCTAGAACCTGCTGCTGCTCACCCTCTCCACTACTGAGATCGCAACTAAGACTGGTGTGTTTTCTCCTGATTTCCCCTTTCTGAAGACTGCAATCAACTCTTCGATCTTGCTAACACTGAGTGCAAGATTGCTGTTGCTATGCCATTCAACCAGACAATTTACTTCCTGCACACCTCCTCATTACCATATGAGAGTCAACCAAAGCAATGTGTCATCGGCGAATTTAGAAATGGTGTGTGAGCCCATCCAGTTTTATTCTTTTTCTGCATCAACATGGCCGCACAGTCATGAGTATAGAATGTAGCCCAGTGGGCTAAGCACACATCCTTAAGGTGCATCTGTGTTGATTGTCAGTGAGGAGGAGATGCTATTACTGATCCACACTGACAGTTCTCTCCCCATGAGGAAGTCAAGGATCTAGTTGCAAAGGGAGCATTGAGGCATTAGTTCAGGGAGGATGATAATGATTTCCATTCTCATGTTTGACTTCATACCACAAGAGTTCATGGAATTAATGCTGAAGGCTCAGGCTACTCTTTCCTACCACAGAGTTGACAACTCTTGTAGATGTGTCCCATTGATGGATACATTTGAACAACTGGATTGTGGTGGAGGAGTGTGGCATGAGGCTTGTGAAGTATGAGTCCATGACAATCACTATGTCAATCTGTTGCTTGATTTGTCTGTGAGATTAATCTCCAGATGTCTGTGAGTCCAGAACAACTTTACCACATCTGATTTAATATAAGTAGGTGTTCAGTGCCCTGTCCAGTTTTGTTGTTTCTCTGCATCCATGATAAAACTGAAAGATACGTTCGGCTATTTTACAGTCAACCATTTTAAAACTGTATGCAGACCAGACTGAGTATGGGTGACAGGTTTCCTCCCTTGAGGGACATCAGTAAACCAGATGGGATTTTGAAACACTCCAGTAGTTTTATGTTTGTCATTACTAGCAGCTATATTTTTTATTCTCAGATTATTAATTGAATTTAAATCCATGCCAAGAAGAGCATGATCCAGTTTGAACGTAGCAGTTCCTATGAATAATTACATGATAATCACCTAGATAAATGTTTATTTTACTATTGTTGATTGAGGGATTAAGCCAGCTTTCTGCAATGAGCAATCGGAATCGCTTTTTATTGCCAGAAACTTTTTTGATACTATTAGTACTTTCATTTCAGAACAGGAAGGGGGATAGTTCAACTTCCATTTAATTCTAAAAGGAATAGAAACAGATGTTGAATACGTTGAGCAGCTAGTCAGGTATTTTCATTGCTTCCAGTTATAACCAAGACTTCAGGGAGCAATAGCGCTGAGGTTTTATAGGAACCAGCCTCTCACTAGCTCACCATCCACTCACTTCAACCCCCTCACTGTCGTGTTTTGTAACCCATGGAAATATTAATTCTGAGTTGCTGTATGTTACTAAATTAATCACCCACCCACTGGTGACTGTGCCCCAAACTACAAAACTCCTCCTTAAACTTTCTCACCTTCCCATTTCACTTCCCTCTTTAAAAGTGCATTTTCCTGTAACTAAGTCTTTGTTTATTCACCCTAATCTCTGTGTCTATATAGTCGCATGAAGTGTCTCCACTCGAAACGTCGACTGTTTATTCCTCTCCATAGATGCTGACTGATCTGCTGAGTTCCTCCACCATGTTGTGTGTGTTAGTCGATTTTAGTTTCCTGGTTTCTTGCAACAAATCTTGACATAATATTTTCTTATAGTAAATGCTGTATATAGTTTATATTATATGATAATTAAATTAAAATAACTGTAACTTGTTGCAAAATCAGTGCATATCTGAAAGCGGGGTGAATGTGATGAGTTAATTGTCATTTAAATCAACTTGTCAGAAGATAGCAAGGATACTCAGGCTTGGAGAATTGAGAAGAGATGAAGATTAGCACTCACTAAGCTTTGCATCTATATTCCAGGGAGCTGAGGATATCTGAGTATTGTATATATTTTGAAATTACTGATTTTTTAAAATTGTAACATCCAGAGAGCAAATGGAGCTATTTGTTACTTTAACATAAGTCTTAGCCTCCTTAGTTTGATATTTGCATATTCATACATATGAATTAAGCACTGACACTATTATCTTGCAGTTCTTAAAACAGATATGATCTACAGTCAAAATAAAATTGAGGATGCTTGAATGATATGCATCCCCAAAGTGCCATAATTTGTTAGTTTTGAGTGTAGATCCACTTGGGTGATGAATGATCAAAGCACTGCCTCTACTGAAAATAAACTCAATGTGAATGTCAATGGAAAATCTCCACTGGATATTGTCATCATTATGGTGTAAGATCTCAAAAGTGGAATGTTTGAACATCTATAACATTCCAAGGTGGATTTTGATGGTCCTGAATAATTAAACCAACACACTCGATTGAAAGGGGTTCAAAGAAAATTGAAAATAAAAATGATATTAATTACCCAACAGTAATGCCTATATACCAAATTTTAAAAACTTCATATCTGAGCCAAATTTAGATTTGATAATATTAAGTTTATTACTGCAGTGAAAATTAGACTGCATCTAAGTATAATTTGGTGAGCTAGTATGAGGAAAAATAATAAATATTCAATGATATATAAAACTCGTGCTTAGTTAAATAATTAGTAAGCTGCTCAGTTACCCTAAAATAAGTTCAGAATCATATTTGCTTTTGCATCTTTTATGTCACTTTTATTTCTTACATTAGAATAACTAAATTGAGTCAATTAACACAATTTGTGGCACACCTTGAATAACTTTATATTGTGGATTCATCAACCACCTCAATCTCCAAATATTGAAAGCACGAACAACATATTTCAGAGCATAAATTTGTGACAGATATGTCCATTTTTACACCTACTACATCACCCATCACCCAATGAGCTCAATGTGAGAGGAATGTCTGGAGTAACGTGTGCTAGGTGCACAGCTGTGACAATTTCCTACACCACCCATTCTTCCATCTCTTCCCATTTCCAGGTATTAGCAAGAAGCATTCTCACTTGGGAATGAGTGGAACTGAAGCCATACATGTGCAGGGTGAAATGCTCTAAACAAGCTTGTTTGGAGTAAACTCGGTATTTGTTAATAAAAGGTGAAACTGTACAAAATTTCCCATGAAAATTTTACTATTGTAAAAACTGGACCATGCAACTTAAAAGCAATCAAAGCAGGCATTGAACCTATATCATATCAGGAAAAAGTCCAAACCGTATCAGTGTCTTTCTGCATGTGGTTACCATTCAAAGAACACTTGATTTTATGCACAACATCATCCTGATAGCCAATCCCACTTACCATTTTATCTCACCTCTTTTATTTTATTTCAATGAAAGTTCAGTAGCTATGTGTTCCTTGGCATGTCCAGCTGTGCTGGAGCTTCAATGGCAAAATGAATAAGGTGCAAAATCAATCCATGTCAATGCAAGTTAACTAGATGTAAACACGAGGAAATCTGCAGATGCTGGAAATTCAAACAACGCACACAAAATGCTGGTGGAATGGCCAGGCAGCATCTATAGGAAGAAACACATAGTTGACATTTTGGGCCGAAACCTAACGAAGGGTCTCGGCCCAAAACGTCGACAGTGTTTCTTCCTATAGATGCTACCTGGCCTGTTGCATTCCACCAGCATTCTGTTTCGCCTTCCAACTTGTTGGAACTGATGAGCAAGTCAATCTGATCTATCTGCCAGGAGAAAAGTTCATTCATTAATGACAAGACAAGATGAAAACATTGATAAATGTGAACATCATCAGAGCTTCTTTGTTGGTTGTCTCCAGTAATGAAGATGAATGCAGACATGAAACGGAAAATAACAATACCTGCTTGTCACTACATCAGCATCACTCTTCCAGGTCAAAATCAGAATCAGGTTTATTATCACTGACTTTGTTCTGAAATTTGTTGTTTTGTAGCAGCAATGCAGTGCAAGACAAAAAAAAATACGGTAAGTTACAAAAATAAATTGAACAAAAGATGAAAAGAAGGGGCAAGAGTTCATGGACCATTCAGATATCTATTGACAAAGAGGAAGAAGCAGTATCTAAAATGTTGAGTGTGGGTCTTCAGGCTCCTGTCTGTGCTTCCCAATGGTAATAACAAGAAGAGAACGTGTCCTGGATGGTGAGCTTCCTCAATGATGAATGCCGCATTCTTGAGGCACCATCCTCAATCCTGTGCATTGGAATTCAATACCAGTCAGCGATGCAAACAGTCAGAATGATCTCTACTTGTAGCGATGGAGATCTATAGAAAATTTGTAGAAATTAGTGACATGCCAAGTCTCCTCAATCTTATAATGAAGAAGAGCTGTCGGCATGCCTTCTTCATGATTACATCAATGTGCTAGACCCAGAATAGATCCTCCAAGATTTTTACAGCTGGGACTTGAAGCTGCTCACTCTTTCCATCCTTGACTCTACATTGAGGACTTGCATGTGTTCTCCCAACTTCCCCTTCCTGAAGTCTGCTATCATTTTCTTGGTCAAGTGTGTGCTGAGTGCAAGGTTGTGAAGTTAATTGCAGGTATAACAGATCGATGCTAAAATATCTAGTAGGTTCATTCACGGTTAAAGATTATTCTTGTGGAAAATACCACTTTGTATAATGATGATGGTGCCGTTGTGCTCAAGACATTGCATATTTATTCAAGTTTTTATGCTATTCTTTCCAGGTCTGTTTGGACAAAAGATAAACTTATTATGATATCATGGATATATGTTGACTTGCCTTGTTCCAAATGTAAAGGCACTTGTTTGTTGGGATTCACTAGTCATTAAATTGCTTCTATTATTTATCAATATATTGAACTGGATTCTTGCAATAAATGGCTTGGGGGCCATTGTAGAGGATAGTAAGGAGTCAGCCAAATTGCTCCTGAGAGTTAGGTTCACAAATAAGACAGCCACATGCAAAACAGCAGATTCCATCCCTAAAATGCCGTATGAACCAAAAGTTTTTTTGACTTTCCACTACTTCCACAGTCAAGTGGTTTTTTAAAAATCACAATCCTTGTTATTTAACTGAGGTTAATATCTCAGCTGATATTTGAACCCCTCCCCCAAGACCAGAATGAGTTTTAGTTTTTTTAAAGTTATACGGTGCATAAGGTCTATTATTTATTGCACCTCACATTTATTGTACTTTATTATATTGCTACTTTAGAATGGGAAACACTGTTACCATGCTGTATCTCTAAAATAAAAATAATGAAATGAAGAAAAAAAGACAACTCAATATCATCTACAAAAGCCGAAACCAACTGAAGCTGAGAAGACAAAACTGCTCCGCATTGCTCATTTCAATACCAAATGGATTTGGGATTGAAATGCATGCAAAATAGAAACATTTCTTTGTTGAATGGAAATAGTTTTTGGTAACACGTTCAAAACTAGTCTTTACAGTAAAAAAAATTGGGTCAGTTATTGAAGATTTCAATGGAGCTGGATTTCAAAAGTACAGCACAGAGCACAGACGCTCCAGTGTTACGTGACTAGCCTCAGTAATTGAGAATGAAATTTGGAGATTTGTGACAAATATGACTATATCTGAATTACATCTTATGGAAAGCTTTGTTTGATGATGAACTTCAATAAAAAATAAATTACAAAAAAAGAATGAAATTCTACTGAAAGACTTAAATTGCTAATTTGTTTCCCCGGCTGCACCAAGCAGGTAAAACCAGTGCTAGGATACAGCAAAGAGTTTCTTTAATTGCATTTATGGATAAGGCAAGAAAGTGGAACTGAGCTGGATTAAAAGTAGGTAAAATTATTAGAATAAAATGGCATGCAGAAGCAAGTCATGCACACCTTAAGTAAGCTTGGTGCACATAACCTAATTTGTGCCTACTAATATTTTAATGGTAAGGGTTTGTTTAATGATTCTGTGGTTTGCAGTAGGAAGATCTCTGTTGTGCCTGTGCAACTACATATCAATTAAATAAAAGCACGTACGTGGTAGATGGTTTTAATGGTGTATTCACATTACTGGGAGAGAGAGTGAGGGGACAAAGAACAACAGATTCAAAAATAGAGTATACATCAGATCAATACACATGTGTAGACAACAGATAAAGGGGAATCATTGCTCTAAAATAATAGAGAGAGAGAAAAAAACAATGGGCATGGGTAAACAGTGCAAGCACAGACAACAGATAAATACATAGTGCTGGGGGGGGGGGTGTCATTGCTCTAAATGTAATAGATCCATACATTACACTTCCTCCCCCTTTAGATTAGTGCAACATAAATCTAAATATGTACAAAACATTCAATTTTCCTTTACAAACCATATTCAAAATAAATATGCTTTCACAATAACAGCCCATAACTAACTTCACAGTTCTAAAGATTCAGTCTTTTGGGTGGTGCTCTCTTTCTTTCAGGATAGCACCTCAGGGCCTGTGGAGTGGCATCAGGTTTGGCAGGTGTCTTGTCTAAGACAAAGTTCCTGGTTTCTGGTGTCATGTTGTTGTCAGTGGCATGATCCTCACTGAGAGGTAAGTCCAATGGCTATAATGTGAAAATCTTGTTGGATGCAATCAACTCAGGTGTGTTCTTCAATTGAGGATCCAGTATCTGGTCCACATGATATCTCCATGTATGATCTCTGTGTACTGCAGTGGTCCAATTCTTGTAGCTATCCTTCCAGATGTCCACTTGTCCTCTCGGTAATCTCATGCTGGGATTTCCTGTTCGATCTCGAAACTCCATGCTGATTCTCTTGGCGACTGGTTGAACTGTTCATTCTGTACTTCCCTCCGGAGGTCTGCTTTCAGAAAGTCTATGCAAGATCTCAGATTCCTGCTCATGAACAGCATCGCAGGTTTTTGATTTGTTGTCGAATGAACAGAGTTCCGATGCACAAAGAGGAAGTTGTCCAGCTTGTGCTGCGGAGACATATTCTCCTTGTCAATCACTTTATTGGACTTCTTGAAGGCTTGGGTGAACCTTTCAGCTAACCCATTTGTTGCTGGGTGGGGAGGAGCTGACTTGAAATGCCTGATGCCATTTTTCTTCATGAACGGTCGGAATTCTTCTGACAAATATTGTAGTCCATTGTCACAATTTGTTCTGGTAAGCTGTTTCTGGTGAAGATAGTCCTCAGAGTGGAGACAGTCTTTGCTAAGGTAGTTGACTTCATTGGTATAACCTCTGGCCACTTCGAATGAGCATCCACAGCAATCAGAAACATGGAGTCCATGAATGGCCCAGCAAAGTCAAAATGTACTCTTTGTCATGGTGAAGACGGCCACTTCCAGGAGTGTAGCAGTGCCCAAAGGGGTACATTTTGAACTTATTGGCATTCCAAACAGCTTATGGCTAAGTCTTCAATCTGTTTATTCCTGGCCACCACACATAGCTCTGGGCAAGACGCTTGAACTTGACTGTACTCAGGTGTCGTTCATGCAGGTTCTCTGGTGCACAGTTTAGAGGGAACCACAACATGAGATCCACGCATCAGCATTTTTTGACGTACCGATAGTTGGTCTCGTCTCGCTGAGAGCTCTGGAAACATAGGATTACCATGAGCTGGCCATTCTTACGTGATGATGTCATAGACTTTTGACAATGTTGGTTCATTCTTGTTTCTCTTTGTATTTCAGCTTTTGTTACTGGCAATTGGCCCATCAATGTGGTGTGGAACTCTTCTGCTGGGTCACAGTGTGAAGACTTTTCTTCATCAGTTGCAAACAGTGGAAGATCGACAAGCCATCAGTATTGCTGTGTTGTTTGGTAGCCTTGAACTCTATGTCATGAGAGTGGGCTCCAAGGAATAGTGCCCAACATTGTAACTGGGTAGCAGTCATCACTGGGATTTCCTTTCTGGGATTGAAAATGGACAAAAGGGGCTGGTGATCTGTCACTAGCGTAAATCTTTGTCCGTGGAGGTAGTGGCGGAAATTCTTTATTCTTCACACTAGACTGAAGGCCTCTCTGTTGATCTGCGCACAGTTGTGTTGTATGCTCATCAGTGATCTTGAAGCAAACACAATTGGATGTTCAGATCCATCTTTCATAGAGTGTGACAAAATGGCACCGATGCCACAAGGGGTCGCATCACATGCCAGTCTGATTGGCAGTTATGGGTCAGAATAGGTGAGCAGCTCATCTGATGTTATTAGTCTCTTCCTTTCCATGAATGCCTTTTCACATCTTTCTGACCATTCCCTCTTTGCTCCTGTCTGTAACAGTGCATTCAATGGGTGCAGCACTGTAGCAATGTTTGGGGGAAACTGGTGGTAGTAGTTTACAAGGCCCAAATGCATCCTGAGTTGTGACACATGTTCTGGTTTGGGAGCCTGTAGCACTGCTTTAATCTTCTCTTGTGATTTAAGTAAACCATGCTTGTCAATGACACGTCCACAATATGAGATTTCATTCTTGAAAAACCCACATTTATCTTTCTTTGCGTGCAGACCTCACTCACTCAGCCTCATAAGCTCTTTACCAAGGTTCTGGAACTGCTCTTCATCATTCTTGCTGGTCATGATAATGTCGTCAAGGTAACGTTGTGTTCCTGGGATATCTAGGAGCACTTGGTCCATTGCTTTTTGCCAAATTGCTGGAACTGATGCGACGCCAAAGACAAGACAATTACACTGGTATAATCCAATTGTGAGGAAATCCTGCTTGCCTCCTCAGTCTCCATTTGCAGATAGGCTTGTGACAAGTCAATCATTGAAAACCCTTCCCCGCCTGCCAAAGATGCAAAAATATCTTCTATTTGTGGCAGGGGATACTGCACAGTATGCAGCACAGGGCTGATGCTTACCTTGAAATCCCCATGTACATGAATGGCTCCAGCCTTTTCTTCATCACCAGGACAGTAGGCATTGCCCAATTGCTCCACTCAACCTTGGAGAGAATTCCAGATGCAGCCAAGCTCAAAGTCCAGAATCCACTTTAGGACATAGTGCATAAGGCACTGGATGCCCTTTATGGAATCTTGATGTTGCTACCTCATTCAATTCCATTCTGGCCTTCATGCCTTTGAGTTTGCCAGTCCCCTTCTCATTACCACAAAGCAGCTACGCCAGTCTCTGGTTAATGCTACCATTTGGGTTGCAGTTCCCTGTTGATGCCACACTGTGGGCTTTGATTGAGTGCCAGTCTAGTTGGAATTTTCTCAACCATTCATGTCTTCATAGTGCTGGCCCGCCACTTATCAACACATAAAGCCCTGTCTCCTGCGTTTGGCCTCGATTCATCACTTTCACTTTTAGTTTGCCTTTGGATGACACTTTTTCACCAGTGTAGGTCCTTAGCACCACTGAGGTCTTCTCATGATATATCTTAGAAAAGAGTCTGTTGTAGCTAGCCTCTGGAATCATAGACAAAGATGACCCAGTATCCAGCTCCATTTTCAGTTTTATTAGGTCCAGATGATTTTGTGATCTGCTTCGGTAACTCTATGCAGTGCTAAGCGTGACAGCTCACCTTTATCAGACTTGGTGCTGTCTGTTTCACATTCAGTCACTTTATGCATTTGCTTAGTTTTGTGTGTGGGACTTTTCACAGAGCCATCACTTTTGTCTGACTCGCACACTCTGTCATAGATAGATAGATAGATAGATAGATACTTTATTCATCCCCATGGGGAAATTCAACATTTTTTCCAATGTCCCATACACTTGTTGTAGCAAAAACTCATTACATACAATACTTAACTCAGTAATAATATGATATGCATCTAAATCACTAACTCAAAAAGCATTAATAATAGCTTTAAAAAAAAAAAAAAAAAAAGTTCTTAGGTCCTGGCAGTTGAATTGTAAAGCCTAATGGCACTGGGGAGTATTGACCTCTTCATCCTGTCTGAGGAGCATTGCATCGACAGTAACCTGTCGCTGAAACTGCTTCTCTGTCTCTGGATGGTGCTATGTAGAGGATGTTCAGGGTTTTCCATAATTGACCGTAGCCTACTCAGCGCCCTTCGCTCAGCTACCGATGTTAAACTCTCCAGTACTTTGCCCACGACAGAGCCCGCCTTCCTTATCAGCTTATTAAGACGTGAGGCGTCCTTCTTCTTAATGCTTCCTCCCCAACACGCCACCACAAAGAAGAGGGCGCTCTCAACAACTGACCTATAGAACATCTTCAGCATCTCACTGCAGACATTGAATGACGCCAACCTTCTAAGGAAGTACAGTCGACTCTGTGCCTTCCTGCACAAGGCATCTGTGTTGGCAGTCCAGTCTAGCTTCTCGTCCAACTGTACTCCCAGATACTTGTAGGTCTTAACCTGCTCCACACATTCTCCATTAATGATCACTGGCTCCATATGAGGCCTAGATCTCCTAAAGTCCACCACCATCTCCTTGGTCTTGGTGACATTGAGACGCAGGTAGTTTGAGTTGCACCATATCACAAAGTCCTGTATCAGTTTCCTATACTCCTCCTCCTGTCCATTCCTGACACACCCCACTATGGCCGTGTCATCAGCGAACTTCTGCACATGGCAGGACTCCGAGTTATATTGGAAGTCAGATGTGTACAGGGTGAACAGGACCGGAGAGAGTACGGTTCCCTGTGGCGCTCCTGTGCTGCTGACCACTGTGTCAGACCTACAGTCTCCCAACCGCACATACTGAGGTCTATCTGTCAAGTAGTCCACTATCCAATCCACCATGTGAGAGTCTACTCCCATCTCCGTTAGTTTGTGCTTTAAGATCTTGGGCTGGATGGTGTTAAAGGCACTAGAGAAGTCAAGGAATGTAATCCTCACAGCACAACTGACCCCATCTAGGTGAGAGAGTGATTTGTGCAGCAAATACGTGATAGCATCCTCCACTCCCACCTTCTCCACCATTTGCCACATCGATAACATTTTTGGCTTTTTGTACCGTTCAGGGACATTTTGTGCATTTCTCATTCTAACCTCTTTTTCTATAGTTCTGCTGCATCCATTGCTGCAGTCTCTAACGATATTGCAATGTTCAATGCTCGTTCTAAGGTTAGGTCTGTTTCTGCCAGCAGCCTCTTTTCAGTGCTTTGACTATGCATAGCATATACAAGCCTGTCCCTTAATGCATCAGAAAGTCCATCTCTAAAGTCACAGTACTGGGAAAGCTTGCACAGTTTTGCAATGTATTCAGATACTGTATGCCTTTCGTCCTTTGATTGTTTCCTTTTGCAAAATCAAAATCTCTCAGCTATTACCTGTGGTTTAGGACTCAAGTGATTTTGTAAAATTATAACAATTTCGTCGAACGTCTTGCTTGCTTGCTTTTCAGGAGTTACTAGGTTGCATAAGAAACTATATGTCCTAAGACCCATTAAGCTAAGAAGTGTGGGGGCTTTCTTTGGTTCCCCCACATTGTTCGTGTTACAATACAATTCTATCCTTTCGATATACAAGTCCCAGCCTTCATTAGCACTAGCAAATCCATCAGCTTTCCCAACTAGAGCCGTTGTCACATTATTTTCACTTTAACTTTGCTAGTTGCATGCCTTTCACTGTGTACTATGCAGTTACTCATGTGTTCCTTTGTTAGCATCTATGACAACCTGTTTAAATCTTTCCTCTCACTATTTCGTCCCATAATTATCAGTACGATTCATGATATTTTCTGACATTCAGGTTCATACTCATCGCCAATTTGTTGTGTCTGTGCAGCTACATAATAATTAAATAAAAGCACACACGTGGGACAAAGGAAAATCTGCAGATACCGGAAATCCAAGCAACGCACACAAAATGCCAGAAGAACTCAGCAGGCCAGGCAGCATCTATGGAAAAAAAGACAGCCGACGTATCGGGCCAAGACCCTTTGACAGAACGTGGGAGATGACTTTAACCACACTTCAGCAAGTTCCACACCCACCATGACACTGAACATTTCTTCCGCTGCCTCCATCTCCAAATCTATTTCGTTGGCAAGGACTCTCCACCCCGCACTGACCCTTTCTCTCGTCTTCAACCCTCCTCTTCTTCCTGGACATCCCACCCTGGTCTTCTGCCTGCTTTGGATCTTTTCATTACTGACTGATCACAAAACATCAACCATCTCGACTTCAACATTCCTCTCTCCAATTCCAATCACATCCCTTCTGAACGCTCTGCTCTCCACTCTCTCCACACTACTCCTAACCTCACCATCAAACCCGCAGGTAAAGGGAGTGCTGTAGTAGTCTGGCAGACTGACTTCTACCTTGCTGAGGCCCAGCGACAACTCTCAGACACCTCCTCTTACATACCCCTCAAACAGGATCCAACTAAGGAGCACCAGACCATTGTTTCCCATGCCATCACTGACCTTATCAGCTCTGGGGATCTCCCATCAATTGCCACCAATGTCATAGTTCCTGCACCCCGCACCTCCCATTTCTACCTCCTACCCAAGCTCCACAAACCCACTTGTCCAGGTAGACCCATTGTTTCAGCTTGTTCCTGCCCCACTGAACTCATATCTGCATATCTCGACTCTGTTTTATCCCCCCAGTTCAGACCCTTCCTACCTACATCCGTAACACTTCACACACTCTGGAACTTTTCAATGATTTCAAGTTCCCTGTCCCCATCATCTTATTTTCATTATGGATGTCCAGTCCCTATACACCTCCATTCCCCCAGCAGGAAAACCTCAAAGCCCTCTGTTTCTTTCTAGACACCGGATCAACCAGTTCCCCTCCACCACCACTCTCCCCCATCTAGAGGAACTTGCCCTCACTTTTAATAATTTCTCCAATTGGCTCCTTCCACTTCCCTCAGACAAAAGGTGTAGCCATGGGCACTCGCATGGGTCCCAGCTGTGCCTGCCTTTTTGTCGGCTACATGGAACAGTCTATGTTCCAAGCCTACACTGGCATCGGTCCCCCATTTTTCCTACACTACACCGACGACTGCATTGGTGCTGCTTCCTACACCCATGCTGAGCTCATTGACTTCATTAGCTTTACCTCCAACTTCCACCCTGCACTCACATTTTCCTAGTCCATTTCAGACACCTCCTTCCTTTTTGCTGATCTCTCTGTCTCTGACAACAGCTTACCTACTGATGTCTATTATAAACCCACTGTCTGTCACAGCTACCCGGACTGTACTGCTTCCCACCCTGTTACTTGTAAAAGCACTATCCCTTCTCTCAGTTCCTCTGTCTCCACTGCATCTGCTCTCAGGTTGAGGCTTTTCATTCCAAAATGAAGGAGGTGCCTTCCTTTTACAAAGAAGGGGGCTTCCCTTTCTCCACAATCAACTTTGCCCTCAGCTGCATCTCTTCCATTTCATACATGCCTGCTCTTACCCCGTCCTCCCACCACCCTACCAGGGAGACGATTCTTCTTGTCCTCACCTACCACCCCACCAGCCTCCACATCCAGCACATAATTTTCCAGAACTTACACCATCTCCTAGAGGATCCCACCAACAAAGCACATCTTTCTCTCTACCCCACTTTCTGCTTTCCGCAGGGATCATTCCCTACACCACTCCTTTGTCCATTCATCCCTCCCCACTGATCTCTCTCCTGGCACTTATCCTTGCCAGCGGAACAAGTGCTACACCTGCCCCTAGACCTCCTCCCTCACTACCATTCAGAGTCCCAAATAGTCCTTCCAGGTGAGGCAATACTTCACCTGTGAGTCTGTTGAAGTCATATACTGTTAGATGCTCCCTGTGAGGCCACTTGTATATCAGTGAGACCCAACCTAGATTAGGAGACCGATTCACCAAACACCTGCACTCCATCAGCCAGAAAAAGTGGAAAAGCGGGATCTCCCTGTGGCCACCCATTTTAATTCCACTTCCCATTCCTATATGTCTATCGATGACCTACTCTACTGTCACAATGAGGCCACACATAGGTTGGAGGAACAACACCTTATATTCTATTAGGTAGACTCCAACCTGATGGTATGAACATTGATTTCTTGAATTTCCAGTAATGCCCCCCCACCATTCCCCATCCCCTTTTCCTTCTCTCGCTTTATCTCCTTGTCTACCCAACCCCACCCTCTGTTTTTTCTTTCTCCTTGACCTTCTATCCTTTCCTATAGATTCCCTCTTCTCCAACCCTGTATCTCTTTCACCAATCAACTTCCCAAGTTCTTTACTTCATCCCCTCCCTTCTGGTTTCTTCTACCACCTTGTGTTTCTCTCTCACCTCCCCCCACCTCTTAAATCTACTCCTCAGCTTTTTCTCTCCAGTCCTGCCGAAGGCTCTCGGTCCGAAACGTCAACTGTACTTTTTCCATAGATTCTGTCTGACCTGTTGAGTTCCTCCATACATTATACCTTCCTCACAAGCAGGATGCTGAGAGCAAATGGACGAGCCTAGCCCGTGTTTGCAACAAGTCAGTCGATATGAAGGCAACATGGTGGAGTTAGCATAGTAACATTGAACCCAACTCACTTTAGTCATTCTTTCTTATCTCTGCCCTGTGACAGCATATTAAAATTTAGTTTGAACCTGAATTGCTTTGCATTTTATGATTTATCAATTTTGATGTAGAAATTTTAATAATATTCAGATCCTGGAGAAACCAGCGAAGAGTTTATAGTTGATGCTCCCTGAAGATTTACAATCACAAATTTACAGAATAACAGAATCACTTACAATAGGAAAAGGCTATTTGTCTCTTGAATCTCCATTGACTCTATTTAAGAGCCATCCAGTTCCTACGACTCCCCGTGTCCTCACTCTATTGCTCTGTATGTTCATTCCTTTCAGATATTTTTGTAGATCAAGGGTTCCCAACCTTTTTTATATGATGGACCAATATCATGAAACAAGGGGTCCTTGGATCCCAGGTTGGGAACCCCCGGTCTAGATCTTACAAAATACACAACCGTATCTCCACTGTTACCACACCAATCTATTCCAGATGCCAATTGATCACTCAGTAATATATTTTTCTTAATAAAACATTTTATTATCAACTGGTTTAAACATTTTCAAAATGTTTATCAGGAAACTTGAGTAAAATTTTGTAATTGCAAAATCAAATCAAACAGGTAAGTGCTTTCAGGTGTGTAAATTAGTATCAGAAATGGGTCACTCAGCTTCTTAAAGCCTATTCTACAATTTCGTAAGATCACACCTGATCTGACAATCTCAACTCCACATTGCCTACCCCAAGTAACAATCTACCTGTTTGCTTATCAGGTGTCACCCTGAAAATACTCAAAGGCTCTGCTTCCACTATCTTTTGAGGAAAAGATTTCCAAAGATTGTTGACCTCTGAGGGAGAGAAAAAAACAATAATCTCATCTCTTTCCTATATGGTTAGTTTTTTTTAAATTTTAATTGGTGACTCCTGGTTTTAGATCTTGCCAGAATGGGAAACATCCTCCCAATATACACTAAGTCAAGACCCCTCAGAATCATATCATGGAATCAACTCCTCTTTTACCTTTCTTAATGACAGTGAATAAAAATCTAGCCTGCCCAACATTTCATCAGAATTTTGACAAATTCTTTTTCCAGATGTTCATCAAGTACATCTTCTTTTAACTGTTGCTAATGCATTAACATTCTTCCTTGAATAAGGAAACTAAAACAGTATCCAGTGCTTCAGATGTGATCTCACCAATCCCTTTTGTAACTGAAGTATAACTTTCCTACTTTAGTATTAATTTCCCCTTGCAATAAACAACAACATTCTGCTCACCTTCCTAATTATTTATTCTATCTGCATACCAGCCTTTTGGGAATCATGTACTCTGATAAGCTGATCTCTCTGCATCTCAGAAATCTACAATCTGTCACTATGTAGATAATAAGCAGCTTCATTTATTTTTCCCTTCCAAATACAACAGCAGCTTTTTCCTCATGTTCCATTTATCACGTCTTTGACTATTCATTGAACTTATCTGTATGCCTTTGCATCCCCTCATGTCTCATCACAACCTACATATCTGCCTATCTTTGTGCTATTTCAAATTTAGCAGCCAGACATTTTGATGGCTTTGTCCAGGTTATTTATGTATAAGGTTTTCAAAAGCTGAGGCTCTAATACTAATCCCTGCAGTTACTTCATTTTGCAAACCAGAAGGAGACCCAATTATGCATTCTTACTTCCTTCCCCCCTCCCCTCCTCACCCACCTTCCCCCTCACATGGTTTCACCAATCATCTGCCAGCTCATCCTCCTCCTCCCTCCACTTTATTTTGGCTTTTCCCCTCTTCATTTCCAGTCCTGATGAAGGGTCTCGGTCCAAGACATTGACTGCTTATTCCCCTTCATCTATGCTACCTGAGTTGCTGAGTATTTTGTGTGTGTTGTTCATGATTACAAGCTTTGGGGTTCTAATGCTTCTCTGTCATTCATTCTCTGGGTTTTATTCCTCTCTGTTTCGTGCATGTCTGCGAAGAGTAAGAATTTCAGGTTATATACTGTGTACGTTCTCAGATATTAAATTGAACCATTGAACCATTGATCTGCAGAATGTTTTGTGTTTACAATTATGCTTACTCTTGGTTTCTTATTAACAATCCAATCTTCTATCCATGCATCTGTTACAGTCCACATTATGAGCTTTTAGTGTTCATAATAAGCTTTGAATCAGCACTTCATCAAATGCCTCCTGGACGTCTGGGTATCTATTGCTTCCCCTTTATCAAAGTCAAGCTAATAAAGCTTATATGTAAACAAAAGTACCAAGTTTTTGAAACTGTAGATGTAAGTTGTCAGGAATTCTTTGCCTGAGGATGTGAGTATTAAAGAAAACGAGCCTATTTTAGTAGAGGCAAAAGGTCGGCCTATAAGTGTTGAAAGCTCTGAAGGAACATGATTCATTGAAGTATAAAAAATTGCTTTATTAGGCAGTATTCAGAGCTCTGTTTAATCTGCTTCACTGTCACACTCATGTTGATGTGCCATTAATGTCTCTTAATCTGTTGTGCTTGAATCAGACAACTTTGTATTTAAAGGGCTAATGTTTTCTTTGCAACCGTTATGTTGACTGCAGTTGCTTTAAATACAGTGTGGTTAATTTACATTTGAACATTGTAGTTGTCAGGTAAAGCAAGCCTCCATTCTGCAATGCATAGACTCCAATGTTATAAAGCACCCATACACTTTATCATTTCCGTCTAAAAGAGAATGTTGAAAGTCAAGATGCTGCTCAAGTTGTGTTGATGTTCTAATAGTCTCATTTTGAAATAAAGACAGAAAGTAGCAGTAACACTTAGCATGTAAGAGAACCTTTATGGAGGAATAAACAGCTGTAAATGTTTTCAGTAAATAACATTTCATGTCATATTAAAGGTAGTCAGCAACTTGCACACTTCCTCTAGTTTTTCATGAAAACAATCTATTAGGTAAACAGAGCATCTTTTGTCATCTTCTTCACTCATTCGTAGTTAATTAGGGATTGTTTCTAAACTAAATAGTCCAAAGCTTGCAATAAGCCCTTTACTTCTGCGGGAAATGTTCCAGAAACAGCCATTATTCCTGAAACCACAAATATCATTTTATACATAAGTGCACAAGTAATCTAAGTGGTTAAAATAGTAATACACATAAATTGCTGAAGGAATTCAGCACGTCGGACAACATCTATAGAGGAGAGGTAGACAATATCGCATGTATGTACAGTGTAATAATTACTAATGTAACATGGTTAACAAGTTTACCTGCTCCATTAACTAGCATGGTTTGATAATGGGAACTTCATAGCTAGTGTTGGGGCTGTGGTAAAAAAGCTTCCATACCAATAATGACAAAGATCCCAAATACATATCAGGACAGTATAAAGGGAGCTCTCTGGATGACACTAGAACATCACTAAGGGAGTTCCTGGGTAAACAGTGGCAGGGGAACCCCTAGGCAGACGTCAAGGTAGTGTTGAACTCCCCACAACACAAATTGATATATTTGGCTGCTGCGTCACAGCACAAAAGAACTGGGTTCAAACTTGACCTCGTGCTGATCATACCTTTGCTTCCATTGACGCTGCTTGATCACTAGGTCCTTCCAATAATTCAACTTTTGATTAAGTATCCACTCTACTTATTGAAATAATTTTCACAGAAATTGCATTGGGCAGTACACATAAAGGACAACTATTTTATGATCCAGAAAAAAAAAAAATTGCCTGCAAGTATTTTGGGAACTAATTTCGAAGCAACCTTTTAAAATGAAAACTGAAATATCTCAATGACAAAATAGTACATTTATCCAATCTGCAATTTTAAATTGAAGATCTTCTACCTACAATTTCTCGCAGTATGAAGTTATAAGATTTTCCTTTAGTAATTCCATCTCTATGGAAGTAATAGGGAAGAATGTCCAATTTCTCTGATGCTATTGTATTGTCAGATAGAGCTCTGTTCTCCAAATAAATATAGAATGTATTTTTTTGAAGAAATGTAGCTGAAAAAAGCTCTCCCTTGTCTCCCACATGTAATGCGATAACTTAGCAGGTCACAATACACAATTATTGCAACAATATCCGGGAATCAAATTGAGAAGGGCATATAGCCTCTTAAGCATGGCCCACCATGTCATAAGGTAATGGCTGAACACATAGAGCACATCAACCCCAATGAACTCCTTAAGTCTCTTAGTGTCCAACATGTTCCTGATCTCATTTCTGGACATTTATTAGCTTAGTTACACCAGCATTTTACAGCCAATGAATTGCAAACTCAGTTTATTGCTGCAAATGGGAGGCATGATAATGTAGTGGTTTGAGCATCGCTTTATAGCACTAGTGACCCAGCTTCAATTCCTGCTGCTGTCTGTAAGGAGTTTGTACGTCCTCCCTGTGACCGTGCGTGTGCCCTCCAAATGCTCCGGCTTCCTCCCACGTTCCAAGGACGTGCGGGTCATTATTTCAATTGGTCACATGGGTGTAATTGGGCAGCGCAGGCTCATTGGACAGGAAGTGTTGTGTATTTAATATTTCAGTAATATTTGAGTAGTCTTGTAGATATATACAGTATATTGGTTGATTAAATATTCTTGTCAATAATTAATTTCATGTTATATGTAAAGATACGTGAATTGCATACATCATGACGCTTCCACGTGATATGTGCGCACCTCACTTAAAGTAAGGACGAAGTTAGACCTGCATTTCAGCCTCCCATGTGTTCCTTTGAATTAATTTAATGTTTTGAAGTTAGAAAACATAACAGGAAGGGCCTGTTACCGTGCTGTATCTCTAAATAAATTCCTGATAGTTTCATTTCCGTATATTTTCATTTAGAAGGGCAACTCATCCATGAACAGCACTGTTTTAAAGTTACAAATGATTTTGGGTACTTTGATACGACTGTGCTAAGGAAATGTTTTGGGAATCTCTGATTTACTCGATGAGAATGACTGCAGTTAGGCCAACATTTGTTCTCCATCATCTTGTTGGTCTTGCCTTTCTGGTAGAAGGTTCATAAATTTGAGATATGTTGCTGGAATGGACTTGGCTAGCACATTTCCTGGAGTTCTTTTTTTTATAAATTACACTTTTAAACCAAAATCTGTGGTCTTTATTGTGTTTACTTTGATAATAAATTTATTTTGAACTTTGAACCTATATGATCCACCTTAAAGCTTAAATGATCATAACTTGTCGTGCTTCCTAAAGAGTAATTCATAATATTGCATTGGTGGCAAGATGTTGAACATTTTGACGTGGATTTGGATGCAGTCCTTTTTGTGCTAAGTTGGTATATTGTATTGGTTACGTAGTACCTGTTATTCCTGTTATTTTGATACTTGTACCTAATGTTCCCAAACATCTTTTATGCCATGGACCAATACCATTAAGCAATGGGTCCGTGGACCCCAGACTGGGAATCCTGCCCTAGAAACATATGATCATAGACCAATACAGCATGGATATCGGCCCTTTGGCCCAACGAGTCCATGCTATTCATGGTGCTCACCTAACTAGTTCCAATTTCCTGTGTTCATCTCATATCCCTCCAAGACTGCCCCTGAATATACCTATCCAAGTTCTTCTTGAATGATACTATTGTACCGGCCTCAACCAAAGTTCAAAGTAAATTAATTATCAAAGTATGTATCTGTCAGCATGGTTCTCTGAGATTCATTTTCTTGTGGGCATTCATAGTAGATACAAAACAACACACCTGGTGATGTGAGATCTCAGGTTGCTGTACCTCCTTCCCAATGGCAGCACAAAAGAGCATGGCCTGGATGGTGAGGATCTTTGATAATGTTCCTCTGGCTGCTCGTCCCTTAAACGTACTCACCATCATGTTTCATCAGTTCTAGTAGTGAACAAAGCTGGATACCACTCCAAGTAATGTCCTGCCCCTTTACTGTCTGGATAAAGTACGACCTCAGAGCATCAGTGTGAACGAATAACTTCAGTTCTGCAGCAGGTTTTCAGGAGAGGTTTTCTTGTCCTCTGAACAACTCTGTTAACAGCATGCCATTGTTGCGGTCACATTGACTCCTAAATTCACCAGTCACAGTCAAACTTTCTGATCCTCCTTGGCAAAATTGAATCATATTTTTTGCCATGCTGTGATTAATTCAGTCCATCTTAAGAGGTAGATCCTGGAGTCCAACAAAGTGAGAGTTATGTGTTCCTTTCCCGCCTTCTTGACAGTTTGGACCTACCTCACTATGAAGCTACCTCGCTCTGATGGTCTGGGAATGAAGTAATAATAATGAACCTGTATTGCTTTACAAACTTAATAAATTCTCTACAGATAACGTGGATTCTGCTTTCATATAATAAGATATCCTGCTGTGGAAACTGGATTCAAGATGATGTATTAATTGCTGTAGCTCTTAAGTCTTTCTGTCTCCTCATTTATGGGAATATGAGCAACAAGATACCTTTCTTTGTGTGCACTGAATTACCTATTGTACTATGCCAATGAACTTTTCAATTGTACTTCTATATTTTGGGTGTCCGTTGTTACAAATGCAGCAGCAATGAATATGAAACTGAGACAGGGTTTAAATCCCAAGATTTATTAACCCCTGCTCAAACTTAGAAAAATAAACAAACAACTAACTTAACCGGAAGTTAACAGTTAGGCGGCACAAACATTCAAACTTAGAAACTGTTCTTAACGAGTTCTCATCCAAGCACAGACTTAGAGTGATAAATTGAAAAGTCCATGTGATTTATACAGTCAGTAAGGAGAGACTTCCCCGAAACAAATGATTCCTTTGAAGCATCGATGATCTGCCAATTCCACAGCCGGGAAATGCCTTGTTCGCAGAAATCATGAGAAAATAAAAGGAACTGACCTTTTGACTGGAGGGTGGTCACTGCACAAACCTTCCTGACCTTGCAGGGGTTTAACTCAAAGGTGGATGCCACAATTCCTGAACAAAGTCACAAAGGCCTATCACTCCCCAAAGCACTGAATGACATTAACTTTATCCAATCTTTTGAACTTTGATAACTCCGGTAATGCCTTCACTCTCTGATACTGGACTGTGAGGGAAAAATAAACGTGCAACAAACAAAACCTGTGGAGCCTCCACATCACCGACCGGCAGCAACAACGTTGCACAAAAATAAAAATGAGAACTGCGTCACAGACCGGGGGCTTGGTTTAAATACTGTTTGGAACATGCCATCATGTGACATAACATCACTCCACGGTCAAGAGTCAATTACATCATCCCACTGTCCCGTGTTCAAACTGTGGGTATGTAACACTATAGTATGCTAACATTACCCTCTCTGTATCTTTGAAGATACCTGTTCAGTATGCTTGTACTTGCCTGGACATATATATATATACTTTTTCTTCTCTATCCTCAAGGTAACTTTTCTGTTTCTTTAGAGATATAATGATTCTGGAAACAGTCAGTAGGACACTGTAGTTCAGTGAGATGTCATTACTGAGTAACCAATGGCATAGCTTTGCTGGCTGTATCTGCTTCATCATTTCATACTTCCCCTGAGTCACTTGCTGAGAAAACTTCTGATGTCCTTACTTTTGTCAATCTCTTCTCTGATCCTTCTCCATGACTAGATCTCTAATCTCATACTTGTCAGGAGAGATGAAAGAGCTTGTCAAAGTAGACAAATCTGCAGCAAAATGCATTTAACTTATGGTAAACCAACAGTGACAAAAAAAAGGCTAAGATTTCCACCCAACATGCCATTAGGACAAGAGGCTGTGAGATTAAATGAATGCTGAAGGGCAGGATACTATCGATACAAAGCCATGCACAACTGAGTTGGAATTTACTTATCGGTTTCATTCCAATGTTCTGGCGCTAGAATTGCTGGTCAACACGTAGGAACAAACGTTGTTCCACCAAGTCTGGATTTGTCCCCACTAACATTTGAAGGGTTAAACATCACTATCAACGTATGACCCACTCACTAGCCTTTCTGAAGTGCTCAAATCTGCTGGGGTTGTCTATTGTGGCTGATGTTCCCAATGCTCCTCCTCTACATTGGTGAGATCCCTCATCAATTTGGAGACTGCTTCATCAAGCACCTCCGCCCCATCTGCCAAAAGTGGAACTTCCTGGTGGCCCAACGTTTTAATTCTGACCACCACACACAAAATGCCGGAGGAACTCTGCAGGCCAGGCAGCATCTATGGAAAAGAGTACAGTCGACGATTCAGGTCGGGATCCTTCAGCAGGCCCTGGCTTGCTGAGTTCCTCCAGCATTTTGCGTGCGTTTCTGAAATGTTGTGATAGTTGCTGACCATGGCACAGAATGACATTTTGTTAATAATCCATTAAAGTGACTAATTTATGGATTAACAAGAAACAGGGTAAACATGACAAAATGAAGTGGGGGAAAGGAACTGATGGCAAGATGCTGGGTATTTGCCAATTATACTTCACTGATTCTGGTATTTGTAATATAAAATAAGGAGGATTTAATCCAAACCTTGTCAACTTGTTATGGAACTTCAGTCATAAGTGGTCTATATATTTTCTTTCTCTCTCTCTCATTCTCTGCCGAGAGGTTTTAAGTCTTTTTTTTATTGGGTTATTCGAGTCTCTTGCTTTGTGACAGCCTGTAAGCAGAACAAATTTCAAGGTGTTTAATTAATACATTCTTTCTATAATAACATGTGCTTTGAAATAAGTATTTGGAGGAGGTTGCAACAGGATGTATCATCTGATGATGGAAAGGTGGTGAGCCAGAACCAAGTTTTGCCACTTTATATTAGAAGCTAATATCCTGAGCTAAATGATTCATCTTGCTAAAGACTAGGTCAATCGCTGATCAATCCAGATCAAGTAAACACTTTCTACCCTTGAAGTTACTCCCATTCGATTCTAAGGAAGTTGAAAATAAATTGCTAAAATAAATTAGCTAATGTTTCTTTCAATTATATTGTATCAGCTTTGTTCTGCTTTGCCATGATCCCCTATAGCTATGCTACTGATGCTTTATTAACTGTTTGCCTCCTACATGCCACACGTCATTCACTAGATATCTGACATTGATCATTTAACTATTTCAATATATCCCCTGGACTTTTAAAAGTATACGTTCACCATATCTATTACTGTTGATTACTGTTGCATCTTTAAATTTTACCCTTCAAGAATAAATTATAGAAGATATCTTACTTAAAATACAGGATACTAACTATTGCTTTCCCAACTTCCATACACATGCACTGATCTTTTACCCCTCTTTTGCCTCTCTCTTGAGGTGGATAATAATAATTTACACATAATTTACATAATAAGCTATTTTCAGCATCATCTCCTGCTCCCAGATCTTCTCCATGCCAAAGCTGGTAAAGTTTTTGCTTGTGTCTTTTTTTATCTACAGTCATAACAATTACTTGCTCTCCTGCCAATCCATTAGTTTCTATAAAGTTTAGTCATCCTGCTTTGCATGTTAGAACTTACATCAAATCCTTCTGGAATGTTATCTCTGCACCCTCTGACCTTCCAATGCACCTGCATTTCACATTCAAAATATTCTTCATTGTGTTTTGAACCCCCCTGCCCTCGCCACCTCTCCTTTCCTCACATCCCTCCTCTATATAAAACAAAGCCCCAGTTCCGACAGCTCTAGCCTCTTTCCATCTTCCCTTCGCGTTACCTCGCTATTGACAGCCATCAATCTTTTGAGCTCATTAAAGATCTTCAGTTTTGTTCTCTTCTTTAGATCCAGCCAGGTTATTCTTGTACAAAGAAAGTTTGAATTCTGTAGGTCCAGAGAGCGTTAAAAACAAAGGTACGTGAATAAGGTTATGAGAGCTGCTCAGTGGAAATTTGCAAGCTGAATGCTTTTCTTCAGTGAATAAATTAAGAGAATGAAAATGACTAAAGGAAATGGGAGTCTAGGTTTTTAAAAAAAAAAATGCAGATGATGCTTTAATGCACAATTTGGAAATGTTGTTCTTGCTAAATGAGTTCTTTGCAACAATTCTCATAGTAATTTCTCTACTAGCAAAGGCATCTGGAGCAAGCAATTTGTACTTGGCAAGATCTTGTGAATAACAGTGAGATAAATAATCTGATTGCCTGGCTTGGTTAAAGAATAAAAGATTGGATGGGGTTTGTAAAACTCCTCTGCTGTTCTTCAATTCTGCAGTACCATTGTGTCTTTTAAGTAACCCTCAGTAATACATAGTTTCAGTGGACCAGCTATTTCTCGTAGTTGTATTGTCTCATAGTACAATCCAGGTTACATTAAAAAATTACATAAAGGGCCTTAAACAGGCAATCCTTTGGAAGGTAAGGCCCAGTTCTCCCAGTGAGCTCAATGCCAACACTAATAGTGCATTTAACAGAATAGACCAGAGAATTGTCCTCAGGAAATCTGCAAAAAAAAGAATATTTTTGCATGTTTTACTTTGTGGGACGAGCTAAGAAAAGAAAGTGATTGCATCATCGAAGCACACCATTGCTGGACCTGGTTAATTTTTTTTGTTTTGCTTTTTATTATTCCAAAAAGACTAGGAACAGAAATAATTTCACTTAAATATCACACTTCATGTGTTTATATTACTTGGCCAAAAACACGAGTACTGTAATCGCGTTGTCAAGTTCAGCAATGACACCACAGTGCTGAGGCTCATCACCAGCAACGATGAGACGGTCTACAGAGAGGAGGTGGAAGAGCTCAAGGCCTAGTGCCAGGCAAATAATCTCTTCCTCAATGCCAACTAGACAAAGGAAATGGTTAATTGACTTCAGAAGAACGTGCACCACTCACACCCTTTTACATTGGCAGCACAGTGGTGGAAGCTGCGAACTGTTTTAAACTCCTGGTTGTGCACATCTCACACAAGCTCCCATTGTCCTAGAACACAATCAGTAAAGTTCAGAACCTCTAATTTTTGAGGAGACTGAGGAGAACTGGACTATTCTCATCTATACTTACTTTCTTCCACAGATAGGTAATAGAGAGCATCCTAACAACTGCATCACTGTTTGGTATGGAAACTGCCCTGCAGCACACAGGAAAGCTCGACAACCGATAATTAAAACTACCCAATGCATAACCTGCACCAGCCTATCCATTATCAAGGACACAGATACAGAAAGATGCTGGAAAAGGGCCAGTAACATTACGAATAATTCCACCCACTCTGTCCCACTCCCATCAGGCAGGAGGCTATGCAGTATTGACACCAGGACCACCAGACTCCAAAACAGTTACTTTCCCCAAGCTGTAAGACTGATCAACACTTCCACCGACTAACCCATCTCTGCAAACCCTGCACAGCCACTGCTTTTTCATATCCTGTCAGAGTCACCTTATGTACAGTCACTAATGTACCTAACATCACTTTATGGACATACAATCAATCTATGTACAGAATATAATCTAACTTACGTATTTATATTTATTATGTTTTTTACTGTTATTGTGTTCTTTATATTCTGTTTTTTCTGCTGCATTGGATTCAAAGGAACAATTATTTTGTTCTCCTTTACACTCACAAAAGAAAAATAAACAATCTTGAATCTTGAATTCATAATTCCTGTCAATTTTAAAATATAGTATAAATGAAAGTGTTGCACAATTTTATAGACAATGCGACCGCCAATTCTGCGCAGCGAGTTCACCATAAGGAAGAAGTTTCAGCAGTGGGATGTCAGATTGTTTTCTTGCTTCCTCCTGGCATAGTTTCAAAGAGTTTACAGCATAGCAGAATTTGTTATATGCCAACTCTCCTATCAAAGGTAATCACATTGCAGACTCAATGGGCCAAATGGCCTAATTCTGTTCCTATATCTTTTGTTCTTATGGTCTTATTGAGTACAGAAGTGGGATGTTATGCTGAAGTTGTATAAGACATTGGTGAGGCCTAATTTGGAGTATTGTGTGTAGTTTTGGTCATCTACCTACAGGAAAGATGTAAACAAGATTAAAGAATGCAGAGAAATTTTACAAGGATACTACCAGGCCTGGAGGACCTGTGTTATAAGGAAAGATTGAATAGGTTAGGACAGTATTCCTTAGAATGTAGATGATTGAGGAGAGATTTGACAGAAGTATACAAAATTATGAAGGGTATAGATAGGGTAAACAAAAGCAGGCTTTTTCTGCTGAGACTACAACCAAAAGTCATGGGTTAAGGGTGAAAGGTGAGAAGATTAAGTGGAGCATAAGGGGAACCTTCTTCACTCGGAGGGTTATGAGACTGTGGAATGAGCTGCCAATACAAGTGGGGTAAGCAAGCTCGATCCTGACATTCTGACATTGATGAGAAGTTTGGATAGGTACATCGATGGTAGGAGAATGGAGGGCTATGGTTCTAATGAAAGTCAATGGGAGTAGGCAGTTTAAATGGATTCAGCATAGACTAGATGGGCTGGAAGATCTGTTTCTGTGCTGCACTCCTCTATGACTCTGCAGCAGAATCAAGGAAAGACTGCCCAGCTTGCACATTCATTCAGAATGTAGGAGACAACAAGCTGCAAGTACAAAAAGAAAAAAAATAATAAATGAACAGGGAATAAACATGGAGATGGAGAACAAGAGTCCTTGAACGTGAGACCAATGATTGTAAGAACATTTCAATGATGGGGAAAGAGAAGTTGAGTGAAGTTATTCCCTTTGGTTCAAGAGCCTGATGGCTGAGGAGTAGTAACTGTACCTGGTGGTGTAAGACTCTCACTAATTATTGGCTGAATATTTGCTCTTCATAAGTCAAAGGCTTATTTCAATACATATTATGGATATAATGTGAGAAGGGAAAAGAAAGATCCATTAAAAAAGACCTAAGAAATTCTGCAGATGCTGTAAGTCTTGAGCAACACTTCCTTTCCAGTCCTGATGAAGGGTCTCAGCTGAAAGGTCAATTGTTTATTCTCCTCCATGGATAACTGCTGAGTTTCCCCAGCATTTTGTATGTATCACTTATTAAAACGAATAGTAGTCCTGTAGCCTGCAAAAATTTATTCTCTCATGACATTTTAGTATCTTTTATCAAGTTTACAGAACAGTGTAATTTAGTTGAGGCCACTACTTAGTTGGATTGGCTTATTGGGAAATAATGGCTTCTCGAAGTCTTCTTAGTTTACCCCTATCAATCCCAAGCCCTTTATTTCTGTCTAACAAAATTACATGTGATATGTCAAAATGGCAATTTGAATTTTTGTAATGTGAAGGTATAGAGTCATAGAAAAATACAGCACAGAAGCAGGTCCTTCAGCCCATCTAGTCCATGCTGTACCATACAAACTGCCTAATCCTATCAAACTTCACATGGACCACAGCCCTCCATTTACCTATCCAAACTTCTCTTAATCATTGAAATCAAGTTTGCATGTGCCATTTATGTTGGCAGCTCATTCAACACTCTCACAACCTTCTGAGTTAAGTAATTTCCCCTCATGTGCTCCTTAAACTTTTCACCTTTCACCTTTAATCCAAGACCTCTTGTTGCAGTCCCACCCAAACTCAATGGAAAACGCCTGCTTGCATTTACTCTATCTATACCCCTCATAATTTTGTATATCTCTATCAAATTTCCCCTCAATCTTCTACGTTCCAAGGAATAAAACCCTAACCTATTCATTCTTTCCTTATATCTCAGGTCCTCCATTCCTGGTAACATCCTTGTAAACTTTCTCTGTACTCTTTCAAACTTATTTACATCTTTCCTGTAAGTAGGTGACCAAAGCTGTACCCAATAATACAAATTAGGCCTCACCAATATCTTTTAAGATTTATGAAGGCCAATGTGCCAAAGCTTTCATTATGACCCTATCACATGTGACACCACTTTCAATGAATTATGGTCTGTAATCCCAGATCCATTTGTTCTATTTCACTCCTCAGTGCCCTACCATTCACTGTGTAAGACCTACCCTGTTTGTACCTACTGAAGTAGAAAACCTTGCACTTGACTTGCATTAAATTTCTTTTGCCATTTTTCAGCCGGTGCAGATCCTGCTGCAGGCGATGACAGCCTTCCTCACTGTCCACTACACCCCCATTCTTGGTGTCATCTGCAAATTTGCTGATCCAGTTAACCACATTATCATCCAGGTCATTGATATAAATGACAAACAACAACAGGCCCGGCCTTGCAGCACTCCACTTGTCACAGGCCACCAATCTGAGAGGCAACCACCTACTACCAGCTTCTGGCTTCTCCCGCAAAACCATTGTCTAATCCAATTTACTACCTTATCTTGAATGCTGAGTGACTGAACTTTCTTGACCAACCTCCCATGTGGGACCTTGTCAAATGCCTTGCTAAAGTCCATGTAGACAATGTCCAGTACCCTGCCTTCATCAAATTTCATAGAATCATAGAAAGCTGCAGCAAATTACAGGCTTTTTGGCCTACAATGTTGTGCCGACCATGTAACCTACTCTAGAAACTGCCTAGAATTCCCCTACTGGATAGTCTATTTTTCTAATCTCCATGTACCTAACTAAGAGTCTCTTAAAAGACCCTATTTTATCTGCCTCTACCACTGTCGCTGGCAGTGCATTCCATGCACCCACCACTCTCTGTGTGAAAAACTTACCTCTGAATTCCCTCTTGTACCTACTCCTAAGCACCTTAAAACTAGGCCCCCTCATGTTAGCCATTTCAGCCCTGGGAAAAAGCCTTTGGCTATCCACACAATCAATGCCTCTCATCATCTTATACACCTGGCAGATTCATTGAAAACGCTATAAAATTGGAAAATACATGATCTCCCATGAGCAAAGCCATACTGACTATTGTTAATTCATCCATGTCTATCCAAATGCCCATATATCCGTTTCCTGAGAATACCTTCCAATAACTTTCCACCACTCATTTCAGGCTCAATGGCTGGCCACTTCCTGGTTTATTTTTAGAGCCTTTGTTAAACAGTAGAAAAAAATTGGCCATCTTCCAATTCTCCTGTACCTCTCCTGTTGCTAAGGATGACTTAAGGATCTCTGCTAGGGTTCCAGCAACTTCTGCACTTGCCTCCCGCTGGGTCTGAGGGAACACCTTGTCAGGCCCTAATTTGCATCAAGACAGAAAATGCCTTCCCCTTTGTAATCTGTATAGAGTCCATGAAGGTGATGTTGTTGTGCTTACTTCTAAAGGTACTTTGTCCCTCTCCTGAGTAAATACAGATGCAAAAAATGCAATTAAGATCCTCCCCCATCTCTTTTGGCTCCATGTGTGGATTGCCATTCTGACCTTCCAGAGGACTAATTTTGTCCCTTGCAGTCCTTTTGCTCTTAATATACAGTATCTGTAGAACTGTAGCTTGATGCACTCCTTGCAGGTGTAGTCATCAAGGACACTGGAGGTCTCCCCACCTTTACACGAGGAGCATCCCACTATTTTGCCTGGTCTAACTGAGCAACTATAAAGAAGACAAACAATAAACTGTGGGGGGAGAAAAATAACTCTACCTACATCTTTTCTTTGCCTTCTCTCACTCAAGCCTTTCCTCGCTGAAGCCTCAAAGAGCTAAAGCCCTGAAACCCCACTCTAACATTGTCCACTCCAAGAATGGGCCACTCCTCTTGCCCCTGCCTTCTTGACTTACTTTAAGTTGTTCTTGTCAATCAATCCCAAATGCTGATTGGCCGCTGCTGAAAACACCAAACTGTTGCCTTTTCTACTCAATCTGCGGACCTGACTGAACTAGTCTCTCGGTTTCCAATTTCCAAATTGATTGCTGCTTAAATAAAGCAGCAAACTGCCATAAGTCGCTGCCTTTTCTGCTCAGTCAGTGAACCTGATTGAGCTATGTCTTCTCAGATTTCCGATCTGCAAATTGGCCACTGCTCGACACATCTTTCGTCAAATTGTTGCAGCTGATTTGTATTCAACAGACTCCATTAACATTGAGGTAATTTGCTTCAGAGTGCTGACTGAAGGATAAATATTGTCCAAGACCTCAGGGATAATTCCCCTGCTCTACTTTGACAAATTAAACCTTGTACAAACACTCAAGAGCGTAGACTGTTTGCATGTTATTCAAAGGCATAACTCCAACACTTTGGAATTCTCTTGATAATGCACTGGAATGTCAGCCTACGATAATATGCTCAAGTTCGTTAAGTTGGACTTGAACCCAAAACTGGCTAAAAAGCAACAATTGCCATCTGAGCCACAGCTAAAGTATATCTTAACTGAAATTCAAAGTAAGATATCTGGTGTTATCATTTTGCCTCATTCAATAATTCGTTGCCTTTCAGTACATAGAACATATACCGCAAGGCAAAGCTGTAGGCCTTGCAGATGAAGTAAAGAATCTTGCAATATGCAACCTTATTAGGTTAATTTGATTATTCATTGCATAAGCTAAACATATGCATGTGTGTGTCTGTGTGTGCATACATTAAATACACTTTGAATCAAATGAGTGGAGTATTACAAAAGCAACTGATACATCCATAGCCTTTTGACATTAGCAACTGGGAACACGTTTCTTTGTGTCTCTAAAGCTTTTTCTCAACAGTCCTGAGACAGACTCCTTAGAACATGACAAGAAATAACATGCTTCTTTGAGAACATGTCTTGAAAATTTCGTTCCTTATCAAAGCATTTGAGCCTGAATTAAGTTCCCACAATGTATAAAAGCTATCTATGGTTTTTACAAGATTAGTTAGCCTTCAGTGAAGAGTAGCTATTTCATTCTTTCTGTATGGATATATCAAACATTACGAGCAAACATGATAGGTTGTGGTAGTTCGATCAAGGCAAATTCCTCATGTCTATATGGGTGTTTGGATAGTCTGAATCCAAAGAAGCGAAGCTTGCAACATTGATTCCCAAAGGTGCAGAACCTTGATTTGTTTAAAGCATTGCACCCAATAATATACATCAGACATTCTGGCAGAACAGAATATTGCTATATTTTGCAGAGCTCGTACTTGGTCATTTAAATCAACGGACTTCAGTAGGATAAATTAATGGAGAGTCACAAAGCATCCTGAAAATAGTCCAATATTTGTATATTTGGACATGCAAATATGAAATAACATAAAAATTCTAAATGATCCTGGGGGTTGCCTATTCATAAGAATATCTCACAGTACTTGCACATTTATTTCAACTGTTAAGGAAGGCGGGCTCTGTCGTGGGCAAAGTACTGGAGAGTTTAACATCGGTAGCTGAGCGAAGGGTGCTGAGTAGGCTACGGTCAATTATGGATAACTCTGAACATCCTCTACATAGCACCATCCAGAGACAGAGAAGCAGTTTCAGCGACAGGTTACTATCGATGCAATGCTCCTCAGACAGGATGAAGAGGTCAATACTCCCCAATGCCATTAGGCTTTACAATTCTACCGCCAGGACTTAAGAACTTTTTAAAAGCTATTATTAATGCTTTTTGAGATAGTGATTTAGATGCATATCATATTTTTTACTGAGTTAAGTATTGTATGTAATTAGTTTTGCTACAACAAGTGTATGGGACATTGGAAAAAAGTTGAATTTCCCCATGGGGATGAATAAAGTATCTATCTATCTATCTATCTATCTATCTATGATGACAACTAAAATTCATTAGTATTTCATAGAAGCAATGTCCTCTTGGAAGAAAATTGCACCAGAGTGTGGTGTCTATGTGCAAACTGTTCTCTGCAAATCCATTCATTACTCCTATTATAATCATTTCACTCTTAAATCTAAATTTTGAGACTCTTAGATTTACTAATGATGTTCATTTGAATTGATTTACAGGTCTGGCAATCTTCCAAACCCCTGGAAATATCTACCTCATCATGGCCTTGTGCCATATTATCTGTCTGAACTGCACTTTCTCTATAACTGTAACACTTCTTTCTGTATTCTGTTATTGTTTTACCTTGCACTGCCTCAATGTATTGATGAGATGAAACGATGTGAGTAGATGGCATACAAAACAAAGTTTTGCACTGTGCCTCAATAAATGTGATTAATAATAACCCAAGTTAACAATTTATTTCTCAGATGTGTTCTGCATGGGAAAACCAATTTAATTGAGAAAACATGATACTAAAGATTAAATTGTATGTTGTGTATTTGTTGAAAGTAATACTCAGAACATACTGCTGTTACTGATGCATAAAGACAAGAATGGTCAGGATGAGAATCAGTTTCTTCCCTTGGGTCATTAGGCTTCTGGACTTCCTGCTGCATCATATTCAAAGTATCACTGGTTAATCTGTTCCATACTTTACAATATTTAACTTATGCACTTTGGTATATTATTTATGTATGATTCATCTGAAGATTTTATGCTTACATTCATAAGTTATCGTGAGCTATGTATACTACTGTGCTTTACTCCCTGGTTCAGAGAAATGTTGTCTCATTTCTAAATATATTATATGGTAATATATGTTATATTCATGTGTATACTGTTGTTAAATGACAATAAACTTGATTTGATTTGACTTAATTCCTTGGCATAAATGATGAGAAATCAGTAGAATAATCATACAACTGGGGATTGTTTAATGATAATTCCACTGATTCTTTGTGTGCTGGTATAGGGTAAAGGCTAAAGTGTGTCTTGCGTGTTGCCACTACCTGCTATCAATACACTGGATGGCAATTTTTACAGCACAATAGAGGCACTGTGGAAATTCTAAAATTTTGACATGATGCGTGATTGGAAAGATTAGTTCTGAAGGCTTCTTCGTGTGACACCTGTGTAGTGCTTGTCTCATCTTGTGTGTCTGGTTGCTGCACCTTTTATAAGAAAACCAAATTACATAGTACTCCACAGGTGCTAGTAGGCCACCAGAAGCTCTAGGTACCAGAAAGAGGCAGTGAATAGAAAACACACATAAGGTAAATTTTGTTTATATAAAAAACAATATATATACAAAATATTTACATGAGTAAGAACAATTCAAAATTCCAACATCCTGTTTAGGCTCTAAATCTCAGATATCAAACAAAAAACAAATTCCTTTTCAGTTAGAATCAGAGAGATTCATTTGAATGACCTTTATTACACCAATTTCTCTAACTAATTAGATCAAATGTTATTCACTATTTAAAGGTTTACAGACAAACCTTTCCTTTTTATATATCCCTAGTTTGTTAGAAAACTACTTGAATTACTATTCTTAAGTATTATGGTTAACTTCATTTTCAGTTCCAGTTAGTATGTCCACAAATTCAAATTTAAAAATTATATATACATACAGCTTAACTCTTTTCACGACAAATTTTCCAACATCACAACTTTCAAACAAGGAATATCTCATTCAGTAACTTATCAATATCTTTGCAAAAACAGTCAGTTCTTGCAGAAAATCAAATTCAGATCCATCGAATAAAAATGAATTTATACATTCAACCGTATTAAATCCTCCACGCCATTAAACATTTCATTCCCATGCTGGCTCTTTGATCTTGGGTGGCTCACCATCTTGTTTCTTGGTTCATTGGATGAAATAGTTGACCATCCACGGAAAGTCGATTCACAAACTTATACAAAAAAAAAGTCCGGATCTGTAAACAACAGGATTATAATCCATAAGTTTTTATACACATTCTATTTTCTATTTCAGAATAACTCAATATCATATTGTCATTTCCCAACACTACTGAACATAATTTACACACAAATTATTCAGTTGGAACAGTAAAAGCTTTAATTCACCAAATCCATTGGTTTGATTTAACAGAACTAATTTCTGGTTACACGGTAGGGATTTTAAACACTCGGTCTCTGCCAATATTGTTTCATTATAGCTGCCGGTTGTTATAGCCATAACTTCAGTAGAAAGTTTATCATTGTTGTCTCTCCTCCAGGGGTTTCACCCTGAAGTTTTCAAGTAAGTAGCATAGAGATAACTCCTACTAATTCCACTTTTAACAGTTTACATCTTTAGTTTCTAATAGTTTGCTGTGTTTCTCTTACTTATCTGTGCCTGCATCGGCCACGCCTTGTTCTCAGATAGCATTTTTCCCCCCAAGTTTTCTTTTTTTTAAAATTTCAGTAAACCTCATCTTCATCTCTCCACAGGTGAAGTTTTCTAACATTACATCTTTGGGTGTAATTAATCTGGGTTACATTAGGTTTACCTGCCTCTCAAGGCTTCTTAAATTTACAGGCTAATTCAGTTCCAATACAAGGTTATCAAACTAAATTGATAAATGCTTCTCTCATCACTGATGCCAACTGACCTACGATTATTTTCAGTATTTTTGTGTTCTTATTTCAGATTGTTTTCGTCGGTTGATTTGGGAGCCTTTCAATTGTATAGTGATCTTATGTCCTTCTATGCTGGAGGGGCCTCAATTTATTTTCTCACTAAAAGATCACCCCTGACTGTACAATATGCTTTCTGTTCTGGGCTTAGAGTATTCATTAAAATTATGTGCTCAAACATCTAGAATGAGGGTTGAACTATTGATTAACGATGGCCCGAAGCTAATTTCATTGTCAATCCTAGAATAGAAATGTTCTGCTTCTTGGTACCTTACATAAATTTAATTTTTAGTATCCAAACATTTAAATTTAAACTTCAATGTCTATTCTTCTTCAGCACTGACAGTATTTACCTTTCTCCACCTCCCATGTTAATATCACGCTGGGAGATATATCTTTCAAAGAAGCTCACACTGTTCGCATGTCAGTGATAATTCAGCACATTGTTGATGGCTTAACAGTATATTTTATGCTAAATACTCAAAGGTTTTTGCAATATTGATCTTACATTTTATTACCAACTAGTTGAAGATATGTATTACATTGGGTCATTACTTTCCCTGACAAAAAAAAACCCCTGCAAGATAAATTACAGTATAAAAAAAACATATATCCCAATGTTTATTTATAAGATTTCAAAAAAGATCATATTGGGTATAAAGCACAAGATTAGAGACCATTCAGCCCAACTGGTTCATGCTTTACTCCATTGCTTTTCCCATCTTTCATGGCTTTCACTGTAACCGTCTGTTCCTCCTCTCTCATTTGTTTGACCAGCTTCACTGAAATTCACTTATTTGCTTCAGTGACTTGCCATGGCAGAGAGTTCAGCATTCTCAGCAAACTTTAGGCAAAGAAATTCCTCTTGAATTTCATTTCGGATTTGTAGTTGCCACTTCACTCTAAAAGGCACTTTTTGCTTCTGTTCTTTCTAATATTCTATCAACAAACCCATAATTTTAAATACTTATTCTACTATATGCATTTATTTTCTTAAGTTGATTTTACTTATAAAATACTGGACAACGTATGTTACCATCTTCAACAGAAAGTCGTTTTCATTTTAGGTGAGGTGAGTGTGGCTGTATCAAAGCACCGTGGTACAGGTGAAGTGAATGAGCGTCAAAGGGAAAGCTTTGCAATGGGTAGAATCAGACCTTGTTTAAAGAAAGATGGCTCTCTTTGTTCATCAACAGATTTTGCAAGACTTCCTCAGACAAGGCCCAGTGATAATCAGACGCTTCATCGGTGACCTTTCTTCTATCATAAGCATAGCAATGTAGTGTAAAGCACAACACTTTACTGTACAAGTGACTGGGGTTCAATTCCTGCAGCTGTATGTCCTGGGTGATGGGGGTCCTTAATAATGAATTCTGCCTTTTGAGGCATTGCCTTTTGAAGGTGTCCTGAATGCTAGAGGGCTAGTGCCCATGATGGAGCTAGTTAAGTTTACAACTTTCTTCAGCTATTTTTCTTTTTTTAATTACTAGGATGATGTGCTAGGTATCACCATCGCCCTTGTGTTCTTAATCAATAGCAAGAAATATTTTGCTACTTTTCTGCAAATGCTATATTAGCTATGAAATAAGTTGCATATTGAAAAAAACATTATAAGCACTCAGGATCAAGTCAGTTTGGATTGGCTGTAGTTTTAGATTTACATAATCAGTTTCCCAGTTTTACGGTACCTCATTTTTAAAAGAAATGCTCATCTTTATTTTCAAAACTGTGCACAGCAAAGTCTATAACCTTCTCCAGTTTTATAGCCCTTCCAAATTCTTCTACTTCTTTTTCACATCCTGAAATTAATCTTTTGAGCTCTCCAGATCCTGAGGTGAAGAAAGTTCTCTCTCTGACACTCTCCATGCGTTTTTAAGACACACATTGAAGTCCATCTTATTTAAAATGTTCCTGCTGGCTCGTATGGTTGCTATGTTTTAGGCTAGCCAGATGCACATGCAGAGATCCCACATTGACAGATGGAATTTAAATGAAATTCTAAAAGGCCTACCAGAATGCCATAAAAATGCGATGTATTCTCCAAAGTCCTTTATCAAACTGAGTCTGCTGCCTATACCAGGATTGGCCAGGATTTGATAGAAACGTGATTGATTCCTAACTAAATTCTAAAGTGCCGCATCAAAACATTGTGTCCAATCCATTCTGTTCAATGGAACTTAGAGCAGAGCAATAAATTCTATCCTGGCCAGTGATGCCCACACCCTATATAAAAAATAATGGAAAGTCCTAAATTGTTACGCGGCTCAGTGTTAAATGTTTTTTTGGCAACACTCTTGTGAAATGTTCCATCACTAATGTAACTATATAAATGCAAATCCTTGTTGCTGAGAGATAATTTTGAAAGCCTTTAGCCCTTCTTTCCTTTTGGCCTATTGAACATTATGAAGCCTGATATTATTCAAAACAAGCTAAAAACATGTTCAATTTCAATATATTATTAAAGCAAACCCTAGCAGATCATTTTTTCCAGGAGAATAGTTGGCTATTCACAAGCTAATGATTTACAGTCTTCATTGTATTCCTTTGCATTGTGGCAATATGTAAGATATTTTAAAGGACCTCAATAGGCATCTGTTAGTCTCAAGCGACCATGGATTTGTGCCTTGGGAAGTTTCCAGGGCGCAGACCTGGGCAGGGTTGTATGGGAGACCGGCAGTTGCCCAAGCTACAAGTCTCCCCTCTTCACGCCACCGATGTTGTCCAAGGGAAGGACAAGGGCCAATACAGCTTGGCACCAATGTCATCACAGAGCAATGTGTGGTTAGGTGCCTTGCTCAAGGACACAACACACTGCCTTAGCTGAGGGTCGAACTAGCGACCTTCAGGTCACTAGACCAATACCTTAACCACTTGGCCATGCGCCAACACTTAAAGGACCTAGGGCATCAAGTATTTTTCTGTAGGTATATGTATATTTCTGCTATTTCTTCCCGAGTGTAATTTTGGTCAAGAAAAAATCTAGCAGAAATTCTATAGAAAGACACATGCAGTGGGAGAACAATTATATTGATTCCCTAACAATAATCTACTTCCTATTGTCCGATTAGATATTTATAGTTGATTCTCCTGTGTAATTAGGTGGCTGAGACATTAAACTGAAGCCTATGCTGTTTATTCAGGTGGCTTTTCCATAATTGTATTTATGGTAAAGAGAGGAATTCTCATCAATGTTTTGGCCATATCTCTCTATCACAATATTATCATTTCAGTTTGCTACTTATGGGAGCTTTGGGTTTAGAAATTCATTCTACACTTCTTATAAAATCGAATAGACTTCTAAAGTTGGTTCACAAGTGTTCTGGAATTCCCCATGGTCATGCAATGTATTGTATAAATGGAAGAATGTATTTTAGTTTTCTTTTTTTTCTGTGTGCAAACTGCAACTGGTCATAGACAAGGGTGATACTAATTTTTATTGAGGCTAACATGACAAAATGACAGGTATAGGAGTCTCATTGAAATGTTTAAGTATTCTGTCACAAACGTTACACAGTGCACTTTCACACCTAGTGTAATAAAAGAATTCATTCATCTTTAAAATGTTTTTCTCCAAGCTAATTTAATGGAATATGAATAAGAATGCACATCTGATCAAATTTCAACAACATAACAATAAAACAAGATAAATTAGGGTTTAAAGTTACGTGGATGATCAAATGCATGCAGATTATAAATTAAATGTCTCCCATAAAGTGGTTGTAGGTATCCCGAAGCAGTTGAGGATGAAATGTACTCTGTTCTATGGTCAGATGGGCACATTAAGTCCCTTACCTATTACGTACTTGAGAAATAAATGTATTCATAGCTGCTGTTGTTAGAAATATCTTCCTCCAATGTTTTGGTCAACTCCTGTGCCAAACTGAGTAAGATACCAGAATAAAGATAGCTCAATCAGCCTTACATTATGAATCTTCTCTTATCTCATAAAGCATGACAATGCTAATTCCACATTACTACAACCATCCATTAGAGAAATCAAAAGGTTACACCAGGCAGAATGATCCAGGTCAGAGCATCTTAATTAAGATTCAAAGATTCAAAGTACATTTATTATCAAAGTATGGCAACCACGGAACAAAGAAAATTATGGAACCTGTTCAAAGGAAAATATCAAACCCCCATGTGAAAAAAAAACCAAATCATGCAACTTATAATTTGCAGGAAACCAGTAAGGATTTTGGTTGAATAGTCTGAGCTGAGACATTCAGCTTTTACCACATCTATCTGTAACCACTTCTGTTGCAGACTCACCCAGGTTCCTTTCAAATTGTCTAGTTTACATGCTGCAGCCACTTCTGGTGAAGGGGAATTCTACACTCTGACATCCCTGCTATTCAGAATGGAAAGACCTGGACCACATACAGGTGGAGCAGCAGAGATCAATGGGTTGATATCCTTGTATGATGATGTTGAATCATTTGGGTTATTTTATGATAAGCTGGCAGCTTTAGATTCAATTTTATGGATATGAGATATACATTAAATCCAAATTCCTAAAATACCAATGTGGCATTTCAGTCTCAGTTACTAACTATGTAACACCTTTGTTTGAGGGTAATGAAACTGCACAATATATCTCCAAATGTTAGGAACTGAAGCAGATACTTGGAATTAGTCCCATACATGAATTACTGTGTAGAGGCATGGGGAAATAGATACAAAACAAATACAAATTCTGTCTTTCTACTCCAAAAGAAAGTTAGACGAATTGTAAGTAAGACAAGTTATTATGAGCCAGCCAATCCACTATTTATTCAACTAAACACTTTAAAATTCAGAGATTTCGTAGATTTTAAAATAACACAAATTATGTACAAAGTAAAAAATGGACAGCTACCACAAAGTATCCAAAGGTTGTTTAAAATGAGAGAAAGCCAACATGATTTGAGAGGAACATGTATATTTCAAAAACAAAGGATTGTTATTACAAATGTAAAAAAATCATTGTATTTCAGTCAGAGGGGTGAATCTATGGAACAGTTGTAGTAAGAATTTAAAAACATGCACCACACTTAACAAGGTTAAAAAATTATTTAAAAATTATTTAATGAACAAATATAAAATACATGATTTAAAATGAATGTAATGTAAATAAATGATATTTGGAATTGGATTTTGTGTTAAAAGATTCTGAATTTTTTTTTGATGTGATGGATCCTAGACTTCCTGACTGGGAGACCTCAGTCAGACCGGATCAGGAGCAGCATCTCCAACACCATCACACTGAGCACGGGGGCCCCCCCCAGGGCTGTGTGCTCAGTCCACTGCTGTTCACTCTGCTGACCCACAACTATGCTGCAAAACACAGCTCGAACCACATCATCAAGTTCGTCGATGACATGACAGTGGTGGGTCTCATCAGCAAGAATGATGAGTCAGCTTACAGAGAGGAGGTGCAGCAGCTAACAGACTGGTGCAGAGCCAACGACCTGTCTCTTAATGTGAACAAAACAAAAGAGATGGTTGTTGACTTCAGGAGGGCACAGAGCGACCACTCCCCGCTGAACATCGACGGCTCCTCGGTAGAGATCGTAAAGAGCACCAAATTTCTTGGTGTTCACCTGACGGAGAATCTCACCTGGTCCCTCAACACCAGCTCCATAGCAAAGAAAGCCCAACAATGTCTGTACTTTTTGAGAAGGCTGAGGAAAGTGCATCTCCCACCCCCCCCCCCCCCATCCTCATCATATTCTACAGGGGTTGTATTGAGAGCATCCTGAGCAGCTGCATCACTGCCTGGTTCAGAAATTGCACCATCTTGGATTGCAAGACCCTGCAGTGGATAGTGAGGTCAGCTGAGAAGATCATCGGGGTCTCTCTTCCCGCCATCATGGACATTTACACTACACGCTGCATCCGCAAAGGAAACAGCATTATGAAGGACCCCACGCACCCCTCATACAATCTCTTCTCCCTCCTGCCGTCTGGGAAAAGGCTCCGAAGCATTCGGGCTCTCATGACCAGACTATATAACAGTTTCTTCCCCCAAGCTATCAGACTCCTCAATACCCGAAGCCCGGACTGACACCTTGCCCTACTGTCCTGTTTATTATTTATTGTAATGCCTGCACTGTTTTTATGCACTTTATGCAGTCCAGTGTAGGTCTGTAGTCTAGTATAGCTTTCTCTGTGTTTTTTTTATTACGTAGTTCAGTCTAGTTTTTTGTACTGTGTCATGTAAACAATGGTCCTGAAAAACGTTGTCTCATTTTTACTATGCACTGTACCAGCATTTATGGTTGAAATGACAATAAAAGTTGACTTGACTTGACTTGACTTGATTGACGCCAAATATGTTGTTGTATAAGTAAGAGTTGTTGTATAAGTAAGAGGGGTAGGCGTAATAAGCTGTAGCTTCAGCCTACACCTTTTCGGTCTGATTTAAAGAATATCTATGTTTTTTGTTGTATTTTGTCCTATGAAATAATTGTTGTAAATGATACTTTTTGTTATGTTTGTACTGACTGAAATAAATTAATTTCATTCATTCATTCATTCATAAATGATGGTGTAGCAAGAGGATATTGGATTATAATTCATTCAAAGATCAAACACTGATACTAATTAGTAGAGTGGCATGTTCTAATGTTACTGTTCTGTAATAATGTCCCAAGATCCTGGAGTGCTTGACCTTCACGTTTTCCTTTCACTTGATCATATTTATGTACAGTATGCCCATACTAACGTAGAAATGAAATCTAGAAACTGTGATTACATTCCATAAAGAACACGGCAGAAATAACCTGGAAATGAAATCCATCTCGTGGCAGTAAAAACTGGGCTGTGATGAACTAGCAGCTGTGCAAGATTAAAGGCTGAATGTAAAACAGGCAGCTGATTAGTTATTACATCTTTTGCCCAAGATGAATTTCATGTCTGCTTTATGGTCATCATCATCAAAAAAAAAATCTGGACCAGGTTCTAAATTGAAAATCACAAATACTAAAAGGAAAAAAACAAAAGCTGTAAGAAAGATTGAGTATAATTTCCATTTAAATCCTCTATTGAACAACAGTGGAGGATATATTTCTAATAATACTGAGGGTCAACAAGTCTGTTGAGAAGATTTTCATATGTGAGCATAATTCCTTCACAGAGCTTTGACAAGCCTATATCCATACCAGACACAGTAGATTACAGCAAAGAGCAACCCAAGATTCCCATTCGGACCACAACTCAGTCCAGTAGACTGAATTGACAGACTGACGTTGTAAACAGTTAAAAATAATAAATTAGCGGCATTTGTCCAGATTTGTGTCAAACATTTAATAGAAATCTGATTGCATGACATTTTGGATGTGAAATTAATACACGTTGACCGTTACTGATTAATGGTGATTTAGCTTTATTTAACACAAAGAATATTTGATACAGTCAAGATTCACAACAGAACACAACAGGGACTTAAATTATTCTGATAATGTCTGGACAGAGAACGTGATTACTCATATGCACAGCTTCCTCTCAATTCTGGATCATGTGCTGAATGTACCATAAATTTGATCTGAAGCCTTCTAGACTTCCAACTACAGTGGACAAAGAAACTCTAGAAACAGAAGCAGTAAACTTGACAAGTAATTGGCAGTCCATCAAATGTAATTTTGAACATTTTTGGTGAGGCTAGTGGATAGGTAGCTACAGTATATGGAAACTTCCTTGGTCCTCAGTATAAGTTTGAGGACGACAGCTTTTCTTAGTTTTTCCATGTTATAACGGTGCTATATAATCTTAATTTTCATAAGTGTTATGCTCCTAATGCCTGGTCAACTATACTTCATCTGCTTCCACTTGGTGTCACCCTGTACTTTTCAGCCTCTTTACTCTAGGTTCATCACTTATTCCCCTTATTGTCATCCGATCAACGTTTCAGACTTTTCAGTAGATTCTTGTTTGTCAACCCTCTGTTTCACTTAACTCTATATAGCCTATGGTGTTTATGGCAGTGTTACCTTTGTTTCCTGTTGTAATGCTGAACAGATATGCATCCAGACCTGTAGTTACCTGAATGGGTTATATCATTCCCCCCAGAGCCACTGGGAGATCCCAAGGGGGTGGGGTGGGAGGGTAGGTGGGGGGAGGTGTCCAGTAGTAAGGGGAGCAACTGAGAAATTGCAGGCTTAACTTAAAATATTAATTACTTCTTATAAGCATTTGATCCTCAGTGCCTCATAATTGATTAAAACGAGCACTGATCACCTCATCACTTGCTTACCCACTGTTCTCTTAGACCTTGCTCAAAGCACATTATAGTTGTTGAAAAGAAATGTGACATTTCTGTATTTGACATTTCATGGGAAATCTAGACTGAAGAAATCATTATTGCTGTTCATTGTTGTTGTACAGTGTTAGCTAGTACAATTCCTATATTCTAATCATGCAGCGATGCAGTTTCTGTGAATTAGAATACGGCATTCAAAGGGGTAAAGTTCAGAATGTGCCCTTTTAAATGGTCTTAAGATTCAGATTCAGATTCAGTTTATTGTCATTTAGAAACCACAAATGCAATGCAGTTAAAAAATGAGACAACGTTCCTCCAGAATGATATCACAAAAGCATATGACAAAACAGACTACACCAGAAAATCCACATAACGTTTGGCAATCCCCAATCCAGAGTCCAGAGAGGCTGCTGCGTATTAATATCGCGCTACCGTCTTAGCTCGTTCTCCGGAAAGGAGCTCCAAATCCACCAGACAAACAAGACCAAAAACTAAAGCTACAAGACCTGCACAAAACCACATAGTTACAACATATAGTTACAACAGTGCAAACAATAGCATAATTGATTAAAAAAACAGACTATGGGCACAGTAAAAATAGTCCAAAGATGTTAAAGGACTATAAGTTCAAAAGAAATCACCACACAGTTTCTACAAGTCCCCAGGGTCCCAACAGACTCGCCATCCCACGCCGGCGGCAGAAGGGAATACCCCCGCTATGGACTTCCACGGTGCCGCCTGACTCAGCCTCGCAGATGCAGCACACACCGAAAGCGACCTGACCGCAGCGGACTCTGAGTCCGTCGAACCTCTGAGCCGACGCCCCTCCCCTCTGGCACAGCTTCTCCAAGCACCATCCTCTGCTGAGCGTATTAAGACGGCTCCGCCAACGGCCATCGGCAACGCGACCCCGAGGACTGGGGGCCTGTTCTTCCCAGCATAGACCTGGACCTCACAGCAGCAGCAGCTACGAAGAAGGTCTTCCTGGAGATTTCCCGATGTTCCTCCCTGCTCCCACGTCCATTTTCAATTGATTATGATTGTGCACGGCACCCCACTTCACAAATAACAGATAATCAGCTCCGGAGTGGCCGTTGCAAGCTGCGTCGCGCTGCCATCTTGGATTTTGTCTAGTCCATGGCCCAACTGAGATATCACTGCACCACTTTATGTACCTTCAGGTAGAGAGTCAGGTTTTGCTTGAGCAATGATGATGCCATAACTTCCCCCTTTATTGATCACAATGCTTGAGGTTTGACTTAAACAATAGACGAGTGACCGTGGTTGTTAACAAAAATGGCAGAAACAAACCAAACAAGAAAGAAGTGTAGACGGTATAGTGTGGAGTATCTGAAATATGGATACCTAGCAACCAACAACAGCCAATGTGTCCGTTGTGTAAAAAAAAACTTTTCCAAATGAGGCAATGAAACTGTCCAGAAGAGAATGCACTCTGATAAAGCAAACAATAACTATGTTTACCTTCAGTCACTTTGTGATAATTTTCAGAAATGGAAAACACTTCAAGACATGTTTGCCAGCACTTCTCAACAAAATGATGCTTCATACAACATTTTATTGCTCATTGCTATATCTTGAAAGCCCCATACAATTGTCCCATTTGAGTTAAGTACTACGAAAATACAATAAAAATCCATTTTAGTCCATTAGAAATCAGACTGATTCTGCCGGCAGTAAGGGAGGTTCCACGTATGGTTTTGCACAAGTGATCAGAACTTAATGTGATTCCGCTCAGCGGCAATTCTGTTCAAAGATAAATAGATGAAACATCTGAGAATGTGGAAGACACATTGTGCAATATACATCGGGCATCGGAATTTGATCTGCAGTTGGATGAGTCAACTTGGCTGGGCAATAAATCTTTGCTACTTGATTATGTTCACTTCACAAAAGATGAAAACATGATTCAAGGATTGTTATTTTCAGGGTAATGAGAAACAGATGTGAAGGGGCGGAGCAATATTTTGGGTTGTTGAGCAATTTTTCAAAGAGAATGACATTTTGTTCACCAACTTTCTTGCTTTTGCAACAGATGGGGCACTATCAATGAGAGGATTCCACTGTGGAAAAAGCTGTACCTAACATATTTATCATTCAGTGCGTAGTTCACAGAAAACATCCAGTTGCAAAAGCTTAAGTGATCATTAAATAGTGTTATTAAAGCATAAATAAAATCAAGTCCAATGTTCTCAGTTCTTGATTATTTGAAGAGCTTTGTATTGAGCTAGATAGAAATTTTGAATGCTTGCTATTGCACACAGAAGTCACATGGCTCACAAATTGAAACTGCTTGTGACACTTTTATGTGCTTTCTAAAACTGAAAATTTTCTTTAAAGCCTTGAGTGCTTCATTCAGTAATCAACTCAAAAATATTAACCATGACATTGCTTCTTCATCCGAACTATTTGCAAAGTTTAATGAAATCAGTCGTCAATTGCAAGGAAATGATGTGAATCTTAACAAAGTCAAGTTAGTCATCTCCACATTTCTGTCCAAGTGAACCCTATTTAAGTGCAACACTGCCTTCGCAACAGTTGTAAACAGTTGTAAATGAGTGTGTCCCCACAAAAGCATTCAGAGCCTTTCTTAACCAGAATCCCTGGATGGACTATAAGATCTGCAAAATGCTGGGGGCCAGATCAGACACATTTAGTTCTGGCGACCAATAAAGATAGAAGAGGTCCAGGTACAACTTCTGGAAATTCATCTCATGGGTGAAGTGGCAATTCTGGACTAAACTTGAATCACTGAAGGAAGCTCGGCAGCTGAAGCAAGGCTTGAATGCTAATAACTCTTACAAAATGAAACCAAGTGACAAGTCTTCACTTCCAGATGAGCTCAATGTCTGCTATGGTGACTTTGACTGTCAAAGCATGGAGAAAGCTTCACAAAATCCCACAGTTCCCGAAGACCCTGTAACTTCAGACTATGGTGAAGCGAAGGAAAGCATCTGGCCCAGATGTGGTACCTGGCTGAATTCTAAATTCTAAAGACTTGTGCTGTTCAACTCGCAGGAGTATTCCACTGATAATTTTAACCTCTTGCTTCGGCAGTCTGAGGTTCAATTACACTGGTGCTTAAGAAGAATGTGGCAAACTGCCTAAATGACTGTTGTTCAGTAACACCTACATCCAGTGTGAAGCTTTGAGAGGTTAGTGATGAAGTGACTTGGATCCACTGCAATTTGCCTACCATCACGACAGGTCAACGGCAGATGCCATTTCATTGGCACTTCACTCCACACTGGAGCATATGGACAGCAAGCATGCAGACATCAGGATGCTCTTCATTGATTACAGCTCAGCATTCAGTACTATCATCCTTGTGTAATTGGATCCTTGATTTCCTTTCTTAAATACCCCAATCAATTCAGATTGGCAACATCTCCTTCAGAATCTCCATCAGCACAGGTGCACCACTAGGCTGTGTGCTTAGCCCCCTGCTGTACTCACTTTATACTTATGACTGTGAGGTTAAGCACAGCTCTAATGACATATTTAAGTTTGCTGATGACGCCACTGTCATAGGCTGAATCAAATGTGGTGTTGAATCAGCATATAGGAGGGAAATTAAAAATCTGGCTGAGTGGTGCCAGAGCAACAACTTCTCACTCAATGTCAACAAGACCAAGGAGCTGATTAGAATTTAGAATTTATTTAAAATCTTACCCCCACCTCATAACGTAAGACAGTAAAAATCTTTGCGTTATGAATCTGTTGCAATGTACAGACATGTGAATTTAAAAGACTAATGGCTTGTAGAAAAAGATGTCCCATAGCCTGTTGGTCGTGGCTTTAATGCTGCGGTAGCGTTTGTCAGACGGAAGCAGCTGAAACAGTTTATGGTTGGGGTGACTGGTGTCCCCAATAATCTTCCAGGCCTTCTATCTGCATCTGCTGTTATAAATGTCCTCAGTGGAGGGAAGTTCACATTCACAGATGTGCTGGGCTGTCCGTACACTCTCTGAAGTGCCCAGTGATCAAGATTGGTGCAGTTCCCATACCAGGCGGTGATACAGCCAGTCAGTTTGCTCTCATTGGTGCCCCTGTAGAGGGTCTTGAGGATTTGGGGGCCCATGCCGAACTTCTTCAGTTGCCTGAGGTGGAAGAGGTGCTGTTGTGCTTTTTATTCCACAAAGCCAATGCGTTAAGTCCAGATGAGATCATCAGTGATGCGTATACCGAGAGACTTGAAACTACTCACCCTCTCAACTGCAGACCCATTGATGTTGATCAGGCCAACTTCAGGAGGAAGAAACTGGAGGTCCATGAATCAGTCCTCATCAGACGATCAGTGGTGGAAAGAGTCAGAAACTTTAAATTCCTCAGTTATATCATTTCAGAAGATCTGTCCTGAGCTCAGCATGTAAGTGCTTTTATGAAGAAAGCATGGCAGCACCTCTAGATCCTTAGAAGTTTACGAAGATTTAGCATGACATCTAAAGCCTTGACAAACTTCTATAGATGTGTGGTAGAGAATATATTGCATCATGGCCTGGTATGGAAACAGAAATGCCCTTTAATGGAAAATCCTTCAAAAAGTAAAGGCTGCAGCCCTGTTCATCACAGGTAAAGCCTTCCCCACCATTGAGCATATCTACGCGGAATGCTGTCACAGGAAAGCGGCATCCATCGTAAAGGACACTCACAACTCAGGCCATGCTCTCTTCTCGCTGGTACAGGAGGCACACTACCAAGCTCAGGAACAGTTATTGCCCCTCAACGATCAGGCGCTTGAACCAGTGGGGATAAGTTCACTCAACATAAGTTGTCCTATCACTGAACTGTTCCCACAACCTACGTTCTCGATATTTATGTCTTATTTGTTTATTATTATTATTATTTATTTCCTTTTGTATTTGCTCATTTTGTTGTCTTTTGCACATTAATTGATTATCCATTCTGTTGGGTGTGTACTTGGATTTACTGGGTATGCTCGCAAGAAAACGAAACTCGGTGTCGTATAAAGTGACGTATACAGTATGTACTTTGATAATAAATTTACTTTGAACGTTGAATTTTGAAATTGACATCTGTAAAGAACTTATACGTTTGTCCCATGACCGCACGGGTTTCCTCCTACATTCCAATGGAGCATGGGTTAGTAGGTTAATTGGTCACACGGGTGTAACTGGACAACGTGAGCTTGTTGGACCAAAAGGACCTGAGACCTTGCTGTATCTGAAAATCAATAAAAATTAAAATAAATACTATGATCTCCTTCAAGTGCCTGCAGTCTGTGTAACATTGCCAATTTGGCATTCTAACCAATAGCATAATTGCTAACTGGTGTCTCGATGCTTTCAATTGCTGATTATGCTTGTAACATCAATATAAAACCCAAAATTAACTGTAAGTAAAAGGTTCTGATGAATGGTCTCGACCTGAAACATCAACTGTTTATTCCTCTCCGTAGATGTTGCCTGACGTGATGAGTTCCTCCAGTACTTTCTGTGTTACTTTGGAAATAAAGGACAGAGATGATGGAGAAGGTTTACTTTTAAGATCAGAAGGCTGACCAGTGGTGTCCGACAGTAATCAACGCTGGGACTCTTGCTATTACATATTAATGATTTGGATATAATTGTACGGTATCAAAGTGCATCGGGTATGATTAATAAGTTTGCAAACGACACAAAAATCATCAGTGGTGTAGACAGTGAGAAGGATAGTTATGTGCTACAAGGTAATATTGATCAGTTGGTAAAATGGATGGAGCAATGATAGATGTACTTTAATCCTGGTGAGGGTGAGGTGATACATACTGAGAAGACTAATGAGAGCAGGATATACGCAATGAATGGTTGGTTTCTAGCATGCATTGAAGAACAGAGGGACCACAATGCACAAGATTAAGGATCCCTGAAGGTGCCTGCACAGGTAGATAAGTGTATTAGGAAAGCATATGCTTGACTTCGTTAGCCAGGACATAGAGTATAGGAGCAGATAATGGTTCCCATTTTCACCTCCTTTACTCATCAAAATTCAGCACTGGTGTTCTTGCTTATCTTCCTCCAGCAGCTGTCTCCTGGCTTCAATACTCCCCTCCCCCCACCCTCCTCCATCTGTTGCTTTTTTTTTCATTTCCCTCTCTCTACCTCTGTCTATCATTCACTTGTCACCGTTTTCCAACTACGCCCCTGTTCACCTCCCCTACCTGGCACCACCCACCAGGAGCAACTCAGCAGGTCGTGCAGCATCTATGGAGAGGAACAAATGGTTCGAAGTTGCAGGCTGAGACTCTTCTTCAGGTTTTTCTCTCCATAGGTGCTGCCTGACCTGCTGAGTTCCTCCAGCTTTTTGTGCATGTTACTCCAGATTTCCAGCGGTTGCAGAAAGTCTTGAGTTTATATCTTACATTTCTCTCCCCTTCTCTCTTTTTCACTTCACCATTCTGGGTACCCTCTCATCCCTTCTTGTCTTACATGCCCATCACTTCCTGTGATTCCCTCCTCCATCCTTTCTTCCTTGGACCATTGTCCTATTAGATTTTCCTTACAACCTTTTCCCTCTTCCAACTATCACCTCCCAGTTTCTTATTCCATCCCTTCCCCCACATTTTCCCATTCCCCCTACTCCATTACCTTTGCCTGCTCTCACCTATCACCTGCCAGCTTGTACTCTCCTTTCCCAAAGCATCTTATTCTGACCCTGCCCCCTTCCTTTCCAGTCCTGATGAAGGATCTCAGCCCCAGATGTGGACTGTTTGTTCCCTTACAGAAGTACTGCCTGATCTGCTGAGTTCCTCCAGGATTTTGTACGTGTTATTCCAGCGTCTGCAGCAACTCACGGAAAATGCTGGAGGAACTCAGTGAATCAGGCAGCATCCATGGAAATGAACAAACAGCCGATGCTTCGGGCTAAGACCCTTCTTCAGAACTTTTCAGACTGCAAGGATTTATAAATCCTTGTTGTTATGTTTCATAATGCCAAAATGTAATCGAAAGAAAAACACAGGAGCCGGCATGAATGTGTCTACTTAGTTCCTTTTCTTTAGCGAGGCACTCATATATTACGTGCTGGCGGAATGACGTAGGCCATTCACGTACTTTTACATATAATACGTGATGCATTATGTAAACAAACAAAGAATGCTTAATCTAACAATATTACTCAAATATTAATGAAATATTAAGCACACTACTGCCCTCCTTGCTTAGTTATACACTCCAAATCAAAGGTGTAATGCTTAGATGACCGACATGTACTGTAGCTCTTTCAACTCTTCAGATCTCAGCTTGGATATTATAACTTTCAATCCCCAAGTAAGGCAATCCCTATCAAGGGCAAGTTCATCTTTGCGCTGGTAAAAATAGGGGAACTGGAGTTTCTGTTGCACATTCCGATAAGTTTGAGTGACCGTATAGACCTGCGAGATTGTGGGGTCTTTCTGGATCTCTTTGGATCGTTTCTGCCATAATAGGGAGACTTTCAATTTGCATTAGAGAGAATAGGTCAGACGGAATGCCCTCTTTTGTAATTTTTTTAGTTATTTCCTTTCCAGGGGTAAACAGGACAATCCATCAGCATTTCCATGATTAGTTGTCCTCTTGACTTTGATCATGTAGTTGTGTCCTCCAAGAAGCAGGGCCCATCTCTGTATTCGTGCTGCTGCTCTTAGTGGAATACCCTGCTGTGGATTGAAGATGGACACTCATAGCTGAAGATCAGTAATGAGGATAAACTCTCTCCATAAAGGTACTGATTCAAATGTTTTACACCCCGACCCAGACTCAAGGCCTCTCTGTCAATCTGTGTGTAATTTTACTCTGCCGCAGTAAGGGAAAGTGATGCAAATGCTATGGGGCGTTCCCTTCCATCACTCATAACATGTGATATTACTGCAGCTATACCATAAGGAACCACATCACGGGCAAGCTTCACCGTACGATGTGGATCATAATGTGTGAGTACTGTCTCTGATGTCACCATTTACTTTGCCTTTTGGAAAGTCACTGCATACCGCTTTGTCCATTGTTATTTCTTCCCAATCTGTAGTAATGTGTTCAATAGTTAAAGCACAATAGCCATGTTTGACAGAAACCTATTCTTGCAATTGCCAAATCCTAAAAGGGACACAACTGTGACATCTCCTTTGACCTTAGAGCGTCCACCATTGGTTAATTTTTTCCAGCACACTTGTGTATATCTTGTGAGTCAATGGTGTGACCACAGTAGGTGATGCTTGGTTTAAGGAATTGTTACATCATGCTCTGAGCCCATAATCTTCTAATCTCTTTGACACTGTCTTGAGATTTTGGAGGTGATCATTGCCATCATTTTTGGCAACAATGATATCATCCAGGTAAAACTGAGTGCCCTGGGCTACTTGGCAGTACCTGGTCCATAGCTTTCTGCCACTGTGCAGGTGCAGATACTACTCCAAACATAAGTCTATTATAATTATATTATAAACGCTTAGTGAGTGTTTATGGTGAGAAACACTTTGGACTCTTCTTCCATCTCCATCTGTAGGTAGGCCTCAGCTAAGTCCACTTTGCTAAACTGTTTTCTTCCAGAAAGGCTTGCGAAAGACATCCTCTATCCTGGGCAGTGGGTAATGGTGACCTTAAAATTACCACAGATCCTGACAGACCCAGACTTCTAAGCTAATGGGACAACCGCCCTTGCCTATGGGCTCCCCTGAACCTTGGAAAGAATTTCTTCAGACTCCAAGTGATCTAACTCCAGCTACTTTATCATAATTCCCTCCAGGCCCGACAGAAAGCTCAGAGACCTCAGCCTTGACCTTGCCTTGTGCAGCTGGATCCCGGACTTTCTATCAGATCGCCAGCAGGTGGTAAGAGTGAGCTCACTCACCTCTACCCCTCTGACTTTCAACACAGGTGCCCCTCAGTGCTGTGTACTAAGTCCCCTCCTTTACTTCCTGTATACCCATGACTGTATCACCACCCACAGCTCCAATCTGCTAATTAAATTTGTTGACGACACTACATTGATTGGCCTAATCTCAAACAATAACGAGGTGGCCTACAGGGAAGAAATCATCTCTCTGACACAGTGGTGTCAAGAAAACAACCTCAATGTCCTAAAAAAATGGAGCTGGTTGTGGATTACAGGTGGAATGGAGATGGCCTAACCCCTATTGACATCAATGGATCTGGGGTTGAGAGGGTAAACAGCTTTAAGTTTGTCGGCATCCACATCACCAAGGACCTCACGTGGTCTGTACACACCAGCTGTGTGGTGAAAAAGGCACAACAGCTCCTCTTTCACCTCAGACGGCTGAGGAAGTTTGGTATGGGCCCCCAAATCCTTAGAACTTTCTACAGGGGCACAATTGAGAGCATCTTGACTGGTTGCATCACAGCCTGGTGTAGGAACTGTACCTCCCTCAATCGTAGGATTCTGCAGTGAGTGGGGCGGACAGCCCAGTACATCTGTAGTTGTGAACTTCCCATAATTCAGGACGTTTACAGAGACAGGTGTGAGAAAAGGGTCCAGTGGATCATTGGGGACCCAAGTCACCCCAACCACAATCTATTCCAGCTGCTACCATCTGGGAAACGGTACCGCAGCATAAAAACCAGGACCAACAGGCTCCAGGACAGCTTTTTCCTCCAGGCCATCAGACTGATTAACTCACACTGATTTGATTGTATTTCTATGTTACATTGACTGTTGTATTTATTATAAATTACTGTGATTGCATATTGTACATTTAGACAGAGATGTAACGTAAAGATCTTTACTCCTCATGTATGTGAAGAATGTAAGAAATAAAGTCAATTCAATTCAATAAGGAACTAGACAGGCTTTGTAAAACTTGGGTGTGGCATTTTCATTTAACTCTATTTTACTTTTGATACATTTCAGTTTTCCAAAGACATCTTTGAACACTGCTATTGTATCATCCAGTGCCTTTCTTAATTCACTTTCAGTTGACTCTATTGCAGTGAATGCGGCATGCAAATGGTAGATGGACCTGTAATCAAGTTGTAGTTCTCTCAATGCTGGCCCTCCTGTTTTTACCACATACAAGCCATTGTGGCTTATTGGTTGTAATTCACTGATACAAATGTCATCCCCACATGAGTTATCTTGTAAGTTCTTAGTTGGATATCTGCAGGCTTCAGTTCTGTATCTTTGAAAAGCTGTTCAAACTGATTTTCTGGAATGACTCGAACAGCTGAGCCAGTGGTCAATTCCATTTTAATTAATTGTTTGTTCACTTCTGGTGAAGGCTATTTTGCTTGTCTCTTGTTAGTTTTCACACACAGTTCTCAAGGCTACTCAGTCCTGTGTCACTCTGATCATTATCAGATTTTTCATCAGAAGCAGGTAGATTAGTGCTCTTTTTGAAACTCTAACTTGACTTTTTATCCTTCTCTCTTCACTCTGCAGGCCACTTCATTTTGTCTGCCCAACATGCTCTTTGTATGTGTCCTACTTTTTTGCATTTTCTGCAGTTTCACCTTTAAACTTGCATTATTCTGAGTTTTTCAGCCAGATCGGTTTCTGTTTAGACTTTGTAATTTTGTTCACACTCACTTTCATTCCTGACTGTAACTCAGTTGCCACTCTGTCTGTTGCTTCCTTTGGTACCACAATTTCAACAGCTCTTTTAATTGTGAATTACGCTTCAGCTGTGCATTGAGGCCCGAGTCCTAATGCGAAGCACAATACATTGTTTGGACAATCTAAATGCTGGCCCAGATAGACTGGAAGCCAGGGTATCGAGTGAGGTTAGATTGCTCTGGGTGCCAAGCTGAATTGGAGAGATCTTCTCCAGCAGCAAAATCTAGGCCCAGAGTGATTCGCCACAATGGGGCCGGGTCCTTGTGAGAGGTTCAGACAATTTAAACACCAGCCCAGATAGCCTGGGGTCTCCTTGCTCTGTGAGGCTAAGGCTGTGTGACTGCCCCTGGCTGCTGTGCTTTGTGTCTGCATACTTTGTGGTGACTTGCCCTGCCAATATGATGAATTGAATATTGAGCCATAGAACCTTCACCAGGCTCCTCTGGGGATTTGGATCTAAGGATTCACTTTGGTTCGGAATGCTGTAGTGGCTTATTCTATTGTTCGTATGATTTAATTTGATTTTTTTTTTCTCTTTCTCTGTGGGCACTAGGGGTTGGTCTTATTTTTTAATTGGGTTCCTTCATGTTCCTTGCTTTGTGATTGCCCGTAAGCAAATAAATCTCAAGGTTGTATAATGTACACATTCTTTGATAATAAATGCATTTTGAATCTTTTGAATCTTTGAGTTAGGAACTGTTTTTGAATGTTTTGTTGTAAGATTTCACAAACTAAATGATCTATCAGAGAACCATCAAGCCCATCACTGAACTGGCAATCTCATCTTTTCAGCCAAGTATGCTGAAATGGATTCCTTTTCCTTTTGATTCCTCTTATGAAACCTAAAGTCTTCTGCAATCAACAATACTTCTGGTTGTAAATGCTCTTACATTATGATCATATCAGCAAAGCTTCTTTCAGCTGATTTGGTGGGGCACAGTGAAACTTCTAAGCAAACTGTATGCTTTTCTACCTATTACACTGGGCAACACTACACTCACTTTTTCATTGGCTATTTCATTTGCTTCAAAATACTGCTCAATTTTTTCAGTGTATTTCATCCAGTTATCTGTTGTGCAATCAAATGCATCTACTTTTCCAATGTCGCTAGCTATTTCTGCTTTCTAAAAATGTATTTATTATTATCACCTGGTACTCCTTATGTACGAACCTGTGAATTTCGTCCATTTTCTGCCTTTTTTTTAACTCGACTGTCACTCTCCCCTAGTAAAGAAAAAAAATATGCTTTGTTTCAACAGGTAGGTAGTCGTCCTGGGTTCATTCTAAAATTACCTCACCACCACTGTTATGTTTTGTAACCTCAAAAAAGTAATCAAAAGAAAAACACAGGAGCCAGTATGCCGAAGGGTTTCGGCCCGAAACGCCGACTGCCTGGCTTGCTGAGTTCCTCCAGCATTTTGTGTGTGTTGCTTGGATTCCCAGCATCCACAGATCTTCTCTTGTTTGCAGCCAGTATGAATGTGTCTATATGGTTTCTTTTCATTAGTGAGACACGCACATCTGATGTGGTGGTGTAATGACATATGCCATTCATGTACTTTTACATGTAACCTGTAATGAATTATGCAAACAAACAAGGAATGCTTAATAAAACAACATATTTACAAAATTACTCAAATATTACCAAAATATTAAAAACACTACACTTGTTGCCGCGCAGGATTAATAAGATTACCTTTATCTTGGTACGCATGGCTCCCACTAAAAGTTGTTCTGGGGATGAGAGGGATCACAAATGGCCAATAATCTGCAGAACTACATCACTTTTCTTTCACTGGAAGGTGCCCAATTTTGAAACAATAACAGAAAATGTGGAGAATATACAGCAAATAAATTTTGGCTTCACTGTAAGAAATGTAATTAATTCAGCTGGATTCTGCAACTCACCGGAAAGGGTCATTACGTTACAGGCAAGAAGCGGTTACAGAAATTTAACAGAGCAATATGCTTTTGCTTATTTAGAAATACAACATGGTAACAGGAGTTTCCAACCCAACAAGCCCAATTACACCTGTGAGACCAATTAACTTACTGACCCATATGTCTTTGGACTGTGGGAGGAAAACAGATCACTCGGAGGAATCCCCCACAGTCACGGGGACAATGTATAAACTCCCTTCAGGTGGTGACGGAAATTGAACTTGGATCGCTGATACTGTTATACGCTACCGTGCCGCTCTACAGATTTATAGATTGCAAAGCTGAACAAGGAGTGGAGGTTGATTTTCTGATGAATTTCAGAAGATTTACTAGCTGTGCAGTAATAAGTTAGGGTGAAGTAATATGGGGTTGGGACTTACTGAACAGTTCTATCAGAGAAATCCTCCTTCTGTTTTATATATCATCAAAAAGACAGATTGGTGACACCTGAAAGTGCAACTCATTTGTGTCTCAGCTAAAATTACAGAAGAAAATTTCAATGTGAACTGAAATCCATCATGTTCTTTTATTGTAACATGATTTCAGTTGTATGGTACATGCAATCATGATTGGTCAATGCAGAAGCCAACCGCTGTGACATCAATCAAAAATATCAGAAAGAACTAATGTTGGATTTCTTAGAAAGCTCTAAAGCAATCAATTTGTCAGATATCAGAGGATATTGCTCTGTGCCTGGAGAGATTTTCATTCTCGTTATCTTGAAATCTTCTAATTTTCAGAATTTACCTTTCATCTGATTCACTCCTGTAGTGTTTGCAATCACAAGGAGGTGAAAGTTTAGTGAAGTTCACAGCAGATTTTGCTTTTGATTGGAAGCACTGCCATGTGCTTCTCCAAGTGGAATATCTCCAAACCCAAGACAAAGAGATAAAGAACAATTGCAATTTGATTTGTTTCAAACTCAGGATTAGCATTTTGGGCTATCCGACATATATTGCAATTGTACGTAATTAACTTCAGTTTACTGGCCAATGTATCTAAAGCATGCCTCAAGGTTAGATCAGAGCAATTTACCAATTCCCTTTGAAAACAAGAGTGAGAATTGTCTTTAAGATTAAACATTAAACTGAGGTCTCTTCTGTTTATTTCTGGTGAGTACTGCATGAGTCATCTCTCATTTATGCTGTAGGGTACTGGAGGATGGACAGTCGTGAGGTTAAGTCAGAAGACATTGTTGAATTGTTCACTGATGCATGCATGAAGATTGCCTTTAAACTCAAAATTCAAAGTAAATTTATTATGAGTACACAGATGTCACCACATGCAACCCTGAGATTCATTTCTTTTGTGAGCGTTAACAGTAATTACAAGAAACACAATAGAATCAGTGAGGGACTGTGCCCAGCAGGATGGACATCAACCAATGTGAAGAAAAAGAACACCAAGCCTGTACGAATACAAAAAGAAAGATAAAAAATAGATAATAATAACAACAACAACAATATATAAATAAACAATAAACATGGAGAATATGAGTGAAGAGTCCTTGAAAGTGAGTTAATAGGTTATGGGAACAGTTCAATGACGGCAAATGAATGTGAGTAAAGTTATCCCCACTGGTTCAGGGTAATAACTGTTCCTGGGCCTGGTGGTGTGGACCTGAAGCTCCTGTACCATCATCCTGAAAACAGCAGCGAGAAGAGAGTATGGCCTGGATGGTGGAAGTCCTCGATGATGGATGCTCTTTTCCTGCAACAGTGCTCCAGATAGATGTGATTAGCAATGAAGAGGTCTTTACCCATGATAGGCTGGGGTGAATCCATTATATTTTGCAGGCTTTTACATTCAAGGGCATTGGTGTTTCCATACCAGGCCATGATGGAACCAGTCAATATACTCTCCATCACACGTCTACAGAAGTTTGTCAATGTTCTAGGTGACATGCGGAAGCTTCGCAAACTTCTAAGAAAGTAAGGGTGCTTTCTTAGTAATGGTATTTATGTGCAGGGCCCAGGACAGATCCTCTGAAATGATAACACTGAGGAATTTAAAGTTGCTGACCCTCTCCACCTCTTGTCCCCCGATGGAGATTGTGAAGGAGATGTTGTTGCCAGTCCGAACTGACTGGGGCTTGCAAGTGAGAAAATCAAGGATCCAATTGTACAAGGAAGTACTGAGGCCAAAATCTTGAAGCTTATTGAGTAGTTTTGAGGGGGGGGGGGTGTAGTATTGAATGCTGAGCTGTAATTCATAGACGGCATCCTTATGTATGCACCTTTGCTGTCCAGATGTTCTAAGGTTCAGTGAAGAGCCAATGAAATGACATCTGCTGTGGGCCTGTTGTTAAATTGGAACAAATCCAAGTTACTTCACCACCAGCCTCTCAAAGCACTTCATCACAGTGGATGTAAGTGCTCCTGGACAATAGTCATTGAGGCGGGTTGCTACATTCTTCAGAAGCACTGGTATAACTGAAGCCTGCTTGAAGCAGGTGGGTACCTCATACTGCCTTAACAGAAGGTTAGAGCTATCCAACGCTCCAGCCAGTTGATCAGCACAGCTCTTTCGTACTCAGCCAGGTACCCCATCTGGGCCGGATGCTTTCTGTGGGTTCACCCTCCTGAAAGATACTCTCACATCGGCCTCAGAGACTGAAATGACAGGGTCATTGGGGGTTGTGGGAGTTTGTGATGGTCAAAGCGAGCATAAAAGACATTGAGCTCAGCCTCGCTGTCACCTACGTCACTTGGTTTCACTTTGTAGTAGCTGATAGAATTCAAGCCCCGCCACTGCTATCGAGCATTCCTCAGTGATTCAAGCTTTGCCACTTCCCACATGAGACGGTCTTCTGGAGATCATATCTAGACATCGTGTATTTAATTTTGTCACCAGACCTGGATGCCACTGATCTGGCCCTCAACAGATTGCAGATTTCATGGTTTGTGCAAGGTTTCTGGTTAGGGAGGATTCTGAACAATTTTGTGGCGACACACTCATCTACAACTGTTTTTATAAAGTCCGTGACCACAGGGGTGTACTTGCTCAGCTCCTCTGACGAGTCCTTGAACATAGGCCAGTCTACCGACTCAAAGTAGTCCTGCAGCTGCTCCTCAGCCTCCTGCGACCACCTCTTTGTTGTTCTTATCTCTGGGGCCTTGTTCTTTATCCTCTACCTATATGCGGGTAAGAGGAAGACAGCTGGGAATCGGATTGCCTGAAATGCATTCTCAACATAGAATGGTAGGCATTCCTAATCAAAGTGTAACAGCAGTTGAGTGTGTTGGGACCTTTGGTGCTGCAGAGGATATGTTGACTATAATCGACAGTATTTTCTTCAAATAAGCCTGACTGAGTATCTGACAATGATTTGAAAGACATCAAGGTATGATGCACCATCAATAACTCTGAGACGTGAGACGAGATATCGGCTTTTATTGATTGGAAGAAAGAACAAGCAGCAATTGACCACCATGCTACATCCTGGAGACTGAGGGCAGGGCTCAGGCCCCAATCGCCTTTATACCGGGGTCAGTGGGAGGAGCCACAGGAGCAGTCAGCGGGGGGGCGTGTCCAGACAGGTATATGTAGTTCACCACAGGGTAGGCGGTTTCTTGTTTGCTCATTGCTGCACTCAGTACATTGGGTACTTGCATAACCTCTGAACTGGCATGTCAACTGCAGTAGGATTATAGGGGAGAACTCTCTTGATAAGTAGAATAGTCAGAACTTAATCATCGGATGTTCCAGGTCAGGGAAACAAGTACAACAAGACTGCTATGTCTGAACACCACAAAGAGTTTGTCATAAAATGCAGACCCCTCCCCCCCCCCCAAATCAGCAGTCTGGTCCATCCATTGTATTGAAGCCCTCAGGTCTTATCAACATATCTGGAGCATCTGGGGTGGGGCATGTCTCAGTGAAGCACAGAAAACAGCAAGTCCACATTTCCATCCAATACAGCAATCTTGCCCTTAGTTCCTTAATCTCGTTTTCCAGTGACTGTACATTTGCTAACAGCCCTGAGATTCATTTTCTTGTGGGCATGCACAGTAAATCCAAGAAATATAATTGGATCAATGAAAGACACACCCAACAGGATGGACAATCAATGTACAAAAGGCAGCAAAATGTGCAAATACAAAAAGAATTAGTAATAATAATAAGTAAGCAATAAATATTAAGAAAATGAGATGAAGAGTCCTTGAAAGTGAACCTGTAGTTTCTGGGAAGTTCAGTTCAGTCATGGGGAGGGTGAAGTTGAATGATGTCATCTGCTCCAGGTTGATGGTTGATAACTGTTCCCAAACCTGATGGTATGGGTCCTGAGGCTCCTGTACCTTCTTTCTGATGGCAGCAATGAGAAGAGAGCATGGCCTCGATGGTGGGGGTCCTTGATGATGGATGCTGATATCCTGCAGCAGCGCTCCATGTCAGTGTGCTCAGTGGTGAGGATGGCTTTACCCGTGGTGGACTGGGCCACATCCACTATTATTTGTAGGCTTTTCCCTTCAAAGGCATTGGTGTTTCTGTACACTAATACAACATGTACAAATCAAAGATCTTCTAGCAATTTGCCCTGCTAAACCACACTTGTTCTCCAACAATGAATTGCATGGCAAAACCCTAGCAAAATTAATTAGAGTTGGATACGGTTCACTTCTCAAATCTTGGGAGCCACTTCTCAGTCAAGCAGATATCGATCATGAAAATGATCACTGTCTGGAAATCTCCACCATGGTCTTAATTCAATTCAGTAAAATAGGTCTGAAGATCAAGATGTTAGACCTGGCACAAAACTCATGGTCTAACGGGCAGTAGTGGGCCCTGTCCTTATTTATGCTTCTGAGCTTGGAAATCCTACCTGTGTTCTTCCATCTCAAAGCGCAGGAAAAATACTCCAATGTTGTGTCTAAAATATCCACCAAACTCACTAGAAGGATCTCTGAACCAGTATCCTCATCCTCTCCCAGGCCAATGTCCCTAACATTGAGGCCTAATTTACAGTTTGTATTTCCAGTGAACGATAATGGGCAGGCCACATTATTCACAGGCCTGACATTATACTCCCGAGAAAGACACTGTTCCAAGCTCAACCCTAGAGATTACTGAGTGGCCAGAGAAACAGATTTAAGGATATACACAAAGCTTCCTTAAAGAAGTGCAGCATCCCCAGTGGCTTCTGACTCACAGTTTCTCAATGAGGAAAAAGGAGACTTTGAGATGAATTTGAAAATCTCCAAGCCATGCATTGAGAACGCATGAGGACTCTGGGTAAATGGCATAAGAAGTTGTCACCTCACATCTGCCTACTCTTCTACCCCCTCAGCCACATTCTGTCGCATTTGCAGAAAAGAATGAGGTCTTACTAGTCACTTCAGAACCCACAAAGCCACAGGGAAAATAAGGCAGCTTTACCCACTGAATTGCCGAGGAAGAAAACAATGACTTGTTTCATTTTTATACATTTGATGGCTTGGTTTGGAAGAACATGACACAGTTCTCCTGAGTCTAAGCTGAAATATCACTAATATCCTGATAGTATTACACCTGCAGGCTGTTCCTCCTGTAGAACTGACCTCATCTGGAATCAGGTATATTGGCACGGTCTTGGGGGAGAAACACAGCAGAGTTATTCCTGCTTCCTGGAAATTTTTATGCATATTGAAACAGATGGCACGATCCTTTACATTGCCGATCCTTTACATCGTGCCTCTTCAGTAAAGCAGCCAGAATTCTCAAAGACTCCTCCCACCCCAGACATTCGCTCTTTTCCCCTCTCCCATCGGGCAGATGATACAAAAGCCTGAAAGCACATGCCATCAGGCACAAGGACAGCTCCTGTCCCACTTTCCTCAGACTCTTCAATGGACCTCATGTATGATAAGATGGACTCTTGGCCTCACAATCTACTTCATTATGATCGTGCACTTTATCATTTACCTGCACTGCACTTTTCCGATAGCTTTTACGCTTTATTCTGCATTGTATTTTACTACCTTAATCCAGCTCAATGCAATGTCAAATTATTTGATCTGCATAAACCATATACTAGACAAGCTTTTCACTTTATCTTGGTACATGTGACAATAATAAATTAATACCAATATATCAAAAATACTTTAATGATTATAAGTGCTTTGAGCCATCTTGAAGGGAATTGCAGAAATGTAAATCCGCCTTTCTTTACAATCCAACTTTCAACAGTTATACCTCTGATGTTGAATTGTTTCTATGGCTTCACTTCAGAACCAAATAACAAGCAGATATTTATTGAATCTTGTTGAATGAATATTGCTCACGTATTATCTGATAAGTGAATTTAAAGATAGAATTTGAATTCCGCAGTATACAGTGCTTTTTAGTTATGTATTGTGTGTGCTGTCAGTTTGAATAAACATATGAGAGAGATTGCTCCAATTACAACAGCTTCAAATGAGTGAATCAAATTCCTGTGAGCATTCGTAACACATTAAAATTAGGTGTTTGATTCAATCATCCTATAACGCAATCAAAATGCACTTAGAGTATAAAGGAAGCAGTGAATTGTTCTCTAAAGATATGAAAATTAAACATTCATTGTGTATTTTGTGCGTGGTACAAAAGAACAATTATATTCATTAACAAGTTCTTTTTTAAACTCATCTCCTTAGTTTACTGTGAATAGTAGCACAGATTTGAATTATTCTATTTGAAAAGATGATGAAAATAAACTCTGTAAACCATCCAGAGAAGTCTGATAAATATTTGAACGGGGAGATTTTTTTATGGGTCATGGTTAAGGTAAAGAATGGGTAAGGTATGTGTGTGAGAAATTGGATTGCCCTTTAAAGGAGGCAGTACAGGTAAAATGGACTGAATGTCCTCCCTCAATGCGGCATCATTGTACGATTCAAAATATTCCCTTATGACAGAGTGCGCCACCTCATGGTATACTATGTGAATTACACCTTCTCCCAAAAGCATTAGCTTAAAATATTTTTGTTCCATTTCTCCAACTTCTGGTAATCTCTCCACCACCCCTTCACTCTTTTCCCATTCCTCCTTCTGGTTACTCTATCCCCCCCCCCTTCACTTCGCTTCACCTGCCAGATTCCCCTCTTCCTTGGTTCACTGCCCTCTTCACTGGATGCCTTCTTCAGTCCTTTACCTCTTCTAATTATCACTTCATTGCCCCTCCCTCAAACACCCACCTTCCCGCTCACCTGGTCTCATTAATCACCTGCCAGCTTGTACACCCAAAGCCATGATTTCCTTACGTTGTCCAGACTACCTATGACTGAAGTACAAGAATTTTTCAGAGTAGTCTGGTCTACCTATGACCCAAGCACAAGGAATTTTCAGCATTGTCCAGGCTATCTATGAACAAACAGTCAAGGCCCACTCCACTGAAGGCCAAGAATAGAGGTGGCCTTACCAAAGATGGAGAAACCGTCAGGGACTACTGGAGTTCCTTAACCACAACTTTGTCATTGGTATGAGCGGCTTTGACTCCTTTCCACATCAGACTAGCCAATCAAGCCTTTTTGCCAAACAAAATTGAAAAAGTTATATGCCAACTGAATCAATAAGGCCTCAAGAGCAGAAGCAGAATCAGGATCAGGTTTATTATCACCGGCATGTGATGTGAAATTTGTTAACTTAGCAGCAGCAGTTCAATGCAATACATAATCTAGCAGAGAGAGAATAAAATAATAAATAAAATAAAAAATAATAATAAATAAACAAGAAAATCAATTATGTATATTGAATAGATTATTTAGAAATTTGTAAAAACAGAAATACTGTATATTTAAAAAAGTGAGGTAGTATCCAAAACTTCAATGTCCATTTAGGAATCGGATGGCAGAGGGGAAGAAGCTGTTCCTGAATCACTGAGTGTGTGCCTTCAGGCTTCTGTATCTCCTACCTAATGGTAACGGTGAGAAAAGGGCATGCCCTGGGTGCTGGAGGTCCTTAATAATGGACACTGCCTTTCTCAGACTCCACTCCCTAAAGATGTCCTGGCTAGTGCCAAGGATGGAGCTGACTAGATTTACAACCTTCTGCAGCTTCTTTCGGTCCTATGCAGTAGCTCCCCCCCCCCCCCCCCACCCCTTCCAGACAGTGATGCAGCCTGTCAGAAGGCTCTCCACGGTACAGCTATAGAAGTTTTTGAGTGTATTTGTTGACATACCAAATCTTTTCAAACTCCTAATAAAGTATAGTCACTGTCTTGCCTTCTTTAGGACTACATCAATATGTTGGGACCAGGTTAGATCCTCAGAGATCTTGACGCCCAGGGTCTTGAAGCTGCTCACTCTCTCCACTCCTGATCCCTCTATGAGTATTGGTATCTGTTCCTTCATCTTACCCTTCCTGAAGTCCACAACCAGCTCTTTCGTCTTACTGACGTTGAGTGCCAGGTTGTCGCAGTGGCACCACTCCTCTAGTTGACATATCTCACTCCTGTACACACTCTCGTCACCACCTGAGGTTCTACCAAATTTGTAGACGATATTTGAGCTATGCCTAGCCACGCAGGCAGTATCCCTAGAGGAGCTTCAATCATAGATTCACAATCTCATTTTCCACATCTGTGAAGAAGAGTACGTGTCAAGGGATCTTAGAGATTCGTAGACTTGGCCACCTTCGGGAAAGGTAACTGATCTGACTGAGATAACTAGGTAAGAACCTCCTGATTGTCTGTCACAGGGTACATTGTCATCACCCAGTGGCCAAACAATGACAGTGTGAATTTTATCTCTCCAGAGATACAATGGATATGAGTGAAAACTCCAAGTAATATACAAAATTGGAATGAGAAGATGGCGGCATGACGCAGCGCACAGCGGCCACTCCAGGATGAATATCTGTTATCTGTCAAGTAGGATGCCGCGTACAATCCTGATTCGATGGAGACGGATGTGTGAAACACGGAGGAACATCCGGTGAAACTTTTGAAATGCCTGTTTCGCTGCCGCTGCTACTGTGCGATCGAAAAATCTCCGGAGAGGAAGGCCCCGAATCCTCGGCTTTGCCTGTTGCTTGGCGGCTGGGACCGGGGTCGAAGCGCTTGGCAGAGATGGTGCTCTGTGCTCGGTGTCGGAGGGCTGGTTGGAGGCTCGAAGTTTTCGGATGGACTTGGAGTTGGCTGTGGTCGGGTGCTTCCAGGGGCTGCATCAGCAAGTTTGCGGCGCTGGAGGTTCATGGCAGGAAGAGTTTTTCTTCCTTCTACTGTCTGCGTGAGATGATGGGCTGTCGGGGACTTTGAGACTTTTTTTTACTGTGTCCATGGTCTGCCCTTTATCAGATTACGGTATTGCTTTGCACTGTTGTAACTATATGTTATATTTATGTGGTTTTTGTCAGTTAGTCTTGGTCCGTCTTGTGTTTCTGTGATATCATACTGGAGGAACATTGTATCATTTCTTAATGCATGCATTACTAAATGACAATAAATGGGGACTGAGTGTCCTCATAATCTAATCTAAAAAATCTAATCTAAAATGTAGTACTAACAAGGGCTTTTGTTCCCACAAGTGACTTTTAATGACGAGCACCTTCTCAGCTTTGGTAGCCCAGAGAAAGGTACCTTCATCTTCGATCTGTTTCATGATGGTGTGCAAGTTATAACCGGTTCTATAACAGACACAAGCTCTGTGCGGACTGGTGTTAAGCAGGATTGCACCCTTGACCATTCTCAATATAATTCACTCTACTCCAAAAATGAAAGTTGATCAGTTTCCCCTTTGTCATGCAGATTATCTCCATTACCTCCACTCCAAAATCCAGATCACTCCTACGTGTCATCAGCTTGCCCTGCATCAATTGATGGTGCTGATGCAACATCAATAACTCTCTGAGACGTGAGGCGAGATATAGGCTTTTATTGACTGGAAGAAAGAACAAGCAGCAATTGACCACCACACAACATCCTGGAGACTGAGGCCGAGGCGGTGTCTCCAATCACCTTTATACCGGGGTCTGTGGGAGGAGCCACAGGAGCAGTCAGCTGGGGGGCGTGTCCAGACAGGTATATGTAGTTCACCACAGGTGCTTATTGTGGCAAGCTCAAAATACACTTTGGATTGTACGTTGAAATAAGAGAGTGGACACATTTCACATCCACAAAACAGAAAATTCTCAGCCGATCTGCCTCTCACCCCACTGAGGAATATCTGAGGAAGCAGCTGTTTGAAGAACATCTGAGATTTGGTAGAAAGGCAAGGACTACCTAGCAACAGTGACCTCTGCTTTCCAGTGTAGTGCTGAACTATGGACCACGCACAGTGAGCAATCCAAACCAAATTCACTGCAGGGATAGCAAACCAATGTCAGGGTCCTCTCCCAATCCAACAATTCAAGTATTGAGCTCCAAGTTACTATCAATAGGATCCAATGGGTTGGTAACATTGTACACATACCTAATGTTAGAATTTCAAAAGGGATATACATCCTGAGCTTTATTAGATCAAGATTGATAAGTAGTTAAGGCTCAAGAGTCCTCTCAAAAGCTTCTGAGAAATTATAGTAGCCCACCGATTGAAATGCATTCAATCTTTGAATTGATTGAATTCATCAATTGCTACAATGGAATTGCTACACTATTCCTCTTTCTTTGTTACACTGAGTACCTATTTTTTTTCAATGAAAGGGACAAAGTAATTAGTTTTTCTCCTACCCACTGTTGAGTATACCTCCAAAGTGGAATTTTCTTTCTTAAGTATCTGTGACATTGGCTGGGATAGAAATCCCAACAAGAATGTTCCAATATAATAATATTGACCCCCCCCCCCCCACCACCAAACCCTTTTGTCACTGCTGGCACCTTGATCAGGTTTTTCAGCTTGTAGTTTGTGCAATTCAGATTCAGGTTCAGCTTGTAGTTTGCCCAATGTACATTGACTCCAGATCAAACGGCTAAGATTCACGATTCATTTATTATAAGGAGAAGGTGGGAGTGGAGGATGCTATCACGTATTTGCTGCACAAATCACTCTCTCACCTAGATGGGGTCAGTTGTGCTGTGAGGATTACATTCCTTGACTTCTCTAGTGCCTTTAACACCATCCAGCCCAAGATCTTAAAGCACAAACTAACGGAGATGGGAGTAGACTCTCACATGGTGGATTGGATAGTGGACTACTTGACAGATAGACCTCAGTATGTGCGGTTGGGAGACTGTAGGTCTGACACAGTGGTCAGCAGCACAGGAGCGCCACAGGGAACCGTACTCTCTCCGGTCCTGTTCACCCTGTACACATCTGACTTCCAATATAACTCGGAGTCCTGCCATGTGCAGAAGTTCGCTGATGACACGGCCATAGTGGGGTGTGTCAGGAATGGACAGGAGGAGGAGTATAGGAAACTGATACAGGACTTTGTGATATGGTGCAACTCAAACTACCTGCGTCTCAATGTCACCAAGACCAAGGAGATGGTGGTGGACTTTAGGAGATCTAGGCCTCATATGGAGCCAGTGATCATTAATGGAGAATGTGTGGAGCAGGTTAAGACCTACAAGTATCTGGGAGTACAGTTGGACGAGAAGCTAGACTGGACTGCCAACACAGATGCCTTGTGCAGGAAGGCACAGAGTCGACTGTACTTCCTTAGAAGGTTGGCGTCATTCAATGTCTGCAGTGAGATGCTGAAGATGTTCTATAGGTCAGTTGTTGAGAGCGCCCTCTTCTTTGTGGTGGCATGTTGGGGAGGAAGCATTAAGAAGAAGGACGCCTCACGTCTTAATAAGCTGATAAGGAAGGCGGGCTCTGTCGTGGGCAAAGTACTGGAGAGTTTAACATCGGTAGCTGAGCGAAGGGCGCTGAGTAGGCTACGGTCAATTATGGAAAACCCTGAACATCCTCTACATAGCACCATCCAGAGACAGAGAAGCAGTTTCAGCGACAGGTTACTGTCGATGCAATGCTCCTCAGACAGGATGAAGAGGTCAATACTCCCCAATGCCATTAGGCTTTACAATTCAACTGCCAGGACTTAAGAACTTTTTTTTAAAGCTATTATTAATGCTTTTTGAGTTAGTGATTTAGATGCATATCATATTATTACTGAGTTAAGTATTGTATGTAATGAGTTTTTGCTACAACAAGTGTATGGGACATTGGAAAAAATGTTGAATTTCCCCATGGGGATGAATAAAGTATCTATCTATCTATCTATTATCAACAAATGTATAAACTATACAACCTTGAGATTTGCCTGCTCACAGGTAGGCCCAAAGAAAGAAAATCAAAAGAACCCAGTTAAAAAAAAAAGTAAGAATTAAAAAATAAAAGGCCACCACTCGATTTGCAAGAGAAAGAGAAAAAAAATAGAGTACAGCAGCTGGAGCCGTCTTCATAACCGAGAGAGGAGTGGCCATTGAGGAGAGTGAGTGAAAGCAGCTCCATTTATTAAAGATGTAATTAGCATTGGCAGCATCAGGATATAGCTGAGTCAATGAAGTACCCTAGATCAAATGACCCACCCCCAGTTTACTCTGCAGTGTTTAAAAGCAGAGGCTGTATCCAGATTTAATGAAGCACGCCAAGATGTTTCTAAATGTAATAAGGTGATGCTCAAATACAAGACTTTGATGCATGCGTAAATGGAGCAATTTGATATGCAGCAGCAGCTACACGATAAATATATTTCAAACATCCTTTTTGTGCACAGTGGGGGAGTTTTTAAACATTATTTCAAATCAGCGTCAATGAATGTCAGTGCTCAAAGTGTAAACAGAACAATGTTAAGTTTCATATCCATAATCATTGGTTTAACTGATGAGAATTAGGATGGAAATATTAATTTCCTTAATTAATTCATAGTACTAAGTGCATATTAACTGCAACAAATCCCCAAGAGGACTTAACAGTCAGAGCATAAATATATGGTTAAAGCTAATAGCAAAATAATATTTACACACATGAATAATTCCATTTCAATATTATAAGACAGTCAGATAATAGTAATGTCACTTTATGTTCCAGGCTAATATTTATTGCTGCCTCCTCATTTTTATCATGTTAAATCCTGCACTATCCATTAGGTTATTATGACATTGCGAATCCACTTTTAATTTCCATAACCATTGAATAAAAAGATGCCTTCAAATATTCGACAGGCCTTTTAAATGTTATAGATCTGATTCAAGTCCCTGAGCCATTACTGACTTTTCCCTAACTGAACTTCTGTATGTTATTAAAAAAGTTCTCAGTAGATTTTTTTTCACAGCCCATGAATGACAGGAAGACATAACATCTGTGGAGCAGAGTTGCTTCGAAGACAGCTCCTTTTTCTATTTCTTACTTTGGAATGACCGCATCAAACCTGTAAGTTTGTATCAGGAACGGAGGCCGGATGGACCCAAACGCAGGACGCAGACACTGAAGTACTAGGGGGAGGACAGGATGGGGATGCCATGGCATTTAAGGGTTAATGCAGGCGGGGCTGGATCCAAGAGTTCAAACGAGGCAGGCAGGCAGGAGGATCCCAGAGTCAGACAAGGCAGGCAGGCAGGTCCCACGGTTCAGGGCAGGCAGATTCCTCATGGTGGGCTGCAGGGATCCCGGGCAGGGCCGCCTCCAAGGCGGAAAACACGGAGGCCTGGGCCAGTCGCGGACACCTGGGCAGGTGCGGGGCACAGCATTTAGGGGGCAATAGGTGGAAGGGGCAGAACCCCCACCAGGCAGCGGCAGTCCAGCCAGACCCGCCTGACGGAGGCAATGGGTAGGAAGGGGCAGAACCCTCGCCGGGCAGCGACAGTCCTGCCGGACCCGCCCGACAGAGGCAACAGGTAGGAAGGAGCAGAACCCTCACCGGGCAGCGACAGTCCTGCCAGACCTGCCCGACGGAGGCAATGAGTAGGAAGCTGGGTCCAGGGTAAGCAGCAAAACTACAGTGATCCACCGGGTACATTGGTAAATTGGGAAAGGCAACCGACAGCGTGGCAGCACAAGCAAGGCGAATAAGGCGGAACAGCGGGACCAGCACACAGGAGAGAACCAGGGGAACAAGACCAACCGGATAGAGCATATACAGAACAGTCCAGCAACCAGGGCAGAGCAGGATTCTGAGGAGGGCAGCCACCAGGGTAGGACAGGCTACAGAACAAAGCAACCACTCACCCAGTCTCTGTCCCACAGCCCCTTATAAACACCTGCAGCCTAATTGGCCATAGGTTTGCCTCCTTGATCCAGGATGACCTTAACAGGGCCGGGAGGGACAGCTGCAAGACCCGGAGTCCGGTACACTCGGACCGGATCGAGACCTGGAATGCAGACTACGGACCGGACCCTGACAATTTGAGAGTAGTAGGTGGGCCTGAATATATCAATAGAACATTTCCTTTTGATAACACACAAGGGGCTGCCCTACCCAGGCAGGAGGGGATTAGACAATAAAACTATATTCTGACCTTAAAGGCTCATGGGAAAACCAGCCAAAAAATCTGCCAGGAACACTGTGGTCCTAACCTTAGTATCGTATCAACAATAAAACCTTAGGAGGTTCTGGTCCATGCCCCAGCATCCACTATAAAAATTACTATCTATTTCTTTGTTATCTCTAGTAAACTCTTGAATTTACTGTATGTCCCCTGTTCAACTTTCCAAAATTCTGCGGTGTCCCTCTCTAATCAGCATTTATTTGAGTTACCTTAGTGTAAAGGTTAAAATGCCAGACTAGTAGCAAGAATGCTGGATCGATAATTCAAAGGCATGAGTCTGAACCCCACCGTGGCACCTAGGGAAATTAAAACGATCATGAAAGACTAGGACATTTCTGCAGATGTACCGTGGAGAACATTGTGACTGGTTGCAACACGACTCATAATGGAGACTCCAATGCAGGGGACTCAAGCAGCTTCATCATGGGCATGGCCCTCCTGTCTATCGAGGACATCTGCAAAAGGTGATGCCTTAAGAAGGTGCATCCATTATTAAGTGCCCTCACCACCCAGGACATGCCCTCTTCTCATTAGTACCATTAGGGAGAAAGGTACAGGAGCCTGAAGACCAAGATTCAACATTTTAGAAACAGCTTCTTCCCCTCTGCTGTCAAATTTCTGAGTGGTCCATAAATGTTACTTCACTATTCCTCTTTTGCACTACTTCTAATGCCTTTCCCTTGGACAGCATTGGTGGTGTGGAGAGGGGAGACTTGCAGCTTGGGCAACTGCTGGTCTTCCATAAAGTAAAACCTTACCTCGGCTTGTGCCCTGGAAACTTTCCAAGGCACAAATCCATGGTCTATCGAGACTAATGGAGGCGTACATTTGCACTAGTTATTTATTTTTTTAATTATACCTTTGTTGCAATGGGTGGCTGGAGCGACTGGAAGCGGGCCCAACTGCAGGGGACAGGCACGGAGACTTGACACGGTGACGGATTTGGACATGAGTTGGACTCGGAACTTGATTTGGGACTTGGGACTTGGATCTTGGCTCGGGACTCAGAGCCTGGCACTTGACTTCGACTCGGAGCTGGAAGTCGGACTTGACTTGGATACCAAGCCGGGAACTGGAACACGGAGATGACAACACTAAACAAAGGCAAACGATTCGTATCTTGCTTGGAGGAGCGGCAAACGGCCAGCAATCCCCAGCTGGACACGAAGAGACAGATTTCCCAACTCGGAGTAGCAGCAAATGGCTGGACTTACTCGGCTGGGAACGAGATGACTAAACCAACCAAAGACTGACGATATGAATCTAGACACAGAGTAGCTCATGTAGTGGCAAAACAGCCCGTGACTCAGCTCGATGGCAGACTCTCGACTCGACCCAGGAACTGTGGATGACAGGTTCTTATTCTTGGCGGCTTGGAAGATGGTCACTTATTCTTGGCAGCTCGGAAGATGGTCACTTATTCTTGGCAGCTCGGAACGAGCGCAGCTGCATTGCTGAGGTGATGAACCAGCTGCGAGTAGAAGTAAGCCGGAGTTTTTATGCTGCCGGTTCGAATGAGGATCAGGTGCCCTAATCAAGGAGCCCAGCAGAACACGGGGAAAAGGAAATTAACTGAAATAAGTAGTTAACAAACTGGACCATGCCAACCTTATAACAGTTTTGTCTGTCTTGCACTGTACTTCTGACACTAAACAAATTTCACCACATGTGTGAAATGTATATTCTGATTCTGATTCTCTTTCTAAAATGATTCTGGAATTTTAAAAAAGCTTGCCTTAGTAATGTTAATCATGAAACAACTAAATAGTTTAAAAAATAGTCTGGTTCACCAATCTCTTTCAGGGCAGGAAATCTGTTTTTACTGGGCCTGGCATATAAATGACCCCAACTGACCAATATGACCATAAAATCATAAGATCACAGAACATAGGAGCAGAATTAGACATTCAGCCCATTAAGTTTACCCCTCCATTCTATCATGGCTGATTTATTATCCCACTGAACCCCATTCACCTGCCTTTTCCCTGTAACCTTTGACACTTTTACTACTCAAGAATTTATCAACCTTCACTTTAAGTATACCCAATGACTTGGCCTGCACGGCTGTCTGTGGCAATGAGTTCCCTCTAGTTAAAAAAAAAATCATCCTCACCTGTTTTATGGGACGTTCTTCTATTCTGAGGCTATGCCCTCTGGTCTAATCCAAATTCTGTCAGCCTGTCAATTCTGATTTCTAGTCTACGCTTGAATTTAGTTGAACTTCAACTGTCAACGTCTCCACTTACCTGCCCTAATTTCTTTATTTGTGTGTTTTTTTCTTTTTGGACATACTCCTGTGAGCTGTCTTTCTGCTGTTTTAAGAATACTTATCAGTACCTCCAGTTGAACTTCATCTTTTTGTGTGTTTTCCCCCCGCCATCAGTCTGTGGTTTTGTATTGCCATGTGCTCTTGTTTGTTTTCATGCCCCATGTGCTCCTGTCCCCGCTCCTGCTCTACTCCGGCCCCTGTATTACTGAGTACTCCACCTCTCACCTGTTTCTCATTATTACCTGTTTTGCTGCCACCTCTGTCTCATTGTGCTCCACCTATCATCTGCCTCTCTGTTTATTGCTCAGTGTATTTCAGTCCTGTGTTTTCACCTATTTGTTACCAGATTGTGCCAGTGAGTTTTCCTGAGCCTTTCCAGCATTCGTATCTGAATGCTGTCTGTTTGAATATTGACTCTGCTTCTTTCCTGATTCTGGTTTTTGGATTTCTCTGGAATTTTTGATCTCTGCCTGAACTTTGATGCTGACTTTGTTGCCCCTCTGGATTTGCTGCTCAGTAAATATCACAGTGTGTACAGTACTTGGTCTGTGATTGGGTCCCTGCTTCAGTGTCCTGACAGTGCTACAAAATTATAATTATATTTATCATTGTGTATTGTATTAAATCAGGGGCTGTTAGAGAAGGAGCTTGCTCTTATTGGATGGCTGATTAATAGACAAAAGCAGGCCAGATTGCTTCCATCCAAGGAATCACTTTTCAAGGCATCTTTGCTTAAATACAGTAACCAGTCTATACACGGAGTTCTCCATAGGCAGTAAACAAGACCATTGACTATCTGGTTTGGTAGTGGGGAATGTGTTGGTAAGGGCCAATCTTTTCTTTGGATGGATAATTGCTCTTTTAGTTATCAGCACGTCTGATAATTCAGCACTCCCTCACTGAGTCTTGAAATGGAAACTTCAGACTGCAGGATAGAAACAGCAGGGTGCTCTGTGATTCAGTAACATCATGGATGATCCTTCCTAACATCCACTCTCCTATCTACTGTCATATCCCTTAATTCTCTGAGTACCCAAATATCTGTTAATTTCAGACTTGGTATCCATGTCCCTCTGGGTTAGAGAATCAGGTTGACTGTGTGGTTAAGAAGGCATATGGTGCATTGGCTTTCATCAACCGTGGTTTTGAGTTCAAGAGCTGAGAGGTAATGTTACAGCTATAGAGGACCCTGGTCAGACTGTGCTCAGTTCTGGTCACTTCACTACAGGAAGGGAGTTAAAAACTATAGAAAGGGTGCAGACGGAGATTTACAAGGATGTTGCCTGGATTGGGTAGCATGCCTTATGAGAATAGGTTGCGTAAACTTGACCTTTTCTCTTTGGAGTGACAGAGGATGAGAGGTGATGTGATAGAGGTGTATAAGATGATGAGAGGCTTTGATCGTGTGGAGTGTCAGAGGCTTTTTCCCAGGGATGAAATGGTTAACATGAGAGGGCAATTTTAAGGCGCTTGGAAGAAAGTACAGAGGAGATATCGGGGTAAATTTGTCTGCTAAATTTCCTTCTCTCACCTCAACACTGAATGCAACCTATGGACTTACTTTCAAGAACTCTACAATTCATATGACTCGGTATTTATTTATTAATTATTTATATTTGCACAGATTGTTTTCTTTTGCACATTAGTTGCATGTCAATCTGTCTGTGTGTAGTTTTCCACTGATTCTATTTTATTTCTTTGTTCTACTGTGGATGTCTGCAGGAAATTGAATCTCAGGGTAGTATATGTTGACGTATATTTACTTTGCTAATAAGCTTACTTTGAACTAACATGCTACTGGTTTGGTGAAACATTTCTCCCGAGGAGCATAAATGCTAATATGAACAGCGGGCAGGTCGACCTGCTTCTCTGCTGTGTGGTCCATGAAATTACGATAAAACACCCTTTATAAAACACCCTGCAGGTCAAGCAGCATCTGTGGAGAGAGGAAGCTGAATAAACTTACAGGTCATTGACTCTAGTAGAATGAAAAATAAATTGAATAAGCAAGTCTTAAGATGGAAATAAAAGTCTGGGAGGATGTGAAGAGAAAGAACAAAAGGAAAGATCTGTGATGAGATGGAAGTCAGGAATGACTCACTGTAAAAATGAATGATGTTTCGAAACAAGGTTCTTAGCATTCTGTGCTTCTATTGCATATTTCCAGTATCAAGAGATTATTTTTAGGAAGATGTTGAGTCAGTACTGTGGAGAGTAAGCTATCTGATGAAGCTATTATCAAAGCTCCAGGGTGCTAAAACTGAGGTCTAGCGTCATGCTGAATTATAGTTACAGCTCTGCAAAATGTTACTGTCATTACTGTCAATTTACGTGTCTGATGCTATTCTGATGTCATATCACACAGTTAAGTTACTCTCCAGAGAGTATGTGGAATATGCCGATTTGAAGCTAACTTTACTTCTGAATGTCATAAAAACTTGGTTAGATTTTGTGTCCTCAGACACTTAGACAAAACACTGATAACATACCAGTCTTTTCATTGCTATTTTGATTTTGCAGGGAAGATATAATTCAGTTTGAAGAGTCAACCTGAGCATTGAGATTGTGCAATATACTTAGAAGGCATCTTAGTATTTCAACTACATTAACATTCATTTGTCTCTGTGGACAGTTATTGCCAAGCACAATGTTGCAACAAACAGTTCTTGATATGACAAAAGATGGTCATAAAGGGTATGTTTTAAAGATTATCAACAGCAAATAAATAGAAGGGGAGGAGGAAGGGGTGGAGAGAAGAGTTTTTGGAAGAATATTCCTAAGTTTAGTGTCTTACAACTGAAGGTATGAACGTTAGTATTGGAAGAATGGAAACTGTTGGAGGCTGTGACGTGCAGTTTGGAATTCAATTGAATGATCTAGCGATTTGGAGTCCCCAGAGAGGACTGAAAGCACAAGCTGCCTTGTGGAGAAGACCAGGGATGAGGTGCAGGGTCATGAGCAACTCCATTTCGAAGCATCGAGGAAGATCAAAGCATCTAGGTGAACGTGGAGGAGATCAGCGATAACTCTCCATGGAGGCAACCAGATTGACGGCAGTCGGTAGCTGGATCAACAGCGTTTGGCCCCCGCGTGACGGTCACTCTTCACGGAAGAACAGCAGCCTCTCTCCTTGATGCTGACAGGAGGTGTTTTCGAAATTTGGAGGTTTATGTGATTATTGGACTGTACTTCATATTAATCTCCTTCAGTTCTCAGTGTTTTCTTTCTTGATGCTGATTGACAGGCGGGTGATTTATTACTTTTTATGCAAGGGATGAGTTGGGGATTTGGGACCCAATGTTCTTGTTAGTGTTTTTCTGTGTGGGTGATTTGTTAGCTTTTGTGTGTGAGCGGGGTGGGGGGCGGTTAGGGGTTGTTAGGGGTTTGATGCTATTGTCATTTATTTTGTGAGGGAGGAGTTGGGGATTTGGGGTTGTGATGTTCCAGCTGCCATTTACTGTGTGGGCGATCTGTTCATTTTTCATGCAAGGGAGGGGTGGGGGATCTGTGGTTTGCGAGTTTTGTTTCCTTTTCTTTTTCATGCAGGGGGTTGACGTCTTCTCTTTCAACATCTCCCATGGTTTTTCTATATTTCCCGGCTATCCTGAAAAGACGAATAGCGGAGTTGTATTGTACATGCATACTTTGACAATAAAACGAAACATCGAACCTTTGATCATGGATAACGAAGAGGGTTACAGTATTGATAGAGATTAAAGAGCTGGAGAGAAAGGAGCCCAACTGGGATCTGACAATGACACTGGGATTTTTTAAATAGAGACATTGCTAGTCAAGAACCCAGTGTAATAGGGTAATGGCTAAATGAGATTAATTGTTAATTAAGATAAGTGTGCATTTTTCTATTGGTTCTTGAAATTCTGAGTGCAGGAAGATGAGATATACTGATGACTATTTGATTGTCTCTGAGCAGTTTTCAGGATGAGGCATAGCACACCAAATATCTCAGGTGCTTTGGAATCCCAATACAGCATTAGGTCTGAGGAGTGTCCTATTAACAAAACACCACTACTTCACTTTTTGATGAATGCATTTTCATCAATACCTGCATGCCAAATTGCAGTTTAGAAAATGCCAAGGCTGTGTCAGAAGTGTCACTTAGGTGATGCAATTAGCATTTTCGAAAATGGAATTAAATACTGGTTAAAGCAATGAAGTGTAGGTGAAGGCCCTTCAACCCAACTAGTCCATACCAACTACAGTGCCTATACAGCCAGCCCCAAATTCCTGCTTTTGGCCTATATCTGTCTAAGCCCCACCCTCCATGTATCTATCAAAACGCTGGAAGAATGCTGAAAAAGAGTTTCAACTGAACCCCCCCCCCACCAACTCTGCAATATAGAGACTTGTCGTTACCACAGATTCAAAAGTATCAGAGCTGCATGCTTAGCAAGGAAGAACAGAGCAGAATAAAATAGAAAAAAACAGGGTTTGTTAACTGCTGCTTAAGATTAGTTGATGATCATTTGAGAGCTGGGATATAGGGAGGGGTACTGTGGAGAACAGGTGCTGGACACACTGGACATATCAGTAACAAGAGTTAAAAGCCTTGGTCTACAGAATGGAGCATTTACCGCTAAGAATCACAATCAGCTACCTTTACCTAGTTCAGATCTGCAAGGCCAAATTTACTTGCTAGGAATCTGCTGTATGCAATCAACAAGATCCTTATGACAAAATCAGTCACATGGTTAGGCCAGAACAAACTCCTGTGATGAAATCTTTGACATACAGCAAAGCATGTTTGTTACATTCAGAAGCATTTAAAAAAAAAAAGAATTAAGGGTGAAATAAATGATAAAACAAATGAAAAATTGTTATATCTTATTTAAAAGACAAAAGTACAGTATAAATTAAAACACACATTAACCATACTTAAGTGATGTATAAGTGCTGTTCCATGTCTAAAGTAGTTACTGTCAACACGACTACTTGTACAGTTTCAGCTAGCACACTGTTTATTTCTGTGTCAGCACTGGCCAGTCCAGTTCTGATTTTGTGCTCTTAGTGTCGGAGAAGTTCAGTGGTGATCTGACAGGTTTGCTGACTGGATTCTCTCAGCCAGTTTTGGGCTTGTTAATTTGGAAACACACGTGCCAGAATACTGTACCGCTGCTGCTTATCTAAGTGCTTGCTACAAAGCTGCCAGCAATTCTTCATCTAGATCCATCCCTGCGGTAAAGATACTTCTGACTGACTTCATCCTTGGCCATATATTTTGAACAAGTGATGCAATAATTAGAGTTCTAATGTCCTGTACATTGAAGATGACTGGACTGAATTTTCCTCTACTCCACTCTCTTTACAACCACAGCTGTGTGGCCGGGCACAGCTCAAACACCATCCATGAATTTGCCGATGACACGGCCATTGCTGGCAGAATTTCAGATGGTGACGAAGAAGCGCGCACGAGCGAAAGGCGTGGTGTTGCAACAACGACCTGGCACTCAGCATCAGTAAGACCAAGGCATTGACTTGGAATGTCACCAAAGATTCTCACAAATTTCTATAGATGTACAGTGGAGAGCATTCTAACTGGATGCATCACTGGTTTGGAAGGGCTGCTACACAGGATCGGGAAAAGCCGCAGAAAGTTGTAAACTCGGCCAGGTCCATCATGGGCACCAGAGGCCACAGCATCCATCTCCAAGGACCCCCATCACCCAGGACATGCCCTCTTCTCGCGGTTACCATCAAGGAGAAGATACAGGAGCCTGAAGCCACACGCTCAATGTCTCAGCAACTGCTTCTTCCCCTCTGCTATAAAGATTTCTGATTGGACAATGACCTATGAACATTATCTTGCTATTTTGTTTTTCTCTTTTTTTGGACTATTTATTTAATTTAATTTTTATACATACCGATTGTAATTTTTAGTATTTTATTACGTATTGTAATTTACTGCTGCAACAAAACAAGAAATTTCACAACATATGCCCGCGATATCAAACCTTATTCTGAATATTCTGATTGGGATTGGAAACACTGTTCATAAACCACAGCTTGCTAAGTAGCAGGCTTAACACAATAGGGAATGAACAGAATCGATAAGGCTGATTTACAAAGGGTTCCATGATCTATTGGTATAGTAACATACATAAACCTGACAGACTGAATAACCCACCACAGTTCTAAATTTACTGCCTCTCCTACAGCATACCTGGCTGGGTTCAGCACATCAATATTAGAATGTGGAATGTGACTGAGATTCTTGTTGGGGCATGACCCTATTGTAGTTGCTAACTGGATAATCCATGCGGTATTCATAAGTCTTTTGGTGCCGGTGACACATATAAAGCTGGCACAAGGCACTTTTTACTGTTGGCTGCCAATTTCCAACCAACAGCAGTACCTGATAGAACAACCTAATCTATTAAAAGCCAAAGCACATGAGACACTTAATTGTTAAAGGTGTAGTAATTTGTCTAAATCCCAAAATTCACCTCTCAGTAGGGCATTATCCTTAGCCTCTGCAAGCTCTAGAGGAAATCTGCTCTTCTGAATTCCCTGACTAAGGTACTAACATAGCTTGTACACCAGCTCTCCCTGCTTGAACAACGGCACTGGGAATTCATGGAAAAACATGGGTGCACAGTAGCCCAAATTAGTCAAAATTAATAAGAAATCAGTGCAGGCAGGCACATTTTTTTCATTTACATAAATGCTTTCATGCCTCTTGCAGAATTCCCAAAGCTCCAACAGCCAAAGAAGTATTCTTGAAGGCAGGTCACTTTGAAATGTGAGAAAAAAGTCATCTAATTTACATGCAGTTAACTCCCACTAACAGTAATATGAAAACAACCAGAAATGATGTATTACCGCCATTGATTGAGGGAATAAGCATTGGTTAGGGACTTGTGCTCATGAGATTTTTTACATCCGCCTGAGAAAACAGAGGAGACATTAATTAATGGTTTATCTATAAGTCATAAACTGAAACATGTGCATTGTGTGCCAATAGACTCCTGATAGAAATACGTGTCATATTTTTCCATCTATCATGTCCCACACCCTCAGCTGCTTTCCACACCATCACCAACCTTATCAGCTCTTGGTATCTCCCATCCACTGTCACCAACCTCATAGTTCCCACACCCTGCACTTCTCGTTTCTACCTCCTACCCAAGATCCACAAACCTGCCTGTCCAGGTAGACCCAATGTCTCAGCTTGCTCCTGCCCCACCGAACTTATTTCTGTATACCTCGACACTGTTTTATCCCCCCTTGTTCAATCCCTTCCCACCTATGTTCATGACACTTCTCACACTTTGAATTTTTTCAATGATTTTAAGTTCCCGGGCCCCCACAGCCTTATTTTCACCATGGATGTCCAGTCCCTATATCCCTCCATCCCCCACCAGGAAGGTCTCAAAGCTCTCCGCTTTTTTTTTGGATTCCAGACCCAACCAGTTCCCCTCTACCACCACTCTCCTCCGTCTAGTGGAATTAGTCCTCACTCTTAATAATTTTTCTTTTGGCTCCTCCCACTTCCTCCAAACCAAAGGTGTCACCATGGGCACCCGCATGGGTCCCAGTTATGCCTGCCTTTTCGTTGGCTTTGTGGAACAGTCCATGTTCCAAGCCTATACTGGAATCCGTCCCCCAGTTTTTCTTCGCTACATCGACAAATGCATTGGCGCTGCTTCCTGCACTCATGGTGAGCTCGTTGACTTCATTAACTTTGCTTCCAACTTTCACGCTGCCCTCAAATTTACCTGGTCTATTTCCGACACCTCCCTCCCTCCCCTTTCTTGATCTTTCTGTCTCTATCTCTGGAGACGGCTCATCTACTGATAACTACTATAAGCCTACGGACTCTCACAGCTACCTGGACTATTCCTCTTCCCACCCTGTCTCTTGCAAAAATGCTATCCCCTTCTCACAATTCCTCCATCTCTGCCGCATCTGCTTTCAGGATGAGGCTTTTCATTCCAGGACAAAGGAGATGTCTTCATTTTTTAAAGAAAGGGGCTTCCCTTCCTCCACCATCAACTCTGCTCTCAAACACATCTCTCCCATTTCACGAACATCTGCTCTCACCCCATCCGCCTGCCACCCCACTCGGGATAGGGTTCCCCTTGTCCTCACTTACCACCCCACCAGCCTCTGGGTCCAACATATAATTTCTCCGTAAGTCCCACCACGTCCAACGGGATCTCACCACCAAGCATATCTTTCCGTTCCCCCCCCCCCCCCCCCCTTTCTGCTTTCCACAGGGATCACTCCCTACGCGACTCCCTTGTCCATTCGTCACCCCCCCCCCCCCATCCCTTCCCACCGATCTCCCTCCTGGCACTTATCCATGTAAGCAGAACAAGTGCTACACCTGCCCTTACACTTCCTCCCTCACCACCATTCAGGGCCCCAGACAGTCCTTCCAGGTGAGGCGACACTTCACCTGTGAGTCGGCTGGTGTGGTATACTGCGTCCAGTGCTCCCGGTGTGGCCTTTTATATATTGGTGAGACCCGATGCAGACTGGGAGACCGTTTCTTGGAACACCTACGCTCGGTCCGCCAGAGAAAGCAGGATCTCCTAGTGGCCACACATTTAATTCCACATCCCATTCCCATTCTGTTATGTCTATCCATGGCCTCCTCTACTGTCAAGATGAATCCAAACTCAGGTTGGAGGAACAACACCTTATATACCAGCTGGGTAGCCTCCAACCTGATAGCATGAACATTGATATCTCTAACTTCTGTTAATGCCCCCCTCCCCTTCTTACCCCATCCCTTATTTATTTGTTTGTTTGTTTGTTTGTTTGTTTATCTATCTATTATTGTTTCCTTTTTTTCTTTTTTCTCTCTCTGTCCCTTTCACAATCACTCCATGCCTGTTCTCCATCTCCCTCTGGTGCTCCCTTCCCCCTTTCTTTCTCCCTAGGCCTCCTGTCCCATGATCCTTTCCCTTCTCCAGCTGTGTATCCCTTTTGCCAATCACCTTTCCAGCTCTTAGTTTCATCCCTCCCCCTCCTGTCTTCTCCTATCATTTTGGATCTCCCCTCCCCCTCCCACTTTCAAATCTCTTACTATCTCTTCTTTCGGTTAGTGCTGACGAAGGGTCTCGACCCAAAACGTCAACTGTACTTGTTCCTATAGATGCTGCCTGGTCTGCTGCATTCCACCAGCATTTTGTGTGTGTTGCTCTGGATTTCCAGCATCTGCAGAATCTCTTGTGTGTTTTCCATGTCATATTTTATGAGCATCCTGCCTGGATTCACCCAGTCCACTTTCTACACTGACCTGAAAGGTTCCTCTACTAACAGTGTAGAGTTGTAAAACAATTAAGTCTGCTGACTTCTAACGTAGCTGATAAATATCTTGTAAGCTAATAGGTGAAACATGGTGTTAAGACAGTGCTGTGGTGAATTTATCTATCTTATCTATGGTTTTGGCATTCATCACTGCTACTCTCAAGCATTTTAACGGGTTTTGCATCTAATTATGATGTAAAATTTCAGATTTTTATGGACTTCTCCCCTGCATCAAGGACATTTTCAAAAGGCAATACCTCAAAAAGACTGCATCTATCATTAGGTAACCCCATCACCCAGTACACGCCCTCCCTTCAGTGCACCCTTTGAGGAGGAGCTACAGGAGCCTGAAAACACACACTCAGGTTTTAGAAACAGATTCTCTTCCTCCTCCTCCATCAGATTCTGAATGGACAGTAAACCCATGTACACTACTGATTTTTTTTCCTCTTGCTCTATTTTTCACTGCTTATTTAATTTATACCACACACACACACACACACACACACACACACACACACACACACACACACACACACACACACACACACACACACACACACACACACACACACACACACACACACACACACTCCTCCTCCCCCTCTCCGCTTTCCGCAAGGATCACTCCCTCTGCAATTCCCTTGTCCATTCATCCCTCCCCACTAATCTCCTTCCAGGCACTTAACCCTACAAGCGGCCCAACTGCCACATCTGCCCCTACACCTCCTCCCTCACCTCCATTCAAGGTCCCAAACAGTCCTTCCAGGTTAGGTAGCACTTCAGCTGTGAATCTTCTGGGGTCATCTATTGTCTCTGCTGCTCCTGATGCCGTCTCCTCTACATTGCTGAGACCCATCATAAACTGGGAGACCGCTTCGTTGAGCACCCCCACTCCATCTGCCACAAGCTGAACTTCCCAGTGGCCAAATGTTTTAATTCTGATTCCTATTTCAGTTCCATCAGGTAAGTCCATGGCCTCACCTAGTGCCAAGATGATGCCACCCTCAGGGTGAAGGAGCAACACCTTATATTCTGTCTGGGTAGCCTCCAACCTGATGGCATAAATATTGATTTCTTCTCCTGGTAAAAAAATCTCCCCCCCCACCCTTTCTTCCCCTATTCCCCAATCTGACCTTTTACCTCTTTTCAACTGCCTATCACTTCCACTTGGGTCCCTTCCTCCTTCCCTTTCTCCTATTGTCCACTCTCCTCTCCTATCAGATTCCTTCTTCTGCAGCCCTTGACCTTAGCCTCCCACTTGGTTTCACCTATCATGTTCTAGCTACCCTCTTTTCCCTCCCCCTGCCTTTTCATTCTGGCATCTTTCCCCTTTCTTCGCAGTCTCGGCCGGTCCAAAATGTTGACTTTTGACTCTTTTCCATAGATGCTGCCTGACCTGCTGAGTTCCTGCAGCATTTTTTGTGTGTTGTATTGGATTTCCAGCTTCTGCAGACTTCCTCGTGTTTTTATATATATGTAAAACAGGAAATTTCATGATATATGCCAGTGATATTAAACCCAATTCTGACTCTGATTCTGAAATATTGGTTATGCGCTAATATCCTTCAGAAAGGACACAGAAGCACATTTATTCCAACATTCCAGCTCTGTGCGGTGATTTTAAGAATGATCGCGCTTCAACACTGAAGGGTATTTCCTGGCTGGTTATATTGTGATGAGCTGTCTTGACTTTCCCAGAAATGAGATTGATAGGACAACTAATCGTAAAAATCCGTGAGTCTGCTGGTCTCAGGATTATCTATCCAGCGTGCTCTGGACGCCATTTTGGGAAATATCACACACTGGCTGGGATTGCATATCACTGCAATGATATCTCACTATTCCTTCAGAGACGGAAGGGTGTAGTGTAAGCAAATAGCTGGAGCGAGGTGGGCAGAGAGGTATTATTGTGCCTCCAACCAGCAGGAGTAATGCTCTTTTATAAAGAAGCTTATTAAAATTAAGTGATGCATTTTTATACACCTAACTTTTCAGCCTCCTTTCCAACTATGAGCACTTTTGTTGTGTAGTGCAGACTGTTTCATAACTGTTGTGATAATGACTATTAGGTAGTTCCTGAGAAAAGGCACAGTGGAAGCACTGAAAGGTTGATGCACCATCAATAACTCTCTGTGACGTGAGGCGAGATATAGGCTTTTATTGGTTGGAAGAAAGAACAAGCAGCAAGTGACCACCACACAACATCCTGGAGACTGAGGCCGGGGCTGTGTCTCCAATCGCCTTTATACTGGGGTCCGTGGGAGGAGCCACAGGAGCAGTCAGCGGAGGGGGGGGGGGTGGGAGGTGTGTCCAGACAGGTATATGTAGTTCACCACAAAGGTCAATAATATTGCTATGGAATACCTGATTGTTCTTGGAACCATAAGAAATACCACCTGTTTTTGACACCCTCCCCCCACCGAATGTTTCTTTTAAAACTCCATCAATGTTTTAAATCTTTTTTTTAGCAAGGACAAGGAGCTCAAGCCTATCTGGGGTAATTTCTAAGTATATGAATATTGTATTAATTCATAGGATATTGGAAATATTTCAGGTCTCTTGTTATTGTCCTGCAAATTGGAAGGCTTACATTGTTTCATAGCAGAACAATGCTATAACAAAACTTTCTTCCCATGATCTTCCGTAACTTTCTGTAGAAAAATTAGATGGCTCACCAATTCAGTAGCTCCACTAAGTTCACGGGGAGGAAAATAGCTAGATGTCATTTTCACAAGACAATTTATGGAGCAGCTCAAATTGGACAACTCACGTCAGGTCTCCCATGCCACAAATTGTGGGATGTTTTACACATTCATAGCATTGAATTGCAATGAGCTCAGCATGAGTTTCTTGAGAGAAACCAGCCCATTGAGCATTTTCAGAAAAAAAAAGCAATTGTAGTTGTACACATACATCCTTCTTTTTGTATAAAGCTGTAGGTCAGAGAAAAAGATCTACTAAAATGTAATAGAAGTTGACAAGTTGATTTGAATGATCTGTTAATAATGCATAGTGTTTAAAATTCTATCCCAGATAGGCTGCTGCTGTACAATGCAGTCAGTAATTGGGTAAGTCACTCTTTCAATTGCAATGACCAGCAGTGGTATCACGAGGTTTTGAGAAAGATAGTAGGCTAACCCTTTCCCTTCTGAACATGTCTAGGGTGTTATGTTCAATCAATGGAATCAAATTCAGAGGCAGAGTATGCTTAGCTCCATTAGCTCAATCAGCAGGAAAGAAATTTGTAGGCAATCTCAGCTCTATTCTTGAGAGATTTGATGCCAGTTTTTAAACTGAATTTCCCAGTTCTAATCTCCCCAACTAGCAAAAATATTCATCTTTGTCTATCAGGGGATCTCAGAGAGAATACCAATGCAGTTAAACAGGAATACAGTTTAATAAAAACCAGGTGTGGGGCTGGTTTGATGAGAAGTGTCTTTGAAACTCAGGCTACGCCAGGCAGTCTAAGATTGTTATTTTCCTCCTGCTCAACAATGTCATTATCACAACGTGGAAGCAGAAAGAAAGGTGTCCCCACCTGTTGGGAGCAGCAGAATAGGCACTGACCATCACCATGGAAACAACCAAACAGCCAGCATGGAGAGAGCTAAGCTGCTTCTGTGGGACAAAGACCAGTATGTGCCTGTGGAATTTACAGGTTTTACTTAAACATATGCAAAGGCGAAGAACTTCAACATTTCAAACACAGAGTTTGCTTCATGTGATTGTAGTTATAATCTTTCTTTTTTTTCATTACAATATCTCACAACTGTTACTAATACTAAATGATTATGCAGGCCCAGCAGATGTTACTACATCCCCAAACTGATCTTGATAATTTTTGCAGTGGCTTATTCCTCCTGCTTGGCCTTTATTTCCCCTTATTTCTTTCCAGTGTACAACAATGAATTGAATATTCATGCTGGCTGTTCATCTATCATTGTCAGCGCCATCATCTAGTTACAGATCCCATTGTGTCTGGTATTAACCACAGAACCTACTTTTAAAACATAATATTAACCATATTAGTTTAGTTCCTTGGTCCACACTTCACTCCTGTAGAATGGATACTCAGTAAAATGACTACAATTGCTGCCATTCACAAACAGATCAGCAGCATCCATCACCAAGGATCTCCACCATCCAGGAGGTCTAGAAGCCTCAGGTCCCACATCAACAGGTTCAGGAACAGTTATTACCCTTCAACCATCAGGCTCCTGAACTAGTGTAGATAACTTCTCTCAGCTCGATGCTGAACTGATTCCACAACTTATGAACTCACTTTCAAGGGCTCTGCAACTCATGCCTTAATATTATTTATTTATTGATTGACTTAGTATTTACACCATTTGTTGTCTTTTGTACATTGGTTGTTGGTTTTTGTGCAGTTTTTCAATAATTCTATTGTGTTTCTTTGCATCTACTATGAATGCCCACAAAAAGTGAATTTCAGGGTCGCATATGTACATAGTTTGCTAATAAATTTACTTTGAATTTTGAAATTTGAACTGCAGCCTGACAAAGTGGGTTGACTAATCACAACATTACACTTTGCTTGAAGCAAAAGTATCGCAGGATATCATACTCGCAAAGCCTGTCACCACATTAGAGAAAAAAAACCATGACAAATTTCAAATAGGATCCAAACTTTTTATTTCTTCCTGTACATATGAATTATTTCCGTTTTATTTTGTGTGCTCCCTTTGTCACCACGCATGGTTCTTGCACCTTCAGTCACCTCGTCTACGGCCTGTCTCACTGGTAGAAGTAATTGAACTGATTGCTGCTGAGTTGCTATGGGAGCCTTCTGTAACTGCAGTGATCTTGCCTCACCTTTACAGTTTCCAGTTGCCACGACTCTTGCTCAGTTTCTGTCCTGTCCATTGTTCTGTGTGGGTACGAGGTTCAACTGGTCTAGATGTGACACTCAGATGACAGGAAGAAGCTTCACTCTTGTTATCTGCCACCATTATTTCAGAGTTAATTTGGAATGAGCTTTAAATGCTAACCTTGCCAGTGATATCTTCTGTACATCTCAGTAATGACTGAATTTCAAAATGCAGTATTCATAGATTATGTGAATTTCTCGATTGAATAGACTCGATCATAACTGATAACTTAAAACATGAGAATAAGCCACTTTAAGCTGATAGTATTCAATACAAGGTTACCCCAAGGCTATTTATCCTCCTCTTAAATATGCAGGTTTAAAGTTGCTTTGAATTGAAGTGTTTATACTCAATAGCTTTAGATGTTCTTTTGATAGTAATGATCTCTATCTAGCATTCTGAGAAATAGATACAAGAGCCCTTTCTAAACTCCTCTATTAATTCTATCCTTGTATTAACTCCAATATTCTCATTATCTACCCAAGAGATGATTCAAAAGCAAATATAAAATTTATTCAGTTGGTTTTTGAAAGCTAAGGATTAATCCTTAAGGTATATGTGTTATCTTTTTTGGTGTTCTTCAGGTCTTGCAGAGTTTCCAGGAATAGAGAAAAGGTCACAGAAAGAACTTGAGAGGCAGACAATCATTTGGAAGCTAATAATAAGATATCATTTTATCTTCAAAAGCAAAATGCTATGCAGAGCAGAACTTTTGCAGTAGTTTGACCTGGGATGGTAAATGTAAAAGGTTAACAATTGTCAGCAATCTCAAGCTTGGGTGTTGGAAACCAGGTGTCATCGACAGGGTGCAAGACAGAAACAATGGCATCCACCACACATGAAAGTCTTATAGATTCTGTCCCAACATATATGGTGATATTAACCATTTCAAAGAGAATTAATCAAAGGGACATTAACCATTCATGTAAATGGAAACTGGGTTAACACAGGAGGGCAAAGCAGGCAGAAGGAATCCCTAACAGTGGGATGTGTAGTTGGCTGGGAGGAAAATCGTATGGAGCATGAATACAGGCCACGATCACTGGGTTGAAGAGAGTTGAGTGGGACTTTGCTGTATATTATACCCACTCACATGCACTGTAATACATTGATGTAGTGGTACTGATATTGATACATTAATACACTGAAATACATAAACAAATATGTGGAGTTGTTAATTAATTATGATGTGGAGTTTCCCATTATTCAATCAAATTGTTGATGTATCCTTTAAGTTCTTATATTTTAATTTTCTAATACCTCTCACTCCTTATTTCATGCATTGCCATCCTCTTTCACCTTTCAGGCCATCACAGAATATTTCACAGTCAACAAAGAACCTTTGAAATATAACTACTATTGGAAAGCAAGAAAAATGGCAATCAATTTTGGCACAGCAAGCCCCTAACAAACATAAAACGGGAACATGACCCCTTCAACCTTTTGAAGCAAAAAGGAAATTCCTTTGCTCTTTTAAGTACCGGCATGGGACCTTTTACATCCATTGAAGAGCACACAGGACTTTAGCTTAGCATCCTGTTTGAAGTATCAAGCTGCAGCAATGTAGCAGTCAGGGTCAAAAGCTGCAGAGGTTGAAATTTTTAACAAAGCAAACAATTCTGGAAGAGTGCAATGCATCAGGCAGCTTCGGAGGAGGAACACAATCTAAATTTTGGATCAAGGACCCTTCTCAAAATTGGGAAAGAATCAGAATTGGAATCAAGTTTATTATCACCATATATTGTGAATTTTGTAGTTTTGTGGCAGCATTACTAAGTTACAAGGAAGATAAATAAATAGTGCAAAAGGGAACAGTGAAGTAATGTTCATGAACCGTTCAGAAACCTGATGGCAGAAGGGAAGAAACTGTTCCTTATGTTGTTAAGCGTGGGCCTTCAGGATCCTTTACCTCATCCCTGGACAGTAGTAATGAGAAGAGGGCATGTCCTGAGCGGTGAGGGTCCTTTATGATGGATGCTGCCTTTGGACGGTGTCCTTAATGGTGGGGAGGCTTGTGCCTATGAAAGTGAGAGAACGATCACATTAAGTGCCGCGGTAGCATGACGGTTAGCACGACACTACTACAGCTCGAGGGCGCTCCGCAGTTCAGAGTTCAATTCCGGCACTGTCTGTAAGGAGTTTGCATGTTCTCCCCATGAACCGCATGAGTTTCCTTCGGGTGTTCCGGTTTCTTCCCACATTCCAAAGACGTACTGGTTAGTAAGTCAATTGGTCATTGTAAATTGTCCTGTGGTTAGGCTCGGGTTAAATGGGGGTGTTGCTGGGCAGCACAGCGCATGGAGCTGGAAAGGTCTATTCCGCACTGTGTCTCTAAATAAATAAATAGGCTGCAGAGAAGAGGAGCTTAGATAAAACAGAAAGAATGTCTACAATAGGATGCAAATCAACGCTGCCAAGGTGATAATCATTTTTGAAAAAGGCATTTGGAGATAGAAGAGAAGAAAAAAAGGAAATTGCGGGGAGAGTAAAAATAGAGAAGTTACCTAAAGTTGTTCTATTCAATATGAGTCCCAAGGATGGTGATAACCTCAGACAGATGTTGAGGTGATGTTCATTGTCCAAGAAATGCGCTGGAACTCAAAGAAGGAGAGGTCAGAGGAGGTGAATAAGAATTAAAATGACAGGTGACTAAAAGCTTTAGGTCCCCAGACAGAGTGAATGGAGCTGCCATGCAAGTTGATTACCTAGTCTTGTTTTGTTAAGGAAGCCACATCATACGTACCTGATGCATTACACTGAATTAGAATAGGACTGAATGCTAGGATGGTGGGCAGGGATGTTGTGTCCTGTATCTGTATAGAACTGTGCCACGGAGAGGGTTATGGTTGTTGGAGATGGGAGAATGGACAAGGACTTCACACATGGAATTGTCCATTCAGACGCTGAAAGGTGAGGGGAGGGGATGATGTCCGGTCAAGGAGTTCTCTTGGATGTGGCAAAAGATTATGGAGGATGATCTGCAGAAGAATTGGAAAGTATGGGAAATAGTAGAGAATGTGAGGTTGGGGGAAAGGAAGAAATCTTAACAGCACCAGTGTGATAACTTTTGTCATCAGTGTGGATACAGAGAAACTTGAAGAGTGGAATGGAGTCCTTCTAAAGGCAGGGTAAGAGGAGGTAGTTGCTGGTCTTACAGTGGATGTTTGCACCTTATTGCCGGAGATAGAGAACTACTGTAACACTCCTTCAATACTGCTTTGGATTGTCAGCCTGGATACTTGTGCTCAGCTCTCTGGGGTGATCCACAACTTTTAAAAACAGAAGCAAAATGCACTGAGCACTAACTGGGCATCCTCTTCTCTCATAACTTGCAGCCATAATATCATCCACCTCCAGAAGTGAAAACCTGGTTAATTCCAGATCAATTATCAGTGAAGGTAGGGCAAAGAGAAAGGAAGGAAATTGTACAACATTATGCTAGGTTAGGCTGCCCACAGACATAAGCCAATATATTAATTTTGCTAAAATATCAGTTTTCCAATAATACGTAAGCATCCCTGGCTCAGGGTACTATTTTTTTTTTGTAAAGCTCTTCAATGTTTTGCTAACTTTCTCTTTTGAATGCTGTATTTTTGTAATTTTACTTCAGATTCTGATTTTAGTGTTTTCTGCTGGAAATTATGATTTAATTTGAAACAGGAAAGCAGCCTCAGAAATCACTGGTGAACAATAGGATGTTTACCATGCTTGTGAGTTTTATTCTTCATATAAATTTTATCGTTCAATTAACAATGTTATCCTTTGAATATGGAAAGAAATGCCTTGTTCGTGAGATCCACCTAGTGGACACAGTAAAAATAGACATCCATTAATTCAATAGAAACATTTGTACATAGAGCATGTAAAGCCAGCAGTGGATCCTCTCTAATGTTTAGCATAGATGACCAAAGATGAGTTTCTGAAGTATTATAGATACAAGAGATTCTGCAGATGCTGGAAATCCAGAGTAACACACACAAAATGCTGGAGGAACTCAACAGCTCAGGAGTTATCTATGGAGAGGAATAAGCAGTCGATGTTTTGGGCCAAGACCCTTCATCAGGGCTGGAATGGAAGGGGAAAGAAGACATTCTAAAGTATTCTCTCCCAGTTTTGCTACACCACAACCTAGGGAAAAGAGAACAAATGCATTTGGAGGAAATCTTATTTGTTCTCTCAGCAGGTGCAAGTAACGCAGCAATGCTGAACACTGGTTTGAAATTATCTAAAAGCATACTTGTGATCTTAAAAAGTTTGAAACTGTGTTGAAAGAAGCCTTGATGGTAACTTTCCAAGGGAGTTTACGCAATTACAGTGAATTCCAGTTAATTGAGCTATTGGATAATCAGGCCAGCTGTTTAATCGGGACATCTCATAATGAACAAAAACAAAATCAAGAAAATAGCCAGGATTCCCTTCATTTATTTTGGACACTATGCCACTTAGTTGGACAGGAGACCATTGCTGAATAGTTTGTAACTAGTGTCAGTTTTATCAAGTCAAGTCAAGTCACTTTTTATTGTCATTTCAACCATAACTGCTGGTACAGTACACAGTAAAAATGAGACAACATTTTTCAGGACCATGGTGCTACATGAAACAATACAAAAACTACACTGAACTACGTAAAACAAAACAGATAAAAAACTGCACTAGACTACAGACCTACCCAAGACTGCATAAAGTGCACAAAACAGTGCAGGCATTACAGTAAATAACAAACAAGACAATAGGCACAGTAGAGGGCAGTAAGTTGGTGTCAGTCCAGACTCAGGGTATTGAGGAATCTGATGGCTTTGGGGAAGAAACTGTTACATAGTCTGGTCGTCATCTGGTTATGCACTTGCGTGGCATTAGACACTACTCTGTGCATAGAATGATCAGTTTTTTAATAGTGTCAGTTGCATGTGTTTGAGTTTAAAAAAATAGTGATTTTTGTTACTGGTCATTGGGTAAGAAATAAGGAGTAAAACAATTCAGAACTGTTTCACTCACTATGGTTTCAAGCATTCAGGCTTGGATACCCCAGAAACGACCGGGAATGAAATTAAATGATTTCACTACTTCAACAGGTTAGGAATTATGAAGGTATCAACAACCAGCTTGAATGTTACAATGAAAATTAAGATTTGGAGGATGCAATCATTTAAAATAGTTGTCTAAAGCTAGTCCATTATCGGTACTGGATGTCTCTACTGATTTTATTCACTTACAAAAGAACATAGCAGATGAATAGATAGATAGATAGATAGATAGATACTTTATTCATCCCCATGGGGAAATTCAACTTTTTTTCCAATGTCCCATACACTTGTTGTAGCAAAACTAATTACATACAATACTTAACTCAGTAAAAAATATGATATGCATCTAAATCACTATCTCAAAAAGCATTAATAATAGCTTTTAAAAAGTTCTTAAGTCCTGGCGGTAGAATTGTAAAGCCTAATGGCATTGGGGAGTATTGACCTCTTCATCCTGTCTGAGGAGCATTGTATCGATAGTAACCTGTCGCTGAAACTGCTTCTCTGTCTCTGGATGGTGCTATGTAGAGGATGTTCAGAGTTATCCATAATTGACCGTAGCCTACTCAGCACCCTTCGCTCAGCTACCTCTGCCGATGACTATTCTGAACTAATACACAGATTTATAGTACTGTAGAGATTTTGATAGTGTTCTAATTTGTACTGTAATTAATGTTGTTACCGTGTTAAACAGTCCTTTATCTTCTTTTTCCGTTTAGTCATATCCATGAAATTTCAGTGGCTGTGGCAGCCACTATATTGAGCACGATGCACCCTAGTTAACCAGAATCCACTCTACTTGCAGGGATATGGCACAAGACCAGGAAAGTGGATAATTCAGATGGGACTTCCCCGAGCATTGGAGTGTTGAATGGTTTCTTTCTGGATTATTTCATGAAGAAAGCAGTGGACTTTAAGACCTGAGGATTAAGCAATGCAAAATTTCTGCTGAAATGCACTAAGCTGTTTAATGATTCCGTATGTTTGACCATGCAGTGCATTCAGGCCTGGAGCCAGGTAATCCATTAAATTCACATCTACTGCCTTCCTGTGTTCCACTATAGTCCTTTCTCAAAATAACTTATCAATACAAGTTATTAGTCAGGTAGCTTGGCGAAATTTCAGTTACCATGGAATCAGAGTAACATGGCAGGGTTCTGCTTTCTCACAATGAGCTCTGGTTCATACAGTTTTTCTATTTGAAGTATACATTTGGGTCAGCGGCAAATCATTATTTATTATCTTACTGACTTAGTCCAACGCTTGGAATAAAATTGTTTTTGAATATTTGGTTTTTTTCAGAGTAACAGGAACTTGCTATCATAAGAAACGACTGTGGTGAATAGTATATATGTATATAAGGGGAAGGCAGGTTAACACTTGCGAGCAGAGGGAATAGAAACAGACGTAGATGATTAAAGAGGCATGAGAACATCATTAATACTGGCAAGGTCAAATGGCTCACTACGCCACTGTACTGTACATTAATATACAGTCCTCTGCAAAGGACTTTGGCACGGTATTGTATTTGTCAACTTGGAGTGAAGAGCAAATTTGTAAATTTGGTGGGAGCAAAGCTAGGGCGCCTAAAACTTTTGCACAGTACTGTAGTAATTTTAAGTATTGCACTGTACTGCTGCCACAAAAAAAAAACTAGTTTCATGACGATAAACCTGATTCTCATATGGGTCTCTATTGTGGACTGAGAGTAAGAAAAGGGACAGGGAGGTGGGAATTATGGTTGGGAAAAGAAGGGAGGGGGAGGGAGTGGGAAGTACCAGAGATACATTCTGTAATGATCAATAAACCAATTGTTTGGAATAAAATGATCTTGCCTGGTGTCTCAGGGCTGGGTCTGTCTGCCCCCATGCCAACCCTGCTCCTGGCGCTTCTCCTATGCGACCTGTCCCACACCCCTCACATGGTACTCCACCCTCGCTATTTCCAATATCCTTTGCTCCCCCCAGATTTACAAACTCACTCTTCTCTTCATGTTGAAAACTACAGTACTGAGCAAAAGCCTTAGGCAGCCTGGCTATATATGTATATGTGTCTAAAGACTTCTGCACAGGACTTTATCTGAGCACTTTCATTGCAGAAATCAGAACTTCCCCAGTTGATAATATGTGAACCTGTACACATAAAGTCTGGATAAAGTGAAGTTCCCTCAGGATGTGAAGAATGATATAGGTGCAGAGCTGGTGGACATTTATATTCTCAGAGATGATAACAGGTTATGGGATCAACAAAACAAAGTGAAGAAGAGGCATAAATTGAAGAGAGTAATGAATAACTATTCCAAACTTTACTGTGAAAGCAATAATATGTCACAGTTTAAAAGGGCCATTGATCCTTAAGCAATAGCCCCTTATTGTTAAATAATAAAATACAGTCTTCAGACAATAAAACATCATCAGGAAATCTACCAGAACCATGGACTGTAGCTCCAGAACTTCCACATTTGTATACAATTTCTTAAGATAAGACCATAAGACATAGGAGCAGAATTAGGTCATCTGGCCTATCGAGTTTGCTCTGCCATTTCATCATGGCTAATCCACTTTCCTTCTCAACCTCATTCTCCTGCCTTCTCCCTGTAACCTTTCATGCTCTGACTAATCAAGAACCTTTCAACCTCTGCCTTAAGTACACCCAATGATCCATAGCCACCTGTGGCAATGAATTCCACAGATTCACCACCATATGGCTAAAGAAATTACTCCTCATCTCCATTCTAAATGGTTGTACCTATATTCTGAAGCTGTGACCTCTGGTCCTAGACCCCCCCACTATAGGAAGCACCCTCTTCACATCCGCTCTGTTTAGACCTTTCAATATTCAATAGGTTTCAATGAGATCATCCCTCATTCTTCTAAATTCCAGTGAGTACAGGTCCTTGCCATAAAATTCTCCTCATATGGTAACCTATTCTTTCCTGGAATCATTCTCGTGAACTTCCTCTGAACCCCCTCCAATGTCAGCACATCCTTTCTTAGATAAAGGGGTCCAAAACTGCTCACAATGTTCCAAGTGAGGCCTCACCAGTGCTTTATAAAGCTTCATCATTACACCCTCGCTTTTATATTCTAGTCCTCTCGAAATGAAAGCTAAAACCGCATGTTTTCTTCACCACTGACTCATTTATTCCTGACTCCGTATTCTATCTGGTAGTTCTTTGCCCTTTCTCCCAATCTGTCCAAGTTCTTCTACAGTCTCCCTGCTTCTTCAACACTACCTGCCCCCCACCCCCGTCTATCCTCATTTTTCCACAAACTTATAATGTAAAAAGAAATGGTTCCAACACAGATCCCTGCGGAACACCACTAGTCACTGGCAGCCAACCAGAAAAGGTTATCATTTCAACTCTTTGAACTTATTCCCACTCTGTGCCTCCTGCTAATCAGCCAATCCTCTATCCATGCTAGTATCTTTCCTGTAATACCACGGGCTCTTATCTTGTTTGTCATGGTCCAGTCCGTGAAATCCGCATTCCGGTTCACAGTCTGGTCCGTGGACTCCAGACTCCAGGTCTTCTGGCTGTCCGTTGTTTCAGTTGGGCTTAATCACAGGCACCTGATTCTCATATTGGGGCTAGAATATAAGTGGCCCTGGGTTCGAGTGTGGTTGCAGGTTTGTCTTGTTGGTATCCTGTCTTTGCCTCTGTGGGGTAATTCAGGCTGTTCTTGACATTACCCTGTGGTGGGATCTGTCCCCTCCTGTCCTTGCCTCCGTTGGGTAAGTCAGGCTGTCCTTGCTGTTACCCTGAGGCTGGAATGTTCCCTTCCTTCCCTCTGAATCTACTCACTGGAATTTAGAAGATTGAGGGGGGAATCTTATTGAAATGTATAAAATTCTAAAGGGATTGTACAGGCTAGATGCAGGAAGATTGTTTCCAATGTTGGGGAAGTCCAGAACGAGGGGTCACAGTTTAAGGATAAAGGGGAAGCCTTTTAGGACCGAGATGAGGAAAAACTTATTCACACAGAGAGTGGTGAATCTGTGGAATTCTCTGCCACAGGAAACAGTTGAGGCCGGTTCATTGACTATATTTAAGAAGAAGTTAGATATGGCCCTTGTGGCTAAAGGGATCAGGGGGTATAGAGAGAAAGCAGGTACAGGGTCCTGAGTTGGATGATCAGCCATGATCATACTGAATGGCGGTGCAGGCTCGAAGGGCCAAATGGCCTACTCCTGCACCTATTTTCTATGTTTCTATGAAGCCTGGCCTGTAGCCCTGCTGGCTACCCACGCCTGTGTCCTTGCCTGTGTCGCTGTCAAGTTCGCTGCCGGAGTGAGACCGGAGCCTTGCCATGCCAACAGAAGGAACTATTGTTGAGCTTGGAACTGTCTCTTTGTGTCCCTGTGTTTAGTGTCCATGTATGAGTCCTGACCCTATGTCCTTTCCCCAAGCAGGGGTCTTGACTCTGTGTAAAGCCCAGGCCCTACGTCCTGTTCTCAAGGGGGTGTCCTGGCTCTGTGTTCTGTGCACTTGTGCTCCAGTCCAAGGCTCAGTGTTCCAGTCTGTGTCCAAGGCTCTGTGGAGGTTCTAGTCTGCATCCAAGGCTCCAAGGAGGTTCCAGTCCAAGTTGTAGCCTAGGCCCTGAGTCCTGGTCTCATCCAGGGCTAGTGTCCGTGTCCAGCTACGCCTCTCTCCGCTTCTGCTTAGCTCTCCCTTGACCTAGGTTCTGCGTTCCTGCTCTCCCTCGATCAAGACCAAGTCTGAGCTTCATGTCCTCGTCCAGACCTAGAGTCCCATGTCCTGCCCCCATGTCCAGTCCTGTTGCCTTGCCACGTCCAGTCTTCGCCTGGATCCAGAGTCCGAGCCCGAGTCAAGACCCAGGTTCTGTGTCCCTGTCCAGTCTCTGGCTCGGCGTCCTTGTCCCGGTTCCTAGTTCCTTGTCCAGGTCGCATTTTCCTACTCTAGTCCTAGCCCATGCCCTTTCTCCTAGTCTTGTCCACGGCCTGTGTCTTGTCCAGTGTCATTTCTTCCCCGCTTCCCTTGCTTTCTTGATTCACCTAGTCCTCTCCCTAGTACTTCAGTGTCTGTGTCTTGCACTTGGGTCTGTTCCCAATGCCCACCTTATGATGTTGTTAAGCAGTTTCATCTGAGGCACCTTATTAAAGGCCTTCTGAATATCCAAGTACACAACATCCACAAATTGTCCTTTGTGGACAATTATGCAGGAAAACTTCAGCAGGAACAGTGGGAACTCCCAATGTTACTCCACAAAATCTGAGTTTGTGATCAAACATTTATAAGCTACTGCAATGACTTTTAGACATTCCCACTGGACAGATATTCCTGAATCACATTCAATTATTTTAAAGATTGGTGGACCATCAATAGCATTGACCACAAAGTCCTGGGCCATTAGAACTTAAGAAATAGGGGGCAGAATACTGCACCCTCTCACCACCCACTCACCCAACCATCCACCCACACCGCTTAGGCAGCTCTAACACTCATGTTTGATACAAATTTGATCTTGGGTCTATTTTCACACCTGACCCCTATAACCTTGACTCTCCTATAGACCAAATATCTATCTTAACCAGATATATTCAATTCCTTGACAAAACTAACCCACCAAGAGCAGAATCTCCACTTTGAAATGATAACCTACAGCTCAAGATTTCTCTTTTGAATGGGAATTATGTTTGCCAGATTAATTTAGGACAGCGTAGCCTATTCTTGGCTGTATCTCTAAATAACAACTAAATAAACAAATAAATAGATTAAAATGGACAAATAAAAATATACTGACTTCCATCCAATGAAATACGTGGAAAAGTACTAATCAGCCTTCCCCCAGTGTAGCAGCATGAGCAATCATTCAGGTCAGTTTAATACCAATGTTTGACTGTCAACTATACCACGACCTGGCTAAACATTTAACTGAAGGACATGAGCGAATCTGGGGGGTCTTTAGTACTTTCTAATACTTACATTGGTCACCATTAGAGATATATTAAATGTTTAGACGTTAACAATCTAGGCCTCTGGACATTAATCACAACAATCACCATATTGTCATGTTTTGACAGGTTTTCCTGGCTGGTTTTTCTTCAATTACACACTCTGTGGACCATCAATTGGTGCAATATTTTTACTGTAGTGCCTGAAGATAAATAATAACTTTTTAGGTTTAGGTCCAAACTAAATTCTAGCAAGAATACCCACCATGGGATAGAGCTTTGAAACTGCTCAGATTTGATTGAAGGGATTTGCAGCTTCGGTGTTTATGAATCTCCATCTAGTGGTAGAAACTTACAGCTGCAGTAACATTGATGTGTGGAATACATCCATTATCATTATCATCCTTAACCACCTCCTCCCAGTCAACATAGAAAATTTCCTCATACAGATTTTTTTCAATATAGTGGTTATCATTTTCACAAGACAACTCCAAAAGAAATGCAGGAAACAAGACCAATTACTGCACTTGGCTTTTCAGGAATTCAGTAAAGTCTCTGACTCTTTCAGCAGATCAGTGGAGAACTCTCTTCAATTTGGACTGACAACGTGCAAACTGTGAACTTCACTTTCTGGTCTAGAAAAACATCCAGTCTCAGTGAACATTGCTGTTCAGTGAGGCTGCATCATTTCCCAACACATTTTAATAGTTTCTTATCCTCCCCTCCAATTGTCTATCAATTTGACAGCTGCTGATTTACAATGCAAACTCGTCAACCCACAACGCCAATGTTTCAGCACCAAGGACAGTGCAATCTCAGAGACGGGTGCTGCATTTATTCAGATGCCAGACTCCAAGTCAACGTCAACTCACTCACTGAAGCAAATGAGGGAAACGGCTTTCTACCAAATGTTCATAAGAGAAAGGTCCACTACATTGCATTCTGCCAATAAAGGTTCACTGTGAGAATCTATAAATGTGGTTTCATTCACATATCTTAAGTGAGCAAAGACGTACATCCAAAATGAAAGTCAAACTTGCCATCTTTGTGTCAGCACAGACTGTGGCTCGCTGATGAAAAAGACATTTGAATACCAGGACTTCAGACCTGCAAAATTCATGGTCTACTACGCAATAGTGGCCCTTTTGTCAAGAGGTAGGTAGGACCATAACTGGAGAAAATTCCAAGGGGCAGTGTTTATGTAGTAGCATTGCAAATAGTAGTGTGCTTCTGAGATTTGGACTACTGTTTGTGGAGACCCTAAGAAAGTGGACAGAAACACCAAATTTGTCTCTGCAAAATCTTCCAAATTCATTGGAACGATAAGAAAACCATCATCACATATCCTTCCACAGACTAACATCTTCAGCACTAAGGCCCTAGTTACACTCAGTCAACTCTTTTGTGTAAACCCCATCATTCACGTGCCTAATATCATACTCCCAAAACAGACACTGGGATGGGAAGAGATTAACATGGAGATGAGGGAAAAGATTCAGAAACACACTCCAGGTTTCCTTCTTGTAGAGTATGCCACACCCTCAGTGAGTCCTTGTGATACCCTTACATGACTGGTAAACGTAGAGCAGCAACAATCAGATGTTATCAAGAATCCCAGAGTAAACAGTGGAAGGAGCACCCTGCCTCCCAGATTATCCATCTCCTTGTCTTAGAGCATAGTACTCTACAACACCGTACAGGCCCTTCAGCCCACAATGTCATGCTGGAATTTTAACCTACTATAAGATTGGTCTATCCCCTCCATTTTTCTTGTTAGCCATCTCTGATGAATTTGCAGTGGAGCCTGCAGCTCCCATATTAGCCTCAGCTGGCCTATCAGACTCACAGAAAATTGGATTGGATAGACGCCACCCTTGAGCCAGACTGACAGAAGACAAAGAATGTCGCACTGCTGCCTCACTGCGATCTGAGTTCAGTCCCGACCTCCAGTGGCATGGGTTTCCTCTCACACCCCGAAGCTATGCTGGTTGGTAGGGCATTTGAGATTCCTCTTAGTGTGTAGAAGTACCTATGGGATTTAGTGGGAAGGTGGTGAGAATACATCATAGGAAAATCAGTGGGAAATAGAACTGCTGTGTGAGCCAATACAGACTTGAGGAGTCAAATGGCAGCATTGTAAGGAGATATGAAATAAGAAAAAGCACCTGGAGCATGAATACTGATAGTCTCCAGTCCACTAAATCAATTTCTCTGTCAGTAGCACTGTTTTCCACAGAGCCCCATATCACTTGGCCTGATGTATGCTTCCCACAAATCCTTCATTTCATTGAAACAATCACCCAGTGTAACACTATATTGCAATATTGCACCGCAATATCAACCTGGATTTTTATTCTCAAGGTACCAGGGCAGGGCTTGAACCAAGAACACTTAAATACACACTCAATAATGTCAACAGCTGAGTGAAATTCTATGGCACAAAAAATTAAACATACATTTAGTGGCCACAGTTTACTGTACACCGTCTCATTAATATGCTAATCATGTTGCAACCACTCATTGCATGAAGACATGGTCAAGAGATTGTTATTCTTCAGACTGAGCATTAAAATGGGGAAAGAAATGTAAGTGACTTTTGTTGGTGCCAGATGAGGTAGATCAATTATCTCAGAAACAGCCGATCTCCTGGGATTTTCACGCAGAACAGTCTCTAGAGTTTACAGGGAATGGTGGGAAAACATCCTGCGAGTGGCAGTTCTGTTGTCAGGTATACCTTGTCAGAGGAGAATGGACCGGTTTGATGTCAGTAATTCAAATAACCACGCATTACAACAGTGGTGTGCAGAAGAGCATCTCGAAATGCACAACACGTCAAACCTTGAAGTGGATGGGCTACAGCAGCAGAAGACCACACTGGGTTTCACTCCTGTACCTAATAAAGTGGTCACTGAGTGCAATTAGATTCTTTCATTTGTTCAGATTCATGGAATGTGTCGACCCTAGGGTGTACTGGCTCAGACAAGAGGAAGATGCTGTCTGGAATGAGTTTGTACGTCTCCTCATGAACGTATGGGTTCCTCTGGGTGCTCCAGCTTCCTCTGACACGTTCCAAAGACGTACGGTTAGTAAACTGTGGGTATGCCATGTCAGTGCTGGAAGCACATTGATATTTGCAGGCTGCCCCCAACACATCCTCAGATTGTGTTGGCCGTTCATGCAAATAACACATTTCACTCTATGTTTTGATCTGTGTGTGACAAAAAATCTTAAGCCTCTGATTTGATCTTTCCAAATATAAGTAAAATTAAAACTATCTTGAGAAAATAAACAAATACCTTTTGTCATCCACAGCCTGCCACTAAGTGTTGCACAACACATAAAATCATCTGTCCCTTAGAATTCACTATGAATTGCATAGTTGAAGGAAGAGTTAGAAAAGCATTACACGAGTAGTGGTTGTTAAAAATTAGGATTTATTCTTTAAATATTATTTTGCTCCATCAGTTTAGCAGAAATCTGGTTCTGGTCATTCTGGCAAGAGCACAGGGAAATTGGACACAGTCAGTACTCCAAGTGAACATCTAAAGAGCCATAGCTGGTCTGCAGCACTTTTAACATTCTCTCTTGTATGGAGTCCACCTGCTCAGAAGGGCAGTAATCATCCAAGCTGGACCTGAAACAGTAACAGTGCCTGGGTTATTGAATGAGCATCTAATGAATTACAGAAAGGCTGAAAGAGTTAATTACTTAACTATAAATTATCTTAACCCCCACCCCTTACAGATGCTGCCAGATCCACTGTTTTCCTCCACTGCCTCTGTGTACTGCTTCAGGTTTCCAGTATCTGCAGTCCCTTGTCTCTGTAAATTATCTACATTTTACATTAAGGGCAAATATCACCTAAGACATTTGGATTAATGGAGGCACAAGAGATCGTAGAAGCTGGAATCTGCAGCAAACACAAAATACTGAAGGGACAGCAAGTCGAGCAGCAGCTGTGGAGGCAAGTGGGCAGCTGATGTTTCAATAAAATCAATGGCAAAGTAACTATAAAAAGGGGCTGCAGGAAATTGTCAAGAGGTCAGCAGCAACTGTGGAGTGGGGAAAAAAAAACAGATTTTACATAAAGATTATTGTCTTGGAGACAAAAGACACTGTAGATGCTGTATTCTGGAGTAACAAACTGCTAGAGGACCTTTGCACGTTGAGCAGCATCTGTGGAGTCAATGGGATAAGCAACATTTTGCACTGAGATTCACACATCTGATAAGAGTGCCGAGGGGACTGAGCCAGTATTACGAGGTGAGTAGGGTGAGTCAGGGATTGGCAGTGAATGGTGGAACCGGATAAAGTGAGAGCGATAGGGTGATGGAGCCAGGGACGGAGACTAGTGCTGGAGTTGGAGATGGGAGATGAGAGGCAGAGGAGGGAGAGGGTTGGGCGTGAGAATTGATAGGTAGAGACAGGCAGGAGACGGAAAAAGAAGAAGGGGCATAGGAAGCATGGTGGGGGAGGGTGGAGATGGAGTTAGAGGTTGCAAGGTGATAAGTTGAGACACAAGAGGATACAGATGCTGAAATCTGATAGATAGAACAGGATAAGGGACAGACAATGGGCAGGGGGAAACAACTGAGGACGAGAGAGGAGAGCTGGCAATGAAATGGCAGATGGAACCAGGTGGGGGAGAGGAAAACTTAGATGGATCAGAATGAGAGATTGTCAAACAACCAATGAGCAAAAGACAAACTGTGCAAATTTTAAAAAAAACAAGCAAATGTTATTGAGAACATGTGTTGTAGAGTCCTTGACAGTGAGTTCATTGGCTATGGAATCATTTCAGAGCTGAGGTGAGTGAAATTATCGACTATGGTTCAGGAACCTTACAGGTTGGAGTGTGAATAGAAATGGGAGCTGAAATAGGAGGTCCTTGTAACCAGGGGCTCAGGATGGTAATTGCAAAGGAAAGGTGTACTGCTGAATGATTTCCCTGAGTATACTTGGCTTTCACTAATGTGTAAGAGATCGCGTCAAGTGCAGAAGACGAGATTTGTGGAGGCAAATGTGAACCTCTGCCTCACCAGAAAGAACCATTTAGGTTCCTATGTGGTGGAAGGAGAAATGCTGCACCTCCTTTTGCCGGGGAAAGTGCCAGAGTATGAATGACCCAGGGAGGGAGCAGTTCCTATAGAAAACAGAATGAGGGTGGGAAAGGGAAGATGAAACTGTTACTGGGATCCTATTGCAGCTGGCAGAAATTAATATTCTTCTTGTCACTGAATCTCACCTTTCATTTTCTCACTTTTCCATAAATACTGCCTCTGGAAATTTTTGATAAAACTCAAAGTCTTGCTGCCCTCTTTGCCATCTGTCAAAGCTGTCAATTTCCCTCACCCACCCCCTTGCCCAAAAACTTCCAAAAGTATCTAAAGTACTTTAAAAATCAAATAATATAAAGTATGCAAGATCAAATAAAAACATTAAAACACTTGATTAAAAGTTAAATTAAACACATCATTAAAATAACCATCTTATTCTTGCTTTTTTTCTCCATGGTCCTGAAATCACCACCTTGCACCCAGTCTGACTTGATGTAGGATTGCGACCAAATTCTTCAGTGTAACTCTGGGGAGTTTCAGTGCGTTCCCGCTCAGTGCTTGACTGCCAAGTTTAGAAGCAAAGAGTAGCCAGGAAGTCTCTGGTTTAGTTTAGAAATTCCGCATTTGCACAGGAATCCTTAAATTGTCGGTAATGTCATATGGAAATTTTGGCAGCTCTACATGGAACCTCACAAACAGTGCAATATACTTCAGTCAGCATTGGACTGAAGCTCATCTCTGTGAAGAGGACACAGAGCATTAAGCAATACCACTGATTATCTGGTGTAGTAAATGCATGCTCCAGTACAGGACAGTTTTATTATTTCCCACCAATCCAGCACCACCTGCTTTAAGACATTGTGCTCACAGACTGAGAAAGAGCCAAAATCATGGCTTAAATCTCTATGTTTCAAACCCTGCGCTGCATTGAAGTAACTTTCATACCGTGCTATTGTTATCAGAGTTGGCTTTGGTAATGTTTCAAGCAGCTGTTTCACAGATGACATGAGATTATCTATCTCTTCCTCCGTGCTAATATGATGCGGGAGCTCTGAGTAATCACAGGTCAGACCTGCCTGGTGAACCTGAAACCAAGAAGCAGTCAACATGTCAACACAAGCTGAAACAATCAGGCAGAAGGAATAAACTAGATGCAACAGGTGCAAACTTTAATTTACAGCTGAACCATAAACATAACTGCTCCCACCTTGTGAATAAATGAGGTAGTTACTGTATTACAGGAAGAGGGAAAAGGCTCATTTTAAAATCTGGCAGAGAAAACTCTGAAACTGGTCTTATAATTAACGGTGGGGGGGGTGGGGCGAGGGATGATAGGCTTTTACTGAGAGACCTAGCAAGGACAGGATCAAATTCAGTAGCTCAAAGTTCAATGTAAATTTATTACCAAAGTACATATATGTTGTTATATACTACCGAGATTAATTTTTGCGCAGGCATTAACAGTAGAACAAAGAAATATGATAGAATTAATGAAAAATTGCACACAAAGATTGCTTCTGCTTGGTACTGTGCAAGCACTGCCGGACGGCTGTTACAACGCGCAGTCGGTATGAACAGCATGAAAGTTAAATTGTAAAGTGAATTTTTTTGACTAGATCCCCGAAATTGATTTGATTGAGTCTATCTTTCAAAATATTAATGTCAGAAATACTGTGCAGGCCTGGTGGCAGAAGACTCCACTCTCTTGTTGATCTTGGGTAGAGGGAGTACTGGTAGCAAATCTTGTTGAATGAAGGGGTTTCCAGTATGTCAGGTCCAGTTTGCTGTCGAGTTGAACTGACCCTGTGATGAATTTGCATGTTTGATGGAGTGATGTTGTGAACTTCTTTGAGAATGGAGATTGACCATAGTTTAGTACGTCGGTTTTCAAGTGGTTCCCATTGAAGGTTAGAGAGCATGTTGGTGACACTGGATTTCCTGCTGTAATCATTTAGCATAAAGCCAGCAGCACGGCGTTGGATTTTTTTCGATGGACTTCTTATTGTTAGCTCGATGGGGATCCCATATGGCCGTGCAATACTCAAGCAACTTGTGTGCCAAAGAAGATTAACAGTGCAAATACAAAAAGAAACATAGGAGTAGTGTGATCGATTGAGCTGATGAGATGTTCCCCCAAGGAGTTGGCTACTGGTGGGTCCTCAGGTGCTGTAGAGGCCGGTCTGGGATCCACATATTCTGGTGCAGTGTGGACACGAGTAAATGATGGCCATGGTTAGTGTTCGGGGGTGTTAGTTGTTTGTTCTCCCCTTTCACAGCTGCCACTTGTTCTCTGCGGTACAGCACAGGTCGCTCTCATAGTATTGCTCCCTCTTGAACAGATTTCCTCCAGCTGCACTGAGTGCAATGTCTTCCCAGTTCTCAGACGTAATATTGAATTTCTTCAGGCTGATTTTAATGAAGCGTTTCCTTTGCCCGCTAGAGGTTCACTGACCTTTGTTCAACTGGGAGTAAAGGATCTGTCTGGGGAGACTCGAATTAGGCATCCGAATGATCTGACCTGTCCATCCGAGCTGGTGTTGCTGTATCGTGGTGGAAGTTCTCTTCATGTTGGCCTCCTTCACTATGCTGGCGATAGTGCGTCGGCCCTTCCAGATGATCTTCAAAATCTTTCCTAATGTTCTTTGGTGGTGGTGGTGTTCCTGGGCTTTCAGGTGTCCACTGTTGTTGGTCCAAGATTCAGCTTCATATTGTAATGTAGGAAGGACAACTACTCTATGGACCAAAAGTTCTGTTTAGACCTGTAGGATGTGGTCTTCAAAGACTCTTTTCCTTAATCTTGCATAGGCTCCACCAGCACTACTCAGGCAGTGGTTAACCTCTGAGTCGATATCCGCTTTTGAGGAGAGAATGCTGCCAAGGTAGGGAAAAGAGTCCACATTTTCAATGGTGATATCGTCAACTTTTATGGAGGTGCAGAAAAATGGTTGGCTGGGAGGTGGCTGATACAGGACCTGTGTCTTTTTTATATTTGAAACAAGCCCCAGGGCTCTATGTGTCTTGACAAAGGCATCTGGGATACATTGGAGATCTTCTTCAGAGTGTGCAGCAATGGTGTTGTCATCGTATACTGAAACTCCATGACCGTGGTGGTACTGGCCTTGTTCTTGGCCTTGAACTGGTCAAGGATGATAAGTCTGTTGTCCATTCTATACACGATTGAGACAGGAAGTAATCAAATAATATAAGTTGTAGAGAACATGAAAGTGAGTCCATAGGTTGTGTTTAGTGATCAGTTAATCGTACTGGTTCAGGAGCCAGATGGTTGAAGGATAATAACTGTTCCTGAACCTGGTGGCGTGGGACCCAAGGTTTCTGTACCTCCTCCCGATTGGCAGCAGAGAGAAGACAGCATGGCCTGGCTGGTGGGGGTTCTCGATGACAGATGCTATGGCAGTGCTCATGTAGATGTGCCCAGTGGTGGGGAGGGCTTTTCCAGTGATGGCATCTCTGCTGGCATACACAGCTTGGCATTATCAAAATGCAAACCATTATCATATTTTCTGGGATTGCCCTGTTATCAAAGACTATTGGAGTGAGATACATAATGCACTACAAGACATTTTAAAATGTGAAATACCCTTAGAAAGTAAGACCGTATATTTTGAGTATATACCTCAAGAATGATTGAAAAGAGATAAATATTTAATGAATATATTGCTGGTGGCTGGTAAAAAGAATCTTACCAGGAAATGGTTATCACAGGAGAGCCCAACTTTAAACGCATGGATGGAAATTACAATGGACATTCACAAAATGGAGAAGATAACAGCATCTGTGAATCATATGTTGGAACATCTTGATTCATAGTGGGAAAAGTGGTTTAACTACACAACATCTCATAGGCCTGATTTTATTCTCACAGATCAATGAATATGTTATAAAAATTCACTCCCTACTTGCACATAGTTTTCTCCTTTTGCTTATTTTTTCTTTCCTCTCTTCTCTAAAAGTGTATACCTCAGGTGGAGCTTTGTGGCAAATATGAATATATGATATATATGTACAGTATCTGAACTACATCTTATGGAAATTTGTTTGATGGTGAACTTCAAAACAAAAATTACCAAAAAAGAAAAACTACATTTATACAGCACTTCTGACAGACCTTCATGTTAGCAGGTGCTTCGCAGGACCAAATAATAATCTGCTCCTAATCCATAAAGAACATTAAAATAGATAAGGGTAAAAGCTTGAAAAAAGATATAGATTTTAAGAAGCTGCTCAAAAAAAAACCTGTGCTTAAGTTTTCACTCATATGTCTGCCTTTCAGTTTGGAGCGTCAACAGCCGGGGCACAACTAAAGGAATTAGCAAAAGGCTCAGAGATGACACGAGGGTTCACTTCAGCTTAAAACACAAGCTGTGATTGGAATGCACTAGCCGAGAGGCTGAATCTGAACAAAGCTGATTCTTTCCCAAGACAATATAGGAATGGAAGCTATTTACAGGACTATGGGGAGAGATCAGGGTTCCTGATTAATAACCAATATTCAGGATAGACACCACAGGCTGAATGGGTTCCTTCTGTATTGTGTGTGTCGACAGAGATTAATTCAATAGAATGAAAAATTATGCAAAATATTTCTTCACTTTCAGTTCAGTCAAAATGGATTGTGATCCCACACAAGACCTTTATTATGAAGAGAATAGTTAAATTTAAATATCTTCTGGTTTCAGTAGTCTTACAACAAGGATGATAGAACAATTATCAGGAAGATGAAGGCAGCCAGCTTTCAATGCTTGTGCCCAATTGCCTCTTTAACTGCATGGCTTGCTAAGCCATTTAGAGAACAACAGAAGAGACAATCACACCCTAATATGGTCTGAAGGCATGTGGGAAATATATGGGGCAAAGACTGATTTCTTCCCCCGAAGATGTGACTGAACTAGGTGGTATTTTTGTTCCCTAAATGAGATTCAGTGTTCCTACCATTTTATTCTCGGTTACTTTAATTAACCAAAGCTAAGTTCCCTAGCTAGTGAGGTGGGTTTGAAGATCAATGTGGCTGAACTTACCATTTCATAGTCAGGTGTTCCCATTCTCTCCTTCAGGCTGAGCACAAGCTCTCCAAACTTTTCCATTCTACAAACAAAGTCCAAACTCCAGTGAGACAATGACTGTAACATGTTACGCTGACTTTTTGGAAAACAAATCAAAATAATGCAATGTTCTGAGAAGCAAGTACAAGATATAGAAATAGAAGAGTGAACTACACAATATTTTCCTCAAGTCCTATTGTCTGACCTTCATTAACTGAGTTTTGAAGTATTTTCCTCCCCTAAAGTAGGATTATAGTTTCATCTAATACTTAAATTCATCTAAGTTCATCTAATACTAAATTCATGAAGAATTTAGCTCAAATTCAGCAACATTTAATTTTCTTTAATCAATGTTTTTTTCAAGAGCATTCACATCATTTCTAAAGTCAACAGTTGGGGTCAACCAGTATTTCATGTTTAACATTATTTCCTATTTTTTTGTGCACTGTGCTTCTATGTTTAAACTAAAATTCCTTTATCGATGACCAAAAATCTTGTAAAAGACAGCAAGATGACTAGATTCTAAAAGGACAATGATTGTATGGGCACTTTATCTGACATGGTCTGAAATTATGGCACAAATCACTATAAAGTGGTATGATTTAGAAGTCATTACCAAAATGTAGCAGCAGGGTGGTGATGGTTGAGAATTAAACACCAAGTAGCTTCAGATATTTCTGAAGAATAAAAAAGGAATAACTGTAAGATGGCATCAAGCTGCGACCTCAATTGAGTTGCAGCTCAGATTTAGATGTTTTTTAAAATTGATTTTTAGGTTCACAAGGATAGTTCTCAGGACAAAGAGGAGCGTTAGGGGTCAGGACAGGGATGAGGGGGAACTAGAGGTCAGGGGGAGTCCAAGTCTCCTCTCCACATTCAAATACAGCTCATACAAATGTAGGGTATCCATGGTCAGATGTTGGATTTGAGCTGGCAGAGAGTGGACAAAGGCCACCTCAGGTGGGTTCTAGAGTCTAAGTTCCTTGTGGGTAGGAGGAACAAGTGACTCCCTGTGTTTGCGAATTGGTGCAGCTGGAATTTGAGGGCTAGTGTTCGCCATCCCTGCATTGGTGAGTCCAGAGTTGAGGCCTACTGTTTAGTGATAAGTGTGTCCTGGGGTCGGTGCTGAGGATCAAAGGCCGGGTTGGTTCAGAAGTCCGCAAGTCGAGGCCAAGTGTGCAGCTCTCTGCGAGTTTGCTGGAGAGGTCAAAGCTCAAAGTCTGCAGGTCCGAGTCCACTAGAAGCAAGAGGCCTTAAAGGACTGTGTATGTGTGTGTGGGTGGGGGGAGGGAAGGGATTTGTTTTGATCTTGTTGTGTTTTGTGTTGTTCTGCCAAGCACTGTGGGCATGCTAAGTCGGTCCTTGAATATGTAACGATACTTGCAGGTTGCCCTGAGCACACCCTCAGGTGTGTTAGTTGTTAATGCAAATGACTCATTTCACTGTATGTTTCAATGTTCACATGACAGAAAAACTTGAATCTTGAGGAAGGTACAGGAGGTGGGCTAGCATGCATAATTAAGGATAAGATCAGGGTGATAGTGAGAGATGATACAAGATCTAAGCAGCAGAATGTTGAATACATCCAGGTAGAGATTAGGAATAGTAAGAGGGAAAAAAATCACTTCCCCCTCTCCCCTTCTCCTGCTCCCATTCTTATGTCCTTAACCAATCTTTTCACCCTTAAAATTGAGTACATCAGTGACATATATTTTGTGTTCTGGCACTCTTTTAAATTGAACCATCTTGAACAAAATTAGAATTAACTAAATTTAAGGAAAAATTCCAAGCTGTTCTGTTACCTGTTTAACAAAATACTTTTTTGCTTTATTGCTTGTGAAGGGTTTGGGACATTGCAAAAGGATAACCAAACTTCAACACAAGAAGACAGTTGCTATATTTCAGAGCAACGCACATAAAATACTGGAGGAACTCAGCAGGTCAGGCAGGTCTATGGAAATGAATAAGCAGTGGACGTTTTGGGTTGAGTCCCTTCATCGGGACTGGAGAAGAAGGGAAGAAGAGGCCAGAATAAGAAGGGGGGGAGGGTAAGGAGGGAAAAGCTAGGTGTTAGGTGAAGCCAAGTGGGTGGGGGAAGGGGCACGAAGTAAGAAGGTGGGACGAGATAGGCGGAAAAGGCCAAAGGCTGGAGACGAAGGAATCTGGTAGGACAGGAGAGTGGACCATTGGAAAAAGTGAAGGAGGGGCACCTGTGGAGGTGATAGGCAGGTGAGAAGAGGTAAGAGGCCAGGGTGGAGAGTTGAAGAAGAAGGATAGGAGGAGCAGGAAAACAAATTACCCGAAGTTAGAGAAATTAATGTTCACGTCATCAGGTTGAAGGCTACCTAGACGGAATTTGAAACGTTGCTCCTCCAACCTGAGTGTGGCCTCATTGTGGTAGAAGAGGAGGCCATGGACCAACATGGCAGAATGGGAATAAGCAAAGCAATTAAAATGATTGGCCATTGGGAAATCCTATATTTCAGATTCTTATCAATAATTGAGAGGTGATTGGATAGAGGTAATAAAATGGTGAGTGGGTTTGGCAGGGTAGACGTAGAGAATGTTTCCATTTGTAGGGAATTTTAGATTTCAGCACAAAATCAAAACAAGAAATTGAAAATAACAGGAAAGAAATGCTGAAAAATCTGTGGTGATGCAGGTGGAACAAGAACACATACATCTGGGACAAATCCTGTACAGATCAATTGCACCAAATTCTCAGTGCCTCATTAAAACAGCCAACATAATCAAAAATCCCACCCACACCGTATATTTTCTCTTCCTCCGTTCAGCAGAAGACACAAAAGTGTAAAACCAAGGACAGCTTCTACCTTGCTGTTATAAGACTATTGAATAGTTCCCTAATACAATAAGATGGACTCGTGACCTCACAATCTACCTTGTTATGACCTTTCACCTTATTGTCTACTTGAACTGTACTTCCTCTGTAGCTGTTTCACTTTATTCTGCATTCCATCAATGATTTACCTTGTACTACCTCAGTGCACTGTGTAATGAATTGATCTGGTTTTTCTCCACAGTACACAAAACTCTTCACTGTACCTTGGTACATGTGACTGTAATAAAGCAATTCTAACTCTAAAAGGAATCTGTGTCGCATCTTTAAAGCCTCTTTCTGGATGTCCTTAAGTCCTTTATTGCCAACACAGTATTTCTGAAATGTAGTAATTAATGGAGAAAATATAGAACTGATCTCATGGGTTTATGGGTCTTTTGCAACGATCAGTTTACCACCAGCTGCAAGCAGACAGCACCTCAGGTTAGTGTGTCATCTGAATGATAGTACCTTAGACAGAGCAGAGCACACTTGTATTGTACCCAAGTGTTAGCCTTTTTCTTTGCATTCGAGCAATGGAATGAAATTTGACCACATAACCACCTAAATTAGAGGCAAGAATGCTCTGAAAGCTTGAACTAGAGTTGCACAAGAGAAGGGACGACTGAATCAGTAATCTGGTTTCTGCACTCATCACAGAAGAAGGTGGGACATATTTGAAGGAGGGGCATGACAGGGGACAAGCAGCTGACAACAGGAAACAGAAGGGGAAAGATTCATGGAGGAGAATTAAGAGCGAGCAATAGAATAAAAAGCAATTTAGCTAAAGCTAACAGAGAAACAACCACAGGCTGTGCCATAGATAAAAGTTATTTCATTTACCCAGGGATTGCTGACCACTTCTTTACGTTCTCTTCACTGTCGTCATCGCACAAATCTGCAAATGCTGCTTCCATATCTTCCAGTTGCCTTGTCCGGGCTTCCACACAATCAATTATGGCCTCCTGGGCACAATAAGTGTGCAGATCGGTATTATTTTAAACTACAGTACTTGAACCTCCAGTCACCTCATTCTCAATGTGAAAAGAATAAATCTGGCAATCTGGTACTTTGCAAGAAAGGAGCATAACACATAGGGATGGAATTAGGCCAATAGGAGGCCATATCCAATGGCTTGGCATCCACAGATGTCTGTGACAATAAATTTCACAGATTCGCTACCCTCTGGCTAAAGATATTCCTCATCTCTATTCTAAAGCAATGTCCTTCTTTTCTGAGGCTGTGCCCTCTAGTCCTAGTTTCTCTCACTCTCCCACAATAATACATCAACATTCTCCATAAGTCCCATAATCTAAGGGTAACTTGATGAGGTGCAGCTGGACATTTTCTGAATTAAACTAGAGCTGGTTAAACGCTGCTTTGACGCCATGACCAATCCTTCTCACCTCACTTTGTGCCAAGAGTACTTGGATATCAATTAAACTCAGTTACAAGTTACAAGATCTTAACTTCTGTCCAAACACAGCAAAACATCTCTTCTATTACCTCCAAGATACAGAGAAAAATAAAATTTTATAATTTATTTGCGATCCCACCATTAAAAATAGAGCAAGACAAGACAGCATATGTATTTCAATTCTATAGTTAAACTATCAACACATTTACACATTCCATTAGAAAATAACTCTGAATATAGAATAAGTTTAGATTAGGATTTAGATAAAACAGCTTCTGTGATAACTTCATGGTTTGTATTAACATACAGACTAAATACACAAGGCAATGGTTGGCCTGATAGTACGGTTTAAGACAATATTTTTTTGCCAACAACTGACATTTAAGAAAGTAGATTTAAGAAGCTAATTAGAATCTGAAGCAGTTAAGAAAACATTTAATTCAATTTCTTAATCTGGTTCAGAGACATAAATTTCCTGTTGCCTTTTGTTACAAAATACAGAAGACTACCAAATGAATGGAATATTGGAATATTGATTTGAAGCTCAAATCTAATCACAGCTGCTGGGAAAGTGAACTGAAGTAATTAAAAAGCTAGTATCAATAACAATAACCTTGATATAACTGGATCATTGAGGTAAAGAAATCTGTCATCATACCTGGTCTCGCTATTGTGGGACTTCAGAGCCACAACTTGATTAACTCTTAACTGCCCTCTGAAATGGCCAAACAGGTCACAAACTTCAGGGCAACAGGGAAATCAATGCTCTAACTAGCAAACCTCATATCCTGAGAATAAATAAAAACTAATAGTATCATGCCTTGATTATCACGTACCTCATCTGTCCCTTCCCAATCAGGTGTGGTAAAACTATACAATTGCTTGAGAATTTCATATTCATCCTGTTAAGGGGAAAAAAATAAAAATGATTCTGTATTTATATACTGGCAAGGATTTCAGCCAAAAAAAAAGCCGTTAGAAGTTCTTGAGGTAAAACATTACCTTTACTTGGATCACATTAACATTGACAGTTACATTTCTGAAGATTTTTTTCAACACCTGAGAATATCGCAAGTGCTTTATTGCCAATGAAAGCTTTGATGTGTAGTCACCATAATTTAGAAAACTTGGCCAATTTTCACTCAGCAGGCTCCTGTATATACACTACGCACATAATGATAATGTGCAGATCAAGTGATGACAATTAACATATAGGATCAGCTGAAGCATCAGGGAGAACACCCTGCTCTCCAATTAGTGTCATGGAAATCTTTTAAATCTGAGATGGGCCCTGACCCATCAGTTTCATTTCTTGCCTGAGAGTGGCCAGTCCAACAGCACAACACTCCCTCTGTACTTGAAAGATGGCCACAGAAACGTTACAGGAAAACTGATTAAAGCTAGAAAAAAAATTTACCTTTGTATACATTTCTTTAAAGGGATTTTTAACCGAAAAAAAATCCAAGTCAATATCTAGGATGTAGGCTTTCTGTTTTTCCAATACATGAAGCAGATCCTTAACCGTTTCATCCTGGTGATGCTGTTCAATCTTACAGGTTGGTGCTGCTTTACATGGCTGACCAGCTTCCAAAAAAGCACCCTCAATGGCAGTGGCTGATCCCGTTCCTGTACAATGATTGCTAAGTTTGTATTTGACCTGTGGAGCAGTCACTCTGGAGCTTGTGGGACAGACTGAATCACATAAGGCTTTTCTAGCCGAATGGTCCAGCTTTGGTTTCTTGGCAACCGATTCTCCAGTTTCCCTCCTCCAGGCTCTGCTGTTTGACTCTGTTGAGCCTACTCTGATGACCTGCAGACCCAGTGCCTTCTTGTTCTCCAGCAGCTCCTCCGAGACATACAGCCCATCACTCAGGAAGTAGTTCTCCGTACTCGTAACCCTGACCAGATAAAGAATCACTGTAAGAACAATCAGTTTAAAAAAGAAACTATCTTGTGCTGTGAAGGTCTCCTTATGTGTAGAATTGGAACTGAGTTTAATCTCACACTTTTGTTTTTGCTTAATCACATAGTTAAAAACTACACACTGTCAGATATTTTAGGGTTTAAATTTGAGTGGGGTTGGTGACAGGGCAGAGGGGAGAGAGTAGGGGATGAAGGAGTGGGAAGCGAGAGGTGAGGAAGAGCTATGAGGGGAGAGGAGGAAGGGGTGTGAGGGGAGTACGCGTGCGCAAAAGGGCAAGAGGAATTCATATTGGGAATCCCATGATCTGATAACAGAGGTGACTGTAATAATCGTTAAATTAATTTGTGATAATTGTTTATCTGCATTCCCAATTCTGCTTAATCTGCCAAGACAATGCATCTAACTTTCCCACTATTCTCAGCACTGATCACTATACCTCTCTGTCTCATAATGCTTGCTGATACACTGTGATTTCTTATTATGATTTCTGTAATACCTGATTGTTTTCGTTGAGGGATCTTTACCGACAAAGAAGTTGTGTTTTCCCTCAGTGATTTGCTCAGCCCAGAATGGGTGAAGCCAAAATACATGCGAGAAGTGTCCAGCATAAACTATAGGCATGATCCAATTCTCAATGCTCAAGTCTCTGGATGAAGAGAAGTGTGGAGAGAAATGGAAATTAAATTACTCATCCAAAACACAAAATACTTAGAAATAGAAGATTCTATTTTATGAAGAATATAAATTGGTTACATCTTTAAATACAAAGTGATTTGCTTGCATTACCCAAAAAGTATCTCTTTATCAAACACACTGTCAGCTAACATGTCGATTGGAATCAGGAGGTCTGGGTGCGAATCCAAGTGAACCAGGGTAATATTTTCAATTGGCAAATGCTTTGAACCAATTGCTCGATAGATGCAAGGCACCACCTGTAAACATAATGAAGACAGAAGTCATTTTTGATACAGTAATTTTGATCTACAAATATTTAATTTACACATTTTTGCTGTTACACTATTGACTCTTTGGAGCATGCTTTGATTAATGAAGTTAATTTTTACTTTAATGGAAAAGTATGCCTGATACTGAAAGCCCCAGAGTGCACTATGTCTAGGCACTTGGATTTATAAAGTAACAAATCATTGTTCAGAAATTGGAAGTAGAAGAGACTGCTGATACTGGAAATCTGGAACAACACACAAAAAACTTGGAGGTATTCCATCCATGAAGGGGAATAGACACTAATGAAAGATCTCAACCTGAAATGTTGACTCTATTTCCCTCTCATAAATGCTGCCTTACCCTCAAAGCTACTTCAGATATTTGTGTATTGTCCAGAAATTAACTCCTATATAAAATGAGAAATAGTTTTACTGCATATTCCACCTACACATCATAATCAGACCAGAGTATATATTTCTTATAAACTCCCAAAACTCACTTTGTTAGAGGCAATCTCAGGCTTAAAACTGACTAAAGATAATGATACCTGGATAATACATTATGAGCTTTCTCAATTTAAGCTGATAAACCAAATTCTGACAGAAAATTTACAAGACTTTTCTCTCACCTACCTTACCCCACTCCCAACATACTCAGATAACATCCCTCACATTTCATTAAAAAAAGGTTACTATTCTATAGAATTAGCAAATAAAGCAACAATAAAGAATGAAGTTTTTGAGGCTATTGACTCATCAATGTCTCTCACCTGGTCTCTCCTTATCTCTATCATTCTTATTATTTCAGAAATCACTGGTATAATCCTTAAAAATTAACAACACTACTAAGGAACTAACTCACTTTATAAAGCTATATGACATGGAAAACTGTGGGATGCAAATTCAATTATATCTTCTAAAACAATTAATCCATCAAATATTGTAGGAATTACTATTTATGGAAGTGTGTAAGCAGCTGCCCTGATTATTGGAGAACTCAAGCAATTGTTTCAGTAAAGTTAAAATGTAGACTTTGTGGCACTTTGTAACCAGTGAAACACTTACTATAAGTGTCATCACCTATTGTAATGTAGGATGCTTGTTTTTTTTAATTATGCCAATTTAGGGATTTGCCATAATACTGGATTATCTGCTCTGCTCTTAGTTATAGAAATGCCACCGGATATTTGACATTCAGTTGAGAGGAAGACAGCAAGCAGCTAGATGGAAAATCCTGTTTGAAAGGTAACACGGAACAATGCAACGCTCCTGCAGCTCAGCATCAGCCTTTTGTTTTTGTTAAGTTATTGGAGTGACTTCTGGAGTACATCTGCCACCTCTCGACTTACCGGCGAAAGTGCAAGCTGATGAGCAACATCTCGTATTTTTTTTTGCAAACGACAAGGACACTAGCAGCAAGGTGTCAAATAATAAATTAATGCCGTAAAGATAGCTGCCAGTCAACACCAAGCTGAACGCCTTTCTGGGCGATGGCATGTTTTATTTTGACATCCACCTGCAAGAGTCGGAAAGTCGAACCACACAGGCAGTGCAGTAATTTCCGAACTACGTGCTTAAGCGTGAGCCTCGGCTGTGTGATCACGGTACACAACAGTTTGTGGAGGTGATAGAGGAGTGACTAAAACATACGGGAGCATTCCGGCTGGAGTTCCATTCCCCCGAGGCAGCATTCTGATTGGAATTCCAACATTCCAAATGGAATTTAAATACCCTGGCAACGTTCGATACGAGCTGCGCTTACATCATGATGATCCTCGACTACCCACACGGGCAGCTCTTTATAACAGCGCAGGCAAGCGGCGGTGCTGCTCATGGCTCTGGTCGCTTGCTTGCAGAGGCCGATGTAAAGCACCAGGCCCGTTCCTCCCGTCTCCCTCTCTTTGACACAGTATGGCCGGGGGAAGCAGAAATCGCGACGGACTCCTTCTCCTTTCCTCTGATTGGACAGAAACCGGTCCTGTCCCATAAGCGGCCCGTGCCGATACAAATGCGGTCAGCGCGTGTCTGTTTAAAATAGCTCGTGTAAAGATTATATGAAATAAATTTTCTCTGAAACTGTTCTTTTATCATGAGAAATTGCTGTGGAAAATATATACTTATGGAGGCGGGAAGTAGTGTTTCCATCTAAATCGTTTCAAGTTTCCCCGGTTCTAACCAAAATATTTTCCCGTCCATGCGTCAGAGCAGAATAATATTTCCAACTTGTTGTCCCCATTTATAATTTTAAAAAAATAAACAAGATACTATTTTTACATTTACATTTGACAGGAAAACCGTAAACTGGGAAAATGAAAACAAATATTGTTTCCCCCTAAACGGAATTACCGCCTTGTGGCCAATAGGGAGAGATGATGGGCGGCACTTCCGAGAGATTCAATGGTTGTGCATCTGTTTCCTGTGATTGAAGCACCGGAACAGTTGTAACAATTTTGCACCAGCATGCACTTGCAGAATTATATGTAATTTTAATGCCTTAAAATCCGTTTCATGAGTAATGCATTGATTTGTGGTGCTTAGAGATAAGGAATTCTCTTTAAGGTAAGGGGAACACACAAAGCGATGCAACTACAGGTGGAATAAACGTGGGGAGTGTAAAGCAATTGGACCAGGAGACGACTTATCCCGAGTTCCCTGGCCATGTTTAAAAACAGACAAACTCAAGAACATAGATTTATTTTGAGGAGGCTTAATATTGCATAAACTACCGGCTGTTTTTGCCTGCTCCTCAAAATAATGCATCATTGTTAAGTAACTGATTTGGCACTGAGGTCGTAAAACACACTTTTTACATGCGTGATCGTTTTCTTCCTGTCTCCTGCATTATTATTATTTTCTCAACCCCGTCCATTTATAGTAAACGGTCTTTCTTCGGGGTCGGGCAGCGCGATAGCCATTTTCTACCATTTATTTCATAGCCGCATGTTTAGAACAATCGATTAGTAAACAAATGAAATAGGTTTTGCAATCTAACATGACTTATTACTAGTCGATTAGAGCTAAGTCCTATTTTAATTTAGAAAACAGTAATTTTCATGTAATATAAAGCTAATTCTGTTTTGTTAATGCAGTGTCGATCCGCAACCTTGAATAGTGTTTCCTTAAAATAGCTTCATTGTAATAAAGCTATATTTCATATTTATTTTAGGAAAACTTTGACATTTCTGTGTAGGTCGCTGGAATGAATGGCGTTCAGCAGTAGCATTTTTTTAAAAGTATATGTAGCAGGTTATAGTGGGATGTTGTGAAGCAAGTTCTCCATTCAAAGTATTAAGTTGATTTATCCACTGTAGAAAAACTTAAAAGGGTAGATCCTTCTGTCCCTTATATGGAAGTGGACATCGGACAACAGTACAAAGTTCGGTTCTTAAGTTGTCTCAGCCAGTACTGTTAATTAAAGATACAATCATTTGATCTCCTTCCTTCTCTCAGTCACCATCTGGAGACTGTTAATTTGGATGTGATGCTTTTGCTAACCGGTACTACTCTTGGGACATCTGGAAACCACTGGACATCCAAACAAAAGGAGAGAGTCAGTGCTGTCAATTTCATGATAATTAAACAAAAGTAAAGAAATTAAAATGACAATGATAAACCTATTAATATTCACACTGGGCACAAAACAAAAATTAAGTATTAATAAAAATTTAGTTACTAGGCTGTTCAGTCTTAAATTTTGTGGCAGGATCTTGTCTAACTTGATAGTTTTTCTGTTTGTAGTTGGATGTGAAAGATCCTGAGACACTATTTCAACGAAAAACGAAGGTGTTTTTGGTGACTGGTCAATATTACCTCATTCATTATTTGTAAGACGTACCATCTGGTTTTGTAATGTTACTGTTTGTCAGGAGCTCGCTGTATGTCACAAATTGGCTTCTGTGATTCCCATATTACAGTAGAAATGGCAACTTGGATATTCTTCATTGATTATAAAGTGTGGCTGGTATCTGAAATGTATTATCTGCAGATGTTGATGAAGGCAGATTCCATTGTCAAAGTCAAAGTAAATTTATTATCAAAGTACGTTGGTGTTACCATATAATACCTTGAGGTTCATTTTCTTGCAGGCATTTACTGGAAAATAAGGAAGTAGGATAGAATTTATAAGAAACTATGCATACATAAAAACTTCAAGAATGTATTTTGTTAATGTATGATGAAGAAAAATATTACAAGGCAATGGAGAAAGGGTCAGGGGATTAAAGCATTGAGAAGCTCTGGAAGAGGGAACATAGAACAGTACCTCACAGGAACAGGGCCTTTGGCTCACAGTGTTATGCCAAACCAATTAGTAATCAGATGCCCACTAGACTAATCTCTTCTGCCCATGCAGTGTCCATATCCTTCCATTTTCTTAAAAGTCCCTAATGTATCCGTCTCTATCCCAGGCAGCACATTCCAGGCATTCACCACTCTCTGTGTAAAAGTAAACTACCCCTTACATCTACTTTGAATTATCCCCTCTCACCTTAAATGCTTGCCCTTTGGATTTAGATATTTCAAACCGGGGGATAAATATTGTCAGTCTACTAATAACCTTATAAACCTCAATCACATCTCCCCTCAGCCTTCACCACTCCAGAGAAACCTACCCACGTTTGTCCAACCTCTCATAATAGTACATGCCCTGTAATCTAGGCAGTGTCTTCTGCACCCTCTTCAAAGCCTTGTTCTTATAATGGTACTGTATGCAATACCCCATATGCGGCCTTACTAGAGTAACATAGACACAGTTTGCCAATTGGCATTCCTCTATTCATGGTATTCTAAAAGTCAATGGATTAACAGGAGTGTTCCTTTAAATCATTGTAAATCTTTGTTGTAGTGTGGGTCAGTCTCTTCTGTTATTTCTTTAAAGAATTTGTGTGGACTGGATGTAGAAGTACATTGTGCATGTGGTAGATCAAGATCTGGTTAGTCTTGATGTATTATGTTTTAATAATTAATTTTGTGTTTTTTTTAAAGGAAATCATGTCATTTCATCCAGGACGAGCTGGAGTTACGCACACAGGCCATTGCACTGTCCCTAAAGTTGGGGGGCCTCGAGGTAGGGGGACCTCTGGAGCCAGAATGCCTCAACAGAGCTACCAATCTCCAAATTTTCAACCTCCCCACCCACAGCAGCCCCCGCCATTCTTCCCCTATGAGCAGCAGGTCGCCCCTCCAGCACTGCCTCTGCCGCCCCCTCCCCCTCCGCCTCCCCCTCCTCGGTTTCCAAACCCTCCAAGCACGGCGTATGCTCCTCCTAGCTTCATGCCCTACCCCCCCAGCGTGCCCCAGGCCAGTGATGTGGATACGCGTCAGAATGCCGTCCAGGATTGCTCCGCGCACCCACGGGCTCCTTTTCCCAGCCCACCGGTGCGCCAGGGCTTCCCTGGGTTGCCTTGTTTTACCCAGGCGCCTCCCTTGCCAAATGCAGCAACCGTGGTCCCGGGAGCCCCTGACAGGCAAGCTGGATTCCACCACATGATGCCGTCGCTGCCGACACAGCCCCCTCCACCCCTCATCGCACCCCAGCAGATGAATTATCAGACTCCATACCCAATGGGTTACTCACAGCATTACCCCCCTCAGCAGTATGCTGGCAGCTATCCCCCGACTTCCGGCCCCAGCAGCTATCAGCAGGGCCCTGCACCCGCGGCCTATCAGCAGGGCCCTGGCTCCCTCCCTCCCGACCACTTCCACCACAAGCAGCCCTACCCTGCCAAGAAGTCATCCAGCAGCCGGCGCTCGCCCGAGCGAAGCCGCCACCACGAGCATCACCGCCGGGGCCGCGGTGACAGGAGCCACAGCGACAGGCGCAGGTCCTCGTCTCGTGGGGAGCGCAGGACGAGGAGCCCGGAGCGGCGGAGGGCGGAGAGCGGTCACCGCAGATCCAGTCGCGAACGGGGAAGATCTCCGCCTCGGCACAGGAACCGTGATCACAGCAGGTCAGGACCGGGAACTGGACTTTGGTTTTAAAAGGAGGTGCTTCTGCAGTGCTGGAAGTCGTCAGTGAAGTTTGGCTGCTATCCTTCTTCCATTGCAGCAATCTCCCAAACATCATTGGTTCTAAAACAGTTTGGGATGTGACAGGGTGTTTGCTGATTTTTAGTCACCCCATGCAGTTAATTAGCTAGTTTCAGAATGAAGTTAAAACATTTTGAAGAAGCTCCTTTGTAGTTAAGGTCTTACAAATCTTGGTCTTGGTTGCCATGGTAACAGTGGTTAGCGCGATGCTATTATGGCTCGGGGGTGTTCCAGAGTTCAGTTCCGGTGCCATCTGTATGTTTGCATGTTCTCTCCGTGACCATGTGGATTTCCTCTGGATGCTCCAGTTTCCTTCCATGCTCCAAAGATGTACTGGTTATTTGGTTAATTGGTCGTTATGAGTTTTCCTGTGATGACGCTCGGTTTAAAGAGGTGGGTTGCTGGGTGGTGTGCCTCGTTGGACCGGAAGTGTCTGATCTGTGCTGGATCTCGAAGCAAAATAAAATAAACAAGCAAATGGCTTAATAAACAAAAAGTGATCAATATATGTACTAAAAATGGATTATTATTAAACTCGGATTATATAATTCACAGTTTGTAGTATTTGGAGTGGGTTAGATAATTTATATGTGCAAGCTAACACTTAAGTTAAGAAATACGTCTTTTCATACCATTTTTGAAACCCATGACAGTCGACCTTCACTAATCCGACTACCTGTAATCCGGTTCCTTCGATAATCCGGCACTGACTTTAAATTTTCCACGCAACTGTAATTTCAAGTTTCCCTGGCCACCCTACCAATCTGCTGCGCATTGTTTTGGTTGTGCTAGATCTGTTCATGTGTTGGCGCGCTCTTCTGAGCACAGACAGGTGATTCCTGCTTGTCTTCCTGCATTTATTAATATCATTTGCGTGAGGCGCAGCTGCCCGGCACCCGCCCGTCTCACCCGCCAGCGGAGGGGGAGCTGGCGCGCACTGGGTCAGTCTGCCTGCTGGCAGTCGCGCACTGCCCTCCGGCGTCGTCCAGCCGGCACTCCACTTTCTTCTGCCTACGACCTCAGATCAGATGTGGCGACCCGCTGAATTTAAGCATATTACTAATCGGAGGAAAAGAAACTTACGAGATTTCCCTCAGTAACTGCGAGGGAAGAGCCCAGCGCCAAATCCCCGGCCGCCTGGCGGTCGCGTGAAATGTGGCGTATAGAAGACTTCCTTTCTCCGACTTCTGCTTCTGCTCACCCAGAAGTGCTGCCACCATCATCAACAGTGTTTGAAGAAACTGTTGTACCAGTTTCAGCACCAGTTCCTGATGCTTCACTCACTTTTCAAGATGAAGATGTTGATGATCCTGACAACCCCACACTTGCAAACATGTAACTTTGCCTGAAGGAATATTAAACGTCTCACTTTAGAAGCGGAAGTACTCAACTGGTCTGTATAAGTTAATTCCTGTACATTTACCTGTACCCTTTATTTTATCTGTTCCTGTACAGTATATTACTTTATCAAGATTTCACTTGCTACTCATTTAATATTTCTGTTTCATTACTATCTAACTTGTACTGATTTACATGCTATTTTAAAGGTATGATGAAGCAGTTAGCTATTGCTTAATGTGATCCTTCTGTAATTTGGCATTTTCACTAATCCGGCACTCTGCAGGTCCCAATGGTGCCAGATTAGTGAAAGTTGACCTGTATTCCTTTCAGCTATAATTTACTAAGGATGTCCTTGAGGTGTCAGATGGTAAGATGCTAAAATCCGTATTCCTTAAACATGACTAATCTGTCGTGTTACATAGGGAGGTAGGGCAACCTTTTGATAATATTTACCAGAATGTGTATTTTCTCTTCCTTTTTCAGTTTTGTGTACTGAGATTTTTCACAAAAAGATTGAAGACCTTGGCATTTGATCTTAACCTGATTAAGAGCCCTGTGTTGCAGTTTATTCTGTCTGCTCACAGGCAGGCGCACGGGCTTGTTCGTTTGTGGGGTCAGAAACCTTGAAAATGTATGCAGCCTCAAGGAGAGAGCAATGGCTAGAAAGCCTAATCGTGATCAAAGTACTTCAGACAAACACTTAGTTCAAGTGGCCCACTTCGTGTTTAACTTTAGAATGTACAAAGTTTCGAAAGGGTAACAGATCCATTGAATTTCAAATTGATCTGACCTTGAGCAATGGATGTTGGCATTCTGCATGCTTGGAAAGGCATCACAGCTTAAGTGTAGCCCTGCACTTGGCCCATGCTGACACCAGAGGTTGAGGTTCAAGTTAATTTAGGTTTGATGCTTGCTGCAAAAGCTGAGTGTCTTTCACAGATCATGGGCTTGATATGTTGGGACTGTGTCTGGATTTTCAGTTAGGAAATCCAAAATGCTATTGACAACCGAGAAAGAGTGTAATTTTGGGTGAATATATGGGGGTATTAAGAAATTCATTTTAAACTTACTTTTGTTATGATGTGTTAAGAAGAGTGGATACCCCTCTGTGATGTTAGTCCCACTTAACTTTAAGGTGAAATAAATATAATGATTAGGTTCAAGAACAGCCATCGCTCACCAAAATTCTGAACTGACTGCGCGACCTGCAGCCTCATTTACAACTCCTGTTTATAGTTTTTTATTTGCACAATTTATCTTCTTTTACACATTGGTTGTTTTTCTGTCTATGTCTTAGAGTCCTAGAAAAGTACAGCACTGAAATAGGCCCTTCGACTTATCTAGTCCGTGCTGAAAGCATTTAAACTGCCTTCTCCCATCAGCCTGCACTGGGACCTTAACCCTCCATACCACCACCATCCATTAACCTATCCAAACTTAGCTTAAACATCAAAATCGAGCTTGCTTGCACCACTTGTACTGGCAGCCTGTTCCACACTCCCTCAACCCTGAGTGAAGAAATTTCCCCACGTTTCCCTTAAACTTTTTACCTTTCACCCTTAACCCATGACCTCTGGTTGTAGTCCCACACAACCTCAATGGAAAAAGCCTGCTTGCATTTACCCTATCTATAGCCCTCATAATTTTGTATACCTCCATGAAATCTCTCCTCTGAATGTTTTACACTCGAAGGAATAAAATCCCAATCTGTTCAATCTTCCCTTATAACTCAGGTCCTCTTGACCCAGCAACATCCTTGAAATTTTTCTCTGTAGTCTTTCAACCTTGTTTACATATTTCTTGTGAGTAGGTGGCCAAAACTGCAGACGATACTCCAAATTAGGCCTCATGAACATCTTATACAACTTCAACATTACGTCCTATCTCCTGGACTCAATACTTTGATTTATGAAGGCCGATGTACCAATAGCTCTCTTTATGACCCTTTCTACCTGTGACACCACATTCAATGACTTATGGACCTGTATTCCCAAATCCCTTTTTGTTCGACCACACTCCTCGGTGTCCTACTGTTCACTGTGTAAGACCTACCCTGGTTGGTCCTCCTGAAGTGCAAAACCCCGCGCTTGTCTGCATTAAATTCCATCCGCCATTTTTCAAGCTGGTCCAGATCCCCTCGCAGCCATGATAACCTTCCTCACTGTCCACTATACCCCAAGTCTTGTTATCAGCATATTTGCTGATCCACTTAACCAAATTATCATCCAGGTCTTTGATACAGGTGACAAAGAACGATGGGTCTTGATGAAGAGTCTCGGCCCGAAATGTTGGCTATACTCTTTTCCGTTGTTGCTGCCTGGCCTGCTGAGTTCCTCCAGCATTTTGTGTGTGTTGCTCGGATTTTCAGCATCTGCAGGTCCCTTGTTTGTGACTGGACCCAGTGTCAATTGCTGAGGCGCTCCACTGGTCACGTGTCTGCTCTTTTTGTAAATTCTATTGTACTTCTTTACTTTCCCTCTAAATGCTTGTAAGAACATGAATTCCATGGTAGTTATGGTAATATATACATACGTGGTAATAGATTTACTTTGAACTACTTTGTGTTTCTCAGGGAGAGACATAAACATCGTGATATCTACCGGTCTCCTTCCTATGAAAGGCAGCACAGGAGGGATCGGAAAAGGACGCGCAGGTAAGATTTTCTTACCTTTTCAATTCTTTCACAGATGTTTTTGACATTGTTTAATCATATTGTCATCATCAGCCAAGCCCTTGGCCAAAAGGCAAATCTTGCTGTCCATCTGACAGAAAGATGCTTCTCAATACACACTTCACAGTTATCTTTTTAAATGGCTTAACATTTTTTTTTCAGAACTCTCCTATGAATCCCTTTGTAGTGTACTTTTGTTTAAGGTGCCTTTACCATCCTCCCCTCCATAAGCTCTATCTGTACTCACTCAGTAAAGTAGCCGGCATAACTAAAGATCCCACCCATCCCCTACAATCTCTCTTCTCCCCTCTCCCATCGGGCAGAAGGCACAAAAGTTAGAAAGCACATACCACCAGGCTCAATAATAGCTGCTACCCTGATGTTATAAGATTATTAAATTGCTCCCTAGTGCAATAAGGTAGACTCTTGACTTTATAATCTACTATGTTATGATCTTGCACTTGTATCGTTTTCCTGCTTTACAATTTTTCTGTAGCTGTTGCACTTTATTCTGCATCTGTTAATATTTTACCTTGTTCTACCTGAAGACGCCGTGTCATGATTTGATCTTTATCAACAGTGTGCAAGACAAGCTTTTCATTGTATCTCAGCACATTGGCAATAATAAACCAATTCCAGTTCTGACTTCTTTACCGATGTAAGCTGTCTATTCTAAACCTGTGATGGCGCAGGTCTTCTGTTGTCCTGATTTTGATGGCTGTGTGCCTCCGGGTCACACTGTTGGTTCTGATGTGGTTCAGAGCACTGTTTAGAAGTTAGTTCAGTATAGTTAGGCTGCTGCACTCACAAGTAGGTTTTGACAGCTGTGGAGGCCCATCCCCAGGCTCAGCATCTGCTAAAAATATGTATAGTGTTACAACAATGTGTGTCTTTGACATTCAAAAATAATAAAACACTTAAGAACTATTTTTTTAAAAAATTAGTTTTGATACAGTTCTGGGAGAACACGGTGGCATTCTTTCACTTATGCTACTCCTTTTCTTGGGAACAGATCTCTCACAATGAGTTGATCGTGGACTGCTATGTTAGTGCCAGATTTAACACAGAATAGATTTTAAGATCATGCAATTATCAAAATAAATTATTGCATTATTAACCTTGAAGTTGCAGTAATGTTATCGTTGATGGAAAGACTCAGGTTAGTCGGAGATGGCAGCAAATTGTTAAACTAAGTGCTGGGGCCTTCCAGGACTGTGCTCAGCTCAAAGGGATTCACAGCTGCTCTGCCAGGTCCAGCTCAAACCGCATCATCGAGTTCACTGATGACCTGGCAGTGGTTGGCCTCATCAGCAGCAATGATGAGTCGGTGTACAGAGAGGAGGTGTGAGAACAGCACCCTGATTCTCAGTGTGGACAAGACAAAAGATGATTGTGGACTTCAGGAAAGAGCGGGTTGACCACTCTGCATCGCACATCAATGGCTCTGCTGTGGAGAGAGTGAAGAGCACAAAGTTCCTTGGTGTGCATGTCGCAGATGATCTAATCTGGACTCCTCACTAGTCAAGAAGGCATAGCAGCGTCTGCAGTTTCTGAGGTGACTGAGGTGTGCACTGCTCCCTGCCCCCAGTCTAACAGCTTTTTACAGGATGTTCTCCTGTGGGTGCATCATTGTGTGGTCAGGAACAGACCGCAGGACCCTACAGAGGATAGTACAAACTGCTGAGAACATCTCCCCGATCTCCCTCCCATTTGTGACATCTACCAGGAGCATTGTAGGTGAAGGGCCCGAAGAATTGATGAGGATCCCTGCCACCCATCCCACAATCTCTTGGACCTACTTCTGTCAGGAAGGAGGTACAGGAGCATCAGGACTGGGACTGCCAGACTGTAACAGTTTCTTCCCTCAGGCTGTGAGACTAATGAATACCCTGCCACCGTCGAGGTCTCGTCACTAGAACAGCGAGCTATACTACTTACTGTTTACTTCTGTAGTGCACTGTTTGCATCTTGAATTTTATTAATTGATGGTGATATGTTGTTTTATGTGACACACAGTATGTGTGTTGTGGGTGCACTGTGGTCCGGAGGAACGTTGTTTTGTTTGGTTGTACGTATGTAGTCAGAGGGAATGAGCAGGACGTGAACTTGATTATTGTTTATTCATTATAATCTTACGGACAATGACCTAATCTTAATGTTATACTCTTTTGTTTTTAATATTGTGCCAATGGGATATTCATTGTATCTAACTAGCCAATTCTTCTTAAAGTTTTAAACTCAAATGGATCACTCTTTGAATATAGAAAGTGAGCCAAGTTTTCAAAATTGACTCTAAACATACAGCACGTATAGCTAGGGAGCCGAAGATGTTTGCGCAGTACTGTATTGCACTGTACAGCTACTGCAAAAAAGGCAAATTTCATGACATATGTGAGTGATGATAAACCTGATTCTGGTAAGAGTCTCTATGTGGAATGAGAGTGGGAATGGGAAAGGGAGCAGGAAGCATCAGAGAGACATTCTGTGATGATCAATAAACCAATTGTTTGGAATCAGATGACCTTGCCTGGTGACTTACGGCTGGGTGCACCCGTGCCACTCCCATCCTCTCCCCACCCCAGTACTCTTTCTTTGCCATCTGTCCCACACCCCTCCCGCAGCACTCTCCCCTCATCATTCCCAACATCCTTTGCTCCCGCTGGATTTACAAACTCACTCTGCTCCATGTTGACAAATACAGTGATCTGCAAAATTCTTAGGCACCTTAGCTATATATGTGTGCCTAAGACTTTGACACAGAACTATATATTTTTTTTGCATCTGCTGTTCTATGTTTTTCTTCTTAAGCAATCATTTCATTTTTTAGAGAATGTAATGAATATTTGATTAGAAAGCCAAGGTTTTTCATGTTGCAAGTCTTGAAAGCAAATGAGATCATTCTGTTTTTTGTTGAAGCCGCTCAAGTAGTAGAGAGAAGAAACGACTTCATTGGGAGGCTGAGAGAGACCGAAGATCTGGCCACAGTTCAAGTAAGGAGAAATCTCTTCCAGCCACTCGAAGCAAAGAGCCAGAAGAGATCACCTTTGCTGAGAAAATTGAAGAAGAGCGAGAGGATGAGGTCCTGTTAAGTACAAAGCCGGTTTGGATACGATGCACTCACTCTGAGAATTATTATTCCAGCGATCCCATGGACCAGGTGGTAAGGCACTTGATGCATTAAATGCGATCACAAAGTGTTAAACACAAGTCCTAAGCGGTCAACGCATGCATTTGTTCTCTGCCCACGCTCTTCCCAACCTTTTTTTTATTACATCACCACATCCTGCTTTCTTTCTCCATATTGTTCATTGTTCGTTTCAACTCTCTAAATGCATCTATTCGTTTCAGCTCAACCACTCCTGGTAATGATGAGTTCTGCAGGTGCTAATTGCTCTGTGCGTAAAGTTTCTCCCAGATTCCCTGTTGGATCTGCTGGTGATTGTGACCTCTAGTTATATATGCACATGCATATGCAGACAACTTCTGTCTGGCTAGCTTGTCAAAGTCTTAAATTTCAGGTCTCAGCCATTTTTTATAAAGAACAGAAAACGGTCCAATTTGTATAGTTGAATGTACAAACGTTTGTAATTTATCAATTTTGAAATCAACTACATAAATTTATTTCTATCTTTTTAGTACATTATTTTTATTATTGAAGAAGATAATTATTAAATTGATATTCTTTTTATTTTTTATTATTTTATTTTTTATTATTCTTTAATATTAAAGAATGATACAGTGCACAATGCTTTTAGTGTCTTTCAATGGAAGTTCTTATATGGTTAATATGAAATATGGTAAACACTGTTAGCATAAGCTAAATTAAATAGTTTCTACATTGATAGATAGATAGATAGATACTTTATTCATCCCCATGGGGAAATTCAACTTTTTTCCAATGTCCCATACACTTGTTGTAGCAAAACTAATTACATACAATACTTAACTCAGTAAAAAATATGATATGCATCTAAATCACTATCTCAAAAAGCATTAATAATAGCTTTTAAAAAGTTCTTAAGTCCTGGCGGTTGAATTGTAAAGCCTAATGGCATTGGGGAGTATTGACCTCTTCATCCTGTCTGTGGAGCATTGCATCGACAGTAACCTGTCGCTGAAACTGCTTCTCTGTCTCTGGATGGTGCTATGTAGAGGATGTTCAGAGTTTTCCATAATTGACCGTAGCCTACTCAGCGCCCTTCGCTCAGCTACCGATGTTAAACTCTCCAGTGCTTTGCCCACGACAGAGCCCGCCTTCCTTACCAGCTTATTAAGACGTGAGGCGTCCCTCTTCTTAATGCTTCCTCCCCAACACGCCACTACAAAGAAGAGGGCGCTCTCCACAACTGACCTATAGAACATCTTCAGCATCTCACTACAGACATTGAATGACGCCAACCTTCTAAGGAAGTACAGTCGACTCTGTGCCTTCCTGCACAAGGCATCTGTGTTGGCAGTCCAGTCTAGCTTCTCGTCTAACTGTACTCCCAGATACTTGTAGGTCTTAACCTGCTCCACACATTCTCCATTAATGATCACTGGCTCCATATGAGGCCTAGATTGGGCTAGCATATGTATGGTGTGCCAAGTGGCCATGTTCTCTGCTGTGTGGTTTGACTATTTTCTTCTTCATGTTTTGAATTGCCATACAGCACATGCAGTTATGTTAACTCAGCGTATTCCCAAATCCCATCAATTCTATTTCCCCATTTATTTCCCTGAAACCTGTTCTGTCTCATGTGCCCATTTTAGGTTCCCTACCCAACACCCCCCCCCCCCCCCCCCCCCAAGATCCTCCTACCTGCTTACCAGAGCCATAGGTTACTTACAGCAGATAACTCACCAATGAACCAGTACATTTTTTGTGATGTAGAAGGACACGGGATCACCTGGGAGAAATCCATGTGGTCATTAGAAAGATCGTGCCAAGTCTACATGGCATCAGAAGTTAGGAAGTGGAGAAAAATTAAAGGTTAACAGTTTTGCAAACACTCTTCTGTATTTAGCTATGCAGAAAATGTTTCTCATTTAAGGGTGTTAGACATTGAAAGAAACATTTAATGTTGCAGGGAGACTCTACTGTTGTCGGCACAAGTAAACTACGAAACCTTTATAAAAAGTTTGAAGAGGAACTTGGACAGAGACAGGAAAAGGCTAAAGCTGCTCGACCTGTATGGGAACCCCCAAAAACCAAACTGGATGAAGAGCCAGGTGAGGAAAAATTGATTGTACGCAAAAATATATAGGCAAGTTCTCAAAAGACACGAGATTTACTTGAATGGTTCCTGAATGTGAGATTAGAGAGAATGGATTGGGTAATTCTTAGAGCAGAGAAGATTTGAGGATTCAGTTTGAATCGAAGACAGATGACTTAGAAGGCAATAACAATTTTGTTGTGAGGCAGCTGGCAAAAGGATCTGAAGAAAACTTACAGAAAGCTTGGAATGCAACGAGTCATTGGATTGTAATACAATATCCTATAGATGGCAAATACAGGTTCATCGAGAGCCTTGAAGAACTTGAATTTGTAGGAGAAATAAATGCAGGATTATAGAGGGTATAAGAATATTACCAACATTGTAATATGGAGCATGTTACAAATAAACCAGCGGTGATGAGCTGGCTTCTTGCTGTTAATATATGATGCTATGTTCTTCAATGGCTCAGCGGGTTGTCTAGTAAATGGATTAACCGTAGACATCCAGGTTAATTTTGATGAGGTCCATTCCCTCATTTTGAAGCAAAACATCCTGGCTGCTGCAAATCCAAAATAAAACATAATTAAATAGCTCTTACTATATTCCTGGAACCTTTGATGGGTACTTCCTAGTGCTATGATTTGTTGCTAACCAAAGTTCAAAGTAAATTTATTATCAAAATACATATATGTCACCATATCCAACCCTGTGGGCATACTCAACAGATTCATGCTAGAATAACAACCATAACAGAATCAAATGAAAGACTTCTTCAAATTGAGCGTTCAACCAGTGTGCAAGGGACAACAAACTGTGCAAATACAAAAATAAAGAAATAATAAATAAATAGGCAATAAATTATGAAGAGTCATGAAAGTGAGTCCATAGGTTGTGGGAACATGTCAATGATGGGGCAAGTGAAGTTTAGTGAAGTTGTCCCCTTTGGTTCAAGGGCCTGATGGTTGATGGGTAATAACTGTTCCTGTAGCTAGTGGTATGATGCCTGAGGCTCCTGTATCTGTTTTCTGATGGCAGCAGTGAGAAAAGACTGTGCCCTGGGTGGTGGGCATCCCTGCTGACGGATGCTGCTTTCCTGTGACAACATTTCTTGAAGATGTGCTCAGTGGCGGGGGAGTTTTCTGCCGGTGACTTTCTGTAGGATTTTCTGTTAAAGGGCATTGGTCTTTCCATACCAGGCTGTGATACAGCTAGTCAATATACTCCCTACTACACATCTCTAGAAGTTTGTCAAAGTCATGCTGAATCACTGCAAACTCCTCAGGAAGTAGAGGTGCTGCCGTGCTTTCTTTGTAATTGCACTTAACGACGGCATGTCATTAACATGGACTCATTCAGATTTATAGTAATTCAGATTTAAAGGGCAACAACATGGAAATGGGGAGGAGGAAGGCAGTTTGTGGTGATAGCAAGGGCAAGTCAGACTTATATTCTAAGGGAATATTGGTCAACATTCCCCTGGCAATGTTCCAGAACAAAATAATATTTAAAAAAAAACTTATATGTAGAAACTAGATCTAGGTACATTTTATTGCTAAGTGTAAAAGAACACGTGTTTTAACTAGCTCACTAGGATATGGGCATTTGATATAAATCCCAATAGAACTGATGATTCTCCTTACTATGGTTTGCATCTGGTGTGGACTAACTTATTGAGATTGTTGAAAAGCAAAATGCTGCAGATGTTGGAAAATTTGAGATAAAAGAAATGGCTGAGGATACTCAGCAAGACAGCGTCTGTTTCTCCAGAACACTGTCCGATCTGCTGAGTAGCTCTGACATTTTATTAGGGTTGTTACCATGAATTGGCCATTTTGTCATATAATGAGACAGTGGTCATTTCTATCTGTTTCAAAATGCTCAGTGTGACCTCCTCACAGACAGTGGGAGTGCGGTGACCACATAATAGCAGGAATTTTCTGAGCCGTGCTGCGTTTTTTCTTTATCCTCAGTCTGTTCTGTCTGCTGTGGGACGTGTGGTTCTAGCAGGTTATAGAAGCTGATGCCTGTATCAACCTTTATCTCCATCCATTCTGGAACTGCTTAATGGAGAGTCTAATAACCAAACCATTGTACACAATTAAACTTGTCCTTTGTCATCACCTGTGTCTCACTTTAATATTCTCATTTCTGTAAATATGAAACATTGCAACCTGCTTTGGATGAAAGAGGACAGGCTCTGCCTATCTGTTACATCTGTTGGATTGCCATCAGCACTTCTGGTGCTTGTAGGAGCTTCCTGCCATACTTTCTAAACTAAAACTGTGACTGGATTTTAAAGGTTCATCATTGTTTATAAAGTTCTTGGGGGGGGGGGGGGGGGAAGCAGAAAAGTTGCTGTGGAAGTACACACCTTTTCATTTCTGTATTCGGAGAGATATTTTGTATTTTCCCATCACCCCAGTGATCTATCATTAATTATAACGTTAATTTGATTTCTGTCACTCAGAGGACAGCTCCAGTGACTCGGGCTGTGATTCGGATGATGACAGCAGTGGAAGCAGTACATGCAGCTCAGATTCCGAGATTATTGATGTCATTGAAGAAATCAAACGTCGAAAGGCACACCCTGACCGACTGCATGAGGAGCTGTGGTACAATGATCCAGGCCAGGTTTGTCAGCCTTTTCTCAGCTGGTATTGCAGTGCACAGCTGATGTGGATATGCGTTGACAGATGACTTCTTTCCAAGCTGTAGATTTCTATAAATCTGTGAGAAAAAACCCTCCCTCAATGAAATTATAATCTTGAAATTAGGATTGTTTTTCATGTGTCATAAATTTTCTGCAAAAATTAAACCAGGCTGCTGAATAAGATGGAAATGAGGGAAAGATTCAGCAAGTCAGTCAGCATCTGTGGAGAGAGAAAGAGAATAAGTCAGGTTGATGACTCTTCATCAGAACATATCAAAAATACTAACTTTTTCCAGATAATATTTATGGGGGTTCCAATAATTTGCCAATTTTTGCCCCAGTAATTTTCCCTAAGAAAAGAATTCTAAAAGGGAATTGACTCATGCTGGGTGTAACATGCCTTGACTGGGCCAGATTTGTAGGGTTATATTTCCAGGCTCTTATTGAGTTGTACTGAGGGGTATGCTGGCAAATTAGCAACCTGTGACTGGTATGCTTAACTCAGAAATAATTCATTATTCGTGAAAAATTTGAGACATTGTTCATTTTACTAGGTGGGAAAATCTGTTGCTACAAATCTGCCTCCTTCCTCTTCTTATTTTCCTTGCATGGCTCCTCATTTTTCTTTTTTCAAGAGGCTTAAACAGAAAAGTCTAGTTTGCCATTCCTCAACACTGAGGATATACCGCATTGTCTAAACTGCTACCTATTAGATGAGAATTTAAACTACGGCCCTGTCTACCTTCTCAGTTGGACATAAAACAACTTAGTAAAATGAGTTGCACTCCATTCCATGTGGGAACTAGAAATGTTGAGCTTCATGAGCCATGTCTGTATTCTGTGATTAAAGGAAAACCTCATTAGAATCGTTGATTCCCTTATTAATGTTGAACCAGGATTATTTTATCCTGGTCACGTGGGCGTAGATAATTTTTAAAAATCATCTTTGTGTGCGCAATAACTTCATGTAGCTCACAATGACCCGTTTCTTTGCTTTACACTGCTACTCACTGTTGCTCAGAGTTCAGGGAGATTATTCCAAAGATTCAAAGAGCATTTAGTATCAAACAATGTGCAAATTATACAACCTTGAGGCAGTCGCAAAAGCAAGGAAGCCGGAAGAACTCAATTTAGAAAAAGAAGTTAGGCCAACCCCCAGTGTACACAGAGAAAGAGAACAAAAAACAAATCATGCAAACAATAGAAGCGAGCAACCAAAGCAGCATTCTGAACCAAATTGAGTCCTTAGATCCGAATCCCTGGAGTAGGCCCAAAGCAACATCCACTTTAGCACACATTTAACTTCCTGAAGTTTAATCCATAACCTATGAGAAGGAACTCTCTCGTCTCTGAGAGTTGCCAGAGAAACATCCGAACTCTTAAAAACTTGGTGTTTAGCCTCAGTCTCTCCTTGTTTGTCCTGGAAATGATTTTGTTTTTGTGGGAATGACATCATCACCACTCACACTTGCTTCACAGGAGTATTTAATATAAGAGTAGGGACATCATGTTGCAGTTGTACGTATAAGATGTCAGTGAGGCGACTCTTTGGGGTAATGTTTGCAGTTATGGTTACAACTGACGTGGTAGTGACAGAGTGCGATAGAGATGCCCAGAGATGTTGCCTGGAATGTAGGGGTTTAGTTACAAGGAGAGATTGGATATCCTAGGGTTGTTTTCATTGGAGCACATGATGCTGAGGGGTGACCTTATAGATGTTTATAAAGTTGTCTGGGCATAGATAGTAACAGTCTTTTTCTTAGGTTAATAAGTCCAGGGTTATGATTATGTGGGGGTGGTAATGGGGACAAGCTCCCAATACCTATTAAATGTTCCCAATGGCGTGCCCCTCAAATAGCCTCTGACAACCAAAGTCCAGCTCCTGGCCTTCATGTGTGGCTTAGCTACTAAGCGTGGCGGAACCCTTTCTACTGACAGGAGAAGGGGCAAAGGCGGGTTACTGGTACCTTAAAACCAGTTGTTTTTGGGCAAGTGGGGCTTATCAGCTGTGGTTGGTGGCTCGTCTAGGGGAAGGAAACTGATCACAAGCCTCGGCTGCCTTGCGGTTATACCCACTCATGGGGAAGGCTTCGGGAGTAAACCCTGAGGGGAAAAATCCGGAACTGGAGTCCTTCAGGCAGTCCTTTGGTGAGTTCAACGTTGACTGGCAACTCCTGTGACACTGCTGGTGCCAAGTTGTATTGGTCTCTGCCATTCCTTTGGGTTCATCAGATATGTAGAGAGGGGGAGCTTGCTAAATGGGTGACAACTTGCTCTCCATATCCGACTGCCCAGGCTTGTGTATCTAGAAAGCTGGGATACAACATCCATGGTCAACTTTAATCAACTCACTCACTCAAGTGAGTCTAAAACTAGAGGATGTAGGTCTAAAATGAGAGAGGAAATGTTCACAGGAGATCTGAAGGGGAAGTTTTTCCCACACAAAGGGTGGTGGTTATGTGGAACAGGCTGCCAGAGATTTGCTAGAGTCCAACACAATCTCGGCATTTTAAAAAACATTTGAACAGGTGCATGTATAGCAAAGGAATAGGGGGGTTATGGACCACATAGAGGAAAACGGCATTAACAGATGGATATCTTGTTTGGCATGGACAATTCAGGCCAAGGAGCCTGTTTCAGAACTGTATGATAATGACTGTAGTGGTTCAAAGAGGACAAATTAAGGATGAGTGTTAAACGTTGGCTTTGCATGTGAGTCCCACATCCCAAAACAAATGTCTTGGGCACTATTGGGAATTGGAGATAACGTTCCTCAGGGTTTCCGATGTTGATTTTTATTTAGTTTCTGCTTGTTTGTTTCACAGATGAATGATGGTCCATTATGTAAATGTAGTGCCAAGGCTAAGCGGACTGGGATCAGACATAGCATTTACCCTGGTGAAGAGGTAAGACTGGTTTGCTCAGATGGTCAAGCCTTCCCTAATTTAATGGAGCTTTGTGCCGTGATCCTTGTGGAAGCTTTGCTGTCTGTGAATTTAACTTTGTTCTAATTGTAGACATGCTTATGTTGTGTGCTTGTTTAATAGCATCTTTTGGTTTCCTGATGCCTGGCATAATTCTTTGAAATAGTGCCGTGCAGTTTTTGAAAGTACCTGCGAGAGATGCCACCTCACCCAGAAGATACCGTCCCTGTCAGTGTGGTGCTACACCATAGCTCAGCCTAGATTTCCATGCAACTTTCTCTTGACTGAGGCTTGAACTTTCTGAGTCAAAAGGCAAGAGTGCTGGCCCCAAGGGAAGAAGTTAGCACCTGGAACCAGAGACCTTGAGATGTGTCATATTTGTATTTCATTACAAAGTGGAAAGAGGCTATTCGATCTACAAGGTCAAAGGTGGCCCCTCACGCTTTCAGAACATTCCCAACTCACCTCCTGCAATCTTTCTTTTTCTTCACACGTTCATCAACTCCCCTGGTTCTCCTGCCATCCGCCCATAACAGGGCAACAGGCTAACTAATCCACATTCATGAACGTAGAAGAAGACTGGAGCACCGGTGGGGGTGGGGGGTGCTTGGTGGAAGATCCCAAACTAGGCACAGTGTCCCCGGTTCCTGGGGCAGTGCAGCAGCAACCCTCACGTCCGTGCCCCTTTGCCACACATGGACGTTCTTGATGGGTCATTAAGCCTGTCCGTATTCGAGAGGTGAGATGCGTCAACTTTGCTGAGTTTGGATGTATCTTCATTGTAAAAGGGATTCAAATCTGATATAAAAAGAAGAACTTGATAACAGAAATCCGCTCACAACTGCAGTCCATTAAAGGCCAGGAGGATGATAAAAAAAAATAATTGTGCTGTGCTCTTCTTCTGCAATGGTAATAAACCTTGAAATGCTTCTTTGTAGGCAATTGAAGCGTGTCGTCCCATGACGAATAATGCAGGAAGATTATTCCACTATCGAATTACAGTTTCTCCGCCTACTAACTTCTTGGTAATTGTATTTTCAACTTTAAAAGAAAATCAGCACGAACTCTTCAATGGTATCCTCTGACTATCTTACTTATAACCTTAATCTTCTTCCTTTAGACTGACAGACCGACTGTAATAGAGTACGACGATCATGAGTACATCTTTGAAGGATTTTCCCTCTTTTCTCATGCTCCTCTTAATAATGTGAGTACTGCAGTTGTACATTATCAGCCATTCCATTACACTGAGTGCACTCTCCTCATAAAGGTGGTATAAGAGCCGTCAGATCGTATTGATCCTAAGGCATAAGTGTCACAAAATATGTCATCCAAAAGATTTTCCACTCAGTATGCAGTGAATTGTGATGTGCAATGCATTATCTGAAACAGCAGATTTAATAAGAATGTTCAGAACAAAATTGGGTGAGTGCTTGGAGAATAGATTCTGCAGGGTAGTGGAGAAAAGCAGGGAGAGTAGACTGATGCAAAATCAACCGTGATCAATAGGGTGGGTGTGGAAGCTGCCTCCTTTTGCTTTCTGTTGTTTTTGATTTTAAAATCACATTTCTCAGTTGATCCTACGTAAAGGATCAGGGGTCCCATTTAATGCTTAAGTTTAATATAACTGTTGGGGTAATCTGTGCATGTTAATCATTTGGCTTTCCAACCCCTGAATATTGATACAGGTTGATCATCCCTTAGCCGGAATGCTTGGGGCTGGGAATGTTTTGGAATATGGAGTATTTGCATCTGTATAATGAGATACCTTGGGGATGGGACCCAAGACTAAACACAAAATCCATTTAGATTGTATACAGTATGCAGAGTATGGACAGCTGGTGTGACGCTCACAGTGAACGGTCTGCAGTCAGAGCACAGTCTGACGTGTCGGGAGCTGAGTCCTCTGCAGACTGTCAGAGTTGAATGACTGCCCCCGACCATATCTATTCCAGGGCTGCAATTGACTTCATATCTACCATCAACTGCAAAAGGCTGCCTGTTCCACAGCAACTACGATTGGGGGGGGGGGCTAGTTTGAATTTTTAATAATTTTGTGCATGAAACAATTACCTTCAATTTTCAGTTCGTAGTGATAGATCTTGGCTTGTTTCATGATCAGCCTACTGTTACGCGCTGTATGTTCACTAAGATGCTGATGAATCCACTCTTTCAATACACGATTGAGATTTTCATTTTTGCAATGTTTTTAAATTTTTCATTAAATTTTCTTTTGTGAGGTCATTTCTCAGAAATGTCTGTGGTGCTCGGAGACCTGAGCATCGCCTGGGAACCTTCCCAGTGCTTCGTGGAATTTAACTTTTGTGCTGTCTTGTCAGTGCTAAAATTTTGGAGGCTTTTAGATTTTGGAAGTTTGGATAAAGGGTACTTGTATTATATTTGTGTCTGAAGTCCTTATTTGATGTGGGTGATGGTGGGGAGTGGGGGAAGCAGGGATGGGAAAAGTTTATGGGCAGGGAATTCCAAACATTTCTGCCCCATTCAGTCTGACCTCCTTCTCCGACTCAACCCCACAGTTTAATTTCTTTTAACAAAACAAATTCTGTTTTTTTCACAGTTTAGTTTCTTCTGTATTACAAGTAATTTGCATTTTCTCACAGCGGCATCTTAAAAAAGCAGAGCTCATTTGTTGAGGGAACATGTCTTGTTTCTTCTGCATCTGGGCATGCTAAATAATAAACTCTTGCTTTTTAAGCAGAAAAATGTTATGAATCTTCAAAATCAGGTTTATTATCGCTGATGTTTGTTGTGAAATTTATAGTTTTTGTTACTGCAGTACGTCGCATGACATAAAAATTACTACGTTACAATAAAACAATTAATAGGCAAAAGAGGAACGGTGAGTTATGATGAGAATTCTGATGGCAAATGGGAAGAAGCTGTTCCTAAAATGTTCAATGTCTGTCTTCAGGCTGCTGTACCCCCTTCCTGGTGCAGTAACGAGAGGGCATATCCTGAGGGTCCTTAGTGGTGGATGCTGCCTTCTTGAGGCATTGCATTTCGAAGATGTTCTCGATGGTGGGCAAGCTTGTGCTGATGGAGCCGGCTAATTCTACAACCCTCTGCAGCCACTTTGAATCCTGTGCACTGGAGCCTCGATTGCGAGCCTGTGATGCAGGCGGTCAGAATGCTCTCCATCATAAATCTGTAGAAATTCCCTGGGGCCCTTGGTGACATAGCAATCTCTTCAGACTCCTACTGAGGGATGGCTGCTGGTGTGCCTTCACGATTGTTTCCGTCTGTTGGCCCTAAGGTAGATGTTGACGCCCAGGAACTTGAAGCTGTTCACCCTTTCCATTAAGGACTGGTCCTTGAGTTGTCCATTTCTAAAGTTCCTTGGTCTTGCTGATGTTGAGTGCAAGGTTGCTGTTGTGCCCCCACTAACCAGCCACTATATCCCACTCCTGCACTCCTCGCTGCCAACCAAAATTCAGCCAACAAAATGGCGTCTTCAGCAAATTTATATATGGCGTTTGAACTGTGCCTAGCCGCACAGTTATCAGTGTAGAGAGTGGAACAGTGAAGGCAAGCATCCTTGAAGAACCCCTGTGTTGATTGTCAGCGAGGAGGAAATATTACTACTGATCTGCACTGACTGTGGTCTTTCAATGGGGGTGTCAAGGATCCAGTTCAAATGATCGTTTATTATCAGAGAATGTATACAATATGCAACCTGAAACACTTAGTCTTCGCAGACATTCACAACAAACAGAAACACCCCAAAAGAATGAATGACAGAAAAATGTTAGATCCCCAAAGCTGCCTCTCTCCCCCACCCTGTGCAAGCAGCAGCGAGCATCGAGACATCGACCTCCCCCCTCCCCACCTGCCTGTTTCAGCAGAGAGCGTCAGCACCCACCACCCACCGAGCAACAGGAAAGCACGCAAAGAGGGACCATGACCTGCAGGCAACAAAATGTATTGTTTACCACAGGCTCGCTCTCTCTGTCACTAACAGGGCACAGGGAGCTGTCACCCATTTTCACAGCAAAAGAGGAGACTGACTGTCGCTGTTATGATATTACAGTCTACTGCAGCGCTCTTCCGCACATCCACCGCAGCAAAATCCTGATGTTCCATCTCCAGCGATGCCTCAGTTGGCAACACCGGCCTGGAATCGGTCATCCACAGGGCCACACCCCGGAGGCGCCATCTTCAATTCAATTCACTTTATTTTCCGTGAGGAACTTCTAAGCCGAGCCTAGAGAATGTCGGAAAGCGGTTGGCCGATGAGCTCTCGGAACGGGATCTCATCCACCGTGAAAAGAAACACGCAGTCTGAGTGACACTTGCAGGTCAGGACCAGTTCCAGAGAAAGGTACAAATGCCCAGGTTTGAGGCTCGTTGATTAGTACTGAGGGTATGATAGTGTTGAATGCCAAGCTGTAATCAATAAACAGCAGCCTGACATAGGTGGTGCACACAGCTGGTCCAAGTGGCGGTAAGCAAATTGCAGTGGGTCCAGGTCAGAGCGGAGTTAATTCTAGCATTGACTAACCTCTCAAAGCACTTCATAGTAGTTGTGAATGTTACCACGTACTAGATAAAAAATGTTATTTTCTAACTGAATGTGTGTTGATATTAATTTTGCAGATTCCTTTATGTAAAGTGATACGTTTCAATATTGATTACACTATTCATTTCATAGAAGAAATGATGCCAGAGGTAAGCACGGATTTTAATTTTGTTAAATACCTAATAGTCAAAAGATCTATATTCATTAATGGTACTCCCATTTAATTCATAAGAATTGGGTACTGTTGGCAAATGTAACTGTCCTTTAGAATGTGGTGGTGATGCTGAAAGAAGGGGGTTTGGCTGGTGCTTTTAAAGCACTAAGTTGATCCTGAGATAATGAGACTCAAATGACATTGTACCGAGCATCTTGTTGCGATCACAATAAGTTGATAAAGTGGATGGCAGGCCAAACAAGTAAGTTAATTTGTCCCGGATGGTGTTGGGCTTAACTTGTCTCCTTTTAGTTGAGCCCATTAAAAGAAGTGTATAGTGTTCCATGAAACTGTTGCCGTGTGTCTTGGAAATGGTGGTAAATATTCGATGACATAGTTAATCAACGCAAGGCATACAGCCTTTCCCCTTGCACCATAGTGTGGCCACACGGCATTTTCCGCCATTGTCTGTAAGGAGTTTGTCCATTCTCCCAGTGACCTTGTGAGTTTCCTCTGGGTGCTCCGGTTTCCTCACACAGTCCAGAGACGTACTGGTTGGTAGGTTAATTGGTCATTGTAAATTGTCCTGTGATTAGTCCAGGGTTAAACTGGGGGTTGCATGCTGGCACAGCTCAGAGGGCCAGAGGGGGCTCTTCCGCACTGTATCTCAATAAATAATTAGAAATTAATTACTGCTGCAATATTACTGCGGTAGCCTCATGGATCTCCTGTAGATGTTTATGCTGGTGGGATTTGACACTCGTAATGTTACTGAATGTCATGGGGATATGGCTAAGCAAATGTTTTGAAGATGGTCATTGTCACGTTTGATTCGAGTGAAATGTTTATAATAGTATGTAAGGTCAGGATGAAAAACTTAAAACAGTGATTGGATAATGTCCTCGTTAGTGGGCTCGTCCTGCTTCAAGTCCTACAAAAATTTACATAGGATTAAGAATTACAGATTCAGTTATATTAGTTCTTAACACATGTTTTAGTTTCTGCAATTAAAATGCAATTTTTTTCATTTCATGTAAAGAATTAGTGGGGAACAACATGTATCTCAATCACACGAGGATGTAGTCTTTGTAAAGGATTAAGGGAAAGTTGATGATTTCTTTCTTCCCCATTCAAAGAGAGATGGGATCTGGAGTTGATTGTGTGAAAAGATTGTGGAAACCATCACAGTTTAAGTAGTGGTGAGGTGAGCACTGGAGGAAAATAATCTGCAGGGGATGTGTAAACCAAGAAGAAGGATTAGCCTAAATAGCTCTTGGTCTGTCTGTTTGAAGATTTGAATTTGATCTGCTTGTTCCTGTATTTACTGCTTTATGTTGTAGTTCAATGTATTATCATGAATGAATAAAAGTGTAGATTTCTGATTTTGTAAAAGTTTTTAAAGTTTTATTTTATTGGCTTTTCAAAGACCTTGGGATTTTGTTTTTTTGTTTTGATTACAGAATTTCTGTGTGAAAGGATTGGAAATGTTTTCCTCATTCTTGTACAAAGATATTTTGGAGCTGTACGACTGGAATATTCTTGGTAATGTGAAATATAATTATCTTTAATTTTCAGAAAAATCAGTTCTTTTACACAGTATATTTGCACTAACTTTTGGCACACGTACTTGCTTATATTGGTGATTTTGTTTCGGCACATGTTCAGAAGAATGGTGCTTTGTATCACTCTCACCCAGGGCACTCTCTTGTGGCTACTTGCCTCTCCTCTAGTCAGTCGTTTGTGTGTTCCAGTTTCACTCCAGAAGCCTGAGCATAAAGTCGTAGGTTGGCATTTCAGTGCTGTACCACGGGAGCGCTACATGGTTGTAAGATGCTGCTTTTGACTGTGACATCAAGTCAAGAGCTCCTCGGTGTTCTCAGGTAGACTATTCAGGAAAACATCAGGGGAGCTATCCCTGGCTCGCTACTAATACTGCTCTTGATTTTCTGGTCCTTCACACACTCTTGTCCTTGCCGGATTGGAGCATTGACCACATTTCAAAAGAGTACTATTTGGTTGTTAATCAGACCTTTACCATGCTGTACATTTGGGGAAGACCTGAAATAGCTTATGTGGGATATCGTACCAGTGCAGAGCTTTGGTTTTTCCACCGTCCTGGTATGTGCTTCTGTGCCTCATTGACTGAATCTTACCTTTTCCTTGGATGTGATGTGGTTAGGATGGCAGAGGTTCTCTTCTGTTGTGTAAACTTTTAATATTGGGCAGAAATGTGAAGCTACACCTATTGAGAAGAGGAGTCAGGTTGGATTTCATTTGTGTGGGAATGAGAAAGTTATGGACGGGAGGGTGTAGTTACTGAAAAGAAGCCTTAAGTATAAAAGGGTTTAATTGGATTTTGTAGAAATTCTGGGTGAAAAAAAAAAATCAATCTTACAGCACTTTCTTCTGCATCGGAAAACAGCCAACTTTAAATGGCCTGGGAAACAGTATTGACATACAGTTGCAAGAAAAAGTCTGTGAATCTTTTGTAATTACCTGGTTTTCTGCATTAATTACTCTTCAAATGTGGTCTGATCTTCATCTATATCACAATTATAGACAAACACAATCTGCCTAAACTAATAACACATAAATAATTGTACTTTCCATGTCTTTATTGAACACATTGCTTAATCATTCACAGTCCAGGCTGGAAAAAGTATGTGAACCCTTGTATTTAAAAACTGGTAGAACCTCCTTTAGCAGCAACAACCTCCACCAAACATTGCCTGTATCTGCTGATCAGACTTGCATAACAGTGAGGTGGAATTTTAGACCATTCCTCCATTCAAAACTCTTTCAGTTCATCAATATTTCGGGGATACATGAACAGCCCTCTTTGGGCCATGCCGCAGCATCTTATTTGGGTTAAGGTCTGTACTGTGACTTGGCCATTCCAAAACACGGATTTTCTTCTTTTCAAACTATTTTGTTGTTGATATACTCTTGCATTTTGGATCATTGTCTTATTGCATCATCCAACTTCTATCAAGCTTTAGGCGATGGACAGCTGCCCTAACATTCTCCTGTAAAATATCTTGATACAATTTTGAATTTGTTGTTCCCTCAATGAATGCAAGTTGTCCAGGCCCTGAGGCTGCAAACCAGCCCCAAACCATGATGCTCCTTCCACCATGCTTCACAGTTGGGATGAGGTTTTGGGGTTGCTGTGCAGTGCCCTTTTCCCTCCAAACAAAGAGATATACCATGTCAGAACGATCAACTTCTGTCTCACTTGTCCACAAAACGTTGTAGAGCATCCAGGTGGTCCTTTGGAAACTTGAAACTTGTAGTAGTATTTTTTTAAAGAGCAGTGGTTTCTTCTGTGGTGTCCTTCCATGATCACTATTCTTGTTCAGGTTTTTTTCTTCTAAAATGGCCACGTGGACAGAGACTTTAGCAAGTTCTAGAGATTTCTGCGGTCTTTTGCTGTTACCCTTGGGTTCTTTTTCATCTCCTCCAGCATTGCATATTGTGCTCTTGGTGTGATCTTTGCAAGACGCTCACTCCTAGGGAGAGTAGCAACAGTACTGAATTTCCTCCATTTGTGGACAATTTCTCTTGCTGGGACTGATGAACACTCAGGCTTTTAGAAGTGCTTTTGTAGCCTTTTCCAGCATCATGCATCTCCACAATTCTGAAAATTGCTCTGAAAATTGTTTGGATCGAAGCATGGTGCACATAAACAGATCTTTCTTGAGAAGAGCAGGCTCTGTCAGTAACTTGACTTTGTCTGTCTTTTTTATAGGCCAGGACACCTCTACAACCCACACCTCCAATCTAATCTCATTGATTAGAAAACCTGACTCCAAACATCTTTTGTAGAAGGCATTACCCCAGAGTTGCACGTAATTTTTTGAAACCATACTGTGATTGTTTAAATGGTGTGCTCAGTATAGACGAGAATAAGTCGAATTTTTTTGTGTGTTATTAGTTTAGACAGATTGTGATTGTCTATTATTGTGACTCAGCTGAAGATCAGACCACATTTTATGAGTAATTAATGCGGAAAATTAATGCAAAGGGTTCCAAAATCTCTCTTGCAGTTGTATTGGGTCAAACTGCTTTGCTCTGTTTGGCAGTTCCAGTCAAAAATCACCTTTCGGTGTGGTGATCCCTGCATTAGTTACTGAACAGGGTGTATGTTGTTCAACAGTTCTACATAAAGTAGCCACCTGGATCAGGTGCTAGTCCTTATGCTGGCAATCTGGTCCAATAAGCCCCCTTTTAGTGTTTTAATATATCTTCTTGGGGCAGGGGAGTTCAGAGCACATTATTCCTCTTTCCTCCCCCCCCCCTCCCCAATCAGTACTCTCCCTGTCACAAATATGCCAAACCCTGCAACAATTCCAGCTCCTTGTGACATCCCAAAGGATCAGCTTATCACCTCATCAATCCTTGGTTTGCCTCAACTGCTGGCCATCTTTCCTCTGCTCCCGAAGACAAATTTACTTCTGTGCTTTCCTCACTGCGCAGAGAATGATATATCCAGGGGATCTGTGATAGATCTCAGACAGCTGCAGGCCCATGACTGAAGCAGGTATTTTATTGCCCTCTCATCAGCAGAGAAGAATTGCTGTTTTCACTAGTGGCTGAATCTGCAACCGAAGGCCATAAAAATGAGAACAGTCACTAGTAAATGTAGTATATCAAATAAAGTCAGTTTTCCTAGCGAGTGATTAACGCATGGTTGATACAGAAAGCACGGGTACATCTCAGGGAATTCATAAAGAAATAGATGAAAAAAATCATGGATATTGGATATTTTGGAACAAAATATTTTATATTTTGAAACATAACTGTAATTAAAAATAAACTTAGTGAAAATTAAATAATCTCCTTTGGCAAAAGTTTTGCAATCCTGTTTAAAAAAACAGTGCCAGAGTTGGATCTGAACCGAGCTTCAAGTTCAAGTTCATAGTCATTCATCCATACACATGTATACAGCTAAATGAAACAATGTTCCTCTGGGAACAAAGTGCATAAATAACATAGTACTTACATTACATACTGTGCATAAAATAATATGAACTGATACTAAAAAATTCTGTAGAAATACAGGTTGACAGAAAGTGTATATGACCATAAAACATAAGAGCAGAATTAGGCCATTCAGCCCATCGAGTCTGCTCCACCATTCCATCGTGGCTGATTTATTATCCTTTTCAACCCCGTTCTCCTACTTTCTCCCCATAATGTTTGACACCCTTGCTAACCAAGAACCTATCAACCTTTGCTTTAAAAATACCCAATGATTTGGCTTCACAGCCATCTGTGGCAATTAATTCCACAGATTCAACACCATTTGGCTTAAGGAATTCCTCCCCATCTCTGTTGTAAAGGAACATCCTTCTATTATGAAGCTATATATGACATAGTTAAGTATACAGTAGTATAATGTTACTGGTGCTGTCATAAATAATGAGTACTGGATGGTAACAGAGTGTACAGAACTCTTTCAGCCTGGGTGAGGAACCCAGCCCAGCAGTCCTTGTTCTTAGACTGTGCTACCTCCTGCCTGACAGTGGGTGATCAAAGAGATCGTGGTATGCTTGGGAGAGGTTCTGGACAATGCTGAGGGATCTGCGAACTCAGCATTTCTGCTGTGTATCCTGGGCTGGGGTGGTTGACGAGAGAGAAACCCTGATGATTCTCTCAGCGCTCCTCTCAATTGGTTGCCAGTTCTTGCTTTTCCAATCACATAAGGAGTTATTTCTGAATGCATTGTAAAGCCCATTCCTTTGTACTGAAGGTATACCATAATTGCTTGATGGAAGCTGTCAATCTGTTTGGAAAGCTCATTTGTGTATGATTTGTTGATTATTCATACTAAATTTAAACACCGGCACTCTTTTCCTTTATGCCTTCAGAGTTAACATCCTTCTCGATCTGCGTCTAATGGAATGGCAGTGTAATTACAGAATTCCAAATTTACTTAAGGGAAATTCCACTTAAGAATGTGAAGATCAGTATTGATAATGGAAATTGATAAGTAAGGACAGGCACGAGGAAATCTGCAGATGTTGGAAATTCAAGCAACACACACAAAATGCTGATGGAATGCAGCAGGCCAGGCAGCATCTATAGGGAGAAGCGCTGTTGACATTTTGGGCCGAGACCCTTCGTCAGGACTAACTGAAAGGAAAGATACCAAGGGATTTGAAAGTAGGAGGGGGAGGGGGAAATGCGTAATGATAGGAGAAGACCGGAGGGGGTGGGATGAAGCTAAGAGCTGGAAAGGTGATTGGCTAAAGTGATACAGAGCTGGAGAAGGGAAAGGATCATGGGACGGGAGGCCTAGGAAGAAAGAAAGGGGGAGGGAAGCACCAGGGGGAGATGGAGAACAGGCAGAGTGATGGGCAGAGAGAGAGAGAATAAAGCAAACAACTAAATATGTCAGGGATGGAGTAAGAAGGGGAGGAGGGGCATTAATGGAAGTTAAAGAAGTCAATGTTCATACCATCAGGTTGGAGGCTACCCAGCCGGTATATAAGGTGTTGTTCCTCCAACCTGAGTTTGGAATCATTTTGACAGTAGAGGAGGCCATGGATAGACATATCAGAATGGGAATGGGACGTGGAATTAAAATATGTGGCCACTGGGAGATCCTGCTTTCTCTGGCGGACAGAGCGTAGGTGTTCAGCAAAACGGTCTCCCAGTCTGCGTCGGGTCTCACCGATATATAATAGGCCACACCGGGAACACTGGACGCAGTATACCACACCAGCTGACTCACAGGTGAAGTGTCGCCTCACCTGGAAGGACTGTCTGGGGCCCTGAATGGTGGTGAGGGAGGAAGTGTAAGGGCAGGTGTAGCACTTGTTCCGCTTACAAGGATAAGTGCCAGGAGGGAAATTGGTGGGAAGGGATGTAAGGACAAGTCAGGACAGGATAAGGTTTGAATATATCCTGTGTTCACTGAACGAAATAGTCACAGACATTTCACTCATTTAAGTAGTCTTCTCTCTCATGATTCCCTACCCATAGTCGCATTGCAAGTTGTCTGGTCCAAAATATCTAATAGTTATAAATTTGATCTTACTTTTTCATTCTCCCTCATGTATTTTTGACTCTGTAAAATGTGCTATACTGTCCATGTCCAGATTCATTATGATCATATGTTCTACATTCCAACCAATCTGGGGAAAGAGGTTTCTGCTGAATTTTCTATTGGATTTACTAGTGACCATTTGTATTCCCATGGCCTGTGCAAGTGTGTGTATCTGCATGTATGTTTCTAAATCTTGCTCTTTTCTAGGTCCATTATTTGAGAATGGAGCTGCATCCTGTCCAAGATTTCATTTCTTCCCCCGTTTTGTTAGATCGATACCTGGTGAGTAATGATGATGTTACTGGTCAAATTACTTGAGTGTGATTTTAACAAGAAATACGCTGTGCAGTTTGCTTGATGTGATGCACAAAGATAACATTCATAGTCAAAACCTCAAAGCAGAACGACCTATTTATGAATCAATACTTACTTATTATCTATATACAACATTTGTATATTAGGATGGGTTTTCTCATACATTAGGACTCTGGTATTAACTTTAAAATCTTATGGCAGTGTTTCCTTATCCCCAATAAGACAACCTGCCTTGTACAAACTTCCTGCACCTTTGGGCTTTTTGAATAAAGAGCAGTCCACTACCGTAGTTTAATCATAACTAAAATTCAGAACATTGTCAGTTTGCCTTAAAGACTTTTTATCAGTTTCATCCAAATGAATGTCTTTCCATAATTAAATAAAGGTGCCATTTTACTTCTAGCAGAGGGATTCTCAAGAATATTCTCCGTACAATACAAAATTAATCAGTATATTAACAGGACTTGGCAGGGTAGTTATATGTGTGATATTTCGGCCATCTTAATTCAAGATTGTCCAAGATTCAAGATAGTTTAAGCAACACACACAAAATGCTGGTGGAACGCAGCAGGCCAGGCAGCATCTGTAGGAAGAAGTACGGTCGACGTTTCAGGCCGAGACCCTCCGTTTTCGAGCTTCTCAATTTAGATTCAGGATTCGGTTTCGAGCTTCTCAATTTGGACCTTCTGAGGATCCCAGCTACTCTCATTTAATTGACTAGTTGGCTTCAAGATAGTTCACTGTTATTTCCAGTCCACAAGTGCAAAGGAGAACGAAGTTATTATTACTCCAGATCTGATCCACAGTCCTCCACAACATCTGCTCCACAGTTCCTGTTAGCACCTGTGCACCACAAGGCTGTGTGCTGAGCCCCCTGCTCTGCTCACTTTGCACTTACGACTGTGAGGCTAAGCACAGCTCCAATGCCATATGTAAGTTTGCTGTCAGTGTCATTGGCCAAGTCATAGGTGGTGATGAATCAGCATATGGGGGGGGGGGGGGAGATGAATAATAAATATACTTTGAACCTTGAACTCTGCCAAACTTTCGAAGTGTGTATATATTATACAACCTTGAGATCTATTACAGGCAGCCACAAAAAAAGAAACACAAAAGAACCATTAAAAAAAATAGAAGACAGACAAGCTTCCAATGTGCAGAGAGAGAAAAGCAAAATAAATCATGCGAACATTGAAAGTAAGCAAGTAGCATTTAGAATAAAACTGAGTCCTCAGACATGAAGCCCAGAGAAGGCCACAGCCTCAGCCTCACGCCCAAAGCATGGAGCAGGCCTCAGCCTCAGACCCGAAGCCGGGAGCAGGCCACACTCTCAGCCTCAGACCTGAAGCCTGGAGCAGGCCTCAGCCTCAGACCCGAAGCCGGGAGCAGGCCACACTCTCAGCCTCAGACCTGAAGCCTGGAGCAGGCCTCAGCCTCAGACCCGAAGCCGGGAGCAGGCCACACTCTCAGCCTCACGCCCAAAGCCTGGAGCAGGCCTCAGCCTCAGACCCGAAGCCGGGAGCAGGCCACACTCTCAGCCTCAGCCTCTGCCCCAGACACGAAGCCCGGAGCAGGCCACTGCTTCAGCCTCAGACACGATGCTGTCCAAGTTGCATGCCATCTTGGACAATAACTCCCATCCACTCGACACGCTGTCTTTTCACAGCAACCTTTCATGCAATGTCAGCAAGACCATGGAGCTGATTATTGTCTCCAGAAGGAAGGAGCTGTAGGTCTAAAGCCAGTCCTCATCTGGGGATCAGAGGTGGAGATCTGATAAATTCCTCAGGGTTATCATTTCAGAGGATCTATCCAGGGCCCAGCACATCAGTGTCAAAGAAAGCACAGTAGCATCTTTATTACCTGAGAAGTTTGTGTAGATTCGACACGACATCTTAAACGTTGACAAACATCTATAGATCTGTGGTGGAGAGTGTATTGACTGGCTGCATCACCGCCTGATATGAAAACACTAATGCCCTTGAATGGAAAATTCTACAAGAGGTAGTGAATTTGGCCCAGACTATCACAGGTAAAGTCCTCCCCACCATTGAGTACATCTGCAAGAAATGCTGTCGCAGGAAAGCAGTATCCATCATCAAAGATCCTCACGACTCAGGCCATGTTCTGTGATGCCATCAGGAAGGAGGTACCGGAGCCTCAGCACTCACATCACCACGTTTAGGAGCAGTTATTACCATTCAACCATCAGACTCTTCAGCCAGTGAGGATAACCTCACTCATCTTCACTCACCCCAGCACTGAACTGTTCCCATATCCTAATGGCTCACTTTCAAGGACTCCGCATCTCATGTTCTCGATATATATTGCTTGTTTGTTTATTTATTATTATTATTATTATTATTTCTTCTTTTTTTGTATTTGCACAGTTTGCTGTCTTTTGCACGTTGGTTATTTGTCCCGTTGGGTGCAGTCTTCCATTGATTCGACTATGTTTCTTAAATTTACTGAGTGTGTCACAAGAAAACAAATCTCAACAACCCTTACATGTACCTTGATAACAAATTTACTTTGAATTTTGAAGCACAAAAAAAACATGATAGGATAAAGAAGACAATAAATATAAGTACATAAAATAGCTTATATACATAGATTGATTGAGGCCAACGAGCGCAAGAGGGCTAGATACATGGATCTTGTTGCAGAATGCTGGAGCAGTGGCTGGAGAGCTCGCTGTGAGCCAGTCGAAGTTGGGTGCCAGGGCTTTACCGGCCATTCATTACAGCGGACTCTTAAACTCCTTGGAGTGAAAGGACTGCAGTGCAGGAGAGCCACCAAGAACATTCTGGAGGCTGCTGAAAAGGCCTGGTGGTGGTTGTGGATCCAGAGGGGGGGGTGGGGTGGGATCCGTGGATTAGTGCACCACTTGGACTCAAGTCGGGGCCTGATCACCCCCGGCTGGGTCGCCCGGACGAGAGTGTCTGATGATTAAAGACCTGATCCCGGGTTCATCACTGAAGACGTGTCCAAGCAGCATCAGAAGGTGTATTCAACAACTCCATGAATTGATGCTGGGCAGGGAATGTCTGTATATAAGGTGACTGACGGGAAATGATAAAGTAGGGCTGGTGGGGTTGTGGAGGAATGGATCAGTGGGTGGAGGCATTGGTCAGCTTTACTGCTTGAGGAAAGTAACTGTTTTTGAGTCTGTTGGTCCTGGTGTGGATGCTACGTAGCCTCCTCCCTGATGGGTGTGGGACAACAGTCCATGAGCCGGGGGATGGGATCCTTCATGATGCTCCTGGCCCTTTACGGGCACCTTTCTATATATATGTCCTTGATGGTGGGTAGGCTGGTGCCAGTGATGCATTGGGCATTCTGGCCTACTTGTAAAGCCTTCCTCTCTGCTACAGTGCAGCTTCTGTACCAGCAGATAGGATGAAATTTCTTCCTTAAGTGTTGCAAATCTTTGGAACTCCGTAGTTGAGAGTACTGGCGACTGAGGGATGATTTTATAGTGTTGTATAAAATCACAGGGGCATTGAAAGGGTGAATACACGCAGTCTTTTACCTTCGGCTGGGGAACCGAGCTAGAGGGCATGGCTTTAAGGTGAGACACGGAACAATCAGTAGGAACGTGAGAGGCAACTTTTTCATCCAGGGACTGGTAAGTTAATGAATGATCAGAGGAAATATTTGAGGCAGGAATAAGAACAACATTTAGAAGAAAAGAAGGCTACATTGAAAGGAAATGTTTATAGGAATATTGATCAAACACAGGCAAATGGGACTACCTAAGAAGGGTGTTTAGCTCTGAATAGATTATTTCGGGTGAAGGTCTGTTTTCGTGCTGTGTGTCTATGGCTGGACAAGGTCAGTTGCTTAGAGAACTGAGAAATGCGTGGATATTTGGATATAAGGAAATCCAGGGTTAATGCAGAAAAGTGGATCTGGGTTGAAAGATCGACTATGCTTATTGAGCACTAAGGGGATGACTTTTCATGGTCACGGGTTTAATATACGGTGACTCCCGACATGGCTGCTTTATGCTGCTCAGGCATTTGTGTTCCGTTTTCTTGTCTTCAGACAGTGGGAAGGAAGTGCTGTCGATGCACCAGGTGTTGCTTTATCTGCTGCGCAGCAACAAGCCCCTCGTTCCTGAGGAGGAGATCGCCAATATGCTGCAGTGGGAGGAGCTGGAGTGGCAGAAGTATGCCGAGGAATGCAAGGGCATGATCGTCACGTATCCCGGCATGGTGCGTAAGTGTGCTGACAGTTTTGTGCGCCACAGCTGTGATAACTACATTTACGATTTCAACAGTCACGTAGGTTTTTAGCAACGTAAAACAGCCATTTACAAAGTTCAAACATTTCCTGCAGGCATTCACGGTAGATACAAAGAAACACAATAGAATCAGTGAAAAACTACAAACAAACACTGACAGCCAATGGGCAAAAGACAAACTGAAAATACAAAAAAAGTTATAATAATAAATACGCAAATAGATAGTGCTGGGAAATTAAGTTGTAGAGTCGTTGAAAGTGAGTCCATAGGCTGTGGAATCAGTTCGCTGTTGAAATGAGTGAAGTTATCCAGACTGATTCAGGAGCCTGGTGTTTGAAGCGTAATAATTGTTCCTGAGCCTGTTAGTGGTTTCCCTTGCTAAAAGTGTATTTATTGTATAAAATCATTCAAAATACATCTTGATTATTGCCAAAAAATGATGCTGAGCTATATTCGGAAATATTAGGGCAGTTTATCATGAATTGGGACAAAGAGCAACTTCCAGGTGAAAAAAGAGTTGGACAGTGGAAATGTTTAGGGAGAGAGTTCCAGAGCTCTATTCAAGATTGGGAAACGCTGCAAGCGGTTGTAAACTCACCTAGTTCCAATATGAGCACTAGCCTCCTAGCATCAAGGACATCTTCAAAAGGCATCGTCTCAGAAAGGCGGCATCTATTACTAGGGACCTGCTCCACCTAGGACTTCTTCTCACTGTACTGCTGCCTCAGAGCAACAAGTTTAATGACATAAGTCAGTGATAATAAATCTGATTGTGATTCTGAGTTCAGGCCATTGATAGCGAGGGGGTAGCATTCAGAGATGAGTCGATTTGAAGCAAAAATTTCTCATGAAAGTCAGCATCAGTGATGTTTGAAGATTTAATTTTGGTTATAACATCTGGGATAACACCCATCTTCTTTGAAATGGCAGATGTGGGATTTTTTTTTCTCTCGTCATCTTTGCATCTTCAGGGTGCGGTAGTTAGAAGTGGCTTCAGTGAAGTGCACTGGAGTGTCAGCCGAAAATAGTTTTGTGCACTGCTGTGGCTGTAAAATCCACAAATTTTTGATTGAGAAGTGAGTGTGCCACCCATCAAGCTACAGCTGATGTTAAGAGGGCAGAATGGTATGAAGCCTGCTGATGCCCACGGATGCTGTCAACTGATTTTGTCTTTGGAAAGTGTTGCTTCTCCCTTGACGCACAGCCGGGTGATGTGAATTGACGTGTGCTGTGAAATGTGTCCTATGGTGTTGATTTTGTTGTGGCATCTCCTTCGATGCAGCTAAGCCCCACCTTGAATAAGATGCTGTAATTGTGGCATGGCTACTGGCTTCTGCTTCAGTTGTAGTCATTTCTGACCAGGCCCCACCCGGAAAGGAAACCTTCAAGCTTTCTTACAGAATTGAACTTGGTATCATCAGCACAACAAAAGGAATAGATCACAGAGAGAACTTATTTCATATTTAAATGAGATAAAAGCAGATTTTTGATCTGTGTATTCATGTCTTCTTCATATCCCGAATTGATGTATAAGATCTATCCATCTCATTGACAGTTAGCAACTGGAGCAGCATCTATTAACATTTGTGGAAGAAAGTTCTAAATTTCGACCATCCTCTGCATGGAAATTTCTTTTGAAACTCCTGCAGCAAGTTTCTGTATAATAACCTAATATTTTAGACTTTACAACCAAAAGAAATAGTTTCTGTCAATCTTATAGCTCAGTTGCTTGATGTTGTAAATAAAATGAATATTTGAAGCTGGCATGGTAGTGCGGTGGTTAGCACAAACCTTGACAGTACAGTGACCGGGGTTCAATTCCCACCGCTGCCTGTAAGGAGTTTGTACGTTGTCCGTGTGACCACGTGGGTTTCGTCCTTCTGCTCTGGTTTCCTCCCACAGTCCAGAGGCATGCCGGTTGGTAGGCTTCTTGGTCATTGTAAATTGGGAAATTGCTGGGCGGTGTGGTTCGAGGGGCCAGAGGGCCAATTCCATGTTGTAGCTCAATAAGTAAGTAATGACGGTGGCCCTCGGAAAATATTATTCATTTTTCGAGGACCAGAGCTCTTTTGAGGTACGTCTTCTTTGGGGTGCACGTTCCGATCAGCAAGTGTAACAGAAGCTAACTCAGTCAATAAGAGGCTTGAAAGTGAGACTTGTACTGCACCAAACGATTGAAACAAATAGATCTTTAAGCAAAGTTAGACAAGTACACAAGGAGGTAATAACTACATTTCTAGAATCAGGCCAAGAGGGTGTGAGAGAAGGTCTAATATAATACCTCAGTATCAGTACAGATTTTTTAAATATTTATTTGTTATGGGATGCGAACATTACTGGCAATATTGCCGTTTTTGGCTGAGCATAAAGGTATTTAACTGTCAAGGATGCTGGGTGGAGTGTCCTGCAATTAATTACAGAATACGTGCAAATGAATTATGTAATCATTTTCTTTTGAAGATTCTATTGTCATTTATGTTTAAGAACGAGAATTTATTTGGAAAGCTGTTTTAGTTTTGAGGTATTAAATGTGTTGAATAAACTCTTCCCATATAGATATTGATTGTAACTGACGTTTTTATGACAAACTCTGCCATCTTCATCATCAGTTATAATTAAAGTGTGTACCCGGTTGGAAGCCCGAGAGGAGTTTATTCATCATGTGCACCAGGAAAGCATTAGATCCCTTTTTTGTATTAAATGTGTGTTCTTTTGCAGAACTGGTATATGTGTTTGTTTTCATAAAAATATTTCCATATTTTTAGTCCTTAAAAGGACTTCAATCTGGCTCACTCACACCATAATCAATTGGACATTACTCACATCAAACAAAAATACCACTCCAGATTTCCTTTTGAGCAGGTTAGGTTGAGCACATGTCTAATGTATGAAGTGGGGGAAAGTTTGCTTTGCATTTTTAAAGGTATGTTTCGGTTACATCTGGAGAACTGTATACAGTTCTGAATGCTGACCCTTAAGTAGTTCATAATTGCCCAGGAATGAGCGGAACACCTGAACTCCCAGGGGTTACACAATGACAAAAGTTTGCAGAAATCAGTCTGATATTCTCTGCAATATGGAAAGTTCAGTAGATTATGTTTTGAAAAAATCGATAAGGGAAATAGGATCTGGGAGTCAAGGATAGGGTAAAATACGCTCAATCTGGCCATTTGGAAGAGAAGGTGGGAAGTACTTCTTTAGCCAAAGTACATTAGAAGTGTGGAGATCATCCATAAAGTGCACCAGATACATAAGGAAATGATTGCTTGTGTTTCATTGGGTATATTTATAAATATTCCCATTGTTTTTCCTTAATGTGTCCAGTAATGTAATACAGTGAGAGCTATGGTTTGAGATGTACAACAGCAATGATTTGCACTTGTATAGCACTAAGGTGCTCTACAGGAGTGTTATCAAATTTAATGTTCAAATTTAATGAGAGTGGGTTTAAAGAGTGTCTTGAGAAGATTGAGAAGATTGAGAGACGATGGTTGAGGGAGGGAGAGGAGGCCTTGGTAGCTGAGGCAAAAGGCTCAGATTTCAGCACTGCAGTTACCCTAGAGGGTTAAAAGGCTCAAAGTGACTAATGAGACATGCAGGGATTTGTAAACCAGAGTGAGTTTTTAAATGGAGTAACTCAAGGGGTAAAGCATGCACTGTTAATGGTGTGAGTTTAAACAAGACAGAGTTTTTAGTCACTAGTGAAGGTAGAGAAGAATGAGGATTACCATATAATAGATTACACAGACTTAGTGTTTCAATAACCAGGTGAATCACGTACTAAAGCACGTACTGCAAAGAAAAGTAACATCAGATATGGCTCCTTGTTAGACTTGAGTGAGTCATTTTCTGTGCTAAGTTATTTTATGTCAGCTGTAAGGTTAATAAGCAACATAATTTTGTGAAGTTTTCATTTATGAATTTTTGTTATTTATCAAATGCCTGTTTAATCTTGGCTCTGTTAACAGAAGCCCAGCTCTGTTCGCATTGACCAGTTGGACCGGGAGCAGTTTAACCCTGAAGTCATCACTTTTCCAATCATAGTGCATTTTGGGATTCGGCCTGCTCAGCTCAGTTACGCCGGGGACCCACAGTAAGTTGTCCTCTTCGCACAAACGCAGAATGCATGTAGTGTGTGACTTGAAAATCTGAAATAATAGCACTTAGGGAGGATGACATGAACTAAAAATTCAGTTCTGACATAAAGTCAGGCAGTCTGTACTTTTAGAAGATTCTCCAATATTGTGCAACTAATCGAGGATGAATTTTTATCTCCTGGAAATGTGAAGAATGACTGTTCAGCTTGTTCAAGTCAAGTCAAGTTAAGTCACTTTTTATTGTCATTTCGGCCATAACTGCTGGTAGAGTACACAGTAAAAACGAGACAATGTTTTTCAGGACCATGGTGCTACCTGAAACAATAGAAAAACTACACCAAACTATGTGAAAACAACACAGAAAAAAACTACACTAGACTACAGACCTACCCAGGACTGCATAAAGTGCACAAAACAGTGCAGGCATTAGAATAAATAATAAACAAGACAATAGGCACAGTAGAGAACAGTAAGTTGGTGTCAGTCCAGACTCTGGTTATTGAGGAGTCTGATGGCTTGGGGGAAGAAACTGTTACATAGTCTGGTGGTGAGAGCCTGAATAATTCAGAGCCTTTTCCCAGATGGCAGGAGGGAGAAGAGTTTGTATGGGGGGTGCGTGGGGTCCTTCATAATGCTGTTTGCTTTGCGGATGCAGTGTGTAGTGTAAATGTCCGTGATGGCAGGAAGAGAGACCTCGATGAGCTTCTCAGCGGACCGCACTATCCACTACCGGGTCTTGCGGTCCGAGATGGTGCAATTTCCGAACCAGGCAGTAATGCAGCTGCTCAGGATGCTCTCAATACACCTGTGCAGGCTCTTCTGATCAGCAGCCCGTCAAACCATATCCCAGCACTGATAGTCCTTTTCTCCAAGAACTTACTGATTTCCTTTTTGAAGGCTGCCATTGAATATGAAATCACCACTCTGTCAGTGGGTATGCTTCAAATTCAAGCCACATCTTGCAATTAGAATAGCTTTTTCTCCGTGTTGCCACAGTTGCTTGCCTAGAGAACGGTGGAAGCAACTCCAATACCTGTACCTGTGCAATCCTGTACGTTAGCAGGACCATTGATAAGGTCCTGTATGGTAGGCTTGTCTGGAAGGTCAGATCACATGGAATCCTGGGAGAGCTAGCTCACCATTGGCTCAATGGTGTGAAGCAAAAGGGTGACTGTGGAAGGATGTTTCTTGAACTGGAAGCCTGAGACTAGTGGTAACGGTGGTACGATCATTTATATAAATGATTTAGATGAAAATGTGCAAGGTACGGTTCGTAAGTTTGCAGATGACAGGAGAGTAGGTTGTATCTTAGTGAGGAAAGTTACCAAACATTACAGAGGGATCTTGATTATCTACTGTAGGTAAGTGGGCTGAGGATTGGGAAATGGCTTTCAATTTGAATAAGTGCCAAGTTTGGCATTTCAGGAAGGGTAGAATGTTTAGTACTGTGTAAGAGTATTAGGCACCCGAGCACACATGAGTCTGTGACAAGGGCATTGTCTGCATGCGAGTACCATCCTTTGTAGGTGTAGTCCCACACAACTTCTTGATTTGGAACTATATCATGGCCCTTCATCATCACAGGGCCTAAATCCTGGAAATCCCTGTGCAACATCACTATGACAACTCCTCACCATGAGAATGGCAGTGGTTCAAGAAAGCAGTTCATCAGCATCTCTCCCTCTCTCCCTCCCTCTCCCCCTCCCTCTCCCTCTCCCTCTCCCTCTCCCCTCTCCCCTCTCTCTCTCCCCTCTCCCCCCCCCTCTCTCTCTCTCTCTGTTTGTCCCTCTCCCTCTTCCTCTCTCCTCAGTGTCCAAAAGTTAATCTCATTCTCCCGTCATTTTAAAGTGACAGTCCACAGAAAAAATGAACCCTATGGGTACATAACACTTTGTTTAGCGTCATTTGTGTAAGCTTACCTTCCAACTTGCCCCCTTCATTAACGTGGGCTTACTCTTCCGGGTGCACCATCATGAGCCGTGTCTCAGTCATCTACTCTGCTTATTGACATGCAGAAGTTTCAGATCCGGTAGCATCTCTTCAATTCTTAGCGTTTGCAAATCCTTTTTTGACTTTGCCTCTGTAGAGCTCCAAATATAATCTCCTCCAGCCCAATATCCCTCCGTGATCTCGGATCTCTTCCAGCGGCTGTTTCGTCCTGTTTTAGTTGTTCTGGCATTGTTGGGTGTACCTGCAGCAGACTCAGTGCTCAGCTTTGGAAAGCCCTCACTAAACCCCTCTAACTCTTCTACAACTAAAATATTGTGTGCAAGATTTAACAATGTTAATGCCTTTGAGCAATTTCATTTCCAAAAGCAAAAAAAAAAAATCTGCCTTTCTTAATTTGGAGTGAAGCAAAAAAAAAATTCTTGGAGTTAATTTGCCGTAAGTATTTGTGCTCCCTTCACTCAGACCTTTTAGAGTTATCGTGGATCGTTGTACCAAGTAGGGTAGTATTCTTTCAGATACTTACAATCAAAGCAGTTTCTCGCATAGATGTTGTCTATAAAGTGCCTACTACACTCTGTGTGAGGACATGGAAGAAAAAGGATTGCTATTAGAAAACTGAGCAACATATATTCCTAATTTTAAAGGAACAAAACACCAAATGGTGCAAAAATTACTTATTTCTAATACGAGCATCGTGGGCATGCTATATTGGCTCTGGAATGTGTGGCAACGCTTGTGCCCTGCCCCCAGAACATCCTTTAGGTGTGGTTACTGTTAGTGCAAACAACACATTTCACTGGATGTTAACATGTAGATGTGATAAATAAATCTGAATGTGTTGTTAGGATTAATATATTTTTGACTATGTTTGCCAGCAGGGAATCACAAGCTTCTTTGTGGTGAATCAGTTTGATAAATCTTTCCTGTAATATCTCTTAAAATGACTTCACAATCGGTTTATGATATGCACAGATTTGGTGAGGTTTAGGCAGGCTTTACACAGACAAATAAAACTTCTGTTAAATGTAATGTACTTTAAAAAATGCCACTTGGTAATTGTGTTACTTCACCCAGAGGTGGCAGCAGTGTTTCAGAAAGTCCAAAGAGCATCTATATGTTATGCAATTGTCAGTGAATTCAGTGTTAATCTTTAGATAATTAAAACTTGTTTGGAATTCATGATGGTAATTTATAGTACGATTTGATACCCATTGCTTCATTTCCCAATCCACCCATCCACTTCACCATGCAATTGGACTTCATCTTTGCAATCCATTCCCATTTGTTATTTTCTACAATGTAAATAATCTCGTTCCCAGTTACTTAACTACCAAGTTGTATTCAAAAATATGAGGTATTAAGGTATTAATTATCTTCCTTTTAGTAATTGATCATATAATTAAGAGGTGCATTCAGAGTAACAAAAAGGGAGGTTGCAAGTCTGCTAATTGAACACTATAAGTATCTTTCATGAAAGTCAAAACTTGGTAATTAGCTAGTTCATATTTTGGAACTTGTAGTTCATTTGCTTGGAAGTTGCAAAGTTAACATTGCAAAAAAAACCCACATTTATTTACTTGGAAAGTTCACCTAAAAGATTTCACAGAACATTTTTTGAAACAAAAATTGATATCAAGTGTCTGAACAGTTTGTTAAAAGGGAGCTAAGTCTCAAAGAGGGCCAAAAGAGAATCTGAGAGCTTTTGGGAAGGAATTTCAGGGGTTAGGACCCAAAAACATCCAGAATTAGAGCACAAAGACCACCAAGGTATTTAAGGCTGAAGGAAATTGTGCAGCTAAGAAAGTCAAGGATGGATCAAATGGAGTGACATTCACTCTCTGAGGCATTGAAGTTCACAACGTTGACCTACCAATAAGATTTCCATTTCAAATCGCTGAAGAACAACCACTTTGACCTGCAGAAAAGAATAAAAAGACAATTTATAGACAATTACAAGTCCTTCATTGACTTTTTGCATGTGTGCAAGTAATCCAAACAGCAAAAGGAAACAAAATAATCAGCTAAGTCAGTTCATTGCAAATAAAGTGATTTATATGAGAAAGGATGGCAGAAATAATATTTAAGTGATAGCATCGTGTTTTATTGAGCAAGAAGATTTGAGGATTGGGAAGCGGACACTGGATGAGGCAGATGGGCTGCATTCTCAATTTTATTCATTTAATTTTTTTCAGTTTGTTTTGTTTATTAAAGCATAAATCTTGGAGCGCAAAGCCTCTTCAATGACCAAGTCTTATTCACTACCTCCTCCCAAAATCAGATGTGAGAATTCATCAAGGCATCATATCTGGTGAAGGAAAGATCAAAATATCTTTGGACTGTCCATAATTGCCAGACCTGGCTCCCAGCTGTCTGACAGGATGGATTGAGATTGAAGTGAAGTTTGGGGTTGGGAGAGAGGTGAATAAAAAGAGCAGTAGGCTGCTGTATTTTTTTTGGGAGTTGGAATCACAGACATTCAAGAGTCCCGGTGTTTCTTCTTGATGTATCACGGTGGATTGGCTGGTTAGGCTCCTCCAGATGAGGGAAGAGTGATCCAGAGATGCTATATTGTGTCTGTCACTCAACAGGCTCTTAAAATTTACTAATGTACCTAACTTAAGACCATAAGATATAGGAGCAGAATTAGGCCATTTGGTTCATTGATTCTGCTCCACCATCCCATCATGGCTGATCCAATTTTCCTCTTAGCCCCAATCTCCTGCCTTTTCCCTGCATTCTTTTATGCTCTGACCAATCAATAATCTATCAACCTCTGCCTTAAATATACATAAAGACTTGGCCTCCACAGCTACCTGTCTCAAAGAATTCCACAGATTCCCCACTCTCTGGCTAAAGAAATAACTCCTCATCTCTGTTCTAAAAAGGTGCCCCTCTATTCTGAGGCTGTGTCCTCTGGTCTTAGACTCTCCCGCCATGGGAAACATTGTCTCCACATCCACCCTGTCAATGCCTTTCTCCATTCGATAGGTTTCAATGAGGTTCCCCCCCCCCCGCCATTCTTCTGAATTCTAGTGAATATAGACCCAGAGCCATCACCACACTCTTCATATGACAAGCCATTCAATCCTGAAATCATTTTCATGAGCCTGCTTTGAACCCTCTCCAGTTTCAGCACATCCTTTCTAAGATCAGAGGCCCAAAACTGCTCTCAATACTCTAGATGAGGCCTCACCAATGCTTTATAAAGTCTCAACATTACATCTTTACATTACATCAACTTCTGGATTGTCTCCAGTTGCCTGTTTGGAAAGCAGCCCCATTTGTTGACATTTCAAGAGTGGAATGAATGCTAGCAAACAAAAACAGCTCCCAGCCTCTTCCACTCCTTACATTTTTCTTGGAGATAGATGTGGTGAGGATTGTGATGATTTGTATTGTGAATGATAGGAATTCCAATGTGAAAGAGTTTAAGGAAACCTTCAAAGGTCTTTCTCATTGCAATCCTGTGTGTGTGTGTGTGTGGGGGGGGGGGGGGGGGTGTGTGTGTGTGTGTTTGTTTCTCGGGATTTGGTTGGCAGTTTGCATGGAATTATTTGTTACCACAGCATGGTATCGTAACAGTTAGGATAATGCTTTACAGTGCCAGTGGTCAGTGTCAAAATTTCTGTTGCTGCCTGTAAGGAGTTAATGCATTATCCCCATGACAGTGCGTGTTTCCTCTAGATCCTCTGGTTTCTCTCCCCCCCCCCCCCCCCCCCCCCACAGGTTAGCGCTAGTAAGTGGTGGATGTGCTCTGTTGGTACAAGAAGCAAGGCTACACTTTATGGTGACCCCCAGTGCATCCTGGGACTATGTTGGTCTTTGACACAGACAATGCATTTCAATGTATGTTTCAAAGAACATGTGACAAATAAAGCTAATTTTTATACAAAAAATATTTTTTATCCATGAAAATAAATTGGGTGGAATCCTCAAATTATTGTTGGCCGCTATAGGCAAATGCGTAAAGGCAGAGGAGGTAAAGTGGGGTGGGGGGGTTATTCAGTTTCACTCAAGCTGTTCATCCTTTCCAATATTGTGTCATCTCTGTCTCCACTCATTTGACCACCACACCGAACACCTGCTCTGAACCCCTTACATCGAAAATCTATCGATCTTTAAATTTTAACTTGACTCTCAGCAGCTGTAGCCTTTTGTACTTTAGTGAATCTGTTGACATAAACTTAAGAAAAAGAATCCCTTTTGTAAACAGTCATGAATGAAGTCTTGCCAATCTTTAGCTGAAGTAAGTCTGGAGTCAGTGAAGTGTAAGTGTGATTGTTTTGATGACCAAGACACTCAGGAAGTTCTGTTGTTGTTTTAATGAAGAAGTGATGTTTTTTAAACAAATAACATCAGGTTACCTTCTGTTACAATGGCAAAGGAAACCAGTTTCAAGGAGCAACCTAATGATTCAATGCTGATGTTCATGGTACAGGTAGTCTCCAGGTTACCTTGGCATTCTGTTCCTGAGAACTGATCGTAAGCCAAATTTAGCCAAGCTAAGTCAGAAATGAATGAACGCCGTCATTTGGAGTGGATCACTGAAACAAGCATACAGGGGAGCGAGCTGGCCTCACGGACTCTGATCGAGTCTGCCCAGTACTCCATCTCTAATCAGTTTGTGCCAGTTCCTGATTGTTGGCGCTTGTGTGTGGAGGGGGAGGGGAATAAGGCACTTGGGAATGCCCTAATCCCACCCTGTAGAAGCTGTCACCAGCCAACATATGCACCCCTATTTTCCCCGCTGGTCAACCCTATGCTTTTTGTATGTATAGGATATCAAAAGGCCCAGAGTTTATAACCCAAGGAAGACCAGTATAAGGGTGATGAGTGTTTTGGAGATTTGGACCATTACCTTTTGGAGGGTGTTGTCTGACACCAGGTTTATTTTGTTTGTGTGTGTGTGTGCGTGTGTGCGCGCTTGTGTTAGGGGAGGGGATGTGCACTGTTGGAAGAAAAGCAGGAGAAACAAATTTGTTGGAACCTGATTTTGCTGTGTGCTTCCTTTGTGCAATTATACAGTTGAATTCAATGTATATTTTTTATCAAAGTATGTGTACTATATACAGCAGTGAGATTCATCTCCTTACAAGCCTGTTAGTTGCAGGCCTCAGCCTCAGTTCAGTGCAGAGATGAGTAATCCTTGCCACACAGTGAACTGAACGCCGGCTTGTACTCGCCTCTGGCCCTGACACTCTGATCCTTTTTTGTCTGGTTCGGTACTTAAATCGGCCAAACATCAGCTCATTCCTCGCTCTAAGGCCTAGACCCTTCTCCTGTGATACGGTCTTCTGTCCGGTCCGCACTGCCTCAATTTGGCCCATACGCGACCCTTCAAATCTAGCGCAGCGCTTAGATTGGGTAATATCAGCTTGTTCCTCACTCTTGGGTCTGGGCCCTGTCGCCTCAGTTCTGCCTCTCCTTGACTCGCCCAGCCTCGGATCTGCTACTTCAAATTGGCTCCCAAGTCTGCTCCAGCAATGGTAAATCTTTGAAATTCTCTGCTTCAGTCATTGAATATATTTACGTAGGAAATGAGTAGATGATACTGGGCATTGTGGGAAGCAGGGATTGCAGGGTTCCCTCGTGGCACAGGATCATGGAGTAGTACGGCATGATGAGGTAGGCCTGTCAGCCCGGTTTTCCATATCCACTGCCTACTCCCATCTTTCTGCATTTGGCCCTCTAAACCACTCCGAGCCTTGTACTGGCTTTTAAATGTTGCTGACGCGCCTAACTCAACCACTATTTCTGGTAGTACATTGAAATTCACATCACCCTTTGTGGAGGAAGCTGCCCCTAATGTCCCCTTTAAATCCCTCACTTCTGATCTTAACTTGTACCCTTTTATTTTTAGCGACCTATCCCTTGGAAAAATACTGGGCTTTCACCCTGTTCATGCCCTTCATTATCCTGAATGCCTCTGTCAGGTCACCCCTCAGTGTCCTGTGTTCTGGGGAATAAAAAGTAGCAGTCTGCAAGCTTTTGTTGTCACTCAGGCCACCAAGTCCAGGCAACATCCTAGTAAATCTTTTCTGCACCCTTTCTACTTCGGCAACATCTTTCCTAAAACAGGGAAAGCCTTTCGAAGTCCACCTGCAGCCTGACCAAGGTCTTATGTAACTGCAACATGAGTTCCCAATTCCTATACTCTGGGCTTTAATTGATGAGGCCAGCATGCCAAATACCTTCTTTACCACTTGGTACTTACCACAAAAGTAGTGGCTACAACCCAGTTTATCACGTGTGAAGCATCCTTAGCATTGAGCATTTACTCAGAGTGCTGTCGCAGGAAAGCAGCATCCATAATCAAGGACTCCCCACCATCCGTGCCATGCTCTCTTCTCGTTGCTGCTTTCAGGATGAACATACAAGACCCTGAGAGCCCTCTCCGCCAGGTTCAGGAATAGTTATTACCCCTCAACCTTAAGGCTTTTGTACCAGAGGGGATAACTTCACTCACCTCAATACTGAACTGTTCCCACAACCCATGGACTCACTTTCAAGTACTCTTCTTCACGTTCTTGATATTTATTTTTTATTTTATTATTATTATTATTTCTATCTTTATCTCTTTGTATTTGCAGAGTTTTTGCTTTGCACATTGGTTGTTGTCTGTCCTGTTGGGGGTGGTCTTTCATTGATTCTGTTGTATTTCTTGCATTTACTGTGATCGCCCATGGTAAAATTAAGCTCGGGGTTGTTTATAGTGACACGTTTGTACTTTGATAATAAATTTACTTTGAACTACCTACCTGTGATGTTACCGTCAGTGAAATATGCACTTGCATTCCCAGGTCCTTCTGTTCGATAAGCCACAACAAGATTGTTGCACATCGTTGTATAAGTGTGGCAGTTCTGTGGGCAGAAACACTTTGTTATTGAGAGGGGTTAGCTTAGAATGGCCAAACTGGTTCAAGATGGCACTAACTCATCTAACCTTGTGTTACAACAATGGTGTGCAGAAATATACAGCAGCAGAAGACCATGAAAGTACACTCAGTGGCCACTTTATTAGATTCGAGCGGTACCTAAAGTGGCCACTAGGTGGATGCCTTCTTTTGTAAGAGTAATAAATGGTTCCCTTGTTCGATAAAATGAATGCTTGACCTCACAACCTACCTTTTTATGATCTTGCACTCTGTTGTTTTCATGACCTGCACTTTCTCTGTGGCTGTTACACTTTGTTACACTCTGCGTTGTTATTTTACCTTGTACTACCTGGATGCACTGTGTAATGATCTGATCTATATGAAGAGTATGCGAGGCAGGCTTTTCACTGTACTTCAGTACACGTGATGATAATAAACCAGTTCCGATCCCACCAGTGGAATGCTCCTAAGGAGCGTGGAACTCGCAGGCACAAAGTTGATGAGACTTGGCTGGGTGACGAATATTTTTGTGTAATTAGTTCTCATCTTTCTGTCCGCTGTTGCATTCTGTGGATCATATCGAGATCTTGCTCTTCTTTGCCCTCCCTTTGCTCCCTGACAAGCTGCCACTAGTCATTGTGAATTGAGCTCGAATTTCTCAGTTACCCATTTCCCTGCTGCTAATAATCAAAACCTTGCTGATTTGTGCAGTTGCCGTGTATCCTGATGGCCTGGCTTCTGACACGTTCACTTGTCAACAATGCCTAAGTGCTTTGTACAAAGCCCCTCGCAAACTTTGAATTGTAAGACCTTTTGGCTTCCTGTCTAGTTGTGGAGAGCGTTGGTCCGACAGTGTAGCCAGTTTATGCTCAATGTATTCCATTCCTCATCAAGCAGTTGCTGCAGATATACACCCAGTGCTCATTTTATTATGTAAAAGTTTGGGCACCCCTGGTCAAAATTTCTGTTACTGTGAATACCTAAGTGAGTAAAAGATGAACTGATTTCCAAAAGGCATAAAGTTAAAGATGACACATTTCTTTAATATTTTAAGCAAGGTTACTTTTTTATTTCCATCTTTTACAGTTTCAAAATAACAAAAAAGGAAAAGGGCCCAAAAAGTTTGGGCACCCTGCATGGTCAGTACTTAGTAACACCCCCTTTTGGCAAGTATCACAGCTTGTAAACACTTCCTGTAGCCAGCTGAGTCTTTCAATTCTTGTTTGGGGGATTTTCACCCATTCTTCCTTGCAAAAGGCTTCTAGTTCTGTGAGATTCCTGGGCTGACTTGCATGCACTGCTGTTTTGAGGTCTATCCACAGAATTTCGATGATGTTTAGGTTGGGGGAATGTGAGGGCAATGGCAAAACCTTCAGCTTGCACCTCTCGAGGTAGTCCATTGTGGATTTTGAGGTGTGTTTAGGATTGTTCTGTTGTAGAAGCCATCCTCTTTTCATCTTCAGCTTTTTTACAGACAGTGTGATGTTTGCTTCCAGTATTTGCTGGTATTAAATTCATTCTTCCCTCTACCAGTGAAATGTTCCCCATGCCACAGGCTGCAACACAAGCCCAAAGCATGATCGATCCACCCCATGTTTAACAGTTAGAGCGGTGATCTTTTCATGAAATTCTGCACGCTTTTTTCTCCAAACATACCTTTGCTCATTGCAGCCAAAAAATTCTATTTTAACTTCATCAGTCCACAGGACTTGTTTCCAAAATACATCAGGCTTGTTTAGATGTTCCTTTGCAAACTTCTGACAGTGAATTTTGTGGTGAGGAATCAGGAAAGGTTTTCTTCTGATGACTTTTCCGTGAAGGTTATATTTGTGCAGGTGTCGCTGCATAGTAGAACAGTGCACCACCACTCCAGAGTCTGCTAAATCTTCCTGAAGGTCTTTTGCAGTCAAACGAGGGTTTTGATTTGCCTTTCTAGCAATCCTACGAGCAGTTCTCTCGGAAAATTTTCTTGGTCTTCCAGACCTCATCTTGACCTCCACCGTTCTTATTAACTGCCATTTCTTAATTACATTATGAACTGAGGAAACGGCTACCTGAAAATGCTTTTCTATCTTCTTATAGCCTTCTCCTGTTTTGTGGGCATCATTTATTTTAATTTTCAGAGTGCTAGACAGCTGCTTAGAGGAGCCCATGGCTGCTGATTGTTGGGACAAGGTTTGAGGAGTCAGGGTATTTATAAAGTTTTGAAATTTCCTAACGATGATTGTGAACAAGCCATAGCCCTAACAAGCTAATTAAGGTCTGAGACCTTGATAAAAGTTATCAGAGAGCTCAAATCTCTTGGGGTGCCCAAACTTTTGCATAGTGCTCCTTCCCTTTCTTTCACTCTAAAATTGTACAAGACAAAAATAATACACTAATCTTGCTTAAAATGTTGAAAAGAATGTTTCATCTTTAACTTTATGACTTTTGGACATCAGTTCATCTTCTACTCACTTAACTATTCACAGTAACAGAAATTTTGACCAGGGGTACCCAAACTTTTGCATGCCACTGTACACCTGAACACCTACTCGTTAATGTAAATATCTAATCAGCCAATCATGTAGCAGCAACCCAGTGCATAAAAGCATGCAGGCCTGGTCAAGAGGTTTAGTTCTTCAGACTGAATATCAGAATGGAGAAAAATGTGAACTAAGTGACTTTGGCTTTAGAGTGATTGTTGGTGTCAGATGGGGTGGTTTGAGTATCTCAGGAACTGCTGATCTGGGGTTTTCACACATAGTATTCTCTAGAGTTTACAAAGAATGGTGTGAGAAGCAAAAAAAAACCTCCAGTGAGCCAGTGAGTTTGTGGGTGAAAATGAGGGAGGTCAGAGGAGAATGACCAGACTAGTTCAAGCTGACAGGAAGATGGCAGTAACTCAAATAACTGCCTGCTACAATAGTGGTATGCAGAAGAGCATCTCTAAACACACAACATATCAAACCTTGGGGTGAATAGGCAGCAGAAGTCTACAAACATGCACTGAGACTGAAATATCGATGCGCATTGAAATTCCTAAACTTAAGAGTTGCCAGTGCTGCCACATATCACAATGCAAGTTAGCATAACTAATGATTCGAGGACTTCTTTGAAATAATGTGGCGTGTGGCCACGTGGTTAAGGTGTTGGACTAGTGAAGGTCTGAAGGTCATGAGTTTGAGCCCCAGCCGAGGCAGTGTGTTTTGTCCTTGAGCAAGGCACTTAACCACACACTGCTCTAGTCCACCCAGCTGAAAATGGGTTCCGGCAAAATGCTGGGGGTTAACCTCGCGATAGACTGGTGTCCTATCCGGGGAGGTGTCTCGTATCGTCAGTGGCTTGACACCACGGAAACCGGCATAAGCACTGGCCTGATGAGCCTATAAGAGTAAAGACAGACTTTAACTGAACTTTGGAAATAATAATGCAGAATATGCAATCACTGAGTATAAAGCACTGACCTTGAATCAACAAAGTAGTCCAGAGGAGGTCTTCACTACTTCCAACGTTCATTGGTGGTGTTCAAGTGGTTTCTTGGTCTCTAACACATGGCAAATCTGCAAATCCGATGATCTGAGGATTTGGCCATATTGAAGAAAGAAAAAAAAAACCTTTTTTTAATTTTTCTCTTTAAACATTATATAGGGGAAGTAACGTTTAGAAAATACACAACAGGCTGAAAAAAATAAACACAAAGTACACTGCAGATGCTGTGGTCAAAGCAACACGCACAACACGCTGGAGGAACTCAGCAAGTCAGGCAGCATCTGTGGAAGCGAGCAGTCAATGTTTCGAGCCGAGACCCTTCGTCAGGACTGAAGAGGGAGGGGGCAGGGGCCCTATAAAGAAGTTGGGGGGAGGGTGGGAAGGAGAAGGCTGGTAGGTGCCAGGTGAAAAACCAATCAGAGGCTCTATTAAATTAAAATCTTTCTTTGTCATGTTTATGTTAGGGAATTAACAAAATACATTTTAAAAACATGTATGTAGACTTAAGACCCTCTATGTTGCTAAGCAAGAGTTGACCACCATAATGACCACTGACATCACATAATAAAACATGAGGTACCTGGTAGAATTACATTTGTGTCAGTTCAAATGAACCTATGTAATTTGTCTCTGTACTTTTTTCTTTTTTTTTGCTCTCTTTTGCAGTTCTTATTTATTTTCTTTAAATATACTTATTTTGATGTTGTAGCGATGTGCTACACACAGCGCTGAAATAACGACACGCTGTCGGTAAGTCGTTTCAAGACTAGTTTATTCAAACTTCGCGGCGCTGGCATCTCCGGGCGGAAATGATGTCAGAGGTGCATTACCAAAGTCTCCCCCCGTACGCTGGCTATTTGTGAGCCGGTTCGCCTGCGCAGAAAGTGGGTCGCCACATAACCCCCCCCCAGAACCGGCAATACATCCCCCCAATGTCCACAGTCTGGATCAGCCTCTGTTTGGGAGGTCTGCCTCTGCACCGCGGTGCCTGAACCTCGACCGGCTGCGCCAAGTCCACATGGGCTGGTTTGAGTCGGTCCACCGTGAAAACCTCCTCTCTCCCCCCAATGTCCAGAACGTACGTGGACCCGTTATTGTTGTTCACCTTGAACGGCCCCTTGTACGGCCGCTGTAGCAGTCGGTGACCGGTGTCCGCCCCTTCGTGCAAACACAAACTTACAGTTCTGCAGGTCTTTGGGTACATGGGTCGGGGTCCATCCATGCTGTGAAGTTGGTACGGGGACCAGGTTGCCGAGCCTTTCGCATAGCCTGTCCAGGACTGCTGCGGGTTCTTCTATTTGCCCCCTTGGGGCTGGTATGAACTCTCCTGGGACGACCAGGGTTGCACCGTACACCAACTTGGCCGACGAGGCGTGCAGATCCTCTTCGGGCGCTGTGCGAATTCCAAGCAGGACCCAGGGAAGCTCGTCCACCCAGTTAGGTCCTCTCAGGCGGGCCATGAGAGCCGACTTCAAGTGACGGTGGAAGCGTTCCACTAGTCTGTTCGACTGTGGGTGGTAGAAAGTAGTGTGGTGTAGCTGAGTTCCCAACAGGCTGGCCACAGCCGACCACAGGCTGGAAGTGAACTGGGCGCCTCTGTCGGAGGTAATGTGGGCCGGTACCCCGAAGCGTGCTACCCAGGTTGCAATCAGTGCTCGGGCGCAGGAATTGGTAGATGTGTCGGTGAGCGGGACTGCCTCTGGCCACCTCGTGAACCGGTCTACCATAGTTAGGAGGTACCGCGCTCCTCGGGACACTGGTAGGGGGCCCACGATATCCACATGAATGTGGTCGAACCTCCGGTGGGTGGGTTCGAACTGCTGCGGCGGGGCTTTAGTGTGCCGCTGCACCTTGGCTGTTTGGCACTGCGCGCATGTTCTGGCCCATTCACTGACCTGCTTGCGAAGTCCGTGCCACACAAACTTGCTGGAGACCAGCCGGACGGTTGTCCTGATAGATGGGTGCGCCAAACCGTGTATGGAGTCGAAAACTCGCCGCCTCCAGGCTGCCGAGACAATGGGGCGAGGTTGGCCGGTAGCCACGTCGCACAGGAGGGTCCTATCACCTGGGCCTACGAGAAAGTCCTGCAGCTGCAAACCCGAGACTGTGGTCCTGTAGCTGGGCATCTCGTCGTCTGCCTGTTGCGCCTCCGCCAGTGCTGCATAGTCCACCCCCAGGGACAGGGCCTGGACAGCTGGTCTGGAGAGTGCGTCCGCCACGACATTGTCCTTTCCCAAGACATGCTGGATGTCCGTCGTGTACTCAGAGATGTAGGACAGATGTCGCTGCTGGCGAGCCGACCAAGGATCGGACACCTTCGTGAACGTGAAGGTCAATGGTTTGTGGTCCGTGAACGCGGTGAACGGCCTGCCTTCTAAGAAGTACCTGAAATGCCGGATTGCCAGATACAGTGCCAACAGTTCCCGGTCGAAGGCACTGTACTTGAGTTCAGGTGGTCGTAGGTGCTTGCTGAAAAACGCCAGGGGTTGCCAGCGCCCCTCGATGAGCTGCTCCAGCACCCCACGGACTGCTGTGTCAGATGCGTCCTCCGTGAGGGCAGTCGGAACGTCCATTCTGGGGTGCACCAGCATCGTGGCATCTGGCAAGGCTTCCTTGTCTTTAACGAAAGCGGCCGCGGCCTCCTCGTCCCAAGTAATGTCCTTGCCTTTACCCAACATCAGGGTGTACAAAGGGCGCATGATACGGGCTAAACGGTGGTAGAAGTTCACCATACCAACGAACTCCTGTAGGCCTTTGACCGTGTTGGGCCGGGCAAAGTGGCGGATCGCGTCTACCTTGGCGGGCAGAGGTGTTGCCCCGTCTTTGGTAATCCTGTGGCCCAGGAAGTCGATGGTATCGAGACCGAACTGGCATTTGGCCGGGTTGATCGTGAGGCTGAAATCACTCAGGCGGGAGTAGAGCTGGTGGAGGTGGGACAGATGCTCCTGACAACAACTACTGGCTATAAGGATGTCGTCCAAATAGATGAACGCAAAGTCCAGGTCGCGTCCCACCACATCCATTAGCCGCAGGAACGTCTGTGCGGCATTCTTCAGGCCGAACGACATTCGGAGGAACTCGAACAGGCCGAACGGGGTGATAAGTGCTGTTTTGGGGATGTCTTCAGGGTGCACCGGGATTTGATGGTATCCCCGGACGAGGTCTACTTTGGAAAATATTCTTGCCCCGTGCAGGTTTGCTGCAAAGTCCTGTATGTGCGGCACAGGGTAGCGGTCTGGAGTGGTAGCCTCGTTCAGTCTGCGGTAGTCGCCGCATGGTCTCCAACCCCCGGCTGCTTTGGGCACCAGGTGCAGGGGGGAGGCCCATGGGCTGTCGGACCTCCGTATGATCCCCAATTCCTCCATCCTCTTGAACTCCTCCTTCGCCAGTCGGAGCTTGTCTGGGGGAAGCCTTCGAGCATGGGCGTGGAGGGGTGGTCCCTTGGTCAGGATGTGGTGCTGAACCCCATGTCTGGGCATGGCTGCCGTGAACTGCGGTGCCAGAATCGATGGAAAGTCCGCCAGGATTCTGGTGAATTCGTTGTCCGACAGCTTGATGGAGTCCAGGTATGGGGCCGGCTACTTGCCTTCACCCAGGGAGAATGTCTGGAAAGTCTCGGCATGTACCAGTCTTTTCCCTTGCAAGTCGACCAGCAGGCTGTGAGCTCGCACGAAGTCCGCCCCCAGGAGTGGTTGGGCCACGGTGGCCAGTGTGAAGTCCCACGTGAACCGGCTGGCGCCGAACTGTAGCTGCACTGTGCGGGTGCCGTAGGTCTGTATCGTGCTGCCGTTTGCGGCCCTCAGGGTGGGTCCTGGCTTCCTGTTGTGGGTGTCGTACCCTGTCGGGGGCAAGACTCTGATTTCCGCTCCGGTGTCGACCAAGAAGCAACGTCCCGACTGTTTGTTCCAGATGTACAAGAGGCTGTCCTGGTGGCCAGCCGCCATAGTCATTAGCGGCAGCTGGCCCTGGCCCTGGCCCTTGCAGGGCGGGCGACAACGATGGGCTTTTGTGCCCCACTGCTGGTGGTAGAAACACCACTGTTCACTGGCCTCCTCACTCCTGCCTCTTGTGTTGTGTACGCCCCCCTTCCGGGCCTGGTCTGGTTCGCTGTTGGGTGCTTGGCCTGGTAATCTGACCGATGGACGCCACGCTCTCCCTCTTGGCTTTCCACAGCACGTCTGCCCGGGCCGCCACCTTCCGGGGGTCACTGAAATCTGCGTCGGCCAGCAGCAGATGTATGTCCTCGGGCAGTTGCTCTAGGAACCCCTGCTCAAACATGAGGCAGGGCTTGTGTCCATCAGCCAGGGCCAGCATCTCGTTCATCAATGCTGACGGCAGTCTGTCTCCCAAACCGCCCAGGTGAGGCAGGCGGGCACCCCGCTCACGCCGTGAGAGGCCAAAGGTCCCAATGAGCAGCGCTTTGAATACTTCATATTTGACTTCTTCCGGGGGCGACTGAAATCCGCAACCTGGGCGGCTGTCTCCTGGTCAAGGGCGCTCACCACATGATAGTAGCACGTGGAATCAGAAGATATCTGCCGAATCTGGAACTGGGCTTCTGCTTGGCTAAACCACGCGCATGGTCGCAGCGTCCAGAAAGTCGGCAGTTTTAGCGAAACTGCATGAACAGATGAAGAGTCGGTCATCTTTGGTCCAAATCCCGTTTGGACCATCGGGGTCACCAATGTAGCGATGTGCTACACACAGAACTAGAGACGACACGCAGTCGGTAAGTCATTTCGAGACTAGTTTATTCAAACTTTGCGGCGCTGGCATTTAATCCCTAGCGTCCGCCCTCTCCGGGCGGAAATGACGTCAGAGGTGCATTACCAAAGTCTCTCCCCGCGCGCTGGCAATTTGTGAGCCGGTTCGCCTGCGCAGAAAGTGGGTCGCCACAATGTATAGTTTTTTTATCAATATGGATTGCACTGCACAACTACTGCAAAATAACAAAATTTATGGCATATGCCAGTGATATTAAACCTGATTCTGAGATTTCCCTCAGTTCCTAGGGTTCTTGATTAGCCAGACCATCTAAGGGTATGGGGTGAAAACAGGGGAGTGGGGATGACTGGAAGAATTGGATCAGATGATTAAATGGTGGACTAGGCTCAGTGGGCTGAATGGCTTACTTCTGCTTCTGTATCTTATGGTCTTATGGAGGAGAGACTATGTCATTTGATACCACCCCTGAACTCCGATGTTACACTGTCTCATTTACTGCCAGCTTCATGAACTGATGGGGGCAATGCCAATAGTTTCAGTGTCATTACTACTGTAAAATACAGACCATTACTTTTGACAGAATTCTTATTTATCATGCCCTGTAATTAAATGAATGAATTTATTTCATGTTCTCATTGGTTGTGATTTCATCTGAGATACTTGCTCTAATTATTTCTAATTTTCTCATTGCAGCTTTTGAACAGACCAGTCATTACTAATTGTGCAAAATGGCCTTTTTATTACTTTCCACTTTATTGGTCAGATTTGTCCCTATCTTTATATGTACTAATTGTTGCTTATCAAAATAGACCTCCTTTTAAAAAAAAATGCATGTGTCTCGCATCGGCTAGAAGAAACAAAAAGCCTGAAAGCATGTACCACTAGGCTCAAGGACGACTTCCACCTTCTGTTATAAGACTGTTGAATGGTCCTCTAGTACAACGAGGTGAACTCTAGTCGCTTCATCGTCATGGCCATACCACCCTTCTGTTGGCCTGCATTGCGTTTTCTCTAAAACTCATGTTTTATTTTGTATTCAGTTACTGCTTTTCCCTTCGTACTACCTTGTACGGATGTGATAAAATTATCTGAATAGATGACACGCACCTCGGAAGATTTTCACTGCACCTCGATTGGCGAAACAATAATAAACCAATTAATATTGCTCTTTGAAAGTCTAAAAATGCTTCTGGATTCTAGCCGCTAAAAAATATAAGGAAGAGAAGTAGTTGTGGCCCGTACTGCACCTTCAGCTTATCTATTGTTTGAATCAAAGTGAGAAGATCTTAACTTAATTAAACTGATTACCCAGAATGCCTGTGTCTGGACGGGCTGTTATATAGGAAGGTGCATCAGATTTACTCACTGACTCGAGAAAACTAGTCTGAGCCAAGGGCCTGTTTCCTTTCTGGGTTTAACTCAGCTAAGGGCCTCCTTCTATTTAGCTATCCAGTTATTTTGAGAAATATTGATGGAACTGGATTGTTGAATATAGGGGCCCGCCTGTCAATAAAAGGGCAGAGGATTCTGCATTACAATGAAGAATTCAGGGATGTCTCCATCAGCAGGTAGACATGATTTTGTGTTCTTGATGTCATGCCGCATATTTGGCTACCATTGGATTGGATTAAGCATTTACTCCTGCAATATGTGATTGTTAAGTCAGATGTTCCGGTCTGTCACTGTCATCTCTGCCTCATCTCCTTATCCATTAACTTTTGACATCAATGAAATCTGTTTTTCTGCACCATGATAAGAAATGTGGCAGACTTTCTAGATCCTGACCCTCCCCAACCACATACACTTTCCGCTCAACCAGTTCCAAGTAACAGCTGATATGTGAGGTACAGACTCTGGGATGAGGAAATGCATCATTCTTCTGCGACCACAAGGGGAAATATTTGTTCCTGGATGCAGTGGGATTGCAGCTGGTTTTCCTCCAGTCTCAGTTAGAGTCATACCATTATAGAAAGAGGCTTTTCAGCCCAGCAGTTAGTTTAGAATAAGCAAATTCCTGAATTAAACCAGTATGTCTTTACACTCAAACTACCAAACATGGGTCTGCCTTGTACTTAATTGGAGACCATGGTGGTTTTTCCATTCGTTGAGTTAAATGGTGTCAACTGGAGGTACACAGGAGCTTTGGGTTTACCTGTGAACCCAAAATGAGTTAATAATAAACAGTTTTACCTATCATCTCCTGTCATCTACTCCTTCCCTAACCCCTTCCTTATTCTGGCTTCTGCCCCCTTCTTTCCGAGTGCTGATGAAGCATCTTGGCCTGAAACGTTGACTGTTACAGATGCTGCCTGACCTGCTGAGTTCCTCCAGCACTTTGTGTGTGTGTGTGTGTTGCTAATGGAAAGCCAGTCACTCCAGGTGCTGACCTGCTCCTGTGTTCACTTTTGTGCAGTAAAAGGAATATTTTGCACTTCACTTCCTTTTAAAGTTTTCCAAATCCTCTCATAGGGCTTTGAGTTGTAGCAGTGCTGAACTAAAGCAGCCATTTTGTGCAGATTCTGTTTTCCCCAAAAGAGCAATGACCAGATTATCTGATTTAGTAATGTTGATGGGGGGATAATTATTGACCACGATGCTGGGGAGAAGTTCTTGCCTTTCTCAGAGATGTTCACCTAAGTAAACAGATGGAAGCTTTGCTTTAGCTTCTAGCATGTACTGAAAGCTTCATGCCTCCTTGGTACTGCAGTAGAGTATCCGCGTATAATTTTGTACTCCAGTCCCTGGGTTGGGACTTGAACCAACAGCCTTCCAAGTCAAATATTTGGGTGCTGCCAATTGTGCTGATGCTAACGCTGTATTTTTTTTTTTGTTCAGTATTCTATGTAAATATAGCAGAACACACTGTAACTTGCGTGCAGTTTCAACTTCCAGAAAGAGGTCAAACTAATATATCCACAAAGTGCTCCCCACTGATAGCTGAATGTGTCCTACTAAAAAAGGCTGGCATTAAATTCCCTACAGATTTTGTTTTCAATGGTTGCTTTTAGAGCTGAACTAGATATGGAGGTGAAACCGCATTTGTAGGTCATTAGTGGCGCTACATTATTGTGAATGTAATCTTGTTGCAGCTGCTGTGCTATTATGGAAATTGTGAGATTCCTCCCTGGGAATTCTTCTCTGTAAGTTGCCTGAAGGTTGATTGAAGGTACAATTATAGGTGAAGAGTATGTATGGAATTTGGAAGAATGAATCTGGTTGTAGCTTCAGGGTATTGCAGTTTTGAAAACTGCAAGAAATAATGGTGCATAAAACTTAGTGTATGAAGGGTGATGATCAAGGTAGCAAACCCAGCATGGTCTACCAGACACAAGAGACTACCAGAGGAGCAGAGCGAGAAAGACAAGTTAAGGGTGTGTTCTCAAAGACTTTGAAAAAAATTGTAGCATCTTCATAACTCTGGGTGTCCTTGGCCCAATGACTGCTCAGAATGGAGAAGCATTCATGATGACATTCAACCCATTCGTTGGGAGAACGCACTTTAAAAACAGTGGAAGACATATCTGCTACCTCGGCAGCCACCTCGAAGTTTAAAAGTTCAAAGTAATATTTATTCTCAGAGTACATACATCTCACCACATACAACCCTGAGATTCTTTCTCCTGTGGGCATACTAAGCAAAACTTCCTTAGAAGGTTGGCGTCATTCAATGTCTGCAGTGAGATGCTGAAGATGTTCTATAGGTCAGTTGTTGAGAGCGCCCTCTTCTTTGTGGTGGCGTGTTGGGGAGGAAGCATTAAGAAGAAGGACGCCTCACGTCTTAATAAGCTGATAAGGAAGGCGGGCTCTGTCGTGGGCAAAGTACTGGAGAGTTTAACATCGGTAGCTGAGCGAAGGGCGCTGAGTAGGCTACGGTCAATTATGGAAAACCCTGAACATCCTCTACATAGCACCATCCAGAGACAGAGAAGCAGTTTCAGCGACAGGTTACTGTCGATGCAATGCTCCTCAGACAGGATGAAGAGGTCAATACTCCCCAATGCCATTAGGCTTTACAATTCAACTGCCAGGACTTAAGAACTTTTTTTTAAAGCTATTATTAATGCTTTTTGAGTTAGTGATTTAGATGCATATCATATTATTACTGAGTTAAGTATTGTATGTAATGAGTTTTTGCTACAACAAGTGTATGGGACATTGGAAAAAATGTTGAATTTCCCCATGGGGATGAATAAAGTATCTATCTATCTATCTATCTATCTATAGAATAATAACTGCAAACAGGATCAATGAAAGAGCAATAGCTTGGAAAACAACAAGCTGTTCAAATGCAAATATAAATAAATAACAATAACTAACAAGCATGAAATAACAAGCTACAGTCCTTAAAGTGAGATCATTGGCTGTGGGAGTGTCTATATAGATGAGTGTAGTTATCCCCTTTTGTTCAAGAACCTGATTGTTAATGGGTAGTAACCTCCTGCTCTACCTGTGGCAGAGTCTGCAGGTCCCAAGATGATCTCCTTAGACACCTTAGAACACGTAGAAGAAGCCTGGATGCAAATCATCCACAGTCAGTCAAGGAAGATACCAGAGACTGCAGATGCTGGGATCTGGTGCAAAAAGACAAATGTAATGGAGGAACTCAACAGGTCAGGCAGCAACTGTGGAGACAAAGGGATTACAAGGTCATGACTGAAAATGTTGATAATCCATTTACCTCCACAGATGATATCTCATCCACAAAGTTTCTCCAATAGACAATATTTTTGCTCTGCCCCAAGGGACTGCCTATGGTAATATACAAACAAAAGATAAATTCTTAGTATTCCTGCTTTAGCGATGCAATAGCCACAGACAGATTCTGAACAGAACTGTTCAAACTGAAACAAACTTTGATGTTTGACTTTTATTTGATATAGCCTGGCTTGGAACAAAACACTCTGACTGCCCTGTGCTAGGAAGAAGCTACTCATTTGAAGTATGTAACTGCATTTATGATTTCAGATCATGATTCTGAGCATTCTCAAATGTCAGTAGGTTTTTATCTTGTAAAGCTGGAGGAATGCTTTAGTTGTGTTAAGGAAGCAATTTTCCGTTTTAAGTAAACACAAAGTACACTGCAGATGCTGTGGTCAAATCAAGACGTACAAAAAAGGATGAAGGGTCTCTATCCGAAACATTGACTGCTTCTTTCAACGGATGCTGCCCGACCTGCTAAGTTCATCCAGTTTTTTTGTACGTCTCGTTTCCGTTTTAAGTGCCTGACGTTAACAGATTTTGAGATTTGAGTACAGTAGGAACCTGTCATTGAGCTGAAATCCTAGAACGTGCATACCATTCAACCCATCACTTCCATGTTGGCCAGTGCAAGAGCTGTTCATGCCTATCCCACTTACCAGCTCTCAATCTATTGCCTGGTAAGTTATGAATTTATCCAAGTGCTCAGGTTTCCAATCACCAGTTGCTCTATTAAGCTGGGTTTTTTTTGCTGTCCATTCTGGAAATTTTATTAATCGAGTGATCTCATCTCCCTCCTCTGTTGATCTAGCAGCCATGTTATCTGTCTGTACTGTTTACTGAGGTGGTGAGTTCCATAACCTGATGGTGTTCTGACTAAAAATGATTCATTCTTTTGATTTCTGTTAACCATCTTATACTAAGGGCTTCTGGTTTCGCTGTTTCCATTTGCGGAAATACGGTTGAAGGAATTTGATTGCTGAATATGGCATAAATTTCTTCCCTTGTATAATCTTCTGAAATTTAGTTCTCCTGACATCAAGGACTGTACAAAAACTTATCTCACTCTGGGAACCTTTGCCGATCCTTTTCAGACCCTTAGACAATGTAGACCTCAGTTCTACATCGACAAGTTTCTTTGTTCCTGTCCAGCAAAACCGTTATTTACCATAGCAACAAACATCTGCTGGAAGAACTCAGCAGGGTGAGAGACATCTGTGGGAGGGAAGGATTTGTTGATGTTTTGGGTGTAGTCCTGTTGCTGCCTGACCACTAAGTTCTAGCATCAGATTGTTTGTTGCTCCATATTCTAGCATCTGCAGTCTCTTGTGTCTCTGGCAGCCTTCATTGGGTCCTTCGGATGTAATGCTCAAAGCATCTCACTTCTCTGAACAGAGGTTGGGCTTGCAGTTCGGATATTAAAATGGCCTGATAGCAAATTAAAGTTTGGTCTTAGACTTCCATTCTTTCAGAGTTTACCAACAATCAGGCACTGCACCTTCAGCGTGTAGTGAACACATCAGCCTTGGCTGTTGTATTGGATACCTGGGCAACAGCTTTCTGTCTGTAAGCACATAAGGCATCATTGCTTTTTTAATTTTTATTCATTTAGAGATACACCACACTGTCCAGCAATCCCTGAATTAACCCTAACCTAATCATGGGACAGTTTACAATGCCCAGTTAACCTACCTGGTACATCTTTGGGTTGTGGGAGAAGACCAGAGTACTTGGAGAAACCCGTGGGTTCCATGGCGATGGGTTTTCTTACAGAGGATGCTGGGATTGAACTCCGAACTCCAATGACCCCAAGCTGTAATAGCATCGTGCTAAACGCTACACTACTGTGGCGCTCCAATCTAATCTTTTCAAGGTTAATATCTCTGACTCAATCCAAAATGATGAATTTTTGAAACATACTATCATTTGCTCCCTCAAGTTACATTTATGTTTAGCAGAAGGCTAAACTCCCTCTATTTATGTTTAGCAGAAGGATTATGATTAGCTGAATTGAAAGTTAAAATTTATTTTCTTTTCAGGTACCAGAAGCTGTGGAAGAGTTATGTTAAATTGAGACATCTACTAGCAAATAGTCCAAAGGTCAAGCAAGCAGATAAGCAGAAACTGGCTCAGCGAGAGGTGAGATGGGCTTTCTCTCAGTTTCTCTTAACGCTGGTTAACCTCACCTGGTGTATGGCATCAAATTCCATAGTGTGCAAATGGGTGCTACAGTTTTATTGTATCTATTTCATGATGAAGATTCTACTTTATAATAAAAGGGTAATGTTGAATAATACAGAACCTGCTGGCAATAGGATTAGATTGCAGTGGTTGCTTCTACATCCCATAGATGCAAATTCGTTGTCTTGAGGATAGTGGCCTTTTCCCTGTATAGACCTGCAGAGCATTCATTCCACAAGGGTGTGACAGTCTTCAAAGATTCAAAACACATTAGTTATCAAGGTATGTATGCAGTATACAACCCTGAGATTCGTCTTCCCCACAGACAGCCATGAAACGAAGAAAACCATGGAAACCATTCAAAGAAAAGCATCTGCCCCATTCACAAAAGTAAAACAAATTGCGCAAACGGCAACAAAACCAAACAAACATAGAACCTTAAGATCAATCTAACCCATCCCTCCTACATAACCTTCCAGTTTCTATCATACATGATAGAAAGCTTCAGCTTTCCTAAGCTCCGTCTGCTCAGATGAATGAAGACATACTGTATCCTACATTTCACTATTGCAGTAATTTTTAACAATGTAAAGGCATTGTAAGTTACTGCAAAGAGTAAAGTGTTGAAGTAATGATCTTTGACTGAGGGTGATGTTTGCACTATTATAAAGCAAAAGAAAGAAGATAAAGACAGAAGCCGTCAGTAGCTGGAGCGTAAGTACTTACCATGGGTTCTCGGACAAGGTTTTTCAGCAGAGTGACCAGAATGGATGAAGTTTTCTGTCAGGTTCAAAGGAGACGATGCTGAAGGCGCTGGAGTAATTGGCTGCTGCAGAAGAGCATGGTGTTCAAAGATGATCATTTGGGAGCTTGGCAATTAGATACAGCAAGCAATTAGCAAGGCAAATAATATGTTGGCTTCACTTGCAAATATATTTGAGTACAAGACCAGAGCTGTCTTTCTCTGCATGTCTAGTGACCTGGTGAAACTTGCATGGGGAATATTGTCTATAGTTTGATTGACCTACCTGAGAACGGGTATATTGTCAATAGAGGACTGCAACAGAAGTTCACCAGATGGATTTCTGGACTGGTAGGCTTGGCATGTGAGGAAAAAAATGAAGCAGGTTGCATCTGTATTTTAAAGTTTTGAAAATTGAGGTTTGATTGAAAGTTCAAAGTAAATTTCTTATCGCTGATACGTCACCACATGCAGCCCTGAGATTCATTTTCTTGCCGGCAATTACAGTAAATACAAAGAAACACAATAGAATCAATGAAAAGCTACACCCAGCAAGATGGATAAACAACCAATGTGCAAAAGACAACAGACTGTGCAAATACAAGAAGAAAATAAACAAAACAGTAAATATATAAGCAATAAATTCATTGAAACATGTGAATACAATCTTACTGGGCTTGACACTAGGTGAGAGTTTGATTTTTTTTCTCTGCGACTGAGGTATCTAGAACTGTGGATTATAGTGTCAAAATTAGGGCTGCTATTGAACATAGGAACATAAGAATTAGGAGCAGGAGTAGGCCATCTGGCCCATCAAGCCTGCTCTGCCATTCAGTAAGGTCATGCCTGATCTGCATGGATTCACCTCCATCTACCTGCCTTTTCCCCATATTCCCCATACCCTTTAATTCCCCCACTGTGCAAAAATCTATCCAACATTGTCTTAAATATATTTACTGAGGTAGCCTCCACTGCTTCATTGGGCAGAGAATTCCACAGAATCATCACCCTCTGGGAAAAGCAGTTCCTCCTCACCTTCGTCCTAAATCTTCTCCCCCAAATCTTGAGGCTATGTCCCCTAGTTCTAGTCTCACCTATCAGTGGAAACAACTTTCCTGCCTCCATCTTATCTAGCCCTTTCATAATTTTATATGTTTCTATAAAATCTCCTCTCATTCCTCTGAATTCCAGTGAGTTCAGCCTCAGCACCAATCCCTGCAGCCCACCGTTCATCACTGATTGCCAACCAGAGTAACACCCATGTATCCCAGCTCTCTTCTTTCTATTAGTTAACCAATCTTCTTCCTCTATTCATGCATCACCCCCAGCTCTATGTATCCTTATTTTATGGATAAGTCTTTTATGCAGCACCTTATCAAACTCTTTATGGAATCCAAGTAAATATCATCCATCTGTTCTCCTCTACCCAGTGCGCTCGTTACATCCTCAAAAAATTCCAAAATGTTTGTCAAATGGGACTTGCCTTTGCTGAATCCACGCTGCACCTGTCTGATGGATCCATTTCAGGTGCCTCGCTGTTTCTTCTTTGATGATAACTTCAAGCATTTTCCCAACAGATGTTAAACAAACTGGTCTGTAGTTACCTGTCTTTTGCCCGCATCCTTTTTTGAACAGTGGTGTGACATTCGCCATCTTCCAATCTGCCGGGACCTGCCCAGAATCTAGAGAATTTTGGTAAATTATCACCGAAACCTCTACTATAACTTCTACCATTTCTTTCAGTACCCTGAGATGCATTCCATCAGGACCAAGGCACTTATCTATCTTCAGGCCCACAAGTTTGCTCAACACTGTCTCTTTAGTGATAGCTATTGTATTGAGGTCCTGCCCTCTCATCACAAGGATATCTCTCTTTGGCACGTTGGACGTGTCTTCCACCGTGAAAACCGACACAAAAATAGTAATTCAAAGCCTTTGCCATTTCCTGGTTACCCAATATCAGTTCTCACTTCTCGTCCTCCAAGGGAGGACATACATTCACTTTAGCCACCCTTTTCCACTTTATATAATTATAAAAGCTTTTACTAACCATTTTTATATTTTGCGCTAGTTTATTTTCATAATCTATCTTCCCTTTCTTTATTGCTCGCTTAGTGGTTTTTTGTTGCTTCTTAAATTTTTCTCAATCTTCCAGCTTTCCATTACTCTTGGCGACTTAGTACACATGAGCTTTTAGTTTGATGCCTTCTTTTGTTTCCCTAGTTATCCAAGGCTGCCTCTCCCCACCCTTATTGTCCTTGCTTTTAACTGGAATAAACTTTTGTTGAGCACCGTGAAAAATCTCTTTGAAAGTCTAACATTGTTCCTCAACCGTACACCACTGTAGAGCGTGTGTTCCCAGTCTACACTAGCCAAAACCTCTATGATCCCATTGTAGTCTCCATTATTTAGATAAAATACACTGGTTTTCGATCGAACTCTTGCGCCCTCCATTTGTATGAGAAATAATCAATCACTCTTTTCAAGAGGATCCCCAACTACAAGATCACTGATTTTACTTTTCTCATCACACAGGGCCAGATCTAAGATTGCACATTGAGACCAAGGAGGTAGTAAAATTTTGGAGTTATCCCCTGAAGAGGGCTGTAGAGGCTCGGCCACTATTTTCAAGATAGGGTCTGACGGATTTTTACTTGTTAAGGAAATCAAGGGATGTGAAATTATCACAGACAGCTGGTGTGGAAATAAAAGATCCGTTATTATATTGAATGGTGGAACAACCATTCATAAGGGTCAGCTTTTGGTTTTTCTTATACTTTCACATGACTGGGAGGGAGAAGGGACATGTGAGTGCTGAGGAAGAAAAAACGGTGGTCAGAAGTGGCTTCACTAGTCATGGAGGCTGTATTAACAGCTGACGTACTAACCCTTTAAGAATTACAGATGCCTGATCAGTGGCTCTGTTTATACAATTCTGCTTGAGTATATTCATCCTTGGAAGGCAGTGAAAAATATACTTTCTTTGTCACAGAAGCCATAAACCTTGTTAGAAAGGAAGCTGTATGCAGGCTGCTCACAGGGGACTAAAATAGATTTGTCGCCTGTTTTATGTTTGAACAAATAATTAAATGTGTAGTAGAGGAAAGCAAGACAATTGCATCTAATTGTACTTGCTAAAGTATTGTGCACAGCCCAAGCAGAATATTGTGCACTGCCAGACACTGGGGAGTTCAAAACAAAAGGAAAAAGTCAAATAATTTTTTAATCAAGCTTTTTTCATGTCATTTTGGATATATCAGTCCTGTAATTTCTTTAGACTTCATATATGCTGAAAGAGCCATAATATTTGCAGAGAACCTTAATATAACCTTTCAGAAAATAAACTGTTTTTTTGAGTCTAAGCTAATGCTTCTGCCAAAATGCAATTTTGTGATGCCTGACATAATCTGTTTTCCATTAGTTTACTGAAGTGATCACTTTAGCATTTTAGTGCATTAACCAGATAAATGAACTTTTACCAAGATGCTTCGAATCTCCAAGCAAATTGTAGGGGACAAGATTAGATCATTTTGAATTGATGAGAATAGAGAATGAAAAGGCTGCATGCATCTTAATCATGTGTTGTATTAACTTTCAAGCTTGGTTAATTTTAGAGTCCTGGCTTTAGAGTACCTGTATGGGACAGTGTTCCAAGACATGCATCTTTATCACCATCGACCCTTGCACATTGTAGGAGCTCAACTGTTCTGCAGGCTAGTTAGCAACTGAAGGGCACATTTGTTGGTCACTCAAGCTTTAAGCAGAGGTACTGTATTCACAAAAATAGGTGGCATTGTAATTAGTACTGCATGCAGTCAAAGTCAAAATTTATTATCAAAGTACATGTATGTCACCATATCCTTCCTTGAGATTTACATTCTTGCAGGCCTTGATAGGAAATTAGAGAAATAAAAAAAAATTACGAAAACCCACACACAAAGACAGGCAAGCAACCAATGTGCCGAAAAAGACAAATTGTGAACATCAAAATAAATAAATAATGCTAAGGACAAGAATTATAGCATACTTGAATGTGAGTGTGTAGGTCATATATGTCAAACTCAAGACCCGCGGGTGAAATCCGGCCCGCGGTGGAATTACCTTTGGCCCACGAGATAATATCTAATTACCGTAGATTCCGGATTTTAAGCTGCTACTTTTTTCCCACATTTTGAACAGCTTTGAACTCTGCGGCCTTTAATACGGAGCGGCTAATGCATGATTTTTTTCATGCCGCCAAAAACATTTTGCCTCGTAACAGTAGACCAATAAAATTGATGAGTAGTTCACAGAGGTCCAATGAAATTGTACGATAAATCAAGTGCACTTTCACAATTAAATTATTGTAAATCAGTCATTTGTACTCACCCTCATCAACATGGAAAACACTCGAAGAAAAGCATTGTGCTGCCTTTATGGCAGTTATTTAGTTTATAATATTTTCGCTTAGTAATTCATTTTCTAGTTAAAGTTAGAAGAGTTTTAACTATATTTGTTTTCTGTACTACATCGCGGGATGCTATGACGTCACACTCGGTTTCGCCGCGTCTTGTGGGAAAAATGCCGTTTGCGATAAACGGGAAGGAGGGGGGCGAGCAGCGGAGTGGCATTAGACCCGAGCGAACGCTGCTTTTAAGTTAAAGGCGATCAATAACTTTTCCTGATAGGCTGCAGTATATATATTTTTTACCAGTCGTTAGGAGATATTGGAATGTTGTTCAGTAAAAAAGTATACGCAACGTATATTTAAAAGTAGCCGCGTTACAGGCACAGTTCGAAAAAAAGCATTTGCAATATGTATTTGTTTATGTTACCATAGGGATTTAATTAAAAGTTAAAAAATCCTCACGTGTAATATCTTTCTGTGTAAATATCTCATATTACAACGTGGGACACCTGCGGCCGAAAATCCGGTGCGGCCTAAAATCCGGTGCGGCCTGTACAAGTAAAAAATTGATTTTCTTTCTAAAATTAGAGCCAGCGGCTTTTAATCAGGTGCGCTCTGTAGTCCGGAATCTACGGTACTATTAAAGCTGGCCCCAGTAATCGAAGCGCCTATGGCGTATGATATGGCTAATGCTGAGTTTATTCAGGTACCAGGTTTTCAGGGTTTTTAGTGTTTATTCGGCAGTCTTGCTCGGCAGTCTTCTTCATAAGAAACAGAATTTGTAAAGTGAAACACTTTGTAGTTATAGCAGAGACTGAGACACATGAGAGCAGGCTGAAAAAACGGAGGCAACGAAAGCTGCGTTCGCACGCGTCCGACTGATCCGGCCCGCATGAAGCTGCATTTTGCTCAATCCGGCCCGTGACCTAAAATGAGTTTGACACCCCGGGTGTAGGTTGTCGAATCAGTTCAGTGTTGAGGTGAATGAAGTAATCCACGCTGGTTCTGAAGGGTAATAACGGTTCCTGAGCCTGGTGGTGTGTGTCCTGAGGCTCCTGTATTTCCAGCAGCAAGAAGAGAGCATGACCTGGATGGTGGGGGTCCTTGATGATGGATGCTGCTTTCCTGTGGCAGCACTCCTTGCAGATGTGCTCAATGGTGGGCAGGGCTTTCTTTACTGTGGACACAAAAATTATTAAAACTTAATGAAAACATTTCTGTGGAACTTAAAAAGTGCTAAGCTTTGTTTGTTTGTTGAAAATATGTAGCCTGCAGATACATTTGACTAGCATTATTAATTTAGATTTGACTTTATGTCTATTCTAAAGTATATACTATTGTGCAAATAATATTTGGTTCAATATGGAATAGCAGTAACATATTTGCTTTCAGAAAAAAAGCAGACTTTATTTATATTGCCTTGTTAACATCGCAATTCTCAGTAGTGTACTTTGACTCCTGAGCAACTTATGGAACTTTAATGATGAGGTGACCAGGTTTGCCAGCTAGTTATAAGACCATAAGATATAGGAGCAGAAATAGGCCATTTGGCCCATTGAGTCTGCGGCACCATTCAATCATGGGCTAATCCAATTCTTCCAGTCATTCCCACTCCCCTGCCTTCTCCCCATACCCTCTGATGCCCCGGCTAATCAAGAACCTATCTATCTCTGTCTTAAATGCACCCAATGACTTGGCCTCCACAGCCGCTTGTGGCAAGAAATTCCACAAATTTACCACCCTCTGACTAATTTCTTCGCATTTCTGTTCTAAATGGACGTCCTTCAATCCTGAAGTCGTGCCCTCTTGTCCTAGACTCCCCTACCATGGGAAATAACTTTGCCATATTTAATCTAACTAACGGAGATGGGAGTAGACTCTCACATGGTGGATTGGATAGTGGACTACTTGACAGATAGACCTCAGTATGTGCGGTTGGGAGACTGTAGGTCTGACACGGTGGTCAGCAGCACAGGGGCGCCGCAGGGAACCGTACTCTCTCCGGTCCTGTTCACCCTGTACACATCAGACTTCCAATATAACTCAGAGTCCTGCCATGTGCAGAAGTTCGCTGATGACACGGCCATAGTGGGGTGTGTCAGGAATGGACAGGAGGAGGAGTATAGGAAACTGATACAGGACTTTGTGATATGGTGCAACTCAAACTACCTGCGTCTCAATATCACCAAGACCAAGGAGATGGTGGTGGACTTTAGGAGATCTAGGCCCCATATGGAGCCAGTGATCATTAATGGAGAACGTGTGGAGCAGGTTAAGACCTACAAGTATCTGGGAGTACAGTTAGACGAGAAGCTTGACTGGACTGCCAACACAGATGCCTTGTGCAGGAAGGCACAGAGTCAAATGTACTTCCTAAGAAGGTTGGCGTCATTCAATGTCTGTAGTGAGATGCTGAAGATGTTCTATAGGTCAGTTGTGGAGAGCGCCCTCTTCTTTGTGGTGGCGTGTTGGGGAGGAAGCATTAAGAAGAGGGACGCCTCACGTCTTAATAAGCTGGTAAGGAAGGCGGGCTCTGTCGTGGGCAAAGTACTGGAGAGTTTAACATCGGTAGCTGAGCGAAGGGCGCTGAGTAGGCTACGGTCAATTATGGATAACTCTGAACATCCTCTACATAGCACCATCCAGAGACAGAGAAGCAGTTTCAGTGACAGGTTACTATCGATGCAATGCTCCTCAGACAGGATGAAGAGGTCAATACTCCCCAATGCCATTAGGCTTTACAATTCTACCGCCAGGACTTAAGAACTTTTTAAAAGCTATTATTAATGCTTTTTGAGACGGTGATTTAGATGCATATCATATTTTTTTACTGAGTTAAGTATTGTATGTAATTAGTTTTGCTACAACAAGTGTATGGGACATTGGAAAAAAAGTTGAATTTCCCCATGGGGATGAATAAAGTATCTATCTATCTATCTGTTCAGGCCTTTTGTATTATGGTATCAGTAAAGGAAGAAGATGTAGTAAATTGGAGAAATTTAAGATTGAAGTTCCCAAGTACAGTTACCTGAAAGTTTAATCAGATTAAAAGAGGGGGCAGAAAAATAATCCAGAAACAGACTCTTGCAGAGTTCCTGGGGGATTGTAGTGATGTGGTTTACAGAGAAAGGGACCTAGTGCGATGAAAGAATTTGAAATAAGAAAATTTTAAAGTTTCAGTGCAGTTAGACAAAGAGCCTTCATAGTTTAGTGAGCATATTGGCGGTAGCTGAATGGAGTTAGTGTGAATGCCTCCTGTAAGTACAGTAGAACATTATAAAATTACAGGCCCTTGATGTTGTGCTGATCTTTTAACCTACTCCAAGCTCAACCTAACCTCCCCTCCCACATAAGCCTCCATTTTCCTATGATCTGTGTGACTATCTAAGAGTTTCTTAAATGCCCCTAATGCATCTGTCCCTACCACCCACCTCTGGCAGGGCATTCTACGCACACTCCATTTTGTATAAAATACAGTTTAGGATTCTGAGAAGGGCGTTACTTTGAACGTGCATCTCCCCCCCCCCAACAAACACCACCAAGATCTCAACGTGCCAAAAATCCTCTTCCTTGTATTTATTTCAGGAAGCCTTGCAGAAAATCCGCCAGAAGAACACCATGAGGCGTGAGGTGACGGTAGAGCTGAGCAGTCAAGGATTCTGGAAGACTGGTTTGCGTTCTGATGTCTGCCAGGTAAGCAGTGCCTCGACTGAAGTGAATGGCTTACTTGGCATTGTGGGTGCTGTATTTCTCTGCCTGATGCTTTTGAGCATCTTTAAATGATTGTTTCCAGAAGAAAGCTGCAGAACTATCAGACCATGAAACCCGCTTTGTCCCTCCATTTGTTCAAGGCTGATTTATCACGACTCTCTTTCTTCATGTACCTTTGTTTTCTTAGACACAAGAAATCAATGAATCTGTCTTTTAAAAAAAAACAACTACCTTTTAAGCAATTGGGTTTTTAATTTCACTTGCCCTTTTTGTGAAAAATCCTTTCCTTGTACTGTGAAGGCTTTGCCTCTAGTTGTGTATTCCAGTTTCTGTGCAGCCGCTTGTGTTGAATCCTTTTTGAATTTTTAAATACTCTGATAAAATTCTTACTTACTCTTCTAAACTCGGTGTGTTTATAAGAGTGACTGAAAATTGTCTTCCTTATTTTCATTCTTTCAATCCTGATGTTCTTTAAATGTTTCTGAACTTGTGCATTTCCATCTCCTAATCCATCCAGTTTGATGCCAATATTGATGGGATTCTCTGCAATTAAAGCACCACTACAATCTTCTGGGGTCAGCACCAACGCCCTTTACTTTTTTTAGACTGCCTGTTTGCATCTGCTTTTGGTAATTAATGTGCATGTTCACCTACAACCTTTCTCTTTCACAGCTCTTTGTTTGTCACAATTAGAAAAAAGGTATTCTGATATTTATCTTGCTATAATCTCTATCGATATATCTTTCTCACTCTCACTCTGTTTCTCTTTTTCTCTCCCCTCTTTCTCTCCCCCTCCCTCTCTCCCCCTCTCTCCCCTTCCTCTCCATCTTACTCTTCCCCTTCCTCTATCCTCATTCCTCTCCCCCTTCTTTTCTCCCCTTTCTCTCCCACTTCTCTTCCCCAGACCCTCTTCCCCTCCCCATTTGCCTCTCCCTTTCCTCTCCCCCACTTCTCCCCTCCCCTCACCCTCTTTCCCCAACTTGGTCTACCCCACTCCCCCACTCCACATCCTTGCCACTCTTCTTTTCCCCTTCTCCCACTTCTCCTCCTCCCTTCCCTTTCCCTTTTCCCTCCATCCTTTTAACTTTCTCTCTCTCTCTCTCTCTCTCCCTCTCCCTCCCCCTCTCCCTCCCTCCTTCCCCTTCACTCTCCCTCCTCTCCTGTCCCCAGCATATTCCATCTGCTGCACTTTACCTTACTTACATGATCTGTATCGTTATGTTAGCGGTTGCTAACTCTGCCTTCGGACGGCGTTATCTGTAGCTCTGTTATTTTAATTTCTGTGATCGAATTATACGCGAAATGTTAACTGCACTATTCTTTGAGGACTGTCACTTTTGCCACAAGGTTTTCAACCAATTAACTGCCCTGTTTGCTTATGAATAAAAAATGTCAAAAAAAAGAGAGAACAATGCTGGCCTCATGTTCTTTAAGTTTTTGCAAATGTTCTTGTGTTTTTTTTCAATCTTATTAAGTTACCTCAAAGTTCTAATAGTCAGTATTTATAGATGCTCCCTATATTACTGACGTGCACTAAAAAAGGCTTAACTGTGTTTGTAAGGCATGGCCCATCTTTCACAAAGACATTTGTGATCAGATTGGAATTCACAGCTTTACTGTTTCTTATGATGTATGCCACTAACTTGTACAGAATCTACTGTCACATCCTCAATCATGTTTCTTGGATTCAGGATGTTCAAGAATGATAATGTTCTCTCCTACGAAGCTCACCCACCACCAGAGGATTGTAGAGATTTGCAATGTATGATTTGAATATCTTGAAATATTTAAGTGATGAAATTACAGTTCACATAAATAAAATTAGTTTAATTAAAACAAGATCACTTGCTGATGAGTAATAATGGTTTCATACACCATTAAAAACTCATTTAGATGTTGTATGATTAACCAGGACTTGTAAATTCACGTCAATGCTATTGGTTTTCCTTGATTGCATTGGAGATAGCTGTCACCAGTAGTGCGTGTGCAGCAGCATGGAATCATTGGCAGCAACTTTGAGATTACTGCATTTAACTGTATTTGCATAGGATATCATTTGTTTCTGTCAGTTTTACAGGATTATCATAGCAAACACTGATAATATTGTCATTATCCCCACTCTAAAATCTGGATTAAAGTTAATGCTAGGTGTCTTGAAATTTTCAGATTTTTCCACTTATTAGAAACATAGAAAACCTACAGCACAATACAAGCCCTTCGGCCCACAAAGCTGTGCTGAACATGTCCTTACCTGAGAAATTATTATGTTTAAGGACTGTATTGCTTTGCATAGGGTGGTATGCCATCAGCATCTCTTTCCAACAGAATTACTTTGATAGTATATAAGTTTAAGTCCTTTATTGAGTGGAATTATGTCTCTGTATGGGAGCATTTGAAAATTATAAGGATATGTCTACACAATTTCTTACATTAGGGTGCCATGAAATGTAGTGGTTGGCGTGACTCTTACAGCTTGGAGCATTCCAGAGTTCGGAGTTCAATTCAGGTACCGTCTATAAGGAGAATGTACGTTCTCCCTGTGAGCTTTCTCTGGGTACTCCGGTTTCCACCCACAGTCGAAAGAACCACCAGTTAGCAGGTCAATCGATCATTGTAAATTGTCCTGTGATTCGGCTAGTGTTAAATAGGTGGGTTGCTAGGCAGTGCAACTTGTGCCTAAAGGGCCTGTTCCTCACTGTATCTCCAAATGAATAACATTAGTGAGTAATTGATTACAATCACTCAGAACTGTGTGAATTATGATGCAAATCAAATGACTGCATGTTATTGTAATTAAGTGAGTCGGACATTGATCAATATAATTTTATTTAAGTAATAGCCAGGAGGAAGGTGAGAATTTTTTTTGAAGATGTTCAGCAGTCAAGCGCTTCCTTTTTTGACAGTACAGAAGTGGATTTTCTGGTAATTTCTGTGGCAACTTGTGACTTAACTCTCTCTTAAGCTCAGTTTTGTCACTGGAGCCCAGATGTGCAGATATAATGATCGTAGGGGCTGTGGCTAAATTGGTACTTTGCAACATGGGGACTAATTATATTTACTGTGCTCCCATTCTCACCTTGACTGAGATCACCTTAACAGCACAGCTTAGAAGCTGACCACTGAGTCTTCAAGGATTTAGTTGCTTGATGCACGAGTTTGTGAAAATGAAAGGCTTGCAATTATATAAAGCCCAGAACAGTTCATTGACAGCAAAAGCTTTCTGAGTGTAGAACTTGTTTTGTAGGAAACAGAAGAGGTTTATATGTGTCAGTTTTCCTCCCACTGTCCCCCGCCCTCTTAATATTGACTCCAACAAGGTACAGTTGTAGAAATGACAAAAATCTGAACCCAGGCTGTCTAGCGTCAACTGGGCAACAGCTTATAAAAAATGGAGTCATGGCAGTTGGGCACCATAGGAGCAGTTGACCACTTGCTGAATAGCAGAACAAGCTTGAGGAGGTACAATATGAGATCAGCTGAGAGCCAGTGTACGTCAATAAGCACGACACAGGTGCATGAAGGGGATCAGTGTGTTGGGATACAGAGTGTCAGGTGAGCTTAAGGCTGGTGAATATTGAGCTTGGAGATCATCCTGTGCTGGTCAGGCTTCAGCTGGAGTATAATGACATTTCAGAGTCCCATCTACCGGAAAGTGAGCTAAAGATGGCAAGGAAAACGGCAACTTGGAGCAGGCCTTTCCATCTGCCATGTTGTGTTGAACTAATAAAGATAATGATGCTTAATTATTATAAATATCTTCTGTCTGCACATGATCCGTATCCCTCTATTCTCTGCATATTTACGTGCATATCCTAGATCCACTTAAATGCCTATTTATCTATTGTATCTTCCTTCCCAACGATTCCTGGCAGTGCCTTTAAAGCACTCGCCACTCTGTGTTTAAAAAAAAAAATTGCTCTGTACTTCTCATTGATCACATTTCTTCCCCTTGCTGATGTTTGGCCCAAACAACAACTGAACCTCTTGCCCATGTCTGCATGCTTTTTGAGTTGCTGCCACATGATTGGCTGATTAGATATTTGCATTAGCGAGCAGGTGTGCCTCGGGAAGTGGCGTCTGAGTAAGCGGACCGATGAGCAGATGGAAGGGTCAACGAATTTTGCAAACCAATAGAATAGATGGGCTAAATTGCCTCCTCCTGAGGTTGTGATACATATGATTATTGTAACTACCATCGGTAGATTTGGCATGTGGATTGTGTGTGTGTGTGTGTGTGTGTGTGTGTTTCATATAATGATACCCAAACAAGCATGTTTTAGTTGATTTTTTTATTTATTTAGAGATGCAACGCAGAACAGGCCCTTCCTGCCCAACAAGCTGCACCACTCGGCAACCACCAATTTCACACCAGCCTAATCACTGGACAACTTCACTGCTAGAAGTGAACTCCGGGCTTCAGAAGGCCCCGAGCTTTACGTGCTAACTGCTGCACTACCGTGGCACCATCCTTTTTAACTAGCGGAACATCTTAACAGCATTGTACATACAAAGGAGATCTTCTGACAACAATAGCTTTAAACAAATAGAATGGAGCAACCTTGAAAATGAGCTGATTCCTAGTGTTTAACTTGATCTGTTTCACACATGAGCTCAAATTAATGGAAGCGACTCATATGGGCCAGCATGGTTAAAGGGGAAACCTTCGTTGCTATAGAAGCACTTGCCATGTTATCTTGTTTCTTCTAGCATGCCATGATGTTGCCAGTATTGACACACCATATCCGATACCATCAGTGTCTTATGCACTTGGATAATCTGATTGGTTACACCTTTAAAGAACGCTGTTTACTACAGGTAAGTATACTTTAACCCATCTTTACCCCACTGTAGAAATTTACCAGCAGACCTATGTCTTCTGGGGTCTATATTTTTGAGTGGGGCACGGAATTAAGGTCAGAAAACAGTCAACTGCTTCCCTGTTTGGTTTGGTGAGATGGCGGTGTGGGTGTAAAGTGGCCGCACTGTGCAAAATTCCCTTGTCCAATATTCTAACTGTTGTCCCTTGTCACCCAAAAGAGCACGGCGATAGTCTTACGTTGGAGAGCACGTGACAAATGCGCTGTCTTGTCTGTTTTAGAGTAAGCTAGCATTTTTAAAGCTTAAGCCTGTAGTAAGAGACAAGACAGGTTGTAAACTATTTGAAAGTTTCCCAATTACTGGCGAAAGTACTCCATTTTATCTCAACAGAGAATCAATTAGCATTGGAAAGGTTGTGGGGATTTTAATGTGCTGCCCTACTTGACCCCGGTTTCTCTGTGGAATATGTTGAGCGCATTCAGTGGACTTGTTGTAATATTGAGAAGATGTGTTCTTTTTTTACTCTTTCTGTTACTTCAGTGGTGTCTTTAATGTTGAAAAGGCTTGTGACCCACCATTTTTATCGTTTACTGAAAGGTGTGACCTTTCAGTTAGGAGCTAGTCCCTTTGCCATAGAAGATTTGTATTCTGCATTGGAATTTGGCGGGTCAATTGAACTATCTATTCATGTGCCAGCGCCTTTTTTGTCAGTTATTTCCAGTTACTTTTGGTTCAACGGTACTGTTGAGATTAAAGATTCAAATGAAAGGAAATTCTGTTCTCTCTTCCCATTTCCCTGGGCTTTAAATCTTAATATTCCATGAATACAGAATGAACGAAATGTCAGTTATAGTCACTGCTATCCTGCTTTTTAATAGGGAATGGTGACAGAAGAATTACATTACAAGCGCTGTTTCCTCTAAACTGCCCAAGTGCACGGCTGCAGAGTAACCGAAATGCTCCTGCGCACATAATCTTTGTTGCCACGCAGCTAGAATTTTCTTTCATACGATGTTTTATTAAAGTACCGGGCAGTTTTCAGGGCATGTAAAACTTTCCCGGTCAGAGCAATGGTTGGTCCATGCGGCTGTAAAAGAAATGAGAAGAAACATTGGCTACAGGTCTAGTGCACTAATGCACCAAATACACAAGTTCAAATCCCACTGCTGCACTGGGAGAATAGGAATTTAGGTGGTTAGTTCAAAAATAACTGAAATGAAAAGCTGGTCAAATTTGTTACGTCTGTATTTTCCAAGAATAAGGTCCTGCAGATGCCAAAAATCTGAAACAAAAGCAAATTATGTTAGAAGAGTTCGTGACTGAAATATTAACTGCTTCTCCCACCTTATCCACCAACGTTTAATTTTTCCTTCATAAAAGTCAGTCTAAATCAAGGCCCCTTTGGGGAGGTGTGTTGTACCTCACCTGACTGACGCAAAGCATGGAGCAGTGCGGTTAACTCAACCGTACACAAGAAGAGTCGACTTTCTAGCCAGCTGAACTGAGCTGTTTAACAAAGGCACTGCCCTGCTACCATTTGGGATAAAGCATGGTAGTCGATACCCTACTCGGGATATTGGCATCCACACATTAGTTGAAAGGTCTAAACCTTTGGCAAGGTTATATTGTGCAGATACTTCAGCCCACCATTGAGGAAGCACGAGAGCAACTTTCTTTCACATAAGATGTTGAACTAAGCCTGCTTTTGTCCTTTCACCTTGATGCTAAAGATCCTGTGGCTCTGCTCTGAATAAGTGCATGGAGATGCTATTTCTTCATCGTCCATATACTTGTTCTGAAGAGTTCCACAGGATCTGAATGTTTTGCAGTCTAAAATTGTTCTCATTTGCAGAAGAAGTGATAAATTAATTAGTTCATTACACCTCTGATGGTATTAGTCGAATATGGATTTGTATATTTGCACATTACAGTGCATATATCATTACATTTGAAGACCAGAGCCATTTTGAATGTGTTTATTCATCAAATGTTTAAATTTTAAGTCAAATTCTTGAATGATGGTATTTGAAATTGTGTATTCTGCATTATTATCCCAGACCTCTGAATTAGGTGTCCAATAAGTACCATTAAACTGTTATGACCAATTTGCCATCATGTAGTAGTTGACAGATAAAGAACTTGAGTGAATCAGAGAGAGCGCTAGTAGTCGTTAAGGTATTGACATTTTATGGAAGATCAGTCGTTCATTAGCTCTCTGAAAGCATCCGCATCTCTGACATATCTTTAGCTTGCGATGACCCACCCAAGCCACCATCTGAACTTTGGAATGAATCCCGACCATGCGAGAAACTCCTTGTCAAACTGTGGTATCCGGCAGCCCAAATACGGAGACAGGAAGGTTCACCACATGTACATGAGGAAGAAAGGTGAGTAGGAATCTCCTCACAATGGTGGTTGAGTTTGCGATTTGGAGGAAAGTTTGCACGATGTTTTAAAATTTCCAGTCATCACCATGGTCTGTTGGAATGTCCAAGAGGAGAGCTACTCCCGAATATCAAATGCTTACAATGTGATGAGTGCATTTGGAACTCTTTGAAACCCCTTCAGGTGGGCAGAATTCCAGATAGAGCTTGCAAACCTACACATATAAGTAAGATTATAAATTGTGGAATCAGTGATACAAATTCTGGGCTCTTTGGAAATAAAAACAAAGCTCCTCCTCATCGTTGTGGTATCACTTGCTGCGGCAAACCGCACGCACTGACGATAGGCTTTGGGAACGTGTGGAAATTGGGCTGGAGAGCGCCATCAGTGTAGCACAGTGGACCTCGTGTTGTATTAATATTCTCCTTCCCTACATTAGATGTTTCAAAGCCACTTTGCACTCCATTATCTTGTTTGTATATAGAGGAAAATCTATGTCCACAGTCTACCTTTTTCTCTGCATTCCACACCCTTCATTTGATTTTTCCCGCCCTACAACTCTTCGAGGGCTCCATACTCCTTCAAATGTGCCCTCTATCATGCCCTCAAATGTAATCACTCCACCATTAGCACTGTTTTTTCGGCTGTCAAGTTCTGGAACTTTCGACCTAACTAGTCTTCTATTTCTCCTGAAATCGTATCTCTCCGAGCAAGGTATTGGTCATTTGCTTGAACAGATTCTTTTCTGGTTTGGAATCAAATTTTGTCCAGCACCACCACTGCAAAACACCTTGATTAAATGAACGATGCAAGTCCAGTTTGTTAGTCTGACATCGGTGGTGGGGAAAATGCTAGAGTCGGTTATTAGTCTGACATCGGTGGTGGGGAAAATGCTAGAGTCGGCTATCAAAGATGTGATAACAGCACATTTGGAAAGAGCTGAAATCATCGGACAAAGTCAGCATGGATTTGTGAAAGGAAAATCATGTCTGACAAATCTTATAGAATTTTTTGAAGATGTAACTAGTAGAGTGGATAGGGAGAGCCAGTGGATGTGGTATATTTAGATTTTCAAAAGGCTTTTGACAAGGTCCCACACAGGAGATTAGTGTGCAAACTTAAAGCACATGGTATTGGGGGTATGGTATTGATGTGGATAGAGAATTGGTTGGTAGACAGGAAGCAAAGAGTGGGAGTAAACGGGACCTTTTCAGAATGGCAGGCAGTGACTAGTGGGGTACCGCAAGGCTTAGTGCTGGGACCCCAGTTGTTTACAATATATATTAATGATTTAGGCGAGGGAATTAAATGCAGCATCAGCAAGTTTGCGGATGACACGAAGCTGGGCGGCAGTGTTAGCTGTGAGGAGGATGCTAAGAGGATGCAGGGTGACTTGGATAGGTTAGGTGAGTGGGCAAATTCATGGCAGATGCAATTTAATGTGGATAAATGTGAGGCTATCCACTTTGGTTGTAAGAACAGGAAAACAGATTATTATCTGAACGGTGGCCGATTAGGAAAAGGGGAGATGCAACGAGACCTGGGTGTCATTGTACACCAGTCATTGAAGGTGGGCATGCAGGTACAGCAGGCGGTGAAAAAGGCAAATGGTATGTTGGCATTCATAGCAAAAGGATTTGAGTACAGGAGCAGGGAGGTTCTACTGCAGTTGTACAAGGCCTTGGTGAGACTGCACCTAGAATATTGTGTGCAGTTTTGGACCCCTAATCTGAGGAAAGACATTCTTGTCATAGAGAGAGTACAGAGAAGGTTCACCAGAAGAAAGACTGGATCGATTAGACTTATACTCACTGGAATTTAGGATATTGAGGGGGGGATCTTATTGAAACGTATAAAATTCTAAAGGGATTGGACAGACCAGATGCAGGAAGATTGTTCCCGATGTTGGGGAAGTCCAGAACGAGGGGTCACAGTTTAAGGATAAAGGGGAAGCCTTTTAGGACCGAGATGAGGAAAAACTTCTTCACACAGAGAATGGTGAATCTGTGGAATTCTCTGCCACAGGAAACAGTTGAGGCCGGTTCATTGGCTATATTTAAGAGGAAGTTAGATATGGCCCTTGTGGCTAAAGGGATCAGGGGGTATGGAGAGAAAGCAGGTACAGGGTTCTGAGTTGGATGATCAGCCATGATCATACTGAATGGTGGTGCAGGCTCGAAGGGCCGAATGGCCTACTTCTGCACCTATTTTCTATGTTTCTATATGATTTTTAACTAGGTTGCCTTTATGTGTGGGCCACCACCACATTCCCTGTTGCTATGTTCCTTTTTAACAGGCATAAACACCTTAATAAATATCATGTCACGCCTTGGCCAAGATGATCCAGCTCCGTCAAGGTATGTGTTCGATTTTTATCATTTTGTTTCCTTCAGCCAAGGCACATAGAGCAGAAGACGAGCACCCCACCCCCTTTTCACCACACACCCAGAGTTATATGTACAGGTGTAACCTGAAGTTGGCATGAATGAGCACACAGTGTGCTCTTCAAATCTGATAAGATTTGAATTCTTAAGCATATCCCTGGCTGCTGCCATTATTTAATTGTCAAAGGTAAAAGAAAGTCCGACTATTAAGAGTGAGTAAATAGCCAACCTTCAGTCTTTGTCAGCCAGAACTCAGTTTGTAGTTGTCAAGACACTTCGAAAGAGCACAGTCAAGAAATGTTTTTCTTCGACACGAAGCAGGGAAGGTCTCTCAATTGTCCTGGCTAATGTTTTCTCAATCCACCCTCCTAAAAAATAGCTAGTCGTTTGGTTATTATGACTTAAGTGCTGCGCTTCTTTTTACATTGGAATACGGGTTCAACTCCAAAATGACTTAATTGATTATGTTAGCTTTTGTGGTGTTAAAGTGCTATATACACGTAATTCCTAAAGTTATTTTGTGGTTGTTCTGCAAGCATTTTGTGGTAATCGAAAATACTACAAATTTGGTTGATGTGCCCTTTAATGTTGCATTGAGGAGTTTTGTGGGCCTTTTAAGAAAAGTGTTTTGCAGAAAATATTTCAAGGCCTACTGTAAAATATTAAACCAGCTACTTAACTGGTAAATAGAAATGACTAACAATGAAATCTAAAGTATTTCAAAATGTAACATAAGAGCTTGCAGGTGTTAGAATCTGGAAAGATGTAGACTCAGAAATCTACAGCAATTACAGGCCCTTCGGCCCACAATGCTGTGCCGACCATGTAATCTACTCTAGAAACTGCCCAGAATTTTAAAAAAAGAGAAACCCAGCCATTAAATGGTAGCTCTGGAAGGTAAAGGGATAGCCAATTTTCAGGTTGAGAGCTTATGTCAGGATGGAGAGTGTAGAGGGAAGATAGTCAGTATAAAAAGATGAGAAGGAGATATGGATACAGGAGGGATGATGGGCAGATGGAACAAGATTTGGAGGGGATAGGAAGGATAGACCAGGGAGGGATAAGAAACCCAAGTGGATTTTCATATGGATGATGGCCAGATGGAACCAAGTGGGGGAAAGCGACAATCTAGGTAATGGGGAGCGGGGCAGGAATGGAAAAAGGAGAACAGAGATAGAAGCAAGCAATCTAGAAGGAATGGAAAAGGAACACGGGGTGTGGGGTACTTCAATTTTGAAAAATTAATATCTGGACCATTGAGCTGCAGTCTACCAAATGGAATTGTTATAAACCTACTGTGTATACCACTGTAAAGCCACTGATTCCCACAGCTGTCTTGCCTACAGCTCCTCCCATCCTGCCTCCTGTAAAGGTGCCGTTCCTTACTCTTAGTTTCTCTGCCTCTACTGCATCACTTTTCCAGATATGTGTTTCATTCTGGGAATTCTGAAATGTCTGTTTTCAGCATACTTGGCTTTCCCTTCACCATAGTTGATTCAGCTTCAAAGGTGCAATTTAATGTCAGAGGAATGTATACAATATACATCCTGAAATGCTCCTTCCTCGTAACCGTCCACGAAAACGGAGGAGTGCCCCAAAGAGTGAATGACGGTTAAAAGTTAGAACCCCAAAGCCGCCCCCCCAGCTCCCTCCTCCCGTGCGTAAACGGCAGCGAGCAACAAACTCCCTCCCTCCACCGGCAGAACAGAAGCAGGCATCGGCACCACCACCGAGCACTCAAATGTGAGCAAAGCAATAGCAAAGACGCGGACATGCAGTTACCCCAAAGACTTCGTGTTTTACCCAGTATTCGACATGCTGCAGGCTCTCTCTTTCTTCCTAATAAGGGAGAAAGAGGTGTCTCCATTTTCCCAGTAGGCGGGGAGACATGACAAACATCTCACAGGTTTGCAATGTTAATAGTCCGTTATGTCGCTTTTCTCGAGCTCTGTGCCTGAATATCGCAAAGATCCCGGGTCTCCAGGCACGCAGCAGATATCCCGACTCCCCCGACGACGCACGGGTCTCTTGTTGTGACACTGACCTTCGATCTGCCTGTCTCCAGAGCCCCGAGATCCTAGGCTTCCGAATTCGAGCCGGGCTCTTAGGCCGAGCCTTTGGCGTGCTGAACAACGGCCAGTCCTGAAATCCTGAGAACGGGTCCATTCCCGCAAAGAACCAAAGTCAGCGTGTAACTCCAGGTCAGGGTCTTCAAAAGAACCCTGAAAGGGAAAAATAGAGATACTAAAGATGGAAATAGAGCTGTTTCATTAACCTTCCTAAGGTGTCATTAACCTTCCTAAGCTCTGCCTTCTAGCATTTCCTCCATTTCTCACATGCCTACACTCATATCCCGTCCTGAGACAGAACAGGAATGGAGTTCTCTTTTTCCTCACTTTTCACTCCCCTGGCCTCCACATCCTTAGCCATTTCTGCCTGCTGTAACAGCATTAGTCCACCATCACATGTTCCTCTCCCCACCTTCCTGCTTTTGGCAGGGCTCACTTTCTTATTGATTGCTTGGTCCTTCCGTTTCTTCCCTGGCACTTTTCCTTTAACCACAGCAGCTGCAGCACTTGTTCCCACAGAATCATCTATAGTACTGGTCACCAAGCTGTCGATAGCGAGCGACTGGTCGATCTTTGAGACTTTCCCAGTAGATCCCAAAAGAAAATGAAAAATAAATACTCAAGTACTGTCGAGAGATTGTTTCTGGGTTGCGGGGTTTTAGTTCTGTTCTTTCTGCCCAGTGTGCATGCGCATAGCTCCCCCGCACTACACAGTGTACTTCAGTGGTCCCCAACCACCAGGTCGTGAGGGAACAATATGAGTCAGCTGCACCTTTCCTCATTCCCTGTCACGCCCACGGTTGAACGAACCCACGCAAGGTCATCAGTCGCCTAAACGCAGTGGTACCCTCACCACAGTGTTCGCCTCGCGCAGCTGGCGAGAACTGCCGATGCTACTGGCCCGGAGCGTGGCCGGCGGGAAGTGCCGTTGGTACTGCCCTGGAGCATGGACAGATGGGCACCGCCTCTGAACCTGTTTACCACACCGAATGTTTGTGGGGAACCCGGTGCTAAAATATTCGCAGACTACCTAATTCGGACTCAAGGTTTTGTAAGTAGCAGAGCAGCTACCTCGCTGCGATCTGCTGAAACAAACTTTTGTCGGCCGATAGATCCTACAAGAGGGGCGGGCGCGGGCCTGTCGCTCTCCTCGCTCGGTCGGTCGCTCTCTCCGGACGGCGACCGCCGCGGCCCCGGTACGGGGACCTCCGGCCCTGACCTTGTCCTCTCACCCCACCCACGACCAGCCACATCTGGCCAGGGCGTCTGACAGCGGGCGGGCAGAGGCTGGAGTTTGGGCTGGGAGGCTGTCTAATGAGGCAATGAAGCCCTAAAAACTGCTTCGGTACCCTGAGTCCAAGCACCCTGCACTTAGAGACAAACCCGCTGAGTTTTTTCAGCGGAAAAAACGTGAGCAGTGCGGGACGGCAGCTATGCGCTAAGAGCCATGAAAACTAAATTGCGGAATAGACTGGACATAAGGAACTTCCTTTGAGTATCGCTGTATTCCTAACGTGTTTAACACCTCCCCCCCCCCAGCTGACCAGTCCACAAGAATATTGTTGTCAATAGGAAACCGGTCCGCGGTGCAAAAAACGGTGGCTATCCCTGGTGTTTATGTATTATTTCTGCTTCCGGGTTGCAGGGTTTTACTTCCGGTCTTTTCTGCCCCAGTGCGCATGCGTGTAACTAATCGATCTGGGGTCGATTTCGCCTTTCACTAAGGCCGAGGTAGGGGATCTTGAGCTTAAAAAGGTTGGTGACCACAGAATCATCTACAGACTAAACCAGTCCAGAGCTTCACGTGTACCACCTCCAACGTGATCTCAATGTGCCCCCTTCAACATTGGCGAGGCCATTGACCACTTTATGTGCTCGACTTGCAGCGGACATTTTGAGCTTCTATTTGTATTTCATAGAAACATAGAAAACCTACAGCACAATACAGGCCCTTCGGCCCACAAAGTTGTGCCAAACTCGTCCCTACCTTAGAAATTATTAGGGTTCCCCTAGCCCTCTATTTTTCTAAGTTCCATGTACCTATCCAAAAGTCTCTTAAAAGACCCTATTGTATCCACCTCCATCACCGTTGTCAGCAGCCCATTCCACACACTCACCACTCTCCACGTAAAAACCTACCCCTGACATCTCCTCTGTACCTACTCCCCAGCACCTCAAAACTATGCCCTCTTGTGGCAGCCATTTCAGCACTAGGAATAAGCCTCTGGCTATCCACATGACCAATGCCTCTCATCATCTTATACACCTCTATCAGGTCACCTCTGATCCTCTGTCGCTCCGAGGAGAAAAGGCCAAGTTCACTCAACCTGTTTTCATAAGGCATGCTCCCCAATTCAGGCAACATCCTTGTAAATCTCCTCTGCACCCTTTCTATGGTTTTCATGTCCTTTCTGTAGTGAGGCGACCAGAATTGAACACAGTACTCCAAGTGGCATCTGACCAGGGTCCTATATAGCAGCAACATTACCTCTTGGCTCCTAAATTCAATTCCAAGATTGATGAAGGCCAATACACGGTATGCCTTCTAACTACAGAGTCAATCTGCGCAGCTGCTTTGAGCGTCCTGTGGACTCGGACCCCAAGATCCCTCTGATCCTCCACACTGCCAAGAGTTTTACCATTAATACTATATTCTGGCATCATATTTGACCCACCAAAATGAACCACTTCACACTTATCTGGGCTGAACTCCATCTGCCACTTCTCAGCCCAGTTTTGCATCCTATCAATGTCCCGCTGTAACCTGACAGCCCTCCACACTATCCACAACACGTCCAACCTTTGTGTCTTCAGCAAACTTACTAACCCATCCCTCCACTTCCTCACCCAGGTCATTTATAAAAATCACAAAGAGTAAGGGTCCCAGAACAGATCCCTGAGGCACTCCACCGGTCACCAACCTCCATGCAGAATATGACCCGTCTACAACCAAAATTTCATTTCAGCTCGTCTTCCCATTCCCACAAAGAACTGTCAGTCATCAGCCTTCACCATTGCTGTGGTGAGAGCACCCACAAACCATAACAACACCTGATTATCCACTAGGATAGTCTACAACTCAATTGTACGAACTTTGTGTTGTCCAGTTTTAGGTAAGCCTTACCTCTGTGTTTTCCACTCCTACAGGTCTACCAGGTTTCTCATCCTGTTTTCTCACCACACTTCTACCCACCTGGATTTCTGCTCCCTTGTCCTACCCTCCATATCCCCTTAGCCATCTAGTTCCATATGGCCAATATCCCTCCCTTATTTGGTTGCACTGATCATCTTCTAACCTCTGCCTCTCCCTCTCCCTCCTGGCTCTATCTGATGTTATCCGGCTCCTCGCTTGGTCCCACCTAACACCTACCAGCTCCATCTCACCCCTCCCACTCACCTCTGTACACCGGCTTTCTTCCCTCGGGATGATCGGTCTCGAACAAAATCTTCAATCATACTTTTGCCTGCACAGATGCTACACGCCCACTGGCTTCCTCCAGCAATTTTTTTTAATATCTCTGTATGTTTTTAATTTAGGCAGACATTTCAACTTTTCAGACACACTTTAACAGTCTAAGCTCTTTGATTTCTGTGCAGCCTCTATGTAGGCGGACAGGACTGTACCCATGAAATATAGCAAATGCCTTTCTGTGCAACCTGAGCTGCTTGTTCAAAGAAAGAACAATAGACTGGATAATTGCTTTAAGATTATTAAGACAAAGGAACAGAATTGGCCATTCAACCCACTGAGTCTGCTCTGCCATTCCATCATGGCTGGTTTACTTTCCCGCTTAACCCCCTTCTGTCGTCTCCCCATAACCTTTGAAACCCTTATTAAACAAGAGCCTATAAAACTTCCACCTTAAGTATACCTAATCACTTGGCCTCCACTGTCATCCGTGGCAATGAATTCCACAGATTCACCACCCTCTGGCTTAAGAATCTCCTCCTCATCTCTGTTCTAAAGGGATGTAATTGAATTCTGAAGCTGTGCTGTCTGGTCCTAGGTTCCCTCACTATAGGAAAATTTTCTCCACTTCCACTCTCTCTAGGCCCCTCTAAGTATCAGCAAGCATTTACAATGTAAACAGCATTATTAAGTGTGGTTTACAGTACAGTAATAGATAGAGGGGAGTGAAATGGGGCTAACTAGAAGGATGTACTTACATTCGAGAAGATCCAAAAGAGAAATATGAGAATGATCCCTGGAATGAAAGGGTTAACGTATGATATACAGATGCTTTCCTATCATCAGCATGGTTCTCTCACCTCAACACCAAACTTATGGAACACAACTTATATACTCACTTTCAAAGACTAAACAACTTAGTTCTCAGTACTAATTAGTTACTTATTTATTATTATTACTGTTGTTGCTTGTTTCGTTTTGTATTTGCACAATTTGTCAATTATTGCGTGTAATTTTGCATTGACTCCATTGTACTTCTTCGTTCTACTGTGAGTGCCTGCAAGAAAATGAGTCTCAGGGCAGTATTTGGTGAGATAAGACCATGACAAAGGAGCACAGTTAAGGCTTTTGGAAATTGAATATTGAAAGCCCTAGATAGAGTGGGTATGGAGAGGATGTCTCCTATAGAGGCTGAGTTTTGGACCTGAGGGCACAGAAGGACAGCTGTGGGGGCCACGTCATTGAGTGTATTTAAAGCGGAGGTTGATAGGTTCTTGATTAGTTAGGGCATCAAAGGTTACAGGGAAAAGGCAGGAGAATAAATTTGTGAGGGATAATAAATCCGCCATGATAGAATGACAGATCAGATTCGATGGGCTGAGTGGCCTAATTCTGCTCCTACGTTTTATGGTCTTATGAATGTGCATGGTATTGGATTTGTAGGGATTTTCCTTAGGACCCCAGGATCTGGAAAAGGGAGCAGTACACGTTGTTGTGGGTATGGGATAACCCCATTTTCCAGTTTCTATTGAATCCTGATGTGAGCTGGGTCTTGCAATTCCTCTCATTTAGATTGCTATTTTCATTAGTGTTTTAAATCAAAAATTCATTCTTTCCCCCTTCTCGATCCCCTGTTCCCAGCTAAGTTCTATACAAGGTTTGTGCACAGATGCCCCTTGTCTGAGAGTCACAGTTATGTTGGGTTTGACTTGGTAGAAGAGGAAAGAACGTGCATGAAATTTAAGATCAATCATTACATGTAAATTAAATTATGTCAGTCTACTTCTTTAAAGGATGATAAATTTCTTTCCTAAAAGGTTGCTGGCAAACCTAGTGGGGTTTCACAGCATTTGGATAGTTTTGTTGTCAGTTTAACTGAGCTACAGCACTTCCACACCCTCCCCCACTCCCGATTTATTTAATTGAATAAATTGTGATGTTCTGTGATTATTTGCCCCTGTTGGTAATTGGTAATCATACAAATTACCCCTCCACTTTGTTTGCAGGATGTATTGAGGCGTTTTATATTGCTTTAGCAATTAGTGAATATTGAGGCCTTGTAGCAATGGGAAATGTCTAATTGCTGTCCCACGAAAGTTTTGGATCCAGTTTAGAGACAAACGGATTTATCTCGTGACAATGAATCAATGTCATGATAATATTTACAGAAATTAACATTTAAGTAGCTCTCAAATTGACTTCTTTTGTATTTCTAATGTTAGCATGATGCTGATTTAACACCTAACTCCTGCTTCAGTGTTTTACTGGCAGCTGCCAGTTAAAACAGCCTCCAACCCAGTGAGGAAATGTGTTTGTGTGGAGATCTGCTCTTGATTGCAGAGTAAATTTTATTCTGCCAATTTTCACCCTTATCCTCCAATAGAGCTTTTAAAAGATGCCTTTGAGTTAGCAAATGGTAATGATGCAGCCATCAGCTCTACTGGCATATCTTATTAAGATAGTCTGATTGCATTCAGTAATCATACCTGTATATTTCAATGAAATAAAATTGATTTTGTTTTATAAAGCCAGACAATTGAATTTCTAATTAATTGTAAATTATATAATGTTTTAAATTAATGACCCTATTACAAACATTTATTTTCATCTTTATGAAGGATTAACCACAACGAACGATTAGAATTTTTGGGAGATGCAGTGGTTGAATTTTTAACAAGGTACGAGCTTAATGTCCATACATTTGTCTTAAGTTTGTAGTAGTTTTAATTTTTAATATTGCTATCCATTTTTAATGAATGCATGTAGCAAAAAGCAGTGGAAACTTAGTACAGAGTGCCAAGACGTGATAGGTTGGGGTGTTGATTTCACGCTCTTACGCAATGGACAATCAGTCTGCAACACAGCGTCAGTTGGAAGAATGTTGGATGACCCTGTGGAAAGGAAGAGAAGGTCAAAAGGGTCAATGGGAATAAATTCCAAAATCCGGCTGATTCCTAGTCAAGGCCAGTGTTATGTGAGGGGATGTCAACAAAATAAATAGTCTTGATGTTCACTATTGCTAGAATTTGTATTTTCACGTTTCATATTTTCTTAGAAGGCATTGTGAGAGTCTCTGCTGGTTCCCTGAGCAATCTCACCATCTTCATTCTTCAAACAACACACACAAAATGCTAGTGGAGCACAGCAGGCCAGGCAGCATCTATAGGGAGAAGCACTGTCGACGTTTCAGGCTGAGACCCTTCGTCAGGACTAACTGAAAGGAAAGATAGTAAGAGATTTGTAAGTCGTGGGGGGAGGGGGAAATGCAAAATGATAGGAGAAGACCGGAGGGGGTGGGATGAAGCTAAGAGCTGGAAAGGTGATTGGCGAAAGTGATACAGAGCTGGAGAAGGGAAAGGATCATGGGACGGGAGGCCTCGGGAGAAAGAAGTGGAGGGGTGGGGAGCACCAGAGGGAGATGGAGAACAGGCAGAGTGATGGGCAGAGAGACAGAAAAAAAACAAACAACTAAATATGTCAGGGATGGGGTAAGAAGGGGAGGATGGGCATTAACAGAAATTGGAGAAGTCAATGTTCATGCCATCAGGTTGGAGGCTACCCAGCGGGTATATAAGGTGTTGTTCCTCCAACCTGAGTTTGGAATCATTTTGACAGTAGCGGAGGCCATGGATAGACATATCAGAATGGGAATGGGATGTGGAACTAAAATGTGTGGCCACTGGGAGATCCTGCTTTCCCTGGCGGACCGAACGTAGCTGTTCAGCAAAACGGTCTCCCAGTCTGCGTCGGGTCTCACCGATATATAAAAGGCCGCATTGGGACACACACGCAGCGTCCACTGCTCCCGGTGTGGCCTTTTATATATTGGTGAGACCCGACACAGACTGGGAGACCGTTTCGCTGAACACCTGCGCTCTGTCCGCCAGAGAAAGCAGGATCTCCCAGTGACCACATATTTTAATTTCACGTCCCATTCCCATTCTGATATGTCTGTCCATAGCCTCCTCTACTGTCAAGATGAAGCCACAATCAGGTTGGAGGAACAACACCTTATATTCCTTCCAGGTAGCCTCCAACCTGATGGCATGAACATTGAGTTCTCTAACTTCCGTTAATGCCCCTCCTCCCCTTCTTACCCCATCCCTGACATATTTAGTTGTTTGTTTTTTTTTCTCTCTCTCTGCCCATCACTCTGCCTATTCTCCATCTCCCTCTGGTGCTTCCCCCCACCCCCACTTCTTTTTCCCGAGGCCTCCCGTCCCATGATCCTTTCCCTTCTCCAGCTCTGTATCACTTTCGCCAATCACCTTTCCAGCTGTTAGCTTCATTCCACCCCCTCCGGTCTTCTCCCATCATTTCGCATTTCCCCCTCCCCCCACTACTCTCAAATCTCTGAATATCTTTCCTTTCGGTTGGTCCTGACGAAGGATCTTGGCCCGAAACGTTGACAGCGCTTCTCCCTATAGATGCTGCCTGGCCTGCTGTGCTCCACCAGCATTTTGTGTGTCTTGTTTGAATTTCCAGCATCTGCAGATTTCCTCGTGTTTGATCTTCATTCTTCAACTTGTTTCCTTGTAATCTGTTTTCCCTCACATACCCATCACCTCTCCGGGATGCTCCTGCCAACCAACCACCTACATTAAGTGGTGATTTACATCAGTCAATTAACCATCCAGAAACTCGTCGGGTTCTTTCTGCAGACTGGAGTATGCTGTCATGGGGAGGATACGTGAGTTGTACAGTTGCTAGCTGAGGGAATTGCCAGGAATGAACTCTGGGTTCTGGAGTTCTATGACAGCAGCACTGCTTATAATGATGCTCATGTGCATTTTAGACTTACTTCCTAAACTTTAGACTCCTCACCCTTCTGTAAGACATTATTAAAAATAGGTTATTGTATAACCTATAACCTAATTTTATAGACCCCTGCACTACTAGCTAGCTTGGTCATATTTGGTAGTATTCCTATGATGTGCTCTGGGATATTTTCCTATGTTAGATTTTAATAGGAAATATTCACAATTATGAAATATTAGTACAATTCCTGTGGAAGAGAAGTATTTCAGAAATGTTAATCATTGTTGAATTAATAAAGGACGTTGCGGGCATGCTATGTTGCTGCTGAAATGTTTGGTGACATTTGCGGGCTACCCCAAGCACAGCCTTAGGTTGTGCAGGTTGTTAAACAAACAGCTCATTTCACTGTATGTTTCATTGTACCTGTGATAAATAATTGTAACTGAATCTGAAGATTTACATTTGTGATATTCCAAATAACAGATTCGGAGACACGGTTATTTGTCCACTTGTTGCTGATGGTGTATGTGAAATAATAGCAATGCCTCTGTCGTACCCCACATTGTGCGTTTGAAGTCAGTGCGAGCAGCAGAGACAGCTTTACTACTATTGTGTATTTTGAAGGAACTGAAATCAAGTGTGAGTCTTAGCTGCTGCAGGAAACATTTTATAGAATGCACTCTGTTCACGTTCTCTTTGTTCGCTTTCAGTGTCCACTTGTACTTTCTATTCCCCAATCTGGAAGAAGGTGGGTTAGCTACGTACCGCACTGCAATTGTGCAGAACCAACACCTTGCTATGTTGGCCAAGGTCAGTATTGCGATTTGCACAAGGTTCTTAGTGATTTTATTTTACGGCACACTTCTCACTCCCCGCAAAGCCCTGTAATTGTTTCTGCTAATGTTGAATGAGCAGGAAGAGTAATGCTTGAACTCCATAGTAGTCCTTCAGACTGTGGATCATTTCAGCTAAGTGGGAATTTTCACAACATGAGGAGAGCCAGAGGAGCTGGCCTCGGTTCCCTGAGCCGTCTCAGCCATTCAGTAAGATCATGACTGAATGATGGCACCCGTTTCCTTTCTCCACCCGAACTCTTGTGTCTCGGGAAATGTACTGATCTGGGTGATGGACGATCGTGGTTCATGACCCATTATTGAGTGATGTCCTAACAATCCTGTAAACCATGCCGAAATTAAAAATATCGTCTAGCCATTGACGTACCCTGTATTTAAATGTTGGCAGCATTTGAGTAGCACTTCGCTGCCTGTTAAACGCTTTGTGTTGCTGTAAAGTTGTATTGAAATTCAGTTTTATTTAAATCTATTTAATGGTTTGCTTTGATCTTTGCTGATGATCATGAATTAATTATTATAATGAAGTTAGAAATAAGGGAACGTGGCTAAAGCATATTGCTGCTTTAAAACAAAAGGCAGAGTTTCTTGGGAAGGAATTGTTGTCAGGATATAGGTTATGTTGGGGAAGCCATATTTATAGCCCATCATGAAATGCTCTGTGGAAGTAGGATGTTCCTTGATTTGCTGCTCACCTTCTACAATAAAGTGGTCTATTTCAGAGGTCCAAAAGCAAAAATTCCATGCAAGGCTAGGTGCACATTTTGGCCAGAATGGGTAGCACTCTCAAATTCTTTCCCCTAGTTCATGGAATTTCTCCAGCATTCTTCATTATTCCCCAGAAATCAAGTGCAACTGAATGCATTTCTTTTTGTATTCACAGGCTGCTGTGATGTGATTTGACCTCATGACCTTTTGGGTTGCTAGTGCAGTGCCAGAAACACTGCCAGTTCTTAATGGATGCGCTTCTGGAATAAATGTATTGATTTTGTTTTTGATTTCTTCTTATAGAAACTGGAATTGGATCGCTTTATGCTGTACGCCCATGGACCTGACCTCTGCAGGGAATCAGATCTACGTCATGCCATGGCTAATTGCTTTGAGGCCCTAATGGGTAATTTTGAAAGAGTTGTACCATTCAACAGAGCAGTGTGTGAACACTGAGGTTAGAGTTGCAGCTTAGCCTAAAGAATTCAATTTCAACGTTACCTTTAGGATCATTGTTGATGTGTTCCTTGCATGATCAAATCAGATGTCTAATGTGTATCACAAGGTTGCTATGAAATTTTACTTACTTTAGCCGTGCAGGGAAGTTGGTTTTCCTCCCCCGCCTTGTGGTGCATCAGGCAACATCCTTGCCATTTCTTCAGCACTTGTCTGCTTTTTGTGAGGCCGAGTTGCAATCTCGACACTCAACCCAGCATGGGTGGAATGTGTGCAAGGGACTGACCAGAACCTGGGACCATTTGCCTCCAAGTGTGGTGCAGATGCCACTACACCACAGGCCGTCTAACATAGGGAAGTTTCACCAATTTTTCCCATACCCTCCCCAGTCCATCACCCTACACCATGAAAAGCCTATGCCTTAAGAAAAAACACGTAGTTAAATCATGGAACAATAATGTTACAGCCTCATCTCTGAGCAACAGTGCATTAAAATCTAGTTCTGCAGTGGATTTCCAGGACTGATGAATGTACTGTTAGGTGTAGAAATTTATGAGTTAGATTTTCATTAGCTCTGCAATAAAAACAGGATTACTGGAAACAATTGTCAGCTTATGCAGCACCTGTGGAAAGAGAAACATAACGCTGGACAACAATTTTTTTCAGAAGTGTTGCTTGCTCAGAAATTTTTTTGTCTATGATAGACCACTTGATGCAGAACATAAATATAATTTCAGACTACTTCTATCACATAGGAATTTGGAGAAACAAGAAATTAACTTTTATTGAACATAATGATTTAATTGCGTAATGGTGCTGACACTTTGCAATAGTTCAACTAAGCTAAAAATGTTTTGTTGATGATTTTCATTTGTGCTCAGTGTCTGAAGCTTCTCGCTTAAGTGTCCAACAATAATCAGTCCGCATTGATAGATTTCAATGACCCTGATGCTGTTTCTCCATGACCACAATGTCCTGGTGAAACCTTTCACTGTGCTCGTCACTGACAGCTCCAGAATTTGCGGGGGAAGAAATCTAACTGGGAACACAGAAAATCCGTCTTTAATGACATGTTGTGCTTCATGGTTTTGTACGGTTGAAGCATGTTCTCAACACTCTGTGTGCAATTTGGTGCTCTGTAGTTGCCAAGAAATTCTTCAATAGCGTCCTTGAATGTCTGCCTTGCAGTTTTCTCTGGTCCCACTCGAAGTTGTTAGAACCGCCTGCAATGATGTCCTGTTTGATTTGTAGACCAACAAAAATGCCTGCCTTAATCTTGGCATCAGTTTTTCTGACTTGAATTATGAGTTGAAATAATAAATATAGGCAACTTCAAACAAATGATGATAGGGAAATTCAGTGGTGATTTTCAATATCAGCGGCCCAGTATTCAGGAAGCAAAATCTTTGTTGTCTAGTGTAGTTAATGATTCAGGTCAACACTGAATCTTCACAGTTTAATGTGAACCACTTCTTTTACAGCTGTTGCTGCCTGATCTGCTGATCAGGGTTTCCAGCATTTCATGATTTTGTTTCAGGTTTCTAGCATCCGTAGTTTTATTCATTCACAAGCCGCAGTCCATCATCAAAGGTCCTCACCACCCGGGCCGTGCTCTTTTTTTCACTGCTGCCATCAGGTAAAAGGTACAAGTGCTTTAGGACTCGCACTACCAGGTTCAAGAACGGTTCCAACCTCTCAACCATCAGGCTCTTGAATAAAGAGGGTAACTATACACTCATCTGTTGAGATGTCTCCTCAGCCAGTGATCTCACGTTAAGAACCCCTTATCTTGTTATTTCATGCTCTTGTTATTTATTGCTATTTGTTTGCGGGTTTATCTGTATTTGCACAGTTTGTTGTCTTTTGTGCTCGTGCTCTTTCATTGACCCTGTTTACAGTTAATAATCTATAGATATGCTGAGTATACCCGTAGGAAAAAGAACCTCAGGGTTGTATGTAGTGACATACCCTGATAATGAATTTTACTTTGAACTTTGAAAGCTTATAATGGTCAAAAGGTTTATAGGACATTTATTCACGATTTCCCAGTCACCATTTTTGGTTAGCCTAGATCTTTGCTATGGCTGAGGACTTCCATTGTTGATGAAGGAGAACTTCGACAACTGAATAAGGTATTCCTAAACGTTCACAAAGCTGATATTTACCTGTATGGTGGATATTATTGAGAGCATATGTTAACCTTGATACAAATTTGTAGCAACTTAAAACTTTGGTTAGCCCCGCACTTGGAGTATTCAGGTTATACCTTTACAGGAAGGATATGAACGCTTTGGAGATGGTGCAGAACAGGTTTATCAGGATGCTGCCTGGATTAGAGAGTAGTAACTATAAGGAGAGATTGGATGAACTTCAGTTGATTTATCTCGAGCGTCAAATGCTGAGGAGAGATCTGATTACGTTTTATAAAATTATGACAGGGAAAGATAGAGTAACAGCCTCAAAGTTTTTTTCCCAGTGTAGAAATACTAAGTACCAGAAGACTTGCATTTACAAGATGTAAAGTTTTTTTTTGCTGTGTCTTGGTACATGGGTTGATAATACAGGTGAATAGGAGAAAATTTAAGGGAGATGTGCAGGGGACGTCTTTTGTTTGCAAAGAGAGTAGTTATTACCCGGAACAGGCTGTTCCAGGTAATGGTAGAAGAGATAGGATAGTGGTATTTAAACGGCTTTTAGGTAGGCACATGTGCAGGCAGAAGGGACTTGCTTTATTTGGCATTATGAATGGTGGAAACACTATGTTCTGAAGACCTGTTCCTGTCCTATACTATATTTTTCTCACTCAAAGACTTACTCCTTGGCTTCTGCTGATGCCTCATGGATTCCTTCCATACCCGGAATGTGAAAATGGATTGGATAGTTGTCCACAATGTGGTGTATTGGCTGAATTTCTTTCCACATAGGTCTTTAGATCTGCTCTTTATCTCCTGTATTGTATAATCTGCTTAGATTTACTGTGGATCAGCCAAAGTGACACTACATGTGTCTACTGGTGAGAGGAGTGTGATGAACACAATAATGATACCAGGGGCCCATCTACACACAGTTAGTTACTTTTGGCAAGAAAGCTATTAGTGGGAACAATGTGTTTTTATTCAGATTTTATTTTTAAGAAATGGAAGTGTTTTGATTTTAGTTTGAAGAAGAATAAAAATACTAGTGGTTATCTTCCACTTCTCATTATTCATTCATGAAATGTGGGGATAGACCATCCTTAATTATCCAAATAAACTGAGTAACTCCCTTGGTCATTTGAAAGGGCAGTTCCAATTTCAGCCATTGTTACCGGTGGAGCTGAAGTCACATGAGCTGATCTAGTAAGTATGGCAAAACTCCTTCCCTTAAGGACAGCGAACCAAGATTTTACAACAGCCCTAAAAGTTTCATTGTCATTATTATCAAAACCATTATGTTGCAGATTTAGATAACGAGTGCAATTTAAAATTCCCAACAAATGGCACAATAGAGTAGTTGCTAACGGTCCAGGAGACCCAGGTTCAATTCCCACTCCTGTCTTTAAAGAGTTTGTACATTTTCCCCTGACTGTGTAGGTTTCCTCTGGGTGCTCCAGTTTCCTTCCACAGTCCAAAGATGAACTGGTTGGTAGGTTAATTGGTGGTTGTAAATTCCCCCGTGATTAGGCTCGTGTTAAATCGGGGGTTGCTCAGCAGTGTGACTCAGTGCCCTTGAAGGGCCTGTTCTGCGCTGTATCTCAATGAATAAATAAAAGATAATTAACTTAGTGGGATTCAAATGTCTCTGGTCCCAAAATTCATTGAGACAGTAATTTAACCTTTACTCCACTATTTTTTTGATCTTTGCAAGGAACATTAAAAAACATTTTAAAAAGCATGGCCTGTGAGAAATAAGTGCCGTGGAGCCAGTCATTGGATTGAGCTGCACAGTTGGCTGAAGCAGCTCAGAATGCTCCTCCCACCAACTTTCCTGTCAGAATTTAGGGAAACTTGATCGGCAAGACCCTTGGGTAATCTGGTTTAATCATGAGACTAAATTGTGTTCTACCCTGTTAGGTGAACTGTGCAAACACTCATTGTGCAAAGCAAATTTGTAATGTTTATGCAATTGACTGAAGTTATTTTGCATTGGTGTCAGATCTTGGAACCCTTCTCCCTCTGGCTGCCTCAAGACAAGGAGGTCAAAGCGATATCCTCTGACTCCTTTGCTCTATGCGTGTGCATTTTAAATGAATGCAGAATGACTGTGTACATTTGCATTATCATCTGCGCAAGAATTTAAGTGAAATGTCATTCACTAGGCTTTCCTGCTGGTTGTATTTTATTGATGTGTGACAGACAGTTTTTGGGACTGAGAAGAAACATTTAGAAAAGATGAACCTGAGATTATGGCCAAGTTTGCAGATGATACAAAGATAGGTGGAGGAGCAGGTAGTGATGAGGAAACAGAGAGTCTGCAAAGAACTTGGACAGATTAGAATGGGCAAAGAAGTGACAAATGAAATACAGTGTAGGAAAGTGTATGGTCATGCACTTTGGTAGAAGGAATAAAGGTGTAGACTATTCTAAATGGGGACAGAATTCAGAAATCAGAAGCTCAAAGGTACTTGGGAGTCTTTGTGCACAATTCCCTAGAGGTTAACTTGCAGGTTCAGAAGTTTCAAAGGTTGAACCTATAATGAGGAAGGCAAATGCAATGTTGGCATTTATTTTGAGAGGACCAGAGCTTAAAAGCAAGAATGTAATGCTGAGACTTTAGAATGCATTGGTCAGACCTTATTAGAGTATCGTCAGCAGTTCTGGGCCCCTTATCTCAGAAAGGATGTGGTGGCAATGGAAAGGATCCAGAGGAGGTTCACGAAAATCATCCCGGGAATGAAAGGGTTGGCGTATGAAGAATGTTTGATGGCTCTGGGCCTGTACTCGCTGGAGTTCAGAAGAATGAGATGAGATCTCATTGAAATCTATCAAATATTGTAAGGTCTAGATGGAGTGGGTATGAAGAGGATGTTTCCTATGATGTGGGAATCTAGGACCAGAGAGCACAGCTTCACAATAGAAGGACACTCCCTTTAGAACAGGGATGAAGGGGAATTTCTTTAGCCAGAGAGTGGGGAGTCTGTGGAATTAATTCCCTCAGATAGCTGTGGAAGTCAAGTCATTGGTTATATTTAAAGCAGAGGTTAATAGGTTCTTTATTAGTAAGGGTGCTAAACGTTATGGAGAGAAGGCAGGAGAATGGGATTGGGAGGAATAATAAATCAGCCATGATCAAATGCAGAGCAGTCTTGATGGGCCCAATGGCCTACTTCTGCCCCTATGTCTTATGCACTTATTGTACTATAAGTGCAAACCTTGATGACAGAAGGGGCAGAATTCTTAAAGATGTGCTGAATCTTTTTGCTGCATGTTCTTTAATATACATTTATTTGATAAGGCTTTGTTTGGAAGACTGGCATGATGACTGCTCAGGAGGTGGTGAAGCTCTGCGATCTCTTTGTGGTGTAGACGCTCTGGAGAGCAGCTTGGAGTTTCAGGATTTAAACTAGTAGTGATGAGGGGACAACAATTAATTGGGGGACTGCTTCGTTTAGCACCTCCACTCCATCTGCCAAAAGTGGAACTTCCTGGTGGCCAAACATTTTAATTCCGATTCCCATTCCTGTACTGACAACACACACAAAATGCTGGTGAAACACAGCAGGCCAGGCAGCATCTCTAGGAAGAAGCACTGCCGACGTTTCGGGCTGAGACCCTTCGTCAGGACAGAAGTGCTTCTTCCTTTGGATGCTGCCTGCCCTGCTGTGTTCCACCAGCATTTTGTGTGTGTTGTTTGAATTTCCAGCATCTGCAGATTTCCTCATGTTTGCCCTGTACTGACATGTTGGTCCATGGCCCCCTCTTGTGCCAAGATGAAGCCCCCCTCAAGGTGGAGCAGCAACATCTTGTATTCCATCTGGGTAGCCGCCAACCTGATGGCGTGAATATTGATTTCTCCTTTCGGTAAAAAAAAATTCTCTCCCCATCCCCTCTTCTATTCCCCATTCTGGCCTCTTTGCCCCTTCTCACCTGGCTCCTCTCCTTCCCTTTCTCCTCAAGTCCTCTCTCCTCTCCTATCAGATTCCTTCCTCTCCAGCCCTTTTTACCTTTCCTACTCACCTGGCTTCACCTATCACCTTCTAGTTCTCCTCCTTCCCCTCCCCCCCACTTTTTAATTCTGAAATCTTTCCCCTTCCTTTCCCGTCCCGATAAAGGGTCTTGGCCTGAAATGTTGACTGTTTATTCATTTCCACAGATGCTCTCTAATCTGCTGCGTTCCTCCAGTATTTTGTGTGTGTTGCTTTGGATTTCCATGTTTAGATACTGTGTGATTGGAAGGGTAGTGTAGGTGATAACTTGCTTTGCACCTGTTGCCCTTATCCTTTATAGGATGTGGACATCACCATCAGTAATAACCTCTGGCGAAAGTAGAAGTGAGCTGCCACTTTCAATCACTGCATTCCAGTTGGTGAAATAACTGCCAGAGGGGGTACTGCTTTGATATCATTAAACTATTGCTGATCACAGTTAAGATTCTGATGTGTTTCACTGAACACCCATCAGATATAATATTCTTTCTCATCAGTTGTGTGTTTTGATCTCCTGTACAGTCTCGTGTCTTTTCAACCACCGTCTAGAGTTAAACCAGTAATGTTACCTCCTGAGATTAACCGTGATTATTGAACACTGGTTTCAGCTTGACCATCTTTGTTCTCTGCGTCGACTTGTAATCCTCCCCTACACAGAATTACAAAGCACTACACCACCTTTTTCATCTGCACTTGTATCCAACTGATTTTTAAAAATATTCATTCGTGTTTTCAAACCTCTATGTTCTAATATCCTTTGGCTCCACGTCCTTAAGTGGTGCTACCTGCACCACTCCAATATAGGCCTCTCGGTCATTCCCAAAATTAATTGCTGCATGATTACATGACTTCAGCTACCCCCAAGTTCTGGGCTTTCCTTACTAAATTCTTCACATCGTTTTCTGTTTTTTTTCCCCCCCATTGGTGTTCCTTAAAGTGTACCTTGCTTAAAGAAAAACTTTTGATCATCTGCACTCATCTTCATATACATGAACAACATTCCTGTATGAACCATATCAGATCGATCGCATGGTAAATCGATTGGGATTCCTACAAGTTGTCGGCACTCTCCTTTGGGCAAGGGCTTTCAAGTGTGCATGTTCTTGTTTAGGTGGGCCTGGTCCATAGCTCCCACACTGTAAGTTGTAGCATGTACTGTACTAACGTGACTCAGAAACATTTTTAATCGTGTTGTCCCATTTTCATTCTTGCTCTGTGCATACGTGACACAATACAAATAAATATCAGCCTGACTCGTTTACTAATTAATATAAAATATATTTCAAATTGTTATAATGTTTTGACCACTGGACAAAATATCTTTTATTTACTCATGAAATTTAACACCTCTTAATCTCTCTTTAACCTTCCTTCAGATAAAAAGATCATACTCACCTTTTGCAGTCTTTGCACTTTTCCATTGTTCCATTCTAATAATTTTCTGAATCCCTGTAAAGCTGTAACCCTATCACTGATATGGTGCACAGACGTGATTCAAAACTCCAGCTCCGATGCGATTGATGACTTAGTATATCTTAAACATGAGAAAATCTGCAGGTGCTGGAAATCCAAAGCAACAATGCTGGAGGAACTCAGCAGGCCGGGCAACATCTATGGAAAAGAGTAAACAGTTGACATTTTGGGCCGAGACCCTTTGTCAGGACTCTGATGTAACCAGGAGTCCTGATGAAGGGTCTCAACCCGAAATGTTGACTGTTTACTCTTTTCCATAGACGCTGCCTGACTTGCTGAGTTCCTCCAGCATTTTGTGTATATTATTTAGTATGTCGTCACCTTTTACGTTCTGCAGTTGACAGCATTGGCTGTTTACTGAAATATATGGAAATAACTGAGACTCAAATCATCTATCTTACACAGATGATACAATTTTACAGCTATAGATTTAGATCTGGTGTTCCCAACTTTTTTCTGCCCTGGATACAACCATTATCCAAGGGCTTTGAGGACCCCTGGTTTAGATCTATTTTAATGAAGTTTATGAGAGAAGGCACGTGGCTGGTGATCTGTATGCAGGTGACGAGGTGTTGAGGATAGCAAGAAAGGTAGGGTATCAATCACTTAGAACGTTTGACAGGACAGAAGCAAACAAAATTTAATCCCAGCAACTGAGGTGATGCAGTTTGGGAAGGCAAATAAGGAAACCCAGCAATGTTCAAAGTAATTTATTATCTAAGTACATCTATGTCACCACATGCAACCCTGAGATTCATTTTCTTCCGGGCACACTCAATAAATCCAAAATAGAATGATAACCAGTATCAGTGAAAGAGCACAGCAACTTGGGTGCTCAACCAGGTTGCAAAAGACAACAAACTGCAAATACAAAAAAAAATTAAATAATGATAAATAAGTAAGCAATAAGTATCAAGAACATGAGATGAAGAGTCCTTGAAAGTGAATCCATTGGTTGTGGGAATATTTCAGTGATGGGGCAAATTAAATTGAGTGTGTTTATCCTCTTGCTTGATGGCTGAGGGGTAATAACTGTTCTTGAACCTGGTGCTGTGAAGCCCGAGGCTCCCTATACCCGATGGCCGCAGCGAGGATTGGGGTCCTTGACCCTCACATAATCCTTTTTTTCCCAGGGAGGGAGGTACTCAAAACATGAGGGCATCGGTTTTAAGATCAGAGGTGAGATATTTAAGAGAGACATCCAGGGCAACTTCTTCACACAAAGAATGGCACGTATTCGGAATGAGCTGCCTGAAATAAAGGTTGGTACAGGCACATCGGTAAAGTTTAAAAGCCATCTAGGTATGACATAGATAAGTGTAGAGAGCTGTAGACCAAATGCAGATAGATGGGACTCACGCAGTGGGCAACACAGTAGCATAGATAAGTTGAACTGAAGGGCCTGTTCCTATGCTGTATGACTAATACATCTTTTTGTTTATTATCATTCTTGTGAGGGTTGTCTGTTACATTTTTCTGTATTAAAAAGCATGAAATGGAATCTGTTATGGAGGAATATCAAGGATCAACTGCGGCCATAAACATTTACATGTATTAGGAATTTGCTGTGGTGTGTTGGTCAGGGTGTGATTTGCAACTGAAAAACAGCAACATTTCAGCAATTTTGAAGAATAAACAATTATATAAAAATAAAGTCAGATGTATAAGTATGGATACAGAATAAAATGTGCATAAATACATAAATACCAGCATGTATTTACAATGGCAGAATTTAAATGGCTGAAGAAAATTTCATACAGTCTTAATACATGGTAACAAGTGTGAATGCCCTCGAGACTTCTAGTATTTGTAGCTGACACCATGGGCAGTGACTGTTTGAAAACGTCTTTACAGTGGGTAATGTTAAGTTCTTGCCCGAAGCAGAATCATTGCTGGAGAAGTTGACCTTCATTGAGAGGAGGTAAAGTTAAATAGTACTTTTCTTTTCATACTGCATTTCACTGGTATAGAACTTTCTTATATGGATTGTACATTTATCTTTTGCCATTTTGAGTGAAAGAAGTCTGAGAATTATGTCTGTGCTAGATTAACAGGTAGAGCAGGCTACCAGGTAATACAAAAAATGCAAATAAATCTGTTTCAGGAGATAATTTTTGGCAAGTGATTCAACTGATAGGACCCCGGGTTTTAGGGTGAATCTTGTACACCCGTGTACCTGATTGTGAACGTTTATTTTCATTTGATGAATTGTCAATTCATCGAGAAAAATTGGAATTGCATCAGCTGCCGCGCTTCTGTTCTTTTACATAGATTAATTGTTGTGATTTTGAGGTAATTAATCAGTTTGGAGCAGATACGACCGTCTGCCCACTGGGATTAGTCGGGTGTTCTAGTTTGTGTTTGATTTTGGATATTAATTTTGCAGGTGCTGTTTACTTGGAGGGTGGCCTAGAAGAAGGCAAAAACTTATTTGGTCGACTGCTGTTCAATGGCACGGTAATGTATGCAAAACCCTTTGAATGCCTTCCTCGCTTTCTTTTAATAGCCTGTTTTCTTAGAATCATTGTGCAAAGTTAGAATATATTACCTGGCCCCGATAGTACTTTCACAGCACTATGTTTCCCAAGAGAAAACTAATAGTTATTTTTTGGACTGTTGACTACCTATCTTAGCAAAAGTTGTTTTCAGATAATCTTTCTCAGTATACTTTTGTTTAATAGTAGTTCTGATAAACAAATAGGCAGTGTTTCAAAGTGGCACAATCTCTGCAATTAGTGTCTGCTTCATTGCTACTGTGGCAACAAATAGGCCTCTGCTTTAATTTCAGGCTCCTGGCAGCAAATTGATTATAAGGTAAAAGAGAGGTACAATGAGATGTCCTGTGCAAGTGTAAACTGATGTTGTAGATGCTAATTGATAGCTAATTCTGCTTAGCGCTCTCTTTTATTCATCTTACGGGACATGGGCTTCATTGGAAAGGCCAGCATCTATTCCCCATGCAAAGGTGGTGGTGCATTGCGTTGACGAACTGTCGATTGCTCTCTGCCCCCCACAGTGCAGAGTTGCAATATTTGCTGCAGCACCAATGAGGTATGTTGATGTTAACCAGTGCATTAAATGAAGAAATGGGGACAACTGTCAGGAAGGACTCAAATGTTCTGGGGTGATTTCCCATGTCTTGTTGGAGAGAATTTATAGATTCCTAGTTTCATAAAGCATGCAAGTAGGCCCTTCTGCCCAATTCGTCCATGCACCAAAGATGTCAATCTGAGCTAATTCACTTTGCCTGTACATCCCTCGAAACCTCTCATCCATATGTTTTTTATCCAAGTGTTTTTTAGACATTGTAATTGTACCATCCTCTTATACCCCCTCTGTAGCTCATTTTGTGAAAAGCAAGTCCCTCCGCTCCCCTTTAAATCAATCCCCTCTTATTTTAGACCTACGACCTCGAGATTTACCCTGGGTGAAAGGTTGGAGATATGTCTCTACCAAAGGTGCTCCTTCCCTCTGCTAGCTTGCAGGTTAACTTCGGGAAATGTGTAGCACCTGCTTAGCCACTCCCCCCTCCACCCCCCCCCCCCCACGATTCATATGAAGCTGGCGAGTGGTCGCATGGGCAAACTGGAACTGATGCCAGGCTGACAATCTCTGAAGAGTATTGATAATGGCTGGGGTCACCCATCTTGTGAAGAGGCTGCCCAGAAGAAGGCAATGGCAAACCACTTCTGTAGAGAAATTTACCAAGCATTGTCATGGATAATACCAAGATCACCCACGTCCACAGGACATGGCACAGAATGAAGATGATGACCGTGGGCGAAGACTGACTGTTGAGCCTCTCATAATTTCACAGACTTCTCTCAGGTCACTCCTTGCCCTCCTTTGCTCCAGAGAAGTCTACCTAAACCTATCCAATGTCCCCTGATAGCTTGAGCCCTCCAGTCCAGGCACTATCCTTGTGAAGTTTTTCTCCGTGCCCTCTCGCATAATCACGTTCATCCTGTGGTACCGGAACTCTACACAACGCTTCCCGTGTTGTCAAAATGTTTTGAAATGGAGCATAACATCTAAACTCTGTACTCAGTTTGCCTGTGTGGTCACTTTCAGAGAACTATGTACCTGTAACGCATTTGCACACTGATTGCTTGTCAGTCTGTGTGTGTAGTTCTTTCATTGATTATATTGTATTAATTTGATCTACTGCGAATGGCTGCAAGAAAGTGAATTTCAAGGTAGTATATGGTGACATTCACATTCTTTGATAATAAATTAATTTGAGCTTGAAGATTTTCTGCTCATTAACATTCCCCAGGACCCTGCTGTTACTTGTGTATGTCCTGGCCCCGGTTTAACTTCACAAAATTCATCATTTTGCTCTTTTATCTTCCATTCCCTTGCACGCTATCCCAGTTGATCAGAACCTGTTGTAGCCTTATACGTTCAATACAATCATCCCATCCAAGTTCCTCATCAAGCTTCAAGGCCTGGGCTTCTCTACCTCCTGCTGCAACTGGATGCACAGCTTCCTCATCAGCAAGTCTCAAACAGCGAGGATGGTAACATCTCCTTCTTGCTGACCATCAACACAGGAGCGCTTCAAGACAGTGTACTTAACCCCCTGCTCTGCTTTCTGTACACAAATGACTGTGTGGCTAAGCACAGCTCCAGTGCCTTCTTCAACATTTGCGGACAGTATCACTGTTGGACAAATCACTAGTGGCGATGTGTCAGCTTACCGGGGCGAGATAGGTCACCTGGGTATGTGGGGCTGCAACAATAACCCCTTGCTCTACTACGGAGCTGCTTTTTGACCTTAGGAAAGTTGCCAGTCTACATTAGGCGATCAGCAGTGGAGAGGGCAACGTTAAACTCCTGCGTGTTAGCTTATCAAATGACCTGTGTTAGGCCTAGCAGTAGAAGTAATCATCAGGAAACTGTCTCAGCATCTTTTGCTTTTTTAGGAGGTTTGGTTTATCGTTCAATTTCCCATACACTATTTTTGCCCATTCTCCTGATCCAAGTCCTGCAGCCTCTCTTTTTCCTCAAAACTACTTGCCCCTCCGCCTACCTTCACATCATAAGATATGGGAGCAGAATTAGGCCATTCGGCCCATCGAGTCTGCTCTGCTATTTCATCATGGCCGATCCAATTTTCCTCTCAGCCTCAATCTCCTACCTTCTCTCCCCCCCACCCCCCCAGTATCCCATCATGCCCTGAATCAATCAAGAATCTATCAACCTCTGCCTTAAATATACATAAAAACTTGGCCTCCACAACTGCCGGTGGCAAAGAATTCCACAAGTTCACCACACTCACGGCCTCTTCATCTCTGTTATAGAAGGACATCCCTCCATTCTGAGGCTGTATCCTCAGGTCTTAAACTCTCCACATCTGCTCTATCAAGACTTTTCACTACGAAGGGTCTCAGCCCGAAACGTCGACAGTGCTTCTCCCTATTGATGCTGCCTGGCCTGCTGCGTTTCACCAGCATTTTGTGTGTGTTGCTTGAATTTCCAGCATCTGCAGATTTCCTCATGATTGCACTTTTCACTATTTGATAGGTTTCAATGAGGTCACCTCTCATTCTTCTGAATTCTAGAGAATACAGGCCCAGAGCCATCAAATGCTATCCTGGAATCATTTTTGTGAAACTCCTTTGAAACCTCTCCAGTTTAAGCACATCCTTTCTATGATAAGGGGCCCTAAACTTCTCAGAATACTCCAAGTGAGGCCTCACCAGTGCTTTAGAAAGTCTCAACATTGCACCCTTTCTTTTATATTCTCTTGAAATGAATTATAACATTGCATTTCCTTCTTCACCATAAACTCAACTTGCAACTTAACCATTAGGAAATCCTGCAAAAGGACTCTAAAGTCCCTTTGCACCTCAGTTTTTTTGTATTTTCTCTCCATTTAGAAAATGGTCAACCCCTTCATTTCTTCTACCAAAGTGCATGACCATATTCTTCCCGACACAATATTGTAACAAGTTTGTCCAGATTACTGTTGAACTTCTCCTGACTGGCTGCAATATGGTGTGGGGGTATGGCAATTCAAATGCACAGAAATGTAGGAAGCTGCAGAGTCGTGGATTTTGCCCAATTTATCTGCAGGAAGTGCTGTCTCAAGAAGGCAGTATCCATCATCAAAGGTCCCTACCATCTGGGCCATTGCAGCTACCATTGGGCATGAGGTCCCATACCTGCAGGTTCAAATACAGCTACTTTCCTTGAACCATTGGCAAAACTCGAATCACTACAGCTTAGCTAACAGTATGAACACTTTGACCTGTTTGGGCTAAAATGGACTTTGATTTTTATCTTATAATAGTGTTTATTTATAAAAAGAATGTATATAATTTATGTTTTCCTGTGAATTATGCTTGTATATGCCCAGAATGTAACTAAATGTAAGTTTCCATTGTACCTGTGCAGACAGGTAAGTGTGCAAATGACAATAAACTCAACTTTGACTTTGATGATGTTCTCCACTGTCCACTATTCCACCAATATTGGTGAGAGCAGGAAACTTTATAGCCGTTGCAACTCCATTCTTGTCCAAATCATTAATATACCGTATATGACAATCAACAGGGTGCTTAGCAATCCCTCTGGCTCACCACTGCTCACAGATCTTCAATGTGAAAAATAACTCTCAGCTACCTCCCTCTGCCTCCTACCGCCTCTCTAATTTTGTATCCAAATGGCTAGAGCACCCTGGACTCCATGTACAGTTCTCCTTCTAGTCCAGGCTACCATACGGACCTTGTCAAAGACCGTGCTAAAGTTCATGTAGATGACATCTTCTGCCTTTCCCTGATCAATCCTCTCGGTCACCCCTTCAAAAAAATACTCAAATTTTTGAGGCATGATTTTCCTGAACAAAGCCTTACTGACTAAACCTAATCAGTCCTTGCCTTTCCAAATGTTGGCAGATCCAAACTCAGAATCCAGTCTAGTAACTTTCCCACTACTAATGTTAGGCTTGTTGGACAGTGGTTCTCTGGTTTATCCTGGTAGCCCTCCTTAAATATAGGGACAATATCAACTATCTCCTAGTAAAAATGTTTAGCACTTGTGTTAGAGTTCAGGATAAGGGATCACAAGTAGAGGGGACTCTCTGATAATTCTCCTTAGGACTTTAAAAGACTCTGCAACTCATGTTCTCAGTATTATTATTTGCACACTTTTTCTTGTTTTGCACACTGACTGTTTCTCGGTCTTTCTTATGAATAGATTTTCATAAATTCTATTGTACTTCTTTATTTTCTTGTAAATGCCTGCAGAAGAGTGAATGTCAAGGTGACTTATACATACTTGGATATTAAATGTTCTTTGAACTACTTCCCTACAAACATCAGGTTCTGTACCAATCCTCACATAACCCTAATCCTACCTCAGTAACAAAGCACTATGGGCCACTTCTTGCACTACACTGGACTTGTCTCTGTGCTTTTTTTTGCACTGATGTCTTGTTTTGCACAATCTTTTTCTTCGCTGTCTTACATAATTTCTATTTCATGTGTTGCTGAGCCCCCTCGTACTTGTCCACATGCCCATGAATTCGGTGGAATTTGGGAAATTGGAAGTAAATGCAATCATCAGAGAGTGGTGGAGAATGTGGAATGAATAGCAGAGACGTATTCAGTGGGAAGCTGAGTTAGTTCACGACAGGGGAAAGAACAGGAGAATGTGTTGATTGGCTTGGATGAGTGAGGCTTATATAGAACTAAAACAAGCTGAATAAGTTAAGCCAATAGGTCCTTTGAGTGGTTCCGAGTACTTTGTAACCTCTGCAATTACTTGTCATTGAGTTGCAGTTTGTTTCTTTCCTTCAGTACAATTACTTTTGCCCTGTATATTGACATTCCGGTAACAAACAAACTCTAAGTTAATTGATTCTGATTTTAGTTCACATTTTACTCTGCCTTTATTTTAACAGGAGTATTGAATCTTTAGGAGTGGGTCAACATAAAAAATGGTGGTGTAACCTTCTACATTGCAATATATCTATTGAGCAAAGTAAGTCTTTGTGATCCATCCTCACAATAATGACAAGATCTTTTCTATCCCTACAGGATCTACGAGATGTGTGGCTTAATTACCCGCTTCATCCTTTGCAAGTAAGAACCAGCTTCTATCATTGTTCACTGAGTAGTTTGTTATTGGAGTGGAGGTTTGACTTAGAACATAGAAATCTACAGCATATTACAGGCCCACAGTGTTGTAACCCACTCCAGAAGCTGCCTAGAATTTCCCTACTGCATAGCCCTCTATTTTTCTAAGCTCCATGTACCTACATAAGAGTCTCTTAAAAGACCCTACTGTATCCGCCTCCACCACCTTCACTGGCAGTGCATTCCACGCACCCACAACTCTGTGAAAAACTTACCTCAGACATCCCCCGTGTAACTACTTCCAAGCACCTTAAAGCTATGCCACCTCATTGTTAAGTATTTCAGCCCTGGGAAAAAGCCTCTGACCATCCACACGATCAATGCCTCTCATCATCTTAGACACCTCTATCAGTTCACTTCTGATCCTCCGTCACTCCAAAGAGAAGAGGCCAAGTTCACGCAACCTATTCTCATAAGACATGCTCTCCAAACCAGGCAACGTCCTTGTGTATCTCCTATGCACTCCCGCTATGGCATCCACATCCTTCCTGTAATGATGTGATCAGCATTGAACACAGTACTGCAAGTGGGGTCTAACTAAGGTCGTGTACTGCTGTAACACCACCTCACAGCTCTTGAACTCAATCCCACAGTTGATGAAGACCAACACACTATACGCCTTCTTAACACTGTCAACCTGCATAGCAACTTTGAGTGTCCTATGGACATGGACCCCAAGATCTTGCTGATCATCCACACTGCCAAGACTTCTTTAAACCCTAACTTGTTTTGTTGGGAATATTGCTGTGTAATCTTCAACATTCACTTAAATTGTTATTCCACAAATATCAGTGAGTTTCTGTAAACCATATCAAAGAGAACATATTTTGTAAAGGTGTTAAACTGATGCTATTAATACAGAGCCAATTATTGATGTGTAATCCCCATACACTTCTATTCCCCCCCTCCAATCAAGGAGGCCTTAAAACTCTCTGCTTCCTTCTTAATGAAAGAACCAACCAGTTCCCCTCCATCAGCATCCTCCTCTGTCTGTCCTCACCCTCAACAAGTTTCCTTTGGCTCCTTGCACGTTCTCCAGTCTCGAGGAGTAGCCATGGGCCCCAGCTATGACTGCCTCTTCGTTGGCTATGTAGACCAGTCCAAGCCTTCCCTGGTAATAATCCCCAACACTTTCTCCTCTACGTTGATGACTGAATTAGTGCTGCTTCATGTGCCTGTGCTGAATGTAGCAGCAAAACTAATCCAAAGTCAAAACAAAACAATTGCCACTTGCCTGTGACTGTACGGACTTTTAAGCTTACATGACACGCCCACAGCTTCAAAGATTGCTTCAAAAGGTGAAGCTTTTATTCATTCCTTTATTAGCAGTTAGCAAACATACAATTAAGTATTTTTGAGCGTTACCTCAAAGATATCTCAGTGGTCAGTAAAAGGTACAACCTCTGCCAGTCCCAAGCTACAAACTGCCACAAAATAAGCAAGAATACGTATCTTTTCCCCTTCACTTTTACCACACCATCACTCATGTGACTAGTTACCTTAATAAACGTGCAGCACAGAGTACAAAGCAGATAGAGAGCAGATGCATGGCCTCTACACCAAACTCGTCAACTACATCAACTTTGCCTCTACCTTACACCTTGCCCTTAAATTTATGGTCCATTTCTGATGCCTTTCTCCCATTTCTTGACCTGTCTTCATCTCTGGAATTAAACTATTGACCAATGTCTTTTATAAACCTTCTGATTTTCACGGTTATCTTAACTATTCATCTCTCCACCTTATCGTCTGTAAAATTGCAATTCCCTTTTCTTAGTTCCTGTGTCTCTGCCGCATCTGTTCCCAGGGTGAGGCTTTCCATTCCAGGGCACAGGAGATGTCCTCCTTCAAAGGATGGGGCTTCTCTTCCTCCATGATCAATGCTGCCCTCACCCACAAATCCTCCAGTTCCCAGTCATCCATGCTCACCCCATCTTCCCGCTTCCTTAACAATGTTAGAGCTCCTCTTGTCCTTATCTACAACCCCATGAACCTCTGCATCCAACACATCATCCTTCTCAACTTCTGCCATCTTCAAAGTGATCCTACCACCAAACATATCTTTAATCTCTCCATTCTCCGCTTCCTGCAGGGATCACCCCCTCCGAGATTCCCGTGCCATTTATCTCCCTTCTGGCACTTACCCCTGCAAGTGGCCAAAGTGCTGCACCTTCACACTCATCTCTTCCCTCACCTTCATTCAGGGCCTGAGGCCGTCATTCCAGGTGAGGCAACACTTCACCTGCGAATCTGCTAGGATTCTCTGTGGTTTTCGGTGTTCCTGATGTGGCCTCCTCTGTACTGGTGAGATCCACTGTAAATTGGGGGACTACCTCATTGAGCATCTCTGCTCCATCTGCCAAAAATGGAACTTCCCAGTGGCCAAAGATTTTAATTCCGATTCCCATCCTGTTCCAGCAATCTTATTTGATAAGGGCAAACACGAGGAAATCTGCAGATGCTGGAAATTCAAACAACACACACAAAATGCTGGTGGAACACAGCATTTTGTGTGTGTTGTTATTTGATAAGGTTTTGCTTGGCAAGACCAGTATTTTTTTTTCCATCCATGACGACTGCTCAGGAGGTGGTGATGGCTGTGTTTGAAGCTCTGCGATCTCTTTGTGGTGTAGACGCTCTGGAGAGCAGCTTGGAGTTTCAGGATTTAGACCAGTCGTGATAAGGGGACAGCTTCATTGAGCACCTGCGCTCCATCTGTCTCAGCCCGAAATATCGACTATTAATTTCTTTTCATAGATACTATCTGACCTGCTGAGTTCCTTCAGCATTTTGTGTGTGTTGCGTTTGATTTCCGGTATCCGCAGGATTCCTCCTGTTTATTAGTGTGTTAGATGTGTCTGATAGGACATAGAACATAGAAATCTACCGTACATTATAGGCCCTTCAGTCCACAATGTTGTGCCGTTCATGTAACCTTCTCTAGAGACTGCCTAGAATTTCCTCAGTGCATAGCCCTCTATTTTTCTAAGCCGTGTCCTCAATTTGGCCTTCTGGAAAGATGAAGTAATGTCTGATTAACATGTAGTGAAATCTACTGAATTTTCAAGTTAACCTTCCTTGCAAATGACTAAAACTGATTTATTTTGAAAACTATATCATACATTATCTAATATATGTAAGTTTTTTTAAAAAAATATGTATTTTATACAGTTTTGTGAGTTTTTGTTCTTTTTACTCCTCTTGTTATCTTTTATATTGTTTCTCTTTTTACTTTTGCTTTTGAAACCTTGCCAAGGAATTGTCACTTCTATTTTTTTTGCATCGGGTTCCTTTTTCTGCTGCCACTGTGTGTGGGAGTTGCCAATTTTCGGTTAAGACTTCAAACCTAGCTTTCTGGTAATAGATCCTATGGGACCATTTTGTAGTAAAGCAGTGGTATTCTGTAAAAGTGTTCAAATTGATTGCAGTGTTTCCTATATTATACACTTCAAAGGGGCTTCATTGGCTGCAGGTAGCTTTGAAAGGGGTAAGAAATACCAAAAATGCCAAGTACCAGAGCTATTCAGAAGGCAAGATTGAGGACCAAGATTAATGTGTCAGGTCAGTCTCCCTTCACTGTTAATTCTGCGTTCCTCATAACTGTGGTTGTCTTTCCACAGATGCTGTCTGACCTGCTGAATAGTTTCAGGGCTTTGTTTTTATTTCACACCTTCAACATGCACAGTCCAAGGAAATGCAATTATTTCACTTGCTGGGCTGTAATAGCATCTCTTGGTCCCTAGGTGGTGCTCATGCAGCAGCAAAACAAATACATAGTCTTCTTTCACTTCACCCAGCACTGAACACTGCAAGATAGTCCTCTCAGTTAAAGAAAAGTAATGTTCCCTGGGGGTCAGAGGAGATTTTCCTGCAGACCACCAACCAAAAAGAGACTCGTGAGCTAATGGGTTTCTTTTATTGATTCCCAGTCATCAACAAAAGGCTCCTGATGCCATTCCGTCTAAGTAAAGGGCAAAGCAGCAGCTAGCTGTTTTAATAAGTGCATCATCTTGTCCATCTTTGGGGCTTAAGAGTAGGATCTGCACAAGAATTGCCCAGGCATGAAACAATGAAAGAAAAGTGTGCTTCAATGTATTTTCTCTTTCTTTCACCATCTGTTGGGAGAGTACTGTGAATTCTCCATGGATTATTGCTCAAGGATAAAAAAAAATCAATCCCTGATCTTCCTTCTGTAGTGTTACATGGTTAAAAAGCAAATATGTTTCGAAATTCCTCCAGGAATATCTTCATATCCATTCTCTAAACACGGAAATGGGCATATAAGGTAAGTTCTGCCCCTCCCCCTTCCTTTGCCATGTGCCAGTGACTCAGAAATTTTGTTAGGTGTTGGAGTTCCACGTGTGTGCAGGTGGAAGGGAAACCATAGGGGGTTGTTAATATGGAAGGAGATCAGGTGAGAATCAGAACCAGGTTTATTATCATCGGCATGTGAAGTGAAATTTGTTAACTTAGCAGCAGCGGTTCAATGCAATACATAATATAGAGGAGAGAAAAAACAATAAATAAAATAAAGTAGTAATAATAATTACTAAATAAATAGATCACTTACAGTATACGTATATTGAATAGATTAAAAACCGTGCAAGGTTGTATATTAAAAAAAGTGAGGCAGCGTCCAAGGGTTCAATGTCCATTTAGGAATCGGATGGCAGAGGGGAAGAAGCAGTTCCTGAATCGCTGAGTGTGTGCTTTCAGGCTTCTGTACCTCCTACCTGATGGTAACAGTGAGAAAAGGGCATGCCCTTGGCGCCGGGGGTCCTTAATAATAGACACTGCCTTTCTGAGACACCACTCCTTGAAGATGTCCTGGGTACTTTGTAGACTAGTACCCAAGATGGAATTGACTAGATTTACAACCCTCTGCAGCTTCTTTCGGTCCTGTACGGTAGCCCCCCCCCCCCCCAACCCAGACAGTAATGCAGCCTGTTGGAATGCTGTCCACGGTACATTGATATAAATTTTTGAGTGTATTTGTTGACATGCTAAATCTCTTCAAACTCCTAATGAAGTTGCCTTCTTTATAACTGCATCGATATGTTGGAACCAGGTTAGATCCTCGGACACCCAGGAACTTGAAACTGCCCACTCTTTCCACTTCTGATCCCTCTATGAGGATTGGCATGTGTTCCTTCGTCTTACCCTTCCTGAAGTCCACAATCAGCTCTTTCGTCTTACTGATGTTGGGTGCCAGGTTGTTGCTGCGGCACCACTCCACTAGTTGGCATTTCTCACTCCTGTACGCCCTCTCGTCACCTCCTGAGATTCTACCAACAATGGTTGTATCGTCAGCAAATTTATAGATGGTATTTGAGCTATGCCTAGCCACATAGTCACGTGTATATAGAGAGTAGAGCAGTGGGCTAAGCACATACCCTGAGGTGTGCCAGTGTTGATCGTCAGTGAGGAGGATATGTTATCACCAATCCGCACAGATTGTGGTCTTCCAGTTAGGAAGTTGAGGATCCAATTGCAGAGGGAGGTACAGAGGCCCAGGTTCTGCAACTTTTCAATCAGGATTGTGAGAATGATGGGATTAAATGCTGAGCTATTGTCAATGAACAGCATCCTGACGTAGGTGTTTGTGTTGTCCAGGTGGTCTAAAACCGTGTGGAGAGTCGTTGAGATTGCATCTGCCGTTGACCTATTGTGGCGATAGGCAAATTGCAAAGGGTCCAGGTCCTTACTGAGGCAGGAGTTCAGTCTAGTCATAACCAACTCTGAAAGCGTTTCGTCACTGTTGATGTGAGTGCTACTGGGCTTAAATTACTGGTATAATGGGAGTCTTTATTGTCAGGAGTTGTTGATTTATACTGAAATGGAGACTGATACTGTCATGAGAGATGGGGTCTTTACGCAATGGGCCTAAATGGAATGAGTTTTGTTGGGGAGGGGGTCCAGACACAGGCCATTCTTCCCCTCACACTTCTGCCAACCCATCCTCCCACCTCCCCCACCATCAATCCCAAAAGCCAAACCCTTCTTTAGCTAAAGCATTTGGATATCAGAGTTGCCCTGACAATGACACATAACACCTGCTTGGTGAAAGAAAGTGGCAGTGATCTTTCCTTCAACAGAATCCAGCAGGGTCAGCCTACTCGAGGAGAGCTGTCACTGCTGTGGAATGCAGGGCATCTGCTAAAGAGAGTGGGGGGAGAAGGGCATATAGGGCAAAAACAGCTGATTTGAAAGAGAGGTTGGAAATCCTGGAACTCCTTCGGAAAGCTCAGTAAATTTAATCTTGAAATCACTAAGGTGGGGAGTTTTTGAGCAACACAAAATTGTGGAGGAACTCATCAAATCAGAAAGTACCCTTCAAGGGGAACAGGCAGTCAACGTTTCAGTCTGAGGCTCTTCATCAGGACAAGGAAGGAGGGGGTAGAAGCCAGAATAAGAAGGTGGAGGGGGGTTGGGAAGGAACACAAGCTGGTAGGTGATAGGTGAAGCCAGCTGAGGAGGGGTGGGGGGGTGAGGGTGAGGTATAAAGCAAGGAACTGGGAGGTGACAGGTGGAAGAGAGAAAGGGCTGCAGAAGAAGGAAAGGACACTGGATCATGGGAAAGAGGGAACCAGAGAGAGGTGACGGGCAGGTGTGAAAAAGAGAAGGGGTGAGATGCTGACCAGAATAGAGAGTGGCGGAAGAGCAAAGGAGGGAGGGGGAAGGAGTCAGCATGCTGGAGAAATTGCTGTTCTTGCCATCAGGTTGGAGGCCACGCAGACTGAACTTGAGGTGTTGTTCCTTCAACCTGAATGCGGCCTTGACTTGGCAGCGGTGGAGTGCGTGGAGAGACGCGTCATGATGGGAATGGGAAGTCAAATTGAAATGAATAGCCAGTGGGACAAACTGCCATTTGCAGCAGATGGAGTGAAGTCTGGGTCGCTGGCTTTTGTGCTTGACAAAGCATTGTTCTTTGTGGTTGGCTTGAAGTCGCAGCTCTGAGCCAGCGAGCTGCAGCGCAGTGCACAATTGCAGCGTGCCAGTTCCCTGTCAGTGAAACTTCATCTTGTAAAGTGCAGCCACCCTTGTGTCTATGAGCTCAGCAGTCAGTCACCTGCATCATCCGTGCTGGAATCAAAATGTTGCGTTATGGTCACTGAGAACTGTGCACTGATGATAATATCACAATTAATTATTTATGTTTCAATTGTACAAATTGACCTCATCTGTGATATTCTCTCTGTAGCATGCCATTTATACCTTTGCACTTTCTATTTTGATCACAACTATTTTTGAAATGCCTGTGTAATGAATTTCTGAGCTGACCATTGCGGTCCAGGAAAATTGACATGGGCTAATCGCTTGCTGAGATTAATGAAACATTTCTGGGTAATGAGTACATTCAAAATGTTAATCCAACTCCTCCACGCACCTTGCATGCAGTAATGTCTCCAGGTGACTCTCCAGCCTTAGTAGTATGGCTTGAAATACAAAAAAAATACAAAAATCAATTGCAATTATACCAAAATAATTGGGAGTAAAGGTTTTCAGGGATAATTGTAAATGTTTTGTAAATATTTAATTTTTGAATGAGGCATCAAGAAGATAAGTTTTATGGTGCACCTCTTGTGCGGAGGTCAATGCATATTGTGGTTTAAAATTAGAATTGAATGTTTTGCATTGTACTCTTTCTCTTGAGGATACATGTAATTGTCCAGAGTTGTGGATTTTCCCATCTACTGACAAATTGCAAAAATACTGCTGCTGGTTTGTTATCACTGCATAAGCAATTGTGCTCTGAATCTATATTTCAAGTGCACTCTCTTTTTCTTTACAAACAATTTAGAACATATGTACACGATAGACAATAATCACACAGGCAGATTGCAAAGATCCGAGGAAATCTCCGATTTGCCATCATTTTTAGACTTTGCCAACATAGTGTTTATCTGTTTTTGTTCTTTATATCTAGAGCTTTGGCGCTTGTTTTTGTGGTTTCTTCCACTTCATGGAAATTGAAAGTTGACGTTCTGTTCCTGTCCCCTTCAAGAGATGTGAAATAAACTTATATCTTTGAAGTAAAATAGCCAGTGACCTTTACGGTTACATTCAGTACTAATGACGTAGTAGATTGTCAGCTGAGCTTGTCAGTTCCAGTGGAGATTGCTACTAAGGTACAGTGGAGTGTCTCTGGAAGAAGATATGAAGACTAATGAAAGAATGCCAAGCCATGGAATGAGTGAGGCAAGTTGACTGCAGTCATTGAGTTGGATGAGGTACTGGCAGAGCAACCACTTGGTGGCTTATAGTAAATTGGGAAAGTTCAGTTACATTTTTTACAGAAAGTTCCCATTTGGACTTACTGTTGAGCTAGATTGGTCAGACAATCACCAGCTGAAATTCACGATACATATTAGCGTTGTCTTACTGAAGGGATGTTGAGGTTGCTATGGACTAGTTGGGTTGAAGTGTCTGCCTCTATGCTGTATCACTTAACTCCAATTATAGTTTGGATCTTGACCTCTGCTAATGATGCGAAGATAGGTGGAGGTGTAGGTAGTGTTGAGGAAGCATTGAGTCTGCAGAGGTACTTGGGCAGGCTGGGAAAATGGGCAAAGAAGTGGCAGGTGGAATGCAGTGTAGAGGAATGTCTGGTTATGCACTTTGCTACAAGGAATAAGGGTAATGGTTATTTCCTAAATAGGGAACAAATTCAGAAATTGTAAGTACAAAGGGGATTAGAAGTCCTAGTGCAGGATTTCCTAAATTTTGAGGGAGCTAGGGTGAGCCTTTAATAGGATGTTGGTCAGACTGCATTTGGAATATTGTGTGCAGCTTTGGGCCCCGTATCTAAGAAAGGATGTGCTGGCCTTGGAGATGGTCCAGAGGGGGTTTATAAGAATAATCCCAGGAATGAAAAGGTTAAGGTATGAGGAGTGTTTGATCTCCTGGGCTGTTACTTGCTAAAGTTTAGAAGTATTGGGGGGAGGGGGGAGGGTCTCATTGAAGCTTACTAAATATTGAAAGGCCGAGACAGAGTGGACATGAAGGTGACGTTTCTAATGGTGGAGAGTCTGCAACCAGAGGGCACAACCTCAGAATGAAAGGACATCCTCGAGATTGGAGCTAAGGAGCAACTTCTTTAACCAGAGGGTAGTGAATTTGTGGAATTCATTGCCATAGATAGCTAGGTCATTGGGTATATTTAAAGAAGAGGTTGATAGTTTCTTGGTTAGTCAGGGCGTTGGAGATTATGGGGAGAAGGCAAGAGAAGAGAATAATGAATCTGCCTTGATTGAATGGTGGAGCAGACTTGAGGGGTTTAATGGCCTAATTCTGCTCCTATGGTCTATGGTTGTCTAATGACTAGGCAGTAATGATGTTTAACTGACTGGATGAGGGTAGGTAATAGTCTTGAAGGCATCTCTGTGAGAAAGGTAATGGACCACAGCTCTTGGTAGTGGATATTGGGGTTCACTTTGTCAAGTCCACATTTATTTTCCTGCTGATGATTGACTCGTTGGCCTGGCTCACCAGCAGGACCACATAGGGACAGTCTCCATTAAATATTCCCCAATTCTTCCCAATGACTGTTTGTTGGATATACAAAGCAGACTTTATGATTAAAACGATACTGAAGCTGAATCCATGAAAGGGTCTTTGAAATTTCATTCTCCCTCTTCCCTCTCCATGCGTCAGGCACATATTTACTCAAAATTAGCATACCAGTCTAGTTTAAAGTGAAGAGAGTTGGTCAATATCGCAGTTAAAAATATTTACTAAATCTGTTACATAAAAGTGTGATTAGATTGGTGAGATTGTGAATGGAAATTAACTAAAATAATGTTGTCCCTTTGTATCAGTTACAGGAGTCAAATACAGATAGGCCTCTGATTGACACGTCTCCTGTTCTGAAGAAGCTGACGGATTTTGAAGAGACAATTGGAGTGAATTTTATCCACATCCGTCTCCTGGCTCGAGCGTTCACTTTGCGTACTGTTGGATATAATCATCTGACCCTGTGAGTTGAGTGAATTCTGCTTCACCTCCACAACGGGGTCAATAGCTGTATTAGTGATGACTTTTTGAATTAAGCTTCTGAATTGTCCAATTTTATATACTCATTCAAAGTAATTCTAACAATGAGCCTATTCTGAACTCGGCTCCGTGTCAAACAATTCGGTCACTTAAGCAGAACTCAAAGGTCATTCATGCAAGAGATTCTGCAGATGCTGGAAATCCAGACCAACACACACACACGGTCCTGGAGGAGCTGAGCACGTCAGGCAGCATTTGTGGGGAGGAAATCTCCATGAAGGGCATCGGCCCAAAGCATTATTGCTCTCCATAGAGGATGCCTGACCTGCTGAGTTCCTCCAACATTTTGTGTGTGCTGCTAAAAGATCTTTCTCCTCTATCCCTCCCCCTGTAAGCACATGCTCAGCCTTTTCCCCCTTTCTCCTGCCTGGCCACATGTTTGGTCTTTCTCCCTCTCTCCCCCCCCCCCCCACCCCACCCCACCCTACTTGTTTGTAGTACAATTTCTGACATGTGGTCAGCCCAGTAAGGTTGGAGGTTTTCAGTCGTTGACACTTTGAGAAGCAGTTCTGGCTACAATTGAGGTTGGGGTGGCCCGGTAGTTAGTGCTGCTACCTCACAGTTGCAGTGACGTGAATTGGGTCTGGGGGAGTCTGCGCGTCCATTCTGTCATCACTGGTTTCTTTCTTCACCCCATGGGCATGGTAGAAATTTGACTGATCAGTGTAAATTAGCCCCAGTGTGAGCAAGTGACAAAGCAAAGGAGCAATGATGGTCATGTGAGAGGGAGTAACCTGCAGGGCTACAGAGAAATGGGAGTGGGACTGATGGGATTGCTCTGCTGGAAGCTGGTATGGATTCTGTGGGCAGAATGGCCTTCAGTGGCATAATGTTAATATTGCAAATGCAATATGAAAAAAAAGTAATCTATGGAAGGGAACGAACAGTCAATGTATCAGGCCAAGACCCTTCATCAGAACTGTCTTGGCCCGAAACGTGACTATTCATTCCCTTCCATAGATGCTGCCTACCTGCTAAGTTCATCCAGCATTTTATGTGTGTTACTCTGGATTTCTGGCATCTGCAGAATCTCTTGTGTGTATGATTGAAATAGTGTTAATTCCTTTCTGTGTTATTTAATTTCTTGAGTTATATTATTGAACGTGCCTTAAATAAGGAGTTGAACAGCCAGGATAAAGAGAGTTTATGGTTGTTTGAAAAATCACTGGCTTAGGAGTTGTGCTGTGCTGTTTGAAGACCCAGGACTGTTAGGCCATGGATTGGTTTGATTGTAAGCCTGCTGTTACAAGTGTCTGTTGTGTCTCCGAATCACTGATTGCACACTTCCCCTCCTAAAGGGGAGTATGGCAGGATATAAGGGCATAAGAGCATAAATAAGAGCAGGAGTAGGCCATCTGGTCCATTGAACCTGCTCCGCCATTCTGTAAGATGGTGGCTGATCTGGCCACAGATGCATCTCCGCCTGCCGGCCTTTTCCCCATGACCCTTAATTCCCCTGCAATGCAAAAATCTATCCGACCTTGTCTTAAATATATTTACTGAGGTAGTCTCCAGTGCATCATTGGGCAGAGAATTCCCCAGGTTCACCACTCTCTGGGAAAAGCAGTTCCTCCTCATCTCTGTCCTAAATGTACTCCCCTGAATCGAGGCCACACCCTCTAGTTCTAGTCTCACCTACCAGTGGAAGCAAGTTTCCTGTCTCTATCTATCTATCCCTTTCATAATCTTATATGTTTCTATAGATCTCTCATTTGACTGAAAGTGCCCTAAATAAGGAGTTGAACAACCAGATCTTTTCGGGATAAAGGACCAGTCCATGAGTGGTGGGGGAGGGGAGAGAAACTTGGAGATTAGCCTGGTGAATCTCATTTGCACCTCCTCCAGGAAGCATTTAAAATGGAAATGGATAAATATTTAATAGATCAGGAGAAAGCGCTGTGGAGAAATGCTGCAGAAGAGGAGCTAATGCCAGCATAGATCAGCCAAGATCATAATCCTATTGATGTTCCTATTTTCTTGTATCCTTATGAGAGGGACCATCAGGTTTAATATCACTAGCCTATGTCGTGAAATCTGTAGACTTTGAGCCAGCAGTGTAATGCAATGCATAATAACAGAAAAAAAACATGACTTACAGTAAAATAATAAGTAAGTAGTGCAAAAATGAAAATTAGAAAAAGAAGTGAGGTAGTGTTCATGGGTTCAATGTCCATTTCGGAAATCGGATGGCAGAGGGGAAGAAACTGTTCCTGAATCATTGAGTGTGTGCCTTCAGGCTTCTGTATCTCCTTCCTGAAGGTAGCAATGAGAATAAGGCATAACCTGTGTGATGGGGTCCTTAATGATGGACTCTGCCTTTTGAGACGTTGCTTCTTGAAGATGTCCTGGATTCTACAGAGGCTAGTGCCCATGATGGAGCTGACTAAGTTTACAACACTCTGCAGCTGTGCAGGAGCCCCCTCCCCATACAGCCAGTGATGCTGTCCATGGTACAACTGTAGGAATTCAAGGGTGTTTTAAGTGACAAACCAACTCTTCGCAAACTCCAAAAGAAGTGCAGCTGCTGTTGTGCCTGCTGTTTAGCTGCATCTTGTAGAGTAGAAATTTTTAGAGATTAACAAATAGGATTGAAGATTAATTAAAGATTAGCTTTATTTGTCACACATACATCAAAACGTACAGTGAAATACGGCTGACACAATCTGAGATGAGCCGGGGGGAGGCCCATGCTTCCAGCACCCTCATAGCATTGCCCACAATTTACCCTAACTCATACGTCTTTGGAATGAGGGCAGAAACTGGAACACCCAGAGGAAACCCTTGCGATCATGGGGAGAACGTAGAAACTCCCTTCAAACAGCGGTGGGAACTGAACCCTGATTTATACAAGCCACTATGCTACCTTGCAGGCTATCTGGCCCTTTGTGCTTCCTCTGCCATCCATCAAAATCCTGGCTGATCTTCTACCTCAGGTGCCAATTTCCAGCATGACCCTGTTTTGCTTGGTTCCCTTGGTAACCACAAATCTTATCAATCTGTGTTTTGAATGGACACAAAGAGCATGCACAGCCCTTTAAGGAATTCTAAAGGTTCGACACCTCCCCCTCCCCCAAGTTAGTGGACCTGCTTGTAGATTGAGAATTTGTACACTAACTAATCCTGTAAGGAATTCGTCCTCTCTCACCCTGTGTGTTCACCGGAGTCTCTGCAAGGCTGTTTCTGAATTCCTTACTGATTTGACCCGTTCTTTTAGAGATGCAGCATGGTAACAAGCCCACAGGCCCCTCCCAGCCCGACAAGCCCACACTCTCTAATTACCTCCATGTGACCGATTAGCGTACCAGCCCGTGCACCTTTGGAACGTGGGAGGAAGCCAGAGCACCAGAGGATCAGTTCAGCTCATTTGTTGAACTCTTACTCTTAGCTGTCCTTTTTTTCAAAACTTTTACCCATTAAATCTGATCAATAAGAACTGGCGGACATGTTCAACGGCTCGATTGTCACCAACACACACTTAAAGGTTAAGCGTGGACACGGCACTATAACGTAGCGGTTTACAGCAGCAATGATCGGAAAACAGTTCAATTCCTGCCGCTGTCTGTTAAGAGTTTGTACGTTCTATCCGTGACCTTGTGTGTTTCTTCTGGGGGGGCTCCGGTTTCCTCTCCCATTCCAAAAGACGTATGGGTTAGTTTTATGAATTATGATTTTGCTGGGTTGGCATCGGAAGCACGGTGACACTTGAGGGCTGCCTTCAGCACATATTCGGGTTATGCTGGTTGTTGACACAAAGAATGCATTCTCTTGTACGTTTCAATGTATATGTGACAAGTAAAGCTAATCTTTTTTTTAAAAGATGGTTTGCTGTACGTTGAGAGAAGGGCAGCAATGTGAGACTAATGGAATGCCTCTGCCAAAGAAGACGTTGGGCCTGATAGTCTCCTTCCACGCTGCACCTCTCCAAGATTCTTAGCAATCCGTTCACTTGATCTATCCAAGCAATTCCAGATCTCCCACTCACCCCCCCCCCCCCCATTATTCATTCTTAGAAGTCCATCATCTAGAAATTAGATAGAGAAATGTTCAGCCTTTACATTTGCTGTCAGGTAGTCCGGCTGGTGGCGCAGTGACATCAGTGCCGGACTCCGGAGCGAAGGTTCCCGAGTTCGAATCCAGTCGGGCCGCTCCTGGACACGCTTTCCATCCGTGCCGGGTTGAGTGTCGAGCTCGCAACTCAGCCTCGTAAAAGAAAAGCACTGCGCTGTGAGAAGGACGTGGGTGACCACTCACAGAATCTTTCCTCCACGGCAACCACTTGAAAAGAATAAGTTGTTGCTGAGGCTCTGCAGGGTACGACACACACACAAAAAAAAAGATCTATTCACCTTTACAGAGGTACTGCCTCGTAACTGGAGAACACTTGGATTTTCTACTGACATTACTTTTAAGTTTTTACATTTTTCCATGTACTCCCTGATCCCCTTGAGAATAAAAAAATCTATCTCTTTAGTAAGCATTGATGATTGATTAACAACTCTCACTCAGTTTTGATGTCCAAACTGTTAGAAATGATTAATTGTACCCTCATAATTAATATACAACCATCCTTCAGTGACTAGTTTCTATGCAGTATTAATGCTGCTTTTGTTGGAGAATGTTTCAGCAGTATCTTTCTCTCTGCTCTAAGTATTTACTGGTTTCTGAGGAGGAGACAGTTCTAGTGTCTGATCCTGAGCTTATCTATCTATCTATCTATCTATTTATTTATTGAGATACAATGTGAACTAAACCCTTCTGGCCCTTTGAGCTGCACCACCCAGCGATCCCCAGATTTAACCCTAGTCTAATCACGGGACAATTTACAATGATCAATTAACCTACCGGCTGCTATGTCTTTGGCATATGGGAGGAAACCCATGCACTCATGGGGAGAATGTGCAAACTCCTTACAGGCAGTGGCAGGAATCTCAAGCAGACGTTTACAACTATCGTGACTGTTCACACTGCCGTAGTTTTAAGTCGATGGGAGGCAAAATTCTTACCCTGATTTTATCCCATCACACCGGCCCTTCTAGCTCCAAGCATGATTATTAACTTCAGTCCAGAACCATTAAGCAGTGAGTAAATGAAAGAGATGGTATGTGCAGATTTATTTTGAAAAGTCAATTTAATTTATGTTTTGGATCCATTAGAAAATATATTTCTGTATCTCAGTAATTCTACTGAAATCAGTAATAAATCATTCAGAGCTATCATACATAATCCTGATGACAGGTTCTGACTGCTTATTTTATTGTCAAATAATCTTAATAGTATTGAAATGAATTCAAAAATTCTTCTGATTTTTGTACGTTAGGTATCATTCTGAACATATTGCTGAATGTTTTTTCTTTGGGAATTATGGTTTGATGCATTAATAATACAGAACTAAAAAGGATCCATTTCCTTGTCTGAAGGGCTTGAGTGAGATTGCTGAAGCTGATTTGAAGTCAGTGACTTTGAATAGCTTTTCCATTGAAATAACAAGCTATTGCTGCCTCATTAGAGGAAGGCGTGTCTTCTCTCAGAAAGCTTTCTTTCCTCACTAAAATAATCTCCCAGTTGAAGGTGAAGACTGGAGACTGGTTTCAATGGAAGGTGAAGGGGTGGGTGGGTTTTTAAAATGAGCAAAATATCCATGGTGAGAGAAGTGCATCTCCGATTGATCTTGGAAATGAGCCCTTATTCTTTATTGGCTCGCTGTGACTCCAAAATGTGAAATATTGGCTATGCCAACTCTTACTTACAAGTAACTCTTATCAATGTATGGGAGGTGACTGAACCTGCACACTTGAAACTTTATTAAATGGTGGCTGTATGCTTAGTTTCTTTGCTTTGTTTGTGCTTGCTGTTTTGTGCAATAAAATTAATCTCTGGAGCATGTTAGAAGCATTCAGTCTACCCTGACTTGGCAGAAGTGCTGCAGCTGGTTATGTCTCAATCAGCACTGCTTTCTTGTAGCTGTAGTACTGCCGTTTAGGGGTTCTCTTTTGATGGTTTAGCACCATTTAAATTAAAAAAATGCCCGAGTAAAATCCATGAGATTCAACAGTTTAAAACCCCCATTCCTGCAACTTGTGTCTAAAAACCTGTGCTTATGCACCAGTGGAGGACATACCAGACCTTAAAATGAAGTCCACGTGCTCTTTCTTAGGTGGATTTAGGAGGTCCATTGGCATTTGGAAGGAACAGGGGTGTTACTCTCCCTCCATTATTCTTCCCTCAGCCAACTAACATCACACAAAAAAAATGACCTTGTCGTGGGCACATTGATATTTTGTGGGAGTGTGTGTACAAACTAGCTACAGCATTTCCTACATTGCAACAGTGAATTTTCTTTGTAAGCAAATCATTAGCTATAAAATGTTTTGAGATGCAATGAACTGAATGTAAAGGCACTATGTGAATGTGAGTAGCATACTGGTTAGTACAGTGCTTTACAGTACCATTGACCCGGGTTCAATTCCCGCTGCTGCCTGTAAGGAGTTTGTACGTTTTCCCCGTGACCGCGTGGGTTTCCTCTGGGTGCTCTGGTTTTCTCCCGTAGTCCAAAGGTGTACGTACCAGTTGGCAGATTAATTGGTCATTGGAAGTTGTCCCTTGATTCGGCTAGGATTAAATCAGTGGTTCCTGGGTGGCACTGCTCGAAGAGCCAAGAGGGCCTATAGTGTGTTGTATCTCAAAAATAAATAAATGAAAGTCTGTCTTCAGCATACAGTTGGCATTTGTTAGATGCTTTTCCGTAATTTATATTGACACAGGTTTCACAGTAGCACCACGTATAAAGTCGTATAAAGTATTTAATCCTAGATATGTCATAATGTCCTTAAGGGTGCTTTTAATCTGCACAATAGTTTGCTCTGTTCATTTGCAGGAATGTCAGATAAAGGAAAATAAATTGAACTTTATGAATAGAGCTGTACAACACAAGATTCTGCTTTAATCAGAGATGTAAAGAACAGTCTTTGGATGCTTATGAAGCTAGTCAACAGTCATTTTTAATCGTGTCCTAAAAGCTCTTTGGTCCATGTAATTACAGAGACCCAGCATAATTTGAGTGCTTTTCAATTTAATTTGTTGTTTGCTTAGCACTCATTGATTTTCTCAGTATTGATCTTTCTTTTGCAGGGGTCACAATCAGAGGATGGAATTCCTTGGAGACTCTATAATGCAATTGGTAGCTACTGAATACTTATTCATACACTTCCCAGACCACCACGAGGGCCACTTAACGGTGAGACACACACAAGCCATTATTATTTAAATTAATATCTTATTAGGATCTAAGCGTTGTGCCAGACCTCTGTAACTTTTCTCAAAGGTACTTATTTATGCCCTGTCACGCCTACTGTGGGTCATAAGCTACCGACAGACGCTCGCCAGAGTTCCCTGTCCTGGGTTTGTCTTTCAAGTTGTCTCCAAGATTAGCCTGTGCCCTTTCTCTCCCAGGGATGAGGGGTTTGGGGCTTCTCTTTGCATTTCTGTAGGACTGGGTTTTTACGGGCTTGGGGTTGCTTGTCCCATGCCCAACCCTCCTTCCTTTCACAGCTGGGCTGGGGAACATCCATGGCGGAGTTATCTTTTCTCATCTTTGGCATAAATTAACGACTTCTATCAAAGCTCCTCACACTTTTTGCAGGATTGTGCAAAATCTTCTTCTTTGTAAATCTTCTTATAAAATAAGTCAATAAAAATAATTATGATGCAATGTAAAATTTTAACATCTAGCTTACTTGAAAATTCTTATGATGGGTGACCACCTCCATTTACTTCATTTTTTTATTTCCTGTTTTATCACACTGTTTGTATTTTCATTATCAATTCTTAGTCTGCGATTTTTATTGGACTTGTCGCTCTGCCACTGGCCTCTCCCGCCAGGGATGATGAAGTGGTGTGTCTGTCCAGCTTTCCCTGCTCTCTCTGTTTTTGTTCCTTGCCCGTAGCGATTGGGATTCTTCACTTTTGATATTCAGTTCTCAGTTTTGATGTTCAGTTAACAGCGGAGTGCAGTGAAAGAGATTATTAAAAGATAATTACTGGGTGAATGTTTATAAGTGAAAAGGGGCATTATATCTCAAGCTTTTGTTTATTTATCCAGTGCCAGCTTGTACAGGAGCTACAGTGGATCGTAATAAGCCATGTGTGATGCCAGAGAACATGCCTTGTTTCCAACCAGCATCCATGGGTTTGCAGTTCCATTATATCCACAATCATTTTTTTAAAATGGGTACAGTGTGGTACTTGTAGTTATTTTTTGTTTATCAGTTAGCTTTCTTCCCCACCCTTTGTTTTGCCCTCTACTCCTGATTTTACCAGAACTTTGTCTGTTCTGAGACATTGTCTGGTTCAGACTCTGCTCACTTCAGTCAGCTTGCTGTGTAACTTCGGGGGCAGTTTGCCTCGCCCTGGTTACTGGATGCTATGGGTTTGCTGCAGGAGTCCAGGTAAGTAGCGGAAGTGCACCCTTACGGTGGTACAGACAGAAACCGTGACGCGTGCGTAGTGTGGTGTCTTTCCTTCGGGTTCATTTGTTCCAGAGCCACAGATGTCTTACTAAAAAGTCTGAAGGAAAGGTCAAAAATGCTGGAAGCAGACTGCACTGACCTGAAGCATGAACTCAGTTTCTAGACGTCAAACCAGGAATTTTTCACTTCTCAATACGGGATGACATTATGTACAAGAAACTACAGCCATTCAGAAATTGCTAAGAGTGTTTTGATGAGTGAATTTCAATTAGAAATGCCCTCTTTCTATGCAGATGCTGGTGGACTTGCCGAGTGTTTCCAGCATTTCCTGTTCTGTTTCTGCTTTTCCATTATCTAGCTTTAGCTTAATACTGAATGTTGGAGGGAAGTGGTTGTAACTGTGTTCCTGCTGGGATTGTTGTCGTTGCAGCTGCTGCGAAGCTCCCTGGTCAACAACCGCACGCAGGCCAAAGTAGCAGAAGAACTGGGTATGCAGGACTTTGCCATCACAAATGATAAAACCAAAAGGCCTGTAGCGCTCCGAACCAAGACCCTGGCCGACCTTTTGGAATGTGAGTGCTTTGTGTACGTTGTGTTACATAAGCAGAACAACACTTTCTGATCTCATACAAGTCTATACTAAATGCTTTATTTTTGTTTCATTCAAATGCTCATTGAAAGCTATTGAATCTTGAAAGACCTCGATAGAGTGGTTGTGGAGAGGGATGTTTCCTGTAGTGGGGGAGTCTCGAATCGGAGGGCACAACCTCAGAATGGAAGGACATCCCTTTAGAACAGAGAGCAACCTGGGGTCCATGGACCCCTTGCTTAATGGTATTGGTCCATGGCAAAATAAATGTGTGGAACCCCTGAGCTAGACGGTGGTGAATCTGTGGAATGTGCTACGTACGGGTGGCTGGGCGGGGCAAGTCATTGGGTATATTTAAAGTTGAGCTTGGTAGGCTCATGCTTAGTAAGGATGTCATACGGTGAGAAGGAAGGAGTTGTTCTGATAAAGCGGGATTGACAGAACAGACTCAATGGGCCGAATTGCCTAATTCTGCTCCTGTGTCTTATGGCTTAGTGGATGACACTCCTTCCTCTGTGTTGGAAGGATAGAGATTTGCTTCTCACTCCAGAGTGCAAAAATACGGGCTGACGTTCCATTGTTCTGCAGCTGGAGATGTCTTCCTTCATGTAAGAAGTTAAACCCAGGCCCATTCTGCCTCATGGGAGGATCATAAAACACCTCATGACAACACTTCGAAGGAGAGCGGTGAGGATATCTCCGGTTCCTAGGCCAATATTCATCTCTCTCCACATCACCAAATTAGATTATCTGTTTGCTATTTATGGGAGCTTACTGTATTCTACTCAAACATAATGCCTCATTTCCTACATTACAATAATGGCTGTACTCCACTGCCTGCAGAGGTGACACAAGGAGTGCTGTCAAAGGTTTATTTTTTTCCCTGTATCTCTTTTAATTCATAAATATATGCTGATTCCTGAAGCCATGCCCAACTTGTAGTATTTTATGCACAGTAATCTGAGGAAAATCGCGCAGAAGGTTAGGCTGTTCACGGTAAAGTAAAAGCTTTATGACTCTCTGCCTGTTGTACATGAAAGGTATGATGTGAGAAATCCACCATCTTCCATTTCAAAGTACATTTGCGGCCAAAGTTTGTTTGATAATGCTCCTTTGAAGCATCTTAGTGTGTTTAACAGTGTTAAGGGTGCTATATAGATGTTGTTAAATAACCAGCTTAAATTTTAAAGGAAGGTATTGTATCTAATCCAGAGAGAGGATTCAGGGAAATACAGCTTTCACACAGCCATCTCTTGTGATCTTGCTTGCACTGCCTATAAAGGTGGTGGAAGCAGCTTCATTCATCACTGTCAAAAGAGAATTGGATGCATACTTAGTTGCACAGGAAAAGAAAACAGGGCTCTGCTGAGGAAAGAGTGGCGTAGGAGTGGGATTAATTGGCTCTCTGTCTCTCAAAGCACTGGCATGTCTGATAGGCTAAGCAGTGCTCTGCGTTGCCATGGTTTCTGCAATGCGAAAAGGGCATTCTGATACCATTGCAAGGGCATATTTAGGATGCCACCCGTTGAGTGTGGAGTTGAAGGAGGGAATGGGGTCAGGAGGTGGTGAATTGCAACTGAAGGACAGAGGCCAGTGATCTCATGGGAAATCTAGGCTCTTGCCATAGCTAAATTCCGCATTTTCATAGTTGCTAAATTAGTGAAATTGTTTTATGATTGTCACATGACTGTGGTACAGTGGGAAAAAAATTGTCTTGTATACCGTCCATACGTTCATTGAGGTAATGCAAGTTTAAACAATAGCAGAGTGCAGAATAAAGTTTTATAGGTAGATAGTAAGGGGCAAGGTCACAACCAGGTAGATTGTGAGGTCAACAGTACATCAAGTTGTACGAGGGAACCATTTGAGGCTCTTTATGATAGTCGGATAGAAGATGTCCTTAAGCCTGTGGTGCATTCTCTGGGGATTTTGTATCTTTGGATCAAAGACTTTTGATGAGGGTGGCTGCTTCACCAAAGCAGTGAGAAGAGTAGACAGGGTCCATTGAGGGGAAGCTTGTTTCCCTGACGTACTGAACCATGTTCACAACTCCAGATTTTGTAGTCACGGGCAGAGCAGTTGTCATACCAAACCATGATGCATACAGATAGGATGCTTTCTGTGGTATATCTATAAGAATTGGTGAGGGTCATAGAGAGGTACAGCACAGAAACAGGCTCCTTGGCCCATCTAGTCCACACCGAAACCATTTAAACTGCCTACTCCCAAACAACTTGCACCGGGGACCATAGTTCTCCATATACCATTACTATCCAGGTACCTATCCAAACTTCTCTTAAACGTTGGAATCGAGCTCGGATGCACCTCTTGTGCTGGCAGCTCATTCCACACTCTCACGAGCCTCTGAGTGAAGAAGTTTCCCTTCGTGTTCCCTTAAACTTCTCACCTTTCACCCTTAACCCATACCTCTGGTTGTAGACTCACCCAGACTCAGTGGAAAAAGCTTGTTTGCATTAACCCTATCTATACCCCTTATAGTTCTGTATATCCCCATCAAATCTCTCAATCTTCTATATTCTAAAGAATACAATCCTAACCTATTAAATCTTTCCTTATAGCTCATAACTTTCCTATAACATGCAAATTTCTTTAGCAATCTGAGGAAGTAGAGGCGCTGGTGAGCTTTCTTGGCAATGGAATCGGTGTGCTTAACTAGAACAGGCAATTAGTGATGTTCACACCAAGAAACTTGATACTCTCAACCCCCTCAACCTCAGCACCGTTGATGTTCAGTAAACAAGAGCATGTGTACCATCACCTCCCATTCTCCTCTTTCCTGAAGTCAATTACCGGCTCTTTTGTTTTACCGACATTGAAAGGTTGCTGTCATGACATCATGCTCTTCATTTACTTCCTCTTCTCTGACTCATCATTATTTGAAACACGGCCCTCTGTAGTGGGGCCATCTACAAAATTTGATGGAGGTCTACTCTAAAGAGCACGTTTGGTTAAAATTTACCTTTTATGGTGGAGAAGAAGTCGTTTTTAAACAATACAACACTGACACACAGGGTAAAGTCTATCATTGGTTGCTGGTATTGGTCAGCAGTTGTATTTAACCTGGAAGCCATTTGATTCCATTGGAAATGATAGAATCAAATGCATGGGAATGAGGCAGTTAAAGAGTGCACACACTTAATATTGGTGACCAGTGACCAGTTTCAACTCTATTGAAGCCCTAATTTCTACCCACTACCACCCCCACTCCCCCCGTTTCCCCTTCTCCCAACCCAGTCCCCCTGCTCCATACCATCTGTTGTAGTTACAAGGTCTGGGGTTGGTATACAAGAGACCGCCACTTTTCACACTGTTAGCAGTGATCATGTTGAGCCCAACCCGTGCTTCAGGTTCACCTCTCGTGGAGTGTCTTCACAGCTTCCAGTGCCTGCTGCCAGCCTTGCCACGGTCATCCACAAAGTGTCAGAGGCTTCCTTCATAGTTTTCAAATGTGTCTGATTATCTGAGGTATTGAAAGTAATAGTAGCGCATTTAAATACTTAATGTGAATATAGAATTATTTAAAGCTGCATTCGCTATGTTAATTATAACATTAAGAACATTTCAGGTATTTTTTTAATATAAAACAAACTGCCTCCCTTCTGGGGCCTTCTTTATCTAGGTTGGCAACACTGTTGACTGAATGGGGCCAGGCTAAATGCCCAGATAAGCGTGGCCTAAAACTGAGGGGACTAATGTGACATGTATTCACCGCCTCGCTCGGTGCATTATGGAGCTGCTGCTAGATTTGGTGCTTTGGGAACAGTCTGGCTCAGTGTATTGGCACTCAAACAATGGCTGCCATTAAGGTACACATGTTCAGTAAGAGCATGAGGTGACAGATTGTCTTTCAACAGGATGTTCTTGAAGGGGTATCCCCACAAACTTAAAGGTGTGTCTGAAACTGATCTGTCAAATTCAACTTTTCTTTTGAACATAGATGTTTCTTTAATTTTTGAATGCTGGCAGATAGAACATCAACTTAAGAAGTCAAGATGCTGGGATCTTTAGCAGGTTTGAGTAAGACCCAGGGACATAGTTTTGAGTGGTTGTACTCTTTAGTCAGGGAGTGGTGAATCTGTGGAATTCTTTGCTACAAGCAGCTGTGGAGGCCAAATCTTTATGTATATCTAAGGCAGAAGTTGATAGATTCTTGATTGGTCAGGGCATGAAGGGATATGGGGAGAAGTCAGGAGATTGGGGCTGGGGGTGAGAGGAAAATCGGATTAGTCATGATGAAACGGCGGAACATTCTCGATGGGTGAGATGGCCTAATTCTGCTGCTATATCTCAATGCGTTATCGTCTCATGATTGGAAGGAAAGTGTTATAGCTTGGAGTGACGTTGAGATCTGGAACTCACAAAGTGAAAAGGTGGTCAAGGTAAAAATCCTCATCAGTTTGCAAATGCTCCTGCGCAAAGATTCGATGGGCTGAAACTTGTAAAACTGTACACTGTGAGCAAGGAAGTGGCTTGAGACTCCGGGTGGTTTTCATACATCAGGGACATGATGAACTGAATGGGCTCATTCAGCGCTGAATACAGTATACCCGTGACTGTGGGGAATTCAACCGATGCACCGTGGTCAACAGTAATAATGTGTCATTGTTAAAACTTAATTTTCTCTTTTACTTAGCATTCATAGCTGCACTTTATATCGACCAGGACCTGGATTATGTCCGCACTTTCATGAACGTATGTTTTTTCCCAAGACTGAAGGTCAGTACATTTCAATGTATATCTTCTTGCTGTTGTGGAAATCTTTGCATCTGACATAATATTGCAGATCAATTTCAAACTTGTGCGTCAGTATTTGGAACTCCAATTGAAAAAAGATTTTATCACCATGTATGAACTTCAGAATTGTGCGTCTCATTTTAATACCAACCTGCGACGTTTCCTGACAATTTGCAGATGTTAATGCTGCTGCCAGTGGAACATAACAATAATACTTGTAAACCAGCATTTTCTTCAGTGTACTTGTGCTTTTTATTTCCCTGTGGTATTCTTTGTGGCAAGGTTCCCAGACAGATGCATGTAAAGCTATATAGAATTGGTCTGAATCCTAGACTGTTTTGGTGTTACTGTGTTACCTATGTCCTATCACTTGTTTGCTTCAGAAGATAAAAGCTTATATGTTAAGTGTGCAAAGGTTATGTTTGATGGAAAAGATAAAGTGAACAAGTTAATTCAGTCGACATGCACAGGTTTTAATTTTTAATGGCCTTTCTTTTATGTTGCTGCAGGAGTTTATACTGAACCAGGATTGGAATGACCCCAAGTCTCAACTACAACAATGTTGCCTGACCCTCAGAACAGAGGGGAAAGAGCCCGACATCCCTCTGTACAAGTGAGTTTTTTTATGTGGAGCGAATGCAAATGCTTTTGTTTTGTGAAGATCATTAACTGCAAGGCGAGATTATAAATTTTCTTCTGTGCCTGTCTGCATCACCAGAATTATTGCGTTCCTCTCTGGTCTAATATACTTCAGATTCAAGGAGGATTGTTGGAGCATAACTAAATTGTTATTCAATTATTTGTAATCAGAACCCTTAGTAGTGTGATTATTCTGCAATATTTTGGAATGCAACGCTGAGATGGGTAGCCTCTATAGACCATGTATATCTCACATCAACTTTAGCAGATGAAGATATGAGGGAAGTGGTTGTGTTCCCAGAATTAAGCACCAACTAACCATTGCAAATATTTTAATGCAATTTTGAGAATTTTTATCCCCTAAAAACAAATTAACATGGAAAAATTATTAGGCAGTATGTTTTTCTTTTCCCTATTAAGGCCTCACTAGAGTCATTAATGGCAAATTGATATAGTATTCCACAGTTGTACTGTCAAAACAAGAGTAAATATTTCATTCCAAGTCTAGCTTTATGCAAGGTTTTGTAGCAAAGAGTAAAGTATTTAAATATTGCAGATTTTGATCTGGAATTGTAGATCTTGTCAAAACTATGAACCATGTATTACCAGCATCCCATGTTTTATTCACTCCAGCCACATGAGGATCTACATGTTTCCACTTTACCACTCACAGTTAATTGTAACAAGTTCAATTTTCATAAGATTTGTTCTCCAAAGCTTAGTCTTGACTGAACTGTAAATCAAATCATTAAGTTGGACTCAGTTACATGGAAGTAAAGCGTGTCTTCAGGGACTGTGTTCGGCTGTAGTCTGATGAATCACTCTGAAATATTTGCCTTCTCGTTATTAGCTAAAACGTTGTCTGACTGGAAACCATTTTAATAAGTGAACATTGCTAATAGAAGATCATTTTAAAAGTTAAACCTGATGTAAAAAAATTAAACATTTCCTGACTGCGGGACGATTTAAGTGCTTACATTCCAATCCGGTGATGATCAAATCTGAGGTCAGCCTGTAATGTTTAGTTAGGCATGTGAATGTGAAGGAAATAAGAAGATACAGACATTGCTTGGGCAGAAGTGATTAGTTGGCTATTTGGTTACTAATTTAATTGGTTCAGTATAACATGATGGGCCGAAGGGACTATTGCTGTGATATACTGTTCTGCCGGCGATCTAACAATATATCATCTGACTCTGCATCCAAAGCCTTCATATGTCTTTGTTACGTCTAGATGTGCCTGCTTCATTATTCTCAAAGCAGGCTTCAAAATATATCTTAGTTAACACTGGTCCATTTATCCCTTCACCCCCTGTGCTGTCTCCATTGATGCCCCGTCCAGCAACACTTTGGTGTTTTAACTCTTTCTTCCTTGTTTTTCGAATGCTTTGTTTTGGCTGCCCTTCTGCATGGGGAGCCTCTCGGCTATTTAAATTCCTCCCTTCTCACCTTCCGATCACCCCTCAGTTTGAAGCTGTTTGGAACTGTCTTGGCCATGTTCGGAATATTCAGTTCTACTCGTTCTGTTCTGGAAGGGTGTGTGGAGAGGGTGCAGGTATGGTTCAGTAGGATCCTGTCTGGGTTAGAGAGTGTTAGCTAGAAGAAGGGGTTGGACAGATTTGGATTGTTTTCTTTGAAATGTCTCATGGAAGACCTGGTTTGTTTGTTAAATTATGAGGGACGCAAGATTAGGTAGATAGTCAAAGTCTCTTTCCCAGGGCAGACGGGAACTACTAGAGGGCATAGCCAAGGCGAGAGGAGGGGAGGTTTTAGAGAGATTTGTGGAGCAGATTTTTCTTAAGCAAAGAGAGGTAGTTAGCTGAAATGCAGGGGTGGAGGAAGGAGACACAATCTAAGAGAGCTGCAGACAGAAGCATGAATGTGAAGGGAATGGAGGGATAAGGATCATATGCAGGCAGGTAGGACTATTTTCATTTGGCTTCATGGTTGGCACAGTCATTGTGGGCCAATGGGCCTGTTCTGGCACTATACTGTTCTGTGTATGCGTTCTTTAACATTTTATAATTGGCTTCTATGTCTTTGATTTAACATTCTAAGCTGTAATTCCTTTACTCATTCCCTCAACCTTGAGCTCTCTCCTCTGTTAAACCACTTTTAAGGCACCATTTAAAATTATATGTGATAATATTCCTGTGAAGTGCCTTGGGAAATTTTACTGTGTTCAAGGAAGTACGATGATTGACTCTTAACTGCCTGCTGGAGTGACATAGCAAGGCACTCAGTTGTATCATTAGAATAAGAATAAAGCTGAACCAACCGCCCAGCTTTCACTTGAAAGCTGATTCTGGACATAGCAGGCTGCTCCCAACCTTGTCGACTCTCAGAATCCTTCTCACGAACGCTTGGTGACTGATCACTAATTGGGAAGCTGTCCCACAGACTTGTCGAGCAACAGCCTGACAATCACACTCACAGACTCTGCCTTAGCAGACAAGGTACCAGATTTCAGATCTGTTGCTTCTGTGCTGATGACAAAGTTGGTTTCAAGGCTTATCACATTTCAAATCCTTCTTTCTGTGTTTCTGTAAAGCTGTAAATTGCATGCAAAAATGAGCATTTAATCCATTGATCGAGGGGAATATAGACTTTTAATTTTTTTTCCCCAGTTGTCATGTTCCTTGTCATTTTTAAAATATATAAGTCAGTCCTACTGCCTCTATATCAATAGATACACTTTTTTTTCTGATTTTTGTCTCTCTCTTTGCTATTTTCCTTTATGGCTGTAGGTTGAAATAACTCAGTGCTTTAATTCAGTGCTCACCAAACTTTTTGTAATGCCCCACTTCAGGGGTTTATTTTGTGCCCTTTCTTCATGATTCTGCACTTGAATTCTTTACAAGGCTCTCCCAAATACAATAGGCTGATAGACTCAAAGAATTTTACAGCAAGAAAATAGGCCCTTCGGCCTGACTTATCCATACTGACCAAAGTACTTAGCTGAGCTGTTGCCTGCATGGCCCATATCCGTCTAAACCTTTCCTATATGTGTATCTCTTTGAATATCTTCTAATGGTTGTAATTGTACCCGCCTCACCGATTCCCCTGGCATTTCACTCTTTATTCCCCCTGGCCATCTGTGTGGAAAAACCTACTCATCTGATCTCCTTTAAATCATTCCCCTCACTTTGCTTTCTAACTTTAGACTTCCCTACCCTAGGAAAAAGACTGTGATTATCCTCCTCCTTGATGCCTCTCATGATCTTGTAAACCCCTATGAGGTCACATTACAGCCTGCTGTGCTCCATGGGAAGTAGTCCCAACCTATCCAATCTCTCCTTACGCCTCACACGGCGCAGTAACACTGCAGTTAATGTAATCGCTTCACAGATCGCCGATCGGAGTTCGATTCCCGCCGTCTGTAAAGTGCTCATATGTTCTCCTTATGACCCCTTGAGTGCTCTAGTTCCATAAGACATGGGAGCAGAACTAGCCGTTCGTCCCATTCAGTCTGCTCCACCTTTCCATCATGGCTGATTTATTAACCCTCTCATGCCCGTTCTCCTGTCCTCTCCCTGCAACCTTTGATGCCCTTACAAATCACCCTCAGATTTAACTATACCCAGTGACTCGGCCTCCACACTTCAAAGGTGTAGGGTTAGGATTAGTAAGCTGTGGGTATGCTATGTTGATGCCAGAAGTGTTGCGACATTTGCGGCACAATCCTTGATGATTTGATTTGATCCAAGTGCACATTTCATTGTATAATTTGGATGTACATGTGACAAAGCTAATCTTTATCTTTAAACTCTGCAGTCCCAGCAACATCCTTATGAACCTTTTCAGCGCCTTCTCTAGTTTAATCACATTTTTTTTAATAGCTTGCCAACCAGAACTTTGCATGATACGCCAAGTGTGGTCTCACCAGCTGTAATATATTCAAGTGTGTCATACATCTTCACCTGTCTAACTTTGTTGCCAATGTCAATGAAGCTAAGTTCTGTTCCCCTAGTTCCCTCTGTTCTGCAACATTCTCAATGGCCCTGTCATTTACCTGTAAGTCCTGCCTTGGCTTCGCTTCACACTTGTGTTAAATTCCCTCTGCCTATTTTGCCAATTGATCCTAATCCTGTTCCAGCTTCCTTTGTTGTCCGTTACACTGCCAATTCATTATACTCTGGGGATTCCTGGTATTCCCAGCTGATTTAAGCCTCTTTATTTTTCCCGTCCAGACCATCATTATCCCTCATTAACTGGAGTTCCCTTATCCTGCCATCCTGCCCTTCTCTTAATTGGAACTGGAATTAGTTTGTTGTTATGCTGAGATACAGTGAAAAGCTTGTCTTGCATACTGTTCATACAGTTCAATTCATTACTCAGTGTATTGAGGTAGTGTGAGGTTAAAAACAATAACACAGTACAGAATAAAGTGTTACAGTCACAGAGAAAATGCAGTGCAGGTAGACAAATAGATGCAAGTTCATAACGAGGTAGATTGTGAGATACAGAGTCCTTTTTATAGTATTAGTGAACCATTTAATACCTTATAACAGTGGGGTAGAAGTTTAACAGAAGCTTCCCTCAAAGTTCAAGGTAAATTTATTATCTTAATATATGTCACCATATACTACCCTGAGGTTCATTTTCTTGCAGGCATTCACAGTAGAACAAAGAAATACAATAGAATAAATTAAAAATATAAATACTGACGAGCAACTAATGTGCAAAAGAAGCTAAATTGTGCAGAAACTAATAATAAATAAGTAAATATATAATACTGAGAACATAAATTGTAGAGTCCTTGAAAGTGAGTCCATACATTGTGTTGAGTGATCAGTTCAGTATTGAAGTGAACAGCTTGCCAGATGTCCTTTTACCTGCTGGCAGCCCCTACCATTCAATCTTTGCATGCTCCTGTCTAATGCCAACAAAGTTAGCCTTGCCTCAATTTAGGACTTTGACCTGCGGACCAGCTTAATTCTTTTAGGATGACCTAAGAACTTGCTGAGGTCCACTTTGTGGTTGCATAGGATTAATTGTGTAGATGCACTGCTTGTGCATGGGGATTCTTCAGGTTTATTAAGTCTGCGTTCTCAAATGTGCAGTGAATGATCTGCTTGGCTTTCCCAAGCTGTCGGAATGAAGGTTTTGTTTTAAAATGTTTGATTGAGAGCTATTAAGATTATATATTGTTTTCTCAGGATTCTTCAAACAGTGGGACCATCTCATGCCAGGACGTACACTGTAGCTGTATATTTCAAAGGAGAGCGGATTGGCTGTGGTACAGGTCCAAGGTATGTCTTTATAAATACTGAGGCATTATTTTGATCGTCTTTTATTCAGCAGGGATATAACACAATAATCATTGCCTTGCAGAGCAATAAACCAAAGGTCAATGGAATACTTATGAACTCACCATGATCAGAAAATTATTCAGTCTGTCAGCCATGCTAGTTGCTAGCAGAACAATTCCATCAAACCCATCGTCTCTGCTCCTTATTTCCATGTGGCTCTGCAATATATTCTCTATCACATGTGCATCAACTCATCGTTGATTCTTTTACCACTTATCTATTCTAAGGAATAATATGGCAGCCAATTAACCTACCAGTGTTTCTTTGGAATGCGGGAGGAATCCCAGTCAGTCACAGAATATGCACTGTAGGAGCAATGCATCTGTTCTCTATCTGCATTGGACTCTCTGTTGCATGTTTATAGTGGTAACTAGTCGCATGAGTGGAGCCGTGGTAAAAGCGAAGGGAATAAGTTTCGTCTCCATGATTTGTTCTTGGCAGCTTGTAGTAGCTTGCATCCGTCGGTCAGGGTCAACCATGAATGTTGCATCCTAGGTGCCTAGATGCACAAGCCTGGGCTGTACGATATGGAGAGCGAGCTGTTGCCTATGTAGCAAGCTCCGCCTCTCCATGCATCTAATGAACCCAAAGGACGGCAGAGACCGATACCGATACAGCGTCAAGAAGAGCTGCCAGTCAGCATTGAACTCAATGCAGGACTGCGTTAGGGACTCCAGCTCTGGATTTTTCCCTCGGGGTTTACTCCCAAAGCCTCCCAAATGTGTGTGTAACTGAATTATCAATAGCCTGTAAACATTTAATTGCAGTGGAGTAACAGCATAGACCCCTGTAAAATGTACGGAGAGTATTTGCCCAGTTGTACTGGGCAGGCCCATTGATTGGGGATGCATTTTATTGCTGTTGACGTGAAATGTCATTTTGGCATTAGTTGGACTAAGTCTGGCTATGTGTTCCAGACTGCTGCCTGCAAGTAGTCAGAACCAGCCACAGCTTTCCTCCCGTGATTGTGTTTAATTAGTGTAGGTGTGAGGTTTCAAAGTTCCCAAGAGACTCCCACAGCTCAACAGCAATGTATTTATCTTCATTCTCACCTTTTTAATAGCATTGCATTTACTCTGCCCTCATTGCTTTGTTAAGAATAGTTTACCTGAGAGGAGTGCATTGTAATCATGGCCTAGTGCCTCTACATATCTCGTATAAAATCCCACCTTCTAGCTACTTTGGACCTTTTCCAGTTGGCCTGCCACTCAAACTGGTCTGCCAATGGAGAGCATTCCACTGGTCCCCCGGGGAGAGCGTTCTAACTGGCTGTAGCACCGTCTGCTACTGCATGGGATTGAAATTAGCTGCAGAAAGTTGTGAACTCAGTCGGCTCGATCTTGGGACTGTCCTCCGCACCATCCAGGACATCTTCAAGGAGCAATGCCTCAGAAAAGCAGCATCCATCGTTAAGGGGCCCATCACCCAGGACATGCCCTCTTCTTATTGCTGCCATCAGGGAAGAGGTACAGAAGCCTAAAGGCACACACTCAGCATTTCAGGGATAGCTTCTTCCCCTCTGCCAACAGATTTCTGAAAGGATATTGAACTCATAAATGCTCCCCCCTTTCTTTTCTATTTTTCTCTCTCTTTGCACTACTTATTTAATTTAACTTAAAAAACACATATAATGATTGCTGTAATGTACAGTTATTATGTATTGCAATGCACTGCTGCTTCATAACGACAAATTTCACAACATATTCCAGTGATAATAAACCTGATTCCGATTCTGATTTTGTTGATGCCATAGCATCAGCCCTCTGCTCTGTCCTGTCCCACTCAGAAAATTATGCCTCATATGGCAGGATGTTGTTCATTGATTTCAGATCAGCATTTAAGACAGTCATCCCCCAGAGGCTGTTGTGTAAACTGTCTTTGTTGGGAATCAGCACCCCTCTCTGTAACTGGATCTTGGTCTTCCTAATGGAAAGACCCCAGTCAACCTGAGTTGGCAGCAACATCTCAAGCTGAGCACGACTGCTCCCCGTGGTTGTGTGCTAATTGGTCTGCTGTTTACGCTGCTGACTCATGATTGCACTGCCAGATTCAACTCAGACATCATCATCAAGTTCGCTGATGATACATCAGTGGTTGGCCTCGTCAGTACAATGATGAGTCGGCATACAGAGAGGAGGCAGGGAGCCTTGTCAAATGGTGTGAGAACAACAACCGGAGTCTCAATATGGACAGTTCAAAAGAGATGATTGTGGACTTCAGGAAGGCACAGGTTGACCACCCTCCATTGCACCATCGATGGATCTTGTGGAGAGAGTGAAGTGCAACAAGTTCCTTGGTGTACACATATCGGACAAACTTATCTGGACCTGCAACACCTCCTCGCTACTCAAGAAGGCACAGCAGCTTCTGCACTTTCTGAGGGGATTGAGGTGCGCAAGGCTCCCTGTCCCTGTCCCGTTCTAACCACTTTCTCCAGGAGCACCATTGAGAATGTCCTGGATGGCTGCATCATTATGTGATAAGGAAGCTGCAAGGCATCGGACCACAAAAACCTGCAGTAGATAGTAAAAACTGCCCAGAGGATCACTGGACCCGTCCTCTCGTGTTTGTGACATTTACTGGGAGCATTGCAGATGAAAGGCCCAAAGCATTGTTGAGGATCCCTACCACCCATCCCACAATCTCTTAGACCCACTACCCTCGGGAGGGAAGTACAGAAGCATCAGGATTAGGACCACTTGACTGTGTAACAGCTTCTTCCCTCAAGCTGTGAGACTGATGAGTACCCTGCCCCGACCAAAGTCTTGTCACAAGGACAGTGAGCTGTTAACTGTTCACCTGTGCTGCACTTGGTGCATTTGGGGTTATATTTTATTAACTTACTTATGTCCGGAGAAGCATTGTTGTATATACGTACAATCAGATGATAGTAAACTTGAACTTGATTCTTCTGAAACTAAGAAATTCTGCAGATGCTGAAAATCCAAAGCAACACACACAAAACTCAGCAGGTCAGACAGCATCTATGGAAACGAATAAACAGTCAGTGTTTCAGGCCGAGACCCTTCTTTAGAACTGGAAAGGAAAGGGGAAGATGCCAGAATAAAAAGGTGGGGGAGAGGAAGGAGGATGGCTAAAAGGTGATAAGTGAAGCCGGGCGAGTGGGAAAAGTAAAGGGTTGGAGAGAAAGGAATCTGATAGGAGAGGAGAGTGGACCATTGGAGGAAGGGCACCAGGAGGAAGGTGATAGACATGTGAGAAGAGGTAAGAGGCCGGAGTGGGAATAGATTAAGAAAGGAGAGGGAGGGAATTTTATTTTTAACCAGAAGGAGAAATCGATATTCATGCCATTAGGTTGGAGGCTACCCAGATGGAATATAAGGTGTTGCTGCTCTACCCTGCGGGTAGCATTATGTTGGCACAAGAGGAGGCCATGGGCTGACATGTTGGAACAGGAATGGGAATGAGAATTAAAGTGTTTGGTCAACGGGAAGTTCGTTTCTCACAGTGGAGTGGAGCTGCTCAGCAAAGCAGTCCCTCAATTTACAACAATGTGGTTCTCATTGATGTAGAGGAGGCTGCATCGGGAGCACTAGGCACAATAGATGGCCCCAGCAGGTTAGCAGGTGAAGTACCTGGAAAGACTGTTTGGGGCCAAGAATGGAGGTGAGGGTGAATGGGCAGGTGTAACACTTTGGTTGCCTGCAGAGATAATTCTTCTGAGCAGATACCAGTTGTAAATCTGTCATTCAAGTTTAAATTCAAGTTCAAGTTGAATTGTCATTCAACCATACACATCAATACAGCTAAACAAAACAGCGTTCCCCTGGGGCCAGGCTGCAAAAACAGAACCACCGCACATATAATTATGATTTCAGAAAGCATAAAAATTAAAAAAATTAAAATATAGCCCAAGTCCCTGAATGTCATTGCACGTAGATTGATGGTGCCATGTTTCTACAAGAACATCCGCAATAGTTCCTCATATTGCGCAGTGTAGCCGCAGTCAAATGCAGTCCAGCTTCTCTTCCACTGAGCGAGCACTGGAGGGCAGCACTGACCCCAACCCAGCACAGAATCCGGCAGCACACAGCCAGCTCCGCTGTCTCCTTCCTTGGCAGCCACAGTAGGTGACCCTGAGGCATTAATGAGGCCTGGTCTGCGCCACAACCAAGGTTGTAGTAAAATAAGAAAATTAAATCTGAGTAGAATAATCTGAAATTGCCTTGAAATCCTAGTTTTGCACAGAAGATGCTGTAAAAATATCTATAAGGCACGTTGAACATTCTTAATGAAAGAATAGAATGTGTTATTATTCTTTATTCTATCCATTTGTGAGCTTTGATTGTAATCATTATTGTGGCTGACAGCATGCACTGGCACTGTGAGGCAGTAACAAAATAATTGACCTTTTGAATGAATGTAATTCCTGTGCTGTTTAATTTTCTTTGACAATACTTATTGATTCGTGAAAAGTTGCTATTGTTAAACAGGTTTGTGAAAGTATTAATGCATGCAAAAGAATCTCAGGGTTGTATATGGTGACGTGTATGTACGTTGATAATAAATTTCCTTTGAACTTTGAAAGGAGTTTTCTCCTACTGCATGCAAGGTCTTGTTTAGCCTTTCTTCGGACAACAAGTATGAGGACCTTATTTCATTGACTGTGGAGAGAGAGAAAGGGGTCTGTGTTTTTGCATAAAATTGAAAACGCTTGACTTCTCAGGTGAAATTATTGGGGAAACTACAAGTGTTTGATGTCATTATAACCTGAAACTGACAACAATTTCTGGTACAGTACATATGTAGTGAAACATGAATGCTGTCCTATCCCTCCAGAGGTATAATCAAGACAAATCAGTGACTTGACAGAACTTATTTGCCAACTAATTAACTGTGAAATATCTTGAAGGTGTTATATTTTGTTGTACCGGAGATGTGTAAGGTTCAAAGGTCATGTTCTTTGCTTGGTTACCCTTTTAGTTGCCATATCCTAATTTTATGTAGAAGGGCTATAATTCCCTCATATTCCGCTTTAGAATAAATTTTTAATTGATTTTCCCATTTCAAAGTATTTGTGCATGATATTTCAGCAGCTTTTTTTATCCTATGCATGTGTTCCATTCTATATTTTGTACACGGCGAAATATTGAAAAATAGTTAATAGTTATGCATTTTTGACCTGGTTGACTGTAAGAGAATTCTTCAATTTTGTTGGTTCTCCTTTTGATTGATGACATCACTGTTGCTGGTTGCCAGAGCATTCAAGACTCGATGCAGATAGCAATTGACTTTAGGAAAGGGGAAGATTTTGACATTGATAATGGATTTAATTCCCCACTACCCTGAACTGATTCTACGACCTACAAACTCACTTTCAAGGGCTCTTTACAACTCATGCTCTCAGTATTTGCACCGTTTGCCTCTTTTCTTTTGTACATTGGTTGTCAGATTTTGTCCGTTTATGTATTTATTTTTCCCTTAAATGCCTGTAAAAAAAATGTATCTGAAGGTAGTGTATATACGTACTTCTGTAATAAATTGACTTTGTAGTATGAATTTGACAGGTTTTTGTGGGTCGTTTTCTTTGAGACCACAGTGGGTGTCATTGCTCTGGCCCTGATTAAAGTATCTAGTGAGATATATTGAAAATAATTTACAGCTCAGGCACAGAGAGAGAGGGAGCGAGCAAAGAGGGGAAGAGAGAGAGTGTTAATATTTCAGGTCAGTGAGAACATTTTCCATTATTCTCTCCCTAATACATATATATGTATTGTGTATGTTGAAGCGTATGTCAAAAAGAATTTTTACATTAGAATTGTTAGGGTAAATCGAGAGTTTTTCATTCAGTGCCATCATTCCGAGAGTGGGGCCAGTATTCAGATAATCTAACTCATAAACATACGGGGTTTTTTTTTGCTTTGGGAATTGAATATTGTTCAATCTGTAAAGCAATGTGCATGCAAGTTTTGTGTGAACGTCGCCTTGTGGGAGTAGATAGAAAACCTGCACTTCATTCTTTGGCACGTTTTAGATCCACAGATGATAAGCTTGATAGAGCAGCGCTCTATCTGTGCTGCCAATCAAGAAATGGTATATTATTAGGTCATATGCCAAGGATGGAGGAATTCTCCTGAAAGGAGACTGGGGCCTACATCCCATGGCAAAAATGGGAGGTGATCTCATTGACACAAAATAGTTTTATAAAGGATTTGGAGTTGTAGTTTCTGTGAGACTGTTGGAGACTTCGGAGTCACTACCTCAGAAAAAGAAGGCAGGGTTGAGATGAGAAAAGACTTAAAGGGCTCAGATCTCTGCTCCTCCAGCTTTTCGTGTGCTGCTCTGGATTTCTAGCAGCTGCAGAGTCTCTTGTGTTTATGTTGTGGATCTTTGGATTTGTTTACTTCTCGAGATGATGTTGAATTTAATGAATGCAGAGATCAATAGAGCCTTGAAGGCCAAAGGAATATGGGAATAATGCAGAATGATCAACCGTGACATTGTTATGAAAGTGTGGCGACACCTGTGGACTGCCCCCAGCAAATCCTTAGGCTGTGTTGGTTGTTAACCCAAACAATGCATTTCATCGTATACTTCAATAGACATGTGGTAAATAAATGAATCTGAAACTGAAGGCCAGCTAACCACTGTCTCTGCCGATGTCTGTGAAAAGACAGGTAACGTCAGGACAATATATTGCAAAGACTGCGATTGTTCCTTATCCAATATGGTATTTTAAAAAAACTTGGATTAATTGTATCATTTTGCACAGTCCTCCAATAATTCCTGTGGCCTCTGGAGAGGGGAAGGAGGAGGAATGACTAAGTTATGTTGCTAGTGCCTTCAGCTACAGAAGCAGTGGAGGAAATTATCATTGAAGAATTTGAATTGCAGTTTCACATTTCCTAACACTGCTGGCTTCATGAATTCTGCATTCAGCACTAAAATTATTTATGTGATCATAAAAGGAAAGTTGCTCACTAGATAAATTAATGAAGAAGTGTGTAAGAGATAGAACTGAAGGATTAGCTGTACTCCCTGCACCTTACATTTGGGAGCCATGATTTAAACCCAGTGCCTGTAAAAGCTATAAAGGTCATCACTTTAATGGTAGTTGGCTAATTCTGTAGGTGAATCAAAATCTGGTAGTTTAGCGTATTCTGTAAAGATTATAATTAGAGGACGCAAAGTCATTTGCATATGCATTCTTGCAACTTCAAGTTTTTAATCATTTTGTCAGAAGGGCAAACTCAGTGTTGGATTTTTTTTTGCTCGAGATGGCTGCAGAATAAAATCTGCCTTTGAAAACGACTTGGGGACTGTCCAGAAGTATTTGTGGGTAGAACACAAAATCCTAAACTGCTGATCAGTGTTCTTCAAAATTCAAATGTTCTAAGTAAATTTATTATCAAAGTACGTATATGTTGCCATATACTTTTCTAATGGAGGAAATGCAGCACCCAGTCAGTAAACACCACCTCCCATGAAGAGGAATGTGATAATGTCCAGTTAAACAGCGATATCAAATGAAGAATAAATATTAGCCAGAACACAGTTTAACTCTGTAGCTATCTGTAAGATAGTGTTTGGTATCTTTTACCTTCATCTGAAGGAGCAGATGGGGGCCTTGCTTTATCACATTGAGCAAGAGGCTGAAATCAGCATATAGAGACAAATAGTCATAAATCAGGAGGGGTGATTGATGTCAGAGTGTCACAGAGCACTACAGCACAGAGGCAAGCCCTGTGGCCCATCTAGTCCATGCTGGTGTGGTTTTCTGCCTAGTCCCACTTCCCTGCACCCGAACTACAGCCTTCCATTTCCTTCTCCTCCGTATCCTTATCCAAACTTCTCTTAAATTGAACCTGCATCTACCATTTCCACAGGCAGCTTGTGCCACACTTGCATCACCCTCTGAGTGAAGTATTTCCCCATCAGCTTCCTCTTAGATATTTCACCTTTCACCCTGAACCTTTGACTTTCAGTTCTTGGCTCTGCCAACCTGTGGGGAAAAGTCTGCACACATTCGCTCTATCTATACTCCTCATAATTCTTTATACTAATATAAGATCTCTTGTCATTCTCCTGTGCTCCAGGGAATAAGCTCCTAATCTATTCCATTTTTCCCTGTAACTCAGGTGCTCAAGTTCCGGCAACATCTCTAAATTTTTCAAGCTTATTGATATCTTTCTTGTAGGTGGGTGACCGGAACTGCCCACACTGTGCCAAATTAGGGATTGTACCAATGTCTTACACACCATCCCAGTTCTAGTATTCACTGCCAGCTCATTATGACCCTATCTACCTGTGATGCCAGGTAGATAGGATAATAAACGTTACTGTAAATAATTGCTGTTGTGGTTTTCTTCCATTTGATGAAGAACCATAACATCTGCCTCGGCTCATAGCTACCATCTCATTTGTGCAGTGCTAAATGAGAAATGGGTCAGTATTGATAAGGAGTATTTTCCATTGAAGCTAGTGAGGCTGTCAGTGAGTTATGGGAAACGCAGATAGGGAGGATGGAAAATCCAGAAGGGAAAAGTTGAGTAAGGGAAGGCTGGGATGGCAGTGTGTTGGGGAATATGCAGTACCCCGGTTTTCCAGTCTTTTCCAAATCTGCCTGTCTACAAAAACACGACATTTGTAAATAAATGGGGATGAGTCAGTAACAATAAATGTCCCATTTGGAACTTATGTGGTCCCCCGCATTTCTTGATTATTCCAAGTGAGTGAATGATAGAAATCAACAAGCTTGAACCATTCTCTTTGATAGAGAGTGCACAAAATATGACGAGGAACTGGGTGTTGTGTTTCAGATGAGTTATGGCAGGAAGTGCCAATTCCCAGATGGTTGGCTCTTCTGCTGGAAATGTGCTCAAACAATTCAAAACATCTGAATAACACCCATTATGTTAGATTTCCATGAAAAGCATGTACAATGTACTTTTTCCCAATCCAATTTCTAAGCATGTCTCTTTTTGCTTCTGCCTGTCTGTTTATTTCTATTCACATTTTGCATTATCTTACAAAGTACTTTTTCCTTTTTTTTTCTCTCAGCTTATTTTCAAGATCTCAGAATAACCTCTGGCTCACTGTACATGTATAATGGCAGTAGGGCTCTACTGCTGATAGCAATCTTCAGAAAATATATTTCCATTGAGCAAACAGTAACTGATAAGTGTCCATTTTGATATTTTTGCAAATTTTCAAATATCTGGTGGAGTCAATTCAAATTATGTTGTTTCCATTTTTCATACTTCATTTTTGTGGAGGATCACTTGTGTTGTCTTTCTGCAATTAACTTATAGGATTTAAAATCATTTGTAATTGGGCTTAAAGTGCTCAATCCTATCTGTGCAATTTTATAGTCAAGTGTGTCAGTCTTCATTCTACACAATTCATGATGTTGATAATTTGTGTTCCATTATTTTCCCATCCCTAAACTACCACTTGATCCTGTGAGAAGCAAAGAAAATCTAATTCTGATGGCGAATCTGAAAGCTTAGTGACATACAATTCTCTGATCTTAGTCTGTGCATTACCTTGCCTTTCTTAGAACTGTGTTCTCTTTCAAATAGCATTCAACAAGCAGAAATGGGAGCTGCCATGGATGCATTGGAGAAATGTAAGTACTTTTTTTTATTACTTTTGTTGTCATTGTTCTGCTCCCAAAGTCCATAAATTTTACCGTTGGACATAAGACCATAAGATATAGGAGCAGAGCCAGGCCATTTGACCCATTGAGTCTGCTCCACCATTTCATCATGGCTGATTCATTTTCCTTCTCAGCCTCAATCTCCTGCCTTCTCCCCGTGTCCCTTCATGCCCCTGACTAATCGGAATCCATCAACCTCTGTCTTTAAATGTACACAATGACTTGGCTTCCACAGCTGTCTGTGGCAATGAATTCCACAGATTCACCACACTCTGGCTGAGGAAATTCCTTCTCATCTCCATTGCGTCCTTGTCTGGTCTGGGGTCGGGGGGTGGGGTCACTGCACAGGATCAAAAGAAGCTACAGAAAGTTGTAAAATTAACCAGTTCCATCATGGGTAAGTAGCTTCCATAGTATCCAAGACATCTTCAAGGAGCAGTGTCTCAGAAAGGCGCGGTCCATTATTAAGGACCCCCACTATGGAGGATATGCCCTCTTCTCACTGTTACTGTCAGGACTGAGGTACAGAAGCCTGAGCGCACACATTCTGTGATTCAGGAACAGCTTCTTCCCCTCTGCCATCAGATTTCTGAATGGATATTGAATCCATGAACACTACCTCACTTTTTAAAAATTATTATTTCTGTTTTTGTGCTATTTTAATTTAACTATTTAATGTACACATATATACTGAGAGTAATTAGTTAATTTATTTTTTCTCTATGGTTATCATGTATTGAATTGTACTGCTGCTGCTAAGTTCACAAATTTCATGACATATACCGGTGATATTAAAACTGATTCTGATTCTAAAAGGATGCCCCTCTATTCTGAGGCTCTGTCCTCTGGTCTTAGACTTCCCCACTATAGGAAACAACCTCTCCACATCCACTGTATCGAGGCCTTGAACTGACGTTGGACTTGAACTGATAAATGAAAAAATATGACTAAGGTGCTCAGGGAGCTCCGTGGACTGTGTAAAGCTCTCCTCGTTTGAGAGGAGTATCATTCTTGTATTCCTTTGCCAGTGATCTGTAGAAACAGATTATGTTAATCATAGACTTGATTACCTGCCTAAGAAGTATTCACAAGTAACTCACACTGCTACTAATCATCGATTAACCACTTTTCATTAACTTTAAGTTAAATGGAGATTCTGGAAAGAGTATCCTGATGCTTGAAGCTTAAGATCAGAAAATGGTGAGGTATCAAATGAATTAGCTAAAAAGAACGAAAGAGGCTGTCCAAGGAACATCAGTGTTACATTAATATAGGAGAAAATTGCCAGTTCCCTGACTTGCTTACTCGATTAATCTTTCAATTGTTTATATTCAGTCAAAATAAATATTAATGACTGTGTTGGCTCACTACACTATTAATAAATTATAATGGACTGTTATTTTTAGTTACTGTTCTAACTTTTGTAGATAAGAGCCTAAACTTCACTTCTGATATTTGGCTTGACTGAAGCCAGTGTTGCTGTTTTGCGCATTTAATGAATGCAGCTGCAAATTAATTTCTAGCCCGAAGTTTGTTGTTGGTTGGACCATGTGTTACACTTATTTCTGCTGTTCGCCTTCTTGCCCTCTTTTTTTTGCAACAAAGAGGAAAATTTCAGTGTAAGTGGACCTCTTCAGAAGCCTAATAACGTTGCTTTCCTAAAATGGTTTTCCTCCCTCTCACATTTGCAGTACTCAGACTGGTTTCAGCCTCGCGTTTATTTTTCTTGATGTGACTTGAGTCCCACAGATCAATATTAATTATGTTACCAGACAAGTCATCCAGAAGTTTGAACTTAAAATCTAGATATGTGAGTTCAAATCCTCACTACGGTGGTTAGGGAATTTTCAACCCTGAAGAGTATGATTCACTTTGGAAGATCAAATTTGAAGGCAGAATATAGGGTTAATGGCAGGATTTTTAACACAGTGAAGGAACAGAGAGAACTTGGGATGCACGTTCATGGATTCCTCAAAGTTGCACCGCAAGTTGATAGAGTTGTTAAGATGGTGTATGGTGTGTTGGCCATCATTAGTTTTAAGTTCAAGACCTGTGTAATGTTGCAGCTCTATAAAACCCTGGTTAGACCGCAGTTGGAATATAGTTTTCAGTTCAAGTTTTCTCAACACCAGCAATGATGAGACAGTCTACGGAGAAGAGGTGGAAGAGCGTGAGGCCTGGTGTCAGGCAGATAACCTCTCCCTCATTGTCAACAAGATAAAGGAGATGGTTATCAACTTCGGGAGAACTCACCCCACTCACACCCCCTTTACATCGGCGGAACAGCAGTGGAAGCTGCGAGAAGTTTCAAACTCCCAGGAGTGTACATCTCACGCAAGCTCTCATGGTCCCAGAACACACAATACAAGAAAGCACACCAATACCTCAGCTTTCTAAGGAGGCTGAAGAGATCCTGGATAATGTACATCTATACTCATGTCATTTTACAGAGAACGTCCTAACAAACTGCATTGCAGTGGATGGGAAGGCTCTACAGCGAGTAACCATTTCTGCCCAACATATCACTGGCACCAGTCTATCCTTCATCAAGGTGCCAGAGGAAGGCCAGTGGAGCATCCCACCCACCCTGCTCATGGCCTTTTTGTCCCGCTCCCATCAGGAGAGGCGATCGAGCATCCTCACTGGGAATACCAAATTCAAGAACGGTCACTTTCCCCAAGCAATCAGGCTGATCAAAACCATAATCCACTCACCCCTCCCTCCATATCCCAACCACCACGACTTTATCATTTCCTGTCAGTCATCTTATGTACAGGCACTCCCGTGCTGAGCGTCGCTTTATAGACATACAATCAATCTGAGTATAGAAACTATCTTAAGTATTTATATTTATTTGTTTGTTTTATTATTGTGTTCTTTATCTTTTTTTTGTGCTGCATCAGATCCAGAGCAGCAATATTTTTCATTCTCCGTTATAGTTATGTACTGGAAATAACATTAGGTAATCTTGTACCCTGAATTTTGTTAAGTGGAAGGCAGGCTTGAGAGGCCCAAGGTTACGACTGGCTCCACTTGTGTGAGGTGTTCATAACCCAAATAGTTCACAAATCAGAAATGGGGCTGCGAACCAAGTTCCCAGGCAGCAGAAGAGTCCTGTGGCTCTGTAGCAAGTTTATACTTCTGGCTCTCCCAACACTCGTTCGTATCTATGGGATATATGTAAATCAGATATTTGTAAGCTGAGGAGGAAATGGTCAAACAGAGCACTTAGTTCAATGGCATTTAGGATTGTTCTACCATGGTCACTTATATCTACTGAGCATTTCTTTTAAGATCGTTTGAAAATTTCTTTCAGATGTTGTCTTCCTTCTCCATGGCTAATGTCACAGTGGAGAACCTGCTGTATCATTTCAATTGCCCTCAGGTTATAAAGCCCTGCTTTTAAAAACAATTTTATTTATTCACTTACGGGATGTGGGCATCATCAGCTAAGCTAGCATTTATTGCACATCCTTAGTTGCCCTGGAGAAGGTGGGGATGAGCTGCCTTCTTGAACTGCTGCAGTCCCTGAGGTGTAGGGACACCCACAGTGCTGTTAGGGAGGTAATTCCATGATTTTGACCCAGCGACAATGAAGGAACAGCAATACGTTTCTGAGTCAGGATGGTGAGTGATCTTTCCAAGTGGTGGTGTTCCTTCTAGATGGTATTGTTCGTGTGTATGAAAGCTGCTGCCTTAGGAACTTTGGTGTGTTGTTGCACTGCATCTTGTAGATAGTATACATTACTGCAACTGTTTGTTGATGGTGGAGGGATTGGATGTTTGTGGAAGGGATACCAATCAAGTGTGCTGCCTTCTACTGGATGGTGTTAAGCTTCTTGAGTGTTGATGGAGCTGCACTCATCCAGGCGAGTGGCGAGTATTCCATTACACTGCTGACCTGAGCCTTGTAGATGGTGGATAGGCTTTGGGGAGTCAGGAGGTGAGTGACACCCCACAGGATTCTAGACCGGTTGAGTTTCCTGTTAATGGTAACCCCCAGGATGTTGATAGTATGGGGATTCAGTGGTGGTGATGCGACTGAATGTCAGGGGACAATGGTTAGAGCCTGTCTTGTTGGAGAAGGTCATTGCCTGGCACTTCCGTAGTTCGAATGTTACGTGCCACTTGTCAGCTGAAGCCTGGGTATTGTCCTGCAATTATGGTGACTGAGCCTAGGCTTTGTGTAGTCCATCCTCCGAAGACTCCATTGGCAGGTCAGACAGAGGAGGACACTGAAACTGCAACTATGGATTGTCTGTGGCCTGGACAATTCAGTAGTTGTTACTGTGATTGAATGACCTTTCAGGATCAGCTTGTGCTATTTGCATTTCCTGTGACTCCCAGGTCAGATTACTGAGTTATATCAGATTCTGTCAGTAATTCATTGAGGAGGGGATTTTCAAATCAAAGGATCATCGCTGGTGAATTTTCTTGCAGATAAACCTTTGCCTCTTGATTCATAATAATTTCATAATTTTAACAGTTTAGCCTTCTTTTAAACACTTTCATTGAGCCGAAGTTTACCACTGAAGAGTCTTTAGTGTTTTCAAAAAATGTTTTCTACATTTAATAATACATAAGTATGCCATGCTTTTGGTTTTATGATCTAATTTGTTTTAAGTGATAAAAGTGTTTTTATTATGATCCAGTTGCAACACACTAACAAGCAACAGTAAACCACTGCCAGCTGCTTATTACCAAACACAATATAAAACCTGGGATGAGGTGGAGCCGTGGATGAATATACAGATTAAAATATTTGTTTATTTGTTAATATAAAAATATTGTGTACCACGTTGTTTACAACCCAGAAGGTTACGAACTGAGGGATTGAGGCAAGTAGATGTATTAATAAATTTCTCAGGGGAATTGGGTAAATGCACGAAGGGGAACAATTGCAGGATTTTGTGAAAGAGCACGTTAGCTGGGACTAAATGGATAACTCAATCAAACTGAAAACACAAACGTACTTGAGGAAACAAAGGAAAAGGGGTTGGCCATTTATCCCCTTGACTTCGTTTGCCAATTCACTCAGCTCAATGTCAATCTCTGACCTACTCCGTGTACTCATTCTTGGCTTGATGTCATCTTGATACAACTGGCTGACATTAAAAGTTTATCAACCTCTTTATACAACATTCAGTAGTAACATTCAGTCTACTACTGTACCTTCCCCATCTGATTGCTTTCTCTGTAATTTTTTTATATTTTGCCTTCCCCTTTCTTGACAAGTCGGTCAGCAGAAATTCTTACTTTTTCTACCCATGCTGATGGAATGAAGATGTGAAGGGAACAATTTTATGCAGAGTGGTTTTAAACTGGAGCTCATTCTTTGAAGGGTGTGGAAACAGAGTCACCAAATCTTTTAAAATAAAAAAAAAGGTACAGGCATTTTGGAAAAAAACTTTTATAGCACATGGAAAGAATGGGGAAAAGTCAGTGTCCAAATTGCTCCACAAATTGGCTGCATGGAGTCATTAGGCTGAAAGGCCTCCTTCTGTGCCATAATGTTGGATGACACAGCAAGGCAGCTGGAACTGTTGCCTCAGTGCTTGAGACCAGGGCTTAATCCTGACCTTGGATGCTGTCTAATTGGTGTTCACATGTTCTCCCAGTGACTGTGGCATTTTTCAGGTGCTCTGGTTTCCTCGCACGTCGTAAAAATGTCCATGTTGGTCGGCTTAACAGGACCTGTAGCTGAGTGTTACAATCTGTGTGGACTTACTGAGAATGTGGGGAGAATAAAACAGGATTCATGGAGGATTTGTGTAAATGGGTTGTTGATAGCACAGACACAGTGGGCTGAAGGTCCTTTTTTGCACTGTAGCTCTCTCAACAATTCTGTGAAGCCCAGTTACATACAATCCAAAAATGTTTTTGTAACAAACATTGCAGAATAACTTAAGCAGAGAGATATTGAATTTTGAAATCCAATGTTTGCATAGGGAAAAAAAGGGAAAGCAGGAGCAAATGTCTCGAAAGCTGACTACAAAAACAGAAACTTCTGAAGACTCTTAAGTGAAGTCCAGAAGCTATGACACATCAATAAAGTGCAAAAAGCAACAACCCAATCTTTTATCTCCAGAGCAATAAAGTAGAAAAATAGATAAAGTTTGCTAATTCTGCATTAAACCCCAAGTTCTGCACATGGCTCTCTTCACCTTATTTTACACATAGAGGGAAGAGAAAGAGAATCTGGAAAAGATTTGAAATGATAATAGGACAGCGAGATTTTACCAATCAGCAAAGTATGTTTAGGTTGAGTGTTTTATGTTTTAAAAGGGCTGAGTAGTGATCAAACACTGGTCTTCAAAATTTTGAAAATTTTCCTCGAACACAGTGTTTCTCCAGCATTGAGGCCCAAATTGCACTTAGTTCTGATGCCTGGGCCACCTCATGCATATGTTTGACACCAACTTTGCAGAACAGACACTGCATATACCAAGTTTTGTCAGAGCAAGAGTTTACCATATGGACAGAGGAAAAATATTCAAGAATGCTTCCAAAGTCTTCTTTAGAGGGTGTAACAACTCTACTGACTCCTTGGACCATTTTCTTAGACAAACTAACCTGGCATAAGTGTCATAAATGACGTTACCGCAATTCCTCCCCTCTCCACCTAACCCCCGTAGGCCACTAGACCCACGTGCACTGGAGTCTTCTGGTCCCACATTGGCCATTAATCACCTCGGAACTGGGAGATAAGCAAGTCATCCTTAATCTCAATCGGCTGCCTAAGAAGGAGAAGAACTTACTTCAGAGCAGTCTGTCCATCTTCCCCTCAACTAACATGAGGCAAAACTGAAAGCAGTCTATAGTTAAGTTGAGAAGGATTCCTTTAAATACAGTAAAGGGCAGATTAGAAGGCCATTTATATTAAAAACTTTCACTTATCAATGACCCTGTTAACTTTTTCATTCATGGATTATTCGTTTGTCATTAGATAAATATTTGTTGTTGCAGTGGCTTCCTTTACATATTTATCATCTCCTTTTTGTGTGTTAGACAAATTGAAAGTGACAGTGTGCATGAGATGAGAATAATTGTTTCATTCTTGCATGCTGAATTCAGTCTTCCCTTCTCCTCTGTCGCCACCCCTGTTTTTCCACTGCATTTTCAATGAACCAATTTGCAGTAACGTTACAATTAAGTAAATTAATTGCTCATTGTTCAGTGAGTGCTGCTGTGATTTTGTGACGATTTCAATTACGTTGCCTATTTAGTGCAAGATTGAACATTGCAATCTGCAACGGGAAGATGTGTTTGTGTGTATGTGCGGAGATATATTTGAACAGGTAACCAACAATAGGTGGAAATTAAGTGTGTTGCTAATGAAATTACAGTCATAAAATATTAATGAGTACAAACATTTGGATTTTAAAACTAAAGGGAACTAGCAATAAAGCAGTACCCTTTAATAAACTATGCAGCAATACAAAAATGACACTTGAATCGCATAATTTTACAGCCGTGCATTGGAGTGATTAGCGTATCCACGAATAGATTCAGTTCAGTGAAGCCTTTTATAAAAGCTCAACGTAAAAATCAAATTAAAAAAAAAATAATTTAAATTAAAATAAATCTTCTGCATGTTGCGGCTACTGATATTTTTCAGGTATTTACAATGACAAAAGCCTTTGATACTTAGTGTTTTAATCATCCCAGAGTGCCACCATTATTCTCTTCTACCTATTGGGCAGCCCCACAGGATTGAGACTAACTTGCTTCCATTCTGTTTTGTGGGTCTGAGGTGCCTAATGAAGCCAAAATAGAAATAATGAATTTAAATTTTTTTTAAAAAATTACTAAGATAGAGGGAGGAGTAAGCCCTTCCAGCAGTCACTGTTCTGGCTTCGTGTCAGGACAATTTAGAATGCCCAATTAACCTACCAAGCAGTACATCTTTGGACTGTGGGAGGAAACCGGAGCACCCAGAGGAAGCCCGCGCGGTCACAAGGAGAATATACAAATTCCGTACATGCAGCAGCAGGAATTGAACCTGTACTATCGTGTTGAATTCTTCTACATATGAGGCAGGTGGAGCCAGGTGCGACGGGTACACAGATGGGCAGCCTGTGGGACGCTATGCCGTAGCTCCCTGTGCTCCTGATGGATGGGTTGAAGGTTTGCAATTGCAGCCCAAAGCCTTTGTCTCTAACTGATCGTATGGAAACAACAGCTGAAACACATGGATGTCTACAGAAACAAACTTCAATGATTTCAAACCCTCTAAATGTGTGTTTTGAGGAAACGAGGTGAATTGTTTCACCTTAGTCAAACAATATTTACCCCTCTACCTAAACAAGCCTACCACAGACTTGATTACTAAGCTGTAAGATCTCAGAAAACTTTGCACAAAAGCAAAATACTGCAATTGGTGGAAATCTGAAAGAGAAAGAAAAACTAGTGGAAAAACTCAACAGTTCAACACTACAGTTGCAGTGGGTGAATTGCCTTTTATCTGACAGGATTGGGTAATATTATTAGTTTTGTATGCTGAACTAGGACAAAATGCCAGACTATCAATCTTGGCGTCTAATATTATTCATCTTACTCAGTCTGTTTCTTGAAATTGAAGCTTTCAGGAATCAATATTTCATACAATTTTGCATTGTAGGCAGGCTATGTTGGCAGCAGATGTGTGACAACACTTGCAAACTGCCTCCAGTACATCCCTATGTGTGTTGGTTGTTAATGCAAATGATGCATATTCACTTTATGTTTCAGTATACATGTGATAAATAAATCTGATTATAACATTGGATTATTTCTATTTCAAGTCCCATTTCTGATAAGCTTATCCATTTTCAACATTAACTGTGAAATCCTTCCAACCTTGATTGAGTTCTTGCTAGTTTTACCTATTAATGTTAGCCATGCCTTCCAAGATTATCTGCCTGCATTATGAGAGTAGATGAACAAGAAGAGGTTGCCTACTCTCAAGTCCATTGCACTGTTCTGTGAAATCACAATTCTATTTAAATGCCTTATCTCTGAATAGTCTATTTATTTCACTATTTTAAAAAATTAGGGTTAATTTTCTGTCACTAAAATCTTTATGAGGATAAGCAGTCTGTGAGCTGCTCTTAATGTCTTCTCCGTTTTACTGTGAAGATGGTTTTGGGTAACATTATTTTGGCAAAGAGGAATTGAACAGAAGTTTGTCTTATTCTGATCAATCTTTGTACTTAAATGGAATTCACTTTCTGATCAAGTAATAATGTATTGTTCTTGTAATATCTGAAACGCTTTGGAATATTATCAGACTTGATAAAGAACTATCTCTTATGCACTTCATTTCCTTCCAAGCATGTATGCGAAATCTGAATCCTGTTGCTTGGCTTGATAATTATGTGGAAGAGCCCTTCACATCTCTTTCAGGATGCCTCAAAGCTCTCTATTCTGAAAGTAAATTAATTTTCTATTAATCTCAATGTAACAGAAGGAATATTGCAGCCAATTTATATAGAGCAAGTTCCCACATCAAATTACAATTTGTTTATCATGAAATCATCCGTTTTTGTTTAGAAATGCCGATGGGGGCAATTAGTTGAGTATAATTTATAAGCTCTTTTTTGATGTACAGTGGATTTTGGTTAATGGAACACATCGAGACCAGTACATTTTGGCCCAATTAAGCAGCTGCCCCATTAGCTGAAGTTTCATGAAAGTAGTTAAAAAGGTATAAAAAATATTTTAAAAATACAAACTGTCGTTTAACTGTACCAAATTATGTCTTTAAATTAAATACAGAACAGATTAGAACATTATCAATACTACTACAGTACTACTAAAATTATGTATTGGTTCCTAATAGTTATTGACAGAGGAATTCATCCAGTGTATGTTGCTGTGTCCTTTTGTTTCTAGATGAACAAAATCAACACAGACACCTATTGCACACAATACTGTTGAAAATTGCAACCTCCAAATCTTCATTTTCATTGTAGCATTCAGGATGATCGTTGGTACCTTCAGATTCCTCATAGTTCTTAACTTGTTGAAGTAGTGAAATCATTTCAATTTCTGGCATCTCCAAACCAGAATGCTTGAAACTGCAGTGAACAAAACAGCTCTGAATTGTCCTTTCAACTGTCGGTGACAAAAATCACTTTTTTTTAAATACAAAACCACGCAACTGACGCTACTTCAAAACTTTGCTGTAAGCATGTTGTAGTATCTAACAGCCACACATGTAGATGTGACTTACGCTAGTTAGAAACGGTTCAGCAACGGTCACCTGTCCCAATTAAATAAAGGGAAACCTGGCCAGTTTCTCAATTAGTTTTTGTTCTTTAAATTGTCCCAAATAAGCAGCTACCCTGATTAGCTAATGCACAATGAACTCGAATCCACTGTTATATTTAAGAGAACAGGTCAGAGATTGGTTTCAGTGTTTCATCCAAAAGGTGGCATTTCCAACAGCCCCATTCAGTAATGCTTAACTTGCCAGCATAGATTTTTGTACCCTTGTTACGGGGTTGGAGCTTGAAATTAAAGATAAAAGCAGGAAATGCTAGAATACTCAGCAAGTCAGACATGGAATTACTAACTTGACCCAGTGCTACTGAATCAGATACCTTTTAAAACTAAGCTTATTGATCTTTTATAGATGAATGGATTGGGGGCTTGTCTTTTGGTTGAAATGTGGAAATAATGTCCACTAAATTGCTTTTAACTGACTGATGTGGGCCTCCCCTTCTTACATCTTACCAGTTTCCCCCCCGACCCCCTTGCTTCCTTGAAAACCTGAATTATTTGCTGGACCACTCTACCAGTGCCTTCTGTGTGAACCTTAAGCGACTGTTTGTTAGGATGTCTTTGTCCCTTGATATCTTTGTCCCTTTGTCTTTGTCTTTGAGCCCAATTCTGTCACAGCTTGATATCTTCAAATTCCAGTATAACTTCAAAACTATGTTATTAAAAGAAACTGCAACAGGATTCTCACAGCATCCTGTTCATCATGCCCTTGCATGATGCAGTTTCATACTTTATTGGCACATCAGTTTAGAACAAAGAATCTTTTTTTGTTGAGGTTGTGGGTTGTCAGCACTTGCTGTTCCTGTAGGTCAGTCTTTGGAGGGTGTGCATCTAAAGCTATTCTGGGAACCTGGCATTCTCTAAACACCATAACAGAGCAGGAAAGTTTGCTATTTTGAACTTGAGTTTTTAGGTGATTTGCACATTGGATTGAGCTGAGGCTCCCGCTTGCCGCTGGCAATCTTGGCACAGCTCTGTGTAACAGATTGAAGGAAGCCGAGCAGTGTAACATTCAACCAAATATATCTTTCAGCTCTCACTTTAAAAAAAGTTCCTGGTATTTAAATCATTGAAAACACAAGGCGTACATAAGGATCACACTGGGGTGAGCCACCTCGACTAAAAGTAAAGGCAAGACTCTATGGAGGGTGTAAATTTGAAATAAGCTCAGAAACTGCTGGAGACACTTGACAGCTCTGACAGAGTTAGAAAGAAAGATTATTATTATTGATCATGTGCATACAGTGAAATGCATAATTTGCATCGACAATCAACACAGTCCAGTGAGGTGCTGGGCGAAGACAATAAGTGTCACCATGCTTCTGGCATCAACATAGCACGCCCACAATTTACTAACCCTAACTTGTACGGTAGAGTTAGTGAAGTTAATAAATGGGTTTCCTCCCACTTTTGTAATTTGGGAGGAAACTGCAGCGCTGGAAGTAAACCCACACATTTACTGAGAGAACGTACAAACTCCTCACAGACAGCAGTAGGAATTGAACTATGACCTTCCAGTCAGTGGCACTGCGAAGCATGACAATAATGACAGGAGTAGGCAAGCCAAGAGGGCCAAATGTAAATCACATTAGAGCGGAAGGCAGATTTCTCCAAGGTGGGCATTACTGGAGCAGGTTGATGTTTAATTCAGTACTGAAGCAAAAAAGCTGTGGATGTTCAAAAACAAACAAAAGGTATGCTCCCTGTCATTTGCACCCTAATACATGTAGCTTCTACTTTATTTTCCTGTCATGAACCAATTTGTATTCTTGTGCATTGAGACACTCTGTCACTTTTTTCCTGTCTTGTGGTTGTCAAATAACTTATTTTTGCAGTCCCTTTTTAACATTACTCGCTTTTTAACTGAAATTAAATAATATTTCAAATGTTTGAGCAAATAATAAGCTGTGTTAGGAGAGAACTAATTGTGGACATCTCCCAATAATTGGATCAGTAAATTTGTGGATGTCACCAAGACTGGAGGTGTAGTAGATGGTGAGGAAGGATGTCATGGCTTGCAGAGAGATCTGCATCAGCTGGAATTCATTGTGAGGTTTCGCACTTCAGTAGAACCGACCAGGGTAGATCTTGCACAGTGAATGGTAGGACAGTGAGGAGTGTGGTAGAACAAAGGTATCGTTGAAAGTTGTGTCACAGGAAGACAGGGTCGTAAAGAAAGCTTTTGTCACATTGGCCTTCCTAGATCAGTGTAAGAGTAAAGGAGTTGGGATGTTATGTTGAAGTTGTATAAGATTTTGGTGTGGCCTAATTTGGAGTATTGTGTGCAGTTTTGGTCACCTACTTACAGGAAAGATCTACACAAGGTTGAAAAAGTAGAGAACATTTACAAGGATGTTGCCAGATGTGGAGGACCTGAATTAAAAGGAAAGATTGAATAGGTTCTTCAGAACATAGAAGATAGAGAGGAGATTTGATAGAGATATACAAAGTTATGAGTGGTATAGATAGTGAAAATGCAAGCAGGCTTTTTCCACTGATGCTGAGTGGGACTACAACCAGAGGTCATGGTTTAAGGGTGAAAGGTGAGAAGTTTAAAGGGAACAAGAGGGGAATCTTCTTCACTCAGAGCGTTGTGAGAGTGTGGAATGAGCTGCCAGCACAAATGAGCTCGATTTCAACTTACCTTAAAAGTTTGGATAGGTACATGTATAGCAGAGTATTGAGGGCTGTGGTCCTGGTGCAGGTCGATGGGAGTAGGCAGTTTTAATGGACTTGGTGAGTCAAAGTACCTTTACCTGTGCTGTGACTGTATGAATACAGTCTCTGCAGTTATCTGAAATTTGAGTGGGAACCACCATTTTCCGGTGTCCAGGGATTCCCGACCTCTATTATGCCATGAACGAATACAACTAAGCAAGCCTCAGGTTAGGAACCCCTGAGTGAAACTTGTATTTATATTTATCAGACCTTGACAATTTCTGGATATAGTTTCTGAACCCATTTTCAATTATTCTCTGGATTAACACAGTCTGATAGCTCAGACTGCTCATTGGGTTCTGTGAGATTTCCACATGGCATTCTCTGTGTGTACATTTCTGAGGACTGACAGCTTAAACAGCAAAGGAGTATGCATATTTGGTCAGTGGTATGAAACAATTGCCCAGGGTTTGGCTCTCAGTTGCCTCACAATGTTTGTTTCCATGAACTTTAATAGGAAACCTTGAGGGAAAATGATGCCAATGTTTGTACATGTACTAAGCATGTGACAATATTATCTCTTTTCTATAAAGTCTTTTGATCTTATGAATTGGAAAGCTTCTTGGACCAAATATGCACACGTCCATGCAATGAAGAAAATAATTGTGTCATGGAAGAATTGTGTACAGTGAGGGCTAGAGAAAGATGATCCAGTTTTTGAGGCTACCAAATCCAACTGATCACCAGGACATATGACATTTCACGTAACCTTGTTTCCGAAGATTTATTGGTACAGTTTCATGAAAAGCATTTTGCTAAATTAAAGCTCCTTAAAGTGAAGGGAGACTTGTGCAAGGGGCAAAAACAAGCGGGGTACATTTTTGTTGATTTATCCCCTTATTTAAACTGTCCGTATGCGGAGTTCCAGAAGTTAATCAAAGAGTTAATGAGGAGCAGTATTTCACAGCCCTAAAACTTCCCAAAGCGTTTTATAGCCAATGACACACACGGAATGCTGGTGGAACTCGGCAGGCCCTGCTGAAGGGTCTCACCCCGAAATGTCGACTGTTCTAATCTTTTCCGTAGATGCTGCCTAGCCTGCTGAGTTCCTGCAGCAATTTTTGGATTTCCAGCATCCGCAGATGTTCTCGTGTTGGTTATAGCCAGTGAAATGCCTATCAGGTGTCATCAGCCTTGTAACAATACGACAATTCAAACGATACGCTCGTACGAACAGTAATGTGATAAAATGACTAAGTAAATTGTTTTTTAATGTTGATTGATGGATAAATATTGGCCAAAACACCAAGAAAAGATATTGTCATTTTGAATTGGCGTCTTTTCACTACCTGATGAACAGAGCCTGAGTACAATGGCTTATCTGCAAGGGGGCACTGTTGACAGTGAAGCATCCACTTTGTTCTACAGTGGAGTGGAGTGTCACCTTTGCTCTTCTGCATGGAACATGAAGCCTCAAGCTCTGACTTAGAAGCAGAAGTGTAACCAGTTAAGCCAAAGTTGGCACTCGTTCTCCCTCCCCCTGCATTTCAAAGTGATTGTCTTTTTTTTTCTTACAGTTTCAATGCAACATCCTTGAAATGCTGCAGGGTACAGTTCATTAATAAAATATTTCCTCCTTGCACCAGATAACTTTCCCCAGATGGCTCATCAGAAGCGCTTCATTGAGCGGAAATACAGACAGGAGTTGAGAGAAATGAGGCGGGAAAAAGAACGACAGGAGAAGGGTCCCACGGAGACTGAGGAAAGCAGAAAATAAACGAGGACATAAAAACCATGGCATATTTACCTTCTTAAACAACTGCAATTCCAGCCACATATGCCTTTGGGGACATAACCTATTTTTAATGTGAAAGTGAATGAGGAGCTGTGAAAGGCGTGTAACAAGACCAAGAGACGATATTCCATTCTTAGCTGTGAGATATGAAATCCATACATCTGCAGAGGAAGCATTGCAATGGGGAAGGCGGGTTTATGGTTTTTTGACAAGTCTCGTTTTAGTTTTAATTATTGCCTTTGAACCTTGCACATTCATCTTGTGATTTTAATTTCCAAAGCAGTTGAATGTTTTTGTTACTTGTTGCATTCATTACATTGATGCAAAAAAATGGTGGATTTTACCAGTAACTCGAACTCTATAATAACTTGCTAATAAAATACCTCACTGTTAACTAAAAGGCACCTTCATGTGCCACTACAGTTATACCCTGATAAATGCATAATAGTTGCCAAAGGAATATTGTGCTTTGATCAAGGTCTCTTCAAACCTTTGATAAAATTATATATTGAATCTAAATCTTTTCACCATGTCCTGTTAAAACATTCAGTCCTACTTTGTATAAGCACAGATTGCCTAAGTACCACCTGAATTCTGCACATTTTACATTAGTAACACTTTAAGGGGTGCTGCTTCATGTAATTAATATTTGACTGTCGCCTGAGTTCAATATGTGTACCAAGATCATTATGTGATTGAATCTGAACCTGGTATTGTTCAGTGTTACAGAACATTGCGGCAAGGAAGTGATACGTTAAACTGATGTGTTCTTTAATATAATTAAATTAATGCTTACAATTGCGCATAGTTTATGTCTCTTTGTAAAACTTAAAGCTTAGGATTCACCAGATAGATAATTTATTCAATGTTTACTGCATTGTGACTCTGCAACTTTGTGAAGGAATTTCAGATTCAGTGTATTTTTCTTTACAAACGATTTCACACAAGGCACTGCTCTTGCCTCCACACATGCAATTGTTTTTACACTATCTGTCTTTAATGATATTTCCTGTAAAATGTCTTCCACTCACACAATTAGATCTTCACCAAAATGTGATACTGACTTGTTACGTCTTAATAATCTGTATTGCTTTTTTTTTGTAAAGCGATTCCAGAAACATTGGAAGAAGGAGGAGGATATTTATTCTTCAAGAGGACTGTCTATGAAGAGGATGGTAGTGTTTATTTATGGGTTTGTGAGTAAGAGATTAACATTGCAGACTTTGCTCCGGAGAGTCTTGATATTTTGAATTCCAAGCTGAAAATGAAGGGAGAGGGCAGTAGCATTTCAAATCAAAATTCTGATGTGTGCCAAATGCATCCTCTCCTAACCTCCTGACTCCGAGTATGATAATTTGGCAATTAGTTGCGAATACTAACAGGCATCTGGCATGATTTTTATTTCAGCACAAAAATACAAGCATGTGTTTCAAGACACGTATTAAACATTCTGACATAGCTGGCATTTCAAACAAACAGGCTTTGCACATTAAGCAGCCAGGTCCAATTGGGGCCAGTTTCTTTTCAACGTCAGTGACTTCGCCACCTTGACTACATGTTATAGCTGTATGTTAGTTGGGGCGATCGTTGTGTATTGCACTCATATCCAGGTATTCCACCTGGATGAGGGACTGGCTGATTCAAAGAGAAATGTGGAAGAGGAACCAACTTTTCTTTTTAATTTGCAGAATACAATTTGGTAATTGTGGAGTATAAGCAGTTCATTGTTGCGTGGTGTGGAGCTAAGTTCATTCAACGGTGACTGTCATTTATATAGCGTTTTTTATATTGTAAAATGTCACAGCATGTTTCACAGGACCATTCCCACACAAATGTGATGTTGAGACGCAGATAGGTTCAACAAAGGGTGGCACGTGTCAACATTACGCTTTACATAGTGGTAAAGTGGTTAGCATTACGCATTACAGTACCAGCAACCCAAGTTCAGTGCTCACCGCCGCCTGTAAGGAGTTTGTACATTCTCCCCATGAACCTGTGAGTGCACAGTCCAAAGACGTACTGGCTGATAGGTTAATTGGTCATGTGTTGTCCTGTTAAGCGATTAGGCTAGGATTAAATTGGAGGATTGCTGAAAGGGCCAGAGGGGCTTCCCCTGTGCTAATCTCAATAAATACATTAAATAAAAAGAAAGGCTTGATGAAAGAGTTATGTTTTAATGAGCATGCTAGATTGGTTGGGGGAGGGGCACTGTGCAGGTGGAACTCTTGAGCTTAAGGCTGTGACAGCTGAAGATGTGACCAATCATGATAAAGCTATTGCATCCTGGGTGACTTCCTTCATACGTCCCCATTTCCCGTTTGCCCTGTAGATTCAGTACAGTATAGTAAATGTGATGAGAGACCAGACAAGATTGGATTCAAATGCAAATTAGGAAATGTTGCTGTTGTGTGTAGCAGTCAGCTGATGTTGATGCTCAGTGTATTGTGCCATCTAGCAGTTTGTCCCTTGGAAGTCAGGTGCAGTAGTTGTACACTTCATGCATAACTGTCTAACTCTCATCACAATGAAGTCAGTGAGGTGAACATTGAGACCATCTACAGGGACGGAGGTATGCTCAAATGTACCACTGTATTACTGCATACTGGTCATATTTAAACATTTATTCCAAAACCATTGTCTCTACATGGAGTCAAATTTCCCACAAATCGGACACAGTCTTTTTACTTGTTACTCCAACTCCTGTTGTGTTTTGGTGAATTTGAGAACCCTTTGCAGTCTAATTAGTAGAATAACCTCGTGATAGTTGTTTTAGTATCTCTTCATTGAAGATGAAACAGAACCAGAAGGAAGAAGTGCAAGGTTGGATTGGTCATCTGCTTTTGCCCACTTGCCGCTATTGGCGAAAGTCAAAACATACTCTGTCTGGAACCCCAACCCTCCACTTCCTGTCGTTGACACAATTTTAAAGAATGACTGTGCAGGCTTTTTGTAGTTTGACCTCACTGAGCAGGTTCTAGCCTGATGGCCATTTGCAGGATGTAGCCCATTCTGAAACCTGCATCAGATGTCTCTGCACCCAGGAGATGTTGGGTGAGGCCTCACTGGTGGTTGCTGTCATGTGGTATTGTTCCAAGACTCCGCCTCCAGAATGTTTTGATAGGCTGAGGAAAGTGACTTATTATCAATCAAAGACGGTGTGATTTTTTAAATGTCTCTGATATTCAATCTGTTTAAAACGTATCACTTAACCATTAAATATTTGTATTATATTTTCTATTTCATCAATTATCTTACTTTGTTGTTCTTTACTTCATCTCCAGACCCACCATCCCATAATGAATCTCACACCAATAATTGAAGGGTGTAGGGTTAGAGAGGCAGATTTCTCAGTGTCACACGTTTTGATTTCAGTACGTTTGGATTCCATTATGGGCTCCATGCGGAGTCCAGCTGTTAAACTACATGCCTGAGCTCTCACTGAGGCTGTAGATGGTCAGTCTGGACCTTACTTGAGGGGAACAGTTCAGCGCCAGCACTAATTTTTGAGATCACCGGTCATAACCACCAAAATTTGGTCTGCTGAAGGTAGATTCTTTTTGTCCCATTCTCCAATGATCTGCTCTCACACTGACGTTATAGTGAATTCACGGTCACTTGTCGTCATATTGGTTACCTACCTACAGGAAAGACATCAATAAGATTGAAAGAGTACAGAGAAAATTTACTAGAGTGTTGCCGGGACTTGAGAACATGAGTAAAAAGGGAAGGTTGAATAGGTAAGGACTTTATTCCCTGGAGTATAGGAAAATGAGGGGTGATTTGAGAGATGTATACATAATTATTGGAGCTATAGATAGGGTAAATGCAAGCAGGTATTTATTTCCCAGTGAGGCGGGAAATAGAGGCCATAGGTTAAAGATGTAAGTTAAAATATTTAACAGGGAAATACTTCACTCAAAAGGTGGTGTGAGAGACAGCAGAACTGGTGGATGTGGATTCAGTTGTTACATTTAAGTAAGTCTGGATCAGTACAGGAATGGAAGAGGTTGAAGAGGGATATGCTGCAGATGCAGGTTGATGGGACCAGGCAGAATAACAGTCCGGCATGGACTAGATGGGCTGAAGGGGCTGCTTCTCTTCTGCAGAGCTCTATGGTTCCTGAGTAGATGAAAGACAAGGCCTTGGGAAGAGCTTCCATGTTCCACAACAAGACATTGTTGCAGTTGTTTAAATCATTGGTGAAGCTGCACGGAGTAAATACTGTCAGTCACGCTGTTACAGGAAATATGTGGTTATACTGGAAAGAGGTCTGAAAAGATTTGCATGGATGTTTCCAGGATTTGAGGGCCTGAGTTATAGGGAGAGTTTAGCTAGGCCTTTATTCCTTTGAATGAGGAAGAAATGTTTAAAACTTAGAGAAGCGTACCTGTATATCAGGTGGACGGCAACAGTCATTTGCCTAGTTTAGGGGATTACAAAGGTAGGGGGCATAGGTTTAGGCTAACGTGGGAAATACTTAAATGGGACTTAACCTTGTCATGCAGAGGGTACTGAGTATATGGAACAAGCTGCCAGAAGAAGTGTTTGAGGCAGGTACAATATTATCATTTAAGAAACACTTGGATAGGTACATGGAGGGGTGGGACTTAGAGGGATATGGGTCGAATGCAGCAAATTGGGAACGAGTGGGTGGGCACCATGGTCTTGGGCCAAATGGCCTATAACCATGCTGTACTCCTCAACGACTCTAGGAGTGGAAAGTTATTAATTACATTCATTATTAGGTGTTGCTCAGACTAAATTCCTGGCTGATGGGTTGCAAGAGGTCCATGAAGCAAATAATACAGGTATGTAACCCTTTTGTTCTATTTTAATGCCTTGCTATGTGTAGGCTGCAGTGCAGTTTGTGATGCATACTCCTTTGTCAGACTAAGGTGGTGAGTATGCACTGGTGTAATTCATGCCTTATTAAAGAGATTTGTTTAATAATTTCTCTGCTACTGTATCAGCCTGCCCAAAAAGAATTATATTTATATATTACTTAGTTCATAACATTTTCTTCCCATTCTCTATCTATGAATTTAATCTTATCTTTTATTCAGTTCTGATAAAAGATCATGGAGCCGAAGCATTAACTCAGCTTCTGTCCATAGGTGTTGCCTATTTCTCGAAGTTTTCCAGTGTTGCACTGTTTCATGTAATTGCATTTAATGTCCTTGATAAAAGATCATTCAAGATTGTATTATTAAAATTATATAATCATAAGTTTAAAAAAGATATAACAAATGGTACTGACATTCAATGTGTTATTGAGAATTGCAGAAGCATAAGAGAGAGAAGCTAGCCAAAGTTGATTGCAAGGGAACATTAGCAAGGTTGATGGCAAAGGAGCAATTCAGAAAGTGCAAGATAGATACGTCCCAAAGATGAAAAAGTATTCTTAACAAAGGATGAGGCAACCTGGTTGATAAAGGAAGTCAAAGGCAGCATAAAAGCAAAACGGGCATATAATAGTGCAAAAAAAGGGGAAAGTTAACGGATTGGAAAGGTTTTAAAAACCAACAGGCAACTAAAGAACCACAAGGAGAAAAGAGATGACATATGAAGGTAAGCTAGCCAATAATATTAAAGAGGATACACCTTTTTTTTTCAAATATATAAAGAGTAAAAGAAGGGTGAGGGTGGATATTGGACCACTGGAAAATGACACCAGAGAGATAGTAAAAAGGGAAAAAGAAATGGTGGACAAACTTAAGAAGTGTTTTATGTCAGTCTTCACTGCGTACCAAAAATGTTGGTGCAGAAGTGAGTGTAAAACCACAAATGAGAAAATCTGCAGATGCTGCTAATACAAGCAACATACACAAAATGTCGGAGGAACACAGCAGGCCAGGCAGCATCTACAGAAAAAAGTACAGTTGACGTTTCGGGCCATAACCCTTCGACAGGACTGGAGGAAAAAGAGGCGGAGGAGTAGATTTTAAAGGTGGGGAAGGAGTGAGAGAAACACCAGGTGACAGGTGAAAGCTGGAGGGGGAGGATGAAGTAAAGAGTTGGGAAGTAGGTGAAAGAGACAGAAGGCCATGGGAAAAAGGGGAGGGGGAAGCAGCACCAGAGGGAGGTGATGGGCGGGCAAGGAGATAAGGTGAGAGAGGGTAAATGGAGTGGGAAATGGTGAAGCGGGGGGCATTACCGGAAGTTTGAGAAAGTGATGTTCACCATTTCCCATCCCCTTTTCTCTCTGTCACCTTATCTCCTTGCCTGCATATCACCTCCCCCTTTTTTCTTTCTTCCATGGCCTCTTTCACCAATCAACTTCCCAGCTCTTCACTTCATCCCTTCCCCTCCAGGTTTCACTTATCATCTGGTGTTTCTCTGAACCCTCCCCCCCACCTTTTAAATCTATTCCTCAGCTTTTTTCCTCCAGACCTGCTGAAGGGTTTTGGCCTGAAATGTCAATGGTACTTTTTTCCATAGATGCTGTCTGGCCTGCTGAGTTCCTCCAGCATTTTGTGTGTGTTTGTCAGAAGCGAGTGTAGTTACTATTACTAAGGAAAAGTTGCTTGGGAAGCTGAAAGGTCTGAAGGTAGTAGATGTCACCTGGGCCAGATAAACTACATCCCAAGGTTCTGAAAGAGGTATCTGGAGGGTTGTTCAGGCATTAGTAAAATGATCTTTCAAGAATCACTGTAAAAAGAGAGTGTGGCAGAAAAGAAGGAAATTTTAGGCCAATTAGCCTGACTTCAGTGGATGGGAAGATGGTGGAGTGGATGAGGTTGAGGAGTACTTGTAGGCACATAAATTAGGCCAAAGTTAGCATGGTTTTCTTAAAGAGAAATCTTGCCTCACAAATTTTCTGGTAATAACAGGTAGGACAGACAAAGGAGACTTGGTGCATGCTGTTTACTTGGATTTTCAGAAGGCCTTTGACAAGGTGCCCCGTACGATAGAAGCCCACAGTATTATAGGAGGGATATTAGTATGGATTGCTGATTGGTGGAAGGCAAAGAGTCAGAATAAAGGGGCCTATTCTTATTGGCTGCCGTTGACAAGTTGTGTTCTGCAGGGGTTATTATTGGGACCTCTTCACATTGTACAGTACTGAGCAAAAGCCGTAGGCACATTTATGTAGCTAGGGTATCTAACACTTTTGCACAGTACTGTATTTGTCAATATATTGAGTGGAGAGTGTGTTTGTAAAACTGGCAGAAGCAAAGGATGTTGGAAATGGTGCGGGTGGAGCATTGCGGGAGGGGTATGGGACAGGTGGCTGAGAAGGAGTGCCGGGGCGTGCGTTGGCAAAGGTGCACGAGCGCCCAGCCCTGAGACACCATGCAAGGTTACTAGAATGCAAATAATTAGTCTCTTGATCATTACAGAATGTCCCAGCGGTTCTCCACTTTCATTTCTCTGCTTCCCAACCACGATTCCACAGTCCTTGACCCCTTCCCACTCTCAGTCCACAACAGAGACCCAAAGCAGAATCAGGTTTATCATCACTCGCATCTGTTTGAGTGGTGGCAGTACAAGTGCACTAATTAAAATTACTACAGTACTGTGCAACAGGTTTAGGCACCCAAGCTATGTATACGTGCCTCAGACGTGTGCACAGTACTGTATATCAACGATCTGAATGACAGGCTCAATGGCTTTGTGGCCACGTTTGCAGAGGATACAAAGATAGATGGAAGGACTGGCATTGTTGAAGTACAGAGCCTATAGAAGGACTTGGACAGATGGGAGAATGAGCAAAGAAATGGCAGATGGAATATAGTGCAGGCAAATGTAAGGAAATGCACTTTGGTAGAAGGAATAAAGACAGACTATTTTCTAAATGGGGAGAAGAGGTGCAAAGAGACTTTGGAGTCCTTGTGCAGGATTCCCTGAAGATTAACCTGCAGGCTGAATCAGTAGTAAGGAAGGCAAATACAATGTTAGCTTTCATTACAAGAGGACTAGAATGTAAGAGCAAGGGTGTGATGTTGAGGCTTTATAAAGCACTGGGCAGACCGCCTTCTGAGTACTATGAGCAGCTTTGGGTCCCTTATCGAAGAAAAGATGTGCTGGCATTGGAGAGGGTCCAGAGGAGGTCAGTGAGAATAATTCCAGGAATGGAAGGATTAACATATGAGGAGTGCTTAATGGTTCTGGGTCTGTACTCACGGAAGTTCAGAAAAAAATGAGGGAGATCTCATTGAAACCTATCAAATATTGAAAGGCCTAGACAGAAAGGATATGGAGAGAATGTTTCCTATTGTGGGACCAGAGGGCAGAGCCTCAGAATAGAGGGATGTCCATTTCGATCAAAGGTGAGATGGAATTTCTTTATCCAGAGGGTGGTGAATCTGTGGAACTCATTGCCACGGATGGCTGTAGGGGCCAAGTCATTATTTGAAGCAGAGGTTGAAAAGTCAGGGTGTCAAAGGTTACGGGGAGAAGGTAGGAGAATTAGGTTGAGAGGGATAATAAATCAGCCATGATGGAATGGCTGAACAGACTCGATACACCAAGTGGCATCATTTTGCTCCTACTCTATGTTCTTATGGTTATTCTGTTAATAAATCAGTTACCAAAACTCAACCCAGTCGTGATTATATTTTGCAGTGTTACACTGATAACTATAGTCTGTTTAAACTTGCTAATATTATCCTCCATATCACTCCATGGCTGCTCAATTAAATCTGATCAAAGCATTTTCATGTTGGGTTGAATATATTCTGCAGTGTGCATCTTTGTCAGGTATTTTTTGTCACACCGCATTTGTATATCTTCGTTAGAGATATTCCACTGTGAAATATTTGTTAAAGATAAATGTAAGATACTTATGTAACATATTTGGAGTTTTTCATCATAGTGCCTTTCACATGGTATGATTTCTACCATGTCAGTGTTCCCTTTACCATATCCTTGACCTCTGTGTTGCAAGATATTGAGAGAGAAACCATGTTTTGAATAAGTTACTATCGATAATATTAATAATTGAAGTATGGAAGGTAATTTCTTGTTTGGAAGGATTTAAGACCTTTTGCTGCATTTTTTCTAACTATTTGGAATATGTCAGTGTGGTACTGTGTCAGCTGATGATTTGCATTGTAGCCAAGCCAAAAGGTTATGGGTCTAGGTCTCAACCCAGAGACTGGAGCACAAAAATCACACCTGAGACATCAGTGCTGAAGGAAAGCTGCACTGTGGGTTAAGCCCTTATTCAGATCAAGGTGACATCTCCTCTCTTGGGTTATGTGGTAATGTAGCAATTAAATTACTGAGCATGTATCGAGAGAACCAGCGCCGGGTCCTGTAGCTTTGAACTCCCATGCCAATATGTCAACTGGGCAATTTATATTCAGGTAAGCAGGTAATCTGGAATAAAAATAAGCTACTGTTAGTAATGGCGGCCATTGCAATGTTTTAGGAATCCATCTGATTCACTCCCTTCTCAAAGGGGCAAAAATAACCTGCAGAGCTGGAAGTTCAATGAATTTCACTGTAGTTTTGGATGCCATGTACTTAAAAATGATCTGTAGAGTAAAACCTGATATTAATATTTTCCTTTCACATCACTAGAGAAATTTGACTGGGCACTTCCAGCATTAATTGTGTGACCTTGGAGTGGCACAATATTATCTTCAGGCAGTGCCAAAGTCAACAGTCTATTGAATTAAGGCCATGCTTACTTTCTCTTCTTTGACCTGAGGCCTCAAACCACAACGCACACCCAACTTATCTTTCCGTATGGTAGCATAGTGGTTAGTGCGACACTATTACAGCTGTGGGCTTTCTGCAGTTCCATTTAGGTGTCTGCATGACCTCCCTGGGGAATGTGCGTGTTATCCCCGGGTGCTCCAGTTTCCGCCCACAGATGTACCAGGTAAATTAATTGGTCAATATACTATTGTCCAGTGATTAGGTTAAGGTTAATCAGGTTTGTCGAGGATTGCTAGGATGGCATGGCTAAAAGGGCTGGAAGGACCTGCAAAATGCACTGTATCACTAAATAAAATAAGTAAAGTTCACGAACCTAGGCACCAATCCTTTGGAGACCTGAAATCTATTGCCTGTCCTATCTAGGGTTGATGTTGATCACAAATCACTGTTCCTGGTCCAAGAGTGATATCTTCCCCGATTCTCTGGTTACTGATCTGACCCAACCCTGACACCTCTGCTCCTCTGACTCAAGCTGGCTTCACCAATCTGACTGGCTCTTCACTCCCATCTGGCAACCTATCCCTTTGCTCATTCTGAGAGCTTGCTCTGCACAAATTGTCTGTTGCCAATTACATCAGTTGCTGCAAATCACCTTGGAATGTCCTGTGTCATGCCTTATTCGTTAGAAAAATCTTTGTTGTTACTTTTTTTTGTGTGATGGACCAGTACTGCAATCCAGCAGTAAAACCTTTTACAATATTTTTGCTGAGTTAAGGAGGCAAATACATCCTCCAGGGAAAACCTAGATGTCTATAAGAGTGCATTGAGTCATGATCCCTTAGTTTTTCTCTCCAGACTTATACGTGGCCAGTTCCTTGAGGCCTTGGCTTTGTTCTGCATGATTGCCAATGGTTGAACCTAACGATTACAAACTACTTTTTATCCAACCCGATCAGCACACCCTTTCATCTCTTTCTCCCTAGTGTGCTTGGCTGGCTTTTCCTTGAAGCCATCTATGCTAGTTATCCGTGTGCTAGCAAGTTCTGCATTCTGACACCTCTAGGAAAAGAGACTTCTCCTGAATTCCCTGCTGGATTTATTAGTGACCAAATTATCTTGACTCCTAAAACCTTGGATTTTTAAAATATTTGCAATTTTTTTCTTGATGGCCTTTCAAAATCGTTATCATTTCTAAATTGTTTTGAGGCACCCCGTTCACAGTTTCCTTTTGTACCAGCAAACAAGATCAATATCAGTTGTTTTAGTTGTAAAAGCATAACTCTGAAGTAATAATCAAGTAACCAATTATGTTGAACTTTTGGATTTTGTTTTAGTCCATTTGTTCATTTTCCTTTTTGCACAGTAGTATTCATTCTGGTTTTTATTATTTCCTGAATACAATCTGTCTGATTACTGACTTGGGTCACATTGCACAAGGGAAAGAGCTTGTAGCTTAATGTATCAATGGATGTATCAAATTTCTCTGATTAAAAACTTCTTACTCACTGAAAACTAAAGCTGCTATTTTTCAGGGTTTTATGGAACTGATTTAAAAAGGCATTTAGACACAGGAGCAGAATTAGGCCACTCGGCCTATCAACCCTGCTCCACCATTCCATCACAGCTGACTTATTATCCCTCTCAACCCCACTTCCCTGCCTCTCCCTGTAATCTGTAACTCTCTGGATAACCAAGAATCTATTAACCACTGCTTTGAATTTATTCAATAGCTTGTCCTCCACAGCCATCCAGAGATTTATCCCCCTCTGGCTGAAGAAATTAGTCTCACCTCTGCTCTAAATGGACGTCCCTTGCTTCTGAGGCAGTTTCCTCTGGTCCTAGACTCACCCACTCTGGGAAACATGCTCTCCGCATCCTCTCTCTCTAGGCCTTTCAATATTCGATAAGTTTCAATGAGCTCCCCGTCATTCATCTAAATTCTAGTGAGTACAGGCCCAGAGCCATCAAATGTTCCTCGTTTATTAACCCTTTTATTTCCAGAATCAGTCTTGTCAACCTCAACTGGAACCTCCCTAATACCAGCACATCCTTTCTAGATAAGGGGCCCAAAACTGCTTACAATACTCCAAGTGTGGTCTGACCAGTGCCTTATAAAGCCTCAGCATCACATACTTGCTCTTATATTCTAGTCCTCTTGAAATGAGGATATTCCAGCCTTCCTTACTGTGAACTCAACCTGCAAGTTAACCTTTGGAAATCCCACAGAAGATCTACCCACTCCCTTGGCACCTCTGATTGTTAAAATTTTCTCCTCATTTAGAAAATGGTCCACGCCTTTATTCCTTCCACCAAAATGCATAACCATACACTTCCCTACACTATATTACATCTGCAACTTCTTTGCCCATTCTCCCAGTCTGTCAACTTCTAAAGTCTCCCTGTTTCCTCCACAAGTCTGAGACAGAAGTCTGCAAACTTCACCACAAAACTATCAATTCTGTCATCCAAATTGTTGACATATAACTTGAAAAGAGGTGTTCCCAATACCAACCCCTGCAGGGCACCACTTCTCACCAGCAGCTATCCAGAGTAGGCCTTCTTTATTCCAACTCTTTGCCTCCTGCCAATCTGTCTTCTATCTACACTAGTATCTTTCCTCTAATACCATGGGCTCTTACCCTGTTAAGCGTACTCATGTGTGGCATCTTGTCAAAAGGCCTCTGAAAATTCAATTTAACACCATCCACTGAATCTCCCTTGTCTATGCTGCGTATTCATTCCTCAAAGAAGTCCAACTGATCTGTTAGGCAAGATTTTCCCATAAGGAAACCATGTTGACTTTGGTCTACTTCATCATGCACCTCCAAGGTCCCCGAAACCTCATCCTTAATAACAAACTCCAACATCTTTCCAACCACAGGGGTCAGGCTAACTGGCCTATAATTTCCTTTCTTCTGCCTCCCTCCCTTCTTAAAGAGTGTGTGTCAATTACAATTTTCCAGTCCTCTAGATTCTGGATTGAGTCATTCCAAAATCTAGTGATTCTTGAAAGATCATTATTAATGCCTCCACAATTTCTTCAGCTACCTCTCTCAGAACATGGGGTGTAGTCCATCTGATCCAGGTGACTTATCTACCCTCAGATTTTTCAGTTTCCAAAGCACCATATCCTTAGTGATAGCAACACATTCATTTCAACCCGCTGATACTCTGGAATTTCTGACAAACTGGCAGTGTCTTCAACAATGAAGATTGATGCAAAATAAGTTTGTCCACCATTTCTTTGTCCCTCGTTACTACCGTTTCAGTGTCATTTCACAGCAATCCAATATCCACTCTCATTCTCTTGCACTTTATATATCTGTGAAAACTTTTGGTATCCTCTTTGATATTATTGGCTAGCTTACCTTCATATTTCATCTTTACTCTTCTTGAGTTTTTTTTAGTTGCCTTATTTTAAAGCTTCCCAATCCTTTAACTTCCTATTAATTTTTGCTATATTATATGCCCTCTCTTTTGCTTTTATGTTGGCCTTGACTTCCCTTGTCAGCTAAGGTTGCATTGTCCTGCCTTTAGAATACTTCTTTATCTTTGGAATGTATCTATCCTGCGCCTTCCAAATTGCCCCTGAAACTTCTGCTGTCATCCCTCCTAGTGTCCCCTTACAATCAGCTTCGGCCAGCTCCTTTCTCATGCCTCTGCAATTCTCTTTACTCTGCTGTAATACTGTTACATCTGGCTTTATCTTCTCCCTCTCAAACTGCAGGGTGAATTCTATCTTATATTCACTGTCTCACAAGGGTTCCTTTCCCTCAAGCTCCCTAATCCAATCTGGTTCATTGCAAAATAGCCCTTCCCCTAGTGGATTCAACCACAAGCTGCTCTAAAGAAACATCTCGTCGGCATTCTACAAATTCCCTCTCTTGGGATACAGCACCAGCCTGATTTTCCCAATGTACCTACGTACTGAAATCCTCAATGACAATTGTAACATCGCCCTTATTACATGGCTTTTCTATTTCCTGTTGAAATTTATATCACACATCCTGTCTACTGTTCTGGGGGGAGGGGGGTCCTGTATATTGCTCCCATCAGGGTATTTTCACCCTTGCAGTTTCTTAACTCTACATACAAGGATTCTACATCTTCCAATCCTAGGATTCCAAATCCACTTTCCAAGGATTTGATTTCATTTTTTACCAAAAGGGCCACCCCAAGGATATGAAGTTCCCAGCTGTGATCGTCTTTTAGCCACATCTCTCATGCCCACAGCGTCACACCTGCCAATCCCTGACTGCAATACAAAATCACTTATCTTATTCTGTGTACTGCATGCATTCAAATATAACACTTTCAGTCCTGTATTCATCAATTCATCACCCTTTTCAATTTTGCCTCCATGTTACATTTTAGCTCATCCCACTGACTGCAATTTTGCCTTATCATCTGACTCTCCAACCTCACAGTCTCACTACCCACTGCATCATCTTGTATACAAACTGCTCCATCCTCAGCCCTATCACTCTGGTCCCCATCTCCCTGCCAACTGAGTTTAAACTCTCCCCAACAGCTCTAGCAAACCTACCCGCAAGGACATTTGGCCCCCTTGGGTTCAGGTGTAATCCGTCCTTTTAGTACAGGTCATTGTACCTATCCCAGAAGAGATCTCAATGATCCAGAAATCTGAAAACATGTCTCCTGTACTAGTTCCTAAACCACTCATTCATCTATACCATCATCCAATTCCTGCCCTGACTAGCATGTGACACGGGGAGTAATCCAGAGATTACTACCTTCGAGTTGCTGTTCTACAGCCATTTCCCTAAGTCCCTCTACTCACTTTCCTCCCTTTCTACCTATGTATTTGGTGTCTTTGTGCGGCACAATCTCTGGCTGTTCACCCTCCCTTTGAGAATCTTCTGCAGACTGTCAGACGCATACTGGTCCCTGGCATCTGAGAGGCAACACACCATCCTGTATTCTCTTTAGAGCCATAGAATCTCCTGTCTTTCCCCCCCGACTATTGAGACTTCTACCAGTACCGCTCTGCCTGACTTTACCCTTCCCTGCTGAGCCTCAGAGCCGGCCACAGGCCTGGCTGCTGCTGCTGTGCCCTGACACAGCAGCAGTATTTAAAAGGGTGCCCTTGCTGCCGAGGGGAATGGCCACAGGAGGATCCTGCTCCTACTGCTTACCCCCCTTACGTATAGTGGTCACCCATCGACCACCTGAGGCCTGCACTGTGGGTGTGATCACCTCAGTAAAAGACAACTGTGAAGTTTAAAGCCTCTTAGATGGTCCCGAGAGCATCCCGTTCCAGCTCAAGTTCCTTAACTTTGGTGCACTTCCTGCAGATTTTGTCATCAGGGAGACCATTAAGAACCCTGAAATCCCACGTCTCACAGGAGGAGCACTCCACTGCCTGAACTATCATCCTGCCTACACATGTTATACCTCGAACATTTCAAGCTTTATCACTAGTCTTTGCCTCTTCTTGCCCAAGCTTGTTGAGCCCAAGCCTGACCACTTTATAACTGTCCACTGAGGACACCTTCAAAAGGCAGTGCCTCACGAAGGTGGCTTCCATCATTAAGGACCCTCACCATCTAGTACAAGTCCTCTTCTAATCACTACCATCATGGCCGCTCTGCTCAGACCCCATTTTTTTAAATTGGCTTGTGCTAAATTAACCTTAGTTACTACTAACCCAATCAACCTCCTGCTACACAGACAAGTCCCGACGGGCCCGCTCACTTTTAAAAACTGGCACTTAAAGTCCACAACTCACTCCATGATACCCCACTCCGCAGACTGTTACTTCCTGACAACAGTGCAGAAAATTCCAAGGAATTCTTAAAGGAATTCATTCTAGAGGGAACAGCTGGTTTGAACACAAATTTCACTTAATATATGAACGTAATGTATATGAAGTGAAAATAAGAATTAGCACCAAGCATTTAGTATAGTATTTAAATATGTACCAATGGAAATTCACCGTGTTTTGTTTATTAGCATATGAGATGTGGCATTGTAAATCCAAGCTGCCGGTGTTGAGAAAGTGGTGATGTGGAACCATCTCGACCTGCTGCAATTTTTCTGGTGAAGTTACTCCCAAAGTACTCCAAAGGTAGAAGGTGCCAGGATTTAGACCTTGTGACAATGAAGAAGTGAAGATGTATTTCCAAATCTGGATGGTGAATGAGGGGAAATCTACAGGTAAAATGTTGCCATGAACCTGTTACATTTCTCCATTGAAGATAATGTATGGAATTGTTAGAATACATAAATCTAATTACACATTCTATTGTTATCTGCATTCCACAGAAGGAGCGTTTATAACATGCCAAGATCATTATTATCATTCATAATTGCCTTGAACCCCAGTTAGCATGCTACTTCCATTTCAGAAAGCATTTAAGGTTGCTCACATTAGAGGGTCCAAAATCATGCAAGGCCAAACGAGCTAATTTAGCCAGATTTCTTTCCCTGAACGATGTCAGTGAACTGGATGATCTTTAATGACAACCCAGCAGTTTCATGATCATCATTACTAATAACTAGCTCCTTTTTAAATTTCAGATTATTAACAAACTCAAATGACATGCTGAATTTGAGCTTTGAACTCTGAATCATTACATGAGGAGACAGAGTCTGCATATTCATTTAAAAAGCCCTAGCACAAACCAAAACTGGTAAATGGAGTTACCTAAATAGTTTTATAGCATGAACAGTGTGGGATGACTCGACCTTCAGCTAGGCTGTAACTTTGATTCCACTAGCAGAAAATGTACGTTACGTTGACCGTTGAACTTGGGCTGAAGCCGGAATAAGCGAAGACCACACCGAATGCAGAAAAGAATGTTAAACAGCATTGTCCAAATACAAAGCCCCATTGAAGGGCTACAGACCCATCACGGGAACAAACCTCCCCCCACTGAGGACACCTTCAAAAGGCAGTGCCTCACGAAGGTGACTTCCATCATTAAGGACCCTCACCATCTAGTACAAGCCCTCTTCTTATCACTACCATCATGGAAAAGGAATAGGAGTCTAAAGACCCACACTCGACATTTTAGGAAAAGCTTCTCTCCATCGCCATCAGATTTCATGAACCTATGAATACTACATTACTATTCCTCTTTTGGACTGTATATTTATTTTATTTTTATTGTTACTTATGGTAATGTTTTATGTCTTCCATTGTAAAATTGCAACAAAGCATCACATTACATGGCATGTATCAATGATAATAAATCTGATTCTATGGGGGAAAAAGCATGGACTAAAAAACAAGACATTTTGAACTCATCCTGCTTGAAGGTATAGGTGACCCCATGTCCCTATCATGGATATCTTCAAGGGATTGTGCCTTAAGAGTGTGTCGTCCATCACAAAGGACCTTAACTCATTTGGGACATGCTCTCTTCTTGGTATTGCCATCACGGAGGAGGTACAGGAGACTACAGGCACACACTCAACAGTTAAAGAACAGCTTCTTCTCTTCTGTCATCAGATTTCTGAATGGTCAATGAACCAATGAATTGTAACTCATTATTCCTTTTTATTGCACAATTTGATATTTTATAATTTATAGTAATAATATGTCTCTACATTGTGCTGCTGCTGTCAAGCAACAAATTTCATGTCATGTGAATCTAATAAAGCTAATTCTGAATCAGTATAGATTGTAAAACTGGGGAGATTTGCTACAGATAAAGCTTACAATGGGTTGTCAATTTTGTTGTCCCTAATGATTCAAGGGTAATGGAATGGAGGAAATTGTGCAGAGTTCCAGTCATCTGAATGTAAAAAGCATCTGGAAGCATTGGTGAAGGTACAAGAATGATGCATAGAAGGTGATTTAACTTTAGAGCAAGTCTGAACCGACTACAGGAAAGATATCAGTAATATTGATAGAGTGTAGAGAAAATTTACAAGGATGTTGCCAGGATTTGAGGACCTGAGTTATAGGGAAAGATTGAATAGGTTAGGATTTAACTCCCGACAGCATAGGAGAATGGAGGGTATAGAGGTATACAAAATTACAAGGTGTATAGTTAAGGCAAGCAGGGTTTTTCTGCTGAGGTTGAGTGAGACTAGAACGAGAGGTTTTGGGTTAAGGGTGAAAGGTGAAATGTTTCAAGAGAACATCAGCGGGAACTTCACTCAGAGGATAGTGTGAGCATGGAACAAACTACCAGTGGAAGTCTTGGATTCAGGTTCAATTTCAACATTTAAGAGAAATTTGGATGTGTATGGAGGGCTATAGTTTGGAAGCAAGTCAATGAGATTAAGCAGAATTATAGTTAGGCACAGACTAAGTGGGATGAATGGCCTATTCCTATGCTGTTGTGTTCTGTGACATTGACTGAAAGGCTGAGAGGTAACCAGAGAGTGGGTTTTAAAGATTCAGATCAGTTTACACAGAAAAAACTGTTTCTGATTGTGGAGGAGGTGAAAATTGGAGCCTTTAAGTATTATATAGTTGCTAATAAATCCAATAAGAAATTCAGGGGAACTTCCATATCTGAAGGGTGATAAGAATTGGAACTCAAGGAGTGGTGAAGAGAGCCTTGTTTTAAAAGCAATCAATATACCAGTCTGTTTGTGGGGAAAAATGTGAAACTGTTGTTCCACATTAGTGTGGGTGAAATCTTTTGTTTATATTCTTCTTTTGCACATAAACAGATGAGCAATTAATTGTCTGATGGGTAGCTGAAGAGGAGATTTTTAAAGATATGTAAAGTAACAGTATTACTTTGAGAGTTGTAAACTCAGTCTGTGCCATCTTGGGCACTAAGTTTTGTAGTATCCAGGACATCTCCAAAGAGTGATACCTCAAAAATGTGGCATCTATCATTAAGGACCCCCATCACCCATGTCATACCTTGTTCTCATTGCTACCATCAGGAAGGAGGTACAGACGTCTGAAGGCATACACTCAATGATTGACGAACAGCTTCTTCCCTTCAACCATCTGATTTCTGAATGGACATTGTACCCATGGACACTACCTCACTACTTTATAGATTTCTATTTTTGCACTTCTTACTTAATTTAACTATTATATATATATATATAGATATAAATTATATAATATTATGCAGAGGGAGGGTTTCTCTTTCATGTCATTCCAGCAAGAGCTAGGATTTTCTTCAGTTCTGGAAGTGGCAATTGTGACTACTTAACTATGACTAGTATGCTTATGTTGAATATTTTGTGGGTAAGTAATGTGATCTGAGGTGACAACTTGTGACGAGATCATTTCTCTCAAGGCCCTCTGTGCCCATCTTTACTCCCTGCACTAATCTATTACAGTGTTCTTGGACTTCCTGTCCAAATCCTCAAATGTACATTCTGGTAATCTATCCTGAGCATGAAGCAAGGTACACTAGTACCTTATATTCTAGTAGTATATTAGTATACTAGTAGTATATTCACATTAAAGCTATTGGGACTAATATACTGGCTTTCAGTGTGATGCATCTTTTTGAAAGAAATAACAACAAAATCAATGGTTTTTAAACACCAGCATGTTTTTCATTCAAATGCATTCTTTGCTTCAGTTGTGGACTTAAGAAATAGTGAAATTTGGAATACCCTCTGACAGCTGAGAGACCCTGAGCACAACTGTTGCTAAAAGAGAAGCAAGATCTAGCAGTCATCAAGAAGAGCCAACAGAGGGCCTAGAATTAGGGCCCAACAGGTGAGTCAGGAGCCAATTGTCCTCTAATATCCAAACGTATTGCTGAGTCGACCTGTAACTCTTTGCTGACAATATTGCCAAGTAGTACTGACTGATATTGTTGCATCTCATTTTGTCTGCAGGATGTTGGAAGGCCTTCATTTTGTATAGATTTCCGATCTGCTTTTGTACGAAAGTGTCACAGCTATATTCTCCTTGAGAGCTTGCTATATTATCCTTCCCTTTAGTACACTGAGGTAAGTAAAGCTCTTGCTGATGGACTGATCTGTTGAGTGCAATTGACCTTTAGCCTTTTGTCACATGTGGCCCAGACTTTTCATCCCGACTTTTCTATGCAATTCAAGATTCTTTCAGCCGTTTGAGTCTTAAACTCTGAGAGTATTTTGCCCTCAAAGGCACAAAGACAGGTGCTTGCATATCCAAATAAATACCGTTCACCAGGTCACAGTACTAAGTCATGTACAGAGCGAATGCATTAGATCATAACTGCTGGATTATTATCTAAGTGAATATTAATCCGTGTAAGATTAAGGAATGTGCAGTTTTTGTTTTAATCATGTTTCTCTCTGGAAGGTTGGTTCCTATGGGGTCTCATGTTGTGGCAGAGTGCATATTGAAGAAGTTTACAGATGGCACAAAAACCGGCTGTGTGATGGCAGTGGGGCAGAAAGCCTAAAATTGGTGGCAGATTCAGATGGTCTGATGCGCTGGGCAGGGAAGTGGCATCCTGAATTCAAACCAGAGAAATCTGAGTGTAGGAGCCATGTATCTATTTTCTGTTTGCATTGTATTACGTGTTACATGTTTATTGTGCTTACAATGGTAGTTAGTCACATGGGTTGGGGCATGGTGGAATTTAACAGTTTAGTTAAGTATTCATGATTTGTCTTTGGGGCCATTCTAGAGCTAGGGAGTGAGTTGAGGTGATACCCTTTTTGTTAACTGCTTTAAATATGCTCAAGTACACTTTAATTTTGCTTAATTACATTTAGTATTGCTAGTTTTAGTTTCATTAGTTTTAGCTGTCTAAAATTGTTCATTTTGCTAGTGGCTTAATAAAGGATCAAATTCATTTCTTTGACTTTGAACATTATTATTGGATTGGATCTGAAGGTGCCTCATACAGGATAACTCCCCATGCTTGGTCTCTAGCAGCGGAGTCTGGTTTGTTTGAGGAGCCACTACATGTGAGCTAAAGCATTTGGAAAGCAAGGGAATAAATGAGAGGATATGGAGAACAAGGTGACCTTGGACTGTATTCTTCAGGGTAGGGGGACAGTCGATTAGCTACATAAAAAGACATCAGGATGTTTGCCTGTGTTGGCAGAGGTATAGATTTATAAGGTGTGGGAGAGTTAGATGGAGGTTATACATTATAACCTCCAGTAGAAGTGGTAGAGGCAGCTTCGATATTGTCATTTAAAGTAAAATTGGATAGGTATATGGACAGGAAAGGAAGGGAGGGTTATGGGCTGAGTGCGGGTAGGTGGCACTAGGTGAGAGTAAGCATTCGTCACAGACTAGAAGGGCTGAAATGGCCTGTTTCCGTGCTGTAATTATTATATGGTTATATTATACAATACAAATTTGGCCACAGCTTCTGTATAGGGTACATTTCTAGTGGCCATATTGCATGGAAGTTGTGATTGGATTGAAGATAGCACAGAGTGAATTTATTATAGAATCATAGAAAACGACTCAGAAGGAGGTTATTTTACATTTTGAGTCCATGCTGATTGCAAAAGAGCAATTCAGCCAAATCACACTTGCCAGTCATAGTCTTTTGGTTCATATCTTTACAAGTTCATATCTAAGTTATTTTGAAGTATAATGATGTTGACAACCTTTTGAGCAGCGAATTTCAGACATCACGAACTATGGGGTGAAAATGTATTTCCTCAACTCCTCTCTAATCTATCCAGAAATCTGTGTTCTCTGTATAATAAATTATTTAACAGACATGGGCTGGGAGCAGGTATTTTGTTGTTTTCATTGAAACAGAATAGGCTAAAAGAGGAGTTAATTGAAGAATATGATGTGCCAATGTTGAGAGAAAAAAAAGGATCAATTACCTTAGGAGATAATAAAAAAACAGCAAACTATGATCAATTGGACTGCATTATGATAAAATAATTGGTATGGTAAACAGTGTAGAAGGTTAGAAAAAAGGTTACTAGGGCATCTTAATCAACTAGGTATGTGGTCTGAAGATTAGCAAATGTGAGATATTGCACTTTGGGAGATCTAACCAGTGAATGACATGTACAGTGATTGGTAGAGCCCTGGGGTGTGTGCATAGCTCAGAGGTTCTTGGATTGTAAGTGCATAGTTCACTGAAAGTGGCACCTCAAGTAGAAAGGGTGGTGAGGAAAGTGTTTAGTATGCTGGCCCTCACTGGTAAGCTGAAGGGAAATTTAATTCACTGGTATATTTACTGCTCATTACACAGCTGGCGTTCAGGGCAGCGATGTAGGTTCTCAATCTCTGCCTGTCCTTGCACACAGCTGTAGAAGAATTCTTCATTGCTTTTTCCATAACAGATTTGTTTGACCAGATGGGATTGTTAGCCCTCAAATGAACCCCCAAACCTGGGGGACTGGTGGACTACTTTGCCTGACCTCTACCCTTTGACCTGTTCGGTATGGGTGACCCTACCAAGAGCCAAAGCATATGGCTCCAACTCCAGCCAGCATCGCTCTCTGTGTCATTGAGGCATGCAAGCCTCCAAACCATGACAAGATTGTGGAGATTTAATTGAGTTGCAGAGTATTATGAAGAGATTAGGCAGAGTTTAGTATGAAGGATATTTATTGGGAGAAATGGAAATGGAATAATTTATTTGAACTGAAAACTGCTTTTGTGCAGATTAATGTTCCCTCTATTCCATCTGGAGGAGAATTCCCATGGCATTCCAGTTGAACAAAACTGAAATGCATTCATGCTTTGAAAATTCTGTTATATGTAGTATATAGAGGGAATATCAACAGGTTGTGTTTCCTTTGCAAAACATCTCAAAGGTAATTGTCAGAGAAAACAATGCTGAGTCCTGTTTAGAAATTTCAGGATGGAGTATCGGGATTAGGAGTTACGATGAAGGGAACAAAGTTTAGAGGTTTGAAGAATGAGTCTGCAGCTGAAGTCGGTCATTGTCATCCTAATTCAATTCAGTGCATTAATGGACAGCCCTGTATATGATCTCTCTGTGTATTTTTTAGCTCGTTCTCTACTTATTTGAAAAAAAAAGCTCAAAAAGCATTTTATTTAACTGTCAAACAGCTGGAGGTAAGATATCCCATGGACTCTATCTTTGACGTAATCCCAGCAGCGAGCAATAGAAATGAACACACATTGAAAAAGGATTGACTGTCACATCTGCACACTTCTAAGCTACTGCTATTCCTTTCAATCTCTCTGTACTGTACTACTAAAACTTCATCTGAAGACTGTAGATGTTTAGAATTCATTTGCAACACCTTTTAGCCACCTTTCTAATTAGCCTCCATTTCTGAGATGATAAAAATGGCTAATTACAACAGTGTAGCATGAAAGTTAAACCTCACCCTAGGCAATGTACAGTCTTCTAGTATGGAGATAAGATTAAAACCACATTTACAGTAAATTAATCAAATATTTGCCAAGGCTGTATCCATACATAAAAACATTTTATTGAATAGTATCATATAAATAATCCTGGTACAAAATGTTACTTAGCAAAAGAAAATGACTCAGATTTTCTTCCATTTGCTAAACATACAGATGCTGCTAACAGTGACTATTTTTGCAGATCTTGAAATCATAAAAAAAGCAGGTATCAATCAGAAACATAAGCAAGGATCCTTCATTGGCATTAGCTATTTTCAGTTGTACAAACTGGCCCAGCCACATTGAAATATTTCACATTAATATTAATAGCCACAACGTTATTTAAACTGGCAGGTCAATACTATCAAAAGACATCTGACTGGGTTAGTGATTTTAAAAAAAAACTTGAGTTTAAGATTTAAAACGGATAGGAGTTAATCATGCAAAAATGAATATATAGAAGATGAAGATGTAGCATATGAGAAGTTACTGTCATTCCCCCTCCCCTCATTTATCTCCCATCCTGGGAAACTGGGGTAGAGATTCTTGATCCATCACTCGCTCTAAATGCACATGATGTTATGATGCATGTGAGTAATCTTGTTTTGAATTGAAATCAATGGAACCAAATCTTGGGACCACCTCTATTTTGTATGCTTGAAGCAAAAGGCCAAGGATTTTTTTTCTGCCCAACTGACGTACTTTGTAATACAGATGTCCTTTGGTATTTCACTTTAACCTTAAGTTGAGTAATAGAAACAGAAAATGCTGCAAATATTTAGCAGCATGGGTAGCATCTTTGGAGGGAGGAGTAGAGTTAATATTACAGGTCGATGACTTTTCAAAATAACCTTCCTCATTTCTATTACTCACTGGCCCATTTAGCCTCAAACCAGTTGGTGATTTGGGTCTTACACCTGTGTTGTTTCTTAAGCATGTTAGATTATATAGGTAAGTCTTCACATTGGTTAAATAATTGAATTCGATGGCACCTAAAGTGAGTGAAATCATAACATTACTACGCATTTGTTAGAATAACAAATTGATTGGTCAGGCATGAAGGAATATGGGGGAAAGGCAGCAGACTGGGGCTGAGAGAAATAATGGATCAGCCATGATAAAATAGTGGAGCAGACTCGATTGGTCAAATAGCCTAATTCTGCTCCTTTTTTATGTTCTTGTGGTCTAATAATTTCCACAGCCGGACATCAACTTCTCTTCGCATAATCTCTTCATAATGGATGCTAAATTGATGGAAAGAAATTGATTTTTTTCAAGTGCCAGAAGATTTAAAATACTCTTATTATTGGATTATTCTGTCTTTGACTGAATAGATTTAAAATATTCAGTGCCCAAGTGAAACAAAAAAGTCTCTCAAAATTTCATGAGCCAAAATGTTAATTAATTGTTAAGATTGTCTAAGCTAATCCAAACTGGACAATGAGTACAGTTATGGATTTTAAAGTAACACTCAACTTAAAAAATGTTTCTTTATGTATGATTGAAATAGAACAAATGGATCCAGAATGTATGTAATCTCAGTTACCTCAGTTGATCAAAATGTTCATAGAGTGTAATTGGTCAATGAATCCAATTTGAATATTTATGAAATATTTTAGCATGAAATATGTAAACAGCATGCCTACTGGAAAGTTGGTAGGGTTTTTTTCCCCCGTTTTTTTTATTCCATCCACTACAATCCCCCACCTTGTGTAAGCATGGTTTCTTAATGGCTAACCCCTAATTATATCTCTCGGTCCCCTGGGTAATTTTCCTTTGGTAGACATGAAATATTTTGCCTTGGGAACTTGCTGATAGAGATTCTGCTGAGTGCCTCTGAGTCGTGTTTGAGTTTCCTTCTCTTGGTTGGAGGTTGAGGATCTGGGCTTCAGTAGAGCTGATGCAATTCTCAGACTGGACACCAGAAGTTTTGGGTGCCCATTGTTCAACTCTGATTTCAATTATGGGATTTCTTGAAGCTGCTTTTTTTGTGTATCATTTCTGTCAAAGTAGACTCTAGATTCTTGTCCATCGGTTTTATCTCGCACAAAAGCCCAAAATGTTCAACCTAAGCTGAGTCAAAGAAGCTGGCAGTGATATTGCAGAAGAGAAGCCTTATCTTTCAGATTTACATAGATTAAGTAAAATCATAATATTGTAGGAATCCTTTCACAAAAGTGCAGTACATTAACAAGGTGTGTACCTTTAAATTCTAGTTACTAGAAATCTGGAACATTAAATTGAAACAATGTGAAAAGAAACAATGGATCTTTGGGTCCACATTGAAATGACATTTGAAATATGCCTAACATTTCCACATCCCATTAATAATCCCATCAAGTTCAATTTCCACGGTTATATTTTGTCTCCATGGGAAAAAAAATCATCATTATTTTTTTCTGCAGTAATCCCCTGAAATTCTATTATGTTTCGAATGCAGAATAATAAATTACTTTTTTGAATGTTCACTTCAGAAAATCGCCACTTACATTTCCAAGTGGTTCCAACAGAACCATCTTATCATTTGCACTGGCAAGGAAAACCTCCAGAACACGCTCACAGAATGTGAGCACTTGTGCATCTTAATGAAAACCTGGTGACATTTCAGTTTTGTTAGGTGCAAATCAGCTAGGAGATGTTGGTTTGGTTCCTTGATCAACATTTCCCAATTTAGGCATCAGGCTAATTCAAAGTGAAAAAGAGATTTTATAAATTTATATTGCATCCTTAAAGGTTTGGTTAGTTTGGGAGTCAGAGCTCCTGTGGACTTGCCCTTAAAGGGAACCGCAGTTCTTCCCTCTTTCTATCCCTCAATCAAATGTCAATCTTACACATTGCAAAGGCAGGGCCAATGCAAAGCTGTAAGCTTGGCAAATTTCCAAACTGTGAGTGGTTCCTTCTGAAACAGCAAGTGGTCTGAAATGTTTTCCGTGGTCTGTCCATCACCACAATCTCAGATTGCAAAAAAAAATCTAAATTTCAGCAAAGGGTCACTTGGGCTTCTGCTCCCCTTGTATCAAAGATGAGATTTACATCGTCATCCACTTATCTGATGGATGTTGCAAACAGGATAGATGGTTTTAAAGAATTTAAATTATATTTATTGAATCCCCTTTTGACAGAACTCCATTTATTGATGCTTTGTAAACACCAGAGCGCTGCTTAGGTTTTGCAGTAACGAAGATGGAGTGAATTTATTGGATAATTTTGCTGGCCTTTGAGAAGATGCCGCTGTGACGATTTATGGTGACAAGTCCAACGAAAGGGCCCGTTCAGACTAACTTTACATTGGCCATTAGGAGTGGAGCATTCAATGAAAGATGTCTCCTCCAGTCCACAGGTAAGCGTGCTCAAGTCGAATCATTGGTGCTTCCTTGGGAATCTGCAATTCTGACCCGATTCTTAGTTTTACAACAGGAGGTGAACGTTTTAGGTAGTAAACTAAATGGGAACCTTATGTCATTAGGTTAACTTTGCAGCTCAAATCTGCTGCACTTCAAACTGTCCACTACATCCAGCCAATTAACTTAGTTTTAAGATGCACCTGTAGTGATTTACATCCACACTACATAATACAGCTCTGCATACAATATGTATACATCAGTGTATATTGAATCTAAATTACAGTACAGTACATTGTGAAAGAAAACAGTTGACTTGACCACACGTTCAGCTCAAACATCTAATTCACTAAATTCACCAAAGGGATGTGCTGGCCAGCAGGCTTGCAGGTCTAAGACTGTGAACCTGGGATAGATCCCGGGCCTTTTATTAGACCAAGTCTTGTTCAGTGGTACACCCATAATTTTTCATTTCTTAGGAAAGTGCTTGTTGGTTTGTTGCACATTTTATTGGGTTTCCCAATCGAGTTGATATTTTTTGCTTGCCTGCCACTCCTGTAAATGGTTTCCATGTAATTTGGGACCAGAGATGAGAGGCAAAAGTCAGTTTTGAACCCAGAAAACAAGAATCAATGATCATGTCTAATGCCTGCCTCCAACCTGAATCCTCCAAACCATCCAAATCTACCCCTGGCTGTTGTTAAGATCTTGTTCTGCGCACATCCCTATTTTATTACATTTTCTATTCTTCTGTGTAGACAATAATACCTGTGAATTATTTCTATTTTAGAAACAAAATGATCAATATAACATGTGTCTCCACTAGTGCAACAGTGGGTCGTGTAGGCATAGAGTTAAAGTATAAATTCTCATAGAGTTGCCTTCTTGGGAATGCTCATTAAATGAAGCAAAAGTTACACACTTTTCACACTGGAACCATTCTGAAGCCATGAATATATGGAATAAAAGTCCAACAGTACACAATAAATGTTTTAGTGAGATAGATTTTGGAGAAAGTACTGGCCCGCATGTTTACACAGCAATACTCTGTTCTGTTGAAAGCTGAACTGAAGGGAATGATTTTTGTCGCTAAGAGTCCCTGTCACTGTCATCTCCGCCATACATGTCTGACAGTTTTTTGAACCTAGGTCCCCAGTCACTCAAGTAATCATAATCTTGATCTGTCTCTGTGGTAACTGATTCCAAGGAGCTGAGCGATTCTGCTATGGAACCATTCCCTTCATAGGCGTATGTTGCTAGAGAATCATAAGGAGGGGCACTGGGATCTGTATCATTCTCCTTTAGCCTCTGATTGATGAAATCTCTGACATCGGTGTTGTCTGGTATTGGGGGGTTTGGCCGAGGTAGAAGGAAGTTCTCGGGTTTGATATCCCTCCGTAACTGTGTGTCTTCGATAACCTCAGGATTCCGCAGTGTGCTGATGTCGAAAGCTTGGGTGTCTTCCTCACCACCACCCTCATCGTTGTAGCTGACGATGTTGTCTCGGATGTCCTCTTTGGAAATGATAAGAGGTTCCTTTTTCCTCTGCTTTCGCATGGCGGCAAAGAGCACCACAATAACTGAAAATCAGAAAATAGGATTAGTTCCGTTTATAAAACCTGCACGTGGAAAAAGGCTGTGGAATAGGATAATATGAGGCAGAGGGGGAGGAGAGAGAGGGAAGGAGGAGGGGAGTGAGGAAGATGGCGAGAGGAGGAGGAGGATGGGGAGGGGAAGGAGGAGGAATATTGAAACCAATGACGTAGGTAGAAAGTGCAACGACGTCCTGCGCATTGAGTATAGGGAGTTAGGAAAGAAACCAAAGAGCAGGACCTGAAAGGTAGACATTTCTGGAGTATTTCTGCTGTCACATGATAGTGAGCGCTAAGACAGAAAGACAGAACAGGTGAATGAGTGGCTGAGCAGGGTTTCAGATTCTTAGATCATTGGAACCTCTTCTGGGGTAGGGATGACTTGTATGGGAGTGACTTCAACTTCTTGGCCGGGAAGTTCATTAGTTCTACTCAAAAGGGTTTAAAGTAGTTTGCCAGGGGACGGCAACCAGTGCACCAGATCAGGAGGTGGAAGGATTGAAGGAAAATAGGTGTCATGACCAGTAAGAACAGGTAGGAGTAAGATAATGGGATAGACAGGTTGAAGCATGTGTGTATCTTAAAGTTAGGAGTATTATGGAAAAGGTTATCAACCTAGAACATAATAGATGGTACAATGATGTTTTTTAGACATAGGAGAATTAGACATTCAGCCCATCAAGCCTGCTCTGCCATTTGATCATGGCTGATCCACTTCCCTCTCAACCCCAGTCTCCTGCCTTTTCCCTGTAACCTTTCATATCCAGACTTATCAAGAATCTAACAACCTCCTCCTTAAATACAGCCAATGACCTGGCTTCCACAACCTGCTGTGGCAATGAATTCCACAGATATACCACTCTCTGGTGGAAGAAATCCCTCTTCATCTCCATTCTAAATATAAAGCTCTCTATTCTGAGGTTATCCCTGCTGGTCCTAGACTCCCCAACTATAGGAAACATTCTCTCCATATCCACTCTATCTAGGCCTTTCAACATTTGATAGGTTTCAATGAGATCCCTCTCATTTTTCTAAAATCCAGTGAGTGCAGACCCAGAACCATCAAATGCTCTCATATGATAAGCTTTTCATTCCCAAAATCATTTTTGTGGATGTTCTTTGAATCCACTCCATTGTCAGCACAACCTTTCTTAGATAAGGGGCCTAAAACTTCTCACCAGTGCCTTATAAAGCCCCAGTATTATACTCTTGCTTTTATATTCTAGTCCTCCTGAAATGAATGCTAATGTCGCTTTTGCCTTGCACACCACTGACTCAACCTGAAAGATAATCTTTAGGAAATTCTGCACTTGGATTCCAAGTTCCTTTACACCTCAGATTTTTAAAATTTTCTCCTCATTTAGAAAATAATGTATACTTTTTTTCCTTCTACCGAAGTGCATGACCGTACACTTTCCGACTCTCCATTCCATTTGCTATGTCTTTGCCCATTCTCCTAATCTGTGTAAGCCCTGCTGCAGCCTCACTGCTTCCTCAATACTACCTGACCCTTCACCTATCTTTGTATTATCTGCAAACTTGGCCACAAAGCCATCAATCCATCATCCAAATCATTGACATACAATGTAATAAGAATCGGTTCCAACACCAACCCCCGTGGAATACCACTAATCACCATCAGCCAATCGGAAAAGGCTCCCTCTATTCCCACTCTTTGCCTCCTGTCAACCAGTCAAAGCTCTATCCACGTTAGTATCTTTCCTGTGATACCATGGACTCTAATCTTGCCAAGCAGCCACATGTGTGACACCTTGTTAAAGGCCTTCTGAAAATCCAACTACACGACATCCACCAACTCTCAATTGTCTATCCTACTTGCTACTTCCTGAAAGAATTCCAACAGATTTGTCAGGCAAGATTTTCCCTTAAGGAAACCATGCAGACTTTGGCCAAGTCTTCCAAGTAGCCCAACATCTCATCCTGAACAATCGACTCCAACACCAACTGAGGTCCATTTAACTGGCCTATAACTTCCTTTTTTCTGCCTCCCTCTCTTCTTGAAGAGTGACATTTGCAATTTTGCAGTCCTCCAGAACCATTCCAGAACCTAGTGATTCTTGAAAAGTCATTACTAACATCTCCACAATCTCTTCAGCCACCTCTTTTAGAACATTGTGGTGTAGTCCGTCTGGTCCAGGTGACTTCCCTATCTTCAAACTTCAACATTCCAAGCACCTTCCCCAACTGCACTCACTTCTGCCCCCTGATACCCTCAAACTTCCAGCATACTGCTGGTGAAGACTGATGCAAAATACTTATTCAGTTTGTCCGCCATTTCTATGTCCCCCATTACTACCTCTACAATTGCCGATCCTATGTCACCTCTTTCTAATGATTTGATTTCAGTTTTTACCAAGAGCCACACCTCCCCCTCTGACTTCCTGTCTGTCCTTTTGATACAATCCGTATCGTTGAATGTTAAGCTCCCAGCTAGAATTTTCTTTCAGCCACAACTCAGTGATGCCCACAATGTCATACTTTCCAATCTCTAATTGTGCTACAAGATCATCCACCTTATTCTGTATATTTCATGTGTTCAAATATAACACCTTCAGTTCTGTATTTGTCACCCTTTTTGATTTTGTCCCGTTACACTGCAACTCATCCCACTGACAGCAATTTTGCCCTATCACCTGCCTGTCTGTCCTGACAGTCTCACTACATGCTTGTATCCCAACTGTCTCTATCACTCAGTTTCTCATCACCCTGCCAGATTAGTTTAAACCACCTGCCCCCCCCCACCCCCCCAACAGTTCTAGCAAAACTGCGCACAAGGATATTGTTCCCTGCAAGTGGCCATAACAAACCTGGTTGATAAGGGGACAGGAAAGAAAGCTTAATGTTCCAGGATTTCAATGATTTAGAAAAGACAGAGAAGGAGGTGGAAGGACAATATCACAGCTACACTCAGAGGGGCTAAAGTGAAGGGCTCACACAGTGTGTCTAATGGTAGAACTTAATAAAAAGGTGCAAGCATTCTGATGGGATTATACTACTGCCCCTCCCCCCACCACCCACCAATGGCTTCCAGGACATTGAGGAACAGATACCCAGGGAGACTAGGGAAAGATGAGGGCAAACTCCAGTGGAACATATTGTATGGTGTATACGCTGTTGACCAGAAAGAACTTCAGTCTACAAATCAGTGAATTCAAATGAACCAAGGACAGTGGAAGCAGACAGATCAATTGCCTTTGTCTTTGCCATAAGGCAGGAGATGGAGGCTGCCATTTTATGAAGAGACTGTGTTCTCCATTTTGTGAGCTAAAGTCACTTGGCTTGATCAGTGTTTTAAAGTAGACACAATGATGCCTCAGGTAATTTGCCAGACTAGAGATCATTTGCAAATAACTTATTTGTGAGGTGTTCTTTGGTTGGATATAACATGCAGGGTTTTGACTGCTGGGGTCTGTGTCTGTTCTGCACGATTCAAGCTGGTCGCTGACTGAGAGCTAAGCCATAAATTACCGATTGTCACTTGCTGGGAAGAGGGCAACAAGCGGATGCTGGACTGGAGCAGAGCCAATAAAAAGGTTTTAAAGGTCAGGCACATGGCCTACAGCCAGTGACACTGGAATGCAATATTTGAATTGGTAAGGATTGAGTATAAAAGCGAAAGTTTTCACATACAAGATAACAATGACTCCGCAGGACGTTCACCATCACGGATGTAAGGTGGCCCACAAACATATGGAGGTTCCGAATGGGACCATGAGGAACACGCAGCCAGCAGCCAGAACGTCTTTTTAACTGCTATTACGGTTTCTATTGTTTGACTGTTCATGGAATGTCAGGAGAACATCGTAGGTGAACACACAGATATTTGGTATGTAAGTTTATGTGTTCTTCCGTTGAGCCAAAGGTACCCATCGGTAATTACAGATTCTCCCTGTGCCTCCCTGATCATTATTACAAAGGATGATTCTTGTAACAAGCCATTCAGTTGTGTGCTCCATGGTGTAATGTGATCTGGCATTGGGTAATAAGTATAATCTAATTTTCCTCATGACAGGAAAATGTTAAATTAAAAACTCAATGTACCTTCTTGTTACTATGCAACAGCAGCATTTTAGGGAGATTTCCTACATTCTTTATTTTCACTTCATTTCCTGATTAGAAGAAAGCTTGTAACTACATTTACAATACTGTTTGTAAAATTAATAGCCAACCATTGCCCTCCCATAATCTTCTTGCTTTCAGTTAGTTAGGTGATGTTGAATGGAAAAATGCCTAGACATGGTTTGTCACACGTCAGCCTTTCTTTAATCTTCCCCTGACATTTTTAGCAGCACTCTGTATACCTCAGGTGGTCAAATAAATTTTGCTAAGTCGACTGCCCTTTGTCAGTCAACATTGTCAGTTCAGACATTCAGCACTGTTCTTCAGTATTCTCTTGCAAATGTACCCCACTGGTTCATGATGATGGGCAGAAGCAGACAATAAATTGAAATGAAATTGTGACTGATTAAAAAATAACTCACCGAGCAGAATAATGATGCACAGCAGAATGGCGATGAGGGCTCCAGTGCTGAGCCCAGGAGGAAGGATTATAGCTTCAGTATTGCAGGACTGCATGGTGCCATCACTATCACAGGCACACACTCGAATCAGAAGGGTATTGGTGCTGCTCTGAATAGGATGTTCCTTGTCAGAAATGAAAACTGGCAGAAGGTAGGTGTTCATTTCTTGACGGCTAAATCCTCCTCTCCTGGTGAGAATCCCTGCTGTGTTATCTGAAAAAATAATATTGAATAGGAAAGAATCAAGCAGTTATTGTTGTCTCTTTCTCCCAGCCCCTTTCACAAGAGGGCAAAACAAACACTGAAAAAGACAAATGATTAACAAGCTATCCCCATGAAACTTATATTTATTGTTTGGTATGCCTTTGTGCCTCAGGGATCATAGGAATGCTGTCTTATCTGCCATCTTTCAACCTTCCATCAGGTTAATGCAAGATAAATGGTCTGAGGTAAGGATAACAGCTTTATAGTGTGAAGAACTCAATAAATTTGATCCTGTTCAAAAAATTACATTTCTGTTAGAATAGACATGACAATAAACTATTAGAATCACAATGATGTTCCCTAATATTCCTTTTGTAAAATGAAGAATAAAGACTAGAAAGAGTAGAATCTAAGGACACGATTCCTGGTGAACAGAAGCATTTTCTTTGTGCAGAGTTATAATGGTGATATACTTCTCAATACAGGCAATTTGGCCTGGCAAGTGTATACTTTCACACAATGGAATGGGTCAGGCTGCTCTCTCCTTCCAGGAAATTACATGGACAGGCTACCATATGTCTCTCAAGAGGGCCAGTTAAAAGTGATAAAGTCATAGAGGACAAAAAAGGAGCTTTGTCTCATTGCATCGATACCAGCAACCTTGCCTATCTATATGAATTCCACTTGTCTACATTCAATACTTGTGTTCGTCTCACTCAAGTACCTGTCCAGGTGCCTCTTAAATATTGTGACTGGTCTTGCCTCCAGCACCTCCTCTGACGCTCACTCCGTTTACTGACAACTCTGTGTTGGATAAGTGTTCAAATCAAATTTATCACCTGAGGTACAAAGTGTATCACCCATGTCTGTTCTGTAGATTTGGAGATTTAGTCCTTCAAATTCCAGAGTAGTTTTCCCAATGTCCCAATGAAAATCATTGGAATTATCAGAGAAACTACATAATATACTGTTTCCCATGGAGTTCTCGAGAGTGGGAAAACTGCAAAATTGATGTCTTCCATTCTTAATAGAATGATGTGGTTTGAAGAATTTCTCTGAATCTGTGAAAATAATTAATTAGCTATTTCTTGTACAAATTAACCCTCCAACCATTTTTGGAGATTTCATGCATGTCCAAAATTGGCTGAAAGGTGTAATTTGTACAAGAAATCTTCCAATAAAAACAAGGTGGATTATAACCCAGGATTTTGTCATAATGATTAACATCATCCTAGTTTTACATATTGTATTTGCACATACTGAAAAACAAGGATTGCTCTCCGCCACGGCTTCGCTCTCTGTAGAAAACTGCTGAAACATGTTTGACGTTCTCAGTTCAATTCCCAAGTTCTCTATTGGCATGCTGTTTATGAACTGCACTTTGCATATGCCAGCGGAGTCAGATTTATATTTTAAAAAGTCTGAACTGAGAGTCACAATGGTGAGAGTTCACCTCAGACCAGCTGTTGCTCTTTGTGTGAAAGCTGGCATAAGGCTGGTCTGGGAATTAATAAAGGGCACAACTGGAAGATTCTTAAAGGCTGAAATTAATTATTCTGATGCTAAGAATAAACTCTGCCTCATTTCCATATGAATTATATTTTATCATACATGTCCCGATAATAAATAGCCCAATATTTACCTAGAATGTTTAAACCTGTTATATTTTCATGATCAATGAACCTGCTGTTATAGCAAAACACTGTAATTTAAAACTCACTGACATTATGTATTTTATAATAGGAAAGCCAAGAATGTTCTACATACAAATAGGTAAACTGAGATTTATGTGTATCGTAAGACTAATCTAATCCAATATAGTGTACTGTATATTAACACTTAGCCCTGCAAGGGAAGAAGTGCTACACCTGTCCATTCACCTCCTCCCTCTTCTCCATTCAGGGCCCCAAACAGTCCTTCCAGGTGAAGCAACACTTCCCCTGCAAATCTGTTGAGGTTGTCTACTGCACCCAGTGCTCCCGATGCGGTCTCCTCTACAAAGGTGAAACCCAACAAAGATTGAGGGACTGCCTTGTTGAATATCTTCATTTCATCCACACAAAACAGGATTTCCTGGTGGCGAGTCATTGTAATTACAATCCTCATTCCCATTCCGACTCGTCGATCTATGGTCTCCAATTCTGCTACTATGAGGCCACTCTCACATTGGGGGAGGAACCTCATCTGGGTAGCCTCCAACCTGATGATATGAACATGAATTTCTTCAAATTCAGTTAATTTTCCGCTTCTCCCTTCCCTCATCTTCAATTCCCCACTCTGGCTCCCTTCCCACCTCTTCTCTTCTCCTCACCTGCCTATCACCTCCCCTCCTGCCATGGTCCACCCTCTTCTCCTATTAGATTCCTTCTTCTGCCCCACCCACCTGTCTTCACCTATCACATTTTAGCTTGTACTACTTCCCCTTTGTGTTGGTGAGTGGCCAAGTGGTTAAGGCGTTCGTCTAGTTATCTGAAGGTCGCTAGTTCAAGCCTTGGCTTGAGCAAGGCACTTAACCGCACATTGCTCTGCAACGACACCGGTGCCAAGCTGTATGGGTCCTAATGCCCTCCCCTTGGACAACATTGGTGGCATGGAGAGGGGAGACTTGCAGCTTGGGCAACTGCCAGTCTTCCATGAAAAAAATCTTGCCCAGGCTTGTGCCCTGGAAACTCTACAAGGTGCAAATCCATGGTCTATTGAGATGAACGGAAGCCTACTACTACTACTTCCCCTACCCGCACCATCTTATTCTGGCTTCTTCCCCCTTACTTTCTAGTCCTAAAGAAGGGTCTCAGCCCAAAATGTCAACTGTTTATTCATTTCCATAGATGCTGCCTGATCTTCTGCATCCCTTCAGCATTCTGTATGTGTTGCTTGAATTTTCAGTATCTGTAGAATCTCTTGTGTTTAGTATATATTAATATGGGATGGTCTAAGAGTAGTTAACTGAATATTATGGTCTTAAAGCTTGGGCGTTTATAAAGTCAGTGAGTATCGTCACCCAGTTATCCTGCCATCTTAATTTCTTCATCTTTCGTCTATTTGTTTCACGACTAACTTGAGTATCACGTAATAGAATAATTTATCATTGAGAAACTAAAGGTGATATCTCACCTCTGGTGATGTGCTTTGATATTATTTAACGATTTATTACAGATACTGCCAATTAAATGAAATTGATTCTTCACATTCCTTGTACTTTTGCAGTATTTTATATTCTGTCTCTCACCCGCAGGTCCAGAAGAGATTTTAGCTTCAAATCTGACTCTTGAGATAGGAACACCTAATATTTATGTGCATGAGTGAGGGAGGGCCACAACAACTTTCAAAATAGATGTCAAATTGAGGACGCATCTGCTCTCTGTTGGAAGTAAAACATCCAATGGAACTACCTTGAAGAGGAGGAAGGGAGATAATTTTGGCATGGAATTGTTCAAATAAAAACAAATTTTCAACAATTATTTTGTCGTTTTGTGGAATCCTGCTGCGTGTATATTGGCTGCTGAGTATTTTTTACATTACAACAGGTACTACACTCCAAATATACAGCAATAGCTTGGTGTACTCAAAGATACGAAACATGCCAAATTCATAAGAAGAATTTTCCTTTTTGGAAACACTAATCTTAATGAGAATAATTTATGGTGAGTTCCTAACACTTTGCTTCCATTAATTAAAACAATAGAAAGTAAAACATTATTCATCGCAAAAGGAAAACAAGCTTGTTTTGCTGCATGCTATTTGTACTAAGATCTTAATGTTAGCATGTCAGTGGTGGATAGCTTTGCGGATGAAGGGGGGAGCAGTTCCTCAGACATATGTTTCTGTGGGTTTGAGTAATTATTTTGGATGTGGCTTTCAACAGAGTTGGCCCCATTTGGCGTTTCAGTAAATCAACAACATGAACCAGTTGCAACAGTAAAGAAGTCCCTTCTTTTCCTATTTTCTACACTGGATGAGAATCAACCAAAACCAGGTCAGTGGTCTTGTGACTTTAATCTCGGGAATTTAATGAAACTGGTCAAAAGCCTGCAGCAGGTTGTACTTGGGGTACTAACAGCCAAGCGGCAGATTGATGGTTGCCTGCTAAATGCTTTGCAAAGACCTGCTACTTTGGATGGCAGCTAACTCTTATCTACATTTGGCCTTCTGCTTGGAGGCCCCAATGAGAGCAGTGGTGTGTGAAGCTTTGCCACTGGCAGAACAATAAAGTACACTGAAGTGCAGCAGCATCAGCTGTGGCGTGTGTTTAAAAGTCTGGCTTAAACACTAGCGAGCATCTCTGTACCGCATCCCTTCTGATTATGCAGAAAGCTGACAGACGCAGGTGAAGAAGTTTGAATAACCTGGCGCTTACAATCCTTATCAGGCCCACTCAAATGCACCAAGCTCCTAAGCAAAAAATTTCTCTTATTCCAGCTGCCATTCAAGGTTTGACAACTGACACAGGTGGGCTTGCTTTAAAAAGAACTCATTTTGTAAATAGTAGTCACTACTGAAGATAGCAGATATGAAAATGGTCATAGTGATTTGCAGTGATACAAACAAAAACAGGTTACAATCCACCATCTTACTCCAGCATCTGTTCATTCTTAATTCCAGTTGTGATACATTAAGTTGAATATAATTAGTTGGAATTCCCACTAAGTGCTTTTCTTTTAAGCTTTAAACCTTTCTGAGTGTTTTCAGACGACATGCAAGAAATATCAGTGACAGGTTTCAACGGAGCTGAATTCATACCTTCATTATCCTGGACTGTGAAGTTAGGGTTATTAGCAGCTTCTGGAGTCAAGCTGAAGAAGAACCTGGACCCACTTGGTGGGGAGTCTTGATCCACAGCGCTGATAGTTTGGATCAGCTGTGTTAAATAAATATAAAACTCAATGTAACCAGCATTCAGGTGGTATTTGGGTACAATATTATGTACAAACAAAGCCAGAACAGTAATCGAGTCACGTAAATAAAGTAAATGCCAATATTTTGCAATCTACCTATCCAAATTTCTAAGTGACGATTGCTGCGATCCCTGTCCACTTCCTGGGAACCCAATTCCATTGTCTCCCATTTGTTCATCAGAGCTCTGGTGCCCATTTATTGGTGCCCCCATTTCTACCCTCCCCATTCATTCCCGTACACTCACCAAGAAACTTGGTTGTGTTTGCCGTGTTTCTGGGGCCTCTTCGCCACTCATTCCTTCTAAACTAACCAGGTTTGTCAGTAAATGAATTATTCTAGTTTGTGACACCTTTGAAAAAGTGAATTAAAAGTTTGTTGGCTTATTAGTAACGTCTAATAGTCCAGTAGATCTTCTGTTCCAGCACCACTAACAGCCTGAGCATGCAGGATTAACAGTTTTACTGTGTCCTGCTTACTGCTCTGCAATGTTTACTCCGCTTAGCATTGATCTGAGAATGAGGCTGTGGCCTGCTTCAACTGTTCCAGGCTTCGTGTCTGAGGACTCACGTTTGTTTCAAATGCTGTTTCCTTACTTTTATTGTTTGCGCAATTTGTGCTTTTCTCTTTTTCCACACAGTGGTTATTTGTCAATCCTTTTTATGGGTTATTTTGGGTTTTTTTTGTCACTGCCTATAATGTGACTAATCTCAAAGTTGAATACTGTATACATATTTTGTTAATAAGTATACTTTGAACTTCTGTGCTCATGGTTGTAATGGTTTCTTCCATATATGTAGTTCTATTGATACTCATAGTATAGTAAGATATCCCAAAGGTCTTTATGTGATTGATAAGAAAAGTTGACACATAGGGAGATATTAGAATGGAGACTTGATTAAATTGATAGGTTTTAAGACCAAAAGACATAGGAGTAGGATTAGGCCATTCAGTCCATTGAGTCTGATCTGCCATTCATTCATGGCTGATTTATTCTCAACCTCTTTCTCCTGCCTCTTCCCCATAACTTCTTGATGCCCTTGCAAATCAGGAACCTATCCACCGCCACTATAAATATACCCAAGGTTTTATTAAATGAGGAATGAGATGTAGAAAACCAAAGAGGTATAGGGAGGAGCTTCAGTGATTTACGAGCCAGGTGGCTGGAGGCACGGCTGCCAGTTATAGAATCCCAAAATATACAAGAGGGCAGAGTGTTGTAGGTTCTGATGAGAATACAGAGATAGAACAGACATGACCAAGAAGGCATTTGGAACAAAGCTGAGGAGATTTCAATGAAGGATTTGCTGGACCAGGTGTCAGTCACCTAGTAAGCTAATATAATTATTAGCAAAGACTATACCCAAAGATATTTTAAATAAGATAGAAGAATTTAGTGGATTACTGTGCTGTTTTTAAGCTACAAAGCCTTGTTATTCTCTTCCCTAAGTGTGTGGGTGCAGAGTCTGATACATTTTACAGTGGCCTGGCTAGAGTTTCCTCATATAAGATTAGAATTAGAATTGTGGGGGAAGAAGTTAGACTGCCTGGAGTGGACTGGAATGATAGCAAGATAGACAGAAATAATAAAATCAGAGGAATGGAATGCTTTTATAAATAATTCACAAGGCTCGTATATTAGCATGGCATATTAAAAATATTCATTTTTGGATTGTTCAAATTTTAACAGGCTCAGTAATGAAATATCTGATATAAATTCATCCTCCGTCAACTGCCTTCAATGGAGCCAAATTTCAGAAGTAGAGCTCAACTTGCTACTGCTATCTCATTACAAATGTAGTACGTCCACTCAGTGGCCACTTTATTAGGTCCTCCTGTTATTAGATATCTCATGAGTCAACCTATAGCTGGCAAAGTGGTGACCCCTCCCATTAGACAATTATTAACCTCTGTTTACTGCACCCTGCCAGCACGGACACCCTGTGCAATACTACCATCACTTCTCATCTGGACGGTGTGAATGTATACCAATTACTGTATAATATTGCGGTAATTCTTGCTTCTTACGGTAATTCACACTGATAAATCTTATCAGTGTGAATTTGGAAATCTTGTACATCTTATTTTTAAGGTAACTTTTTTATAATATTATTCTCTAATTGTATGTCTATGCACTTGTAATGCTACTGTGACACGGTAATTTCCTTTAGGATCAATAAAGTGTCTATCTATCTATCTAATAAGGTACCCACTGAGTGTATGTTTGTGGTCTTGTGTTGCTGTTGCCCATCCACTTTAAGGTTCAATGTATTTTGTGTTCAGAGATGTTCTTCTGCACTGTTGTAACATGTGGTTATTTAAGTTACTGTCCCCTTCCTGTCAGCTTGAACCAGTCTGACCATTCCCCTCCGACTTCTCTCATTAATAAGGCATTTTCACCGACCTTAAGGCATGCAACACACTGGATATCTTTTTTTTTTGTTTTTCACACCATTCTCTATAAATTCTAGAGACCATTTTGTGTGAAAATCTCTGGAGATCAGCAGTTTCTGAGATACTGAAACCACCCCTTCAGGCTCCAACAATCATTTCATGGTCAAAGTCACATAGATCACATTTCTTCCCCATTCTGAAGTTTGGTCTGCACAATTGAACCTCTTGATCATTTTGCCATGTTCCTATGCATTGAGTTGCTGCCAGATTGACTGGCTTATTGGATATAAAAGTGGTCACTGTGTGTACAAAGAAGAAGAAGAATAGCCCTTGACTCGGCAGTGGAGTTATTGGGGCACCGTCATGATAGTGTTTCTGTAGCAAGCTATTCTTGTTTTTACGAGGCCGAGTTGCTAGCTTGATGCTCAACCTGACTTGGATTCGAACTCGGGAACCTTCGCTCCGGAGTCCGGCGCTGATATTATTGCGCTACCAAGCGGGACACTGTGTGTACAAACAAGGATGAATTTCTCGCCCGTGTATTTAAGGTACTGAATTGGATCTTGGCCCATTCTTCAAAGTGACCCGAGATCAGTTCTAGCTTAAGGTAACATACGGAGTAGAGTTTCTGAATAATGGTTTACACACAGAGTGGATGAAAATCAGACAATAATGGATCCCTAAAACATCAATAAAAATCCTATAATCCCCTGTAATAAAAATGAGATTTGTTGAGCTATCATAAACCCATAGCCTCAGATAAAAATAGATACTATTACTGAGTGTATACCCAGAAGTACTGGTTAATACTGGAATTTGAACTCATGGTCTTGGCTAACACTTTAGGCAGCACTGTCAGGAAATTTTCGTTCAGATTTTTCCCAGGAGCAGTCTGCTTGGTACAGCGGTGCAGGTAGGGGGGAAATATCCCTTGGCATTCTTCCGATAGCTGCTGAGTTTCCTAGTAACATGCCCAGCAATCATTTGCTGGCAGAGTAGGATTTTACATGCACATCTCATGGAATTTTAGGACAACTTTAGAGAGTGATAACGTGGTGTACACATCTTTGGGGTATTCGCCGAGAATAACTGTAACTTATCAGTCAACACTGGTGTCCCAGAGAGATAAATGAATCAAATACACAAGTATGCCACCAACATTTCAAAGTCAAACACTGTCTTGACATGAAGAGATTGTCATTGTTTATCATCCTGGGATCAATACACCAGGAATACTATCCAATTACACAAAATTATGAGAGGTACGGACAGGGTGAATGCATGCAGGCTTTTACCTGTCAGGTTGGGTGAGACTAAAACTAGACATCATAAATTTAGGGTGAAAGATGAAATATTTAAGGGGAACCTGAGGGGGAAATACTTCACTCTGAGGGTGGTGCGAGTGAAATGAGCCAGCAGGAAATGGTAGATGCAGATTTAATGCAGGGTCCGTTTAAGATGTTCAGGACAGATTGGCCATATCAGTGGATAATATACAACAAATAGATTTTTAAATTTTTGCAATGTTGCTTGTAACAATCCCACAATGGAAAATTTAGGAAAATGTTGAACGTATGCTAACTTAGCTGACTTTATGAAATTCAATTTGAGGGCATTACACACTGGGTTATAGTAGATTTGGCACTAACATGTAGTTACATGCAGAATTTCAACCATTTTGTACAAGTGAAGGAAAATGTATCTAGACAGCCAATCATCCTGACCATCTGCTTTTATATTACAGAGATAAAAACGTTATCTCAGTGTTCCACTTAAATCTACTTAAAAACACATAAACTTCTTTTAATGATGTGGTAAGGTTACACTGAGATGTCTAACTGAGACCCATCTTCAGCTTCAGGAAGGAGTTCCCTACCCGATAGGGCAGATTTAAAAAGGGACTGAAATAAGGGGTGTAGACTGAACGGTAGGAGAAAATCTGCAGATGTTGGAAATCCAAAGCAACACACACAAGATGCTGGAGGAACTCCAGAAGGTCAGGAAACTTCTATGGAAAAGCGTAAACAGTTGGTGTTTCAGGCCGAGATCTTTAATCAGGACTGGAAAGAAAGAGGAGAGGTCAGAGTAAGAAGGTGGGGGGAGGGGGGCAAGGTGGCAGGGGATAGGTGAAACTGGGAGGGGGGTGGGGTGTGAAGTAAAGTGCTGAGAAGTTGATTGGTGCAAAGGATAAAGGGCTAGTGAAGAGGGAATCTGATAGAAGAATATAGACCATGGAAGAAAGGGAATTATAAGGAGCACCAGAGGGTGATTTCTCAACTTCCAGTCTTCACCATTCCCCATTCCTGTTTCCCTCACCTTGTCTCTTCACCTGTCCATCACCTCCTCCTTCCCTTCCATCATCTTCTACACTCTCCTATCAGATTCCCCCTTCTCCAGCCCTCTATCCCTTTCACCAAACAACTTCTCAGCTCTTTACTTCACCTTTCCCCCCTCCCAGTTTCACCTATCACCTGCCACCATGTATTTCCTCCTCCTTTGCCCCACCTTCTTACTCTAACTTCCCAGTCCCGATGAAAGGTCTCAGCCTGAAACATCGACTGTTTACTCTTTTCCATAGATGCTGCCTAGCCTGTTGAGTTCCTCCAGCAGAGTGAGTGTGTGTTGATAGGACAGCTCGAGTGAAGTGTAGTAAATACTTCTGAGAACAGGCAGCTTGATGGAATGGCAAGAAATCTAGGACCCCCACTTCTTCCCTTCAGTTTTAGTTTTTCAGCTGCTGAAACAATTGCGAATGCCGAATTAACCCCCGGGATTTGACACCACTAAAGCACTCCTGGTGAGTTGCAAGTTTACAAGAGAAATTGACGGTGTGTGTATTGAAATGTTCTCCCCTCAAGCTAGGGAATTTAGATCTTGGAATAATGGACCAAGGTGAGGAGAAATTTGTGCTTGTAGATGGTTAGTCAACGGGTACATTCAAAGCTGAGTCTGATGGAAACTTGGTCATGAGAAATAACAGAGAATATGGGGATGTGGCACAGAATTAGCCATGATCACATTGGATAGCAGGGCAGGTCCAAACAGGTAATATTGGCACACTCTTGTGGACTTGATCACTCAAAGATTAGTGGCCAAAATCCTAAATCCAAAATTACTTCCTTAAATCTCCCTTTCTTCTTCTAATATGCTTTTTAAAATTCACCCCCTCTGGCCATTCTTCTAGTCATCTATCCAAATACCTCCTTCTGTGACTTGGTGTCAAAATATTTGACTACTTTCTTGTGAAGGGCATTTTTACTATGTTCATTACACTTTGTAAATAGTTATTCTTGAATCAATAAATTGAGGTCTCAGAGAAAATCAGCTCAATGGAGAAGTTAAGGATGGGGCAGATTCTCCATGAAGACTTGAAAGGTGCAGCAGACTTGGCAAGGCTAGGTGACCTTCTCCTGCTCCTATTATGTTGTATTCCTGTTCACTAGTTGTCAAATTGTGCAAATAAAATAAAATGGAAGCAATTAAAACAGCTTACCTGGCCAGCCTTTGCATTTTCACATACAAACGTCTCATAAACCTTTGGAAATTCTGGTGCGTTGTCATTGACGTCCAAAACCTTGATTTGAACTGGTACACGGCTACTTTGTTTAGATTCTTCTGTAACTGTAAACAGGTAAAAAATACAATAAGTAAATATAATTCAGGTCAGTTGAAATTGGCAGGGCAAGTTTAAATCCTTATTAATTCTTGTATTGTGCACCCATTGAAGCAAAACTAGATTGGAGGCAAATACGTAGAAAAACAACATTCGAGGCTCATTGTTTTCATGTTGATTAAATACAGTTTGATCAGACCAAAACCACCTCTCAGCTTGTGTTCCGTACATCTGTAGATAACATCCATCCAGATCAGACTACTAAAGGCCAAAACAGCCCAATGGTGCTCCAACATTAGACCGAAAAGTCCAACTCATATTCAAATGAAAGCAACATCTTCAGCCCCACTCCATTAAATAATTTTCCCTGCCCCAGTTGCTCATCCCAGCATTTACAAGGAGACTGTTGCGACCTATGAAAGATGCTCTGTCTATAATAACCAAAAGACTCAGGAACTATCTCAGAAACAGTGCTCTGAGTTGGGGGGGGGGGGGGGGGGGAGGCGTGGTGAGCTGAAGAATAGCACAGATCCCAATATTTGCATTTAAACAAACAATTCCCAGTAAAACCAAAGTCTAACCCAGGCCAAAAAAACAGCCTCATGCCTTCTCTAATTAATGAAATTCAGCACTGCTCGGAGAATAACAGTAAGCCATGTGTAAACGCCAAAGTTTAAAATTTTTAACAATACTACATGCAAGCAAATCACTTCCTACTCCACTTTTTCCAAGTGGAAAAATAATCAAGTGGATGTTCAGAAAATGCTCACAGGGATGAAACATTCTTTAGCTAAACCATTTCTTGCACTGAAAATGAGATCAAACTTTGTAGTATGGAAGCGTGGCAGTTGGCGTAACACTACTTACAGAGGCAGCGACCAGGTTCAATTCCGTCGCTGTCTCTAAGGAGTATGTAAGTTTTCGTTTGTGACCCTGTGGGTTTCCTCCCACTCTCTAAAGGGCTAGTAGGTTAATTAGTCACAGGAGCGTAACTGTATGGTGCGGCCTTGTTGGGCCTTGTAAGGAGGGCCTGTTACTGTGCTGTATCTCTAAATAAATATGTAAGTGCTATCTGTTTAGGGACTACAGTTCAAATTAGGAGTTTAGTCTTGCTCTGGGCAAAGGAGACTTGGTCCAGACGTACTGTAAGTGCTCCCACTGTGATTTCCAGCTGTGTTTGTAAGCTGTATCCTCAAGCTGTATTTAGGAGCCGAGAGGTAATGCTGCAGCTATATAGGACCCTGGTCAGACCCCACTTGGAGTACTGTGCTCAGTTCCGGTCACCTCACTACAGGAAGGATGTTGAAGCCATTGAAAGGGTGCAGAGGAGATTTACAAGGATGTTGCCTGGATTGGGGAGCATGCCTTATGAGAATAGGTTGAGTGAACTTGGCCTTTTCTCCTTGGAGCGAAAGAGGATGAGAGGCATTGATTGTGTGGATAGTCAGAGACTTTTTCCCAGGGCTGAAATGGTTGCCACAAGGGGACACAGGTTTAAGGTGCTGGGGAGTAGGTACAGAGGAGATGTCAGGGGTAAGTTTTTTACTCAGAGAGTGGTGAGTGCATGGAATGGGCTGCAGCAATGGTGGTGGAGGTGGATACGATAGGGTCTTTTAAGAGGCTTTTAGACAGGTACATGAAGCTTAGTAAAATAGAGGGCTATAGGTAAGCCTAGTAATTTCTAAGGTAGGGACATGCTCAGCACAATTTTGTGGGCCGAAGGGCCTGTATTGTGCTGTAGGTTTTCTATGCTTCTATGTAACTGAAAGGCAAACTGTGTCTGCTGGTGATTTCAGTGGAGGCAAAAGTTTAAACCAATAGCATTTGCCTCCGTCATCTGAGATTGTGTGCTGTGAGTGGAGTGACATTCCCCATTGAAGTGTACAACTCTGAGGCAAAAATCCCCTCCCATCTTGGGGAATGAAGCTGAGAGGACTGTAGGGATCCTCAGTGCACTGAGCATTAGGTATCATGACATTCTTAATTCTTCCTATCAAATAATATTGCTGGATGCAACAAGTATCTTTTTCCAAGTATCTCTTTAGACCAGCGGCAAGTCAGACTCTTCAGTAGTAAGTCTGGATGAGAAAATGTCACTATATTGTATTTCATTTTAAATTCACCTAAAACAGCAGCTGTAATAGATGGCCACCAGTTATTCGTCCCCCCCACTTTGGTTCCAAGTGACAGCCAATACACGTGCATGCATTCACTGCCACTCACCAAAGCTGAACACCCAGCCCACAAGCCTTGGGGGTAAAACAGATCTTTTGTTTTATTAAGAACCCTGCAGTGATGCCAACCTAGAGTCATTCAGTTACACAGAAGAGAAACAGGTCCTTTGGTCTAACTGATCTGCGCAGCCACAGATGCTAGTCCCAACTGCCTATGTCTGGTCCATAGCCCTCCAAGCCCCTCCTCTCCATATACTACCCAAATGTCTCTTAAATGTTGCAATTATATCTACCTCAAACACTTCATCCAGCAGCTCATTCCAGGTACTCACTACCCTCTATGTAACAAAGTTACCTCTCAGGTCTCTTTTAAATCTCTTCCCTTTTAGCTTGTATCAGCACCCTCTCGTTTTGGGCTCCCAACCCTGGGGAAAAGACTATGATCATCCACCTTATCCATACACCTTGTGATTTCATAAATTTTGATGAGATCACCCCTCATTCCCCTACGCTCCAAGAAATAAAGACTCAACATCCTCTGCCCATAACTCGTGTCCTCTAGTCCAGATAGCATCTTTGTTAATTTCTTCTGTACCCTCTCCAGCTTGGCAATGTCTTTCCTATAACAGGGTGACTAAAACTGTACACAGTATGCCAAATGCTGCCTCAAAGGAGAGACATTGACGTATAACAACATAATGTCCTACTCCTTGAGGCCCTGACTGAAGGACAGCATGCTAAGTGTCTTCTTCAGCACCTTGTCTACTTGTGTGGCCGCTTTCAGTAAACAGTGTACTTGTAGTCCCAGCTCCCTTCATTCCACAGTATTTGTCAGTACCCTGCCGTTCCCTGATTATCCCGATTTGAATGTCCAAAAGCGTTAGCTTGCCATTTTCTATTCCTCTGTCCATCTCCCTAACTGACTGAGATCTTTTTGCAATTTAGTGTAATCTGGTTCACTATCATCAAGACATCCTAAATCATCAGCAAACAGCAATATTTAATCCAATTGTAACCACAGACATATCAATTCAAAGTCTGGGATTACTAGTTCTCCCATCACTGCTCATTTCACCTTGTAGTCCTCAAAATGACCTCACTTGCATAATATTACAGTTCCTTCTGCAATAGGTATAAGCCAACTTATTAGTCAGGCCCACACAGCTGTACATTTAAGCATAGAAACATTAATTTTAGGAGACTTTATAATTCTCTGCATAAAACAATGAACTCCCACCCATAATGAAGAGGACACAGTTTGGACAAGTCAACGACTAAAATTACTGTGTAAAACTACCTTTGATAAGTGAGAGTGAGGCACATACTTACTTGTCTCAGTTGCTATTATTGTAATGTTATGCCATGATGTTTCCTCCCGGTCAAGTGGTTTTAATGTAACAATTGATCCGTTCATAGAGTATATGTTGAAGTACCTGTCCAAATCAGTGTGGCGGTCGATTGAATAACTGGAAAAAAATCAAAGGAGGTAAAAAAAATCTCACAACTTCTTAAAACTTTTCAAATTCCAAAAATGGACATATTTGACTACTGTTGCAGACTGAATTGTTCCATCACCACTTTCTGTTTTTCTTGTTTCCTACTCAGGATAACTCTCCAACTATTGCCAAAGCTTTAAGTGCAGAGCTAAGGGAGAGCTCTGGGAAGTACCACATTTCAGATGAGACATCAGACTGTGAGGCCAGCCTGGCATAGCTGAACATATAAAGTGCCGTTGAACTATTCCGAAGAACAGCAGTGGAGCTATGCCAGTGTCCTGGCCAATCTTTATCCCTCATACAGCAACACTAAAACAAATTATGTGATAATTATCACAATGCTGCTTGTTAGAGCTTGTCCTATGAAAACTGGCTGCTCCATTTCCCACATTACACCAACAATTACACTTCATAATTACCTTACTGATGTAAAAGTACTTTACAATGTAAAGCACTTGGGTATCCTGAATTTATTTTTCATGCCTTTTTAGCTGCCTCTGGCACTGAAACTTAAGCATGGTCTTTAAATGGCCCCTAAGGTGTATCTGAGCACAGACCATCTCTGGGATGAACTTTCTTCCTGTTTTCATGAATATGTTAGATGCTTCTGTAGTGATGTGGATCCAAGATGTTAGGTGCTTCTTTACTGATATGGGTATTGGCCAGATGTCCTTGTAGTATGTGTAGTATTGCGTCCCATATCTCAGAAAGGATGTGCTTGCATCGGAGAGGGTACAGCGAAAGTTAATGAGAATGATCTTGAGAATGGAAAGGATTACGTGGAAGGATTATGTAGAAGGCTCTGGGTCTCTACTCGCTGGAGTTTAGAAGAGTGGTGCGGAAATCTCATTGAAAGCTCTGAATATTGAAATGCCTAGATAAAGTGAACATGAAGAGGATGTTTCCAATAGTGGGAGAGTTCAGGACCAGAGGGCACATACATAGAATAGAAGGATGTTCCTTTAGAACAGAGATGAGGAGCAAGTTACTTAGCCAGAAGAGTTCATTGGCACAACATGAAATGGAGGCCAGGTTATTTGGTACTGTATATTTAAAGTGAAGGTTGATAGGTTCTTGATTAGTAAGGGTGTCAAAGGTTACAGGGAGAAGGCAACAGAATAAGTTTATTTATTTATTTAGTGATACAGCATGGAGTAGGCCTTTCCTACCAGAGCCGCCCCAGCAACCCCATTTTAACGCTAACCTAATCATGGGATAATTTACAATGAGTAATGATCCCATATCTTTGGACTGTGGGAAGAAACCAGAACACATGAGGAAAATCCTCGCATTCCATGGGGAGGAAGTAGAGACTCCTCATAGATCACAACAGAATTGAGCTCTGAACTCCGCCGCCTCAAGTTGTAATGGTGTTGTGGTCACCGCTACGCTACCATGGCACCTGGTAGAGGGAAAGTAAATTAGCCATGTGTGGTAAGCTATGTATACCTGTCTGGACACAACCCTCTGCTGACTGCTCCTGTGGCTCCTCCCACAGACCCCTGTATAAAGGCGATTGGAGGCACTGCTCCTCAGTCTCCAAGATGTCGTGGTCCCTTTTGCTGCTAATAAAAGCCTATCGTTCACCTCCCGTCTCCGAGAGTTATTGATGGTGCATCACCATGATCATATGGCTTAATTCTGCTTCTATGTCTTATAATCTTATGGACTTATCATGTAAATAATTATGGTCCTGCATCTGTCTCAATGAAGTGCCCTCATTACGTGTGTACATTTAATAACATGGATTAAAAATGCAGTACCCTGCTCTACTGATCAAGGTATTCCCCTGAACCTCTTTGTAATGCAAAAATTTCATCAAAGTTTTGAATCACAAAGAATTTGCGATATACTAATCCATACTGAGTTAGCTTGTCTCAGCTGGGACGGAGGTTTGGGTACTTACCAGCTCTGGCACCAATGCATTAGTTAATGTTACATCAAACAAGTTCTGCTCCTAATCACTATTTAGATGCTTATGTGTGGGGAAATTGAGTCAAGAAAAGACCATGTGTGCATTTTCTGCCTGTGCTATAATAAACCTTGAAGAGATTTCAAGGCTCACTTAAATAAATGAGTACTTGAGTTAGGAAATTCCCCAGGAACTGCAGCATAGCAAGGAATCATCACTTTAAGTGCAAGGCATGAGGGAAGGGGAGAAAACCAGTAAGAGAAATGATATGTTTTTCATCATAAAATAATAGGTTTTGAAACATATATTTATGAACAGCTGCACTCCAGCGTGTGGTGACAAAGAGGGGGATGCAGCAAGGACCGAGTGTGAGCTGTGCTCTCGATGTCTATAAATAATGAAGTGTTAAGCGTGGGATAGATCATTCTCTGAAGCAATGAGGGAAGAAATAAGGGGTGGGTGTTCTGGTCACACCATTCCCATGCGCTGTCTTAATAGTTTCTTCTGCAAAGTCATTTTCGGAAGTCAAAGGCAAACTACTACAAATGCTCCAGCAATCCAAGTTCAATTCTGACCTTAAATCCAGCTCTGTGTGGAGTCGGCAAATACTCTTTGTGGCCATGTGGTTTACTCTGGGTGCCCTCCCAAAGGCTAAGGATATGTGTTAGAAGGTTAATTAGCTGCTGTAAGTTGTCCCCAGTCTGTAGGTGAATGGGAGAATCTGGCTGAATGTTATGGTTACGTGGGGTGTAAAACTAAGTGGGATTAGTGTAGGGTTGATGGCTGGCGAGGTGTGATGGGTTAACTTCCTTGCTTCCATGTTGTATACTTCTATGTTTCTAATTAGACAGCAGGTCACTCAGCACCTGTGGAGAGAGATACAGGCTTAAGTCTCATATCAATGGATTGCATCAGAAAGTTTCTATCCACAGGTGCTGCTCAACTTGCTGAATATTTCCAGCATTTTCTGCTTTAATGACTAATAGTAGTTAACTGAACTTTTCCAAATATCTGATGGACAGCTGATCTGGTAAAATAAAATACACTGAAATCCCACAACTTTTCATGTTATGTTCCCTCCACAAAAATATTGAAACAAACCAAAACTTCTTGAGAAATAAGTCTTGCTTTGCAGCTGATTTCAGGAAAACCAGCACAGACCAAACATGAGGAGGCTTCAGTCCCACCAGCTCATGCAGACTGGTGGTTACGAAATAAATGCCTTCATGGTAGGACAGGACATGTTGAGGAACAGGAGGAAGACATGTATTAACAAGGAAAATGTGGAAGACTGACCAAAAAGCTCAAGGGACAAGGAACTGAGAGAGCATTAGAAAGGATTGACAGAGATTACTGTGGCACAGTGAAAGGAAGTTCAATTTTACGTCAGAATCTCAAGGCACACATTAGGAACATAGCTGGTCTGTGATCAGATTAACTTGGGAAATCTGATTTACCTGCCACCAAATGATGTCCCATGTAATGTATCATTAATACAATAGGCATTTCGAAATTAGAATCTCTACTTGAAAGCCAGCAGAGTATTTTACAATGAAATAAGTGACCAATTTGAATACATTATGGACATTATTCTGCACAGATAAATGCAGAAAATAGATTGCTTGAAAAGCCATTTGTCATTTAATCTCATCTATCAGCTACCCATCCCTTTTGTTTTAACCTTTCCTCTTTCTGGGCTTAAAACCTTACATTTTTAACCTTTGATGGTTCACTGTGCAGTGCACTTGTTTCTCATTTGTGATCTGAGGATAAAACCTCAGCTCTATGCCGGAACGATGTTATACAGTCCAAGCCGCTGTCTTTAAAACTAAGCCCCCCACATGCTCTCTTCAGTAGGCTGCTCCATCGTGAACACTAGCCTCTCCACCCTCAAGGACATCCTTAAAAGGCCATGCCTCAAGAAGGTGGCATCCATTGTTAAGAACCTTCATCATCCAGGATATGCCTTCTCATCAGGGAAGAGGGACACACACACAACATTTCTGAAACAACTTCTCCCTCTCCGCCAACAGATTTCTGAACGGACCAAAAAACCTTGAACACTATCTATTATTTTGTTCTCTTTTTGCATGAGCTTTTAAGTATATTTCTTATTGTAATCTACAGTATTTTTTATGTATTGTTCTGTTCTGCTGCTGCAAAGCATCAAATTTCGCAGTTTAATGTCAAGTGATAATAAACCTGATCCTAATATAAACTGTAAATGCCATAATTTTGAAGGAGAGGAACCTTTAGTTAACTCTGGTGTCAATATTTGTTCCTCGCTATCAAAAGCAGGTTAGCAGCAATTATTAAATTCTTGTTTTTGGATCCAAGACCGAGGTTGCTTGCACTGTAATAGCATTATGCTAACCTCTACACTACTGTGCCACTCTTGTCCTGATGTCAGCAGCATATTCAGCAAAAATAAACAAGCAGAGTGTGTTCCCACTCTCACAGTGGCCAAGATTTGTAGCTTTGAGTTCCAGTTTATGCCAGTGTGGGTCGATACTTGTCTATGGCTCCCTATCGAATATTAAAAAACCTGAATAGAGTGGATGTGGAGGGGATGTTTCTTATAGTGGGTGAGTCCAGGACCAGAGGGCACAGCCACAGAATATAGGGGACATCCCTTTAGAACAGAAATGAGGAAGAGTTTCTTTAGCCACAGGGTGATGAATCTGTGGAATTAATTGGCTTTGAAGGCCAAGTCATTGGCTACATTTAAAGAGGAGGTTCTTGATTAGTCAGGGTATCAGGACTAATAAATAAGGGATAATAAATCAGCCATGATGGAATAGCTGAGTAGACACTTTGGTCTGAATCCCCCAATTCTGCTGTTATGTCTTATGGTATATACGCCTCTATATAGTATGATATGTTTCTTTCTGAACAAGTGTAACTATATAGCTAAAGAAATTTCCTGGCTGGAAGGTACTTTGAGATAACATGAAAGGTTGTCAGCTGTTGTCCCTTACACCTGTCCTCTTAGTTTAGCCTAATTCTCTCCAGACAGGGTAAAACTGGACAAGACTCACAAGTGGAGTAAACCCAGAGTTTATTATAACAGAGGAGATAACTTAAATGAAATAATATAGATATGTATATAGATAATATGATATATTTGTGATATACATGTAAGAATAATATAGATGTGATTACTATAGATAACATTACGCAAGGACTTAAATGAAATTACTGAAGACCTAAATACAACAAGCTAGTGTACACGAATGCTTTGTAGCTTATACAGTCCAAACCCTCAACCATACCTATAATGTTCATGTGTATATTTTTCTGTAACTCTATCCAGGTGCTCGATTTTGTGCATCCTTCCCTTGCGAATTACCACTTCAAATTTAAATGTTACGTAGTAATTAACTCTGGATAAGTTTGGATACAATTTGCACAATCCATCACTGAAGCTGAAATGTTCTACACACAACTCTCGGCAAGTTCCTAAAGTGTTCCATTTTGTATTGTTCATTTAACAATCCAAAAACTCCATACACAAATATTTGGTTTGGCTGATGCAACCCCCACCCACCATCCCTCTCCCCCCCCCCACCCTCCCGTTTCCATCTTTCCATCTTTGTACTACCTTCATCCTGTTTGTCTGCTACAAGACCATGAAATGTCCCAGAAAGGGAAGTTTAGTGTCCTATCACTAACCCAACAAAAAAATCTTTCATGGGAAAAGCATTGTTTCTAATCGTCCTAAAAATCTAGGTAATAGATATTATTGTGATGTTTACCACTTTCAAAATTCTTTTGAGGAAAGGACTCACCAATCTGGCACCATCTTCATTATTTATGTGCTAATTTTTGGTGACATTGCCACATGGCGAGAGTCCAGAGAAAAGCATGTGTTTATATAAACACTTTCTTCAGTATTTTCTTTCTGCTTTAAACTCTTTGTAAAGTTCAGCAGTCCTGATGTCATGTTTTGACCTTAAATATTTTCAGTATTTGTTGCTGCATATATCTGACCACTGTTATTACCTAACATTTATTTACTTATTGAGATACAGCGCCGAATTGACCCTTCAAGCCATGCCGGCCAGCAATTCCTCAATTTAATCCTAGCCTAATCACAGCACACTTCACAATGAGCAACTAGTCTACCAACTGATACACCCAACGACTGTGGACTGCGGGGGGAAACCTGGTTTTGTGCTCTCCCATGCAGTCATGAGGAAAACATACAAACTCCTTACAGGCAGCGGTAGGAATTGAACCCGGGTCGCTGGTTCCGTAAAGCACTGTGCTAACCACTATGCTACCATGCCGCCCGCAAGTCACTGTACTTCCACCTCCGACTGAAGATCATCGATTTGCCTTGGCTTCGCTCTCCCTATGCTCCCTGACCGAAATTTCTTGATTTTCTTGTGAATTCCCAGTACCTGCGGTATCTTGCCTGAGCATTCTCCAGCTGAGTGTAACCAGTCGCAATGTGTGAATTATACTTGTCAACATGTATAATTCCCACAGAAAGAGTGACGTTTGCAATAGTGACAAGTTACTAACATAAACTTCAGTGACCACAATCTGGCCAGCCTGTTGGGAGTTGCTGCTGCAGATTTCAGAACAAGGAGCACTATTGTTAAAGTACAAGGTGGTATTTTATAAGTCATCTGAGAAAGGTCCTTCCCTTTCATGCTTTCAGTAAATGCAAAATAAAAGTTGCAACTGGCCCTGATTGTAGAACTTCATGTTGCAAAGCCATTTTCTATTACTATTCCGATCTTGATTCCTGTTTTATCCCTATCAAGATATGTCGTGGAAATTGCACAGTTATGACATGTGGCTCCTTGGAGCTAGTGTTACGATGTAGGTGTTCCTTTGCTACCACATTATTGGTGTTGTATGAGTAAATGTCCATCACAATTCCTATTACCTCGTAGTTGCCTGCATTGATAGTGTCATCCTGTAGTTCCTTTTCATCTCTGATTCACCCACACTGCCAGATTGATGCATCAGAATGGTTTTGAACACATTTCTTTGAGGTGGCTAGATGAATATGTAGAACTGGATTGCTAGGATGTGGAAACCACGGAAAGGGTGCAGAGGAGATTTACAAGGATGTTGCCTGGATTGGGGAGCATGCCTTACGAGAATAGGTTGAGTGAACTCTGCCTTTTCTCCTTGGAGCGACGGAGGATGAGAGGTGACCTAATAGAGGTGTATAAGATGATTGATCATGTGGATAGTCAGAGGCTTTTTCCCAGGGCTGACACAAGAGGGCACAGTTTTAAGGTGCTTGGAAGTAGGCACAGAGGAGATGTCAGAAGTAAGTTTTTTATGCAGAGAGTGGTGACTGCATGGAATAGGTTGCCAGTGACGGTGCTGGAGGCGGATACAATAGGGTCTTTTAAGAGACTCCTGGATAGGTACATGGAGCTTAGAAAAATAGAGGGCTATGGGTAATCCTAGTTAACTTCTAAGGTAACGACATCTTCAGCACAGCTTTGTGGGCCGAAGGACCTGTATTGTGCTGCAGGTTTTCTATGTTTCTATGTTCACCTACCAGAGCCAAGTGCCAGCAGAGTAGATGGACCTGTTTCACATTGAGCTTTAGGTTGAGCAAAGCAGGACAACCACAGCTTACCTTTATATAGCACTTTCATCAAATTCAGAATATAGGCAGATCAGTCAAAAGCTCTTTACAGGAGATTATCAACAAAAATCTGCCATAGTCACATAAACAGATAGTAGCACTGATAGTAAAGCTTTTGGCCAAAGAGGCAGGTTTTAAAGAACGGATTTTGGGAGAGAACTCCAGAGCTCAGGACCTTAGCTACTAATGGCGTATCACTTCAGTCTGCTGATGATGAAGAAGATCAGTAACGTGGGACAGAGATCTCTTAAACATACAAGGCTGATGCAGTTACAGGGAGGGAATAAACAAGGAGAAAAACAATGAAAGTGATGGTGCAGCAGGTTACTGACGTTAATTTGTTTTGGCAGCAGAAATTTGTTGGAGCAGTTCGCATGTCATGGGAGCTGGGGGCAACAAATAGAAGTCTAACTGTATTCCTCTGCTCACCAGCATCTGGGCTTATCTGCCAGTGTTCCACCCTGAATTCTACTTTCAGGCAAATTACTCAGCTTCCATGCAATAAGCCTCTAAGAAAGGTGCGCCAATACCAGGATACAACTTCCAGCTCAATTCAAGGAATGATTAAGCCACATTAACGCTGATTCTCAAAGTTCAACGTAAAATAAATTTTCATAGGACATTTATGACACTATGTACTTCCTTCAGATTCATTTTCTGCTGGTCACTTAAAAGAAAACTAAGATATACAATAGAATTTGTGAATGACTATACATAGAAAGGCTCAGAAGAGGAGATGCACACCAATCCTCTGAGAGAGTTCAGAATTGGAAAGAGTGAGCAATTACAAGTTACTGGGTGAAAATATCTCTGAGCATCTAACCTGGACCCGATATATCGATGCTGCTACAAAGAAGGCATGACAGTGGCTATATTAGTTGTTTGAGGAGATTTGGTGTATCACCAAAGACACTTGTAAATTTCTACAGATGTACTGCGGAGACCGTTCTAACTGGCTGCATCACCATCTGGTATGAGAAGGGGCTATTGCACAAGATCGAAATAATCTGCAGAGAGTTGTAAATTTAGTCAGCGCCATCATGGGCACTGGCCTCCATAGTATCCAGGACATCTTCAAGGAGCGATGCCTCAAAATGGCAGTGTCCATCATTAAGGACCCCTATCACCCAAGTCATGCCTTCTTCTCATTGCTACCATTAGGAAGGAGGTACAGAAGTCAAAAGGCACACACTCAATAATTCAGGAACAGCTTCCTCTCCTCTGCCATCCAATTTCTGAATGGACATTGAATCATGAAGACTACCTCACTACTTTTTTATTTATATTTTTGCACTATTTATTTAATTTAACTATTATATATATTTATATACTTAATGTAATTCACAGTTTTTTTGCTATCATTATGTATTGCATTTACTGCTGCCACAAAGACAACAAATTTCACAACATATGCCAGTGATAATAAACCTGATTCTGATAACAAAGGCTGACAAACATCCAATGTGCAAAAGAGGGCTAATTGCGCAAATAATAAATTTTTAAAAAAATAATACGGAGACCAAGTTGTACAGTCCTTGAAAGTGAGTCTATAGGTTCTGAGGTCAGTTCCGCATTGAGGTGAGTGAAGTTATCCATGGTGGTTCAGGAGCCCGGTGGTTGCAGGGTAACTGAACCTGGTGCTGAGGGACCTAAGCCCCTTTACCTCCTGCCCAATGGTAGCAGTGAGAGCGACCGTGGCCTGGATGATGGGTATCATCCCGGATGTCATCAGGCTGGACTATCAGTCTTCAGATTATGTGACTCATACATCATAATTCACATGTCAGGACTATGCTCCTGAATTTATGCTTGATTTATTAATAGCTATCATGTAATGATGGTCTGCTCCATCAGGTGGAAATGTCTTCCTTACATCTACCCCGTCTAACCCTTACATCATTATAAAAAATATCATTCCAAACATCCTCCTGGCTCCTCATTTGTAGAAGAAAAGGTCCCTGTTACCATTTCCAAAGCCATTCCTGAAAATTTGTTGTACATATCCAGAGTTTCAATGCCCTGTTGGCAATACAAAGACCACAACTGTTACTATCTCTACAGTGTGTTACTGTGGGATTACCTTCACCAGAAATAAAGCAGCTCACCTAACACAATATGGGATGGACAATAAATGCTGGTTTTGCACATATCCCAACAAATAATGAATTTACTCAAATATTTTGCCTGTATTCTGTACTCTGCTTTTGAAATTTCAAAAAACAGAACTTGATGTTCATATTTCTGCCCCACTAAGTATGTGGACTTCTTATTCCTCCAAATTAAAAATTCAAGAAACAATATTGAGTTCTATTACTATTACAAGATTTCAAATTAAGCGAAGCTGTCCCCTGAGGAAAGAAACATTCATTGACAACTAAGGAACTGGCAGCTTGATAAATTTCCACCAAAGTACTTTTTGAGTGCTTGACTCAATGTAAGACTAAAGCACAATGTATTCAGAAAATCTGTAGCATTGATTAACATGCCATTTAAAGTGAAATAATGTTTTTGTGAATTGTAAATAACATTTTTAAATTACCCTGTGACAAGACACAAAAGTTGTGTTTTAATTTCAATACATTATTAGCACATTGGTTTAAGACCCTTGTGTGAATTCTCCATTGCAGAGAAACACCACAGAAGGAACTTAATATAATGTGTGAAACATTGTGGTGAAATAACACCCCAGGGGAGCTTTACCCAATAAAAATGATCCATACAAAATCTGTTGAAGAAAAATGTCTTCACATTGAAGAATTTTAGTAGAGCTGGTGTTGCTCCAGTCAATGTGAACTGGACTCAGTTCAATTACATTCATGTTTGCGGTAATGTGCTGTAAGTACGTGATGTAATTTAAAGACACTATCAGCTTAGTGTCAGCCACAACATAATAAGACAAGACTCACCTCTGGAACAGAAGATTATGGGTTTCGTTCCCACTCCAGAGATCTGAGATTTAAAATCTAAGTTGGAGCACCCTGTGTATAGGTGGGGGAGGTACCATCATTCCATCAAGCCATCTTTTCTAGAAGGTTATATAAGAGCCCAGTGTAATACTTCAATCAAAACCTATGGAGTATTTCCAAATGTTCTAGCCAACGGTTATTGCTCAAACAATAAAAAATAATTACTAAGTAATTTACTTCATTGCCATTGTGGAAGCTTTATGTGCACAAGCTGGCCTCTGTACTTCTATATCACAATAGTGACTAGGCCTTAAAATGTACTTCGCTAGCTGCAAGTCGTTTTAGGATGTCATTAACAGTGAAATGGAAGTCTATGATTTTTATTACACTGGGCTGGCTTGAGAGGAGAAGATTTTCCATTTCTTCATCAAATTAAAATTCAGGTTTAGCTTTGTAAACATTTGTGTTGCATCTGCCAAAATATCTTCAATGACACATTTCTAAATGTTTGTCATGGGTAAGCTCAATTGGATTTGGTACTTTTGGGTGCTCTGGACAGGTTTGACCACTAGATGGCTCTCAAAGACCAAACTGACTTCTGCTGGCTTAGTAATTAACCACAGACTGGGTCAAGACAAAACCCTCACAGAGCTAATATAGATTTCCCATCTCACACCTATGGAAAGAAGCCATTCAAATAAAGACTGCAGCACGTTCCTCAGAGATTCCTCATTTAAACATCTTTGCAGTTTCTCTGCTCTTTAGTACAGACCAAATCCACACTCTAACTGACAGAACATAACAGATCAGAAGCCAGCAAATACCCTGTGCCAATTATCTAATCTTACTGCCATCCCTCTGGTCTAACTGATTCAGAGGATGCTCACACAGCTTTGGCTATTAGTGTCTGGGACGAGTCGTGCTGTCTACAGGGTGAGTGTGAACTTCGCGCCTCTGCCTGTCGCTTTAATTCCCCACCTCACTTTGCTCTCTTTGTCCAGCTATTCCACCAAAGCCCACGGTAAGCTGGTGGAACAACATCTCATTTTCCATCTCAGCATGCTGTAGTTCATGCGACTTAGCAATGGATTTGAGGAACACAGATGACCAGGTTACTCTAACCAGTTCTGACATAACTCGGTGTTATTCTCCCCACAGATGCTAGCTGATCAGCTGAACCATTCCGGCATTCTCTTTTCCTTCAGCTCTGCAGCAGTTGCTGTACTCTGTACCTCAATGCCCGACAGATTTTATCTCTCTGGCCCGTCCTCCCTCTCCTCCACGTTCTCCACACAGATTAGTTGCTTTCAATGAGCCTTCAGAAGAATCAGCCCCCTTCTGGTCATTAACATTCCATGTGTTTCATCTTCATAAAGTAATCTTGCACCAAAATAGGCCCTTCACCCCATCTGGTCGATCCGAGATTGCAATTTTTGCTAGTCCCATTCACCTGCACTTGGCTCTAAACCTTTCCTATCCATGTTCCTATTGAAGTATCTGTTAAATATTGTTAATGTGCTTGCCTCAACTATTCCATATACTGACCACTCTTTGAGTGAAAAATTTGCCCATCAGTTTCCTTATTAAACCTCTTCCCTCTCACCTTAAATATATACCCTCTAGTTCTCGATTCTCCAAACCTGCAAAAAAAGACTGAGTGCTTTCACACTGTCCCTCATCATATTATACACCTCTATATTAAATGCCATTGAAAAAAGTCCCAACCTGCTTAGTCTCTTTTCATAACTTAGTCCCTCAGGTCCTGGCAACGTTCTCACTAATCTCCTCTGCACTCTTTCCAACTTAACAGCATCTTTCCTATAACAGGTTGACCAAAACTAAACGCAATGTTCCAAATGCAACCTCACTAACATCTTGTGCAATGACAACACCCCAACTTCTGAATTCAGTTCTCTGACAGGCAAGAACCAAAATTCTTCTTCACTACCCTGTCGACCTGCAATGCACTTTCAGGGAATCATGTATTTGTTCTAAGTCCCTCTGTTGGACCACACTCTACCGTGGGAGTCCTACCCTTATTAGTTTTCCCAAAATACTTCACACTGGTCTAAATTAAACTCCATTTGCCACTCTTCAGACCAGTAACCCAGCTGATCAATCCTGAGAGACTCCATTCTATCGTCATCCATTCCTTTTATTCTCTACATTTACAGACACTCTAGTTTTTTCTATGAATTGCCCATTTCTGGTTCTCAATCCAAAACATAAACTCTGTCTCTTTCTCCACAGATACGATCCAAACTGCTGAGTGTTGCCAGCATTATTTATTTTAGCAGCTGGGGATGATTTTACGTGGATTCTCCAGAACTCTTTGCAGATTGGATTTACGTTTGACACAGAATAAATCAATTGCTTCTTTCTGAGTAACATTTTCAGCTACCAGTTTAGTAGGATTGATTTTGACTTATTGAGAACTTCCCTATTTAAACTGCCTGCTATCAGCTTCAAATGCATTTAAGGCCAAGCAGTGAATAAATAAATTTCCAATATTATACCGATGCAAGTTCATCTAATGCATTATAAGCAGCTTTTTTTTCTGAGAAACATACTTCCTCACATTAGCAAACAAAAGAAGAATACAGTGATGTTCCCTGTATTATACCCACTGAAGTTAGAGAAAGCTGAAATGCCTGGACAGAAGAGGTGCTGTCAAATCTACTTTCAGGTGTAATAGAGGGGAATTTCATGGGGGGTAGGGAACAATGGTGACACTGTCACTTCTCACCTTGTAATTAAAGAAACAGGGAGCAACTTCCAAAGACTGAATATTTGCAGTTAAAAGCACTACTTCAAATGATGCCACCGCTGCTAACCTACTCCTTCAAAGGCTGTGTTGTTGCAATCTTTGTAACTGGAAATAATTAGCAATTATGAAACAAATGAGGTTATCCATATTTTTATAAGAAACTTCTCACAGTAATTGAAAATGTTCTTTTTATCCTTTCAAAGTTTACTATAAGTCATCTACTATTCTAACCCCACATTTATACAGAAATCTTTGCAAATAATTTATAATTTAGCTAAAATTCATGTATGGTTATCTGAGTACTTCACATTATGGTTGGTTGCTCAGGCTGTTTAACTTTTGCTGGACATTGTTGATCTCTAATTTTTGATATAAAATGGAATTGATGTAAAGTTTCTCTCTATGCTGATGACTTATTACTCTTTCTCTCAAATCCGTCTACATCCTTACCTCTAATGTTTTCACTTCTTGACCAGTTTAGCCAGATCTCTGGCTATAAACTTAATTTACATAAGAGTGAACTTCTCCCAATTAATAAAGAAGCACAAGAACTAATATTTCGTGATCTCCCTTTTAAAGTAGTCCATAATCAATTTACTTATCTTGGAATTACAGTCACAAGGAAGATCTCTTTCGTGAAAACTTCGTCAATCTTTCATATGCTATAAAACAGAGTCTGGTACAATGGTCACCTCTATCTATGTCTTTGGTAGGTCGTATTAATGTTGTTAAAATGTATGTTCTCCCCAAATTTTTATACTTATTTCAATCTATCCCAATTTTTATTCCTAAATCTTTTTTTGATTCCTTAGATTCTATTATTTTGTCATATCTGTGGCAGAATAAGCACTCTAGAATTAATAAAACCCACCTCCAAAAATCTAAAAAAGAGGGTGGCATGGCTTTACCTAACTTTCGCTTATATTATTGGGCAGCTAATATACGTTGTGCTATCTTCTGGTCTTTCTTCCATGGCCAACCCGAGTGCCCTAACTGGGTGGCAATGGAGTTGAGCTCCACTAAAGAATTATCTATATCTGCACTTCTTGGCTCTGCACTCCCTAGTAGTCTGCCCAGATCAATAGCTAATCCTCTTGTTAGACACACTTTGCGTATATGGGCTCAGTTCAGGAAATGCTATGGTTTCCAGGGGTTTTCCGTTTCTAGCCCTGTCGCACATAATCACCTTTTTTTACCTACTACGTACGATTCAGCATTCCATGTTTGGTATAGGAAGGGCATTAGACATTTTGAAGATCTCTTCATTGATAATCGCTTCGCTTCTTTTCAGCAGCTCTCTGTTAAGTTCAACCTGCCTAACGCTCACTTTTTCAGATATCTCCAAATCCGACACTTTATTGCTCCTTTAATTCCTAACTTTCCTGAAATGCCTGCAAAAAATGCTATGGACCTATTTCTTTCCATTAATCCACTAGGTAAAGGTTTAATATCAATTATCCGAGATAAACTAGCAGCCTCACAACGGGCCCCTGTGGATAAAATTAAAATGGCCTGGGAGCAGGATTTAAATATCTCCTTATCCGAGGAGAGCTGGGACTCAGTTCTCAAATCGGTTAACTCAACCTCTCTTTGTGCTCGCCATTGCCTTTTACAGTTTAAGATTGTTTATAGAGCCCATATGTCTAAATCTAAACTATCTCGATTTTACCCTGGCATTAGTCCGCTCTGTGATAAATGCAAGAGGGGCGTGGCCTCTCTCATCCATATGTACTGGCTCTGTCCTAGCTTGGAGAAATTCTGGAAAGATGTCTTCACTACATTATCGGGTATTCTGAATCAGCACCTAGAACCAAACCCCTTAATTGCTCTGTTCGGTTTTTGGGGCGAGACAGATTTATGTCTGGGTCCGACCAAATGCCGAATACTATCCTTTGCCTCTCTCCTGGCTAGACGCTTGATCCTCCTTAGATGGAGAAATGTTGCCCCGCCCACTCATGCGCAATGGCTTAACGACATTATGGCCTGCTTGGACCTCGAAAAAATTCATTATTCAGTTCTTAATTCGGATCTAAAGTTCCATAAGGTCTGGGGACCTTTTATCGAGTACTTTCATAACCTTCCTCTTGACTAGGGTTTTTTTTTCTTTTTTTTTCTTCTTTTCGGTCCCTTGCTTTCAGCTCCTTTTTTTTTCTGGTAGTAGGCATTATTATCCTCTGTTGCTAAGTGTATTCACAGTCTGGGAGTTTGACTGTCCGGACTTATACTCTTTATATTGTGTTGTGGTCGGTCTGGAGTTGTTTTTTTTCTTGTGTTGTGGGGCTTGGGGAGGACACTAAGCTTACTTGTCTTTAATTTAGGTGCTTTTTTGTTAAATTCTCTTCCTTTGTAGCATATTGTTATTGTATGCTTAATTTTGCACTGTATTAATGCTCCTCATTGGGATTTGGGGTTGGAATGTGGGTGGAAACCCATATGGTCACAGGGAGAATGTACATATCCCTTAGAGACAGTGGTGGGAATTGAACCCAGGCCAAAAGTGATGTGCTAACCTCTTCTCAACACATTCTCTTGTTGCCTAGTTAATGGTTCAAAACTGACCAATATTTGCTATTCCAAGCAAAGAGAAAAATCCCATAAATATTGGTGAAATTGTGCTGTGAAACATGGTGAGAAAACAGGTCAGAGGGAGTGAGAGACAGATCAGGGACAGGGGGTGGAGGGGAAGAGCCAGAGCGAGATCAGGGCCAGAAGGAAACAGAGACAGAAATCAACAACACAAAACAGGAGCAGAACAACAGAAAGATCATGGAAATAGGAGAGAGGGAGAGACAGAGAGGAAAATCACAGGCATAAAGGAAAATCAGAAAGAGATCAGGGACATGGGAATGGGGGAGATCAGAGAGAGATCAGGGTCATGGGAATGGGGGAGATCAGAGAGGGATCAGGGTCATGGGAATGGGGGAGATCAGAGAGAGATCAGGGTCATGGGAAGAGGAGAGATCAAAGAGATCAGAGAGAGATTAGGGTCATGGGCATAGGAGAGAATTAGAGGGAGATCAGGAACCTGACAGACCAGGAGAGTCTGAAAGGGAGATATTGGGAACATGGAACAGATGGAGAACAGGAAAGATAAAATCAGCTGTCCAAAAGCAATTGGAGCTGTACAGATATCAAAATTTTTTGTTTAGTATGTAGTAAATCACGCATGTAGATGATGTAATGCCACCATTGTACATGTGTAAACACAGATATTAGTTTTTACTTATTAGTCAATAAAAGAGTGTACACTTATGCTCTGGTGTCTCCTGGAGATTATTATAAATAGAACCTAACAGGTCTGCAGACCACCTCCAGGTTTACTCTAAAGAAAGAAAAAGCCAGCAAGGTATCAGTAACATGGTAGAATGAGAAAAATATCACTGAATGTGTGTGACTGGACCATCTGTGGCTCTTTTCATTTACCTTATGTCTGAAACATTAGCTCTCAAGTCTGTACTTTATCCTTATAGGCTCTAGGTTGGGTATCACTTAAATAGTTCAATGGTTTCACATCTGCAGCGACTTCAAGCTTAAGTTAAAAACAATTGAATGTCATGTGGCCCAATTTGTGCTTCAGGAAAGGGATCTGGATGCTGTCAATGGCCTGTTCTGTCTTCAGCAACACGACTGAAAAGGAAGTGCGTGCAATACTAAATGGTTTGATAGTATTTCACACTGAGGTCTGTGGCAGCCAAAGGGGGCTGGCAAGTGCTTTACCTGCAGAATTCATCAGGTGACATGCAGCTCTCGATCAGATTGCAGGAGACACAATATATTAAAAATATTTAAAAGTCTGTTGGATTCTGCCTGAGAGTTCAGTCACACTTTGATTCCCTCTCTATGCTGAGGGCAAGTGCAGTGCTTCTGTATCCTGAGTACTGATTCATGTCATGTTTCGAAATAAATTTGAGAGTGATTGATACCTGTGCAAGGTAGGAAGAGAAACTGAGCATGCTGCAGTGACGTGTGAAGCTCAAGTAGATTACTAATGGCAGTTGTCATTCACGCCTCAGTGACAACACTTTTGTCCCCGACTCAGTAAATTGTGGGTTCAAGTCCCACTTCAAAGGCTTGAGCTTAAAAACACTGCCTGATCCTCCACTGCGACAGTGAGGGAAGGCTGCACTCTGTATGAGTGTCATTAAAGTGGAAGAATTATCTCTAGTTCTCAGTCCAACATTAATTCCTCACCCACTGGCCACAGAAATGGCACGTTAACTATTTGTGGTCACTTGTTATGCACAAATCAGTTCCCAAGCCAATTAGCAGTATTTATCATCAAAGACCCCCTACCATCCGAGCCATGGCATCTTTTCAGGTAGGTTGGAGAGACACCCGAAGTCATGCACCAGGTTCAAGAACAGCTACTTTCCTTCAACCATTCACTTCTTGAACCAACCCACACAAACGTAATCATGACCCTGATATTATCACTACATTGACACTTAGCACTACAATGGATATATTTTTCTTCCAATTACATTCCATTTTGTATAATTTATTTCTATTTTTCTTTATTTATATGTTTCTCCAATGCTATGTGCCCGTGATGCTTTTGCAAGTACTTTTTCATTCCACCTCTACATACGTTACTTCTGCATTGGACATAAACATGACTTGATGTATTTCATAATTCAGATTCATTTTTGTAATGCCCTGGTTTAAGACCATGCTTTATTTTATTAACACAGTTATGCTGTGGGTACTTTATTTTCTGCAGATTTTTTAAAAATGCAGTAAGTGTTCCTTTAATTACAATATAGGAGGGGTGATTGATAAGTTCGTGGCCTAGGGTAGGAGGAGTCAATTTTAGAAAAGCTAGCTCATTTATTTTTCAACATAGACCCCTCCTACATTTACACACTTAGTCCAGCGGCCGTGGAGCATACGGATCCCTTCTTTGTAGAAGTCGGCGTCTTGGACCTCCAGAAGTGGTCCACAGCTGGGGTGATTGATAAGTTCGTGGCCTAAGGTAGAAGGAGATGAGTTATTAACCTCAAACTTTCTGCATAATCTCTCAAAGTTGAACTGCATGTGCATGTATCGAGAGCTGTATAACTCATCTCCTTCTACCTTAGGCCACAAACTTATCAATCACCCCTGCCCTGTGGACCACTTTCTGGAGGTCCAAGACGCCGACTTCTACAAAGAAGGGATCCGTATGCTCCACAACCGCTGGACCGCTGTGTAAATGTAGGAGGGGACTATGTTGAAAAATAAATGTGCTAGCTTTTCTAAAATTGACACCGTCTACCTTAGGCCACAAACTTATCAATCACCCCTCTTACAATTGAGTATTTCATTTTTGCTGTTTAAAATAAAAATTCAGTTGATTGTTAAGTTAGGTTTGTTGAATTAGCTAAGAGGATTTGCCTTGTTAATGTATTTTTTTTGGAGAAAGTGTGGGGAAAGAACAGGGAGCCATTTTTGAGACAGAGCGCGGGATTGAAGAAGAGGAAAGAAGCAGAATGGAAACAGACAATTATTATTATTGTATTTGTTATATTTTAAAATATTTTGTCAATACAAATTCGATTTAAGTTTATACTGATGCGAGTTAAATTATTGTTTCTTGGCCAATGGTAAATTTGTATGTGTGTGTCTGTGTTCATACAAGCAATTGCCTTTGTTTTCTATGAGAAGCAACATTCAAACTTTTACGTTTCTGCTTACCCAAATCATATTTACCCTAGACATGTTTATTTATTGGAAATGGCCTTTTCATCATTATTCCCCATGCATAACAGAGTTATGCTGCTGTTAGCTTGTATTTACAGTAATAGCTAACTCGTTACGAGCCCATGGTGAGAGGGTTACATTTCTCATCACACGTACATTGAAACTTACAGTGAAGTGTGGCATTTGCGATAACACCATCACAACTTAATGATCTGATGGAGGCAGCCCACAACTGTCACCACCCACTCCGGCAACAGCATAGCATGCTGCAAGGTTTTCAGCATCAGAATCAGAATCAGGCTTAATATCACTGGCACATGTCATGAAACAGGTTGTTTTGAGGTGCAGTACGATGCAATAAATGATAAAAACCTTTAAATTACAATAAGAAATATATATATGTTTATATTTCTTCTTGTAATTTAAAGGTTTTTAATATTTATTACAATGTACTATATATTTTTTAACTAAATTGTGCTAAAAGACAACAAAAAAGAAGAAAAAACAAGTAATGTGCATTGGTTCATTGTCCGTTCAGAAATCTGATGGTGGTGGAGAGGAAATAGAACAACACAGAACACAACAAAACAACGAAAAATATTTATTAAAAAGTAGATAACACTCTTTAAGCTCTTTGGAAGTTTGTAAAGTGACAAAGTAAATTAACAATTGAACCATGTGGGCTAAATATTCTTTTTGTTAGGGAACAATAGTGGCTTGCTACACTATCACGCACCCACACTGTTCCCAAATATGCAGTTTTGTTGATCGCCTTTGAAATGAAAATCTGACCAGGTGTACGGGAGACAATGGGGAAGCTCATTTAGTGCTTATACCTTTTACATTTATGTTGATCACAGTTATTCCAAAGGTACAGTTAAATAGACAATAGACAATAGGTGCAGAAGTAGACCATTCGGCCCTTCAAGCCTGCACCGCCATTTTGAGATCATGGCTGATCAATTACTATCAATACCCAGTTCCTGCCTTGTCCCCATATCCCTTGATTCCCCTATCCATAAGATACCTATCTAGCTCCTTCTTGAAAGCATCCAGAGAATTGGCCTCCACTACCTTCCGAGGCACTGCATTCCAGACCCCCACAACTCTCTGGGAGAAGAAGTTTTTCCTTAACTCTGTCCTAAATGACCTACCCCTTATTCTCAAACCATGCCCTCTGGTACTGGACTCTCCCAGCATCTGGAACATATTTCCTGCCTCTATCTTGTCCAATCCCTTAATAATCTTATATGTTTCAATCAGATCCCCTCTCAATCTCCTTAATTCCAGCGTGTACAAGCCCAGTTTCTCTAACCTCTCTGCGTAAGACAGTCCAGACATCCCAGGAATTAACCTCGTGAATCTACGCTGCACTTCCTCTATAGCCAGGATGTCCTTCCTTAACCCTGGAGACCAAAACTGTACACAATACTCCAGGTGTGGTCTCACCAGGGCTCTGTACAAATGCAAGAGGATTTCCTTGCTCTTGTACTCAATTCCCTTTGTAATAAAGGCCAACATTCCATTAGCCTTCTTCATTGCCTGCTGCACTTGCTCATTCACCTTCAGTGACTGATGAACAAGGACTCCGAGATCTCTTTGTATTTCTCCCTTACCCAACTCTACACCGTTCAGATAATAATCTGCCTTCCTGTTCTTACTCCCAAAGTGGATAACCTCACACTTATTCACATTAAATGCCATCTGCCAAGTATCTGCCCACTCACTCAGCCTATCCAAGTCACCCTGAATTCTCCTAACATCCTCATCACATGTCACACTGCCACCCAGCTTAGTATCATCAGCAAATTTGCTGATGTTATTTTCTATGCCTTCATCCAAATCGTTAACGTAAATGGTAAACAGCTGTGGTCCCAATACCGAGCCCTGTGGCACCCCACTAGTCACCACCTGCCATTCCGAGTAACACCCATTCACCGCTACCCTTTGCTTTCTATCTGCCAACCAGTTTTCTATCCATGTCAATGCCTTCCCCCCGATGCTCTGAGCTTTGATTTTACCCACCAATCTTCTATGTGGGACCTTATCAAATGCCTTCTGAAAATCGAGGTACACCACATCCACTGGATCTCCCCCGTCTAACTTCCTGGTTACATCCTCGAAAAACTCCAACAGATTAGTCAAGCATGATTTACCCTTGGTAAATCCATGCTGGCTCGGCCCAATCCTATCACTGCTATCTAGATATGCCACTATTTCATCCTTAATAATGGACTCTAGCATCTTTCCCACCACCGATGTCAGGCTGACAGGTCGATAGTTCTCTGTTTTCTCCCTCCCTCCTTTCTTAAAAAGTGGGATAACATTAGCCATTCTCCAATCCTCAGGGACTGATCCTGAATCTAAGGAACATTGGAAAATGATTACCAATGCATCCGCAATTTCCAGGGCCACCTCCTTTAGTACCCTAGGGTGCAGACCATCTGGACCTGGGGATTTGTCAGCCTTCAGTCCCATCAGTCTTCTCATCACCGTTTCCTTACGAATGTCAATCTGTTTCATTTCCTCTGTTACCCTATGTCCTTGGCCCATCCATACATCTGGGAGATTGCTTGTGTCTTCCTTAGTGAAAACAGATCTAAAGTACTCATTAAATTCTTCTGCCATTTCTCTGTTTCCCATAACAATTTCACCCAATTCATTCTTCAAGGGCCCAACGTTGTTGTTAACTATCTTCTTTCTCTTCACATACCTAAAAAAGCTTTTGCTATCTTCCTTTATATTCCTGGCTAGCTTGCGTTCGTACCTCATTTTTTCTCCCCGTATTGTCTTTTTAGTTAAGTTCTGTTGTTCCTTAAACTCTTCCCAATCATCTGTCCTCCCACTCACCTTAGCTCTGTCATATTTCCTTTTTTTTTAATGCTATGCAATCTCTGACTTCCTTTGTCAACCACTGTGGCCCCTTTCCCCCCTTTGAATCCTTCCTTCTCCGGGGGATGAACTGATTTTGCACCTTGTGCATTATTCCCAAGAATACCTGCCATTGCTGTTCCACTGTCTTTTCTGCTAGGCTATCCGTCCAGTCAACTTTGGCCAGCTCCTCCCTCATGGCTCCATAGTTTCCCCTGTTCATGGCTTGCATTTAGAAGGCTGTTCTGATTTCACAGCAAATACTGAGGCACCATTTTCAAATATAGCACGCGCGTTTCACAGAAATCTTGCCAACACTCCAGGACCCACCACAGGAGGAGGTCTAGTGTAGGAGCCACATGAAAGGCATAAGTTTCAATTTTGCAACGGGTTCGAAACTCCTTGTGTGGAATTGCCAATGCTGCATATGCTCCACTAGTGTTGAATTCTCCACCAGTTCTCTGAAGATGAAAGTTTACTTAGTTCAATATTTTACTGCTTGGTGATCAGAAGCAGTAATGATAAATGTCAGGCTGTTTGCTCAGCAGTTTATGAGCAGCTACTGTACTCTGCACAATGAACCTTCTAATATTCCAATCAAATTACACTCACTGTTCCCCTGACCATCCATTTTCATTTTCACTCAGATCATTCATCTACAACAAAAGCCTCTGTCTTTCTAACACATTGTCATCTCACTATTGTTCCCACTGATACTCAGCAACTACCCCTTCCCTAATCCACTCCAGCACTGGGCTCACTCTGCATCAAACAATTAGCATTGCAACTTCAAACACTGTAAACTGCAGCAAGGCACATTTACAGACCAGAAGAATGTTTAGATTTCAAAAGAGATCAACCTTAATCTTAAAGGAGAAGAGAAAGGGAGGAGGATTTAATGTGGAAAATTATAGACCACTAATGGTAGAGCACAGAGATCTTAGAAGGCAGCCAATTTGGGGGTGATCAAAAGAAAGAAATGTGGTCAGGGAGAAATTTGAATAGAAAGGATGAACCTTTTCATCGTGGGCCTAAGCCAAACTGGAAACAAGTGCAGATCAGCAAGCAAAGGAAACAAAAGCATCGGGTTTGGTCTGAGTTAAGATGAGCCACTGAAAGTTTCGATAAACACAGGGTTACAGAGGGTGCATGTTAGGAAAGCTTTCCAGTAGTTGTCCATTGTGATAGAGCCATTGCTACTAATTTCAGCTCCTGGGTCATCTCTGTACCATAACATGGCACCTCTCCGTTAAGACTACAACCCTCTCAAATGATAATATCTATACATTGATTAGATCGCTCCGATTGTTGCATTCCCATTGCACTTTGTCTATGCTTCTTCAAAAAGAGTTCACTTTAAACTATAATGGTCTAATCCTTTGTGCGATCCAACACACATGCTGAACTTTACCATGTGAGTTTATTGATGATTACTCTTCTTTGCTACAAGCTTCTTGGGATGTGTTTATCTTCTATGAATCCACAGGAACAAGGAAATGTAGGAGCAGGAGAGGTAACTTATCCCATCTGGCTGCAGGTCAGTGAAATCACGGCTAATCGGTGACTGTGCATCCATCTTTTTATAATGCCCTTTATACTTCTGTAAATAAGAAACTCACCCAGACTCAATTTTAACAAACTGCCCCAGCATTAAACACAACTTGTAAAAGAGAGTTCTAAATCCCGAACACTCTCTGGGTGGACCATACTTTACCTGAAAGGCCTGACTTTAATTTCTAAATAGAAGATAGACATTGCAACCAGAAGAAATGGTTTCTCTTTATTTGTATACGAACACTCCCTTCAAGTCTTGAACATTGCAAACAAATCAGCTTTCATTCTCCTGTGCTATATGCAATAAAAACCTCACTTGTGAAATCTCTCTTCCTATTTTATCCACAAAGCCTATGCATCAATCTGGCAAGACCACACTGTACTATACCCCTGGCCAATGTACTAATTCTGAATTATTTACAGAACTCGCTAAGTGGTTTAGCCACAATGAGACTTCTACCCTTCCCTATTCCAGACCTGCAGATATATACACAGTGGCCACTTTCTTTTAGGTATACCTGTACACCCGCTCAGTAACACAATTATCTAATCAGTCAGTTATGTGGCAGCAACTTAATGCATAAAAGCATGCAGACATGGTCAAGAGGTTCAGTTGTACTTCTGACCAAACATCAGAATGGGAAAGAAATGTGATTTAAGTGACTTTGACTGTGGAATGATTGTTGGTGTCAGATTGCTGGGTGAATTGAGTAGCTCAGAAACAGCTGATCTCTTGGATTTTCATGTACAACAGTCTCTAGAACTAATAGAGCGTGGTGTAATACAACAACAAAATATCCAATGAGCAGCAGTTCTGTGGGTGAAAATGCCATGTTGATGAGAGAGGTCAAAGGGGAAGTCTATACTGGTTTAAGCTTTCAGGAAGGTTGACAATAACTCAAATAACCATGGGGTGTGTAGGAGAGAGTCTCCAAACCCACAACATGTCGAAACTCGAAGTGGACGGGCTACAGCAGCAGAAGACCGCAAACATACACTCAGTGGCCACTTCATTAGGTACAGGAGGCTTTCAATAAAATGGCCACTGAGTATAAAATAACTATTCTGCAGATTGAAAAGCATATCAACTAGAACAAACAAACAAATTTAAAACTCTAGGTCAATAAACTTTCATCCAAAGTGTACTGGAGAGGTCAAATGTAAGTTGAAACATTTTAATTTTAAACTTCAGTAATTTTAAACTTCAGCTGAAAATTTCAGTTTATCAATTACCTCACCATTTCAAAGGTGGCTTTGGTGACTGTGTGAGGCTCTGGGAAGGAAGGCTTGACTGTAAATGCCAAAGCTACTTCAAATATCAAACTGTTCCTGAACTGATTTGCAATTATGAACCTGGCAGGCTTATACTAAGTTGATCTTTGATTTGCTTGAGAATTGTATGAAACAGAAATGCGAGGTTTTCATCTGCAGCCAGTGTCTTCCTGCCACTGAATGTTGGTGCATCAGTTTAATATCTTATTTTAAAACATTGCAGAATTATGACTGCTTATCTAAATCTATTGCCAAAGATAAAATAGAAATAACATTGTGCAAAGTTTGCTTCATGAATCGCTTTGTTAGAATGAAATAGTTAAACTAATTAACCTTAAATTTAGCAACACTTTACTCTTCTAAATTGTGATTAATTATTTGTAGCAAACATTCCTTTAAGCAGTGAAGACAAATGCTCATCCTGGCTCAAAGTGTTTGCTGAGTGTGCACTGAGGCAGAATTAACGTCAGTAGAGATATAATCACAAAGACAAGAAAGTTTTGGCTTCATCTTTACATCTGCCAATTCAACTGTCTCGCAAGATCAAGCTCAGAGCCTCTTCTTGGGCAGTGCTTTCCACTGATGTCATCAGCACTCAATGTTTAAACATTATTTAGAAGGATCAGCAAGTGGAGAAGAACTGAAGAGATGCGAAGATATACAGCTGTTTAATTAAAAACAATTGAGTTGCTCAGCTCCTCACTTTAAGTTTTCATTTGGTTTTCACTGAGTGAAGCTCCCCTGCTGCTATTATGGGGATATTGACAAGTTTAAAATAAGCAGATGTCCATGTCCACATTGATTGTGGAATTTTGCTCGAGCGCATTTGGAATCACAGAAACTGATTTGGCCCAGGACCAAACAGAAGATACCTATACTAATTTCTATTTCTGTTCAAAGTTCAAAGTAAAGTTATTATCAGTGTATATACATGTCACCACATTAACCCTGAAATTCTTTTTCCTGCAGGCATACTCAGCAAATCTATAGAATTGTAACTGTAAACAGGATGAGTGAAAGAGCAAGACCATAGAAGACAACAAATTGCAAAATGCAAATATAAATAAATACTAATAAGAAACCAGAGCATGAAATAAAGAGATAAAAACACTTGAAGAGAGATCATGTTTGTGGGAACATCTCAACTGACGACTGTAGTTATCTTCTTTTGTTCAAGAGCCTGATGGCTGAGGTGTATTAACCGTTCCTGAACCTGGTGGTGCGAGTCCTGAGGCACCTGCACCTTCTACCTGATGGCAGCAACGAGAAAAGAGCATGGCCCGGGTGGTGAAGATCTTTGATGATGGATGCTGCTTTCCCATGACAGCACCCCACGTAGACGTGCTCAATGGTTGGGAGGGCCCTACCTGTAGGTTTTGTAGGATTTTGGTGTTCCCATACCAGGCCATAACGCAGCCAGTCATTACACTTTCCACTACACATCTATAGAAGCTTGTCAACATTTTTAATGTCATGCCGATGTAGATAAAGGCTTGTTAAATGGATATCCAACCACTTGTTTATGTTCCCAAGGTTTATGCTTTTGATTCTCTCGCTTACTTCTCTCTTTTGCAATTAAAATTCTCCTCAATTCCCACTAATTCTTTGATCAATTACTTTAAATCCATGTTGCTGGTGGTAAAAGTGAGAGAGCACAGAAACAACCTCTATGGTTATTGATGAAAGAAATGTAAATAGACGCTTCCTATTATCTCTGTCTGGAGCCCTCATCATTTATAAACACCAGAATTGTCCGTTAGCTTTCACTGTTTCAAATAAATCAACTCAAGCCTATTTTATATTTTGCTCTTGCTAAGCTCTCCAAATCTGGCAACATCCCTGTAAATCTTGGTTTTATCTCAAGTGTTGAGATAAAACATATCTGTCCTATGATGACAACTACTTTCCCACAGCTTTGGCTATTTTATGCATTCTAGCATTATCTCCCTGCTCTCATATTTCATGCCCACCAAAAAAAATAAAAGGAACCTTTCAGTTCTTACCCTCTCGTCACCTACCTGGACTGTATCTTTGAAGGCTAATATTCAGAAACACTTGATATTTAAAATAGAATTTCTCAACACCATGGATTCTGGTTTATTGGGACACATTAGGAACAGTACATTTGGCCCAATTAAGTGGATGGGCCAATTATCTAAAGTTTAAGGGAGATTGTTAAAAATGTATAACAAGGAAAAACCACCATTTAGCTGGGTAACAAATTACATACTTAAGTGAAATACAGAACAAATTAGAACATTACTAATTCTACTACAGCACCATAAGGCTGTGGTATGTTGCCAATAGTTATTGATAGAGAAATTCATCCAGTGTATACCATCATGTTGTTTTGATTGACTGTGAGTGAACAAAACTAGCCATACACCTAATGCAGATAATGGACTGCCTTAATACAATGCTTTCAGACAGACAGACAGACAGACATACTTTATTGATCCCGAGGGAAATTGGGTTTCGTTACAGGTACACCAACCAATAGTAGAGTAGAAATATAGCAAAATAAAACCAGAAATAATTAAATGATAATAAGTAAATTATGCCAAGTGGAAATAAGTCCAGGACCCGCCTATTGGCTCAGAGTGTCTGACACTCCGAGGGAGGAGTTGTAAAGTTTGATGGCCACAGGTAGGAATGACTTCCTATGACACTCAGTGTTGCATCTCAGTGGAATGAGTTTCTGGCTGAATGTACTCCTGTGCCTAACCAGTACATTATGGATGGAGTGGATGAGAGACATTGTCCAAGATGGCATGCAACTTGGACAGCATCCTCTTTTCAGACACCACCGTCAGAGAGTCCAGTTCCACTCCCACAACATCACTGGCCTTGCGAATGAGTTTGTTGATTCTGTTGGTGTCTGCTCTCAGCCTGCTGCCCCAGCACACAACAGCAAACATGATAGCACTGGCCACCACAGACTCGTAGAACATCCTCAGCATCGTCCGACAGATGTTAAAAGACCTCAGTCTCCTCAGAAAATAGAGACGACTCTGACCCTTCTTGTAGACAGCCTCAGTGTTCTTTGACCAGTCCAGTTTATTGTCAATTTGTATCCCCAGGTACTTGTAATCCTCCACCATGTCCACACTGACCCTTTGGATGGGAACAGGGGTCACCGGTGCCTTGGCCCTCCTCAGGTCCACCACCAGCTCCTTAGTCTTTTTCACATTAAGCTGCAGATGATTCTGCTCACACCATGTGACAAAGTTTCCCACCATAGCCCTGTATTCAGCCTCATCTCCCTGGCTGATGCATCCAACTATGACAGAGTCATCAGAAAACTTCTGAAGATGGCAAGACTCTGTGCAGTAGTTGAAGTCCGAGGTGTAAATGGTGAAGAGAAAGGGAGTCAGGACAGTGATTGCAAATCTTCATTTTCATGGTAACATTCAAGATCATTGTCAATAACTTCAAATTCTTTGTAGTTTCTAATATGTGGAAGTAGTGAAATTATTTCATTTTCACTTATGGACACTTCTAGCATCTCCAAGCCTGAATGCTTGAAACCGCTATGAGCAAAACAGTTCTGAATTGTCTTACTGTTTAGTTTTCACCACCAGTGAAAAATTCACAGCTTTTTGAACATAAACACATGCAACTGATACTATTGATAAAGTGCTCGCTCTAAGCATAGTGTAGGGTCTAACGGCCACACAAATGCAGGCAACCAACACTATTCAGAAACTTCGGTAACCATCTCCTGTCCCAATTAATTGGCATAGTGTCCCAAATAAATGAAGGAAATCCCAGCAATTTTCTACATTACTTTTTGTTCGTTAAGAGTTGTCCTTAATAATTATTCATAAATGTATGTAATACAGAAAATCAACATTTTCATGCTACATTTTATGCTCTTATAAAATAGTGTTGAAAGGGTTAATAAATCAGCCATGATGGAATGGTGAAGCAGACTCAATGGGCCAAATGGTCTAATTCTGTCCTATGGCTTATGGTCTAATGACATGTTATTCCAGTTGCTTGACATTAGCACATTATCAATTTTCATCTTTTTACAACCTTAAAGCAATAGTTCATGGGGTTTTAATAGACATTGCAATTATAACCATATAACATATAACCATATAACAATTACAGCATGGAAACAGGCCATCTTGGCCCTTCTAGTCCGTGCTGAATGCTTACTCTCACCTAGTCCCACCGACCTGCACTCAGCCCATAACCCTCCATTCCTTTCCTGTCCATATACCTATCCAATTTTTTTAAAATGACAAAATCAAACCTTCCTCTACCACTTCTACTGGAAGCTTGTTCCACACAGCTACCACTCTCTGAGTAAAGAAGTTCCCCCTCGTGTTACCCCTAAAGTTTTGCCCCTTAACTCTCAACTCATGTCCTCTTGCTTGAATCTCCCCTAATCTCAATGCATAAAGCCGATCCACATCAAATCTATCTATCCCCCTCATAATTTTAAATACCTCTATCAAGTCCCCTCTCAACCTTCTATGCTCCAAGAATAAAGACCTAACTTGTTCAACCTTTCTCTGTAACTTAGGTGCTGAAACACAGTAACATTCTAGTAAATCTCCTCTGTACTCTCTCTATTTTGTTGCCATTTTTCGGATAATAATTAATTTATGTGCAGAAGGAAAAGGGCTAAAACTGTGGCCTGTCTTTGTAAAGTCTTAGCAATAACTTCATCCACCTCCAACATGGCCCTCAGCAAACGGTCTTGCACCTTAGACCAAACCAGTTTGAAGCACTTGATCAGAAACATTTTTTTTCCAGTGCAGATTGCCATTTCTTCCACTGTGTACCTCTGACAACAATTCATACACCACAGAATTCTGTTTCATACAGTTGTTTGAAATGACCCTCATCTCATACCTCAAGTCTCTTTTCCTTCACCATTCTGGTAAAGGCAAATTTAATATGTAGATGCCAAATGATTTTATTTCCACCACCTTCATCAGGACAGCACTCGGTGTGGACATGATGCAGATCAGCTATCAAACATATGATGGCAAGGGTCTTTTACAACTCCAACTATGCAAAGTCTTGTTGGTAGTTTGAAAGTTTTGATTCTGTCAACCGGCCCTGACAATTGGTCATAGAGCACTACAGTGTAGAAACAGGCTTTTTGTCCTATCTTGTCTATGGCAACCTGACCTGCCGAAGTCCCATCTACGTTCACTGAAACCATATCCCTCCAAGTCCCTCCCATCCCTGGACTTATCCAAACTTCTCAGAAGTGTTATAATTAAACCACATCCAACACTTCTGCTGGTAGCTCGTTCCACAATCGCATCACCCTCTGAGTGACGGGTTCCCCCTCAGGTTTCCCTTAAATATTTCACCTTTCACCCGAAACCCAAGGAACTTTCCTCATCAGATCCATCATCTCCTTTTCCTGCAGGGGTCTGGGAACATCATTGCCTAATGGATTGTGATCAAGTGCACGTACTTGGATCAAGTGTTCACACAGGAGAGGTGATGTGGAGTGCACCAACAGAAAATAACACCCTGAGGCAAAATGGCCAGAGCTATCCTTCACAAAATCTCTACATGCTGTGATCCTTGGTGTTCACTTTATCTAAATCTATGCACACAGTAGCCTGATTCAGCTGCACACCAAGGTAACCAATCATCAGAAGAAGGACATCCTCCCCCTTTTTCTCGAGGTACTGCAAAATTACACCATGGTTGAGGTATAGACGATCTTGGGTGGTTGCAGCTATGAGGTCTGGGCAATACTTGCACTGAGTTGCAGTATCTGGTGACCTAAGCTTTTTTCCCTGTTGTCATCAGTCGGAGCTAATAGGCTCAATTTGAAGGATTTGGTGACATGATCTATTTCAAGTGCTTATACTCCACTTTTGCTGTTAGTACACTGGTCAAGTGCCCTTTACCATTATGATTTAATTCTGGCTAATTTAGTTCTCCCATTAACTTTACATTTTCAGGGAGGAAAAAGACTGGTTTGAAAATGAGCATTCGTTCCTGTTGTTTTGTCGATGCTGGTCACCTAGTCTTTGATGGCAACCAAGCAGACTGAAACTTGGGGTGTTGGAAGAACGATAAGAAAATTATTCCCTCCTTTATAAAAGATCTGGACCTACCCTCACTCCAGTTACATGCAGTAATCCTTCTACTGCCTTGCTTACTTACAGCCTGTTACGCTGCTGGCGTTTAGGGGAGCAATAAAGATCCTCTATCTCTGGTGATATTCAAGGCTTCCTTCGTCATGTCAGTAGCTTCCTCTCTGTTTTCACTACTGTCAATCATGCAAGTCCTGGGTTGTGTGTCAGGAATACCGTTGCACTCGGTTGTAGAAGGATTCTTCATTGCTGCTTCTGTAACAATTCTGTTTTACCAGTCAGGGTTGTTAGCCCTGAGCTGAACCCCCGAACCTTTAGGACCAGTGGACAACTCTTAGCTTGACCTCTACTCGTTGACCTGTTTGGCATGGGCGATGCTACCCATACATAAAACATAAAGCCCTGACTCCAGCCAAATTAGCTCTCTGGGTCATTGAAGCATGCAAGCCTTCAAACCACGACAAGGTTGTGGTCCTGTTAGGAGGCTTCTACTGTCTGATTCCCATCAGAGAATGTTCAGGTTTGACAGGAAGAGTGCGAATGTTCCCACTGTGTTTTCTACTGCCAATTTGTCAGATTTGCTGGTGAGCCAGCATGAGTAGGCCATTCTTCTGTTTGGGGTTATTCTGTATTGGTTCTTGAGTTATTTGCTCTTCCCACCCAAAATACCTCCTTATGACACAGTTTCACAACCATGCTGTATATGGAGATTCCAGACTTCATTTTCTGGTATTTCCTACTGATGAGACCACTGGCTCAGTAACTCATCTATTGCCTCATGTTGTCATGTTAAAGACAACAATTGAGTCATGTCTCAATCATCTGAGCAGTTTATAAAGCTGTGAAAGGATAACCAGTAAAACAACTTTCAGCAGCAAGTGAAGGACATCATTCTTCAAGGAACAGATTGTAATTTAAGACAAAAAGGAAATAATGGGTAGAGATTGTCCAAGGTTCCGATTGCTAACCCAAAATACAACTGTGGTCAGGGCATTAAAAATTTGGAAGTGGATCGCCACGTGGTTGCTGTTTCATTGCAGGTTGAGAATGAAATTCTACCCCTGTTAATCAAAACTTAGTGATCAGAACAGTAAGAAGTTGTTCACAATACAGCTCAGGGAATGTTCTGATGAAAGTTCACCAATATGAAATGTTATCTCTGTTTTGCTCTCTCTTAAGACTCAGTCTGGTCTGCTGACTGATTCGAGTATTGTCTGTTTTAATTTCATTATCTTCCAACAGCAATTTTACAAGAAGGGTATGACATTTGTTTTTACAGCAGCCCTATGCAGATCTTAATGGTTGAGTGCGAAGGGGATTAAATCAAGAATGCCAGAGAGATCATTTGGCATCATAAATGAACTGTCTGCACTTGCCATATGGTTAAAAACTGCATTTGCAGGTGTCTGTGACCTGCAAAACAATTAGCGAGGGTAACAGTCTCTGCAGGCTAGTGGCAGCTTAGAGATTTCTGCCATCTGCTATGAGGGAAACAAGTACACACTACATATAACAAGTACATAAATCTGTGCTCATCCAGGGCATTGGCAGGTATATTCGAACTCGTATTAAATCCTTACCATTCATCTACAATTTGCCCAGGCCTGCACCCTGCAGAAGACTTTCCAGGTGCAGATCCATGGTCTCACGAGACTAACCGATGCCATACATCTACTATATCTCCACAGCATCTCAATTTTAAAATTCTCATCTTTATTTTCAAAACTCTTCACGCCCTCAGACCTCCTGATCTTTGCAGGTCCTCCAGATTTCACAACACTCTGAGATTTTTGTATTCAGATTTATTTATCACACGCACATTCAAATATACGGTGAAGTGTGTCATCTGCATTAACAGCTAGCACAGCCAGCATGTGCTGGGGAGCAGCCCACAAGTGTCACCTCACACTCTGGCACCAACATAGCGTGCCCAAAATGCTCCACCGAACAGCACAAGCAGCAGCAACAACACAAAGCAAGACCACAGCTGCACAACAAGCCCCTTTCAACCAGCCACACTCAATCGCAGGACACCAACACCAGGTCAGGCCATCTCTGGCTCTCCAATCCTTGTCAATGGATTCTCAGACTTACTGATATCGGACCTCCAACTTTGGACTTTACCCCAGGATGACCGATCATGGCTTTGACCTCCTAGCCTCGTCTTCTGGACTCGTATGGACCCAGGCCTTCATGACGTCTTCGGTCCTCCAGACATTGCGGGTTTGACCTTTGGCCTCTACTTCCAAATTTGCATTGTCCTTGACTTCCAGGCTCAGATGGACCGCCCCTGAACCTGGTAATGTTGGGGGTTTCCCACCAGCCTTGTGACTCCCACCTGTACCCAGGACTCCCCACTCGTACGGACCAGTCTCTGATTTGTGCATAACTGGCCTCCTCAGCACCTGCAATACAACTTACTTTAATTCCTTGATCATCTCAGAATCTAATCACTCCACCATTTGATACCATGCTTTCAGTGCCTGGGCTGTAAATCCAAATCCGCTCATTATTTCTTTCTTTCTTTCTTTCTTTTTTTTTTCTTTTTTTCTTTCTCAATCTTTTTATTATTGTTATTAATATCAGCAAAATAAAATAATACATAGATAATGGGATTACAAACATACACTTTCAAACTAAACATAAGAGAATACATAAGCAATGATTACAATATAAATGAGTATTCCCAAATCATAAATAATACAATATACAAATAAACAAGTCAAACCTAGGTATATCATAATATATATTTTTAAAAAATAGAAAAAAAAATATGCAAAAAAAACCTAATCCAATAATCTAATAGCTAATAGAGAAAAAAAACAAAAAAAAAGAGAAAAAGAAAAAAAGAAAAAGAAAAAGAAAAAAGAAAAGAAAAGGGCTGTTTATAATATCTCACAACAATAGAAATTCATCAATGTCGTCAATTCCAATCCTCTCAACATATATACAATCAAAACTGGAAAAACAAATAGGCTTGGAACAGGGTCATTTTACATCATATGAAAATATTGAATAAAAGGTCTCCATATCTTATCAAATTTAATAGAAGTATCAAATACCACACTTCTAATTTTTTCTAAATTTAAACATAACATAATTTGAGAAAGCCAATGAAATATGGTAGGAGGATTAATTTCTTTCCAATTCAACAAAATAGATCTTCTAGCCATTAATGTAAGAAATGCAATCATTCGACAAGTGGAAGGGGATAAATGGAGTGAGTCCATCATTGGTAAACCAAAAATTGCAGTAATAGGATGAAGTTGTAAATCAATGTTCAATACCACAGAAATAATATCAAAATTATCTTTCCAATATTTTTTCAAAAGCGGACACGACCAAAACATATGAGTTAAAGACGCTATCTCAGAATGACATCTGTCACAAATAGGATTTATATAGGAATAAAAGCGGGCCAATTTATCCTTGGACATATGAGCCCTATGCACAACTTTAAACTGTATTAATGAATGTTTAGCACATATAGATGATGTATTAACTAATTGAAGAATTTTATCCCAATTCTCAATAGGGATAATAAGGTTAAGCTCTCTTTCCCAATCATTTTTAGTCTTATGAAAGGGCTCTGAACGTATCTTCATAATTATATTGTAAAGTTTTGATATTAGCCCTTTCTGAAAAGGATTTAGTTCAAACAAATTTTCCAAAATACCTGAAGACACAAAATTTGGAAAAGTAGGAAGTACAGTATTTAAGAAATTCCTAATCTGTAAATATCTAAAAAAATGAAATCTAGGCAAATTATATTTATTAGATAATTGCTCAAAAGACATAAAACAATCATCTAAAAATAAATCGGAAAAACGTAATAATCCTTTAGTCTTCCAAGCTGAATAAGCTTGGTCTATAATAGAAGGATAAAAAAAGCAATTGGATACAAATTGGAATATTTAAAACAAACTGAGTCAACCCAAAAAATTTCCAAAATTGAAACCATATACGTAAAGTATGTTTAACTATCGGGTTGTCAATTCGTTTCGGCAATTTAGAAAGAGCGAAGGGAAGAGAAGTCCCTAAAATAGAACCCAATGCGAATCCTTGTACAGAATTAATTTCCAAGTTCACCCAATGGGGACCAAAAGATATATCCCAATCCTTTAACCAACATATCAAATATCGGATATTAATTCCCAATAATAAAATCTAAAATTAGGCAATGCCAATCCACCTTCCTTCTTTGCCTTCTGTAAATATATTTTACCTAACCTAGGATTTTTACTCTGCCATATATATGAGGAAATTTTTGAATCAACATTAGAAAAAAAAGATTTCGGAATAAAAATTGGTACCGCTTGAAATATATATAAAAACTTGGGTAAAATAACCATCTTAATGGCATTAATCCGACCTATCAAAGATAAAGATAATGGTGACCATTTAGTAAACAAACATTTCATTTGATCAATTAAGGGTAAAAAATTAACCTTAAATAAGTCTTTATAGTTTTTTGTGATTTTAATCCCTAAATAAATAAGAGTCATTAACTAATTTAAAAGGTAAATTTCCATAAATTGGAACCTGTCTATTTAAAGGAAACAATTCACTCTTAGTAAGATTTAATTTATACCCGGAAAAAATCACTAAATTGAACCAACAGTGATAAAATTGCAGGAATGGATTTCTCAGGATCAGAAATAAATAATAGTAAATCATCTGCATATAAAGATAACTTATGTATATCTGTCCCACGCTTAATGCCAAAAATGTTCTGTGATTCTCTGATAGCAATAGCCAAGGGTTCTAAAGCAATATCAAATAATAATGGACTAAGAGGACAACCTTGTCTAGTACCCCGAAATAAACGAAAAAAGGGAGATCTTAGATTGTTAGTAAGCACCGAGGCTACTGGAGTATGATATATCAGTTTAATCCAGGAAATGAATGTCAGACTAAAATTAAACTTCTCAAGCACATAAAATAAGTATGGCCATTCAACTCTATCAAATGCTTTCTCTGCGTCTAATGAAATAACACATTCTGAAGTGCTATGTGAAGGAGTATAAACAATATTCAATAATCTCCTAACATTAAAAAAAGAATAGCGATTTTTAATAAAACCAGTTTGGTCTTCTGAAATAATTTGGGGTAATACTTTCTCCAACCTGGATGCCAGTAACTTGGAAAAGATCTTGGAATCCACATTCAATAAAGATATTGGTCTATAGGATGCACAGTCAGTAGGGTCTTTATCTTTCTTCAGTATTAAAGAAATGGAAGCTCTATAAAAAGATTGTGGCAAATTGCCCAATCTAATTACTTCTTCAAAAACCCTGCATAACCAAGGAGAAAGAGTAGCGGAAAAACATTTAAAAAATTCTACTGTATACCCATCTGGACCTGGTGCTTTCCCAGAATTCATAGAAGAAATAACCCCTTTAATTTCTGCATCCGTAATAGGAGTTTCTAATATTGAAAGATCTTCTGATGATAATTTTGGAAAATTCAATTTCCCAAGAAAATCACACATGGTATTACGATCATTAGGGAATTCGGAATGATACAGGGAGGTATAAAAATCTTGAAATGATTTATTTATCTCATCATGGTTAACTGTCAGATCCCCATTCTGCTGACGGATCTTAGTAATTTGACGTTTAACCAAAGCATTCTTCAATTGACTAGCGAACAGTTTACCTGATTTATCACTATGTATATAAAAATCAGATCTGGTTTTCATTAATTGATTTTCAATCGAAGATGTAAGTAATAAACTATGTTCCGTTTGAAGTTCAACCCTTTGTTTGTAAAGCTCCTTGCTAGGAGTAATCGGATATTTCTTGTCAATCTCTTTAGTTTTATCAACCAATAAAAGAGTTTCCATCTTGATGCGTTTTCTCAGACCAACAGAATAGGAGATAATCTGTCCATGTATATATGCTTTTAAAGTGTCCCAAAGTGTTCCGCAAGAAATATCATCCGTGGAATTAGTTGAAAAGAAGAAATCAATCTGTTCCTTCATAAATTTAATAAAGTCCGGATCTTGCAATAAGGTAGAGTCAAATCATCATTGTCTAGCACTAGAAGCTGTATCCGTAAATTTAGTAGAAAGTTTTAATGGAGCATGGTCAGAGATGGCTATAATATCATAATTACAACCAATTACCGATGGAATAAAACAAGAGTCAATAAAAAAAATAATCAATTCTCGAGTAGGAATGATAAACATGTGAGAAAAATGAAAACTCTTTGTCCTTAGAATGCCGAAATCTCCAAATATCAAAAATTCCATTATCAGTCAAAAAGGAGTTAATACAAGTGGCCGACTTATTAGGTAAAGTCTGAGTAGATAAAGATTTGTCCATCAAAGGATTTAAACAACAATTAAAGTCACCACCCATTATTAACTTATATTCATTTAGATTAGGTAAGGAAGTAAATAAGGACTTAAAAAAATCGGGACAATCAACATTTGGAGCATAAACATTAACCATAGCAACCTTTTTGTTGAAAAGTAAGCCAGTAATTAACAAAAATCTACTATTCAGATCCGAAAAGATATCATGTTGGACAAATGCAATAGAGGAGTCAATAAAAATTGAAACTCCCTTTACTTTGGCATTCGAATTCGAATGATACTGTTGACCCCTCCAAGACCTAAAAAAGCGATATTTGTCCTCTTTTCTCACATGAGTTTCTTGTACAAAAATAATATGAGCATTAAGTCTTTGGAATACTTTGAAAATCTTTTTCCGTTTAATCGGATGGTTTAAACCATTAGTATTCCGAGAGACAAAATTAATATTCTGAGCTATATTTCTGAAATCAACCCTTTGGTATATAAAGGGTTAACCAAATTATGAACTCATGTACCCGGAAGAGGAACAAAAATAAGGGGCGGACCCGCAAGTGATAACATAGCGGACATCTTTGTAGTTCAAAATCAGCCCAAATGAAAAAACTTAAAAAAACTAGAATAAAAACCATAAGATTTAGAAAAAGACCTCCCACCCCCCACCCAAGAAGCAAAAAAAAGACAATCTCAGCCAGAGATAGGCCGAGAAAAGGGAAAAATGAAACTAACTCTATCCCCATATCAGTAGAAGACAACTCTGGATATAAAGGATAAAAAAAAGATCCATCCAAACTCTAAAAAAATAATAATCACTATACCAAAGCCAAACTTCTTAATATAATTAATCATAAAGAAAACCAAAAAGAATATAATCACTAATAACTTATAAATCGGGTTAAAAACCCAAACACCAAAACAAATTTAAACTGTGATAAGAGGTGCATTATAGGAAGAAGACGAGAGACAAAAAAATGGCGAAATCAAAAAAATACCCAAAATAATTTTAGAGAAGAAACCGCCATCTTAGTAAAAAAATAATTGACCTTCAAAGGATTAATAATAATAACCAAAGATAAAGTACAGTGGTTGATGTAAGTAAAATAACAAGATTAGTAAGTAAAAAAAACTTTAACTAGAGTATAAAATATAAAGTAAACCTACACCAATAGCCAAAAACAAGACTGTTTTTGGAAATAAAAACCATCTTGCACGATCAAAATCACTCATTTATTAGGAATGAGGATCCGTAGCAGTAGGGAAGTTCTCACTCAGAAATCTTCTTGCATCAGATGTTGAAGACCTGCCGTGGAGCATTCAGAGGCGATATTCTGAGCTTCGCAGGGTATAAGAGCGCAGGCTTTAGATTTTTCTCATAACATTCAGACATAAGAGGTTTAAAAAGAAGCCTTTTCTTCATTACCTCTGGACTAAAATCTTCTACCAAACGGAAATTGTGATCTTGAAATTTGACCATCCCTACACGCCGAGCCACACGAATAAGTTGCTCTTTAACATGCACATAGTGAAATCGGACAATTACAACCGGTGGTTTAGCTGAAGTACTTGTTGATCGATGCATAATTGTGAGCGCGGTCGAGTAGCAGCAGACTATCTGGAAATACGGAAGGGAACGCATCCTTTAAAAGTTGGGCAAAGTACTTCGAGGGGTCCCCTTGTTCAATACCTTCCGGGAGACCAAGTATGCATAGGTTCTGTCTTCTGGACCGATTCTCAAAGTCAACACTCTTGGCTTTAAGTATTTCCACTTGTTTAATCACCGAAAGTAAGTTTTGCTCCAGTTTTTCAATTATCAAATCTCGCTTCTGAGCGTCTTCTTGCAGAGTTGCGATTAGAACTTGCTGCTGGTTAACTACTGAATCCGTCTTATCCATATAGTCTTGAAAAGCCTTTATATCTTGTTTAAAAATTAGTCGTTGTTCTTCAAATTTTTCATTTAAGACCTCCAATAACAATTCATAAGTTAATTCCGTACGTTTAGGGTCAATTTGCTTTTTCCCGTTTCCGTTAGGATTTTTCCCAGTTTCTCGCGCTTTAGATCTAAGAGCCATTTCTTCAAAAATTCACAATAAACTCTTAAGGATAAGTCCAAAAAAGTAGCAAGAATCTTTTGGTGTAGGTAAAAATAAGTTAAATAAGGGTGATCATAGGTTAAAAAAAGTAAAGGTTATGGAGCGAATCTTAAAACAGTGCTCACTCCATGAGCGTCGCCTGCTGACCCCCCGCTCATTCTTTCTATGTTCCTTCTTCTTTATGGCACTCCTTAAAAACCTAGTTATCTGAGCAGCCTTCTGTCCCAATTGTTCTTTCTGTGGTTTAGTGTCAAAAGTCTATTGCATGCATTGCTATCATAGAAGTGCAAATTATTGCACATGCATAGCAGATGTACAGACCCTGTGGTCCATGCCAACACTCATATTACACTAAGTTTCCTGCCATTTTTTCTCTTTTCATCTTGAACCCATTATCTCTTAACAATTGATAATCAAGTCCGCCTCTTCCTTCAACATCTCCTTTCACCTAGAACCATTTTCTATCCAGTGATCTGCAAACGAGTAATAAACAGGATGTGCTGCCGAGCCTATTTTTACCGTTACTTTCCCCATAAAATATTAACACCAGTGGGCCTTAGCTGCCCCATGTTTTCCATGGCAAGATGATAAAAGTTTGGGAAAATAACGCATGCCATTTACATGGTCCCCCAGGACTTCAGTTGAAAGGAAAGTGGTTTTACAGCTGAAACCCAGTCCTGACGCAGGGTTCTGGTCAGAAATGTCAACGGTTTATTCCACTCCATAGATGCTGCCTGACTTGCCGAGTTCTTCCTGTAATTTGTGTGTATTGCTCAAGCAACTTGCATGCATGCTTTTCCTATAGCCAAGATTCAAATGAATTGCATTGCAACACCAGGCAAAGACAGCACCAGACAGGAGATGATACAAAGGATATCCTGTTGCTAGGGTCACTGCAGCAACTTGAAATAGACCACCCGAATACTTCATGTTATTCCAGCTGTCACGCTCCCAACTCTCCACCATCTAGACTAATATTTTTCTCTCTTTCTCACTTCCAACATAGGACCTTCAACCTGAAATGTTATTTGCTTTTCTTCCTATTTATGCCTTTTGATCTCCTGACTGTCACCAGCATTTTCTGCTTTTACTCCAGATAACTTGAGAATTGTTCCATTTTTGTCTCTGAGATCCTCAATGTTCTGCTGCACTCACTACCTTACAGCATACAGGCTACCCACTGAAGAGGAGGAAGACAGGTGAATAGGTGATCCTATTCACAACTACGGAATGGTATAGGCTGTGGTCGTGTGATTTTTTTACTGCAGACGTATTCACACAGCCAAGAAGATGACAAGCAAGAAATATTCAATAGCTACACGGGTCTGCAGATGCTGGAGTCTGGAGTTCCAGATTCCAAGAAATATCCAAAAAGATGTTTAAGGATCTATTCTAATTCCAAGGCATACAAATCAATGCCCTCTTCAGTGTCCTCTGAACAATGATGAAGACAAATGAAAATAGTGCAAACTCTCAGCAAGTGAAGAATCTTTTAACATCAATCATTATCTCTGGTTCTCCTCCGCGGGTGCTTCCTGACCAGCTGAGTATTTCCAGCATTCGTTTTTGTCATGATTTCAGCTCCAGCTTTTGATTTCCTTTGAATACTGGGAAGTATTATCCCCTTGATGCTGTCAGAGGATGGTGCTAAAGTTCTGGGTCTGCAGTCTGTGGATTGGACTGTAGTTCATGTTATGATGCGCTTGCTCCTTTGTTGCTGTTTTGGGTGACTTTGAGTCAGGTCGGGCTGCAGATAATGAGCTGAAGTGAGTATGGACTCTTTCGATCTTGTGTTTTTTGCTTGTTCTTTTCTGTTGCTGTTTGCGTGATTTGTTTAATGCGCGTGGGGGGGGAGGGGTTGACGTTTTGCTTTGAAGGGGTTCCAAGGTGTTTGCTTCATGACTGTCTGTGAGAAGATGAATCTCATGGTTGCACACTGCATACATACTTTGATAATAAATGTACTTTGAACCTTTGAATTTTTGAAATATTCTAGATAGATAGATAGATACTTTATTGATCTCAAAGGAAACTACAGTGTCACGTAGCATTACAAGTGCACAGATATAAAAATTAGAAGAGAAATAGACAGAGTGAAAAATAAGTTACATCAAACAGTCTAATGGGGGGAGGGGGGGTGTAATCACTTCCCCAGCTATAGGTTGACTCATTATAGAGCCTAATGGCCGAGGATAAGAATGACCTCATATCGCACACTTTGGAGCACTGTAAATCAACATCAACGTAAAAACTTCTCTGGTCAAAGATCAAGTAAGTCAAAACCAACACATTTGCCCATTTTCTGTTCAAATCTCACTGACCTGAAATGTTAACTGTTTTCCTCCACCTTTGCTGCTCGACCTGCTGAGTACCCTCACTGCATTTTCACTTCTGATTGCCTATTTTCTGCTCCGCAGTGAAGTTTTGCAGTTTTTGTTTCATCCCAACAATTACCGAATCGTATAATTAGTATTCATAACAATTTAATATTGAACAGCTTCCACCCTCTCCTGCGGTAGTTGGTGGGCCCTCTTTATTTCCTACTGCTTCTAACATAGTTTTCCCTGGGAAGGAGTGGATGTGCCATTGAGGGATGGAAAGGCTTTCAATGTCCCACATTGGATCAGGACTGTTGCTGGAATCTCCCACAGGGTGAATCATTTATGGATCTGCGTGGGACCTGATTTATAAAATCCACAGAAGCCCTCTCTCAATGCTGATTCTTAAAGCCTACTTTCTAATTCCCTGGGACTGTTATAGCTAAGGCAGAGCTTGCAACAGATGGTACATATGACACATTGCTTTGTGGGCTTGTGCTAACATTCTGTGGCTCTTGGGTGTTGTCTATAAAACTGGAAAAAGGAACATGTGCTTAAAATGTAAACTATAACTGCCAATACCTTACATAACATTTGAAGGGAGAGAGAACGGGAGAAAGAGGGAAAGAGGGAGCGGGAGAGAGACAGGATGGAGCCAGAGGTAGAGAGAAAGGAGGGAGAGAGAACAAGAAACAAAGCGTCTGTATGTGACTGAATCTTGTTCTTATTCTCATATTCATCTTTAATATTGCTTTGTTCCATCTCTCCCGGCTCTGAAATTCTCCAGAGTGTTCACTGTTCCACCTGCGGCTTTGAGAAAGTTCTGAATAGAATAGCTCCACCACTGACTGCCATGCTCTAGGCTGTCAAGCCTTGAGACTGCGTAATTTTCCCCCATATCCTCTTCAGTCCTTGGGCTTTACTTTCACCTTTAATCTGATCTTTAAAATGCGTCTCTTTAAGCAACATCGAACAAGAGAAAATCTGCTGGTGCTGCAAATCCAAGCAACACACACAAAATGTTAGCGGAACTCAACAGGCCAGGCAGCATCTACAGAAAAGAGTAAACAGTTGATGTTCGGCCCGAGACCCTTTATCAGGACACCTTTAAGCAACAGGGCTCATCAGGCTTGGTCATTATTGTTTGATAATGCTACTCTGTCCTTCTCAGTGGTAGAGGTCATGGGTTAAGATGATTCTACTGACATCTTGGCTGGGTCTGGAACCTGACCAATAGGTGGCAACTATGTTGCTGCACCACACAACCATCATCTGTCTCACCCAATGGCAGCACACAACACCCCCCTTCACTAAATCACACAGTGAAGCCTCATCCCCTTGCTTTATTCTTCCTTTGGCACCTCTTCCCAACTATTCCTTAAAGCCTCACTCATTTTCTCTATAATCTCACTCTTCTCCCTCTTTTCCACTGTATCTTTCAGCTCAATCTCTGACTCAGTTTTCCTAGTCCTCTGTTCTCCAAATTGATCATCTTCCTGCTTGCCTTAATAAAACAAGCAACAAAGCAACATTTGCAATAATTTCTCCAGTTCCCGTGGCACCAATGCATCATAATGCAACTCCAGTCACTTTAAATCCTTTACCACTCTGGAAGAAAATAGATCCCTAGATGGCATTGGGATACCCCACGTGAAGTAAAATACAACAGAAGTTTGCTCTTATGATATCGCTCCTTTGAAGATGTTGCTTTGTATAGACTGACTACATTTTCTGCACTGCAATATGAACTACACGTTAAAATAACTTCATTTGTTGTAAAGCACTTTGGGACATCCTGCAATTGTGAAAGGTACTATAAAAAAGTAAGCCTTTAGTCACATGTGCTAAATTTACAACTTAGTTGTTGGACTACAACATTTCAGCTTGGAGATCCACGGAAGTGAATAGAAGTCACCTCTGGAAACAGGAGACAAAGCACAACTGCTAATGAATATTGTGTATCTAATTCTTGTGCCAAAGGGTGAATTTTTAGCCCTTTTTATCCCCTCTGATTCAAAGCCACGCCACATAATTGACTACAAGTTTGAATATTCATAACCAAGTTTTTATATTATTTTACTCCATTTCATTATTGACCAATCAAAGGTTTAAGATTCATTACAGGACAGTTTGATACAAAAGAATATTTCCCTAAAACACTGATCTCTCTGTTCTCCCAGCAATGTTTACTGTGTGGTCCCCAATAAGAATTCAACACACATCTTGGTTTCTGAATAATTAACATTCATCATTCAGGGCCTTTCACAGAGTTCAGTCAGGTTCATAAGGGGAATTCTGTTTTCCAACACTCTATTGATTTTCTTCCAGCACAAGCAACATTTCACCTAATTGAGGAATTACTTCTTTTTCTGGGGTTCCTGCACTTCTCTCCCGTGAACTGGTGGGGATCAATAGGAGTAACCTGCATTTTTGAATTCCATTATTGAACTGGGACACCGTATAGTCTGACATTAACCGGAAGGCATGAGGCTGCATTTTGAAGAGATATTACATCTGGATATTCAATGCTGTGGGCATGTTGGAGATCAACAATTAGAATTAGTTGTGGCCTGACTCTCATACTTGTTAAGTTTATGAAGGGAAATGCGTTGTATGTGGGTTAGGTGCTTCTCTATAAAAGAGATTTCATTTCAGTTTTGTCCTAAGCATTATTTAGACATGTGATCAAGGCATTTTCCAACCAAGAAACAAGTTATAAGATTTTAAGGAAAGCTAGGATTAAAAACAGAAATGTAAATATATAGCATAATTCAGGAAACAAATTGGAAATATATAGGATAAAGAAGGAAAATATACAGGTCTCTCTTTCACACTAATTAAAACCTTCCACACAGAGTCTGGAAGAATAATTTCTAAAGTGTGCGGATATCTAAATGAAATGGGAAGCCAGATGAGACGTGGGAACGGAAGTGTGTGTGTGTGTGTGTGTGTGTGTGTGTGTGTGTGTGTGTGTGTGTGTGTGTGTGTGTGTGTGTGTGTGTGTGTGTGTGTGTGTGTGTGTGTGTGTGTGTGTTTGCATTCTATGAAACTAGAAGTTTGGAGTGCCCAGATCTTTTCTAATTCTTGCAACCCTATTACATATAAAACAACTTTCCAGCATTCACACAAAACTTGACCTGCCAGTTAAACTGATGATAATCACTGATTAACTTTACTAATTGCATCATCCCATTGGGAATGCTGATCTTATGTTCTTATGTTCCTGGTTGTATCAGCACTTCTGCTCATAAAGTAGGTCTAGATTTGATGTGCCAGGCTACGCTGTGAAATGTTGATTTAAGCAGATTAGTGAACCACAGAACACAGACATCGAGTTATTCAGATTCTGAGCAATTATAGCATAATGTTTTCAGAAGGATTTTAATAACGTGGGACTAAAAAAAAAACCTGATGATGCGGAAACCATCTTAAAACGCAGGATTTAATTTGACAGTATTCCTACTGATTCAAATCAGATTTCAGTTGATCCAGCTTCAGTTTGGCTTGGAAATCTGAATTTATGGAATTTCACAACCTAAAGGCCTACAAACTCCAGTTACTCCAAGAGTCTTGTTATTTATGTGCTAATATAATTTATTTTAATGCATTTTACCTTATTTTTCCCTTTAGTGGGTTAGGCATTTATATTTTTAAGTTAGATAACCTGCTCTGAAGACGTACAAAGCTCCACGAGTCACAGGTTTAACTGACGTGGCCCAGTGGAAGCTGTATAATTGCATGTACAATACACATTGCCCAGCTGAACACTGTCCTGGGATCTACTCTGCCACGCTGGATTACAGCATCGCAGCAGCATGGGCCCTGATGCTGGTCTTTCCTGATCTCACATTTGTGCACCACAAAAAAACAGTCACGTCCACGTGTTCCATTTTTTGTGATTGGCGTTCACGACGCACAGACAGCGCCTAGTTGAAGAAAAATCTGTCCTCTATCATTAGTGCGAAACATGCAGTATCATAGTGGCTGTGCATTTTAACCGAGTTCCCAAGTTTGGATTCATTCTGCCAAATCAAGCTGACTGACTGCCAGCAGCTCCGTAGAAAACTGCAGGGTCTCAGCCGTTCAAGGCCTGGCTCGCTTTGATCTTCGGTGCTCGCTTGGCGAAAAGCAAAAGCCTAAGGTGATGCAGAGGCCAGATGCCAGTTGACCTCTCAGTGAGTGAACTCAACACTAATGGACAGGCGAGTGAGGCGGGACCATTCTAGCCCACCAACTTCCAGCAAGGACTAGTCGGTGTTTGGAAGTCAACGCTGTTCAAATTAATTAACTTAAAAAATAGCTTAGGTATTTTTGATGTTATCTCATAAATCTATTTAAATAGTTTTTTAAATTACCCTGATAAAAACAGTTTAAAAAAATACCCTGTAAAGACAGTTGAAAAGTCTTTGACAGTAGAGGGACTGGAACAACTCACAGCCTGCTTCACTTTGGGGAAGCCTCTTAGCTTGTTCACATTTTTACAGACAGCCAAAAGACAACAGGCAGCAAATGGGATGGGTCCACAACATCACATTCAACAGAATGATCTATGTGAGACAGCATAATGTGCACGGAGCCGTGATATATTAAAACTATGAGCGTTAGAGGATATGTTTTAGAATCTGTTTTGCACATGCATTTATGTGGTTTAACAGTTGGAATCCAGAGATACAACTGCTAATCACAATAAAGAGGCTATGACCATAAGTTATACTTGATAACTTTCTGGAGAAAGAGTCAGAATTAGACAGGGATTTTAAGTAACCACAGTGCTAACAAATTAGACACAAGTGTTGGCAGGTGTGATAGCATGCTGTCTCAAAGACTTATTACACTCTGCCAAGACAGTATAGCTCACCTGATGAGGTTACGAGATGCATCAGGATCCTGGGCAGTAACTGTGCCAATAATAGTCCCCACATCAACATCTTCATACACCTCCAGCATGTAAAAGGGTCTGCTGAACACTGGTGGCTCATTCACATCCTCAACTGTAATTCTAACTGTGGCCGTGTCTTTGTATGGACCCAGGTAGAGAAATCGAGCATCAAGGTGACTGTTCTGTGCTTCTACTTTCAAGGTGTAGCTTTTCTTGCTCTCATAGTCCAACATCTGAATTCAGAAGAACAAAGCCTTGATTAACGTGATGGAAAATAAATAAAATAAATGGAGAAACAGTACATGAGGTTAAGCTACTGAACACATATCCACCTTTCGCACGAGAATGATGCCTTCTTGCGAAGCCTCATCTGTGATGATGTCAAACATGTTTATCCCGTCACCATCAATGATGCGATAATTAACCTCTGCATTCTCCCCAATATCTGCATCAAATGCTTTGATTCTACCAACAGCCGCACCTTCTTGGGAAGACTCTTGAACACTCATTTGGTATACACCTGTAGAGATAAGGAAAGTCTTCAGCGGGTGTTGGACCTACTAGTGTGTAATAAGACTTCAGAACTTCTTTTATGAGCAAGGGCTTGACATGAAATAACTAACTTACTAGAAAAAAAACCCAATTTAATCAGATATAAAAGCAACTTGAGAATACAATGGAAGTTTGACAGTAGAAAACAACTGACCCTTTTAACTAAAATTCTAAAAACTCTTCAGATGGTCAACTTCTCTGACCCAGTAAGAAATATTAACCAAATGTGAGAAAATACATCTTGGAACAAAGGTTTTCTTACTCCACCAGATCTGAAGGATGTGCAGACCAAGCTTGGTTCATGCTGAACTCAAGCTGAACTTTATCTAAAGAAGCTAAGTTATCCTCTGGTTGACATCACGGTCACATTTATGCATCATTGCTCTACCTAGAAAGGTTTTTGATTATTCTGTCTGATTCTGCTGACTGATTTTAGTAAAAAAGTAGGTCTGAGCAGAAATGCAGTTATAAAATTGTGTATTTCTTTTCAAGATGTCAATTAATTCCAGTTATTTGGTTATTTTTCTGTCTTCCATTTATTTTTTATTAATAGTGTGAAACACAAATAATCGGAGAAGTCAATCACTTGTAGAAAGAAATAGCACTGAAAAGGGCAATTACCACCTTTGTTCAAGTTAGCATAACTGGCTACTAATAGAGAACATGATATCCACATATTATTTTATTTCATATTTTGAGCTCTTGAAAATACCAAATCAGATCATAAATGTGATAAGTACATGTGTACAGCATTAAATTTTGCTTACTTTGTGGAAATCTTGGAGGATTGTCATTGACATCAGTGAGTGTGATGTTCACAGATGTTGTCCCTGATAATCCCCCCATCTGGCCTCCCATATCCTTTGCCTGGATGATCACTTGATATTGTTCCTTTGCTTCTCTGTCCATGTTTGGTAAAGCTGTTCGAATAATACCTAGATAAACCCACAAAGACAAAAACAAATCAGTCTGAGCATCAGGGTATTAGTAGAGCAGCAAGCTTGCACCATATTCACGGCCAATTCCCAGCACGGTCAATCAATGAAGTCTGGCAGCATCTCACTTTGCCTTTAAAACTGCTAAGAATTCTTAATTACCCACAGCAGGACAGAACATCGCTAGGAAGGAGCTAAATGTCAAAAGTTTAGTTGGTAAATACGCACGATAGTATAAGAGCATAAGAAAATAGGACCAGGCATAGGCCATTTTGTCCTTCAAGCCGTTTCCTTGAATTTTCAAAAATAACTTATTTATCTATCTACCTGACTCGCAATTTATTTGTTTACTTGCATACACCACGGAATAAGCCCTTTTGGTCCTTAAAGTCGCACAGCCCAGCAATCCCCTGATTTAACCTAATCACGGGATAATTTACAATGACCAGTTAGCTTACCAACCGATACGTCTTTGGACAGTGGGAGGAAACTGGAGCACCCGGAGGAAACCCACACGGTCACAGGAAGAACGTACAAACTCCTTACAGGCAGCGGCAGGTAATGACCTTGGGTTGCTGATACTGTAAAGCATCGTGCTAAGCACTACGCTCCCCTGCCTTTCAATCTCTTTAAATACTCCTGTGATCTAGCCATGAAATCAACCTGGTATGGAACTCGATGGAGGGATGTCAGCTTTGACAATAACATGCATACTAGTTGATCTTGCTCAGGATATAGCGATTGATTTTAGGTGGGGAAGAGGGAAAGAAAACTAACTAAAGACGCTATTCCACATTTTTAAGAATTTATAATTAATAGAACATAGCCATTACTGGTATTGTTATTAATGATCACTCACTTCCAGGATTTTGAGGTGTACATGGAATAGCATCTTTAGCTGATTTTCTCTCTGTCTTCCTCACCAATTATAAATTGTTCTATTCCTCAACCATCCAATTGCACTCTTGAAATCTTCTTCTCATACATTCCCCTCTGCCTACAAAACATTTCTATTTTTCTAGAGTTGTCCAGTTGGCCAACCCCTCTCATCTCTCACCTTCCTCACTGCTCCACTCCTTAGATGTGACTTGGTATCAAAGGCTACCTGTTTACAAGGAAGCTCTTGATCTATTTGGTGATATGCAGGAACGATGAGACCAAATGTAAGTTAGGCTTCTCCCTTCCATTTGGCAAGACCTTAGGAAGCAGTTTTGATTTGGCTACCTCAACAAATAGATCTGCCTCACAAGGAAAGGCTACTTGGCTTGTAAAGATTATTTAGAATCTGCATGGAGATGACTGGAATATTCCAGGAATCATGGCACCTTTCTGTGTAAAGAGATCAGAGGTCTAATTTAAAACAGTATTTTGCTTTGAATGTTTTCTACTGGCTCATGATCATCCTAAAGACATACACAAATAGAAATATTATTTATTTCTAACAACAGTGACCTCTATTTCTCCCCCTTCTGAATACTTCTTTCGGCATAACAAGCATCATATAAAAATTCTGACAAGCTTTATAGATGGGTGTATTTTTATATGAAAAATTATCAGAGTTTAGGATATTTCTCATCATTTTTAATGAAGCGATGATTTGATTTCTCTATCCCCGCTTGCATTAGTAAGTCTAATAAGGCAATTTGACTAAGAGCAACTGTCATTTTTAATACGTTCTCAATTTTATGATTGCACGACTCCTTTAATGCTCACCGTTTCATGCATTTACATGGCAGCTTTGCTGCATGATTGAAACACTGGGTTGCACCATAACTGTACTGGACAAACATCAAGAAATAGCTTTGCTTTTGAACAAGTGTGCATTAGACTAGCTTATATTGGGTAAACAATTATATAACCAACTTATGCAGATGGTTGGACATCTTCTCGGGAAAAGTGCTGCTTCTCGCTATGTCTGTAGCCAGTTTCAGGTACTCTAGTCGTATAAGGCCCTGGTGAGATATTAGAGTTCCTCCAATGCTGGACTCCTGCCTACCAGAGCAGTGCACTACCAACACCTTCAATTCAGCTGGCTAAGTTCTGAAACTCCCTCCCTACTTCCCTTTGTTTTTAAGTCTTCTCACCTTCCTTAAGATGCTTCTTAAACATCTTTGACAGATGAACCATGTGGTCACCTCTTTAATACATCTTCATGGTTTGGTGTCAGTCTTCAATAATGCTAGTGTAAAGTAACAACATGTCCTCCTTTCTGATCATTAATACAGGTGTATACAAAAGATGCGTGTTTAGCTCACTGCTCTATTCTCTTGACACCCATTACTGTGTGGCTAAGCATAGCTGTAATACCGTTATAAATTTGCAGACAACACAACCAGTTTGATTGGCACATTTGTAGATGGTACTGGGTCCTGAAGTGTCAACTGCTCATTGCTCTCCATAGATGCCACCCGACCAGCTGAGTCCCTCCAGCACTTTGTATGTATTGTTCAAGATTTTCAGCAACAGCAGAATCTCCTGTGTTTATGACACAATGGTTGTTGGCTGAGTCATGGGTGGTGATGAATCGGAACACAGGATTGTCTGGTTGATTGGTGCTGTAGTTACAACTTCAAACTTAATGTCAACAAATCCAAGGAGGTCAGCATTGAAGGGGGAGGCAGAAACAACTACGAGTTCCCGGGCGTTAGCATCCTAGATGACCTGTGCTGGGCCCAGCAGATAAATGCAATCATGAAGCAGATGTACCACTGCTTCTACTTTCTTCAAAATCCAAAGAGATTTGGCAAGTCTTCAAACACACTCACAAACTTCTACAGCTTCACTGTTGGAGGTATCCTGATCGATTGCATCTTGGCCTGATACGGCAATTTCATTGTACAGGAACAGAAGAGGCTGCAGAGAGTAGTGAACACAGCCCAGTCCATCACAGATGCACAGCAGTCCTCTCCACCACCAACAGAATCTACAGGGGGGAGCTGCCACAAGAAAGCTACATCTATCATCAAAGATCTCCACTGTCTAGGTTATACCCTCTTCTTGCTGCTACATTCAGGCATGAGTTACCGAAGCCTGAAATCCCACACCAACAGGTTCAGGAACAGCTTCTCCCCTGCAACCATCTGATTCTTGTACAGATCTTCTTCTTCTTAAGCCCATCACTTCTACTGGGGCATAGTAACGCACCAGAGTCCTTAGGCGTGGGGCCATTCTTTCACGTTGTTTCCAGGCGTACCCCATCTTCTTGGTGTATCCTTCCTCTCCCACAAGTGAGGCCTCTGGAGCTTCTGGTGGCTTTTTTGCAGCTCTGCGTTTTTATGGGACAGGGTTGCCAGACCTATGTCTAAACCTCCTCCTTCTGCAGCTGGGTGTGGGACCATCCATGGTGGAGTTCTTGTACAGACTTGCAGAACTCTAAACATACCTCAGCAATGGAAAACTACAGATCATCTCTTGCACTACTATGGACTGGGCTCTGACACTACCCTTTTTTCCTCTTTCTCTCTTCACTATCTAATATAATTATTGTGTATGTAATTGTAATTACAGGAAGGACATTAGTAAGGTTGAAAGAGTGCAGAGAAGGTTTACAAGGATGTTGCTGGGACTTGAGAAACTGAGTTACAGAGAAAGGTTGAATAGGTTAGGACTTTATTCCCTGAGAAGAATGAGGGGAGATTTGATAGAGGTGTATAAAATTATGATGGGTATAGATAGAGTGAATGCAAGCAGGCTTTTTCCACTGAGGCTGGGGGTAGAAAAAAACTAGAGGACACGGGTTAAGGGTGAAGGGGGAAAAGTTTAAAGGGTACGTTGGGGGGGCTTCTTCACACAGAGAGTGGTGGGAGTGTGGAATGAGCTGCCAGATGAAGTTGTAAATGCGGGCTCACTTTTAACATTTAAGAAAAACTTCGACAGGTACATGGATGAGAGGTGTATGGAGGGATATGGCCCAGGTGCAGGTCAGTGGGACTAGGCAGAAAAATGGTTCGGCACAGCCAAGAAGAGCCAAAAGGCCTGTTTCTGTGCTGTAATGTTCAATGGTTCTATGGTTATTAATTATACTGAAAGTATATATTTATATTTTGTGTTTGTCTGTACCTATGTGCCTTTAATACTGCTGCAAGTAAGTTTTTCATTGTACCTGTACTTCAACTTCCTTGGACACATGACAATAAATTCAACTTGACTGGAAGTGGATTACTCTGATTTACTGCATTGTAAATGTAACTTGTAATATTGCAATAGCGCATGACAAATGTTATGTGTCAACGCACTTTAAATTAACCTAAAAGAGTTGCAAAGTTGCAAAATGGTTTATGTTCAAACACAAGGAAATCTGCAGATGCTGGAAATTCAAACAACAGCACACACAAAATGCTGGTGGAACACAGCAGGCCAGGCAGCATCTATAGAAGAAGCACTGTCGACGTTTCGGGCCAAGACCCTTCTCGGCCCGAAACATCGACACTGTTTCTCCTATAGGTGCTGCCTGGCCTGCTGTGTTCCACCAGCATTTTGTGTGTGTTGTTGTTTGAAATGGTTTATGTTGTTATTATAATCAACTTTACAGCTAATAATGCTTCATGAAATCAGATGAACATATGGTTGCATGGTTTTCACTTCACATGGAATACATTTAAACAAAACATTAAAATATTTTGATTTTATCAAGTTAGGATATTGCATTTTAATCTTGTCACACATGCATTCCAGTGAATTTTAACACAAATCAAATTTGCTACCCAATATACCACAGCTATAAAATAATTGTGGGCTGAGAGGAGAATGCTGCAGGGCTTGAGGTCGATGTACTGTACATTTGCAAGAGTTCAGAAGAAAGAAAGCTGATATCCTTGAAGCATACATCTCTTTGAAGAAGCTTAGCAGGAATAGTATGGATTTGACGTTGTCTCTTTCTGGTGAGTCTAAACCTGGGGTTGACAGTCTCAAATTAAAGAGTAAGTCATTCTGGTCAGAAATTAGAAGAAATTACTTCACTCAGATGGCTCCAACATTTTGGCATTCTCTATCCAGTAGATCTGTGGGGGCTTGGTTTCTGAGCACAACCAAAAGGGAGATAGATAACTTCTGGTTATTAATGGAACCAGGAGCGGTGGAAAGTGACATGGAGGTAAATTTCAAACACAGTAAAATCTGCAGATGCTGGAAATCCACGTGTAACACCCGGAAAGAGGTTTCATTGTTAACGTAATGGTCTTCCTGTAGAAGCAGTGCTTGGGTTGTGGTTAGAGATGATAGATGCTTTGGAATGTGAGCCATCCAATCAGGTGAGTGTTTTTTTTTGTGTGTGTCTGACACCAGTGTGAACTGGGGGTTTTGTTGGTCAGGACATAAAGGGAGAAGACGCTGAAGAGAACTGGTTATAAGATTCGACCTGGTGGGGGACTGTGATTCGATGGAGCAAGGTGCAGAGCTCTACTGAGAAGTGGCAAGTATGACTTTTGGAAGAGTTGAGCTCCAAGTTGTGTACATTTAACTGTTTAATTATAATGGGCTCTTTTTGTTTTATTCTTTCTTTACTAACCCTTTAGTTAAGTTAAAATTCATAAATATAATCCCTTTAATCATATGCAGTGTGCTGCCTGGTATCTCCTGGCACTGAGTTATAACAGGGTAGCGTAGCATCCACACAAACCAGGGTTCGGGTTGGGTGAGCGGTCCCAATGTCACGGATTTGACAGGATCAAAGTTTGTATTCCCGAGATTTGCGCAGCCCAAGGAAACTGGGGTTTTCACAAGCAGCACTCACAAATTCAGCACTCGAATCAGTCCTGATGAAGGGTCTCAGCCTGAAATATCAACTGTTTACTCTTTTCTGCAGATGTTGCCTGGCCTGCTGAGTTCCTCCAGTATTTTGTGTAAAGTTAAATCTTATTAAATGTTAGAACAAGCACAAGGAGGCAATCAGGCTACCTTGGTCTCAGTTACTCGTAAACTAACGGTCAAATGCAGTTGATTGGACTGGGTACTTTAGACTTAAGCCCAGTTATCTATGTAGAGTTAGTACTGAGTTATCATCTTAGGTTTCGATTTTTGGTATATATTACTTAATAAGGCCTTGCACTGTTATTAGTGCTCATATGGAAAATGCAGTCTTCAGCACTGTGGAAAATACTCACATCTCTTTGTGACTAACACTTGCTGAAGCGAATGGTGTCTGAAGCTGCAAAGTAGCTCATCTAAATACAACCTAAATCACCTCGAGCAATCACATTACAGCTCTATAAATGCACCATTTCTCTGCCCATTTTAGACTAATCCAATGTATTTTTTTTGCATAAAATCCCATTAGTATTGGAACAGTTCAAGCTGTAGAATTAATGAAAGATTAGAACAGCAAAAAGAGGCATTCCAGCTTTGTATTACAGAGATTCATATATATTATATTCTCAGCCATGTAACACTCTTAATACTTGAGAGGTAATACCAGTTACAAAGATCACGTACACCTTGTGAGCTCCGACTTTTCAAATATGTAGTGTATGTGGTGTAACGGGTGACATTAGAGTTGATATATCTGCCAAGAAGGCAGGGCCATTTGTGCAGAAGCCATTTGTCTTATATATCCAGCTGAAATTCCTAACAGCTTCTTTCATCATCAAAATAGCTTGTCCTTTTTTTCAGAAGCCATCATTTCCATCATAACTGCAAAATTTCCTCCTCCTAAGGGAATAAAAATCCTTTCACATCAATGCAAACTCTCTCCTTAGCTGTATGGAAATGAAGTATTTAGCCCTGTATATGTTGTGACCTCAGCCTAAATTATTAAGAAAATAACTCAGGAAGGAAAAGTCTCTGACCTGTGTCTGACTCAACGGAAAAATAGGGCTGGCCTTGTAAAATACTGTAGACCACCCTGGCACTGTATCCGTAAGTGGGGTCATCAGCATCCGTAGCTATGACTTGAATTACAGATGTACCTGTAAAAAAAAAACAAATCACAAAACATTTCAGCAAGTCTTACTCCAATAAATTCCATTAATATTAATCTAAACTTTCAAACGCTTGCTTTCTGAGTGTTGTTGATAACTATAAGCATTTATATAATTTAATGGACAGTGTGGACAATGTTGGAAACTGTAAACATTTTAAGTTAGCTTTCTTTATCAAGCACTATGGAGATGGGAAGATCTGGGGAAAGTGGACGAGCAGACTGCAGGAGATTTATCTCTGTTAAATGCTATTAAACATGCATGAGAGTGCCAGCTGCTTGCTGAACTCACACTGCAGTTCTTCAATGAAAACACAAGTGAAGGTGGGTGACTCTGACATACAGAACATAGAATCTTACAGCACAGTAGACACTTTGGCCCACGATGTTGTCCCAACCTTTTAACCCACTCCAAGATTAATCTAACCCATCCATCTATTTTTTTTATTATTAATGTGCCTATCTGAGAATTTCTTAAATGCCCCTAATGGATCTGCCTCTAGCACCACCCCTGGCAGGGGCATTCCATTCTACTCCTTGTGTAAAGAACCTCCCTCTAACATGCTCACTATACTTTCTTCCAATCACCTTAGAATTATGTCCCTCTGTATACACAGTACACTAAGTGCACTGGAGTACATTAATTGTTTGATATTGTATATACTTAGAACACTTGACTAAAGACAAACTTTTTCCTTTCTTTAATCTAACCATTTCTGGTATTGCAACTTTTTTTTTACCACTTTGGTACCTTTCATAAATGATTTTTGTTATTTTACAGATTAAAGAATAAAAGAATTCGGTTAATTATGAACAAACTCTTATCGGGCTTCCAGCCTGGTACAGATATCAATTTTAACTGACATTTTGATGACAAACTCTGCCACCTTCATCAGGGATGATGCCTGACCATGTCTAGTCTGGTGGTATTTATACCCCTGTAGTCCATCCCTCCTGATTAGATAGTCCTTATCTAACCAGATTTCCTCTGTCCTTCCTTGTTTAAAGTCGAATTCCAGTTCTTACTTAGAATGAGATCTTTGTCTTTGTTAAAATTCTTTGCCTGAAGTTTTATTTCAGTGGCTTCCTTCACCAGGTGGTCCCAAAAGGCATTGGTTTGGCACAGTAGTTTTCTGCCGTCAAAGTCAATCCTATGGCCATTGCGAATACAATGTTCTGCTACCACTGATTTCTTTAGGTAATCCAGACTGATACACCTCCTGTGCTCCTTGATGCGGGTTTCCACCGTGCGTCCCGTCTGGCCTGTATACACTGTTCTGCATTCACAGGGAATCCTGTGAACGCCAGCCACCCTGAGTCGCAGGTCATCTTTGACACACGTACGCTGTGATTTGAGCTCCCTCATGGGTTTGTGGATGGTATCAATCCACTATTTCTTCAGGATCCTGGTGATCCTTCCAGAAACTGTGTAAGTCCTGTTCCCAGTCATTCTAATATGACAGAAACCAAACGGTAGTCTTGGACATAGTGTCTATCAGAAACCCACTCACAAGGATTTATATCTCAACAATAACAGCCACCATCATGCTTCCCAACATAAAGCAGTTCTCTCTTCTTTGATTAACCATGCAAAAACTATTTTGAACCCAGAGAGTCTCCACGAGGAAATAAGACAATGATGCACGACTTTCCTACAGAATGGCTACAAGGTGAAGGAAATCAATCAGGGGGCTGACAGAAAAACCAGGAAACATAACAACAAGGAGGAATGTCACTACCACCTTATATATTCAAGGTTTCTGGAAGGATCGCCAGGATCCTGAAGGAATACCAGAAGAATACCAGTCGCAAACCCGTAAGGAAGCTCAGTCAGAGCTTACGCAGATGTCGTGGGACTCAGGACGGCCGGCATTTACAGGATCCCTGTGAATGCAGAGCAATGTTTATGAAACCTGTATCAAAGAGCACAGTTGGTGTATCCATATGGGTTACCTGCAGAAACTGGTGGTAGCAGAACATTGCATTCACAATGGCCATAGGATTGACTTCAATGGCACATACATCATATACGCCAGGAAAGCACTAGATCTTTTTCACAATAGCTTCATTATTCATATTTCAGAACTGATTTACACTCCGATATCTCAAACCAATAATACCTATATATGATGAAATATTTGCATAGTTCTCTCTGGAATATACAGAAGAATTCAAGGAATGGAATGACTTTCAACATGCAGAACTCATTCTGGCAACTAAATGTACATCTGTCTGCAAACTCCAACAAATGCCATGTTTGAAGTTCTCTATGCTGTCTTTCTTGCACTCCCAGTTAAGATCAAGTCAAGTCAAGTCAAGTCAACTTTTATTGTCATTTCGACCATAACTGCTGGTACAGTGCATAGTAAAAATGAGATGTTTTTCAGGACCATGGTGTTACATGACACAGTACAAAAAACTAGACTGAACTACGTAATAAAAAAAAATAACACAGAGAAAGCTACACTAGACTACAGACCTCAGTGCACAGATCAGTGCAGGCATTACAATAAATAATAAACAGGACAGTAGGGCAAGGTGTCAGTCCAGGCTTCGGGTATTGAGGAGTCAGATAGGTTGGGGGAAGAAACTGTTACATAGTCCGGTCATGAGAGCCCGAATGCTTCGGAGCCTTTTCCCAGACGGCAGGAGGGAGAAGAGATTGTATGAGGGGTGCATGGGGTCCTTCATAATGCTGTTTCCTTTGCAGATGCAGCATGTAGTGTAAATGTCCATGATGGCAGGAAGAGAGACCCCGATGAGCTTCTCAGCTGACCTCACTATCCGCTGCAGGGTCTTGCGATCCGAGATGGCGCAATTTCCAAACCAGGCAGTGATGTAGTTGCTCAGGATGCTCTCAATACAACCCCTGTAGAATGTGATGAGGATGGGGGGGGGTGGGAGATGGACTTTCCTTAGCCTTCGCAAAAAGTAGAGACGCTGCTGGGCTTTCTTTGCTATTGAGCTGGTGTTGAGAGACCAGATGAGATTCTCCGTCAGGTGAACACCAAGAAATTTGGTGCTCTTTACGATCTCTACCGAGGAGCCGTTGATATTCAGCGGGGAGTGGTCGCTCCGTGCCCTCCTGAAGTCACAACCATCTCTTTTGTTTTGTTCACATTAAGAGACAGGTTGCTGGCTCTGCACCTCCTCTCTGTAAGCTGACTCATCGTTCTTGCTGATGAGACCCACCACGGTCGTGTCATCAGCGAACTTGATGATATGGTTCGAGCTGTGTGTTGCAGCACAGTCGTGGGTCAGCAGAGTGAACAGCAGTGGACTGAGCATGCAACCCTGGGGAGCCCCCGTGCTCAGTGTGATGGTGTTGGAGATGCTGCTCCCAATCTGGACTAACTGAGGTCTCCCAGTCAGGAAGTCTAGGATCCAGTTGCAGAGGGAGGTGTTCAGGCCCAGTAGGCTCAGCTTTCCAATCAGTTTCTGAGGGATGATTGTGTTGAATGCTGAACTGAAGTCTATGAACAGCATCCGAACATATGTGTCTTTTTTGTCCAGGTGGGTTAGGGCCAGGTGGAGGGTGGTGGCAACGGCGTCATCTGTTGAGCGGTTGGGACGGTACGCAAACTGCAGGGGGTCCAGTGAGGGGGGCAGTAGGGTCTTGATATGCCTCATGACGAGCCTCTCGAAACACTTCATGATGATGGATGTAAGTGCAATGGGACGGTAGTCATTTAGGCAGGACACTGAAGACTTCTTCGGCACGGGGATGATGGTGGCAGCCTTGAAGCACGTTGGAATAGTGGCACTGCTCAGGGAGATGTTGAAGATGTCAGTGGGAACATCTGCTAGCTGGTCTGCACATCCTCTGAGCACTCTACCAGGGATGTTGTCTGGTCCAGCAGCCTTCCGTGGGTTGACCCTGCACAGGGTTCTTCTCACATCGGCCATGGTGAGACACAGCGCCTGGTCATTCGTAGGAGGGGTGGACTTCCTCACCACCGCGTCATTTTCCACCTCAAACTGGGCGTAGAAGTTATTTAGCACATTTGGGAGGGAGGCATCACCTGCACAGTCAGGTGATGTTGTCCTGTAATTGGTGATGTCCTGGATGCCCTTCCACAAGCACCGCGTGTCGCCGCTGTCCTGGAAGTGACTGTGGATTAGCTGGGCATGTGCACGCTTTGCCCCTCTGATGGCTCGGGACAGATTGGCCCTTGCTGTTGTTAGGGCTGCCTTGTCGCCTGCTCTGAAGGCGGAGTTGCGGGACCTCAGCAGCACACGCACCTCTGCGGTCATCCCTGGCTTCTGGTTGGCACGTTTAGTGATGGTCTTGGACAGAGTAACATCATCAATGCACTTGCTGATGTAGCTGGTCACTGATGCTGTGTACTCCTCTAAGTTGGTAGAGTCGCCATCGGTTGCAGCCTCCCTGAACATGTGCCAGTCAGTGTGCTCAAAGCAGTCTTGAAGAGCAGAGATGGCTCCTGCTGGCCAGGTTTTCACCTGCTTCTGAACTGGTCTGGAGCGCCTGGCGAGCGGTCTGTATGCTGGGATTAGCATAACAGAGATGTGGTCTGAGTATCCGAGGTGGGGGTGGGGCTCTGCCCGGTATGCATCGGGGATGTTTCTGTAAACCAGGTCCAACACATTCTCCCCCCTCGTTGCAAAGTCCACATACTGATGGAATTTGGGGAGCACTGACTTAAGGTTCGCGTGGTTAAAATCACCGGCGACAATAAATAGACCATCAGGGTGTGTGTTCTGCAGTTCGCTAATAGCCCCGTACAGCTCACAGAGCGCCCCCTTAGCTGGGGAGGGGGGGGGGGGAGAAGATGAACTTTTATTGACCTAAAATGTTAACTCGGTTTCTTTCTCCTTAGATGCTGCCTGAGTTGTTGAACATTTCCAGCACCTGCAATCAGTCAAGTTTATTGTCATTTAGCTACATCCATGTACACGATCAAATGAGCCTCTTCTCTGAACCAGGGTGTAAAGCACTGTAGCACACATAACACACAGTAACTTATGAAAGCAAGGATGAAATCTACAGATGGGCTGCACACAAATATACAAACTAAAGTGCATAAATGGAATACTGTAAGGTACAGAACATATTAACCAGTGACAGTTTGAATGTGATGCGGCGGGGAGTTCAGAAGCCTAATGGCCTGAGGGAAGAAACTTTTTCCCATCCTGACTGTTTTTGTTTTTATGCATTGGAGTCTCCTGTCTGATAGTTGAAATTTAAAAAGCTTCTTAAAAAGTTCTTATATCAGTGATATTTTAAAAGTCAATTCATAATAGTTACAATGGTTTGTAAACTTATCAATTTTAGTCTTTTATATTTTAAATTATTGTCATAATAACGAACTTCCTTTCTAAACTTTACTAAATGTCTCTGACCATCAGAGGGCCCATGGAGAGTGCCTTAGCTCCTAATACCTGCAGCTCAGGCACTTTCACCAGCCTGCTAAGCTTTTGCAGAAACTTGTTACAATGCCCTCCACACAATGTGAAGGGCAGCACCATGCAAATATTTAACTCAGTCATTCAGTGGCAACCACAAGCAATGGATCCGCACCAGGGTACACTGTTCCGGGGGATGCTTCATGCGGTTCACGAACCATGGCTTGTGAACAAGTTCTTCTTAGGACATAGTTCATCAAACGGTACACAAACTCGAGGAAGTCAGCAGATGCTGGAAGTCCCGGTAAGACACACAAAATGCTGAAGGAACTCAGCAGGCCAGGCAGCGTCGATGGAAAAGAGTAAACAGTAAGCAACAGGTGCTGATGAAGGGTCGCGGCCTGAAATGTTGACTCTTTACTCTTCCACGGATGCTGCTTGGCCTGCTGAGTTCCTCTAGTGTTTTGTGTGTGTTGATAAAACAATACAGCACAGGCCCTTCAGCCCATGGTGTTAAAATGACCTTTTAACCTACTCCAAGATTAATCTAATCTCCCCTCCTACAGAGCCATGCATGTTTCTTTCATCTATGTGCCCATCTACCAGTCTCTTAAATGTCCCCTTAACTGTGCCTCTTATCATCTTATCCACCTATTTCGTCACCTCTCATCCTCCTTTGCTCCAAAGAGAAAAGCCCCAGCTCACTTACCATTTCCTCATAAGTCACCCTCTCTAATCCAGGCAGCACCTAAATCTCCTCCATAGCCTCTATAAAGCTCTCACATCCCTCTATTTTGACCGAACTCTGCTGGATTTCAGATGCAACTGCAGAAGCCATTATCATTACAATGCTTTATCTTTAGGTTAATATTCCTGCTGCTGTGGTGAGTTTCAATGTGGTTAAAATTGTCCATAAGACACAGAAGCAGAATTAGGTCGTTTGGCCCACTGAGTCTCCTCCACCATTCCATTATTATTGATCTCAAACCCATTAATCTATTTAGAGACACAGTACAGAATCGGCCTTTCCAGCCCAAAGAGCCAAGCCTCCCAGCAACCCACCTATTTTACACTAGCTCATTCACAGTTCAATTTACAATGACTTTTTAACTCACTAACCGGTTATGTCTTTGAACTCCAAAATCTGATATTGTGAGCTGTAACAGCTTTGCGCTAACTGCTACACCACCTCTCCTATCTTCTCCCCATAACCGTTGATAACCCTACTCATCAAGAATCTGCCAACCTCTGGATTAAATATATCAATGATTTGGCCTCCTAAGTCACTTGTGGCAATAAATTCCACAGATTCACCACCCACTAACTAAAGAAATTCTTCCTCGTCTTTGTTCTAAAGTTACATTCTTCTATTCTGAGGCTGTGCCCTCAGGTCCTGGATACCCTCATGAAAGGAAACATCCTCTGCACATCCACTCTATCTAGGCCTTTCAATATTGAATAAGTTTCAATGAGATTCCCCTCCAACCCACTCCTCTGAACTCCAGCAAGTACAGACCCAGTCACTCCTCATACATTAACCCTTTCATCCCCAGGAACATTCCTGTGAACCTCTTCTGGACTCTCTCCAGTGCCAGCACAACCTTTCTTAGATAAGGGGCCCGAAACTGCTCACAATACTCCGAGTGCAATCCGATCAATGCCTTATACAGGCTCAGCAACTCAGTGGAATTGTACCAGCAGGAAATGATGTGGCTGTTGTCAGGGTTCTATGGGTATACTATCATAATCTCAGAGTTTTTGCTTGTACAGGGAGTGACAGCTCTTTAGCAAAGATGGAAAGTGGGCAGTTGAGAATTGATAGCCAGCTTTACTTCCCACTGACTTCTTACTGAAAGCAAATCAGTCTGGTTATTGAATATACACTCAGTTTCAAAATGAGCTATCTAGATTCATGAGCAGAAATCAAACAAGGAGGATGCATTGAACAGCTCAAACTCATGTGCAATGACAGCTAATAACTTATCAATTTGTAATCTGCTCCACTAGTAGCCAGTATGGAGAGGCTCTTTAACGACAGTACAACATGGTTCAGTGATTGCTTTCAATTCAATTTGGCTCAGAACCACCCTCATTCCCACGCTTCTTGTGATGATTCACGTCTCTCTCTGCACCTAAGGTCAGAGCTTATGCATGTCCCATTTGCTTTTGATTTGCCTGGAATGCATATTAATAGCTCTATCTTTTCTCTTAATGATCCCTTTTTTGTCTGAATGATCTGCAGATGGATGCTGTTTGATTTCTTGATGGAGTTTATCCAGCTCAATTAATGCTTTGAAACAGACAATAAAAGACACCCCAAAAATACCAGAATTGAGTGGTCACATTAGATCCACCTCAGCTTTAACAGGTAAGTATTTCCAGAAGATTATGCTTCCTTCTCTATTGCTGCAAAAGCTTGTTTTGCTTTTAATCCATACAGTAGCAGAGGAGTTAGCATAATGCTTTGTACATCAGCAACAGGGTTCAATTCCCGCCACTGTCTTTAAGGAGTTTGTCCGTTCTCCCCATGACCACCTGGGATTCCTCTGGGTGCTTCAGTTTCCTCTCACATTCCAACGATATACGGGTTAGTTAGCAAGTGGTGGGCACGCTATGCTGGTGATGGAACAGCGGCGACATGTGCGGGCTGCCTCCAGCACATCTCGGACTGTGTAGGTCGTTGACACTAGCAACGCATTTCACTCTATGTTCCGATTTACATGTGACAAATAAAGCTAATCATTATCTTTGTGAATAATGGACAACTCACCAGGTGTATGAATCAAATGTCTCTCTCCGATGAAACTATAAATTATTTTATTTACAGTTCTACTTCGAAACAGAGATTTGATAAACTTCTAAGTAAATTAAAAAGTTTAGCAAATACAGTACAAATTCTGTATTAGCTAACAATACGTATGCATATTCTATTCCAGTACATCCATTATTTAAATTGTAGGGACACCTTGAAATAAATAAGTAATTACTAACTTCAACAAAGTTATAACTATGTGAAAAATAAATTCCAATCCGTTTCTTCCAAAGGATTCAAAACTACACATGACCTAGTCTTTTGAATATTTTTACGCTGAAAGATCTTCACTTTTCTGCAATTATGTATGTTCTGCTTAAATTTTATCTTAGAGCAATAAAAAGACAGAAAACAAACTGCTGCTTATTAATAAATTATCCTTTTTTTTAGAGAAAAACTTTTCTTCCTCTTCACTTTGGCTTTATTCTAGATAAAAATCATCATCGGCCATTCAGCTGAAATTGATTCAGTGGCAGCGAAGAGTTCAACTGAATGAGGTCTTCAGACAGGAATACATCAACAAGCAGAAAAGGAGTGGCAGTGAATTGAAAGCCTATTATGCACCCTGCACTATTTTCCTACCCATTGACTTCAATGAACAGGAAAATTGTCCCTAGGAGTGCACAGCTAGACAAAGTGAGATGTGTATAAACAAAAGTAAGAAACGTTGATTCTCATGTGGCTTTGCTGACATCAGATTACACCAACACTCCTCACAGAAAATGAAGAATTTTTCAAGTTAGTCCTTGTTGTAAATTAATAATACACAGTAGCAAACTTGTGCACACCTTCTTCCCTTCTCTTGTGCTTGAGGATGATGTTTAGTTCTTCTCTAATTCTATGGGTTTCTTCATCTGCATTTGTCCTCCATGCATCTCTGTTGTGAAGATTGATTTATGCAGTGCCTTATGAATGCACTCTCTTCATTTAATTGTCAAAGATTCCCTCTTTCTTCTAAGCAATGTTCTACGAGTCTTGAATCTCTCCTTTCCCTTAATAATCTTTTGATGTGACTGATGAGAGTACTGAGTGCTGTTTCAGGGGTATGGGGTGGAGATCTGATGTCAAACACTTGGATGACATACTGGTCCAGTGTACCTGTGCATGGCCAGCACCTCAGTGATGGGGTTGTTAGTCCAGGATAGGATACTAATATTGGTTTACTTATCTTTCAACCCTCCAGTCAGTTTAGAGGGCTTTGCTGAAACAGTGTTGGTAATGTGTCCACAGGGCTTTGAAATGCCCGTGGCAGACTCTCCATGGTAATGAAGGGTACTGGAGGGGGTGGGAGGGGAGCTCTGGTGACTGTGATCTTGGTGCAGGGTTTGAGAACCATTTCCCTGGCTGGTTAGTATTGATGCACGGGTGGTGATGATAAGCTTTTCTCATGAGGGTCCCACCTTTGCTGGGTAATGGTGCTCAAGTTATGGCAAGTGATCACAGATCGATTATTAGCGGACAATATTGTGGGATGTGGCAAGGGCTGAAGGCCTTTGTCTTCCAGATGCTGAGTGCACAGCTCATCCTCCTATAAGTTTCAATCAAGCCCAAAGGCCGACTGAAAATCTGGAAGTCAAGGCCTGGTGAGAAATCGGAAGTCCAATGTCTGTGGAGGAAGGAGGCCCTGTCCTGGTGTTGGAGGACTCCATGTGTGTCGGAGTGAGTGGTGGGTGGGTGAATGGGAGGGAGGAAAAGGGCTGGTTTTACTGTTGTTGTTTTGTTGCATTGTTCTGTTGAACATTGTGGGCATGCTATATCAGCACCAGAATGTGTGGCAACACTTGCGAACTGTCTCTAACACATCCTTAAGTTGTGTTGGTTGTTAACGCAAAATGACACATTTCGCTGTATGTTTCAATGTACATGTGATAGATAAATGTATCGGAATGTCAACAATGACCTAAAACACAACTTCTGACTTCTTCAACACAGACTTCACCTGCATACTATAAACCAGTGTCTGAGATTGAGGAATCTTGGTTCTGGAGTGGAAATGGATAAAAGCTGAACAATTCCCTTACAGTCACTGATGAGAAGCTTCTGGTGTTGAGTTTCAAAATGATGGCATAGAAGGCCAAGAGGGTTGGTATGATGATACAGTTTCATTTCACTCCGGTCTCTGGTTGGGTCAATGATGCATTTACTGGCTAGGATCACCAACTTCATGTCATGTTGCTGCAGAAGTCAAATGGCTATTAATTTCTGAAGAGAACCAAATTTAAGAAAGATTCTCCATAATTGCTTACAGGTGAAAAAGTTGAATTTTATAGTGAAGTCATAAATACCATATTAGTACTAATATCTACATTGGTCTTGTGGCCATAAAGGAATCAGAATATGGAAAAAACTCTCAATACCCACATAAGGCAACCTCCGTCAAGAGCAAGTTCATCCCGGCGCTGGTAATAATGGGGGAACTTGGAATTCTGCTGCATACTACAGCCATTTTGTGTTGTAATGTAGATCTGTTAAAGTGTGGGCTCTTTTCTGGATCATCTCTGCCATAATATAGAGGCTTTTGATTTGCATTAGTGAGAACATGTCAAGAGGACTGTCCTCTTTCATAAGTGTTTCAAATTTTCCTTTCCCAAGAGTAAATGGCACAATCCGTCTGCGTTTCCATAATTGGTTGTAATCAATCTTGTAATTATGTCTTCCAAGAAACAGAGCCCATGTCTGCACTCATGCTACTGGTGTTAGAGGAAAACCCTTCTGGAGATTGAAAATGGACAATAGTGATTGATGATCAGTAACAAGGGTAAATGTTCTCCCACACAAGTACTGGTTGAAAGGTTTTACACCCCAAACCAGACTCAAAACCTCTCTGTCAAGCTGCATGTACTTTTTCTCTACAGCTGTAAGGGAATATGATGCAAAAACTGTGGGGCGTTCGCTTCCATCACTCTTAACATGTGACATGACTGCACCTACACCACAAGGTGAGGTGTCCCAGGCAAGCTTCACTAGACAGTGTGGATCATAATGTGTGAGCACAGTATTGGATGTCACCACTTCCTTTATCTTTGGGAAAGCTATCTCACACTGCTTTGTCCATTGCTATTTCCTCCCGACCTGCAGTAATGAGTTCAAGGGGCGGAACACAGAAGCCACATTTAGCAGGAACCTGTTAAAGTAATTGACAAATCCTAAAAAAGGACTCCAACAGTACCACGTCCTTTGCTGGAATATTCTCAGCACACTTCTGTAATTATTGTGTGTCAGTAGTGTGACCATCGTAAATGATGCTTTGTTTAAAGAATTCACACTTGTTAGATCATGTTCTGTGTCCATAATCTTCTAATCTTTTTACACAGTCTTGACATATTGGAGATGTTTCTTGTCAGCAACAATGATGTCATCCAGGTTACACTGAGTGCCTGGGTAAGCTTGTAGTGCCTGGTGCATTGTTTTCTGCCAGAGTGCAGGTGTGGATACTACTCCAAAAATAAACCTATTAAAGCAAAAACGCCTTATTTAAGTGTTGATGGTGAGAAACACTTGGGACTTTTCCTCCATCTCCATTTGTAGGTAGGCCTCAGTTGAGTCCACTTTGCTGAAGTGTTTTCCTCCAGAAAGGTTTGCAAAGATATCCTCTATCCCCGGCAAAGGGTATTGATCTACTTTCAGTATTGGGCTGATGGTGACCTTAAAATCACTCCAGAGCCTGACAGAGCTATTCCTCTTGGTTACTGGGACCACTTGCATTGCTCATGGGCTCCACTCAACTTTGGAAAGAATTCTTCAGCCTCCGTGCAATCTGGCTCACTGGCTACTTCATCATGAATTGTTTAAGTATCTGGACGGGCTTTGCATTTTCAATTAACACTATTTTACCTTTGATATGCCTGAGTTTTTCCAGGGCCATCCTTGAACACTGTTGTGGCTTTCTTAATTCGCTTTCAGTTGACTCTATTGCAGTGGATGCGGTATGCAAATGGTGGATCGATCTCCAATTAAGTTGTAGTTGTCTCAGCCAATCACACCCCCACCATGCTGGCCCTCTTGTTTTTACCACATACAATGTGGCTTGCTGGTTGTTGTATTTCACTTTTATGAATGTCATTCCCACAGGTGCTATCTTTTCTCCAGTATAAGTTCTTAGTTGGATATTTGCAAGCTTCAGTTTAGTTTCTCTGAAATGTTGTACAAATTCTTTTTGTGGAATGAATGAAACAGCTGAGTCAATTTGCAATTCATTTCAGGTGTAAGCCGCACTGCTTGTCTATTGTTAGTTTTCACATCGTAAATCTTAAGGCTACACAATTTCTGTGTCACTCTCATCATTATCAGATTTTTCAACAACATCTTTTTGAAACTACAACTTAGCATATTTTTTTCTCGTCCCTGTGCAGTCCAGTTATTTTTGTCTGCCCACCATGTTCTTTGTATGTGCCCTTCTTTGTTGCATTTTCTGCAAGTTTTGCCTTTAATCTGCATTGGTCTGTGTGTATGAGCCCCTGCCACACAGGTAACACAATTTATTTTGGAAGGCTGGTTTCTGCTTACACATTGCAATTTTATTCACGCTCATTTTTATTCCTGACTACAACCTGACTGCATCACTGTTTGCTTTTTCCATTGATACATGGAACTGCACTTTTTCAATTGCAACTCTACTTTTAACTTTAAGGTGTGTTTCAGGTAGGAGCTGTTTTTGAATGCTTACTTATAAGATTCCTCAAACAAAACAATGTCTCAGTGTATCATTAAGTTCATTAATGTACGGACAATGCTTAGACAACTTCTTCAATTCAGCCATGCACAATGAAATGGTCTCCCCTTCCTTTTGATTCCACTTATGAAACCTAAAGCAATTTGCAATCAACCATGGTTTTGCTTCTAAATGTTCCTGCATTATGTTCATGATGTCAGCAAAGCTCATTTTGGCTGGTTTTGTTGGAGCAGTCAAACTTCTAATCAATCCGTATGCCTTTAAACCCAATGCATTCAGCAAAACTGTCACTCATTTCTCACTGGCTATTTCACTTGCTTTAATATATTTCCCAAATCACTCAGTATACAACATCTGGTTAATTTTTGACCAAACAAACACATCTATTTTTTGATGTAGCCAGCCATTTCTATTTTTAAAAAATTTATAGTTATTATCAATCAGTACTCTCTGTTTATGAGCCAATGAATTTGACTGTTGTCTTGCCTTTTTCTCTCTCTATTCTGAAGAGACGTTCTACACTGCTTTTTTGAAAAGTTGAACATCTTGTTCTGCTTCAACAGGTAGATAGTCTTCTTGGGTTCGTTTAAAAAATACCTTGTCGCCATTATTATGTTTTGTAACTTCAAAACAAAATAACTATCCAAAACAAAAACACAGGAATAATGTGTCTGATCTCATTTTTGCTTCAAGTGAGACACATGCATATGATGTGGTGGCATGATGACGTATGCCCTTCACATACTTTTATATATAACCCACAATGAATTATTTTAACGAACAAGAATGCTTAATCAACAATATAGTTACAATATTACTGAAATATTAAATGTAAAATGTACCTAGTCTATTCCGAAGATGTGCCTTCTACTCCTAGACCACCCCCGCTATAGGAAACATTCAATCTATCTAGGTGGATATTCAATAGGTTTCAACGTGATTCCCCCCCTCATTCTTCTGAACTCCAAAGAGTACAGGCAATCTTGGATCAGCTCTTCACACACCGGGAGGAGGAATGTGACGATAACTTTTCCTGTGGCAGACTGCGGGGAAATATCTCTGCACTCCCTCCAACTGGACTTGTCACCCTCTTTGAAGATGGTCAGGGATTTAATGCATTTGAGATCTGCAGGCATGCCTTTTATTCCAGAAGTATTTCTGCATCATATTTTAACATTTTTGGCAGCATTTTAATTGCTCCAGAGATGTTGTTATTTTCAACTTCTTGCCAGACTGTAACAACACTAAATTTATAGTAGGTTATATGTTGCAGATGAGTTCAGGGACAGTCCGACCAAAGATCTTGCTTTACTTGATCAGATCTTTTTCCAGCTAACCCTGACCATTTCTCTCTCTCTCTCTTTTAATCTTTTTATTAGTATTAAAAATATTATGAACAAAATACAATTAAAATATTAATAATGGATTACAAACATATAAACTCCCATTACACATGAAGGAATACATAAACAATGAATACAGTATAAGTAAGCTTTCCCAAACATAAACCATATAGTGTATATATGAACAAGGTAAGTCTAGATATTCCATAATATATAATATAAAAAAAAGAGAAAAAAAATATAAATCTATATATGAAAGTTAACTAATCTACTAATCTAATATCTAAGAAAAAAAAAACAAAAAAGGAAGAAAAAACTAAAAAAAAAACTAAAAAAAAAAGAAAAAAAAGGGCTGTTCATAATATCTCACAAGGATACATAAACATCAATGTCGTCAAAACCCTGACCATTTCTTTGTGCTTGATAATCTCTCTTCTGTTCCTGGCTATCAGTGGGATAGATTCTTTGGTGATTGGTCCGAGGAGCCGATACATGTCAAAGCCATTGGCTGATTTATAGATCTCTTGCATTCTTGGACTCACCATCTATTTTTAGGTCACACAATTTTTGGTTGGCTTTCAGATGTCTGTAGATTCTTTTAGTTCTTGAGACAGGATGATATTTTCACATCACGATTGCCTTGAATTTCCAATTGCCTAATTTCTGGTTCTCCTGGTTGTTCTCACCAAACCAGTTCTTGTGTTTTCTGGGTGATTATCCATCAGTCGTGCTGCAAGTGTTAATTGTGATGACCATCTGGGCAGCAGACTCTCTTGGTTCCTGTTGGCTAGGAATTTTAATAGTACATGCAGTGCACTGAGTAAATACATCTTTTCTTGAAGAGCTCTTCAGTATTAATTTGGTGTGTCTGAGCCCTCATCACCATTTACGGGCCAGGTTAATGGAGATAATAATCTGAATGATGTGGTGGTTAGTCCAGATTTGGCACAGTAAAGCATAACAAGTTTTCACATACAATATTGTAAAAATGGCAACGTAATCAGTATGAAAATAGCAGAGAATAGAATGTCGCTCTGCTTATTCCCGGACATCATCTTTGTATCCCATGCATGGTATAGTACTTCATACACTTGACCACCATAATCCTACTCTTAGCTGTTAGCCACTCCCCAGGTTCCCACACTCAGACCTCCATAGGCTCATTGTTCATATCAATGTTGTTCCTTTCATACTCTCAAGCTAAATGAGACTGTTTGCAACCTGCTGCCATGCTCAACCCTAGGCTGAATTTACAAACATTCAGGTACTGCAAAATGACTAAAATGCCACTCTGCAACCTCATCCAATAGTACAACATGTCATTCCACCACTCTCCCAAAATATTTAATCAGCTCTCGAGTGAATTATTACCAAGACCTCAAGACCTGTGTTCCAATACCTAACCTCCATATACTATTAGTAGCCTTCTTTAACTTCCGTTTTAGGATAGCACTGGTAAGGCACAGTGACGACTTGCAGGAAACAAACAAATCTACTAACTACTTTATTAGTCACAACTTTTCTCAAAAATGGTCACTGCAATCAATAGCCTGTAACTTCCCTTTTGGTGTGGAGCTTTTGCACCGCCTGTATACAACCTGACATCTTTGCAGTGCGAACTGAAGTTTCGAAGGTGCAGGATGGGTGTGGTGTGGTGTCTATGGGCCAAAGCGAGATGGCGGGGCCCGGGCCAGAGTGTGGAGAATGAGCCAATATTTGGTCTTCGCTGGAGCGGGCTTGGAGCCAATTTGAAGCAGCAGATCTGAGGCAAGGCAGAGTCGCAGCAGAAAGGCCTAGATCCAGGTTTGGCCGATTTTAGCGTGGGCCAGATAGAAAAGGTTAGGGTGTCGGGGCCAGAGACAAGGGACACGTCAGCTTTCAGCTCACTGCTCAGCGAGGTTTACTCACCTCTGCGATGGACTGAGGCTTCTAATTGAAACTGCAACTAACTGGCTTCTAGACCAGCTACAATGATGACCGGCTTTGTGGCTGTGGGCTCATTTTCGTGAACTTCAGTTCTGAATGTTATTTGCTTACTTTTATTGTTGGAACAATTCTTTTTTTTATCTTTCTGGACATTGGGTGTTTGATGGTCTTTTTTTAATGGGTTCTATTGGGTTTCTTAGTTTTGTGGCTGCTTGTAAGAAGACAAATATCAGTGCTGTATATAGTGTAATAAATGTACTTTGAACTTTTTGCAGCTTCTTGGATAACCTAACAGTCACGTTAGCTCATTATCCCTCTCTTTGTTGAACTTCATTGGCTCTTGTTTCCCTTACAGTACAAAATTAGAATTCTTGCCTTGCATTAAGTTTCCCTATTGATATCCCTGTAGTTATCAATTGTGGCTCAGCAGGGAGATATAGTAAAAAAAAACACAGAAACATAGAAAACCTATAGCACAATACAGGCCCTTCGGCCCACAATGTTGTGCCAAACATGTCCCTACCTTAGAAATTACTAGGCTTACCTATAGCCCTCTATATTTGTAAGCTCCATGTACCTATCTAAAAGCCTCTTAAAAGACTCTATCATATCTGCCTCCACCATCATTGCCAGCAGCCCATTCCACGCACTCACCACTCTCTGGATAAAACTTATCCCTGACATCTCCTCTGTGCCTACTCCCCAACACCTTAAACATGTGTCCTCTTGTGGCAACCATTTCAGCCCTGGGAAAAAGCCTCTGACTATCCACATAATCAATGTTTCTCATCATCTTGTACACCTCTATCAGGTCACCTCTCATCCTCCTTCGCTCCAAGAAGAAAAGGCCGAGTTCACTCAGCCTATTCTCATAAGGCATGCTCCCCAATCCAGGCAACATCCTTGTAAATCTCCTCTGCACCCTTTCTATGGCTTCCACATCCTTCCTGTGGTGAGGCGACCAGAACTGAGCACAAGAGAAATGACACACACAAAATGCTGGTGGAACACAGCAGGCCAGGCAGCATCTATAGGGAGAAGCGCTGTCGACGTTTCGGGCCGAGACCCTTCATCAGGACTAACCGAAAGGAAAGATAGTAAGAGATTTGAAAGTAGTGGGGGTAGGGGAAATGCGAAATGATAGGAGAAGACCGGAGGGGGTGGGATGAAGCTAAGAGCTGGAAAGGTGATTGGCGAAAGTGATATAGAGCTGGAGAAGGGAAAGGATCATGGGACGGGAGGCCTCAGGAGGAAGAAAGGGGCAGGGGGGAAGCACCAGAGGGAGATGGAGAACAGGCAAACAACTAAATATGTCAGGGATGGGGTAAGAAGGGGAGGAGGGGCATTAACAGAAGTTAGAGAAGTCAATGTTCATGCCATCAGGTTGGAGGCTACCCAGCTGGTATATAAGGTGTTGTTCCTCCAACCTGAGTTTGGATTCATTTTGACAATAGAGGAGGCCATGGATAGACTTCATTTTGACAATAGAGATACCGGCTGGCTAGCCTCCAACCTTTGTCGGTGCCACCTCATCCCGCCCCCAACCCACCGGTGCTTACCGGGCACCAAGACGGTTCAACTCTGGCCTCCGTAACCCTCGACCACACCAGCTTGCAAGGTCAATGATGGACATCCTGGTGGAGGGGCACAGGACTAGCTGCCTGTTTGACACGGGCAGCACTGAGAGTTTTATTCACCCGGACACGGTGCAACGCTGCGGACTCGTGACACGGCCGGTAAGCCAGAGGGTCACCATGGCTTCTGGGTCGTATTCCACAGACATCCGGGTGGGTTGTGTAGCAACATTGGTGGTGCAGGGCACAGAATATCGGGACTTTGCGCTAATGGTCATGCCTCAACTGTGCGCGCCTGTGCTATTGGGGCTGGACTTCCAGAGCCACCTCGAAAGTGTGACTATGGCATATGACGGGCCCCTCCCACCACTCACTGTCAGGAATCCTCAGTTTTGTGGGACTTCGTCATATACCCCGCTACTGACCAAACACACACACTGACCCACACATCCCACCCAGCACCATACCGACAGCTGCGCTACTGACACCACTTGCAACCTCTCCACCCTCAAGATCCCTCCCCCACCACTGTTTGCCAACCTGACCCCTGACTGTAAACTTGTGGCAACTAAAAGCAGGAGGTACAGTGTGGGGGACAGGGCCTTCATTCAGTCGGAGGTGCAGCGGCTGCTCAGGGAGGGGATCATTGAGCCAAGCATAAGTCCTTGGAGGGCCCAGGTGGTTGTTGTTCGGTCCGGGCAGAAAAATAGGATGGTCGTGGACTATAGCCAGACCATCAATAGGTTCACGCAGCTTGACGCGTACCCCCTACCCCGCATCGCGGATATGGTCAATCAGATAGCTCAGTACAAGGTGTACTCGACAATAGATCTGAAATCCGCTTATCCCCAGCTCCCCATCCGCCCAGAGGACCACCCCTACACCGCCTTCGAGGCGGGCGGCAGGCTCTATCACTTCCTGCGCGTCCCCTTCGGTGTCACAAATGGTGTCTCTGTCTTCCAGAGGGAAATGGACCGGATGGTGGACTAGTGCCAACTGAAGGCCACATTTCCCTATCTGGATAACATCACCATCTGCGGTCACGACTGGCCGGATCACAACGCCAACCTCCAACGATTTTTCCAAGTGGCCAAAGCCCTGAACCTTACTGATAACAGGGACAAGTGTGTGTTCGGAACCACCTGACTCACTATCCTTGGGTATGTCATGGAAAATGGGGTCATTGGCCCTGATCCCGACCGTATGCGCCCCCTGTTAGAACTCCCTCTTCCCACTACCCTCAAAGCCCTCAGACGATGCCTGGGCTTCTTTTCCTATTACGCCCAATGGGTCCCCCATTACGCAGACAAGGCCCGCCCCCGGTCAAGTCTACCATTTCTCCCCTCTCTGCCGAGGCCTGCGCGGCCTTCAGCTGCATTAAAGGGGACATTGCCAAAGCAATGATGCATGTGGTGGCCGAGACCATTCCCTTCCAAGTAGAGAGTAACGCCTCCGATTTCGCGCTGGCTGCTACCCACAATCAGGCAGGCAGGCCAGTAGCATTCTTTTCTCGTACCCTTCAAGGCCCTGAAATTCGGCACTCTGCGGTGGAGAAAGAAGCCCAGGCCATAGTGGAAGCTATTAGGCACTGGAGACACTATCTCGCCGGCAAAAGATTCACCTTGCTGACCGACCAGCGCTCAGTTGCGTTCATGTTTAGCAACCAACAGCGGGGCAAAATCAAAAATGATAAAATTTTGCTGTGGAGAATAGAACTCTCCACCTACAACTATGATATCCTGTACCGGCCTGGAAGGCTCAATGAGCCCCCTGATGCCCTATCCCGGGGAGCGTGTGCCAGCGCATAGCTCGACCAGCTATAAGCCCTCCATGCACATCTTTGCCACCCGGGAGTCACCCGATTTTACCATTTCGTGAAAGCCCGGAACCTGCCATACTCCCTTGAGGACATCAGGACGATGACCAGGGACTGCCAAGTCTGCGCTGAGTGCAAACCGCACTTCTACCGTCCTGAAAAGGCACAACTTATCAAGGCCACCCGCCCCTTTGAGCGACTGAGTGTTGACTTTAAGGGCCCCCTTCCCTCCACCGACCGCAATGTCTACTTTCTCAACATTATCGACAAGTACTCGCGGTTCCCCTTTGCCATCCCCTGCCCCGACACCACTGCCACGTCCATCATAAAAGCCCTGTGCCAGCTCCTCACTCTGTTCGGATATCCCTGCTATATCCACAGTGATAGAGGGTCCTCCTTTATGAGTGACGAGCTGCGCCAGTACCTGCTGGCTAGGGGCATTGCTACTAGTCGGACCACGAGCTATAATCCCCGGGGAAATGGACAGGTGGAGAGGGAGAATGCCACAGTGTGGAAGGCCACACTTTTAGCCCTTAAGTCAAAAGGGTTGCGGTCTCTTGATGGCAGGAGGTCCTCCCCGAGGCACTCCACTCTATCCGCTCCCTGTTATGTACGTCCACCAATGCCACCCCTCACAAGCGCCTATTCTCTTTTCCCAGGAAGTCTGCCACTGGGACCACCCTACCAGTTTGGCTGACGTCCCCAGGACCAGTGCTGCTCCGGAAACATGTGAGGAGCAATAAATACTCCCCAATGGTCGAGAGGGTTCACCTTCTACATGCGAACCCCCAGTATGCTTACGTGGTCTTACCTGATGGGCGGGAGGACACGGTCTCCGTCCGCGACCTGGCGCCCGCAGGAGCAGCAGACCACTACCCCGAACACTCCATGGTAACTATGAACCCTGTACCCGAGGTGACACTGTGCACACTGAGCCCTACACAGACTCCTCATGACACTCCTATACCGGGCGTCTCGCACGCGCATATACCAGTCGCCTCGCACACGCATGAGGGATCACTGATGCCTAGTGGGCTGACACCTCCAGTTAGGCCGGAACCAGCACAACCACCGTCTCCGGTGCAATCACCACTGGCACCTGTGTAATCACAGCCGGTGCTACGTAGATCGCAGCGACAGATTCAACCACCTGATAGACTTAACCTGTAAATATACTTGTAAGAAACTTTGCCCCATGGGGACTCTCTTTAAAACAAAGGGGGGGGGTGAATGTGGTGAACTACATATACCTGTCTGGACACCCCCCCCCCCACACCCCCGCTGACTGCTCCTGTGGCTCCTCCCACTGACCGTGGCTCCTCCCACAGACCCTGGTATAAAGGCGATTGAGGCCTGAGCCCTGCCCCCAGTCTCCAGGATGTAGTATGGTGGTCAACTACTGCTTGTTCTTTCTTCCAGTCAATAAAAGCTGATATCTCACCTCACGTCTCAGAGAGTTATTGATGGTGCATCATACACCACTATCTGGATGCACTGCCCCCCAACTTCAGTAACTCCACAGGCCATGCATGTACAACAGCAGAGCCAGCTGAATCATTAAGCTCCTTGGAGTAATAATTGATATTAATACTATTATCTTCCAAGTACTGAAAATATACCAGTTTTTACTGAAGCAGTAAAACTCAGAGCCAGCGCTTTACCAAATCCAATTTGTTAATTTAAGAAATGTGATAAGATTTTATTACCTCAAAAGAAGCACGAGCTACAGCACTAACATGTAATTTCTGCTGTAGCAATTTCTATTTCAGCTTGCATGATTTATCTGTCTAGACTGATGATAATAAATGGTGAAAAGTAAACTTATAATGGACTGAGGCAAAACTTTGAACCACTGGAGGGTGGTCTCTTGCGAGAGCGACAGAGATTTCATCCTCATCCAAAGCAACAATGGCAAATATTTTCTTCTGCCAACACTGAGCTCACTCAGAGCCAAAGCTGATGAAGAGACACATCAATTATAAATAAAGCTTGATATTTAACACTAACATTCTCAGACACAAGGCTGCAAATCAACAAAGCAAAATGTTCACAGGCATGAAATCTATCATGACACGAGTTCCCTTTATTTTGGCACATTGGTGCAGTGTGTTTGTATCCACTGGTGGCAGTCTGTCTGTAAATGGTGAGTTCTGTTGGTGAGTTTTTCTTTTTCTTTTTCTTTTTAATTAGCAATACAGTGCAGAGTAGCCCATCTGTCCCCTTAAGCCAAACTGCTCCAGCATCCCCACAAACCCCCACTTAACCCCAACCTAATCACAGGACAATTTACAATGACCGATTAACCTACCTGGTAGGTCTTTGGTCTGTGGGAGGAAACTGGAGCACTTGGGGAAGCCCACAGATTCCATGGGGAAAACGTACAGAGACTTCTTACAGAATGGCACCGGAATTGGACTCCAAACTCTGAAATGCCCTAAACTGCAATAGCTTAGTGTACATTGGTCACGTACTGTTTGAAGTCAACAGCACCAAATACACAGGAGATGATTGAATCCGATGGCCAATGCTACTACGAGCATCCAGCAGCAGAGAGCATAGATGAATTCTCCCTCTGCCCACCCTCTGTTTTAGCTCTGCACTCTGCCAGGGGAAAATATTTGGCTATGAAGCACTCACAATTCTTTATAAATGTCAGAAAACGCCACCTAGCATGGATCAGTTGAGCTGAGGGAACTTTTTCCATGTTGTATAATTCTATGATATCCTTCTCTACAACACATTTCTTTTAACTGAGCATAATCCATACAAGCTAGGTATTATACAGAATTGTCTTAGATTGATAGGTGGAAACTCTCCCATATTTAGTAAACTTCTTCCATCTTTGCGCAATTGCTTACAGTTCATCTCAAAATGATGTGAAGGAAGAGTCCTCATGATTCAAAATTCTGGAGCTGAGATTTTATTTTTAATCATTATTTTTGTTTAGCAATACCTCTGGCCTTTCAATCCACGTGACTCCAGGAACCCTACAATCCCAATAAACCCTTACCTAGAGGACTCTTGGCTCATGAGCCCAGAAGTCACAATACCTTTGGGGATTGCTGAGGAAAACTGGTAAACTAGTTTGCTACTGTCACAAGTACCAAGGTACAGTGAAGAACTTTGTTCTGCATGCCATTCATAAAATCAATACATTCTTCTCATACAGGAGGTCCGTCCAACAGTCTTATAACAGTGGGATAGAAGGGAGAGCAGGAATGCTGCACTGTGAGAGGAGCTGCATTTCATGTGAGAGATTAACGTCAGGTTCTGCTTCTTCTTTGGAGAAAGTATAAAAGCCCATGCCAGTAATTTGAAGAGAAACTAGTGATAATGCCAAAGTGCTGACCAATAGTCATCAATCAGTTCAACATTGCTATGCCAGAATGCCACATGATTGTCATCTCGAACACTGGAGCTCGCATTGCATGGGATATTGGTTAGGACACACTGGAAGGAGCATGTACAGTTTTGCGGTCTCCACTACTAAGGAGTGATTTTCTTGTACTGGAACATGTGCAGGGGTTGGTTGATTTCTAGAATGGAGAGGTTTGCTTCGAGAGCAAGCCTTGGTGGAGGACAAAGAGTAGCAAATCACAGAAATTCTGTATCCTAGAAAGCTGCGGGGTGAGCTAATTGAATATTCACAGCTGAACAATAAGGGAGTCAGGCATTGTAGGGACTGGGCAGGAGAATGAAATTGAGGCTAAGATTAGATCAACCACAGTATTGGGCCCGAGGGATTGTATTCCTGGTCCTGCTGTGTTCCTCAAGCCTATTCCAATGTATGCTGCTGACTCGTAGTCACATCCTGATAATTACAACAGTGACCACAACTCAGATGTACTGTACTTCACTGATGAATTATTTTGGGACAGGCTGAGATTGTGAAAGGCTCTATATATTTACAAGTCTATCCTCTTTTTCTTTGCTCTCAAGATGTACATAGATAGTTCTAATTTGCCTAATAGTGGGTGTAACTGAATAATGTTCATCAATTGCCATGAATTTAAAAACAAACCAGAGTGAGGAAACAAATTTTACAGTCCTGTCTAGGAGTTGTGATAAAGTAACTTCAGGGCAGAATATAAGAAACTTTATGCATCTATACTTGACTTGACCTGGAAATGGCCAATATTAATCATTGATGTCAGAACTTTCTCCATTTGTCAGTGCTAATATCTCTCACAAAAGCATTTTTACGATTGGAAACTAACACTTTCTGAGATGTCTCCCCTGAACAAGCATTATTCCAGTATAGCATTGATCGAAAGTGGCAGAATTTACCCTTCCTTAGAGATCTAGCCCTTCCTGAACCATTTAAGTATGGGCAAGGGAAGATATGGCCACCAACAACGGAACAGAAATGAGAAAACATCCTTGTCTCTAAAGCCATAGAGGAATATAACTCTGTTTCCAATAGCAGGAGAGTCTAGGACCAGAGGGCACAGCCTCAGAAAAGGACATCCCTTTAGAAAAGAGATGAGAAAGAATTTCTTTAGCTAGAGGGTAGTGAATCTGTGGAGTTTATTGCCTCAGATGGTCGTGGATGCCAGGTCAATGGGTGTATTTAAAGCAAAGGGTGATGGGTGATAGGTTCATGAGTAGTCAGAACATCAAAGGTCACAAGAAGATAGAAGAATAGGGCTGAGAGGATAATAAATCAGCCATGATGGAATGGTGAAGTAGACTTGATGGGCTGAATGGCCTAATTCTGCTCTCATGTCTTATGTCTTGCTGTTCACAAGCCAAAAAGAAAAGGCAAGTAATAGCAAATAGAAAAGCTGACATATTCCATTCAATAAATTTCTGTGCTAATCAGGTTTTCTCTGTACCAAGACCTCCAAAAACTTACCAACATCAGACATTTCTGGAATAGTAGCCATGTACGTTTCCTTTGAAAACTTTGGTTCATTATCATTGATATCATGGATTTTAATGATAAACTCGGATTCTGGTTCCACAGGTCTGCCAGTCCGCCGTTCAATGGCTTGGGCTCGTAATGTATAAAAAGACTTTTCCTCCCGGTCCATTTTCTTTAAGGCGTGAATATCCCCAGTGTTCTCATCAATACTGAAAACTGTACCAGCACCATCTCCGGACAAAATATATTTCAGTGTGCCATCTCCCTTGTCTACGTCAGAGTGTAGCTGTGGAAGTAAAAGACAAAACAGGATTTACAAATTTTGAAGGCAAACAGAGATTGCTACCTTGTAACAGATAGGCAAGAGCAACATTATATAGTGAAGGACTACAGCATAATAAAACTTATCTCCCAACGTGGAAAATGGTCATGATATATAGAGAACCATGTCAGCATTAATGTTTTAAATCAGCCTCTCTCCGCCTTGGCTTCAACTTCTATTTCTGATTAAGGGTTTTAGCCTGAAGCATCGACTCTTTATTCCTCTCCAAAGATGCTACCTGGGCTGGTCTTTCCTCCAGCATTTTGTGTGTGTTACCTCCTATTTCTTTATCTCTTGGGTGCTTATCTAGCTTCCTCATATGTAGCTTTGCTCTCTGTTTTCCTAAATAAAATTGTATGTAATCAAATAAAAGAGGATTTCATTTTATTAAGTTGTGAGCAGAGGCTGTACAATTTTCCAATCTTTCATAATACAATAAGATTAGAACTCTTTTATTGATTTGGTTACTCATGTTTCAGGATGAAAATAAATAAAGAATAAATATTGAAGATGCTGGAAATATAAAATTAAAAAATTATAAAATGCTGGAAGCACACAGCAGATGAGACAGTATCTGTGCAAAGACAGTCAGATCCCAGTCCCTTCATCAGAGCTACCTGATCTGATGAACGCTTCCACCAGAATCAGCATCAGGTTTACTATCACTGATATACATCTTGACATTTGTTGCTTTGTAGCAGCAGTAGAATGCCAGACATAAAAATTACTGTAAGTTACAAAATAAATAAATAGTGCAAAAGATGTATAATGATGCAGTGTTCATGAGCTGTCCAGAAGTCTGAGATGGAATTAATAGCATTTATTTCAGATTTTCTAATGCTTCATTCGCTGTTGATTTCACAGCCACTTGCCTTCTAGGAATGCCAGCCTTCCAGCATTGAAGAAGTTCTCCCCTGCTCCCTGGCAGAATTTCCATGTTTCCCTTTTGAGATCTTCCTTGTTTTCTCTTCTAGTTTTCAGCCAGGCGCTGATTGAAGCTAGCTTCTGCCATATCTCTTTCCTCAACGTGTCTAACCTCAAGTCATCCCACTCAAATACTTCAGTAAGATTGGCTCACTGTATCTACATTAACATGGCCAGTTGGCTGCACAGCTGAAGGGGGCTATGGTCCACACATCAAGAAAATAGCCAAAAATCTAATGTGCCAGCACACACTAAGAAGATTAAGGGCTCCCTTAAGTCCAAGTTTGAGAACATGGGAGAGAGACACACGGAATATTTTTCCCTTTCCCTCTCACATGTCTTCTTTTTCAGACCCGTGATGTTTATCTACTAGTCCACAATTTTCACAATGAAGCCAGAAGTAGGCTTCATATACCTGAGTGCTGCACCCACAGTCTTTGGAAATGATAGTAGTCAAAAGCTCTTGAGTTTAAAAAATTCCATTATAAAAAAGTACTTCAGCTACACAAACAAAGAAAGAAGTACTGTAGATGAACACTGCTCATTGTTTGAAGGACTTGCTTGTTTACCAGTAGCATTTTATATCAATATGCTGTCACTGGTTTCAACAAAAGAGATGTGGGTGGGGAAGTCTTAGAGATTCTGATTTGTTGTATTCTCATATACACCAGGGTGAAATGGAATTCCTTGCTGGCATGAAGCTCAAAGAGTAAACAGTATACATGTTAATAATAAATGCAAACAATACAGCAATAAGCTCACAATGGTGCGGGGAATAGTCGTGCAAACTGAAATAGTACAAAAGAAGCGTTGAAGTGACAACAATGTAAGAGTTAGAATTAAGGGGTCGAGAATGTGACAGAACCACTGGGAGGGGATGCAAAAGATGAAATCGGTCTGGAATTCAGTGGGGACAAAAGCTATTCTCAAGTCCGGTTGTCTGTTCTCCTGTATCTTTTAGAAGGTAGAAGAAAGAAAAGGGAGTGCCCAGGCTGGCAGCTATCCTTGATACTGTCAGCTTTCCCTGATGCAATGCACCTTGAAGATGGACTGTTTGTTAGGAAGTGGGTTATATTTATTACACACTGAACTTTGTATTAACACCATATGCAACTCTATTGAAAGCATTTTTACCACCCACTTTAAATAAATTCTCCTTTAGCGTGCACCCCCATTGTAATAAACTTTTGTTTATTAATGTTAAATATATCAAAGCTACATTTTACAAATTAGATACCATCAGGAGAGTGATTTGGTTCTGTCTGCTGGCTGTGGAGGAGGAAATTGTAAAGATTTAACAGTTACCTTTATTTGTCAGATGTACATGGATATATACAGTGAAATGCCTCAAGTGTGTTAGTGACCAACACAGTCCAAGGGTGTGCTAGGGACAGCACACAAGTGTCACTATGCTTCCATTGAATGCCCACAACTTGCTAACCCGCACATCTTTGGATCGTGGAAGGAGACCAAATCACCTGCAGGAAACCCACATGGTCACAGGGTGAACATATTAATTCTTTACAGACAGTGGCAGGAATTGAACCCCAAGCACTAGCACTTACACCCCGTGTTGTCAAAATAGTAGCAGAAATTATACTTGTTAATGGCTTTAACTTAAAAAAAGATGTCTCAACTATGAGAGCTCTGCATTGGACGAAGAGCCGGCTGACTGACCTGGATAACAACCAGACTTTGAGCCTCAGTGGAGTGTCTCTGAATTGACTGCTGGGACAATGAGAAGTAGCTGGGCACAGTTTACTGTCTGCATAGTGTCAGCTGTCACATTAAGGTTACTGCAATCTCTCAACCACAAATATATCACCACAGAGCTTGTATTTCTAGTCTCTTGTCATTTGTTAAATCACAGCCAGTGGCTATCCAATTATTGGCCCAATGTAAACACAGGTAGGCAGGTGATGAGACCAGAATGGTACTTGTATTAAATGCTCAAAATAGTAACACCTGGACATCCAAAATTCAGTCCCTACTGTGATTTGCGTTTAATGAATACAACCGAGGGTAATTTCTGGCCCCATTCAATCACATGTCACGTGGCAGGTCATTCAGCACTCTGCACTTGTGGTAGTTCTTTGCAAGTTCAGTTTAATTTCATTACCATTTTTCCATGCTCCTGCCAATAATTCCTTTTTGAATTGAAAAGGCAGACAGGGTAAAGAAAAAGTTTTAGTCATGGTCTCTAGATATTGCAGCCGAACAAAGAAACGTAGTAGGATAGCAATCAGAAATAGAAGTCATGACTGTGTGGTTGAAAGTGGATTAGTTTCAATACTAGAGGAAGACTACAAACCATGGAAAGGGAGCCAGAAGAGTAAAAATATCCTGGGGGATTTCAAATACATAAGATGTGGATAAAAGGAGAAAGGAATAGAGCTTCTACAATTTGTGTGAGTGGACAGTGTTAGTGGTCCAGCTTTGGCTCAACAGGCTTGGACAAACACAGACACAGGCTCTAAGTGAGTAATTTTTTTGTGCTAAGAATGGGTTGAGATTTAGTGGTAGTTTCATTCTGCGAGTTTTAAGAACTTTGGGAGAACTCCAGTCTCCCTGACAAATAAATCTGCATGAAATGCTCTGAGCTGCAGTTTCTTAGAAACTGTGTTAAGGAACTAGAGCTGCAGCTCGATGACCTTCGACTCGTGCGGGAGAATGAGGAGGCGATTGTGGTGAACTACATATACCTGTCTGGACACGCCCCCCCACTGCTGACTGCTCCTGTGGCTCCTCCCACAGACCCCGGTATAAAGGTGATTGGAGGCACAACCCCTTCCTCAGTCTCCAGGATGTTGTGTGGTGGTCGCTTGCTGCTTGTGCTTTCTTCCAGCCAATAAAAGCCTCCCTTAACTCAACTCACGTCCGAGAGTTATTGATGGTGCATCAGCGATAGACAGAAGCAACAGGGAGACAGTCACCCTTAAGTTGTAGGAAGCAGGTACCTGGGTGAGTGTCAGGACGAGGGAAAGGGTATAGGCATCCAGTGCAGAGTACCCCATGCTTGTTCCTCTTAATAGTAAGTAAAATGTTTTGGATACTGTTTGGGGAAAAAGATTTACTAGGGAGAAGCCAGAGTCTGGATCTGTGGCTCAGAAGAGCTGTAGCAGAAGAAAAATGAGGTTTTGTGGACAAGAACAAGATTTCTGGGTGGTTTGTTGCCTCCTGGGTGCCAGGGTCAGGGACATCTTGGATCAAATCCATAGCATTCTTAAATAGGAGGGTGAGCAGCCAGAGGTCATGGTGCATATTGGTACCAATGACATGGGTAGAATGGGTGACAAGATCCTGCAAAGTGAATTCAGGGAATTAGATAAAGGATGAGAATGCCAGGGTTGTGATCACATGCTAGTGAGGCCAGAAATGGGAAGGTCATAACAGTTTAACATGTGGTTAAGGAGTTGGTGCAGGTGAGAGTGCTTCAGATCTTTGGATCATTGGGCTCTATTCCAGGAAAGGTGGGACATTTACAGAAGGGGCAGTTTGCACACCAACTGGTGGTGGTGGCATCCATTAGTTTTGCGAGACCATGGATCTGCACCTGGAATGGTTTCCAGGGCGCAGGCCTGGGCAAGGTTGTATGGGAGACCAGCAGTTGCCCATGCAGCAAGTCTCCCCTCTCCACGACATCGATGTTGTCCACAGGAAGGGCGAGGGCCAATACTGCACCAACTGGAGTGTGGCTAATATCCTAATGGGAAGGTTTGTTAGTGTTGTACGGGTGGGGTGAGGGTTTAAACTGGATTTGCAGGGGGATGGGAACCAGAGCACCAGAAAAGATAGTGGAATGGTTGTTGAGAAAGATATTGTGAAACCTAATTGCAAGATCAGGAATTAAAAGGTTAAGCATAGTATGACTAATGTTCTGCACTGCACATACTTCAATGCAAGGAGTATTGTAGGAAAGGCAGATGAGCTCAGGGCATGGATCAACAGATGAAATTATGACATTGTAGTGATTAGTAAGTCGTGGTGCAGGAGGGGCAGGACTGGCAGCTCAGTGTTTCGAGGTTCCACTGTTTTAGATTTGACAGAGTAGGAGGGATTAAGGGGGGGGGGGTGGTGGCATTACCCATCAGGGAAACTGTCAATGCAGGGCTCAGTCAGGAGAACAGACTGGAGAGCTCATCTAGTGTGGCTTTATGGGTAGAACTGAGGAATAATAATGGTATGACCATGCTAATGGGATTACATATATTATAGACCATCCAACAGTTCATGAATTTAGAGGAGCAAATTTGTAGAGAGAATGCAGACTGTTGCAAGAAACATAAGGTTGTGATAGTAGGTGATTTTAATTTTTCACATATTATCTGGAACTCTCATACTGTAAAAGAGCTGGAAGAGAAAGGGTTTGTCAAATGTGTTCAGGAAAGTTTCCTTAATCAGTGTATAGAAATCCTAATTAATGAGAATGTGATACTATCTCTCCTATTAGAGAATGAGACAGGGCAGGTGGTGGAAGTTTGTGTAGAGGGCCACTTAGCAGCTCATGATCATAATGGCATTGGTTTCAAGGTAATTATGGAAAAGGATCCTCGGATTGAGATACTAAATTGGAGAAAGGCCAATTTTGATGGTATCAGAAAGGATCTGGCAAGTGTGGTTCAGGACAGGTTGTTTTCTGCAAAGGTATACTTGGTAAATGGGAGGCCTTCAAAAGTGAAATCTTCAGACTACAGAGTCTGTATGTCCCGGTCAGAATACGTGTTAAAGAAAGAAACGGGTTTGCTCTAACAGACAAGGTGAAGGAGAATCTGAAGGACTTATACAGATATATTAAGAGCAAAAGGATAACAAGGGACAAAATTTGTCCTCTGGACGATCAGAGTAGTATCACAGTGTAGAGCCAACAGAGATGGGGGAGATCTAAATGGAATTTTTGCATCTGTGTTCATTTGGGAGACGGACGCAGAATCTGTTGATGAGAGATGATGCAGAAGCAAGGCCATGGACCCTATACAGATAACAGAGGAGGAGGTATTTGCTGTCTTGAAGCAAATTAGGGTGGATAAATCCCCGGACCGGACAAGGTGTTCCCTCGGACCCAGTGAGAAGCTAGTGCAGAAATTGCAGGGCGGTGAATGCACAGAATGCGCTATTAAGGTGCTGGTAGAGGCACATACATTGTAGACATTTAAGAGACTCTTTCACAGGCACATGGATGAAAGTAAAATGGAGAGCTATGTGGGAGGAAATCGTTAGTTTGATCTTGGCATAGGCTAAAAGGTCAGTACAACATTGTGGACCAAAGGTCCTGTTCTGTATCGTACTGTTCTAAATTTTACATTCTATTACTTCCATAGAAGGTATTGACCTGTGAATTAATTTAGCTGAGTAACAAGTTTAAAACATGAAGAGTTCTTGGCTGGGCTACAGTGGGAAAGACAGTAATTTAGTTAAACACCGATCAAAGAATCAATAGTAAAACAGCAAACAAGCAACTTTGAGTAATTCTAGGATTCCCTCAGAGGTAATCAATGTTGCAGGAACCTGGAGACAATTGACAGGTTGAAATATTTATATTCTTGCCAAGGGTGAAATGCTCACAGTAACGTCTTACAGCAAAATGCCAGATCTTTAAGAATCACCCTTGAAAATATTTTCCATCAAACATCTGATAAAAGTGAAAACTGCTACAGAGTGGCACTTAGATAAAGGTCACGATAAATATAACGGTTGTCAACATTGTAGCTGATCATTAACTTGAAAGGAGTAAGTGTGGTTGGGTTTCAGATTGCAGTGCTTGATTCATGTAGGATGGGTCTGAATGAATCCGATTGACCGTAGTTCGATGGGAGGACTATTGGCTGAAAAGAATGAACAAGTGCTGCCATTTCAAAATTCAATAGATGGAAATATTTGCTTCAGCTGTTCTCTGAATGGAGAGTTTTCACAGCCACTGACACAGTTAGGGAATAGAATTTGTGCACTACTGAACCTTGTATGTAACAATTCTCAGGAAAGATATGATATGGCTCAAAAGATGGCTATAACTCCAGTTAAACTTTATCCTTACATAAAGCACAAAGCAGAGACTTCTGCCATACTGGTGGAAACTCAATGGGGAAAAATTAGTCCACGTTTGTAAGTTATAAACATACTACAAGGGCAAGAGCAAGCTGCCGATTTTAATCACCTCTTGCATGCTCGGTTCCATTGAAGCTAATGAGAGGTGAATGGAATGAGCAGCCAATAATTTTGTATGCCATGATGGGAAACAAAGATGGACTGATAACGTCTGCATGCTGTTTCTCTGAATAAAATTGACTATTTGCCCCAATTTGCATGGCAGTGCATCTGATGTCCACTGATTGGGAATTGTCCCCAAGTTAGCTCAATTTCACGGAGGATATTTTAAGAAACTGAAAGCTGACTTTGAACCTAGGCTGAATTGAAATCCAGGCACTGGCAGAAGACTGCAGTTTCTTCAGATGGAGTTCAGTCATAGATCAGCAATGAATGTCTCTGCGTAGAAGAACACTTTTGAGGAGCTGAACGGCCTTCCCCTATCCAAATCAATTTCTTTTACACATATCAACTCTAAAGTCACTTCTTAGTGACAACACTAATCTTGAGGTCAATTCCTATTGAACATACATGGCAGAGTATCCTGATCCCTAGGGATCACAATGTGAAGCTGATGTTCACGTTTATTCCTAGCACAAATACTTTTAAAAGAAAAGAAAGCAAGCAAAGCCGAAGTAAGATAAATGAATATCTATTTCTCCTTCCAGCGAACAATGACTACCACCCCGCCCCCCATCCTCCTCTCTTCCCCATTCTGACCTTTTACTTCTCACCTGCCTATTACTTCCCTCTGGGTCTCGTCCTTCTTCCCTTTCTCCTATTGCCCACTCTCCTCTCCTATCAGTTTCTTTCTTCTCCAGCCCTTGACCTTTCCCACCCATCTAGCTTCACTTATCACCTTCCAGCTAGCCTTTTTCCCCTCCCCCCACCTTTTAATTCAGGCGTCTCACCCCTTCCCTCTCAGTTCTGTTGAAGGGTGTCAGCCCGAAATATCAACTGGTTATTCTTTACCATAGATGCTGTCTGACCTGCTGAATTCCTCCAGCATTTTGTGTGTGTTGCTTTGAAATAACTATAGCCCTTTCTTCTAGAATAACTTTAGGAGAAATGCAGGGAAGATTTGATATTGTAATATCTGTACATTGTACTCTGCTTCCAAAATTTATCTCTATTGACCACCAAATTAGTCTCTATTGTCTCTCATCAAATTTCACAAGCACAGTTCAAATATAAAAACATTATTATACTGTACAAGCATAGCACTTCTATTCCTAGGGCATAAGATGTAAATACTGGGGCCAATTAACAATATTCATATCATCCAAGAAACAATTCATTGTCAAAAATCAGTCTCAGACCAGCGATCCTATGATACATAAAATCAAATCAGAAACAACTATGAAAAGAAATCCCTCTGGGGTCATATTTACCTCTCAATAAACATTAGCAAAACAAAACATATTATCTGCTCATTATTGCGTTGTTGTCTGTGGGAATTTGCTGTGTAAATTAAATGCTGTATTTCCGCATACAACAGCCTTGCCACTTTAATTTATTTCACTAGCTGCAACGTGTTTTGAGATGTTCTGAGGTTATTAAAAGTGCTATGGAAATGCAAGCCTTTCTTTTATTTCAATTCAGAGGTTTCAGCTGCTGGGTAAAAATTAAAGAACAGTTACTTGCCCCCTATAGAATTGATTAATATTCAAACCTGATAGTTCTGAGAACACTACTTAAAAGGAATACTGTGAATCACTCTACCCATTTAACTATATTAAATCTAATAAAGAAGCATGCAGTTATCTGACAAATCTACTTCTGCAAAATGTCAAATTTCATGATGGATCAAGCTTTTAAAACTCTACTGGAGATTTTTTCATCAAAAGAGCGAAATTACCATGAATTGTTTCTGTCTCCGCTTAAAATCCATCAGCTGTCAGTACAGTAGTAGTTTCTAAATGAATATTAAGCTCTTTATTGAAAATTATATTTGTTTACCAATTTATAATCTTTGTTTAATGAAGTACATGGAAAATTAATCTGTAGGAATTCCAGGTCTCTTAATTCAAAACTAACGATACTTACATGAGATGAAAGTTCTATCCAAGTATGTACTGTAAACTAATTGTGCTAGTGCGATGAGCAAATCTGAGTACTGTAGTGCATGAGGAATGAGAGGAGTAGAGCAGATTGGCCCTGAACATGGTAAATGTTCATCTTTGAACTTATACAAACCTGAGACCATCCACAATAGCAAGTCTACTAAACGGTCACTTCAAAAAAACGATGCTGTTTTAAAGTGTTTTACTTACCAAAACAATAAGCAATGGATGACTGAAGAGTTAAAGGACAGCATAAATCAACTATATTGGTGCTGCTCAGCTTTTCAGATGTCTTGGATGGCTGTCTTGTTTATCCACCTGAAATATAGAACTTGACCTTGAACCTGACCTGCTGTCAGGTCACCGGCTGCTCCAGGAATCTCCAGGATCTCCAGGATTTTGTTAATTACATATTAATGACTTGGATGAGAATGAGCTGCCAATGATTCATAAATCTGCGCACGACACCCAGTTGCTGGTGTAGCTGAATTTGGAAAGTGGGCACACGGCAGTTGGAATTTACCTTAATTAACTTATGAAGTGATCCATTTTGGGAAGTTAATCCAGGTGAATGTTCGCAGTGAAGCGTACATCCCTGAGGAGTGTTGTACAACAGAGAGACCTTAGGATCCACATCCTAAGAGACCTTAGGATCCACATCCATTCGTGTTCAATCTGTGGGTAAGATTACGTTCTGGACGGAGTGTAATTGGGTTTCAATCTGTGGGGAATTCAGGGAAAATCTTCCCTGAAATTGTGTGATGAAAAAGATGCACAATTCTGTGGTTGGGGCACTGCGTAAGAGCCTGAGGATGTAATGTTACAGCTGTACAAGACATTGGTGGGACTGCACTTGGACCACTGCTTATCGGCTAGATACACAGTAGCTATGCTATGTGATTACACAAGAGAGCTGCAAAAAAAGATTCACAAATGTGTTGCTGTAAGTGAAGAGGTTGAGCTGAAAGGAGAGATTGAATTGGCTGGGACTGTTTCCTCTGGAGTGAAGGAGGCTGAGGCGGTGACCTTAAGGAGCATTATAAAATTATGAGGGGTTAGATAAGATGGATATTCATAGTCTGCTTCCCAAGGTAGGGAAGTCCAAAAGTAGATGACAGAGGTACAAGATGAAAAGGGAAAGATTAAAAGGCATAACTTTAAGCTGATTGAAGAAAAGTATGGAGGGGGGCATGTCAGAGGTAATTTTCTTTACACGGAGAATGGTGCATGTGTGGAATGCTCTGCCAGGGTGGTGGTGGAGGCAGATAAACAAGGGACATTTAAGAAGTGCTTAGATAGGCACATGGATGATAGTAAAATGGAAGGTTATGTAGGAGAGAAGAGTTAGATTCATCTTAGAGGAGGTTAAAAGGTCGGCACACCATTGTGGGCCAAAGGGTCTGCGGCTGTACTGTAATGTTCGATGTTCCATGTCCTATGTTCACCCAGAAGATGGTTTGTATATGGAATGAGTTTCCAGAGGAAGTGATAGAGGCAGGTACAATTACAGTATCTAAAAGGCATTTGGAGAGGTACATGGGAAGGATAAGATTAATGTGAGATGAGACTAACAGAGGCAACTGAGGCCATCTCAGGTAGGTACCCAGTCCTGCATGGATGAGTTAGACTGAAGGATCTGCTCCATACTGTATGGCCCTACTTACAACAGTTCACTGCAAGCAAATCAGCAAAATACTGAGACTCTGCAGATGGAGAACGGATTTTGATCCGTGCAGAACAAATCACCAAACAACTCCTGTATGACAGCATTTGTGATCCTGTCACTGCCACCTCCTTCAGTGCCCCTGCTATGTCCTGGCAGATAGTTTGTCTGGATTACTGCTGCTCACTGTGAGGCTGTGCAGCCTGAGGCCTAACCAACTAGGCTCACAGCAATTTGAATGTGACTGAAAGTTAGCTTTTGGTTAGTATCAGGCTGCTCTTTATGCCATCTTGCTTCTTGCAAAGTGATGACAAAATTTCAAAAGTATTCAATGCATTCAAAGTACATTTATTATCAAGAATGTATAAATTATACAGCCTTGAGATTTGTTTGCTTACAGGCAGTCACAAAGCAAAGAACCCAATTAAAATAAATAAAGACCAACTCCCAATACATAGAGATAGAATAAAAACATATCATGAGAACAACAGAAGTGAGTAACAACAGCTTTCTGAACTAAACTGAGTCCTTACATCCAAATCCCTGGAGATTTGTAGATCCACATCTTACATTAGAGTGGTGACTGGAGCATTCTGGGGCACCAACATAGGTGCACCTCAAGGATGCGTGCTTAACCCATTGTTCTACTCTCTCTACACTCATAACTACGTGGCTAGGCACAGCTCAAGCTCATCTATAGATTTCTTAACGACGCGATTGTTATTGACAGAATCTCCAATGATGACAAGGAAGTGTGCACAAGTGTGGTAGTTCAGTTGGCTGTGTGGTGTTGCAACAATAATCTTGCAAGACTAAGCATTAATTGTGGACTTTAGGAAGGGGAAAATCGGGAGTCAGCAGTGAAAAGGGTGAGCAGCTTTGAGTTCCTGGGCATCAACGTCTCTGATGATCCATCTTGCACACAGCATACTTATGCAATTATGAAGAGGGCACACGAGCGGCTACATTTCATTCGGAGGTGGAGAAGATTTGGTGCGTTGCCAAAGATTCCAACAAATTTCTACAGATGTACCATGGAAAGTATTCTGACTGGATGCATCGCCATCTGGTACGGAGGGGCCAGTGCACAGAATCAGAAAAAGCTGCAGGAGGTTGTAAACTCAGTCAGCTCCATCATGTGCACCAGCCTCACCACTATTGAGGACATCTTTGAAAGTCGATGCCTCAAAAAGATGGCATCCATCATTAAGGTCTCTCACCATCCAGGAAAGGAACATGCCTTCTTCTCATTACTGCCACCAGGAGGTACAAGAACCTGAGGACAGATTTTCATCGTTTTAGGAACAGCTTCCTCCCCTTTGCCATTATGAACCACGGACCCATGAACACCACTCACTATTATGCGCTCTTTTTGCACTAATGTATTTATTTTTATATTTCTTATCCTAACATAGTAAATTTTATGAATTGGACTTCACTGCTGCTGCTGCAAAACATCAAAGTGCACAACATATGTCAATGATTATAAAATTGATTCCAACATAACAGCTCATCAGAAACATCTCTGACATTGCAGCATTCTCTAAGGACAAGACACACCTCTGCAGCTTCCTGATCAAAGGTGAGTGTACTGCCTACAAAATGGCCACATGGAATGGATTTTTGACTGATTCTGGATAGGTATTCCTCAATGCCACAGTCAGTTGCAGATCTGGTTGGAATTTTCTATAAAACCATAAAATATAAAGTGTAACCCCTTCACCGCTAAGACCCTTCCCTTGGACAGCATTGGTGGCATGGAGAGGGGAGACTTGCAGCTTGGGCAACTGCCGGTCTTCCATAAAAAAAACCTTGCCCAGGCTTGTACCCTGGAAACTTTCCAAGGTGCAAATCCATGGTCTATTGAGACTAACGGAGGCCTACAACCCCTTCACCGGGCTCATGCAAATTTGGCTCGTTAGCCGGCTCTACTAACTGCCACTGGACTCAGCAGCGAAAACACCTTTCATAAACAGTAGGCATCTAGGGTCTGTACGATTTGGGGTTCAGCCAAACAGGAACATCATGATGTACCAATTAAAAAAACCTCGATTTGAGCTAATGCTGTGTAAATACTGCCCATACACAATTGTCTATCTACGTGAAATAACAGATTGTACACTGCATAAAATCATGCAGAAAACATACTTAGAAATTTCAGCTTTATGGAACAGTTGGTAGCTAAAAGAAGAAAAAAATAAAAGGGCCCATTTCAATTAACCCAACACAAACATAAAGTTGGAGCTCATCTTGAAGTTGTCCTTTTGACTCTGGACCTACAGTCTGCGTGAAAGCACACAACACATTCTGAACTCCACTCAAAATCCATCTTAAACAAATGGCCCCTCTCCAGAGTATTGGCCCTTCCTCCTTGGAGCCAATAATCGGCACAAAGCACTTGGTGCAATGGATATGCTCCTTACCATGGCATTTTCATCCATCTTCACACCTGTCTGAGCCACAATTGCTGCCAAAAAGACCATGAACTCCACCAGTGTCTGTTACAAGTCTCTTTCTGCACAGCTCTCTCTAGAACCTTCTTCTAATTTCACCATCCTGATTGGCTGACTCAACATTCCCAAGTTGAACATCATAGCCCCTCATCTTTAGCCGAAACCAAAGCATTACGCCAGCAGGATACCCTGCTTTTACAGAAAGCTACTAAATGAACTACCTTATGGCATTAGCATTAAAAATCTTAACCAGAGCAGCACATAAGAGCAAAATTAGACCATTTGGCCCATCAACTCTGCTCTGCCATTTGACCACGGTTAATTTATTATCCCCCTCAACCCAATTCTCCTGGTTTCTCCCCATAGCCTTTGATGTCCTTATTCAGTTAGTCCTCTATTTCTTTGCTCCCGTTGCTACATCTCTGCCTTTCTGACTTGCTTCTTACTTTGTTCTCCCTCCCCAGTAAGAATATTTTTATTAAGTGAACAATGGTTATTATATCACGATCATCACAGGATATGACTAAGAGAAGAGATTATGAGCGCAGGGGAGCTAAATTCACAAGTGGAGATTAAAATGACATTCTGTTTTTAGACAAGTGGTTTGGTGCATTCAAATCTATTTCTTTCACATGTTTTTTAACAATATCTTGCATTTATGAAGCACTAACTATATGCATAAGATATTATGATGTCCTAGCAAAGAAGAGAAACAGAGGAAACTTAGTGAAGATGGGACAGAAAACTGTATCCACACTTCAGAAGAATAACTTTAAAACACTATTTGAAAAGCAGCAGAGCACAGGTTCTGGATAGAGGTCTTAAGGAAATTTGGTTGCAAAGCTGGGGGGGAAAATGGAAGTAGAAAAAGGGTAATAAGATGTGAAGAGTATGAGGCAGTAGGGGAGTAGATGGGGTAAAATGCTCACAGTAACTTTTCACACCAAAAAGGCAGATCTTCAAGAAGATGACTGAAGGGGATGGAGGGGAGTTCATTGAGGAACAGTAGGGTTATGGCATGGAAAGATATGAAGTTGAGTTTGAAGTGGAATCACATACAAAACTTTTCAGCTTCCAAGGTCAAGCTCAAGCAGTAGGGAAATAATTATATCAAGACAGAGACACAGGAGTTGAAATGGCATTGTTTCCCTTGTTAACATTCAACTGGCAATTTTGCTGGCTCATTTAAAGTTAATGAGTGTTGAAACAGAAACACTCAGGGATGTCATGGGTAACTTTGGTACACATCACAGGGCATACATGAGGGATTTAAATACTTTTTCCATTTATAGATTTCAAACCACTGATATGAATAGATCTTGCTGTTCTGATGCAATGTTTATCTGCTAATAAGGCAAAGGAGCAAAGGACAGCTCTTTTCAAACCTCCTGTCCTGAATAAAGATTCTGCTAATGTCCAGGGGGCAAGTGATACATCTTTCATGTCATCAGCAAAGCTGTCAAGTTGAAGTGAAGTATAAAAGGAAAAAGGAAAACACACTGAAATAGTACAGACCATTCAGCACATATATCAAAAGGTACTTATATGCTTGACAAATCATGCAAAATTCTGAGGAACAACTAGTAACTGAATAGGAGGGAGATACAGTGGCTGTGGAACATACAGACACCAGGAAAGATTTTGAGAGCACCATATGGGGAATAACTAGATAATCTTAAGGGGTTGAGAACTGAAGGATAATGTTTTGGATTAAGAACTAGTGAGAACATAGAACAAAATGCTAAAAGAACTCAGCAGGTCGGGCAGCATTTATGGTGAGGAATAAAGATCCAACATTTTGGGCTGAGCGCCTTCATTACACAGATGTCAGCTCTTTAATTCTCTCCATCAATGCTGCCTGACCTGCTGAGTTCCTCCATTTTGTGAGAGTTACTCTGGATTTCCAGCGTCTGCAGAATCTCTCGTGTTTCTGAACTAATTAAGCTCATGATATACATATTCAAAATCAGAATTAGGTTTATTATCACTGGCATGTGTCATGAAATTTGTTAATTTAGCAGCAGCAGTTCAATGCAAAATATCATAGAAGAAAAACACTAATAATAATAAATAAATTAATTAATTAATTACAACATATGCATATTGAATAGATTAAAATTAGGGCAAAAAGCAGAAATAATATATATTTAAAAAGTGAGGTAGTGTTCACGGGTTCAATGTCCATTTAGGAATGGGATGGCAGAGGAGAAGAAACTGTTCCTGAATCGCTGAGGGTGTACCTTCAGGCTTCTGTACCTCCTACCTAATGGTAACAGTGAGAAAAGGGCATGCCCTGGGTGCTGGAGGTCCTTAACAATGGACGCTGCCTTTCTGAGACACCGCTCCTTGATGTCGCCCTGGGTACTTTGTAGGCTAAAACCCAAGATGGAGCCGACTAAATTTATGACCCTCTGCAGCTTCTTTTGGTCCTGTGCAGTAACTCCCCCATATCAGGCAGTGATACAGCATGCCAGAATGCTCTCCACGGTACACCTATATAAGTTTTTGAGTGTTCTTGTTGGCATACCAAATCTCTTCATTCTCCAAATGAAGTACAGTCACTTGCCTTGCCTACTTTATAGCTGCATCGCTATGTTGGGACCAGGTTAGATCCTCAGATCTTGACACCCAGGAACTTGAAACTGCTCAGTCTTTCACTTCTGATCCCTCTATGAGGATTGGTATGTGTTCCTTCATCTTTCCCTTCCTGAAGTCAACAATCAGCTCTTTTGTCTTACTGACGTTGAGTGCCAGGGTCCTTCATCTTTGCATATTCATGTGCCTGTCTAAGAGCCTCTTAGGCTACATCCACATTAGATCGGATAATTTTGAAAACGTCGGTTTCACGTAAAAACGATAGGTGTCCACACCATGTGTTTTTGAAGATATCTCTATTCACATTGAAACGGAGATTTTAGCGAATCTCCTCCTACTGGGCATGCGCAGGACACATCTACCGAAAACAAGCCACATGCTTGGTGTCGAATCTCGCTGTAAAAGTGTGCGTTTGTGTAGTTACGGACTAGAAAATCTTAAAATGATGGACAGCTGTTGGCTCTCACGCAGGAAAACTTAAAAGTAAAAAAAAACAAATACTGGAGTGTACAGAGGCAACCGACAGGGAGTTCACGGACAGATTGACCCGGCTGACGACGAGCACTGAAAAACTGACTAACTCTGTTGCATTAATAAAGCACCTTGTTAAATGTATAAAATATGTCTGCATCAGTGTTATCTTGTATTTCCATACAATGTTACATTAGGCTGTTACACATCTATTGCCAGAGAAGTACTTGCATAAATAGGTAAACCACCTTCGTACAAGCAAGGACAGAAAACAGGGCAAAGTGAGTATACTTATTTATTCAGTAAGTTATGGGTCAAAGTATTTGGTGATTACATTTCTAACTCTTTTGGCTTCAGTCTCGTTGCCATCTGTTCTGAAATTTTTAAGTTGTGTTCAAGAAAACAATGAAATAGCACACTGCCGTCTGATAGTGTTTCTCCGGTTACCCCGTCCACACTGATCTGCCCGAGCAGCGTTTTCAAAAATACCCACCCTGGAAAGCGTTTCTGAAAAGCTCCGGTTTCAGGGGATGAAAACGCTGTTTCAGTGTGGATGGAGGGTAAAAATGAAGAGAAAAAGCTTCTGTTACGGATTTATCCGGTGTAGTGTGGACGTAGCCTTAAACAGCTGTATCATATCTCCCTCTCTCACCAACCCTGGCAGTGTACTTCAGGGACCCAACACCGTGTAAAAATCTTAGGGCACTTTTGAACTTACTCTGTCTCAATTTAAGTGCATGCTTTCTGATATTAGACATGACGTATAAGGGAGAGTTTAGTCCATTCAAGTTAATGTGCTTTCTCAGAGCAATTGGGAATGAGTAAATGTTTCAAAAGGTTTCACTCTGTGCCCAATACCCTTCATTATGCAGATTTATAATTTGGCTGTAGCCACAGAAGTGGTTTCCAAATATATTGACAATATCAAATTAGAAAATTTGGTTAATTCCTTGTGAGACAAATGAAGATGCTGTGGGTTATTGATTGAATGCAAATGAATGAGAAGCAAAAGAAATGCAGAGTCAACAAACGTGGTGTGATGCCTTGTAAATTAAAATAGATAGCTTATTCTGCTCTGAATCTGGTGTCAATTGATGGTAGAGAAAAGTTTTGCTTTAGGTTCATATGTTACGAACGATTGCATCTTGGTTCGAATATACAGTGGATTCCAATTATCGGGCCATTGGTTAATTGGGGCAGCCACTTATTTGGGCAACACTTCAAGAACAAAAACAATTGAGAAACTAGCTGGGATTTCCTTAATTTATTTGGGACATGATATGGCTTAATTGGAGCAGGAGGCCATTGTCTAGCAGTTTCTAACGAGCATCAGTCGTGTGTACTTGTGTGGCCATTAGACCCCACACCATACTTAGAGCAAACAGATTTTAAATAGCAACCATTGTGTGTGCTTGTGGTCAGAAAACAGTTATTTTTGTCACTGATAGCTGGTGAGAAGTAAGCAGCGAAACAATTCGGAACTGTTTTGTTCACTGCAGTTTCAAGCATTCAGGATTCGAGAACTGAAATTGAAATTATCTCACTACTTCGGCAAGTAAGAAGTGGTGGAGAATTTGAAGGTATCAACAATCATTTTGAATGTTACAATGAAAATGAAAATTTGGAGGATGCAATTGCCAAAATCATTGTATGAAGCCATGTATTATCTGCAAGAGGTGTCTGCGCTGATTTCGTTCACTTACAGTCAATTAAATGAATGCAGCAGCATGCACTGGGTGAATTCGTCTGTTGATAACTATTAGGAACTAACAGACACTAGACAATACTGATAGCTGTACTCTTCTGCTGTTCAATTAGATATATAATTTGTTACTCAGTTAAATGGCAGTTTGCCTTTTTTATACTTCTTAACTATTTGCATGAAACTTTGGCTAATTATGCTAATTGCTTAATTGTGCCAAAATGTACTGGTCCCGATATGTCCCAATTGATTGGAATGCATCGCATTATAAAAATACTATCAGTATTCCAGATCACGTGCCAGGCAGAAATATTGGCTATAAAAGTCAAGAGTTACAAAACCTTTATTCATGCAACACACACCAAATGCTGGAGAAATCAGCAGGCCAGACAGCATCCATGGAAAGAGTACAGTTGACGTTTCAGGCCAAGACCCTTCCATAGTAATGGAGGGAAAAAGCTGAGGAGTAGATTTAAATGTGAGGGAAGTGGAGAGAAAAACACAAGGTAACAGATGAAATTTAAAGGAGGAGGGATTAAGTTAAGAACTGGGAAGTTGACTGGTGAAAGAAATACAGTGCTTGAGAATGGGGAGTCTGATAGAAGAGGACAGAAGACCATGGAAGAAAGAAAAGGGGCGAGGAGCACCAGAGGGAGATGATAGGCAGGCAAGGAGATAAGGTGAGAGAGGGAAATGGAAATGGGGATTCGTGAAGGGGACGGCAACATTACCAGAGGTTCAAGAAATCAATGTTCATGCCATCAGGTTGGAGGCTACCCAGATGGAATATAAGGTTTTGTTTCTCCAACCTGAGTGTGGCCTCATCATGACAATGGAGGAGCCATGGATAGACATATCGAAACGGGAATGGGAAGTGGAATTAAAATGGGTGGCCACTAGGAGATGTATAGTTACAGTTGCCTGAGCTAAAGGGAGATGCAGGCCAGACCAGGTCAATGTGATTTGGAATGTAGGAGAATGTTGGGTGACATTATGAATCCCTTCATTGGTCGAGGGTCAGCCATGGATGTTGCTGCCTGCCATCTACAAGATACCTAAGCCAGGGCAGTATGATATGGAGAGCAAGCTGTTCCCCAGGTACCAGTCTCCTCCTGTCCACGCAGCTGATGAGTCCAAAGGAGTGGCAGAGGTCAATACTAGCAGCATCACAGGATTTGCCAGTCAGTGTTGATTTCAATCTAGGACTGCCTTAGGGACTCCATCTCTGGAATTTTCATTGGGATTTACTCATCTGGCTATAACAACCTTAAGGAATTGTGGCCTTATAGAGGTGCTTAAAATTATGAGAATCGGGTAAGATGGACAGTAACGTTCTTCCCACCCCCACCCCCCAGAGTAGGGGAGTACAAAACTAGGAGGATGAGGTTTAGGATGAAAGGAGAAATATTTAGAAGGGAGCCAAGGGGCAACTTTTTTCATGCAGAAAATGGTGAGTGCATGGAAGAAGAACAGTTTGAGGCAGCTACAATAGTGTCACTTAAGAAGCACTTGGATCATACAGGGATGTTGTGGTCTGGAGGGTTGGGCCCAAAAGGATATTGGGATGAGCTGGATGGACAACATAGTGGCATAGAGTGGTTGGACTGAAGGGTATTTATCATGTTCTTTAATTCTATAACTCTAAGAGCATTGCATTGGGCAGCATCTCCTGGGAAGAATAGTGAAGCAAGGACAATATAGATTCAATAATACACTGTCCTGATCGGGAAATGCAGATCTGCAACATTTTTCATTTTTATTTTTAGAATAAAACAGATTAAGTACCAACACAATGGAAAAATAGAAAAGTAAATTAAGCATGAAATGGTACGGAAGAGTCTCTTTTGAGGGCTGAAGGGATAAAAGGTTCAGAGCATAGGACAGTTAGAAATGTCATCATGGAAGTGGGTTGTGAAGTGGTAAAATTCATTTCCATGATTAATGGCTTAAATAGAAAGTTTATCAAAGTTAAAAATAAGAATACTTAAGTGGTTGAAAGAAGCAGATTCAAAGTGATATTGGAACAGTGTTGGTAAATGAATTCAAGACCGTTTTTCTCAACTTCAATCTAAAATGCTGACTTCTGCTACATGGGTTCAAGGATCTTTTATTACATTGTTGTTTTACCGTGCCCTGTGGCGCATTGGCTGGAACGCTTGCTGTTTCTTTAGCATTTTTGTCTGTTTTTATGAGGCCGAGTTGCCAGCTCGATGCCCAGTCCAGCACGTATGGAAAGCGTGGAAGGAGCTGGCCGGATGTGAACTCATACCACCCGCCATGAAGCCCGGTGCAGTTGCCACTATACCACCGGCCAGCTTTATGATGTATTGATATGAAACCTACATTCAAGCTGACTCTGAACTCTAGTCTAGAGTAACTACTAATCTTCCCTGAAGTGTAATGTGGAGTTATTAAATTCTAGTGCACCTGGTCCTTGCAAGACATGTGAGCTCATCTAAAACAGCTGCCTGAATTCTAAATGCGAGTCCCATTCCCTCTGGGCTCAAGAGCCATGCTAGTATTTACCTCCATTTAAAATTCACTCCCTTGATTTCAATTCCCTCTGTGGTCTTGGCCCTTCGTGTCTGTGATTCCATTTGGTTCCATTACCCTTCAAAGATCATGTCACTTCTTCAATTCAGGCCTTGATCTCTTTCCTGACTTTAATGTTACACTACTAGCAACTTTGCCTTTCGTTGCCAAGATCACAAACCCATGAATCCCTGATGAAACCACCTTCTTGCTTCTGATCTTTAAGAGGGTCTACAACACCTAGCTCCAGTAATTTGCTTAATATCCCCTTATGTGCCATCTATTTTTGTTTGTTTATGCTCTTTTGAAACACTTTGGAATGCAAATGCTACATTAAAGATGCTACATAAATAGAAGTGGCTGCAGATGACACATCACACATTTAGGGGAACATAAGATTTCAAATAAATATAGTAATTAACCTCAAACATTAATGAGCAACCAATCTCTGTTCTTCAAGCGTAGATCTAAGGTTAGGTCAATGATGGTCAAGGACCCTTTTATTTCTGCACCTGCCATACCACTATAGATTTGAATGAAATGTCAGCCCTGCTGATGTGATTAAAATGAAACAGTATGGGATCCAATCTATGTTTCACAGATTTCGGAACTGGATGGGGGTACACAGCTAAGGATTGGAACTTCTTGATCCTTCTCACCCTCCTACCAGGAGATGTTCTCTACTGGCTATTTCAGTTCCTTCATATTCTGTCGGATCAATCTTTGCCTCTGAATGCATTTCACCAACTGGAGACAGAAGAGAGAATGAAGCTGCTAGAAATCTGCAGCAACGCACGCAGGATGTTGGAGAAACTCAGCAGGTCAGGTAGCATCTATGGAGGGAAATGAACAGACAATGTTTTGGGCTGAGACATCAGGACTGGACAAGAGGGCAGAAGCTAGAATAAAATAGGAAGGTGTAAGGAGAGGAGCACAGTCTGGAGGATGACAGGTGGATTCAGGTGAGAGATACAACTGATGGTCCTGGTATGGCCTCCTCAACATCACTGAGGCTCGATGCAGATTGGGGGATTACTTCATTGGGCACCTTCGCTTCATTCGCTGCAACAGCCCAGATTTCCTGGTAGTCAGCCATTTTAATTCTACATCTCACTCCCACACTGACATGTCTGTCCACAACCTTCTCTACTGACACATTGATGCCAGATGCAGATTGCGGGAGCAACACCTCATATTCTATCCTGGTAATCTCAAACCTGACAGTATCAGCATTGTTTTCTTTAAACTGTTAGTATCTACTCCTCTCTGTTCCCTGTCTTCTGATTTCTCTTATTTCTGTAGCTCATTTACTCCTTCTATTTCACCTCCCCCACCCACACAATCTACCTGTCACCATACCTCCTTCCTTTCAGTTCACCACCTTGTTCCGACGTCTACTACAGATTCCTTCATCGTCAGTCCCTTGCTTCTTCCACCTATCACTTTCCAGCTTCTCACATCATTCCAATTTCCCTCCTCTCACCATTTCCCACCTTTCCTCTCACCTGGATTCACCTATCACCTAACAGCCTATGCTCCTCACCCTTTTATTCTGCCTTTTATCCTTTTCTTTTCCAGTCCTGATGGAGAGTGTTGGCTCGAACTGTTGAACTTTCATTTCCCTCCACAGATGCTGCCTGACCCACTGAGTTCCTCCAGCATTTTGTACATGCTGCACCTCATTTCTCCAATTGACTCATTGGTAACACTCACTAAAAAAACATTAAAACTGAATGCTATTCTACACAATACGAGATTCTTATGACTAATCTCTTAATTTGTATAAAGACAGAGCTGAATGTGATGCAGATATTTAATAATAAAAGCTCCCATTTGACAGAATGACTTTTCTCTGGTGTTATGATACCAGCCCCCTCCTTTGTGAGAATTGCAAGAGCCCTAGTGAAAGGGGGGTCAATGACCCGAGAGAGAGAGAGCAAGAGAGAGAGAGAGACAGGCTGAATGGACACAGGAAATGGAAAGACAGCGACGTGCTGGATACCGCATTCCACTGGGACAAAAGCTGGGGACTGTGGCATTGTTCTCAGGAGACACCTGGGAACTGCAGACGTGCCAACTCGCAGGGACATTGTAAAGCCCTCGGGCAAAGTGGGCTGGTTGAGAGAGAGATTGCATCACCTGCAACCTGATTGACACCTGAGATCCCGTGAGGCAGTATAAAGAAGGGTCTGAAAGAGGACGACCCTCAGACGCACCAAGGAGACACCAAGAAGCACGATACCGCTTCCCGTGGGAACGGGAAGCCATTTTGAAGGAAGCCACGTGCGTTAAATTCCGAATGCGGGGTTTGTGGCTAGAACCAACGGAAAACCGCTTTTATTTAACACCAGGAAAGCCAAATCCTCTGAGGCTGAGGATTTGATTCATAAAGACAACGGGCAAGTGTTTTCTTTCCTAACAATCTCTCTCTCCAACACGTGAAACCAAAAAGGGAAAAGCCTGCAGACTTCAGAGTGACTCTTTATATTTCCAATTGGACTCAGTATTATACCCTAGACAACGAAAGAGCTTATTTCTGAGTGATTATTAATGTACCTGCGTTTTAGATTGAGTATTGACGCATGTTATCTGAATGTTTGTATTAACCTTAATTTTTGTGCCCCTTTATTAATAAAACTTTTGAAAATAGTACCATTGGACTTCGACTGACATATCTATCTTTGCTGGTAAGTGAAACCAGTTACTGGTTTCATAACACTGGAGATTTGGACACTTGGATCATTCGAGTTGAAGAATTCTGGCACCACACAGTCACAAACTTGAAAGACTTGCAGATGTGAAGGGAGTTTCCCTGCTGATTTATTATCTCCTTCTTCTGTCACATCAGAAGCAGAAACGTGTGCTTTCACATCTCATTGTTGAGTACTTTCTCTGAGCATGATTCAGCAGGTATGTCACTGCTTATGCAAATTATGACTCTTCTTTAAAGCAGCAGTTTGTATTTTAAAAAGCTGATGAATGCTTGCTTGGGAAGTGAGTGCAAGTAATCAAGTGATAAGGGCAGAAGTGGACCATTCCACATTGGGTATGAATCTGATTCTTGGACAGTACAGAACTTCAAAGATTCACCACTTTCCAATAAATTCCTTCTCACCTCCACATTAAGTGGTGACCTCTGGTTTCAAAATTATAAACTGAAAGCTCACACAGAGTTGGTGTTGGAAATAACGGGTGATTTAATAAAAACCAGTGCACACCAGCAGACCAGTCAAAGCTGATCTTCCTGAGCATGAATTCGGCAGAGCTATTGGATTCTCAATTGACATGATTACCCGCAAATTCTGATAACATAATGGCAGCGACGGAAAAACCGAATTGTTCCTGATTACAGAATAAAATGAGTATCCACAGATCAAACAGTAAATTCAATTTTCTATTACAACAACGGGTCATACGACTTACGTTCTCCTCCCACTACTGCCTGTAAGGAGTTTGTACATTTTCCTCGTGACCCTGTGGTTTCCTCCGGGTGATCTGGTTTCCTCCCACAGTCCAAAGACATACCAGTTGGTAAGTTAATTTGTCATTGTAAATTGACCCTTGATTAGGCTAGGGTTAAATTGGAGGGATTGCTGGGTGGCATGGCTTGAAAGGGTGGTAGGCCCATTCCATGCTGTATTTCAATTTCTTTGCTTTTGTCTGCTATTCCCACATTAGCACAATCCCCGTCACCCCTTACCAGTTATTAGCTCTCACTATTTTACCCCCTGCAATAGTTCCAGTCAGGCCCATTAGCTCCATTAAGCCCCATCAGAAGCTGAATAAATTTGAAGAGGATTGCACTCCAATAAGCATAGGTAAATTGCTCAAATTTTCTTGGTAAGACAATCCCTTCCGGCCATAAAAATCAAGTGATCCTCCTCTGAGCTGCCTACAGTATAAGTACATCCATCGATACGGAGATCAAAACTACAGGTATTCCAGTTGTGATCCCATCAATCCTGTGCACATATATAGGAAGAGTTTCTTGCTTTAAAACTCTGGTGTCCTTCCAGTCGTGGTCCCAATTCAATTTGCCTTCCCAACTGCCTTACTTGCACACCGACTTTTTTTGTTTCATGTTTGAAGTCAGCCAAATCCCTCCATACCACTGCATTGTTAAGTCTCTCTCCAGTTGTAGAGATATTAACTTACTCTTCATCCTACCAAAGGCAGTAACATACCTCCACATTATTCTTTATCTATCCAATTTTGGTTCACTCACTTAATCTATATTCCTTTACCTTTCATCTAATTTGCTTTTGTAACTCTCCTGTGCTATTAGCAAATTTGTCTGCAATATATCCAAGTTCTTTATTAATACAGATTTTGACTACAGCATTGTTCTTTGGCTATCATGAAATTAAGAATGGTATCAAATTGAAAGAAATGTCATACCATTGTATAACATTCTCCAACACTGAGATAAATATTTTGTGCAATACGGATAGAACCTTTTATGTTGTCTCTTCACTTTCATTCTGGGTACAACTGTGTGGGTATGTTTATCCATTTTAACCCTTCTTGCCATTGGCAGGTCAGAAGACAGAACACTTTGGAAACCAGCAAATGATGACTGGGAAACAAAGGGGGGAGGGGAATCAAGTAAACAAGCGAGGACTGTATGAAAAGAGCAGACAGTGAGCTAATGCCAGAAAGGAGAAGCCACCTAAGTAAATGCCAAGCTGAAATAGCCCATTTATCTCTATGGTTTATTGATTGACAGCCAGATCTCTATTTATGCTAATATATTACCTCCAGCATTCTGTTCAGGTCCTCTGCAGCAATCTTTTATATGACAACTTATTGAATGCCTCCTGGAAATCAAATACACATTTCCTTTTATCCAGCCTGTTCATTACATCCTCAATAAACTGCAATAAATCGGGCAAGCATGCTATTCCTTTCATTAAACCATGTTGACTGTTTGATTGTATTATTATTTCCTAAATGTCCTGTTTCTATTTCCTTGATAATAGTTTCCGACAGTTTAACTAAACCAGATGGTCAACTACCTAATGTAAGCAACCTGATTCTGATTGCCCCCTCCCCAAAATTAAGCAGTTTCATTTTTGATTTTATAATCTCCTAGGTCTTTTTCCAGAATTTAGATATTTTGGAAAATAATACCCAATACAGCAAATATTAGTGAGAAATGAGAAGATTGGGAAGCTTTAAAAAAATTAACAGAAGGCAAATAAAAAAGCAATAAGGAGTGAAAAGGTGAAATATGAAGGTAGGCTAGCCAAGGGTAGCGCAGTAGTGTAGTGGTTAGCACAATGTTTTACGATACCAGTTTCCCAGGTTCAATTCCCAGCAATGCCTGTAAAGAGTTTATATGTTCTTCCTTTGACCTCTGGTTGTTCCGGTTTTCATCCACAGCTCAAAGACGTATGGGTTGGTAGCATAATTGGTCACTGTAAATTGTTCTGTTATTAGGCTAGGATTAAATCAGGGGATTGCAGGGCAGTACAGCTCCAATGGCCAGGAGGGTCTATTCTATGCCGCATCTCAATAAATAAAAAAAAACCAAGAATACCAGAAGTTTTATTTGGATATATGAAGAGTAATAGAGGGATAAGAGTAGACATCGGACCCCAGAAAATAACACTGGAGAGATAGTTATAAGGAACAAAGAAACAGTAGATGAGCCAATTATGTATCTTGTATCAGTCACTGTAGAAGATGGTAGATGCTTGCCAGAAATTTGAATGTTAGGGCAGAAGTGAGTGTGGTTGGTATTACTAAAAGAGACTTGGGAAGCTGAAGGGTCTGAAAGTAGTTAAGTCACCGGGACGCAGATGGATTCTGAAAGTGGAAGCTGAAGAGATTATGGAGGCATCTTTCAAGAATCACTGGATTCTGAAATGGTTCCAGAGAACTGGAAAATTGCAAATGTTACTCAACGCTTTAAGAAAGGAGGGAGGCAAAATATAGCAGATTATAGTCAGTTAGCCTGATTTCAGTGGTTGGCAAGATATTAGAATTTATTATTAAGGATGAGGTTTTGGGCTTTTTGGAGGAACATGATAAACTAGGCAGAAGTCTACCTGGTTTCCATAGAGAAAATCTTGCCTAACAAATTTGTTAGAAATCTTTGAGGAAATAATAGGCAGGATAGACAAATAAAGTCAGTGGATGTTGTTTACTTGGAATTGCAGAAGGCCTTTGACAAGGTGCCAAATGTGAGGCTGCTAAAGAATGATACTAGCACAAACAGACGATTGACTGGCTGAAGGCAATGAGAGGGAATAAAGGTGGCCTTTCCTGATGACTATTAGTGCTCCTCAGGGGACAGTGCTGGGTCCACTACTTTTCAGGTTATATGCTAATGATCTGGATGATGAAATTGATGGCTTTGTGGCCAAGTTTGTGGATGATACTAAAATAGGTGGAGGAGCAGGTAGTGTTGAGGAAGCAGTGAGCTGCAGAAGGACTTGGACAGATTAGAAGAATGTACAAAGAAGTGGCAGATGGAGTACAATGTACGGAAGGGTATGGTCATGTACTGCACTGCTCTCTGTACACATGACTGTGTGGTTAGGCATAGCTCAAATACCATCTATAAACTTGCTAATAATAGAACCATTGTTGGTAGAATCTCAGGTGGTGATGAGAGGGAGAACAGGAGTGAGATATGCCAACTAGCGGAGTGGTGCCACAACAACAACCTGGCACTCAACATCAGTAAGATAAAAGTGTTGATTGTGGAAGGGTAGGATGAAGGCACACTTATCAATCCATAGAGGGATCAGGAGTGGAGAGAGTGAGCAGCTTCAAGTTTCTTGGTGTCAAGATCTCTGAGGATCTAACCTGGTCCCAACATATCGATGTAGTTATAAAGAAGGCAAGACAGCAGCTATACTTTATTAGGAGTTTGAAGAGATTTGGCATATCTATAGTTGTACTGTGGAGAGCATCCTGACAGGCTGCATCACAGTCTGGCATGGAAGGGCTACTACACAAGCCTGAAAAAAGCTGCAGAAGGTTGTAAATTTAGTCAGCTCCATCTTGGGCACCAGCCTACAAAGTACCCAGGACATCTTTAGGGATCGGTGTCTCAGAAAGGCAGCGTCCATTATTAAGGACCTCCAGCACCCAGGGCATGCCCTTTTCTCACTGTTACCATCAGGTCGGCGGTACAGAAGCCTGAAGGCACACACTCAGTGATTCAGGAACAGCTTCTTCCCCTCTGCCATCCAATTCCTAAATGGACGTTGAAGCTTCGGACACCTCACTTTTTTAAATATACAGCATTTCTGTTTTTGCACATTTAAAAAAATCTATACAATATACATAATTGATTTACTTGTTTATTTATTATTACATTTTATTTTATTTATTATTATTAGTTTTTTCTCTCTCTGCTAGATTATGTAATGCATTGAACTGCTGCTGCTAAGTTAACAAATTTCACGTCACATGCCAGTGATAATAAAAACTGATTCTGATTTGGTAGAAGGAAAAACAGGCACAAACCATTCTATAAATGGAACAAATTTAGATACTAGAGGCACAAAGTGATTTGGGAGGCCTTGTGTAGGATTCGCTCATGGTTACCTTGCAGGCTGAGTCACTGGTGATAATGCAATTGCAATATTAGCATACCCTCGGAGGACTAGAATATAAAAGCAAGGATGTAAAGATGAGGCATTTAAAGACATTATTTAGACAAATTTGGAGTATTTGAGCAGTTATGGACCTCATATCTAAGAAAGTATATATTGGCATTGGAGAGGTTGACAGTGTAAGTTACAAGAATGATTCTGGGATTGAAAGGGTTAATGAATGAGGACCATTTGATGGCTCTGGGCCTGTACTTGCTGACATTTAGAAGAATGAGTGGGGATCTCATTGAAACATATTGAATATTGAGAGGCCTAGAAAGAGTGCACGTGGAGAGGATGTTTCCAGTATTGGGAGAGTCTAGGACAGAGGGCACAGCCTTAGAACAGAAATACGTCCCTTTAGAACCAGAATCAGGTTTATTATCACCAGCATGTGTTGTGAAATTTGTTAACAGAGCTGAAGAGGAATTACCAGAGGGTGGCAAAACTGTGAAATTTATTGTCACAGATGGCTGTGGAGGCCAAGTCATAGGATATATTTGAAACAGAAGTTGATAGGTTCTTGAGTAGTCTAAGGGGTCATGGGTTGCAGGGACGGGCAGAAGAATGGAGTTGAGATTCAAAATAAGTCAGCCACGATTGAATATTGGAGAAGACTGGATGGACTGAACGGCCTAATTCTGTTCCTTTGTCTTGTGGCCAATAACTTGGCTATTTTCACAGCCAATTTTTTAAACAGTCAGTTTTTAGGCCACTAAATCATTAGACACATTGAGTGATCTGGTGCTTTCTCTTATTGATAATCATTGTTTTAAATTCGTCCCCAACATCTGTAAGTACGAATTACTGGTACATTTCTATCTCTGCCACATCTTCCCATCATTAATTATACTCTTTGGAATTGACATTTGTTTAAGTGGTCTCTCCCTTCTGGGACACTTGTATTAGTTTTTACTGAATGCTTTTTTGCCTCAAAATTCTTACTTGTTTACTTGATTTTCTCTCCCTGTTTCCCAATCATCATTTGCTGTTTTCTGAAGTGTTCTCAGCCTTCTAGTCTACCATTGATCAGAGTATGGCAGGAGTGATAGAATAGACAAATGTATGAGCGCAGCTGTACCTCGGATCAAAGTGTGGAAGAATAATGAAACGACTACATGAAAGGCTTTATCTGAATGCAAAGAACATTCAGCATAAGAAAGGAAAATTGTAACGTTATACACCCAGTGGCCACTTTATTAGGTACACCTGCACATCTGCTTGTTAATACAAATATCCAATCACCCAATCATGTGGCAGCAACGCAATCCATTCAAATATGCAGACGTGCTGAAGCAGTTCAGTTGTTGTTCAGAACAAACAGCAGAGTGAGGATGAAATGTGACCTACGTGACCTTGACTTTGTTGCCAGGCAGGGTGGTTCGAGCGTCTCAGAAATTGCTGATCTCCTGGGATTTTCATGCACAACAGTCTCTGGAGTTCACAGAGAATGGTGCAAGAAACAAAAATGACATCCAGTGAACAGTAGTTCTGTGGGTGAAAATACTTTGCTAATGAGATAGTTCAGAGGAGAATGGCAGGACTGGGTTAAGCTGACAGGAAGGTAACAGTAACTCAAATAATCAGATGTTAGGACAATTGTTTGATAAAAGCATCTCTGAAAGTACAACACGTCAAACCTTGAAGTGGATGGGCCACAGCATCAGAAGACCATGAATATGCACTTAGTGGCCATTTTATTAGAAACAGTACAGAAGGCGTCTAATAAAGTGGGCCCTGAGTGTACATCTTTTCTTTCAATTTGATATCATTAGTAATTTCATATTAGCATTGGATGTATTTCAGAGTGGACTATCTTTATTGAGAATTATGAAATATTTCATAACTTAAGACAATAGGTATTAAAAGTTTCTATCTATTTTCTCAGGCCAGTTTAGGTATCTCTGCTTCTATTTCAATTCCCTGCATTTCAGACTTGCAAACTGAATGCACATTTTTTCATGTCATGTTTACTCTTCCCCAGAGGTTCCTTTATGATGAGATCATTAATTAATCCAGTCTTTTTATACGTGGTTAGAACAAAAGAGCCTGTTCACTGCTTGGTTCCAGAACTTACATGTAAGGTAGTGACCTGAAGATACTCCACGGAGTTATACTCTAGGCAAGTTATGCATATTTGATTTGACTATTTTATATAAAGATTAAAGTCAACATATTTGCTGTACCTTTGAAAAAATTCCATTATTTCTTATTTTACAGCCTGCCCTACAATTAGGAGGTTCTAGGGACTTCCACAGTGACTTCTATTGTTCCATCCAAAACTAATTCCGCATCTTGATCGGTTGAGTCAAGATTATTCTGCTCAACCATTCTAATTTCACTGTTTTATAAGTGAAGTTTCCCCAATTCCATTTCTTTTCTGCTTGTTGTTCTCCCTTTAAGCTATCAAACATGACAGAATACGCAGATTCCAGCCTTGATCTCTGTAATGTCCATGAGATCATAATCATTAATTTGCTTTTGTTCACTCATTCCACCTGGTAGCAAAGGTTGGGTGGATTCAGACAACAATATTTAACCAATTATTCATAAACTGATTTACAAATTTAACTTTGGGTTTATTTCACCATCTACCCCTCTCTATTTGTAGGTGCATTCTTCCTTCTATGTTCTCCCCCTTTTTATTATACTGCAGATATTATTTCCTTCACCTATATTCTGCGCTGTCACCTTGAACCTTCTCAAGAACTTTATAACTTTCATCTCATCTGAGCACCCCACCCCAGTCCCCTTACAAGTTAGCTTGATGTGGGAAGTGGATTGCTAATCTGCCAACTACTTGGGGCGGCTACTTTGCCTTTCTTGCCCGTATGGGCCACAGAAAATCCGTAGCATCGATCCGTTGCACTGATGGAAATTATATCAACAATACGCTAAGTTAACATATGCCAATAGCCAATTAATGGTTCCACTATGGCTTGGAAACTCCTGAAAGCCTCAAGATAACCACATTTACTGCTTCCTCAATCACTAATTCCAGAATTGAATTCAGGTGTCTACATGGTCTTTAAAGTCTGGATACCATCTAATCATTGTGGCCATCTATCGCATTGTGCCCACTCTCTGGAAATCCCTTTATGTGTCACAATAGGAATATGCCCTATGAAAGAAATATTTTACTGGCAGTTTAAGCCATATCCATAACTAAAATTGATGCCATGGACCTAAACTGGCTTGCAAATTGGTTAACATACACAAAGTGCTGGAGGAACTTAGCAAATCAAGCAGCATCTAAGGAGAAGAATGAAGAGTCAATGTTTCAAGCTGAGGCCTTTCAGGAGTCCTGATGAAGGATCTCGGCCTGAAACCCCAACTCTTCACTCCTCTCCACAGATGCTCCCTGACCTGCCGAGCTCCCCCAGCTTTCTGTGAGTGTTACAATGGATTTCCAGCATCTGCAGAATCTCTGGTGTTCATGATTTTCAAATTGGTTGGAGTTTAATATTTTTCCAACATTCACTAATATATAAAGAGAGTCAAAAAATACTTGCACCAGGGAAAAATTTCAAACATTCTCCACTGTCAAAGTTCAAAGAACATTTATTATCAAACTATGTATACATAATACAACCTTGAAATTTGTCTCCTTGCAGACAGACTGCATAAGGAGTCCAATGTCTGAGTACAGCCGTGATACTGCCCAAGCTTATCTGGAAGAAAGTTAGGGCCCTTCGCTTTCACCTATATGTGTGCACAAGTTTAAGCTTCCATACAGATAAGGAGGGAAATAACATGAGAAACCTGGTATTTCTCTGGAAAATGAATGGTGTTATTTTCTGATCATTTTACTGAGGATTCATGGCAATACAGGATTGTGTGACACAATAAATCTTTACAAATATTTACAGCCTGGTACAGTTTGATTCATATGACTGTTATCATTAGGTGGTACACCTCTCAGTTTCACTGTTGAGCAGTCTTACTACAGCTCGGGTGTAGAAACAAGTTGCAGTGTTTAAAGAATAGACTGCCAATCAATTTATTATGGGCTGTCTGCTGTAGTCCCTGGGCTACAGCAATGAAGTAAAAAAAAACACTACAAATTGGCCTAGAAAAGGCAAACTGGCATGGGATTCCTCTGCACTAACATCAAAACCTACTTAGTGTTCAGCACAAGAACATTAGACAGACAAATTGAAGTGTTTACAGCAAAACACAAGCTTCCTTCAGCATCCTGTCATGCAGCTCAGACTTTTCAATGAAATCAAATTTTTCCTTTCACTACCTCACTGCAAGAATGCCTTTCCAGGTTAATACAGTCGTTAGCTGTCTTAGAGAGGGCAAAGATTTGTTTTTCTGCGATCAATTTGGATGAGACGAGGCAAAATTTCTCTTTGGCCATTTGCACTAAATATGTGCTTGTAGAAATGGATGTGCTTCTGAAAATCTGCCCCTCAGATGACAATAGATCCTATTATTACTGTACCTCAGCAGGAGTGGCCAAGAATGAATTTCTCCTCCAATATGTGAAGCAACAGACAACATTGTTCTTTGATGCTTGGAGAGCTTGAGAAACACAGAATCAGAAGTCCATATGCTCCTATGAGTTTATTGATGGAGATTGATGGGTTGGATTAGTCAGCAACTCTATTATTGTAAGAACATATAATTACCAGCATGAGAAAGGGTGAAGAAATTTGATTTTGGTCTTTTTTTGCCAACCTTTATGTTGCAATTGTAATGCACAGTGAATCAAACCCCTGAGCTACATGTTTCATTCCTGCTTCAAAGGCCAAAATACCATGCAGCATAATTTCATGTAACTGTTAAATGGAGCACAATCAAATGAAATTAACTTCTTTGCTGAAGGTCCACAGACGGTCCACAATTGCCAGACATGACTTCAGATAAAGATCTAGGTTACTCTTCTTTTTGTCCAAAATAGATTTCAAATTAAACCGTACTTTGATTTAATTTCACACATTTTTTTTCTTCCATTTACACCTTCAGTATGAGAAAATGTTACAACTTATTTCTTCAAATGTGTTTCATCATTGGGCTGAGTCTTTCTGTGTGAATTGTTCAACCCAAGTCATTAGGACATCAGATCTCCAGGTAATTCTGATCAGCGCAGGTCATGAGGCCTTGGGTCTCCTGGTAAAACAGTCCTTTCAGAACTCAAGCTGACTACAAGTTAGGACAAAATTCCAGAAGTGTACTGTAATTGCTAATAGCTGATAAACAAAGATTAAAGAAAGAAAGATTAGCTTCATTTGTCAGATACACTGAAACAGTGAAATGTGTCACTCTCATCGAATTTAATTAAATCAGCGAGGATTGACTGGGCAGCCTGCAAGTGTCGCCATGCTTCGGGCCCACATTTAACGGTACGTCTTTACAATGTGGGAGGAAGGCAGAGCACCTGGAGGAAACCCAATGCAGTCACTTGGAGAATGTACAAACTCCTTACAGACAGCGGCAGAAATTGAATCCGAACGTTACAGCTGGTGCTGTAAGGCACTGCACTAACCGCTTTGCTAACATGTCGTCAAACTAAGCTGCATGCTTTTTGATGAGTTTTGACAGAAGCTGAGGGCCTCAGGAACTCTGAGCTATTATGAAATCCAGGGTCTTTGCCTTGGTATTCACTATGTAATATTAAGTGAGATGAGGCATAGATTCAACATGTGTGGTGCTGTCTTGCGACTGTCAACAGCGGCTGCTCTAAATATGATGTATTTATGAAAGTGATCCTTTGTTACATTAAAATAAACCCCACAAAAGTGACGGCTTCAGAACAAATTGGTTATAAGTAGCTGTTTAGGTTTCTGGTCAGTTTTGCAAAAAATATTTTCCATGATAGATTAACTTTACAGTGGGTTGCATGTTTTCAAGTCATTCAATGATTTCTCCTTTTCCTGGATCATTAATCTCCTCTGACCATATTTCAACTAAGATGTTACGCTCCTCTTATTCTGCTTTATTAACCATGGTGAATTTAACCAGCGAAAAAAGTGAAAAGAAGGTGAATCATAAACACAAGATATCCTGCAGATGCTGGAAATCCAAAGCAACACACACAAAATGCTGCAGGATCTCAGCAGGTCAGGCAGCATCTATGGAAATGAATATACAGTCGATGTTTTGGGCCAAACCTTTCATCAGGACTGGAAAGGAAGGGGGAAGATGGCAGAATAAGGAGGAGGGAATGGAGGGCAAGCTAGAAGGTGACAGGTGAAGCCAGGTGTGTGGGAGATGGGGGGGGATGAAGTAAGAAGCTGGGTGGTGATAAGTGAAAAGGCAAAGGACTGGAGGTGAAGGAAACTGATAGGAGAGGAGAGTGATCATGGGAGAAAGGGAAGGAGGAGGGTCAACATGGGGAGGTGATAGGCAATGAGGAGACGAGGTAAGAGGTCAGAATGGTGAAATGCATTACCGGAAGTTGGAGTCATCGATATTCATGCCATTAGGTTGGAGGCTACCTAGATGAAATATGAGGTGTTGCTCCTCCAACTTTTGAGTCGCCTCAGTGGCAGAAGCAGAGGAAATGGACTGACATGTTGGAACAGGAATGGGGACAGGAACTGAAATTCTGTTTTTTGAGGATGGAGCCGATGTGCTTGACAAAGCAGTCCTACAATCTACATCGGGTCTCCCCAATGTAAAGGAGGCCACATCTGCAGCAATGTATACATAGATGACCCTAGCAGATTCGCAGCTGAAGTGTTGCCACATCTAGAAGGACTGTTTGAGGCTCTGAATGGATGACAAGAAGGCGGTGAATGAGCAGATATAGCCCTTCTGCAGCTTCAGGGATAAGTGCCAGGAGGGCATTAGTGGGGTTGGATGAATGGACAAGGGAATCATGGAAGGAACAATTCCTGCAGAAAGCGGAGAGTAGGTGGGAGGTAAAGATGTGTTTGGTGGCAGGATCTCACTGAAGACGGCAAAAGTTGCAGAGAATGATGTGTTGGATGCAAATGCTCATGGAGTGGTAGGTGAAGACCGGAAGAACTCAATCCCCGTTAAGGTGTTTGGAAGATAGGGTGAGCGCGGATGTCCGGGAAAAGGAGAGATGTAATGGTGGAGGATGGGAAACCCCATTTTTTGAAGGAGGAAGTCATCGCTTGTGTCCTGGATGGGAAAGCCACATACTGGGAATGATGTGGCAGTGATGAAGGAACTGGGAAAGAGGACTGACATTTTTACAGGAGACTCGGTGGGACGAGGTATGGTCAAGATAGCTGTGGGTATATAAAAGATATAGGTAGACAGTTTGTCTCCAGAGATGGAGATAGGGAATTGAAAAAGGGGACAAAGCTGAATCTAATCTGGAAACTTGGACAAAAGTCACGGAGAGATGTGAATGCTGTAGAGACCAGAATGCTGTATGCACCACTCAGTATTGTAGTATCTGCCTGCAGAATTCAGACTCATAACACTATATTTGATATTTAATTGCCTCTGTAATGACCTGCCAACCAATTCAATTCAATAGCAATTAGTGATAGGTAATAGGTGCTGGTTTTATTAGAAATGCTCACATATGATAAATTAATAAAAGCAATATCCATGCCATGTTTTTTTTACTATACTGGAACTCAGAATTATCTTTTGAAAAATGCTTATTCATGGATGTAAATTATGATTACTCAATAATAAAATGAAGTGTTCATGTGAATATACAATCAGATACAGAATTATCTCCAAAAGATCGAAGCATCCTAGTGTCCATCTTCTCCAGTTGGACTACAGGGAGCCAACAGTGGCCATGATAACTTACTGAAGTACATAGCAACAACAGAACATGAAAATTCATCCCTCTGTGTCTGGACTGACATTGGGTTAGATTATAACTGAGCTGGCGCACCACTCCATTTATCTGCTTCAGGACTGTGCAGGCTAAAAAGGAAGTCAGCCAAGCCTCTTTGTTTCTGATTGTTATCCATAGTCCCCTGAGACCAAGTACAAAAGTATGGAGGCTCAGTGAAAAACGTGACGAGGACGGATTCTGACACTCCGACTGAACGTCTTGCCATTGCATATTATCTAAGCTCAAGCATGAACTCTGACCACTTGCACTAAGTACTGGTAAGTGACTGTACGCCTGAGGAACACTACCCTCAGAAGAATCCAAATACGATAAAGCAAGGAAATAGGAAAAAAAAACACAAAACTATACTAGTCAGGCAGTTATTTGGAAATACCTTCACCATATATTGAATAACACTAGCACAAATGTCTGGGAACTGTCTAAATATGAAGTGCAAGCTTTCCTCTAGCCACTTGGGATCCACATTCATCCTTAGTTGCATATATTTAATGCACAATGTGCTTTGATTACAACTTCCAAAATTTGGTTCTGTTGACTTCAATAAAACCGAATTTCAAAAGCAGAACATAACACACAGACACCACTAAATCATGCGTTTACCTCAGGCTACTGACATGGTGAACACTAACATTATACAATGCTATTTTCCAGCAAACCTATAAACTTGTTTCATTAAATTGCATTTACATTTACAACAGCAATTGCAAATTTATGGAAATCTCACAGCTATATTTTAGGTGCCATATATTTACATTATTGCAAGGAATAATTTCATCCACGAGTTAATTTATCAAGAGTTGAGCATTTCCACAAACTACGTTTCCAATAAGAATCTTGCAATGTTACATTATTAAAGCTTAATAATCATTTGCTGTAATGTTAGTCATTCTCCAAGCAGGCAAATGGTTGCCTCTTGGTCATAATGACCTTATTGCAGGAGTGCTTTCAGCCATAGCTCAACTGCAAGCATTCATACCTACTTAGAATCAGAAGCAGGTCCCTCATCATTGATTTCACCACAAGTATGAAATCTAGCACACCAGTATGACTTTGAAGGAATACTTCACTGTTGTGCTGTCATCTTCTGGATAAGTTAAAAAACCAAGTGGATGCAAGTGTTCTCATGGAATTTACTTTGAAGGCCAGTCAGACGGTTACCCTAGTCGAAATGTCACTGTCACATGGAGCTTTCAGGGCACAAATTGACTTCAGACTATCCATAATTCCATTGGTTGCTTTACTTTAAAAGCAAATTATTTACTGCAATGTCTTCTGGGAAACATGGGTGTGTGAAAGGTGTTAGCCAATTGCAAGCCACTCTTAAAGTATGTTGCTGCTTATATACCCAGGTCAATTATGAGGGTGTTACATTCTCATTTTTTTCTAATATTTCAATATTGACTTGAACTTTGCATTCTTGAATAAACAAAGAACAAAGTAGTAGTGCACTAAGACACCACTTAGCCCCCATTGTTCACTGCCTTGCTTGCTTTGCAATAGACCAGTATGAACCAAGAGCCACAATTCTCCTAAGAAACTTAAACACTAGGATTTAACATGTGAGTTTAGAGCAATTATTCCAAAAAACTGACTTCAGCGAAAGGAAAAAAAAAGATATTTCCATAACATAGCCAATTTAAGTATTAAAAAAAAGTGGCAAGCAATCTTTCCAGACAATGATTGTTACTCGAATCTCATTTTCATTTTCATATTGTCAACCCTATCTTTGTGTGATAACAGAGATTGATAGTACTCTAAAGAATTGGGAGAAATTAATTGGATGAGCTGAGGAATGGCAAATGGAATCTAATGTGAATCAATGCAAGCTAATGCATATTGATACAGGAATGATAAAATATGTGCACACAAGGACTGTGTGTCAATTAGCAAAGGTGAAAAGGAAGATGGATATGGATGCATCTATTGATCATCCATTAAGCAAAAGCCAGTTGAATCAAGCATTAGGATACACATTTTTTCAAAGTTTGAATGTATTACTTTAACCCTCTGAAACGTGTTGATCCAGGATGTGAATGACTGTTTTGGTCATATTACCTGCCAAGGACATGAAAGAGGGTTCAAAAAAAACCTGCAAAGATTACTCTGAATTACAACATTCAACGTGCGAGAAGAGCATATTAAGCAGAAAGCTTCTATTAATTAGAAAAATGATCAAAAAGGCATGAAACAGGTTAGAAAACTGGAGTAGAAATTGGTCCCTAGTCCTTCAGATCCACTCCACCATTTAAAATCTTGCTCAATCTGAAAATATTTCCATCCAATTTTTTTCCTTGGTCTCTTCAGCTCCTGATGACTTTAGTTACCAAAAATATTTGAGTTTGCCTTTGATTTACTTGTTCAAATCAAAATATAACAGAGGGAATGAAGGAACTTGATGAAAATTACTGATACACAGCCAACTAATGTTAAGACTAAAGGTAACATTACATTTTTTGTAGTGCAATACAAATTATTAACAAAAATAGATGCTGTGCCCATGACATAGATTTTTACTTAAAAATTCTGGGGACAATTAAAGTAAAATGGGATTATGGCTGACAAGTTACAAACTAATTCTTGGGATTAAGAATAGTCATGAGGTAATGCTGCAGCTCTACGAAACCCTGGTTAGACTACACTTGGGATATGGCTTTCAGTTCTGAATAACTCATTATAAAAAGAATATGGAAGCTTTAGAGAGGATGCAGAGGAAATTTACCAGGATGCTGCCTGGATTAGAGAGCACATCTTAGGAAGCTAGGTTGACAAAGCTAGGGCTTTTCCTTTTGTAATGAAGGAGGATGAGAGGAGCCATTATAGAGATATACACGACAATAAGAGACACAGATTGAATGGACAGCCAGATACTTTTTTTCCCAGGATGGAAGTGGCTAATACGAGAGGGCACAATTTTAAAGGGCTTGGAGGGAAATACAGGGACTATATCAGAGGGAAGATTTTTATTACACAGAGAGTGGTGGGTGCATGGAATGTGCTGCCAGGGGTGGTGGTAAAGGCAGGTACGTTAAGGGCATTTAAGAAACTCTCAGAAATGCACATGGATGATCGAAAAATGGAGAGCCATATCAGATGGAAGGTTAGATTGATCTTAGAGTGAGTTCAAAAGTTGGAACAACATTGTAGGCCATAAGGTCTGTACGGTGCTTTAATGTTCTATTGCTCTTGATTGTTCTAGATAGCTGTTCTCCTCCAATTCTGTTATTTTGATCATACTTGAAACTAATGTCTCCACCCACAACCAGTCCCGAGTTCTGGAATTAAACCTCTCTAACTTTCTCCCATTTTTCATGCTTTAAGGCCCATGTCTAGCCAGCTTAATACCTCCTGTTGCCCTGCAGTTTCAAATTCTTATAAAGTGGTTTGAAATTTTTTTGCCAGGTTAAAGGTGCAGCATAAATGAATAGTTGTTGATAGGTGCCAATATCAATGATTAATTAACCTAGCTAATGTTCCTGGCTGGAGAGAGATTTGGGAGGGATGCTCAACTGATTTCAAGTGCCCTGGGATCTAGCAAAGGAGGTGGGGGGGGGGGGGGGGTTGTGGAAGCGCTCAGTGTATTTGTTGCCTCAGCAACCTGTGATAGCTGTGTGTCAGTCAAAGGGCAGAATCAGCTCTTCCGCTTTATTAAAGAGTCTCTTAGTATTATTAGCAAGGCTCAAACACTCTGGCAAAGCAACTAGTATTTATAGAAATTTAGCACACAAAGGCCGAAGTCCTTTAGGAATTGAAGATAGAAAAAGAACCAGCAGAGAAACCATGGAAAGCTGAAAAAAAAGTTACCTGATTTCATCCAAATTTAGTTTGGTTTTCATTTTCGAATTGACTTGATTTTGAATTAGAAGGAGCAGATTGTAATTTCAAACATCTGCATGTACCTTGACACAGAGTCATAGAGGGCTTCAGCATAGAAACAGCCTTATCTAGTCCATGCTGAATCCTTCATCTTTATGCAAAAGAAAGCATAAATCATTGAGAATTGAGCACTTAGACTGGCTAATTCATCAAGCAATTGTTCTTGGGTGACGGGGATTTGGGAGGGATGCACAACTGACTTCAAGTGTCCTGTGATGTGACAAAGTGGGGTGGAAGCACTCAGTATATTTGCTAAATTACAGATCAGTGGCCTTTGCGATAGCTATGCGTCAGTCGGAGGGTAGAATCAGCTCTTCCACTTCATTAAAAAGACAATATTAATAGCAAGATTCAAACACAAGTGGAGATGACCTTTTTGATAGCAAAATATGGTAAGGTGATAAACTAAGATTTGTGCTGCAGATGTGCAGCTTTGGAGGCTCAAAGCTGAGGGAGGTGAAAATTCCACTGAATCTTTCAGTCTGGAAGGAAAACTTTCAATTTGTATTTGCACTGACTGTTTTAAAGCACTGGCCAATTAGATCCATACTTTAACGCTGTAAAGTCTTTTTTTTCCCCCTATAATGCTGTGATATTTTCCTTCTCTGCTTTCTAGACCATTTTGCCTGATATGGATTCACTGCTTCTTCTCGTCATGGAATAAATGTGACCATGCTTCAGGATTCAAAGTTTCAAAGTACATTTATTATCAAAGTATGTAGGCAGAACACAATTCTGAGATTCGTCTTTTGCGCAGGCAGCCACGAAACAAAGATAGACCGTGGAACCTGTTCAAAGAAAACATCAGACACCCAAAGCGCAAAAAAAATAAGAACAAATTGTTCAAACAGCAAAAAATGAGCGAATAACACACAGAATATTAAATATCAAACCACAGAATCTTTGAAATGGTCTCGGAGTGTTCAGCTCAATTCAATTTAGTGCTGTAACGTTTGTTGACTGCAGGCCGCAGAGCCAATGTAAGTCAAAATGCCCCAAGCAAAATCACACAGAACAGCAATTAAAAAAAGAGTAACTAGGAATGCACATAAACTGCAGAGTCCTCTAAAAAATGAGTCCAATACATAAGCCACACCTCATTATTCCGCCCATTTTAACTTCAATATCATATCAAGGTTGTACAATGTTGAAAAATTCATCCCAGTTGCTAGTGAACAATGTGTTATATAATCATGTCTTAATTCTATATTCTTCCTCGGAAATTCATCCTACAGCAGTTAAAGGTGTTCATTTTGCCTGAGGACAAGATTCTGGATACCTAGGCATACTAATTGCTTGGACATAAACTAAAGCATTTAACACAATCTCTGCTTTCCTTATGCACACTTAAAATAAAAACATCTTCATAAATGTTGTAATCATCAATCACTTGTGATGGCTCAACTCATTGCTGACAATGTCAAAAATATTTAAAATCTATTAATGTCTCTATTAATATTCAGTATCTGAAAAGGTCACACTACTCGTAGTCAAACCTTACTTGCAAGGCATCCAGCCTAAAAAATACACAATTCACAACTGGCATATAACTAGATTACACCATTTCTGAAGCATGTTAATTGTGTAAAGGACAGAACTGGAACCGTAAAAACATACGTGGATCAGGACATTACGAGCAATTTATTCACTTCAAGACATTAAACCTACGGACTTAATGAAAACAAAATTAAATTATAATTCACTCAGGAATGGATACAAACCAAATTAAACCTTTCCAGTTCCAGCAACACTTTATCAACAAAGTAAATCGAAAGGTTGTTCTTTTAAAAGCAATCTTCTGTCTATCTTGCCCTGCGTGAACACTTTTATCACCAAAGCACATTAGGCCCTGACTGCTGAAGCAGCACCATAGTTAAAATGACTAAATATGACAGCTGATAGAGTAGGCCTGACATGATTTGACAATAAATTTGGTTAAGAGAAGCAAAGTACAGTAATGTAAGCAGTTGATGCCCTTGGTTTCTGTAAAAAGGTTTAAGCACTCTCTATCTTCAGCTCTCCCTACTTTAATCCTGTTGTTTGAAATTTCCCTACCAGCTTAATGCGATATTAGTTAACAAATCGAATAAACTGGTAAATTTCTGGCCTGCACTGCTCAGTGAATGAGGAACACCAACATACACTTGTAAAGCACAATGATCAGGGATTTCCTCTGGCTGACCTATACTGGCTCCCAATTAACCTACTGGTGAACACTTAAATCCCTCCATGATCTTGTCCACCCCTTTCTGGAGTGTCCTGACCTTCAAGTACCTGCTCTCCTCTAATGTCGCCAACTGAATCACCCCCATGCTTAATTGCTAAACATTGGTTGCCAAATCCCCAAACTCCAAATCCTTCTCCAAATCACTCTACCTCGCTCTCCTATTATTATTGTCCAAACTTGTCTTCTGTAATATTTGCTGTGTCCATTTGTATTCCATACACTTCTGTGAAATGTCTTGAGATATTATTTGTTAATAATGTTTGAAAATAGAAATTTTTGCTGTTAGTAAATCTGCTTTTAATACATTGTTCAGGATCACAGAAAAATATGTCAATCGATGATATATATTATTTACATCTTCCATCTCCAATGAGCATAAAAGATTCAATTACACTATTTAAAAAATGAGCTCTTTAGATATTTCTGCTGCCTCTGCCAATATTGCCGAAAGAGATAATTGTTGTGTATTTAATATTTCAGTAATACTTGAGTAATATTGTAAATATATTGTTTGATTAAGCATTCTTTGTTGTTTACATAATTCATTATGAGTTATATGTAAAAGTATGTGAATGGCATAAGTCATTGCACCACCATGTCATATGTCCATGCCTCACTAAACTAAAAACAAAGTAGACGAACATCTCCAAGCTCCAGGTTTTTCTTTCAATTAGTTTTATGTCTTAGAGTTACAAACCATAACAGTAATCTTGTCTTTGCCAGTTAAAAGTTAGTGAAAGCTTGCTTTGCACCATATATCCTACATTTAATGATGATTACGTTTCAAAAGAATTTTTTGTGGAACACTTTGGGATGGTATGAAAGACGCAATTTAAATCCAAGTCAATTAGCATGTCTGAACTCTCAAGAAAATGGGGTTGTTAATTAAAAACCATAGGGAGTGATTCAGTTTCTCGGATTTCCAATCATCAATCTGACTTCCTTCTCTCTTGCCCTCCACCTCTGTTGTCGCTAATGGAATGGGTTGTCATTTCACAAACACCTATTTCACACAAAGTCAAAGTACACCCCGGGAGTTTTAAAATTTAAATAAATGGCTTTTAAGGAACAGCTTCTTTTCCTTGGAGAAATTACATTCCTGTTCAAGATTTTCAGGTGAAAGGTTTTAGAATCAGATCAGTGGAACTTTTTTGAAAATATACAAGTGGGTATTTCAGCAAGCCTGGACTTAATAAGAGTCGACACTTCAGTGCCAGTGGTTATTTGAACCCTATTAATGCAATATGATGCTTCTGCATTTAAAAGGGGCAATATTCCATTGAAGAGTTAAAAATCACACTTGATGACTGTTGTGGTTTCTTCTAGATGTATCTCAGCAAAACTTGCAATCGTATTGCCTAGTTGATTTATTCAGTATTGACAGCCACATTGGATGTTGCTTTACGATTACACACGGAAATCTACAGCCTGTTTCAGCCTACTTATTGACTGGCTCTAGCACTATCTTTTAGACTTCATGTGTCATGATCCATAAGGACTTCAGCGAGCATAGATCAAATCATAAGGTACCAAAAAACCATGTTACTGGAATGCTATATGTCCCTACATTACAGAGCGGCTGCCTTCCGAGAAAACTGTCCGCATTGAGATTTTCTGTAAACGAACATGATAAAAATTCACAAAATGTGTCATTTCATTTCAAATTTTGTGTTCATTTTTTTGCTCACGTAAAGTTTGTAAGAGTTAAACTTAATTCCATACCTCAAATTCTTTGCAAATTCCGTAAGGGAAAATTCTGCCTACTAAACTGCGGTAAAATGCAGATACACCGTATGTGTAAGTACTTCCATTAAGTAAAGCTGGTATTTGTAAGTCAGACTCTAGTGCTGAATAGAGATCTTCCATTTTGTTTAATTGATTTTAAAACATGAAAAGTAGTCAATTTTTGAATGATTGCGGTGCTCTCCAACAATGAAATGCTCCATTTTGACAGCCGGTTCTATCATGGGTACAGCTCTTACCACCAATAAGAGACAATGTCTCAGATAGGACATCCATCATTAAGGATCCAACTATCTGAGCCATTCCCTCCTCTCATTACTGGCATCAGATAGGAACCCGAAGACCCACACTTCAAGGTTCACCAGCAGCTTCTTCCTTGCTGCCAATCAGGTTCCTAAACCAACCTGAAAAACACTAATTCTACCTTGGACTACATTTCCCTTAACTTGTACCGATGTAGTTACGCTCATTTTTGCTTATTTGATTGTGCATGTTATGTACAACTTACGTTAATTTCAGCCTGCGTAATTTTGTCATGTTTGCGATATTCGGTCCTACTGCTGCAAAAAGCTAATTTTCATGGCATTTATACTCTGAGTACGTATGCCCATCTATGACAATAAACTTGAACAGGACTTGATGCTTATACTTGGCATAAAAATGCAAACCTACTTAATAATTACCCCAGTTATATTTAAGGTTAGGATTGGCATGGGGTTCCCATCAAATCGAATAGGCAGGACCTGCAAAGCATTTAGGTGGGAAAGGAAGGAAGAGAAGTCACATTGCTATGAGCATCATTCTAACTATCACAGCTAATGCAAAATGTGTACAATGATGCCGATGCTGGAATCGACTGCAACATTTAAGAGAAGTTTGGATAAGTACATGGATGGGAGGAGAATGGAGGACTATGATCCAAAAGCAGGTTGATGTGACTAGGCGGAATAATAGTTCAACATAGTCTAGGTGGGCTGAAGGGCCCGTTTCTGTGCTGTAGTGCTCTATGACTCTATAGAGAGCACTAGTGGAACTCAGAAGGCCAGGGCTGAAAGGAGGAGAGCAGATAGCCAGTATAAAGAATGGGAGGAGTTGAGCAAGTGCTGGCAGAGGATAGGTGGATCCAGATGGAGGAGATGATTGGCAGATGTGGGAGGGAGGAGAATGGCAATGAGATGAGAAGCTGGGAGGTGACAGGTGAAAGTGGAAAAGGGCTGAAGATGGTGGAATCTGATAGGAGAGGAAGGTAGAGCAAGAAATGTGAAGGGAGGTGGGGAGGGTAACAAGTAGGTAATGGGCAGATCAAAAGTGTGGGGGAGGGTAAAGAGGTAGTGTTTTGGGGGTCAGGAGGATGAGATGGCATGGTTGCATTGCTGTTTGTGCGATGCAATTACAGCTTGGGACATCGGAGTTCAGTGTTCAGGCCCGACCTCGTCTGTAAGATGTTTGTATGTCCTTCCCATGATTGCCTGGGCGTCCTTTTGTTTCCTCTCATGGCCCAACGACGTACCAGTTAGTAGGTTAATTGAACATTATAAATTACCCCGTGATTAGGCTTGGGTTAAATAAATAGGTTTCTGGGCGGTGTAGCTTGTTGGTCTGCAAGGGCATATTCTACACTTTATCTCCCAATAAAAGAAAGAGGAGAGAAAAAATAATAAAGGAGAAAGCTGATAGAGGGAGAGCAGTTACCACAAGTTTATGAACTTAATATTCCTGCTATCAGGTTAGGAACTAAGGCAGTGCACCAGGTGCTATTTCTTTAATTTATGTTTAGCTTTGACTTGGCAGTCGAGAACATGGACAGACATGTTGGTGTGGGAATGAGAAGAGGATTAAAATGGCTGGCCTCTGGGAGATCCTGGCTGGAATGTGGGATGGAGCAAAGAAGCTCAGTGAAACAGTCACCAAATTTGCATCCTGTCTTCACTAATACAGAGGAAACATTATGGGAGCACTGGATGCAATAAATAGCATGTGAAAGACTACTGTACCTGTAAGGACTGTTTAGGACCCTGGATGGTCTTGAAGGAAGAAGTACAGGAACAGGTGTAATGCTGTGTGTGGTTACAAGGGGAAACGCCTGGGGAGGGAGGAGTCTAAGCGGGTAGGAATGAGTGAATAAGAAGAGTAATTCCTGTGGAAAGTGGAGGGGGTGAAAAGGGCAAGAGGTGCCTGTGGAGCCTGTGATAGAAACTGACATGCACAGATAATCCCAGTACAGATTCTGTCCAGCACTCTCAATTTCAATCCAAAAATTGTAGATTGAGTTCTCTCCTAAAGGAGAAATACCAAAATCAGGTCTCTCACTCACTCACTGTGCAATGGTAAAAAAAATGTCTTCCTCTTGACAGGGTTACATTTTGCAGAAATATGACACCGATATCCTTCTGCCCCCAAATTCAAAGTACATTTATTATCAAAGTATGTATAAATAATACACACTTGAGATTTATCTGCTTCCAGGCAGCCACAAAATAAGAAACTGAATAAACAATCCAATTAAAAAAAAGGCCAACAACCAATGTGCAGAGAGAAAAAAAAACAACAAATCATGCAAACAATAAAAGCAAGCACCAGCATTCAGAAAGAAAGTGTGTCCACAGAGCCAGAGCACCTCACAGCCTCAGCCTCAGTTTATCACTCAGTGGGGAAAATCACTGCAAAACCTGCAGACACCAAGTCCAGAGCAGGCAGAGCAGGACACAGCCTCAGCACCGAGCAGAATGGAGTAAATGTTGCAGAGTTGTAAGCAGAACCAACCCCTCTGGTCCTGACACCCTGCGGTCCCAGTCCATCTGATCTGGTGTTTAAATTGTTCACACACCGGGTCCCAGCCCAGCCCAACAGTGGGACCACAGCCCTGCCACATCAATGTGTACTATTGTAGGTATTATTATGAAGAAGAGAGCTGCAGTTATTTCCGTCCGGCTGAAGTTCACCCCCCAGACAATATAACCTGAAACAAGTTATTTGGTCATAGTCACATTGCTGTTTACAGCAGCTTACACTGGTATAACTGGCTTTTTATGTGGCCACTGTGAATACACAGCAAAAGTGCAACTTCTAAAAGCAAGAACTTTTTTTTTTGATCACTCATGTTCATGAAGGACAGTGTAAAAATACATGCAACACAGAAAACGCTGGAGGAATTCAGCAGGCCGGGCAGCAGTTATGGAAAAGAGTACAGTCGACGTTTTGGGCCGAAACCCTTCAGCAGGAATGGAGGAGAAAAAAGATGAGTGGAGTTGAAAGGTGAGGGGAGGGGAGGGAGAGAGAAACACAAGGTGATAGGTGAAGCTGGGAGAGGGAGAGGGGTGGAGTAAAGTGCTGGGAAGTTGATTGGTGAAAGAGCCACGGGGCTGGTGGAGGAGGACAGGTGGTCATGGAAGAAAGAAAAGTGGGGGAGTATCAGAGATGGATGGGCAAGCAGATAAGGTGGGAGAGGGAAAAGAGGATGGGGAATGGTATGTTGGGGGCATTACCAGAAATTTGAGAAATCGATGTTCATGCTATCTGGTTGGAGGCTACCCAGATGGAATATAAGGTGTGTTCCTCCAACCTGATTGCAGCCTCATCATAACAATAGAGGAGCTCATGAATGGACATATTGGAATGGGAATGGGAATGGGAATTAAAGTGTGCGGCCACTGGGAGATCCTGCTTTTTCTGGCAGATGGAGCGCAGGTGCTCAACAAAGTGGTCTCCCAATCTATGTCGGATCTCACCGATATACAGGAGGCCACTCCGCGATACCGAGCAGAGTATATGACCCCAATAGACTCACAGATGAAGTGTCGCCTCATCTGGAATGATTGTTTGGGGCCCTGAATAGTAGTGAGGGAGGAGGTCTAGGGGCAGGTGTAGTGCTTGTTCCGCTTGTAAGGATAAATGCTGGGAGGGAGATCAGCGGAGAAGGACGAATGGACAAGGGAGTCACGTAGGGAGCGATCCCTGCAGAAAGCAGGATGTGTGTGGGGGTGGGGAGGGGAGAGGGAAAAATGTACTTTGTGGTGGGATCCGGTTGAAGATGGCAGAAGTTGCGGAGAATCATGTGCTGGTGTGGTGGTAGGGTGGCGGGAGGATTGGGGTGAAATGGGGTGTGAGATGGAAGTGATGCAGTTGAGGGCAGTGTAATGGTGGAAGAAGGGAAGCTCATTTAAAAATGCACATTTATTTTGTCCTAGCTGGTAAATTTACATTTAGAAGAGAGAATGTGGGTTGAAGGTGCGGACACTAAGGGTAAAGCTCATCACCATTTTGTAGACCTTTGTAAAGTTTTGGGACTAGCAGAAATTATACCTAGGAGCAAAAGGTGATCAGGTTCATTACTCTGCACACGTGAAGGCCATAGGAATAAAATGCCAGGGTAGCACTGCATCTGGCTTCCCTTGTCAAGACCATGCTTTAGAGCAAGGAAGATGATCTGAGCCAGGGTTAACCAGAGTGTTTTAAAAAAAATATGCTTTCAGATTTCAATACAACTGAATATAAAAAATAGCAGAATTATCATCTCAAGTGAATATTTAGAGATTTTATCCTTGCCTAGTAATTCGACGGTGCAGATTTCTTTTGTACCCTGACTAGGTGCTGTCTGTACTGCTACTTCTCATGAGTATTCTCATGAGAACAAAAAAAACATATACACAATTGGTAGAAAGCCCTTTATCAAAAAGAACACTGATGTACTTCCCTCCCTCCCACCCCCCCCCCACCGAGTGGTGTGAATTTGCGAAGCACACAGCCCAGATGCAGTATCCCTCAAAGTCTCCTTGCATCAAGCACTATTTGCAGCAACTTACATAATGGTGGTAGGACAGAGGCTGTAGGGCTGAAGGACAGAGCCTGAGGCTCATCCAGGGTGACTTATAAGTTTTCTTTAGAGCCACAGAGCAACTTACAACTGAAAGATGTCCTCAGGCTGCAGGAGCCCTGTTGATCCAGCATGGTTGCCATTTGAAATGAGGCAGATGAGGCTGAGATGGTACCTGGCTGTGGTGACCGACTCTAAACCAGCAATCTTTTTTTTCCCCCCTCCTTCCCTCTTCTTCTAGTCCCCCTTCTTACCTCTTAATTCTTCTCCTCAGCTGCCTGTCAACCTCCCTCCAGTGCCCCTCTTTCTGCCCTTTCTTCTATGGTCCACTCTCCTCTATCAGATTCCTTCTTTTCCAGCCGTTTACCTTTCCCACCCACCTGGCTTCCCCATCGCCGTTTAGCTATCCTCCTTTCCTCCCCCCACCTTTTTTTCTTCTGGGATCTTCCCCCTTCCTTTCCAGTCCTGAAGAAGGGCCTTGGTATGAAATCTCAATTGTTCATTCATTTCCATAGATGCTGACTAACCTGCTGAGTTCCTCCATCATTTTTTTTGTGTGTTGCTCTGGATTTTCAACTTCTGCAAAATTTCTTGTGGCTATCAATCTTTGTTTATTTATTTTCAATTTATAGTCTTTTAACATCTTTGGACTATTTTTACTGTGCCCATGGTCTGTTTTTTTTTACAATTATGCCATTGTTTGCACTGTTGTAACTATATATTGTAACTGTGGTTTTGTGCAGGTCTTGTAGCTTTAGTTTTTGGTCTTGTTTTGTCTGGTGGATTTGAAGCTCCTTTCTGGGGAACGCACTAAGATGGTAGCACGATATTAATATGCAGCAGCCTCTCCAGACTCTGGACTGAGGATTGCCAGATGTTATGTGGATTTTCTGGTGTAGTCTGTTTTGTCGTATGCTTTTGTGATATCATTCTGGAGGAACTTTGTCTCATTTTTTAACTGCATTGCATTTGTGGTTTCTAAATGACAATGAACTGAATCTGAAACTGAATTTAGAACTAGTGTGGTATCAGTCCTTCCAACACAATGAGCTGTACCACCCAGCAACCCATCTATTTAACCCTAGCCTAACCACAGGACAATGTACAATGATCAATCAACCCACTAACCAGCAAGGCTTTGGACTGTGGGAGAAAACCCACAAACCCATGCGAAGGACGTTGAAGCGCCTTGCAGATGACACCAGAATTGAACTCTGAACTCTGACACTCAGAGCTGGAATAGCATCGTGCTAACTGCCATGCTACTGTGGCACCCCTTCACCTCTACTTTATCCAGTAACCTGGCCTCATCACCCTTTATAGCAGAGAATACCTTTTGAGAAAAAAAAATACAACATACCTCAATTGTAAATCACTAGCTCCTAATTTGGCAAATATGTTTCATTGTATGTGACTCTCCCATTTGTGAAAGCATCTAAACAACTACATGGTCAAGCCATCTTAGGATCCTATATGTTTGAATAAGATCACTCATTATTCTTTTTAGCTTCTATTATCTTTGATCTGTCTTCACGTTGGAGATCTGAGGTGGAAAATGAGGTATGAATGAAATAGGGAGGAATGTGCAAGAAGCATATTCGGGTGAGAGGAAGAGGCGGGCACAATACTGAGGGAAGAGAACAGGTGGAAGGGACACGGGATAGAGTGAAGCAGAAAGAAGACAAGGAAGTGAAGAGATTGAGAAGACAAGGCTGGAGACCAAGGGGAAAGATGAAAAGAACAAGGAAGACTTGCATATTGCACTATTGCATCTGAAATACTGTGACATTACCTCAGAGATGATCCAAGCACCTCCGTATCTAACATTTGATGGACCTGGAGGCAACAACGTAATCAGGCAGGAGACAGAAAATCAGGTGTGGACCTAAAGAGGTGTGCCAAGTACAGGAATCAGCTCAGAGCCACTGTTGTGGTGTCTTCCTACCCCAGCTGATGAAAATGCCCCAGCATTGGTGAGTGCGCTGACTGACCTATCTGATTGGTTGCAAGAGATGACAAGAAGGGGAGCCACCTCTTTTCTCCCACCCATTAAGGTGGTGTGGTACGAGGAAGCCATAATACGCCTGTCGAGTATTTGCCGACATAGTGGTTAATGGAATAGGTGTCAGCTGCAGCAGATGGGCAAAGTCTGAATGCATTCATGAGGTCCTGACCTCATCCAGTCGGCCAAGTGATGGCTGCCCCATGAGTTCATCTTCATGCTCTAACCGAACAGCGACAGGTCGGAGGGCTGTGACTTGCCAACTGACGGCCATCCACATACACAAATGAGATGTCATTGAAGAGCGGACTGTGGCTTTCACGTGTCAGAAGGGCGCTAGCCATGTGCGGCCCTCCATTCTCCAGGTGCAATAGGGCACTGCACACAAGCAGTTCGGGCCTCTGCTCAAACAGAAGGACGCTACGGTTCAGCAGGTTGCTCCGCTGCCTGAAGAGAGGGAACCAACACGTGCGCAGATCTCTCTTTGCAGAACAGATATGGCCTTTGCTGGATCCTCCTCGGACAGCAGTATCTGCATTCCTACATCTCACTGCAGGGAGCACTGTCTCTAGGAAGAGGGCAATGAACAGCTGCAAGGGTAAAAGTGAGAGAAATCTGCAATGACATAACTGGGGAAAAAAGGCAATCGATATGCTTTCCAGTGATCGGTAGGGGTAAAGAGAACAGTGCAAATGCCCACAAAGAGGAGAAGACTGCATTAAGGGGTCTAAAGTAACAGTTACTTTAAAAGCTGACAATCAGCGATAGAAGGGGGAAAAAAAAGAAACATGCTAAAAGATACACAGCTGTATCTGGTTGGCGGGGAGGGCAGAACAGTATCTTCAGTTACTGTTGATCTGATCTTAAAACATCTGATGGCTGAAAAGTTTCCAAACTGAAGATGTGCAGATGTTCAAGCTTATCCCTTTACCACTGCTTATTTGCATATCTAGATGAAGAGTCTTTGACCAGAAGCATTGATTCTGTTTTTCTTCCTAGCAATTTATTGTCATTCTTCAGAACACGAGTGAAGAGAAGAACAAAATTATTTTGACTCTGGATCCGATGCAGCACCAAAAAAAACATAGTAAGTATAAAGAAAACAAAAACAAAAATAATAATATGACTGAGGAGTCATGCAATTATGAAGAGATGTGCAGATACTTGTTTTGTAGAGAGCTGATGATACTTTAAAGCTCTCCCTTGCTGTTTGTGCTTGGGGGTGGGGGGGGGGGGGGGAGGTTGTAGACTGTGGTGATGAGCACAACAATAAAACTCCCTGAACAGATAATGTGGCTGGCATTTAATTGTAAGATGTTCAATTGTCACAGAGCAGAACAAGCACTGCCCACTATAGAAGAGCCTAAGCACCGAAGTCCACCTCCCCTCGATTTCCCCAGTAGGGAGCTCCCATCCGTGCAGTACAGAGACACCTGGCCCAATCGTCAAGTACTTCCGGTCTGCCTTTCTGCATTTCAGATTTTCAGCATTTGCTACCATCTACTTTAATCTGTGTTTGGGTGCATCATTGTATGCACCCAGAGGGTGACATTATGGTGGAGCAACATTTGATCCCTTTGAATTGCAGGCTGACATGAAGTGGACTAACTGCGGAAGCTGAGGGTACTGTACTTATCAATCTAATAGAATCTGATTGATATTCAAAGGTTATGGAGGTCTGGAGAGTGGTTAACATTCCAGCCTCACCATCTTTACACTTCTACCAAGTGTGTGTGTGTGTGTGTGTGTGTGTGTGTGTGTGTGTGTGTGTGTGTGTGTGTGTGTGTGTGTGTGTGTGTGTGTGTGTGTGTGTGTGTGTGTGTGTGTGTGTGTGTGTGCATCGATGCGCATTTGTGCACATGATGGTAAACTTGACCTTGATTGATCTGAAGACGGCCCCTCACATTGCCTTTGCTGCCATCCATTCACACTCATAGTGAACAGGAGCAGCCTTCAAAAAGGTAGCTTGCAGCCCAGCAGACACAGTGACAGATTCTAAGGAAATGTAAACCCAGTGTATGGAAACAGAACAGGGCAATGGGGTGTTCATCTTAAAACAATATTTATTTTCCTATTTAAATTCACTGTCTTTGGTATAAATTTCCATAAAGCACAACCATATACAAAGACTGCATAATGAGCACAAGAGATTCTGCAGATGCAGGAAATCTTCAGCAATACACACAAAATGCTGGACCCCTATAGATGCTGCCTAAATTGTTGAGCCCCCCCCCCCCCACTCCCAGCACCATGTGCGTGTTATTTTCTGTTTGTGCGCCCATTACCAGCTGGGGGTAACAGATGCTGTTAGGATTCATGTTGGTAGAGTCACGGTAGCTGATGTGCCTCAAGCTGGAAGTTTGTGAACTGGGTGTGATGGCACCAGACTATTCCTCAACTGTGTGATGCCTTCCTACTGAGGACTACTGCTGAACAGCATCAGCTCTCTTCACTGTCAGAGTTGTCTACAAGTGTCATTGGTTATGAATCTGGTCTGCACCTGACCTCTGATGACATGTTATGGCCCTTTTCACGACGCTCTTCCCCAGCTGGTTCTGCACTCACTTTGAATTTTGTGGCCACTTCTGAGATAGAAATCTGTACGGAAGTGATAGAGTGCAAGAACCTCACTGCAGAGATTGAATTTCTTCCGCAAGCCCCTTCAGTTGTGGACCCTGGTCTTGAGGTGACGTGGGCGGGAGGGTATACCAAATTGAAAGGAATGCAGTGAGAACTGACGGATTGCGTATCTGATTCATCAGGTAATTGTACCATGTGAACAAAGAGCTTCCTTTAATTAAAATCAGATGTTGCACACTTCTGCCCCTTTTCATTCCCACCCCCACCATGAAAAGATTCGCTTCTCCAATGGATTTAGGTGATCCTCAATCGGGAACTCATAAGAGCGCATTGATACCTGATGTTTTAACCACTCTCATTATCTCATGACATACAAATGAAAGGCAGCCAAGCTACACTGCTGTCACGTACAGATCCGGCTTCTGCGCTTATTCTACCAGCTATGTATACTGATTAGCAATTCAAACGGATCAAATGCTGAAGCTATGCTTACACCTGCAAGGAGAAAGGGATTTTGCTTTCAGAATACAGTTCTGTTTAGTAAGCAGCAGTCTGTGGGTAACAGAAAGCTGGCAGTCAGCGAACACAGTAGGTGTATGATACATTACTACCTCGAAGTAAATTGAAAACAGGCAAAGGAGGAAGGGGGAGATGAATGTTCATATTCTATTATTTTCCAGACAAGTAATGGAGAAGTACCTACCTCCTGTACCTAATAAAGTGGCCACCGAGTGTGTGTTCATGGTCTTCTTCTGCAGTAGTCCATTCACTTCCAGAATTAACATGTTGTGCTTTCAGAGATGCTCTCCTGAACACTCCTGTAGTAATGTGTGGTTATGAGTTACTGTCGCCTTTCTGTCAGCTCGAAGCAATCTAACCATTCCCCTCTGACCTTTTAATTAACAAGGCTCTTTCACCCACAGAGCTGCCGCTCACTGGATATTTTCTATTTTTTCACACCGTTCTCTGGAAACTCTAGAGATTGTTGTGTGTGAAGATCAGCGGTTTCTAGGATACTCAACCCACACCACCGGGCATCAACAATCAATCCACTGTGAAATTTACTTGGGTCACATTTCTTTCCCAATCTGGAAAAAACAACTGAACCTCCTGACCTTATCTGCATGCTTTAATGCATTGAGTTGCTGCCACATCATTGGCTGATTAGATATTTGCATTAACTAGTGGATGTACGGGCATATCTAATAAAGAGTCATCACTTTGAGTGAAGCTTTGATGATGGACATCTGACCATGCAGACTGGCTATGAGAAGTGTTTATTTATAAGGGATTTTTTTTTTTATTTATTAAGTGCAATCGTGAATAATAGTCAGATCAGAAATGCTGATCAAGTCAACTAGTTCCCAAAGAGAACTCTGAGAGGCCAATCAGATGGTTCACTGCTGCTCAGCGATAGAACATAAAAAAATCATATGTACAATTAAGAAACATTTTAAAAATAGTAGAAATACTGGAGTCATAATGATCATGATGGAGAGAGACATTTATACACATGCTGTCCTCCATAATTCAGAGAGATTGAAAGATAAGGTTACAGGGTGACAAAATGTGACAGGAGCACTTGGAACTAAAAACTAATTCTTACCGGGAGAAAACAGCACCTGATCTTTCTGCACTGTTCTCCACAGTTTAAGGACCAAGTCCAGTCGGAACATAACTCACAAGTGCTCTTGAAAGTCAGGTGTTAACCCTACTTGCCAACAACCAAGCAGTGCCATCCTGGTCCCTTTCACAATAGCTTATGAAGAAGCACGTGACTTCCCTCCCAGAGATGATAGGTGTTTGTGCACTTGACTCTTGAAGGCTTGGACCCAATCATCACAGATTTTTTCAACCACAGCATCTGGAAGGCCGTTCCAAATTCTGATAGCACAGGGAAGGAAGCTTCTATCCAGTGTGTAGGTTCTCGCATCAGGCATAGAAACAGCATGAGCAGGCATAGATATACATGATCGTGTGGTGCGCCATCTCAGCATGGCACGAAGGTCTGCAGGGCTGTGGCTAGTGTGCATTTTGTATAGCACAGTAGCTGCAGCAACCTGTCGTCTGTGGTGTAAGCTACTGATGGCTAGCTTCTCACGAGCTGTGGCTTCATCTACACCTATAATCCTGAGAGCCTTTCTTTGCATGGAATCATACTGGCTGAGGACACTCTGTGAGGCACTCATCCATGATAAGCAGGCATACTCCATGATGCTTCGTACCTGGGCTTTGTAAACCCTGGCTCTGCCCTCTTTGTCTAGTTTGGATGCTACTTTCCACAGAGCTCCAAGCCTTTATCCAGCCTTGTTTGAAATAGTGGAAAGGTGTTTAGCCAAGAATATAAAGGAGGATAGTAAAAGCTTCTTTAGGTATGTGAAGAGGAAAAAAATAGTTAAGTTGGTTAAAAAAGTTGGGCCCTTAGAGGCAGAAATAGGTGAATTTATTATGGGGAACAAGGAAATGGCAGGCGAGTTGAACAGGTACTTTGGATCTGTCTTCACTAGGGAAGACACAATCTCCCAGATGTAATAGTGGCCAGAAGACCTAGGGTAACGGAGGAACTGAAGTAAATTCACATTAGGCAGAAAATGGTGTTGGGTAGACTGATGGGACTGAAGGCTGATAAATCCCCAGGGCCTGATGGTCTGCATCCCAGGGTACTTCAGGAGTTGGCTCTAGAAATTGTGAACACATTGGTAATCATTTTCCAATGTTCAAAAGATTCAGGATCAGTTCCTGAGGATTGGAGGGTAGCTAATGTTAACCCACTTTTTAATAAAGGAGGGAGAGAGAAAACAGGGAATTATAGACCATTTAGCCTGACATCAGTGGTGGGAAAGATGCTGGAGTCAATTATAGAAGATGAAATAGCAGCACATTTGGATAGCAATAACAGGATTGGTCTGAGTCAGCATGGATTTACGAAGGGGAAATCATGCTTGACTAATCTTCTGGAAATTTTTTTGAGAATGTAACTATGAAAATGGACAAGGGAGAGCCAGTGGATGTAGTGTACCTGGACTTTCAGAAAGCCTTCGATAAGGTCCCACATAGGAGATTTGTGGGCAAAATTAGAGCACATGGTATTCGGGGTAGGATACTGACATGGATAGAAAATTGGTTGGCAGACAGGAAACAAAGAGTAGGGATTAACGGGTCCTTTTCAGAATGGCAGGCTGTGACCAGTGGGGTACCGCAAGGTTCGGTGCTGGGACCGCAGCTGTTTACAATATACATTAATGATTTAGATGAAGGGATTAAAAGTAACATTAGCAAATTTGCAGATGACACAAAGCTGGGTGGCAGTGTGAAATATGAGGAGGATGTTAGGTGAATGCAGGGTGACTTGGACAGGTTGGGCGAGTGGACAGATGTATGGCAGATGCAGTTTACTGTGGATAAATGTGAGGTTATCCACTTTGGTGGCAAGAACAGGAAGGCAGATTACTATCTAAATGGTGTCAAGGTAGGAAAAGGGGAAGTACAACGAGATCTAGGTGTCCTTGTTCATCAGTCACTGAAAGTAAGCATGCAGGTACAGCAGGCAGTGAAGAAAGCTAATGGCATGTTGGCCTTCATCACAAGGGGAGTTGAGTATAGGAGCAAAGAGGTCCTTCTACAGTTGTACAAGGCCCTGATGAGACCACACCTGAAGTATAGTGTTCAGTTTTGGTCTCTAAATTTGAGGAAGGACTTTCTTGCTATTGAGGGAGTGCAGCGTAGGTTCATGAGGTTAATTCCCGGGATGGCGGGACTGTCATATGTTGAAAGATTGGAGCAACTGGGCTTGTATACACTGGAATTTAGAAGGATGAGAGGGGATCTGATTGAAACATATAAGATTATTAAGGGATTGGACACGCTAGAGACAGGAAACACGTTCCCGATGTTGGGGGAGTCCAGAACCAGAGGCCGCAGTTTAAGAATAAGGGGTAGGCCATTTAGAACAGAGTTGAAGAAACACTTTTTCACGCAGAGAGTTGTGGATCTATGGAATGCTCTGCCTCAGAAGGCAGTGGAGGCCAATTCTCTGGATGTTTTCAAGAAATAGTTAGATAGAGCTCTTAAAGATAGCGGAGTCAAGGGATATGGTGAGAAGGCAGGAACGGGTTACTGATTGTGGATGATCAGCCATGATCACATTGAATGGCGGTGCTGGCACAAAGGGTTGAATGGCCTACTCCTGCACCTATTGTCTATTGTCCCACACTAACTTGCTGTCAGTATTAACACTAGCTCCTTCTTTAAATCCAACCAAAGTACAGGTCGGGGGTAGGTGGATTCCTCTTCCCAGACAGCACCATTGCCTTGCATTTAGTAGGCACAAAGGTGACATTCCAGTCGTCTGCCCAGGCTTTCATCCTGTCAAGATGCCCTCATCTTTCCTACTGCTGGTAAATGTTGATGTGCGTGACACAAGTGGTAAGTCACATCCAAGTGACTTAGAACTTTAAATCAGAAAAGAAAGTCATGCAGTGAGTCATGCCATGAGCTGGATATATTATGGCTGAAATCGTTTTCTGCACAAAGCTATATAATAAATGAAATGCCGAGTCCAATTTCATTATGAGTATTATTTCTATTAAATTTGATGCTTTCCTTGAATTCCTACATTAGTGTTATTTATGTATCATCTGCATTAAAAAGAGAAATGGACTAATTTCTAAGCTATTTCAGTACATGCCTTTTTTGTAAATTGTTTTACTTTATAAATCGCATGACATGAGCCTCTTTCGTCAAATAATTTAAAATGTTCCATTGGAACTGAGTTTTTTTGTTGCAATAGCTCCCTCATTAAATGCAAAATGATTTTCCTCGCAGATTTGCAAAAGTCTGAATTTGATTTCAAAAATTGGATGCAAAAATTCTAAATAATGATCACAGTGAAAGATGCACAGTGTCGTAACTAACTATAATATCATTGTAGATGTAACCCAGTTGACAGTGAAGAACGTGGAGTGCTACAATTAACAATAATAAACTTGTGGCAACAATCCAATTTATACGGTGACGTACAGATTGCTATAATTATCCAAAATAATATTGCAAATATAATCCAGATCAACAAGCAGCCTTCTTTAACCTTGCTTAAAGCTGCAGTTATGGTGTGCCTGATCGTATCTTCAAGATCCGCTGTAACTTTGGTTTACCGCAAGGCAGCAGCTGCCATTAGGAGACTGAAATTGAATTTTTGTCCTGATTTTGAATTCTGCTCTCAGACAACCAAGTCCATCCTTCACCCAAGACAATTTCTTAAGAAAATGGGAGCATTCACATCTTTGATATCTCTTCAGTCTTTCCTGTGCTTAAGAACCTATTTCCGCTCCATCTGGAAACTTTGCAACATCACCCAGCTCTTTTCCTTCCTCAGATTTTTCATCACTGCTAAATTTGATTGTGCCCCTGTCACCTGCAGGCTCTAACACTCCTCATACTGAACTCCCACGTACTGCTGCCACCCAATTTTACACAAACACAGTCATCTGTACTCCGCATGTCCACACACTGCATGGCTAATCTATTTAATTTTCTATTTAGTTAATTACTGAAGTGTGATGAATAAAAACCCCAATTCCATCTGCAATTCACAGATTTAGTTTATTTAGAGATATAGCACAGAAACAGGCCTTTCCAGTTCAAAGAGCCCATGACACCCCATTAAACATATGTGACCGATTAATCTATAAACCCGTAAGACTATTGAATGTGGGAGGAAACCAGAATGCCCAGAGGAAATCCACGCGGTCATGGGGAGGACAAACAACAAAACTCCTTACAGACAGCGGCAAAATTGAACTCGAGTCGCTGGTGCTTACACTGACTACTATGTCACTGTGCCGTCCCACATGTAATTTCCTTGTAACGTCTACTACCAGAAGAGAGAGCAGCATTGTTACCAATGGAGCGTTTGTCCACTCAGTTTGACCCACTCTGCTGTGCCTCCACTGGGTCTTTTAGTTTGTACATTTGCAGACTGAGCACATTCAAGTTCAGTGGTGTTGCTATAAATTCCATAGTCTAAATCAACACTATCACATTTCACAGTGTAAGATAAAGCACTTGAAAATAATCTGTTTCAACTTGTGGTACAGAAATTATTACAAAGTCATGTCATTCTGCTCAAGTCTGTGATGCAATTTCAAGCTGCTGTGTCTGTAATCATGAAATATGGATGTTGTAGTCCCTGGCATTGATTTCAGTGGCACCCTGAACAGCATCTGCATTTATAAAGAAATGCAGAAACCGTGTTTAAATCGATATCCCTGAATCACAGCTAAATGTAGAGCTATCCTAATTATCTCACCGAGTTTGGCATTTAAGTCATTCTCAGTGTTGCACCCATACACTGCACCAGAAACGTAAGCACCGATTTCTCCACTGCAGCCAGACCATTAAACATCCTTGGCATTTAAAATATTCAAATAAAATCTGTAAATTAGTTAAGGTCTGTTCATTCATCTCCTCATTAAGTCAGTGGCCTAAACCCGATATTAAGTATGATACCTCTCTAAATAATCAAACTTCACTTATGACTTGATCTGTGAATACTATAATGTAGCTCTCAACTGCAGAAGACTAGAGTCTATGAAGTGAATACATAATGTGCCTTTGACAGTCTTGGACCATGTCAAATTGCTCTATTGTCTACAAGGATTCAGTCCTGTCACTGCTTCGATGCTACATCAGCTCCCATTCAACCGGTAGGCCTTTAGCCACCCTGAGTCAGAATGAATGATCTTTATTGTCATTATACATAGATACAATGAAACTCTGTTTGGCTTCCTCTCAGGTAATTAAATAAAGCGGTAGATAAAAACAAGACAGTAATAGAAAAACAGTATTAAATAGATAAGTAGCAGAAAATAAGTTCCAGCAGCACCAGAATATCAGTGTAATGCACAAAGTGCCATTAGTGCAAGTATTTGAGTCCCTGTGTGTGCGCGCAGTTTCAGTCATTGTTCTGTGGGAGTGGTGTGATGGAGGCCACAGCTCTTGGGTAGAAGCTGTTCCTCAGTCCATTTGTTCTGGCTTTTAGTGTCCTGAACATTTTGCTGGACGGCAGTGGGTCAAACAGGGAGTGGCCGGGGTGCGTGGTGTCTCTGGTTATGCTGATTGCTTTCCTCCTGAGTCTGCTGGAATAGATGGTGTCCAGTCCTGGGAGCTCCATCCTGACAATTCGCTGGGCCGCCTTCACCACACGATGCAGGTCTTGTCGCTCAGCGGCTGTGCAGCTGGCATTCCACACTGTAGCGCTGTTGGTCAGGATGGTTTCAATTGTGCTTTCTGTAGAGGTTAAGCAACAGCTTTTGTGTGAGTTTGGCCTGTTTCAGCTTTCTGAGGAAGAAGAGTCTTTGTTGTGCCTTTTTTTTTTACAAGCAGCGAGGTGTTTGTGGTCCACGTCAGCTGTTTTGACAACATAATTCCAAGGGAATTCAGGTATTCCACACTTTCCACTACCTCTCCATGTATATGAAGGGGGGTGTGTACTCTGTCCTTTGATCTCCTGAAGTCAATGATCATCTCTTTTGTTTTAGAAGTGTTAAGGACCAGGCCGTTGTCCTTACACCACTCCATTTGTGGATTCAAGTCACATTTGAGAACTTTGAGATTTCAGACATTAATCCAGCCTGATGAAGGACATGTGGAATCTAGGCCTCCATTTCACGCATGAAAGTCAGCGATATGAACGCTCGATGAAGGATATCCTGTGAATTTCGAGCTGTCCAAGGTCAGTGGGTCCTGGCATGGAATGCCTGTGCAAGCAGGAAGCATGAAGGCCAGTAAATCAGCAGGTCTGGAGTTTGGGGTGCCATCATCTGCTAGTCTAGGGGTCAAAGATGACGGTCGATACCTGAAGGTCAATCAGAAGTCTGGAAGTCAAAGACTGATGGCCGAAGCCTAGAGACCCGGAGGCCTGGGGTTGAAGGACTGTCCAGGAATGTGGGAGTGTGGCAGGGAGAAAAGAGCCTTGTTTTGCAGTATTTCTATTGTTGTTTGTTGTGTTCTGTGTTGTTCTGCTGAGCATTGTGGGAAAGCTATATTGACCCCGGAATGTGTGGCAACTCTCGTGCATTTCTCGGTATGTTTCGATGTACATGTGATAAATAAATGAATCTCAATTTGAATCAGATGCTCCCATGCACAGCTGAAGCAACAGTGCAGATGTTGAGCTTGTAATATATGTTTATATTAATACATCACTGGACAATAATTGTCAAATTAATGCTGTTAACCCTTTAGAGGATTGCACCATTTAATTACCTTTTCTCTGTTGCTATAGTGATTACAGCAAAAAATTCCAGATCCTTCCTGCTTATAAGAAAGCCAGGGGTAAGCATGCCAGCTGGCAGTGTAAGCTGTGCTTTCAAAGTACCATTTCTCTATTTTAAAACACAGATTTTTTTATTTTTTTTTACAGTTTTTAAAGGAGTGAATAAGGGAGACCTGGTGTCAGAGAGGCTGGATGATAAAATTATGAAACTTGGATGACACATCTGAATTGGAATTTGAAGACTGGGTGTGAACCCCCCTACTGAGATAATTCATGGATATGCATTGATAGCAAGCTGTTTGGTTCAGTTGTGACTCTAACTGAAATAAAGTCACCTGGGTCACTGGAATTCCAAGTGAATATTTGAACTGATGTAGGGAAGCACAAACCCTCTGTGATGGCAAAGCAGAATAGACAAATCCTATACCCAACTGGTCACAAAGAGGGAAATTGTACCACAACCACACACATAAATTATTCCATCGATTTTTGATGTTGACTGAGCAAGGTTGTATGGAAGACCGGCAGTTACCAATGCTACAAGTCTCCCCTCTCCATGGCACCGATGTTGTCCAAGGGAAGGGTACTAGGCCGATACAGCTTGGCACTAGTGTCGTCGCAGAGCAATGTGTGGTTAAGTGCCTTGCTCAAGGACACAACACGCTGCCTCAGCTGAGGCTCAAACTAGCGACCTTCATATCACTAGACTAACGCCTTAGCCACTTGGCCACGCGCCAACACTGGAACTTAGCAAGTCAGCCAGCATTGAATAAACAGTCAGCATTTCGGGCTGAGGACCTTTTTCAGAACTGAGAAGTAAGTGGGAAGATGCCAGAATAAAATTGTGGTGGGAAGGTAGCTGCAAGATGACAAATGAGGCCAGTTGGATGGGAAAGGTCAAGAGCAGGAGAAAAAAAGGAATCTGATAGGAGAGGAAAGTGGGCCATAGAACAAAGGGAAGGAAAGGATCCAGGGAAAAGTGATAGGTAGGTCAGAAGAGATGAAAGATTAGAGTGGGGAATAGAGAAGTGGGGGATTTTTTTTAAACCAGAAGAATAAATTGATATTCATACCATCAGGGTGGAGGGTACTTAGCAGAATATAAGGTGTTGCTCCTGCACCTTGAGGGTGGTCTCATCTTGGCATCAAGTGGAGGCCATGGACCACACCATAAGATATTGGCTGTAATCTTACAGACTGTGTTCTATATAATACACACACATAACAGCTCACCTAGAAATGAAACAGTTGACTGCTATTACATCTTTGTACACACCAGGTATGTGGAGAATCCACTGCTATTTTCTTAAAGGAGTAACAGGTTTAGGAGCACTGATGTGAAAGCCTTGCTCATTGGAGATTTGATTGGTTGTGGATGACTTCCTGGGGCATTGTTGGGTTTGCAAAGTGTACACACAATGTGCAGAACTATTCATTCCAAGGCAAGGAATACTGAAAGGCTAATAGAAGGAAATGTATGCAGTGAAATGCAAGATAATGAAACTATAGCAACATCGTTCAAGTTGTTTAAATGTTATGGGTGGTAAGTGAATAACCAAGCTGTTGGTTATGGGTGGTAAGACGGAGAAGGGTATGGATCAGAATTTCATTCTCATAGTGTTGATAGCAGGAGAGTAAATAGCAGAGGTCAGAGGAACTGCTGCATGCAGGGATAGCTAGTGGAGTACAATATATCTGAAGCCAGATTGGGAGAGAAACACTCAGAAGACATGTTTGCGTCAAAACTGGTCCAACAGAAACTAATTTTATCATCAACGTAGATATATGCCACCATATACTACCTTGAGATACAATTTCTTGCCGGCATTTACAGTAGACAAGAAAACACAAAAAAAACATGAGTTGTCAAGTCCTTGAAAGTGAGTCCATAGGCTGTGGAATCAGTTCAGTGTTGGGGTGAGTGAGATTATCCACGTTGATTCAGGAGCCTGATGGTTGAAGGGTAATAACTGTTCCTGAACATGGCTCTACGGGATCTAAGGCTCCTGCACCTCTTTCCCGATAGCAGCAGTGAAAAGAGAATAGCCAGGGGATGGTGGGGGTTCTTGGTGATGAATGCTGCTTTCTTGTTGCAGTGCTCCTTGTAGATATGCTCAATGGAGCAGGGCTTTTCCTTGATGGAATACGCTGTATCTGTCACTTGCTGTATGTTTTTTTTTCCAGTTTTGGGCGTTGGTGTTTCCATACCAGGCCATGATGCAACCAGTCAGGATAGTCTCCATTGTGCATCTGTAGAAGTTTGTCAAAATTTTAGATGACATACCAAATCCCAGTGTCCTCCCAAAGCAATCTACCAGTCTTGAAGAGCTGCAGATAAAACCAATGAATCAACGTGAAATGGTACACTGAAGCTTGGTGGGAGATTATCTCTGGAGGTGGTGAACCCAAATGATCAAGATGGTGATGAGATGGATTTCATTATGGCAAATCAGAAGGACATTACACCTATTCCTGGAAGTACAGCAAACGAGACGGTAAAGGGTAGATAGATCTTGTTAGGAGTGGGAATATTGATACAATGCAAGCATTCACTTCAACTGTGTAACTCAGGTGAATATGGAGACATTTTTCCTGAAACAAGAAAATGGAAGACATAACATGAGCCCTGGATAAAAGGAAATAGCTGCTAATACACTCATCCCAAAGATTCTTCCAGTAGTTCTCATGAAGGAAAATAATGTAATAGAGGAAAAACTAATATTGCAAAGATTGTAGCCCTGGTGGGTACGCCAACTCCAGGGTATCCAAGTTGGTGTGTATTGAAAAATGAAATGCCTAGCTGAGAATTTGCCTGGAATCAAGAGGCATTAACAGAAAGAGGTGTGTAGAGGACTCACTACTCTATGAAGAAGATAGACGATGTTCTGTTGGGAATAGAATCTTGTTGCACATCCAGCAGCAAACAGTCAAATGAATCAAGGAGGCAGTCACGGTTGAGGAGAGTGTTGTGATGCTTCGATGATAAGAAGGAACTGATACTTCAGGAATATGCCTAAAGAAAGAATCTTGGAGCATGGTGTTGGCGGTGGGGTTCAGAACCACACACGAGGAGTTTTAGTGGATGCTGACATAAGCAAAGCATAAATTGAGAATGAGTAACTTGTGATCATAGGACAGGAAAAGTTTCACCATTACACATAGTGCAGAATTATACACATGGTGTTCAAAAACCATCGAGATAATTCCTGCAAAGCCCCTCATAGGACACCAAAGAGATTGTAGAGAATATATATGAAGGTAAAGGTACATAATGCAAAGATTTGCAATGCATGAGCAAAGTCAGGCATGTGGCTGATATATTCTGCTCAGCCAATCTCAAGGACACACGAGATGCCAAGGATTTGAGATTGAGACAGTCAACGTGATGACACATATTCCAATCTCTCAGTGGCTAATGAAAGTGATTGAGGATTCTGCCAGATAAGATGAGATGATCAGCAAATAATTTGGACAGGATGGAAAGAGGCTCAGCATAATGCTGAACCTATTTTAATGTGAGAGATGATCTGATTTTCAGAGGCCAAAGGCACTTGTTCCCAAGCTACCTTGGAACACGATAAAATTAGATCAGTCCCTGAGACTAAATAGTTGCCTCTACAGAGGAGAAGAAGGTATCTTCCAACCAGTAATGAATGGATAGATTATGAAGATGCAAGACTGCCTGTATCCACAAAGGGAAATTTTAATTGTCATCAAATCGCAAGCAGAAATTGGGCAAAGGTTGCCGCAGATGAATGTTATACAGTTATAATTCAACTTTTGGAAGGTACTCCTTCTAGAAGACATTCATTCATTGATCAACACACACAAAATACTGGAGGAATTCAACAAGTCAGGCAGCATTTATGGAAGGAAATGAACAGTTGACATTTCCGCCCCTTTATTTTGGCTTCCAACCTCTTTTCTTTCAGTTCTAATGAAGGGACTTGGCCCAAAACGTCGACTGTTCATTGTATTCCATAGATGCTGCCTAATTTGCTGCGTTCCTCCAGGATTTTGCGTGTGCTGCTCCAGATCTAAAGTATCTGCAGTCACTCTTCTGTACTCACTCACTGATCATCATTCACAAGCTCAAATGACCTTTTAGCCAGACTTGGCACAACTAAGGTACTAATCACACATAATTGAGCTACAGTTCATAACACCTTAAGACATGGGAGCAGAATTAGGCCATTTGACCCATTGAGACTGCTCCGCCATTAAATCATTGCTGAGTTATTATCCCTCTCAACCTCAATCTCCTGACTTCGCCCCATAACCTTTGACACCCTTACTAATCAAGAACCTATCAACCTCTGCTTTAAATACACCCAATGACCTGGCCTCCACAGCCATCTCTGGCAATGAGTTCCACAGATTCACCACCATCTGACCAAATATATTCCTTTTCATCCCTTTTCTAAAGGGATGTTGATGTTTTCTGAGGCTGTGCCATCTGGTTCTAGACTCCCCCACTGTAGGAAACACACACTCCACACCCAAACTATCTAGGACTTCCAATAGTCAATAGGTTTCTATGAGATCTCCCCAGTGAGTACAGGTCCAGAGCCATCAAAACTTCCAGATCTTCTGACATATTAACCCTTTCCTTCCCAGAATCATCTTCATGACCATCCTTTGGAACATCTCCAATGCCAGCACATCCTTTTTTAGGTAAGGGGCCCAAAACCGCTCACAATACTCTGTGTGGTCTGGCCAATGCCTTGCAAAGCCTCAGAGCAGACACTTCTGAGATTCACTGAGGATTGGTATTTTGATCAGCAGACACCACCACCTCCCCTTCTGCAAAGTAACAGAAAGGGAGAAAACACTGCAAACCTGGCCAAAGAGTTAATGAAATGGGAAAAAATCATCACAGTCAGACCCCATCTTGAGAATACGAGTCTACCATAATACCCCACTGGCTGGAACACCTAGAACCCTACTTCCGTCAACAGGTTGGCTGCTTGAACCAGATGTGTACAGAAAGTATAAGTGAATAGTGCAGTCTGTCAAAATATAATGGGTTTAATTCTGATACCAAAGTGTCAACCATCTGCCCCCAAGACCCAGTAAAAGTTAGAGGATAAAGCCCAAACTGTGATGACTTGACATACACCACATCTCACATATACTGCAAATGATAAAGAAGCTTGTCTCATTCTGCATGTATAAACACAAGACCTGAAACTTGATTAACCGAAGCGGATACGGACATATTGGAGAATACACATCCAGTCCTTTGAAATAAGGACAATACAACTCATTAACAGTCACCCGGTGAACTGCAAACAACTTAAAGCTGATCTAAGTATCTTGAGGACTTTGTGCCAGAGTAAAAGATGTTCGTTAGGCACAGTGATTTAGATATTTTGGTTGTTTTTCTTATTTTAAAGGAGGGGTATAGCAAGTGTAATTATTTATACTGTTGGTTTATTGGTGTTTCGTTACTGTCGTGCCTTTAAGGATTGGTGCTCTCTAGTTTTGCTACAGTATGATGTTGAGCAGGCTTCAAAGGCAGTCTGTTTGGGAAAAAAAGCCAGCACAACTGTGCCGGCTTGCAGCGTGAGCTGCTTCATTAATAAAGCATCTTAGTTCATATTTTAAATTATAGGCTACTGCCAGTTCCTGAGGGTGTGTGTATGTGATAGAGAAACTCCAAACTACTAAGATTTCTAGCACTATGAAATCATTCAGCTCAGTGAAAGGTCGTTGAAGATCTGGATCTGAAAATCAGAACCATCAGTTAGTCAGATGCAAACCCTGGCTTTTAACTGCCCTAACTGGCCACTAAACTCCTCCTTGGACATATTCCAGATACCAGAGTGTCAAGATGAACGGTAATGTAGACTTCTGTTACAAGTAAAACAGAAACACTGAATCAGATATCTTTTAAACAACATTTTGTTTTGATCTCCAATGGAAAATGAATCATGGAGGAATGCAAGATGAGTCATTAATTCAATCATGACCAATTAAAAATTCTCAACAAAAGTCAAAATGATGCATCTACAATGAAGGTTAGACAGCTGGTTGTGGGATCAATAACAAACAGATTTTTAGTCATAATTTCAAGCGTCTGCTCACACTTGTACAAATCAAGGCAAAGCAGTAGCTGACTGACCATTGGGGACACAGTGTTGAATATTTTGTTTGGCTGGTAGCAAAGGAAGGTTTGCCCAACCAGGAGGTGGGTCCTGGGAAATTGTAACAGATTGTCACCTGTGTATTTCAAGCCAAATAGACTTGACTTTCCAATTTTGATCTGGAAAAATATCCCTATGATTCGTCATTCAACAAAACAATGCTGACTTGGGCTTTGGCTGGAAGAAGGGCATCATCTTCTTCACCTGCCGCACGAGCCCAAGTTCAAAACCTGGTATGGTTAATGAAATGGAGCTTTGCTTCCAGTAGGCACCTCAGCCAGCACACAGGTAATAGTTCAAAGTTAGAAGTAAATTTATTATCAAAATAAATATACAAAATTTATAAATTTATTAGTTTATTATCAAGTTAAATTTATAGTTAAAATAGTGACCAGCAGATTTTTATTTCAAAGGCCAACCATCTGATTGCTCTCCCAGGAAACGTGGATTATTATTTTCCCTGAAACTCAAACCTAGCAATATACGGCGCTAACCTACACGTTCTGTTTATTTATTCCAATTACCCTGCTTTGTCCCCTCCTTTCCTACAAAGAATGGCCATTTCAAATGATAGCATTGTGTAGACAGCCTGAATCTTGCTGCATACACACAAAATGCTGGAGGAACTCAGCAGGGCAGGCAGGATCTATGGAAAAAAGTACAGTCGACGTCTGGGCCCGAAACGTCGACTGTACTTTTTGCCACGGATGCTGCCAGGCCTGCTGAGTTCCTCCAGCATTCTGTGTGTGTTGCTCAGATTTCCAGCATCTGCAGATTTTCCCTTGTTTGAATTTTGCTGTACTTTGTTTCACTGTCCTTTTATCCTGTGAAGATTCCAAGTTGACGTGGTTGATATGCACAGGTTTTTGAAACTGTGCTGATTTTCCTTGGAGTGTGTGTGATTATCACAGGTTTTGAAAGATAATTTTTAATCTCATAGGATATTTATTTTACTGTGAAACTAATGCCAATGGAAGTAATAATTGGCCCAGTGCAAATTTTCTAAAAATAATTCAGTGTCCTTTTAAATTAAGCTACTCACAGGCTAGGTATCTGTTGAAAAACCCTTGAAGTCTTATGCTAAACCCATTTTCAGCATCATTACCAGAGAAGAGCTTCCTTACAGAGATGGGAACATTTGTATTGAGAACTTATGAAATGGCACAGATTTTGAGTCTGTCTTCAGGAAAGGAAAAAAAAGCTTGCATAAAGCTTGATGTCTGGCAAGAATCAGGAACTGAAGGAGATATATAATAACTAAAATAGTACTAGAATGGTTTGTGAGTTTGAAAGCCAATAAATACTTAGGATCCGGCAATCACAGAGATTTATCCCGAGGTAAAGGATGCAAAGGTTATCATTTTCTAAAATGTTAACGTTCAAAGTAAAAAAATATTATCAGAGTACATACATGTCACCACATACAACCCTGAGATTCTTTTTCCTGTGGACCTACTCAGTAAATCTATAGAACAGCAACTGTAAACAGGATCAATGAACAATAAACTGTGCACATGCAAATATAAATAAATAGCAATAAATAAGGAAAGCATGAAATAACAAGATAAAGAGTCCTTAAAGAGAATTGGCTGTGGGAACACCAGAAATAGAATGAATGTAGCTATCCTCTTTTGTTCATGGGCCTGATGGTTGAGGGGTAGTTACTGTTCTTGAATCTGGTAGTGCGAGTCCTGAGGCACTTGTACATTCTAGCTGATGGCTGCAGTGAGAACAGAGCATGGCCAGGGTGGTGAGGATTTTTGATGAAGGAGGCTGCTTTTCTATGACAATGTTTCATGTAGATTCTAGAATGGTTCCAAATGATTGGAGGCCATTTAAGAAAGGTGGTGATGTGTGGGTGGGGTTGTTAGATAAAACAGAGAACTACTAATCTGTTCTGATGAATACCAACTGTTGCACTTTCATAGATGCTGTCCACCCTGCTGAATTTTCCTAGTATTTACTGTTTTAATACCAAAGTCAGGGAAATACTGACACTAGAAATAAACAACATAACAACAGAAGGAGCTAATAGAATTGAGCAGAATCAGAATGGATTTATCAAAAGGAGATTATGTTTGACTAACCCATGGAATTCCCTGTGGATGCAACTGATACAATAGATAAGGGGGGGACTAGTGCATGTGGTGTATCTAAATTTTCAGAATGCTTTTGATTAGTTTGGATTTGAAGGTTATAGGAGCTGGAATTATGGGCAATATACTGACAAGGATTGAGAATTGGTTGATCAACAGAAACCAAAGAACAGGAATAAAGATATCTTCATAATGTTATCAGACTATGACCTGCGAAGTATTGCAGGCATCATTAATTGGGCCCCTCCTATTCCCAAAATGCAACAATGATTTGAATGAGGGAACAAAACGTCAATATGAAGCCAAATGGGACCATGAGTGAAGAGGACTTGAGGAGAGACACGACAAACTGAATGATTGAGCAGACACATTGCAGAATAGAATATCATGTACAAGATTGTTGGTGCACATAAAGAAAAGCAGAGTATTTTTTTTAATGGTGAGCGATTGGTTGAACATCAGAATATGTTCTGATGTTAATACCCTTCTATAAAAGTCACTACAAGCTGACACATGGCTACACCAAGCAGTTAGGAAAGTAAATGATATGTTCAACTTTATTAAGAGAAAGGAAGTCTTACTGAAGTTTACATAAGGCCTTGGTGAAACTCCACATCGAGTTTGATGTAGAGTTTCTCTATCCTGTTGGGCTGTAGAAGCCAGCCATTGCATTAATTGAAAACAGAGATCAATAAATTCTGGATATGAAGGTGGCCCATTGATACAAGGATACTGTTGGAAAACGATGCTGAGGTAGAAGGTAACCCAAGAATTTTCCGAATGGTGCAGCTAGCTTAAAGGGACAGTTGGTCTATTCCTCTTTCTAATTGTTATGTTAATAACACTGGATTGCCCCTCAGTAATGAATCAAGAAGTAGGTTTGACACTAAAGAGACTAAAGTAAACAACTCATTCTGTTGCACTCATTCAGTCCAGCCCCCTATTCCAATCCTACTCTGATTCTCAGCTTCTAATCCCATTCCAATGGAACTCTATGATAGTTAATGCTGAGACACAAAGATACATCTGGCTGGATCACCTAAAGTTTGGTCAGTGAGGTAGATTAAAGAAATGAGAAAGCGAGATGCAGAAATGTTTAGCGAATAAAACTGCAGGGTTTTGGTGTTTGTCTGATGAAAGCAAAGCCACTAGCTTTGAAGGGATTATATTTTGGAAATATCAAGAGAATTGAATGGAGGAATGTAGATATCTGAGAGGGTTAGAGGGAAAAAAATGATTACAGAGCAATCAACAAAATGCTAGAGTCTGACCTTCAGCATTTTGTGTGTTGCTGTGGATTTCCAGCATCTGCAGAGTGTCGTGTATTTGTGAGTTGATTTTAGAAACAGGGCTGAAGGTTAAGACCATGAAAATATTGACTACAGGACTGAGAATTTTACAACTGAGCTGTTGCATGACCTGGAGCCAGTGAATATCAGCAGCGGCAGTATACGGAGCAACATGGCTTTGAACGATTAGGATACAGAAAACAGATTTTTGTTGATCACAAGTTTACATAAACTGGAATAAGGATAACACTGCCCAGAAGATCTATTTGACACACTATCCGTTTTTCCCCCCCCCTTTTTGATAAAGTGTATATTTCCAAGTACTTTCCTATGAGTCCTGTCAACTTTACCACCCTCACATTATAACTAGGACATGGAAGAAGTACCTGTTCTCAATGCCACAAAATGGGTTCAAAGTTCAAAAGTTAAAAGTACATTTATTATCAAAGTATGTATATATTATTCATTGAGATTCATCTCCTTACAGGCAGCCAAAAACAAAGAAACCCTAAAAGAACCCATTAAAAAATGATTATTATCACCCAAGGTGAAGAGAGAGATAAAAATAAACTGTGTAAGCAATAAAAATAAGCAAATTGCTTCAGAAATGGCGATTTGTGAAAGACACAAAGACAGACAGCACCACAGCCAGAGCAGGCAACAGCCACAGTTCATTGCAAAGCCGAATAAACGCTGCAAGGCACAGACGTGAAGCCTGGCATCACTGCAGTTCAGCATAGAGCTGAATAAACATTGGGATCAGCGAGCAAAAACCGACCCTCGCCTCACCTCTGGTCCCGACACCCTGACCCTTTTCCCCTAGATGACTTCTTTAAACAAAGGGTCTGCAAAAAGGTCAAAATGAAATAAACCAGAAATTTCACGAAGATATCCCTCAGTAACAGCCACAGATGACTGCACTATGTTTGTAAGAAATCCATGTAAGTGCAGCAAGGAAGTCGCTCAGTGTTATATCTCACATTTCCATTTTTGCAGAGGTGTGAAAAATGGAAATATTGTATCGACTGATTTATGTCCAGCCTTCTCATCATAACCCTGGACAGATAACCAAAGAACAGATGAAGTACAATGAACCACCTAATCCATATTCACAAGAGATTCTGCAGATGCTGCAAACCCCTGAGCAACACACACAAGGTGCTGGATGAACTCAGCAGGTAATCCATGGAGGGGAATAAACGGTTGATATTTCAGACCAAGATTCTTCATCAGGAGTAGAACAGAAGGGGCCGAGCCAGAATAAGAAGGTTGGGGGGGGGGGGGGGAACCAATGGGGCAGAAGGGAAACAAACAAGCTGAAAGGTGATAGGTGAGACCAGGTGAGGAGGAAAGTTGGGGGAGAGGGGTTGTATAAGAGACAGGGGCTTTTTGGGGTCTTTCTTTGCCATTGCTTGGTTGGTGGGTGTTGGGTGTTGATGCTTCTTGCTAGAAGAAGTGTGGGGAGGGGGGAGGTTGATGTTTTGCTGCAGCCTGTGCACGGGAGGCTTTGGGGTTCTAACATTTTTCTGTCGCACACTCTTTGGGTTTTTTTTTTACTGTTTTGTGGATGTGTGCAAAGAGTAAGAATTTCAGGTTGTACACTGTATACGTTCACTGTTATTATATGGAACAAGGAAATGATGGGTGGAACAAGTGCTGACGAAGGAGGAATCTAGTAAGAGAGGGCAGTGTACCACAAAACAAAAGACAGATGGAGGGGAACCACAGGGAACTGATGGGCAGGTCATGAAGGTGGGAGGAGTAGAAAAGGGGTGAGAGGGTAAACAGAATGGGGGAAGGAAAAGAAGGGAGCTGGAAGGGGTAAAAGGGGGGGGGGGGTGTACCCTGACACAAACTGTTGTTCAAACTCCATTGCCAAAACTGATAACTGTGCCTGACATATCCATTTTGAAAATACTTTCCCGACTAAAGGTATCAAAGCATAGGCGTAAAAGGCAGATTTACTTCAAGTCACAGGTGTCAGCTATAGGTTAGAGCTAAATGGTATCAGGAAGGTGTGGATCATGGCAATTTCATTCCCCCCACCTCCTATCCAATAATCATGCATCATGTGTGGGATGTGCCTGCTTATATTCTTGTATAACATGCACTTAATGAGTCCTTTGAGAAGCAGTCACATTTAATTTCAATGCATTCCCTTGTGTATTTTATTATATAACTTCTTAGAATGGCTGCAGATTAAATCTTTTTTACCACAATAACTGCTGACAAGTATGTCAATGGAAAATCAAAAGAATTAATAGTATGCAGGATTACCAAATAAAGCAAAGCAAATCTTCCTTGTTCAATGAAATTTCAAAATATTTCTTAAATCTATGTTTTTGGGAATGCTGTTTGTGTTCTGACCATTCTTTCTATGAAATGATACATGCAACTGTAAAGCTCGACTTCTGGGAGAGTGCTCAGTGAAGTGGAAATCATGGCAAAATGACTAGATTGCAGAAAGATGGAGACAACTATCACATTGATGCTAATCCTGATTAGATAAATAGACTTACAGTTAAATATAAGGTTTGCATTTGCAAATTGCTGCAGGGTCTGGAGATTACCGAAAGAGGTGATTGTTGATTAAGTACGAATTGGAATTTTGATGATGTTTAACAGAAATAGAGAGGCTTGAGAGTGACCCCTCTTATATTAATTTCATTTTCCTGTCACCAGATCATTTATTTCACTTTCACTACATATCCAGGTTTAAAAGGTGGTTTGGTTCTAACTAACTTTAGGTTATAAGGGGCCATGTTCATATAACTCTGATCTAGACATAAGACCATAAGTCTAGGAGCTGAATTACGCCATTCAACCCATCGAGTCTGCTCCGCCACTAAATCATGGCTGAGTTATTATCCCTCTCAACCCCATTCTCCTGCATTCGCTCCATAACCTTTGACACCCTTACGAATCAAGAACCTACCAACCTCCACTTTAAGAATACCCACAACTTGGCCTTCACATTCATCTGTAGTAATGAATGCCACAGATTCGCTCCCCTCTGGCTAAAGAAATAGACATTTAGTCATTTTTGCTACAACTACTGGAATTAAAAATTCTTATTTTAAATGCTTTAGCCTTGAAACTACTTATGCCAACATTGGCAAGTAACCACTTTAATACTTTTGTGTAATGTCTGTCAGTGATAATAAAGACCCAATTAACTCAATCAAAGCGACTTATCCTGTTTTGAAACAGAAAAGGGGAAACCATCATGGCAAAGCAAAGTACAAATACACAGACAACTTTTTAAGTCTACTTTTTGTTGCTTACCTTGCCTACGTATTGTGGCTCTGACCCAGTATATTCCTCCAGTAAAAAGAACTGATTCCACATCCAGCCTCGTTTAGAGCGGTGCAGCACGGTGAGCTTGCTACCTGAAGATTCCTCTGGTATGCCATCCTGCATCACTTCAGTAGTCCTTTCTGACAGAGGACTCGGCTGGCTGGGCTCAAGAAGGCAGACCCAGAGCAACATTAGCAGCCAGCAGCAGCTCGATGTCGCCATTCTTCTCCCTGCGTTGAAGACTGCAGAATCTAACTGGGTGGGTTGGCTGGGCTCCAGGTATCTGTCACCAAGTGGTGTCTCTCCAACTAACCTTTTTGCTCCATTGCTAAACTGCAAGATCTTCAATCAATTTTCAAACGCTTAGTTTCAGACAATTTCTAAAGGGGAAGAAGAGAAATAGAATTAAAATTCAAACAAGTTATTTTTAAAAATTACAAATACATAATGCAGCATAAATCACTGTTACTTCGTGAAAATTGTTCGTATCTTCTCACTGATAATTGTATTTTAGAATAGCTATGAATCAATAGGTATCTCCATTACTGAATCAGAAAGTTGTAACTAAGTTCATAGAGTAACGAGTCATGAAAAGCTAGGCTGAAGAGGTGGGCTTCCACTGACTGATGTCCAATATTTCAGTGGTGACATTAATCCAAGGCCTTAATTGGTCCCTCCCTGGCACTGTTACAACAGATGATTTTGGTTTGTGGAAACTGGACACCTACACGCAGGCAGCTGCATTTCCAACATTTCAATAGTGACCACATTTTAAAAGTGCTTCATATGCTGTAATTGCAAACCCTGAAAGGGATGTGAAAGGTGAAATAGAAACTTATTTTTTTTTAACCCGCATTTGAAAACCCCAAGCCTCACCATTTGCCCACCAAGCCACTGTTCTCAGATAATGACAAAAAAGTATGCACCATTTCAAATCATCTTCACTGCAAATTTTGAATTTGCAGTCATTTTTCAGTGTTTTGTGCATCAGTGATGGCAAAGCTACTGTCCAAGGGTGAAGAACCAACTTTGTTTGCCATATACATTTACATGCATTAGGAATTTGCTGTGGTGTGTTGGCTTGACATGTAACTAAAACAGGAACATACAACAATAAGAATAAGGAATTGTATAAAAGTAAAGTCAGAGGTTAAAGGTACAGATGTGGATTAAACATGTTTAAAAGTACATGAATACCAGCATTATTTACAATGTAAACAGCATTATATCATGTGCCCATAGGGGGTTGTCTCTGAGAAGTGAATTCTGCTGCTGAAGCCAGCAGCCTATATCTTCTGGCCATTGCTCTTTGCTCTAAATTGGAGGTGAGGCACCTCTTGAACTACTCCAGCCCTGGTTTTGAAAGTACTCTCGGAATACAGTTAGTTACCGATTAAGAAATGTCAATATATTTCCCATTCACAATGGCTAATTCCTTTGCACCTGCTGCTGTCATCCGATAGAGATTGCTCTTCTGGGAAGTGTTGCTAAACAGGTATGATTTAGCTTCTCCAAATGCTGGTAAGCCGACATAAACGAAGCACTGACAGGTCGGTCGGTGCAGGTTGCGTAACGTTTTGCTGAACCACTTCAAACCTGACTGTGAAAAGTTCTTATAGTACACTAAATGACAAGTGAAAGAATTGCAATTTTTCACACTCATCACATTTTATAAGGTTTTCCCAGAATGGGACACGTAGGCAACAACTCACACTGCTGTCACATTGGGATAACTGGGTTCACGTAATGAAAGCTGCTTTGCTGTTTGGGAAGTAGCAAGGTCACAACACTGAGCTGTGTTTGCTCCCTGCTTTCATTTGCAAAATGAGTAAATGCCATTTTCCGGTACTATCCCTTTATGTCCCTCTCTCTCCTTCAGTGAAAAAAAAACAAGCAACCCATATCTGAAACATTATTAACACTCGCACAGCAGCAGTTACTCTGTATGTTTGGCACCTATTTTGTCCAAAGAAATGCAATGCAACACTAGGCCATAGACTTTTCTGTGCAAGGTAGCTAGATGCTAACAGATGAAAGGGAAAAAGGACATAAGAGAATTTAGAACTCAGGATCACTGTTTAAAATCAATGAGTTTACATTTGAGAAAAAGACCAGGCATTCTTTTCTGTCTTAGAGGATTTTGAATCTTTAGAACTCCCTTCATCTAGGGACAGTGAGGTGGTTGAGGCAGGTGGTAGAAGCAGATGAATCAGTGTCATAAACAGGCCATTTGTCCCATCAAGTTCTGCCCCAATCATCAAGCACCTGGTTTTACACTAATCCCAATTTAACTCATTTTATTCATGGAACATTCCCATCGATTCGACCCCCCACCACCACCACTGGATTTTGCCATTCATCTGCACTGTAGGGAGAGTTTACAGATGTAAATTAGTTTACCTCTATCGCACGTCTTTGGAATGTGGAAGGAAACTAGAGCACCAGAACAAGCCCACACAGTCACACGAAGACTGTGCAGACGCCACAAACACTTCACAAATACTCCGGGGTTACAGGAGCTGTGTGGCATCAACTCCATTGGCTCTGCCACCAAGATACCCTAGTCCTTGAATATCTTGAATGCAGAGGTAGATTTATACTTGGTAAGTGAAAGAATAAGTGGTTACCAAGGATAAACCAGAATGTGGTTACAATCATATCAGTCAAGACCTTGTTAAATGCTGAGGAAGCTGCAGCAACCGAATAACCTACTCCTCCTCCAATCAGAATTAGGTTTATTACCATAGATACAAGCCGTAACATTTGTTGATTTGCAACAGTACTACAGTGCAATACATAAATATACTACAAACTGCAAAAGGAAATATGTATAAAATTTAAATGAAATAAGTAGTGCTTAATGGGTACTTTTGATTGAATATGTTCGCATGTAAATCATGTTAAATATTTCACAACCTTTTCTTTATCCCTGAAAAATAGGGAAAGGATGCAGAATTGTAACTAATATGAATATATGGGACTAATTTGCTTCTACTCACTAATGAAGTTTAATTTTAATTTTCATGTGAAACAATTTTAAGTCTGCAATACAAGTAAAGGGCATGTTACATTATTTGCTGTCATGTACTTATCTGAAGATATCAACTACCATAAAAGAAAGTTCATTAAATGGTCATTGTGGTCAGCCTCTGGAAAATGCAGAGCAATGCATTATATTAAAACATTAATGTGCAATCATTAATGCTTTCTCAACAGCTTTATCCCTCCCGAGGAAGGGATGAAGTGAAAAAGATGAGCATGTACAAATTCTAGGTGAATAGACATTAAAGGCAAACAGAAGAAGCAATGAATGGTTTGACTCAATATACATACGATTTAAATAGTTTCTGTAGTTGGCCCAAATCAGTTTTACCCTTGAGCTTTCAGACTGAATAATCTACACCAATCATTTTGAAGTTAAACAAGACACAATCACCTGAAGCTTTGTAAATACTGTATGTATAATTTCCCATTTCCATTTCTTTTCCCAAAAAGTCAAAGCTTCTAATCTTGAGTCAAGAGACGTGCTTGCCATTATCTTTTTAAATCACCAAGTACACTGTTAGAAAACTGAGTGCATTTGAACAAAGGTGACAGATAGAAAATAATCTGCAAATTTCTCCCCAAGAATTACTGTATTGTGACTTCAAAATACCTCACCATCTCTTTGTTGTCGCTGCCAACAAATACTTGTACTTCTTCCCAACTGCACTATTAGGTCAACAGTTCAAGAAGATTGCTTATCACCACCTTCTATTATACATGTATAATATTTTTTTTAAAAAGTTGTTTTATATATATTTTGTCATTAAAGATGCTCTGTCAAGACATGAATAGAAATGTTATTCTACGTGGCTGATATCTGATTCAACCAAATAGTGTGAAACTGTCCGTCTATTCCGTGCATTCTGTATGTCTTCCATCCCTGACAGGTTACTTATTTTGATTCCACTTATCCTAGATTTATTTTGTTCCTGAGAATTAAAAAAAAAATTGTCTGCCAAATCTAATGTCCAAAAATATTTGTGTTCTCAGGCTGTGTCAGATTAAAATGTTCAGCAGGTCAGCTGCAAGAAAAAAAGTTTACAATTCTAGTCATGTCAGAGTTTTCATTGGAATGATTTTTCTGAATATTAAAGTTCCTCGCTCCATAGATGCATCCAAATGCATGACATATTTCCAGTCTTTTGGTTTTTTTTAATACTCCCTCTGCTTTTTAATTCTTGGTATCTGTTTGCATGAAGTGAAAAGTACCAGGGAAAGAAAACAGAATTCCGGTGCACTGTTCAGGATCCTAGGTCATCCCTAAATGCTTTGCAGCCAAAAGAGATCTTTTCAGGATACCACCGAAATGTGGAGCATAAGAAATAGGAAAAGTTGGCCTTTCTGGCATTCGATAAGCCCTTGGTGGTTCACTTCGCACCACATTCATCCTATATCCTTTGATTTTTTTTAATATATAGCACTCAACAGTTCTATCAGTCTCTACTGAATGCACTCAACAATGACGCCACCTCAGCCTTGTTGGTTAGATGACTTCAAAGATTCACCAACCTGTGAATAAAAACAATTCTTCTCCATTCTAAATGACTGACCCTTTTTTTTTATATAAAGGCTATGGCATTTGGTTCTACACCAAGGGAAGCATCAACTCACCATCCATCCTGTCAAGCCTCAAAAATTTTGAGCATTTTAGTGATTTTGCCTCTCATTCTTCCAATACGTAGGACACTCCTGATGTCACATCTGAGATAGATTGAGAGGTGATTCTACACAAAAATTAACACTCAAAATTTCTTCTAGAAAGATGATGCTTCAGAATCGAGGACATCTCTTTTTCCCTCGTTAGAGAGAGAGAGACTGTGGTATGTCGAATTACTGAGTGAATGAGTAGTTTTTGAGGCACCGCAAGTCTGTGTCTTTATTGATGCTTTGCTGCATGCTTGAATGCTCGGTGGAAGGCTGGTGAGGGAGGGGTGAATGTTGCTTTGCTGCTGCTTACACATGGGAGGGGGAGCTGGGGGAGGCTTTGGGGTTCTAACATTTAACTGCCAATCATTCTTTGGGGCACTCTTCTGTTAGACAATAGACAATAGGTGCAGGAGTACGCTAGTTGGCCCTTCGAGCCAACACCGCCATTCAATGTGATCATGGCTGATCATCCACAATCAGTACCCCGTTCCTGCCTTCTCCCCATATCTCTTGACTCCGCTATCTTTAAGAGCTCTGACTCTTTCTTGAAAGCATCCAGAGAACTGGCCTCCACTGCCTTCTGAGCATTCCATAGATCCACAACTCTCTGGGTGAAAAAGTTTTTCCTCAACTCTGTTCTAAATGACCTACCCCTTATTCTTAAACTGTGGCATTTGGTTCTGGACTCCCCCAACATCGGGAACATATTTCCTGCCTCTAGCATGTCCAATCCCTTAATAATCTTATGTGTTTCAATCAGATCCCCTCTCATCCTTCTAAATTCTAGTGTATACAAGCCCAGTCGCTCCAAACTTTCAACACATGACAGCCCCGCCATCCTGGGAATTGACCTCGTGAACCTATGCTGCACTCCCTCAATAGCAAGAATGTCCTTCCTCAAATTTGGAGACCAAAACTGAACACAATACTCCAGGTGTGGTCTCACCAGGGCCCTGTACAACTGCAGAAGGACCTCTTTGCTCCTATACTCAACTCCCCTTGTTATGAAGGCCAACTCCCCTTATGTTTTCCTGCATGGTTGCGAAGTAAAAGAATTTGAGGATGTACTTTGTATACATTTCTCTGACAATAAAAGTACCTTTGAAAAACATCAAGTTTAATAAGATCTTCAGAACAATCTCTATGCAACTTCTATCCCAATGCCATAGAGCTTGATTTTCTTAGTATCCAAAAATGTATCTAACTCTGTCTTGAAACTGAATCAGTTGATTGAGACTTTCAAAGATTCAATACCACCAAATGAAGAAATCTCTCTCAGTTCTGTTCTGAACGGCTAATCCCTAATCATATGACAACAATGCGTAGTTCTAAATGCCACAATCGCTGGAAATATTATTTTTTACTTGCCCTGTAAAAATCTGCATGTTTGAATAGATTGCCTCTCTTTCTTCTAAATCAGTAACGCATAGCTCAGTGTACTTAACTCTTCTTGGAGAAGAACCCCCCCCCACAATCCAAGGAGAATGTCTGGAAAATCTTCAAGTATTTCCTCTGTCACAACTGTTCAAAGTACATATGTGTCACCATATACGACCGAGATTCATTTTCTTGTAGTCATACTCAATAAATCCATACTAGAATAATAACCATAATAGAATCAATGAAAAACCACAACTTCAGTGTTCTACCAGTTTACAAAAGACTACAGACTGTGCAAATACAAAAAACAAAATAAAAAATAAATAAGCAATAATTATCGAGAACAGACATAAAGAGTCATTGAAAGTGAGTCCATAGGTTGTGGGAACATTTTACTGTTGGGGCAAGTAAATTTAAGTGACGTTATCCCATTTGTTCAAGAGCCTGATGGTTGAGGGGTATATTTTCTTTAGCAGTAGATCAGACCTATATATAGCATTCCCAATGTAGTCTCACCAGGGTCCTGCAAAATTGCTGGAAGGTGACCTTACTCTTGTTCTTATTTCCTCTTGCAATAAAGGCCAGCACAATGCTTCCCATTATAATTGCACAATATACCTACACATTAGCTTTCAGTCATTCATGAAGGAGGACACATGGGTCTCTTTGAAAATCAACAACTTTCAATCTCTCAGCATTATAAAATGCTCCACTTTTCTGCCAAAGTGGATGGCCTTACATTTTTTCCACATCACATTCCAAGTCTACCCTGGAGATTTATGAAGTACTTGTATGCAAACAAAACAGAACAGTGTAGTAATATTTTACAGTAGGTGCGTGTGTGTCTACACTTTCCTAGCCGTTGTTTTGTCATTTCTTCTCCCTTTAACCTTCACACCAGATGGTAATAGGGAAAAACTGCACTTGTGTCACAAAGCAAATGAATATTGTCACAGCAACCATCAGGTATGCCCAAGATTTGATCTTTGCCAGCTCTCTGACTACAGAGTCACACAGCATAGAAACTCATCAAGTCTACACAACACAGCAAGCATTCATCTACTTTACTCTTGCTTTATCCTCAACACATTTTGATCAACGTTCCCCTAGTTTCTACTCACCTCCACACCAACATGTGGTAATTAACCTACCAACATGCACTTCTTTGGGATGTGGGAGGAAACCTTAGCATCAGAAAAAAATCTCACAGGAAGGATGTGAAAACTCCGAGCAGACAGCAGTCAAGATCAGAACTCAATCCAGGTCAATAGAACTGTGATGTTGCAGACCTACCAGCTGTACCACCTAAGTTCAATTTAATAAGTCCTGGTGCCAAATCACATGTTTACAATTCATTTAATATTATCCTTATGAAGACATCCAATGTTAAGTTTTAACCATGCAAGTATTCCTCTGTGAGCAATACATTTAATACATGGTAGGGCATTATTTAAAAACAGTTGAAATACAACTCCAATTAAAATCAATGCTTCCTGCCCATACTTTCTACTTAGAGAACTGCTTCATCACAGGCACAGTACCAGCAAGATCATATGATCAGAAGTTGATTATTCAATACAATTATCTTGATATTTCTCAGAAATTTACCTCACACCATCCCATATCCCTTTATCTCACCAGTACACATTGAAATGAGTCAGGAGCATATTCAATGGCTGATCTTCCACAACACCATGGGATAGAGAATTTCAAAAGGACTCAACCATTAAGGTAAAAGTAATTCTCCATCTTTTTGTCCTATAAATAGTTGTGTTGCTATTCTGACAATATAACCTTCATTCCAGACTCCACAGGAGAAACATCCTCAAAATTTTACCTTCTAAAATCCATTTAGAATTTCATTTGTACTCTCCAGGCATTTGTCTAAATTCCCTGAAAGGAAAGCCTTCTCTGCTCAATCCATTAGTGTAGTGGCCTTATTTATTATGTTATTAGTATGCTACTATGTTCATCCATCAGATGGAGGTACCGTATGCAATTCTGAGCAAATCCATCAGCTGTTGAGTGATTCTAATAGAAAGATAGCCCTTTGAAGCATTTTCCCTTGATTTTTATATGATATGCATGAAATAATGTCTTTTGCAAGAAAGGCTTAGTTTTACTTTCAAGTTCATATCTTCATTTTCCATGCATCCAAAAGCAGGCAGCGTGCTGTTTACATTACTTCTTTTGGTAACAGGAATGACATAGCGTCCTCAAAACAAACGCAGCAAAGGTTTCACAAACCCTGTCCTCAAACTACAAGAGCTCAGATATCAGTGTGAGACGAAGCTTCAGACTGTTTGTATCTCTCTGCCCTGGCCAGGACCACTTGCTTCACAAATATGCTTGCTGTCTCCTTTTGTCTGCTTTAACAAAATCTTCCACAGCATTGAAAACTTCCATTCAAAAGGAAAAAGGCATTGCCAATTTAACCTTCCTGAAAAATAATGCATTAGTTATAATTTATTTATCAGTACTGAGCAATCAGGGCACTTGGTAAAGCAATGAAATGGCCAGGTTGCTTTATTCCCTGCTGTGGAACTTCCAAAAAGAGGTCAGTATATTCTAACACATGTCCCTTTCACATTAAATTGCTCGAATGAGACCATTAATGAAGGGCTGTGCCGTAGAAAGCTAGGTTCAAGTTTGATTTGATATCGTTAGGATTTCAGAATAACTGATGGATAGTGGGCAGCTAGCACAGCAACACCATCGTCGCAGCGTTGATTCTCATATATTGAGATGCATCAGTGGGTATTTCTGATCTCAGCTGTTTCATTATCACGTGGTTTCACTAAATGAACATTCTCAGCTTTCAACGGACAATTAAGGTATATTTCTTCTTAAACTTCATTTGAATAGCGTTCAACTTCTACTATTTTGGTTAATTTGGCATGTCTGTAATTAGGCAGTCATCACTAGAAATGGCAAATCTATCTGATCTGCTGCATTCATATCACATGGTACTTAAATAATGTATAAAATATGGGATTATGTATCTTGCAGCAGTCCATTTAAGGCTTGCAATTTACAGTCTGAGTTACCCATTCTTACAGCTCATAGAATGGATAGAACTGATAATCAGTTCTGTCAGAAATCCTTAAATGAAGAAGTGTAGAGAAATCCTCAGGGAAATCAGCTCTTAATTTAGACAGTGCTTTAGCATCTATCCATACCTTATCCAACTTTGTTCTGTAACTCTATAACCCACTTTCATTTGTCATCGTGTTTACTAGAGATATTATTTAGTGAGCAATTATCACATCAGAAATATACTATCTGATACTGTATTACCCAAAGAAAATGGTGATGCTAAGATTAAAAAAACATTGATAAAGTTTCACAATTTGCTCTTCTTATAGCTCACCTCTTCAGAATGACACACCTCTTAAATGTAACATTAATTAACAGTTAAAAAACTGTGAAATTAAAAAATAATAGACTGCAAGATTAACAAAACACTTATAGTGCACCATTAAACAAACTCTATTACAAGCATCTTGAAATCAGAAAGTTAATACAAAGCCAAAAGCAATGCCTAGGCAACTCCAATAACAGAGAGTCAAGTGTCACTATTAATAAGTCTATCCTGGGAATTAATAACTAAGTGGTCTGCAATTTTCTAACTTCTCACACACTGCAAAAGCTGACTGATTGATAACCTTGTGACCTGAATGATGTCTGTGTACACAGAACAAGCTGAATCTGAAGACAAATCTTATCTTCATCAATATGAACCTTGCCACAATCACAAAAGATGGGACGGTAAGAGGTTCACTGGTATTCAAAGCTGGATCTATCGATTGAGGCAGGATCCTACATGTACTTCATGAAATATTTAGCAAAATTGAGACCTTATTAAATGTTGGCATGACATTGTGGGGACAGAATCTCTGCCAGCCCAGCTAAGTCCTCCATCCAAATCACATTTTTCAGCATGTCAAATGATAAATTTCTGGTGAAACAAATACAAGTCGAGAATACCCAGTGGCATTTGAAAGGATAATAAACTAGCATTCAGCTCAGGGGCATAAATATAGTGGACTATGAAGACATTATCAATAACCAAAGCTATGTAATGACTCCAAGCACATTATTTTCCTTCCCACAGTTGGTGCCTGATCTGTTGAATAATTCTTACATTATCTTTTGCCTTGGATTTCCAACAACTCGTTTCCATATTTTTCAGTTCCAGCACAAATGTTTGTTTCTCTTCGCTTCTCTCTTAAGTGCTCTCATTCAAATATTAACCAGATGGCTACAAAAACATCCTGTCACTAGGACAACCTTCACATTCACCTTATCACAAAAGTGTTCCTCGGTTCTTTCCAACACCTCCCCTCCTCCTACAACTGCAATATGCACTTGGTTTTCCTTTTTCCTTAGCACCAAGCATGCATTGGCATTGAACATTAATTCTGTTTCTCCCTCTACAGATGCTGACTGACGCCCTGCAAATTTTGCTTTAATTTCTTTTTGTTTACAATTTCATTTTTTTTAAATTTATCTAAATCTTTTACCCATTTTTGTTTATTTAGCCATCTTTTCTTTATTTAAAAAAAAATTTTTAAATTGTATTTTATTATTAGAGATTTTATTTATTTTATTGAAGAATGTAGGCATCTCCCTTAAAATCCGCAGTCAATAGAATCTCCTCACTTCCTGTGCCTTATGTATGTAAAATACCATAGAATAATCAGAACTGACGTCACTGGATTGCATTTGTATAGTGCTTCAACTGAATGCTCTGGTGAAATCTTCAGTCAGAAAACTAATGTTAGCAAGAGCTGAAGGACCAGAGTTCTTGCTTGCAAGCTCCACAGCTTTCTTCCTCAAGTTGGTAAAGCTTCTCCACTGCCTTGCATTGCGGGCACCAAGCACTAACTAGCCTGACAAAAATAGTCCCAGTAGAACACCATGTGCCCAGTCACACGGGCAAGGCTTTCCAGTCTCAGTACTCAATGTATTGTGCACATCCCAGGAAGTTATTCTATCTGATGAAAGGGATTGGTGGATGGGCAAATGATGGGTGTTTGGGATTGGTCCTTGCTCCTAACCTCAACCGTTTCAGCTCCACAAACATGGCAAAATTTAGCTTCTGACCTCACTATGCATTTTGATGAAGTAGGTTGCCTTTGCACTAGTCATCTCCTGTCTCAAGATGGACTCTTGTCCTCATGGTCTACTTTATTATGATCTGGAAACTTATCATAAACTACAGTGCACTTTCTCTGTAGCTGTAACTCTATAACCATAAGTTTGATTTTGTACTACCACAATGCACTGTATGGACAGTATACAGACCAGCCATATCACTGTACCTCAGTACAGGTACCAATAATTAACCAATTCCGAATCTTCCCAATCTATAATTCAGTGTACCTTCTAGGAAAAGGAACAAGTTACTCTTTGATGTAGTCCTCTTTGTACTGCTTTTGCGTCACTGAGAACGTATTAGTGTCTGAGAAAAACTTTTGAAAATCATCTTAAAGCAATAAATTTGACTATTAATTTTGTATTGAAAGAACAAGCTGATTCAACCACAGGGGGGAGCCAGACTCCGTTTAAAGACATCCTTTATCAATGCAATGCAGCACCAACATCGTTTCGCCTTCAGGACAGCATGAACACTTTTTGCTTCAAATGTTTAAACTAAAAATACAAAGGAAACAGAAATCGTGATGTCTCTCAGGTGCAAGTTTGTGCAAAATGCTAAATACTTTATGCCAAAATGCTAATAACTCTGATCTTTCCTACTGTTTATATTGTTTGATCTTGGGGTGGGGGACGTTATGGAGCATAGGGGTCAGGTGTGACTCAAAGGTTTATATCGGCTTTTAAATCCAATCAGGTCTGCTAGAAGACAATATAGGTCCAAATTTGGCGTTTCTCTTACAAGAGCTTTGTTTTTCTGTTACAAACTTCCGAAGATTTCTTTTGGTGGAGTTACTTTCTCACTTGAAATTTTCATTCACTCTGCACGGCTCAGATTGCCGGAGAATTTCTCGAAATTATTCCTGAAAATATGTTTCCATCACTGAGCTGAATGCTGAGCCGTGGCAACAGATGTTCCTGAAACAACACTGCACGCACCAGCATTGTGAACCTCCGGCAAAGCCTCTCTCTGGATACCAATGAATTGTTCCCTTCTCTTTTACTCGTTGCTACAGATTGCAGAGGAAGGATCTCGACCCAAAACGCCAATTGCCCTTTTCCCTCTGCAGATGCTGCCTGACCCGTTCACTTCCTCGGACGGTTCTCTTTTTTTTGCTCCATTAATATGGGCCTTTGCTGTCACACACATCTACTTCCCGCCAAAGCCAAGGATTCATGTCATGTCACACCACTGAATAAAGACTACCCAAAACTATGAATCTCAATATGATCATGAATCACGGCGTTACTGGCCAATCTGCCGTCAGTGTGTAAGATAACAACCCCAAGGGTTTCTGTTAACGGACTGGCAAACACTGTTCAATATATATTTATTTGAAGGCAATGGATAGTTGATAAAGTGAAGAACGTTTGTTCTGATAGGGTTTATGAACTGTCTGAACAAGACTTTGTTTTGTTTATGACAAATTAAACGCGGTTGGATCTCCGGACCTCCCGCGTTGACTAAGAATGTGAGGAGTGAATACCGGTGCACCGGAGTACACCGTTTACAATTGCCTTGCTTCTGTCTTCCACGATATAAAGATACTGCTAAATCTCTGTATTTTCTCAGCACCGCCGTGACGATGTGCGGAGAGGGGTGGGGGGAGAGAGCGGGTTTTTTTTGTGTGTGTCTGCACTCCGCTGTAGTTGTCATTTGCTTTCATAACGCGGCGGAGAGTGGGTGAAGGGTGCTCCACGAGGCAAGCTGCCGCTTCGCTCTTTCCAGACAGAAGCATAGCTGGCTGATTAGCATCCTGTCAATTTCAATCCCGAACCAAAGCCTCCAAGGTGATGTCAGTGAGCAATTGGAACAAGGCGCATTTGCAAACGGATAGAGAAAATGTTTATAGACACGCACATATTAATAGGAACTAAAGGCGCGGCAGCCGTCAAGAAAGTGTCTAGGTTGAGATTAAAATAAAAGATGCGCGTTTTTAAGACTCGCTCCCGACGACCGTGGCTTTGAATCAGGAAAGACTAGTATTGTTGCACTTTGAAGTCAATGAAAACTAAATTGGGAGCCCGAGTTGATTCTGCAACTAAAATTAGTTGCAGATTATCGGGTTGGCAACAGTTGGGTTTTATCCGGCTCTCGGTCTCTTCCAGGGCGCAGTACACCCCCGCAAACCAAACTTCCAATTCTCACCGGGACAACTTAAGCTGATGACCTAATGACTTAATACGGCGGACGCAGGACATTCGTGTCAATGCCATCGCTCTCTTTGTCTCACCTCCCTGCTTTTACAGCACAACACTTGGCAGGAGTTGAGAGTTTAACTGGGCAAACTTCCATGCGGAGAGACTAACTGTCCACATGCGTCCCCCTGGAAATGGAGGCAATCCATCCTGCGAAAACATACTGGGCTGGCGAGTAGGTTCATAACAGACCTGTCTCTCTCCGAGCCGCTTGGCGGAGAAAAGTGGAGCGAGGACCGATGGGGTAACCTGCCTCAGAATAGTCCATACTTTTCATCTATATTCTACTCCCTGCTCTTCATTGCGCGCTGCCGCACTAGCTGGGAGGGATGTGCCCTGGCATTGGAAGGGAATGGGCAAGAGCTTAATGGAGAAGGCAAGGAGTTGGTGAGGGTACGGACCGAAAAGACACTATCCATGCCGAATGCTTGGAACTGATAGGATCAATGAAGGATAATCAGGAGTTCAATAACACTCTCCCCTACCCAAGTTGGCTAGGCTAAGTCCAAACGGCCGAAAACTGCACTACTAACTTGCCTGTTTTCCCTTGCCTTTCATTGAAACTCCAGGCAATTTTACTACGGCACTGCGGCGCTGTCATGCTAATATTGTGTCGCTCCGCATTGACCGAACCTTGAAAGAAGTCCCCAGCCGTTTACACCATTCGTCTAGTTTCACAGAGAACACTTCGCCCTTTTCAAAGAATGTTTATTCGTAGATGAAATGGAGCAAGATGAATGACATCTGGTCGCTGTCCTTGTGATTAATTTCCTTCATGGTTGAGTTGGGGTGAGCCTGGACACTAGTGGCTAAATAAATCCCTCTAATGATTCCTCAGTTGTTGAAGAATGGGAATATTCAATGACTAAGCATTTGGGAATATTAGGATTGATGGGGAAAAGCTAACGGGATGGCTGGGAATTGAGGACTTGTATGGCTCTCAAGAGAAATGGGGGTCCTGATGTCTTGGAATACTTAATGCACTAATGCTGCACTCACTAAGCAATACACGAATGAACTCCACGACAAAAGCTAACTTAATCACTTCCCGTTTAAGGGGATAAGGAATTAAGGGACAATTGATCTGCAGCCAATCCTAATTTTAATGTAACCAGCAAGGTAATGTAGACACTAACAACCACCATCACCAAAACTGGTGGGAACCGTTTGTATTTTCCTATATATGCTAGCTGACCTGTTGAGTTAATTCAGCATCTGATGTTACCTTGCCACACATAAAAATGAACACTGCGAACATGATTATCACACAGAGTCCCATTCACATGTTCATACCTTTCAAATAAAACTTTCCATTTGATTCCAGTTTGCTATGTTAAACTTCAATAACCTCGATAAATTACACTGAGGATATTAGGCAGCTTCTTAGAACTGTAAGCGCCCTTTTTCGATTTGTACACTTAAATAGGTAGCAAGTACTTCACTTCAGTTTGTGTTTAGATAATATTAATTAGAAACACGTCAGGTCTGTCAGCTTTAATTACAACATGAAAATGTCTTTCTCAAAAAGTATACAGTTAAATACTACAAATGCTAGCAATCTGAAACAAAAACTTTCAGTACTAAATGGGGGAGGAAGTTCTGAAGGGAGAGCAACAATTACCCTCAACTACTCACCAGCTTCCGATGGATCTTGGCTCAATTTTGTTTTCCTCCCTTTCTTTCCCAGCAAATCACTTCTACTCTTCATGCTCCCTGGTTTGTAGACAAGCTTCCTTTTCAACTTCAACTAAATGCCTTGCATGGTAGCCACTATAAGATTCTGAACTGAACTTAAAATTGTCGGCCTAAAATTGTAATTTCTCCAGTCGATTGCTTCAAGCAAAGGCAAATGCGCAACTGATCCACAATTTTCAATAAATAGCAGCTCAATAATCATTAATATCAACGTTCTTAAGATCAGTATGATTTTGTCAGGACTCTTTCAATTACTGTACCTATAGCAAGGCTTGCAGATTGGAATTGCTGCTTCCATTAGAGCAGTCAGAATATTATGGAGTCCAAAATTCTGCTCGTTGAAGCAAGTTTAGGTTATGATACTTTCATGTTTCCATTAGTGCTGGGATCAGAATGTTTCCTTCGATAGTCCAGGTTTTTAGGCAAATATCTTTCTAACCAATAAGAGTAAAAGGAAGACAATGTTACTTCCCTAAAAGGTACAGCACCTTCACACCTAATATGTCTTTTATACAGACATACTATCTAAAGTCCAAATGTATTTTGTCAAAAATTCTTTACACACTGTGTTAAAATAAAAACGCAGTAACATAAGGATAAATGTGATTGGTATGGTCACTATGATGTATCTCTAATGCTAAAAGTGTCTATATGACGTTAACAGTTGCTTTGAATATATTACATAACTCTTCTCAATTCATGGTTCTGAGTGTAAAATTGACTCTTGTATCTTAGGAGCCTAGCAGTGTACAGTTAATCTCAGAATCATTTTCCCCCTTTTTCCCTGACATGTGAAGGAGCTTTTTCAATGTTATGTCAACAGTGAGCCCCTGACTGTTTGCCCAGAATGGAAACCAATGAGTTTACAGGGGCAGTAGTAATGAAGCTGCTGCTTTCTCACTATATATCTAAAATCCATTGCAATATCACATAGAAATTACATTCAAAAGTGCTCACATATACAATTCAATAAAATCAAATGCATCCAATATAATAACAGACAAATCTTAATCAAAACACTTTAAAAACACGATGCCATATAATGTGCAGGGATAAAGCATCTCAGGCATATCAATACTTGCACAAAATGAAATTTAGTTTTGCTGATCATTTAATATAAATTAAATTATTGCACCATTAGTTCAACAAGGAGTAAATCGTACGGACGAAAATAAATATACATCTCCAGCCAATTCCTTCCAGTGTCTCATACACTGCAGCCCAGATTGAGACTTCATGAAGACTCAAGGCAACAAGTCAAAATATCCCGCAAGACTTCCCGAGCAGTACCAGCACCAGACGCATATTGGAGGCCTAATTTGTCAGGAAGATTCCCAAGTGTACCACAATTTTAAAACAAACCCTCTCTAGATAATTATAAATTTAAACACGCTTACATGAAATATTTGACAATGCATTTCCAGATTTACTGTCGGAACAAAGATTTCGCGGGCAAATTATTGCATTACCCCTTAAATCGCTGGGAGCATCACTTGGCCTTCACAATCCCATAGCTGTGATATCACCCGGATCTAAGCACCTGCCGTTTAGCGTCTGTAACTTGTGCACCTAACCTTCTTCAATCACTCCCAGTCTCAGCGGGGAAGGAGGAAGAGCGACTTGTTTAGATAATGGGAATTGCATTATTGTCGTACACATCAATCTTGATTTATTTAATCTATCAAGTCTCGTCTGAGCTATAATTAAGCTTCTGTTTTTCAGAGTCCATATGACGCAAACACAAAAGAGTCAGAAGGATTCATTTAAACAACCAAGAGCCTAAAAAAAGTTCGAAATTACTTTATCGATAACCAGTGCTCTCAAAGTCGATGGTCGGAATGGGGCTAAATAGATTAACAGAACCATGGTTTAAAAAATAAAACATGGATTCCATCTATTTTAACCGACAAAGCTCGAGCCTCAAATATTAAAAAGTTAATTTTGGGCGAGGAACCCTGATAGCTAAGCGTCTGTGAAGAGATTGTGTGTGTGTGTGTGTGTGTGTGTGTGTGTGTGTGTGTGTGTGTGTGTGTGTGTGTGTGTGTGTGTGTGTGTGTGTGTGTGTGTGTGTGTGTGTGTGTGTGTGTGTGTGTGTGTGTGTGTGTGTGTGTGTGTGTGTGAGAGAGAGAGAGAGAGAGAGAGAGAGAGAGAGAGAGAGAGAGAGAGAGAGAGAGAGAGAGAGAGAGAGAGAGAGAGAGAGAGAGAGAGAGAGAGAGAGAGAGAGAGAGAGAGAGAGAGAGAGAGAGAGAGAGAGAGAGAGAGAGAGAGAGAGAGAGAGAGAGAGAGAGAGAGAGAGAGAGAGAGATTGATTTTTGTCACACTTTTGGAATCGAGCTGAAACAACGGCAGAGCGCAACACGGGAGGTTTGTGAGAATGTTACTGTAGTTGGGGTACCGGAGCTCATCACGCAGCGGCAGAATGGGTTAAAACACTTGCAGTGTGTTTACACCGTGGGCTCAATTTATATTATTCAAATTGCGCTTTAGAAACCCCCAACCAACAACTGAAATTAGCGCGGCTGATTTAGAAAGCCCGAGATGCTTGAAACATCCTAATCTTTTCCTCACGGAGACTGTAGATATGTCACTTTTTCCCCAAATAAGGTTGCATTTATTACACCGAGGAACGTAGAGCGCTCAGCCCCTTAACAAACACACATAATGTCAGGTTCACTGACAACCGATGGACGAGAGTAGCATTGAATACACACACTTATCCCTTGTACAAATCTTAAAGCCCCCTACATTCCCGAATCATATTCCTGTTGAGGAATTATCTTTTTCCATCGGATGAATAAATGCAGTACAATGGACTCCTCTTTTAAAGAGCTGGTACGGGTAAAATGGGCCGAATGGCCTTCTCCTGAGCAACCGTTCTGCAATTACCTCAGGGGGGAATTTTGGCCACTCTGCGGTCGCAGGGCGAACCAAGGGCATTCGGTCTCTAGAGGGTTAACTCGCTGGCAAGTTAAATCAAGCCTGTTAGTGACTCCCTCCCCTGGGGCTTGACATTCACTGGGATTTCTGACCAGTACTTGGGTTACTTACAGCACCTGACAGCCCAGCCAAATCGCAAGACGACACCCGCCTGTGGTTTCTAGCGCGACAGAAGCAGGCGAGCTCAAAGTTCGGTGAAAATATAAAGGGTTTTTAACGTTCAGGGGGGAAAAAAAAACAATTACGGAAAGTAAACCGGTTTCGTCGGGGGCGCCGGGTGGCGTGCCTGCATAATGCAGGAGAAACCAATCTTTCTGTAAACCGTTAGTGAGGAAGTGGACAGACCACGCACTCTCACAAAATATTAGATATCCTGTATAATACAACGCTACATATATTATACACTGCGTACACACAGCAAACACTCGGGCACCTGCACACTTAATGATGTGCTGCACGCGAGTGCACCTGTACACCTAATGGATTAAAACTGCTCCGTGCTAAATATTGAGTGGCCGTATGGGAAGTGATGAAGCCAGCAGTTGGCTCCGACAAAGCCTGTCCATGCTAAACTCTGCTCATTTTGGGGTCGGGTCTATAGCGGCGGTAACTCGGGTTACGTTCTATCTTCCGTCCTCATCGCATGCTGTTCTCCAGATGCCGGGTTGACCTTGGGCAGAGACACAGACACCGAAGTGGCAGCCACCCCTCCCACAACATCACCTCCCCCCCCCCCTCACCACCCAGTCTCCTGTCTCTCGTCCACCGCGCCAATCGCTCTGCTTTGCCTCAGTACCAGCATCCCGCCGATTCGTTTTATTTTGGCGTGTCTGGTCTGTGTACACAGTGGGGAGGGAGGGGGTGCAATTTAGCAGACTACCCTCACCTCGCACAATAACACGGAGCTTACTGAGGGATGTTACAACGCTCCTCGGCCCACGCCCCTCGCCACAAGGTGCAGAGAATTAACACAAACTATTAAAGTTGAGCCGGAACACGCACAAACCACACGCATTTCGCTTCCACTTGGCGCCGCGCAATCGAGCCACTTTGGAGCAAAACAAAATTGCTCAGCTAACTCTCGCCCCGCTCCCCCGAATCCTGTCCCCGCCGACAAGTGTTCCCATGCGAGCCTCCCCCTGCATTTGAAAGCCGCCCGAGGCAGCCGGAGTGAAGGCACGGTCGAGCCTCATAGCGCAACAGCCGCGGCAAGCACGGACGCTGTTTTCACACGGCGACAAAGGATGCAGAGGGGGGGGGGGCAAAAAAAAACAACAAAATGCCCTCCGGGTTATCTTTGTTAACCGGCGGACAAACATCCGACAGAAAGCCCTGCCTCGATGCCAGAGTGAGAGCACTTACCTCTAACGCGCATTGTCCATCAGGTAGGTTGATGTGGCTGGCTAGAGAGAGTACCGCTAAAGTAAGGCGCTGCTGCTGTTCAGCGCTGCGGTTGCTTTTGGAATGTTGAGATAGCAAGGCTGACTTCTTCTTCTGTCTAGTTCAGGCATCTGGTCGTAGCATCACTCCTTTATTTGGCACTTGGAAGCAGCGACCCGCAGCCGAGAGAGAGAGGTGGTGGAGTGAGGGGAGGGGGGTAGATTTCTCTCTGCCCGTCAGCTTGTTGATTGGTGACCATTCGGTTCTCTGATTATTATTAATAATAACATCCGCCTGAAGGACTGACAAGGCTGTATGCTTGCTGTGCAGTCTGTGCTCTGCACGGACGAGGGGGCAGTGGGAATCCTGTGTCTTTCAGGGCTGAGGAATTTGCAAGTGAATTCAGTGGGAGTGTTACAGTGAAGAGCTCTCTGTTCTAAGAGCCTCCCTCTGCGTCCTCCCCCACCCCTCCAAAACACACACACACACACACACATATATGCATGCATGCATACACAGTGATGGATTGACCTCCCCCCCCCCCTTTTGAAGTCTGAAGCAATGCATTCTTCCTTGTCCCCATCCCCCGCTACTTTCTAATCAGCGTTCTTTCATGAATTGTCGATAATAAACGGCGAGGCTGCCCACGAATTGTAAATCATTTTCAGATCAGGCATCTTCGCCCCACTCAGGTGAAGTGATCTCTGCTTCTCCCACTTACTCCGAATCCGACCAGAACCCGGCAGACTGTTGATCAAAGCATGGACCCAACAACAGCTGAATCTGTAGCACACACTTAGAGCATGTGTATTCTTTTTATTCATGTGGGGCAAATCTAATATGCAAAAAACATACAGAATAAGGGAATAACATTTAAATGGGAAAACATTCAATTACTTTGGGAATATGTTATTTCTTTATTCATAGAAATCTGTGGCTAAAGAACTAATATATTCATAGAATCTTACCAAGAAAATAGTTTTGCACTAAATGACTTATTTCAATTGCCTGGCATATAAATATTTAGCTGTAAAGTAATCCTGCACAACATGCTTCTAGTGGTTAACCCTCTGTGGAACCAAATGGTCTTTGTCTCTCTGTATCTGAATGAATTCCCTGCGTTCCCTGAATTTCCACGTTTAATTCCCAGGACACTTCATGTCAGGAGACTCTAAAGCTAACTGATGCTCCAAGGGCATGGTTTCTTGGAACAACTGTCTTGCTTTTCAAAGGCTGCCGGATGTTTTCATGATTTATTTTTTGTAAGTCTCTATATTGTTTTGTGCCATTGAATGCTTGAGATAGGAGAATGAGGGGAGATCTGACAGAGGTCTACAAAATTATCAGAGGCATAGATAAGGTAAATGCAAGCAGCCTTTATTAATTGAGGTCGGGTAAGACTAGAACTAGAGGTCATAGGTTTAAGGTGAAGGGTAAAATGTTTAAGGGGAACATGAGGGGAAACATCTTCACTCAGGGGTGGGGAGCATGTGGAATGAGCTGCCAGTGGAAGTGATGGATGAGAGTGCAATTTCAACATTTAAGAGTAATTTGGGTAGGTACGTGGATGGGAGGGGTATGGAGGGCTATGGTCCAGGTGCATGTCGATTGGACTAGGCAGATTAAGGGTTTGTCATGGACTAGATGGGCCGAAAAGCTTGCATCTGTGCTGTAGTGCTCTACAGCTCTATGACATTTTACTTTCCTGGCTAAAATTCACAGAAAGGAATAAACAAGAACCAAAATCAGTGAAAGAGAGGGGAAAAACAGAACAACATGAACAAAATGCTGGAGGAATTCAGCCGGTCAGGCAGCATCTATGAAAATGATTAAACACTCAATATTTCAGGCTGAGACCCTTCATCAGGACTGGAAAGCAAGGGGGAAGGTGCCAGAATTAAAAGATGGGGAAGGGAATTAGGACAAGTTAGAAGGCGGTAGGTGAAGCCAGGTGTTGTGGGAAAGTAAAGGGCTGGAGAAGAAGGAATATGATGGGAGAGGAGAGAAAAGGAAGAAAGAGGGACAGGAGGGGTAAGTGATAGACAGGTGTAGAGAAGAGATAAGATGCCAGGGTGGGGAATAGAAGAGGAAGGGGGGAGGGAAAAGAAAAAAAATTACCAGGAGGAAAAAAAAATTGATGTTCAAGTTTGAAGCTATCCTAATGGTATATGAGGTCTTGCTCCTCCAGTTTATTTTAAAAATGTTTTTTTGGGGAAAAATCAGATGTTGGTTGACACAGAAGTTGTTACGATGCTTTCACAAATGCTCTCAGTGGAAGAGCTAACTTTAGCATGAAAAAATGGAACTAATTGAAAGGTCACTCTGCTTAATAGCTCATGCAGCATTATACTGGTGCTAGATCATTGGCACAGTTCACAGCACTTAAGAGAATATTCCTATTAGCTGAATGGCTGATGATAATCCAAAACCATTCTGCAGTATTTAATTGGAGTCACTCCTGTTATTAAACTTTTACATATTAAGCTGCATTTTCATTGGCTGAAACCCCTCCCTGAGATATTCTTCCATTAGGAACTGCCCGCCTACTTCTATCCACTGCAAGGCAATTCCACTTCATAGCATCTGCCTGGATTTTTAAAGTGTGTAATAGGCAAGTTACTTTAGGATGGAGCCTGTACTTTACTGATATCTCCTGAAGAGAGACTGGCCCAAAATTAAAAAAAAAGAGTAATGCAGTGGGTGGGCTGGGGAATGAGTGATCCATTTAGTCACATACCAACACACACCATGGCTAAATTCAACCTCAAGCCATCTATACTCGGTGGCCACATTATTAGTCACCTCCTGTACTAAATAAAATGGCCACTGAGTGTATGATCGTGGTCGTCTGCGGCTGTAGACCATCCACTTCAAGGTTCAATGTGTTGTGTTCGTAGTTGCTCTTTTGCGCACCACTGTCATGATGCATGGTTATTTGAGTCAATGTCACCTTCCTGGCAGCTTGAACCAGTCTGGTCATTCTCCACTGACCTCTCTCATTAGCAAGGCATTTTCATCCACAGAACTGCCACTCATTTTTTTTTTCTGGTTTTTTTTTGGACCATTCTCTGTAAGCTCTGGAGACTGCTATGTATGAAAATCCCAGGAGATCAGCAGTTTCTGAGATACTCAAACCACCCACATAGCAGCAACAATCATTCCACAGTCAAAGTCACTTAGAACACATTTCTTCCCCATCCTGATGTTTGGTTTGAACAACAATTGAACCTCTGGACCATGTCTGCGTGCTTTTACGAATTGACTTTCTGCCACATGGTTGACTATTTGGATATTTGCATTAATGAACAGGTGTACAGGTGGATCTAATAAAGTACATGTGTTGATGGTACCAATGGAGATGAGATTACTGCTTTGATGGTATGTGGCATCTCCACACTGTTAGCCAACATTCACTATTTCAATGAATGTATAGTACCCAAGTGCCTTTATTAGTTGCTCTTGTTAAATACGATCTGCTGAAGCAGGCTTAAGGATGTATTTTTAGCTTTTTTCCTCTTACTATTCCTGTTTAATTTCTCCCACTCCTGGATCTTTCGGGTCATTTCAATCTGCAAGAACAGGTAAGACGTGAGAAGTGCATTAGCAATAAGCTAGAAGAGTTTTTAATTATGATCATCTGGCTTGACCATTATATTGTGAGAAGATGTGACAGGCCAGCTGGTATTTTTCTGTCCATCCATTTCATTGATTTATATTGACTTCTGATAGTGCAGCTCCTATCAGCAATAAACATTAAAAGCACAAGCATTGCTCTTTATTCACTGTTACTGCACTGGTTATACATTCAACAGATGTTTAGTATAATTACTTCATACATGCTCCTATTACTTAGAAGAATGCACTGGAGCATAACAATATGAAAGAGTTTACATTTTGGAACACCTCTCACTAAATTTAAATGACCCAACAGTATATTAGAACTGAAGTTGCATTCTGTTCTACATGCTACATAATAAGGTTGCTAAAAAAATTCTAGCTACTCTGTGATATGGAATCCTAAATGACTGTATATTCGGGATAATGGGCTGCTTACATGACAAAATTATCTATACTCAAGGGAGAAAATTTGAATGGTTAAGAACAGTGCTACAATTAACTGAGTTCAATGCATTTAAAGTGAATGAGCAATGCTTAAGCTTCATTTCTAACTTGTATATAGTGGTCTTAGCAGAGTTGATGGGCCTTGTAAAGTGATTCAGAATAATCTCAAACTAAAACTCTAAAAAAAACATTTTTGCACTCTGATTATGACTTAAATTTCCATGTCCACTAACCTTTAGCTTTATATCCCTCTGTGACTTACTGTGTTCCACGTCACCAATTTTAGTCCTTCCACCGAAGGCAAGGAGTCTTAGTTGCCTCTTCCTTCATGCCTGGAATTCCTTTCTCTGCCTCAGCTCCTCTCTCTCTTTGACCAGCTTTTGATCAGCAAGCCTGCTGTGACTTGATGCTGAAAGTTGTTTAATGATGCTCTTCTGGAACACTTAGCAGACTTTTTACAAAAAGAACAAGTTCTTTTTGTAATAAATATCTGATTGATTTCCTTCCGGTTGGCTATTTCATTGCTTTGCCTGGTGTGTGATATGAATTAGATGGATTGGACTCAGTACATTTGGAATGGGAAGCTAACACTCAATAGGGTTCATATTCTTTGGCCCTATGCACTTACCCTTTTTGGAAATGATTCCTTTGGGAAAATGCATCCATAGAGATGAAACGGTTTCCTAGACTTCCATTTATTTTATTAAGCGATACAGCACAGAACAGGCCCTTTTGGCCTAACAAGTAGTACTGCCCAGCAACCCACCTATTTAACATTGGCCTAATCACAGGGCAATTTACAATGGCCAATTAACCTACTAACTAACTGCGAAAGGAAATCAGAGTGCCCAAATGAAACTGACACAGTTCAAGGGGAGAACATACAAACTCCTTTCAGATGGCACCGGAATTGAACTCTGAACTCCGAAATGCCCTGAGTTGTAATAGCCTCATGCAAACCACTATGCTACCATGGTGCCCAGATTCAGTCGGATAGTTATTTACAACAGCATAATCATAAACACAAAATATTCTGAAGATGTTGGAAATTCCAGGTAACACGCACAACACAGAATTTGCACAGCAACTGTTGTCACACTATTCAACCACAAAAGACATCCAAGTTTGAACTTGTACCCAACCATATCTACATGCACACACTTATCAACTTGAGATAGGGGGGGCAGCAATTAGGAGTGGGAACCCTGACAAACTCCTGCTGCAGCTCCATTCATGACTGTCAAGTGGAGGTCAGCTACATCAGAGAGTGGGCATCAATCCAAACTTCTTCCATGCATTACAGCTGGACACTGTCTCTTAAAAAATAAATTGAAATGTTTGGCACTGAAGTTACTACATGAGTGAATAACTAGTTTATCAAGTGCAGGCACCAATCCCAAAATAGGTCAGACATGCAAGAATTGTTTCACATATCAGAAAAGCAGAGTGAATGGGATTTTAGAAAATACTGTAAATGTCTGCTAATTCATGTGTTTAATCAGAACAGGCTAAATGCTTCAGTCATTCCCAATGACATGTGTTAAGGATTCCATCTTAATTTTCAAATGGACCTCAGATTAATTAATGTTGAAGGAGTGCAGAGCAAATTTCTTTAATATACATTGCTGAAGGCTAGAGATTTTGATCACAGAGCTTCTTCTATTTCCTGATTGGTGCAGCATGCCAAAGTTGGACCCTTATGCTTTTGTGATCCAAAGTTTCTTTGGAAGTTAAGAATGAGGCATAAACTTGTTACTTACAATTGGTTCACTAAGTTCTTCATGTACAAAGGAAGTAAGGGGAGAAGCATGGTGAGAGATGAAGAGTGATAACGAAAAGTGCGGAGAAAGAGAGCAGAGAATGAAAAAAAGAGAATGAACAAAGTTACTGGTCTTCTTATACTGGACCACTGATAGCACATTGAAATTCTATTGCTTTAAGTAATCAACAAGATAGCCCCATTCAAGTAATATGACAATCACCGACTGAAACCAAAAAGTGTCCAAAAATATACCGAGATAGTTGTAACAACTGAAAAGCTCACTGAACAATCACATGATCATATAAATATACAAACAAGCACAAGAAAGTTAAACTACAAGGAAAACAAAAAATTATACTGCCCATTCGACCAGGTCTGAAAACTCTGGTTAGAAAATTGTTTCTATAGGCACAATGTTTTCGTTCATTCAATTATCTATTAAATGTGAAAACAACTTTTCTGGGTTATTAGACCATAAGTCATAGGAGCAGAATCAGAGGCCATTTGGTTCATCAAGTCTGATCCACCATTCAATTATTGCTGATCCTATTCTCCCCCCCTTAGCCCCACTCCCCGGACTTCTCTCCGTAACCTTTCATGCTGTGTCCAATCAAGAGCCTATCAAGCTCTGCTTTAAATATACTCATTGACCTGGTCTCCACAGCCATCTGCAGCAACAAATTCCACAAATTCATCACCCGCCGGCTAAAGAAATTTCTCCGCATCCATGTTTTAAATGGATGCCCCTCTATCGTGAGGCTGTGCCCTCTTGTCCTAGACTCTCCCACTATTGGAAACAAACTTTCCACATCTACTCTGCCTAGGCCTTTCAACATTCAAAAGGTTTCAATGAGATACACCCTTCATCCTTCTAAATTCCAGTGAGTACGGACCCAGAGCCATCAAACATTCCTTGCATAATAACCTTTTCATTCCTGGAGTCATCCTTGTGAACCTCCCCTGAACTCTCTCCAATGTCAGCACATCGTTTCTTAGATGAGGAGCCCAAAACTGTTCATAATACTCAAGGTGAGGCCTCACTAGTGCTTTATTGAAGCCTCAGCATGACATTGCTTCTCTTGTATTCCAGACCTCTTGAAAAGAATGCTAACATTGCATTTGCCTTCCTCACCACTGACTCAACCTGCCAGTTAACCTTTAAGTTGTTCTGCACAAGGACTCTCAAGTCCTTTTACATCCCAATGTTTTGGATTATTTCCCCATTCAGAAAATAGTCTGCACATTTATTTCTTCTACCAAAGAGCATGACCATGAATTTTCCAACATTGTATTTCATTTGCCATTCTCTTGCCCATTCTCCTAATTTGTTTTAAGTCCTTCTGCAGCCTACCTGTTTCCTCGACACTACTTGCCCAATCTTTGTATCATCTCCAAGCCTGGCAACAAGGCCATTTATTCCATTACTCAAATCAGTGATATACAACAGTGATATAAAGAAGCGGTGCTACCACTGACTGCTGTGAAACACCACTTGTTACTGGCAGCCAACCAGGTCAGGATCCTTTTATTCCCAGTCGTTACCTCCTACCAATCCGCCAATGCTCTAACCATGCTAGTAACTTTCCTGTAATACTACGGGCTCTTAACTTGGTAAGCGGCCTCATGTGTGGCACCTTGTTAAAGGACTTCTGAAAGTCCAAATATACAACATCCACTGCAACCCCTATATCTATCCCACTTGTAATCTCCTCAAAGAACCCCAACACTTTACTAGTGTCTTCCACAGTGAAGACTGATGCAAAATACTCATTTTCAAGTGGTCCTATATCCACTTTCATTTCTCCTTTTTTTTTTACATACTTGAAAATGCTTTTACTATCCACTTTGATATTGTTTGCTAGCTTGTTTTCATATTTTATATTTTCCCTCCGAATGTTGCACTTGGTAGCTTTTTGAAAGTTTCCCAATCCTTTGTCTTCCCACTAATTTTTGCCTTGTTGTATGCCTTCTCTTTTGCTTTTACATTATCTCTGACTTCCCTTGTTAGCCATGGTTGTACTATTTTGCATTTGAGTATTTCTTCATTTTTGGAATACATCTATCATTCACCTTCCTCATTTTTCCCAGAAATTTATGCCACTGCTGCTCTGTTGTCATCTCTGCCGTCATCCCCTTCCAATTTACTTTGGCCAACCCATCTCTCAAAGACCGTAATTTCCTTTACTCCACTGAAATACTGCTACATCAGACTTCCTTCCTATCAAATTTCAAGTTGAACTCAATCATATTGTGATCCTGCCTCCTAAGGGGTCTTTTACCTTAAGCTCCCTAATCACCTCCGGTTCATTGCATAACACCCAATCCAGTATAGTCAAGTAGGCTCAATGACAAACTTCTCTGACGAGCCATCTTGGAGACTTTCGACAAATCCATTCTCTTGAGATCCATTACCAACCTGATTTTTCCTGCATGTTAAAATTTCCCATGACTATCATAACATTCCCCTTTTGACACCATTACCATTGTAGTCTGTGGTCTGCATCCCAACTACTGTTGGAAGGCCTGTATATAACTGCCATCAGGGTCCTACAAGGATTAAACATCTTCCAGTCCTACATCACATCTTTCTACTGATTTGATGACGTTCTTTACCAGCAGAACCACGCTGCTCCCTATACCTATGTACCGCTCCCTCCGATACAGCAGGTAACCTTGGACATTCAGCTCCCAACTACAACGATCCCTAGCCATGGTTCAGTAACATAATACCTGACAATCTGTAATAGTGCAACAAGATCATCCACCTTATTTCTTATACTCTGTGCGTTAAGATACAACACTTTGTGTACTGTATTTGCTATCCTTTTTAATTCTGCATCCATAATGCACTGATGCTTATCCTGCTGACTGCAGTTTGTCCTATCATCTTCCTGCCCTTCCTGACAGTCTGACTGCACACTATCTTTCCTTTTTTACCGTCTGTCTTATCTCCGATTCCCACCTCCCTGCCAAATTAGTTTAAACCCTTCCCAACCGCTCTAACAAACCTGCCCGTGAGAATATTGGTCCCCTCGAATTCAGGTTCACTTTTGTACGGATTGTACCTCCCCCAAAAGAGATCCCAATGATCCAAGAATCTGAAGCCTTGCCCCCTGCACCAGCTTCTCAGCCATGTAGACATCTGCTAAACCACCCTGTTTCTACCTTCAGTGGCATGTGGCACAGGAGGCAATCCAGAAATTACTACCCTGGAGGTCCTATTTCTTAGCTTTCTGCCTATAAATTCTCTTTTCAGGACTTCTTAGCTTTTCCTTCCTATGTCATTGGTACCAATATGTACTAAGACATCTGGCTGCTCCCTCCCCCTCCAAGTGCTGTGGACATGATCTGAGATGTCCTTGACCCTGGCACCTGGGAAGTAACACACCATCTGGGTGTCCCGTTCTCATCCACAGAATCTCTTATCTGTTCCCCTGACTATTGAGTCCACTATCACTACCGCTCCCCCCTCTCCCTTCTGCACCACAGACCCGTGTTCAGTGCCAGTAACGTGGTCTCTGTGGCATTCCCCTGGGTGGTCATCCCCCACAACAGTATCTAAAACTGTATATTTATTACTGAGGGGAATGGATACAGGGGTGCTCTGCACTAACTGCAAATTCACATTTCCATTTCTCCCGACAGTCACCCAGTTGCTCACCCCCTGCAACTTCATGTCCAGCATCCGACACGAAGCGCACACAATGGCTATTTACTGTTCTAGATACTGTCAGAGGAAAAAAAAGGAAGCCTTAACAGAATCGTAGCCAATGCCTCTTTTGAGCAGAAGCCTCCTTTGAGCTGAAGCCTCATTGTTACAAGGATTTCAGTTAGATTCCCTTCAGCCTTGTAAACGCAGAGAAGTGCAGGCCAATTTCATTCCATCTGCTTTCATATATTAGGCCTCCAAGCCTGTTAAGCTGAAGTTGAATCTCCACACCTTCCTATGACGAGGACACGAAGCTGGTCAGACCCATAATTGGTCTCAGTATTCATTCAGATATGCTCATCCATATGTTTATGGAAAAAGTATTTCTGAATAGCACTGCTGAATAGGTTGAACATCCCCCTTTGTTCTCATCCTTCCTGCAAGAGAAAATAGGTGAGATCAGGGGTTCCCAACTTGGTGTCCACAGCCCCTTGCTTAATGGTATTAGTCCATAGCATAAAAATGGTTGGAAACCCCTGGGCTGGATGAAAAGCATTATTTTCTTTAGTTTAAACCTAATCATCCTGTATAGTTAGGGAAAATCTAGCCTCACCCATGGGACATGACATCATAACGGCACCCTTTTCACTTTCCCAGATCAACTCTTGCCTAGACTTCCATCTCCAGCTGAACAGAAAGAACAATGTGCTGCCTCTACTACATGCGATATTTGTAGGAGGTGAATTTCCCAGCTTCTCTTGTTTCTAAAGTGTATTACCCAGAACTGAACATAATGTCCCAGAGAAGATTGGACTAAAGCTTTTAACAACTAAACCATCAGGCCCTCCCCTCTAGATTCCAGTAAAATTGAGTTAAAGGTCAATGTTCTATTTTCTGTTTAGATTACTTCTTGTCCCTGGGCATTAGACTTCAGTGATGTGTGTTCAGGGATACCCAAATCCCTTGCATAATGCTTCACTGAGAGATAACCTTTTCTTTTGAAGATTGCAAGAAAGACTGGCAATAGTTACAGTTCAATGCTGCCATATCTGGTGTATAGAATGTAATAAGCAGGGTGTTAGAATTTGTACTGGAAGGGTGTCTATGTTAAAATATATATCAGACATAGTACAGCACAGAATGGCATTCATCATTTCCCACACGGCTCTGCAGCCCTAGCTAAACCTTCTTTTCTGCATAATTAACCTAAGCTAGTTCTATGAGGGAAGATTTGAAACTTTAATCCCTTTTATTGAATGATATATAAATTTAAGCTTAACCATTGTGAAGCACTTCCTAGTTCTCTCTTAAGACAATTATGCCACTTTCCGAGGTATGCCATCTTTAAATATTTACATTTTCACAAGTACCTTCACAAAGATACTTTGCAGTAAGAGCAGAGAACACAAGAACATGTAACAATATTCAATTATATACTGACTATGTTATTTTGTTGTTTTATGAAGAATGTAAGAAATATAATGAGAAATGCCGCAGAAGAACACAATAGGAACAAAATAGGAGCTGGAGTAAGTCCTACAGACCTGCCCTGCCATTCAACATGATCAGGGCTGATCTGCCCAAGGTCTCAACTCTTTCTTGTTGCTCAATCTTTTGCCTTGACTCCTTCCTTAAGTGCCTTCAGCCATCTAGCCTCTACAACCCACCAAGACGGAGAATAGTGGAGATGCACCATTTTCTGTGATAGGACTAAGATCACAGATCCTTAGTTCACATTCTTGCCTCATCCCTCCATCTTTCATTGCTTTCTACAAAGTATATTTTGGTTTCATCCTTAAGTTCACCAAACAACTGAATTTCTGGACCTCTCTAGATTATGAAATTCTAGCGATGAAAAACTATCTGAGTAAGGTATTTTCTCTGTATTTTAGATATAAATCAGTGATACCCTATCTTGTGACCTGATCCCCTCGATTTAAATCTTCCAGCCAACAAAAAGAGTTTCTCAGCATCTATTCCCAGTTATCAAAATTTAATATTTTATATGAAAGCATTTCTTCATATACAGTAAATGCTACACTACCCCATACTCTTCATAGTACAATCCTCAAATCCCAGTAATCCATCCTGTGGGCCTTTCTTACATTGCTAGAATTTCCGTTTCTAAATTTTGCCCAAAGTATATCTGTAGCATACAGACTCAATATCTCTGGCACCCTATTTTTACTGCACAATGTAACCCCCATTTAATAAGTAGTTAATTGCAATAAACTTGCAAATATACAATGAAAAGTGAAAGAAATTGGTGCAGACAGTATATTCTTCAAATAAAACTACTAACTGCGAAACTGCAAGTGCAGAGTATCATGTGGAAGGGGGAACTAGCTGTGACTTAGTTTATTCTATACCCATTTACTAACAAATTCTTTGATAATCTGCTGAAAGGTAATTGGCCAAGAATATTAGCTTGGTTTTTCCCCTCCACAGATTACTTCCAATAACCTGAGCTTCATTTTTAGAACATCCACGACTTCTTATTTTGTACAACATTTTTGAAATTGCTGGAAGAATTTGGAATAATCACATTGAGCCATGTCCTCTTCTCCAAAATCCAAGGCTGTCTGAATTATGAGCATATGATTTTACAGATTTGAATCATATCATCTGCCAGCTGATCTCAAGCCAATTTGTTAGCAAACAATGAGGAATATGAGTGGCAGCTTCCTTTCTCATCTGGAATGAACACAGTTGAACATTTATAGGTCAGCTTGTCTGAGGCTGATGTGTTTTTTATTCAGATGTAGATGTCACCTGCAAGGCCAGCATTTCATATTCATCCCTGTCTATCTTTGAGTAGATAGTGATGAACCATTTTTTTTTAGAATGCAGTTAATCTAAGTGGCTTCAGATCTCATATTTGGATAAATATGGGCATCTCAGTCAATATGAATTTGCGCAGGTGAGGGGAGAGTGTGGTGGGTGTCCTGTCTCAGATATTTGCTTGATTTTATTACAGGGAATGAAGATGATTGATGATCATAAGCCATAGGAGCAGAATTAGGCTATTCGGCCCATTGAGTCTACTCCACTATTCCATCATGTTAGATTTATTATTTCGCTCAACCCCATTCCCCGTACCTTTTGACACCCTTACTAATTAAGAACCTATCAACCTACATTTTAAATATACCCAATGACTTGGGCTCCATAGCCATCCATGGCAATGAATTCCAGAGTCACCAACCTCTGGCTAAGAAATTCCTCCGCACCACCGCTTTTAAGGGAAGTCTCTCGTTTCTGAGGCTGTGCCCTTTAGTCCTGAGCTCCCCCAGAAAGCTGAATGAGGATAAATGGCCACCCACTATGCATCTCTTTATTTTCCTTTCTCTTTAAAGGCAAGGGTAAATGAGAGTGTAGTTAGAATATTATCTACGTGGACTTTAAAAATAAACACTAGACAAGGTCCTTTGCTGGTCCATAATATTTAGTCACATTGGATCTATGGTGCATTTTAGATTGGATAAAAACCGGCTTGGTTTTAGAAGACAGAGAGTAGTGGCAGAATCGTGTTTATCTGACTGGAGGTCAGTGATCAGCGTTTTTCCACAAGGATCAGTGCTGGGACCTCGGTTGTCTTATACAAATAATCTTTATGAAAATATAGGAAGTCTAATCAGTAAGTTTACAGATGACAAGAATATTAGTGAAGATGTGCATAGTGTGGAAGGTTGCGAAAGGATAGAAAGAAATATAAATTAGCTGGAAATGCGGGTGGAGAAATCCCTCCAGGTTTCACCTCTCAACTGGTTGTTCTCTCTCCTCTCCCTCCCCACCACCCACCATTTAAATCTACTTCTCAGCTTTTTTTTCCCTCCATTCCTGCTAAATGCTCTTGGCCTGAGCCTGAAATGCCGACTGTACTTGCCCCCCCCCCCCCCACCCATAGATGCTGCCTGGCCTGCTGAGTTCCTCCAGCTTTGTGTGTGTGTGTGTGTCACTTGGATTTCCAGCATCTGCAGATTTTCTCTTGTTTGCGGAGAAATGGCAGATGGAGCTTAATCAGACAAGTGTCAGGTGTTGCAGCTTGGGAGTCAAGTCCAAGAGAATACGGCAGGACCCCCCCGCCCCCCCCCCCAGCAGTGTGGGTGCACAGCTGGATCTTGACATGCAAGTCCATAGCTTCCTGAAAGTAGCAACATAAGTGGAAGGACTATGGTGAGCTTGGCTCTGTCAGTTGGGACAGATGAAAACTGTGGCAGCTGCATAAAACTTTATTGAGGCCAAACTGGGAGTATTGCATGCACCTCTGGTCACCACATTACAGTAGGCCGTGGGGAGGGTGCCGAGGAGATTCACCAGGATGCTGCCTGGATTGGAGAGTATTAGCTATAAGGCTGGACAAATTTGGATTGTTTTCAATAGAGCAGGAAAGGCTGAGGGACAAACCGATAGAAGTATATACAAATCTGTGAGACATCGATTGGGAGGACACACTCCTTTCCCAGACTGGATTTGTCTACCCTGGCACATCTTTATGGGTCCCCCCCCCCCCCTTCTATGGTTCATTCTCCCCTCCTGCCCTTGAAGATCCACGTTTACCTGGTTTCACCTTCTAACTAGCCTCTAACTAGCCCCTCACCCCACCTTTTTATTCTGGCATCTTAGTCCTGAAGAAAGGTCTCGGCCTGAAACGTCGTGTTTATTCTATACCATAGATGCAACCTGATGCTGAGTTCCTCCAGCGTTTTATGTGTTTGACAGTTTAAGGGAGACGTGCGAGGCAAATTTTTTTGACACAGAGAGTGATGGGCAACGGGAATGTGCTGCCATTAGAGTAGTAGAAATAGATATAATGGCAATGTTTAAGAGGCATTTAGACAGACGCATGAACAGACAGTGAAGAGGGATATAGAACACTAGCAGGCAGATGGGATTAATTATATTGGTATCATAGCTGCTACAGACATGGTGGGATAAAGAGTCTGTTCCTGTGCTATGATCTCGAATCTTAATTCAATGTTGTGGGATTGGATAATACGCGAGATGAACCAGCAAGGGGCAACAGAATCCCTTCAGAAAAGGGACCCAACAGTGCAAGTAACATTCTACAAGAATCAAGTGTTTTTCATTGCTCATACCAGCTTTGTATCTCCGATTATTTAATAAATTTAAATTCCCCAGCTGCCATAATGGGATTTAAACTTATGTCTCCTCTAGCCCTGACCTTCTGATTACTAGTCCACTGACATAATCATTAAGCTAGTTTTCACTGACTGTTCCCTTGGATACAATGAATAAAATTATTTTTGAGTTATGTTTATGATTGCTCTCAACCGTTACCTTTGAAAACTTTGGACCCTGGGTAATTCAGTCATGTGTGACTGTAGTCATTAGGAAACTTGTAATTGACCAGTAAGAACAAACTCAGAAGGTGCCTGTTTGGCAAGCTCTTGCACACTGGTGTTAATTAAGAACTCTGATCTATTTTACATCACAAGAATGCAGTACTATAGTTCTACTTCTGAGCAGTGATACATTTGTGAATATGCATTTCCGAATAGCTTTATTGATCAGAATGGCTAAATAGATAAACAACATCCTATGATATTGAAGGACAATGGAACGACCAGTGTGAAAGAATAAGAAATTGATCAACATAAGAGTGAAAGAGGCCAAACCATTTTCGTGAAATGCTTTGCTTTTGATAAAAGGCTGCAAGACGTGCAACATTTCATTAGTATAAGCATACATTCAAAATTCAAAGTAAATTTGTTATCAAAGTACATGTCACCATATACAGCATTGAAATTAAGTTTGTGTGCATACTCAATAATCCATAATAGAATAATAACCATAGTAGAACCAGTCAAAGACCACACCAACTAGATGTTCAACCAATGTGCAAAAGACAACAAACTGTGCAAATGCAAACACAAAAAGAAAGAAATAATAAACAATAAATATCAAGACCATGAGAGATTCCTTGAAAGTGAGTCCATAGGTTGTGAGAACATTTCAATGGTGGGGCAAGTGGCAGTTGAGTGAAGCTATATCCTTTGGTTCAAGAGCCTGATGGTTGAGGGGTAATAACTGCTCCTGAACCTGGTGGTGCGAGTCCTGAGGCTTCTGCCCCTTCTTTCTGATGGCAGCAGTAAGAAGAGAGCATGAACTGGATGATTTTTTTTTGGGGGGGGGGGGGGGGGTCCCTGATAATGGATACTGATTGCCTGTGACAATGCTCTGTGTAGATGTGCTCAATAGTGAGTAAGGTTTTACTCGTGATGCACTGGGTTGTATCCAGTACTTTTTGTAGCATTTTCCATTCAAGTGCATTGGTTTTTCCATACCAGGTTCTGATACAGGCAGTCAATATACTCTTCCTCACACATCTATAGAGGTTTGTCCAAGTTTTAGATGTCATGCTGAATCTTCACAAACTCCTAAGTAGAGGTGCTGCTATGCTTTCTGCATAATTGCATGTACTTGCTGGGCCCAGGACAGGTTCTATGAAAAGGTAACACTGAGGAATTTAAAGTTGTTGAACCTTTCCACCTCTGCTCCTCCAATGTGAACTGGCTCATGGACTGGTTTCTTCCTCCTGACATCAATAATCAGCTCCTTGGTCTTGCTGACATTGAGCACGACGTTCTTGTTGCGGCACCACTCAGCCAGATTTTCATTCTCCCTCCTATTTGCTGATTTGTTACCACCTTTGATTCAACCTACGACCATTGTGTCATCAGCAAACTTGAAAAATGGCATTAGAGCTATTTGAACTAAAGTGAGCCGAGCAGGGGGCTAAGCACCAGTCTGTAATATACCTGTGCTGATAGAAATTGTGGAGGAGAGGGCCAAGATGGGCTGAGGTTAATTTAGGTTTGTTGTCTTACCTTTGCACAAAAGATCTTCAGTATCAGTGCTATGTAGAATTTCATGAAAACTACTGATTTATCATGGTCCCATCTGGTTATTCCCAATTACCTCTTTAATTGAGCCTTAAATCCCCTTGCCTGATTTCCAATCGTTCCCAATTCAGCAAATTACACACACCTGCTGCCCTTCAGTAAATGCAGGATAAAAACCCTGGAATTGCAACAAGGAACTATGACAAACCGGGCAAACAAATGGGGTTTCAGGATTTCTGCTTCTAAGTCCAAATATATGATTTTTGGCTTTAGAAGAAAGATTCCTGATTGTGAATAGTGTCTATATGATTCTCCATTAGAAAGAGTCAAGGTATTCAAGTTTTTAGGTGTCTGGTTTGATGAAAGACTTGGAGGGTTCATATAGATAAAACAATTGGAAAGTGTGAAAAAGTTTTAAATGTTATGAGAAGTATGGCTGGGTGTGACTGGGGAGTGGGGGGGGGAACTATGTTCTTAATATCTCTAGCTATGATTAGATCAGTAATTGATTATGGTTGTATTGCTTATGGTTCCGCTGTTACGGTAGTTCTTGAAAAATTAGACTGTAGTACAAAGCACTTAGACTCTGTTGTGGAGCTTTCAGAACAACATCAGTCCCTGCACTATGTGTGGAGATGGGAGAAGTGCCTCTACATTTAAGATGAGTTAAGTTGGGCCTGCAGTATTGGGTAAAACTAAATGGCTTCAGTCACAGCTGTCCATCAAAATGTCTTTTGCAGGAGATGTTGGAGTGCCAAAGTAAAATTAAAAGATATCCATTTTTAGATTTGGTTAATATCTGGGCTGTGAAATTGAAACTGATTGAGGAATATGTAGCTGACCAAATTTGCTTGCCACCCATTCCTTTCTGGCTTTTGCCAGAACCAGAAGTAGATCTATTCCTCCTCTTTCAGCTTCAAGGAAGCAGAGCAATCTCAACAGCGATTGTAAATGAGTATTTAAATAATAAGTGGTGATCTTATCTGAAGACTTTTACTGATGACACAGTGGACTCCGAGAGCAGTAATAAGGTAGGATTTGGGATGTATGTGTCTCAACTTGGAGTTGAGATTGGTCACTGGGTTTCAGATGGTGTTTCTGTCTTTGCAACAGAATTATTAGCAATCCTCTGGTCCTTATGGTGGATAGAAGACTCTTGACCATGCAGGGTCATCTGTTCAGATTCTGCTGCTGCCTTAGAGGCTATAAAAGGGAATAAATCAAACGCTCGTCCTGATATAATTATTGAGATTCTTAGTTTTGTTTAGAGTAGGGAAGATGGGTTGTGAAGTTAGATTTACATGGATACCTGGGCATGCTGGGGTGGAGGGAAATAAAATTGCGGATGGCATTACAAAGTCTTCCTTACAGAGTGGGCAAGTAGGGATTAGAATACCCCTAGGCAGAGCAGAATTGAGAAATAGGATAAAAAAAAAGGCATAGAGAAGAAATGGCAAGAGGATTGGAAAAATGAATTAAAGGGAAGGCATTTCTTTTCTAGTCACCCTCTAGTTAAAAAGGTCTCAGACTGTTACTCTTTAAATCATAGAGATGTTGAAATTAACAAGACTTAGGTCGGGGCATTGTGGGCTAAACTATTACTTAAAGATAATAGGAAAATATCCAACTGGATTATGTGACTGTGGTAGTCCGGAGACAGTTCAGCATGTTTTGCTGAGTGGAAATTGATATAAAAGTGAAAGAAGAATATTGTTCAAGAGGCTGTCTAACTTAAAAATATTTTGTTTCTCTATTAAATCTTTGTTTGGCCACCAAGAGAACCACCATCTGATTGAAAAGTTTATTATTCTGTTTCTGCCTGTGACTAGTTTATATTTGAGAATTTGAGTTTCTCGAAATTCTGTAATTAATTGTACATCCTGCAGAGGGCAGTAATATGCCTAGATGTGTCTAAACTGCTGGAAGTAGAAGAAGAAGAAGGAATTACCAGTTTGTTGGTCAACTCTTGCATGAGTAACCTCGTTTCATGGTTATTTAGGACTGTCAGTTCTAAGTTCTGCATCGTCTCCTGGATTCTCTACGGGAACCTTGTCTCTGTATAAAGACACGCCCGGAAACCGGCTCTCCATTTGCAGTGGTGCTAACGCCTAACGACTCTGCCTGAGTGCCTGTGTCCTGCACCTGGGTTCATCCCCAACCACGTCCTTGCAACATGATTAATATTAACTTTTATTGAAGTCAACAGTAAAATGTAATCTATACCTTAAGTTTTATTATTTACTTCAATAAAATTTAATGTAGGTACTTTGGTGACTGAGAAACAAATGATTACACTAATAACAAAATGCTGAATATACCCAACAGGGTGGTAGCATCTCTGGTGAAATATACCAGGAATGCTTCAAAGCAATGATATTTTGTCAGAAATCAAACAGGTTTTAAATTTCAGGAGAGTGGAAGGGTTGGGTGATCAAATAGGCTGTGGTAGGGTGGAGACCAAGAGAAACTGAATGACTAAAGGGACAGTGATGCTGGCAGATAGAGGATAGGGAAGGGTTGTTATATGCAGCGGATCTGTATGGAGCAGGAGTAAATTTAGACCAAGAATAGAGGAGAGGAAAAAAAGAGCAATGTTGAAACTGGGAGGTACAGAATACAGGAATAATTAGAAATATGAAGGAATTTTTTTTGGTTGATATACCCAGTAGTTAAGTCAATGTTGGTGTATAAATTAAAATGGAGTGTTAACCTTTTAGAATGGTGATCCTCAATCAGAGTTGGCCAGCTTTAGCACAAACTGGGAAGGCTGGTTATCTGAAATTGTAGAATTCAATAATGAGTTCCAAGGACTGGAACATGCTGGTCAGATGGGATACTGGTCCTGGTGCTGGACTTTAAAATAGTGTAGGAAGCCCAATGTAAGCTTAAGAAACAGCATTCCATCTTCCTCCTGGGTTCTTATAGTATTCTGGACTTGAGTCAAACTTATCTTAAGACCTCCTTGCTTTCTGCCTTTTCTTTGATCTGAAAGGTTAACTTTCTTTCCCTCTGCACAGATAATGCCCAACTGATTGGGTATTTCCAATGTTTTCTGCATTTTTTTTTGGCAATTTTTCCTCTGCTTTTCAATGAAATTATCCAACACTTTCCAAAACATAGAACCTCTTGTCTTTTTTACAGCACCCTAGATGGCAAGAAGGACTTCTTGAATTTTTTATGATATCACATGACAACTGATGATACAACTCAGAAATTTTTGCAGGGATTAAGGCAGGCCAAGCGTGATCAGCGAGGTCTCACAAGTGTCAATAAGGTTCAAATTTTATTAATGTTGGATCAAGATTAAAAATAACGAGGACAATCAAAGAGATCTGCATTGTTTGTCATTAAGAAACTGCCCTGGGATCTTTTATATTCCAAATGAGTTTAACATCTCCTCCATAGGAAATGCATCTGAAAATGTACTGCTCTCTCAATAATACACTGGAATTCCACCCAGATTACCAGCTCAAATCTTGGACAGCTTCCTTCCAAGCAGAAGAACCTTGTTCAAGAAACAAAGGCTTTCAGATGACCAGAAAACAAATATCACAAGCTCCTTTTAAGCTTGAATTTGGAGCACTGGTTTCTTCTGAAATCATTCTGATGTCTTTTTCATAGTGCAATTCAATCCATGGCAGTGAAATGATTAAACACTGGACAATCAATTAATAAAGCCTGGATTTTAAATTGGCAGTAGGTAGCTATAAGGATATCTCTTGTATTCACTCTTTCTGATCATTTCGATATACAACAGGGTTCAGTGTCATGCATCATGCATTTTACTCTGAAATAATGCAGTCAGCTCAGTAATACTGCGGACAGCATCATTTATTGCAGGGTTGAAAAAATGCATTGTTGGCTTATATAATTCAGACCAAATTAATTAATTATGTACAGAAGACCACTGACCAAGGGGTCTTCACAGATCAACACTCGCCATAATAGAACCTTAACATAAAAGATTCTTAATGAAGATACAGGGCAATAAGGGCACAAGATCTGTGTAATGTGTAGGCAAAGGAAGGCAAGTGTTAATGTATCAGTTTCACAATTCATCTAGTGGTGCTGCTTATTCTGCTAAAATGCAAAATGTACTAACCTGAACCTTGTCAGCACGTTGTGAAATGTGACTGCCTTGACATAGGAAGCAGATATTAGGCCCTGGATAGCAATAGAGCAGGCCATGGCGAGACAGCAAAATGATTACTTACATGATCAATGGTAAGCAAGTTAGCCAGCTGGAGTTTTGTGCTCAACACAGATTGCTACCTCTGACAACCTGACAATGTGAAATAATTCAGTTATTTTAATCCCACGTTCTTAAAAAATTGTTTTAAATGCTCAATTTGTTTGAAATGTCCAATTTTGTTTAGATGTGCCAGTGCTGAATTAATTTGTGAATTGTTTTGGGTATTGTTTCCAAGAGTAAAATTTCTTCCTAGCTACAAATCACGCACAAAATCACAGATTTTGCAGACACTGTGAAGGAACTGACACATAGAGTAATTTTATAAAGTTTTCACAGGCTTTCGAGCAAGGTTTGCTGCTATTGGTCATCTGATCGATTTTGGTGCCACATATGAGAAGAACAAGTAACAGCATTGCTCTTCAACCAATTACATTGAAGAATCATCAGAGCCTTGCAAGGTCCAATGTGAAAAATAAATTAGATTTTAATCACATGTAGAAAGCACAATAAATTGAGAGAAAATAAAATGGGAATCGAGGAAATAAATGAAGATAAACATTTTTATATACATATAAAAAATAATTTCTGACATTGATCTTACTCTGGGAAAATGAGTTTCTGTACACCTAAAGTGAAATTTCATTGTTAGGATGAGTGCATGATATTCATTGGGACTTCAAAATACTTAAAAAGAAACACTATTCTCATACACAAGGAAATCTGCAGATGCTGGAAATTCAAGCAACACACACAAAATGCTGGTGGAATGCAGCAGGCCAGGCAGCATCTATAGGAAGAAGTACAGTCGACATTTCAGGCCAAGACCCTTTGTCAGGACTAACTGAAAGAAGACAGAGTAAGAGATTTGAAAGTAGGAGGGGGAGGGGGAAATCCAAAATGATAGGAGAAGACAGGAGGGGGTGGGGTGAGGCTGAGAGCTGGAAAGGTGATTGGCAAAAGGGATACACAGTTGGAGAAGGGAAAAGATCATGTGACAGGAAGCCTAGGGAGAAAGAAAGGGGGAGGGGAGCACCAGAGGGAGATGGAGAACAGGCAAAGAGTGATTGTGAGAGGGGCAGAGAGAGGAAAAAAAGGAGGGGAATAAATAAATAAATAAGGGATGGGGTATGAAGGGGAGGAGGGGCATTAACAGAAGTTAGAGAAATCAATGTTCATGCCATCAGGTTGGAGGCTGCCCGGATGGTATATAAGGTGTTGTTCCTCCAACCTGAGTGTGGCTTGATCTTGACAGTCGAGGAAGCCATGGATAAACATAGAATGGGAATGGGACATGGAATTAAAATGTGTGGCCATTGGGAGATCCTGTTTTCTCTGGTGGACAAAACGTAGGTGTTCAGTGAAACGGTCTCCCAGTCTGCGTCAGGTCTCACCAATATATAAAAGGCCACACCGGGAGTACTGGACGCAGTATACCACACCAGCCAACTCACAGGTGAAGTGTCACCTCACCTGGAAGGACTGTCTGGGGCCCTGAATGGTGGTGAGGGAGGAAGTGTAAGGGCAGATGTAGCACTTGTTCTGCTTACAAGGATAAGTAACAGAAGGAAGATCAGTGGGAAGGGATGGGTGGGGTGAACGGAAGAAGGGAGTCACGTAGGGAGCGATCCCTGCGGAAAGCAGAAAGGTGGGGGAGGGAAAGATGTGCTTGGTAGTGGGATCCCGTTGGAGGTGGCAGAAGTTACGGAGAATTATATGTTGGACCCGGAGGCTGGTGGGGTGGTAGGTGAGGACAAGGGGAACCCTATCCCGAGTGGGGTGGCGGGCGGATGGGGTGAGGGCAGATGTGTGTGAAATGGGAGAGATGTGTTTGAGAGCAGAGTTGATGGTGGAGGAAGGGAAGCCCCTTTGTTTAAAAAAGGAAGACATCTCCTTCGTCCTGGAATGAAAAGCCTCATCCTGAGAGCAGATGCGGCAGAGACGGAGGAATTGCGAGAAGGGAATAGCATTTTTGCAAGAGACAGGGTGGGAAGAGGAATGCTCCAGGTAGCTGTGAGAGTCTGTAGGCTTATAGTAGATATCAGTAGATGAGCCGTCTCCAGAGATAGAGACAGAAAGATCAAGAATGGGGAGGGAGGTGTTGGAAAAGGACCAGGTAAATTTGAAGGCAGGGTGAAAGTTGGAGGCAAAGTTAATGAAGTCAACGAGCTCAGCATGCGCGCAGGAGGCAGAGCCAATGCAGTCATCGATGTAGCAAAGGAACAGCTTGGGACGGATCCCTGTATAGGCTTGGAACATGGACTGTTCCACAAAGCCAACGAAAAGGCAGGCATAACTGGGACCCATGCGGGTGCCCATGGCTACACTTTTGGTTTGGAAGAAGTGGGAGGAGCCAAAGGATAAATTATTAAGAGTAAGGACTAATTCCGCTAGACGGAGGAGAGTGGTGGTAGAGGGGAACTGGTTAGGCCTGGAATCCAAAAAGAAGCGGAGAGCTTTGAGACCTTCCTGGTGAGGGATGGAGGTATATAGGGACTGGATGTCCATGGTGAAAATAAAGAGGTGGGGGCCAGGGAACTTAAAATCATTGAAAAAATCCAAAGCGTGAGAAGTGTCACGAACATAGGTGGGAAGGGTTTGAACAAGGGGGGATAAAACAGTGTCAAGGTATGCAGAAATGAGTTTGGTAGGGCAGGAGCAAGCTGAGACAATGGGTCTACCTGGACAGGCAGGTTTGTGGATCTTGGGTAGGAGGTAGAAACGGGAAGTGCGGCATGTGGGAACTATGAGGTTTGTGGCAGTGGAGACAGGATGATTTGGCAAACTAATGCGTGGCTGAGAAGCTGGTGCAAGGGGGCAGGGCTTCAGGTTCTTGGATCATTGGGATCTCTTCTGGGGGAGGTATGACCTATTCAAAAGTGATGGGTTGCACCTGAACCCGAGGGGGACCAATATTCTCGTGGGCAGGTTTTTAGAGCAGTTGGAGAGGGTATAAACTAATTTGGCGGGGGCGTGGAAACCGGAGTGAAGGGACTCAGGATAGGACAGGTGGTAAAAAAGCAAAGATAGCGTGAAGTCTGACTGTCAGGAAGGGCAGGCAGATGATAGGGCATAATTGCAGCCAGCAGGGTGAGTATCTGTGCTTTAGGGATGCAGAATCAAAAAGGGCAGCAAATGAAGCACTCAAAATGTTATATCTCAATGTACAGAATATAAGAAATAACGCGGATTATCTTGTTGCACTTTTACAGATTGTTGAGGGAGATGTTGTGGCCATCGCTGAATCGTGGCGGAAGGATGGTTGTAGTTGGGAACTGAATGCCCAAGGTTACACATATCGGAGGGATAGGAAGATCATCAGAAGAAGTGGCATGGCTCTGCTGGTAAAGAATGGCATCAAATCAGTAGGAAGATGTGACAGATATTGAAATCCTTGTGGGTTGAGTAGAGAAACTGCGAGAGTAAAAGGACCCTGATAGCGGTCATATACAGGCCTCCCAACCGTAAGTGGGATGCGGACCACAGATTGCAACAAGAGATTTACAATTTATGTCAACGATTTGGATGAAGGCATTGAAAATAACATCAGCAAATTTGCTGATGATACTAAGCTGGGTGGCAGTGTGACATGTGATGAGGATGTTAGGAGAATTCAGGGTGACTTGGATAGGCTGAGTGAGTGGGCAGATACTTGGCAGATGACGTTTAATGTGAATAAGTGTGAGGTTATCCACTTTGGGAGTAAGAACAGGAAGGCAGATTATTATCTGAATGGTGTAGAGTTCGGTAAGGGAGAAATACAAAGAGATCTAGGAGTCCTTGTTCATCAGTCACTGAAGGTGAATGAGCATGTGCAGCAGGCAGCGAAGAAGGCTAATGAAATGTTGGCCTTTATTACATAGGGAATTGAGTACAAGAGCAAGGAAATCCTCTTGCATTTGTACAGAGCCCTGGTGAGACCACACCTGGAGTATTGTGTACAGTTTTGGTCTCCAGGGTTAAGGAAGGACATCCTGGCTGTAGAGGAAGTACAGCGTAGATTCACGAGGTTAATTCCTGGGATGTCTGAACTGTCTTACTCAGAGAGGTTAGAGAGACTGGGCTTGTATACGCTGGAATTAAGGAGATTGAGATGGGATCTGATTGAAACATATAAGATTATTAAGGGATTGGACAAGATAGAGGCAGGAAATATGTTCCAGATGCTGGGAGAGTCCAGTACCAGAGGGCATGGTTTGAGAATAAGGGGTAGGTCATTTAGGACAGAGTTAAGGAAAAACTTCTCCCAGAGAGTTGTGGGGGTCTGGAATGCACTGCCTCAGAAGGTAGTGGAGGCCAATTCTCTGGATGCTCTCAAGAAGGAGCTAGATAGGTATCTTATGGATAGGGGAATCAAGGGATATGGGGACAAGGCAGGAACCGGGTATTGATAGTAGTTGATCAGCCATGATCTCAAAATGGCGGTGCAGGCTCGAAGGGCCGAATGGTCTACTTCTGCACCTATTGTCTATTGTGAAATAGAAAAGGCATGTCAAAAGGACAATGTTATGATAGTCATGGGACATTTCAGCATGTAGGTTGATCGGGAAAATTAGGTTGGAAATGAATCCCAAGACAGTGAGTTTGTTGAATGCCTATGAGATGGCTTTTTAAAACAGTTTGTCGTTGAGCCTACTAGGGGATCAGCTATACGGGATTGGGTGTTATGTAATAAACGGGAGGTGATTAGGAAGCTTAAGGTAAAAGAACCCATAGGAACCAGTGATCACAATATGACTGAATAGGGAGAAAACAAAGTCTGATGTAGCAGTATTTCAGTGGAGTAAAGGAAATTACAGTGGTACAAGAAAGGAGTTGGCCAAAGTAAATTGGAAGGAGATGCTGGCAGGGATTGTAGCAGAGCAGCAACGGCATGGGTTTCTGGGAAAAATGAGGAAGGCGCAGGGTAGATGTATTCCAAAAACAAAGAAATACTCAAATGACTAAGTAGTGATAATGGATGGCAAAGCTAATGTAAAAGCAAAAGGGAGGGTATACAACAAAGCAAAAATTAATGGGAAGACAGAGGACTGGGAGGCGTTTAAAACCCTACACAGAGCAACTAAAAGAATCATTATGAGGAGTAAGATGAAATATGAAAGCAAGCTTGCAAACAATATCAAAGCGTACAGTAAAAGTGTACAGTAAGGCTGCCAGAAAATGAGACTGGAGAAACAAAAACAGGGGACCAGGAGATGACAGATGAACTAAATGAATATTTTGCATCAATCTTCAGTGTAGAAGACACTAGCACTGTGCCAGACGTGGAAAGGTGTGAGGGAAGAGAAGTGAGTGCAGTTACTATTACAATGGAGAAAGTGCTCAATAATCTGAAAGTCCTAAGGGTACATAAGTCACTCAGACCAGATGAACTGCACTGTAGGGTTCTGAAAGAGGTAACGGTAGAAATTGTGGAGCCATTAGTAATAATCTTTCAAAAATGATTGGACTCTGGCATGGTGCCAGAGGACTGGAAAATTGCAAATTTCATTCCTCTCTTTTAAGAAAGGAGGGAGGCAGCAGGAAGGAAATTATAGACCAGTTAACCTGACATCAGTGGTTGGGAAGATGTTGGAGTCCATTGTTAAGGATGAGGTTATGGAGTACTTGGTGACACAGGACAAGATAGGACAAAGTCAGTATGGTTTCCTTAAGGAAAAATCTTGCGTGACAAACCTGTTGGGATTCTTTGAGGAGATTACAAGTAGGATAGATAAAGGGGATGTAGAGGATGTTGTTTATTTGTAATTTCAGAAGGCCTTTAACAAGGTGCCACACATGAGACTGCTTATCAAGTTAAGAGCCTGTGCTATTACAGGAAAGTTACTAGCTTAGAGCATTAGCTGATTGGTAGTAGGCAGCAATTGGGAATAAAAGGATTCTTTTCTGATTGGCTGCCAGTGACTAGTGATGCTCTGCAGGTGTTGGTGTTAGGACTGCTTCTTTTTGTGCTGCATATCAATGATTTAGATGATGGAATAGATGGCTTTGCAGAGCATACGAAGACTGGTGGAGGGACAGGTAGTGCTGAGGAAACAGGTAGGATGCAGAAGGACTTAGACAGATTAGGCGAATAGGCAAGAAAGTGGCAAATGAAATACGATGTTGGAAAATGCATGGTCATGCACTTTGGCAGTAGAAATAAATGTGGAGGAATAGTTTCTAAATGGGGAGAAAATCCAAAAATCTGAGATACAACGGGACTTGTGAGTCCTTGTGCGGAACACCCTAAAGGGTGGTAAGGAAGGCAAATGCAATGTTAGCATTCATTTCTAGATGTCTAGAATACAAGAACAAGGATGTGATGTTTATACTTCATAAGGCACTGGTGAGTTTTGGGCTCCTCATCTAAGAAAAGATGTGCTGGCATTGGAAAGAGTACAGAAAGTTTATCATATGAGGAATGTTTGATAGCTCTGGGTGTGTCCTTGCTGGAATTTAGAAGGATGAGGGGGGATCTCATTGCATCCTTTAGGAAAGGTCTAGACAGAGTAGATGTGGAAAGAATATTTCCCATGGTGGGAGAGTTTATGACAAGAGGGCAGAGCCTCAGGATAGAGGGGCATCCATTTAAAACAGAGGTGCAAAGAAATCTGTCTAGCCAGGCGGTGGTGAATTTGTGGAATTTATTCCACAGGCAGCTGTGGAGGCCGGGTCGTTGGGGGTATTTAAGGCAGAGCTTGTTAGCTTCTTGATTGGACATGGCACCAAAGGTTATGGGGAGAAGGCTGGGGAGTGGGGCTGTGGAGGAGAGAAAAGGATCAACCATTATTAAATTACTGTACATTCCCAAACCAAAAGCCGTGTATGAACCAAGAGGTACATCGTCTGCTGAAGGCTAGATCTGTGGCATTCAGGTCTGGCAGCCCAGGCCTGTAGCAGAAAACCAGGTATGATTTGTGGAGGGCTATTTCAAGGGCGAAGAGACTATTTGAAATGGTTGGAAATGACATCGGATGCACGGCAACTCTGTCAGGGTCTGCAAGACATTACTTCTGAGAAAGTGGGAACCAATAGCATGATTGGCAGCAATGCTTCACTACCAGGTGAACTCAACGCCTTCTATGCACGCTGTGAAAGGGAGAACACAACTACAGCTGTGAAGATCCCTGCTGCACCTGAGGACCCTGTGATCTCCGTCTCAGAGGCCGATGTTAGACTGTCTTTAAAGAGAGTGAACCCTCGCAAGGCGGAAGGTCCCGAAGGAGTACCTGGTAAGGCTCTGAAAACCTGTGCCAACCAATTAGTGGGTGTAGTCAAGGACATTTTCAATCTCTCATTACTATGAGCAGAAGTTCCCACTTGCTTCAAAAAGGCAACAATTATACCAGTGCCAAAGAAGAATAGTGTGAGCTGCCTTAATGACTATCACCCGGTAGCACTCACATCGACAGTGATGAAATGCTTTGAGAGTTGGTCATGACTAGACTGAACTCCTGCCTCAGCAAGGACCTGGACCCATTGCAACACAATAGGTCAATGGCAGATACAATCTCAATGGCTCTTCACACGGCATTAGACCACCTGGACAACACAAACACCTACGTCAGGATGCCGTTCATCAACAAGAGCTCAGCATTTAATACCATCACTCCCACAATCCTGATTTGAGAAGTTGCAGAATCCGGGCCTCTGTACCTCCCTCTGCAATTGGATCCTTGACTTCCTAACTGGAAAACCACAATCTGTGCGGATTGGTGATAACATATCCTCCTCACTGACAATCAAGACAGGTGCACCTCAGGGTGTGTGCTTAGCCCATTGCTCTACTATCTATATGCACATGACTGTGTGGCTAGGCGTAGCTCAAATACTATCTATAAATTTGCTGACGATACAACCATTGTTTGTAGAATCTCAGGTGGGGACAAGAGGGCGTACAAGACTGAGATATGCCAACTGGTGGAGTGATGTCGCAGCAACAACGTGGCACCCAACGACAGTAAGATGAAAGAGCTGATTGTGGACTTCAGTAAGAGTAAGACGAAGGAACACATACCAATCCCTGTAGGGGCATCAGAAGTGGAGAGATTGAACAGTTTTAAGTTTCTGGGTATCAAGATCTCTGAGGATCTAACCTGGTCCCAACATATTGATGTAATTATAAAGAAGGCAAGACAGCGGCTATACTTCATAAGGAGTTTGAAGGGATTTGGCATGTCAACAAATATACCAAAAACTTCCATAGTTGTACTGTGGAGAGCGTTCTGACAGGCTGCATGAAGGGACTACTGCACAGGACTGAAAGAAGCTGCAGAGGGTTGTAAATCTAGTCAGCTCCATCTTGGGTTCTAGCCTACAAAGTACCTAGGACATCTTCAGGGAACAGTGTCTCAGAAAGGCAGCATCCATTATTAAGGACCTACAGTGCACCAGGACATGCCCTTTTCTCACTGTTACCATCAGGTAGGAGGTACAGAAGCCTGAAGACACATACTTAGCAATTCAGGAACAGCTTCTTCCCCTCTGCCATCCAATTCCTAAATGGACATTGAATTCTTGGACACTACCTCGCTTTTTTTTTAATATACAGTATTTTTTGTACCTTTTAAAAAATCTATTCAATATACATTTACTGTAATTGATTTACTTGTTTATTTTATTGTTATTTTTATTTATTTTAGCTTTTATTATTATTATTATTTTTCTCTTTTATATTATGTATTGCATTGAGCTGCTGCTGCTAAGTTAACAAATTTCATGTCATATCCTGGTGATAATAAATCTGATTCTGATTAAATGGTGGAGCAGACTCACTGAGCCAGAAGTACTAATTTTGTTCCTACATCTTATGGTCTTGTCGATGCCTATTGTTTATGAAAGGTGGCTTTCTCACCAATGAGTCATGTGGCTGTCAGCAGGCTAGGTTAAAGATGCCAAGTTTGCATACGAGCCCGGTGAGGGGGCTACACTAGTTTCACCTATCACCTTCTAACTGGTCCTCCTTCCTTCACCCCACCTTTTTATTCTGGCTTCTTCCCCCTTCCTTTCTAGTCCTGAAGAAGGTTCCGGCCCAAAACGTTTACTGTTTATTCATTTCCATAGATGCACCCTCAGTTGCTGAGTTCCTCTAACATTTTCTGTGTGTTATCCTAGAACGTATGTAGTTCAAATGGCAATTCCATTCTCTGTCATCTGAAATGTGCCAGTTTGTGAAAAAACGCTTTCTTCTCTGTAGTCATCTACTTCTTCATGCAACAAGTTTGGAACAGATGTTCTGTGACAAGCAAAGTATCTGTTCCTCATTCGCCATCAGCTTCAATGAGCTTAGTGTGTTTTGTAAAAAAAACACAGATGCATTTTTAATTACTATTTTGTCTCCCCCAGTATTTGAATATTCATACTTGCCAACCCAGAGAATTAGCAAAAAGCTGGTCAACAGCTTGACAAGAGCCGACAAAGCCTTCAGAAAACTGGTAACTCAAACATAGCACTGAATACAAACCGTGCAAACAGCAATGACTTTCTGAGTTTACATAGAACCTTCACTTTCATAAAAAAAACTACCCAGAAGTTTCATTCATTTAGACATGAATTGAAACTGGTTGTTTTTAATAATTAGGGTCTCCCCCTTCTCCAAAACTGAAGACTAATAAATATGATCTCATCGACACTAGAAAATAGCAAGTGCGATGCGATCTTATCTTGACTTGGAATAGGTATCAGAGTCTTTACATGTTACCAATTAGATGCTCGACACTTGTTTGACATCGTAGATACTATGGACTTATGACCCAGGGAACTTTCTGCAGAAAAGATGATGGAGAATGTTCTGAGTCTAACACCGTGGGCAGGAATGTGCCTTTTGATTTGAGAATGAACCACTCATTTCCCCAACTCTATCTTCTCTCTAAAAGATAATCATCATACTTCTGGATTTGCAAACTCCCTCACTGACCTGACTTTCATTCTTGAAACTCCATGGCCTCTCCTGTAATTCTCACTCCACACTGTAATTTCCTGCTGTCCAGTGGACTCTAATTTCCTCAGTCTCCTGAAGCACCTGATTTTTTTGGCTAGCAACCTAGCTTTCTTCTGCTCTTCTCTCTCGTCTTTGCCATAAATTTTTCTCTTTGGAGCGAAGGAGGATGAGAGGTGACATGACAGAGATGTACAAGATAAAAAAGGGAGCCATAGGTAGAGTGGATAGCCAGAGTTTGTTTTCCCAGGGTGGAAGTGGCTAATACAAGAGGGCATAATTTTAATGTGATTGGAGGAAAGTTAAGGGGGATATCAGAGGTAAGTTCTTTATACAAAGCGTGATGTGTGAGTGCAATGTCTTGTCAAATATAGTGTTAGAGGCAGGTCCATTAGGGGTATTTAAGAAAGCCTTAGACAGTCACATGAATATGCACATGAGGTGCAGGCTCGAAGGGCTGAATGGTCTACTTCTGCACCTATTGTCTATTGCAATAATAGAAAAACAGAGAGCTACAGTCTGTAGGAGGGAGGGTTAGATTGACTTTAGAGTAGGTTAAAAGGCCAGCACTAAATCGTGGGCCTAAATGCCCATACTATCGTGTAATATTCAATGTTCTATGGTCATCCATTACAGTACATTGGCTCCATTATACCAAGATCCAAGCTTCAATATCAGTGGTAATGTAGACCACACCATTCAGGGTCCTTCTTGTGAGGTGTCTGTTCTCTTCAACAGTCAGCAATCTCCTCTTCCTTCTAGTAAACTTGCACTCAATGAACAATTTTTTTTTGTCTCAAATCTTGGACATGTTGGCTCCTAATGTGCAAAGATTCACATCCATGGTTCTTAGAATCAATAGTGCAAATGAACAATGAATGCTCCTTTGCTAAAATTGAAGACACTTTAGCTTCACAGTTTCATTTAAATCTACACCTTATTTGCCAGAAGTTTATTATTTTTTTGCTTCTTTTAATGTTTTTTTTTTCAGTTACAGTGAGCGCAGATTGCCAGGAGAAATATTTTTAATTGTAGGTTGATACAATAATACCTAATAAGACCCGATGTTCTGTAATGTCAGATGTGGCTCAGCTGGTAGCACTCTTCCGTCTGAGTCAGAAAGTTCAATTTCCACTTCCGAGCTGTGAACACAAAATATGAAAGTGACACCACAGTGCAGTGCTGTGGAAATGAGAATATCACTTTTAAAAATATTTACTTGTGCAGCCGGTTTAAATTAGCCGGTTTCTTGTCAGTTCAGGTATCAGAAATCTTTTGGAGGTCCCAGTTGTTGCTTCTGCCTTGAAGGAAACAAGTGTGATCGGAGAAGCTTTAGAAGACGAGTTGGATTGGCAGAAATTCTCACAGCCAAATTCGGGATATTGGGTGGGGTAAAATGGCCAGCTTTGTTGGTGGGGCTTGATCCATGCAGAACCAATCTTCAACTGAGATGAGAGATTGCGGAACATTTTAAAGCGAACAACTTTTGGTGTATGACATTTGTGTTGGAAACTTCCCAATCTTGACAGTGTTGAATGGTCTCAGACAGAGCTGATACCACTAACATAAACAGGCACAAACTCATGTATTGACTGTCACTGTTAAGTGCAAACTGTTGGCATAGACAAGATATTTGTAACTGCTCCTGTCATTTTGCACCTATTAACACAAGCCTATCATGGCCATTTATGTGTCTAAGCCAGGCATATGGTGCGGTATCAACTTGAGAAGCTGATAGCAGAAGAGATATCATGGTGTACTGCAGAAAATATCATTTGTTGATACACTAGGGCAGTTTAGCCAAGGTTGGTGTAAACAGAGGAAAGGATTATGGACACATAAATTCTGCAGATGCTGGATATCCTAAGCAATACACACAAAATACAGGAGGAACTCAAGTAGGTAAGGCAGCATCTATGGAAATTAATAAACAGATGACATTTTGGGACTTGAGTTCTGAAGAGTGTCAGCCTGAAAGGTCGCTTGTTTATTGTACATGGATACTGCCTGATCTGCAGAGTTCCTCCACCACCTTGGGTGTGTTGCAAAGGATTATGGAACCTTGCTGAACTGTGGGCCTGCTGCAAGTCCCAGCTCTACAACTGGCTCCACTCTGGGGCAAATTAATCACCATTGTAAACATTTGCTCAAAAAGTAATACAGAATGGAAATAGGCCCTTTAGTCCAACCAATGTATCCCATCTAAGCTAGTCCAATTTGCCTCTATTTGACTAGCAACTGTCTAAACCTGTCCAATCCATATATTTATCCAAATGCCTTTGAATTATCATTATTGCACATGCCTTAATCCCTGGCCACCCGTTCCATAAACGCACCCACATCTGTGACAAGATGGTGTCCCTCAAGTTCCTTTTTACCTTTTCTCCCTCACCTTGAATTGGTGCTCTGGTGGTTTTGGCTCCCCTCCCTTCGGGAAAAAGCATCTTTTCAGAGAGGCTTAAAAAAGTAAATACATTCATTTTGGAGGAAGGACCTTAAGAAATGATTTTTAAAAGTTCATCAGTATGCTTTGTAATTTAGAGACAAATTAACCAATGTGCCCTTTAACTGGAAAACTGTTTTGTATACCTGTGAAAGTGAATCTCAGCAATTGAAAACCGATCTGCTCACAGTTGGCAATTTGATGACTAAAATGATTATTTTCCTCGTGAAAGCAGTTTTTCAGCTATTGTAATTAAACTGCACCAGTTAATTTGGAAGCAAATCTTTTATAGCAAACCTTCTGTTTGTAAAATGATCTCAGAGTGTGTAGGGTTAGGTCATACTTTGTCTGTGTGTAAATGAGTTTGAGGGAAAATTGGCACATTTAGCACTGGAATCACTGATGATGCCCAGAGTTGAGCTTGACATTGTATCCAATTTGAGAATTAAAAAGACAGACAATAGGAAGTTCATCATAAAGTTAACACAATTTGCAGTTGTTGGGATGCTTGTAATTGACAAACAATATTGACCCAATTTGCCAGTTGAACTTCTGTCCTGGTTTACTTTTCTGTTCACATCAATGAACAGATTCGGTGGCACAGGGGCCTAGTGTTTAGCTTTCACACTTTACAGTTCTAATGACTGGGCTCAATTCCCGTAGCTGTCTGCAAGGAGTTTATACCTTCTCCATGTTCTCTGGGTGCCTCGGTTTCCTCCCACGTTTCGAAAGAAGGTGTACGGGTTAGGATCAGTAAGTTGAGGGCCTGCTGTGCTGGCTCTGGAAGCATAGCCAACACTTGTGGGCTGCCTGCAGCACATCCTTGGACTGTGTTAATCATTGATGCAAATGGCGTATTTCACTGTATGTTTCAATGTGCATGTCACAAATAAAACTAATCTCTTAATCTCTCTCAAATGAGCGAAGAATTCAGAGATGAGGACTCATGGCTGACTCACTCTTTTTAGCCAGCACACTGAGGAAATTCAACTTTTAGCTGACTCTGATGCCTTGAGCCTGAGATCTAACACTGGAGACAAACATGCATCTCTGCGGGGACTTATAGATCAGTCGTAATATAGAATTCACCCCATCAATACTGGTAATTTGCAAATATGCCACTTCCCATAAGATCGGCCCTGTTAAGCCCCATGTGAAATTCACTCTCAGCTCTGTTGGGAAAATGTCACTAGGCATAATGTGTTCATTCCCCCATCCTTGAACCATTTGACTCTCATGTACATATGCAGTCATATCATCAAAGTTACAATAAATAGATCTAGCTGCCTCACAAAGCAAACTCTGTGTGGGACCTTTAATATGCCTGCACCTCAGGATTTCAGAAACTCAGAAAATAGTGGGGGGGAAAGCTACCGTACGTCAAACCATCACCTCATCCCTAGTTTGTCCAGAAAGAGCATTTTGAATGTAATCCACTCACTTTAGTGCTGTGCACTTGGATTAATTCAGGTTTCAGATTCGGATTGACCCCAAGGGAATGGGAACAAACAGTAAAATATGAAAAGAAATGTGACACTACCTAACAGTAGTTGATGAAAGGAGCATCTGGCAGATGTTTGAAGAAATAGATAGTAGTCGGGACCCCTTGGCTAATTGATCCTATTATCCACGACACAGATACTTTGGCCATCATTTTGCTTCATTCATAATAAAAAGAGTCCAGATGTCTAGTCGCCAGACTATCACATCAATGACATGATACATTCAGAGCAATCTAAAATATTACAGAGTTAAAAGCAAATATTTATTCTATACGGTGCTGCCCTTAAATTTACCTGTTATATTATCAGGCTCATGGGGTTATATTCACTTGCATATGTTTTTTAAAAGGATTCTTTGTTGGGATGTGTGGATGATCAGCAATTGTTGCCCTTTGTCAAGAAAGAAAAGGGAAGCTGCCTTCTGAACCATTGCAGTCTGTGTGAGAAAGGAACACCCACCGTCGTGCTTGGTGGAAAGATCCAAGATTTTGACTGAGTGGTGCTAAAACAGCAGTGATGTATTTCTAAGTCAAAGCGGTTCATGATTACGAGAGGATCATGCACTCTCCTGCTGCCTTCACCCTCAAACTTTGATATTGTACTGTATATTTATCTGACAATTAACTAATTAGTTTAAGTAGTGAAATCTTTCAAAAAGGTGAAAAGTTGGCAGAAAAACAATAATCGGACCAGTTTTCAAGCTTCAAAACAGATCTTTCACATGAAGAAAATTAGTCCCTATTGGAACTCCCTTTGAAATATCTCATTCTTTCTGAAGGCATTAAAATTTTCATAGATCATGCAGTCTTCTGAACTTAAGAGGTTTGTTACGTTGAGCCTAAGCTCCCCCATTTTCAAATCCTAGTCAGAAAAATTACTTATTTTGCATTGCAATCTACTTTCACTGCAACAGTTAACATAGAGCAAAACTGCCGCTTTAATAAAACAATTTGGAACAAAGAGGCTAACATACCTGCTGAAGTGCAAAAAAGCTGTTTTCAAGAACACTAAAATCAATGCTTACAAACTGTGATCAACAGCAGGCCAATTCCATTGCATCTTTCATGAATGAAACTTACTTTTGGTTTAGAAAAAGCATGAAAAAGATTCTTTCAAGATTCTCATTATGTTTCATTATCCCTGAGAAAATCTCATAATTACAAGTGGAAATTGCCTTATTAGGAATTAAATGTTAAAGAGCAAATTCTGAAAAGGGTCAGGGAAAAAAATGATTGGTGAAGCTGTTTCTGTTAAAGATTCCAATTATCATTAAGTGTTCCAGCTCATTTATAACGTTCACCAGATGTTAATGTGCTAACTGTCTCTAAAGTTAAATGAGTTGCAGCAAACTTTTTAAAAACATACATCATTGTTAAAAGATACTACTAACAGAAAGTTTGATGACCAGTGTGATAGCTGACAGCTGGCAGAATAATCATATGTTTTGGCTGGACTTGGTCTGGTGATGCATTGTCTTACATCATTTAAATCCAGTCATTCTACAAGTGAATTAAATGGAAGATTTATATTCCATTTTTGAAGATATAATAGCAATGTTCTCATTGCTGACACTAAATAATGAGACTCAAATCACAATGAATGAAACACTAATTTCAGAATCACATCAGTCTCCATAATTTGCTGAATTCAGATCCAGATTCATTTATTTATCACATGTACATTGAAATATACAGTGAAATGTGTCATTTGCATTAAAATCCAACACAACTTTGGATGAGAGGTGACCTGATAGAGGTGTATAAGATGATGAGAGGCATTGATCATGTGGATAGTCAGAGGCTTTTTCCCAAGGCTGAAATGGCTAATACGAGGGCATAATTTTAAGGTGCTTGGAAGTAGGTACAGGGGAGATGTCAGGGTTAAGTTTTTTTACACAGATTGTAGTGAGTGTATGGAATGGGCTACCGGCATATGTGGTGGAGGCAGATACGATAGGATCTTTTAAGAGACTCTTGGATAGGTACATGGAGCTTAGGAAAATAGAGGGCTATGAGTAACCCTAGGTAATTTCTAAAGTAAGTACATATTTGGCACAGCATTGTGGGCCGAAAGGCCTGTATTGTGCTGTAGGTTTTCCATGTTTCTATGTTTCTAACCTAAGGATGTGATAGGGACAGTCCACAAGTAACGCTTCACATTCCGCTGCCAACTTAGCACACCCACAATGCTCAGCAGAACACACAGACCACAACAAGCAACAAAACAACAACAGCAAAACAGGCCCCTTTCCTCCCTCCCACCCAGCCAGTCTTTCTGCTCCAGGATTGGCTTCCAGGCCTCCAGACTCCAGTGAACTTACCAACTCGCAGTCAATGGGCCACACTAGGACTTCCCCAGTGGATTCTCAGTCTCATAGACCAAGAGCTTTGGACACTGGGCTTCAACTTATGGGACAACCTGTTCTTCTGCATCATGGTATGTCTTGATAGGAATTGTACTTATGTTTTAAAAAGCCCCATTTTAAGAAATGCTTTATGCTTTGGAAAAGCTTTGTGTTTTAGGGATAGTTTGAAATTTGGAAATCTTTAAGAAAGAAATCCTCTGTGAGTTTTAAATGTGTTTCAAGAGTTCTGTGTGGTTTTAATTGTGTATTTCTGAAAGTAAATGTGTTGTGTTTTAAAATATTTTGTTAGCTGCTTGTATATTCTCCTTGGTAAGGAGAGAGGACGCACCACTTGAATAGTGGGTATTTGGCAGCTAAACTCACCATGGATAATAAGCAAGGAAATAAACAAGTCTTTGAAGACTGGGTAGTTACAGTATAATTTGCCTTTTGTGAGAGTACTGGTGTCTATTTATATTCAATAGGGCTTAGAGTCTTTGTTTGTGTTTTGAACGTTGTGGTCAGCAAACCCAATACCATTACACTTGCTTCCAAAAGGGAATGCAACTGTAAGGCTGCAGCTGCTGTGTAAATTTGAGTTACTAAGAGGGTTTAGGAAACAGGTAAATTTTGTAAATTTTGGCCTTGTCTTCTAAAAAAGCAGCAGCAGCCAATAAAGTAAATACAAAGAATAGAAACAGACTCTGCGTAACCCTGAAATCCCCACCTGATGGCTGGAGAAGTGTGGATAAGTGGGCCGGGGAAAATGATTATTCTGGTAGTTCAGTGCGCCTAGAATTTGAATCATGAATCTAGAATCATGAAGCCTAGAATTTGGAGTCCTGTCATCGGCGAGGCCAGTGTTTGGCGATTGTCATGTCTTGGGATCGAAATCCAGTATCGTGGCCTGAGGGGCGAATCGGCAGAAATCCGCCTGGAAGTTGAGACCAGCTGGGCAGAGCTGAGTCTGTGAATTTCTGCTAGAATGCTGGGAAGATGAGGCACATCGTCTGCAGGCCTAAGGCTGCCAGAGGCTGAGTTAAAAGGAATTAATATGTGTGGGTGGGGGGGGGGGGATGAATGGGGTTTGCTTTTGCTGTTGGTGTTTTGTTGCTGATTGTGTTCTGTGTTCTGTGTTCTGCTGAGCTTTGTGGACATGATACCACTTGGTATCAAAATGTGTGGCAACACTTGCGGGCTGACCCAGCACACCTTTGGGTTTTTTTGGGGTATTAACACAGATGTTGCACAGATGTGACAAATAAACTTGCATCTTCATTCTCACCTGGGTCAACAATGTCACTGCAGGTGACAAGGTGGTGCTGGTCTGGTGAGTTAATCTGACAGCTGCAAAGAGTCTGCCAAAAGTGATACAACCCACTGGTCCATTAACAAGTAAATACTTCAAATATACATCACAAAGCACTGAATATTAGTCACAAAAATGCAAAACCTTGAAATTACTTCCCCTTGGTTGCTGACCATGCATAATCCTTCAGGACTCTTATCAAGCTATCAGCTAAGACGTAGAAGTCTTGGCTCCGTCATCTTATTAAAACACTAGGTGAGTCACCATGCACATGAAGGGATCTCGGAACCTGCTACCTATATGGATGAATTTTACAGTTACACTATTTTGGGAAATTTTAGTGCTGTGATCTGATTAGTTTTCCATGCCCTTTCATTGTTTTAGTCAGCCAAGTGGAAAGAAAATAAAATTACTAATCTCACCAATCAATATGCAAGTCTCCAGGTTGATCAGAAAATGAGTCAATGGTGCATTTGATCCTTAAGTTAATCTGGAAAGGCACAATTTATGCAAGTTAAAGGTAATGGCAATTATTGTTTGCAATTAGTACTGCTCTGCCTATTTCATTGACTTTGGGTCAATTTGTGCCCTTATGAAGGCAACAGCATGCTGTTATTGGGCAAATTCCTTGCTTACTATGTCACTGGTGACAGAGCTACAGGAGTCTGGTTTAGGTGCCCTCACATCCCTCGAGACATCCTGCATCACTTTACGCTATTTTAGCCACAGAACCATGCACCAAGTACTTTTAGAATCAATCTCTCTCTGTCTTTATTAATAAACCTTTACCATCAATTAGAAAATCTACTGCCAATTGGCTGAACACTCCGTATTTGGATGAGAGCAATCATTGTTTAAGAGCTATTTGTTGTGACTGGTCCTTTTTTCTGTTCCTTTCTTCTCTTGACCACAAGACACAGGAACAGAATTTGGCCTTTTGGCCCATCAAGACTCTCCTTGAATATTTGTAAATGCTTTGTTTATCTCCTAGTTCCCAATTGGCTAATTTTATCCTTACTTATCTATTCAAGCAATCAAACTGTAAATAATGGGTAGTGATAATTGATTTTCATTAACATTGCTTTCAGTGTATACTGGATAAATAGCAGAGAATATCATAACTGAACGAGCTACCAATAATAGTGAGTTGACTGGAAAAAATAGGAGTGTTTCTACCCCTTTAAAAATTGTTTTGAGTGTGGGATTCATTTCAAAACCCACTTTATTGTACAAACCCTGCGCAGGCTCTGGAGTAATGGTGTGTGTTTAGATTTACACTGATTGCTATGACTTTACTTGCTGGGGAGTTTCGGCTCCTGCCAAGACAAGGCCCAGAGAAATGAGATGAAGGCATGCTGATGTCACCTCTGTCTCATTAGCATTGTATTTAAATGTTTCTATCTGTTCCAGCGGAAGTGTTCCTGGGGGGGGGGGGCTTCTTGAATGTGCTAGTGAAGCATTAAGGTGGCGTGCACCTCCTGTAATGGGTCTGTCCATCTGTTTTCCTTTGATTTGCACCCATATAATATGCATAAGCACTATGCAAAGGAAAAACAAAACTGTTTCTCATCTTGCATTCTGTTGCACTCTTTCCTGGCATGTTAATCTTCACCTCCGTAACAGCACCCGCCTGTGCATCTGCGCATCCATTGCTGTAACTCACCCATGTTTTTGCTCCTTCGAGACTTGACCATTTCCTGGCCAGATTGCATGCTCTGCTCTTCACAGCTCAAAGTTCAAAGTAAATTTATTATTGAAGTACATATATGTCGCCATACACAATCCTGAGATTTGTTTTATAGTGGGCATACTCAGTAAACCCAAGAACCATAATACAATCAATGAGAGACCACAAACAACAGGATGGACAAACAACCAACATGCAAAAGACAACAAACTGTGCAAATACAAAAGGGAAAAATAATAAATAATAATAAGAAATAAATATTGAGAACATGAGATGAAGAGTCCTTGAAAGTGAGTTCATAGTTTATGGAAATAGCTCAGTGATGGAGCAAGTGATCTCCACTGGTTCAAGAGCCTGATGGTTAAGGAGTAATAACTGTTCCTGAACTTGGTTGTGCGCGTATTGAGGCTCCTGTACCTTCTTCCTGATGGCAGCAGCGAAAAGAGAGAATGATCCGGGTGGTGGGTGCCCCTGATGACAAATACTGCTTTCCTGCCACAGTGCTCTGTGTAGATGTGCTCAGTGGTAGGGAGGCCTTCACCCCTGATGGACTGGGCCGTATCCATTGCTTTTTGTAGGATTTTCCATTCAAGGGTATTGGTGTTTCCGTACCAGGCTGTGATGCAACCAGCCAAAATACTTTCCACCATACATCTAAAGAAGTTTGTCAAAGTTTTAGGTGTTATGTCAAATCACCAACACACCAAAATACAAGAACCATCCCCTCCCCTTTTCTCTTTTTCCATTCCCCTGTCTGGCGTCTCTCTTACTCCTTTTTGTCTCCTCATAAGCCCATCACCTCACTCTGGTGGCCCTCCTCCTTCCCTTTCACCCATGGTCCATTCTCTCTCCTATCATTAGCTTTTTACCTTTATCTCCTATCACCTCCCAGCTTCTCACTTCATCCTGTATCTCCCCCAACTACCCACCTTCCCCCTTACCTGGCTTCTCCTAACACCTGCCAGTTTGTACTGGTTCTCCTTCTCCACCTCCTTGTTCTTGATTCCTACCCCTTCCTTTCCAGTGCTGGTGAAGGGTCTCAGCCTGAAACATTGACTGTTTATTTATTTCCATAAATATTGTCTGAACTGCTGAGTTCCTCCATTATTTTGTGTGTGTTGCTATAAAATCATCCACTGGCGTCCAATGGATATAAAATTATCCATTCCTGCTGTGTCTGCTGACCCATTTTTGGCTTCTATTCCAACAATACATCAATTTCTTTCAATTCTGAACCCATTTATCAATCTCTCCATGGTCTCTGCTTTCTCCATCTCCTATAACCTACCAAGGCATCTCTGTTCACAAACAAGAGAAAACCTGCAGACGGCGGAAATCCGAGTAACACACACTAAATGCTGGAGGAACTCAGTAGGCTATGCAGCAACTGTGGAAAAGAGTACAGTCAACAATTTGGGCTGAGACCTTCATCAGGACTGGAGAGAAGAAGATGAGGAGTCAGAGTTAGAAGCTGAGGTGAGGGGAGAAAGAAACACTGGGTGATAGGTGAACCCGGGAGGAGGAGAGGGGGGATGTAAAGAGCTGGAAAGTTGATTGGTGAAGGAGGTACAGGGCTGGAGAAGGGGATGACAGAAGACCATGGAGGAAAGAAAAGGGAAAGAAGCACCAGAGGGAGATGAGAGGCAGGTAAGGAGTAAGGGTGAGAGAGGGAAAAGGGAATGGGGAATCATGAAGGGGGTGAGGGGCATTACTGGAAGCTTGAGTAAAATGAAGTTCGTGCCATTAGCTACCCAGACAAAATATAAGGTATTGCTCCTCCAATCTGAGTGCGGCCTCATTGCGACAGTAGAGAATTGACATGTCAGAATGGGAAGTGGAATTAAAATGTGTGGTCACTGGGAGATCCCACTTTTTCTGGTGGATGGCCCATTGGTGCTCGGTGAAGCAGTCTCCCAATTTACTTTGGTGTATATCTCTGTTCATCTGTCTGGCCTTGGTCGGTCCAAAAATAATGTATCCTTCCTTAGACAGCTGTGACTATAGTTACCCAGGCTCTAAGTTCTGAAGTTCTTTCACTGAGCTCCACTGACATTCTTTCCTCTTCTCAGCTATTCTTTAAAAAGTAGTTCTTTAAGCATGTTTGTAGCTATCTGCACTAGTACCTCCGCATTTGGCTCAGAGTTACTCTATGGAGTGCCATGGGATGCTTTGAATCACTAAAGGTTTTCCACGAATTTTAGCTTTTATTGTTGTCATCTCCTGGCTTTCTCATGAAGTATAAAATAATCTCAGAGCGCCAGTTACCAGAAAGAGCAGCTGGAGCTCAAAGCTTAGTGGCATTCTGCTCAAACCTCAGAAGCAGAGTTTATTCAAAAACTCAGCTCTTCAAAGGAATCTACTTCCACCAAGGAATTAGCAAGAGTTTTACCTGTGCAAACTGAAAGCACTGGTTTTTGAAATGTTATTGGAGAGAAAAGACAGTACCTGCTGGTCATTGGGAAAAGCAACATCTGCCAGATGTCTGAAGAAATAGATGGCAGTGGGCATCCCCAGGCTTATTTATCTTATTTTCCATGACACAGCTGCAATGAGCGTGTGCTGCTTTACACAAATAAAATACCTTCAGATGTCCAAGCACTGGACCGTCTCAGCAACTGCTCCAATCTCCAATTTAGAGCACAAAATTAAATAATGCAGAATAAGTTGGAAGAAAAAACCTCTTGTTTCAGAGAGCCTAAAAACTGAATATTATTTAGATATTATTAAGCCAAGAGACTTTGATCCATCTTACATCTAGTCCTGGATGGCTGACTCCACCATTATATTTCTCAAGTGTCAAAAGCTTTGAAGATTCAAAACTGGAGAGGTCCTGGTGAATCTCAGGAGTAATGCTGCTCTGTGCTCTAAAATCAACATCACTCTATTTTCACTTAAGAATGCAACTACTGTGCTTAGCTACTGTGCTTAGCGACTGTGAACTACTGTGTTCACAAGTCAGCAGCAGACCTGGTCTTCGATGAGCTGTTGAAAGCCAATGCTTCAGGGTTAGAGTTCAATTCAATTAAAACAAGAAATGCAAAATAAATGGCAGATTTTTTACTATGTAAACTTAGTGTGTTCTTGAGCTCTACCAAATTTAATTGCAGAATATACAAACCTATACAGTATACGTAAGACAGAAGAAACTCAAAATGTACGCTTCTTAAAGGTCTCTTCACAACAGTACAAAAGAAAAACAGGCCGTTCAGCTCACACAGTAGAATAGAGAAACGGACCACTGGGCTCACACAGTAGAATAGAGAAACGGACCACTCGGCTCACACAGTAGAATAGAGAAACGGACCACTCGGCTCACACAGTAGAATAGAGAAACGGACCACTCGGCTCACACAGTAGAATAGAGAAACGGACCACTCGGCTCACACAGTAAAATAGAGAAACGGACCACTCGGCTCACACAGTAGAACAGAGAAACGGACCACTCGGCTCACACAGTAGAATAGAGAAACGGACCACTAGGCTCACACAATAGAACAGAGAAACGGACCACTCGGCTCACACAGTAGAATAGAGAAACGGACCACTCGGCTCACACAGTGGAATAGAGAAACGGACCACTCGGCTCACACAGTAGAACAGAGAAACGGACCACTCGGCTCACACAGTAGAATAGAGAAACCGACCACTCGGCTCACACAGTAGAACAGAGAAACGGACCACTCGGCTCACACAGTAGAACAGAGAAACGGACCACTCGGCTCACAGAGTAGAACAGAGAAACGGACCACTCGGCTCACACAGTAGAACAGAGAAACGGACCACTCGGCTCACACAGTAGAACAGAGAAACGGACCACTCGGCTCAGACAGTGTTCATGCAAACATAATGCCAAATTTAGCTAAGTCTCTTCTCCCTGCTCATGATCCATATCCCGCCATTATTCTTGTGCCAGTCTAAATGCCTCTTAAATATCACCATCATATTTGCTTCTGCCATCACCCTTGGCATCCTGTTCCAAGCAGCTACAATTCACTGTGCAAAACAACTTGCCTGCACATCTCCTTTAAATTTTCCCCTTCTCACCTTAAATGTATGTTCCCTGAACCATTCCACATTCATGATTTAGAGATCTGTTAGTCAAAAGACACAGTCAAGTTAAATCAAGTCAAGTCACTTTTTATTGTCATTTCAACCATATCTGCTGGTACAGTACATAGTACGAACGAGACAATGTTTTTCAGGACCATGGTGTTACATGACGCAGTACAAAAACTAGACCAAACTACGTAAAAAAACAGCACAGAAAAAAACGACTCTAGACTATAGACCTTAAAACAACACAGAGAAAAAAAAACACACAACAACTACACTAGACTACAGACCTACCCAGGACTGCATAAAGTGCACTAAACAGTGCAGGCCTTACAATAAATAAGAAACAGGACAATAGAGCAGTAAGAAGTCAATCCAGGCTCTGGGTATGGAGGAGTTTGATAGCTTGGGGGAAGAAATTGTTATATAGTCTGGTCGTGAGAGCCCGAAAGCTTCAGTGCCTTTTCCCAGATGGCAGGAGGGAGAAGAGTTTGTATGAGGGGTACGTGGGGTCCTTCATAATGCTGTTTGCTTTGCGGATGCAGCGTGTAGTGTAAATGTCTGTAATGGTGGGAAGAGAGACCCAATGATCTTCTCAGCTGACCTCACTATCCGCTACAGGGTCTTGCGGTCCGAGATGGTGCAATTTCCGAACCAGGCAGTGATGCAGCTGCTCAGGATGCTCTCAATATAACCCCTGTAGAATGTGATGAGGATGGGGGGTGGGAGATGGACTTTGCTCAGCCTTCGCAGAAAGTAGAGACGCTGCTGGGCTTTCTTTGCTATGGAGCTGGTGTTGAGGGACCAGGTGAGATTCTCCGCCAGGTAAACACCAAGAAATTTGGTGCTCTTAACGATCTCTACCGAGGAGCCATCGATGTTCAGTCTTTACAGTTGTGACAAACTTAGAGTAATCAATTTTACTAATGGCAAAAGAAGTTATGCAGGGAGAAATAAGAATGATCAGGGGATCAGCATCACAGTACTTTGGATTTCAATAGAACACAGATTTGGGAAATAGTGCTGTAGAGTAGGCTTCCCTAACCAGATGTCCTTTGAAGATTTTGGTTAAGTTGCTTCAGAGAAAAGTATACACAGGCATTAGCTTTGGTTCTTTGCTCAAAATATTTTTATCCTGGCATAAATAATATATGAATGGTTATTTGTGTCTATATAGTGCAAGCATATAGCCAAGTAGCCTCATAGATTTTGTCCAAGAATTCTTCACCTGTTTTAAGACTGGTTATGCACTCTCATTTTGTATGCAACTTTCTCTACCAAGCCTGGAAGACAGAAGTCACCTTTCGCAGGCTGCTGTGTCTAACTCACGGGGAGATGTCCATGAGTGGCTTGCTCTCTTCCATGCACTGGCTCTTTCTTTTTATTATACCCTTACCCATTCCAAGGTAAAACTGGAACAGAAACTGACTGAAGTCATTAAGGTAATTTCCTTGGCAGTTTGAACAGGGCACGACTGCGCAAGCACGTGAAGGTCAGCCTATGAGAACAGCGGGAGAGTTTAAAAAGTGAGCAGATTAACGGAGCGGGCATCGTAGGAGCGGGTGACGGAGTAGAGGGAGACAGAGTAGGAAGTCTTCGAGAGGCTTCGGCGAGCAGAGGCTGAGGACGAGCTTGCTCCCAGTGAGGTAAGGCTGGGTAAGCTCCTTTAATTAATCTAATTAACTTAGAAGTAGGTAATGGAGGCAGCAGTTAGGGCAGTCGAGTGCTCCGTTTGCAGTATGTGGGAAGTCAGAGCGAGCACAATTGCCCCTGATGACTACACCTGCAAAAGGTGCATCCAGCTGCAGCTCCTGATAAACTGAGTTAGGGAACTGGAGCCGGAGCTGGATGAACTTCGGAACATTCGTGAGGCAGAGGCAGAAATAGACAGGAGTTTCAGGGAGATAGTCACTCCTAAAAGTCAGGAGACAGGTAGCTGGGCGACTGTCAGGAGAGGGAAGGGGAAGAGACAGGAAGAGCAGAGCACCCCTGTGGCCGTTCCCATCAATAATAAGTATACCGTTTTGGATAATGTTGGTGGGGACGACCTACCAGGGACAAATTGCAGTGGTTGCGTCTCTGGCACCGAGACTGGACCCTCAGCTCGGAAGGGAAGGAGGGAAAAGAGGAGAGCAGTAGTGATAGGGAATTCGATAGTTAGGGGGGACAGATAAGAGGTTCTGTGAGAGAGATCGAGAATACCGGATGGTCTGTTGCCTCCCTGGTGCCAGGGTCCGCGATATCTTGGATCGAGTTCTCAGTATTCTCAAGAGGGAGGGTGAGCAGCCAAATGTCGTGGCCCATGTAGGGACCAATAACGTGGATAGGATGAAGGAGGAGGTCCTGCAAAGAGAGTTCAGGGAGTTAGGTGCAAAGTGGAAGGACAGGACCTCCAGGGTTGCAATCTCAGGATTGCTACCCGTGCCACGTGCTGGTGAGGCTAAAAATAGGGAGATAATGTGCTAAGTACGTGGCTAAGGAGTTGGTGCAGGAGGGAGGGCTTCATGTTTCTGGACAATTGGGCCTTGTTCCAGGGAAGGTGGGACCTGTTCCAATGGGATGGGTTGCACTTGAACTGGAGGGGGACTAAAATCCTTGCGGGAAGGTTCGCTAGTGCTGCTCTGGGGGGGGGGGTTAAACTAGATTTGCAGGGGGAGAGGAAGCAGAGTGTTAGAGCAGATAGTGAGGTGGAATAGGATAAATGTCATGTGAGAGCTGCAAGTATAGAGCATGGAGTAACGCCAGATCTAACATATAAAGAGGCTTTGAGAAAAGAGAAGCAGAATAAAGGGTGTACAGGTAGTAAGGTAGAAGGGCTAAAGTGCATGTACTTCATTGCAAGAAGCATCAGGAACAAAGGTGGGTGATGAACTGAGAGCTTGGATACATACATGGATGTAGTGGCCATTACAGAGACTTGGCTGGCACCAGGGCAGGAATGGATTCTCAATATTTCTGGATTTCAGTGCTTTAAATGGGATGGGGGGGGGGAGGGGAGGAAGGGTGGCATTACTGGTCAGGGATACTATTACAGCTACTGAAAGGGTGGGTAATGTAGCAGGATCCTCTTTTGAGTCAGTATGGGTGAAAGTCAGGAATAGGAAGGGAGCAGTTCCTCTACTGGGGGTATTCTATAGGTCCCCTGGTAGCAGCAAAGATACCGAAGAGCAGATTGGGAGGCAGATTTTGGAAGGGTGCAAAAACAACAGCGTTGTTATCATGAGTGACTTTAACTTCCCTAATATTGATTGGGACATGATTAGTTCCAAGGGTTTAGATGGGGCAGAGTTTGTTAAGTGTGTTCAGGATGGATTCCTGTCACAGTATGTTGACAGGCCAACTGGGGGAATGCCATACTAGATCTAGTATTAGGTAACGAACCGGGTCAGGTCACAGATCTCTCAGTGGGTGAGCATCTGGGGGACAGTGACCACCGCTCCCTGGCCTTTAGCATTATCATGGAAAAGGATAGAATCAGAGAGGACAGGAAAATTTTTAACTGGGGAGGGGCAAATTGTGAGGCTATAAGGCTAGAACTTGCGGGTGTGTTTTTGCAGGGAAATGTACTATGGACAAGTGGTCAATGTTTAGGGATCTCTTGCAGGATGTTAGGGATAAATTTGTCCTGGTGAGGAAGATAAAGAATGGTAGGGTGAAGGAACCATGGGTGACAAGTGAGGTGGAAAATCTAGTCAGGTGGAAGAAGGTGGCATTATTGAGGTTTAGGAAGCAAGAATCAGATGGGGCTATTGAGGAATATAGGGTAGCAAGAAAGGAGCTTAAGAAGTGGCTAGGGAGAGCAAGAAGGGGGTATGAGAAGGCCTTGGCAAGTAGGGTAAAGGAAAACCCCAAGGCATTCTTCAGTTATATGAAGAACAAAAGGATGTCAGGAGTGAAGGTAGGACCAATTAGAGATAAAGGTGGGAAGATGTGCCTGGAGGCTGTGGAAGTGAGCGAGGTCCTCAATGAATACGTCTCTTCGGTATTCACCAAACTTGATGGAACTTGATGATGGTGAGGACAATATGAGTGAGGTTGATGTTCTGGAGCATGTTGATATTAAGGGAGAAGAGGTGTTGGAGTTGTTAAAATACAGTAGGACGGATAAAATCCCCAGGGCCTGACGGATTATTCCCCAGGCTGCTGCACGAGGTGAGGGAAGAGATTGCTGAGCCTCTAGCTAGGATCTTTATGTCCTTGTTGTCCATGGGAATGGTACCGGAGGACTGGAGGGAAGTGAATATTGGCCCTTTGTTCAAAAAAGGTAGTAGGGATAGTTCTGGAAATTATAGACCAGTGAGCCTTACGTCTGTGGTGGGAAAGCTGTTAAAAGATTCTTAGAGATAGAATCTATGGGCATTTAGAGAATCATGGCCTGATCAGGGACAGTCAGCATGGCTTTGTGAAGGGAAGATCATGTCTACCAAGCCTGATAGAGTTCTTTGAGGAGGTGACCAGGCATATAGATGAGGGTAGTGCAGTGGATGTGATCTACATGGAATTTAGTAAGGCACTTGACAAGGTTCCACACAGTAAGCTTATTCAGAAAGTCAGAAGGCATGGGATCCAGGGAAGTTTGACCAGATGGATTCAGAATTGGCTTTCCTGCAGAAAGCAGAGGGTCGTGGTGGAGGGAGTACATTCAGATTGGAGGGTTGTGATGAGTGGTGTCCCACAAGGATCAGTTCTGGGACTTCTACTTTTCGTGATTTTTATTAACGACCTGGATGTGGGGGTAGAAGGGTGTGTTGGCAAGTTTGCAGACGACACAAAGGTTGGTGGTGTTGTAGATAGTGTAGAGGATTGTCGAAGATTGCAGAGAGACATTGATAGGATGCAGAAGTGGGCTGAGAAGTGGCAGATGGAGAAGTGTGAGGTGGTACACTTTGGAAGGACAAACTCCAAGGCAGAGTATAAAGTAAATGGCAGGATACTTGGTAGTGTGGAGGAGCAGAGGGATCTGGGGGTACATGTCCACAGATCCCTGAAAGTTGCCTCACAGGTAGATAGGGTAGTTAAGAAAGCTTTCATAAACTGAGGGATAGAGTTTAAGAGTCACAAGGTAATGATGCAGCTCTATAAAACTCTGGTTTGGCCACACTTGGAGTACTGTATCCAATTCTGGTTGCCTCACTATAGGAAGGATGTGGAAGCATTGGAGAGGGTGCAGAGGAGATTTACCAGGATGCTGCCTGGTTCAGAGAGTATGCATTATGATCAGAGATTAAGGCAGCTAGGGCTTTACTCTTTGGAGAGAAGGATGACGAGAGGAGACATGATAGAGGTATACAAGATATTAAGAGGAATAGATAGAGTGGACAGCCAGCACCTCTTCCCCAGTGCACCACTGCTCAATACAAGAGGACTTGGCTTTAAGGTTAGTGGAGGGAAGTTCAAGGGGGATATTAGAAGAAGGTTTTTTACTCAGAGAATGGTTGGTGCGTGGAATGCACTGCCTGAGTCAGTGGTGGAGGCAGACACACTAGTGAGATTTAAGAGACTACTAAACAGGTATATGGAGGAATTTAAGATGGGGGGTTATATGTGAGGCAGGGTTTAAGGGTCGGCACAACATTGTGGACCGAAGGGCCTGTAATGTGCTGTACTATTCTATGTTCTAAGCTAGGATCGAAATTGGTCATTTTAACTTTGGACAATGCTGCAAAGTCTTTGATGTTGATGGGGTTCAGCATGGGCACCCCATCTGATCACTGCCATTTTGTATCCTTACTCACTGAGATGCCTGCACCTACCACCACTGCCTAGGTCACTACTCCACCAAGGTTATTTCAAACTCTTCTCTAAGAGCTGTCATTTTAACTGTTTGGCAAATGTTACCTTTGCTAGTAATGTGAAACTGAGAGTTAAAAAAAAGACCTTAAGGTCAGCACGTGCATCATTTTTAAATTATTACTGAGTGGACAAGAAAATGCAGAGCATGTTTTTTTCATACACACACACACACACACACACACACACACACACACACACACACACACACACACACACACACACACACACACACACACACACACACACACACACACACACACACACACACTTAATGAAGTGTTGAATTGTTTTATGAAGAGAAGTCATCAGTAAACTGCAGAAAATACAATAGCCAATTTGCACACAGCATGTCCAACAAAGAGAAAAGTGATAATGACCCGACAACCTATTGCTTCTGTATCTTGAATGACTTTTTATGTGTTGTTAGTGCTGTAGGCAAAGTCAGAATTTATTGCCCATATCCAATTGCCCTTGAGAAATTGTGAACAGTCTTTGTGGAGAACATGCATACACAATGCTGTTGAGTAGGGAGTTCCAGTATTTTAACTTAGTTACAATGAAGGAATACCAATATGTTTCTAAATCAGGATAATGTGTGACCTGATTGTATGCAGCAGATATATTAAAGATATTTAAGAAACTCTTAGATGGAAAATGTATGATAGAAAAATCGAGCGCTATGTTGGAGGGAAGGGTTAAACTGATTTCAGAGGAGATTCAAATCTCAGAGTTGTATACTGCATACATACTTTGATAATAAATGTACCTTGAACCTTGAGAAGTTTGGCATAATATCATGGGCTGAAGGACCTGTATTTTGCCATATTGTTCCGTGTTCTATAGTGGGAAATTTTCAGGTACCTCCTATACTTTTCCTTTTTAAGTGACAGAGATCACAAGCTTTGGAAATGCTGAACATTAAAATTTATGAACGCTGGAAACTTGAAATGAAACTTAATAAATGCTGGAAACACAGTGTCTGCGGAAAGGGAAATTGTATTCCAATTCTGACAATACGTCCTTGACCTAAAGGGTTAAATCTGCCTCTCTTTCATAAATGTTACCAGACCTGGTAAATACTTACAGGATTTTGTGATTTTACTCCAGCTTTCATTATTCTTCTATCTCCCAAAGTCTTTTCATCTTGGCCTGAATACAATTAACAGCACAGCTTCCATTGGGAGAAGAAGTTCTTTGATTTCAGTATTCTAGTGATGTCCCCACTCCAGAGAGTCCCCACCAGAGGAAACTTCCTCTTTGCAGAATCAGAATTGGGTCTTCCACTGGTTTATGTCTTGAACTTTGTTGTAGCAGTAAATTGCAGTACATAAAAATGTTATCAGTTACAATAAGAAATATTAAATAAGTAAGTAGTGCAAAAAAGGAAGGAAAAACAAGTTAGTATTCACGGGTTTACGGTTTGTTCAGTAATCCGATGGCAGAGGAGAAGAAGCTGTGCCTAAAATGTTTGCCATCTCAAACCCCCTTATTATCATGAGATCATCTTTCATTCTTCTGAACCCTATTTAATACAGGAATCAATATAGTGGACCGTAGAGAAAAGCCATAAACTACCATCATCAACAAACTTGAGAAGTTTCATCAATTTAGTCAGTCAGGACTTCCCTTTAAAGTCACCCATCCCTGATCGATACCTGGCACTGCAAGATTTACCCTGCTCCTCAGAACATTTTCCAATGGTTTCCCCACCACTGACGTCAAACTCTTTGTCAACTCCACTGCCTTTATTCACAGCTAAAGGTACCATATTCTCGGTCTTTCAGTCACTCAGCACCACTCCTGTTCAATTTCAGTCTGAGCTCCAGTAAACACTGCCCTTGTCTCCCTTTGCGGCTATCTCATTAAGCCCTGAGGATTTATCCACGTTTACGCCTGCTCAGATACTGAATACTTCCTCCTTCACCCCTCTTCCTGTATTCTCAAATTACAATGTCCCTCTCGTTCACAAAAGCAGATGTGAATTACATATTTAAGTCATCGCCAAAAATTACTACTTTGATCTCTAAAATGCCTTTTTCCATTTTTTTTGCTTTGAAATTTTCCTTCATCTTGCCCACCAGTGGCATTTTGTATCTTTTCCCTCCCATTTAGTTGTATTTTTGAATACTGATTATATATTTTCTATAACTCTATGATTAATGTTCCCAAACACAGCTGTGAAAGGAGGAGGGTTGGGCATGGGGCTAGAAACCCCATCCTGTAAAAACCTCGAGCTACGGAAGCACCAATAGAAGCTGCAAAGACCTCATCCCTGTGAGAGGAAAGATCTTCACCTGGAGGAAAAAAAATAGCCTGCACCTGGGGACTACTAGATAGTCTGGCCCAGGACAGGGGATGCTAAAGAACAGCTGTCAGTGGCTCATGCCCCAGTAAGAAGATGATTTTCTATACCAAGGAACTTCCTCATCTGCAGTTCATATATTTTTCTTTCTGTATGTTGTAGCGATGTGCTACACTCAGCGCTGAAATAATGACACGCAGTTGGTAAGTCGTTTCGAGAGTAGGTTATTCAAACTTCGCGGCGCTGGCATTTAATCCCTAGCGCCCGCCCTCTCCGGGCGGAAATGACATCAGAGGTGCATTACCAAAGTCTCCCCCCGCGTGCTGGCTATTTGTGAGTCGGTTCACCTGCGCAGAAAGTGGGTCGCCACATAACCCCCCCCCCCAGAACTGGCGATACACCCCCCAATGTCCACAGTCTGGATCAGCCTCTGTTTGGGAGGTCTGCATCTGCGCCGTGGTGCCTGAACCTCGACTGGCTGCGCCAAGTCCACATGGGCTGGTTTGAGTTGGTCCACCGTGAAAACCTCTTTCCCCCCAATGTCCAGAACGTACGTGGACCCGTTGTTGTTGATCACCTTGAACGGCCCCTCATATGGCCGCTGTAGCGGTGCCCGGTGTCCGCCCCTTCGTACAAACACAAACTTACAGTCCTGTAGGTCTTTGGGTACATGGGTCAGGGTCCGTCCCTGCTGTGAAGTTGGTACAGGGACCAGGTTGCCGAGCCTTTCGCGTAGTCTGTCCAGGACTGCTGCGGGTTCTTCCTCTTGCCCCCTTGGGGCTGGTATGAACTCTCCTGGGACGGCCAGGGTTGCACCGTACACCAACTCGGCCGACGAGGCATGCAGATCCTCTTTGGGCACTGTGCGAATTCCAAGCAGGACCCAGGGAAGCTCGTCCACCCAGTTAGGTCCTCTCAGGTGGGCCATGAGAGCTGACTTCAAGTGACGGTGGAAGCGTTCCACTAGTCCATTCGACTGTGGGTGGTAGGCAGTTGTGTGGTGTAGCTGAGTTCCCAACAGGCTGGCCACAGCCGACCACAGGCTGGAGGTGAACTGGGCACCTCTGTCGGAGGTAATGTGGGCCGGTACCCCAAAATGTGCTACCCAGGTTGCCATCAGTGCTCGGGCGCAGGAATCGGTAGATGTGTCGGTGAGCGGGACCACCTCTGGCCACCTCGTAAACCGGTCTACCATAGTTAGGAGGTACCGCGCTCCTTGGGATACTGGTAGGGGGCCCACGATATCCACATGAATGTGGTCGAACCTCCGGTGGGTGGGTTCGAACTGCTGCGGCGGGGCTTTAGTGTGCCGCTGCACCTTGGCTGTTCGGCACTGCGCGCACGTTCTGACCCATTCACTGACCTGCTTGCGAAGTCCATGCCACACGAACTTGCTGGAGACCAGCCGGACGGTTGTCTTGATAGATGGGTGCGCCAAACCGTGTATGGAGTTGAAAATTCGCCGCCTCCAGGCTGCCAGGACGATGGGGCGAGATTGGCCAGTAGCCACGTCGCACAGGAGGGTCCTCTCACCTGGGCCTACGAGAAAGTCCTGCAGCTGCAAACCCGGGACTGTGGTCCTGTAGCTGGGCATCTCGTCGTCTGCCTGCTGTGCCTCCGCCAGTGCTGCATAGTCCACCCCCAGGGACAGGGCCTGGACAGCTGGTTTGGAGAGTGCGTCTGCCACGACGTTGTCCTTTCCCAAGACAAGCTGGATGTCCGTCGTGTACTCGGAATTGTAGGACAGATGTCACTGCTGGCGAGCCGACCAGGGATCAGACACCTTTGTAAACATGAAGGTCAACGGTTTGTGGTCCATGAACGCGGTGAACGGCCTGCCTTCTAAGAAGTACCTGAAATGCCGGATTGCCAGATACAGTGCCAACAGCTCCAGGTCGAAAGCACTGTAGTTGAGTTCGGGTGGTCGTAGGTGCTTGCTGAAGAATGCCAGGGGTTGCCAGTGCCCCTCGATGAACTGCTCCAGCACCCCACCGACTGCTGTGTCGGATGAGTCCACCATGAGGGTGGTCGGAACATCCGTTCTGGGGTGCACCAGCATCGCGGCATCTGCCAAGGCTTCCTTGGCTTTAACGAAAGAGGCTGAGGCCTCCTCGTCCCAAGTAATTGTCTTGCCTTTACCCGACATCAGGGTGTACAAAGGGTGCATGATACAGGCTGCTGAGGGGAGGAAACGGTGGTAGAAGTTCACCATACCAATGAACTCCTGTAGGCCTTTGACCGTGTTGGGCCGGGCAAAGTGACGGATCGCGTCTACCTTGGCGGGCAGAGGTGTTGCCCCGTTTTTGGTAATCCTGTGGCCCAGGAAGTCGATGGTATCGAGACCGAACTGGCATTTGGCCGGGTTGATCGTGAGGCCGAAATCACTCAGGTGGGAGTAGAGCTGACGGAGGTGGGACAGATGCTCCTGGCGATTACTGCTGGCTATAAGGATGTCGTCCAAATAGATGAACGCAAAGTCCAGGTCGCATCCCACTGCATCCATTAGCCGCTGGAACGTCTGTGTGGCATTCTTCAGGCCGAACGACATTCGGAGGAACTCGAACAGGCTGAACGAGGGGGATGTCTTCAGGGTGTACCGGGATTTGATGGTATCCCCGGACGAGGTCTACTTTGGAAAATATTCTTGCCCCGTGCAGGTTTGCTGCAAAGTCCTGTATGTGCGGCACAGGGTAGCGGTCTGGAGTGGTAGCCTCGTTCAGTCTGCGGTAGTTGCCGCATGGTCTCCAACCCCCGGCTGCTTTGGGCACCATGTGCAGGGTGGAGACCCATGGGCTGTTGGACCTCCATACGATCTCCAATTCCTCCATCCTCTTGAAATCCTCCTTCACCAGGTGGAGCTTTTCCGGGGGGAGCCTTCGTGCGCGGGCGTGGAGGGGTGGTCCCTTGGTCAGGATGTGGTGTTGAACCCTGTGTCTGGGCATGGCTGCCGTAAACTGCGGTGCCAGAATTGATGGAAAGTCTGCCAGGATTCTGGTGAATTCGTTGTCCGACAGTGTGATGGAGGCCAGGTGTGGGGCCGGCAATTTGCCTTCACCCAGGGACAATGTCTGGAAAGTCTCGGCATGTACCAGTCCTTTTCCTTGCAAGTTGACCACAGCAGGCTGTGAGCTCGCAAGAAGTCTGCCCCCAGGAGTGGTTGGGCCACGGCTGCCAGTGTGAAGTCCCACGTGAACCGGCCGGTGCCAAACTGCAGCTGCACTATGTGGGTGCCGTAGGTCCGTATCGTGCTGCCATTTGCGGCCCTCAGGGTGGGTCCTGGCTTCCTGTTGTGGGTGTCGTACCCCGGCGGGGGCAAGACGCTGATTTCCGCTCTGGTGTTGACCAAGAAGCAGTGTCCCGACTGTTTGTCCCAGACGTACAAGAGGCTGTCCTGGTGGCCAGCCGCCATAGTCATTAGCGGCAGCTGGCCCTGGCCCTTGCAGGGCGGGTGACAATGACGGGCTTTTGTGCCCCACCGCTGGTGGTAGAAACACCACTGTTCACTGGCCTCCTCACTCCTGCCTCTGTGTTGTGTGCGCCCCCCTGCCGGGCCTGGTCTGGTCCGCTGTTGGGCGCATGGCTTGGTAATCTGACCGACGGATGCCACGCTCTCCCTCTTGGCTTTCCACAGCACGTCTGCCCTTGCTGCCACCTTCCGGGGGTCACTGACATCTGCGTCGGCCAGCAGCAGATGTATGTCCTCGGGCAGTTGCTCTAGGAGCGCTTGCTCGAACATGAGGCAGGGCTTGTGTCCGTCAGCCAGGGCCAGCATCTCGTTCATCAATGCTGACGGCAGTCTGTCTCCCAAACCGTCCAGGTGAAGCAGGCGGGCACCCCGCTCACGCCATGAGAGGCCAAAGGTCCCAATGAGCAGCACTTTGAATGCTTCATATTTGCCTTCTTCCGGGGGCGACTGTATGAAATCTGCAACCTGGGCGGCCATCTCCTGGTCAAGTGGAACACGTGGAATCAGAAGATATCTGCCGAATCTGGAACTGGGCTTCTGCTTGGCTAAACCACACGCGTGGTCGCAGCGTCCAGAAAGTTGGCAGCTTTAGCAAAACTGTGTGAACAGATGAAGAGTCGGTCATCTTTGGTCTAAATCCCATTTGGACCATCGGGGTCACCAATGTAGCGATGTGCTACACACAGCGCTGAAATAACGACACGCAGTCGGTAAGTCGTTTCGAGAGTAGTTTATTCAAACTTAGTGGCGTTGGCATTTAATCCCTAGCGCCCGACCTCTCCGGGCGGAAATGATGTCAGAGGTGCATTACCAAAGTCTCCCCCCGCGCGCTGGCTATTTGTGAGCCGGTTCGCCTGTGCAGAAAGTGGGTCGCCACAATGTATCATTTGGCCTTTTTTGACCTTACCCTTCACCATTACAGAAACACGTTGATCTGAAAGTTCCGTAGTTAATTTTTGACTACTTCGTATTGGACACCTATAAACTTTCTATCTGTAGATACCTGCTCCTGGGTAACTTTTGCCATTGCCATATCTTATATTGAAATTAGCCTTCCCCAATTCTAGACCTTAAATCCCAGTCAATTTTCATCCTGTTAACACTTGAATCTCAGAGAGCTGGTTATGGAACCTTAGGTTTATTCAATGCAGGGATAGCAGTATTTAGGCTTCCAAAAACCCAAGGCCAAACATGAGTCAAGACTGCCTGACTCAGATTTACTATCATATGTACACTCAGTGGCCACTTTATTAGGTGCACTTGCACACCCGGTCATTAATGCAAATATCTAATCAGCCAATCACATGCCAGTGACTCAATGCATAAAAGCATGCAAACATGGCCAAAAGGTTCAGTTATTGTTCAGACTAAACATCAGAATGGGGAAGAAATATGATGCAAGTGACTTTGACAATGGAATGATTGTGGGTGCAAAATTGGGCTGTTTGAGTATTTCATATAGAGTTGACCTTCTCGGAATTTCATGCATAACAGGCTCTAGAATTTACAGAGAATGGTGAAAAAACAAACAAACAAAAGAAACATCAGTGAATAGCAGTTCTGTGGACAAAAATGCCTTATTAATGAAGAGGTCAAAGGAGGACGGTCAAACTGACAGGAAGGTGACAGTAGTTCAAATAACTACGTGTTATAACAGTGGTGTGCAGAAGAGCATCTGCGAATGCATAATACGTCGAACCTTGAGAAGGATAGGCTACAGCAAGACAGTGGTGTGCAGAAGACTGCAGAGGTACTACAGTGAAATGCATAATTTGTATTAACAACCAACACACCCAAGGATATGCTGGGGCAGCCCACAAGATGGTGTCTTTCACTCTCTTTCATTCCATTTTCATACCAAGTACAGATATTCATTGCCATTATGAAATCACTGGAAATAATGTTGAAATGAAAAAAATAGCAGAAAGGACCCATGTGTCCTCATCCATTTTGTCTTCAAAAAGTCAGCCAGAGCAAGCAAAGGAAAATGTATAATCTTATTTTAAATGAAGTCTTAATCTCACAATGTACCGCGTTATGATCTTTCACCTTATTGTTTACCTGCCCCTGAACTTCCTCTGGGACTGTTACACTTTATTCTACATTCTGTTTTTGTTCTGCTTTGTTCTATCTCAATGCACTGTGTAATAATTTCATCTGTATGAACAGTATGCAAGACAAGCTTTTCATTGTATTTCGGTAAATGTGATAATAAACCAATTCAAATTCTAGCTTCTGTAGATGCCTTGAATATTTATGCCTTTTCTGAACCACACAATATTCAATCATGATTCCAGGAAAAATAACAGTTATCTTTGGAAACAAAAGTTAAATATTTTTATCAACAATAGGTTCTTCTTCACCACAGGCATCTATTTCTCTGCATCTCCCTGTCCCTCGTATGAGGAATTGTCTAAGAACAGCTGCTTCTTTTTTGAACTAGTCCACTCCATCAACACACTCATTCCACTAGGTGAACTTTTTCTCAGCTTCCCCTTTATTTCCACTCACTTCTTGCAGATTGAATGTTGAGCAATGGGGATTTTCAGGACCCTCCCCCAACTTTTATTTTGATATACCTCTGTCTATATTGGTGCTTCTTATTGCATTCATACAGATCTCAAAACCTTCATTACTCTTATTATTGATTTCCACTCTGCCCGCAGTTTCACATGGTCCATGGTCCCTTAGCTCTCTGGATTTCTCTGGCTCTATCTCAGGAGATGTTACCTGTAACAAACCTACCAAATCCCCAGCTTGTTCATCTATACTTACACTCTGTTTCCTAGAAGGATTCCATTCCATTTTTTCAGTTCCTCTGTCTGCTCTGATTGAGATTTTCCACATAGATGCATCAGGATTGTCAGCCTTTTTCCCTTAATATGGCTTCCTCACTACTATAGCTGACTCAGACTTTGACCATGTCACTTTTATTTCTACAGCTCTGTTCCTTTTACACTCAGATAGAAATTAAAGATAGGGCTCCCCTTTTCCTCATCGTCCACATTCAACTTTCCATCTTCTGTCACAATTTTGACCAACTTCAAACACAGACACATGTTCCCCTTTCTGCATTATATTCCTTTTGCAACCCTACTCCCATTCTCAAGGCTCTTTTTCATGAAACTTCAGGAGATGTAACATCCCACTAACCTATCAAATGGATGATTCTGTAAGTATTGATAACCTATCAGCAGTCAACACCACAAACCTCCTCTCTATGGATTCAATCTATACTTCTTGCTGCCCCAGAAAAGCAGGTATTCTTTACCTGCACTGCACCTTTTCAGTTGGTTTTACACTTAATGCTGAATTTGTTGCATGGGGCAACTGAGGAGAGCCCAAGTGCAGGACATCGACATGTCGACTAAGTTGGGGGTGCTGGCGTAGACATGAACATAGAGAGCAAACCAGAGGAATCTTGACAAGGAGATGGGATTTACAGGGACCATCTTGAAATTGGAGCTGAACTTAGAACTAATGGTGCTAATCAGACAAGAATAGACCAACAAACTAGCAACCTCAAGCCAAGTTACTTTTATTGTCATTTTGACCATAACTGCTGGTACAGTACATAGTAAAAATGAGACAATGTTTTTCAGGACCATGGTGTTACATGACAGTACAAAAACTAGACCGAACTACGTAAAAAAACAGCACAGAAAAAACTACTCTAGACTATAGACCCTAAAACAGAAAAAAAAACACACAACAACTGCACTAGACTACAGACCTACCCAGGACTGCATAAAGTGCACAAAACAGTGAAGGCATTACACTAAATAATAAACAGGACAATAGGACAGTAAGGTGTCAGTCCAGGCTCTGGGTATTGAGGAGTCTGATAGCTTGGAAGAAGAAACTGTTTCATAGCCTGGTCGTAACAGCCCGAATGCTTTGGTGCCTTTTCCCAGACAGCAGGAGGGAGGAGAGATTGTATGAGGGGTGCGTGGGGTCCTTCATAATGCTGTTTGCTTTGTGGATCAGCTGTGTAGTGTAAATGTCCGTGATGGCGGGAAGAGAGACCCCGATGATCTTCTCAGCTGCACTATCCGCTGCAGGGTCTTGTGATCCGAGATTGTGCAATTTCCGAACCAGGCAGTGTTGCAGTTGCTCAGGATGCTCTCAATACAACCCCTGTAGAATGTGATGAGGATGGGGGGGTGGGAGATGGACTTTCCTCAGACTCTACAGAAAGGAAAGGCTCTGCTGGGCTTTCTTTGCTATGGAGCTGGTGTTGAGGGACCAGGTGAGATTCTCTGTCAGGTGAACACTAAGAAATTTGGTGCTCTTAACGATCTCTACCGAGGAGCCAATGATGTTCAGTGGGGAGTGGTCGCTCCGTGCCCTCCTGAAGTCAACAACCATCTCTTTTGTTTTATTCACATTCAGAGACAGGTTGTTGGCTCTGCACCAGTCCGTTAGCCGCTGCACCTCCTCTCTGTAAGCTGACTCATTGTTATTACTGATGAGACCCACCACAGTCATATCATCGGCGAACTTGATGATATGATTCGAGCTGTGTGTTTCAGCACAGTTGTGGGTCAGCAGAGTGAACAGCAGTGGACCGAGCACACAGACCTGGGGTGCCCCCGTGCTCAGTGTGATGTTGTTGGAGATGCTGCTCCTGTTCCGGACTGACTGAGTGCTCGGTCAGGAAGTCTAGGATCCAGTTGCAGAGGGAGGTGTTCAGGCCCAGTAGGCTCAGCTTTCCAATCAGTTTCTGAGGGATGATTGTGTTGAATGTTGAACTGAAGACTATGAACAGCATCAAACGTATGTGTCTATTTTGTTCAGGTGGGTTAGGGCCAGGTGGAGGGTGGTGGCAATGGTGTCATCTGTTGAGCGGTTGGGACAGTATGCAAACTGCAGAGGGTCCAGTGAGGGGGACAGCAGGGTCTTGATGTGCCTCATGACAAGCCTCTCGAAACACTTCATGATGATGGATGTGAGTTCAACGGGACAGTAGTCATTTAGGCAGGACACTGAACACTTCTTCGGCACAGGGCTGATGGTGGCGGCCTTGAAGCACGTTGGGATGGTGGTGCTGCTCAGGGAGATGTTGAAGATGTCAGTGAGAACATCTGCTAGCTGGTCTGCACATCCTCTGAGCAGTCTACCAGGAATGTTGTCTGGTCCAGCAGCCTTCCATGGGTCAACCCTGCACAGGGTTCTTCTCACATCAGCCACAATGAGACACAGCACCTGGTCATTTGTAGGAGGGGTGGACTTCCTCACCACCACATCATTTTCCTCCTCAAAATGGGCGTAGAAGTTATTCAGTGCATCGGGGGGGGGGGGGGGGGAGGCATCACCTGCACAGTCAGGTGATGTTGTCCTGTAATTGGTGATGTCCTGGATGCCCTTCCACCTGCGCCTCGTGTCGCCGCTGTCCAGAAAGTGGCTGTGGATTCACTGGGCATGTGCACGCTTTGCCCCCTCTGATGGCTCGGGACAGTTTGGCCCTTGCTGTTGATAGGGCTGCCTTGTCACCTGCTCTGAAGGTGGAGGTGTGGGTCACCTCCGTGGTCATCCATGGCTTCTGGTAGCTAGTCACTGATGCTGTGTACTCCTCTAAGTTGGTAGAGTCACTATCAGTTGCAGCCTCCCTGTGACAGTGACACCATCGTACTTATTTCCCAGTCTCTGATGAAAACCAGGTGTACTGTAATTAAGTAAACTAGCAGCAATTGGAAATCTAATGACTGAAATTAGGGCATAATCAGGGAGAAAGGAGCATTAAAGGGGAACAGCCAAATGGAACCAAGACAGAATTGTTATTATTTTACCTTATTCTAGCTTATTGCACTGTGTAATGACATGATCTGTATAAACAGTATGCAAGACAAGCTGTTCACTGTATCTTGGTACATGTGACAATAATAAACCAATACCAATTGGAGATTTTCACTTTGTTCCACCCATCCCGTCCAATCCTGACTGCAACTCAACACTAATTCTTTTTCTCACTTTACTTGCTATGATGGAAATTCTTCACCTGATACATCGACTCTTTCTACAGATGCAGCCTGACCTGCTGAACATTTTCAATGTTTTGTGTTTTTATTACCTGCTCCAAAAATATTATCTTGCATATATAATACATTCAATTGAAAGGAAAATCTGTCAGAGTATATCATAGTAGCCAATTCAATCATGTCCAGTATGTTCTTAAGTAAAAAGGGTTAAATATTTGGAGGTAATGGGCCTGGAAGCAAATATATAGTTCATTTCTAATTTTAATAGAAAAACCCTGAAAATCTAAATATGCTTTTTGTCCTACAGAAGCTTGTTTGAATATATTGTTGCCTTGAGACTTGAAAACTCTGGATTAGCTCACTGCAACAAATGGGTGGGATGGAGATTGATAGCCTGCCAGCTGTTGAGAAGAAGTTTCTCGGGATATCTGAAAGTCTTGCTGACAGGAAAACAGTGTTTAAAGCTGTTTAGGGATACATTACTCAAGTGGACAAGGCATAAAAAAAAATAGGGATTTGAAAAACTGTTAATTTCACAAACTATGGAAAATAAGAAACCTGTTGAAATGACATAAAGTGTCACATCTGCTGCCAAATCCAATTTCATGGGGACTTCGTACTTATTTACAGGGAGCAGCCCCTTGTACCATGGATCCTGGGTGGAATACATCAAAGCAGGTGTAAAGTTGAACAGCTTATGTAATTGCATGAGAGGCAAAGGTAGGTCTTCACCCAGGGTTTTACCAAGCTGTTTAAGGGCCATTGTCTTGTATTATTCATATTTCAACCGATGGTGGATGGAAGCACAAGAAGTGAACAGTGAGGACTGGAGGTTAGGCAGGTTGTGGTAAACTATGTGTATACCTGTCTGGACATGCCCCTCTGCTGACTGCTCCTGTGGCTCCTCCCACAGACCCCTGTATAAAGGCGGTTGGAGGCACTGCTCCTCCCTTAGTCTCCAAGATGTTGTGGTCACGTTTGCAGCTAATAAAAGCCTATCTTTTGCCTCCTGTCTCCGAGAGTTATTGATGGTGCATCGTGTGTGTGTGTGTGTGTGTGTGTGTGTGTGTGTGTGTGTGTGTGTGTGTGTGTGTGTGTGTGTGTGTGTGTGTATGTGTGTGTGTCTTTTATTTCATGAAGTTGTTCCAGAGAAATGTTTGGAAACTATGGATATTGTAGATCTTCTTCCAAAACAGATAGTAATTTGAAGGGATCAAGCTTTTTAATATAAGCCTTGTTTTCAAATTTTTACTTTTGCTCGAGGCCTCTTAATTTTATATTACTCTGTTGTTTTTTTTAATCAAACTTGAAGGGAAACAGTTTCTTTACATCTCATTTATTGATGCCTTTCAGCTTTTCATTCTTTATCTTTCTTTCTTCAATAAAAACAAGTTTCATTCTGCAATTTTTTCTTCACAACTTGGGGGCAACAAGTCATACAATCAGCCTTGATGCTCTTGCTGCACCTGCTCTAATAGCTGGTTTGATTTTTTTTTGTAATTCCCTGTCAGGATGCATTTCTGAAGGTCAGATATTATTGCCTCTCCCTAATTGCCCTTCTTTGCTGTAGTATGACCGAATGGTGTCAAAAGGTAGTTTGGAGCCTGCCACCCTGATGGGAATTGATGTCACAAATAAGTCACATCAGGTAAGATCAACAGCCCCGCTTCACAAAGGATATATGTGAAGCATTTTAGCTTTAATCACACTGACAACTTCACAACAGTCTCTTTTAATAATACTAATTCTTTATTTCCAACTGAATGAATTCAAATGCTCAAAACTGTTATCTTCGGATTTGGCTGTGGTCTTTGAACTATTGGCATTGATATTGCTGTACAGCTTTTTAATGATATTATTATGTCATTGTGGTTCATGTTAATACTGCTTGTGAATGTGCCATAAAGATTAGGATCTTCTATTGCAATGGCTGCTGAGCAGTATTGTCTGGTTTGCCTTTGAAAGATCCAGCTATGTCAATTTCAATATGCTGTAGTCTGTTACAGGCTCCTCGTGGCTACCAGGATTTAGGTTGGAAGCTGTGATCACTGCGACCAGATCTTAAAGATACAGATCACAATACAATGAGCTTAAGAACCCGAGTGTGACCCTGATTTCCACTGGAAATCAATCCAGAGATACTTGTGGGGATGTTGCTGAGGGTGCAAGAGGTCCCAGATCCCATTACTGTTTGAGTTGTAGCCTTTAAATGACACAATCTCATTGCTGTGGCATGAGTAAAATTTGGCTGTTGTGAACAGTAAAAACCCAGGAGAGAGAGCTCAGTGATCGTAACGTCAATGGATCAAAATGAAGCTCTGCAGTTCATTGCATTTGGTCATCAACGGTGGTGGATTACTCGGGGGCTTCAAGAATATCCCAATCTGCCTTGAGGGCAGTTCCAACACTGGAGCGGCCAGCACAAAGTTGAAACATTTGTTGTCATGTTCAGCTGCAAGTGCCAAGCAGATTCCGCAACCCTCCCATCAGAAACCTAAGCGAGTTCTAGTCACTCCTCGCCACACTAGAGAAAACTGCTGAAAGCACAGATTGCGACAGATGCCATGAGACCAGACAACATCCCAGCTGTGGAACTGAAGACCCGCATTCCAGAAGTAGCTGCGCTAGCAGTGTTACCTCATGAGCATCTACCCCAAGCTATGTAAGGACTTGATCTTGTGCCTTGTTCACAAAAAAGTGGGACAAATTGTAATCATAGTTGCATGAAGAATGCACTTAGGTCATGGGAAGTCAATGGTAATTAAAACTGGCCAAACTTCACATTCTGAAAAAAAGTGCAAGGGACAAGCAGACTTTTAGATGAAAATTCTAAATCAGGCTGAAAGCTAAAGGAAGTGAACTGCTTCCTCTCCTGAATCCCTGTGGTGTGGCTGGCCACTTGAATGACAAATCTATCATGTCTGGATTCATCCCAAAAGCATTTGGAAATTTTAATGATTCAGTTGCTTCTAGAATAAAAGCTATTCAAAAGTATTTGAAACTGGATTTCCAGATTCCTCACATCCTGTGATGTTAACATAGATATAATGGAGAAAATCACAAGTCCCATTATTGCAATGACAACAAATTATTACCTATTATTATAATATAATGACCACTGAATCTAAAATGATGCTGATCTTTCTTCTATGCTCTTTAGACACCCATTGATTGCATCTTGTAAACCAGGACCATAAGAGTTAGGAGCAAAATTAGGCCATTCAGCCCATCAAATCTGCTCCATCATGCAATCATGGTTGATTTATCTCCCTTCTCAACTGCATTTTTCTACCTTCTCCCTGTATCCTTTGAAGTTGATACTAATCAAGCACCTAGCAATCTCTGCTTTAAATATACCCAATGACCTGGCTGCCACAGCTGTCTGTGGTAATAAATTCTATAGATTTTCACCCTCTGGCTAAAGTGATTTCTCCTCATCCCTGTTCTAAAGGAACATCCTTCTATTCTGTGGCTGAGCTCTCTGATCCTAAACTCTTCCATTAATGGAAACATCCTCTTGAAGTCCACTCTGTCTAGGCCTTTCAATATTTGGTTGGTTTCAATGACTTCCTCCTCATCTTCAAAACTCCAGTGAGTACAGGCCCAGAACATCAAATGCTCATCATACATTAAGCCTTTTGTTCCTTCTCCAATGTCAGTACATCCTTGCTTAGATATGAGGCCCAAAACTACTCAAAATACTCCAAATGTCATTTGACCATCGTCTTCAGTTTCTATATTCTAGTCCTCTGAAAATAATTCCCAACGTTGTATTTGCCTTCCTTACTACCAGCTCAATGTGCAAGTTAACCTTGAGAGAGTCCTCAACTAGGACTTCCAAGTCCCTTTGCACCTCCTAACTTGGAATTTTCTCCTTGTTTAGAAAGTAGTCTATGCCTTTATTCCTTCTACCAAAATGCATGATCACGCACCTCCCTACACTATTAATTTTCCTAATCTGTCCAAGTCTTTCTGCAAACTCCCTGCCTCCTCAACATGGCCTGCCCCTCTACCTACCTTTGTATCTTTCGTAAACTTGGCCACAAAGCCATCAGTTTCAACATTCAGATCATTAACAGATAATCTGAAAAGCGGTAGACCCAACACCAACCTCTGTGGAACACTATTAGTCACCGGCAGCTAAATAGCCCCCTTTATTCCCACTCTTGTCTTCTGCCTGTTAACCAATCTTCTGTCCATGCGGTTATCTTTCCTGTAGTACCATGGCCTCTTACCTTGTTTAGCAGCTTCATGTGCGGCACCTTTTCAAAGGACTTCTGAACATCAATTTAAGCAACATCCACTGACTATACTTTGTTTATTCTGCCTGTTACTTCCTCACAAAAATTCCAACAAATTTGCTAGGCAAGGTTGTCCCTTAATGAAACCATGCTGACTTAGATAAATTTTTTTCAGGTGCCTCCAAAAACTCATCCTTACTAATGAATTCTAGTATCTTGCGAACCACGGAAGTCAGGCCAACTGGCCTATAATTTCCTGTATTTTAACTCCCTCACTTCTTAAAGAGTCAAGTAACATTTGCGATTTTCTAGTCCTCCAGAAACATTCCAGAATCTAGTGACTCTTGAAAGGTCACTAATGATGCCTCTCCGATGTCTTCAGCTGCCTCTTTCAGAACCCAGGGTTGCAATCCTTTTGGTCCATATGACTTAACTGCCTTCAGACCTTTCAACATCCCAGTCACTTTCTCCATGGTAACAGTGACTACATTCACCACTGACCTCTGACACACTTGAATTTCTGGAACGCTGGGGTGTCTTCCATAATGAAAATTGATGTAAAATTCTTATCCAGTGTATTGGCCATTTCCTTGTCCCCCATTATTACCTCAGTTTTATTTTTCAGTGGTCTAGGATCCATTCTTGCCAACCTGCTTTTCAATATGTATTTAGAAAGGCTCAAATTTTAAGTTAACGATGTAAGTACTTGAAAAAAAAATAATGCTAGGTGAAATTTTAGTCAAGATATTATTTCATTTCTGTTTATTTGAGTCAAAACAGATCATTACTTTGCACTGTTACTTGCTAGTGATATACAAGTTTTGTATCATATTTCTGCTGTACTTGTTAGGAGAGGAAATTCTTTAATTGTATAATGCTTGTTTGTTATATAGAATAATTAGTGCATAATGTACAAAGGTGTAGTTCATGTGTGTAAGAGAGGATAAGTCACTGTTGTCAACAATATATCTTATGGAGATTTGGCATCCGCCTGAACAAGTGATAGTCTAATATTGAGGTTGCAGTTTCAAATACACGACAGAATGCTGGGCTGAAAAAAACGTGTGCTAGGTTGTGTTACTTGAAAGAGCCTAAACTTAAATGAGCCTTGGCTACCTAAACTCACTGTTTGATAGGCCTAAACAATTCAAAAGATTCATGCCAAATGGAAATAAATACCTAATTTCACTTCACCTACTCAATCAGATGCCACCTTTAGTGTGGCGGCATTCGCGCTGGACTTTGAGGCAGGTGGTCCCGGGTTCAAATCTGACCAGCTCCTTGCACACTTTCCATCCATGCTGGGTGGAACGTTCAGCCAGCAACTCGGCCTCATAAAAAACAGACAAATGCTAAAGAAATGGCAAGGTTGCCACCTGATGTGCCACAAAGCGTGGAAAGGAACAACAACAAAACCCTCTCAGAGAAAGGCTAATTAAATATTGGAACATCAGGGTATCTCAAATTCTAAATTATTTGATTTAATAAGTGAGTACTATTTTAAATACTTAATAAATCTGAAAGAAATAGTTTTCTACAGAGAGGACAGCAGGAAAAAGCAGAAAAGGGGTAAATGGTTTTAATTTATATGAATAGATACAATATCGATTTCCAAATTTGTGGGTGGTACAAGGCAGAATTAATTGGTAAAACTAATCTGAACTCTGACCACATAATTGGAGGATATGAATACAATCAAAAAGCCTCAAATGGGACTCAATATTTTTCATTCCTGGGAATAATGATTTGCTGAAGCATGCTCTCTGAAAAAAAATAATTAATTCATTGTTGATTGAACCTTTTATTTCTAATAAGAAACTGGATGAAAAGCAAATAGAATTGAAGGTTTTGAAGAAGAATCATACTCTGATAATCAAATGCATTATGGAACATAATGTAACTCTTGTACTTCAGAAAACTTGCCAATTTGGGATTGTAATTGTACTGGTACCCGGCATACATTTTACTCATAGAACCTGTCAACACTCAGTCCACACTACTTGTAGTGTCCCTTTGAAATCACTATCAAAGAGTCTCTTCAGAGAGAGCAATGGCACACACACCCTCCACAAAAAAGTACAGCTAAGAAATATTACTGAGGGTTTCCTCAGCAAATGCACGATTCCTTACGTGAAATGAACGTTGCACCACTTTGTAACCCCGACGATCACTTAGGTCGTTGGATTCTGCCACAGAGTCAGTCTACAGCTGCAACCAAGCAACGAGTAGCATGTTGAGGTCAGTTTGCTTCTCCATCCCTAGATGTTGTTCATCCATTTTCAGCATTTTGTATTTTCATCTACTGTCCGTAACAGCCTCTAAACTGCTTTATCTACTTATACTGTTACCTTCTGAGATTAGAGTTCATGCATTCTGAGATTTCTGTTCCTCTTCTTTTATTGGTGTACTGCCATATATTGTGGGTGGCAGGGTGGAGATACATCTCCACCAAAGGAGGTCCTTAGGTAAGGTGTAACACCTTTTTAGCCCCCCCACCTCTCCGATCAGGATCACATGGGTGCAGGTTGTATGAGTAGCCAGTGCATATCTCAAATCCTGGTTATGCGACCACTGATGCCAGGCAGGCAATCTCTGAAGAGTATTGATAATAGCCCTCTAGTAAAGATACTGTCCAGAAGAAGGAAATGGCAGACCTTTTCCGTAGAAAAATTTGCTGAGGACAATCATGACCATGGAAAAGACTATGATCATGGTCATCTGACATGGCACATAACAAATGAACAATTCATTGCATATTGGCTCACCTTTTTTGCCCACCTCTACTACATCACCTCACATGTTCCTGGTTTAAATTCTATTTGCCATTTGTACCCACTTCATCAACCACTGACACCTTCTCATAGCTTCACTTTTCCCTCCTGAACTGCTATCAGTTTCACACGGTAGCAGCGGTATCACTCATTAACAACCCAGACTTCTGCCCTATGTTTTTGCAAATCTGACAATTATGGTCAGGGATAAACAAGCAATATACACTGAAGTATTATCTTCATTCAAATTTTTATGTATTGGTGATACTCAGCTCTTTTCCAATTATCATTGCTCAACATATGAACCACTAGAAACAATCAAGATACTTAAAAATATGCCACATATAACCTTATCATCTCTTGTGGTGTGATCAGTTACTGCCTACAATGTTAGATTACAAACACTTAACATGTTTGTATCAAATTCATCTCTTTTAATGAAGGGATTAAGTTGCTTAAAATAAGTAGGTTAACGCTTTTTGTCAAAACATTGGTGAGAGGAATTTGATATGAGTGCATTAAGTATTCATCACTCGTTGTGCCTCCATTTTGTAGGCACATAAAGGTCAAGAGCGAGGTTTATTCATCACATAATATAAATTGTCTGGAAGCACTAGTTTTCTAGCATCGGTGAGGGGCATGTGCTGTGGCACATTCAGCATTAAAACAGGAAAACTTATTATGGTGCAATGAGAATTTGTACTCTCAAAGGCATGCTTGTTGCTGGAGAGTGTTTTTTTTTTACTTTGAGTTTAAGCTTACCACGCTGGCCTGTTAATGAATTCAGGGCACAACATTTATCTTAAAAGCAGCTGTCTACACATTTCCACCTGAAACGTCAACTGTGTTTTTTTTGCCATTGAGGCTGCCTGGCTTGTTGAATTCCTCCAGCATTTAGTGTGTCAGCACTCAGTGACCACCTTAATAGGCGCACCTGTACACCTGCAAATATCTAATCAGCCAATCACGCAAGAGCAACTCAATGCATAAAAGCATGCAGACATGGTCAAGAGGTTCAGTTCATGTTTAGACCAAACATCGGAATGTGGAAGAAATATGATCTAAGTGACTTTGACTGTGGAGTGATAGTAGGTTCCAGACAGAGTGGTTTGATTATTGCAGAAGCTGCTGATCTCTTGGGATTTTCACATAAAACAGTCTCTTTACAGTTTACAGAGGACGGTGTCAAGAACAACACTTCCAGTGAGTGGCAGTTCTGTGGCCTTTGTTAAAGAGGCAGGTCAGATGCGAATGGCCAGACTAGTTCAAACTGACAGGAATGTGGCAGTAACTCAAGGAATCACATGATGTGTGGAAGAGCATCTCTGGGTGTATGTCATGTCAAACCTTGAAGTGGATGGGCTACAGCAGCAGAAGACTACAAATGTACACTCAGTGGCCACATTATTAGGCACAGGAGGTGGATAAGAATCTCCTCACTTTGAATTTAATCACTCCCGCCAATGGAGCCTTGACTTTCAATTGCCAAGGCCTTAAGTTCTGGAATGAGAAACATAGAACTTAGAAAATCTACAGCACCTTACAGGCCTTTCAGCCCACAATGTTGTGCCGACCATGTAACCTATTCTAGAAGCTGCCTAGAATTTCCCTGACTAAAATAGTCCTCTATTTTTCTAAGGTCCATGTTCCTATCTAGGGGTCTCTTAAAAGACCCTATTGTATTCGATTTTACCACCTTTGCCGGCAGTGTACTCTACGTAGCCACCACTCTCTGTGTGCAAAAACTTAGCGCTGACATCCCCCTTGTACCTACTTCCAAGCACCTTAAAACTATGCCCCCTCATGTTAGCCATTTCAGCCTTGGGAAAAAGACTCTGGTTATCCTCACAATCAATGCCTCTCATTATCTTATATACCTCTATCAGTTCACCTTTCATCCTCTGTTGCTCCAAGGAGAAAGGCCAAGTTCACTCAACTTATTCTCATAAGGCATGCTCTCCAATCCACACAACATCCTTGTAAATCTCTTCTGCACTTTCTCTATAGGATCCACGTTCTTCCTGATGAGGTGACCAGAACGGAACACAGTACTCCAAGTGGGGTCTAACTAAGGTCTTATATAGCTATAACATTACCTCACGACTCTTGAACTCAATCCCACGATTGATGAAGACCAACACACCATATGCCTTCTTAACAACACTGTCAATCTGGACCCCAAGATCTTGCTGATTCTCCACACTGCCAAGAGTTTTACGATTCTAAACCTAAATTTACCAACCTTTCCTACCTCTTAAAAATCACCAACTTTTTCCCTAATAAACCCTCATCAACTCTATGCCCATTTGAATTTGGTACCTTTCTTGCAAAGCACCTTGAAATGTTTGTTATATTAAAGCCACTATATAAATGGAAGTTTTCTGTTATTTTCTGCCACATGGTACTACTGGAAGTTATCATTTCCAGACAATATCTGATATTAAGCAATGGTATTGTCCTCAGTCTAGCCGAGCTGCCAATTATACTGAAGAGTTGGAAATTTTTCCATGAAGACATCTACTAAATGCATAGAAAACAACTCATGAGATGTGCTTCGCTGCTGAAATTCATTTCCATTGGTTTCCACAGAATCAAATTTTAGAAGCAAGTTTTAAAGCACAGTTGCCTCTGTCCATGCAAATAGAGCTCTACAAAATGTGGATACATTTCTCCTAAGTTGACCCTGGCTTAAAGTTTCAACAGTCTGCAAGAAGCACAAGTTCTTACCCAAGACTTACTCATGAGAAGGTCCTTCATTTGGTATGGAGCAGCAGTAAAAGTGGTCCAGTGTGCGGATTGTCATGAGGGTCATGGATCTGAAGGGCAATTGGCAGCCGCTGTTGGTATGGGTGTGACGGCTAGGGGTGGGGAGAAAAGGAGATGGTGAAAGTGAAATGGAATCATTGGGTTAAAATGAGGGAAGGGGTTGAGGATTTTTAGTAAGACCATATTAAGAGAGCATATTAATTGTACGTGATACCATTTATGACTAGGGGATGGAATGCCAGATCAGATTAGGAAGGAGGTTGAAAATATTTGATCAAGGGGAGGATGCAAGCATGGGGAATAGGGCAGAGAGCAGAGGAATAGAAGGAGAAATATTCAGAAAGATTTGGAAAGTCTACTTGAGGTTGGTATTCAGTGGTATCCTGGGATCTGCCAAGGAAGATCCCATTAAGTTACTCGGAAGCAGGCTTCACCAAAATCCCACTTAAACAAGAGTGTCTTCCTCATGCAACATGTCCAAAGCAGTATTGTATGTCATTGGTTTCCAATGGATATCCGTAGAACTGTGTGTTACCCAGTATCCCAGTAACTGTGTGTTACCCATCAGGAACATATTGGATGCCAGAGGGAAAACTTTCATCAGCAAAAATTAAGAACACACCAAATGGATTATGAATTTTTATGATCTGTATAGAAGGTCCCTAATTGTCATTTCTTTTCTTTAAAATATAGAAAATGATACGTGTGGCTGTCAAGAATATGGCATAAGGCTGTTCAGTTTTTTGGCATACATGTCAATCCATTTGCTGGTGGAAGGTCACTGAGCTTAAATATTAAATCTATTTCCCTCCTCTGAATTGACTTGACCTGGAGTGTATTTCACAATGATTTCCATTTGTATTTTATAGGATTACATTCCAACCACAATTTGCAAGTCAAAAAATGAAAATAATGTAAAACAAAATGGCAGATACTGGAAATCTGAAAGAAAAGCCGATGTTGGATCAGGCAGCACCTGTGGAAAGAGAAACAGAATTAAGTCGGCCCAGGACAAATTGTCAGACTGATCTGACAAAGAGCTTCTGATTTGAGATGATAAATTGGCTTTTCTTTCCACAAGTGCTGCCTGACCCCTGAGTAATCAGAATATTCCTTGCTTTGCATGACATACTGGACCAGGGAGAGAGGGTAAGCAGATAATTTACCAGATTTAGTAACTTTATAATGGAAAGCTAAACAGTATAGATGTGGACTGCAGCATTTCTGGGCTGCATGTCCCATAAGAGCAGGGAGCATTATTGTGGAAGGCCTAGAGAGAGTGGATGTGGAGAGGATGTTTCCTTTACTGAGGGAGCTTAGGATTAGCAGGCAGAGTCTCAGAATACAAAGGCAATAAGGGTAATGGTTCATAATTAGTAAGGGTGTCGAAGGTTATGGGGAGAAGGTAGGAGAGTGGGGTTGTGAGAGATAATAAAGCAGACATGATGGAATGGCAGAGCAGATTTGATGGGCAGAATGGCCTAAATCTGCTCTTATGTCTTGTAGTCTTCTGGTCAGAGATGTAGTGTTTCTCCAGTCCCTGGGTGCCATTCTCATACCTCTAATCATCAAGAATTATTGTTCAAAGTTCAAAGTAAATTTATTATCAAATACATATTTGTAACCACATACAACCCTGAGATTCATTCTCTTGTGGGCATTCACAGTAAATACCAGAAACACAATAGTATCAGTGAAAGACTGCCCCATTAAGATGGACAACAACGAATGTGCAAAAAAACAACAAACTGCGCAAATACAAAACAAGAAAAAAACACAAAATAATAACAACAAATAACTAAGTAGTAAATATGGAGAAAATGAGTTGTAGAGACCTTGAAATTGAGTCCATAGGTTGCAGGAACAGTTCAGTGATAGGCAAGTGAAGTTGGATGAAGCTATATTCACTGGTTCAAGACCTTAATGGTTGAGAGGTAATAACGGTTCCTGAAGCTGGTGGTGTGGGCCCTGAGGCTCTTGTACTTTCTTCCTGATGGCAGCAACAAGAATAGAGCACAACCTGCATGGTAGGGGTCCTCGATGATGGATGCTGCTTTCCTGCAATAACACTCCCTATAGATATGCTCAATGGTGCGGAAGGCTTTACTCATGATGGACAGGACTGTATTCACTACTTTTTGCAGGTTTTTTCAATCTTGGACATCATTGTTGTTTTCATACCAGGCTGTGATGCAACCAGTCAATATACTCACCACTGCACATTGTACAAGTTTGTCAAAGTTTTAGATGACCTGTTGAATCTTTGCAAACTTCTAAGGAAGTAAATATGCAGCAATGCTTACTTCATAATGGCACTTACATGCTGCACCCAGGACATATCCTCTGAAAAGATAACAATAAGGAATATAATGTTTCTAACCCTCTCCACCACTGATCCCCAATGAGGTCTGGCTCATGGACCTCCCATTTCCTTCTCCTGAAGTCAATAATCAACTACTTGGTCTTGCTGACATTAAGTGAGAGGTTGTTGTTGTGTTACCATTCAGCCAGATTTTCAATCTCTCGCTATATGCTGATTTGTCATCACCTTTGATATGGCCAATGACAGCAATTCAAGCAACACATACAAAATGCTGGTGGAACGCAGCAGGCCAGGCAGCATCTATAGGAAGAAGCAATGTCGACGTTTCGGGCCGAGACCCTTCGTCAGGACGAACTGAAATAAAAGATAGTAAGAGATTTGGAAGTAGGAGGGGGAGGGGAAGTCCGAGTAGAGCAGGGGTCTAAGCACACACCTGTGCTGATGGAGATTGTGGAGGAGATGTTGCTGCCAATCCAAACTGACTGGAGTCTGCAAGGAAGGAAATTGAGGATCTAATAGCACAAGGATGTATCGAGGCCTATGTTTTGAAGCCTATTGATTAGTTTTGAGAGGATGTAGCATTGAATGCTGAGCTGTAGTCAGTAAAGAGCATCCTGTCGCATGCATCTTTGCTGTTCAGATGCTCTAGGAGTTGAGGTAAGAGCCAGTGAAATGGCATCTGCTTTTGTGATGGTAGGCACATTGGAGTAGATTCAAGATGCATCTCAGGCAGGAGTTCATATGTTTCATTACCAACCTCTCAAAGCACTTCATCACTGTGGATGTAAATGCTACTGGACAATATTCATTGATAGTAACCTCCCTGTTCGCTGGAGAAATTGTGGAAATCAAAATGCAAATCATTATCATATTTTTTGGGACTGCCCTGTTATCAAAAACTATTGGAGGGGGATACACAATGCTCTACAAGACATCTTTAAATATGAAATACCCTTAGAGAGTAAGACCATATATTTTGGATATATACCTCAAGAATGGTTGAAAAGAGATAAATATTTAATGAATATACTGTTGGTGGCTGGTAAAAAGACTCTTACTAGGAAATGGTTATCACAGGACAGCCCAACTTTAAATACATGGATGGAAATTACAATGGACATTTACAAAATGGAGAAGATAACAGCATCTGTTAACCATAAGCTGGAACAATTTGATTCATACTGGGAAAAATGATTTAACTACATAATGCCTCATAGGCCTGATTTTATTCTCACAAATCACTGAATCTGTTGTAAAAAAAAGATCACTCCCTACTTGTACATAGTTCTTTCCTTCTGCTTGTTTTTTCTTTCCACTCTTTTCTATAAGTGTATACCTCAGATAAATACTTTGTGGAGATTTGTGATATATATGATTATATGATATATATGTACAATGTCTGAAATACATCTTATGGAAATGTTTGTTTGATGATGAACTTCAATAAAAAAAAATTACAAAAATAAAGACAGATTACCATGTTCTTCTTAGGCAGCAGCATAACAGAAACCTGCTTGAAGCAGTTGGGTACCTCAGACTGTTGAAGCGAGAAGATAAAGTTATCAGTGAACACTCAGAACAGGTTTTTAGCAGTTGGCCAGGTACCCTGTTTGGGTTGGATACTTTCCATGAGTTCATCCTCCTGAACGATGTTCTCACGTCAGCCTCAGAGACAGAAATCACAGGGTCATCGGGGGTTGTGGGAGCTCATGAAGTTGCTTCCATGTTTTGATGGCCGAAGTGAACATAAAAGACATTGAGCTCATCTGGGAGCAAAACCTTGTTGGCACTTGTGTCACCTGGTTTCTCTTTGTAGGAGGTGATAGCATTCAAGCCCCATTAGAGTTCTCATTAAGTATTTTTTAACACTTAACACTATTTTCCTCATTAAGTATATTTTAATCCTTTGACTGGCAGGAGCTTTTGCAGTACCTGGTGATGGAGCAGGGACTGGGGACGACCTGAAACATGAGTGATGTCAGGAAAAGACAGGTGATTCTGTGGACACAGGAAAGAAGCACGAATAGCAGTTTCCCTCCCAGGTGCCAGGGTCTGGGATGTTTCTGATTGTGTTCACGATATCCTATATTGGTACTGTTGGGCTTGAAATTCTGCCCTGTGTTCTTTTAGGAAGAGAGACAACTAACACCGGAATATAGCAAAACGTGGCTTTATTGCAGAATTCGTAACTGGCACAGCGAATCCACGGAGTCGCTGGAGAAGGCGTTCTGTTTTCCCCTTACAATCTGCTCTTATTTATACCCCTTTTCCCCCCAGCACAACCCCGCTACATATTAGGTAATATCGGGCACTTGTGTCCATCTTATTGGCCCGCAGCCATATGCTCACGAGTTACCTGTTTCTTTTGTTTACTGAATCGCGTGACACTAATAGTATCGGTGTAGCGGGGTCCCCAGTTTCGCTCCCCCCTCCCTCGCATTCCGGCCTCCTAACATTATGTGTGTTACGTGAGCCACTCCTGACCTGTAATGGCAGTCTCGAATTAACCCCAACACTCCCTCCCTTGGCCTCCCAGAGGCCACATCCCCACATCCCTTACAATCTTTTCCGCGGCTGCCGGGATCAGGCAGAGAGGTGAGCGTCCCCCGGCACTCTTTGGCGTGTCCTCCCTATTTGCTTATCCTGATTTGTCCGACCTAGGGTCACAAAATATGGGTAGGGGTTCCCTAAACATCCGCAATTTTTACAAGTAGCATGCAACATTTCAGAAAACTTAATCAATAACAAATTCACAATCCCCCCCTTGCCATGGTCCATTTCAGTCCGTGTCCTCACATAGCGCGTCCGCTTTCCGTGAGGGCCGTGTCCTCCCCTTCCACCGGGAACAAGGGTGCCTGGTACGCCGGTGGAGGTCCATTCTTTCCAGTCAAGGCTCGATCTATAGTCCGGATGACTAGGGTCCTAATACAGGGTATGCAACAACAACCACACGTGATAAAGATAGCAATTTAAATAGACAGTCCTAGAGCCGACTGTCCCAGAAACGCTCCCCACTTGCCAGAGGTCTTATTTAGCCAGTAGAAAATGATGCCAGTTATTGTCCCCCTCCCTTCTTACCTTTTAATGCCCTGTTGGAGACCTCGGCGACAGGGTATGGACCATGCCACCGTTTTCCGTTCCAGGTGAGCTTCCCTGGGCCTCGGAGGAACACTTCCACTCCTACCTTGATGGTGTCCGACCCCTGCGGCTGCTCACCTTATTGAACTCGCACAGTTATCAATTTTACCATATTTCTAAAAACTCTCATATACTGTTACTCAACACACAAATGTCTGAGTTTCGGTAACTCGAAATTGAAGTGCTCCATGGCTCCCTAGTACACAGAGAGGATCAAATATGGGACGGTCGCCTTTCAAAACCTGACCTTCGCGTGGGAGATTTCTCCTCTTAACAACCAGTCTAAGGTAGGCGCCGTCAGTATCCCCGTGCACTAAGGTGTACCGCGGAACACTTTCTCTTCTCCTCCTCACTCCTGAGACTTTTATGCCCATCGTGGGCGGCGGGTACCCTCACTCAGAAGACTTTTCCACGGGCGGAGGATCTTCCTAAAAACAGATAAGAGTTAGTACTTACCAGTCACGATTCTGCACCGGGAATGATCTCTCCCAGGGTAATTTGGGGTTGGTGAGGGTCCGTCAGCAGACAAGATCTAACTCAGTGATTTGACTATCTAGTGGAAGTCTTAGATATAACAGGCACTTCCTGACCTTAGTCGAGCTTGCGGCCGCAAGTTGTCTGCTGTCGGACCCGCCAGCCTGTGTTATCTCTCCCTCCCCACGTCGGGGTCACCAAATGTTGGGCTTGAAATTCTGCCCTGTGTTCTTTTAGGAAGAGAGACAACTAACACCGGAATATAGCAAAACGTGGCTTTATTGCAGAATTCGTAACTGGCACAGCGAATCCACGGAGTCGCTGGAGAAGGCGTTCTGTTTTCCCCTTACAATCTGCTCTTATTTATACCCCTTTTCCCCCCAGCACAACCCCGCTACATATTAGGTAATATCGGGCACTTGTGTCCATCTTATTGGCCCGCAGCCATATGCTCACGAGTTACCTGTTTCTTTTGTTTACTGAATCGCGTGACACTAATAGTATCGGTGTAGCGGGGTCCCCAGTTTCGCTCCCCCCTCCCTCGCATTCCGGCCTCCTAACATTATGTGTGTTACGTGAGCCACTCCTGACCTGTAATGGCAGTCTCGAATTAACCCCAACACTACCAAGGACGTATGCAGGAAAGGGGAGGAGGTCCTGAAAGCAGACTACAGGGAGTTAGGAAGGAAGTTGAGAAGCAGGACCACAAAGGTGGTCACCTTAGGATTACTGCCTGTGCCATGTAACAGTGAGTATCGGAATAGAGTGAGGTGGAGGATAAATGCGTGGCTGAGGGATTGGAGCAGGGGCAGGGATTCAGATTTCTGGATCATTGGGAACTCTTTTGGGGCAGGAGTGACCTATACAAAAAGACGGGTTGCACTTGAATCCCAGCAGGACCAATATCCTGGCGGGGAGGTTTGCTAAGGCTATTGGGGAGAGTTTAGACTAGGATTGCGGGTGCAGAGGGGGTGGGAACCAAACTGAAGAGACAGAGGAAGAGGTGGTTGGCTCACAAATAGAGAAAGCTTGGCGACAGTGGGAGAGGGAGGATAGGCAGGTGATAGAGAAGGGACACACTCAGACCGATAGTTTGAGATGTGTCTATTTTAATGCAAGCAGTATTATGAACAAAGCGGATGAGCTTAGAGTGTGGATCAACACTTGGAGCTGTGATCTTGTGGCCATTACAGAGACTTGGATAGCTCAGGGGCAGGAATGGTTACTCTGAGTGTCAGGCTTCAGATGTTTCAGAAAGAACAGGGAGGGAGGCAAAACAGGTGGGAACGAGGCACTGTTGATCAGAGATAGTGTCACGGCTGCAGAAAAGGAGGAAGTCATGGAGAGATTGTCTACGGAGTCTCTGTGGATGGAAGTTAGGAACAGGAAGGGGTCAATAACTCAACTGGGTGTTTTTTACAGACCACCCAATAGTAACAGGGATATCGAGGAGCAGATAGGGAGACAGATTCTGGAAAGGTGTAATAATAACAGGGTTGATGTTGTGGGGATTTTAATTTCCCAAATATCGATTGGTGTGCCCCTAGACCGATGGGTTTAGATGGGGTAGAGTTTGTTAGGTGTGTTCAAGAAAGTTTCTTGACACAATATGTAGATAAGCCTACAAGAGGAGAGGCTGTACTTGATCTGGTATTGGGAAATGAACCTGGTCAGGTGTCAGATCTCTCAGTGGGAGAGCATTTTGGAGATATTGATCACAATTCTATCTCCTTTACCATATCATTGGAGAGGGATAGGAACAGACAATTTAGGAAAGCATTTAATTGCAATAAGAGGAAATATGAGGCTATCAGGAAGAACTTGGAAGCATAAATTGGGAACAGATGCTCTCAGGGAAGCGTATGGAAGAAATGTGGCAAATGTTCAGGGGATATTTGCATGGAGTTCTGCATAGGTACATTCCAAAGAGACAGGGAAAGGATGGTGGGGTACAGGAACCGTGGTGTACAAAGGCTGTTGAAAATCTAGTCAAGAAGAAAATAATAACTTTCGAAAGGATCAAAAAACTAGGTAATAATAGAGATCTGGAAGAATATAAGGCTAGTTAGTAGGAAGGTGCTTAAGAAAGAAATTAGGAGAGCCAGAAGAGGCCATGAGAAGGCCTTGGTGGGCAGGATTAAAGAAAACCCCAAAGCATTCTGCAAGTATATAAAGAGCAAGAGGATAAGATGTGAGAGAATAGGAACAATCAAGTGTGACAGTGGTAAAGTGTGTATGGAACCAGAGGAGATAGCAGAGATACTTAATGAGTCCTTCAGTATTCACTATGGAAAAGGATCTTAGCGATTGTAGTGATGACTTGCAGCGGACTGAAAAGCCTGAGCATGTAGATATATTAAGAAAGAGGATGTCCTGGAGCTTTTGGAAAGCATCAAGTTGGAGAAGTCACCGGGACTAGATGATATGTACCCCGGACTACTATGGGAGGGAGGAGATTGCTGAGCCTCTGGCGATGATCTTTGCATCATCAATGAGGACAGGAGAGGTTCCAGAGGATTGGAGGGTTGCGGAAATTGTTCCATTATTCAAGAAAGGGAGTAGAGATAGCCCAGGAAATTATAGACTAGAGAGTCTTACTTCAGTGGTTGGTAAGTTGATGGAGAAGATCCTGAGAGGCAGGATTTATGAACATTTGGAGAGGCATAATATAATTAGGAATAGTCAGCATGGCTTTGTGAAAGGCAGGTCGAGCCTTACGAGCCTGATTGAATTTTTTGAGAATGTCACTTAACACATTGATGAAAGTAGAGCAGTAGATGTAGTGTATATGGATTTCAGCAAGGCATTTGATAAGGTACCCCATGCAAGGCTTATTGAGAGAGTAAGGAGACAGGGAATCCAAGGGGACATTGCTCTGTGGATCCAGAACTGGCTTGCCCACAGAAAGCAATGAGTGGTTGTAGATGGGTCATATTCTGTTTGGAGGTCGGTTACCAGTGGTGTGCCTCAGGGATCTGTTCTAGAACCCCTGCTCTTCGTGATTTTTATAAATGACCTCGATGAGGAAGTAGCGGGATGGTTTAGTAAATATGCTGATGATGCAAAGGTTGGAGGTGTTGTGGATGGTGTGGGGGGCTGTCAGAGGCTACAGTGGGACATTGATAAGATGCAAAACTGGGCTGAGAAGTGGCAGATGGAGTTCAACCCAGATAAGTGTGAAGTGGTTCATTTTGGTAGATCAAATATGATGACAGAATATAGTATTAATGGTAAGACTCTTGGCAGTGTGGAGTATCAGACGGATCTTGGAGTCCGAGTCCATAGGACACTCAAAGCTGCTGTACAAGTTGACTCTATGGTTAAGAAGGCATATGGTGCACTGGCCTTCATCAATCGTGGGATTGAATTTAGGAGCTGCGAGGTAATGTTGCAGATGTGTAGGACCCTGGTCAGACCCCACTTGGAGTACTATGCTCAGTTCTGGTCGCCTCACTATAGGAAGGATGTGGAAGCCATAGAAAAGGTGCAGAGGAGATTTACAAGGATCTTGCCTGGATTGGGAAGCGTGGCTTATGAGAATAGGTTGTGTGAACTTGGCCTTTTTTCCTTGGAGTCTCGGAGGATGAGAGGTGACATGATAGAGGTATATAAGATGATGAGAGGCATTGATTGTGTGGATAGTCAGAGGCTTTTCCCCAGGGCTGAAATGGCTAGCATAAGAAGGCACAGTTTTAAGGTGCTTGGAAGTAGGTACAGAGGAGATGTCAGGGGTAATTTTATTACGCGGAGAGTGGTGAGTGCGTGGAATGAACTGTAGGCGACAGTGGTGGAGGCGGGTATGATAGGGTTTCTTAAGAGACTCATGGACAGGAAAATGGAGCTTAGGAAAATAGAGGGTTCTGGGTAACCCTAGGTAACTTCTAAGGTAAGGACTTCTTCGCCACAGCTTTGTGGGCCAAATGGCCTGTATTGTGCTTTAGCTTTTCTATGTTTCTAAAATAATGGTCTCCATCTTAATCCACTCCCAATTCAATGTTGAAGTAAAAAGCTTCATTAATTGAGGCAGACAGAAGCCTGGCCATCAATAACGAAGGGCCTTAACCAATTTAGCCCTGGCCCTTCTGCCAATGACAATAAAATTAATTATTGATGCATTCATTTCATCTCCCTATAATACTAGAAACCATATGTATTACAACTCCCACTGGAAAAGCTTTTGATCATCTTTATAATTAAAAACATCATATTCAAAGCATTTGTTTAGCATTATTGAAAGGATAAATTGAGAAACTCTGTGTTGGGCTTTCCTTGACAATTTCTTAAACCACATTGCTTACTCCTGAATTGTAGTTTTAAAATGTTCTCTTCTTCTTTATCTGTAATCTTTTTTATTCTTTTATTCAGACTTAAACGATAACCTTGAACCATTTATTCAATTCTGGGCTACAATAAAATATCACTAAAATTGTTTTATTTGTGTTCCAAGGAAGCTGGGTGGCTGTGAATAACACACGAGCGATGGGGAGGTGAGGACCAAACATACTGCTGTTTATTTTACTTGTAGATCATCTACCCAAAATGCCCTCTCACATTACGTTCAGTACATAACACACAGGGATGCTCAACAGTAACCAGTAAGCTTCCCCTGCACACACTAGCTGCTGAACTATTAACATTCAATGGAGCAATCACCAAAATCTAACCAACAATAAAAAAAAATTTTCTAAACTAGGGAAAGAAGGTAAAATGCCTCTATTCCCAGTCACAACCCCGGGCACTATTCTGCCCCATGTGTTGAGGGTTAATCACTAACTGAGGATTCCGTTTGTCTGGGAGCTGCCTGTTCCTGTGAGGGTACTGACAACTATGGGTGACGCAAAGTCATTTTATCTCTTTGTAGCGTATGTATAGATCTTGGCTTGGGTATTGCATGTATAGATTTTGAACTTAGGGGCACCTCAGAAAGCACAGATGATGGGAGATGAATAGCCTTACTGATTAAGGAGTGGTGTGTGATGATTTTTACTGCCAGGCACGTCACCTAAAGTATCTGGGGATGGAGACCGCAATACAGGGGGTCGTAGAATTTCAGGGGGTTTTGATTGCAAAGGCAAGGTTCCACTTGCCTTGATGCTGTAATCTAGCTTATTGAGGGCAGTCATATCTATGCATTTATATAGGAGCAGATGATGCAGTTAGAGTCTGTTCAAGATATTCCACCGTGATGGCACTGAGATGACAAGCTTCCTCTCAAATTTCACTTTCAGACCTTTCAGTTCTGCATCCACCTCTTTCACAGACAAACCACTCCAGTTTGAACTCTTGAATTTCTGCTTATTGGCAGTGAGACTGGACAACAGTGGTTTCACATCCACATTTGCTTTTCACTGTATTTCTAAAATATCAACTGTTTTACTAATCTCCTTATTGCCTTCATGTGATGGAATAGGGGCAAAGTAGTTTCAAAGCTGTGAAAGAGGAGTTGGGATCCTGTGCTCTAGACCAGCAAGTCACTCAAGTTCTTCGTGTAGGGTAGTGGAGTGACCACCTGGTCTACTTAAGTTACTTGGAAACCATTGACTAAACTAGCTGGATGACATTGATCCTTCAACAGGCATGGCTTCAATCATTGATGCTAGACCTGGTACACTTTTTTTCATGTTGAAGACCTCATTGAAGTTAAGGTCCCACAGTGCGTGTTCAGGCAGGACTGCTTCTTGGGGAACTTCAGATTTTGATGCAGGAACAGTAGGTATCTCCGCTTGGGGCAGCACTTTTGCATTCTACATTTTATTTGCCCATCTTGGATCCTCCAATAGCACCTTATCATCAAAGCCTCTCAGCTCTATTGATTTTGATTGACTATTGCAGCCAATAGAAAACCATTCTGGTTCCTCTTCAGAATAGGAATCATATTGCCTCATCTCACCAAAAATGCACTTGCCATCATCAAACTCTCTCCCAAAGCACTTTTCCTTGTGGTCTCATTCCCTTCCTTTTCTCTCTCACACAAGTCTTTGTCTCTGCCATTCCAATCAAATGTTATTATGTACCCACTTCCAATTCTCTGCTGGCAGCCCAACCCATGGATACTTGCATGCTCTTTACTTTCCAATGAGCTTCCAGATCATTGACAACTGGAAATATTGGTCACATGACGGCCACCACCATAGCTAGGGCGCTGAGGACTGAGTACAACATCAAGAACTTCTTTTTCTTCTCTCTCGTGGACCTGCCATTCTTCGCTTGAGAACCGCTCTCTCCAAATCTGAAGTGCAGTCTTTCTTAGTTCCATCCAGTGGCGAACTCCTGCCAGAACTACAATACAAGGACGCGTGCCAACCTTCACTGTCAGATTTTTCAAAAATACAGGCTGGTCTCTGCTTTGATTTCTAGCAGCTTTTTCTTAGAATATCTGTATAGTTTCTTTATGCCACACATTTTATTGTATCATTTAACTGATGATTTTCCTGAGTACATTCTTTTATATTCCTGCCACCACAGAGGCTCAGCTGCTGTCTCTACTGCTCTGCTAAGAACCCAAGCTTAACAGCCTGCTTAACAATAATTCCTTTGAGATCACCCAGTTCTCTGTTGAGTACTTGTGCATATTTTTTCAATACATCTTGTAGACCTCTGCTCCCACCAATCAAATGCACTTCATGCCAGTCGAGCTTGAGCTGCTTCAACCACTAGCAGCCCAGAAGTGCTGGAGAATTACCTTTAACAAAGTACACTGGAAGTTTCTTTCTCTGTTCGTTAATCTCCACTGTAAAATGTACTACTCCCTTCACTGGAACAACCTCGCCAATGTAAGTCTTTTAAAGTCAACCTTGCAGCTTTTGGGATGAGATGCTGTAATTTCTCTTTGTAAACTGTCTCTGACATCAATGATACTGCAGCACCCACATTCACTTGTAGCCGGTTGGTGGTGTAGTAGTATCAGTGCTGGACTTGGGAGTGAAGGGTCCTGAGTTCGAATCCAGCTGTCTCCCTTGCACACTTCCCATCTGTGCTGGGTTGAGTGAACAAGAAAGCCTGCTAAAAGACTCCACTTGGAGTTAAGGGCTTTCTTCTTTCTTGTTCATATCCACCTGCATCCCTTCTGTGCACCCCCCCACATCCAACCATGGGGTCACCCAATAGTCCTCTTTGTGTCCTGACACAGATAAACCATGAAAAGTTTCTTCAAGAATAAGAATCATTCAGTCTGTTCTCAGAATGCTCCATGTTTCTTTTACTTCTTTCAAAAGTTTTTGATTGACACTGTCTTTTCATTTTTACCGGCACTTTCAAAATGTCCCTTTTTGCCATTGTTTCTGCAATCTAAATCTGTATACTACCATTCTATTGCTCAATAACCAGTTTTGCCACAATGATAACATTGAAGGCCATTAGGCGTCTTATTCTTAGTCAGTAGAAACTTCATGAACTTGGGAAGATGCACTTAATAGCTGTGTTTCTTTAACTGCCATCTCCAAAGATGTACTAATTTCCAGTGCCTTCTGTAAGGTTAATCTGTTTTCTGTAAGCAAATGCTTCTGAATTGCCTCATTACGCAGACCACATAGAAGTCTATCATGTAACATGTCATTCAGCGACTGCCCAAAATCACAATGTTCAGACAATTGCTTCGGCACTGCCACCAACTGCGAAATAGACTCGACTTCCTCTTGATTGCTTTTATGAAAGCTAAATCTATATGGAATAATCAAAGATTTAGATGAATAGTGGTCCTTTAAGGCTTTAACTACTGCATGTCCCTCATAAGGCTTATCACTGGGCTTATCAGGTTGCATTAGACTCTGTAATAAATTAAGTGTTTTTGCACCCATCGCAGAAAAAAATTGGAACATGAATATCACCTGAAATCTGATTTTCTGTTGCAAAATATTCAAATCTTTCAACATATGAGTTCTATTGTTGCGTTGTTTCATTCATACAGCCTAATACTTCCAAACATTGTCACCATTTTCAAACAGTCACATTCTAGAAAAGGTAACTAGTCTTCTCTCTCTCTCTTTCTCTCTCTCTCTCTCTCTCTCTCTCTCTCTCTCACTCACTCACTCACTCACTCTCTGTCCCTGTCTTGTTTGTTTCATTTAATCATCTTATTTTTATTCTTTCCCCCTTGGATTCTTCATTCACTATTCTTCCTGCGGCCATTTTTTTCTGGTGTCCACCATCTTCTTTCTGCTCACCCACATTACACAGTGCCACATATGCCAGCATGGGATACGAACTTTCCTTGCTGAAGGGAACAAAACAATAACCATTGCATGAGGACTAGTTACCTCGTTGGCTGTCGTTACGTTTGTGGTACAGGGGAGCCAGGTGGCCGTGAATAACACGCATGAGAGACGGAGAGGTGAGGCATAAACGAGCTGCTGCTTATTTTACTTGTAAGTCATTTACCCAGAATGCCCTCTCACATTATGTTCAGTATGTTACTCACAGGGAAGCTCAACAGCAAACTCGTAAGGATCAAAATATACAAGAATACATAACAAAAATCCTTTTGACTGTGAAGAGAATATGACCAGGTAATCTAGTATTCTCTTTGCTGGCACAAATGGAATTACAATCCTTCTGCTCAGATACATTATCTGATGCACTAGATGTAAAATATGAATACACTGTACTCTCTGACTTTAGCCAGAATTTAGAAAGGCTTAGCTCTGCACAGAATAAATTTAAAGAAATTTAACATAATCTTTAAAATATAAAGCAATACGCTCAAAATGCTGGAGGAACTCAGCGGGTCAGGCAGCATCTATGGAAATTGAAAAAGCAATCGACATTTCGGGCTAAGACTCTTCTTCTGGTTTGGAAAAGAAGCAGGAAGATGCCAGAATATGAAGCAACATTGACAAAATGGTGGAGGAATTCAGCAAGTCAGGCAGCATCTCTGGAAATGAATAAGCAGTTGATATTTCAGGCTGAGACCGAAGGTGGTGGGGGAGGGGTAGGAGGCTAGCTAGAAAATGACAGGTGAAGCCAGGTGGGTGGGAAAGGCAGAGGGCTAGAAAAGGAGGAATCTGACAGGAGTGGAGGGAGGACCATGGAAGAAGGGAAAGAAGGAGCGGCACTAGGGTGAGGTGATACGCAGCGGAGGAAAAGAGGGGAGACGCTCGAGTGGGGAACAGAAGAAAAGGGAAATGGGGTGGGGGGGGGGAGTGCTGAAAGGAGAAATCGACGTTCGTGCCATCAGGTTGGTGGCTACCTGGACAGAATATGAGGTATTGCTGCTCCACCCTGAGAGTGGCCTCATTGTGGCAAAACAGGAGGCTGTAACTGACATATCAGAATGGGAATGGGGATAGGGATTAAAATGGATGGCCACTGGGAAATTGACAAAATATATATTGCTTTTCAATCACACAAATGTAAAATATTACATGTGCTGACAAACTAAAATAAGAATGGATGCTACAGGAGCAAACAGTTCAGGCAATATTGATGAAGAGACAAATAGTTAACATTTCAAGTTAGCAAATTTTTGTCCAATTCTTTATTTTTATTTCGGTGTCCATTTATTGGCAGTTGCCTGGCTAATCATGCTATAATTCAGTCTCATGACTTGCATCAAGAACCTATCAAGCTCTGCCATAAATACATCCAAAAACTTGGCCTCCACAACCCTCTATGGCAATAAATCCCACAAATTCACCACTCCTGGCTGATGAAATTCCTTCTCATCTTTCTAAAGGGATGTCCCTTTATTCTGAGACTGTGCCCTCAGATCTCAAACATGTTTCATGGAAATATTCTCTCTACATCAACTCTGTCTGGGCCTTCAGTATTTGGTAGGTTTTAATGAGATCCACCTTTTTCCTTCTGAATCCATCAGATACAGGCCCAGAGATATCAAACACTCCTCATACCTTAACCCTCTTATTCCCAGGATCACTCTTGTGAATCTTCACTGGGCTCTCTGTATGGCCAGTAAATCTTTCCTTAGATACTGGGCCCAAGATTGCCTACAATATTCCAAATGCTGTCTGACAAATACCTTATAAAGCAGCAGTGATATATATTCTAATCCTCTTAAAATGACTGCTAACATTGCCTGGGTTGGGGAGCATGCCTTATGAGAATAGGTTGAGTGAACTCGGCCCTTTCTCCTTGGAGAGAAGGAGGATGAGAGGTGACCTGATAGAGGTGTACAAGATGATGAGAGGCATTGATCATGTGGATAGTCAAAGGCTTTTTCCCCAGGGCTGAAATTGTTGCCACAAGAGGACACAGGTTTAAGGTGTTGGGGAGTAGGTACAGAGGAGATTTCGTGGTTAAGTTTTTTACTTAAAGAGTGGTGAGTGCGTGGAATGGGCTACTGACAATGGTGGTGGAGTCAGATACAATAGGGTCTTTTAAGAGGCTTTTAGATAGGTACGTGGAGCTTAGTAAAATAGAGGGCTATGGGTAAGCCTAGTAATTTCTAAGGTAGGGACATGCTCGGCACAACTTTGTGGGCCAAAGGGCCTGTATTGTGCTGTAGGTTTTCTATGTTTCTATTACATGGTCCTTCCTTTTGTCTGATTCAACCTGCAAGTTAATCTGAAGGGAACCCTGAACTAAGACTTGCAAGTCCCTTTGCACCTCCAACTTCTGAATTATCACCCCATTTAGAAAACAATCTATACTTTTATTCTTCCTACCAAAGTGCAAACTCCATGCTTCTCTACCCTATATTCCATCTGCCATTTCCTTACCCACCCTCCCAACAGGGTTCAAGTCCGTTTATATATTCCCTGTCTCTATGATACTATCTCCATTTTATGTGCTGGCTGAACAACTCACTGGTGAGAGCCTAGCCACATAGCAAAGTGCTCAGTGGCCTTGCTTGAGCAGTCAGTCCTAATCTATTGGGATAGGATGATAGAACATCATGGTAATGGAATGGTGAAATCAGTAGTTTTTCCTTGCTAGGAATATAACAAAATCAACCTAATCCATGAACTCTGAACTTAGTACGAAGGTACTCCATTAATTTACCATCTAGAATAAGAAAGTTCACATATTTGTTGGAAATTCAGTAGTTGGAATTCAAAAACTAGAGCCAACACTTAGCAACCTGCTTTTTCAAAATTATAAAATAAATTCACAATGAAAGAGAGAAAGGAAAAGAAAGATATGTTGATAGGAAGAGAGATGGAGAGTAAATAAACCCGTTGGGCCAAGCATTTATTTCAGTGCTATAAAATACTGTAATACATTATGGTTGTCTCAAAACATCACTGGGACATATTCTAAACACATATCCCTTCCACTGTGTAGAAAACTTCCCTGTTCACTACAGAATCCTCTGTGCTCCAAATATTAATGCACTCTAACACAGGATTAATAAAAGTATATATTATAACATCAAAATTTGGAACTGGACTTTGAAATAATTAAACAGCCAAATTATAAAATGTACTTTTTAGTTTTTAAATCTAACTGCTGAAACAGAAAATGTTAATGTCAGGATATATATATCACAGAATTGAATTGTTTCTAATAAAATAAATATGGGCTTGTATTTATTTTGATCCTTTCACAGCCTCTTCATGTACCAAACCATTTTATATACAAAGTACTAATGTGCAATCACCACTATCTTACAAGAAATAAAACAGCCATTTTACTCACAGCAAGTCCTTGAAAATAACAACATGATAAGATGGTATGTTCTAAGTGATTTTGATTGAGAGAAAAAAATATCAGAATACTGTGGATAACACCAGCATGATTCTTTGAAATAGTACTACAGGAGAAAGCAGGACAACATTCCCTTCATTTGGATTAGGTCAGTAACCCACGGGAACTGGGTCTTGATTTAGAATGTAAGTAGCTTACATTATACAGATTCCACAAGCAGATCTCTAATTTGCTCCTTGATTTATTTTTTTCTTAAACTGACTTTTACCTTGAGTTTTAGCTTTTATTTCTGAACTTCTGACTTCAGCCAAGGAGAATTTCCTTGGAGAGTTCCAAAGCTACTTAATATTTTGGTCTTAAAAGAACTCAGGGTGACTTATGCCAAATAACAGGTGGTGAGAGATACCTCGTGGCATTTTGAGAGGACCCAAATTTTACCAGAACCAGGTAAATTCTCCTGGAGGAAAATTATCTTATCTTGGGTAAATGCTTGATTTTCGCTCTGCAGCACTATCATGTTGTGTGTAGCCAGATCAAAGCAAGTGCCACTGAATTTCTCTTGCCAAGCAGTTTACTGCCTGGCGCATGGACAAAGGAGATCATCTTGGCTCTCGTCCTGTCTGTAGTGCCTCTCTTCTTGAATTCTGGGTCACAAGAAATCAACATGTTGTTCATGGAACTTCGGCATAAGTGACAACATTGAAGTTATGTTCATCAGGGGGAGTCTTTATCCAAATAAGTACATGCGTTTTTCTATTAATGAAGTATTTTTGAAGTTCAGTCATTGAAGACAGAGCCATTTGGCACACAGTAGCCTCTCACAAGCAGCATCGCAACAATGACAGTATTTACTTCAGTGACTGAGGGAGGGATATACTGTACAATGATCCAAACAGCAAAGATAATTTTCCTGCTTTCTTGAGTGAGCCAAAATTCAAAGTTCAAAGTAAAGTTATTATCAAAGTACATATATATTACCATATACTACCCCGAAATTTATTTTCTTGTTGGCATTCACAGAAAAACAAAGAGATATAACAGAATCAATGAAAAACAATACACAAAGATTGTGCAGAAGAATGTGTAAATACAAGATAATAATAATAACAATACTTATCATTATTATTATAGATAAATAGTAAATTAATAATGCTGAGAAGGTAAGTTGTAGAGTTGGTTAAAGTGGTGTTGAAGTGAGTGAAGCTATCCATGCTGGTTCAGGAGCTTGATGGCTGAAGGGAAATAATTTTTCCTGAACCTGGAGGTGTGGGACCTAAGGCTCCTGTACCTCTTTCCCGATGGCGGCTGTGAGAAGAGAGCATTACCTGGGTGGTGGGAGTCCTTGATGATGGATGCTGCTTTCTTGTGGCAGTGCTCCTTGTAGTCGTGCCAAGTGGTGGGGAAGGCTTTTCCTGTGATGGACAGAACTGTATTGACTGCTTTTTTGTAGGGTTATCAATTTCATGCCTCATCTAACAGGCAGCATCTGACAGTGTACAACTCTCTGGCCATAGGGTCAACCTGGATTCAAGTTCAAGTTTATTGTCATCGATGTAGCTGTAAAGAAGACAAGGCAGTGGCTATATTTCACCAGGAGTTTGAGGAGATTTGGTTTGTCACTTAAAACACAAACCTTCTACAGATGTACGGTGGAGAGCAATCTAACGGGCTGCATCACTCTCTGGTATGGGGGGGGGGGGGCTACTGCACAGGATCGAAGTAAGCTGCAGAGATTTGTAAAATAAGTCAGCTCCATCAGGGGTACTGATCTAAGACATCTTCAAGTAGTCGTGCCTCAGAAAAGTGGCTTCCCTCATCAAGAAGGACCCCCACCATCTAGGACATGCCTTCTTCTCACTGTTACCATCAGGTAGGAGGTACAGAAGCCTGAAGGCACATACTCAGTGGTTCAGGAACAGCTTCTTCCCCTCTGCCATCTGATTTTATAAATGGACACTGAACCCATGAGCACAACCTCACTACTTTTTTAATTTCCTTTTTTTCACTAATTATCTTAATATTACTATTTAATATACATATATCTGCTTACTGTAATTCAGTTTTTTTATATTTATCATTATTACATTGTACTGTTGCCTCAAAGTTAACAAATTTCACAACATATGCTGATGATATTAAACCTGATCCTGATTCTGACATATATACAACCAAATGAAACAATGTTTCTCCAGAAAATGGTCCACCCACAAAACATATATCCCACGCAGCACATAAAACAAAATATTATTATAAATCAGTTAATAAAATACAATTCAAAATGTATGTAGTGCACAGCATAGGTAAGCAGTGAACAGTATCGTAAACAGCAAACAGCTCTCTATCGTAGCGATGAGACCATGGACATTAGTCTCCCAGCCTGAGTGAAGAAGCTGTTACCCAGCCTGGCAGTCCTAATCCTGATCTTGTCTACCTCCTTTCTGATGGTACTGAGTAAAAGGGATCCCCAACCATCCTCAGCAATGGGTCCCTTCATCTGCAACGCTCCTAGTAAATGTCACAATTAGGGGGAAAGGGAGGCCATGGTGATCCTCTTGGTTGCTTTTCTATCCTTTGTAGGGTCATGTGATCCGACGTTTTGAAGTTTCATACCACGCAATGATGTAGCCAAAGAGGACAGTCTCAAATGTGCTGCTGTAGAAAGTTGTTAGAGTGGGGATGGGGAGCCTTATACACCTTAAACCCCTCAGAACGTGTAACCTCCAGCTTGAGTCAGTGGTGAAGAAGGCAAATGCAATGTTGGCATTTATTTCTAGATGTATAGAATGTAAGATTAGGGATGTGATGTTGAGGCTCTATAAGGCACTTGTGAGACCGCACTTGGAGTATTGAGCGCAGTTTTGGGTTCCTTATTTTAGAAAGGATATACTGACATTGGAGAGGGTACAGAGAAGATTCATAAGAATGATTTCAGGTTTGAAAGGGTTACCGTATGAGGAACATCTGGCAGCTCTTGGGCTGTATTCCCTGGAGTTCAGGAGAATGAGGGGGTATCTCACAGAAACATTCCAAATGTTAAAAAGCCTGACAGATTAGATGTGGCAAAGTTATTTCCCATAGTAGGGGAGTCTAAGACAAGAGGACACGACTTTAGGATTGAAGGACATCTACTTAGAAAAGAGATGTGGAGAAATTACTTTAGTCAGAGGGTGGTAACTCTGTGGAATTTGTTGCCATAAGTGGCTGTGGAAGCCAAGTCATTGGGTGCATTTAAGGCAGAAATAGATAGGTTCTTGATTAGCCAGGGCATCAAAGGGTATGGGGAGAAGGCAGGGGAGTGGGGATGACTGGAAGAATTGGATCAGCTCACAATTCAATGGCAGAGCAGATTTGATGGGCTGAATGGCCTACTTCTGCTCCTATATGTTATGGTCTTATGGACATTGCTATGCCTTATTGACTAGTGAGGAAGTGTGGTTCCAGATTAGATCATCTGTTATGTGCTCACCAAGGAGCTTTATACTCTTCACTGTCTCCAATGGAGAATGGTCGGCCTGTACCCTCCTGAAGTCCACAATCATCTCTTTTGTCTTGTCCACATTGTGATTCCGTTTGTTGCTCTCACACCATTGGACAAGCCTCTCTGCCTCCTCTCTGTATGCCAACTCATCATTGTTGCTGATGAGGCCAACCAGTTTAGTATCATCAGCAAACTTAATGATGCAGTTTGAGCTGGATCTGGCTGTGCAGTTGTGAGTCAGCAACGTGAACATCAGTGGGCTGAGCACACAACCCTGGTGAGAATAAGTGCTCAGCATGATGGAGCATGAGATGTTGCTGCCAACTCTGACTGACTGGAATATTTCCATCAAGCAGTGCAAGATCCAGTTACAGAGAGGAGAACTGAGTCCTTACAATGACTGTTTACCCATCAGCCCCTGAAAGATGATTGTGTTAAACGCCGAGCTGAAGACAATGAATATCTTGGCATAAGAGGCATGATTTTGTAGGTGGGACAGGATTGATTGTCTTCAATAACCTGAGTGAGAGGCAATGCATGGTCCCAAATCACTACAGCCAATACAAGAAGATCAGAAGTAAGCCACCAGGCACTCATCACTCAATATGATCACGGATGATCTATGTTGTCCTCAGCTCCTCCTCTGCCTCATGGCCCTCAGTTCATCGATCTTCCGACCGCAGCTGCATCTGCTGGTCCAGCTGCAGATCGAAGGCAGCATTGGAGCAGAAACTGAAATGCAGCTGCCTCTTCCTCCTATGCAATTAGGATGAGCGGGGGTAGAAATCAGGCCTGATTCTACCATGCCCCTCCCACCCTCCTCAATCCCTCTACATCCCCCGCATCAGGGTCCGTGCTGTGCTTTTAAGCTGGCTTTTTCTGTCTGTGTTTTACTAATGTACATTAAGCCATATTCACAGCAGGAGTAGACTGTTCCAGTCCAGTGACTTTCGGGCTCTCACCAAGCTCGGTCAGCAGTAATAATTGTTGGAACAAACCTGTCATTTCATTGCCAGCTGAGAATACGCGGGCTCCAGACGGAGCAACACAACAATACTGAATGTCTCAGGGGCGAACAACAACACCATACGAACCAAATGATTTGAAGGCACTTCCAGCAGATGCTGTTTTGCTTAGCTCACTAAAGGCAGTGGATATATAACCATTTTAATCTATTCCGAGACCACCATCAAGGAGATTAGACTTGAAAATTTGATGGTACCTGAGGCTGCATTTATAAATATGGAATAGACTAAAGCTGTCATATCAGCAAGGCTTTGCTGGTTCCACTTCCAAGGATTTTCATCTCTTTGGGCTTCTGCACTGAATGATAGGCGTACGCCAAGTAGATCAATTACTTGTAGATTTTGCAGCTTAGAAATTCAATCACAATCAAATCAACGAACAAGGAAGACCTGCCATACAATAGCACCTTTCACAAATTCTACACCCCGAAGCACTTCGCGTCTTGAAGTCCTCGAGTAATGCAGTCACTATTGTAGGACGGTCAGTCAGGAAGGTGATAATGATCACAAAGTTTGATATTGATTAAGAGTTAATTACTGACCCAGGACTCTCAGGGTAACCTTTGTGACTTTCAAAATAGTGACCATAAGCACAGATGATCACAGGGGCAAAATTAAGCCATTCGGCCCATGCTCTCAGCCCCATTCTCCTGCCTTCTCCCTGTATCCTTTGACACCCTTACTAATCAAGAATCTATCAACATCCACTTTAACTATACCCAATGACTTGACCTCCATAGCTGCTGTAGCAATGAATTCCACAGATTCACCCCACTCTGGCTAAAGAAATTCCTCTTGATCTCTGTTCTAAAGGGATATCCTTGTATTCCGAGGCTCGTCCCTCTGGTCCTAGACTCCCACACTACATGAAACATCCTCCCTATGTCTACTCTATCTACTCGTGTGGAATCTGTGGCATCCATCCAAAATCATAGGACCTCGGTGTAATATTCTTCAGAAAGAGCATCTGCAATCATGCATTGCTGCAATAATATTGATGAAGGGATGTGCCAAAGTCCCTGCTCTGGGACTTAACCCGGATGAACCAGGCACAAGTGCAGCCATGGGAAGCACTAAGCTCTAAGCCAAAGTGACTGGCAGTGCTGGCAACAGAAATCTTACAGTTGATAATTTGCCCACTTTTCTTTCCTCTTTTGCACTGTTTGAGAAAATTTACTTTCAAACTCTCTGTTAACTCTCTTCCCGTCAGTTTGAAAACTTTATTCTCATGATGCAGAAAAAATCTGCTCATCCCAGAGGGCTGTGAATTGAGGGGACAGTTAGAACTGATCACAGTGGGTCAGCCTGGAAGTCAGACTGGGTCAGGACTTTGAACTCATGAACACTACTTTTTTTTACATTACTCGTTTAATTTAACTAAATTAAACAAGTAATGTAAAAAAAAGTGCCTCGATAAAGTATTCAGAAGTTTTCATGTTTTATTGTTTTACAACATTGAATCACAATGGATTTAATTTGGCTTTTTTAATGCTGATCAACTCTTTCGTGTCAAAGTGAAAACAGATTTCAACAAAGTGATCTATCTATATAATTACTGTAATTCATAGTTTTTATTGTTATGTATTGCATTATACTGCTACTGCACAAACAACAAATTTCATAACACGTACAGAGATACTAAACCTGATTCTGAAATTCAGATTCTGATCTCAGATTCTGATCTTGGGCCTATGCTCAGTGGCCCAAGCGTCCAGATACTAGCCCAATAACCTTGATATTGAGCAGCGTTGTAGCGCTGTGGTTAGCACAGTGCTTTACAGTACAGGTGACCTGGGTTCGATTCCCACTCTGTGGCTTTCCTCCAAGTTCTTCAGTTTCCTCCCACAGTCCAAAGGCCTACTGGTTGGTAGATTAATTGGACTTTGTAAATTGTCTCTTTAGTAGGCCAGGGTTAAATCAGGGGTAGCTGGGTGGTGTGGCTCGAAGGCCCAGAAGGCCTATTCCGCACTGTATCTCAATAATTAAATTAATGACCCTGCTAGAAAGGGAGAAAAGTGGATGTGTTCTACCTTTGACTATAAGACTACAGGAGGAAAGATTTAACTGCTGCCTGGGAGGGTTGAAACTTCCTCTATCTGTCAACTTCGCAAAGCACACATCCCAATACTGCGTGAGAGACAATGATTGCCCAAGCAGGTCATTTCCTGCCAACGTTGCTTTACTATGCACAGCCGCAGTTGCCGACATCTGCAGAGTCAGTTACCGTGAAGCTCCAACCTCACCACCGATGTTTATATTGCTTTACCTTTGCAAAATCTTGAATTGCCCCACAGAAAATAATGTCACTAAACAAAATATATATAAGCCTCTGTTTGGAGATGTGGCCAAAAAAGCTTGATCTAAGTGGAATATCATACGAAGAACTCAAAAGGAGAGCAGGCGATAGAAACATGAGAAATTCTGCAGATGCTGGAAGTCCAGAGCAACACACGCAAAATGCTGGAGGAGCTCAGCACGTCAGGCAGCATCTATGGAAATTAATAAACAGTCGACATTTTGATCCTGAAGAAGTGTTTCGGCCTGAAACGTTGACTGTTCATTCATTTCCATAGATGCTGCTTGACTGAATGAATTCCTCCAGAATTTGATGTGTGAGCAGGAGACATGATGCATAAACTCTTCTCTGGTTTCCAGCCGTGTACAGGTGTTGATTGTAGCCTATGCAATGATTCAAAGCGATGAATATTCCTCCCCGTAGAGTTAAGTGAAATATCCATCACTTTGACACCTGTTAAAATCGACACCTGTACCCAGCTGGAAGCCCAAGAAGAGTATAATTGTTATATATGCCGGTAAAGCACTGGATGCTTTTTCAGGAGACATGATGTTCAAAAAGAGATTCGGGATGTCCTTAGGGAAATATGTTCCAGAGCTATCATTCTGGTAGCTGAAGAACAACAGTATAGGGACAATTAAATTCAAGAATGTGTGGGAGTTCAGTACAAGAGCAGCACAGATGTTTTGGAGTGCATTGCACCAGTGACATATGGTTGATTATGCCGTTATGACAGGTATGCATAAGACCCATTATCCCAGCTTTGCACATCAACCCTGCTCTGCCTCTTTTAGGACGCAGTCCAATTTTTAGGCCTGGATCTTCAGATTATTTGAAAATAGTAGAAATGCAGACTGATTCTATAATCCTTGATGCTAATTGCAATTGAACATAATGTAGTGGATGCCACTAAGACTGAGAATAACTCTGATTTAATGGAGGGGCACAGCAGACTTGAGGGGCTGAATGGCCCTCTGAAGTTCTTTGACACTTGAATGAACGTTGTGACAATTATGCATCTGATAATACCCTCCTGTTAGTTCTTCAGACCCATGACGCTTCACTTATGGTCTCTAAAAGGTTGAAATTGTTTTAAGCATTCTTTATAATGAGTATTTTAATAATTGACGATTTAAATGTGTAGTCATTATCTGTACAGCCATGAACAGACAATTAATGCTTGGAATCTCTTCATAAAATATGCATTAATGATCTCTACATACATTTGCTTGAGATTACGAGAGCCCGTTTGATTGGATCTGCAATTTTGCCACCATCTTTACTCATGAAAAATTACTTCCAAAAATGTATTTGCTCAACATGCATGGCACATCTTTCTTTCTCATGCTATCTATCTCCACAGTGATAATTACAAGAATCTGAAGAGGCCACAAGCAAAGCATTGCATCATTACTTATATGAAAGCTACGGTTCGTTAAGAATAAATTGCATGAAGCCAGTTTTGTCATACTAAAGTGCTATATAAATGCACTTTGGCTGAGGGATCTTTGAAAATTTACTTCCTAAATTTAAAAAGAAATCTTCAGTTTTATATTGCTCTCAGTTTTGGAAAAAAAATTAAGTTTGGTTTCCAGTGTTAAAGTGTGTGAACACTGGCTGCTGATTGTTTACACCCCCTCACAATAAGGTTCATTGATGACAAGGGACCAGATGGGAATGTCTCATATTATTGCCTCATATTGTTGAGCGCAGAGGATGAATTCTTCGCCATTAAATCATAACTTTTCATAACCCCAATAAAAGATATGTTTTGATCTATATATTTTTGGAGGTCACACCTTTTAGACATCTCTTTGGACCAGATATCATGGTTTCCATCTTATTGAATCAGCTGATCCTAGGCCAGGAGACAACATAAATATTGACGGTGACTTAAGATTTCCTAGTTCCGGGAAAGGACAGTATTCCTGCTCTCTGTCGAGCCACATATGAGAAGTGCACACATGAAGGGTGGAATCAGGGCCAGGCGTCATATTTTCCACAGGCAGAAGTCATACACAATGAGCGTTACTTAGGCAAGTGAACAACAATAAAGGAAGGTTAATGTCTATTGCAGTCACACATTAACAGAAGAGAGACGGGAAAAAAATGACCAGATATATTATGATTCTTCTCTAAAATGAAATTGCAGCCATTTACTGATGTGTCCCTTCTGTTCTTTGAAGCATAGCAGAGCTGCAGGTGATGTCATCCAAGAGGAATACCATTAACACTCTCTAGCCTAAGCGTTGTGAAATTGAAACAAAAAGACTTCAAGTGAAGTTGGACCAGAAATGCAGGAGGTTGAACTGAAAATCCAGCTCAATGACAGATGGCAGTGAGCTTTTTAAATTTAATAAATCCAAAGTGAAAATCTGCAGATTTATGTAAGAATCATCCTTTGGGGAAGAAATCAAAGTTTGAAAAGTAAATTTATTATCAAAGTACATATATGTCACCATATACAACCCTGAGATTTAATTTTTGTGGGCATACTCAGAAACTCCATAATAACCATGATGGAATCAGTGAAAGATCGCAGCAACTTGTTGGACGCTCAACCAATGTGCAAAAGACAACAAACTGTGCAAATACAAAAAGAAAGAAGTGGTGATATAAGAAATAAATATCAAGAGCATGAGATGAAGAGTCCTTGAAAGTGAGTCCATAGTTTGTGGGAACATTTCAATGATGAGACAAGTGAACTTGAGTGAAGTTATCCCCTTTGGTTCAAGAGCCTGATGGCTGAGGGGCAGTAACTCTTCCTGAACCTGGTGGTGCGAGTCCTGAGGCTCCTATACCTTCTTCCTGATGGTAGCCATGAGGAGAGAGCACGTCCTGGGTAGTGGGTGTCCCTGATGGTGGATGCTGATTTCCTGTGATAATGCTCCATGTACAGGCTAGGCTGGTTGAGTCTTCCTGATGGACATTGCTGCCTAACTGAGCCTGTGACGGTTAGTGAGGGAATATCCACTTCATCGTTACCTTTTTATTTCTAGCAGAAGGCTGGAGGAACCCAACAAGCAAGGCAGCATCGATGGAAAAGAATCAACAGTTTCAGGCCGAGACCCTTCATCAGGACTGGAAAGAAAGATGAGAAGTCAGAGTAAGATGGGGGGAGGGGAGGAAGACGTACAAGGTTGGAGGTGATAGGTGAAACCAGGACAGGGGGAGGGGGTGAAGTAAGGAGCTGGGAAGTTGATTGGTGAATGAGCCTGTAACCGTGTTGTATTACCCTATAAGGAGAATCAGAAACATATCTGCAGCTCAAAGCTGGACATTGATGAAGTGTTGTGTTCCATCAGCAGCAGCATAAAAGTGTTTCACTACAACCTCATGGGTCAGCATATTCCTCAGTCTACGTTCCTATCAGAGCAGAAAATCAAGCTTGGTTCAATGAGTGCAGAAGGGCTGACCAAAGGTGGCAGCAGATGTTCTTAAAAATGTTGTGGTGAAAGCCTAGTGAGGCTGCAAGATAGGACCACTTGCTTGTGAAACAACTAAAACAGCATACAATAAACCAGGCAGGGATACCTCACAATCAATGGATTACTCAAAGTTCTGCAATTCTACTACATTTGGTCACAAAAGGTGATGGATAATTATGTGGAAGGATGAGGCTACAAGGTCATTCCCACCGCCAGCAATGGTGGGGCCTAGCACATGAATGTTTAAGAAAAGACTAAAGTATTTGCACCATGGTAATGGGCCATTCTGGGCCAATTACCCTGTGCCACCCAATTACACCCATGTGACCAAATAACTGACTAACCCGTACATCTTTGGAATGTGGAAGGAAACTGGAGCACCTGGAGGCAAACCACGCAGTCACCACAGTCAAGGGGAGAACGTCTAAACCCTTTGCAGACAGTGGCAGCATAGAACCTGAGTCACTGGTGCTGTAACAACATTATGCTAACTGCTATGCTACCATGACAGCTGTGATCCAGTTTGCCTTGCCCCTGAGAACTCCCAGCACACTAGCCAGTTTCCAGCCAACTGAATGCGCTTCATGTGAGATCAAGAAATGGCTGAGGGTGTGGCACACAGCAGAAGTAACAGGACCGCATATTATCCAGCTAAGAGTGTGCAGCTCTTCCAGTCAAGTTGTTCTAGCATTTGCAAACAAAAAAAAAACAAATTACGATATTTGCCAACGAATCAGTCTGGTCCAGATGGCAAAATGATTGTAGACAACATCAACAGTACCACAAGTGATATTTATTCACCAAAGACATGTTATTTGATACCCAGTGTGGGGTTTGCAAGGAACACTCACTTCTGAACCTCCTCACAGCCTTGGTTCAAACATGAACCATGGATCTGAATGCTGGAGGTGAGGAATGAGTGACAGCTTTTGACATCAAGGCAGAAAATGACTCAAGTCAGAGAGCATCAAAGAGCAATAATTGGTCAGACTTTCACAATGGAAAATGTGTGCATCTCAACCACAGGACACCACTGTTCGAGTTCCTCAGGTTGTCTTCTCAGGCTCAACTATTCCCAACCAGCTTTCCTTCCTCAGATCAGAAGTAGGTCACTGATGATTCTGCAATGTTCCATTTCATTCTCAACTTCTCAGCAAATAAAGTAGCCCATACCTGCGGTTAGTATGACCTGAACAACATTCAGGCATAGACGGTTAAGTGGCAAGTGCCATTTGCTCTTTAGGAGTCATAGTCTATGACCACCTTCAACAAGAGAGAGTCTGAACAGCTTGACATTCAATCATATAACCATTGTCGAGTTCTCCACCATTAGTATACTTGGGATCAACGTTGATCAGCAACTGAATGGGACTAGCTACTGTAAAGGATATTTACTGTGGAGAGGCCCTTGCATTTTTGCCAGTCTCAGCTTTCTAAACACTAGCAGTTGACATTTCTAAAGATTAAAGTGTTGTTTTTTGACAACACATCATTCTTTTTTTAGCTTCTTGTCGTAAACTGGAGCCAGTCTTTAGTTCTTAATGGTAAAGAGTAATCAGTTTGAAATTAAAATGACTGACTGTTTTATACAAGTCTGTGCAGGCACAGACTTGCTGGCCACAGCACCTGGGCTAATTACTCAAAATGTGCTGTATAAAACACTGGGTTACTTAATTTTGCGTGTTTCAAACTAGACAACACTGGCTAAGTAGTTTAAGGAATCTTGCAGACCAGATGAATAATATGCTAGGGCAGCACAGTAGTGTAGTGGTTAGCAGAACGCCTTACCTTACCTGGGTTCAATTCCCACCACTGCCTGGAAGGAATTTGTATATTCTCCCCATGTCTGTGTGGGTTTCCTCCAGGTGCTCTGGTTTCCTCCCAGGGTCCAAAGATGTACCGGTTTTTAGGTTAATAGAGCATTGTAAATTGTCCAGTGATTAGGCTAGGATTAAATCAGAGGATTGCTGGGTGGCATTACTCAAAGGGCTGGAAAAGCCAATTCTGTGCTGTATCTCAATAAATAAAATAAATAATATCATTTAGCATATTTATAGCTGATGCATTAATAGTTGGAACGTTTATGTACTCAAAGAGTCAGCTTCACTTTATTAATTGTGAGTACCTGGGAACTGTGTCTCCAGAAACTTTTAGACCACCTGTGTTAAAAGGTATTTGAAAAAAATATTACCCGACTGACAAAAAGACAGTATAAGTTTGGAGAACAGTTCAGGAGTTTTAGGAATGGTCCAATAAATCAAGAAGAATGACTGAAATACAGGGTGAATTTGAATCCAATTTTTTGACGTCAATTCCTGCGATGGACGATTCCTTTGTCTGTGGCTCATGAGTATGTCTTTTTAACTTGCAGGGACTGTATCTCTGTTTCATAAATCCTTTGTGTTTTAGATATGGTTTATAATTTGGAAGTATTTCATAAGATTGAAATCTTCTGTGAGTTTTAAATATGTTTTAAGAATGTTGCTTGAATTTAAACATGTATCACTTAAAATAGATGAAATATGTTTAAACTAATTTGTTAGCTGGAAGTTTCTTCTCCTTGGTAGGGAAGGGGGACCCACCACTGAAATGGAAATATATCATTGGTTTCTCATCAGAGCTGAATCTAAGCCATGGTAACGTGGTGGTTAGCACGATGCTATTACAGCTTGGGGCATTGGAGTTTGGAGTTCAATTCCAATGCCATCTGCAAGTATTTCATATGTCCTTCAATGCTACAGCAGCTTCCATTTAGATTCAGCAGTAGGACTACGGCAGCTAATGCAGCAGCTCATCATTGCCTTCTGGAACGCAATTACTGATAGACATTAAATACTCGGCTTCCCAACAATACCTAGATCTCAAAATGAATATAAAAAATCATAAATTAATAGAAAGTTTATGTTTAATGCAAATACATATTATTCCATTATTGTATCTTAATGTCTCATATTCTTTAACATGAATGAATTGCTCTTTCAATTTAATTATGATTTTTCTTCTTTCCAATTGTAAACATTTTTTGATTCTTTGTCTTAATATTCCTGGTCTGAAAAGTCTGGCTACAACATCCTGATTATACCATCATGTCATACTCGGAAGGGACAGGAAACCTTGACCTAGAGTTGACCTGAAAAATAGAGAGAAACAATTTATTTGTCTACGATTGTACTTGAGAGTTGTAAAATGTATGCCCATGTATGTGAATGATTGAATATCTCACAGCTTTAAAAACCCATCTAACTGAGGAAACCAAAAAGAGCCTGGCCTTCTTGTATCTTCATTAGACAGGTAACGATTTGAGTCCCAAGTATCATCATGTGATTTCTAGAATTGACAGTATTTACCATGAGGGTTTACTAAGCCTTTTATAGTATCTATTACTAAGTGAGTATTTTTCTGCTATTGGGAGAAAAACTGAGATCAGAAAAAGAAGACATTTAAGGTTTCAATAAAAACAGGAATAGTGAAAACATGTATACACGTTACTGCTTACAAGAGCTTCAGCCGATTAGTTGCACTGGAGAGCCAGTCCTTAGTTTTTCAATTATTTTTAACCAACCATGGCAATCAAGGTATAGGAAGCAACATCTCCCTCAAACTCTCCTCCCCTTCTTTAACTGCTGGAGATTCAATGTGGAATGCCATCTGTGTAATTCTGAGGGAAAAAAAATTAAAACTTAGTTGCTTTATGCCTAGTTGTTGTGAAAGCCAATATCTTATATGAGGGGGGATTCCTTATCATGACAACTGAAGTGGCTGAAAGAAACATATTTAAGACGTGGCTCCTCAGGATAAATATTCAATATATTTAAGACGGGTGAGTATTGCTGGTAAGATCAAAAATTTCTCTTCCTTAGTTCTCCTTGAAAAATGGCAGGGAACTGCATGCAATTTTTAACCTACTTCTGTCGCTGTGATGAACAGATTCTCAGATTGCTGTGGTGTTGCAGACCTTCCACCAATGCAGGAAAGGTAATATTTTCCAAGTCAATATGGAGTCTGACAGGGAAATTTACAGGTTTCAGTGCTTCCATTGTCATTAAATTTCTTATCTTTCAGATGGGATAAGATGCAAGTAGATGAGTTCTGTAGTTGTCTTTGCAAGAATCGTTAAAATTTCATTGCCAACATTCATTTGGTCAGTCCCACTAAAAATAGCTTAACTAGTCACTTAGCTCATCAGTTAATCATTGCATCCTGCCATGTAAAAACTGGCTTTTATTCTGTCTACATTTACAATACTTCAAAGGCACACAACACTTCTGAAAGCACCAAGTAGAAGAGAGCTTTGTGTCAACAGAAGTGTTTGCCACTCTTCTAATGATAGCATACACTGCAGATGATTCAACTGACAAAAAAGCCTTGGACCAGAGGATACAATTTGAGATTAAGGAGCAGGCTACTTATAATTGAAATATGTGAACATTTTCTTTACTGAGAGCTGGGTATCTTTGGAGTTCACTAACTCAAAGGACTGAGAATGTGCATTCAAATAGATTTTTTTTAATATTAAAGAAATGATAGGGTGTGGAGACAATATCGAAAAATGGTGCTAGGGCAGAGGATCAGCCAGGGTCGGGATAGATGGAGGAACAGGTTTAAAAGCTGGCTCCCTCCCTCCTCTCCTGCTCTTGCATTGTACCTCCTTGCAAATAAAAAATGATTCATTGGGCTCACTAATACCCATTTGGAAAGGAAAACAGAAAGGAAAGAGTCTTAGTTTCTGATTATATTTGAAAGTCTCTCCAAGGCTGGCTGCAAAAACATATATCCAGCATAACAAAAGTGTCTCAAATGTGATCCCTTAGTACGTGCTTAATATTGGAGATCAAATATTCATTAGCATTTGCAAATAATCTTTTGCATCAATTAATAACTCTAGAGCATAATTAACTTTTAGGTTTATTATAAAAATAAAAATGAGCACTCCCTGGTATAGATTTCTTAATAAGGGAATGGAATATTGTTTCTGTACAGATCAGTGATAAAATCCTCTGGCCCCGTTAGCTTAATTCCTTATTTCAAGTACCACCATAGTACAAGTGCCTCAGGGCACAAAGCTTTCTAGTTTTCTATGTTCTTTATGTTCCGTATTGTTTCACACTCCTTTTAAATCAAACTTAAAAGGACAATTAGTTTCCTTCCATTCTGTCACCCAACCTTTCTAAGATTGCTCCTCAACTGGCATCCGTGCATTGAATGACTACCATCTAAAGCCCTGGAACTCTGTCCAGAAGAAATTTAATTCTCAATTCCTCACTTTTAAATGGTCCTTAAAAGATGTGTTTTTGGTAAATTGGCTTACTAATGTCACATGTCGCAAAGTACAGTGAAAAAAATCATCTTGAATATCATCCTTTCAGATCAATTCATTACAACATTACATGAGAGATTACGTGTAACACAAAGACAGCATGCAGAATAAAGTAGTGCAGTATAGCGAAAGCACATTGTATGTAGACAATAAGGTGCAAGGTCACAGTGAGGTAAATTGTCAGACAGACAGACATACTTTATTGATCCTGAGGGAAATTGGGTTTCGTTACAGCCGCACCAACCAAGAATAGTGAAGAAATATAGCAATATAAACCATAAATAATTAAATAATAAGTTAAGCATGCCAAGTGGAAATGAGTCCAGGACCAGCCTATTGGCTCAGGGTGTCTGACACTCCGAGGGAGGAGTTGTAAAGTTTGATGGCCACAGGCAGGAATGACTTCCTATGACGCTCAGTGTTACATCTCGGTGGAATGAGTCTCTGGCTGAATGTACTCCTGTGCCTAACCAGTACATTATGGAGTGGATGGGAGACATTGTCCAAGATGGCATGCAACTTGGACAGCATCCTCTTTTCAGACACCACCGTCAGAGAGTCCAGTTCCACCCCCACAACATCACTGGCCTTACAAATGAGTTTGTTGATTCTGTTAGTGTCTGCTACCCTCAGCCTGCTGCCCCAGCACACAACAGCAAACATGATAGCACTGGCCACCACAGACTCGTAAAACATTCTCAGCATTGTCTGGCAGATGTTAAAGGACCTCAGTCTCCTCAGGAAGTAGAGACGGCTCTGACCCTTCTTGTAGACAGCCTCAGTGTTCTTTGACCAGTCCAGTTTATTGTCCATTCGTATCCCCAGGTATTTGTAATCCTCCACCATGTCCACACTGACCCCTGGGATGGAAACAGGGGTCACCGGTGCCTTAGCCCTCCTCAGGTCCACCACCAGCTCCTTAGTCTTTTTCACATTAAGCTGCAGATGATTCTGCTCACACCATGTGACAAAGTTTCCCACCGTAGCCCTGTACTCAGCCTCATCTCCCTTGCTGATGCATCCAACTATGGCAGAGTCGTCAGAAAACTTCTGAAGATGGCAAGACTCTTTGCAGTTGTTGAAGTCCGAGGTGCAGATGGTGAAGAGAAAGGGAGACAGGACAGTCCCCTGTGGAGCCCCAGTGCTGCTGACCACTCTGTTTGACACACAGTATTGCAAGCGCATGTACTGTGATCTGCCAGTCAGGTAATCAATAACCCATGACACCAGGGACACATCCACCTGCATCACTGTCAGCTTCTCACCCAGCAGAGCAGGGCGGATGGTGTTGAACGCACTGGAGAAGTGAGGTTACAAATTCATTTTGGTGTGTTGGGGAACCATTCAATAATCTTATAACAGAGGATAGAAGCTGTCTTTGAGCCTGGTGGTGTGTGCTTTTAGGCTTTTGTATCTTCTGCCAAATGGGAGAGGGGAGAAGAGAGAATGTCTATGAATACGCTGGCTGCTTTACTGAGGCAATGAGAAGTGTACACAGAGTTGGTGGAGGGGAAGCTGATTTCTGTAATGTCCTGAGTTGTGTCCATAACTCACTGCAGTTTTTTTTGTGTGGTCATGGGTAGAGCAGTTGCCATTCCAAGCCACGATGCATCTAGATAGAAAGCTTTCCTACAGTGCATCGATAAAAATTGATGAGGGTCAAAGGGAGCATGCTTAACATTTTTAGAATCCTGAGGAAGTAAAGGCGCTGATGAACTTTCTTGACCATGGCAACAGTGTGGTTGGACTAGAACAGGCTATTGGTGATGTTAATTTGAAACTCTCACCCCTCTTGACCTCAGCATCATTGATGTATATGGATCACCCCTGTCATTAATCTAGATTTCTCTTTGTTTTAAACTGTACGAAGCCCAGTATTTTTTCTATAATTTTGTTAATACCTCTCCCCTGGCACTTCATTATGTCAGAGGTGCTAGGTAGAGAGTTCTCATTAAAACAGTTAACTAGTGATCAATGTAAGGAGAGCAAATTGGTGGATTCACATTTTAGATGCAGACTGTTGGGTGAAAAAGGTTTAAGATTTTTATAGAACTGACAAATGAAACATGAGGTAAAGGTAAACAGCATAGTTACAGCAAGAATGATTAGCATTCATACAGCATTTTAAACAAAATTTAACATCACAAAGAAACTCACTGAAGGTTTATTAAGTATTGTTGGATAGCGGCCAAGAAACTGTTTAAAGAGTTACTTTTTTAACAAGTGTTTGAAAGGCAAAGAGAAATAAAGGTGTGGAGAGATTTAGGAAAGGATCTCCATTGCTCAGAGCCCAGTTAGCTGAAGGCATATCTGTCAATGATGGAGTGATTAATTTTATAAGAATCCTTCTGAAGTGTGGAAATCCTGAAATGTTGCTCAGCTCGTTGTAGGTAGTTTCTTCATCTGTTCCAACAATGGACTCCTCAAAAGAGTCCAGCAACAGACCAAGCATCTAGAGTTTTTCTCCAGCTCTTATCCTGGGAAAGGAAGATCATAGAAACAGTGAACTCAGTCTCTTGAAACTGTGTCATGGCTGTGAGGCAGAAGGGAAGAAGGCTGGTTACGTTTAAAAAATAAATTAACTTAAGTCAATTTAATTATTCTTGGATACCTTCTAGTGTTACAGATTGTTCTTACAATATTTTTACAGTTTTAAAACCTCCAGTGATAGATTTGATTTTTTTTTTGTCGAGCATTTGAGAATGTCAGAGACATTCAGATTAAAACACCGGATTGACAGCTGGTAAGCTAGTGAGTGTAGCTTAACCAGCTGGTGCTTGCTGTTTACAATTGTAGAGGCTGTGGAGTGCAGGGCTAGCACTGCTAGCTTACTTCCAAATGCTCACACTGGGGGAACTTATTTAAGTTCCTGGGCACTAACACCTCCGAGGATCTATCCTGGGCCAACACAGTAATGCATGCCAGTGGCTCTACAGCATTAGAAGTTTGAAGAGTTTTGACCCGTCACCAAAACTCTTGCAAATTTCCATCGAGCATTCTGACTAGCTTGCATCATTGCCTAGTATGGAGGCTTCAATGCAAAAGATAACACGAGGCTGCAGAGAGTTGTAGGCTCGGCCAGCACGATCACAGGCACAATCCTTTCCACCATCGAGGGCATCTTCAGGAGGTGGTTCCTCAAGAAGGTAACATCCAACATTAAGGAGCCTCAACATCTGAGACATGCCTTCTTCTTATTACATCAGTCGGGGAGGAAGTACAAGAGTCTGAAGACCCATACTCAACAATTTAGAAACTGCTTCTTACCTCTTCCATCATATTTCTGAACCCTCCATGAACCCATGAGTACTATTTCATTATTTCTTTCCTTATGCTATTTATTTATATGTTTTATTTTGCAATTTATGGATCTTTATACTCTTGCATTGTACTGCTGTCAGAAATGAGCAAATTTCACATCATTTGTCAGTGATTAAAACATTTTATCCTAGGCAAGGGCAACATGCACAAAATGCTGAAGGAAGTCAGCAAGTGAGGCAGCATTTACGGAGAGAAATAAACAACCAATGAGACCCTTCATCAAGACTGGAGTCTTGGCTCAAAGCATCAACTGTTCTGGTGCTACCTGACTTACTGAGTTTCTCCAGCATTTTGAGTGTGTTGCTCAAGATTTCCAGCATCTGCAGGATCTTTTTGTGTTTATGATTCTAGGCAAAATCTGGGCTGCTAAGAGGTAATCAATGAGCCGAGGTAGGAGTGCCTTGAAAGGATCTCTGGGTCAGGAACAAAGAAATGAGAGATGATTTAATAGCCCAAACATAGAATACTTGTTTCATGAAGTGGAGAGATAACGAAGTATTGAAAGCTGAAAAAATGCTATTCTAAACTTACTTTGGACAGTTGGAAAGAAACATTTTAATGTGCAAAATGAACCAGCATTGACAGATCATGGAGAACAAGTTCAATATCTAAAGATAAAAGGGATTTAGAACAAAGGGGCTTACGACTACAGATCCACAATTCCTTGAAAGTGGCATCACAGGTAGATAGGGTCAAAAAGAAAAGCTTTTAGCACATTGATCTTCACAAATCAAGAAGACAAGAGCTGGGATGTTCTTATGAAGTTGTATAAGACATTGGTGAAGCCATTTTTAGAGTAATGTGTGCAGTTCTGGTCACCACTACGGGAAAGATATCAATAAACTTGAAAGTCTGCAGAGAAAATTTAGAAGGATGTTGCCAGGATGTGAGTTTTAGGGAAGGGTTGAATAGCTTAGGACTTTATTTCCTGGAAATGCAGGAAAATGAGGGGAGATCTTATAGAGGCATACAAAATTATGAGGGATATAGATAGGGTAAATACATGCAAGCTTTTCCCCTTCATATTGGGTGAAACTAGACCGAGAGTTCATAGACATGAGAAATTCTTCAGATGCTGGAAATCCAAAGCAATACACACAAAATGCTGGAGGAACTCAGCAGGTCAGGCAGCATTGATGGAAATGAACAAACAGTCGCCATTTTGGGCCGAGACCCTTCTTCTGACTGGCTGAGTTCCTCTAGTATTGTGTGCGTGTGTGTTGCTAGAGTTCATAGGTTTCGGTTGAAAGGTGAAATATTGGAGTGGAATCTGAGGGGATACTCTTCCACTCGGAAGGATGGTGCTAGTGTGGAAGAGGTGGATGACTTAACACTTAAGAGAAGTTTGAACAGGTACATGGATGGGAGGGTTTCGAAGTGATATGGTCTTGGTGCAGATAGACAGGAGTAAGCAGAAATTCAGGTAGTTACGGACTAGGTAGGCAAAGGGCCTGTTGCTGTGCTGTAACATTACCTCACGACTTCTTTCCTTACACTATTAATATAGTTTTCTAATTTCTGGGCCTGTTTCTATAATTATAATTCTGTCAAAAACCAGCTGAATCCTGAGAGAGATATAGAAAAGCAGCATCCATCATCAAAGATCCTCACCACCCAGGCCATTCTGTTTTTTTTAACTGCTGCCATCAGGCAGAAAGTACAAGTGCCTCAGGACTCACACCACAAGTTACTACCTCTCAGCCATCAGGCTGTTGAACAAAAGAGGATAACTGCACTCATCTACTGAGATGTCCCCACAAACAAGGATCTCACTTTAAGGATGCTTTATCTTGTTATTTACTTCTTAACTTGATACAATTGCTTGTTTATTATCATTATTTTAAAAATTTTATTTATTATTATAATTATCTTTTTTTTCTCTGCTAGGTTATGTATTGTACTGAACTGCCGCTGCTAAGTTAACAAATTTCACGCCACATGCTGGTGATAATAAACCTGATTCTGATTCTGATTTTGATTCATGCTCTCATTATTTATTGCTGTTTATTAATATTTCCATTTGCATGGTTTGTTGCCTTCTATTCTCTTTGCTTTCATTGATCCAGTTTACAGTTACTGTTCTTTAGATCTGCTGAGTATGGCCACAGGAAAAGAACCTCAGGGTTGTGTGTAGTGACTCTGATAATAAATTTTCCTTATATAATTGCACCATCTGCAGAATATATATATGTTCAGGGACTGTATTCAGGGATTCATCTTCAAACCTGGATGAGTATGCTGCAGTTGTTACTGACTTCATTAAAACCTGTGTGGATGAGTGTGTGCCTGTAAAGGCTTACTGTGCATTCCCAAACCAAAAGCAGAACATTAGATCTGTGGCATTCAGGTCTGGTGACCCAGGTCTGTACTGGAAAACCAGCTATCATTTGCGGAGGGCTATTTCAAGGGCGAAGAGACAATTTCGAATGAGGTTGGAGGTGACATTGGATATACGACAACTCTGGCAGGGTCTGCAAGACATTACTTCCTACAAAGCGAAACCAATAGCATGAATGGCAGCGATGCTTCACTACCAGATGAACATAATGCCTTCTATACCCACTTTGAAAGGGAGAACATAATTACATCTGTGAAAATCCCTTTGCACCCAGTGACCCTGTGATCTTTGTCTCAGAGGCCAATGTCAGACTGTCTTTAAAGAAGGTAAACCCTCGCAAGGCATAAGGCCCCAATGGAGTACCTGGTAGGGCTCTGAAAATTTGTACCAACCAACAGGAAGGAGTATTCAAGGACATTTTCACCCTCTCTCTGCTGCAGGCAGAAGTTCCCACTTGCTTCAAAAAGGCAACAATTATACCAATGGCTAAGAAGAATAATGTGAGCTGACTTAATAATTGTCACCTGGTAGCACTCACATCTACAATAATGAAATGCTTTGAGAGGTTGGTCATGACGAGACTGAACTCCTGCCTCATCAATGACCTGGCCCCACCGCAATTTGCCTATTGCCACAATAGGTCAATTGCAGATGCAATATCAATGGCTCTTCTCACAGCCTTAGACCAACTGGACAATACAAACACCTATGTCAGTTTGCTGTTCATCGACTATAGCTCAGCATTTAACACCATCATTTCCACAATCCTGATTGAGAAGTTTCAGAACTTGGGCCTCTGTACCTCGCTCTGCAATTGGATCTTTGACTTCCTAACCAGAAGACCACAATTTGTGCAGATTGTTGATAACATCTCCTCCTTGCTGATGATCAACACTGGAGCACCTCAGGGATGTGTGCTCTGCCTACTGCTCTATTCTCTATATACACATGACTGTGTGGCTAGGCACAGCTCAAATGCCATCTATAAATTTGCTGATGACACAACCATTGTTGGTAGAACCTTAGATGGAGATGAGAGGGTGTACAGGAGCGAGATATGCCAACTGGTGGAGAGGTGTCGTAGAAACAACCTGGCACTCAACATCAGTAAGATGAAAGAGCTGTTTGTGGACTTCAGGAAGGGTAAGACAAAGGAACACATACTAATCCTCATAGAGGGATGGGAAGTGGAGAGAGTGAGCAGTTTCAAGTTCCCGGGTGTCAAGATCTCTGAGGATCTAACCTGGCCCCAACATATCAATGCAGTTATAAAGAAGGCAAGACAGCAGCTATATTTCATCAGGAATTTGAAGAGATTTGGTATGTCAACAAATACACTCAAAAATTTCTATTGAGGTACCGTGGAGAGCATTCTGACAGGCTGCATCACTGTCTGGTATGAGGGAGAGGGGGGCTACTGCACAGGACTGAAAGAAGCTGCAGAGGGCTGTAAATTTAGTCAGCTCCATCTTGGGTACTAGCCTACAAAGTATCCAGGACATCGTCAAGGAGCGATGTCTCAGAAAGGCAGCATCCATTATTAAAGACCTCCAGCACCCAGGGCATGCCCTTTTCTCACTGTTACCATCAGGTAGGAGGTACAGAAGCCTGAAGGCACAAACTCAGGGATTCAGGAACAGCTTCTTCCGCTCTGTCATCTGATTCCTAAATGGCGACTACCTCACTTTTTTTTAATATATATTATGTCTGGGTTTTTTGCACAATTTTAAATCAAGGCAATATATGTATACAGTAATTTATTTATTTATTATTATTTTATTTTACTATTTTTTTCTTCTTCGTCTATATTATCTATTGCATTGAACTACAGCTACTAAATTACCGAAGTTCACAACACATGCCAGTGATAATAAACCTGATTCTGATATACGAGGGGTGATTGATAAGTTCGTGGTCTAACTTAGAAGGAGTCAATTTTAGAAAACCTAGCACATTTATTTTTCAACATAGTCCCCCTCCTACATTTACACACTTAGTCCAGCAGGCGTGGAGCATACGGATCTTGGATCTCCAGGAAGTGTCCACAGCATGGGTGATTGACAAGTTCGTGGCCTAAGGTAGAAGGAGATGAGTTATACAGCTCTTGTTATATGCAGATGCAGGTCAACTCTTTGAGTGATTATGCAGAAAGTTTGAAGTTAATCTCATCTTCTTCCTTAGGCCATGAACTTATCAATCACCCCGATGAGTTATTAACTCCAAACTTTCTGCATAAAGAGTTAAACTGCATGTGCATATACCCCCAGGCCATGAATTTATCAATCAGCCCTGCTGTGGGCACTGTCTGGAGGTGCAAGACCCATATGCTCCACGCCTGCTGGACCATGTGTGTAAATGTAGGAGGGGACTATGTTGAAAAATAAATGTGCTAGGTTTTCTAAAACTGACTCCTTCTACCTTAGCCCACAAACTTATCAATCACTCCTTGTATTCACAAGAAGCGTGGTATTAAATTAAACTTGATTCAAAGCCAATCACGACCATTTTTACTTGACCAAGTCCTAAGTACCTATATTCTTTTTCTGGTAGCTGGCCAATCCTGGAAGTATTTACTTAAAAATAGAAAAAAAAATAACTTGATATGCTGCATCTACGTGCATAACCCTGGAACGGCGGACATGTGGTATTAATAAACAAATCATTAGAGCAGGATAATGGCTTGACCGGGCTATCACAGCTGACCTGACCCAAATGCTTTAGCAGAACATTCACCTATCCTGACTTGTGTCACTGTGTCCTCATCAGTCTCAGGTCAGAATCCTCTACCATACACACTATTAGCATGTACAAACTAAAAGGGGAAGATGGATTTAAATGTTCCATGCTGACATAACACATACATTGCTAACATAACATTGAGCAATGTCAAATTTCACAGGGCAAGTGCAACCTCCAGTACTTTTAGTGACTATGTTGGTGCTTTCACATGGAACTGTTAAGGGTATTTTGATGTACATGTTAATTAATTTTAAACAATTTCTCTTAAGCGACATTCTTACAGATATTCAATACTGAAGAAAAACTCATCTTCTATTTACACCATGACACTTATTAATTCTGATTCTTTTACTTCAAGTGTTTTCGTATACATCTTCCACTCTATTACTGCTGCTTTTACATCCCAGTCCAATAATATAATTGTAAAGAGCATGTAGTTAGTTACTTTATTGCACAATTACATTGGACACACTTTGGTTCATGCTTTGCCCCAGTGACAAATAATGGGCTCTTTCTCCTTCATGGCCACATTGTGAAAGAGACGTGGACAAGCCAGACAATGGGCAATTTGCAATGGTTGTTAGTCTACAATAATACAAACATTGACTCAGTCTGAAGCCAACAGACCCATGCAGTGCATACATTATCAATAGCCTTTCCAAATCACTTGCTTCAGGTTGTATATTTGAAAGCAATAAAAGTCTTTGTGCTGTGGTTCACAACGTGTAGGCCTTTGGTTAAAGCTCCAAATCTCCAGAGAGTCGTCACTTCAAGTGTAATTCTCAAATAACTGAAAACTTGTAGCATCATTATTTCACCCCTGAATTCAGTGCAGCATGACTGTGCCAAGTTTGTGTTAACAGAAAACTAGCAAATTAAGAATGCTTTCCTTGCTTTTAAGTAAAGGCAGAGCATACAGAAATGTAACATTTTAAATTGTAAATGTAATATTTTTAATGTTCTATCATGAGGAGTCTAGGACCAGAAGGCACAGATTCAGAATGGAAGGATGTCCCTTTAGAAGAGCGATGAGGAGGAATTTCATTAGGCAGACTGTGGTGAATGTGTGGAATTCCTTGCCACAGATGGCTGTGTAGGTTAAGTCACTGGGTAAGCGGAGGTTGATATGTTCTTAATTTATGAACATTAAATGTTCCAGGGAGAAAGAGGGAGGATGGGGTTGAGGGGGGATAATAAATTAGTCATGATAGAATGATTGAGCAGTCTTAATGGGCTGAATGGCCAAATTCTCCTCCTAGGTCTTCTGGTGTTATTTTAAAATTTAGTAGGATCTAAGAATAATCTATAAAGGACCAATTGCTTTCAGTTTGATGTGAGAGAGATTGACATTGGAGAACTATTTCCATGTTGTTAAGAAGTCATATTTATGATAGAAGATACTTCAACTGCTCAGATTAAAGGACTTACATTTTGTACTGCATTCTTATGATCGCTGGTCACCCAGAGGTATTTTACAGTCAATGAAGTACTTTTGAAGTGGAACCACTGCGGTAATGTGGAAAATACAGTTGCTTATTTACAGTCAATATAACCCAGCAATCTGCAATGTGTCAGTAAGAAGCTAAAGTACTTTTAGGTGCAGGATAACTACTGGTTATTTGACCATGGAAAACCTCTATGCTCTTCTTCAAAATTTGATATGCAATTTCTTTTTATAGCCAATCTGTTCAGAAAGAGATTACTTCAGAAGGCACAGCAAACCCCCAAACTGTACCGAAGTGTCAATTGAAGTTTTTCTCAAGTTTCGGAGCTGGGACTCAAAGCCCTCAATCTGTTGATACAATCTGAGGTAACTGTATTTCATTAGCAGCAAGCAAGGCATTCCCGAGAGGATGCAACACACTTTCTGATTTCTATTTTACACCATTGACCAAACTTTGAAGTGGTTGAGGAAGGTACAATATCATCATCGACACGTGCCATGTCATATGACATGGGTGATCATTGTCTTCTGTCTTTAATCTGCTTATATGGAAAACCCCTTCCCACTTTTATTCTTACGCTTTTCTCTATGTGTGACCGTGATTGTAATTTTTTTCTACAGAAGTGGTTTGCTATTGCCTTCTTCTGGGCAAAGTCTTTCCTAGACAGGTGACCTCAGTCATTAATACTCTTCGAAGATTGTTTGCTTGGTGTCAATGGTTGCATAACCAGAACTTTGTGTTATGAACCAGCTCTCACACCTGTTCCCATGGCTTCACGTGACCCTGATCGGGTTGGGGAGGGAGCTATATAGGTGCTACACCTTACCCAAGGGTGACCTGTAGGCTAGCGGAGGGAAGGAGTGCCTTACACCTCATTTGGTAGAAACTATCTCCACCCCACTACCCATAAGTACATTAAAACCTTGACAAGTATATGGAGTTGGAGTAGGAGGCCAACTTCATCATCAAGACAGCACTTCATTGGACGTCTGTAGGACGGAGGAAAAGTGGGAGGCCAGACAACTTGGCGCTGTGCCACAGAAGGAGAAATGAGGATCCCAAGCCACACCTGGAGCACAGTAAAGAAGATGGCCAAGGACAGACAGAGATGGACATTGCTGCCCTATAACACTAGTGACCTAACTGGCACAAGTTGACAGTGATATGAGTGAGAAAGTAGGTAAGGTTTAGAGGAATATGGATCAAATGCAGACACTTGGGACTAGTTTAGATGGGCTACTTGCCCTGCATTGATGAGTTGGATCAAACGGCCTGTTTCCATACTGCGTTACTCTGTGACTCAAAAGGTCTTTTAATTACATGCCTTTCTGTTTTATATTGCTAACTAATGTACCAAAAAGCAGGAGTAAATTACCCAGTGAGATGCTGAGTCATTCAGATCTACAGGATCTCGGGTTTAAAGCATACTTCTGCGCCAAAGTAAAAGACACAAAAAAAGAAAATTTTAACATCATACTACATACTCAAGACACCACAAAGTCCTGCATTCCAGCTTGATGCAAGGTGACCAAATACAGGTCCTGGAGCTAAGAAGTAGAACGAGTGATCAAATAGTCTCACAGAAGCGGAAACCCTCATTCAATTCTGACCACAAGTTCTGTCCGTGCCGAGTTTGCATGTTCTTCCTGTAATGAAGCGGATTTCCTCAAACTGCTCCAGTTTCTTCCCACATCCTAAAGATGTACAGATAGTTCGTGTAATTAGCCACTATAAACTGCCCCTAATGTGCAAGTGAATGATAAAATCTGGGGGCAATTGACGAGAATATGGGCAGAACAATAAAAATTGGATTAATGTAGGAATACCACAGTGGTTAGTTGCTGTTCAGCACAGATTTTGTGGGCCAAGTGGCCTGCTTCCATGCTCCACAACTTTATGGCTGTACTTCTGAAGATAGTAACTTAGAGCAGGTCATTTTAAAAACTCAATGATTTCCTCTTAATTTTATCACATGATTTTTATGTCTTCAACTGAAAACTAGTTTAATATCTCTCTGGAAGGTGACAAATCCAGCAGTATGTTCCACAGTGAAATAACCAAGTAGATTGTGTTCAATCCTAACTTAACCCTTGGTTCCTGCAAACTTCGTGCTCGAAGGCAAAAGTAACTGATTAGGTCAGACTGGAAACTCCTATCTCTGAGATGGGGCACAACAATCCTCCGACGTTCTACGCAGGAGCCTTAATCGATTAGTTGAATTATGTTAACAGCAATTTCAGGTGTGAACTTGACGCCTCCTTGTGATTTATTTACTTTACAGTCACAATCCAGACTCCGAGCAAGACTCTCGGATTTTGTGGAAGCAAAACGCGACAAACTGCAAACAGGTGTGTGCCGAGGATAAAACACGCCTATAAAATTTCTGCTGCCCAATTCATATAGTGACAAACATGATCCCTTCCACAGGCTGAAATGGGTAAAGGTTGGACAGGCACTCTATGGTATCTGTTCGGAGCTGATCTTTGCAATAAACGGAGAATCATTTTACATGAACTATTTCTTACAGAGGATAGTGTCTCCGAAGAACACCGAAGAAAACATACCTGTAAGTTGAGTGACAGATTATATATTTGGGGGAAGGGATTTGAGTTCTGGATTTGAGGGTTCATTTTCAGTTTTCCCCATGGAGCTTCTGTGGGTTTGATTGTGGAATGAACTGGCTGCCCCACTGGAGCATTTCCACTGGTTAAATATTAGCACAGGTCTATAGATGTTGGATGATTTTCTACATCAGAATCAGGTTAAATATCACTGGCATATGTTGTGAAACTTGTTATGCGGTAGCAGTACATTGCAAATCATTTTACATGAACTATAGTAACGAAATCTATAAATGACACTAAATATATAAGAACATTCTAAATTGAAATTAGATGAGTACTGCAAAAAGAGAAAAAAAAATGCAGTGAGGTAGTGTCATGGGTTCAATGTCCATTCAGAAATCTTTTGGCAAGAGGGGAAGAAGCTATACCTGAATCATTGAATGTTTGCCTTCAGGCTCCTGTATCTCCTCCTTTGCATCTTCAGCTTGGAGGCAATCTAGATTAGCCTTGCAGATAGATTACCCCCAAAATGCTTTCTTGTAGTCAATTGTATCTATACTTCCTACTTGGATCATTGGCAGCCGCTATGTTTATATTTCTAACATTGCTTTCAAGATTTCGATAGGTTGGATAATGGGAAATGCTCTCAATTTACCATGTGAGTGTAAAACTAATTCAAATGAGAATGAAGTCCTGATTCATTCTATAAAAAGCAAATGACTCAATGTGGCAGCTATTACACTTGGCTGCTTAAATGAATGTCAGACCACCTAGTTTTGAAGACTGGAACACCAACGGGTATGACGCAGGGAAAAAGGTACTGTAGTCTTGATTTGCACCTTCAAAAAAGAATATAGGAGTATTATTTATTGTTTGCAAGCCTATTAACCTGGCACAACTGGCAGATTCCAAACAAGTAAAATGGTGCCTGCCAAATATCAGATAATTGCTAAGGAAACTTACCCCGTCTGCTCAGGAGAAGAACTTATCCTTACTCTCTCTCCCCTAAATAAAAAGGCAATTTAGCATCAATCCTACAGCATAGGTATTTTTATAACGAAACATTTGAGATAATCTGAACAAAGCTTCCGAATTATATGATAGATTGCAAACTTTCGAAAACTACAAGACATTTATCGCCCAGACAACTCGATTTCTTTTGTCCAGTGGAGCAACTAAGATCTACTTGAGATGGAACAAGTCATTTCTCTGAGCATTTGCCTCTGAATGGCCCCTGACCCAGACATCTCAGCTAGAGCACTATTAAATAAAGATCCAGTCCAGGCCAACCAAGAATATTGTTATGGCTTTAACTTCCTCTTGAGCTGGGAGTAGTTCTTTAATGTCCATAAATTGTCCCAAGTAGTGCATTTACATAAAATGTAGAACAGTGTGGGACAGAATGCGTTCCTCAGTCCATGAGGTTGTGCCAATCTTTTAACCTATTTCAATGATCAACCTAATCCTTCCATTTTACACAGTCCATAATCCTCCATTTTCTTTCCTTTATGTGCCTATGTAAGAGTCTCATAAATGCCCCGATTGTATCAGCCTCAACCACTAAACCTAGCAAGGCGTTTCGAGCACTTACACTCTCTGTGTAAGAAAACCCTACCTCTAACATCTTCCCTAAATTTTCCTCTACTCACCTTAAAAAGATGTCCTGTGGTACCTGTGTTGGCTGTCCACTTCTTCTAAGTCTCTTATAATCTTATATGCTTATTCATTCATTTACTTCTCATTCATTCACAGGCTAAGCAACACTTCTTCCAGATTCTGCTGTTGCTTGCCCCACACTCCTGCAACACAGTTCACTGAAAGATACCAGATACAGACAGCTGTTTGTTATATGTGAATTTGATGGATGATCCAAACACACGACGTGTTAGCACTTTGCAAATAAAACCGTGGAAAGCCCTCGCATATGCTGACAGTCGCTAACCTCCAAGATGGTTCCTCCAACACTATTTGCTGATTTGTGTCACTCAGATACAATTCAGCTGTTCTCCGGACAAAATTAAGAAGTCTTCTATTCTAGGAATGGGATAATGATCAAGGAATAAAACTCAATTAACAGTCAGCTAATAGTCTTCACTAATTCAATTGCGGTTTAACATTAGTACAGTGCTTGCTTGCTATTCATACAACTAAGCAAGTTCTTTTTTATTCCATGGAGTCTGTCAATTTCTTCCTCAAGTTCCTGGGAATTTCTTCCTGGAAACTGGAGGGATAGGGGATGCAGTGCGAGGACTGTGGAGGTGATAGGCAGATGGAGTGGATAGAGGAGGGGGAAGCTACAGGCTAAAGGAGGGCTGGGCTAGTTGTAGGAGACAATGGGTAGATTAGGAGTAAGAAGAGAGTCAGGAGGGGAGCAGTTCACCTTAAACTGGAGAATTCAATCTCATGCTGTTGGGTTGCAGCCGAGCTGGATGGAATACGTGGTGTTGTTTCCCTAGTTTACATTTAGATTCACCCTGGCAGTAGAGGCAGCCAAGAACAGACAAGAGGTGTGGCAATTTCTCTTCTGTCTCTCAGGTGAGATGAAGGGCTTCAGCATGAAATATGGGCTGTCCATTCGCCTCCACCGATTTTGCCTGACCTGATGAGTTTTTCTGGCTTCCCTTTTCTTGCATCAGATTGTACCTCTGATGTCTTCAGCTGCATATGCAGCCTTGCTCATCAGTATAATACCACACCCAGTGTCAAGCTCAAATGCCATTTACCTTCATGATAATAGTCAAAAGTTCCACTGTTCTGATGTCAGCCAGCTTTAATATAGAAGAAGGTTCATAATGTTCACAGTTTTCACTTACTTCCTCTATAGAGTCATAGAAAGGTACAGCACAGAAACAGGCCCTTTGGCCCATCTTGTCTGTGCCAAACCATTTAAACTGCTACTCCCATTAACCTGCACTGGGGCCATAGCCCTCCGTACCCCTACCATCCATGTACCTATCCTAACTTCCCAATGGTGAAGAGAAAGGTGAAAATTTAGAAATGTTCAATGCTTTCCTTTTGTTTGCTCAGCTTTATTATTATTCTCTCCTATAACCCCTGTAGATGAGGCCTTTTAAAACACATTCAGAGAGGGTGAAATGCTCCTCAGCATCATCCTCCCCGAACACACACACGCACGCACGCACACACAGAGTACCTTGCTTACCTTTTAAAGAATATGTTTGGTTTGCTGCAGAGCAACTTATCCTGCATGCACACTTACCTGGAACCATTGGTCTCACCTGCAAGTCTTGCCTGTTTTTGCTTGGCAATACGACCGCACGGACAAATTTCAGAGCATCCTCAAAGATCAGATTAATTTCTGAGGACGACTGTCTCTGTGTCCTGTCATCACTGATTCTGTGTACTAACCTATCCCTTTGCAACTGTAAAACACTGTGTTATCCTATTCTGAAGGCTTCTTCAGCTCCACCACATACTCATCCACTATTTCTTTAGGTTTACATAAAACTGTGAATTAAAACTTTACACCATCACAAATGAAATGATTCTACACCATATCCACCAATTCCTGAGACATTTTACTATTCATTTTTCTTCAGGGTCAGCTGTTAGGCTATATTCTGGAGGACCCACACGTTAGATTAGATCTTTGGGGTGGTGTGGTAGTGTAGTGCTTCACAAAACAGGCGAGCAGATTTCAATTCTCGCTGCTGCCTGTAAGGAGTTTGTATGTTCTCCCCGTGGCCACGTGAGTTTTCCCTGGGTGCTCTGGTTTCTTCCCAAAGTCTGAAAACATAACGGCTGGTATGCTAATTAGTTATTTTAAATTACCCTTTGATTAGGCTCAGATTAAATAGGGGGATTGTTGGCCAGCACAGCTCGAGGGGCCAGAAGGGTCTATTCCGCACTGTATCTCCATCAAAAATGAATCTTACTTATTTCATCATCAACATCACTTACAACAAAGAACTGCGACAGTATTTTGTAATATTCTTCTTATGGCTGAGTTTGAGAGTCAAAATAATCGAGCCCATTGTTATGAGCAGTTTTGTTATTTTTCTATACCTTTCAGTTCAACAAATTATTTCCCTTCTCTACCTGCCCCCTCCTGTCTTTTTTTGAAAAGTGGCTTTGTTATGAAATCTGATGCGTATACTTATTTCAGTTTGGAAACAATTTTCTCAATATGAATAGATGTTACATCTTAAAAAAAAGGAAGAGCTTGAGTTTCATACATTGGCCAGTCTTATTTACTTACAAGTCTACTGAGCTACCATGTATCTGCCATCCCAAACCCTGTTAAAAAGCAAAATGATGTCTGCCAATGGTCAGACAGTAATTACACAATGCATAATGACTCCTACTGGACTGGAAGAGAACAATCTATTAGATATCACTACAACATGTTAAGTTATAAGCTTCACAACAAATGTTCATTGTTATAATTTTCCAAAAGCAGAACTATAGAGTCCTGCAATTGAAAGAGACCTGAGAATGGGAGTTGAATAATATTTGTTATATGTATTACAGTAAAAATAGGTTTTGCTGAAATTACAGATGAAAGAAAAATAAGCAAGGATGAAAACTGCATATATAAAATGGAAGAGAAGTTGGTAATGGATGAAGAGATTTTCTCTTTCATATTTTGGATAATTGCTTCTTCGCTCTGAGGGATACATGAGCAAAATAGAAAGAGTCAAAATAGTCCAACTTACTGTGATATAATAACAACAGAATTTCAGACTGGAGAGAGCTTCCAGTTTTTTGTTGAGTGTAAAAGAAGTGTTGTGAATTGTCCTCTAGTTATAGACATGCTAGATATTCATCAGTTCATTTATTGTCATCAGCCGAGCATGCATAAGTTCAATGAGAAACTTACTAGCAGCAGCATTACAGGCACATATTATTAGAGACGCAGCATTCAGAATAAAATGCTGGCCGATGGTGTAGTAGCATCTGCACTGGACTTTGAGGCAAGCGATCCCGGGTTCGAATCTGTGCTGGGTTAAGCTTTGAGCTAGCAACTCAGCCTTATTAAAAAAATGCAGACAAATGCTCAAGAAACGGCAAGGAAGTGCCGCCCCATGCACCACAAGGTGTGAACATCATTCAAAAGAAAAACGTAAGTTATACATAAATTACATAAAAGGCACATAATTAGGACAAAATAAAGTTCAGTGAAGTGCAAGTGATCGTAGTGTTGCTACACTGAGGTGCAATTTGGGATGTGCACGTTAGTTCACAAGCCAAATCTTTGAGAGGGAGGAGTTATTTTTGAACCCGGTAGGGTGGAATTTAAGGCGTCAATATCTTCTGTTCATCAGTGGCTGTGAGAAGATGGCATAGCTCAGATGGTAGGGGTCTTTAATGTATATTCTTTCAATAGTGGAGAGGGATGTACCGGTGATGTATTGGGCTGAGTTCACTGCTCTCTGCAGCTTCTTATAAATCTGTGCTTTTGAATTGCCATTCAAATTATGGTGAAACCAATGAGGACACTTTTAACAATATATCTGTGGAAGTTTGTTGGAGTTCTTGGTGACATGCTGAACCTTCTTAAGCACATCGAAGTGTAGAGGTAATGGTACACCTTGCTTGTCTATTTCACAAAGAAAACATAAATGCATAATTCATTACATCTGACAGCAGACCCAAAATGATACAATTTAGGTGGTTTTTACGTTCTTCTTTACATATATTTAAACCTAATTTATTTATTTAATTTCTTGCCAAATACAGTGGATTCTGTTTAATTGGGCCATTGGTTACCGTAATCAGATATCTGTTTATTTGGGACAAATCTTAAAAAATGGAAACTAATTGAGAAAATGGTTGGGATTCCCTTAATTTATTTGGGACATTGTGCTGTTTAATGGGAGCAGGAGACTGTTGCCAAACGATTTTTAACTAATGTCTGTTGTGTGCACTTGTGTGGACATTAGACACTACACCATACTTAGAGCAAAGTTTTTAAATAGTGTCAGTTGCATGTATTTGTGTTCAAGAAGTCCTGATTTTTGTCACTGATAGTTGGCAAGAAATAAGCAGTAAGACAATTCAGAACTGTTCTGTTCATTACAGTTTCAAACATTCAAGCTTTGAGATGCCAGAAGTGGCTGTGAGTGAAAATGAAATGATTTCATTGCTTCAACAGTTTTGGAACTACGAAGGATTTGAAGGAATTGACAATCATCTTGAATGTTACAATGAAAATGAAGATCTGGAGGATGCAATCAGAAAATTATATGAAGGTAATCCTACACTGAGTATCTGCGCTGATTTTCTTCATTTACAGTTAATCAAAAGAACACAGCCGTGTAATTCTATCGTCAATAACTATTAGGAACTAGTACAGTGTATAGCACTGTAGTGGTACTGATAGCTTTCTAATTTGTTTTGTATTTCATTTAAATACATAATTTGTTACTTTGTTAAATGGTTCTTACTTACTGCCTGTTACGCCACTGGTGTTTAAGGCAGCAATGAAGGTCCTCCATCTCTGGCAGTGATCAGGGCTTTCTTCATCATGTTAATAGCTTCTCGGTTTTCACCACCATCAATCATGCAAATCCAGGGTGGAGACTCTGGAATGCCATCGCACTCAGATGTAGAACGATGCTTCATTGGTGTTTCCATAACAGTTTTGTTTTACCAGTCAGGGTTGTTAGGCCTGAGTTGAACCCCTGAAGCTGAGGACCAGTGGACCACTCTTAGTCTGCCCTCTACCCTTTGACCTGTTTGGCATGAGTGATCCTATTAAGAGCCAAAGCATAAAGCTCTGACTCCAGCCAACGTAGCTCTCTGGGTCACTGAGGCACACAAGCCTCCAAACCTTGACAAGGTTGTGGTCCTCTTGGAGGAGTTAAACAGTAGTTTGCCTTTTTTAATATACCTTTTTAACTATTTCCTTGAAACTTTGTCTAATTGAGGCAGCTATTTAAATGGGCCAAAATGTACTGGTCCTGAAGTGTCCCCATGAACCGGAATCCACTGTATTTTTCTTCCTGTCTTGTATAAAATGAGGAGACAGGGACTGACACTGGAACTCCAAGCATTAAATTGTATAGAGAATAGAAACTAAACATCATTGCCTTGTATTTAGAAGGCTTTTGGTGGATAGTGCAAAATCATTTCTGCCAGTTGACAAGTCTGGAACTTGGATGTAAACAATAGACATAAGCTTTTTAGGATTGCGATTAGGATAGAAAAGCAAAAAGTGGTAGATTTCCCCCCCACCACCAAAATAAAAGATAAATGAATCCAATCAATTATCATTTTAAGTCTCTGACTGTCATATTTTTGATAGCCAAATTATCAACATGTAGAGGAAAAGTGGGTGTGCATAGTTAGGTCACAGATCAACCATGTTCCCAATGAATGACAAACAAGCCCCAGGGTTTAAATGACCTAATTCTATTCTTAAGAGGAACAATAGATTGCATGCTGTCCATTGAATGACTTAGGAAAGCCTTTTATTTCACATCCCTTTAAAACTTAAAGATTTTTGAGGAAGCACGATATAGCAGATTGCCAAAATATAATAACAAGGGGTCTCCAGTCAATCCTTGAGGCTTGTTACAAATTACCAAGTCAATGTGGAAATAAAGGCCAGTCCTGGGTCACATAGAAATATCATGCACCCATAGAAATGGGTCAAAATGCCAGGTCTCAGAAACAAAACAAAAACACAGAATACAACAGTTCATCATACTGAATGGGATAGGATATGTAAACAGCGTGTGAACTCAAAGCCTCGGGATAATGGGACAGAGTGTGTATTGTTAAAAAGGAAATTCAGACTGTTGTCAGCAGCAGTTCTTCCTGGAATACTGGACAAATATCTAGTTTTTGCTCAATGGACAGAAGCCAAAATTCTTGAGTCGTTCAAGAATTAATAGATGTTGTAATCAGAGGACCACAGGATCGGGTAAGTGGACTCTGAGGTTTCAGCTGCAATAAGTTATTTTATTAACTTCTGCAAGACATCTAGTTAAATCTTCTACTCCATCATCTTTTATTCCCAGAAGATCAAGCTTAGGTGTCTGCAACAAATGGCGCTTGAACCAAATCCAACCACTAAGCCTTCAATTTATACCTTTCATCGCAGCATAATAGGTCCTTTAGATGCAAGCTTAGGTTCAGTTTGAAATTTTCTGTGTGGAAGACCAGAAAGTAGACAACTTGCTGAAAAATGCCTTGAGGTTTTTAGATCAGTATGACCATTTGCCATTCCCCTAGATCCAGACAATGTATAGAATCACACATCCAAGTTGCAAAATTTCAGAAGAGAACCAGAAACTGAATCACAACTGTTTAATAGCCACGGCATATGTCATAAAATTTGTTGTTTTGCGGCAGTAGTACAGGGCAATACACAGTAAGAACTATAAATTACAATGATAATATATACATAAGTTAAATAGGTAGTGGAAAAGGAGAGCAAAAAGAACATTGAGGTAGTATACATGGGTTCATTGTCCATTCAGAAATCTGATAGTAGAAGGGAAGAAACTATTCCTAAAATGTTGAGTGTGTACCTTCAGGCTTCTGTGCTACCTTAATAGTAAAATGAGAAGAGGACATGTCCTGGGTCATGGGGTATCTAATAATGGTTGCAGCCTTTTTGAGGCATCAATTTTTGAAGATGTCCCTGATGCTGGGGAGGCAGGTGCCCTTGGTCGAGCTGGCTAAGTTTCTGTAACTTTCTGGCACTTTTTCTGATCCGGTGCTGAATCCCTCCATACCAGACAGTGATGTAATCAGTTAGTATGCTCTCCACAGTGTATCTGTAGAAATTTGCTAGTCTTTGTTGAAATATCAAGTCTCCTCAAACTCCTGATGAAATATAGCATCTGTTGTGCCTTCTTTGTAATTGCATAAGTATGTTGGGCCAAAAATAGATCTTCAGAGATGTTGATATCAAGGAAATTGAAATAGCTCATGCTTTCCACAATTGAATTGATTGAACTGAATTGACTTTATTACTTACATCCTTCACATACACGAGGAGTAAAAATCTTTATGCTACGTCTCCGTCTAAATGTGCAATTTATAGTAGTTTATAATAAATATAATATATTGTCAATACAACATAGAAATACAGTTGCGTCAGCATGAATTAAGCAGTCTGATGGCCTGGTGGAAGAAGATGTCCCGGAGACTATTGATCCTGGCTTTTATACTACGGTACCGCTTCCCAGATGGTAGCATCTGGAACAGTTTGTGGTTGGGGTGACTTAGGTCCCCAATGATCTTTCAGGCCCTTTTTACACACTTGTCCTTGTAAACATCCTGAATAGTGGGAAGATCACATCTACAGAGGTGCTGGGCTGTCCGCACCACTCTCTGCAGAGTCCTGCGATTGAGGGAAGTACAGTTCCCATACCGGGCAGTGATGCAGCCAGTCAGGATGCTCTCAGTTGTACCTCTGTAGAAAGTTCTTAGAATCTGGGGGCCCATACCAAACTTCTTCAACCGTCTGGGGTGAAAGAGAAACTGTTGTGCCTTTTTCACCACACAGTTGGTATATACGAACCACTTGAGATCCTCAATGATGTGTACGCCAAGAAACTTAAAGCTGTTCACCCTCTCAACCCCAGATCCATTGATGTCAATAGGGGTTAGACTGTCTCCATTCCTCCTGTAATCCACAACCAACTCCTTTGTTTTTGCGATAATGAGGGAGAGGTTGTTTTCTTGACACCACTGTGTCAGGGTGATGACATCTTCTCTGTAGGCTGCCTCATTATTATTTGAGATCAGGCCAATCAATGTTGTGTCATCATCAAATTTAATTAGCAGATTGGAACTGTGGGTGCTGACACAGTCATGGGTATACAGAGAGTAAAGGAGGGGGCTTAGCACACAGCCCTGAGGTGTTCCTGTGTTGAGGCTCACTTCAGAGGGGCAGATGTGAGCGAGCCCACTCTTACCACCTGCCAGTGATCTGACAGGAAGTCCAGGATCCAGCTACACAAGGCAGGGTGAAGGCCGAGGTCTCTGAGCTTATGTCGAGCCTGGAGGGAATTATGGTGTTAAATTTGAACTGTATTCCAAGAACAGCATTCTCACATAAGCATCCCTCTTCTCCAGATGTGTAAAGATGGTATGTAGAGCTGTGACTATTGAATCATCTGTTGATCATTTGTGTTGGTAAGTGAATTGTAATGATCCTGTGTGGGTGGTAGCATGCTGCAGATGTAGTCCTTGACCAGCCTCTCAAAGCATTTGCTTATTATTGAGGTGAGTGCGACAGGACACCAGTCGTTCAGACATGTTACCTTGGTCTTTTTAGGTACCGGAACAATAGTGGATGTTTTGAAGCAGGACAGCACCCTAAATTGGGAGAGAAAGAGAGATTAAAAATGTCTGTAAACACATCTGCCAGTTGTGCTGCACATGTCCTGAGTACTCGCCCTGGAATGCCATTCGATACACTGGCCTTGCGACTGGTGTATGTTCAATGAGGACTGGTGCATGTTCCCTCAACCTCCCCTTCCTGAGGTCCACAACAAATTCTGTGGTCTTACTGACATTGAGTACAAGAATTTCATCACCACTCAACCAGCTGATCTGTCTCACTCCTGTATGACTTCCTGACATCATCTGAAATTCTGCCAACAGTAATTGCATCATCAGCGTATTTATAGATGTCACTTGAGCTGTGCCTAGCCACACAGTCATGGATGTATAGGGAGTGGAACAGTGGGACAAGCACGCATCCTTGAGGTGCACCAGTATTGATTGCCAGAGAGGAGGAGATGTTATTTCTGATCTGCAGTGACTGTGGTCTCCCAATGAGGAAGTCAAGGATCCAGTTGCAAAAAGAGGTATGGAGACCAAGGTTTTGAAGCTTGTTGATTAGTACTGAGGTATTGGACTGATGGTGCTGAATACTGAACTGTAATCAATAAACAATGTATTATCCAGATGGTCTAAAGTCAAGTGGATGGCCAATGAGATTGCATCCACTGTAGACCTATTGTGGTGATGGGCAAATTCCAACTTCATCATAGTAGATGTGAGTGTAGCTGGGTGATAGTCATTGGGGTAGCCACTTTGCTCTTCAAAGTTCAAAGTTCAAGGTAAGTTTACTATCAAACTACATATATATCACCATGTACAACCGTAAAATTTGTTTTCTTGCAGGCATGCACAGTAAATCCAAGAAACACAATATAATCAATGAAAGACTACACCCAACAGGACGGACAAACAATCACTGTGCAAATACAAAGCAATAACTAAATAAACAAACAAATCAATAAATAAACAAGAAGTAAATATCAACGAAAATATCAAGAACATAAGATGAAGAGTCCTTGAAATTGAGTCCATAGGTTCAGTAATGGGGCAATTGAAATTTAGTGAAGTTATCCTCACTGGTTCAAGAGCCTGATGGTTGAGGGGATCAACAGATGACTCAATAGCCACAGCTCTACACACTGTCCTTACACATCTGGAGAAGAGGGATGCTTATGTGAGAATGCTGTTCTTGGACTACAGTTCAAATTCAATATCATAATTCCCTCCAGGCTCGACAAGAAGCTCAGAGACCTCGGCCTTCACCCTGCCTTGTGTAGCTGGATCCTGGACTTCCTGTCAGATCACTGGCACGTGGTAAGAGTGGGCTCGCTCACATCTGTCCCTCTGATGTGAGCCTCAACACAGGAACACCTCAGGGCTGTGTGCTATTCCTGAACCTGGTGATGTGAATCCTGAGGCTCTTGTTTTTTTTTTCGTGATGACAGCAGTGAGAAGAAAGCACGGTGTGGGTGGTGGGGGTCCTTGATAATGGATGCTGATTTCCTGTGACTGCACTCAGTGCAGATGCACTCAATGGAGCAGACTCGATGGGCCAAATGGCCTATTTCTGCTCCTATATCTTATGGTGGGGAGGGCTTTACACATAATGGATTGAGCGGTATCCACTATTTTTTGTAGGACTTTCCATTCAAGGGCTTTGATATTTCCATACCAAGCCATGATGCAAATAATCAATATACTCTCCACCACACATTTATAGAATTTTCCTAAAGTGTTAGATGTTATGCCAAATCTTCACAAACTTTTAAGGAAGTAGGCGTATTCACCAATATCTTTAAACTCTCACTTTGGAGGTCCTAGTTACCCATCTGCTTCAAGCAGGCTTCAGTTATACTGATGTCTAAGTAAAGCTCAGTAACTTGCCTCACTGACTACCGTTCAGCAATACACTCGCACACTGGTGTTATTGTCGCCCTTTTCAAGCAGGTAGGAACCTCCCAATGCAGCAATGAGAGATTGAAGAAAAGCAGGTGACATAAGTGAGCATAAGCAAGTAGCGGAGAGGAGAAAGGTAGCTTGTCTTTGACTGTACAGCTCTCATATTAATAATGAGTTTCCATCTTGTATTTATGTCCTTAATAACTCAAGCATTATTGGAATGTAGGTATGAATTTATTTTTCTTCTGTGAGGACATTGTATGCAGCCACTGAGATTTCCTGCAAAAATCAAGAGAACTCATTTTATAAATACATCAGAAGCCACAGCTAACAAAACTTTGGACACCCCTGATCTGACCTAAAAGAAAGCAGAATAATTGCGAACCATAAATTGATGGTGGCTAGCTTTGCAAATTATGTACCATAATCTGAACATTATTAATGGCCTAAATTAAATTCTCCAGACTAGGATTGTTACATCATATGCTAAAGTAATTACTCTGAGTTAAAATTGAAGCAATAACTTTATTTCAACTTGTGAGCTAACTTATGCATCTTTTCTTTGCAGTTCTTAGTATCTCAGATGTAATAAATCGACAGCCTTTTTCCAAATAAAACCACCTCTTGTTTAGTTTTTTTTTTAACATTGTGATTGTGTTATGTGACACAATATGAAGCAGACCCTTCCACACACAACTTGGACACTGATCATGCACCCATTACAATAAAACCTTTTTTAAAGCCTTTTAAGTACTCATGAATTCCCTCCTTTCTCATCCCTGAGTCTCTTGCCACCTATCAACATTATGAACAGTTTATACTAGTCATTTAAACCACCACCCAGAATCAGATTTATTATCATTCTTTTATACAATGATAAATTTGTTGTTTTGCAAAGTGCAAAGAGGTATAATTACTTTAAATTACAATTTAAATAAACAGCGCAAAGAAAAGGAATAATAAACCATTTTATTTCTGATTCCTATTCCCCTTCCGATGTGTTGGTCCATGGCCTCCTCTTGTGTCACAATGACATTACTCTCTAGGTGGAGGAGGAACACTTCGTATTCAGTCTGGGTAGCCTCCAACCTGATGGTATGAACATTAAATTTTTTTCCTCCCCTCTTCCCTCTTCTTCTATTCCCTTCTCTGCCTCTTACCTCTTCTCACCTGCTTATCACCTCTTCCTAGGTCACCTCCTCCTTCCCTTTCTCCCTTGGTCCACTCACCTCTCTGCATTGATTCCTTTCTCTCTAGCTCTTTTCCTGTTCCACCCACCTGGCTACACCCGTCACCTTCTAACTAACCACTTTCCCCACCCCTCACCTTTTTTATTCTGGCATCTTCCCCTTTCCTTTCCAGTCCTGAAGAATCATTAAATGTCTATAGATGTCCATAGATGCTGTTTGATCTGCTGAGTTCCTACAGCATTTTGTGTGTGTTGCTAAGGAATAATGAGGTGGTGTTCATGGCCTCATGGACCATTTAGAAACCTAATGGCGAACTTTGCTTGTGGGAGGAAACTGAAGTACTAAGTGGTCATTTGGAGAAAATGCAAACCCCACGTAATCATCAGCTGAGGTCAGAATCAAGCCAGCACTTGTGGAGAGGTGAGGAAATGGTGCTAATAACTGTGCCAAAAACACATAATGATTCTACAGAAACCAAACCAGGTACCACATTAAATAAAACAAAATGCTAATTGAAAATGATGCTCTTCCCCCCCCCCCCCCCCCCCCCCACAAAGCTTTGATGAGCAGCTGTTTATGAAACTTCATGAACAGGGATCCCTTCATATATTAGGAACAGAGGTGACGAAAGTTATGTACGTTCAGAACTGGAAAGGTGGACAACCACCAATAAGCTGTTATTATTTTTCCAATCAGCATCTAGAACTAGGGGACATAGCCTCAAGATTCAGCGGAGCAGAGTTAGGACAGAGATGAGAAGGAGCTGCTTTCCCCAGATGGTAGCGAATCTGTGGAATTCTCTGCCCAGTGAAACAGTAGATGTCATGATGAAGGGTCTCAGCCCAAAACGTCGACTATTTACTCTTTACCGTAGATACTGCCTGGCCTGCTGAGTTCCTCCAGCATTTTGTGTGTGTTGCTTTGGATTTCCTGTACATCTGCGGATTTTCTCTTGTTTGAATCAGTAAAGGATACTTCATTAAATATATTTAAGGCACAGTTTGATAGACTGTAGTAGAATTGGGGGTGTGGGGGAAAGGCAGCTACCTAGAAGGAGTTAAGTATATGGCTTGATGAGCACGATTTTATTGAATGGTGGATCAGGCTTGGCGGGCCAGATAACTTACTCTTGCTCTTACTTCTTACGTTCTTTCAAACTCTTCATGGTATTAGGTGATGGATGATACTTATCCTGGATGGTAAGAAAGTTTAAAATCTACCTTAAGATCTACTTTTATGCTGACAACCACACAGAAGAACACTGCAAAGTGCTACTTCAATGTTGTGCATTTTAAAAACTAAATAATTCACAGAAAAAGCTTCTGCTTCTTTTTGCCATCCTAGCAATACTGCTCAACCACAAAATCATGAACATTTCAGCAATGAGCTTGATCTACGATGGGCTTAATGGTCCTTCACATGTAATGACCACAGCACATCTTTGTTCAAATATTTAGGTGAAGAAATTTATCTCGGTCACTTACGCTGAGTGCGCAGTAAAAATGGAGCTGTGCTCCATTTTGGAAATTTGCTTCCATTAAAGTCAGTCCGTGTTAGAGGCATATCTTCAAAGCTTTGCATTTTATCTTTGAACAAGTGGCAATCCCAAAACAGCTGGGGATAAGAATTTTCCACTAGCTTGTGTTATTATTTTCAGATTAAATCACTCTAAAACCAGTTGAAGCTGTCCAAAAATTCAAGGAAACTTCGAAGTCTGTTGCGTCTACTGCAAATCAAGTTTCAGTGACCAACATAATTTTGCTTTTTATATACAACAAAATAGGACTTCAATCTGGACTTGCTCATGTAACTGGACCCCAAGATGAAATCAATCACCATGGCAATATTATATTAATTCTTCCTTCTGAGGAGTCTTAACAAGGCAACTGAAGCCAAGTTGATTCATATGGACACAGAGACATTTCCTTGCACGTCTGAAGCATTTTTCAAGGGCTGAAATGGTGCTCACCAATGTGCAGAGAAAACAGAGCTGGATTCCTCCTTGTGCTTCAACTAGACTCTCCTCTCCAACTCTGTGCATTGTCAAAAACCACCTTGAGGACAAATGCTGATACATTTAATCTCTCCATTCAGTCTCTGTGTTCGCCCCATTCTTTTACATGGGTTGCTGACTTGGGTAAAAAGTGCATGTCATTTTTATTTTGTAGCCTGGGGAAAAATACACATGCAAGGTAACAAATACTTTTTCAGGTCTTTAATTCCTTTATCTGTTTTAGATGTTTTAATGCAGAAAGAGGGTATCAAAATAAAAATTGACAAAATGAATTTAAAGAAACACAGTTCCTGCTGCTACAAACTCAGCTTAATTTCAGTCCACACTCTTTTTACGTATGCAATAAAAATAAATAAAATAAAATATATAAAACCAATATGGTAATAGCAATTTTCAGCACACATGTGCATAACTTCCAAACAACATATAGACTAGACCCTGAAACAAATTCTCATCATCCACACTACTAGGCCGATAAGGAACTTTGCACAACTTCACTAATCTGCGCTGATACCTTACTCGCGAAAATCTTTCCTCACCATATGATTGACACTCGACATCCGTTCTAGAACACTGTAACTCTTCTTTCTTCTCCACAGAAGCATAATGACAGCACCATTATCCCTTAAGGGCACAGGCAGCTATTTTAGCATTACATAATACATAAGTGCACTTTAACAATAAAAAATGATATTCAACAATCACCTGGTTACATTTATTTTACTTTATCTTGCTATTTTACTTTAATTTCCAGCATGTTAAGACATTACTAACTGATTTCCTAAAATAATCTTTTAACATTAAATATGTTAACTGCTTCTGTCAAAGGGCACTTTGGGAAATCTGTAGTCATGGTTTTAGGATCTGCCTTATGAGTGTTTATCATGTAGGTTTTCGCAAATAACATGAAGTAAGGCATTTTATGTTCAATGAAACCTGTGACACATTTTATTGAACTCCAAAACCTAAAGACCAAAGCGCACTAAAAATCCTTCAAAGTCATCACGTCAGACCAGCCTCTTAGACCGAAACCCCACCTCAATGTCAGTGGTTGGGAGTTATGTATGTTTTTCTCAATTATGATACCCTATACAAAGACGCCCCCCCCCCCCCACCCCATGAATTCATTAAAACCGGCATTGTGAGTTGTCTGGAGCTCGGACGAGCTAACTGGCTCGGATCCTGTGTTCCGTGGGCGGAGGAACAGCAGGTGCCTCTACCACGTTCAAAGATGCACTGACACAGTCATGGCCATATTGTGATGGGTTGCACCTGAACCCAAGGGGGACCAATATTCTCGCGGGCAGGTTTGTCAGCACTGCTGTGGAGGGTTTAAACTAATTCGGCAGGAACTGGAGTGAAGGGACTCAGGATAGGATAGATGGCAAAAAATAAAAGATGGCGTGCACTCAGACAGTCAGGAATGGCAGGCGGGTGATGGGATTCAGTTGTAGCCAACAGGCTGAGTATCAAAACATCAGGGATGCAGAACAGAAAGGATAGCAAATACTGTACTCAAGGTGTTGTATCTAAATGCGCGTTGTATAAGAAATAAGGTGGATGATCTTGTTGCACTATTACAGGTTGCCAGGTATGATGTTGTGTCCATCACTGAATTGTGGCTGAAGGATGGTTGTAGCTGGGAGCTGAATGTCCAATGTTACATGTTATATCAGATGGATAGGAAGGTAGCCAGTGGGAGTGGTGTGGTTCTACTGGTAAAAAAAGGCATCAAATTAGTTCAAAGACATGACGTAGGATCAGAAGATGTTGAGACCTTGTGGGTTGAGTTAAGAAACTGCAAGGGTAAAAGCACGTTATATATAGGCCTCCCAACAGTAGCTGGAATGTGGACCACAGATTACAACAGGAAATAGAAAAGGCGAGTCAAAAGGGCAATGCTATGGTAGTCATGGGAGATTTTAACATGCAGGTCGATTGGGAAAATCAGTTTGATAATGGATTTCAAGAGAGTGAGTTTGTTGAATGCCTAAGAGATGGCTACAAGAGCAGTTTGTCATTGAGCCTACTAGGGGATCAGCTATACTGGATTGGATGTTATGTAATGAACCGGAGATGATTAGGAAGCTTAAGATGAAAGAACCCATAGGAACCAGTGATTACAATATGATTGAGTTCAACTTGAAATTTGACCGGGAGAAAGTAAAGTCTGATGTAGCAGAATTTCAGTGGAATAAGGGAAATTACAGTGGGATGAGAGAGGAGTTGGCCAAAGTAAATTGGAAGGAGTTGCTGTCAAGGATGTCATCAGAGCAGCACCTGGCGTGCATTTCTGGGAAAAATTAGGAAGGTGCAGGACATATAAATTCCAAAAATGAACAAATGCTCAAATGGTAAAATAGTACAACCATGGCTGACAAGGGAAGTCAAAGCTAATGCAGAAGTAAAATAAAGGACATACAACAAAGCAAAAATTAGTGGGAAGACAGAGGATTGGGAAGTTTTTAAAAACCTACAGAGAGCAACTAAAGAAATCATTAGAAGGGAAAAGATGAAGTATGAAAGCAAGCTAGCAAATAATTTCAAAGTGGATAATTAAAGTTTTTTTTCAAGTATGTTAAAAATAAAAGAGAAATGAGAGTGGATATAGGACTGCTAGACAATGAGACAGGAAAAATAATAACGGGGGAAAAGGAGCTGGAAGATGAACTAAATCAGTGTTTTGCATCAGTCTTCACTGTGGAAGACACGAGCAGTATGCCTGATGTTGTAGTGTGTGCAGGAAGAAAAGTGGGTGCAGTTACTATTACAAGGGAGCAGGTGCTCAAAAAGCTGAAAGACATAAAGGTACATAAGTCACCCGGACCAGAGGAACTGCATCCAAGGGTTCTGAAAGAGGTAGCTTTAGAGATTCTGGTAGCATTAGAAATGATCTTTCAAAAATCATTGGACTCTGGCATGGTGCCACAGGACTGGAAATTGCAAATGTCACTTCACTCATTGAGAAAGGAGGAAGGTAGCAGAAAGAAAATTATAAATCAGTTAGCCTGATCAATGGTAGGGAAGATGTTAGAGCCAATTTTGAAGGAGCACTTGGTAACACAGGACAAGATAGGACAAGATCAGCACAGTTTCCTTAAGGGAAAATATTGCCTGACAAACCTTTTGGAAATCTTTGAGGAGATTACACGTTGGATAGATAAAGGGGATGCATTAGATGTAGTACATTTGGATTTTCAGAAGGCCTTTGACAAGTGGTCACACATGAGGCTGCTTAACAAGTTAAGAGCCCATGGTATTACAGGAAAGTTACTAACATAGTTAGAGCATTGGCTGATTGGTAGGAGGCTGTGAGTGGGAATAAAAAGATCCTTATCTGGTTGGCTGCCAGTGACTAGTTGTGTTCCACAGGGGTTGGTGTTGGGACCACTACTTTTTATGCTGTGTATAAATGATGAAAATGATAGAATAGATTGCCAAGTTTGCAGATGATATGATGATTGGTTGAGGAAACAGGTAGGATGCAGAAGGACTTAGACAGATTAGGAGAATGGACAAGGAAGTGGTAAATGAAATACAATGTTGGAAACTGCATGGTCATGCACTTTGGTAGTAGAAATACAAACACGTTTGTAAATGAGTGGACTATTTTCTAAATGGGGAGAAAATCCAAAAACCTAAAAGGAACTTGGGAGTCCTTGTGCAGAACACCCTGAAGGTTAACTTGTAGTTTGAGTCAGTGGTGAGGAAGGCAAATATCATGTTAGCATTCATTTAAAGAGGTCAAGAATACAAGAGTAAGCTTGCAATGCTGAGGCTTTATGAGGCACTGGTGTGGCCTCACTTTGAGTATTGTGAACAGTTTTGGGCTTCTCATCTTAGAAAAGATGTGCTGGCATTGGAGAGGGTCCAGAGGAGATTCACAAGGATGATTCTAGGAATGAAAGGGTTATCATACGAAGAACATTTGATGGCTCTGGGTCTGTACTCGCTGGAATTCAGAAGGATGATGGGGAATCTCATTGAAACCTTTTGAATGTTGAAAGGCCTAGACAGTAGATGTGGAAAGGATGTTTCCCTGGTGGGAGAGTCCAGGACAAGAGGGCACAGCCTCAGGAGAGAGAAACACTCTTTCAGAACAGAGATGTGGAGAATTATTTTTAGCCAAAGGGTGGTGAATTCATGGGATTTTGTTGCCTCATGCAGCTCTGGAGGCCTGGTCGTTGGGTGTATTTAAGGCAGAGATTGATAGGCTCTTGATTAGACATGGCATCAAAGGTTATGGGGAGAAGGCCGTAACCTGGGTTTGAGGAGGAGGGGGGAGATAAGATCAGCTATGATTGATTGGTGGAGCAGACTCAATGGGCCGAATGGCCTAATTCTGCTCTTATGTCGTGTGATTTATGGTCTTATGTTGTCATGCCAGAGACATGGCAGTGGAATACTTGCTGGGCCAGTTTAAGGCAGTCTACTGAAATACATTTGGTTTACCCCTCTTATCTATGATAAAAGTCTTTTCTCCCCATTGCAAAATGCAAACAGGCCATCATAAGGGGGCTAAAGGGATGTTGCTGTAAGTTATGGTGGAGGAAAGTAAACAGAATGGAATGTAGGTCAACAGGGACCCAAGAATGCTGTATGCCACGATGGGAGGTAGGAAGATGTGAAAAGGAACCAAATTCACTGAGTGGACATGAACGGTATTGAACAGCCGACCAGGTGGTCACGGTGTCAGGAATGAGATTACCTGGCACTCACAACGTCTACCTGTACACCAACTCTGGCACAGGTGAGTGCAGGTCTTCTTTTAGAGCAGTTCTGAGCTCCAGAGGGACCCACGGGGAAGGTGGGGGGGGGGGGGGGATGATCAAGCCAACGCTCGTCAGTCAGGAAAGCCCTCAGAGCAGTCTTTATGGAGTGGTGGAACCACTCACATAGGACATTGGGCTGCAGGTGATGTGCTGTGGTCGGTTGTATCCTAACACCGAGGTTCTGGGCCATCACAGCCAAGAGGATTGATTTGAGTTGGGGACCGCGGACAAAGGAAATGTCAGCTGTGGTGTGAAACCCCGCGACCCAGGTGCTGAAGAATGCCCGAGCCACGTCTGCGACCATCGTCCACGAATAGATCTTGCTGCTCTTCGTTGCCTCCAATGAGGTTTTGTCAATCTTTTCCTTCTCATCAATAGGCAATGTTGACAGCACATTCACTTTAGTACCCATGTCACCCAGAAAGAACTGCTCTGAAAGGGTGCCCATAATGAACAGTAGACGACCTTGGCAGCTGCAACCCAAGGTGTTCACAGACCACTGATGTCCTAATGCATTGGCACTGTCAAACCTGCAAGGCAGTCAGCACTCATACCAAAGTGAGCATGATAAAAACAGAGGCCCAGCGTTGTCTGTTTTGCAGACATGGGTGTCCTTACATTGAGGGCAATGTTCCTTCTAAGGTGTGTGCATGCACACATCTTTTACTGCTAGCACAGAAAGGAATTTAAATGGTGCACAAAAGGTTGTCACTCTTTTACTCGTTGGCATATTAATTATATTTCACAATTGTACACAATCACTTTTCCTTTTCCGGTTTCTGATGTGGATGGTGTTGACAATGTGGAGTTTGCAATGAGTTGTTTGTGGACTTTAGAACTGGCTTATGTATACTGTTTTTATTGAAGAAATAATTCACTGCACACACGTTGTTGTCACTGGGCAAAGAAATTGCCCAGCACAAGATTTTTGTGCACACTGGTCTTTACACATTAGAGGGAACATTGGTTGAGGCCTTGCTAACTGGACTTATTGAGGTTGAGAAAGGAGGAGGAATGCTGCCCAGCTGAGTGTAAACTATCAGCCATTTTAGCAAGCTCTGTATACTCCTTCACGGGTGCATTAGCGAGGGCTAAGCAAATTTGATCAGGCATTTACTGCATGACGAGTTCTTTAAAAATAAAACAAGGATGGTGATTTCCCAGGAGACAAAGCATGTGGTCCATTAGCTCTGAAGGCCTAGCATCACCGAGACTGGGTAAGGAGAGCAACTGCTTGGCATGCTCAGACTCCGATAGTCCAAAAGTCTGTAACTACATTTTCAGTGATCGGTACTTTTCGTGTTCAAGTGGGTGTTCAGGCAGACTCTCTAGTGTTTCAGTTGTGGAATTGCTGAACGATGCTACCACTTGGCAGAATTTGGTGTTGTTAGTGGTGATTACTCGCAGAGCGAACTGGGCCTCAGCTTGTAGAAACCAAGCAACAGCATTTTGCTCCCGAAACACTGGCAGTTTCAAAGCAACTGCGTTGGCCAACATGTTCAATAATTGCCCTAGAGCATCGGGTCACCAATGTAGGTTTTCACAAATAAAACAAAGTGAAGCGTTTTATGTTTAATGAAACCCATAACACATTTTATTGAACTCCAAAACCTAAGCACCAATGTGTGCTAAAAATCCTTGCATAACAACATGGTCACAGCAGACCAGCCTTTTAAAGCGAAACCCCAACTCAATGTCCGTGGTTGTGAATTATGCACATTTTTCCAATTACATTACCCTAGAATCACTATTTGTCAACTGCTCCACCTCATGGGAAGACACTAGAGCTATTATCCTTTGTAGATGTGCGGCATGAGACACTGCGAACTCAGCTGGTAGATCAGGTTCTGTGTAATCAGGCCCAGTATGTCCCTGTCACTTTATTTCTTGATCCTTGTCCAACTCTAATCAACCAAACAGGTTGCTCCATTTCCTTAAACTTCACTTTCAGCTCTTTAACATTGAGTTATTCACTTGTGGTAGGATGCTTTCTGTGAAAATCTCATCTTCAGTTGCATGAGGATATCATCCATAAATATACAATATATTATTCAAAGCACTTTTATTAAAAGATGTTCCAAAATGCTCTCCAATTATGCTGGTTCATGACAGCTTTACTTTTACAGACGTAGAAGTAATATTCAATAGAAACTGAAGAATCTTTGTTTCAAATGTAAGAAATTTGCACAAATTTCATAAGCACTGGAATGTTCCAAGGTGGTGAGAGGAAGTATGCAAATATCTACTCTTTTGGATAACCGTTGTGCCTTCTGATCTGAGTAAGTCTGAAAACAGGGAACGACAATTCTTTGCAAAGAAAGCAGAATGTGTCCACAATTGCTTGCATTAATCTTTTGCGCTACGTACCACTTCTGAAATTTATTCTGAAAACAGGGACAGACAATGGGGGAGTTTAAAAGTGGGACGTACTTTTCCATGGAAAAGTATTCAACTCCATAATATTTACATCAGCAAAAGAGGCAATTATGCCTATTCAGTCATTGCTGATGTTGATGGTCCATGAGATTTATACTCGCTCAGGTTCACCAAACTCTCTCAGTGTAATTATGAGTAGAGAAAGACATTAAAACACTGTTTTCATACTAAGGATTAAATTCAAGGAAACATAATGTTATCATTGCTCCACACAATGCTGCTTGGGCGATTTCTTTGCAGAACACCCTACATCAGTCTGCAAAAATGTCCCTGTCACTTTATTTCTTGATCCTAGTCCAACTCTAAAGTTTGTACCTTTTTCCTTCCATCCCAATAAAGCCCAATGTAAGCTGAAGAAACAGCACCTCATCTTCCACCTAGTTAGTCTGCAGTTAATAGGACTTGGTAATGAAGCCAGCAGCCTGCTTTAGCAATGGCCAGATGCAAAAGCATCTACCATAATATTAACGGAGATTTTCCCTCCCTGAAGATCTACCTGGTTAGCTGAGCATTTCCAGAGTTCTCCTTTATCTCAGATTTCCAGCATCAGCTGTGTTAGGGATTTCTCAGCCTTGGTAAGTGTTTGCTTTTCTACCGCCCTCATTCTTCTCCAGTCTTTTTCTAGTCTGGGATGCACTAATTTTGGACCTTCGTGTCCCTACGTAACAGAGCCCACTTGTTATTTTTCCACTTTTCCAGTTCTGACGAAAGGCCTTCAGCATGAAACATCGATCTATTTCTCTCTCCAAAGAGGCTGTCTGACGTCTGAGTTATCCCAGTATGCATTTTCAATTTTATTTCAGATTTCTAGCACCTGTGTTTTCTTTCGCTATCAATCGCAGATCCTTTGTTCTAATCACTTTGCGTGTACTAGCGAGTAGGCAGAGCTGCCCTGACCTGTGGAATATGGAATAAATTAAAGGAGTGCCTTCAGAATTTTGATTCCAGGAGCCCTTTACAGAAACCCAAGGCTTCAGGCATAATAGTTCAGTGTGAACAGCAGCATATTAAAAACAACCCAGAACAACACACATATGGCAGGAGATGGAAAGAACTGTGGGGGGGTTAAAACAACAATCAGGGACTTGTCATAGTTTGAGAAAGGACTATGGAGTTGTTCCATTTAATTAGCTGAGAGAAAGATATGAACAATGAAACGAGGAACTGTGTCATATTGGCTCATCACGGTTTTGATGATTATTTTCCTGCCGTACTCCTACCTCAAACCTATTCTTTCCTCACCCGCTAGGCTGACCTTTCTATTCAGGATGTCAGTTCAATGCATGTGCTGACTTGAGCATGATAAACAAGCATTATAAATTAATTTTCAAGTACAACACACCAATTTGAATTAAATGTCTTACAGAACACGAGGCCCAGATTTTCTTAGTAGAATACCAATGAGAACAACAGGACTGGCCTTAATAAATGAGTAAATCTGATGGCAGATTCTAGTGGCCGCACATAAGCAAATAAACACACATCATGAAGTTCCTGTTCATTTTACACCACTGCTCTGTGAACTGTAGCACTACTGCTCCGTGGGCGATAACACTTCAGTATCTGACCAAGACATCTTGCACTGTAAGACGAGGAGAATCATGTTCCAGCACTTGCACAATACATATCCAGTAAACATGCCAGAAAATGTGGTTTGGTCATTCAAATGTAACTAAATTGTAACAATGTAATTTATTAATTGCTGCCAGACAACATTGTTGCCAATAACAATTTGCTATCACAATTATCCCCTAAAGTTTTGATTTTCACTTTTTAAGTCTCCAGCAATATTTTTCTCTGCACTCCTTTGATACCATCTTATATTTCTACCCCCTGTTTTCCTACCATCTGCACTTCACTTTTCTGTACACAAGTTTACCTTAATTTAATTATTTTCTTGAACACTCGTCAGACTCTGTTAGTTAGAAATTTATCTTGGTTAGGAACCAAATATGCAATAAATTGGCAGCTGTATATTTTACTCATTTTCCACATTTCCAATGCAGGATTCAGATCTGACTTGCAGAGGATCATGCTCGCTGAAGTTCTAATGCAAAAGATTGCAGAAAGTTGATGAAAATAAATTTGTATATTCACAGTTGATCACAAAACCCTGACCATTGTTTGAAAAATTCTGAACAGATATGATGTTATTTTTTCTTATGGTACTTGCAGGACTGTCTGTTCACTATTGCCTCTTGTCGTAGCGTTGTTCCTTTCCGTGTCTTGAGGTGCATTGGGCAGCAACCTTGCTGTTTTCTTCAGCATTTTGTCTCTTTTTTTTTTATATATACAAGGCCAAATTTTTAGCTCGATGCTCAACCCAGCACGGAAGGAAAGCGTGCAAGGAGCTGGCTTGTTTCAAACCCAGGACCACTTACCTTGAAGTCAGGTACACCACTGGCCAGCTATTTCTTCTTGTTGCAGAATGTTTACTTATTGAAGCTTTTATGCATGGGAATTTCTGATTTCTGATGATATTTTTATTCTGTTGGGCAAACTAAAACTATTTTTCCTCATGCTTCTCAATATAATATATTTATCCGCTGTAGGTTTCTCTCTGCAGATATGTTTTAATTCAATTTCCAAAATGAACCCAATTTTTCTTCAGCTGGAAATAAATTAAGGCTGGATTTGAGATTTATGAGAAGTTTAGGTTATCAGGCATGGGAATTACCTGTTAAGCAAAGTTAATTTTAAGTTAACCTCCTCTCAGAGGATAACAAACTTAATTGAAGCATAAAATTATGCAATGGTTCACTCTGACCAAACCAGCCTGTTGATAGCCTTGGCATCATGTGATAATGTTTGGACTATAATTCCATGCCATTTATTTTCACTTATGAACCATAAATTGACTTTACCCCATGTCAGACCAACTGCTGGTGATATCTGTATCCACATTTTCTTTACCTTTGGTCTTTGCGTTCCCAACATGGACTTGACCAGCCTCCCTGCTTCTGCTCTCCATTAATCTGGTGACCTGTGAGAAAAGGAGGTATAAAAAAAAAACATTCACAGGAGGTTTATATCGTGATTTTAAAATGTGAAGCAAATCATCCTAAAACTAAATAATGGGAATTCCTAAGGACGAATGTCACAGCAAGTGAGGTCCAATGAAAATAAGCTCTGAAAGCAATATTAAATAATGGGAGATCCACAGTTGCATTTTAGGATTGTTATGATCCCAGCCCCCTCCTTCTTGAGAATCGCAAGATCGCTATTAATTCGGGTCTTGGACCCAGGAAATGAGAGACAATCCTCAGCTGGACAAAGCAACGGATTTGGCCATTGTTTCTTGGAGACACCTTTGTGGATTGCGATCCTATACTACGTGCCAGCTCTCAGGGCTACGTGCACACCTTCGGGCAATGTGGGGTGGGGATTGCATCACCCCACCCTGATTGACATCTACAACCCTGCAAGTCAAGATAAAAGAGGGGCTGCAGGGGGCAGTCCCCTAGCGACGCACCAGAAGGAGACACCATCGCTCATTGCTCCCGTTATAACGGGAAGCTATTCGGAAGCCACGTGTGGTCCGTTTCCCCTGGCCTGGGGAACGGGAGGCTGATAACACCGAAAAGGACTTCGAACTAACAACGGGGAATCCACGTTCCCAATTCAACGGTTTGCGTCCTAAAAGTCTGGGCAAGTTTCTTTTCTCACCAAAAATCTCTCTCTCTCTCCAACAAGTGAAATCCAGCGGTCCTCAAAAGGCTAAAGCCTGCATGAACTCGAGAGACTTTTATATTTCCATCAGACAATATTTTTACCCCTAGACAAAACGATAGAGCCACTTCTTATTGATGATTATTGCTATACCCGCGCTTTAGATTGAGTATTGACGACGTATATTATCTGAATGTTTGTATTAACCTTACTTTTGATAGATAGATAGATAGATAGATAGATAGATACTTTATTCATCCCCATGGGGAAATTCAACTTTTTTTCCAATGTCCCATACACTTGTTGTAGCAAAACTAATTACATACAATACTTAACTCAGTAAAAAATATGATATGCATCTAAATCACTATCTCAAAAAGCATTAATAATAGCTTTTAAAAAGTTCTTAAGTCCTGGCGGTTGAATTGTAAAGCCTAATGGCATTGGGGAGTATTGACCTCTTCATCCTGTCTGAGGAGCATTGCATCGATAGTAACCTGTCGCTGAAACTGCTTCTCTGTCTCTGGATGGTGCTATGTAGAGGATGTTCAGAGTTTTCCATAATTGACCGTAGCCTACTCAGCGCCCTTCGCTCAGCTACCGATGTTAAACTCTCCAGTACTTTGCCCACGACAGAGCCCGCCTTCCTTACCAGCTTATTAAGACGTGAGGCGTCCCTCTTCTTAATGCTTCCTCCCCAGCACGCCGCCACAAAGAAGAGGGCGCTCTCCACAACTGACCTATAGAACATCTTCAGCATCTCACTACAGACATTGAATGACGCCAACCTTCTAAGGAAGTACAGTCGACTCTGTGCCTTCCTGCACAAGGCATCTGTGTTGGCAGTCCAGTCTAGCTTTTCATCTAACTGTACTCCCTTTATAAATAAAAACATTTAAAAATAGTACCATCAGACTTCAACGGACCTCTCTATCTTTGCTGGTAAGTGACCCAGTTACGGGGTTCGTAACAGGATAAATACATTGTGAGAAAGGGGGAAAGAAACACTGCTAATGCTCAATTGATTGGCAAACTATAAATATTTTAACAGCAAGAAGAATTTTGAAGTAATCCAAGCAGAAATCAGAAAGAAGTAGTCCTACTAATATTTTAAATTGCTCTGGACCTTGCAAAATGCATTTCTGCAACAACGAAGACAGAATAACCTCAATTTCTCAAACTTCCAGTAACTGCTACCCCTTTCACCATTCCGCATTCTGCATTCCTGTTTCTCTCTCTCTCACCTTTTGTTTTACCTGACCATAACCCCCCTCCGGTACTCCTCCTCCTTCCCTTCCCTCTCCCATCAGATTTTTTCACCAATCACCTTCCCAGCTCTTTACCTCAGTGTCCCCACCCACGTCTCTCCTGGTTTCACCTATCACTTACCACCTTGTACTTCTTCCTCCCCTCCTCCCAGCTTCTTACTCTGGCTTTGCATCCTTTTTTCCAGTCCTGATGAAGGGTCTTGCCCAGAAATATTGACTGTTTACTCCTTTCCATAGATGATGCCTGACCTGCTGAGTTCCTTCAGCATTTTGTGTGTGTTGCCCAGAATAACCCCCATCTTGAAGAACTCAGGTAGTATTGCAACATACTTTATAATTACCAGTACAGCATCAGGCCCTATAACCAGAACCTAGTTTATAGTCATAAAACACAAATAAAATCTGAATAGAGCATTAAGTAGCACAAATAAATTGTGAACTTCCTTTACATGGATGAATTATGAAGACAATCTTTCTTAGAACTGCCTGGTGATAATGTCCCCTTCTATAATTAATTTTAGCCTTCAAACCTAGATAACTTCTCAGAATATCTACCCTGCCTAGGGTATAGGTCTGGCTTAATCATTATCAGGCAATTTTTTTTCAAGCAATTGTGAGGATAGGAATATTTTTCTCATGTGCACTAAGTCTGAATTTCTCAGTGTAAGCATTTCACATAAAATGCTACAGTACAGATTGCACTTTCAACTATGTTTCACTTTAATACTCTGTGGCTTTAAATCATCCATTCCCCAACAGTGCCCACACTAGCCATTAAAGGATTTAGACTTTAATCAAGCCCCATCATTCTAGCAATATTAGTAAATATTCCATTGAGGTCAGGCAGGAATGGGTACAAAGAGCTGTGCTGCGCACACACTCAAAGCTGAACAATGCATCGCGTTACCCAATAGATTAAAGGTGCAGTCAATACAGCACATTCTTCACAATCAGATTGTATTATTAGAACTGCCAGTCCAGGGGAAGGAGAACTGATGAGATGAGCACTGGCCTTTGAGAGGAATGGTCCTGTCGGATCCATTAATGCCACTGCACTCTAATGGACACTGCTTCTTCCAGCCCCGCATTCTGACACAAAGCCAATAAATGTATGACTGGTTCTAATATATATAAAAAAAATCTGCTACATGAATCCATAAAAAAAACTACTGACTCGTACTTGGTAAGCTATAATTGACAGGTTCTTTGGTTTATAAAGAACTAATTATTCCCTTCTCCAGACTATAATTGCATTTATTCAATGGATAATATTGCATTAACGTGAACAAGCACAATTATGGGTGAGAAAGGCCCGCACCCTTTCTGTGTATTATTTTTTTAATTTTTCCTTCATTATTTCAAGTTTATTTAAAGCAGAACTTATTATTGCAGACACTTTCCAATTGTTCAATGCAGTAGTTATTACAAAAAATTAGTACTCTCTGACCTTCACAAACCCCAGCTGTCCTAAATGGTGCAAAAAATAATTATTGGGAGGAGGGAGGTAGGTCCTCAATATATATTTTTTGGAACAGGTAGACATGAAACAATCATGTCTCTCATAGTATTGACCCTCTTTTTCAGAATATGCATCATTTCGTGATCAGAGTTACATTGTAAGATATTTTGTTGCTCCCTGGGTAAATGGAGAGAAGCCAGTTGGCCATCATAACTCACTGGCAATCTAAACTGGAGGAGCTGTAATCCAGAAGTATGCATTCATATATCACCATAATAGCTGCGTAATTTTTCAGTTAATTAAATGGCTAGTGCTCGTGATGGTGACCACACAACTACTAGATTGCTGTTAAACTCCATATAACCCAGCAAGCTATTCACTACAAGGGCAATTAATGACAGGCATTGTTAAGACCTTACTGTTAATGTCCACACTTTATTAATGAACGAATTTATAAATAAGTAAATATTTTAAGTATTGGTCATTTCACATTGTACTATCTTGACAGTATTGAATTAAAATGCATTTTAAAAATGAAATGCTTCAAATTATCTTTCTCTTTGTCAGGCCATCTGTTTCTATGACCACCAGGACCCAACAATACATCACATGGTCCAAACTTGTTCAGTCACTCATGTAAATTACTAGGATAATTTTCACAGAACAGTGAAATAAGTAAAAATTTATGGGGGGTGGGGAAACACAAAAATTCCATCCCCTTCTCAGTTGTCTTGTTGGAATTGTGCCAGAACATCGTCAATCATATCATTAGCCCTGATCAATAATTAAGCCAATTACACAAATAGCTGTAATCAATTGCACTGTCAGAAAACAATACAGGCAGCTGAGATAATAATCACAAATGCAAAGGTTGAAGTACCACCAGACATTGGAAGGTGTTATTATTGATATTCAACATTACAATGGCTTGGATGAGATACAGCTGTGAGAATGGTATTGTACAGGTTGTGTAGACATTTGAAGAATTAATTTTAATTTTGCCATGTTTCAAATATGGGGTCATCATCTAAGCTAGAACACTAAGTCTCCAAGCAACTTAGAGCATTTTCCTATGAGCTAGCAAGGAACAAGTTTCACAGGATCACAGAATAATTATAGCACAGAAGGAAGCCCTCCAGTCTGTCATCTCTATGCAAGACCAATCCAGCTGATGTCACTCTGCCAACCCCCAAACCTCCTTTACTGTGTTCAGATACTCACCCAGCTACAATTGAATTTGCTTCTACTAACACATTGGCACTAGATTCTGGACCCTAACTAATCAAGAACCTATCATTAAGCCTCTATTTTAAATATACCCAATGACTTCTCCTATTGCTTCCGTTTCTCTGTGAATTACCTTCATTTTATGTCCCTTGCTTATTGGCTCATTGCAAACAGGAAGATTAGCACCATTTGAGCATTAGATTCAGGACCCTAACCCGCACTGTGAAAAAAAGACTTCTGCTTCTGGTTTGCCTGCAAATCACCTTAATTTTATGTCCCTTGGTTATTGGCTGTTTGGCAAATGGCAAGAGTTTGTCGACTATTCTGTTAATACCCTTCATGATTGTCAATACTTGTCAGATCCTCCCACAGCCTCTTCTAGTTCAAGACCAAAACCACCAACTTGTCGAGAGTATCCACATTCCTAAGATCCTTGTTCCTAGAAAAATTTTGGTAGGACCTTTCTCCATTCTCTCTCTATAAGCTTGGATGTCTTCTCCAAGGTACAAGACCCAGTAGGATATAGTGCCTATAAAACGTCACCTCCTTTGGAAGTTTTCATGTTTTATTGTTTTACAAAATTGAATCACAGTGGATTTAATTTGGCTTTTTTGATACTGACCAACAGAAAAAGACTCTTTCAGGTCATCACCTTGACACAGTGGTGTCAAGAAGACAACCTCTACCTCAATGTCACAAAAACAAAGGAGCTGGTTGTGGACTACAGGGGGAATGGAGACAGGCTAAACCCTATTAACATCAATGGCTCTGGGGTTGAGAGGGTGAACAGCTTTAAGTTTCTCAGCATACACATCACCGAGGAACTCGCATGGTCTGTACATACCGGCTGTGTGGTGAAAAAAGCACAACAGCACCTCTTTCACCACAGCAGGTTGAGGACGTTTGGACGTTTGGTGTGGGTCCCTAAATCCTAAGGACTTACTACAGGAGCAAAATTGAGAGAATCCTGACTGGCTGCATCACAGCTTGGTATGGGAACTGTACCTCCCTCAATCACAGGACTCTGCAGAGAATGATGCAGACAGCCCAGCACATCTGTAGAAGTGAGTTTCCCACTATTCAGGACACTTACAGAGACAGGTGTGTAAATAGGGCCCGAAGTCTTAAGTTTGTGTGTATAGGTCTCTATCAGCTTTGCACATCTCAACATTGCAATTATTCCTCAGTCTTCTTTACAAAACTGCACAAGCTCTGTCAGATTGCGTGTCGATCATGAGTGAACAGACCTTTTCAAGTCAGCCACAAATTCTCAATTGAATTGAGGTCTGGACTCTGGACTTGGCTACTCCAGTACATTACCTTTGTTGCTTTTAAGCCATTTTGGCTTTATGCTTAAGGTCATTGTCTTGCTGGAAAACAAATCTTCTCCCAAATTTATCTTGTAGGCTGCATCAGGTTTTCCTCCAGGAATTCCCTGTATCTTGCTGCATTCATTTTATCCCCTGCTTTCATAAGCCTTCCCGGGCCTGCTACAGTGAAGCAACCACACACCATGTTGCAGCCACTACTATGCTTCATGGTAAATGTTAGCCGAGGTTTAATTTGAGTTCTTTTCAACAGTGGCTTTTTCTTTGCCATTCTCCCATAAAGCTGTGATCAGTGAAGCACCAGGGAAACAATTGGTATATACACAGTCTCTCCCATCTCAACCACTGAAGCTTGTAACTCCTCTAGAGTTGTCATCGGTCTCTTGGTGGCCTCCCTCAGTAGCCCCTTCTTGCATGCTCACTCAGTAGTTTTTGAGGATGGCCTGTCCTAGGCAGATTTACAGCTGTGCCATATTCTTTCCATTTCTTGATGATTGACTTAATTATACTCCAGGGATATTCAGTGACTTGGAGATTCTCCTGTATCCATCTGCTTGTTTGTGCTTTCCAATAACCTTTTCACAGAGTTGCTTGGAGGGTTCTTTTGTCTTCATGGTGTCACTTTTGCCAGGCAACTGACTCACCAGCAGTTGGACCTTCCAGATACAGGTGTATTTTATTTTTCAATCAATTGAAACACCTTGACTGCACACAGATCATGATTTAGCTAATTATATGATTTCTAAAACCAATTGGCTGCACCAGTGATGACTTGGTATGTCATATTAAAGGGGGCGAATACCTATGCAATCAATTGTTTTTGTGTTTTGTATTTGTAATTAATTTAGATTACTTTGCAGAGATCTGTTTTCACGTTGACATGAAAGAGTCTTTTTCTGTTGATCAGTGTCAAAAAGGCAAATTAAATCCATTGTGATTCAATGTTGTAAAACAAAAAAACATGAAAACTTCTAAGGGGGGGGTGAATACTTTTTATGGGCACTGTAACACTTCAGTCGTGGCGGAGTCAGTCATTTAAAAGGCACACTGAGACTTTCTTGCTCTTTAGCGCAATGTCTATTTATAAAATCTAGGACCTCTTAATACTTTTAAAACTGCTTTCTCAACTTGCCCTGCCACTTTCAACAAATTATGTGCTTTTGCCATCAGGTCTTTGTTCTTGCACCTCTTTTAGAACAGTCCTAGTTTATATCCTCTTACAATTCCTTATAAAATTTAACAATTCACAGTTCTCAGCATTGAAACTTGCATGGCACCATCTGCCCACTGTGCGGACCTAAATGAATTTTCATGACATTTATACACTGGGTAGGTATGGCCATGATGATGAACTTGAATTGTGTCATTACACATCTGTAAGCTGTGCTCTGTACACCTGCTCAACTCTTAATAACTCTTAATAAGCTGGTAAGGAAGGCGGGCTCTGTCGTGGGCAAAGTACTGAAGAGTATAACATCGGTAGCAGAGCAAAGGGCTACGGTCAATTATGGAAAACCCTGAACATCCTCTACATAGCACCATCCAGAGACAGAGAAGCAGTTTCAGCGACAGGTTGCTATCGATGCAATGCTCCTCAGACAGGATGAAGAGATCAATACTCCCCAATGCCATTCGGCTTTACAATTCAACTGCCAGGAGTAAGATATGTTAAAGTGCCGGGGTTAGGACTCAATGTATTTAAGTAAACTACTTAAGAACTTTTTAAAAGCTATTATTAATGCTTTTTGAGAGGGTGATTTTAGATGCATATCATATTTTTACTGAGTTAAGTATTGTATGTAATTAGTTTTGCTACAATAAGTGTATGGGACATTGGAAAAAATGTTGAATTTCCCATGGGGATGAATAAAGTATCTGTCTATCTATCTATCTATCTTTCATGTATATACTCAGTGGCCACTTTATTAGGTACACCCGCTCATTAATGCAAACATCTAATCAGCCAATCATACAGCAGAAACACAATGAATAAAACCATGCTGACAAGGTTAAGAAGTTCAGCTGTTATTCAGATCAAATAGCAGAATGAGGAAGAAATGTGATCTAAGCGACTTTGTTGAAGGCATGATTGTTGGTGCCAGATGTGGTGGTTTGAGTATCTCAAAGCTGTCGATCTCCTGGGATGTTCACGCACAACAGTTTATAAAGCATGATGCCAGAAACAAAAAATTTAAAAAAATCTAATGAGCACCAGTTCTGTGGGTGAAAATGCCTTGTTAATGAGAAAGGTCAGTGGAGAATGGTCAGACTGGTTCAGTCTGAATACACAACACTTCAAACCTTGAAGAGCATAAGTGACAGCAGCAGAAGACCTTGAACATGCACTCACTGTCCACGTTATTATGTAAAAGAAGAAACAATGATCCTGGTACGAAAGTTTCTAGAAAATAAAGATTTAAAGGCTTCTGTTTCCTGCGGCATAGCTATTTTTATTCATCCATGCTGCCATCCTTCTCGATGATAGGTTTATTATCTCGTTTCTGTACATTACATCAACTGCATCTTTCTCACTGACCAATCTATTGTTTCATCAACAAATAGTATCAGATTATTTGGTCATGATCAAATCCTAACTATTTCATTCTGCCTTTTTCTAATTAAACTGTGACTATGCTAAGTTGGCTGAGTTAATTCTTGCACACATTTGTGAACCAGAGTGCAACATTTACAATTTTCCCTGCATTATCCCTGAAACTACAGATGTTTGGAAGATCCCCGGCAGGATATCTGAAAGTCTATCCTTTACTTGACCAGTAATTTAGGACCCAGTAATGAGCCCACTAAGTTTAGCTCAGATTTCTAGTACCTTATCTTAAAAAAAATCTAAAATATCACCTATATCTTTCTTGATGAAAATGCCACCAGTGCTACATCTCTTGGTAAACACTGACACAAAGAATCCTTGGTAGAAACTCAGCTATGAATAAATTTCTCCTTTGGTCTCTGCTTTCCTTTGACAATTCTTTTCATAGTTATGGAATATTTTAGGATTCCCTTTAATGTTTGTAGTGTTTTTCTGTCTTTGCCACTCTTATTTTCTTTTGTCACTGCTCCAGTGAATTTTTTTAATCAACCTGGTTCTCATTTGTTGTAAACTATCAGATATCTAACAAGTGTTGTTTTACAGTCCTTTTTCAGTCATCCAGTGAGCTCTGATAATAATTGTCCCACATTTCTCCCTCCTAGAATGACACCCATAAGTGTAGTAGAATCATCTTCATCTTAAATGCCTCATTTAATTTCGCCTGCCAAGCTTCAATTCCAAGGTACCCAAGCCAAATCTGTTCTTTCTTGTTGAAACTGGCTCCACGTAATGTGTCTTTATTCCGTTGTTAATATCCTTTCTTCATAACCATTTTAAACATTACAACATTATGTTGACTATTTTCAAGAGGTTTCTCCATTGATCTTTGGAGAATTGATGGCAATGAAAGGAGAATAAATAGTGTGATTGAGGTAAATGGGTTGCCATGGAGTTGAAGTGCCAAAGGAGCTACTCACATACTTTATGACCCTTACGCCACAGTTTTCACCGTTCTTTCGGTTTTGCCAATGTTCCTGCAATTTGCTTTTCTGCATCGTTATGAACCATGGAATGTTACTTAGAACTCTTTCATTTGTAAATTCTAAACAGTTAAATTCTGTCCTTGATCATTCCATGATACATTTTCTCTCCTGCAGTGCAATAATCTGCTTTATCACTTCTCCATTCCTCCCATATCTTTCTTAAACACCTTGTATTCAGGAATATTTAGAAGCCTTTGCTATACTTACTTAGCCATTTCTCTATCACCAAAACTTACTTAGCCATCTATCACCGATGAGATATCTTAACACCTCATGATTAATTGCAACTGCAGCCCATCTTCATTGTTTAATACACTTCATGTTTTTATCTATATGTGTTGTAACCTTATCCAAGATCTTCTTGTTCTCTTACTCTGATACCATCTAAAAAATTAATTTCCCTGTTTTGGAGTTATTTATTTCTCCCTTTCTCCCCTTCTGAATGCTTTAATCTGTGGTCTACGACTCTACCAAATTAATTCCCTCAGAATGCTGGCAAAAGTTCTTGTGAAGGCTTTGGTCTCACTACTGCTGAGACACAACATCTCTGATTTATACAGATCATTTTTCTTCAAATCTAAAGCTGTTCCTCATGCAACAACTACAAATTTATTTCTGATATTCTATACCCAATAGTACAAGGATGAGCAATACTCCGGACAGTTTGACCCCTGAGTTCCTGCTTCTTAATTTCCTACCTAACTGCTAAAGATCTGCCTGCAAGACTTTATCCCATTTCAACGTATCTTTAGTTCCTATCTGGTGTGTGATCCTCAGCCATGTTTCTGCCTCAGAATGCATACTCTGGAAACAAAGAAGCTGCCAGATTTAATTCTATCCACTCTGGCCTTTTCTTGAGAGGATCTATTTTATAGATATGACAACATTTGTTTAGGTTGTGTTTAATAATAGATAATTCATTGGTAATATGACTGTAGTTGATTATTTTGCACTTCCATGCTGAGATAATGGGCTGAGGTCAGCTTCAATTACCTCTCTAATAACTTTCTCTACTGCAGAGTTGTTGTTACTTCACAGCAGAATGCAATAAAGATGGTTCTCCAATGAGTTTTTGGGCTAAACCCTGCTGTGGATTAATAAATGCAAGGCATTCTTATAATAGCTAGTTAAAATAGATGAATGCATTCTTTAATAGATGCATCGAGTTATATGGCAAGGAAACAGGACCTGGGGCCCAACTCACCATAATGACCAAATTGCTGACCTGAGCTAATCTCATTTGCCTGCATTTACCCCATATCCCATTGTACCATGTAACAGTTACATTATCCATGTAACTGTTTAAAATGTTTTTTTTTAATCATTGCAAGTGTACTCGTCTCTACTTATTCCACATATTCCCCAACCTGTGTGGAAAAAGTTGCCCTTTAGATCCCTTTTAAATGTTTCCTCTTTTGCATTTTGTCTGTAATGTCTAGTTTTAGACTTCTCTGCCCCTCATGATTTTATTAACCTCTGTAAACTCACGCCTCAGCCTTCTATACTTCAGGGGAAAAACATTCAGTCTCTCCAGCCCATCCATCGCAGCAACATCCACATGAATCTTTAGTGCACCCTTTTCAGCTTTTTGATATCCATCCTAAAGCTAGATTAGTCACTTGAAGTGCAGTTGTTGTATGATGTCTCAATTCATGAACTTAAAGCCCTGACTCATGAAGGCTGGAGTGCTAAATGCCTTCTTCACCACCCTGTCTGTGTCGCAACTTTCAGGGATTAATTTATTTGTACCTCTCGGCCCCCCTTTTCTACAATACTCCCCAGGGTGCTGCCATTTGCTGTGTAAGGTCTGCCTCGGTTTAACTTCCAAACTGCAACACTTCACACGTGTCAGAGTGAAATTCATTTTGCTATTTCCAGTTGATCTAGATTCTGTTGTAACCTTGGAACAGCTTCTTCGCTATCTATTACACAACCAGTTTTGGTGTCATCCTCAAACTTCCTAAACACGGCATTGACGTTCTCATTACAATCACTAACACAGATGATGAGCAATAGTGGATCCAGCACCGATCCTTGCTGCACAATCATGGGCACCACCTCCAATTTTAAAACAACCCTCTGTTCCACATCCTTCCATCATTGTGTTCAGTTCTGGTCACCTGATCATAGGAAGGATGTAGAATATTTAGAGAGGGCGCAGAGGAGAATTACCAGTCTGCTGCCTGGATTAGAAAACATATCCCATGAGGAAAGGTTGAGCAAGCTAAGGCTTTTCTCTTTAGAGTAATAGTGAATGAGGATGACTTAATGGAGGTGTTTAAGACCATAAGACATAGGAGCAGAAATAGGCTATTTGGACCATCGAGGCTGGACTGCTATTCTATCATGGTTGATTTACTATCCCTCTCAATCCCATTCTCTTGCCTTTCACCTGTAATCTTTGATGCCTTGACTAATCAAGAAACTATCAAACTCTGTTTTAAATATACCCAATGACTTAGCCTCCGCAGCCATCTGTGACAATGAATTCCGTAGATGCACTACCTCTGGCTAAAGAAATTCCTCCTTATCTCTGTTCTTAATGGACATCCCTCTATTCTGAGGCTGTGCCCTCTGGTCCTAGATTCCCCCATTATAGAAAACATCTTTTCCACATCTACTCTATCTAGGCCATTTAATATTCAGTAGGTTTCAATCTTCTAAACTCCAATGAGTACAAGCCCAGGGTCATCAAATGCTCCTTGTACAGTAACCCATTTATTTCTGGAAACATTCTTGTGAACTTGCTCTGGACCCTCTCCAATGCCAACACATTTTTTCTTAGATAAAGGGCCCAGAACTGCTCACAATACTCCAAATGTGCTCTGACCAAATGCCTTATTAACCCTCCTTACTTTTATATTCTAGTTTTCCTGAACTGAATGCTAACATTTTATTTGTTCTCCTTACCATAACTCAATCTACAGGCTTAGGGAATTCTGCACGAGCACTCCCTTTGCACCCCTTATTTTCAAGTTTTCTTCCTGTTTAGAAAATAGACTACCCCTCTATTGCTTCTACCGAAGTGCATGACCTTACATTCCCTTACACAACTTTCCACCTGCCACTTCTTTGCCCATTCTCCCAATCTGACTACTCCTTGTGTAGATTCCTTGCTTCCTCAACACTGTCTGCCCCTCCACCTATTTTTGCAACATCAGCAAACGTGCCACAAAGCTATCAATTCTGTCATCCAGATCACTGACATATAATGTGAAAAGAAGCGGTCCCAACATCAACCGCTGCGGTCACTCACTAGTCACCAGCAGTCAACCAGAAAAGGCCCCCTTCAAACCCACCCTTTGCTTTCTGCCAGTCAGCCAATCTTCTATCCATGTAGTATCTTTCCTGTATGCCATGGCTTCATGTGTGGCATCAGAGGGATAAGTACAACCATAATCTTTTTCTCAGGGCAGGAATGGCCAATACCAGAGGACATGCATTTACAGAGTGTGGAGGAAATCTAGGGAGGTGTCTGAGGCAGTTAAATTTTTACACAGAGGATGCAGGGAATGCGTTACTGGGGTGACGGTAGAGGTTGATATATCAGGGATATGTACTCTTAGATAGACACATGGATGCATGAAGAATTGAGAACTATGGGCAGTGTAGGAGGGAAAGGCTAAATTGATTGTGGAGTAGGTTTATTTTGGTTGGTATTACATTGTTGGGCAAAGGGCTCATATTGTGAGTTACGGTTCTATGCACTATGTTCTAATAACAGATTTTGTATCCAGTTGGGTATTTAGTATTCAGCTGGGTGGTAATGGAAGGCCAATACTTCTGCAAGGTGAAACCTAACATCATGAATGGTTATGATGTCTCACTCCCAGATAATCTAAGTGCCTTTTATGAACACTTGTAAAGGGAGAATAAAACCACAGCGGTGTGAATATCTACAGCACCTGGTGACCCTGTAATCTCTGTCTCGGAGCCCGACTTCTGAATCCTCGCAAGGTGTCAAGATCTAATGGTGTGGCACTGAAAACCTATGCCACCTAACTGGCAGGAGGGTTCAAAAACATCTTCAGTTTCTCACTACTGGATTTGGAGTTTCCTGCATACTTCAAAATAGTGACAATCATACCTATAGGAACACAAGAAATGCAGCTACCATCTACACAAAGTCATCAAGGCAGAGAAATGAGAATACAGGGACAAGATCCAGACACAACTCTTCAGTAGGAACAGATGCAACTTTTGGCAAGGTCTGCACACCATCGCAGACTTCAAAGCTAAGTGCAATGGTGCTGCCGACATCACTGCCTCTCTCCCAGATGAGCTAAATCTTTCTTACACTTGCTCCGATGTTGCCAACACTGAGCCCCCAAGGAGAGCCGTTGAAGTGACCTGCACCTTGGTCATCTCTGAGGCTGAGTACGCAGTTGTTTCCAAAGAGTAATCAGTTGCAAGGCTGTGGGAACAGACAGCATCCGAGGGCAGGTACTCAGGATGTGCGCGGCACAACTGGCAGGTGTGTTTACAGACATTTTAAATCTCGCCTTCTCCCAGTCTAGAGTGCCCTCCTGCTTCAAAACATCCACCATTGTTCTTGTACCTAAAAAGAACAAGGTAACATGTCTGAATGACTGGCGTCCTGTTGCACACACCTCAATTATAAGCAAGTGCTTTGAGAGGCTGGTCAAGTACTACATCTGCAGCTTGCTACCACCCACACTGGAACCCCTACAATTTGCCTAGGATGTGGAAACTATAAAAAGGGTGCAGAGGAGATTTATAAGGATGTTGCCTGGATTGGGGAGCATGCCTTATGAGAATAGGTTGAGTGAGCTTGGCCTTTTCTCCTTGGAGCGACGGAGGATGAGAGGTCTCCTGATAGAGGTGCATAAGATGATGAGAGGCATTGATTGTGTGGATAGTCAGAGGCTTTTTCCCAGGGCTGAAATGGCTAACACGAGAGGGCACAGTTTTAAGGTGCCTTGAAGTAGGTACAGAGGAGATGTCAGGGGTAAATTATTTTACACAGATAGTGGTGAGTGTGTGGAATGGGCTGCTGGCAACAGTGGTGGAGGCGGATACAATAGGGTCTCTTAAGAGACTTGTGGATAGGTACATAGAGCTTAGAAAAATAGAGGGCTATAGGTAACCCTAGGTAATTTCTAAAGTAAGTACATGTTTGACACAGCATTGTGGGTCAAAAGGCCTGTATTGTGCTGTAGGTTTTCCATGTTTCTATGACACAACTGATTGGCAGATGACACAACAGCCACAGCTCTACCCACTGTCCTTACACATCTGGAGAAGAAGGACGCTTATGTGAGAATGCTGTTCTTGGACTACAGCTCAGCATTCAACACCATAATTCCCTTCAGGCTTGACAAGAAGCCATGGACCCGGGCCTTCACCCTGCCTTGTCCAGCTGGATCCTAGACTTCCTGTCAGATTGCCAGCAGATGGTAAGAGTGGGCTCCCTCACCTCTGGCCCTCAACACTGGAGCCCCTCAGGGTTGTGCCCTGCACCCCCTCTTCAACTCTTTGTATACCCATGACTATGTTGCCACCCACAGCTCCAATCTAATAATTAAATTTATTGACAATATTACATTGATTGGGCTTATCTGAAATGATAACAAAGCAGCCTACAGAAAAGAAGTCATCACCCTGACACAGTGGTGTCAAGAAACCAACCTCTCCCTCAATGTTGCAAAAACAAAGGAGCTGATTGTGGACTATGGGAGGAATGGAGACAGGCTAGTCTCTATTGACATCAGTGGATCTGGGTTTGAGATGGTGAACAGCTTTAAGTTTCTTGGCATATACATCACTGAGGATCTCACGTGGTCTGTACATATCCCAAACATAAACTGTTACAACTGCTACCATCCGGGAAACGGTACTGCATCATGAAAGCCAGGACCAACAGGCTCCGGGACATCTTCTTTCACCAGGCCATCAGACTGATTAATTCATGCTGATATTATTGTATTCCTATGCTATATTGACTGTTCTGTTGTACATACTATTTATTGCAAATTACTATAAATCACACATTGCACATTTAGATGGAGATGTAATGTAAACATTTTTACTTCTCATGTATGTGAAGGATGTAAGAATTCAATTCAGTACCCCAAAAGAGCAGGGCGAGCTGCCTTGACGAACATCACCCAGTTGCCCTCATGTCTACTATGATGAAGTGCTTTGAAAGGTCAATCCTGGCCAGGATCAACTCTCGCCTAAGCAAGAATGTGGACCTGCTGCAATTTGCCTGTTGTCACAATAGATCTACAGTGGATGCAATCTCACTGGGTCTCCACTTGGTCTTGGATCATCTGAACAATAGCAATATCTATGTCAGCCTGCAGTTTAGAGATTATAGCTCAGCATTCAACACCATTGTACCCTCAGTACTAATTTTATATTAATATAATACTAATTGGGGATCTAACATTTTTCTGTCATTCATTATTTGGGTATTTCTTCTGTTTTGTGGATGTTTGTGAAGAGTAAGAATTTCAGGTTGCATACTGTATATGATGATAAATGGAAACATTGAACAAGCTCTAAAATCTGGACCTCTGTACATTCCACTGCAACTAGAGCCCTGACTTCATGATCAGGAGATCACAATCAGAAATAACTTTTCCTTCTCACTGACAATCAACAATGAGACACCTCAAGGATGTGTGCTTAGCCCACTGCTCTACTCTCTCTCTACACATATGACTGTGTGGCTAGGCACAGCTCAACGCCATTTATAAATATGCCAATGACACAACTATTGTTGGCAGAATTTCAGATGGTGATGAAACAACAACTTTGCACTCAACATTAGTAAGACCAAGGAATTGATTGCGAACTTCAGGAAGGGAACACACAGCAGTCCTCATTGAGGGGTCAGCAGTGGAAAATATGAGCAGTTTCAAGTTCCTGGGTCTCAATGTCTCTGAAGATCTACCCCAGGACTGACATGTTGATGCAATTACAAAGGAGGCATGACAGGAGCTATATTGCATTAAGAGTCGAAGGAGACTTGGTATGTTACCAGAGACTTACACAAATTGCTACAGATGTACAGTGGACAGCATTCTAAATGGTTGCATCACTGGTCCAGGTCACTGCACAAGATCAAAAAAAGCTGCAGAAAGTTGCAAACTCCGTCTGCTCCATATCAGCATTAGCCTCCCCAGCACCAAGTGTTAGAAGGAGCAAAGGAAGTGAACCCAAGTGCAGGACACAGACACGGAGATTGAGTCTGGATGTTTACACAGGCGTAAATGCTGAACAGCAAGCAGGGGGAGTCTTGACTCGGAGAAACAGAGTCTCATAGATAAACCTTGAAACTGGAGCTAAACTTAGAACAACCAGTTCTAAGCAGTCGGGAAACATAGTTTACTCACAGGGAAAAAGACCAACGGACTGGCAACTAGTGGTTGTGATGTTGAGGTTCTTATACTGAGTTCTTGATGGAAACCAGGTGTGCCATCATCAAAGAGAATTGGAAGTAATTGGGAAATTAACGATCAGGACCATGACATAGTCAAAGAAAATTAGGAGCAAGATAGGGAATAAACAATCGGGACCATGACATAGAGGACATCTTCCAAGGGTGTGCCTCAGAAAAGTGGGATTGGTTATTAAGGACTCCATCACCCAGGATATGCCCTCTTCTCATTGCTACCATCAAGAAGGAGGTACAGGAGCTCGAAGGCACACACTCAACTTTTTAGCAGTAGCTTCTTCCCCACTGTCATCAGATTTCTGAATGGACAGTGAACCCATGTACAGTATCTCACTACATTTTTTTAGCTCTCTCTTTGCACTGCTAATTAAATTATATATAGTAGCTTATAGTTCTTTTATTATGTATTGTATACTGCTGCTGTAAAACAACATAGTTTATGACATATGCCAGTCGTATTAAATCTGATTCTGATTCTGACTTCATTCTGGATCCCATGTGATCTCACCTGTTGTGTCAGACAACCATGATGGATCTTGCCAAAGACCTTGCTAAAGTCTATGCAGATTTTGAGGCCACTGAGTGAAAATCAAAAGAATGAAATGGACAGGAATATTTAGAAGATCCAAAAGACTCATTCTTTACATTGTAATGCCTAGGCTTTAAAGGGGCTACAGCTATAGAAACTCTTGGTTGGACTACATCAATGCAAATACAGCATTTCTTGTCTATTCCCAATTTCTCTTGATAGTGAATAGTTTTCTTGCACCATTGTAGTTTTTGGGCTGAACTTCCCCCTGTAGTGCGCTTTAGGATTTTAATCCAATGATGATGTAACAGAAATGCATTTTCAAAGGCAGAGTTATGTGTTGTTTGGAAGCTAATGGCAATCCCAGTATCCCTGCATCCTTGGTGGTAGTATCGGCAGGCTTTGATGGAGCTGTCAAAACACTTGGCAAATTCTGAGACTATTCAAGGGATTTATTCACATTGTAGTTCAATGTCCTTCTGCATTATTTGCTTATCCATACACCCATTCTTACCGGACTACTTGTATAATAATGATATACTCCTCTGATGACATTCTTTTACCTTGCACCTCTTCACCAATAAATGATGGCTATGCTTTGATTAAATGCCTTGAAGCTTACAGCTTCAGAATTTAATCAATGCAAAAGCTGTTCACTGCCACGTATACTCAGGCAAATGGAAGTTATTGCTCAATTAAACAACAGTCAAGCTTCTTTATGATGGGACTTTAGAAGCTGTTACAAGATCAAGGATCTTATTAAGACACAAAAATGGAAAAAAGAAGTTCTTCAATTTTTTTGTTACATCTGCAATTACAAATTTAAGCAACCAGGAAATGATTCAAACTTACATATGAAACAAATCCTGACTTGATAATAGTCCTATTATCTCATTTAGGACGATGCAAAACACTTCACAAATATCATTCGCTTGTGGCTCAGAAAACTTGGCCCCCAGTTTGGCACGAGCTTGCAGAAAGCTGCAAGCAGGCAAGTGTTATTTAATGCAGATTAAATCGTATAGGATCTATTGTGAAAAAGTGGCAAGTGCACGTTGATCTGATTGATTGCATGATGAATTGATTGGATCTCATTTGTCCAGACCTACTGCCCATTACATCACTGGCATTTAGGGCGGAATAAAGGTCCTCCATCTCTAGTGCTGTTCAGGGCTTCCTTCATCCTGTCAGTAGCTCGGCTTTCACTACTGTCAGTCTTGCAAGTTCCAGGTGGAGACTCAGGAATACTGTTACACTTAGGTGTAGAAGGGTTCATCTTTGCTGTTGCTGTAACAGTCTGGTTTGCCCACTCAGGGTTGTTAGCCATGAGCTGAACCCCCCCCCCCCCCCCAAATGGAGGACTTTTGGACCCCCCTTAGTCTGGCCTCTACCCTTTGACCTGTTTTGCATGGCTGACCCCACCAAAGCATAAAGCCAGCCAACATTTTGTAGTCCTCCGGGTCATTGAAGTGTGCAAGCCTCCAAGACTGTGGTCCTCTTAGAGGATATGTGTAAAGGACACTTTCTTTTGGTACAGGCTTGCAAGTGAGCATGTTTTTCAGTTCGATGGGCCCAGTTCATAACTCCCACACTGTAAGTTCCCAGCGTGTATCATGGCTAACTTGACTCAGTAAAAACATTTAATCATACTACTCCATTGTCGTTCTTGCTCTGGTGAAGAATTTCAACCATGACATCTTTAGCTGCTTGATTCCAGCAATACTGGAGAATTCATGAGGCTGTTATGGTCAGTGGGTTTAGCAGAGAAAAAAAAAAACTGACTCCTCATGTAGGGTTTCGGCCCATAACTTCAACAATTCCTTTCCTCTCATAGAGACTGGTTGGCTTGCTGAATTCTTCCAACTGTTTGTTTGTTGCTCCTGATTCCAGCATCTGCAGTCTCTTTCATCCCATAAGAAAATCCGTGTTCATCATGAGGTATCAACTGGTGAGGAATTTTAGGAGCAACCACTTTGGTCACGTGTCCTGCCTGCAACAGTACTGAGTCATCCAATTCTATAGTCTGACAGCTGCAACGTGGAATAGCGACTGTACAGCTTGAGTGGTGGAGTGGGTGATGTGAGAAGTGTGCACTGGAATGAAATGCACTACTCTTTATGAGCATATGCCTGGGGAGTCCCTAATCCTGGAGACATCAATCATGCATATGTACATAGCCGAGGTCCTGCAGTCCATAACTTTCAGGATCGCAGGTTCAGCTAAAGGACAAATATCATCAAATGTATTGTAGCCAGAGAACCCTTTTTCTCCTCCAAAGCACTTTGTCAATCTTTTTTTACATTCACTGTGAAAGTTCTTGGTTTCATGTCTCATTTGAGGAATAGCACTACAATGCCACAGTTAATTATTAGCTGAATAAATAAAGAATGTTTACAAGAGAACGATTTACAAATGCAATGCTCGCATTACAGGAGTGCCTAAACATCAAAGAAAATGAAGTTTTTTTGTTTTCCATTATCAAGCAATTTAAGTCCTGAGGGGGTGAGCAGGATGCTACAGAAAGCAATATATTAGTAAACAAAATAATTTCATGAAGGTGCTGCCGATGATCTAGCACCCTTTTCCAACTGAGACAGAAGGGTGGACAACAATAAAAGGAGATTTGGAAGCAGCTGGAGTTTTTAGAAGCTGGATCCTGGATCTCTAGAGTTAAGTGGTTTGAAGTACTCAATCCTTTCATTCGTCATTAAGGACTCCTATGACCCAGGATATGCCTTCTGTTCAATGCTACCATTAAGGAGGAGGTACAGGAGCCGTAAGACACACACTGAATATTTCAGGAGTAGCTTCTTCTCCTCTGCCATCAGATTTCTGAATGAGCAATGATTCCATGAAGCTACTTTGGTATTTTCCCTCTTTTCTTGCATTACTTGTTCAATTTAATTTAATTGTTTCTATATATACTTCTTATTGTAATTTATAATTTTTACTATTATGAATGTACTGCTGACATAAAACAATAAATTTCATGACATATGCCAGTGATATTAAACCTGCTTTGCTCATTTTCTACTGTTGTAGTGATGAGATTCTGAGATAGGGACAAAGGGTAGGTGAAGTTAACTTTCAGCACTTGCTCTAACATGATTAGTGCCAATTGATGACTAAGTCTGACTTTGGCTTAACCACTTTCCATGCCTTGCTGCAATCAAGTGGATGACTCTCAAGAGAGACAAAGCATCTCCTGAACGCATTGCCTGGAATCCACCATTAAGAAGGTAGGGTTAAAAAGTGGGGTGAAGAAGAGCCCAGCAGTAGATCAGAAAAAAAAAAAATCATGTTCTTCTCCTTCCTCACTTCTCACTGACATATCTTATTTTCTTCTACAGGACATGCAAGCAAAATAGTTCACAAGAAGCTCCCTGAGTAGAGGGGAATGAGGAGAGAGTATAGCATTAAATACATTACTGGACTGTCTGGTCATCTCCTGACCATACTGTAATTATGGAAATGAGCAATGTATTCTCTTTTTATGAGACTTGTGTGTGCTAATATGTGCTGTTTGAAAATTAGCAATCGTGTTTCCTACATTAAGACAACAACAATACTTCAAAAGTTCTTCATCAGACATAATATGCTTCAGGACCACCTTTGGTCACAGAAGGCATTGGGGAAATACAGAGGATTTCCCTGTAAAAGTAATCTGTGGATTATGATTGATTATTTGATTATTAATGAAGAGGACAAAGGAATATAGGTTAAGTGAGTGGGAAACAATTGGGTAAATGGAGCATAATGTGAAATTAATCATTTTGACTGGAATAATGATGTCTAATATTGTAATGGTCAGAGGTCTGTGATGCAGAAGGTTCTAGATGTCTGAGTCAATGATTCACAGAGGCTAGTATGCCAGTAGAACAAGTAATGAAGAAAGGTGACAGAATGCTATTGTTTTTTGAAAGGATAATTGAATACATAAACAGGGAGGTTATGTAGGGCACTGCTAAGACCACAGGTGGAGCATTGTGATCTTCTTATTGCAGGAAGAATGAGAATGCATTGGAAGCAGTTCATAGAAAGTGAACCAGACATACTTTGAGGAGCAGGTTGTCTTATGAGGGAAAGCTAGATAAACTGGGCTTGTACCTGTCAGAATTCAGGAGAATAAGCTAGTATATGGCTGAAATATACTATGAGTCTTGATAGGGTGGATATGAAGAGGCTGGTTCCTCTTACAGGTTACAGTTTATTAATTTTAGGATCCTATTTAAGACAGAGATGAGGCAACATCTTTTCCTTTTAAGAACCATGGGTCTTTAGAACTTTCTTCTTCAAAGGGTGGTGGAAACCAATTTTTGAATATGTTTGAAGTGGTGGTAGATACATACTTGAAAGGCAAAGGGATGGAAGACTATTTTGGCCAGAATGAACACAGAATTGAACACAGCAAGTAGGAGTAAGCAATCTGATCCTTCCAACCTGCTCCGTCATTATGATTGTGGTCAGCAGAGGCATAAAGTCAGTGAGAGATAAAAATGGAGGAAGGTGCTACAGCTCAAATCCACACTGAAAATCAAGCTCCCGCTTTTACCCTAAATCTGCTGTCTTCATACTTCTTTCCATTTCCCTTTATTCCCTTGATGTCCAGAAATATGTGCTTTGAACACATTGACCAGCCTCTTCAACTCTTCAGGATGTAGTGCATTAAGAAATTACTCTTGACTTTCAAATGACCTAACCCTCATTCTAAGTTGTGTCCTCTGGTCCTAGATTCCTCAGTTGGGGAAATATTTCATTAAAACTAGCCTGTCAAGCTCTGAAATGTGTATGTTTCAGAAAGAATACAACAGAGAAACAGTCCCTTCAGACGACCAAGTCCACACCATTTACCCATTGCCCATTTACACTCAGTGGCCACTTTAATAGGTAGGGGAGGGAACTCATTGTGATCTTTTGCCTCCGTAGCCCATGTATTTCAGGGTTCAATGTGTTCTGTGTTCAGAGATGCTCTTCTGCACACCATTATTGGTGTAGTTATTTCAATTACTGCTGCCTTCCTGTCAGCCTGAACCAGTCTGGCCGTTCTTCACTGATCTCTCTCATTAACAAGGCACTTTTGCCCACAGAACTTCTGCTTACAGGATGTTTTTCGTTTCCTGCACTATTATCTCTAGAGACTGATGTGCATGAAAATCCCAGGAGATCAGCAGTTTCTGAGATACTCAAACCACCCCCATCTGGTGCCAACAAACATTCAAATTCAAGTTCAAGTTCAAATTCAGGTTTAGTTGTCATTCAACCACACAAAAATACCCATAAATAAGCCAAACAAAGCATAGCTCTCCCACCATCGGTCTCTTCCAATAAACTAGTGAACCGGGCTTGCAGTGTTCTGTATTGCCAATGTCCAACAGGGTCTGGCAATCACAAGAAAAAACATCCAAGACAATCACTCACTGTTCGACTGCACATCGCCTTCCTGCACTAACTCCAACACCTTTCTGTAGCATGCAGTGCTACCATTTCTCCACCAAGTCCAGCTCCTCCAGCTCCTCCACTAATGTGTAGCTCATTGATGGGGTAGACCTGCAATACTTGAAGTTCTTAATGTCCATCAATGTGTTGTGATTGTAAAAAAAAAAGTACCAAACGGACCATATCTCCTTTGGTTGGTCAAGTAGGGGCTGCTGCATCCAAGTGTGCCACAATTTTATTTGAAGTAAAAGTCACTGATTATATTTGAACATGACCAGGACCACACGTTATCACCAAAGCTTCTTTTCTGTAGTTCTCCAGCTCCTCACTCAGAAACTTACTCAGATGTAATACCCTAACTGTCCCTGCACAACATCTTTTAAATGGTCTTCCCTGCACTCCTTGTTCAGTGTACAATTATTGAGTCTGTTCATATGTTCATATTTATTTAAGTCTGAATATTGATGTGACGGTTGTTGATTACTCATAGCTGTTTGCACTATTGTTCTGTAAATTGTTGGTTGCTATTGTGTTGCCTGTTATGCTATGGTCCAGTATGTTGTGCTTGGTTCCGAACCACAATCAGTTCTGATATGTTTTACATACAGGCAATAAAGTGATTCTGATTTCTTCCCCATTCTGATGTTTGGTCTGAACAACAATTGAACCTCTTGACCATGTCTGCATGCTCTAATGCACTGAGTTGCTGCCACGTGGTTGGCAGATTAAATGTATGCATTAACAAACATAATAGTGGCTAGTATACATTAATAAAGTGGCCACTGAGTATACATTAATCATTTTTTAAATTCCTCCCACATTGTTATCAGCTATGCTGAGATTCTACCCCTCACCTGCACACTCCAGCAATCTACAGTGACCAATTAACTAACCAATACATCTTTGGGATGTGGACGGAGACAGGAGCACCTGGATGAAACTCGTGCTGCCACATGCAAACTCCACAAAGACAGTTCCCACAGTCAGGAAGGTGCTCAGGTTTCTAGCACTGTGGGGCAGCAGCTTGTCTAGCTGTATCACTGTGCTGCATAATCAAGAGATCTCCTATTGTTCTTCTGCTCTAGAGAGTACAATTGCACTCTACTCAATCCCTTCTCATAGTTGAAATTGACCAGCCTGGAACCAGTTTAATAAATCTTCACTTCACTCCCTCTGAGGCAAGTACAGTGCATACTTTAAGGTTACTATCATATCAGCCATGATTTTTTAAATGCCAGAATAGGCTGGAAGGACAGAGTGGTCTATTTCTTCAGTTATTTCATATGTTTATGTGCTTTCCTCTTGCAACTCAGTAATCCTTTTGGGATTTATTCAATTCTTTTAATCACTTAAACTCAAAATGATCAGCATTTCATAAGTAAAGCAGCTGCCTCATAGCACCAATGATCTAGGTTCAAACCACTTACTGACAGGGTCTTTTTCTGAACAGTGCTTCAAAAGAAATAGAGATCATAGGTTAAGGGTGAAAAGTAAAATATTTAAGGGTGGCATTACTAGTCAGGGAAAATGTCACAGTAGTGCTCAGACGGGACTGATAGGAAAGCTTGTCTAGCGAGGATTTATGGACAGAATTGAGGAATAAGGAAGTTATGACCAGGTTACTGGTATTATATTTTAGACCACCCTCAGGCCATTATGCTTCTGAACGCCCAGCGCATCACATTCAAAATGCCATCAGTTAGTTTGCTCTGGAGCTTACAATATTTAATTTATGCACTTTACTTTGTTTATTTATGTGGAATTCATCTGAAGATTTTATCCTTACTTTCATTACTTATTGTGTTATCTGTACTACTGTGCTTTACACCCTGGTTTGGAGAAACATTTTCTCATTTGACAGTATACATATTTACAGTTAAACAACAATAAACTTGACTTGAAATTTGTAGAGTGATCACAGACTGTTGCAAGAAATGTAAGGCTGTGATAGCACGTAATTTTAACTTTCCACATACTTACTGGGACTGCCATACTGTAAAAGGGCTGGAGTGGAAAGAGTTTGTCAAATGTGTTCATGAAAATTTCCTTAATCAGTACCTAGAAATCCCAACTAAAGAGTGTGTGGTACTAGATCTCTTATGGAATGAGACACGTTAGGTGACAGAAGTTTGTGTAGGGAGACACTATGCATCTAGTGCTCATAATGGTGAGTCTGGCACAGGAAGGCGACTTGCTGGTACTCCAATGCGGGCTGGATCGCTCTGGCTTGTTGTAGCGGCGGTGACTTGCGAGGGCTTCTTAACACTCTCGCCCCAAACGACTAAAGCCGGGGGCTTATAAGCTGCCGGTTCGGGTCGAGGGTAGATTACCTTGATTGCCAAGCTCAAGGGACGCGTGAAACGGAATTAGAAGGGAACAAGGAGTTAATGGTCCGGATCGCAACCTAACTAAATTTAAAGGGGAATCGATCCGGACCATTACAGTTACATCCCTTGGCCTTAGGAAATTTCTGCTCCACTCAGTGTTCAAAGGTTTTACCTCTTGCCTTCAGCATGTTTTCCTAACTTCATTTGGATGCTTATGCTAATGAGTCTCTTCACCTGGTTTAAGATGGTGCTGGTGAAACCCAGCAACTACTTATCGACAGTGATCAAAAGAAAGAGAACAACTAAACACCTTATTAATAACACTTTATTAATATGATACCCACTAACAATGGAGAACTGAGTGCAAGTGGGCTCAAAGTAGAGTTGAGATGTTTCCGTGAGTGAGGAAAGACCGATTTAAACACTGGGCCGATTGGAAAGGTCAGCTAGGGGCTGAACAATGGCAATGGGGTCCAGTCCCAGAGTAGTTTGACAGCAAGGAACAGCACAATGTTTGGACGATTTAAGCGCTGGGTCTGTCTGAAAAGGTCAGGGTCTCTGTACTGGTGGGATGGGTTGGTTCTGCCCAGTTCTGCTCACTGTTCCACAATGTTTACTCAGCTCTGCACTGAACTGAGGCTGTCGTCTGCTCTCGCTGTAGGATTGAATGTTATTTGCTTACTTTTATAGCTTGCACAATTTGTTTTTTTTTCTTTCTGTACATTGGGTGTTTGATGGACTTCTCTTTTTTAAGGGTTTCTTTTGGGGTTCCTTTGTTTTGTGGCTGCCTATAAGGAGACAAATCTCAAGGCTGTATAAGGTATACATACATTGATAATAAATGTACCTTGACCTCTGAACTTTCATAATTCTTGTGTTATATTCGTGCAGGCCGATGTCAACATGCAGTTTTTAGCTTGAATGTTGAAACACAGACTGCTTAAACTGGAGCCCTATACATGAATGGAATCAATAAAGACATCAATATCTAATTGCTGCCACAGACAGGCGTGTTCTTAGACAGAGAAAGTGAGAAGAAAACACAGTTGTTTTAGATTAAGATAAAAAAGCTCACATTTTGCTCTACAAAGAACTTTTGTTCCAGCAAAGTCACTGCCTGCTTATAATACCAGAAGGGAAATTACTGTAAATTTTTTCCATTCTACTGTATACACCACATCAGAACAAAGAAGATCCCTGAAAATGCATACCCAGTCACTTGGTATTGAAAATAGGCAGTGATCTTACAAAATTTGTTTAAAGAGACATATAAGCTGGTTTACCAAGCTAAAACAATTATGTTTTCTTTTCTAAATTTCCAAGTGTAAAGATAAGAAAAGTGCTTTGGAGACAATCAGAATTTTTCCAGAATTGAACAAATGTATTGATGAATATATGTAAAAAGCATTTAAATTGCAGATTTTTAACTATTTGCTTACCAGACAGATATCATTGGGAACACAGTCTTTTATTACCCACCCTTAACTGCATCTGAGACCGGAAAGAAGTTAATGGTTGACTATATTGTGGGTGAGGAATCACAGAGAGATCACATTGAGTAGGAATGGCTGACTTTCTCACCTAAAGGTCATTAGTTAAACAGGTTTTGATTTAAGCAACAAATCTAAGTTTCATATTCTAAGTATCAAACATATCTGTTGTTCAGAGAGATTGCATAATTAATTCCATATTTTTCAAATTACTTAAATTTAAATTCAACAAGTGCTACAGGACCTATAAAAATTACTTAACCCCCCAAAAGTTTTTATGTTTTATTGTTTTACACATTAAATCGCAACAGATTTAATTTGGCTTTCTTTAAATCACTGATAACAGAAAAATACCTTTTCGTGTCAAAGTGAAAACAAATCTCTACAAAGTGATCTAAATTAGTTATAGACGTAACACACAAAATAATTGATTGCATAAGTATTTATGCCCTTTAATATGGCATGCCAAATTTTCACTGGTGAAGCTGATTGGTTTTGGAAGTCCCATAATTTGTTAAATGGAGATTTGCTTTTGGAGGCCCGTGAACAGGCATGTGTTTCAATTGTTTGTAATAAAAATACACCTGTACCTGAAAGGTCCAACTGCTGATGAGTTGGTATCCTAGCAAAAAATACACCATGACGACAAAAGAACACGACAAGCAACTCCACAAAAAGGTTATTGGAAAGCACAAGTCGGGAGATGGATACAAGAAAATTTCCAAATCACTGAACAGCATCAAAAACACACAATCTCTACTTTGAAGCATGGTGGTAGCTGCATCATGCTGTGGGGATGCTTCACTGAAGCAGGCACAGGAAGGCTGTGAAGGTAGAGGGTAAAATGAATGCAGCAAAATACAGGGAAATCCTGAAGGAAAAACCTAATGCAGTCTTCAAGAGAACTGAGACCTGGAAGAAGATTTGTTTTCCAGCAAGACAATGACCTCAAGCATGAAGTCAAAGCTACACAGAAATGGCTTAAAAAACAACAAACTTAATGTCCTGGAGTGGCCAAGTCAGAGTCCAGACCTCAATCCAATTGAGAATATGTGGTTGGACTTGAAAAGGGCTGTTCACTCACGATCTTCGTGCAATTTGACAGCTTGAGCAGGGGAAAAACCACAGTGTCCAGATCTGCAAAGCTGATGGAGACCTATCCACACAGACTCAAGGCTGTAAATGCTGCCAAAGGAGCATCTACTGAATACTGACTTGAAGGGAGTTAATATTTATGCAATTAATTATTTTGTGTTTTGTATTTGTAATTAATTTAGATCACTTTGTAGAGATCTGTTTTTATTTTGGCATGGAAGAGTCTTTTTCTGTTGATCAATGTCAAAAAAAAGCTGAAATAAATCCACTGTGATTCAATGTTGTAAAACAATAAAACATGAAAGCTTTTGGAGGTGGGGGGTAGGGTGGGAATACTCTTTATAGGCACACTATGACGGGATTCAACTTCAATACTTCTAGATCAAAGGCCCATAATCTTGAAAGAAAAGGAACATGCTGGAAACACTTAATCAGGTCAAACTGCAGCTGTGGAAAATGAATAGTTAACCATTTCTTCCATGTGAAATGCTAACTCTACTTCTCTTTCTGCAAGTACTACCTGATGACTTACTGCATTCTCCTTATGGCCAACTCCGCCACTGAGCGTCATCTCATCAGCAAGATGGATATTTTACACAGTTGCCCTTGTACAACCATTGGCATAGAAAATCTGCATTGGTCCCTGTGACACACCACTTGCCAAGGCCACCCTCAACCACAAATCAAAGATGTTCCGTTCATTTCTCTGTTTTCTGTTCATTAGCATCATGCTTGATCCAAGTCACCATCTTTTCCCCAATTTCCTAAGCTCTACATTTGTTTTAGAATCTCTTTTGTAAACCGTATTAAAGACATTCTGAAGGTCCAGATGCATCATATTTTGTTTTTCTATTCTGCTGGGTAAAACCTCAAAACTCTAATAGATTTGCCAAACACAATTTCTCTTTCGAGAATCTATGCCAACTGTGCTTAGTCCTATTATTATCATCTAACTTCCCTGATGCCATGTTATTATTCATTCTAGCATTTTTCCTACTACTGACTTTGCAGTTATATGTCCCTGTTGAAGATTATAAAGATCAGCTTTATTTTTGAAACATACATTGAAATGTATCATTTGTGTTAAATCAAATCAGCGAGGGTTGTGCTGGGGGCAGCATGGTGGCAACAAAGCACACCCACTACTTACTAATCCTAACCCATACATCTGTGGAATTTGAGAATAAACCAGAGCTCCTTGAGGAAAACTACGTGGTCACTGGGAGAACGTACAAATTCCTTACAGACAGTGGCAGGAATCAAACTCTTATCTGTGATTGCTGGTGCAGTAAAGCAATTGTGCTATCTGCTACGCTATCGTGCCTCCCCTTTGTGACTCTCCACTGAAATCTATATTAACCCAGTCAAGTCTAGTTATGCTCTGAAAGAAATCACCCCTCATTCTAAACCCCAAGGAATAGAGAGCCAAACTGTCTAGCTTCATGCACATTTATTTCTATTTGTACTACTAATTCATCTACCTTGCAGAGAAAGAATCTTCAGTGTTTCCTTTTTACAATTTTTCCTTGCTCCTACACTAATTGGGAGATACGCTTGTATGTTTGCATGCTCTGTCACTCCCTGATTGACTCTGGCTATCATTACCCATTTTGTTATTTTGTCTTTTTATCTTTATACATTCCCCCTCACCAGAATCCTCCCACCAATATTTTTATAGCTTCACTCAATAGCAGAGCCTTAAGTTGCAATCACAACCACAATAAAGTTCCAGATAAACCACAAGCTTGAAACGGATAATGGAAAGAGACTAGAATTTAGAAACATAGAAACTTAGAAAACCTACAGCACAATACAAGCCCTTTGGCCCACAAAGTACTGCTGAGCTTGTCCTACCTTAGAAATTGCTAGGCTTACCCATAGCCCTCTATTTTACTAAGCTCCATGTACCTATCTAAAAGCCTCTTAAAAGACCCTATTGTATCTGTCTCCACCACCGTTGTTGGCAGCCCATTCCACGCTCTCACCACTCTCTGAGCAAAAAACTTACCCCTGACATCTCCTTTGCACCTACTCCCCAGCACCGTAAACCTGTGTCCTCTTGTGGCAACCATTTCAGCCCTGGGAAAAAGCCTCTGACTATCCACACGATCAATGCCTCTCATCATCTTATACACCTCTATCAGGTTACCTCTCATCCTCCGTTGCTCCAAGGAGAAAAGGCCGAGTTTACTCAACCTGTTCTCATAAGGCATGCTTCCCAATCCAGGCAACATCCTTGTAAATCTCCTCTGCACCCTTTCTATGGCTTCCTCCACATCCTTCTTGTAGTGACTCGACCAGAACTGATCACAGTATTCCAAGTGGGGTCTGACCAGAGGTAATAGCTGCAACATTACCTCTCAGCTCCTAAATTCAATTCCATGATTGATGAAGACCAATACACCATACACCTTCTTAACCATGGAGTCAACCTGCATAACTGCTTTGAGTGTCCTATCGACTCGAACCCCAAGATCCCTCTGATCTTCCACACAGCTAAGAGTCTTACCATTAATGCTATATTCTGCCATCATATTTGACCTACCAAAATGAACCACTTCACACTTAGCTGGGTTGAACTCCATCTGCCACTTCTCAGCCCAGTTTTGCATCCTATCAATGTCCTGCTGTAACCTCTGACAGCCCTCCACACTATCCATAACACCTCCAACCTTTGTGTCATCAGCAAACTTACTAACAAATCCCTCCACTTCCTCATCCAGGTCATTTATAAAAATCACAAAGAGTAAGGGTCCCAGAACAGATCCCTGAGGCACACCACTAGTGACCAACCTCCATGCAGAATATGACTCGTCTACAGCCACTCTTTGCCTTCTGTGGGCAAGCCAGTTCTGGATCCACAAAGCAATGTCCCCTTGGATCCCATGCCTCCTTACTCTCTCAATAAGCCTTGCATGGGGTACCCTATCAAATACCTTGTTGAAATCCATATACACTACATCTACTGCTCTTCCTTCATCAATGTGTTTAGTCACATCCTCAAAAAATTCAATCAGGCTCGTAAGGCACAACCTGCCCTTGACAAAGCCATGCTGACTACTCCTAATCATATTATACCTCTCCAAATGTTCTTAAATCCTGCCTCTCAGGATCTTCTCCATCAACTTACCACCCACCGAGGTAAGTCTCACTTGCCTATAATTTCCTGGGCTATCTCTACTCCCTTTCTTGAATAAAGGAACAACATCCGCAACCCTCCAATCCTCGGGAACCTCTCCTATATCCATTGATGATGCAAAGATCATCGCCAGAGGCTCAGCAATCTCCTCCCTTGCTTGCCACATTAGCCTGGGGTACATTTTGTCCGGTCCCGGCGACTTATCCAACTTGATGCTTTCCAAAAGCTCCTGCACATCCTCTTTTTTTAATATTGACATGCTCAAGCTTTTCAGTCTGCTGCAAGTCATCACTACAATCACTAAGATCCTTTTCCATAGCGAATACTGAAGTAAAGTATTCATTAAGTACCTCGCTATTTCCTCTGGTTCCATACACATTTTCCCACTGTTACTCTTGATAGGTCCTATTCTTTCACATCTTATCCTCTTGCTCTTCACATACTGTAGAATACCTTGGGGTTTTCCTTAATTCTGCCCACTAAGGCCTTCTCATGGCCCCTTCTGGCTCTCCTAATTTCCTTCTTAAACTCCTTCCTGCTAGCCTTATAATCTTCTAGATCTCTAACACTACCTAGCTCTCTGAACATTTGTAAGCTTTTCTTTTCTTCTTGACTAGATTTATTACAGCCTTTGTACACCATGGTTCCTGTACCCTACCATAACTTCCCTGTCTCATTGGAACGTATCTATACAGAACTCTACACAAATATTCCCTGAATATTTGCCACCTTTCTTCCATACTTTTCCCTGAGGACATCTGTTTCCAATTTCAGCCGCCAATTTCTTGCCTGATAGCCTCATAATTCCCCTTACTCCAATTAAACATTTTTCTAAGTTGTTTGTTCCGATCTCTCTCTCCAATGCTATTGTAAAGGAGATAGAATTATGATAATTATCTCCAAAATAATCTCCCACTGAGAGACCTGACACCTGACCAGGTTCATTTCCCAATACCAAATCAAGTACAGCCTCTCCTCTTGTACGCTTATCTACCTACTGTGTCAAGAAACCTTCCTGAACACACCTAACCAACTCCACCCCATCTAAACCCCTTGCTCCAGGGAGATGCCAATCACTATTTGGGAAATTAAAATCTTCCATCACGACAACTCTGTTATTATTACACCTTTCCAGGATCTGTTTCCCTATCTGCTCCTTGATATCCCTGTTACTATTAGGCGGCCAACAAAAAACACCCAGTAAAGTTATTGACCCCTTCTTGTTCCTAACCTCCACCCACAGAGACTCCGTAGACAATCCCTCCATGATGTCCACCTTCACTGCAGCTGTGACACTATCTCTGATCAACAGTGCCAAGCCTCCATTTCTTTTGCCTCCCTCCCTGCCCTTTCTGAAACATCTAAAACCTGGCACTTGAAGTAACCATTCCTGTCCTTGAGCTATCCAAGTGTCTGTAGTGACCACCACATCATATCTGTAAGTACTGATCCATGTCCTAAGCTCATCTGCTTTGTTCACAACACTCCTTGCGTTAAAATAGACACATCTCAAGCCTTTGGTCTGAGCGCGTCCCTTCTCTATCACCTGCCTATCCTCCCTCTCGCACTGTCTACAAGCTTTCTCTATTTGTGAGCTAACCTCCTCTTCCCCAGTCCCTTCCGTTCAGTTCCCACCCTCCCCACCAACAATTCTAGTTTAAACTCTCCCCAGTAGCCTTAGCAAACCTCCCCGCCGGGATATTGGTCCTCCTGGGATTCAAGTGCAACCTGTCCTTTTTGTACAGGTCACACCTGCCCCAAAAGAGGTCCCAATGATCCAGAAATCTGAATCCCTGCCCCCTGCTCCAGTCCCTCAGCCACGCATTTATCCTCCACCTCATTCTATTCCTACTCTCACTGTCGCGTGGCACAGGCAGTAACCCCGAGTTACTACCTTTGCCACCCTGCTTCTCAACTTCTTTCCTAACTCCCTGTAGTCTTTTTTCAGGACCTCTTCCCTTTTTCTACCTATGTCATTGGTACCAATATGTACCACGACCTCTGGCTGTTCTCCCTACCACCACAGGATATCTTGGACGCAATCTGAAACATCCTGGACCCTGGCACCTGGGAAGCAAACTACCATCCGAGTTTCTTTTCTGCGTCCACAGAATCGCCTGTCTGAACCCCTGACTATAGAGTCCCCTATCACTACTGTCTTTCTCTTCCTTTCCCTACCCTTCTGAGCCACAGGGACAGACCCTGTGCCAGAGGCACGACCACTGTTACTTCCCCCAGATAGGCTTTTCCTCCCACCCCCCCAACAGTACTCAAACAGGAGTACTTATTGTCAAGGGGTACAGCCACAGGGGTACTCTCTTGTACCTGACTCTACCCCTTCCCTCTCTTGACTGTGACCCACTTGTCCACCTCCCGTGGCCCCAGTGTGACCACCTGCCTATAACTCCTGTCTATCCCCTCCTCTCTCTCCCTGACTAGGCGAAGGTCATCGAGCTGCATCTCCAGGGTTCCCTAACTCGGTCCCTCAGGAGCTGCAGCTCGACACACCTGGTTCAGATATGGTCATCCGGGAGGCTGAGAGACTCCAGGGCCCCCCACATCTGACACTGAGCACAGAAAACTGGCCTCACACACATACTTCCTCCTTTCCACAAATAACACAGTTAAGCCTACCTCGCCTCATCCCGTTACCGCCTAAGCCAGTTGAGCCAAAGCCCTGTCACTCTGCCACGTCTCACTCCGCTGCCCGCTCTGACGCTGCCCACTGGATAGGGCGGTCTTCTTTTTAAACCTTTCACACTCTACTGGCTGACGTCACGCGCCTACGCAGTCTTGCCTCTCTTTAACCCCGAGTGGTAAATAACTCCCTTCGCTCCGAAAAATCAGCCGCTCACTCACAGCTTTCTTGCTCCGAATTAAAAACCGTTGAAGGTTCCAAAATGTTTGCAAGATTTACAAAAAAATGCATTCTTAAGAGAGGGAATGGTCAGAATATATTCCATTCAGAGAACTAGAACATTAAATCCACCATGACCTGATCTAGAAACATACATTGGTACAATCAAAGGTAACTACCTTTTCAAAGCAAGTCAGTCATATTTGAGCAGAAGATTTATCAATAGAGGTCCACTTATATTTCATTCCTGTGGTTGTGAAGAATGGGATGTGGTCAGTGCCCTCAGCAGTGCTATTTGCTCTGGGCAAGAGAGGGACCTCAAAATGACCTCTCCCTCTCGGGTTCAGTTTGAACCAGAACAGATACTGAAACTGAGTAATTAAAACCAAATAACTTACCTGTCTTCTCAAAACCATCCCCTTTAAGCATTTCACAGTTTAATATGTAAGCTTTTGCAGGAGTATCATAATGCAGTGAGGGTTTCAGTAACTTTACCAACCCAGATATCATTACTTGATAAGACCTTGATGGCAGTGGAAATGGAGTGGCAACATCTCGCTGTTGCTAATACAGCTCACAGATTCGCTCTGGACAGAAGAGATCCGAAAGATAAAATGTAAGATTGCAGCAGTTCAAGACAGCAAATCACCAGCACCTTTGCAAGGACAATTACGAGTGACTGATAACTGAAAGCATTGCCGACGATGTTAACATTCATGAATGAATTAAATGGAGCCATGGTGTAACTAATTAGTTGCAGCAACTCTGGCTAATTTCCAAAGATGCCATTCCTCTCTGTCACATAATCGTGCATTCAGGAATTTAATGCTCCTTACTGGCAGCTACTACAGAGATTAGCTCACCGATCAGAACACAAACAGGAGTGTATTCTAATGCCATGAGCTGTAGCTCACCTTAACACTACGGAATATAATTGATCACAAAGGGTACACATTCGGGACAGGCAATGTTCATTCCAAAAGAATTTTTACAGATTATTTTTGATTCAGAATCACTATTTGTGAGACACCAGCTGCTGATAGCAACTCTAACACTGGCATTTATGGCCCTCTGGAGCCTTGTGCTGAGCTTCATTAGGGATCTGCTTCAGTTTCGAACCATTTCCCACTTTCCTATTTAATTTTGCTTCCATCCACGTCATCGTAGACTTCCCCATTTGTTCTTGCCAAATTCCCTAATCTCTCCATCTAAACTTGCTGCAAAACTGCACATATCTAATGTCTGGCTCTTATTAAAGAACAGCGATCTAAAATGTCAACCAATCCAATTTCTGTTATTTCTGTTATTTCGCCAACATCAACACATGCTTCTTTGCATAGATTAGGTAACTAATGGTAGAAATCAATTCTATGTGCTTTTTCTTCTGAAAGCTTCTATTGTTGTCCAGACTACTTGCTTGGCAGTTGCTTAGGGTCAAGGATGACTTGCTTCCATCCCCGTTCTGTGGAGGTTCTGTGGTGGGAGGTGAGGCCCATGTGAAACCTCTAGACTAATGTCACAAGTGGAGCCCAAGGTGTTTGGAGGGGAATATGGGAGTGGCTAGAATGGGAGCATGTCTACGGCTTCTGCATTTCTGCTGGGTTTCCCAAACAGCTCAAAGAGTCAAAAGTTCTCAGTGTTGTTTGTTCATTTTGAGTGATGAACAGTTGGTAAGAATGTTCTGCTTTTCCTGGTGTTGGCATTTAAATGATGTGCCTTGCCTACAGGGGCCCACTGTGTGCACTTAGGGCCTTAGTGCTTAGAATGTTAGTCTGGGAGTGGAAAGAAAAGTTCTTTCACTTAATTTTCCAGAGAATTCGGAGGATTTTGTAGAATCAGTGTAGGCAACAGATCTCTCAGGTGGCTGATGTAAGTATTCTATCTCTCAAAACAACAAGGAAGGGCAAAGGTCACAGCTGCTTGATAGGCCATGACCTTCATTCCAGGTTTTCAGTCTTCAGCATCAAATACATTCTCACAAATGATCAATGGCTGCCCTGGCCACTGAAGGTAATGTGAATTTCTGGCTTCACTAAGCTGTGCCCCTGAGATACTTGGACAGATTAAGAGAATGAGCAAAAAAGTGGCAGGTGGAATATTACAGAGGAAAATGAATGGTCATGCACACTGGCAGAAGGAACAAAGGCATAGACTACTTTCTAAGTGGAACAAATTCAGAAATCAAAGGTACAAAGGGACTTGGGAGCCCTAGTGGAGGATTCTTTAAAGTTAACCTATAGGTTGAGTTTGTAGTAAAGAAGACAAATGCAATGCTAGCATACATTTCCAGAGGACTAGAGTACAAAAGCAAAGATGTGATGATGAGGCTTCATAAGGCATTGGTCAGAATACATTTGGAGTATTCTCTATACTGTGCATTCTTACCCTGGTGAAGTCACACATCTCGATGTTACTATTGAGATCAAAAGGGAAACATTCATCTCAACGCTCTACAAGAAAGTACAGTGCGTAATAAATGAGCTTAACCACTCTGCCAGTTAGTCTGTCCAAGATTTCATTTCAAATTACAGATATTACCCCATAATATCTCAACCTCTGATAAAGCTAATAAATATAATTCAGAAACAAACAGAAGATGTTATCAGTTAGAAATTCTTGGCCTTAAAAAGGCTTGTGATCTAATTGTTGTTATTCAAAAGAGAATTTGCATGAGAGCTCTTCAGTTCAACTATAAGCGGCAAGTTTCCTGGACAGAAGCCTTAGGTTTAATTTGAAGAAATGCGTGGCTGACAAGCTGAGGAGAATGTTACATACCCGCTTGTATTTTCTGCAGACTTTGGCCAGTGGAAGATGACTTGTACATCAGTCAATGAAAGCAAGCATGCAGGTACAGCAGGCAGCGAAGAAAACTAATGGCATGCTGGCTTTTATAACAAGACAAATTGAGTATAGGAGTAAAGAGGTCCTTCTGCAGCTGTACAGGGCCCTGGTGAGACCCCACCTGGAATATTGTGTGCAGTTTTGGTCTCCAAATTTGAGGAAGGACATTCTTGCTATTGAGGGAGTGCAGCGTAGGTTCACAAGGTTAATTCCCGGAATGGTGGGACTGTCATATGTTGAAAGATTGGAGTGACTGGGCTTGTATACATTGGAATTTAGAAGAATGAGAGGGGATCTGATTGAAACATTTAAGATTATTAAGAGATTGGACACACTGGAGGCAGGAAGTATGTTCCCGCTGATGGGTGAGTCCAGAACTAGAGGCCACAGTTTAAGAATAAGGGGTAGGCCATTTAGAACAGAGAAGCGGAAAAACTTTTTCACCCAGAGAGTGGTGGATATGTGGAATGCTCTGCCCCAGAAGGCAGTGGAGGCCAAGTCTCTGGATGCATTCAAGAGAGAGTTAGATAGAGCTCTTATAGATAGCGGGGTCAAGGGATATGGGGAGAGGGCAGGAACGGGGTACTGATTGTGTATGATCAGCCATGATCACAGTGAATGGTGGTGCTGGCTAGAAGGGCCAAATGGCCTACTCCTGCACCTACTGTCTATTGTCTATTGTCTATTGACTTGGATTTGACCTAGGCAATGTGTTTGTTGATTAAAAGAATCTTTCATCCTGTGGAGTTTTTATTGTTTTATGATCCCTTGCACTCGAGGACTTGCCTGTTATGGGAAGTACAGAGTTGGCAACAACTTGTATTAAAATGAAACGGATGCTTCTTCAGCTGGGAGCTATGAACCTTCCCAAATAGGGAATATTACCTGTCAGTAACTGAGACAGTTGCTGGTGGAAATATACACAACATCTTTTGACAGCATTGTGGCCTCATACCTCATAAGCTGAAATAGTTGGAGGCTGTGACAGAAATATTTTCCTGGTAGAATATAGCAAATACATCAATGTTGTAACATCATCAGATGTGTGTTGAACTCTGCCTCTGTAATTCATTTCCATTGAGATAAACAGAATTCAATGTTACTACATTGCACTTATGTACTGCACACATTCTACAGTGTTATTAAATCAATTTCTATCCTACTCAATTTTGGCAAAGTGTTTGACAAACTTCTCATCTGAATTTGCACAAGCTGCATCAAAATATCGTATTGCAATGCTCAGGTACGGCGTGAAATGGGTAAAAAAAAGGTATCGTGATTACTAGAGGCATTTCTCCTGTCTAGCACTAAAGAGGGTGGATATAATAAAATAAATGTAAATTCTCTCAGATCCAACAACTTTTCAATTCTCCAAATTGACTTCTTATTCGCTTTCACAATGAACACTTCAGACTTGTGTGCATTTAGTGATAAAATCAAGGTCCAAATACAAGATTATAGCAATTTTGATTGTGCTTCAATACTCCATATAATTCATGAATACTTGGCATACTGAGGTATGAAATATATTTAAGACATCTATTTCACACAAAGAATGCAAAATAATTCCAGCCTATAATGTTTCAATTTCTCACTGAACATAATGCAACCACTCATTGGTATATTAAATATTAATCCATAACTTAATGGAAGACATACATTGTTGTAAATGGTGTACATACGGTACATTGTCAGCCTTAAGTCTCTATTATAATATAAAAAACTTAGTCCAGCACTTATAAAGATCACCATTTCCTGTGATTTCTTCAGCCACTTCACCAATGAACAATTAATTATCGCAGCTCAGTCTCACATGAAAATGAACTGCAATCACACATTTGCTGAATTAATGCTTCTGTGACTCAGGCACAATGACAGAGAAATACCACCTTTTTCTGGCAAGGCAAGGGTCCCGGAGAGCTCAGAGTGCATGGAATAGGCTTTGCAGGGAGGAAAACTCTGTTGAAGATGGTGGAACCGGGTAGCAATGGATCTGAGCGACTTCTTACTCTTCGCGTCAACACAACCAAAGGTCCAGTTACTCTCGTCAGTGTGTATGCTCCCACGCTGTGCTCCTCATTTGAGTCAGAGGATGAGTTTTATAAAAATTATGCAGCTATCATCAGGAATACTCCCAGCAAAGATCATCTTGTTCTCCTGGGTGACTTCAATGCCAGACTGGCTCATGGCCCTCCTGACTAGGTGAATTTGGCCTATTCAAGATGAATAAGAGCAGATATTGATTATTGGAGTTCTGCACCTATCATGTTCTATGTATCGCTAGCTCATACTTCTAGACCAAGTTTCAACACAACATTCCATAGAGACACCCTCACTCCTGACATTGACATCAGGCGCTCCTTCCTCAGCAGCATACTTTTCACAAATTCCTATCATAGTGCAGAATGTATCACAGAGCATTCATTGGCGTGTTGCAAGATCGGACTGTAGTCAAAGTAATTCCATCGCACTAAACAAGAAGGAAACCCTCGCATTGATTCAGCAGGATGTCTCACACAGACCTGCTGGAGCAGTTCGTTAGGTCCATCATGACAGAACTGAGTGTCTGGCCGTTGGGAAACGGTAACAGAGAAATGGGAATGATTGCGGAATATCATCTACAGCACAGACTTAGCTGCCTTTGGGAAGAAGACCTCAAAAACAAATGACTGGCTTGAAGACAGATCCAACCGGAAGAAGCCCATTATTGAAGCTCCACGTGCTGCCCTATCTGAGTATAAGCATTCACCAACTGAGAGGAACCTACAGATGCTCAGAGCTGTTAGAAGTAAGGTTCAGCAGACTGCCAGACACCGTGCCAATGAGTACTGGTTGCAGCTCAGTGAAGACATCTGGACTGCAGCACTGACAGGATATATCAGGGATATGCATGATGGCTTCAAGGAAACCCTTGGCCCCTCTCAGAATAAGGTGTTTCCCCTCAAATCTATCAATGGAGAAATAATCAAAGACAGGAGCAGGCACATGGAGAGGAGGATAGAACATTACTCTGACTGCTACTACAGAGTCGCCACCTCAGGCTTGGACGCCATTGAGTCCCTGCTGACAATGGAAGAACTGGATGCAGAGACGACCCGAGAGGAGCTCACCAAGTCCATCAGCAGCTTGGCCTCAGGGAAGGCACTGAGCAATGATGGGATTCCCCCGACCCAAACAAGCGCTGCATTACTACCTTACTGCACCGGCTGCACCAAGTCGTCTGTCTGCCCTGGCAGGAAGGAGTGGCATCACAGGATAGGAGGGAATCAAGATCATTGCCTTCTACAGAAACAAAGGTAAGAGAGGGGACCATAACAACTCCAGGGGCATCTCCCTCTTGAATGTTGTAGGCAGAGATTTTGCCCGAATTTTCGTGATCTACTCATGCATGTTGGTTGAATATGTCTATCCAGAGTCACAGAGTGGCTTCCGTGCTGGAAAGTCAACTGTAGACGCTATTTTCTCTCACCAGCAACTGCAGGAGGACTGCAGAGAACAAAAGATGCCCCTTTGCATTGCATTTATCGATCTCACCAGGGCGTTTGATTGGGTCAGCAGAGACAGGCTCTTTTAGATCTCTCTCAGATAGTCTGCCTGCCAAGACTATTGAGCATGGCCAAATCCACAACAAAATGGAGGGGACTGTGCAATACAACAACAGCTCCTTGGAGCCCTTTGACATAAGCAATGGTACTAAGCAAGGCTGTGTTCTCGCCCCAGTGCTCTCCAGGATCTTCTTTGCCCTTCTCCTGAGGCATACATTTGGTACTGAAGTAGAGGGGATCTACCTCCACATTTGATCAGATGGCAGGCTTTTAAACCTGCCCCACCTAAGAACCAAAACCAAAAGGCATGGGGCTATGATCGGAGACAGACTGTTAGTTGATAATGTAACAGCCATAACCCACACTCTCCAGCACCTCCAGAGCTTGATGGATTGCTTCTCCCAGGCTTGAAAGGAATTTGGTCTGTCTATCTGCCTGAAAAAGACAAATATCTTTGGAAAAGACACAGAGGCACCATAAGTCATTACCACCGATAATTACTAACTTGATGTTGTTCATCAGTTCACATACCTGGGGTCCATCATCAGTGACAATCCCTCCTTGGATGCAGAAATCAACAAGTGCATTGGGAAGGCTGCAACAACTCTGCCTCACCATGGGAGACCTCCACACTCTCAGTCAAAATAATGATGGCAGTGTACAACGCTTGTGTCGCTAGTTACACTGGCCTCCCTAGCATATGCACCCTGCTCAGGCAGCGTGGGCTGTGCTGGCTAGCCCATGTCTGCCGCACACAGGATGGCTGCATCCCAAAGTACATATACAGTGAGCTGGCCTCAGGCAAGAGGACTGCTGGCAGCCTGCAACTGTGCTACGAGGATGTCTGCACTTGGGACACAAAGGTGCTGGACATGAAGCTGACCGCGCCTGATGCAGAAGCACCCTGAAACGACAGCTAAAGTCAGGCAAGGTAAAATTCCTATAAGCAGCTGAAGACAAATGGGCCCGTAGAAAGGAACGCTACATCTCCTTTCGAACTAAAACTGCCACTCTCGCATTGGTCTCGTACAGATGGCGATGCACCAACAACGTAGATAGCTAGGACAGAACATTCATAGTCCAACCTTGACCAACAGAGGGCCACATTGTGACCATCCGTCATTGATCTTTTGGTGGATGCAAAATGGAGCCTGTAGTCTGTGTGCATCAAGAGAGTAAGAAAATGGTATTTCCTGCACAAAGGCTTTATTTTAAAGCAGCATTATTTATAGCACCTCAATAGTGTTTTAAGTAAATTACCTTTGATTGGAAATAAATGGTGCTTCTGGTTGCTTTCTGATTTCTTTATAAATTAATTAATGGGATGTGGGTGTCAATCACAAAACCAGCTTATCGCATATCCTCAATTGTCCTTGAACTGAATTGTTCAGGGGTACAGATAGGGTAAATACACGGAGACGTTTTCCACTGAGGTTGGGTGAGACTAGAACAAGAGGTCATGGGTTAGGGTTGAAAGGGGAAGTGTTTAAGGTAAACATGAGGGGGAACTTCACTTAGAGGGTGGTGAAAATGTGGAACATGCTGCCAACGGAAGTGGTAGATGCTGGTTCGATTTCAATATTTAAGAGAAATTAGGATAGGTACATGGACCTGAGGGGTAAGAGGGCTATGGTCCAGGTGCAGTTCGATGGAATTATCCATAATAATAGTTTGGCATGGACTAGAAGGGCCGAAAGCCCTGTTTCTCTCTGTGGTATTCTATGACTCTATGGCAACTGCAGAGGGAAGTTAAAAATCAATAGGTGCTGCCTGATCTACTAGGAGGTTCCAGCATTGTATTTTTTGTTTCAGGTTTCCAGCATCTGCAGTTTTGTTTAATTTGCATTATGAGTCAATCATGTAGATGCATCTGGAAACACATACAGCCCTGATTGTCTGAGGAAGCTAGTGAACCAGGTAGATTATTCAATGATAATCAGTAGGTTTCATGGTCACTAAATCCAACACTAGCTTTTAATTCCAGATTTGATTAACTAATTACATTTAAATGACACAGTTGCTGCAGTGGGATTTTAAAACTGTATCTTCAAATCATGAAGTCCAACCTCTGTGTTATTTGTTGAATAACAATCATTGCACCACTCCATGTAGCGTGCATCATTTTAGACATTGATGGTAGTCTGAATAATAATCTATGAATCTATAATGTCTTCTAACAAGGATGCTTAAATGGCAGTATTATTTCCAGAGCAGACAGACCTCTAGCAATTACACAATCTGCTTTAGTAATGTTTTCTGTATTATTTATTCATTCATCAAAAACTCACTTACCTGAGTAAAATACACATCTTCCCTTTGATGATTAATGCGCAACACTGTATTTTCTGTATTTCGATTTGGCACAAAACACTATTATCCCACAGCCCTTGGTGCTACTCCTCGGTCTAAATACACCACTGTGTGTCTTCGTAACGGACAGACGTTTGTTACCTCAAACAAGAGAAAATCTGCAGATGCTGGAAATCTGAGCAACACCCACAAAATGCTGGAGGAACTCAGCAAGCCAGGCAGCATCTATGGAAAAAAAGTGCAGTCGATGTTTCGGGCCGAAACCCTTTGGCAGGACTGGTATCTCACATTACTTCCTATACATACAATCAGTCTATGCATATAAGCTAGTCTTATTTAAGTTTGTTGTGTTATTTTATTGTATACTTCATGCTTATAGTGCTTTTTTGCTGCATCAGATCTAGAATAACAATAATTTTTTTCTTCTTTATACTGGTGTACTGAAGAATGACAATAAACAAACTTGAATCTTAAAATAACATGGATGCGTTATAGGAACCTGTTTATATATTTTGGATCTCCAAATGAGATTAGAACTCCAGAATAAATTTCTAATGTATAACGATATAACATTACTCACATCGGATTAATTTGGCATTAATCTTGCTTTACTGTTCATCATAGTTTTGCCAGCTGCTTATTTTGAAAGAAGTATATCGTGATATAGCGGTATATGAGATATAAAATTTGTCTTCCAGTCAGAGTTCAAACAACCACAGAACTTGTATTTATATAAAAGGATGGTTTGTCCACTATTGTTTATATCTACATGGAGCATAAGTGGAATAAATCCAAGGAAATGTCACTTCAACACCATTTGTATTATAAATCCTGAAAACCAATTGTGCAAAGTGGCATTTAGTTTGAACAGTGGCCCATTGTGTACATCTTGTGCACAACATGATATGCTATACGTCTTCCTTATATCTGAATTGAGAGCATGTCAGATGCAAACTAATCAAACAGCTGCGTGCTTCAGTTATGAAGATTCAATTGGAAATAGTAGGGAGAATCGTTCTCTTAAGTGCAAATGGTGAAGGACAATGGTCTCTGTTTCCTTATGTTATTGGCTATAAAATTAAAAACCTTGAGAAGTACTTGATAGATTTTTCAATATTAATAGAATCCAGAGATCCATAATTAATGGAAGAAAAGTTATCCTGAGGGAAAGCATCTGTCATGATTGTGTTGATTAGTGGACATGTAGAAGCAGCAAAATAGCCTACTCAGGCTTTTATTTCATTTGAAAAATCAACACTCTAGCAGCATCTGAGCAGAGAGAAAATGAGGTAATGTTTCAGGTCAATGTCCTTTCATCGGAACAAGTATTTAGGAATACAGACAAAAGAGCGACTGCAGATGTTGGACATCTTCAACGACACATGCAAAACGATGGAGGACTCAGTTGGTCAGGCAGCATCTATGGAGGGAAATGACCATCAAGATTGCAGGCTGAGACCTTTCATTGCTAAGGAAGAGGACAGAATCCAGAATAAAAGGTGTGGGGAAGAGGAGGAGCATGAACTGGTGGGTGATAGGTGAGTTGATGGGGGACAGTGGGAAAGTGGCAAAGGTGTGAGAAGCTGGGACGAGATCGGCCAAAGAGGTAAAAGACCGAAGAAGGTGGAGTCTGATAAGAGAGTACAGTAGACTATGAAATAAACAGAAGGAGATGGGGAACCAAAAGAGGAAAATATGGAGGGAAAAGGAAAGATGTAAAGAGCCTGAGGGATAAAGGAAAACAGGAAGGAATGGTTACCAGAAGTTAGAGAAGTTGATTTTGAAGGCATTAGATTGGAGTCTACCAATATGGAATTTCAGGTGTTGTTGTTTAACCTGCATTTAGCCTTAACTTGGCAGTATAGGAGGCCATGTACAGATGTCAATATGGGAATGGGAAGTGGAATTAAAATAGCTGGCCATTCGGGAATCCTGGATTGTATGGCAGATGAAGTGAAGGTCTCAACAATGTTGAGGAAGCTGCTCTGGGAGCATCAGATGCTATAGGGAGCACCAATGAATTCACCTGTGAAAGATTGCTTAGGGTCCTCAATAGGAGTGAGAGAGGAGGTACAAGGGTGAGTATGATATTTAGCACAGTTGCAGGGTTGGTTCCTGGAGGGGGATTGGTGAGGAAAGACAAATGGACAAGGGAGTCAGGGAGAGTGTGATCCTTGCAGAAAGCGTAGAGGGGAGGAGAACATGCTCTTGTGATGGAATCCTATTGGAGATGATGGAAGATGCAAAGTGTGATAAGTCAGAGGTGGAGGCTTATTTGCTAGTAGGTGAGAACAAGAGGAACCCTATTACTGTTATGTCAGGGGTGGAATGAGGTGAGGGGCTGGCATTTTGAAAATAGAGATGTTCATGAGGGTTGTATTGATAGCGGTGGAGTGGAAATCATTTTTTTTTTGTAAAAGTAAGACAACTTGAACTTCATGGGATGAAAAATCTCATCCTGGGAACAGATGCAGTAGAGACAGAAGATCTAATAGAAGGGAATAGCATCCTTGCAAGTGACAGGGTGGGAAGAAGTGTTGTCAAGGTAACTATGGGAGTCAGTGGGTGTGTAAAAAAAGACAGCAGATAATCTAAATTGGAAGATGGAAGCAGAGATATCAAGAAAGGGGAGAGAAGTGTTGGAACTTGACCAAGTGAATTTGAGGGCAGGATGGGAGCTGTTTGGCAGGTTAGTGATTGACTACGCTGTTTCTACGTTGTTGCTAAACTCGCTGCAGTGTGTAGGACAGGAGATTGGACTGGATTAAAATGCCACCCTGGTCCCAGATATGTACAGTAATTTGTCTTTCAACAGAAATTCTGTAGATTAAGACATGATTCAGGACATTTACAGAGATAGGTATGTAAAAAGGGCCCAAAAGATTATTGGGTATCCGAGCTACCCTACTCACAATCTATTCCAGCTGCTACCATCCGGGAAATGGTACCGCAGCATAAAAGCCAGGACAAACAGGTTCTGGGACAGGTTCTTCCTCCAGGCCAACAGACTGATTAACTCACACTGATCTGAGTATACTTCTGTGTTACACTGACTGTTCTATTTATTATAAATTACTATGGTTGCGCATTGCACATTTAGACAGAGATGTAAGTAAAGATCTTTACTCCTCATGTACGTGAAGGATATAAGAAAAAAGTCAATTCAATTATAACAGATAGAAGTGGGATTAGGCCACTCGGCCCATTGAGTCTGCTCTGTGATTCCATCATGGCTGATCTATCATTGATCATAACCCCATTCCCCTGCCTTCTCCCCGTAACCTTTGATGCCCTTATTAAGCAAGAATCTATCAAACTCTTCTTTAAATATATTCAATGTCTTGCTCTCCATAGGTGTCCGTGGGAATGAATTCCACAGATTCACCACTGAATCTCGAGCTGAAGAAATATCTTTTCATCTTTGTTCTAACTGGACATCCCTCTCCACATCCACTCTGTTCAGGCCTTTCAATATTCAATAGGTTTCACAGACAACCCCTTTATTCTTCTAAGTTACAGTACAAGCCCAGAACCATCAAACACTTCTCATACATTAACTCCATCATTTCCAGAATCATTCTCGTGAACCTCTTCCGGACCCTCTCCAATGCCAGCACATTATTTCTCAGATAATGGGCCCAAAACTGCTCTGTATACTCCAGGTGTGGTCCGACCAATGCCTTATCAAGCCTCAGCATCACATCCTCATTCTAATATTTTTGTCCTTTTGCATTTTCCTTTCTTACTTTTGACTCAACCTGCAACTTAACCTGTATGGAGTCCTGGTCAATGACTCACAAGTTCCTTTGCACTGCCGATTTTAGAATTTTCTTCCTTTTTAGCAAATAATTTATGCCTTTATTCCTTTTACCAAAGTGCGTGACCATACATTTCCCTACACATATTCCATCTGCTATTTCTTTGCCCATTCTTCCAATCTGTCCAAGTCCTCTGCAGACTCCCTGATTGCTCAGCACTACCTGCCCCTCCAACTATCTTTGTATCATCTGCAAACCTGGCCACAAACCAATAAATGCTGTTTCTTTTTGCCTACTTTATCATGTGCCTCCAAGTACCCCGAAACCTCATCCTTAATGATGGACTCCAACATATTCCCAACCACAGAGGTCAGGCTAACTTTGCTTCTGCCTCCCTCCTTTTGTGAAGAGTGGAGTGACAGTTGCAATTTTCCAGTTCTCCGAGTCATTCCAGAATCATTCCAGAATCAAGTAATTCTTGAAAAATCATTTAATTAATGCCTCCCTAATTTCTTTAGCTACCTCTTTCAGAACCCTGAGGTGTAGTCCATCTGGTCGAAGTGACTTATCAACCTTTAGATTTTACAGCTGCCCGAGCACCTTCTCCACAGTAATAGCAAATACACTCACTTCTACCCCCTGACACATATGAAGTACAGGCATCCTGCTAATGTCTTCCATAGTGAAGACTGATGCAAAATACTTATTAAGTTCATCTCCCATTTCTTTGTTCCTCATTACTGCCTCTCCAGCATCATTTTCCAGTGACTCAATATCCACTTTCACCTCTCTTTTACTCTTTATATGTCTGAAAGTCCTTCTGGAATCCTCTTTAATATTTCTTGCTAGCTTACTTTCATATTTCATCTTCTTGCTCCTTATTTTTTTAGTTGTCTTCTGTTGTTTTTAAAAGCTCTCCAATCCTCTAACTTCCAACACATTACTTTCTATATTACTGTATATGCCCTTTGCTTTGCTTTTTATGTTGTCTTTGACATCGCTTGTCGCCAGTGGTTGCCTTGTCCACCTTTTAGAATACTTCAACTTTATGATGAATCTATCATATGCCTTCTGAACTGCCCCCTGAAACTCCAGCCATTACTGGTCTACTGTCATCCATGTACACGCCCTCTTCCAATCAACTTTGGTCCACTCCTACCTCATCTCTCTGAAATTGTCTTGAATCCATTGTAATACTGATATGTTTGACTTTATCTTCTCCCTCTATCATTCATGATCATATTGTCTATTATATTAAGATCACTGCCTGCAAAGGGTTCCTTTACCTTAAGCTCCCTAATCAAATATGGTTCATTACACAACACCAAATCCAGAATTCCCTTTGCCCTTGTGAGCAAAGCCATCTCGTGGCCATTCTATTAATTCCCTCTCTTGAGATCCAGCACCAACCAGATTTTCCCAATCTACCTGCATATTGAAATCTCCCATGACTATTACAACACTGCCCTTATTACATGCCTTTTCTATCTCCTGATGTAGGGTATACGCACATCCTCACTGCAGTTTGGAAGCCTGTATACACTGTAACCCCATCAGGGTCTTTGCAGTTTAATTCTATCCTCAAAGACTCTACTGTACATCTTCTGATCCTATGTCACTTCTTGATTTGATCTCATTTTTATCAACCGAGCCACCTGCCCCCTCTGCTTACCTGTCTGTCCTTGGGTGTTAAGCTCCCAAATATGATCTTTCATGACATTGTGATGTCATATCTGCTAACTGTGCTACATGATTATCTACTTTATTCTGTATACTGCATGCATACAAATATAACACCTTCAGTCCTGTATTCATCACCATTTTTGATTTTGCCCCCATTTTACCCTTTTCCTCATCACACTGATTGCAATTTTGTTATATCATCTGCCTGACCATCCTCACAGTTTCACTACACGCTGCATCGACTTGTCTAGGAGCTGCCACTTCTTTAGCCCTGTAGCTCAGTTTCCCAACACCCTGCCAACTTAGCTTAAATCCTCCCAACAGCTCTAGCAAACGTGCCCGCAAGGATATTGGCCCCCCACTAGGTTCAGGAGCAACCCGTCCTTTTTGTACAGGTCATTCCTTCCCCAGAGCAGATCTCAATGACGCAGATGTCTGAAACCCTGCACCATTTCCTCAGCCACTCATTCATCTGTACCATCATCGTATTCCTTCCCTGACTAGCACAGAGCTCTGGGAGTAATCCAGAGCTGGAAGTCCTATTTTTCAGTCTTTTCCTTAATTGCCTTTTCTCACTGTGCAGGACCTCTTCCTCCTTTCTAGCTATGCCATTGGTGCCCATGTGCACCATGCCTAGCATTTAGGAGGCAACACATCATTCTGACCTCTTTTGCAGCCACTGAATCTCCTGCCCATCCCCCTAACTATCGAGTCACCTATCATTACAGCTCTGCCTGACTTCACCCTTCCCTGCTGAGCCTCACAAATGGTCATAGTGCCAACGGCCTGGCTGCTGGTTCTGTACCCTAACAGGCAATAACCTCCAGCAGTAACCAAAGCGGAGTACTTGTAGCTGAGTCGAATGGCCACAGGGAAACTCTGCACTGACTTTTTACACACCTTACTTCTCCTGGTGGTCACCCATCTACAATCTGAAGTCTGTACTCTGGGTGTGGCCATCTCAGTAAAATACTCATCTATGAAGTTTTCAACCTCCTGGATGGTCAGGAGTGCATCCAGCTCCAGCTCAAGTTCTTTGACCTTTTCAGTAAGGAGCTGAAAAGCTGGGTGTATTTCCTGCAGATGTAGTCATCAAGGAGAACTTCAGATCCCCTGAAATCCCACATCTTTCAAGGGGAACATTCCACTGCCTGAAATACCATTCTGCCTGCACTTGTTATGCCTCTAACTTCTCAAACTTTAGTATTAGTCCATGCCGGTTCTTGCCTAAGCCTCTTGTGCCAAAGCCTGGTCACTCTACCAGTGGCCACTCCAACAATGGTCACTCTGCTCAAACCCCACCTTGTTTTATTGGTCGTTGCTAATTAACCCTTGTTACTATTAACCCAAGAAACCTCCCACTCCATAGACAAGTCACAACAGGCCCCGGTGGCTTTTTAAAACTGGAGCTTAAAGTCCATAAGGAACTGTCTCCAACTCAGTCCATGATCTGCCGCTTCGCAGACAGGTCCCCAAGTCCCGCCAAATTCTGTTCATTTTTAAAAACTGTCGGGTAAAGCCCACAAGGAATTGTCTCCAACTCACTCTGTGATCTTCCGCTCTGCGGACCAGTTCCGACAGGCTCCACCTGCTTTTTAAAACTGGCACATAAAGTCTGCAAGGAACTGTCTCCAACTCAGTTCAGGTCCTCCTGCTCCATATATGAGTCCTGATGGGCTCGCTCACTTTTTGAAACTAGCGCAAAAAGTCCACAAGGTACTATCTCCAGCTCACATTATAGGTGGAATACTGAATGCAGATCTGTTTTGACTTATATAATGACTAATTGCATGGTCATGGTAAATGTTTAAATGTAATGACAATTGCCTTGTCTATTACAGCACATATGATCAATACCCATATAACGTCCAACGCTTTCTCAATGTAATTGACAAGAGCTTCAGGATTTCTACAGGAATGTGGAGAGCAGAAATTGCTATCATTATTTTTTTCACTATTATGCAAGAACACATAGCGATATTAGACAGGAAATTTGAGCCAATAATTGAATAATTAAACAGGATTTTAAAATTGCGTTTATTTTGGACATTAATTACACTCAACATTTTTCTCTCCCAAAAGCACTCATAATAATTTCATTCTGCACATTTTAGCAAGCCTTTATTTATTCCATAAAACCACATTATCATTTATGTTTAAAACCCAAACAAAATAGGAAACATTGTTGAGACATTTAACACTTACACAAGCACAGCAGTAACTGTAATTACTGTTCATTTAATATTCACTCAAGGGATATTGCTTTAAAACACAAAATATTTTGTGGGACTTGTACTTCTGTAAATGTAACACTTCCAACAGCGGTTTTCTTGCTTCTCAGCTCCTGTAATGCGCCATACACTTGTCAACTGGTTAAAGACCAAGCAATAGTCACAGGATTTGTCTTTGCTCTATTACCTGCAAATTGGATGTGAAAATCCATTCTAGAATCATGGAAATTTACTACCTAAAAAGGAAGTTGTTGCATGCAATAAAAATTGAATTATTGAGAATAGATTTCACTCTCCAGCATTCTTTGTAGTCATGGCATGCCAAATATTCAGGCATTCAGTGTGAGAGTTACTCGCTCCACCAAGAAGCGAGTTTAAAGATTAGCTTTATTTGTCAAAACCCACAGTGAACACACCTGTCCCTGAACATACCTAGAAAACAAAGACACATGTCAGAATGCTGCTTCTGCATTTGAGCTCGGCATTCAACACTTTTGTGCTGCAAACCTTGGTGATCAAACTCCCAACTCCTCAGTCCAAATACATCAGCGTCTGACTTCCGAAAGAACAGACTTCAGATAGTTAAGATGTCCAACCACTCCTCCCTCCTCATCATTCTCAATACAGGGACTGTGTGCTGAGACCACTACTGTACACTGTGCTCACACATGACTATACAATAAACACCTGAGTAATCACATTGTCAAGTTCGCCGATGAGTTGTAGGGTTCATCACCAGCAATGGTGAGATAGCCTACAGAGAGGAGGTCGAAAAGCTCAAGGCCTGGTGGCAGGAAAATAAAATCTTCTGTAATGCCCTGTGCCTAGTGGTGTATCGCAGGGTTCAGTGCTGGGTCCATTGTTATTTGTCATCTATATCAATGATCTGGATGATAATGTGGTAAATTGGATCAGCAAATTTGTTGATGATAGAAAGATTGGAGGTGTAGTGAACAGTGAGGAAGGTTTTCAAAGCTTGCAGAGGGGTTTGGACCAGCTGGAAAAATGGCCTAACAAATGGCAGATGGAGTTTAATACAGACAAGTGTGAGGTATTGCACTTTGGAAGGACAAATCAAGGTAGAACATACAAGGTAAATGGTAGGGCACTGAGGAGTGCAGTAGAACAGAGGGATCTGGGAACACAGATACAAAATTCCCTTAAAGTGGCATCACAGGTAGATAGGGTCATCAAGAGAGCTTTTGGTACATTGGCCTTTATAAATCAAAGTATTGAGTATAAGAGTTGGAATGTTATGGTGAGGTTGTATAAGGCATTAGTGAGGCTGAATTTGGAGTATTGTGTGCAGTTTTGGTCACTGAATTACAGGAAGGATATTAATAAGGTTGAAAGAGTGCAGAGAAGGTTTACAAGGATGTTGCCGTGACTTGAGAAACTGAGTTACAGAGAAAGATTGAATAGGTCAGGACTTTATTCCCTGGAGCGTGGAGATGAGAGGAGATTTGATAGAGGTGTATAAAATTATGATGGGTATAGATAGAATAAATGCAATCAGGCTTTTTCCACTGAGGCTAGGGGAGAAAAACACCAGAGGACATGGGTTAAGGGTGAAGAGGGAAAAGTTTAAAGGGAAGATTGGGGGGGCGCTTCTTCACACAGAGAGTGGTGGGAATGTGGAATAAGCTGCCAGATGAAGTGGTAAATGCGGACTCACTTTTAACATTTAAGAAAAACTTAGACAGGTACCTGGATGAGAGAGGTATGGAGGGATAAGGTCCAGGTACAGGACAGTGGGACTAGGCAGAAAAATGGTTCGGCACAGCCAAGAAGGGCCAAAAGGCCTGTTTCTGTGCTGTAATGTTCTATGGTAACAAGACAAATGGGATGGTTATCGACTTCAGAAGAACTCGTACCAGACACGCCCACCTTTACATCATTGGCACATCAGTGGAAGCTGCAAGCAGTTTCAAATTCCTAGGAGTGCACATCTCACACAATCTCTCATGGTCCCAGAACACATCCTACACAGTCAGGAAAGCTCTGCTTTGTGAGGACGCTGAGAAAAGCTGGACATTGCACATCCATGTACTCATCATTGTACAGATGTGTAGCAGAGAGCATCCTGACGTGCTGCATCACTGCTTGGTATGGAAACTGCCCTTTGGCGGACAGGTGGACACTACAACTGGTAGTCAAAACTGCCCACCCACCACCAATGACATATATATCAGAGACATGTCAGAAAAAGGATATAACATCATGATTGGTCCCATCCACCGTGCTCAGGGACTGTTTGTCCCACTACCATCAGGAAGGTGGCTACATAGCATTCATGCCAGGACCACTGAACTCAAAAACAGTTATTTCCCAAAGCAGTAAAGCTGATCAACACCATCACCCATTACCTACCACTCTACACTCCAAGCACTTCTGCTTTATTATTTACTGTCAGTCACCTTATGCGTCCCTGTGCCTAGTGTCACTTTATGGACATGTAATCAGTCTATATCTATTGGCTAACATATGTATTTACATTTATTTCGATTTTGATTATTATTATTGTATTCTTTATCTTTTTTTATACTGTATTGGATCAGGAGTAACAATTATTTCATTACCACCATGAGTGGTGGAGAATAATATCCTTTTCACCATTGATGTCCAGTCCTCATACACTTTTATCCACTAGTTATGCAGGCCTTTTCATTGGCTATGTGGAACTGTCTATGTTCCAAGCCTTCCTTAGTAACGCTCACTGACTCTTTCTATGTTACATTGATGACCGCTTTATGGTGCTGCTTCATGCACCCACGCTGAGCTCGTCAATGTCATCAACTATGCCTCCAACTTGCACCTTGCCCTTAAGTTCACTTGGTCCATTTCTTACATCTGTCCCAACTTTCCAAATCCCTCTGTCTCTATTTCTGGAGACAAACTGTCTCCCACCATCTTTTATAAATCTACTGATTCCCACAACTATCTTGACAATAACTCTTCCCGCCCTGTCTCCTGTTAAAATGCTATTCGCTTTTTTCAGTTCCTTCGCTTCCGCTGCATCTGTTCCCAGGATGTGGCCTTCCTTTCCAGGACATCAGAGACATCCTCCTTCTTCAAAGGATGGAGTTCCTTTCCTCAAACATTGACGCTGCCCTCACCTATATCTTCTCCTTTCCCTGGACATGGTGCTCACTCCATCTTCTTGCTGTCTTAACAGGGATGGAGTTCATCTTGTCCTCACCTATCACCCCAAGAACCTCCATGCCCTACACATCATGCTCTGCAACTTCTGCCACCAAACGCCAAATACATCTTTAACTCCTTCTCACTCTCCACTTTCCACAGGGATCGCTCTCTCCATGATTCCCTTGTCCATTCAACCCTCTCCACTAAGCTACCTCCTAGCATGTATCCCTGCCAGCAACAGAAATGCTGCACCTGCCCATTCACTTCCTTCCTCACCTGCATTCAGGGAGCCAAACAGTCCTTCCAGGTGAGGCAACATCTCACCTGTGAATCTTTTGGGGTCGTCTTCTCTATCCAGTGCTTCCGATATGGCCTCCTCTGCACTGTAAATTGGGGAGGGGCCGTTCTTCCGCATCTGCAGAATATCATGTGCTCATAATTACTTCATTCTCCATTACACTTGTGTAAAGGAACTGACAATAAACAATCCTGAATCTTGAATCTGTAAATGTGTCACTTATGTCAAATTAGAGGAAGTTGTGCTGGGCAGTCAGCAAGTGTTGCCATGGATCCAGTGTCAACATAGTGTGCCCAGAACTCATTAATCCTAACTCATACGTCTTTGGAATGTGGCATCTGGAGGATTTGGAGGAAACCTACATATAAACTCATTAGAGGAAGATGCAGGAAACAAATCCCTATATTACAGCTGGTCCTGTAAAGAGTTGCACTACCCACTACCCCACTGTGCTATGCTTCAGACTACTCTTCGGCTATTGAGGAAAAGAAACATTCAACTCCTCTTCCAAGCATCATTTTTATCATAAACCCTTGCATGTCAATGCTAGATCTTCCAACTGAGAGAGACAGGCCAGTCCCAACTCATCGATTTTCATTTGGAACTGTCGAAATTGTGGCTAAATTTCAGAGATGGAAAATCCAATGAAATTCCAACCTGGTACTAGGTGTTCAATTTCAAGAAAATATGTAAGAAAGCTCTCTGACAGCTGTCAGTTCAAACGTAGAGCTGATATGCACAAAATTGAACAGAAAACTGCAACAGAGCAAGGGTATATTTTAAATTAGGATAAAGGTAAGAAGGGGCCAACTTTGCTTTGCTTGCCTCACAGTGCACACCCAATTGCTGAGTATAAATTGAGAGAGAAAAGTGGGACGAATATCTTAGATTATCCAGTTTCCTGCTTCTTTCTTCAGAAGCTTTTCAGGAGCGTGGAAGGGAAATATTAGAACGAATGGTAAAAACTGCTGACAGACAGACGGACATGTGCATCTAAACTACCTTTCACGTCTCTTTCAGGATGCCCCCAAGTGTCATTGAGTGTAGTTACTTTTGTAATGTTGGAAATGCCATAATCTGTTTCACATCAAAGCAATCACGTAGCCATGAAATTGTCATGAAATCTCTGCTTCTGCTTGTATAAGTAACAAAATAATAAAGGGGGAAATATTGACTAGGATCCTGGGAATAATCCTTTGTTCTTCTAATAGAGAAATCAAGTCTACCAATGATCAGACAGAACCTTGGTTTAAGATCGCATATGAAAGATGGCACTTCAACAGCAAAGCACTCCCTCAGTTCTCCATTAGAGTCTGCTTACAGTTTTACATGAATGGAGGTTTAGAGGAAAATGGCTGATCGATCAATGAATTCAATGTGTAATTCACTTACTAAACACCACCAATGGTCTTTGAAGCACTTACAACATTTATTTATTACTCAGAGGCTTCACTTCTAGTATTTTGTCAATAAATATATCTTGCATCCAGAGGGATTCAAAATTCTGCTTTTGGGACAGAATACTTTGGCTCATTTGCAATACGTTGCATTATCACTTTAGGACACGTCACCTACCATTCCCCAGGGAGACTGCCCAAGATTTTGCTATAGGCCTCATGGATTTATAAATGGTTGTGTGGAGACAGGGCTGGCCTACTTTGGGGCCTGAATTGAAACAGGAAATGGCGTTTGATCCCAGAAATAATCAATGGCGAGTAGAAAATCCACTTCATAGCAACCTCATAGGCAGGAAATGCCTCATCCTATTTTGTGCTTGGGAAAAAAATACAGAATGATAAAAATAATAATGTAGAAAGTGGCAGAGAAACACTTGCTTTTGGATAACACTTCTCTGCCCACAATCATGAACTGATGCTTTAACCCATTTATATTAAATGTTTTCTGCGTTTCACTGTCAAAAGGGTTTATTTTCTTGCACTGGGAATAAATATCATTACACAGAGTAATCATTTAGGAGCACCCAAACTACACAGCCACGGCAGCTGAATTTTCAGCATTCAGCTTCATCTGAATGACTACATTTAGCCTGGGGTCTGCCATCTATTATATGCTTATTGATTATTAATGTCACTCCTCGTATTTCCCCTGTAGGTGTTGATTGTTCTTCATTCAGACAATGCAGCCTCCCTCTCTACAGTGAATAAGGCGGCTCTGCATTCAAACAGCTTTGCAAGTTACAGAACATAATAGGGGTGCTACATCATTCACAATTAGGTACAACAAAACCCACAACTGACATCATGACAGTTAACCATGGCATCTCCCCAAATTTTCACACTGCAATATTAATCACTTTATTGCTTTTTACGCAAAAGATCCCTGTTCAGTCTTTTCCAAGAGTTATTAATCCAAGACCCCAGTCTTATCCAATGATGACTCCATGATACAATTGTGAAAATAGAGAAGTTAAATCAGAGGTCCCGGCCGATTTAAGTCCCTCAGTCAATATCCCTAACAGAAACTATACAAACTGGTTAATCTGACTGTGCTGTTTATTGTAACTGCTGTGTCAAAATGTTCCACATATTACAGCATAGGCCCACAAATACTATGAAATGTCCTTAGGAAAACGTTATATAAATGCAAGTACTTCAGGTCTTTAAACATTGCAATCTCTGTTCAATTTTATGAACCATTGCAAATGTGTGCGTCAATTTCCAACTCCTGGTGCTTCTCCAAGTGCGATGAGTTACTTTTGCTGGTGCAATTTCGCCCGGGATTCCATATGGTATGCAGTGGGAAGTAGGAGGTTTTGTGAATTTCTGGAAAGAAGCCAATGGAATGAGAATCGAGGTTCAAATGTATTTATCACACGTACATCAAAACATACAGTAAGTGCTTTATTTGCGTTAACAACCAACATATCTGAGGGCGTAGCGGAGGCAGCCTGCAAGTGGTGCCACACAATCTGGCGCCAGCATAGCACGCCCACAATGCTCGGTCAAACAATACAGAACACAACATAACAGAGCACAAGCAACAAAATAACAATGGCAAAACAAGCCCCGTTCCTCCCCATCACCCATCCACTCGTGTGGGGTGTGCACTGTGGCGTAGTGGTTAGCCCAATGCTTTACATTATGAGTGACCCGAGTTTGATCCCCAGCACTGCCTGTAAGGAGATTGTACTTTCTCCCTGTGATCGTGTGGGTTTCCTCCGGGTGCTCTGCTTTCCTCCCACAGTCTTCTCCAAAGACGTACCATTTGGTAGGTTAATTGGTCATTGTAAATTGTCCTGTGATTAGGCTAGGGTGAAATCCTGGGATAGCTGGGTAGCACAGCTCGAAGGGCTGGAATGGCCTATTCCATACTGTATGTCAATAAATAAATAAATAAACAAACAATCAGACTGAACAGTACGTCTTTGACTTTGGATTCTGACATGGACTCACGGATATTGGGCTCTCGACTTTTTTAGCGGACTTGCAGAGATACTCTTATTCTCAACTACAGCAGCCCCGGAAAACAGAGCAAGCACTGTGTTCCATTCCTCTCCAGTTTCCAAAGCTTTTCCACCAAGTTACAGCTGACAGGCTGGGGAACTCTGACAGTAACTGTCCTTTCGGTTCAATAAAGTAGCTCTGTGACTCTCCGTTAAAACAGGCTATTATACAACATAAAGCTGCATGCAAGCTAACCCTTTGCTGGAAAACAGAAGTAAGAAAATCCACATGAGCTATTCAATGAAGACAAAACAATGTAATAGTCTGATTATATAACCTTGGAAACTTTTTTTGGAGCCTGCTTTTCAGTATGGTTCAGATGCTGCTTTGTTTCTGTGGAGCCAATTTAAATAACTTATGTTCTTTACAATGTTTTCACAAAGAAAGAGAGAGAGACACACAATGACATGATCAGAAAAAAAAGATAGCAGCTCTTAAAGGACTCTTTACCCACTTATATATTAGACCATCTAATGCAAGTGCATAAAATATTAATTGTGCTAACTTACAGCATTTGAACATTTGGAAATTAAATGCTGTCTGTTCTATTGGAACAGAGACCGGTATCTTTAATGACTGCAAAGAGATGCCTTTTTATTCAAGAGCTGCATTTTGCAATTTTTATGACAATTTTGATGGGAAGGATGTGGGATAAACATCTTTTAGATAGTGCCTCCCAAAGATTTAAATGCAAAATACTGAAATGAAAGGCAGGTAACGGCTCATTTTTATCCTGCCTTCAATCTTAATGGAATATCCAAGCCATAAGAAAGAGAAATGTCTAAACACATTACTGCATATTCAGAGCATGTCACACCCATTTTGTTGGGAAGACAACCTTGGCGCTGAGAAAGTGGTCTGATAGCTCTTGTACTTGCTGCAAATAGAATCTAGTGCCAATGGAAACAAGGCTGGAACAGTTGGTAAAAACAATAGCTGATACACCAGGGTCTTTTGATGTTTAGTCACAGCAGTGAAATTTGTCTGAATAAATCTTTAACCATGGTACATGGGCCACAGGTGTTACGATTAACCACAGTACAACATCAACAATAGGCAGAAGACACCAAGGTAGCAGTTAGCATGAGGTTATTACAGATCAGGGGTCAGAGTTCTGAGATCCATTCTAGTGCTGTCTGTAAGGAATTTGTATGTTCTCCCCATCACCACATGGGTTTTCTACATGTGCTCTGGTTTCCTCCCATAGTCCAAAGATATGCTGGTTAGAGGTTAATTAACCATTGCAAATCGTCCTATGATTAGGCTCGGGTTAAATAGGTGGATTGCTGGGTGGCACAGCTCCTGGCACTAGGAGGGCTATTCTGTGCTGTATTTCTAAACCAGTGGTTCCCAAACAAGATTCTGGTATGGCTCTGGAGGACTGGAAAATTGCAAATGTCACTCCACCCTTCAAGGAGGGAGGGAGGCTGAAGAAACAAAATTATAGGCCAGTTAGCTTGACCTCAGCAGCTGGGAAGGTCTTGGTATTGATTGGTAAGGTTGAGGCATTGGGGTTCTTGGAGGCACATGATAAAGATGGCCAAAGTCAGCATGGTTTCCTTAAGGGAAAATCTTGCCTGACAAATCTGTTGGAATTCTTCGAGGAAATAACATGCAGGAAAGACAAAGGAGAATCAGTTGTTGTTATGTGCTTGGATTTTTAAAGGGCATTTGCCAAGGTGCCACACATGAAGCAAGATGAGACTCATGGTATGTATACAGGAAAGATAATAGCATGGATAGAGCTTTGGCTGATTGGTGGGAGGCAAGGAGTGGAAATAATGGGGGCCTTTTCTGATTGGCTGCAGGTGACTAGTGGTTGTCTACAGGGGCCAGTGTTGGGACTGCCTCATTTTACTTTTTATATCAATAATTTGGATGATGAAATTGATGGCTTTGTGGCCAAGTTTGTCGATGATACAAAGATAGGTGGAGGGGCAGGTAGTGTTGAGGAAGCATGAAGGCTGCAGAAGAACTTAAACAGGTAAGTCTAAGTTAATGGACAAAGAAGTGGTATGTGGTATGCGATGTACAGAGTCAGGAAGTCCATGGTTATGTACTTCGGTAGAAGGAATAAAAGCATCGGCTTTTTGGTGTACGAAGGCTGTTGTAAAATTAGTTCTGGTGTACAAAGGCTCTTGTAAATCTAGTCAAGAAGAGTTTATGAAAAGTTCAAAAAAACTAGGTAATGATAGAGATCTAGACGATTATAAGGCTAGCAGAAAGGAGCTTAGAAATGAAATTAGGAGAGCCAGAAGGAGCCATGAGAAGGCCTTGGCAGGCAGGATTAAGGAAACCCCAAGGAATTTTACAAGTATGTGAAGAGCAAGAAGATAAACTGTGAGAGAATAGCACCAACCAAGTGTAACAGTGGAAAAGTGTGTATGGAACTGGAGGAGATAGCAGAGGTACTTAATGAATACTTTGCTTCAGTATTCACTACGGAAAAGGGTGTTGGCGATTTCAGGGATGACTTACAGCGGACTGAAAATCTTGAGCATGTAGATATTAAGAAAGAGGATATGCTGGGGCTTTTGGAAAGCATCAAGTTGGATAAGTCACCGGAATCGGACAAGATGTACCCCAGACTACCGCGGAATGCAAGGAGGGAGATTCCTGTGTCTCTGGCGATGATGTTTGCATCATTAATGGAGACGGGAGAGGTTCTGGAGGATTGGAGGGTTGCGGATGTTGTTCCGTTATTCAAGAAAGGGAGTAGAGATAGCCCAGGAAATTATAGACTAGTGAGTCTTACTTCAGTGGTCGGTAAGTTGATGGAGAAGATCCTGAGAGGCAGGATTTATGAATACTTGCAGAGGCGTAATATGATTAGGAATAGTCAGCATGGCTTTGTCAAGGGCAGGTTGTGCCTTATGAGCCTGATTGAGTTTTTTGAGGATGTGACTAAACACATTGATAAAGATAGAGCAGTAGATGTAGTGTATATGGATTTCAGCAAGGCATTTGATAAGGTACCCCATTCAAGGCTTATTGAGAAGGTAAGAAGGCATGGGATCCAAGGGGATATTGCTTTGTGGATCCAGAACTGGCTTGCCCACAGAAGACAAAGAGTGGTTGTAGATGAATCATATTCTGCATGGAGGTCGGTGACCAGTGGTGTGCCTCAGAGATCTGTTCTGGGACCCCTACTCTTCGTGATATTTATAAATGATCTGGATGAGGGAGTGGAGGAATGGGTTAGTAAATTTGCTGATGGCACAAAGGTTGGAGGTGTTGTGGATAGTGTGGAGGGCTGTCAAAGGTTACAGCGGGACACTTATAGGATGCAAGAATGGGCTGAGAAGTAGCAGATGGAGTTAAACACAGATAAGTGTGAGGTGGTACATTTTGGTAGGCCATATAAAATGGCAGAATATAGTATTAATGGTAAGACTCTTGGCAGTGTGGAGGATCAGTGGGATCTTGGGGTTTGAGTCCACAGGACTCTCAAAGCTGCTGCACAGGTCGACTCTGTGGTTAAGAAAGCATATGGTCCATTGGCCTTCATCAATCGTGAGACTGTGTTTAAGAGCTGAGAGGTAATGTTGCGGCTATATAGGACCCTGGTCAGACCCCACTTGGAGTACTGTGCTCAGTTCTGGTCACCTCACTACAGGAAGGATGTGAAAACCATAGAAGGGTGCAGAGGAGATTTACAAGGATGTCGCCTGGATTGGGGAACATGCCCTATGAGAATAGGTTGAGTGAACTCGGCCTCTTTTCCTTGGAGTGACAGAGGATGAGAGGTGTATAAGATGATGAGAGGCATTGATCGTGTAGATTTTTCCCAGGGCTGAAATGGCTAGCATGAGAGGGCACAGTTTTAAGGTGCTTGGAAGTAGGTACAGAGGAGATGTCAGGGGTAAGTTTTTCACACAGAGAGTGGTGAGTGCGTGGAACGGGCTGCTGGCGACAGTGGTGGAGGCGGATATGATAGGTTCTTTTAAGAGACTCCTGGACGGGTACATGGAGCTCAGAAAAATAGAGGGCTATGGATAGCCCTAGGCAATTTCTAAGGTAGGGACATGTTCGGCACAGCTTTGTGGGCCGAAGGACTTGCATTGTGCTGTTGGTTTTCTATATTCTATGTTCTATTTTCTAAATGGAGAGAAAAATAAAAATCCCAGATGCAAAGGGACTTGGGAGTGTTTGTGTAGGATTCTCTAAAGGTTAAGTTGCAGATTGATTTTGTGGTGAGGAAGGTAAATGTAATGTTAGCATACATTTCGAGAGGACTAGAATATACAAACCAGGATGCAATGCTGAGGCTTTATGGGGCACTGGTGAGGCCTCACTTGGAGTATTGTGAACAGACTTGGGCCCCTTTTTTAAAGAAAAGATGTGCTGACATTGGAGGAATGTCAAAGGAGGCAAGAAAAAATGATTCTGTGATTGAAAAGCTTATCTTATGATGAGCGTTTGATGGCTCTGGGCCTGTACTTGCTGGAATTTAGAAGAAGAATGGGGCGAGTTCTCATTGAAACCTATCAAATGTTTAATGGCCTAGATAAACTGGATAATGGTGAGGATGTTTCACTTAGTGGGGAGGGGTTATAATCAGAAGGCTTAACCTTAGAATAGAGGGACATACTGTACATTTAGAACAGAGATAAGGAGAAATTTCTTTAGCCAGAGGGTGATGAATCTGTGGAATTTGCTGCATCAAGCACCTGTGGAGGCCAGGTCTTTGAGTGTATTTAAGGTGGAGGTGGATAGATTCTTGATAAATCATGGTGTGAAACGTTATGGGGATAAGGTAAGAGAATGAAATTGAGAGGGAAATGATCAAATGGTCAAGTAGACTCAACTGGCCAAATGGCCCAATTCTGCTCCAATGTCTTATGGTTTAGATATGCTGTTGGAAAGGTGATAAAGAGCATTTTGACCTTTTTCCACAATGAACAATAACAGTCAGAGTTTTCCTTCTGCAACCAAATGCCTTGATATAATTTATTGAAACCACAGCTTCAGCTCAAGTTCATTTTGTAGCAAGATCAGTTCTTCCTCTATCCTTCTTGTTAATTCCTCATTACAAATTGTTCAGGAATGGATTTATTACCCAATCTGGAATTTAGATCACGAGAAAACCCTGAAATGTCTCTGATATGTCGTTATGCAGCTCACCCAGGTGGGCAACGTATACTTGAAGATCATCATCTGGTATTCTTTTTTTCTCTTCCAACTCGGAGAGATGCAGAAATTGGAAAAGGTTATGACGGAAAAAATTAAATAGAGTTAACTTGGACAGAAATGTGGACACAACTTATCTGACTTTGATACTATTCACATAATTTCCTTGCAATTGGATGATGATTCCATGCAACTTTACAAATAATTCCGACGAATAAGCAGCATCATATCTATTATTCTTGAGTTGATTACTGAATGAAGCATTTGAGTCTTTAAAGAATTTTATCTCAGTTTCTTTTTGAAAGCCATCTGACTTCTATGTGCAACATCAAGCTCTCAAACTGTTCATCACTTTCTATACAAAACTCTCAAAATAGTCGAGCTGAGAGCATAGGACGATTTTATTTATTGCTGTGATAATAGTATTTAATTATTTGTGCAGCCGATAGATAGATAGATACTCTATTCATCCCCATGGGGAAATTCAACTTTTTTTTAAGTTGCTTAGTTTTTAAGCAACAAGATGTGTCTGAATTAGATAGCGAATGGTAAATACCTGGACTATACCTCTTCCCTCTTCCCACCATGTTCCCACACCACCCTATACCTCTTCCCACCCTGTTACTTGTAGAATGCCATCCTCTTCTCTCAATTCCTCCGTTTCTGCTGCATGTGCTCTCTGGATGAGGCCTTTTTATTCCAGGGCAAAGGAGGTGTCCTCCTTCTTCAAAGAAAGAGGTTTCCCTTCCTCCGCCATCAACCTGCCCTCAACCGCATTGCTTCCATGCCATGCACGTCTGCCCTCACTCCGACCTCCTGCCACCCCACCAGGGATAGGGTTCCCCTCGTCCTCACTTACCACCCCACCAACCTGTGCGTCCAGCACATAATTCTCCGAAACTTCTGCAATCTCCAATGGAATCCCACCACCAAGCACATCTTTCCCTCCCCCCACTTTCAGAATTCCACAGGGATTACTCCTTATGTGACTCCCTTGTCTATTCATCCCTCCCCACTGATCTCCCTCCTGGCTCTTATCCTTGCAAGCAGAACGAATGCTACATCTACCCTTGCACCTCCTCTCTCACTACTATTCAAGGCCACAAACAGTCCTTCCAGGTGAGGCAACATTTTACCTGTGAGACTGTTATGGTTATCTATTGTATTTGGTGATCTGGTGATCTGGTGTGGCCTCTTGTATATTGGTGAAACCCGACGTAGATTGGGAGACTGCTTCACTGAGCACCTAAGCTCCATCTGCCAGAAAAAGAGGAATCTCCCAGTAACCACCCATTTTAATTCCGCTTCCCATTCCCATTCTGACATGTCCATCCATGGCCTCCTTTACTGTTGCGATGAGGCCACACTCAGGTTGGAGGAGCAACACCTTATATTCCATCTAGGTAGCCTCCAATCTGATGGCTTGAACATCGGTTTCTCTAACTTCCAGTAATACCCCCCGCTTCTCTATTCCACATTCCCATGTCCCTCTCTCAGCTTATCTCCTTGCCTGCCCATTGCCTCCCTCTGGGGCTTCTCCCCACTTTTCTTTCTTCCATGGCCTTCTGTCCTCTCCTATTAGATACCCCCTTCTCCAGCCCTGTATCTCTTTCACCAACTTCCCAACTCTTTACTTCACCCCTCACCCCCTCCCAGTTTCACCTACCACCTTGTTTTGCTCCCTCCCCTCCCACCACCCTTTTACTCTGGCTCCACGTCTTTTTTTCTCCAGTACTGCTGAAGGGCCTCAGCCCCAAACATCGACTATACACTTTTCTAGAGATTATGTCTGGCCTCCTGAGTTCCTCCAGCATTTTGGTTGTGTTACTTGGATCTCCAGCATCTGCAGATTTTCTCTTGTTTGTGAATGGTAAATAAATTAGCTTCAGCCTTTTGCAAGCAAGTTTTATCCCCACCGAGGCTTCTTGTCATTGATGGTTCCATGAGAATGGTGATGCACAATGTCCTTCTCTTTGAAAAATTGCTCAATAACCTAAAATAACGATTCCCCCTTCATGTTTGTTTCCCGTCCCCTTGTAAATAACAACTCTTGGACCAGGTTTTCATGTTTTATGAAGGAAGCATAACCAAGAAGCAAGATTCATTGCTTTGCCAAGTTGGCTGATCCAACTGCAGAACAAATTCTGTTGTTCTAAGTACGTTGTACAACGTGTCTTCCACATTCTAAGATATTTCATTTTTGAACAGATTTATCACTGAGCAGGATCACTTTAATTATTTGGTCTGGTGACTTATGCAAAACTGTATTCAGAACCTCCTTTACTGCTGGCAGAATCTGTTCTTCTCCAATTGCATGGGGTTTGTGAGATTTAGCAATAAACAATGAAATGTTGTATGAAGCACACAAACCATCACTGTTTTGTTGTGAAGTTCCAGCAAACATATTTTGAAGTGTTTTGCATTTCTGAAAGTTTTCACAAAGTGAATGAAAACAAGTCAAGTTCTTTTTGTTTTATCATTGTGTATTCTCTTCAAACGTTCAAGAAGCCTTGACAGTTCCATTGCCTCACTTGAAAAATCTTTTTTTACAAAACAGACACATTGGCTGCTGTTGGTTGCTTGGTACTGGTATAAATTCATATTTCAGATATTCTACACTATGCTGTCTACACTTCTTTTTCGTTGGGTCTGCTTCTGTTTCTTTCATTATAGATTAATAACCACGGTCAATCCCCTATTGTGTAAGTCCAATTACAAGCACTGTGATCAACAAAGGGGAAAGCCATCATCATAGCTTAGGCAGAACCTGACTCTCTGCGTGAAGGTGCTTGAAGTAGGGCAGCGATATCTCAGTTAGGCCATGGGCTAGAGAAATGAGGTTGAGACCATTCAAACTGAACTTTACCCCAGAAAAATGCCATGCCCTAACTCACGGGAAATGTGTCACTGCGTGATTAGAATATGGGAATCGTACTAGTTAGTGCTGTACTACAGTAATAAGTGGCAATAATGTGTGGGCTGGGCCTAGAAATAACAGATTCCTTCAGTCCAGATTTCATGGTATGCCAAATACAGAAGTGTTGCATTACTTTTCAGTAAATGTAATGTACTTCAAGCAAAGTCGAAGAGAATGGTGGGTTAGCAAGAGATGAGGTGATTATGTGTCTATTGTGATCAATTGTAAGGCACTGGGAATCAAATGCTTATAATAAGTAATTCAGTTCTTTAAAAAAGCCGATAATCCTCCAGCTGCTCACTTTGCTACTGAGCACACACCCCCACCACCCCCTGTATCCTTATCATCCCCTTAAAAACACCCACTGCCCCTAAGATTACAGTATCACCTACTTTGGGAACATCTGCTCTAAATAAATACATTTAAAGAAATAATTAAGAAGAAAGCATTTTCAGTGTCATTTGTGTTGTGATCATATTTTCACAAATAATTTAAAGTCTTGCACTTACTTTAACGTCCTTCTCATTTGTCAAAGGATGTTGCAGCAAGTTAGGTACGTATGCATTGTAGTCACAAATATAAATGCAATACTGTGACAGTGCAATTACTTTGTTCTGCTGTATACATCTCTGACTACAACTCAAAAATTGTAATCACTGTAGTTTATACCCAGCAAACTTTTACAAACAGCTTTGTGAAATGACCAAACTTGTTTTTTTCAGTAATATTAAATGAAAGATAAAAATATTGTACAGGCACAAATTGTCTACCTACCTGTGAATTAACTCCATTGGATCCATCACAACTGCATACAAAGGCAGTCTTGGTCTCTGATTAACCAGAATGGCCTAGAGATAAAGGCCAAATGTACACAATTGTGGGAGCAGGATTCTGGACTGTTTCGCGATGCTCAAATCCCCACCACTGAGTTAAAGGACAACAAATTTCATGGGATGCTGGCAGAAGAGGGGAACCATGATAGCCAGGATTTGAAAACATTCTGATGGGCCGATGGTGGTTGAGGAGATGCCCAGGAGGTGGCATCAGTGGGAACAGAGGCAGAATAACATGGAAAAGGTCAAAAAATTCACTATCAACACAGCCTCAACCCTGATCATGTCTTCCTTTGAAGAAGAGCTCCATCGTATTTGGTTGCGTTCTACAGTGCAAGTCCATTCACCTGGCATAGCAAGTGTTGGCAGAACCTTTTGCCACAGTTCGTTCTACAGGAAGTTCACTCTCCTGCTGTATCAGGAACCCGGCCACAGTGTATCACACATTACATTCTCACCTTGCTGGCTTTAAAACTTCATTGCGAGTGGTGTATGGGGAAAGGTCATTATTTGGAAAATTACTCCTTGCTTAATGTACGTTACATGTCAGGTCAACACGATCCCTTGCGTTGTGGAACACCATCAACAGAGCCACCTGTAGAGTAAGAAACAACATCTAGCAGTCCAAATCAAACCTCATCCATAAATGATCATTTCACTTCTTCTGTTCTTTTTAAATGGTATGCATTCAATATTATTTTGAAAAGATGATCATTGTGAGTTACTACCTCATCCAGAAAGGATCACCTCCAGCAAAGTCACACTCCTTCAGTAGGAGATCAAAGTGTCTATATTTTTGGGCTTCGAGTTCTGGAATTCTCAAGATAGTTGCCAAATGAGCCATGACTGGCACAGTTAATTCTTCTTTCTTATATTACTTCATTATATGTATTTTCCTCACACGCTCTGCCCTTCATGATCTGACTTGCTGGATGGTGAGCAATGCGGGCCAAACTGCAGCAAACACTTCAACTGTGGTTACTGTGGTAACATGGCGGCCACTGTCTCGGCATACCCAGACCTCAGGTATGCTGACCACATGGGTCGACTGTACGTTCCACCATGACTGGAGCTACGGTGGGCCTTTCATCGTATCGGCAATTCTACTGCCCTTCGTTACATCCTGAATAGAGTCATTAGCCAGGGCTCCCTCCATGCTGCAGTTTTAATCCTCTACCAGCAGCTATCCAGACTGCCTGCTCTTTCACACAGTGGTGGCATGTTGAATTGTTATAAAAGGCAGACATTGTGGCTGTTGTCATGGTACTATGCACTAACCTGAATTTTGTGTTTATTTGTCTCTACACCATCTGCATTTTGATTGCTTGTGAGCCTTTGTGTTTGTGTCTCTTTTGGGATTTTACTAAGGAGCCCCGAGGAACAATATGAGTGTGATTTTGAAAAGCCTACTCACTCACTCTCTTCCTTCTTTTCCAGGCTGCTTTTTAAAAGAAGCAATTCAATGCTGCTGGTAACTCTCAAAGGATTCCAATAAGGCCATCATGTGAGATCATGAATGAACTTTCTTCCGATAAATTGGCAAAAGACTCCGCTGAATGGAAGACTTCCTCAGACGTTACTAACCACTTAGAGTTATGTGTAAAGAATGGGGATGTGAATAGAAGGCAAGAGGATACCAAAGTCCTTTGGGCATAATCATCCCAAAGCATCCTCTGTCTAATTCAAATCCATTTCCATCAAAAAGCCTTGTGGAATTCTTCCACTGGATATTGCAGTTCACATCCACAGATCATTAAACCTAACAGGATAGATCAATAAAGGTGGTTAAGTAGACAACTGGATGCTTTCCTTTATTAGCCAAAGCATAGAATACACGTTCAGGGAGGTTATGCTGGAAAGTTACACAAGTTAGACCCCACCTAGTGACTATACACAGTTCTGGTCTCTATTTGACAGGAAAGATGATGAGAGAGATTCAGAAAATGTACAGACATGTTGCTAGGACTGGAAAATTGTAACAATGAGGAAAAACCTATAAGAGAATTATCAAATAATGTGAATAAAATTATAGGATGCCTCTGTGTAAATAATGGGAATCTATTTATCTTTGTGGGTGGGATTAAGGGTTTGGGCAGCAGATCAGTCAAAAAGCATGAGGGAAATTATTTAAAATAAATAAAAAAGGATTAAAAGTGAGATGAGGAATTGTCTTTCCCATCCAGAATATGATAGAGATCTTTAACTTCCTTTCAAGCATTGAGCTCAAGGCAGAAGAACTCAAAGGTACTCAGATAAATACAGGAAGAGCTTGTAGGCCTATGGACTTGGTGTTATAAAGCAAGGTAAGGCTGGATAACATGGATTGGGTGCGCTGAATAGCCTATAAATGTTCCATAATTTAATGGTGCTCCAGCAAAATAAATTTGCTGAAGTAGACTTGCATTTGAAAAATGAAAAGCAGCAAACAGCAGGGGAAAGAAATGCATGAAATGCAATGCAGAAGCAGCTATTTGTCAGGTCAAGCGATTGTAATCTATAATGCTGTAGTGAGAAGCAACTTCAGAACAAATCAAACTTCTTAGCTCTCGAGCAAGAAATCCCATCAGCTGTTAGTTTAGTCGGCTGAATATTACTAAAGAGTGAAACTGATTGCTTTTGGCAAAGAATGATGTTGAATTCTGTGCAATAAAATCAGCTGTTTATCCAAAATGGATTATATTAATGTACAGGCTCTATGCGAGCTGCCACATACTCTATTTACCTTATATTCTTTGGTATCTGACTACTGCCCAAAACAAGGCTAATAACCAACACAGTATGACTGCCTCCTGGATCTTGGAGACCAGGAAACTCTTCACTTCCATGATGCACAAAATTTAGATTTTCCTTCAAAAATTTCTCTATCAATTACACATATTATCTAAAGCTGCCAATGGGAATTCCTACTGTTAGACTACAAGATGTTTAATTCTATTTGTAACATCTCATGATGATACAATTGCCCAAAGAGATATTGAAGCCAAGGTCTTGGAGTTTATTGAGGGGATGATGGTATTCAATGCTGAGCTGTAGATAAAGAGCATGCTTGCTGTCCAGATGTTCCAGCATTGAGTTATCTATGTATCTCATGATATTGTTGTTGTAGTGTGAGTATTATTAAAAGCAAGATAATACTAATTGGGGAGCTGTTGGTAGCAAGAGGCGGGATCTGGGGTTGGCGGAGTCTTTACTTCCGCTCTTTTTACTCCCAGTATGCATTGCATATAGTTCCTCCACCCATGCCGCACGAAGTACCTGGAAGCCTCTGTATTGTAAATATCATTTGCCGTCCCAGATAAAGATGCTCTTTTGGCCATCAAGTTGTGGGGTGGTCTTTTTGTAAAGTAGAAGTTACCACAATTATAAACTTTTGCCAGGCCACTCCTCAGCTTCCAAAGCTTCAGAGAAAACAACGTAACTTTGTTCACCTGTTCATTGGGGCTAATAGTCTACATTTTGGGCAGCATCCTGATAAATATCCTTCTAAAGCTTCTGCATCCTTCCTATACTCTAAGTGCAGTCTAACTAACATATTTGTAAAGCTGTAACAAGACTTCCCGACTCTTACAATCAATGCTCTGACCAATGAAACCAAGTACAGCATACACCTTTAACATTCCACCTACTTCTGTGGCCACCTTCAGGGAGCTGTGAACAGCACGTGCATACTGAAAGATAAATAGATAAAAGAAGCTGAGTCAAGGAAGTGTGTATTGTAGACACTAACTGCAGATATGTTTTGCAGGGGATCTCACTCTAAATAGATCATGAGTGGTACAACTGATTCATTAACTCCAAATGCCTCCATTTTACACTTTGAAACCTTATGAAGATCAAAAGTAATATTCAAGAACCAATGGGGAACAAAATTGTCAGGAATAATAATCCTGTCCAGATACTTGTATATCTGATCTCTCAGAACACCTTCCAATAATTTACCTACTACTGATGTCAGGCTCACCGGCTTGTAATTACCTGGTTTACTTCTGAAGCTTTTTTTAAACAATGGAAAAACTTGAGCTACCCTTCAGTCCTCCGGCACCGCACCCGTGGCTAAGGGCATTTTAAATATTTCTGCCATGGCCCCTGCAATTTCTACACTAGTCGCTCTCAAGTTCCAAGGAAATATCATGTCAGGTCCGGGGGATTTATCTACCTTTATTCACTGTAAGGCATCAAGCACCTCCTCCTCTTTAATCTCTGTATGTTCCATGACACTACAGATTGTTTCCCTTCCTTCCATATATGCTATGCCAGTTTCCTGAGTAAATACTGATGCAAAAAAACTGTTTAATATATCCCCTATCTCCTGAGGCTCCACACATAGGTGACCACTCTGATCTTCTAGGGGTCCAATTTTGACCCTTGCTATCCTTTTACTTTTAATATACTTGTAGAAACACGTTGGGTTTACCATCACATTATCTGCCAAAGCAACCTCATGTCTTCTTTTTGCCTTCCTGATTTCCTTCTTTAGTATTTTCTTACATTTTCTATACTCTTCAAGTACCTCATTTGTTCCCTGTTGCCTCTACCTGCTATGCACCTCTCTCTTTTTCTTAAACAGGTCACCAATATCCCTTGAAAACCAAGGTTCCCTATGCCTGTTAACTTTGTCTCTAATCCTGGCAGGAGCATACAAACTCTGCACTCTTGGAATTTAGCCTTTGAAGGCCTTCCACTCACTGAACACATCCTTGTCAGAAAACAACTTATCCCAATCCACTCTTCCTAGATCCTTTCTTATTTCCACAAAATTGGCCTTTCTCCAATGTAGAACCTCAACCCTATATAGGGTTGTAAGGAAAGCTCTTGGCACACTGACCTTCTTAAATCAAAGTACTGAGTACAGGAGAGAGGATGTTATGTTGAAGTTATAGAAGATGATTGTGTGGGCTAACTTGAAATATAGTGTGTTGTTTTGGTCACCTACCTAAGAAAAAATTGAAAGCGCAGAGAAAACTTACAAGGAATTTGCCAGCACGAGGAAATCTGCAGATGCTGGAAATTCGAGCAACACACACAAAATGCTGGTGGAACGCAGCAGGCCAGGCAGCATCTATAGGAAGATGTACAGTCGATGTTTCGGGCCGAGACCCTTCGTCAGGACTCACAGGTTTCGGGCCAGGACAAAGGGTCTTGACTTGAAACGTCGACTGTACCTCTTCCTATAGATGCTGCCTGGCCTGCTGTGTTCCACCAGTATTTTGTGTGTGTTGAAGGAATTTGCCAAGGCTGGAGAACCTGAGTTGTACAGAAAGGCTGAATATGTTATGACTTTATTCCCTGGAGCACAGGGGATGAAGGGTAATTTGTCAGAGGTATGCAAAATAATGAGGGGTATGCAGTAGATGGGGGTAAACGGAAGCAGCCTTTTTCCACTTATTTAAGAGAAATTTGGATAGGTACATGGATGGAAGGGGTATGGAAGGCAATGTTCTGCATGCAGGTTCATGGGACTAGGCAGATTAAGAGTTCATCATGGACTAGATGGGCCACAGGGCTTGTTTATGTGCTGTGGTGTTCTATGAATCTATGACTCTAAAATTACATTGATTTTTATTCCCATGTTTTGGTTGTGACTGGGCAAACTTGGAATATAGGATTGAATATTCATGCACATTTCTTTGTAATATTATGGGAAAACAATTTTGTTTAGACATTTACACACAAGATTTGACCTGAATTTTCTAACTTATCACTGAAAATGCTCAAGTGGGCATCAACAAACTAAAGTTAAAGTTAATCAGAAAATAGACTTCCTAGACTTCAATCCCAACCTCATGATACTCAATTACAATTTAACATTTTACTGAGCAAGATATTGCTTCTGTTATATGTATCTTATGATGTAAGTAAAAATGACAACGAAAGGACAGAGTGCTTTCACCCTTAATAGAATGCATAGCCTGATAACCAATAGCTACATGCTTAAAATTATCCTTGGCCCTGGAAGGATTTAATTGATAAGGCTACATTTTAGTTCACTGAATAAAAAAATAACCATTGTGAAGGAGAACTGACGTGGAAACAATATGACCAAAACAGCTTTGCATGCCAATGGGGAGCAGAGTTACAACTCTGCTTGACCTCTTACTTACTTTGGCAAGAGAAAAGAAAAGCTCATTGTTAACACTTTTAGTATGACATTCTTTATTTATGGGGATTGAAAATACCTAAAATACCCAACATATTTAGAATAAAATTAATTTTATGTCAGTGGCATAAAATGTGTGCAACAAAAGAGGCTGACTATATTGTTCTCCACCTCTCTGGTTATGATATTCTGCTCTACTGATGATTCAGGGGAAGGAAATGAACAGTCTAAGGATACTAGATCTTCTTTTCACACCAGTAATTAAAAACAAATTAGAGAAAGTTTCAATTTAACTATTCAGCAATGAAATGTAAATTCATAGAACATAAAACAGTGCAGCATAAGAAGAGGGCTTTTGGCCTGCATTGTTGTGTCAAACTAATTAAATTAGTAATCAAATGTCAGCTAAACTAATCCCTTCTTCCCACATAATGCCCATGTCCTTTCATTTGCCAATCTAATAACCTATTGAATGCTTGTATCTTGTTTGTTTCTACTCCCACCCCAGGCAGTGCATTACAGTTGCTTACCATTTTATGTGTAAAACACTTGCTCCGCACATCTCCATCTTGCTTCCCTCTTTCACCTTAATTGCATGCCCACAGGTATTAGACATTTCAGCCCCAGTAAAAAGACACCAGCTGTCTACCTAAGCATCTCATAGTTTTATAGATGTCTATCAGATCTCTCCTCAGCTTCCACTGCTATGAGAAAAGAATCCAAGATTATCCAACCTGCCCTTCTAATCCAGACTGCATCCTGGTAAACCTCTTCAGCATCCTTTCCAAAGCTTTGACGTCTTATAATAGGGTGACCATAACCAAATGCATATCTAGCCAGCTAGAGTTATATAACTAAATTCTCCATTATAAAAGCTCGGCTCAGTTAACAGTGATGTGAAATATTTTGCCTGTTGTAATTACCTATTATTTGTGGAGGAAAATCTAACAGCTATCTTTGTGCCTCCAACTTGAATACAACTTCAGATCCATGAGCACAGTTAATACTTAAACACCTGCTGGTGTGGCTTAACGACCCATTCAATTGAAGGAGCAACTAGGGAAAATAAATGCCATTCTTGTCAGAGAGTAAGGAGTGACCTGAGATTTGGACAATTTAAGTGTCAGGTCAGACTGACATGGTTGGGGCGTTAAGGCTGATTTATACTTGTGCGTATGGGCTACACCGTAACCCTGATTTTCACTACTGCATCGCTCTATGCCGTAGCGAGTATGCGTTGGTGTGCGCCAAAACACTAGTTGGCGGTGGGGTTTCTATGCCACTGTGTTGAGTTTCTTCATGAGAGACATGGATGAGGAAATGCATTTCAAACATTTTCGCATGTCGGCAGGTAGATTTGACGATTTGATTCATCTATTTTGCATCGGTGTACAGACATGGTGTACAAGAAGCAACCGGAAATGTGTAGGAGGAAATGCGATGCTACCAAGCGGAACAATCACAGATGTTGCGGTCTGCATCGCCGCGATGCATGAGTAACTTTTCTGGAGAGGTGCACATCACCCTATGGCGTAGGGTACACATTACCTACGGTGTAGATGTGACGCACAAGTATAAATCAGCCTTTAGGGTCAGCGGCGAGAGAGGGGCCAGTTCAGCTCACTGCTCCACAGGGTTTGCTTGACTCTGTGTTGGACTGTGTTGGACTAAATCAGCTGAGGAGACGCCTGGCATTGTGAACTTCAGTTCTGAATGCTGTATGCTTGCTTTTTTCGCTTTTCCTTCTCACTCCACACTTTGGGTGTTCAATGGGATTCTTTGTTTCATGGCTGCCTATAAGGAGACAAATCTCAAGGATGCATAAACTATACATACTTTGATAATAAATGTACTTTGAACTTTGAAGAAACATCCAATGTGAACGCAGAAGTGGTGATTTCATCCTTAAGTTCCCTAAACCAATCTTGAGATACTTACATACTTACAAATCAAGGAAATAGTTTTCTAACAGTTTCACAGTCTAACAATGCCATTTCTAAATGAATGCTATTTTGACCGAATTATACAGTTTGCCACATTTGACTCTGAAACCCACACTACACATGCTCATCATCATCTGCGAAACACATTGTACAGTTACTGTTTATTCAGCAATCTGTGAAATAACAGCTAAGTTAAAAATAATAGCCAGAATGACTTGCAATTTGGAAAATCTATTATTATTGAATTGATGCAATGGAAAATTCAGTGGGAGTCCTCGATGAGTGCTGCTCTTAAAGGAAGCTTTTGATGCAAAACTGTAACTTAATTATACAACCTTAGAACTTGAAGAAGGATTTCTGCACTTTGACATGCTTGGAATAAATTGTCACCTTGACTTACAAAGTGAAAACAGAAATACTTGCCAAAAAAAAAGCTTTAATTGACATTGATACAAACTTCGGTACTGTTGAAAGTACCCTTACTAGTTGTATTGTGATCTGCCATGGCAATTTGAATGTTAGAAGTTTCAGACAGTAGTGGACCCAGCCCAATATATCATAGATACCCCCTCCCAACCATCGGTAGGATCTACAGAAGCAGTGTAGATGCAGCTGTGAACATAGAGAGCAACATCCATCATCAAAGATCCCCATCATCTGGGTCATACCATCTTTCCATAGCTGCTCCCGGCAGGAGAAACAGAAGCCTGAATTCCCTCAGCACCAGGATCAAGAACAGTTGCTTTCCTTCAATCATTCAACCAACTAACCAACCAGTAAAATCCAAATCACTGCTTACAGTTTAGCAACACGATGACCATATTGATCACCTTGTACTAAAATGGACTTTTGTGTATTTTCTTTTTCGAAATTGTACATAAGTTAAACATAAATTATGAACCTTATATAATACTATTTGCCTGTGATGCTGCTGTCCGTATGCTTTTCATTATACCTGTGATGTCTGGTCAAGATAGTTGCCAGCATACATCGCTCCCTCGGTCTACGTCTTACAGAGAGCTCACAGAAATGTCTTTATTATGTTTTTTTTACTTCTGTTTTTCACCTTTAGTATGTTTCTGGGACCGCTAGAGCTTGTGATTTATAGCTTGGAGATCAACTGGGTGATCCAGTGCTTTGCTGTCTCCAAGAAGATTCCGGGAAACAAGTATGTAATCGGGTAGCCTCAATGTGAAGAAGCTTTGAGACGGGTACAAGCTGCTCTTTGACTTCATTTCACCGATGAAAGCATCCATTAATCGATGATTCAAGCGTTGAGGAAGATGAAGACATCAAGGCGAATGCGGAAGGCGAGCGAGAGTTCAGCGCTGACTGCTTTCCTTTTCATCGCTGCTGGGGATGAGTCCATGAGCAGCCCATCGCTGTGGCAGGTGGGTAGGCCTCTCTGCCTCGTGTGGTGCCCTCTCTTTCGATGAATGTTGGTCATATTGGAGGATGGGATTATGGTTCTGCGGTTAATTGGACAACAGCATTTGTGAACTGTGGACTTTTTCAGACTTACAGTTTTTAGATTCTGTGTTTTTTATCGCCCGTTCCTTTTCTGCGAGGGGAGGGTGTTTGGGGGTTGATGTTCTGTGGGTCTTTTTGTGTGTAGGGGGGTTGTTTTTGGGGGTTGAGGTTACCGCCCCGTTTTTGCGGTGGAGGAGAGTTTTGAGGGTGATGATCGGGATGCCATTCTTTTCTGTGCGGTGGGGAGTGTGTTTCTCTCTGAACGATGTTCATGATTTTTCTTTGTTTCGTGGCTATCTGGATAAGGAAAATTTCAGAGCTGTATATTGATGCATGCTTTGATAATAAATGAACCTTTGACCTCTGAATACATGTACTTGTGTATATGACTATGAAAGCTTGAATTACTGGATGATGGAAGTTACACAACAGCTCATTGATCTGGCATCATTCATCAAAGGTTGTCAGTGGGTAAGAATATGCTTTTACTTTCACCCCCACAACAATGACCACCAAATATTAATGAGCCTCAGAGTAGAAAGGTTTTCTATTCATGACAATTCAGCCTAATATTGCTCAGAGATACTGATCAAAAGATACCTGTTGCTTTCTCAGGTGAATTTGAAAGGTCATAAAATTTTAAAGACAAACACAGGGGTTATCTTATCTCTTGAACTACTTTCCGTTAACTCTAGGCAGCAGCTGAGATCATGATGAGAGAATAAAGATAATGTTTTAGGGTCTTAACCTTCCATCAGATGAAAGCTCATTGACTTTTCTGATGAAAAGACATTTGGTCTATTTTCTCTGCTTGTCCTGCTGTGTATTTCCAACTTCTCCTGTTTTTATTTCATATCTCCAATAATATCTGCACTCCTTTTCATTTAAGATTGTGTTATGACAAACGAGTTAGTCAACACCTCATTACTTTTTGTGGGAGCTTGATGCATATAGGTTCTTTCAACAATTGCCTCACATGAAAAGCACTTCATTGACATGACATGTTTTGATGTGTTATAAGGATGTGAAAGGTGCAACCTAATTGCAAGAACTAATTTTAATGGCACTAGAATTTAAATGTAGATTGGGTTAGTGTGGGATTACATCTGTCTATTCTGATTTATTCATTAAAGAATCTCTATTAAATTGAACAGAAATACCAGCCCAATATATTCCCATAACTCAACACCAAATGTCAAATATTGTCATGGGTAATCACTGCGGATTCTGAAAATAGTTTGGTGTTCAATCATTGGCCAGTAGAGTATGTCACAGCTAATTTTCACCAACTTCTTTGTATGCTCTGGCTGCCATTTATGCTGGACTACTTGATGTATGGACCTATGTTTCAACATAACATTCCAAATATCTTTCTTCACTGGGAGCAGTCGTGGGCTAGGAATTGCTAAGAAGTCAGTGGTGATGTTTCGAGGGGGCTTAGAGCACATACTTGAATCTTTTCACTTTCCACCTGGTATGCTCTTCCCATTACAAAACACAGAAAAGAAGTCTGCTGTTGGGCTCAAAAATCGAGACAATTAAGTGCAATTAGTTCCTCAGTGCCGGAGATACTGGCCTGAGAGAAGATTCTGAGATTGGTTCATCTGTCCTTCTGGTGAACTTGGACACTTTGTAGAGAGCACTGGTTGCACTTTCCTTGTTTCTTGTGTGCCTACTGCAGGTAGTCCAGGAACCTAAAGCATTTCAGAGGCCCAAGATCACCACTGCCTGGTTCACTCTCAGCTCCATGCCAGCTGATTTTTAAACACCCAAAACACATAGACATAGGAACAGAATTAAGCATTCGGCCCATCTGCTCTGCCATTCAATCATAGCCGATTAACCTTCTCTCTTAATCCAATCCCTTGCCTTCTTCCTGTAACCTTTGACACCCTTACTAATCAATAAACTATCAACCTCTGCTTTAAATAAACCCAATGACTTGGCCTCCACAGCCATCTGTGGCAAAGAATTTCACTGATTCACCATACTGTGGTGAAAGAAATTCATCCTCATCTCAGTTCTAAAGGGATATTCTTCTATTCCTCTGTGTTAGACTCTCCCACTAATGGAAACATCCTCCCCATGCCCACTTTATCTAGCCGCTTCATCTTCACCATCTGCCACCCTGAGGAGTACTGCCTTCATTATGAGAATGCTTCTTAGACTTCAGGACTGGTCCACATTTTTCCTGCGAACCTTTCGTGTCAGAAGCAAGGTGGTAGGTGTTTTTGTAGATGTTAAATGCAGTGCCAATTTGCTTTTACCCCTTAGGTAGGCAAATTGAAGTTGACATGGAACTCAACTTCAGAATGTGTGCACACACAAACTCATCTGCATATTACAGTGCAATCATCAAGGCTTAAGTGCAGGGAATAAAGGCTGAACAGTTTACCCTCTGTCTCTGCAGATTAACATGAAGTCAGGACACTACGAGGGGTGATTGATTGTGGCCTAAGGTAGAAGGAGTTAATTTTAGAAAACCTAGCACATTTATTTTTCAACATGGTCCCCTCCTACATTTACACACTTAGCCCAGCGGTCGTGAAGAATATGGATCTTGGATCTCCAGAAAGTGTCCACAGCAGGGGTGATTGATAAGTTTGTGGCCTCAGGTCGAAGGAGATGAGTTATTAACTTCAAACTTTCTGCACAATCACTCAAAGAGTTGACCTGCATGTGCAGGTAACGAGAGCTGTATAACTCATCTCCTTCTACCTTAGGCCACAAACTTATCAATCACTCATCTGTAGACACTTCCTGGAGGTCCAAGATCCGTATGCTCCACGACCGCTGGACTAAGTGTGTAAATGTAGGAGGGGACTATGTTGAAAAATAAATGTGCTTGGTTTTCTAAAATTGACTCCTTCTGCCTTAGGCCATGAACTTATTAATCATCCCTTGTGTGAGAGTAATATTGATTGAAGAAAGTCTTGGGGCCAAACATTAACCTCATTGGAATACAGTCACCATTAAGATTGGCTGCAATTGGTTAGAGTCAGGGAGCAAATGCAAGATGGGGATGAATTCCAGCGGACAGCTGAATTTGACAGTTACACTTGGTTGACAGTGGTATGGCACATGAGGTTGAAAACAGCAGACTGAATGGTCGACTCTGCTTCCTGCATTTTTCTTGGTTCTTCTTGATGTATCTGGATGGATGGAATCTTCATCTCCTATAAGGCAGCTGAAGAAGGCCCTAGCAATGAGACACTTCCAATTTGATTCATTTCTTGAATTTGGCTTTTCTGGGGTGCCAGTTCTATCCTTCTCTTTCCAAATGGGACCACAGGGTTGACTGAGATTCAGCAGTTATCAAGCCTTAGATCTCTAACAAGGATTTCAGTTGCTCCCTTGAGTTAGTATCCTTTTATTTATTTCTCACCTGCCCTTCTTGACTTCTTTTTGGTCAGATGTGGTGACGAGATTGGACATAACAATCTGTTGTGGAATGAATTCAAGGCTATAGATGTTTCAGAAAGGACGGAGAGGGAGGCAAAACAGATGGGAGTGTGGCACTGCTGATCAGAGATAGTGTCATGGCTGCAGAAAAGGTGGAAGTCATGGAGGGATTGTCTACTGAGTCTCTGTGTGTGGAAGTTAGAAACAGGAAGGGGTCAATATCTCTACTGGCTGTTTTTTATAGACCACCCAATAGTAACAGGGATGTAGAGGAGCAGAAAGGGAGACAGATTCTGGAAAGGTGTAATAATAACAGGGTTGTCGTGGTGGGAGATTTTAATTTCCCAAATATTGATTGGTGTTTCCCTGGAGCAAGGGGTTTAGATGGGGTGGAGTTTGTTAGGTGTGTTCAGGAAGGTTTCCTGACACAATATGTAGATAAGCTTACAAGAGGAGAGGTTGTACTTGATCTTGTATTGGGAAATAAAACTGGTCATTTGTCAGGTCTCTCAGTGGGAGAGCATTTTGGAGATACTGATCACAATTCTATTTCCTTTACCACAGCATTGGAAAGTGAGAGCAACAGACGAGTAAGGACAGTGTTTTAATTGGAGTAAGGGGAAACATGAAAAAGCTACAAGGCAGGAACCTAGAAGCATAAATGCAGAAATGTGGCAAATGTTCAGGGGATATTTGTGTGGCGTTCTGCTTAGGTACATTCCAATGAGACAGGGGAAAGGATGGTAGGGTACAGGAACCATGGTGGACAAAGGCTGTTGAAAATCTAGTCAAGAAGAAAAGAGCTTACGAAAGGTTCAAAAAGCTAGGTAAGGATAGAGATCTAGAAGATTATAAGGCTAGCAGAAAGGCACTTAAGAATGAAATTAGGAGAGCTAGAAGGGGCTATGTGAAGGCCTTGGCAGACAGGATTAAGGAAAACCTCAAGGCATTCTACAAGTATGTGAAGAGTAAGAGGATAAGACATGAGAGAGTAGGACTAATCAAGTGTGGCAGTTGAAAAGTGTGTATGGAACCAGAGGAGGTAGCAGAGATACTTAATGAATACTTTTCTTCCTTATTCACTACGGAAAAGGATCTTGTCGATTGTAGAGATGACACAGCGGATTGAAAAGATTGAGCATATTGTTACGTACCCGTGTGTATCTTGTACTTGTCACGTGACAGTGGTATTGACGCTATACTGGACCTAAGGTAATGGTCTTGTGATGGTGGAGTGACATCATTTTCCCACCAGTAGAGGTCATGTAACAGTTTTTTTCAACAGGGTATAAAAGGAGGACCCCTCCCTATGAGGAGGGGCAGTTCGTGGCTGGATTTGCTATTTTGACTCCATGCTACTGCATGGTCGAATATTATGATGCAGTTCCGTTGAAAGGTGGAGTTTTATTTAATGCCTAAGGTTTAAAAGGTCATTGCCGGCAGTTTCGTTATAATACTGCCAGTTAAAAATCAGTGAAGAGTTAAGATCGGAGTTCGGGAGCTAAAAGATCGAGGTAAGTCGATTTCGACAGTGAAACAGGTTCGACCTTGTTTGATCCTCATTCGGAAGGAATTTGTTGGCTGTGCCCGTGCTAGCCCCTGCGATAAGAGCAGAAAGGGTTGGGTGCACAGTTTCGTCAAGGAAAGGTCAGTGAATTTAAGCCGTTTCATTTTCATCTTCGTAAATTCTCCGGGAAAAGTATAGTTTGACTGGGAACGGCAACAACACGACGTGAAAGAGAATTTAAATCGTCTAAAAAAGTCTCTCCTTTAATGGACTGTAAGCGTTTTGAACTTTCGCGGTAGTACTTTGAAGAACTGTTTCTGCAGCATCGCTTTAAGAACTGTTTTTTGTTTTATTCCTTTAAGAACTGTTTAAGCTGCCGCACAGCAGCTGACTTCCGGTTATGTTAGTTGTTTGTTTACTTTTGGGGTTTGTTTTTCAGTGTTTAATAAATGTTTTATTTGTTATAAAAAACCCTACCTCACTTGTATACTTATTGTTGCTGAATCCATAACAAAATAAACATTAAGTAAAAGGATGTGCTGGAGCTTTTTGAAAGCATCAAGTTGGATAAGTCTATGGGACTGGATGAGATGTACCCTAGGCTACTGTGGGAGGTGAGGGAGGAGATTTCTGAGCCTCTGGAAATGATCTTTGCATCATCAATGGGGCCGGGAGAGGTTCCGGAGGATTGGAAGGTTGCAAATGTTGTTCCCTTATTCAAGAAAGGGAGTAGAGATAGCACAGGCAATTATAGACTGGTACGTCAGTCTTATTTCAGTGGTTCATAAGTTGATGGAAATCATCCTGAGAGGCAGGATTTATGAACATTTGGAGAGGCATAATATGATTAGGAATAGTCAGCATGGCTTTGTCAAATGCAAATTGTGTCTTACGAGCCTGATTGAATTCTTTGAGGATGTGACTAAACACATTGATGAAGGTAGAGCAGTAGATGTAGTGTATATGGATTTCAGCAAGGCATTTGATAAGACACCCCAAGCAAGGCTTACTGAGAAAGTAAAAAGGCACGGCATCCAAGGGGACCTTGCTTTGTGCATCCAGCATTGGCTTGCTCACAAGAGGCAAAGTGTGGCTGTAAACGAATCATATTCTGCATGAGGGCGGTTACCAGTGGAGTGCCTCAGGGATCTGTTCTGGGACCTTCGTGACTCTTTGCGATTTTTATAGTGACCTGGATGAGGAAGTGAAGGGATGAGTTAGTAAATTTGCTGATGACACAATGGCTGGGGTGTTGTGGATAGTGTGGAAGGCTGTCAGAAGTTACAGTGGGACAACAATAGGATGCAAAACTGGGCTGAGAAGTGGTAGATGGAGTTCAACCCAGATAAGTTTGAGGTGGTTCATTTTGGAAGGTCAAATATGATGGCAGAATATAGCATTAATGGTAAGATTCTTGGCTGTGTGGAAGATCAGAGGGATCTTGGGGCCTGAGTCCATAGGATACTCAAAGCTGCTGTGCATGTTGACTCTGTGGTTAAGAAGGCATATGGTGCATTGGCCTTCATCAACTATGGGATTGAGTTTAAGAGCCAAGAGGTAATGTTACAGCTATATAGGACACTGGTCAGGCCCCACTTGGAGTACTGTGCTCAGTTCTGGTCGCCTCACTACTGGAAGGATGTGGAAACCATAGAAAGGGTGCAGAGGAGATTTACAAGGATGTTGCCTGGATTGGGGAGTGTGAGAATGGGTTGAGTGGAACTTGGCCTTTTCTCCTTGGAGCGACAGAGGATAAGAGGTGACCTGATAGAGGTGTATAAGGTGATGAGAGGCATTGATCGTGTGGATAGTCAGAGGTTTTTCCCAGGGCTGAAATGGCTAGCACGAGAGGGCATAGTTTTAAGGTGCTTGGAAGAAGGTACAGAGGAGGTCAGGGGTAAGTTTTTTACACTGAGAGAGGTGAGTGCATGGAATGGGCTGCCGGCGACAGTGGTGGAGACGGATACGATAAGGTCTTTTAAGAGACTCCTGGATAAGTACATGGAGTTTAGAAAACTAGAGGAATATGCGTAACCTGAGGTAATTTCTAAAGTACATGTTCGGCACAGCATTGTGGGCTGAAGGGCCTGTATTGTGCTTCTGGCTTTCTATGTTTCTATGAACTCAGGTCAGAGTTGCAGATGAAAAGGTCTTCCAGTTTGCCTTGTTCTAGCCTCTCTGTCATTGAGCTTTGGGTCTTTGGGTTTTAGATGGCATTGTTAATGCGAAAGCTCTCACCAAGACATGGCTGTCAGCAAGTTTCTGGGATCTGCTGTGCTCTCTGTATACACTCCCTGTTCCTTTATCACATTTTTTTGCTAGATCTTGACCTGTTGAGGTTTTTTTAATCCCTTGAGATATGGCGGATCTTTCGATCTAAAAACACCCTCTCTTTTGCAGTTTCCGAATTGAAGATTTCCTAATCAAACTGTTCCTAGTTCTTCTGATACAAAAAAACAATCATTTTGTTTCTGTTGCCAATCACTGTGAGCTTAAGGAAAGTGATACACACTGAGCACCATATGAATCCTATCGGCTAGGTGTCAAACATATCACCTCTGGATGTTTTCCCAAGAGTTAGCTTTTCTGTTTCCTCAAAAGATTCATTACTGATTTTTCTTGTGGCTATGCATCCATTGCTGCTGGTGTCCAGTGATAGAATGGAGTAGATAACAGTTATCGACTATAGCACAAAATTTAATACTATCATTCCCACAATCCTGATTGAGAAGTTGCAGAACCTGGACCTCTATACTTCCCTCTGGAATTGGATCCTCGACTTTCCAACCGAAAGACTACAATCTGTGTGGATTGGTGATAATATATCCTCCTCGCTGATGATCAACACTGTTGCATCTCAGGGATGTGCGCTTAGCCCACGACTCTACTCTCTCTATATCCATAACCGTATGGCTAGGCATAGCTCAAATACCATTTATAAATTCACTGATGATACAGCCATTGTTGGTAGAATCTCAGGTGGTGACGATAGGGTGTACAGGAGTGAAATATGCCAACTAGTGGAGTGGTGTCGCAGTAACAATCTGCCACTCAACGTCAGTAAGACGAAAGAGGTGATTGTGGACTTCAGGAAGGGTAAGATGAAGGAACACATACCAGTCCTCATAGAGGGATCAGAAGTGGAGGGAGCTGCAAGAATTATATTGTAAAACTGGAAAAACCAGATGTATCACTGTGAGGGAATGGACTGAGGAAATGGTTAAGATTTCATCATATGAACACATGTTGGGAAGAATTAACAGTGAGGGAAAAGTGCAAGATGCGTGGGATCAATTTTGGTTGCATGTCAATTTAAACTTAAATTAGAAGTTTTTTTTTCTGTTTCTTAGTTTTATATGTTTTCCTGTCATGGGATGGCTGTATACATATGCTGTACTGTATCTGCTCTATGATATGCTGTGCTGCTTTGTAAAATAAGAATAAATAATAATAACAATTTAAATTTTTAAAAAAGTGGAGAGTGGGAGCAATTTCAAGTTCCTGGGTGTCAAGATCTCTGAGGATCTAACCTGGTCCCAACATACCGATGCAGTTATAAAGAAGGCAAGACAGCGACTATACTTCATTAGGAGTTTGAAGAGATTTGGTTTGTCAACAAATACACTCAAAAACTTCTATAGATGTATCATGGAGAGCATCACTGTCTGGCATGTGGGGGCTACTGCACAGCACAGAAAGCTGCAGAAGGTTAAATTTAGTTGGCTCCATCTTGTGTACAAGCCTACAAAGTACGCAGGACATCTTCAATGAGTGGTATCTCAGAAAGGCAGCATCCATTATTAAGGACCTCCAGCACCCAGGGCATGTCCTTTTCTCACTGTTACCATCAAGTAGGAGGTACAGAAGCCTGAAGGCACACACTTAGAGATTCAGGAACAGCTTCTTCCCCTCAGCCATCCAATTCCTAAATGGCCATGAACCCATGAACCCTTGGACACGACCTCACTTTTTAAATATATATTATTTCTGTATTTTGTATGATTTTTAATCTATTCAATATATGTATACTGTCATTTATTTATTTATTATTATTATTATTGTTTTTCTTCTATATTACATATCGCATTAAACTGCTGCTGCTAAGTTAACAAATTTCATGACACATGCCAGTAATAATAAACCTGATTCTGATTCTAACTTTAAATGTTCATTATATCATTTATTAGTACCTGTACTGAAAGAGTGATGTGGGCATTCTTGTGTTTCCACTATCAAATGATTATAAGACCATAAGACCATATGACATAGGAGCAGAATTAGGCTATTTGGCCCATCAAGTCTGCTCCACCATTTTATTATGGCTGATCCATTTTTCCTCTCAGCCCCAATCTCCTGCCTTCCCTTCATATCCCTTCATGCTGTGACCAATCAAGAATCTATCTACCTCTGCCTTAAATGTACATAAAGATTTGACCTCCACAGCTGCCTGTGGCAACCTGTGGCAAATAGTTCCACAGATTCACCATGAAAAGTGCACCCCTCTACTTTGAGGCTGTATCCTCCAGTTTTAGACACTTCCACCATAGGAAACATCCTCTCTACCAAGGCCTTTCACCATTCAACAGGTTTCAATGAGGTCACCCCTCATACTTCTGAATTCCGGTGAATACTGTCCCAGAGCCATCAAACATTCTTCATATGACAAGCTATATAATTCTGGAATCTTTTTCATGAACCTCCTTTGAATTCTCTCAAGTTTCAGCACTTCCTTTCTAAGATAGGGAGCTCAGAAATGCTCACAATACTCCATGTGAGGCCTCACCAGTGCTTTATAAATTCTCAACATGACATCCTTGCTTTTATAGTCTAGTCCTCTTGAAATGAATGCTAATATCACATTTGCCTTTCTCATATCAGACTCAACCTGCAATTTAACCGTTAGGGAATCCTGCACGAAGGCTCCCAAATCCCTTGGTACCTCAGATTTTTGTATTTTCTCTCCATTTAGAAAATCGTCCACCCTTTCATTTCTTCTACCAAAATGCATGACCATACACTTCCAGAGATTCTAATCCATCTGTTCTTAGCCCATTCTCCGAATCTGTCTAAGTGCTTCTGTAGCCTCCCTATTTCCTCAAAACTTTCTTAAAGAGAACGGGATTGCTAATACATTGAAGCATTCTGTTATATTTGTTATTTCATGCTTGCTATTTGTTGCTATTTATTTATATCTGCATTTGCAGAGTTTGTTTACGGTTTCCTGATATTTACAGTTACTGTTCTATAGATTTACCAAGTATACCTGCAGAAAAAGAATCTCAGTGTTGTATGTGGTAACATGTGTGTATTCTGATGATAAATTTCACTTTGAACTTTGAAAACTATCTGCTCCTCCACCTACCATCATACCACTTGCAAACTTTGCAACAAAGCCATCAATTACATCATGTAAATAATTGACATATGACATAAAAAGAATCGGTCCCAACACAGACCCCTATGGAACAGCGGTAGTCACTGGCAGCCAATCAGAGAAGGATCCCTTTATTCCCACTCTATGCCTCCTGCCAATCAACCACTGCCTTTTCCATGCTAGAATCTTTTCTGTAATACCATGGGCTTGTGGTTTGTTAATTAGTCTCATGTGTGGCACCTTGTCAAAGGCCTTCTGAAAATCCAAGGACACAACATCAACCGATTCTTCTTTGTCTATTCTGCTTGTTATTTCTTCAAAGAAATAACAATGAAGAATTCCAACAGATTTGTCGGGAAAGATTCTCCCTCGAGGAAACCAGGCTGGCTGTGGCCTACACGAGGAAATCTGCAGATGCTGGAAATTCAAACAGCAACACACACAAAATGCTGGTGGAACACAGCAGGCCAGGCAGCTTCTTTAGGGAGAAGCGCTGTCGACGTCTCGGCCCGAGACGTCGACAGCATTTCTCCCTATAGATGCTGCCTGGCCTGCTGTGTTCCACCAGCATTTTGTGTGTGTTGTTGGCTATGGCCTATTTTATCTTGCGTCCATTTACCCTGAAACCTCATCCTTAACAATTGACCCCAACATTTAACTGGTCTATAACTTCCTTTCTTCTGCACCACTCCCTTCTTGAAGAGCGGAGTGACATTTGCAATTTCCCAGTTTTCCAGAACCATTCCAGAATCTAGTGATTCTTGAAAGGTCATTGCTAATGACTCCACAATCTCTTCAGCACCCCCCCCCCCACTTTCAGAACACTGGGGTGTACACCATATGGTCCAGATAACTTATCTATCTTCAGACCTTTCAGTTTCCCAAGAACCTTCTCCCTCATAATGTTAAACTCACACACCTCATGACCATGACACTCTCGAACTTCCGACATACTACTCATGTCTTCAACAGTGAAGACTGATGCAGAATAATTATTCAGTTCATCTGCCATTTCCTTGTTCCCCATTATAACCTCTCCAGCATTGTTTTCCAGTGGTTTGAAATCCATGGTTGCCTCTCTTTTACATTTTACATACGTGAAGAAACTTTTGGTATTTCATTTGATATTGTTGGCTAGCTTACTTTTGTATTCCACCTTTACCTTCTTAATGACATTTTTAGTTGCCTTCTGTTGGTAGTTAAAAGCTTCCCGATCCTTTAATTTCCCACTAATTTTTGCTCTATTATACGCTCTCTCTTTGGCTTGGATGTTGATTTTGAGTTCCTTTGTTGGCCTTGCTTGTGTTATCTTGCACTTAGAATATTTCTTCCTCTTTGGGATGTATATACAGTATGATATGCCTTCTGAATTGCTTCTAGAAATTCCAGCCATTGCTGATATGCTATCATCCCTGCCATTGTTCTTTTCCAATCAGTTCTGGCCAGCTCCTCTCTCATGGCTCTGTAATTTCCTTTCCTCCACTGTAATACTGATATATTTGACTTCAGCTTCTCCTTCTCAAATTTCAGGGTGAATTTGATCATATTATGATCACTTTCCCCTCAGAGTTCTTTTACTTTAAGCTCTCTGATCAATTCCAGTTCATTGCACAAAACGCAATCCAGAATAGCTGATCCCCTAGTGGGCTCATCTATGAGCTGTTCTAAAAAAAATCATCTCTTAAGCATTCTAGAAGTTCCTCTCTTGGAATCCAACAACAAACTGATTTTCCCAATCTTGTCACCTCTCTCTAAAGATTTAATTTCATTTTCATGCCATGACAACCCCTCTATCTTCCTGCCTATCCTTTTGATATAATGTGAATCTTTGGACATTAATTTCCCAGCTATAATCTTCTTTCAGCCATGATTTAGTGATGTCTACAACTTTATACTTGTCCACCTGTAACTGTGCCAGAAGTTCATTCACCTTATTCTGTATACTGTGCACATTCAAATATAGCACCTTTAGTCCTGTATTAACATTTTTCGACTTTAACCACCTTTTACGCTGTACTTCATCCTGTTGACTGCAATTTTGCCCTATCATTGGCTTCTCTTTGCTAGGAACCTCACTACAAATTGCCTCTGTTTGAAAACCAACTACCTCATCTTCCACACTATCACTCTGGTTCCCATGCCCCTGCCAAATTATTTTAAATCCTCCCAAAGAACTCTAGTCAAACTGCCCACAAGGATATTTGACTTCCTCAAGTTCAGGTATAACCCATCCCTTTTTACAGGTCATACTTTCCCCAGAAGAGATCCCAATGATCCATAAATCTAAACCCTTGCCCCCTGCACCAGTTATTAAGCCACGCATTCACTTGCCAAATAATCACATTCTTACCATTCTTGGTACAGATAGCAATCCAGAGATTACTACCCTGGAGGTCCTGTTTCTCAGTTTTCTACCTACCTTCCTAAAATCTCTCTTCGGGACCTCCTTATCTTGTCTACCTATGTCATTTGTACCAATATGTACTAAGACTTCCGGCTGCTCACAAGTTTCAATGCCTAGACTTAGAAAGTCTTTTGCTTGTTCCTCTGAGGAAAGTGGTGCTGGTTATGACAAGACGATGCTTCAATATTTTATCGGGCCAGGCAGACCTCCACTCTTGAGTTAGCGGATTACACTCTGCAATAATCAGGTTGTCTATATGTATCGGTTTAAAAAAAAATAAAGTTAAAATCCTCCTTTATGCTTCTAGAGTTAGGGTGTATGCACAGATAAGCGTTTTGTTGATTCCAAGAAAGAATGAGCCAAAGGCTCGTGAGTATGTATGCACTAATTCCACAGGGGAAGTTATTAGGTTACCAGTGTAGCACAAACAGCATTCCTTGTCCGGTTTACCCCTCCAGAAGATGTATCTACTGTCTTGTTCTTTGAGCTAGCCATCTTGACTTACTTATGTGGGACCTATAGTAAGGTGGAGCATATTAATGGACACTGGATACACCCCTAATTTTCTTACATGATGGTTATATTATTTTTATTGCTTTGGTTTGTTATTTTGTTTATTACAATTTGATTAATGTTCAGTTGCACTAGCAACGGTAATATTTTAGTAGGTTAATTGACGGTCACGAGGAGCAAAGCTTATACAGGCACTTGGGGGCAGCTGAGAGGTCTTGGGGGACGGCAGTGTGCATGTGATAGAGTATTCGAGAACGGCCCCGCAGCATGTTTGGGAAGCCGATGCGCTTGTGTTCCGGTATTTCCAGAAAGGTAAATAAAGACATTATTTTAAACTTCTGCACGCCTGGAAGTCCCTTTTGTGTCCAAGTGTGCAACACTTAGCATGGCAATGGTGATGATCTCATAGCATCCGAATCCATGAACTCTGATAGCAGAGTGATGTTCAAGCCAATGGGATTGATCCTGATATTCCATGTTTTCAATGCAACATTATAGAATGAGGGTTTCCAGTGCATGTTTTTATTTACATGAAGCACATATTGTAAACTCACCACTATGCAGACCTTACATTAAGAGGTCTTCTTAATGAATAATATTCAACAAAGTCAGTCATCCTTTGAAGAACAGCTCTAAACCTGAACTTTCTCCAGCAAATTAAATTTAATATTAAAGTATTTAAACATCACTGTATACTACCTGGACTTGCATTTTTCAAATGGGGATTCACAGTTGAACTAAGAAACACAATAGAATCAATGTAAAGCTACATACAAAGATGTACCAACATCCAATGTGCAAAAGACAACAAATTGTGCAAATACAAAAATAAAAAAATAATAAATAAATAAGTAAAATAATTGTGAGAATAGAAGCTGTTGAGTCTTTGAAAGTGAGTTGATAGGTGGTGGAATCAGTTCGATGCTGAGGTGAGTGAAGCTATTCACTGGTGGACTGCTGCTAGTGGTTACATCAGTCGAAATATGCTTTCTCTACATCGAAACCCATCATCTTTGATAACTTCAAAATCTGATCTCCAGTGCAGACAAAGAGCTCACTCAGAGAAAGAAAAAGATGCACACAATTCTAAAGTGGCAATCTAATACTCAGAGCCATAACATAGCACAAAAAAAGACAATTCTGTTGCAAATATTGGAACAAATAAGAAAAAAGAATGACTTGTCTCTAAAACAGGCATTTTTCATTGAAATTAACGTTGAAAAATAGCTCAGGCAAAAACAAAAAAAATCCCACCAAAGTTCATAAAGCAACACTCAAAGTATCCTTTACCAAAGAAATATATTACGTATTGCATTTATGAACTCATTCATCTTCGCTGCTGTCACAGTAACAAGCTGACAACTGTTTTTGTCTCCTTTCATACTATGAGCCTCATAAGTGCATTAGCATTATATCACTTCTGATGCACACTACCTCACCTATGTTGACTGGGGATTTATGGATGCAATTACCCTTTCTTTATATATCAGTTATCATCGTGTAATTTGAGCACAGACAGCCTAGAATGGAGTCAAGTTGGATCCTGGCAGAGGTTGTTTGTTATGCATGCCCACTTCCCTTTTTTTTCTTGGTAGCAGGTGAACACGTTACAGCAATCATACCAAACTCCAATTTCAGAAAGAAATTTCATCATAAAATATGCATAGGTCATCTTATTGAATTAATGGAGCACATTTAAAATCACTCCATAAAGGAAAACCATTAAGTGAGTATTAAGAAGGTTGGTAATGAGGTTGTCTCTGCCGAGTTTAGTCATGTTTGCTGTTAATCGTACCCCTTGCTGGAGCAACATGAAAAGCTACTGCACTGTTTAATTAACATCTGTATTCGCTGACACAAAGCTGATGATCAAAGAAAAGACAACATGGAGTGAGCGTCCAGGAAGAGACAAGCCGTTACATCTATTATTACTGCAACTCACAGCAGACTTCTCTCCCATCTCATTAACATCACAGTGGGTTATGGCACTAGAAGCCATTAACCGGATGTCTGGTCACAGCTACAACATTGGACTGGGGCTCTTTTCATCCCTATTGTAATGCAGTCTGCCTGCTATGACCTGTAAATCTGTAAATAAACAAGGTCTTTATAGTGTATTAACCCCTTAAAATTGTTAAGTATGTTGGCACTGCAGAGATCTCTTCAGATGCCCTGTCCTCATGTCACCAGCTGTACTCTGAATGGAACTGGGCCATATGGGAGCCCATGCTGTGGCAGGGCCTCACAAGAGTTGGGCAGGAAACATGCCAGATGAATAAGACAATGTGGGGAGCCATCCTCATGTGCCTCCAATTTGCTGTGTGCTTCGAAGCACACAGTCTGGCACATCTTTGGAGACTGTCAGGCAGCACAGAATGAAATTCCAGGAGAGCAGTTCAGAGGTCACTTTCAAGACTGTAACCATAAATATCAATGAAGGCCAAAACATTCATCGTGGAAAATGGGAAGTGACTTCAGAATACTTTTGAGAAAAATAGCAAGAAGACAAATAGCAATCCAATTATCTTCCAGATCAAGGAACAATTTCAGGCTGTCTAACCTCTCAAAATTTCTTCAGGTTGGCTTCAGTTTAAACTCTCTGCCTCGATTGGACCAATCACTGAGCGTTTGACTAAAGGAAAGCAATGGAACTTCTTTTTTCCCCTGTTAAGATGGCAACGTAGTTGGTCGCAGTGGCCTCTCCACATCCAGCGAAAGTTTGCAAAGGTGAAGTGCTTTTCTTGTGATTCCAAGAGTCTGATAGATATTGGTAATATAAAATTCAGCAAATCTGGTTCATTGGCTCATTGTTGAGATCGATGGTGGGGAAGCTGCGTGGCCTTAGTTGTCCTCATGCCATGCTGCCACCTGTTACAGCCACCCATGGGAGGAGGCATCTGAGGCAGTGTGGGAGAAAACAGAGGCGTGGTGAGCACTGTGTAATCTAAGTTGGGTTAGGGGCTGCTCTCTACAGGCTGGCTCTCTCTTCGGGGGTTGCTTTCTAGTGTTCACTCCCTGGTAAACAAGTTGGGGTATCTCCCTCCGCAGCTTCGGGGGATGGAGAAACGCTGCATGCTTGTCCTTGGAGAAGCATGATCCCTGGACAACATCCCATGCACCATCAATCTTCAGGCCATATCACTCAGGGACATGCTAACATTATTGTGTGACTATATGTGCTGTGTGTGACTGTATGTACAGTATTTTTCACCTTAGCACTGAACAAATTCTGTTTTGTTTAGCCATATATGTATGTATAGCTGAATGATAATTAAACTTGAACTTGATAAACACAAACGATACCACAGATGCTGGAAATCCAGGGCAACATACCCAAAATTCTGGAGGAGCTCATCAGTTCAGGCATCATCTATGGAGAGGAATAAACAGTTGATGTTTCTGGCTGACTCCTGATGAAAGGTCTTTAACTGTTTATGTCTCTCTATAAACATAGAGACCTGTTGAATTCCTTCAGCATTTTGCATATATTGCAGTGGGACGTCATGTTGGGTATATTATTGGCAAGGCAAAGATAAAAGGAAGTGGTGATTTCAAGCAGCTGCACACAGAAGAATCTTCCTCTGCCTTACTTCTGGTACCTGTAGCTTAGAAAAATAGAGGGCTATGCAGCAAGGTAACCCTGGACAGATTCTAGAATAGGTTACATGGTCGGCTCAACATGGTGATCTGTAGGGTCAATAATGTGCTGTAGATTTGTATGTTCTACGTTCGATGTTCTTTCTGCAGGCTGTAACATTGCAAAGCAAATTCCTGGAGTTAACAAGTCACAAACAATATCATCTTGGTACAGATCAGGCATTTTCCACTGAGGCTAGGGGAGAAAATAACCAGAGGACATGGGTTAAGGGTGAAGGGGGAAAAGTTTAAAGGGAACATTGGGGGGGGGGGGGGGGGTTTCTTCACACAGAGAGTGGTGGGAGTGTGGAATGAGCTGCCAGATGAAGTGGTAAATGCGGGCTTATTTTTAACATTTAAGAAAAGCTTGGACAGGTACATGGATGAGAGGTGTATGGAGGGATATGGGCCAGGTGCAGCTCAGTGGGACTAGGCAGAAAAATGGTTCGGCACAGCCAAGAAGGGCCAAAAGGCCTGTTTCTGTGCAGTAATGTTCTATGGTTCTATGGTATGGTTCTATCAGCTTGTAGTTCTCTGGCTGGGATATGAGAAGAGTATGGCTTAAGATTGTCTAAATCTTGTGTGTTATGACCAATTTAAAAATAAGAAATAGAAACAGACATGCTGGCAGTTCAATTAAGCTTTCAAAAGATTTAGCATTCCCATTAATTCTAACTTCAATTTTTTTTAAATAGCCTCTACTTTTTTATATAATTCCTAATACATGTAAATTTATATGGCGCATCAAGGTGATTCTTGATAAATGAGACTACCTTGCTATTGGTACAAGGTCTATGAAAACTGGGATCCATGTTGCTATGTTACTGAAGAAAAGCCAGTGAGCCCGGATAAGTCAGGAAACAGTTCCAACATGCATCATTAGAGGAAGGCAGACTAGTAGCCATTCAGGAAGATTATCCTCTCAGGCATCTAACAATTCTCCCAGAACAAGTGCAATAGTGTAACGGTTAAAGTAATGCTATCACAGCACCAGTAACCCAGATTCAATTAAACCGCTGAAAGGAGTTTGTACAGACTCCCTGAGACTGCATGGATTTCCTCCCGGTGTTCCATTTCCACCCACATTCCAAAGACATTTACGTTAATTGGTTAATTAGATGGCACGCGTTCATTGGCCCAGAAGGTCTGTTAATGCACTGTATCTCTAACTAAACTTCAACACTGACTGATTTTACTGCATCACTTTTCATCTGTCATGATGCCAATGATCTCCTACTCTGGGATGTTCTGAGATACAACTAGATTCACTATGTGAAGAGATTGTTCAAGAGGTTCATGTTAACCAAAGAGTTAATGGAGGAGCACTGTTAAGACATTATTGTGAAGGAACCCATATGGAAAGTCATTAGGTCAGCACTTCAGACTGCTCACCTCGAGTATCATTAGTCTAGGGGTGGGAGACAGTATAATGCAAGCTGAAACCTCAACTACTGCAAACAGTGCAATCCTTTCTTCTGGGAAGATGGCACCAGTAACCAATGTGACTAACGGTGAAGCCCTGCATACAATTCACAAAATTACAATTTCTTCCCCTTCTTCTTTTAAATATACTTCTACTACTAATCTGTGTGCAATTGGAGCCTGTAGTTTACATTTTGACAATGTGTTTATGGGTGGACTGAGTGATCTAGCACTTTTGCAGTCTCTGAGGAAATTCAACATGGTTGAGAGTGAGGTTGAGAATGGACTGTGCTGCCTCATGGCAGAGTGCCGACCCATGATCGGCTCCAGTTCTCAGCCAATTCACTGATTAAAGCTTCAAGCAAGATTGAAATTGATGGGGACAGGAGCAGAAGGTGAGCGCCGTCTGCCTGTGTTTGACTGGTCTCCCTCTTCCTCTCACTTGCTGCTGTCAGAGGAAAGGGCAGATGTCTTAAACCTTGAGCAAGGATTAATCAGCGTGATTTGTGGATAGGACTCATATTTAGAGGACTCTGCAGTTCATGTTATAAATGCTTTTGGTCTCTGGTTACTCCTTTGTTTATTGCTGTTTTGTGCAATTTTGATAGGTGTAGACTGGCCCTGTGGTTGACTATCACAAAAGACACAACACAAAATTGAACTGAAATAAACATTCCTACACTGTCTAAAGAACAGTCAAGAAGGGGAAAGAGGTTGTGGAGCACGTTATGTGCTCAGTTAAAGGGCAGGACCTCCAGGGTTGTGATCTCAAGATTGATACCCGTGCCATGCGCTAGTGCGGCTGGAAATAGGAAATTAATACTGGTTAATTGGAGGATTGGGAAGCTTTTAAAAACCAACAGAAAGCAACTAAAAAAGTCATTACAACACACACAAAATGCTGGTGGAACACAGCAGGCCAGGCAGCATCTATAAGAAGAAGCACTGTTGACGTCCTGACGAAGGGTCTCGGCCCAAAACGTCGACAGTGCTTCTCCTTATAGATGCTGCCTGGCCTGCTGTATTCCACCAGCATTTTGTGTGTGTTGTTTGAATTTCCAGCATCTGCAGATTTCCTCGTGTTTGCTCTAAAAAAGTCATTAAGGAGGTAAAGATCAAATATGAAAGTATGATAGTCAATAATAATCAAGAGGAAACCAAAAGTTTCTTCAGATACATGAAATGTAAAAGAGAAGAGAGGGTGGATATTGGACCACTGGAAAATGATGCTGGAGAGGTAGTAATGGGGGACAATGAAATGGCAGATGAACTGAAATAGTATTATGCATCAGTCTTCATAGTGGAAGGTTCTAGCAGTACGATGGAAGTTCCAAGTGTCAGGAGTAATAAAGTGTGTGAAGTTACCATTATTATGGCGAAGATTCTTGGGAAATTGATTTGTCTAAAGGTAGGTAAGTCACCTGGGCCAGATGTTGTACACCCCAGAGTCTGAAAGAGATAGCTGAAGAGATCATGAAGGCATTAGTAATGATCTTTCAAGAATCATAAAGTTCTGGAATGGTTCTAGAAGACTGGAAAATTGCAAATGTCACTCCACTCCTCAAGAAGGGAGAGAGGCAGATGAAAGAAAACTATAGGTCAGTTAGTCTGACCTCAGTAATTGGGACGATGCTGGAGTTGATTATTAAGGAAGAAATCTCGGGGTACTTGGAGGCACATGATAAAATAGACCATAATCAGCATGGTTTTCTCAAAAGAAAATCTTGCCCGACAAATTTGTTTGAATTCTTTGAAGAAAGAAACAAGCAGGATAGACATAGGAGAATTGGTTTAAGTTGTGTATTAGGATTTTCAGAAGGCCTTCGACAAGGTGGCACCCATGAGGCTGCTTAACAAACTATGAGCCCATGGTATTACAGGAAAGATTCTAGCATCGGCAAAGCAGTGGCTAATTGGCAGGAGGCAAAGAGTGGGAATACAGGGAGCCTCTTCTGAATGGCTGCTGGTGATTAGTGTTGTTCCACAGGGGTTTGTTCTTGTTACTTTATGTCAATGATTTCAATGATGGAATTGATGACTTTGTTGCAACGTTTGCTGATGATACAAAGATAGGTGGATGGGAGGGTAGTTTTGAGGAATTAGAGAGGCTGCAGGAGGACTTAGCCAGATTAGGAGAATGGGCAAAGAAATGGCAGATGGAATACAGTTTCAGGAATTGTATGGTCATGCACTTTGGTAGAAGAAATTAAAGGGTGGACTTTTTTCTAAATGGAAAGCAAATATAAAAAAATCAAGGTGCAAAGGGACTTGTGTATGAATCCTCAAATTTGCTGGTTGAGTCTGTGGTGAGGAAGGGAAATGCATTGTTAGTATTCATTTCAAGAGGACTAGAATATAAAAGAAGGATGTAATGTGGCAACTTTATAAAGCACTGGTGAGGCCTCATTTGGAGTATTGTGAGCAGGTTTGGGCCCCTTATTTTAGAAAGGATGTGCTGAAACTGGAGAGGGCTCAAAGGAGGTTCATGAAATGATTCCAGGATTGAATGACATGTCCTGTGAAGAGTGTTTGATGGCTCTGGGCCTGTATTTACCAGAATGAGGGGTGACCTCATGGAAACCGATCAAATGGTGAAGGTCTTGATAGAGTGGATATAAAGAGGATGTTGCCTATGATAGGAGGGTCTAAGACCAGCCTCAGAATAGAGGAGCATCCTCTTAAACAGAGATGAGGAGGAATTTCTTTAGCCAGAGAATGGTGAATCTGTGGAATTTTTTGCCACAGGCAGCTGAGGGCATCAAGTCTGTATGTATATTCAGGTAAATTTAAGGCAGAGGTTGATTCTTGATTGGTCAGAGCATGAAGGGATACGGGAAGAAGGCAGGATATTGGGACTGAGAGGAAAATTGTGAAATGGTGGAGCAGACTCGATGGGCCAAATGGCCTAATTATGCTCCTATATCTTATGGTCTTACGGTCTAACTCTCTGGCTTGATGTTTATTATTCCATGTGTTATTCACTTGCTTTTTGCAGTTTGTGAGGTTTGTCCTTTTTATTTGCAAGTTGGGTGTTTGATGTGTTCTGTGAACGGGTTCCATGGTGATTCTTTGTTTCATGGCCGTCCACGGGAAGACAAATCTCAGGATTGTATACTACATACGCACTTTGATAATAAATGCACTTTGAATCTTTGGTTTCAGGTCATCTCCACAGTACAACTAGCAAATGGGAGTGGTGGGCTCCAGACCAACAGGAAGTCAGTTGCCAATGAAGCTCATTACTTCAGTCCATTCCCAAACAGGAATGTCAAGGCTGCAGTAGTGACTGCAGCCAATGCACTGCCTGCTACTTCCCTCCACTCATCTTGCACAAGTCCTTACTATGGCCAAAGATTAAAGGCTGCAATCCAATTAATTTTGGTCAATCGATGCAACGTGTGCAGATTGATCCAATAAAAGCAATTAGACCAATGTTCTTAATTTATTATGCTAAAGCTTAGTATTAAGAAAATCTTCAATTTAAATAGGATTCTGATATCCCTCTGATACTCATTTTCACATGCAAGCAGGAAAGAATAATCCATATGTAAATAATGATATTACTAACACCTATTAGATGTTACTTTTTTGCATTTAATTTATTGCTTTCTTAATTCAATGCATGAATTTTGAATTACCACATGAACCTTGATTCTGCTGAGATTCCAGGTTGTTTCTCTCTAAAGATGGATGTGAAACTGCTGCTGTCCATTATGTTACATGTCACATAACCAAATGTTGTTATCACAAAGCACAAGACATAGAAGCAGAATAAGGCCATTTTGCCCATCAATTCTGTCCATGGTTGATTTATTATCTCCTCAACCCCATCCTCCTGCTTTTTTCCTGTAACCTTTAATGTCCCAATTAATCAAGAACCTATCAAATTTTAAATCTTGTCAGCTCCATCTTGGGCACTAGCCTACAAAGTACCCAGGACGTCTTTAGGGAGCAGCGTCTCAGAAAGGCAGCGTCCATTATTAAGGTCCTCCAGCATCCAGGGCAGGCACTTTTCTCACTGTTACCATCAGGTAGGAGATACAGAAGTCTGAAGGCACACACTCAGTGATTCAGGAACAGCTTCTTCCCCTCTACCATCCAATTTCTAAATGGACATTGAAGCGTTGGACACTAACTCACTTTTTTTTAATATACAGTATTTCTGTTTTTGCACTTAAAAAAAATCTATTCGATATATGTAATTGATTTACTTGTTTATTATGTTTTATTTAATTTATTATTATTATTTTTCTCTCTGCTAGATTGTGTATTGCATTGAAACTGCTGCTGCTAAGTTAACAAATTTCACATCACATGCTGGTGATAATAAACCTGAGTCTGGTTCTGATTCTGCTTTAAGTATTCCCAAAGACTTGGTCTCCTGTGGCAATAAATTCCATGCATTCATCACCCTCAGGCTAAAGAAATTCTTCCTCAACACTGTTCTGAAAAGACATCCTTGGTCTTGTGAGTCTGGTCCTAGATTCCAATACAGGAACAGAACAAAAAGATTTCAGCCTTTAGCTTGTAGACAGATGACGTCATTGCCATCACCCTCCACCTGGCCCTAACCTACCTGGACAAAAAAGACACGTACGTTCGAATGCTGTTCATAGACTTCAGTTCAGCATTCAACACAATCATCCCTCAGAAACTGATTGGAAAGCTGAGCCTACTGGCCTGAACACCTCCCTTTGCAACTGGATCCTAGACATCCTGACTGGGAGACCTCAGTCAGTCCGGATCGGAAGCAGCATCTCCAACACCATCACACTGAGCACGGGAGCTCCCCAGGGCTGCGTGCTCAGTCCACTGCTGTTCACTCTGCTGACCCACGACTGTGCTGCAACACAGAGCTCGAACCACATCATCAAGTTCACCGATGACCCGACTGTGGTGGGTCTCATCAGCAAGAACGATAAGTCAGCATACAGAGAGGAGGTGCAGTGGCTAACAGACTGGTGCAGAGCCAACAACCTGTCTCTGAATGTTGAACAAAACAAAAGAGACGGTTGTTGACTTCAGGAGGGCCCAGAGCACCTACTCATTGATGAACATCGACGGCTCCTCGCTAGAGATAGTTAAGAGCACCAAATTTCTTGGTGTTCACCTGGCGGAGAATCTCACCTAGTCCCTCAACACCAGCTTCATAGCAAAGAAAGCCCAGCAGCTTCTCTACTTTCTGCAAAGGCTGAGGAAAGTCCATCTTCCACCCCCATCCTCATCACATTCTTCAGGGGTTGTATTGAGAGTATCCTGAGCACCTGCATCACTGCCTGGTTCAGAAATTGCACCATCTCGGATCGCAAGACCCTGCAGCGGATAGTGAGGTCAGCTGAGAAGATCATCGGGGTCTCTCTTCCCACCATTACGGACATTTACACTACACGCTGCATCAGCAAAGCAAACAGCATTATGAAGGACCCCATGCATCCCTCATACAAACTCTTCTCCTTCCTGCCAACTGGGAAAAGGCACCAAAGCATTCGGGCTCCCACGACCAGTCTATGTAACAGCTTGGGGGAAGAAACTATCAGACTCCTCAATACCCAGAGCATGGACTGACACCAACTTACTACCCTCTACTGTGCCTATTGTCTTGTTTATTATTTATTGTAATGCATGCACTGTTTTGTGCACTTTATGCAGTCCAGGGTAGGTCTGTAGTCTAGTGTAGTTTTTTCTGTGTTGTTTTTGTGTAGTTCAGTGTAGTTTTTGTATTGCTTCATGTAGCACCATGGTCCTGAAAAAGTCTCATTTTTACTGTGTACTGTACCAGCACTGTACACAGTACTGGCTGAAATGACAATAAAAAGTGACTTGACTTGACTTGAATACACTTTATACCCAATAATTCTGAAATCACCTCAAACTGGTATAATGATGGGTGTCAACCACTGGCCAAGATGACTTGGTTATGCTGAAGTGAGTTGGCCAGCTCCCCTGCCAGGAGCAAAACAGAAAATGTCATAAGTGGGGAAGTAGTGGGTTTCTCTGTGGTCTCAGAGTGGAGGCAGGAACGTGCAGCCACATTAAAACAAAGCCTTGTCTACACTCTCAGATAATATGTTATCCTGAGGCGTTATTTCCAAACTGACCATGCAGTCCACAACTCTTCAGTCAATATATATAAAAACAAATAAAATCGAATTGCTAGATTGTTACAATGCAGCCATTTATGGGAACACTGTGTATAAATTGATTGCCACCCTTTCTGCAACACAAGAGTGACCACATTACAAAACTACTTTGTTGACTCCCAAACACATGGATAACTTAAAGCTGTGAGGACTTTAAATACTAGGCTTCATTTTCCTTTCTCCCTATTAAAATACTGAATATTTTGTAGACAATCTCCTTCAAGCTGAATGTAGACCATGTGATCAATTTCCTTCATATTAAAAATGCTAACCTGTTCTATCACTCAAGAAACACTTCAACAGCAACCAAACTAGGATAACTTGGGAGAGTTATTGACAGTGCTTGGCTTTGAACTTAACTCCTTCAATTCAACATCTTGACACCAGGATTTGATAAAGTTCAATGCCATTTTTAATGCAAATATAACACTAGTCTATTTTTAAAATTAAAAATGAGTTGTCTTAGTCCAATGATGATTCTATGTCTGGAAGTTGGAGATTAATTTCCTTTTCCCTCATCAAATGATTCACTGTGCAGAATTTCTGGGAACTTCTTCAAACATTTTAACTACTGCAGAGAGTCAGGGCCAGGGAACTTAGACTGTCTAAAAGAAAGTTAAACAGAAAGAAAAGCTGGCATTGGGAGGTTCTTGCATTCTGTGGCTTCAAGAGATATTTTCCTTTAAAATCAAATGCTTGGAACAACCAGAAACCTCTGTAAAGTTTGTATGTCATTTGAAAGGTCATACCTGGTCACTGCAAACAGTTTATTTAATTCTTGCAAGACTGGTGTCAATTAATGTTGCAGTGTTCCTCTCTGCTGATTGTTTATTAAATATATCTAAAGACATCAGTAATAATTCTCAAATAGCTGGACACCGTGGTGCCATGTGGTATTTATTGAGCTTGTAATCCAGAACTTGTAGCAGAGAATACAAAATAATATTTCCTTATATAGCAGTGAAAGAACTTGAATTCAGAGAAATGATATGGAAAGCAAGATGCTTGGTATTGGTTAAGTAACGATTAGACTATGATATTTTAATTAAGCATCCTGGATACACAGGAGTTGAATACAGACAAAGCTTACAATGCACTATCAGGTAAACTCTTAACTCTTCTAAAGCGTCCCGAGAAACTAGTTGTAACAAACTCTTAGCAATGATTAAAAAGATTTAGATTTCTAAAGTACGTTCGAGGTAGATTCTTGGTGAAGTGGAAGCTCATTTGTAAAGTTGGAGTGGACCTATTATGTGACTTAGCATTTCATAAGGAAACACAGATGTATGAAAGTGTTGTTTGACATTGAACTCCAGCAACTCCCTCTTTCGTAGCCCCTCGGAGTCAAGAATGGCTTGTTTTCACTCCTGTTCTAAAGAGGCTGATGAATCCTAAGCAACATTCACAACCCTGATGCATGATTGGACAGATGGGATGATCAACAAGTAGTAAACTCCTTCAGTTGCATGCACTTAGCCTCCATTGGCTCCTATTTCAGGTACAGAAGGTGTTCAGAGCATCACCAACGGATGCAATGTAACTGCCTGCTATTAAAAACAGGAGATGCAAAATTGCTTTAAGTTAAATTGCTGCAACTTCATGTCAAAGTAGATTAAATCTGCTCCAATGTTTTAATATCTGCCTTGAATCAAAGTACGTAGAGTCGTGGCATTTTAGCAACAAATCAAAGAGAAGAGAAGAAAATAAGATTAGCCATGAGCAAATGGAGGGTCCCAACTTTAATTCTGAGATGATAAGACTGAGCCATTTCCATCCCTCCTCTTGCCAAAAGGTATTGGACTGTCGCCTCAAGTCATGGTCTGCCGTGCAAAATACTTCTCAGTTCTCTGCTGAATCTCTTTCAACCACTTTAACGAGGAGAGTGTGTGATGTGAATTGAGATACGGAACGCAACGCCCACCTTTCTCTGAATAACTGCCTGCTGTTAAAAACTGTGTGACAGCAGCTCTTCTGCATTGCAAAGAATTCCTGCAACATTTCAACAAATAAGAGTGTGTTAATCACCAACAGTTGCAGAAGGAAATAAACGGCTGAGAATGATTACCATAATGAAAAAGTATGTTGGTTTTTAGGATCCTCTGTGTAATAAAGAAAATGATGAAACATTTAATGACATTCAGTAAAAATAACAAATAAACCCATAAGAAAAACTCTAGCTGATTAATCTTGCATAGTTTTCATTTTATATTTAGTCACCATCTGGCTAGCAAGTATTAGTTTGAGAAATCAAGGGCATCCTTTTCCCCCTCATGGTGGGTGAGACTAAAACCCTAGGTCATCGGATTAGGGTGAAAGGTGAAATATTTAAAGGGAATGTGAGGTGGAACTACATCACTCAGAGGGTGGTGCGAATGTTGGACGTGCTGCCTACTGAAGTGGTGGAGATAGGTTCAATTGTATTCTTTAGGAGAAGTTTGAGAGGTACATGGATAAACAGGTATGGAGAGCTATGGTCTGAGTGCAAGTAGACAGGACTGAGCAGAACAGGCTGGAACAGACTACGTGGGCTGAAGGGCCTTTGTGCTGCAGTTGTCTATGATTCTATGACATAGATTGTACTTTTGACACTGTCAGTCTAGTCATTTACCATCCATGAAATCCAAGCAACAAATACAGACTGCTGGAGGAACTCAGCAGGCCAAACAGCATCTATTGAAAAGAGTACAGTCGACACAAGTGAAGTGTTGCCTCATCTGAAAGGGAAGTCTGGGGCCCTGAAGGGTAAATGCCAGGAAGGAGATCAGTGGGGAGGGACAAATGGACAAGGTAGTCACTCAGGGAGTGATCCCTGTGGAAAGCAGCAAGTGGGGGCTGGCGGGGTGATTGATGAGGACACGAGGAACTCCGTCCTCCAGACCTGTGAGTTTGTTGGGGTCATCTTCTGTTTCTAGTGCTCCTGGTGTGGCCTCCAGTACATCGGTGAGACCGACGCAGATTGGGAGACCATTTCGCCGAGCACCTACCAAGAGAAAAAGCGGGATCTCCCAGTGGCCACCCATTTTAATTCAACTTCCCACACCTATTCTGACATGTCAGGCCATGGGTTCCTCTACTATCGTGATGAGGCCACACTCAGGTTGGAGGAGCAACACCTCCCTCTGGGTAGCCTTCAACCTGATGGCACGAACATCAATTTCTTGAACTTCTGGTAATTTCCACCCCTCTCCCCTTCACCATTCCTCATTCCCATTTCCCGCTCTCACGTTATCTCGGCCAGAGGCATCGACTGTACTCTTTTCCATAGATGCTGCCCGCCCTGCTGAGTTCCTCCAGCATTTTGTGTGTGTTGACAAAATTGTGCCAATCCTGTCTCGCATCGTAAAGCATGACAATGGATACACAGCTGCTTAGATGCAGGAATACAGGTATACCTAGACAAATTAAGAAAAGGGCAGAAATGTGCACCTGGTGATTAGCATGAAAGTGTGAAAGATATAGCTGGCATAACTGGCTCCCTGCTGTACTCAGCTTTGCAGGGTGTGAATTACAGGAGCCTATTGAAAGGGGAAGCCGTAACCTGCATCAAAGCTGAATCATTCCTGATTTGTACCTAAGGTCACATCATTGTCAGGTTATGGTCCAATGAAATTTACAGGACGATTTTGTTTCCAACTAACTGCCTTGCTCCGATAAGGATGACCTTGAAGGCTGCCTCAAACAGGATGGGAGAAATGAAACACCCCATTAAAATGTCTGCTTCGAGCTGCTGCCACCCCGATGTAAGATCTCAAAAAGGAAAGCCCATCTGGAGGTCACTGAAGTAATTGTCATCCAGGCCTCTAATGCAGTGGGAAATGTAAATGAAACCCATCGTGAAGCTAATAAGCCGGTAAGGCACAGATCCACAGTCATTCTCAAGGTCCAACCACACAACGTGTAGGTCACCTTTCCTACGCTTGGCTCATTCGATCTGGTCCCATATCAACGATGCATGCTTCTCACATCCCGGGAAGCCTGGAATGCCTGCTTTCCATCCATTGCCCATGATGTAGTTGGTGGTCCTTTTAGCCACAACAGAGAGACATTCAGCAGTGCAATGCTCTTGAACTGGTTGAAGGAACTGGAGTTCTGCTCTTTTGGGATGAACACCACCACTCTGATGGGCTGCACTGGTTTTTCTAGGCAGTTCTCATTAGGCTCCACAGGACCTTTAGCACACAAGGGCAGTTTTTGTGGAGCTTGTAAGGAATTCCGTTCAGACCTGGCGCTGATGCTGACCTTGCCTTTTTGATGACTTCTCTGTCTTCACTTAGTTTAGGGGAGGAGGTGTCAAACTGGCTGGTTGGAGGAGCAGGACATGAAACATAACCCTAGAGATCCAAAGGAACTTTTCTTTGCTAGGTCAATGTACTGGCTTCTGGTGTACAGCCCCAGCTCCTTTTTTGGTGCCTTCCAACTTCTTCCTCTTTTTATCCTCCAATAGCTGTATGTGTAGTTGAACGGATTCTTGAAGAACCTGGTGTCTCTCTCTCTCTCTCTCCTCCTCCTCCTCCTCTCTCTCTCTCCCGCCCCCCTCCCCTTCTTTCTCCTGCCCTTACAGATACACGCTTCCCTTTGTAGCCTGGCCAGTTTCTGCTTCACTTTGTTCCACAATATCTTCAAGCCCACCTTCAAATCCTTTGTTGCCTTCTTCCAGTTCTTCTGCAGCAAGCACCACCTTCGTACTAGCTGCTCAATGTCCTTATTTCCTTTTCTCTTGGAGCAGTGACTCACTTGATATCAACACTGACAAATCTATCTCTTCATGCCTGGTGGAGGCAGTCTCCAAATGAGTTAACTTTGTCTTCCACCTGGCCATATAGCGGTGTGTGCTCTAGGATTCCTTCTTCGCCTACCAGCAAATCACCTGCAGCAATGTTGGGTCTTTTAACTCTGTGGTTTTCTATCTGGCTTTGGGTGCCTCTTGTCTGATGGGCTGCAACAGTGTAAGGTTGCTGTTGGCCTTTCTCGCTGCATTTCATTCTCCGCTGATGGCTTTGTAGCCCCCAATGCGTCATCGCGTTCTCTCATCCACCCCACCCCAGATTTTTATCTCATTGTCTATACTCATTCTGCTCATTGCTGGGTAACCCATTTTTCATCCTGCCTCTTGGAGGGCCTTTGGGTTGCCTTCTCTTATTTGTCTTTGTAGTCATTGATGGGTTTCTCCGCGACAAGAGGCTAGTGGGTTGGGTAACTAACTGCTCACTCCTACTGCATCCTTTCCTGTAGGCATCCGGTCTTTCCTGGACATCCTCTAATCTTCCCTGGACTCCAATTGCCCTTTCACAGCAGTCACAGAAGTTTCAATGAAATTTACAGGAAGATGTTGTTTCCTGCTTGGCATTGCTGCCTGCCGCACCTCCAACAGTGCCTTTAGGTCAGCTGCAGAGTCATCAGCCAGGGACCACCGCTCATTGACGTTTTGCTCCCTTAGCCCTGGTACATCTCCTGGTGGTGGAGCAGTGACGGGGATGTCTCCCTTATCACCCCTCGCAGATTCCAGTGGGGTTAGTCAGTCCCCCAATTTCTATCCTTCCTCCTCCGCCACTTCTCCAGTGGCCCTGCTCCAGTCACTGCCATAACATGGAGTCACCTTGTCGTCAATGTACTGACGAAGCCCTGGCATTCTACCTCCACAGGGTAGATGATGGTCCTCCAGCCAGCTTCCTTACACTCAGCTGCACGTCTGGGTACTTCAGCCTTTTCTGCTCATGGGCAACCTTCCTCCCATCACTTCCTTAACTCAATGGCTGTCTTGGCAGCTGTGGAGCACAGTGCTATGTCTGGGAGGAGAGATGTGGATGTGATTTCCATGGGGCACTGTAACTGCCGCCAAGATTTGCCCTCATGTTCCACTGCTTGCCCATGGAGAGGAGTCCTGAAAGAGCTCTCAGCACTCTAACCAGCCTTAACAAGTTGGACGAGTTGTCTGCTTCTTGCATCCTGCCTGCAAGTCTCTCGGATCTCTGCCAGCTTCTTTAGGACCCGGTTGTGTTGCCATCTGTAGTGCCCTTGGGACAGTGCACTCTTACATCCTGCCAGGATGTGTTGGAGGTTGGCACAGGTGGTTTCACATAGGGAGCGGCTAACCTCACTGCTGAACCACTGGTGAAGAGTTCAGAGCAAGGTGCCAAGGTTGCCCTGATGAGGAAGCTGAGTCTGGCTTGTGGGATCTTCCACAGGTCAGACCATCTGAATAACCTATTGAAGCCGCCCTCGCGTGTTAGGGAATTGTTCTTTTTTTTTGTGTGTGTTCATAAGCTGAGAGAGATTTTTGGTACTCATAGGTCCAAAGTCAATTTCTTTCCTTCCAATGATGCTCTGCTGACAGGATCTCAAAAAGGTTCAATAGAAATGTTTGATAATTTCAAGAACATCACCTTGATTTTAATGAGTGCAGAAAGCAAAAAAGCATATGCAACAGAGTATGACTAAACAACATTGTTTGGAGTTGTCAGATTTGTGAAAAGATGCCCTATGATAATCAGAACTCCAGTTTGAAGTGTTGTCTTGTCTGTGTATTAGACATAACTCTCATCTGGAGAGTTTCTTTAATTTCACTTCCCTTTTATAGTAGCTGTTAACGTTGTTTTGCAAGTGAAGGGAAAGTAAAAACCACATGAATTTTTAATCAGAACCTTGAAGACCAATGGCTTAATCTGCTGATTGATATCACTGCATTATATACCAGTTCTGAGTTCTAACTCTGGGAATGAAGGTTGGTATGGGCATTTGTTCACATCTATAGACATTTATGATGATGCTGGTATTATTTATGCACTCATACACGTACTTATTTCAGTCTGCAGATATGTTTGCAAGTCTGTACATAATGTATGCATGGGCACGCATTTTACTTTGAAATCTCATTGTTTGCAAGTGAATCTATATGTATGTACTTGTTGATGTGTTCTTGATTAATAGCAATGCTCTCTCCTTGATTATACAGATGGAATATCATTCCATTGTTTGTTAATCTCAAAATAACATGATTTAATAGTGCAAGTAACTGCTAGGTTTCTCCTGTGTGTACTTCTAACCTACTCCACAAATCTCGCTCCAACCAAAGGCCCAGCCTCCAAATGGTGATACCCCAGCATTCCAAGCTGCAGCACTCCTCAAGTTTCCAGGATAGGGTTATGATCCTGAATCAATTGTCTTTCTACCTCCACTGCCACAGGTCCCAATCTTTCTATGAGGTTCCCCCACCCACTCCCCACTGGGGTTCCTGACTTGAACCTTTTCCCTTTAGCCACTTCAAATGGTTCAAATGATTTATTTAATATCAGCGAACATACACAGTATACAATCTGATGATTGCTCTTCACGCACATCCATGAAACAGAAAAAAAAACCCAAAGAGTGCGAGGCAGAAATGTTAGAACCCCTAAGCCCTTCCCTGCCCCCTCACCATCCAGCATGCAAGCAATAGCAAAGCCCCCAAAGAGCTCGTGGTCTAGAGTCCATCAAAATACTGTCCATCCCAACACTTCGACAGCTCACACTTTCTCCCTCATCTAACAGATCGACCTGACCCTATGGTGTGAACAAGGAGAGAGCGATTCACCCTCCTCACAGTAAAATCTGTATCAGAGGTATCATGGCAGAGGTAGTCAATAATGAGTCACCGCATCACTTACCCTGTGCACCCCTCCGCACACACTAGAATTCCAGGAGCAGTATTCTGCCGTAAGGGGAGTTCCCTTGGCCGCTCCGTGTTAGGTTCATTACAGCTGCATTTATGTATAGGAGCCACTTCTGAAGTGCTGCAGCAGCGAATGAGTTTTGATGATCTGTACCAAGTTGAAAGAATCAGACGGAATCTGTCACCCTGTTAAGGTGTTTTGTTCATTTTTAAATTAATTCTTCAGCTTTCATTAGTGCTCCAGTGCAGAGTACACAAATGCAGGATGCATTTCTGAAGCTGCAAAAGATTGGACACGACTACGAGCAGAGACAAGAGGTATTTTTGATTTTTCTATGGAAGTCTACTTTTCAATGTGATTGAAGGATCGATGTGATTTAAAGCAAGAATCTTAATGAATCACCCGAAAGTTTATTCACTCATCATGTACTGAGGATCTCTTGATAATCAAAAGCAGTCATCAGCAACTGGGCACCCTTAACCCCACATAGGTAATGAATGCAGAAACAACTAGGAGGCAGACAGACGATCAGAAAGTGAGCACCCAGACAACATGGCAGTGTCTCAGACAAACCATGAGGAAATGGAGCTTGGCTAAGAGGCAATACGTATATAACACAAGCATACTCTAATTCCAAACCAACATTTAGCCACCATTACTATGTTAATAAAAGAAGAGGCAGGTTACATCTGGTCACTTTTTACTAGAAAAAAGTAGACAAGGGAAATTTTGACTGAAGGAGAGTTGAATTTCTAAAAGACTTGATTGATTACATCAGAACCAGTGAACAAATCATTCACACCAGTGCACTGGAAACTTGAAGGAACTAGTCAATGCTGAAGAATTCATTTAAATTAAATGAAACACTTAGCAGGGCAACAGATTCCATCTGATCTTTCAACCTGCTATAGATCACCCTAACATACTCACATCTGCAGTACTTGAAATGTGGGTCTTGCACTCATTGTAAGCTGACTATTACAACCAAAGTCACCCTTCATCAAAACACAGTCCTGCGAGGGATTCACTCCATCCGTTTCCACTCCATATCATTTCTCTTTTGACAGGTATAAAGTTATGGGTACAGACAGCAAGTAGCCTCAGCCTGACCTTTGACCAGTGACCTGGTAAAGTTAACTATGGTGTTGTTCCGTCCCTTTGAAGATGCATCAGCCTCTCATTAAAATGAATCTGCACTACATGAGAGCAGAGATTATGCCTGGCAATAAGAAGGGCAGACAACCCAGACTAGAGATTTTCAAGTGGGTGTGCTCACTGGGCTCTTTAACTTCTATTGAAGTCCATCGTGGCGTGGACAGATTCATACTTGAGAGAAAAGTAACTCAAACAAAGTATGTGCAGGTTGTTCAGGCAGACTTCCCAGACTCCCCTCGGTTTATCGTATAAATTTTGTTCTGGCCTGATATGCTGCAGCAATAACCTTTTGACAGTGAACTCATCCATTTTTTTACTGGTAAGGCTAATGTAAGAATAAAAAGTTTATTTTTAAAGGAATAAAATAATATAAGAAATCGCTCCAAATCTTCAGTGCAGACCATTACTCATGGTCAAAATTAGTTGCCCAATCAAATCCCAGACAGAAGAAGAACAGATAACTCCGGGACGCCACCAAGAAGGTGACTCGTGCAAGAAGCTTTGATGGATGCCATCAACTTTCAGTCTGCTACAGCTGGGAACTACAACTACATCAGATCTATGCAGTTATTAACATCATTTTAATGTGACTAAAAAATTTATCACTACTTAAAATCGACCAAACTCAAATGGACTCTGGTCTCCAGAGCTGGCACGCTTCCCCTTTAAGATGGTGGAAGAGGAGGTGCCAAAATGGACTTGTAGTTCATTTAAAGAAGTGTGGCTTTCGACTCCCAGTACTGACTATCTCGCTGGCAAACATACAGACTCTGGTAAATAAAATTGAGGATCCTAGAGCTAGGGTGCTGTACCAGAAGGACTTTACAACCACTCATGTCTTCTGTTTCACAGAATGTTAGTTAACTTCTTTCATTCTGAACTCTGTGATTCAGATTGATGGATTCACAATACACTGCCAAGATAGGACAAGATCACCAGAACTTGCAGAGGGCTATTTCGAGAGGTAAGGAACAATTCTGAGCAAGGTTGGAGGCAACATCAGACACGTCAGCTCTGGCAAGGTTTGCAAACCATTACTTCCCACAAAGCAAAACGCAACATCGTGAATGGCTGAGGTACTCGCTCCCTGATGAGCTCACTGCCTTTTATATTCATTTTGAAAGGCAAAATCAAACTTCAGCTTTGAGGGTCCCTGCAGCATCCAGTGACCGTGTGATCACTATCTCTCGGAGGCTGACGTCAGACTGTCCCTCAAGAGGGTGAATCCTTGCAAGGTGACAGACCCCAGTGGTGTACCTGGTAGGGCTCTGAAAACCTGCAATGACCAACTGGAAAGGGTGTTCAGAGACACTTCAATCTCTCATTGCTACAGTCAGTAGTTCCCACCTATTTCAAAAGGACAACAATTATACCAGTGCCCAAGAAGAGCAGGGTGAACTGCCTTAATGACTATTGTACAGTAGCATTCACAATTTACAGTGATGAAGTGTTTTGAAAGGTCGGTTATGGCTAGAATCAACTCTTGCCTCATCAAGGACCTGGACTAACTGCAATTTGGCTATCACTACAATAGGTCTACAGCAGATGTGAACTTTTTGGCTCTCTACGCAGCCTTAGATCACCTGGACAATACAAATACCCAAGCCAGAATACTGGTTATTGACTACAGCTCAGTGATCAACACCAACATTCTACAGTTCGGATAGAAAAGCTGCAGAACCTGGGCCTCTGTACCTCGCTCTGCAACTGGATATTCGACTTCCTAACTGAAAGTCCACAATCTCTGTGGATTGGAAGTAACATCTCCACGTTACTTACGATCAACACTGGCCCACCTCAGGGATGTGTGTTTAGCCCACTGCTCTTCTCTCTCTAACCCCGTGATTATGCGGCTAGGCACAGTACAAATGCCATCTATAAACTTGCTGATGATACAATCATCACTGGCAGAATCTCAGATGGCGACGGGAGGGCATGCAGAAGCCAGGTACATTAGCTCGTTGAGTGATGTCACAGCAACAACCTTGCATTCAACATCAGTAAGACCAAAGAACTGATAGTGCATTTCAGAACAAGTAATATGAAAGAATACACAACAATCCTCATCGAAGGATCAGAAGTGGAAAGAGTGAGCAATTTCAAATCCCAGTGTGTCAATATCTCTGAGGACTGAACCTGGACCCACCATATCAACGAAGAAGGCAAGACAGCGGCTATATTCCATTAAAAGTTTGAGGAGATTTCGTATGTCATTAAAGACACTTGCAAATTTCTAGAGATGTATCGTGGAGAACATCCTTACTAGCTGCATCACTGTATCACCGTCTGGTATAGGGGTGGAGGGCTACTGCGCAGGATCAAAGTAAAATTTGGAGAGTTGTAAAGTAGTCAGCTCCATCATAAGCACCAGCTCTGTAGTATCCAGGACATCTTTAAGGAGCAGTGCCTCAAAAAGGCGGCGTCAATCGTTAAGGACCCCCATCACCCAGTACATGCCCTCTTCTCATTGGTACCATCAGACAGGAGACACAGAAGCCTGAAGGCATACACTCAGTGATTCTGGAACAGCTGCTTCCCTTCTGCCATCCAATTTCTGAATGGGCATTGAACCCATGATCACAACCTCACTACTTTTTTTATTTTTTGCACTACTTATTTTATTTACCCGTATATATTTACCTATATATATATATATATATATATATATACACACACACTGAATAATAAGAGAAAAAAAAGCTGAATTGCAGTGAGTGTATATGTGCATGCCATAATTCAGCTTTTTTCTCTCTCTTTATGTATTGCATTGTACTGCTGTTTCAAAGTTAACAAATATCACAATTAATGCCAGTGATATTTGACCTGATTCTGATTCATGAACTAAGAAGTGGTATGAATTTCACAAAAAAAAGTGATATATTAGAATAGTCAGCAAATAATAGACATGCTTCTGCATATTACCAGAAAATATCAGTAGGGATCGTATAAAGTGGCCTTAATTAATTAAATAATGTCTTTATTTCGAGATACACCACGGAGTAAACCCTTCCAGTCCTTTGAGGCACGCTGTCCCAGCATCCCCCATGCTAGCCTCATCACAGGACATTTTACAACGACCAGTTAACCTATCAACCAGAGGAAACAGGAGCACCCGGAGGAAACCCACACAGTCACGGGGAGGATGGACAGACTACATAGGATTTGAACTGCGAAATCCGACTCCTCGAGCTGTAATAGTGTCACGCTAACTGCTACGCTACCATGGTGCCGCTAGGCTGTCGTGACAAAATGTATTTACCAGAGTCTAGGTCAACATTGAGTCATGAACTGCACTTTTTAGTAAGTACTGTCAGGGAGTTGATCAAGAAAGTTACGGCATATTTAAGTATTTAGGGAAATAGTAAGTTTACTTCCCAGCAAATGAAGTAATGCTACTTTTCCCCCTCATTGCACAATTGATAATTGATTTTTTCCGCCCCTGCACCACAACCCCTTCCCCCACCACCATGTCCAAGTCGTTTCATGTCATTCTGTAAATTTGACCAAGGGCATCCTTGTGTGAGTGGCCCTCATGTGTTTCATGTGGTCTCCACGTCAGATGGAAACAATGCGATGTAATTCTCCCAGAAGAACAAAGTTTTCACACTGTGGTGATGTATTGGAATATAACTAAGGAAACTTTCCCTTACCTTTTCATCTTCTGTCACTGACCTTAGCCTTTAGAACTCTCTCTGATCTTCCCAACTGCTTGACCCTTCAACTTCCTCCAGATTTACCCCCTCCTGAGCTCTGACTGATCTCAGTACCAAGTGGCATATTTTTTGTACTGAAAATGTTTTGTACTGGTGGGAAATGTACATTTTCAAGAGCACATCCATTGTTACTACATCAGTGCAGCACCAGTTTATTGCTCTCATTTGCCTGAACTAGAATTCATGCCACACAGCTAGCTGTTCACTAAATCACTGGGTCAGTGTATCTTTCAACTATCTGATGCACTAATTAAAGCTGCTACTAAGTGACTCACAAGGTCTTAATCCATTCTCTGTTAATAGTAAAGCAACTCCGTTTGATGCTTTTCACTGCATTTATTGCTTCATGTTTGAAGTACTGATAATACAACTCACACACACACAGAGTTTTGGAGCAAAATATTGTATATAAGTATATAAATATTGTATCTTTAAGAATTGAATGTACGATAGAATATAGAGCACAGGCCATTTGGTCCACAATGTTGTGCTGACCTTTTACCCTACTCAAAGATCAAGCAAACTTTTCCCTTCTACATAGTCCTCTACCTGTTGATCTCTGGTAATCCGGAAGCAGGTTATTCTTTATTACTTTCCATACATGTTGCTTGAAATGCTGTTCCTCCATTATTTTGTGCATGTTACCCTTCAACTTTATCAGGTTCACTGGAAAGTTCTAAACATGAGAAAGTCTGTAGATGCTGGAAATCCAAAGTAACACACATAAAATGCTGGAGAAGCTCAAGTCAGTCAGCATCTATGGAAATGAATAGACCATTGATGTTTTGAGCCGAGACCTTTCTTCAGGACTGAAAAAGAAGGGGGAAGATGCCAGAATAAAAATGTTGGGGGGGAGGAGAAGGAGAATAGCTAGAAGGTGAGAGGTGAAGCCAGATGGGTGGGAAGGATACAGGGCTAGAGAGGAATAGTTCTGATAATCGAGGAGGGTTGACCATAGGAGAAAGGGAAGAAGGAGGGAACCCAATGGGAGGTGTTAGACAGGTGAGAAGAGGTAAAAGGCCAGAGTGAAAAGTGGAGAGGGAGGGATTTTTTTTAACTGGAAAGAGAAATCGATATTCATGCAATCAAGTTGGAGGCTACCCAAACGGAATATAAGGTATTGCCTCTCCACCTTGAGGGTGGTCTTGTCTTGGCACAAGAGCCATGCACTGACATGTTAGAATGGGAATTGGAATTAAAATGCTTGGCCACGGGGAAGTTCCACTTTCAGCAGATGGAGTGGAGATGCTCAAAGAAGCAGTTAGTTTATTTCCTTGAAAACTTTATGGAAAACAGGTAAATTTGTAGTGTCTGAGATACTAATAAATAAAATAATTAACACAGCCTTTCTCATCCTTTTGCCCTAGAAGAAACCTTGAAATAATTTTCAGGTCTCAGGAAAACCCTGCATAAAAATTATTATATCTACTGCTCACAGTATGTTAGTGTGATCAGTAAGATGCAGATATAATAATCCAAAAATAATTGTCAAAGGGAGGAAAGTACTGTTCAGTTTTGTGCTGCAGTTCTTCCAGATAGTTTTTAATAAGACTTGAGACTTTCTAATACCCTTCCTCACTCTCAATCCCAAGCAGCAGTGGAAACATTTCAAAATTTCCTTTTGCAATATGAATTTTCCAAAGACTCTGTTTCCTTTCAAATCCAAGAACCTTGTCACTTAAAGTTCTCCAGGGCCTTGCAGAGACTTGTTCAATTGGTTCATATGATGAAAAATGTCTGCTAAGTAGACTTGTTTCTGCAGCCCTTTGTCATTTTCAAAGCACTCCACAAAATCGGGCCTACTATTTTCTTGAAAGTACTCCTGCAATTCACCTTTCAGCTCATACACCTTGTTGAGAACCCTTTCTCTGCTAAGCAACCAGACTTCTGTATGTCACAGAAGATTCGTGTGCTCTTTGTTCAGGTTTTCACACAAATTTGTTAAACATTCGCTGACTAAGCACCTACTAAATAACTTGCTTCCTGATTCCTTTTACTGACTGTGACATTATTTTAATCTGTTTTGAGATTCCAATAGTCTTTCAAAATAATTAGCACTGTTACGAGTCATATGGCTGTGATTTGTAGTGAAGTGTCTTTTCAGTTTTGCTGGAACCATAGCTACATCAGTAAGTTGCTTGCCACAGACTGGGCACAATGGAAAAGAACAACTTGGGCCCCCAGTCCATGTAAAACCCATTGATAGGTAGCTTTCATTATAAAGACAGACTGCTTTTGTGTCATTTGTTGCCCTTGTGCACTGAAATGACTCAGAAGATAGCAACCGTATCAGAATTGTCCATATGCCTAGGCCCAGGATCACCCTCTTCCATCTCACATCTCCTCTTCAAAAATCTCCACACTGGACCATCTTTAGAATTAAAAATTCATCCAATTTTCTACTACATTGATAGTTTGTTTGCTCCCATAAGTCAGTCGGCAGGGTGTAAGGGGAAGTTGGAGGAGGTAATTCGGGAGGGAGAGGCTGACATCATAGCCCAAGTTGGGCGAGTCCATTCAATGCTCAGAAATTGCACTTCACGCTCCTCACCAGCCTACCGTCCTCCTCTCTGTGCAATACAGTGCTCACCAGTTATCAGCCTACCATCCTCCCCTCTGTTCAATATAGTGCTCACCAATTATCAGCCTACTGTCCTCCCCTCAGTACAATACAGTGCTCACCAATTATCAGCCTACCGTCCTCCCCTCTGTTCAATATAGTGCTCACCAATTATCAGCCTACCGTCTTCCCCTCAGTACAATACAGTGCTCACCAATTATCAGCCTACCGTCCTCCCCTCTGTGCAATACAGCTCTCACCAATTATCAGCTTACCGTCCTCCCCTCTGTGCAATACAGCTCTCACCAATTATCAGCCTACCGTCCTCCCCTCAGTACAATACAGCGCTCACCAATTATCAGCCTACCATCCTCCCCTCTGTGCAATACAGCTCTCACCAATTATCAGCCTACCGTCCTCCCCTCTGTGCAATACAGCGCTCACCAATTATCAGCCTACCATCCTCCCCTCTGTGCAATACAGCTCTCACCAATTATCAGCCTACCGTCCTCCCCTCTGTGCAATACAGCTCTCACCAATTATCAGCCTATCGTCCTCCCCTTAGTACAATACAGTGCTCATCAATTATCAACAGCCTCCCCTATCTCACATCAAATACTGAGAATGGACTCAACCAAATAAACATGGTCCTACTGCCTACTGCCACACTGGGCTGAGATTGCTAATGAGGCTGCTCGGTCATTGCCCACTACTGTGAGCCCTAGCGTCACGTGTTCCCCAAAGTTCAAATCACGATCTCTCATAGAACTCCTAGTGACCTCTCACGGAACACGAGGGTTCTGCCAAAACCCGGTTGAGAAACCCTAACCCAACAGCTCAGAAAATCAATCTGGTTGGTGTGACCAAAGTTGAAAGCTCCAAGTTATTGGAGTTTTACTGTACTGCCAATATGATATTAATATTTTGTTGCAGTAAGTACTGCTGTTTAGTTAGAATAAATTGCCCGCAATAGAAGAATTTCTGTTGTCAGACTTGTCAAATGTGAATTATGGTACTTGCACCAATACTAATTCAACCCACGGACTATTGTCACACTGGGGACTCTGGTGCTTGTGGAAGTAACAGACAAGGAATGGTGAAACTACAGTAGGTAAAAGTTTCCAAAAAGATTCACACCATGCTTGGCAGAGGGCAGTACAACTGAAATTCCTGCAGCAAAATAAACTAAACTTCCCTGGAAACACCATGTTGCCTATTTGCAGAGAGGGAAATTGACTTCCTAACTGGAAGACCACAAGCTGTGCGGATTTGTGATAACATCTCCTCCTCATTGACAATCAACAGTGGTGTACCTCAAGGGTGCGTGCTTAGCCCACTGCTCTACTCTCTATATACACATGACTGGTGGCTAGGCATAGCTCAAATACCATCCATAAATTTGCAGATGATACAACTATTGTTGGTAGGATCTCAGATGGTGACGAGAGGGTGTACAGGAGCGAGATATGCCAACTAGTGGAGAGGTGTCGCAGCAACAACCTGGCACTGAACATCAGTAAGACGAGAGAGCTGATTGTGGACTTCAGGAAGGGTTAGATAAAGAAACACATACCAATCCTCATAGAGGGATCAGAAGTGGAGAGAGTGAGCAGCTTCAAGTTCCTGGGTGTCAAGATCTCTGAGGATCTAAAGTCAGTGTCCATTATTAAGGACCTCCAGCACCCAGGGCATGCCCTTTTCTCACTGTTACCATCAGGTAGTAGGTACAGAAGCCTGAAGGCACACACTCAACGATTCAGGAACAGCTTCTTCCCCTCTGCCATCCAATTTCTAAATGGACATTGAATCCTGGGCACTACCTCACTTTTTAAATATATATTAGTTCTGTTTTTTGGATGAGTTTTAATCTGTTCAATATATGTATATGTAATTGATTTACTTATTTATTTATTAATATTATTTTATTTTGTTTTTTTTTCTATATTATGTATTGCATTAAACTGCAGCTGCTAAGCTAACAAATTTCATGACACATGCCAGTGATAATATACCTGATTCTGATTAATTGAGTTAGAATTTTAAAATGTTAAATTTATCAAATACACAAATGAAGTCATTGTGACAACAGTGTTGGGATTTAATGAAGATAAAGATACTAGGTGCCTTTCCAATATTTTCAAAACGAAAGGCATAACATTTGAAACTATTTACCACACGTAAGATGGCATGTTCTTGTGTATGTAACTGGATTTGGTTTGAACATGCATGGCATTACTTGGGAAAGTTGAGACACTGAAGGTTGTGGCAAGAGCATTCCATAACCAATGGAAACTGTACAGCAGGCACAGTACCAGCAAGACTCTGGGGTCGGGATATGGAGATTGATGGCCAAGTTTTGTGTTAATATGAAGCAGACAATAAGAAAACAACGTTGAAAAAGATGGACCATGTTTATAGGTTAGCTGTCATAGAATCTTAAGTTCCTTCAGTAACACTGATCAGGAATAAGTTTTAATCCATGAAAGAATTATCAAATGAAATTAAGACCAGTTTCAGTTATATACAGTATTAAAAGAAAATAAAAACATACCCATCAGTCTGAGGCCACATCTGTGGGAAGAGAAACAGCAATAATTGCTTAGATGAAGTGACTAGCCTGATCTGCAAAGTATTTCAAGAGTTTTCAGTTTTTACTTTAGATTATCAGCATCTACAGCTTTTCTTTTGTTGTTGTTTTTATTTCCAGTTCAGTTGTAATTTAGCAACTAGAAAACTATGCTCTAGGCAACCCATATATCATGGGCCCTCAAAATAATTTGCAGTCTAAAATATTTGCATGCTGGAGAAGTACAGACCAAAAAATGTATACAAAACAATGATGCATACAATCTTAGTGTTCGGCAATACTCTCCCTCATTTCCCCTCCTTAATGCTCATACATTGCAACAGAGACACAACATAAAAATCTTTACTCCTTTGGATGTAAGAAAAAAAAAGGTCCATGAGTCAGGCAGGGAAACATGGGCTGGATCTAGACGAAAGGTATCACTAAGCTTGCAGATGTGAAGAGAAAATGTATAAGGATTTTGCCGGCCTTGAGAATCTGAGTTATAGGGAAAGGTTGAATAGGTTAGGAACTTATTCCCTGGAGCACAGGAGGATAATGGGAGATCTTACAGAGGTATACAAAATTATGAGGGGTATGAATAGGGTGAATGCATGTAGGCTTTTTCCCCTCAGGTTGGGTGAGATTAGAACTAGAAGTCATTGATGGTTGATAGCAAATATAAGTATGTTTCCTGTTAAGGAGATGATAATTGAAGGTTCAATGGTTGAATTTAATGTCAGAGAAATGTATACAATACACATCCTGAAATGCTTTTTTCTTCACAAACATCCACAAAAACAGTGAAGTGCCCCAAAGAATGAATGACAGTTAAACGTGAGAACCCCAAAGTACCCCCCCAGTTTCCCTTCCCTGCATAAGCGGCAGCAAGCAACGATACCTTCCTCCCCCCACCAGCAAAAAAAAACGCGCATCGGTACCATCACTAAGCCCAAGCGCGTGCTAAGCAATAGCAAAGACACAGACCAGTTACCCCAAAGGCTTCGCATATCATCCGACATTCGACAAACCACAGGTTCTCTCTCTCCCTGGCAAGGGGGGGGGGGTATCGCCCATTTTCACAGCGAGTGGGAGACATAACAACAACCCGCTGGTTTACGATGTTAAAAGTCCGTTTTGTTGCTTTTTCCAAGCTCTGTGTCTGAAGATCACAAAGACATCGAGTCTTCAGGCACACAACGAAAGATCTTCCGGCCTCCCCGACGACACACGAGTCTCCTGCCATGACCCTCGATCCTCCTGTCTCTAGAGCCCCGAGATCCTAGGCTTCCGAACACGATCAAGACTCTCAGGCAAAACCCTTGGCATGTCGAATAACTGCCACTCGTGGAACCTCGAGAACGGGTCCCATTCCCACAAAGGACTGTTTGATATTAATGCAATGATAGAACAGCTTGCCAGATCAAGTGTGTCTAAGACCCAGGAGAAGAGATAGAAACTATTGATGCCTGAAGCTCACAGTTCAGAGATATTAGGTATAAATTGTGATGTAGAGTTTGATGGACAAGAATACTGAGAGTCGGAATGAATTAAATTATTAGTTAAATTTCCAACCATGCACAGGTCCCTCTGCAATAATTAAGTTAATCTGTATAAACAGTTATTTAGTTTTGTGGGATTGATTTCATTCTGAAAAACCATAGTGTACAAAAGTGTTGAGTGCATTGAATACTCCAGTTGATACATTATTATACAAGGCATTGCTGGTCAATAATGTACCAATGTTTGCTCTGTTTTGAGATAGTAGGGATTTGCACGGTTGAAATTGCAATCTTAATATAATTGACAAAAGCATACAAAATAAGGTTAACCCAAAAGTCATTTCCTTATAGTTAAATGGGATTCATTAATCTGAACTCTAATCTTTCAGGGTGATGCTGAAAGGCTGAAGATGAAACGGGTTTTTCTCAGGCTCCTCCATTGATGGAAGTTTCAAAACAAGCCAAATTCAGTCATTATCAAGAGATGGCAAACGATTCTCTTATTACTCTGCATTCCTTCTTCCAACATCCAATGTCCGTGAGTAAAATTAAGCGCGGTTTAATGCAAAATGATGTAGGGAGCTACAGCTCACACCTGCAGAAACAAACCTTGGCAAAAGTCCACCCTTCTCCTTGATCACAATCACTCATATATGTCCTTGATTAAGCAAATAGTGACACTTGAATTGGATATTGGATTTGATATTCAAACAACCCTGCCAAAAAAAATTGGGCCCAATTGCACCTTTTTATTGAAGTTCATAGATCATGCAAAAAACATGCCCAGCAACTATTTTGAAGCCTGTGCATAATTTGCAAAAATTTTGCTTGACTGTGCACTTCTTGTTGCAATCCATTCTAACTATTTCCTATTGTCTATTGCAAGGCCTTCAAATTAAATTAATTAATATCATAATCTATTTCAGACAGCTGTGACATATGATCTCCCCATTTAAATTACTATAGATGTTATGGTATTTCACAATGAAAGCAATGAACTACAGGCAAACTAAAGTGTTTATTCACCCAGCTGGAATACAGATATATTTAAAGTAAAGAACGTGCGCCGTAATTTATATATATTTACAAATGGTGTTAGAATCCTTTGTGCTACTTCAATAACCTAGCACTCTCGGGATTTTGGTTGTGCCAGGTTAGCAGATTTTTTGATGATTTGATCTAACTCCTGTTAGTATCCAAACAACTATTTCACTTTTTTTTTTAAAAAAAATGCCACACAGTATTATATATTTTCCAGTACATCCACTCAATTCATAGGCAATGGGAAATATGCAAGCATTCTAGATGATGGGTCTGGCCACAAAACTATCTATGCAGTAAAAATGAGCTGAAGTCTGCACCTGGACCATCACCGCCGTCTCTGACTGCACTTTCCTTTTTCATCCTGGATCCCTGCTCACATTCTTGGCAAATGAATGACTCAGATGCCAGGCCATCAGGATTTAGAATTAATTGAATGCATGATTACTGGACTATTACAGGCAACCACAGCTTGCAGCATCGTGCACCAGTGCAATAGGCTGCCGCTTGTTGCCTTGGAGCCAGCCTATGATTAGCGGCACTGCTAACCTGTTTCATAGCTCGGGAGTGGGAATGTGGGGAATGGGATATATCCCGGCTCTGCTGGCCCACCTTCCACGTCTGGCAAGCAGCTGCATCCCGTGAAATGCTCAGGTGTTAAAAGTGTGACAAACCACATCTATAATCTCTTAAAGCAAACATAGCCCAATTTTGCACACAAGTGATTTTTGATTTAGCAACTGCAATTAACATTCAAATATGACTGACGTCCTAGTTCTGTGCACAAGGCTTCAATGAAAAGTGAATTTCAAAAATAATCCACAAAGGGCTACTTAGCATGTGACCAAAAATGAATTTCTTACCCAGCAGGAATACCTGCTTCAAAATGTATATAAAATTACATTAGAATTTTAAGCCTAATAGAAGGCAATGTGACGTTTTTGTTAGTGAATGACTTTGAAGTAATTTCCTCCTCCACTGGAAGTCACATTACATTTTCTGCTTCTTTGAATGTTCTTTTTATGGCATCAATTTGATTCACATTAACAATTAGAAAAACTCCACAAGAGTATGCTTATAAAATATATAAAACCAGAAAATGCTGGAGCAACGTAACAGGTCAGGTTACATCTATGGAAATCTGGGGTATCTTTTCAATTACTTTTATTAAAATATGTTGCATGCAAAATGAACAAATTATATATTCAGATATAAAGAAGAAATATATGTGTGTTTATCTCTGCATTGCATGTTCCTGATTACTCATATGGATTCTCATTTGTTTATTGTGATTTTAATAGGCCAAAGAGTAGAAAATCTTGGTTTAAATTTCTGCCAGATGTACATCGAACTACCAGTGAAAATTTCAACATTTTTGACAGACAGTGAGAAATGCAGATTCAAAGGCAATATGATGAGAGAGATAGATATCACATGGTTTAAAATATTGAAGGGAACTAAAACCAATTGGATTGGCAATGGTTTAAATGTAAAACCAGTAATAGCAATTATGCAAAAAAATGACTGATGCATTACTATCGTTCAGGAAAAGATATCTGCCATCTTTAGCCACTGACCTATTTGTGACCTAACAATGCTGAAAGTTCAAAGTAAGTTTATTATTAAAGTACGTACTGTATATATCACCATGCATTATTCTGAGATTCATATTTTTGCAGACATTCACAGTAAAACAAAGCAGTACAATCGAATCGGTGAAAAACTACACATAACATGAATGTACACTATCACGCACAACTACAAATATGAATTAACCTTGATCATGATGACCACATCCTGAGAAAGAAAAAAGTTAAAAAAAAGATTTTAGGTCTGAGATTTTTGTTCGTATTGCCAGTTAATTAGAGCTCAGGAAAGGCGGATTTAACAGAATTCTTCTGTACGTTCAGGAGTCTTGTATGAAGAAAAACCTGCTACTGCTATGTCTTCTAGTAAGCAGAGGACAATATTCAAGAAAGTTAACAAAAAGCCAGACAGGAGATAATATAGCACCTCAGAGACTTCTACATGACCTATTTCTTGCATATCATCCACCTTTATAGCTAAAAATTAATGTTACACTTAAATTTAGCCAAACAGCAAGAATATTTTGGTCATCAAGTAGTAAAATTAGAAAGACAAATAAATTAGACATATTGATTGTAATTGGATGAGTTTGCATGGATTAGTTTAGCAATATCATTTGCAGCCTTGGGTGTTGAACGATTTATCTTATTTGGTTTATAGTAAAATTGGGTGGTAAGATTTATGTTTTTCATTGATAGCTTGGAAGCTACGGAAAAAAATAATCAAAATCTATCAATAAAACAGGCATGCCATGAATTGGTAAGTGGAAATAAATTAGTAAATAATTCATTAAAGACAAGATCATTCTAATCACTGACATAAAGCAGAATAAATGCTTTTTTAGGGCTATTTTAAAAAAACCAAAAATTATGTAGATCCAATACATAGAATAGAACTAAGCAAATGTATAAAGTGTAATATGCACCTAGAATCTAAAATATTTTGACCAGATCCCTTATCACACCTCACATAGCCTCTGGCAACTCAATAAAGAAAGATAAGTATGTCCTTGCAAGGGAATATCAGGTATTGCTGAAGTTAAGATTAGATCCTGTTTAACAATTTTGGTTTATGCCAGGCATTAACTGCATAAAATCCTTTTGACTTTCAAATGAATCTGGAAATGTAATTGGTGTTTTTTTAATGGACTGATTATAATTATAAAATTAGGTAAAGGTCACGGAGGCAAGATGGGGTGGCATGGTAGCGTAGTGGTGAGCACAATGTTCTACAGTGCAGATGATCGGGGTTTAATTCCCACTGCTGCCTGTAAGGAGTTTATACGTTCTCCCCATGACCATGTGGGTTTCCTCCGGGTGCTCTGGTTTCCTCCCACAGTCCAATGATTAAGTTAAGATTAAACTGAGGTTTACTGGGTGTCATAGATTGAAGGGCTGGAAAGGCCTATTCCATGCTGTATGTTAATAAATAAATAAATAAATAAATAAATAAATAAATAAATAAACGTGTTGTATTGGACCTCATTCAGTATAGCAAAATGTGTTCAGTTTATAACTAACACACACAATGGAAAAGAGTAAACAATTGACATTTTGGGCCGAGACCCTTCATCAGGACTGTTTAGACATTTCTATTGATGCTGCCTGGCCTGCTGAGTTCCTCCAGCATTGCTTCGATTTGAGCATCTGTAGATTTTCTCATCTTTATAACTTGTAACTAGGCAGTTTAAAGGAGGTTGATCTCTTAACCAGTTTAAGTATATAATTGAAATCACCTCAAAACGGAAGTTCAAATGTTTACCTACATTAAAACTGAGCAAAAAAAAAAAATTGGTCCCAGAAAGCCAAGAAAATGCACAGCTGAAAAGGTGCTGATTTACCCACCGTCTCTGTGTTAGCTTTTTAAGATAACAATCTGGTTAATTGCAACCCTGTTTTCCTTCCAATCTTCTGTTCAAAGTTAACATAATTCTGCTTCTGCTATTCTTATCCATAGTGCGTGCCAAATCATTGTGGCCTAGAAATTGAATGTATTTGCAATCTTTATTAAAATATGTAATTGACATTAAAATAGTTTGTACTTCCTTTGAAGAGTGGATGTCCTTTTCCTGCTGAAACCGACCCTTCAGCGGAATTTCTTTTTCAATTTATTAAGAGATACAGTGCAGTTGTAGGCTCCTCTGTTCCAACGTGCCTGGGCCGCCCACTTACACCGATGTGACCAATTAACTGACTAACCCATAGGTCTTTGGAAGGTGGGAGGCAACCGAGGTACCAAAGTGAGGAAACCCACACAGTCATAGGGAGAATGTGCAAACTCCTGACAGACAACGGCGGAAAAGAGCTCGAGATGTTGGCGCTGTAATAATGCTACGCTAACCATTGTGCTGGTGTGCTGGCCCCCACCCTCCTAAAATCTGCTCCTGATTCACCTTGATAGCTTAGGATGCTAGAGCGAAAAATAGAGATTCATCCCTTTGATTCCATATTTTCATCAATAACTACCTCTACACCATTCTCCTGCACCACTACTACATCGTTTTCCTCCAGAAATCCAAATCCCTTCACTTTGAATAAACTTAATGACTGATCCTCCTCGGCCCTCAGGGTAGAGAATTATCAGTTCAGCATCCTCTGAAGAAAATTCTCCTCTACTGAGTCATAAATGGCTTAACACCAATTCTTGGTTTTAGACAGCTCAGCCAGGGAAAGCGTCCTTCCTGCAATTACCCGTGTTGAGCCTGTAAGGATTTTGAGAGTTTCAATGGAATCTTGATTTGATTTGACACAAGCAACACACTTCATTTTATGTTTCAATGTATATGTGACAAATAAACTAATCTCTTTAATCTGTTAAGGAGATTAGTTTTAGCTGTCACATATACATTGAAACATACAGCGGAATGTGTTGTTTCCGTCAAAACAAACAACGAGGATTGTGCTATGCAGCACTCGTGTCACTACATTCCCAGTGCCAAAATAGAATGCCTACAATCTACTAACCCGAACCTAATCTCTCATTCTCCTAAACTCTAGAAGATACAGACTCAGTTTACTTAATCTCCTCTGCTACGGCAAATGTTTCATCCAATGACTAGTTTTAGCATGTTAAATCAACCGGCAATGTCATCCACAATCTTGTGTGCTGCAACCATGTTGACCGACACCAGTAACTGAGCATGTACTTGCAAGTCACAGATTCATAAAGTCATGCAGCATGTAAGCAAGACAATTGGCCAATTACATCCACATTGACCAAAGGGCACCCTTCTGTGTTAATCCCATATTCCAGTGCTTGGCCCATAACCTTCTATGCCTAAGTGATTCGACCTTCTTAGATGCTGTCAATAGCCCCCTTCAAACACTCTTGCAGGCAGGGAATTCCAGGTATTCATCACACTCTGGATGAAGGAGGACCTTTCCTGTCCTAGCCTTATGCTAGCTCTATGTTCTCTAGTTTTATCCACCTTTGATATAGGGAAAAGTTTCCTACAGTCTGTACCATACACGCCATTCATAATTTTATATACTTCGAAATGTCACTTCTTAATCTCTTCCAATCCCCAACATTGTTTAATTTAAGATTGCTTACTATTATTTCCAGTACCCAAGTGTAAAGGAGAATGAAATAATAGCTACCCTGGTGCAGCACAAAAAAACATAAGATAAAGAACACAATAATAAAAAAATCACAATAGATATAAAAATAAGAGCTAAGGTAGCTTATATACATCAATGGATTGTTATGTCCATTAAAATGACACTAAGCAGAGTTTCTGTACATAAGACAACTCTGACAGGAAGTGATAAAGTAGTTGTGGTTAGGGCTGTGGAGGAGTGGATTAGAGGGTGGAGGTGTTGATTTGCCTTACTGCTTGGGGAAAGTAATTGTTTTTGAGTCTGGTGGTCCTGCTGTAGACACTTTCCTGATGGGAATGGGACAAGCAGTCCATGAGCAGGGTGGATTGCATCTTTCATGATGTTACTGGCACTTACCTAGCACCTTTTAGTATACATGTCCTTGATGGTGGGCAGGCTGATGCTGGTGAAACATTGGGAAGTTTTGACTACCTGTAAAAGAGCCTTTCTGTCTGTTTCAGTGCAGTTTTTGTACCATACAATGATGCAGCATGTTAGGATGCTCTCTACTGCACATCTTTTGAAGGATGTGAGTATAGATGTGCATCAGCCAGTTCTATTGAGCCTCCTCATAAAGTAGAGGCAGTGCCGAGCTTCCCTAATTGTGTAGGATGTGTTCTGGGACCATGAGAGGTTGTCCCTTCCACCTACTCTCTGTAGGTTGTCTCAACATTATTGGTGATGAGACCTACCACTGTGCCATCAACAAACCTGATTATGTGACTACTCGAGTGTTTGACCATACAGTCATGTGTGAGCAGAGTGTACAGTGATAGCACGTCACACAGCCCTGCGGGGCACCCCTGCTGTGGATGATAGGGAAGGAGGAACATTTGTGTACCCTACCTCACTGAGGTCTGTTGGTTAGGAACTCCAACACCCAGTTTTGCAGTGGTGTATTTAGACCAAGGAGTAGGAGTTTGTTGACTAAGGTCTGTGGGACAACAGAGACAAATAGGGACAAAATGCCTGGGAGAACAGATCTAGCTTCTTCAGTCTTGTGAATCTCCTCTGCACTTTCTCCTGCACTATGGCATGCTTCCGATAGCATGATGATCAGGACTGCACGTCACACTCTAGTGACTGAGATTTTGTAGAGCTGGAGCCTAATCTCCTTACTTCTACATTTGATGCCTGATGAATGAAGACCAGTATTCCATATGCCTTCTTGACCACATTATTGAACTGTGTTGTCACCTTCAGTGGCTCATGGAATCAAGCTCTTTCTATTCTTCATTACTCCCTAGGACAATACCATTCACAGTACACATCCTAGCCACCAAAAGCTCCACCAATCATTTCGTTCACAAGCTGACTGATCTCAAGTACTCATCCAAGACATTCACAACATATTGCAAACTGCAAGGATCCAACAGTGATCCTTGTGAGACATTGCCAGCCGCAGACATACGATTTCAAGAACCTCTACTTTCTGAGGAGGCTGAGGGGAGCTGTGCACATCTACACTCAGGTCATTCTACAGATGCACAGCAGAGAGCATCTTAGCATGCTGCAACACCGTATGGAATAGAAGATGCACAAGGCTGTATGACGAGAAGTTGCAACTGCCCAACTCAGCACTGGCACTAGCCTGCCAGCCAAAGACATACAGTATATTCAGAAAGGTGCGGGGGGAAGAAAACCAGCAACATAATCGAGGATTCCACCCACACTGCTCATGGGCTGTTTGTCCCACTCCCATCAGGGAGAGGGCTACATAGCATCTGCAGCAGAACACAAAATCAGTTACTTTCAACAATCCATAAAGCTGATTAACACCTCCACCCACTAACCCACCCCCACCACTTTATCGCTTTCTGTCAATCACCTTATGTACAGATATTCCTGTGCCTAGCATCACTTTATGGACATATCATCAATCTATGTATGCAAGGTATTCATGTATTTATATTTATTGCAAATTTTTTATGATTGTTCTTTATCTTATTTTGGTTTTTTTTTGTGCTGCACCGTATTCTGAGTAACAATGATTTTTCTCTCCTTTTCCCTTGTGTACTGGAAATAACATTAAACAATCTTGAGCACCCTTTGTCTCTTATTACAAAGTTAATTTTGATAACTCCCATTACCAAGTTAATTACCAAGTATCATTTTGCCAATTTGCCCTGAATCCTATGGGTAGATGCTTTCCAATCATAGATTTTGAGACTACCCTGAGCTTAAGAGCTTGATTCCTGGTGCATCCTTACCCTTTCTCATAATCACTTTAAAATACATAGATTTATGGTCATTATCTTAAATGACATCTTCAAAAAGTGATGCCTCAAGAAGGCGGTATCCATCACTAAGGACCTTCATCATCCAGGATGTGCCCCTTTCTCATTACTACCATCAAGGAGCGATGCAGGACCCTGAAAGTGCTGATTCAATGTTTTAAAAGCATCTCCTTCCCCTCCACCATCATGAACTCTGGCTCACTATTTTGCTCTCTATTTCCTGTCCTCCTTACCGCTACTGCTTTGTGAATCTCGTTCACCACCCCCTCTCCTCTGTCCACCATGATGCCACGAACCGGGCTATTGATACTTCATTCACCTGGGAGTCAGTCACCTCCCCCCTCCACCCCACAGACTATCTAACATGATGTAATGAAGATACAGATGATGGGATCTGGAACAGATAGCAAACTGCTAGAAGAACTCAGTGGGTCGGGCAGCATCTATGGGGACAGAGAATTGTCAATATTCCAGATCAAGACCCAGCATGATGTGTCATGTCCTTGTCTACAAAGCCGCCATCGTTCGGGAAACACATGGGTTAGGTTTGCTGATCATGAATTTACCATCAGCTTTATGTACTTAATACAGCATAAATATCAAAGATCAAAGTAATCCATCATCTGAAGAAAATTCTCTCCTCTAGCTAATTTATCAAATACCTTCATCTAATAACCACTTGTCACTGACTGTTCTGCCAGTGGAAACACTTTCTCCTTAATTACTATATTAGTGATCTTTGTAACTTTGGACATATCTTTGCACTCTCTTATATCAGCCAGTGTTGTTCATTAATCTATGAAGAATAAATTATAGGTAAAATCAATATAATTGCAGATAATCCAACAGCACCAGAAGAAGAACTCGATGATACAAAAAGATGTCAGATCTGCAAAAACACAGTGATCGACATGGGGCTGATGTCCTGCTGATCTTTGAACTGTTCAGACTGCTGTTTAACACGGTGAGTAATGCTTTATCTTCTGTAAAATTGGGTTGTTTTAAAGGTTATCCTGCTTAAAACATTTTGCCCTCAGGGATACCAGTCTCAAATCATTTTCTATTAATTCTAGAAATGTTGCAGCCTGTACCATGGACTTTAATAAGATTGGTGAGCATGACATTATAATCAGCAGATAAAACCAGCCACGTTCAATCAACCTTCATTGTCACCGTGAAGGGGAAGGAATATTTCCTTTCAACACAGTAACATATTTAAGAATTGATGCTGTGAGTTAATTAACTTAAGAAAATGGGATAAAGAGCAACGCACACAAAAAGCTTGAGAAACTCAGCAGGTCAGGTAGCATCCACAAAAAATGAATAAACAGTCGATGTTCTGGGCTGAGGCCCTTCTTCAGGACTGGAAAGGAAGGGGGAAGCCAACAGAATTAAAAGGTGGGGAGTAGGGGAAGGAGGACTAGCCGGAAGGTGATCGGTAAAGTCAGGAGGATAGGAAAGGTAAAGGGCTGCAGAAGGAGGAATCTGACAGGAGAGTGGACCATGGGAGGAAGGGAAGAAGGAGGGGCACCAGGAGGAAGTAATAAGCAGGTGAGGAGAAGACTTAAGAGGTCAGAGGTGGGAATAGAACAAGAGGGAATGGGGAGCAAAAAAAAATTACCAGAAGGAGAAATCGATATTCATTCTATTAGGTTAGAGGCTGCCTGGATGGAATATGAAGTGTTGCTCCTCCGTCTGAGAGTGGCTTCTTTCTAGCAAAAGAGGAAGCTACGGATTGAAATGTCAGAATGGGGATGGGGATGGGAATTAAAGCGGTTGGCCCCTGGGAAGTTCCACTTTTGGTGGATGGGATAAAGGAACACACACACACACACACACACACACACTTTTACTTGGAGAGTTGTAGTGTAGAAAGTTATCCCTCGGAGGCGGCTACTGGATTCTGAACATCACTGATGCGAATTATGGCTGGTTTTGAGTGTGCATCAAAATTTCTACTAATTTTTCAACTACATCATCTAACAAGCTTCCAAGCTAGCAATTGAAGCAAGACATAGGGAGACAGGAGCCTTCTGTTGGGAAATGGTACCGGTAACAGAGGTTAATTGATCACAGAAAAGTTAGTCTTCAGTTGCAGTAACAGAGCGGGTAAAAGCAGTGAGGGGCCACGGAGAGCCAAGATATTATTGTTGTGATCAACAAGAACTTTCCTCTTCCTACTGTCTTACATAATAAAAAATCAAAAAATCTTGACAATAAAGTGCCTTACTTCCTTGGATCCCAATGCATTTCATGGTGGTTTTGGTCAGGCGGTGAAATTTAAAGTCAAACAACGCTTGCTTATTCAGGACTGGTGTTAAAATGGGATGGAGCCCTGGTGCCTAGAAAGAACACCTTTAGTGTCACTGTCACTGGCAAACAGATGTGCAACGTATATCCATACCTTTTAATTCCCTTGTTCAATTTTTTTGTAACTTTCCAAATCACAACATTTAATCAGACAGATTGATAACTTGGCAGGATAGTAGTTATGGCAGTGAAATGCTTCTCCTGCATGATGTGGGATGGCAGGGATTCTCACGGTTTCCTTGTTGACTCTATCTGTGGGAAGTGTATCCAGATGCAACTCCTGACAGATGCTCATCCATAGAACATAGAGGCGAGTGATGACACAGAATATGTATGATCATAGATAGAGGGATGGATCTAAAATGATGAATAGGTTAATAATTTAGCAGATAATATAAAGATTGGTGTTGTGGATGGTGCAGAAGACTGACAAAGGATGTAATATGATATATATATGTTGTGGAGAAATGGCAGATGGAGTTTAACATATAAGAGCTGATTGATAAGTTCATGGCCTAAGGTAGAAGGAGTCAATTTTAGAAAACCTAGCTCATTTATTTTTCAACATAGTTCCCTCCTACATTTACACACTTAGCCCAGCAGTCGTGGAGCATACGGATCTTGGACCTCCACAAAGTGTCCACAGCAGGGGTGATTGATAAGTTCGTAGCCTACGGTAGAAGGAGATGAGTTATACAGCTCTCGTCACATGCACATGCAGTTCAACTCTGAGTGATTATGCAGAAAGTTCGAAGTTAATAACTCAACAGAGGTGAATGATAAGTGTGTGGCCTAAGGTAGAAAGAGATGAGTTATTAACTTCAAACTTTCTGCATAATCACTCAAAGAGTTGAACTGCATGTACATGTAACACGAACTGTATAACTCATCTCCTTCTACCTTAGGCCACAAACTTATCAATCACCCATCTGTGGACACTTTCTGGAGGTCCAAGATCTGTATGCTCCACGACCGCTGGACTAAGTGTGTAAACGTAGGAGGGGACTATGTTGAAAAATAAATGTGCTAGGTTTTCTAAAATTGACTCCTTCTACCTTAGGCCCCAAACTTATCAATCACCTGTCATAGATAAATGAATTGTTGCACATTTGGAGAGTGAATCTAAAGAGACAGTACACGGTTAATGGTAAAATGTTGAAGAATGTTGATATCCTTGAGTCCAAGTCTATAGCTCCCTGAAGGTAATTTTACAGGATGGTAAGGTTGGTACAGAACGTACATGGCACGCTTGCCTTCATTAGTTGAGAAGAGTTCAAGAATTGGGAAGTTATGTTGAAACTTTATAACACTCTAGTTAAGCCACATCTGGAGTACTATGTTCTGATTGCCCCATTGTAGGAAGGGAAGCAAGGCATTGGAGAGTGTGCTACCAAGGTTTGCAAAAATGGTGCCTTGATTAGAGGGCATGAGGTGACAAACTTGGGTTGCTTTCTCTAGAATGGCAGAGTCTGAGGAGATATCTGATAGAGCTTTATGTGCATATGAGAAGCATTAATAGAGTAGAGAACCAGTATCTTTTTACCCCAGGGTTGCAATGTCTAAGAGCAGAGGGCATGCATTTAAGGTGAGAAGGGGAAATGTTCAGAGGAATTGTGTGGGGCAAGTTTCTTATTTATATGAAGAGACAAGGCCTGGAGTCACAGCTGTAGAGAGATATTCAAGAGCCTCTTAGGCACATGAATGTGTAGGAAATGGAAGGATATGAACATTGTGTAGGCAGAAGGGATTAGTTGGGCATTTGACTACTGATTTAATTAGTTCAGCACAACATTGTGGGCCTATGGGCCTGTTCCTGTGCTTTGCAATTGCTCTTTTTAAACTTCTGGGCTCAAAGGAAATCAAAGCATATGGGGAGCAGAAGGTAGAGTTGGAGTGTAAATTAAAACACAGTCTTATTCAAAGGCCGAGCAAACTCGAGAGGCTTTCTAAGTCTTGCTTCAACAAAAAGTGTTATGCTCTCGTGTAATGTCTACATGCAGAATTACAGATTGAGGCTGGTATACAGTCTCTTATTCTCGTTATGTCACACAAATACCCTTCCTGATGACAAGGTGGCTTTACCAAGGGCACAGAATAAAAATAGAAATTCAGTGTGAAATCAGGTTACCGTCACGCATTAAACCATTTCCAAAATCTGAACCTGCTCTAAAAAGAAAGCTCCTGAAGATCTCAGCATGGGATAAAAGAAATCACTTCTTTTGATAAGATCTGCATATTAATACAGATACCCACTTCCTTCTGCTGAAAATTCACTATTCATGCTTAATCCTCTGGCAGGGGTTCTCGTGGCAGAGCATACGTCGCTGCCCACATTTAAATTTCCCTGTTCCCTTGCCCAGAGTCCAAAAGGTGTAATGTTTAAGAGTCCTTTACGACCTTTTGGTCCAGATGGAGGCAAAAGTCCAAATCAGCTGAAGCAAGACTAAGTGCAGAGTAACTCAAAGTATCTCTCTGGAGTCCCAAGTGATGATATAAAATGAAGAAAAATTTCCCTTGTTGCACAAGTACACTACATAGCAACATCAGCACATTACAATTCATCTGAAATTATTTCCAATTTAGAGGCTGAGTACAACTTGCTAATGTAACTGTACAGCACATTTAACATTACCTCCTGAGGAGGCAGCTTCTAGGCAAGCGTTGATCTCTGTAAACAACTTAATTTGAAGTTTTGAGACAGATCGACTTCTGTTAACACAGTGCAAATGAATACATTTTTTATTATTTTATATGTCCAAATGAGATAACTACAATGACTTGCAAGTATAAAAGGTGCCCAGTACTGCCTTTCATGTTGCTGACATAATTACCAGCAGCAAGTCTTATCAGATTATTTAATTTAAATTATACTTTAATAAAAAATGAAAGTCTGCACAATATGTCTCTTCACTATTATCTCCCCAGTTACAATCATTAGGCATTGCTTTTTAAATTTATTTCTTTGGTTTAAAATTTTCATTATAGATCCTATTAGAGACTGCACATATATTTGCAGGTCCACTTGAAGAGCATTGCCTTTTATCTTTAACTGTTTTCGAAAGGATATGCCAATAATAATCAGAGCCACAAGGCATGGGAAAAAATTCTTCAGCCACGCAGTTCCACATTGACTGTCAGTCATGAATCTTACATCAAACACATCTTCTATACCAACTAGAGGAGTGGTGTCACAGCAACAACCTTGCACTCAGCGTCAGTAAAACAAAAGAGCTGATTGTGGACTTCAGGAAGGGTAAGACAAAGGAACACATACCAATCCTCGTTGAGGGATCAAAAGTGGAGAGAGTGAGCAGTTTCATGCTCTCTGAGGATCTAACCTGGTCCCAACATATCGATGTAGTTATAAAGTAGGCAAGACAGCGACTGTACTTCATTTGGAGTATGAAGAGATTTGGTATGCCAACAAAGCACACTCAAAAACTTCTATAGATGTACCACAGAGAGCATTCTGACAGGCTGTATCGCTATCTGATATGGGGGAGGGGGCTGGAGGGGGGTTTACTACACAGGACCGAAAGAAGCTGCAGAGGGTCATAAATTTAGTTGGCACCATCTTGGGTACTAGCCTACAAAGTACCTAGGACATCTTTAGGGAGCGGTGTCTCAGAAAGGCAGCGTCCATTATTAAGGACCCCCAGCACCCAGGGCATGCCCTTTCCTCACTGTTATCATCAGGTAGGAGGGTACAGAAGCCTGAAGGCACACACTCAGCAATTCAGGAACAGCTTCTTCCCCTCTGCCATCCAATTCCTAAATGAACACTGCCTCACTTTTTCAGTATATATTATTTCTGTTTTTGCATGATTTTTAATTTCCAATATACATATACTGTAATTGATTGATTCTTCTATATCATATACGTCAAACTCAAGGCCCGTGGGCCAAATCCGGCCCGCAGTGGAATTATCTTTGGCCAGCGAGATAATATCTAATTACTATTAAAGCTGGCCCCAGTAATCGAAGCGCCTATGGCGTATGATATGGCTAATGCTGAGTTTATTCAGGTACCCGGTTTTCAGGGTTTTTAGTGTTTATTCGGCAGTCTTGCTCAGCAGTCTTCTTCATAAGAAACGGAATTTGTAAAGTGAAACACTTTGTAGTTATAGCAGAGACTGAGACACATGAGAGCAGGCTGAAAAAACGGAGGCAACGAAAGCTGCGTTCGCACACGTCCGACTGATCCGGCCCGCATGAAGCTGCATTTTGCTCAATCTGGCCCGTGACCTAAAATGAGTTTGACACCCCTGTTATGTATTGCGTTGAAGGGCTGCTGCTAAGTTAACAGATTTCACAACACATGCCGGTGATAACAAAGCTGATTCTGATTCTGAACTTTTTTATTCTCCTCACATTCTTGCCGACCTTTACCCCCATCCCCCACCATCTACACAATTGTGACAATTTACAATACTCAAATAAACCGTCAACCCGCACATCTTTGGGACAATGGCGCACGGGAAACCCATGCATTCCTGTGTGGAATGTGCAAGTTTCACACAGACAGCACCCAAGATCAGGACTGAACCCGAGTCTCTAGTGCTGTAGCGGATTGGTTCTACTAGCTACACCACCGTTTAAACAAAAAATGTACATGCTGCTTAAGGACAAGGATCAGGGCTAAGACATGCTCCATGTTTACTTTCCAACATGATCTTCTTCATGTCTAGAAACTTCTGATCTTGGGCTTAAGTGTACTCAGTTACTTAATACCAACAGCCCGAAGAAACTGAAAATCCTGATTCATTACTTTTGTCATCGTCGGTACTTTAAGCATGGTCTCACCAAAACACTGCATATTTCCAGCAAGGCTTGGTTTATTTTTCACTTCCATCCCCTTGAAGAAAAGGCCAACATACTATTTGTTCCTCTCTTAGCTTGTAATATTTGTACATTTATTTTCTGTGCTACATTACCCATGACAAAAAGGTCCACCTGTACACTAACATTTACTTGAGAGAATTCTCCAGCCATTTGTCACTCTTTTTGTCCACTCCTCCTCTCCAAGCAAGTTGTGCCATTTTTCACAGAAAAATGCTCACCACTCCTTTCCACCCAACTCACTTAATCATTCTATCTTCTTTACAAGATATCCTGACATAAAACCTCAACTAACCAAAAGGATTAAGCATCTAGCCTTTAAATATTATGTACAATAAACAAAGATGGATGTTGAATATTGTTTTGTTACTAATTACTTCTTCTGAAGGGAGAAGCAAGTGTTGTCAGGCAAGTTTCCAGACAGTGAAATAATGTGGACACCCTCCGCATTCTTAGGTGCCAGTTTGCCTCCACCGATGCAGGTTAGTTCCGTGGAACACTCTCTACCTCTGATTGAAATTTCCCCCCTTTTAGATAATTGTACTGTTGCTCCTTTTACCAAAATGCATTATCATACATTTCCCAGTGCTGTGTTCTATCTGCCATTTTTATGTCCATTCTTCCAATCTGTCCGTCCTGCTGCAATCACATTGTTTCCTCGGTACTACCTACCCCTCCAACCATCTTCGTATCATCTACAAACTTTGCCTCAAAGCCAGCTGTTCCATTAACCAAATCATTGATAAACAATATGAAAAGTAATGGTGGCAATACTAATCCTGAGGAACACCACTAGTTTATGGCAGCCAACCAGAAAACACCCCTTTTATTTCCACTCACTGCCTCCTGCTTATCAGCCATTCCTCTATCCATGCCAGTACCGTTCCTGTAACACCATAGGATTTTATCTTAAAAAGCAACCTCATGTGTGGCACCTAATAGAACATAGAACATACATAGAATAGTACAGCACATTACAGGCCCTTCGGCCCACAATATTGTGCCGACCCTCAAACCCTGCCTCCCATATAACCCCCTACCTTAAATTCCTCCATATACCGGTCTAGTAGTCTCTTAAATTTCACTAGTGTATCTGCCTCCACCACTGACTCAGGCAGTGCATTCCACGCACCAACCACTCTCTGAGTGAAAAACCTTCCTCTAATATCCCCCTTGAACTTCCCTCCCCTTACCTTAAAGCCATGTCCTCTTGTACTGAGCAGTGGTGCCCTGGGGAAGAGGCGCTGGCTGTCCACTCTATCTATTCCTCTTAATATCTTGTACACCTCTATCATGTCTCCTCTCATCCTCCTTCTCTCCAAAGAGTAAAGCCCTAGCTCCCTAGTAATCAAATACTTCCTGAAAATGCAAGTAAATGCCATCCACTACCTCTCCTTTGTCCATCCTGCTTGTTACTTCCTCAAAGAACTCTAACAGATTGCCAGGCAAGAGTACCGTGTACAATTTTGACTTATTTTATCATTAGTCTCCAACTACCCAAAAAATCTCATCCTTAATAATAGACTCCAACACTTTCCCAACCATTGAGGTTAGGCTAACTACCCTATAAATTTCCTTTCTTTTCCCTTCCTCCCTTCTTAAAGAGTGGAGTGACAGGAGAATGATTAGGAAGAAGGATTAAAGAAAGACAGAGTAGCTTTATTTGTCACATATACAGAAATAGTGGAATATATAGTGAAATGTGTTGTTTGCATCAGTGCGAGGACAACCCGTAAGTGTCAAAATGCTTCCGGCTCCAACATAGCATGCCCACAACTTACGGCCCATACGTCTTTGGAATGTATGCGGGAGGAAACTGGAGCACCCGGAGGAAACCCATGTGGTCAGAGTGAGCAAAGCAGTTCCTTACAGACAGCAGGCGCTGTAACGCGTTTTACTAACTGCTCTGCTACCACACATTTTCTCTTTTTTTGTGACTTATTTTTTATTGAAGTTCATCATCAAACAAATGTTTTGATATGATGTATTTCAGATATTGTACATATATATCATATAGTCATATTTGCCACAAATCTCCACATAATATTTATCTGAGGTATACACTTATAGAAAAGAGAGGAAAGAACAGGCAAAAGGAGAAAATGATGTACAAGTAGGGAGTGATTTTTTTTTACACCATATTCATTGATTTGTGAGAATAAAATCAGGCCTATGAGGTGTTATGTAGTTAAACCATTTTTCCCAGTATGAATCAAACTGTTCCAACTTATGATTAACAGATGCTGTTATCTTCAAAACGTACAAAAAGGCTGGATGAACTCAGCAGGTCGGGCAGCATCCGTTGAAAGGAGCAGTCAACGTTTCCATTGTTATCTGTTATCTTCTCCATTTTGTAAATGTCCATTGTAATTTCCATTCATGCATTTAAGGTTGGGCTCTCCTGTGATAACCATTTCCTAGTGAGAATCTTTTTACCAGCCACCAACAGTATATTAATTGAATAGTTATCTCTTTTCAACCATTCTTGAGGTATATACCCAAAATATATGGTCTTAATTTCTAAGAGTATAAGGGAATGCATGTGCTTTATCTTAAAGAAATAGAAGAACAACCATGTGGCCCAAAATGAATCAATGTAGTGAAGCTATATGGCAATAAAAAGGAACATGACACTACAGATGCAGATTTACAATTACAGTGGACTATATTGACAAAGCATATAGCTTCAGAACAAGAGCACACTAAAAACATTCTTCTAGACCCACAGATTCACCTGACTCTTCGGATGGTAGACAGTATATTGTGGGCACAAATATACTCACACAGATTAACAATTAAAGTGAGAAATCTGTCGCAATGGCAGTGAATGATTAGGAAAACAGGTGATAATGACAGAAACACCACCAATAGAAACCGTGAAGTTGAGAAACTGATATGCAAACAGAATTAGACCAGGGCGAGGCATCACAAGGGAGAAGATTGAACACTTTGAAATTAAGCAGCACACACAAAATGCTGGAGAAACTCAGCAGGCCAGGCAGCATTCAATGGAAAAGAGTAAACAGTCGACGTTTCAGGACTGATAAAGGGTCTTGGCCCGAATCGTCAACTGTTTACTCTTTTCCATAGATGCTGCCTGGCCTGCTGAGTTCCTCCAGCACTTTGTGTGTGTTGCTTGGATGTCCAGCATCTGCAGAATTTCTCTTGATTGCATTCTGAAATTAAGGCCCGTCCATTTCAAGTAACCTACCTCAAAACCAGCACTTCATCTGTGATTCGACCAAATCAGGACCAAAGGTCTATTCAGAGACCTCAAAAGGCAAGCAGTTCAGAAGATGAGTCTTTGATCAGCTTGAACAATGTGAAAACGCTGAGAAATTTTCTTTAAGGAGTGCAGTGAATCTCCAGAATTTACTGATTATGAATGTACAATACATAATTAGATATGTTTTAGATAGAGAAAAGCAAAGAAACATTAATAAATAAGGATTATAGCAACTGATACACAAGAGGCCGATTTGATCATGCTGAATAGGAGGACAGGCTTGAAAATGCTATTGGCTTATTCCTGCATCTGTTTTCTTGAGTTTCAATATTGAGGGAACCCAATCACATATATTTTGATAAAGGAGCTGTGTCACTGGAATCCACAAAAGATACAAGAGGAAAAAGTCAACCATGAAGCAAAGCGGTAGAGATTTTGTAAAAATGAGGCACAAGGTGAAGAAGTGTGCAGGATCTGCTGAAAACACACACACGCACACACTTTTTCCTGTTTCAGAATGGCTACACCAACTGATCAAATGCAGGTTGACCTGGCCATTGTGAGAGAATAATATTGTATGAAAGCATTTCCAATGGTTTAGAGATCCTCTGAAACTGTTCGAGCAGACAAGGACATATTAAGATCAGCAGACTACAGTGCAGCCAGACTGTGACAGGTTGGATTGAAATCAATCTGCAATACATCAAAGGTAAATACATAATTTAAATTGCTGAAGTTATAATTAAGAATTATTAAACTTGGTGTTTAATTTTATGTGAACATTTTGATGCAGACAAAATCAAGAGGATATGATCCAGAACATATACCTCAATGTATTCAAAGTTACGAAGACCGTTGTGCTGAGATTACAACCACAGAATAAAATGCAACTCCAGAGGTATACAAAATCAATGTAAAGAATTTAGCCTAGCTAGATTTCCGTGAACAGGATCCAAAGATTAAAATAATTCAACATTATTTGAATTTAAAAGAATTGAAAGACTTCAACATTAATTTATTTGAACTGAATAGAGTTTCTGTTAATAATTTGATTGCAGGGTTTTTTCTAAGGAGAAGCAGTGTAGTGAGCATTATCAATAGGATAAAATGTGTGTGTGCCGGGTATTGTTAAGAATTGGTTTTGTATGATCATTACTAAGAACACTCATCATCTGGGACATGTCCTATTCGCATTACTACCATTGGTAGAGGAGCCTGAAGACCCACACTCAACAATTCAGGAACAGCTTCTTCCCCTCTACCACCAGATTTCTGAACTGTCCATAAACCCATGAACACTAGCTCATTATTCCTGTTTTTTGAAACATTTTTATTTATGTAATTTACAATAATTTTAAATCTTTGCACTGTACTGCTGCAGTAGAACAAATTTCATGTTGGATAAATCACATAATATATCTGATTCTGATATAGCATAGGTCTGATATATTGTTGTGCCTAGATCCTAATGTTTAGTTTAGAGTTACTGCCTGCAATAAAAGATCTCTGTAAAGTACTACTTGCATGCATACATGGGCTTGCACAACTTTAAAGATTCTACACAATCATAGGACCATAAGAACATATACAGGCAATTTAGCACCTTCTGCTTGTTCCACCATTGAGTAACATTTGATGCTGGATTTAACTTGATATCTGAATTGGCTCCAGGGTCCTTTGACACCTCCTAACCAACAAAAATCTTTCAGTCGTACCAACCATTCAGTGAACAGTTATGGCAAGTTTCAATGGAAATACACTCAGTGGCCACTTTGTTAGGTTCACCTGCTCCTTAATGCAAATATCTAATCAGCCAACCATGTGGCAATAACTCAATGCATAAAAGCATGCAGACATGTTCAAGAGGTTCAGCCGCTGTTCAGAACAAACATCAGAATGGGAAAGAAATATGATCTAAATGACTTTGACCGTGGAATTGTTGTTGGTGCCAGACGTGATAGTTTGAGTATCTCAGAAACAGGTGATCTCCTGTAATCTTCACACACAACAGACTCCAGAGTTTACAGAGGATGATGCAAAAAATAAAAGAAACATACAGTCCGTGGGCAAAATCGCCTTGTTAATGAGAGAGGTCAGAGGAGAATGGCCAGACTGATTCAAGCTGACAGGAAGGCAATTAGATATTAAACTAATATAGCAGGGGGATGGGAAGCAATATGATAGAGCTGAGAATGAGCCAGCAGGTTTTCAAGTAGATGATGGATGTAACATGAATGTAAGGAAGGACAAGACAATGACTGGGTACAGAAGCAGACAGGGCAAAGTGCTAAATTGTACCACAGAGTCAAAATTCAAAAGAGCAAAGAATGTTGGACTGAAGGTGCTATATTTAAATGCACGTAGCTTTCGGAATAAAGTGGACAAACTTGTGGCGCAATTAGAGATTGGTCGGTATGATGTTGTGGGTGTCATCAAGTGGAGGCTGAAAGAAGGCCATAGTTGGGAGCTTAACATGAAAGGCTATACTTTGTATTGAAAGGACAGGCATATGCGGTGGTGTGGCTCTGTTGGTAACAGATGAAATTACCTCTTTAGAAAGAGGGGATGGGGGTCAGAGAATGTTGAATCTTCATGGGTGGGGTTAAGAAAATACTAAGGGAGAAAAAACATTATGGGAATCATAAAAAGGCCTCCAAATAGTAGCCAAGATGTGGGGTTGAGATTACAAAGGGAGCTTTGGAGGAGGTTACCTGCAGGGATGACAGCAGAGCAGAGATGGCTGAAGTTTCTGGGACTAGTTCACTAGGCGACGAATAGATATGTCCCACAGAGGAAAAAGTTACTAAGTGCAGGAGTAGGCAACCATGACTGATAAGGGAAGTCAAGGACTACATAAAAGCCAAGGAAAGGGCACATAAGGTAGAAAAAGTGAATGAGAAGTTGGGTGATTGGGAAGCTTTAAAATCCAACAAAAGGCAACTAAAAAAGCTATAAGGGAAAAGATGCAATATGAGGGCAAACTAGCCAATAATATAAAGCAGAAAACCGGAAGCTTATTCAGTTATATAAGGAGTAAAAAGGACGTGAAAGTTGGTTTTGGACTACTGGAAAATAATGCTGGTGAGGTAGTAATGGGGGACGACCAGATGACAGAGGAACTTAATTGGTACTTTGCACCTGTCTTCACTGTGGAAGACACTAGCAGTGTGCCAGAAGTCCGTGCATGTCAGGGCTTAGGAGTGAATGCCATTGCTGTTACAAAGGAAAAAGTGCTAGGCAAACTCAAAGGTCTTAAGGTGGATAAGTCACCTGGACTGGATGGACAATATCCCAGAGTCCTGAGAGACATAGAATGCATTGTTCATGATCACTTGATTCTGGCATGGTCTCAAAGGACTGGAAAACTACAAATGACACTCCACTCTAAGAAGGAAGGAAGGCGAAAAAAGGAAGCCATAGGCCAGTGAGACTAACCTCAATGGTTGGGAGTGTGTTGGAGACTATTATTAAGGATGAGGGTTCCGGGTCCTTGGAGACTAATGATAAAATAAGTCAAAGTCAGCATGGTTTCTGTAAAGGAAATTCTTGCCAGACAAATCTGTTAGAGTTCTCTGAGGAAGTAACAAGCAGGGTGGACAAAAGAGAGGCAGTGAATATCATTTACTTGTATTTTATGAAAGCACTTGATAAGGTGCCATATGAGGCTGCTTAACAAGCTTAAATCCTATGGCGTCACAGGAATGCTGACAGGCAGGAAGTAGCGAGTGGGAATAAAAGGGGCCTTTTCTGGTTGGCTTCCATAGACTAGTGGTGTTCCACAGGGTCGCTATTGGGACCGCAATTTTTCACATTGTTTGTCAATGATCTGGATAATGGAACTGATGGCTCATGGCAAAGTTTGCAGATGATATGAAGATAGGTGGAGGGGCAGGTAGTGCTGAGGAAGCAATGTGATTGCAGCAGGACTTAGACAAATTGGAAGAATGGGCGATAAAATGACAGATGGAATACAATGTTGAGAAAAGTATGATAAATGTATTTTGGTAAAAGGAACAATAGTGCAGACTGTTATCTAAGTGGTGGAGAAGGTTCAAACATCAGGGGTGTAGAGGGACTTGGGAGTCCTTGTGCAAGATTCCCAGAAGGTTAATTTACAGGTTGAGTCTATGGTAAAGGATACAAATGCAATGTTGGCATTTATTTCAAGGGGAATAACATATAAAAGCAAGGAGATAATGCTGAGTTTTTGTAAGACACTAGTCAGGCCACACTTGGAGTATTGTCAACAATTTTGGGCCCCATTTCTCAGAAAGACTGTGTTGTCATTGGAGAAAGTTCACGAGGACGATTCCAGGAATGAAGAGTTTAACATATGCAGAACGTTTGGCAGCTTTGGGCCTGTACTCACTGAAATTTAGAAGAATCCGTGGGGATCTCATTGAAACCTACTGAATGTTCAAAGGACTAGATGGGGTAGATGTGGAAAATATTTTTCCTGTGGTGGGGGTATCCAGAACTAGAGGGTACAGCCTCAAAATTGAGGAGCGACCTTTTAGAACAGAGGGAATGAGGGATTTTTTTTTAAGTTAGAGAGTAGCGACTATGTGGGATGCTATGCATCAGACTTCTGGAATCAGCCATGATGGAATGGCAGAGCAGACTCGATGGGCTGAATGGCCAGATTCTGCTCCTGTGTTTTATGGTCTAACAGTAACTCAAATAATCATGCATTACAATAGTGGTGTGCAGAAAATCACCTTTGACTGCACAACATGCCAAACCTTGTAGTGGATGGGCTACAGCAACAAAAACAACACAAACATACACTCAATGGCCACTTTATTAGGAACTGGAAGTACCTAATAAAGTGGCCACTGAGTGTATTCTGACAGTGATACCCACAGGTATAAATTCCTTGTTCTTGTTGGCAAGGGTGAAGTGACAGATTGACACATTTTAGGAATAATATTGTGACTTGACATCACCTTGCACAAATGACAAGAAGTGTCACATTCAGAAAGCTACAAGTAGATGATGAGTCTCTTAAAATGATACTGTTGGCAAGAATTAATTAGATTTAAAATAGTGGGTCTTCTGTGCTTCCTGGAGGCAGCCACTTCACTACAGAGCCACCAGCCAACAACTAATAATACAGCATATGAAAAAGCATCACCATTGAGTGGGAAAGGCTGCACAAATTTTTCACAAGTGACTTTCTCGAGGGTTTAACATTAAAAAGGTTCATTTTGTTTGATCCGTATAATTCTTTTTTTTTCCTGTTCCTCTGTTTGACTTTCAGAAGCATAGCGAGGATCGGGGAAGACCAAACACACAAAAGTCTTTTCGTGAGATATTGCCCCCACTGTGGGATCTTGCAAAACACAGGCATGCCTTGGAGACTGCTTCAAAAAGTACTTATTCTGCAAGTGGAATTCACGCTGGGCAGAGCTTAACACAAAATGGAGCCTTACTAACGCAACTTTATTTTGTAAGTACTGCTTTATATCTGCACACCCTGACTTATATTACTCATAACCATGTTGTAGCCGAATTTATGAATGAGTAATTCAGGTATGTTCCTATATTTTGTTTTAATGACACAGCCCTTAATTTCTCTGGAGGGAAATTCTGCCTCATCATTTTTCATTCTGTCCATTAGTTTAAAAAAAGACTGAAGGGACCCCTGAGAAACAACGTGAAAATAATTTTCAGATGCTTGTACAATTTCTCCCAAGTTTCATTGATGCAATTTCCAGTTATTTAGCACTTTTTACATTCATAGAAACACTGCAGCATGCTATGATGCAGGCAAACACCAAGCTAAAGAAAGATGATTAGGAAAAGCAACCAATAGCAAAGAAGTTGTATGAAAAGTTATTATGACAGAATCTTGAGAGAATGAACATGGAAGTTTGAGATCTATTTGATTTCACTGCACTTTATTTTTCAACTATATTGCCTATACTGCAGTTGGTGGTAAACAAATGGCACTATCCATTGATTATCTTTACTATAGTCGCAATGGAACTTGAATTGACTGGAAAAATCATTTTTGGCACGGTATTCTCCACAGGGAATCTGGGACTCATGCGACAAGTGTCTCCTTAATCAATCTTTCTTAAGCAGCTCATTATAGTCGAACCAGGAAATTTTAGTTAACATTCTTAATTCAGTGATAAATTACTTGAAGGAAGCAAAAAGAGTGATAAAAAAGATTGGACAGGGGGATTGAAGAAAATATGACATAAATTATTTAACCTCTCAATAAGATTAAAATCTCATTGGATGAGACTTTACACTTCTAAAATTTAGCTTTGAGACAGGTTGTTCCTCAATAATTAAGACATCAGGTGTTAATAATTCATTTGCACTAGAATAGTCGAGATTAACATTTTCTTTGCAATGTGTTGGTAGCTATCATGCAAGCAGAGCAATTTTACTCTCAACTGTATATTTCAGTGGCTAGGTTCTGGGTGCAAAACTAAAATAGTGAAACACCAAATGGAAGCTGAATTTGGCTAGCAGCAATCATGCTTCCATGTTCAACGGTACACACATGGTTAGTGGAAATATTTTAAAAGGCAACAAAATTCAGTTCACTCTTAATATGAGCATCGCCAAAAACATACTATCACAAGCAATTAAGAATAAAATAGAAATGAATTTGATATCAGAACATCTATTGTGACACATTGACAAATTTGGGTGACTAATTCTGTTTAGGGAAGATCTATTGAGTTAGCAATGTTTTAATTTTAGTCATATACATAGAACAAATAGCATCAGGGATGAGGTACGGGAGCACACTTGCGGTTTTAGAAACAGCTCCTTTGTCCTCCATCATCAGATTTCTTAATAGTCCATGGACCCATGAATAGTATCTCATTACTTTGCTAATTTTTGCTTGAATTATTTATGTTTTATATGTCCTTATTGTGATACATCCACTGTACCACTGTCACAAACAATAAATTTCATGACTCATGTCAATGATTATAAATGCAATTCGGACTCTGAAATAAATTTATAATTCCTTGCCTGGTTCATGAATATCCAGTTTAGAGTGAACTTTCAAGCTACTTAGATCTTTAGATCCTACCTCTACCTGAATGGAATTGATTGACATTAGAATCTGAACCAATTTCAGATTTCACTCCTGGTGCTGAACTACCTTGTATGCTTCATAAAAGTCAATATAAAGTAGCATGGTACAATAACAACACTAAATTGTATAAGTCTTTCTCCAGTCAACTTTTGCTCTTTCATCCAAATATAATGAGTTTACCCTGGCTTACAAATGTTCAAGATGCTGTACAATGAATTAGCCCAATTGCCATAAAAGTAATAACCTTGACCTAAACAGGTGTCCTATTGATAGTGCTAGAAAGATTTGATATATTGTCAGTTCAGTATTTATCTGTAATGTACATGTTGGCCATCCATGAAACGAGCATCTTCATTCCTTGATCTATGTTACTGTGCATTGTTGTGAATATAGTGAAGAGAAATTGGATTTAAATAACCCATCATATAGCTGAATAAGTGTTATTCTGGGTAACTGAAGCCTTTAAAAAGGTGTGGCAGCTTAGTACAACTTCCTAATTTTGTCACCAAAACACCAAGAAGGATGACAATAGCAGCAGCATGGGGAAATTATTTCCTCCTTGTTGTATGCCATCCTAACTTGGATGACTTTTCACAAATTCTTCATTGGCAGTAGATTTAAAGGCTCCAATTCACTAAGAGTCTGATCAACAAATGATTGAAGTGATTGAAGGAGAAGATCCTTTATTATCTACGTAGGAGTTCAAGCTGAAAAATAATAAACATCACTGACATCACGAACAATCTTTGTAGAAAGCATGTAATACTGAGGCTTTATAAGGCATTGACCAGACTGCTCTTGGAACATTGTATGGAGTTTTGGGCCCCTTATCTAAGATGCGCTAGCACTGGAGAGGGTCCAGAGGAGAGTCACACAAATGATTCTGGGAATGAAAGGGTTAGCGTTATGAGGAGTGTTTCATTGTGCAGGGTCTGTACTCGTGAGACAGAAAAATCAGAGGGGATTTCATTTAAACCTATTGAATGTAAAAAGTCTTGATAGAGTGGATAAGGAGAGAATGTTCCCTATGGTGGGGGAGTCTCAGATCAGAGGACATAGCCTCGGAATAGAGAAAAGTCCCATTAGAGCAGAAATGAGGAGGAATTCCTTTAGACAGAGGATGGTGAATCTGTGGAACTCATTGCCACAGATGGCTGGGGAGGCTAAGTAATTGGGTATATTTAAAGCGGAGGTTGATAAGTTCTTGATTAGTAAGAGTGTCAAAGGTTATGGGGGGGGGAAGGCAGGAGAATGGGTTTGAGAGGGATAATAAATCAGCTTTGATGAAATGCGGAACAGACTCGATGGTCCAAATAGCTTAATTCTGCTCCTATGACTTATATAGGAAAAAACAGATTTGCATTTTATGATTCAGCATTACAGGTGATTGGATGACATTGTGATAAGAGAGGCTGTAGATGCTGTGTCCTGAAGCAACAAATAATGCTCTGGAGGAAGGCAGCAGGTTGAGCAACATCTACGGGATTTGTTCTGTATAGTGATGTGGTGTTCTATATAAGTGCCACAAACATTTAGTTTGGAAGGTGCACCATATTCTTGGTGCATCTGTGACAGTTTGGAGAGGCATCCAGTTACTGTCTTTACTACTCTCTCTTCTGTGTAGGTGGTCAGAAGAAAGTAATTACACTTGAAACAGCTTACAGGTTTTCAAGACATACAGGAATAAGACAGATCAGCTGGTTGTGTGGTGTCACAACAACAACCTTGTACTCAACGTCAGTAAGACCAAGGAATTCAAGGTAGATTTCAGAATGGGAAAATTAAGAGAACACACACCAGTCCTCATCATAATATCAGCATTACAACTGGGTAAGCGTTGTAAAGATCCTGGTTGTCAACATCTCTGATAATCTATCCTGGGCATAACAATGATGTAATTATAAAGGACCCACACCAGTGGCTACATTTCATTGAGAGTCTGAGGAGATTTGGTCTGTCACCAAAAACTCTAGCAAACTTCTACAGTTGTTCCATGAAGAGCATTCTAACTGGTTGCGTCACCGTCTGCTATGGAGGGGTCACTGCACAGAACCGGAAAAAGCAGCAGAAAGTTGCAAACCCTACCGGCTCCATCATGGGCACTCACCTCCCCAGCATCAAGTTCATCTTCAAAAGGCAATGCCTCAAAAAGCCAATATCTATCATTAAGGACGCCGATCACCCAGGACGTACCTGTTACTACCATCAGAGAGGAGGTACAGGAGCCTGAAGACACAGAGAACACATTTTAGGAACAGCTTCTTCCCCACCATCAGGTTTCTGAATGGACGGTGAACCAACCCAAGAACACAAATCACTCATCTTACTCCCTCTTTGGACTTTATACTATTTAAATTTTATATGTATTTTTATTGTAATTTATAAATTTTATGCAGTAAAGTGCTGCTGCAAAACAAACTTCATGAAACATCAGTGATATTAAACCTGATTCTGATTCTCCCTATCAAACTGTTTTCTAGACTCTGCACCCAGTTGACCCCACTCTTCAACATGAACAAAGTCACCGGAGAGTCACCGAAGCTAGTTTTAACAGAAGTGTTTTATTCGACAACATGAGACACTCTTGGAGAAAGAGGCCTGTTTGACCTAATATTACATGACACTCTTTTGTGTGTTAAAGATGAAAGGTATCAGCAGGACAATTCTATCATTACAATGTATTTACAATGCTTCCTTTGAATTACATATAATCTTCACACCTCCTTCTTCACACCCTCATTCTAGACCCTCAAAATGAATGTTGATCAGCATTGTCTGGTTTTCAACTAACTGCTGTACACAGTTCCTGGAAACTAGTGCCCAGGGGTGCATTTTAAATTTAATCTACAATCCACATTCCGGTCTAAAGACTGGTCACTGAAGCTAATATTTACTATATAGACTAATTCCAGAATACATCCTAATACATCACAAATTCAGGCACAGCAACAGGTACATCCACAATCCTTAATCACTGTGGAATTTATGTGCACTATTGTTAACTATGGTCACTTTATAGGGACATAAAATGGGTTAAAGAACATTCAGCTGCTGGGAATAATAGGAATAATATTCACATTAAACAAGAAAATTTAGCCCTCAAATTTAGGGAAGTCAGTGCAGAATGGGTGTCCAATCTGCAACATCCAGAAGCGAAACTGGACATCAGAGTCTTTGAAAATAATTTTCTGATTCATAAGTTTAGATATTTTGGGAGAGGAAGCAAAGAATTGTTGGAAGTGTTTGTTTATAGCAAATCTGGGTCTCATTCCATTATCTTCAATCTCATCATGCAAAAAGGGGTAACCACATAGAATGTTATAGCACAGTACAAGTCCTTTGTCCACCATGTTAAACTAATCATTTAACCTACTCAAGATCAATCTAACTTTTTGTTTAACATGAGCTTCCATTTTTCTCTCATCCATGTGCCTATCGAGGAGTGTCTTCAATGTCCTCGATGTATCTGCCTCCACCACCAGACCTGGTAGCACATATTACACACTTATCACTCAAAAAACCTGCCTCCAAGATCCCCCAATACTTTCATCCCAACACATCTCATTATGCCCTCATGTATTAGCCACTTCCAAAAGTCTTTAGCCATCCACTCAATCTATGCCTCTAATCGTGTACACCTCTACCAAGTCTCCTCTCATCATACATTGATTGTTGTATTGAATCCCCTGAAGTAGTCATAAGTAGTGACTTTTTTCAGATTGGACCAAGAGTGATCAGCAGAGAAGAGAATCTCACAGCAATTCACCTCCATGCCAACAATGGTTTGATAATAACTCACTTAGATGGTCATGAACTCTCAAAAGCTACAAAAGCATTTCTGGTCCAATCCATTCAATAAAATATCAATACATAAGGACAAACTAACTGAACAGAGTGTTCATATGGAAGGAAATAGATATTTGTTACAACTAAGTGCGTGCTTATAACAGCAAAATGTAGGTCCAACAATTCATCAGAAGTAAAAGTGGCATTGGGGCTTCAGCTGCAGGTCTTCTCTACCATTTAGTAAGATCACAACCATCCCTATAGGTGGACCCCCCCACCTTCCCAATATCCATATTCTTCAACTCCTTTAACAGCTCGGGTAGAGTCCATCTAATCCTTGTACTTAAGCAGTGGTTGAACATCAGTGGATCTCAAAGGGAAGGAAGCCTGTAGATGTACACTGCTCTGCAAGGTAACACTTCCTCATCTCTGTCCAAAATACCAACCACTTACCTCAACATTGGCCTTTTATCTTACAGGATCAACTCTGTCAAACTCTACAAGAATCTTGCATATCTCAATGATATTGCCTTTCTGTGTTCTAATTCCAGAGAGTTAGGCTAGCATCACTCAACCTTTCCTTATTGGACAACTAGTTTATCTCAGGAATTGATTTATGAACTTACACTGCATTGATTCCGAAGCAAGAACATCTTCAAGGTGTACAAGGACCAGGCACAGCTGTCTTGTATGTGAGGTCATGAACATAAGACTGCCTAATTTTTCTTGGAAAGTCCAACTAGAATAGAGAATATGGATGTGGGTTCCATATGCAGAAATCACGAAGTAACAATGCAGGTTAATGCCATTAAATAAAAGCCTGGAGGTTTCATCTCAGATTAACAGAAATAACAGCAAGAAAAGTTAAACCTGTTAAAAAAAAGTGCAGACAGCAGAGAATAGTTGAAGACTGTCCTGGTTATCCTACTGTGAAAGCAATATAGGGATAATAGTGGAGGTCCATTTATTCTTAGCAGATGAGATTTAATTTATCAGAAAGTATTAAACTGACTCAGTACCTTTACATCAGAAAACAGAATACTGAAGAGGTTATTTAATAGAAAATGTTAGAAGTATGAAAGTGTTCAATGGGATAGATGTAGAAAAGCTAATTTCACTTACATGAGATACCAGAGCAAGGACCATAAAAATTGACAGCCCCCCAAAATTTCTGAAGAATTCAGCTAAAACCTTCTGTACTTAACAAAGTGGCCACTAAGTGTATATTCATTGTCTTCTGTTGCTGTAGTCCATCCACTTCAAGTTTCAATGTGTCGTGTATTCAAAAGGATTCTTTGCAAACCACCACTGCTGTAACACACAGTTATTTGAGCTACTGCTGCCTCCCTGTCATCTTGAACCAATTTAGCCATTCTCCTCCCTCATTAAAAAGATGCCTTCACCCAAAGAACTGCCACCCACTGATTTTTTTAAAAATATGAAGTTCTTAGCTCCAGTCCTTGTAAGCTCTGGAGACTGTTGTGCAGGAAACTTGGAAACTTCCCGGAGATCTGCAGCTTCTGAGATAATTCAACCACCCTGTCATTCCACAGTCAAAGTCAATTAGATCACATTCCACCCCCCCCCCCCCCACACACCCCGTTCTGATATTTGGTCTGAACAACAACTGAACCTCTTGACTATGCTTTTATGCATTGATTTGCTGCCACATGATTCTTGTGGCCACTGATTGTATGCTCAACACGTTTTTAGGAACCAAGAGCCCAGTGGAATCGGCAGGGATTTGGTGTAAAGGGTCAACATAAATTTTACTCAATGGTGGGGCAGGATCAAAGGACTTTACAGCTTAGTTCTTACACTCTTAATGACTTGCAAATATTGCTGCAGATCTACCAAGTCAAATGACACTTATTATATTATGTAATTAGCCAAGCATTCCCTTTACAAATCAGCAGTTCTTTAGGAAATGTCTGCTTCTACCCTCTTGATCAGAAATCGTGACTTCTGAGCTAGATGAATATTCGGTTATTGTTGATCTTGGGGTAACTGTCATTCTTCTGGAGGGATTTTAAGACAGTCCAATGAAGGAGTGGTAACTGTGACCGATTGCCCTGAACATAGGCTACTTGCTGAGCAGTTAGCAGGTGCATGTCCAATCATTTTAATGGAAAAATTAATGCTAACAGGACAGCTGCAATGTAATCTTCTTATTTGATCCATAGTGATTTAATTACATTTATTATTGTACTGGTGTTTTGGATTCTATTAATATATTTAATTAAAATATATATTTGACTGTTTGTGTTTTTCCAATGTTTCTTATTGTCTAAACAAATTTCAAATACTCATAATTATTAACAAGATCCAGTACTGGGAGTAGATCAATACCCTCTTCCCGGGATACAGGATATCTTTGCAAACCTTTCTGGAGGAAAACACTTCAGCAAAGTGGACTTATCTGAGGCCTAACTGCAGATGAAAATGACAGAAGGGTCCAAAGTGCTTCTCACAATCAACACTCACAAAAGGCTTAATAGGCTTATTTTTGGAGTAGCTTCCGCACCCGCGCTGTGGCAGAGACCTATGGGTCAGGTTCTGCAAGGTTGCCTAGGCACTCAGTGTTACCTGTCTGACATAATTGTTACCACTGTGGATGACAAGGAACATCTCTAAAATATCAAGACAACATTAAAAAGGTAAGAAGATAATGGACTCAGTCCATGATGCAACAATTGTAAATTCCTTAAACCAAGCATCACTTAATGTGGTCACACCATCAACACACAAGCATTACTCGAGGTCAAAGGCCAAAGGATGTGCCACAGTTGTGGGCCTTTTCAGGATTTGTCAATTACTATGACAGGCTCCTGCCAAACCTGCCTACTGTGCTCCACTTATTGAAATGATTACTACAGATCGGCAAGAAATAGAAATTGTTCAAAGGTTCAGAGGTTCATTTATTATCAAAGCATGTATCCATATACAACTCTGAAATTTGTATTTTCCAGGTAGCCATGAAACAAAGTAGAACAAGAAAGTTGTTCAGAGAAAAAACATCAAACCCACACCCACTCATGCACGAAAAGAGTGGTACCCTGATCATCAACCCCCAAACCTTCTTCACCACACAAAACAGAACAGGAATATCAACCCCCAAAAAACAACCCTTCCCCTGCACAAAAAATCTAATAGATATAAATGCAGTCATGTCACATATTATGAGTGACGGAAGGGAACGTCCCATAGCCTTTGTATCACATTCCATTACCACTGCAGAGAAAAAATTTGTACAGATTTACAGAGAGGCCTTGAGTCTGGCTTGAGGTGTAAAATGTTTCAACCAGTACCTGTATGGGAGAGGGTTGACTCTCACTACTGATCATCGACCACTAGTGTTTCAGTAACAGCAGACCATGAATTTGTGTTTTAGCCAAGCAGGGAGAAGAGTGTATTTAATATTTCAGTAATATAGTAAATATATAGTTTGATTAAGCATTCTTTGTTTACATATTTCATTATGGGTTCTGTGTGAGAAGTATGTGAATGGCCTATGTCATCATGCCACCACATTTTATGTGCGCACTTCACTGAAGGAAAGTAACAACCCACTTCCTGTCTCCTGTGCTTTTCTTGTGATTAGTTTTTGTTGTTACAATTGAATTGAATTGACTTTATTTCTTACATCCTTCACATACATGAGTAGTAAAAAATCTTTGTTATGTCTCTGTCTAAATGTGCAATATGCTATCATAGTAACTTATAATAATTTATAATAAATAGAACAGTCAATGTAATATAGAATACAGTCAAATCAGCGTGAGTTAATCAGTCTGAAGGCCTGGTGGAAGAAGCTGTCCTGGAGCATGTTGGTCCTGATTTTTATGCTGCGGTACCATTTCCCGGATGGTAGTAGCTGGAACAGTTTGTGGTTGGGGTGACTCGGGTCCCCAGTGATCCTTCAGGCCCTTTTTACACACTTGTCTTTGTAAATATCCTGAATCATGGGAAGTTCACAACTACAGATGTGCTGGGCTGTCCGCCTCACTCACTGCAGAATCCTGTGATTAAGGGAATACAGTTCCCATACCAGGCAGTATTGCAGCCAGTCAAACTGCTCTCAGTTGTGTCCCTATAGAAATTGTTAGGATTTTGGGGCCCATACCAAACTTCCTCAGCTGGCTGAGGTGAAAGGGGCACTGTTGTGCCTTTTTCACCACACATCTGGTGTGTACAGACCACGTGAGATCTTCAGTGAAGTAGATGCTGAGGAACTTAAAGCAGTTCACCCTCTCAACTCCAGATCCATTGATGTCAATAGTGGTTAGCCTGTCTCCATTTCTCCAGTAATTTACAACCAGTTCCTTTGTTTTTGCGATTTTGAGGGAGAGGTTGTTTTCTTGACACCACTGTGTCAGAGAGATTACTTCTTCCCTAAAGGCCACCTCCTTATTGTTTGAGATTGGGCCAATCAATGTAGTGTTATTGGCAAATTTAATTAGCAGATTGGAACTGTGGGTGGTGATACAGTCATGGATATACAGGGAGTAAAGGAGGGGACTTAATACACAACACTGAAGGGCTCCTGTATTGAGAGTCAGAGGGGTAGAGGTGAGTGAGCCCACTCTTACCACCTGCTGGCAATCTGACAGGAAGTCCAGGATCCAGATGCACAAGGCAGGGTCAAGGCTGAGGTTGAGCATCTTGTCAAGCCTGGATAAAATTATGGTGTTGAATGCTGAACTGGAGTCCAAGAACAGCATTCTCACATGAGCATCCCTCTTCTCCAGATGTGTAAAGACGGTACATAGAGCAGAGGCTATTGCGTCATCTGTCGATTGTTTGTGTTGATAGGCGAATTGTTGCGGGTCCAGTGTGGGTAGTAGCAAGCGGCAGATGTAGTCCTTGACCAGCCACTCAAGGCATTTGCTTATTATGGAGGTGAGTGTGCCAGGACACCAGTCGCTCAGGCATGTTACCTTGGTCTTTTTTGGTACAGGGACGATGGTGGATAATTTGAAGCAGGAGGGGACCCGACACTGGGAGAGGGATAGATTAAAAATGTCAGTAAACACACCTGCTAGTTGTGCCATGCACATCCTGAGAACCCCCCCCCCCTCCCAACCCCCGGGATGCCATCCGGTCCCGAAGCCATGACTGTCCACTCATTGGAAACATCTACGTACCTCAGCCTCAGAGATGACCAGGTTGCAGGTTGTAGTGGTGGTTTTCATCTGAGGCTCAGAGTTAGTGACATGAGACCAAGCATAAAAGCAACTGAGCTCATCTGAGAGAGAGGCCGTGATGTTGGCAGCACCACGACGTTTGACTTCGAAGTCTGCGATGGTATGCAGCCCTCACCACAAGTTATGTGTGCTATTCATTGTGAATTTTGACTCAGTCTTGTCCCTGTATTGCTGTTTCACAGCCTTGATAGCTTTGTGCAGATCATAGATGCTCTTCTTGAGCTCTAGCTGATTGCCAGAAATGTAATCTCCTTGTTGTGTGGTAAGTGCTGCTTGCACTGAACTATTGATCCAGGGTTCCTAGTTTGCGAAGACCCTGACTGACTTCTGGGGGACAACATCATTGATGCACTTCTGGATGAAGCAGGTGACTCCATCTGTGAACTTGGAGACATCCTCATCATGGAAGACATTCTAGTCGACATCATCAAAGCAGTCCAGTACAGAACAACAGATACAAGGAAGTGGGCCAAGATCTTTCATATGAACGGTTGATAGGACTGGCAGTGGGACCTCACCAATTGTCAAAGCAACTGTGACCAGGACAGGGCCTGCCACTTGCACTGAGACATTCCACTCAGTGCTGGTTTATTACGAATCAGTTTGTTTTACAAACCGAAGTCTCTTCCCAGGCATTTTTTCTAAGAAACAGTGAGTTCCAAAGATATAAAGGCAGTTCACCTCTCGGCAGAGGATATGACCCAAAATTCTCACATATTAACCATTTAGATTACTGTATTAATTAAACCTAGTGCAATGCCAACACAATTCTCCCTCGTCAAATTTTCTCCTCTACTTTGTCACACATTCCTGAATTTGTACATGGACGCAGGAAGGCCGGCGAGAGCATGAGATGCTGCATTCCAACTGACTCACTCCGCAGCTGGCCCACCTCAGTTTCACATCAGCTTTCAATATCTCTCACTCCAATTACATTTACTACACTGGCCAGCTTCCCTTTAGTGATCTGTTTCACACATTCACCACCTATTGCTCAAAGTAATTAAATCCATACTGTCTCCTTGGTTAAACTTGACCAGCATCCCTTGGTTCCAGTGCTGATTGCAATCCTGAAAATACATTACTTCTTCCTTCAATAACACCTCCCTCATTTTTTTTTCAGCTGCACTGTAAGCACACTCTAGGGGAATGTAGTAGCATCATAGTTAAACTACCAGATTAATAATCCAGAGGTCTGGATAAATGATCTGAGTACCCAAGTTTAAGTCCCTCGACAACAATTGCGGAAGTTAAATATAGATTAATTAAATTTAGAAGGATGACCATGAAACTACTGCAATAGCACCTGGCCTACTAATGTTCTTGGAGGAAGGGAATTCAGCTCATGTTTGGTCTATGTTTAACTTGAGTAGTGTTAACGTTGACTCCTAGCAATTCAAAGTTCAAAGTGTATTTATTATCAAAGTATACACATGTCACCATATCACCCTGAGATTCTTTTTCTTCTGGATTTATTAAATCCAGTAACCATAATAGAATCAATGAAAGGCTGCACCAACAGGGTGGACAACCAATGTGCAGAAGAGAACGAACTGTGCAAAAACAGAAAGAAAGAGAAAAGAAATAATAATAAGTAAGCAATAAATATTGAGAACATGAAATGAAGAGTCCTTGAAAGTGAGTCTATAGTTTTGAGGGAACCGGTCAGTGATGGGGTAAGTGAGGAGGGGTAAAATCTGTTCCTGAACCTGGTGGTGTGAGTCCTGAGGCTCCTAAAGTTTCTTCATGATGGCAGAAGTGAGAAGAAAGCACAGAAACATAGAATTCTACAGCACATTACAGGCTCTTTGGCCCACAATGTTGTGCTGACATAGTCCTCTATTTTTCTAGGCTCCGTGTACCTATCTACAGGTCTCTTAAAGTCCCTATTGTATCCGCCTCTACCACCTTCACTGGCAGTGCATTCCATGCACCCACCACTCTCTGTGTGAAAAACTTACCTCTGATGTTCCCCGTGTACCTGCTTCCAAGCACTTTAAAACTATGCCTCCTCATGTTAGCCATTTCAGGCCTGGAAAAAAACTTCTGGCTATCCACACAATCAATGCCCTTCATCATCTTATACATCTCTAACCTCTTATAATGTGGGTGGTGGGGGTCCCTAATGATGGATGCTACTTTCCTGCAACAACACTCTATGTAGATGTGCTCAAAATTGGAGAGGGCTTTACCTGCGATGGACTGCACCGTATACATTTCTTTTTGTGGGATTCCCCTTTCAAGGGCATTGGTGTTTCCATACCAGACTGTGACACATCCAATCAATTACTTTCCATAACACATCTATAGAAGTCTGTCAAAGTTTTACATGTCGTGCCAAATCTTTACAAACTCCTTAGGAAGTAGAGGTGCTGCTGTGCTTTCTTTGCAATTGCAATTGACCTGAGTGGTGTGCTGGGCCCAGGACAGGTCCTTTGAATGATAACAAAGGAGAAAGTAAAGTTGTTGACTCTCTCCACCTCTGGTTTGCTCCTTCTGAAGTCAATAATCAGCTATTGGTCTAAAATGGCCCGGCGAACCACTCAGGTCATTGCCGCTAAGGGGTTGGACAGTAAATGTTTGCCCTGTCAGAGGCACCTGGATCCCACCGACTGGCCTGCCCCAATCGAGAAATTCAGGCTGCCTTGTCATGTGCTTGATTTGCCCTTCCAGATTCACACAACACCAGAGTTCAAGGTGAGTGAAGGAAGGTTTAGGAGAGATGTGATGAATACGCTTTGTTTTAAATGAAGAGTGGTAGGTGCCGGAAATGCACTGCCAGGGTGGTGGAAGTGGTTGATACAATAGGAACATTTATAAGAATCTTAGATAGGCACATGGATGTAGGAACAATAGAGGATTATGAGATGTGTAGGAGGAAAGGTAAAGTTTATATGGTTTACCAAAACTTCATTCTCCAAAGACCCATACTGTTGTATATACTCTCTGTCCGCTATGTCCGCAAGCAATAATCAGCTGACCCTTATACTCATACTGCCCACTGTGCTGTGTTTCCAGTACTGTTTCCATCAATAACCTGTGTGTTGATAGCTTGGCTTAGTGTCACACAGCATAGAAACAGGCCCTTCAGCCCAATATTTCCATACCGGTCTTGCAGCTCCAGTTCTATTTACCTGCATCAATTTGTGCTTCACCTGGCCGTGCCTGTACCATTTTCACATTGTTCAGTCCACGCCTGACTGCCCTGCTCTTGCTGCTTCGCCCTGCAGCTAGCAACCACTGTTCATTCCTTAGTTACCCATTCAACCTTTCATTCCTGTTCCTGGCTCCTTGTCTTCTTTTCAAGTCCACATGAGCCCAGCCCGGCCATGTCCCTTTCAGGTCCACATGAGAAAGCACTGCCTTCTCCCTTTCACATCCACTTCGGCTCCACTACGTCAGGCCCACACTCAGTTTTCCATTTCCACCCTGGATCGGCCTGCTGTCTCTGCAACTTCACCTGCCCTCTGCTATCTCCGCACCCTTTGAGTTCACTCTAGCTTCGTTCTGTTGCTGCAGACAGTTCGTGTTTCCCCTTACTGCTGCTCTGGATCGTCGCCCCTGCGTCTCTCCAGTTTCAAAGTTCAAAGCAAGCTTTATTATCAAAGTACATATGTGTCACCACATACAGCCCTGAGATTCACTTTCTGTGGGCATACTTACCAAATCTATAGAGTGGTAACTGTAAACTGTAAAAATTGGGACCTGTTAACTATAAATAAACTTTGTAAATGCAGATACTAATAAATTGCAATACATAACAAGCATGAAATAACAATATAACAGAGACCTGACATTTTGGAATGGGAATGAGAAGTTGATTTAAAATGGGTGGCCACTGAGTGATCAAGCTTCTCCCGGAGGCCGTCAGGATTGAAGTCCAGTCACCCTGTTCTCCATGCAGAGAATTATACCTGTACATTCCTTGCTTAGTTGCCCATTCACATCTTCTGCTCCTATCCCCAGTTGACCCTAATGATGCATTTGAGCTCCACCTTTACAAGTTCTCGTTTTATTTCTAGAGCTGGTTTCTTGACATTTTACTTCTCATGAGCAATATTGCCTCTGCAAAAATATGCCTATGAAGATTTTGGGTAACAGTTTCACCACAATGGTTGAAGATTTTTTTTAAATTCAGAAATACAGTACAGTAGCAGGCCCTTTCAGCCAAACAAGCCCACATCACCCAATTGCACCCCCAAGTCAAATTAAGCTACTAACCCAGGCGCTGGACCAGATTGAAAAGGACAGGATGTTGGGGCCCAAGGTGAGGGGCATACCTGTCTAGCTCCCTGCACCTTGAACGGTACTAAACTCAGTGCTGAATTGAGGGTCTTTTCTCGTAGACTTTAGTTCTGAATGCTATTTGCTTGCTTTTATTGCTTGCTTGATTTGTTTTTTTGTCTTTCTGCACATTGTCTTTTTTTAAAATGGGTTCTTTGGCTTTTGGCTGCCTGTAGGGAGAGGAATCTCAAGGTTATATCATGCATATATAATTCGATAATAAGTGTACTTTGAACTTCTGAACTTGGAACTTTTAATCTCTATGCCATTGGAATGTGGGAGGAAACCTCTGTGGCCATGGAGAGAATGTACAAACTCTGTTCAGACAGCAGCAGAAATTGAACCTTGGTCACTAGCAATGGCACAGCAATAGCATAATGGAAACTGCCATGCTACCATCTTGAACCATCTGCTGCAGTAAGCGTCTTAACTTACTTGCTCATTGAAAGCCCTTCCTCTATGAGAGGCCATTGTAAGGGGCATTGCAGCCCCTGCCACTGGCTTCCATTTAGCTGATGGTGTCATGGTGCCAGTAGGGTTTAAATCCAGTGCATGGTAACCACACAGTCCCTCTTCCTCCCTGTTCACCGTGGATTGGTGCAGCGGAAACGGTCGACAGTAGGGATTATGCTGTGTTTCAGAAGGCCTGTGCATACACTTTAGTTTTGCCAGTGTGTGTACGTTTAATGCCTGCTTTGTCCTGCCATGTCAGGTGCTCAGTTTCGATTAGTATCTGCAACTTAGTTTAGTTTGAAGGTTCATTGACTATTTAGTGTCGTACTCTTGTAACTTGGGCGGGACGGGGTGTGGTTTAGATAGTACTGTATTTGCTTGACATAGTTATTTGGTCGAGTTTGTCACTGTTTCACTGTTTGTCATGTAAATAAATAGTCAGCTTGCTTACTCACAATCAGTGTCTTCTGTCCCACTTACTGAATCCATGAATGTGCGAAGTCGGCAGGCTTCGGTGATCGAACTTAAGATGAGTATCTTTAGAACGAAAAATAACAGAGAGAACTCCTTATGTGAGCAGTGCTGAGTCCCGGGATGGACTGAGATCAGAGCGGGATTTGGGAGGCTTACCGGTCTACTGGCATACTATGGGACGCCCGTAGACAGGTCAGACGTTGGACTCCTGCAGGGGGAGAATCGGACGCAGCATCGTGTTCACACTTACTATGGCAGGGGAGGAACCAGAGGGGTTATTTTCTGGCTGCTGGCAGCCATCATAAAGCACCAGTATGAAACGATCGCACGGAGAGAGCAAGAGGTAGAAGGTCTCAAGAACAAGGTGGAGTTTTTGCACTAGCACCGTACCATCAGCACAGATCTGGACCGAAGAGCTGGAAGACAAGGGTACTGAGGCAGACTGTCAGCCAGTGAAGATGCAGCAATTAGAGGCTGCCCAATGGGCTAACTGGCAACCCGATCCTGTTAATGTCTGAGCCTTGATGCTGAAGGGAGATGATCCCAATGGGTGGAATGGAGATATCCAGCTGGATGGTGAGGATGGGAAGAGAGAGTAGAGCAAAGTCCAGTGAATCTCCCTCGAGACGATGGCCCTTCCCCATACGCACCTGAGACAGTACGGGTCAGATCAGTGACCACGCGGTCCCACACTGAGCAACTGGAGCTTTGGTCTGTGTCCTCTCTAATCCTCACGGGATAGGAGGAGGATGAGGAACATGGGGAGGGCAGCTCAATCGGCCCCTCCAAGAGGACAGAGATCAGGGAGTTAGTTCTCTGCCAAGGAACTGGTGGAATTGAGGGATATGTACAGGCAGAAGCGGAGAGCGCCTCTGGCCACATGCTAGGTGAGGACAGGCGGTGAGAGAGGAACCAGAGTAAGGCTAATGAGGGCCCTAGGGTGGGCTTTTGTCCTAACATGTGATCAATAACACTCTGAGAGTGCTGCTCGCTCCCCAAAGGTAATAAATCCTTATGGGTTCGGGCAGCAATGGCAGTCAAGGTTAATTACCGTTCCGTTATTGAGTGGGATTTAAAGCCCTGGGTGAAGTGGAGCACAGGAAGTGACCAGAGCCTTCTGCCAGTGGGCTCTAAATACGGGTTTTATGCAGCAATAGTGCAGCAGAGGATTTTGAACTAACCCCTGACATCTCCGGGCATTTGTTTATGACAACTGCTCCCTACCTGAAAGGCATGGTATTGCCATTAATGGAACAGGAGTCAGCAGTACTGTAAATCCATCCATTCAGTTGCTGGAATGCTTGGAGTGTACGGGGAAAGGTAGACATAACCCACTGGCACGCTCTGCCACGTGGAGCGAGTACTGCCAGGGAAGAGAGGTCAGGAGGCCGTTAAGGGAGAAGGGTGGTTCTCCATGCCCTCTCCCAATAATGGCTCTTTCTCTCCTCCACAGGATTCCTTGCATTCCCTACATCCCTTGCTGCAGGCTCTGCAAAGGGCACTGTTGGACCTTCAGCAGCTGCAGGGATCGAGGGTTGGCTGGTGTCTTCTTGGCCCACCCCCTAAGGGATGGGGGGAGGAGAGTCAATCACCCAGAATCCCCACACCTGCCCCACCATAATAAAGTGTGAATGGTTTGAGTTTGAAAAATGTTGCATGAGGTGTGGCAACAAGAGGGTTCACTTTTTCTTATTGGGATATGGCACGGTGTAGGCACTTCCAGCCCTTTGAGCTGTGTTGCCCAGCAACCCCTGATTTAACGCTAGCCTAAACACAATATACAATGATCAATTGACCTTCCAACTGGTGAGTCTTTGGAATGTGGGAGCAAACCGGAGCACCTGGAAAGAAACCCATACAACCATAGGGAGAATGTACAAACTTCTTACAGGCAGGGCCGGAATTGAACCCAGGTTGCTGGTACTGTAAAGCATTGTGCTAACCACTTATGTGTGTGAAAGAGGAGGGGTGGGGGAGAGGAAGAGGAGAAATGGGGGAGGGAGGGGGAGGAGGGAACTTTGTATTCGAGAGGTGTTTGAATCAATCCTATGCTTCAGTGGAAGAGGTGACTGAAATATTTCACTGCTCAGTGAAGTGAATTTGCGGGAGCTCATATCTTTTAAGAGGGCTGTGCTTTTAGGTGGCCGTGTGACTGTGTTAAGTCACTTAAAGGCACAGCCTGTGTGACTGTCAGTCGTCTTTTCTTTCCTCTTGCTCTTTGGGAAATGTGCTAAAGGTTTCCACTGTGGAAATTTATTGCTTGTTCTGAGTTTTGCAGTTACTTGCGAAGGCTCTGAAGGAAGGAAAATACAGGCATGGATTAAACTCGGTGGTGGACAGAGATGAGTTCGGCAATCTGAGGGTGTTCCACATCCCCTACAACCCACAGACTGCAGGGCTGGTCGAATGCATGAATGGGATCAAGCTACCCACACCCTCCGGTGCTGGCCGGGTGAGCCGCAGCAGGCGGTGGACCACCTGAACTCTCGGCTGGCGAGTCTAGGTGGGCCCCCGATGTCCCATCATTTCGCTGTGCTGGATCCTCCAAAATTAGGGGAGGTGGAGTTGGAAGGGGAATCGGGGATGGTTTGGGTGCAACAACCGCAGGTAATGGCAGTGGCAATGATGGCAGTCAGGGTGAGATGCTACAGCACATTCCTACAGATAAAGCATGAGTATGCAAGCCACAGCAATGCTTTGGACCGCTGGGTGCCATCACACGCTGCAGAAGGGGAGCGGTGGGGGAACTTATCCAGCTTCTCGGGTTTTGGCATTCTGTTTAGCGATAAGTCAGGAGGGTATAGTCAAATCCAGCAAACCTCACATGGGAATAGCCTCAAAGGACACGAGTCCCAGGGACAACCACCCCCACAACCTCAAGGAGTAAGGGCTGATACTCCCTCTGCCAGAAGGGAAGGGGAAGGAGTGCTCCTGCAGGCAATATGATGAGCACAGGTTCAGTCGGAAGGCATGGTGAGTGCGAGCGGGAGCAGTATCCAGGGACGATTGTGCCGTGAAGGTGGGCACTCCTCGGACGCTGGATGTGTGGCGCCCGGGCCTACTCGCGGCCTCCCGTGGGCTGCTGCGCTCCGGGGTACGTGGAAGCATATACGCACCACCTCAGTAGCCTGAACAAGCACCCCGCCCGTGAGGATCGGTGCAGTAAGAGGCCAGAAAGGTTCTGGATGATAGCCTTTCTCCTGTATGGTACAGCCAGGCTGTTCTGGGAACTACCTGCTCACGGACTAAGGCGACAACTGCGCTGTGAGTGGTCAGGAGTGCTGCACCTATACCCCCAATGAGTCCGGGAACATTACTCACCTGGCTGGTCATATCCATACGATTAAGAAGGTGGCATACCAGTTCCATGGCCATTACACTTTGTGGGGGTGGGGGTGAAAGCTGATTGCTTTTTGGGTTGTTGTGGGGCTGGAGGACTACTGTAATACACTGGGTAATAACTGGTGGTTTGATAACTCTGGGTGTTATTGTGTTATGTTTTGTGTGTAGTATAATGGGGTGTCGAGGGAGTTATACTAGCCCTTGAACACACTTTAGTTAAGTATTTGCCACGGTGCGTATGCTTAGTAACTGTTTTGTCCTCCTAGTTCGGGCGTTTAGTTTGGATAAGTATTTGTAAAACAGTTTAGCTTCAAGGGTTATTGAATGTTTTGTGTCATCGTCTTGTAATTTACGGGGCTTAGATAAGTATTTGTTTGACTTAGATGTTTGGTCAAGTGCTTCACTGTTTGTTTTGTAAATAAATAGTTAACATGCTTACTCGCATGTCTCTTCTGTGTTATTTGCCAAATCTGCAAATCTGCTTTCCCGTAACATTGTCTTATCGAATAAGTGATTCACACTCCTCTGAAGTACTTGGCAGACTTAACTTTTGCAAGGATGACACCTTTAAGTAGACAAAAGTACATCACCAAGGCCAGAAGAAAGGGAGGAAGGGTGGACTCTAAGTACTACTAAAGCGTTGGGATGTAAAACTTCCTCTACCCATATACATACTAGAGAATAAGATTGAGGATCTAAGGGCATGATTGCTCTATCAGAGAGAAATAAGGGATTGCTGCATTCTGTGTTTCACAGAGACGTGGCTCACCCCAGAGATGCTGGATATGTCAGTAATACGTGAGGGCTTCTTGATACACTAGATGAACTGGACTGCTGAGTTGGAGAGAGCAGAAGTTGGGCTCGGTGTTTCATGATAAATTCTTCATGGTGCTCAGACATAGTGGTAACGTTGCACACTTGTTCCCTTGATGAGAAACATTTAATGATTAAGTGCCGACCTACTTACCAAGAGGGTTCTTCTTCCTCTGTGATCCTGACAGCGGTTTACATACTGCCGAAACCCGATGTTGAGCTTGAGTGCTGCAGTTATCAGACAAGGAGCAGCTTACCGCACTGCTTTTCAAATCATTGTTGGGACTTTAATCAAGCTTTCTTTGATGGAACCTCTGTCCAATTATCATCAATACATCACTTGCAGTACAAGGGGACCAAACACACTCAATCACTCTTGAATTACAATTACAAATGCCTACCAATGAATCCCTAGACCGCATTTTGGGAAATTTGACCAAATGATTGTCCTCCTACCTGCATACAGGCAGAGGCCAAAGAGCCAGACTCCAGAAATATGGACAAATAAAAGGTGGTCACAGGAGGCACAGGAGTGGCAATGGAATTGCTTTGAGTCAAAGGACAGAGCCATGTTCAAGGACTCAGGGGACCTGAAGAATATAACACAGTTGTCACAGACTATATAAATAAAACGGTCGGAGACAAGTGTGTCCCCACAAAATCATTCAGAGTCTTCCCCAACCAGAAGCCCTGGGTGAAAGAAGATATCCGCAATCTGCTGAGAGCCAGATCAGTGATGTTCATGTCTTGCGACCAACAAAAATACAAGAGGTCCACATACGACCTCCACATGTGAGATACAAATCCATCTCACATGTGAAGTGGCAACTCCGGACCAAACGTGAATGAATGAAACTTAAAGGATGCTCAACAGCTGTGCAGGGCTTAAGTGCTGCCACCTCCTATAAAGCGAAATCAAGTAACATGAGTGACAACAAAGTTTCCCTACCAGATGAGCTCAATGTCTTTTATGTTCACTTCGACCACAAAAACATGGAGGCACTTTAACAAACTCCAACTGCCCCCAAAGACCCTGTGATTTCAGTCTCTGAGGTTGACGTGAAAGCATCCTAGAGGAATGTGAACCCATGGAAAGCATCCGGCCTAGATGGGGTACCTGGCCAAGTACGAAAGACACATGATAATCAACTGGCTGTTGTATTCTCAGATATCTTTAACTTCTCACCTTGGCTGTCTGAGGTATCCACCTGATTCAAGCAGGCTTCATTTATACCAGCGCGTAAGAAGAATGTGGTAACCTGCCTCAATGACTATCATCCGGTAGTACTCACATCCAAAACGATGAAACGCTTAGAAAGTTTGGTGATGAAGTACATCGTCTCCTGCCTGAGGAATGACTTGGATCTGCTCCAATTTGCCTACCATAACAATATGCCAACAATGAGTGCTTATTCATTGGATCTTCACTCAATTCAGGAGCATCGGACAGTGAAGATGCATACATCAGGATACTCTTCATTGACTACAGCTCAGCATCCAATACTGCCATAACACCAAAGTTAATCAATAAACTCCAAGACCTAGGTCTCTATACCTTCATGTGTAACAGAATAATCGATTTTCTCATTTGCAGACCCCAGTCAGTTCAGATTAGCATCAACATCTCCTTCACAATCTCCATCAGCGCAGGTGAACCACAAGACTGAGAGCTTAGTCACTGCTCTACGTACTTTATACTAATGACTGTGAGGCCAAGCACAGCTCCAAAGCCATATTCAAGTCTACTGATGACACCCCTGTCGTTGGCCAAATCAAAGGTGGTGACAAATGAAAATATCGGAGGGAAATTGGAAATCTGGCTAAGTGATGCCACAACAACCACCGCTCACTGAATGTTAACAAGACCAAGGAGCTGACTATTGACTACAGGAGGAGAACACCACAGGTCCATGAGCCAATTCTCATTGGGGGATCAGAGGTGGAGAGGGTCAGAAACTTTGAATTCCTCAGTGCCATCATTTCTGAGGATCTGACCTGGATCCAGCATGTAAGTGCCATTACAAAGAAAGCACAGCAGTGCCTCTGCTTTCTGAGAAATTGGCAAAGATTTGGCATGTCATCTAAAATTTTCCGTACAGTGCCTTTGAATGGAGAAGCCTACAAAAAGTAGTTGATGCATCCCTCCCCACCATTGAGCATATCTACAAGGAGCGCTGTCACTGGAAAGAAGCATGTACCTCTAAGGACCCCTACCATCACGGCCATGCTCTCTCTTTGCTGCTGTCATCAAGGAGGAGTACAGGAGCCTCAGGATGAACACTACCAGGTTCAGGAACAGTTACCACCCCCTCAGCTATCAGGTTCTTGAACAGAGGAGATAAATTCATTCAGTTTTACTCACCCCCTACACTGAAATGTTCCCAAAACCTATGGACTCTCTTTCAAGGACTCTCCGTTTCATGCTCTCGATATTTATTGCATATTTATTTATATTTTTTGTATTTACTGTAAATGTTCACAAGAAAATGAATCTCAGGGGTATATATGCTGACATGTATGTACTTCAATAATAAATTTACTTTGAATTTTCAACTATGCTGCTCCAAGGCTCAACTCTTCTTTCCCCTGCCCCTGATCATACCACTATTTATCTCCCAGCTCCTCTAGATATACAAACTATCCACACAAAATCTCATTTCACTTTGGAATGTTATTTGAGACTCTATTAAGATTCTGGTTATTTACTCTATCTTTCAGGTCTCCCCTCATCCTTCTTCACTCAAGGGAAAACAAATCCAGTGAATCTGATCTCTCTCCATAACTTGCATCCTGCTATCCAAAGACATCCTGGTGGATACCTTCAGCACTCTCTCCAGTGCAACCAGATCCAATCCAAAGTGTATCGACCAGATTATAACAGAATACCTTGTGTGGTCTGACCAATGTTTTTTAAAGTTGCAAAACTATTGTTATGTGTGAAGCCAAGCAGAGCTGCAGAACGGATGCTGCTAAAAAGAGAGAGATAAGGGAGAGCCATTCAAAATGCTAATAAGAGAGAGATAACGAGAGAGAGACTCATAATTCAGTATTTTGGCGTCTGTAGTGATACCACCACGGATACTTTGCTTTGAACATGAATTGCTCATTAACACTTTTGCTGAGACAAAAGGAAGCGGTGAAGTTTGATGGACAGGTGATACCCCATCAGGGTGGGATAAAATAGCGGGTTTGCTAAGACACCGCAAGACCTGGCGGCACTTGAGGGCTACCCAGCACAATCCTCACTGATTTGATTTGATGTAAAATGACAGATTTCACTGCATGTTTTGATGTACACATGACAAAAAGCTTGTCTTTACTCATATCCCTTCAGCATCCTTATCTTTGTGTTTCTACTGTCAGTGAACTAGGGACTTGAGTTCAAGGTCACTCTGTACTTCAACATTCATAGTGCCTTACCAGGTATTGTATATGTCTTATCCCTGTTTGACTTCCTTCAATGCATTACCTGTACTTCTCAGTTCTTAAATTTCTCCTCATCTATGAATGGTCTGGCTGACCTCTTATTATGGGACTGTGGCCCCTGGGTCAATATTATTCAACAACAACATAAATTGTGCTTCAACCTTGTCAAGCTTTATAAGAATTTTGCTCGTTTCAGTGATATGATCGCCCTTCTAAACACCAGAGCATCATCCAGTTTGATAAAGCTCCCATGCCATACATCAATCAGGCGGACTTTCATTGTATTCCTTCCATCGCAATTACATCATGCTGTAGGTTCAGAGACCAGATGTGTACACAACGTTCTGCATGCAATCTATCAGGGTCACATAAAATCGCAGCAACATTCTTCTACTGCTGTACTCAAATCCTCTTGCAACAAAAGCCAATGCATCATTTGCTTTCCTAATTGTGACAGGTTAACCTCCAATGATTTGTGCACAAGCACACTTGGGACCAGCTGAACACAAACACCTTTCAATTTCTTACAATTTAAAAAAAAATGCTTTAACTTAACATTATTTTTCTGGCAAAGTGGCTGACCTTATGACTTTTACTCACTTTCGGTCGCATCCTTTTCCGTTCATTTAGCCTGCATCTATCTGCCTGGAGCGTTCCTGCAACATGTCAGAGAGCCCACATTACCAGTGATCTTTGCAATATGTGTGAACTTGTGTAATTTGCATTTGATCTCCCCTTTGGAATCAATGAAATTGATCATAAGTAGATGGGATGTGTGCACCAATCCCTAAGGCAACTCTAGATGCAGCTTCTTAACCCAAAAATAGATGTTTTATACCTTCCTTTGTTTTCTCACCGATCCTCAACTCATGCCAATGTACTATCACACACATTTTAATTCTAGGTTATTGACGCATGCCTTTGAACAGAAAATAATTTGATGTTGGTAGTCCCTTCTGAAACTTAACCCTCTAGCTCAAAGACCACGAGTCTTCAAGACTAAGAATATTTGGCTGCATACAGTCACTAAATGAACCACACTAAATAAGTATCTTTCAACTTTTTTTCCAAGTCTCAAAACTGTTATGAAATCAAAAACATAGAAACCATTTTGCACACATCAAGCTCACACACAAAGCACTGTGATAATGACCACAAAATCTGTTACTGTGATATTGATAAAGGAGCTGAGAACTGCCTGGTCGTGAGAAAGACAACACCACTGACAGCGTGGCACACTCTTGGTTCAGTACGAAGTAAATAACCAGAATAATGTCTACCCACATGCAAGAATCACAATTTGCTTCTTATACAGATCGTCAAATCTTGTGTAATATATTCTGAGAGTCTGCATCACCTGACAGCCCTCCCACACTCCTTCTGGTAGCCACCCAACATGTCTTTCCATCCAGTAACTTCCTTTCTCTCAACCAAGCAGAATGCAATTTGTCAAGAGTTATCCAATTGGGTATCACGGAGGTGATCAATTAGATAGATAGATACTTTATTCATCCCCATGGAGAAATTCAACTTTTTTTCCAATGTCCCATACACTTGCTGTAGCAAAACTAATTACATACAATACTTAACTCAGTAAAAAAAAAATATGATATGCATCTAAATCACCGTCTCAAAAAGCATTAATAGCTTTTAAAAAGTTCTTAAGTCCTGGAGGTAGAATTGTAAAGCCTAATGGCATTGGGGAGTATTGACCTCTTCATCCTGTCTGAGGAGCATTGCATCGATAGTAACCTGTCACTGAAACTGCTTCTCTGTCTCTGGATGGTGCTATGTAGAGGATGTTCAGAGTTATCCATAATTGACCGTAGCCTACTCAGCGCCCTTAAAGTATTTTCCCCTCATATTTGGTTTTGATTTAAGTGGAGAATGGCAGTGGAGGAGATGCAGTTGTTATATTGTTAAATAGCCCAACAGACTCTTTTCTGAGTCATTTCTGGCAACATGCTGAAAATTAATTCTTTAATCCCAAAAGCCATTCTAGTGCCAGGAAATTATCAACCATCCTTCCCATATCTTTCACAGAATATTGCTCATGTTCTCAGCTTATCCCAATTTGAGACCAGCTTACAATATTACACTTTTATTGAGTATTCCTTCCGAGCAGAATTACCAACTGGGCAATTGGATTGATCCGTCCTAACATTTCCCACTTATTAAAACAAACAAATAAAAATAAAGTTATATATATATATGGGCCCAAATTCAAAAAGTGTGCTCCCAGTAGGCAAATCTCTGCACTTAGATTCATTATCTTTATCCATAATATTTGCTCTCCAGTGATTCACAGTGTCTTGAACTAAATTGCAATTTTTCATCAATAAATTCATAGCTATTACTCTGCTGAGCCTCCGATTACATACCCAAATTCTCAATGCGCATTTCACACAGTCATAGCTCCACAGCAGAGCTTAAATTCTTAATGGGCGTGAATTTACACTCTTAGTTTGTCTTCAAATGTAATAAAACACCACAAACTTGTTTAACAGGGATGTAATCAAAAAAATTAAATACTTACAGAGGTAAGGAAGGAGACGTGAAAATCAATCAAAAACTTCATCAAAAAGACATAAAATGCTGGAGGAACTCTGCAGGCCAAGCAGCATCTATGGAAAAGAGTAAATGGTCCTGATGAAAGTGTCTCAGCCTGAAATGTCAACTGTTTACTCTTTTTCATAGATGCTGCCTGGCCTGCTGAGTTACTCCAGCAATTTGTGAGAGTTGCTTGGATTTCCAGCATCTACAGACTTTCTCACCTTCATCAAAAAGATATAGTTTGTGGAGACCCTCACAGGTGAGAAGGGTAGTGATAAGATGGAGGAGCATATGGGACAGTTACAAATTGTGAACTAGGTCAGCTTAAATGGGAGATGCACATGTTGTTGTGTGAATGAAGTCATGGGAGAAAAGTACTGGTAGCTATGAAGCAGCCTCTTTATTCAACAGAACAAGATAGAGCAGGCATCATATGGAGACCCTTACAGTTTGGAAACATTTCTACCTTTACCCAACACTGCACACATTTTATATGCTAAAGATCAAAGAGATATCAGGACAATTCAAACAAATCCATGTTTACCATGTCCTCTTGAACTACACATGTAACAGTTTAAAATATCTAGATCTTCCGGCCATCATACCCAAAATGTGTTAATTACTGCCTTATTCATGTAATGGGATGTTGACTGGATCATGCATATGAAGACAATCAGTTAAGAGCCTCTTCTCTGGTTTGCCTGGTCTGTGGTTTAAGAATTTTAGGGAATCTATTGTTCAGCGCTGCATTTAAAATTAAATCTACACTCCATATTCAGGTTTGAAGAATGGCGGCTGAAGTTATTTGTGAAAAGTGCTAAACCTAAAAAGTGCTCTAACACACGAAAGACTACAGTCAATAATAGGAAGAGTTTAAAAGGGATGATTAATAGGATTGACAAGAAAAATAAAACCACAAATCCAATTAAACATAAGGTTTTGAATTGAAGGACCATTGGAAGCCAGTGTGAGGCAGTCGAGCTGGTTGATAGGCAAGTGGCACTTAGAGCTTAAATGATGGACTGCTGAATTAATTGAAGATTACAGAGATGAGTGAATGAGACGACAGCCAAAAGTGATTTGGATTATTCCTGTTACCAAGTACATTGAGTATTGGTATGCCCATTGCATAGGTGATCCAGCTGTCATCTTCAGTTCAGAAAATGAAACAAAAAGAAAATACACACAATTGAACCAAATGTATCAACAACTATATTTCAGGTTTTGAAAAATCACGCATACAGGTGACCCCATGTTACAGGGGAGGTGAAAGTGTGCTCTGAGAAAGTTCAAAGTTCAAAGGACATTTATTATCAAAGGGTGTATACTATATACAACCATGAGATTTGTCTCCTTACAGGCAGTCACAAAACAAAGAAACCCAACAGAACCTATTAAAACCCATCAAACACCCAATATGCATATAACCATATAACAATTACAGCACGGAAACAGGCCATCTCAGTCCTTCTAGTCCATGCCGAACGCTTTATCTCACCTAGTCCCACTGACCTGCACTCAGCCCATAACCCTCCATTCCTTTCCTGTCCATATACTTATACAATTTTACTTTAAATGACAATATCAAACCTGCCTCTACCACTTCTACGGGAAGCTCGTTCCACACAGCTACCACTCTCTGAGTAAAGAAGTTCCCCCTTGTGTTACCCCTAAACTTCTGCCCCCTAACTCTCAACTCATATCCTCCTGTTTGAATCTCCCCTACTCTCAATGGGAAAAGCCTATCCACATCAACTTTATCTATCCCCCTCATAATTTTAAATACCTCTATCAAGTCCCCCCTCAACCTTCTACGCTCCAAAGAATAAAGACCTAACTTGTTCAACCTTTTCTATGTAACATAGGTGCTGAAACCCAGGTAACATTCTAATAAATCTCCTCTGTACTCTCTCTATTTTGTTGTCATCTTTCCTATAATTTTGCAGAAACAAAAACAAATCATGTAAACAATAAATTAAGCAAATCACATTCAGAGCTGAAATTCACAAAATTGAGTTCACAAAGCCGGTCCTCGCTACAGCTGATCCAGGAGCCTGTTAGTTGCAGGCTACGGTCTCAGTTCAGCACAGAGATGAGTAAACCTCACGGAGCAGCAAGCTGAACATGAGCCAACCTTCTCCTCCGGCCCTGAAACCCTGACCTTTTCTATCTGGCCCGAAGGTTAAACTGGCCAAACCTCGGGTGGTTCTTCACTCTTGGACCCAGGCCCTGCTGCTTTGATATGCCCTTGGACCCGGGATCCACCGACTTGATTCAGTCCACATCCCACCTTTGCAATTTGGCCTTGCACTTAGATTGGTCAAACCTCGTATCGTTCCTCACTCTCAGACCGCTTCAATGTGCTCTCGGGTACAGGACCCTCCGCCTCAAAATAGCATGTATCCCGGTTTTCTGTCATGTGAAACCACATTGTCTGCACATGCATGAAGAAAGTTGAATGAGTTGAAAAAAATTGTTGATCCACTTACATATTCGTATGCTATTTGTACAAGTTCCATGTGAGCAAATTTACTCCAAATCTCAAGTTTTTGGGTTGTGATTTGTAAACCTCCAAGACTATTTCCATAACCAAAACAGTTATCAAGTGGAATTTACCTGTAGTCGGTATCTCCAGTGATGCTTTACTGGGAGAATTTTAAAATCATCCCCCATGTTGAGCCAAACTGAGCAGAAAGGAGAATATCAAAGTTTCAATTGTGTGTGAGACAAGGTTGAAATCTGTTCAATTTAGTTATAAATAATTGTTCAAATATTTAAAAAAGAGTAAAAATAATTTATTTCATGTGAATATTGTTTCATGCTGAGAAAAGTAAAGGGATATTACTTGAAAAACATACAAATGTGTTCAGTTGAAAATTCTGAGAATCTGTATGTAAGGTTGTCTTTTATAGTATTGAGCACTGAATCTGCCATCGACTTGTAAGGACTTTCATTCAATCGTCAGCATGTGATCGATTGCTCATGCCTGGGGAGGGGCAGGACAGTCCAACTCATTCCATAAAATGACTGATGCACAAACATAGCTTATCCCTGTTTCATTTGCTACATCCCTATTTCAGGAGGCACTGCTGGGATTGGTTGTGCCGGCGGACCATTTCCTTGCCAGACTGAATTAATCCACGCGGCACCCAGCCTTTTCTTAATCGCCTAGAGCAGCAGAGAGTGAGGCAGTTGGTTGAGGTAGGCGAGGCTGAGAACTGATGGAGCAGGCATGCACGTGAGGCACTGTGAATGCTCGAGGCTGCAGAATCCAGTCAGCAGCAGGTAACCTTCTGTCACCACAATAACTTGTACCTCTGCCGAGGGGAAAAGAAAATGGAGGTACTTAGGCATCTCAAAGAAGAAATTAGTGAGAAAGTGTGTGAATTACCTAAAGGCTAGCTAGTAGAACTCAATAGCTTCCTTCTTCTCCCAGGAGAGGACATTGCTAAGAAAACACCTTTGTCTCTCATATCCCTAATAGACACCATCTGGAAAGAGAGGAGCTGGGAATTTTGGAGGACAGTGGCATATCTGAACTTCTGCAGGTTAAAGACAAGTAAGTCAGTGGTTGCTACAGCTGCTATAGCTGATGTAACAGAGGAAGAAAACGGTAATTATAGCATCTCGCAGTTCAATACAGGATGAACTCGAGCGATCCACAGCGGCTGGGGTTCAGAGGGAAATCGTCCCACCAGCATGGAGCACAGACTTTAAAACATTTGGTCAGATCGGTGAGCCCAGTCAGAAAGACAAGCTGTCATTTTCTAGCTTTGGTCACCAGATAGAAAGTGCTCTAAATAGAGCAGAGGAGGAGATCATTGATGTTCTGATCAGAGTGATTATGCCTGGGCTCCAGTTGTGCAGTACTTTACTTGACGGTAAATCAGACTTGAACTTACCTACCCTTAGACAGATCTTTCACTCCCATTATCAGAAAAAAAGGCAACTGTACTGTATAAGCAGCTAGCAAAGAAGCCCAATGCAGTACAGAGATGCCACGAAGTCTTAATAAGTGTTCTTGATCTGAAGCAGAAAGTACTGTTGAAGAAAGAAGAGCAGATGTAGTGTATATGCATTTAATAAGGTATCTCATGCATAGCTTATTGAGAAAGTAAGAAGGCATGGGATCCAAGGGGACATTGCTTTGTGGATCCAGAACTGGCTTGCCTACAGAAGGCAAAGAGTGGCTGTAGATGGGTCATAATCTGCATGGAGGTTGGCACCAGTGGATCGCCTCAGGGATCTGTTCTGGGACCCTTACTCTTTGTGATTTTTATAAATGACCTGGATGAGGAAGTGGAGGGATGGGTTAGTAAGTCTGCTGATGACACAAAGGTTGGAGGTGTTGTGGATAGTGAGGAAGGCTGTTAGAGGTTACAGCGGGACATTGATAGGATGCAAAACTGGGCTGAGAAGTGGCAAATGAAGTTCAACCCAGATAAGTGTTAAGTGGTTCATTTTGGTAGGTCAAATTTGATGGCAGAATATCATATTAATGGTAAGACTCTTGGCAGTGTGGAGGATCAGAGGGATCTTGGGTCTGAGTCCATAGGACGCTCAAAGCAGCTGCGCAGGTTGACTCTGTGGTTAAGAAGGCATACGGTGTATTGGTATTCATCAATAGTGGAGTTGAATTTAGGAGCCGAGAGGTAATGTTGCAGCTATATAGGACCCTGGTCAGACCCCACTTGGAGTACTGTGCTCAGTTCTGGTCGCCTCACTACAGGAAGGATGTGGAAGCCATAGAAAGGGTGCAGAGGAGATTTACAAGGATGTTGCCTGGATTGGGGAGCATGCCTTATGAGAATAGGTTAATTGAACTTGGCCTTTTCTCCTTGGAGTGACAGAGGATGAGAGGTGACCTGATAGAGGTGTATAAGAGGCATTGATCATGTGGATAGTCAGAGGCTTTTTCCCAGGGCTGAAATGGTTGCCACAAGAGGACAGAGGTTTAAGGTGCTGTGGAGTAGGTACAGAGGAGATGTCAGGGGTAAGCTTTTCAGTCAGAGTGGTGAGTGCGTGGAATGGGCTGCCGGCAATGGTGGTGGAGGCAGATATGATAGGGTCTTTTAAGAGACTTTTGGATAGTCACTTGGAGCTTAGAAAAATAGAGGGCTATGGGTAAGCCTAGTAACTTCTAAGGTAGGGACATGTTTGGCACAACTTTGTGGACCAAAGGGCCTGTATTGTGCTGTAGGTTTTCTATGTTTCTATGAAAACAACTGGTTTAAATGTACAGTCCTGAAAGAGGTATATGATAAAATGGGGTACCAGGGCATTGATCGCACAACACGTCTGGGAGGAGAGAGATTTTCCTGGCCTTACCTGCAGAGGGACACTGAGCACCACGTGCTGAGAGTCTGTACCTGTCTCAAGGAAAAGAAGCCGTGTCAGGAAACAAGGGCAACACTTGAGAGCATAGTGACAGTGCAGCCATTTGAACTTGTGTCAGCTGACTTTCTTCAACCAATCAAGTGCAAGGGTGGATACAAGTACATTTTGGTGATTATCGACTATCTTACATGATTTGCACAGTCATACGCCACAACCTCGAGTCAGAAAAATCTGGCACTGACCTTCTTTTCAATGACTTGGCCCTGAAGTTTGGGTTTCCATCACAAATACACCAAGAGCAAGGGGATGAATTTGAGAACCAGCTCTTCACGCAAATGAGAAAACAGAACGGTGTGGTAGGATCAAGAACTATACTGTACCACCACCGGGGAAATGGACAAGTTGAGCAGTTCAACTGGACCTTTCTGCAAATGCTGAAAACTCTAACAGAAAGTCAAAAAGAAAATCGGAAAGAGTAATTGAATAAAATGGTCCATGCTTACAACTGTACAAGGTCGAAAGTAACAGGATTCTCTCTGTTCTACCTTCTCTTCAGTAGATCGCCGAGGTTGCCCATATATTCTTTGGCCTGAACACTGACAAGCATCCTGCAATCCACAGTGAATACTTGGAAAGATGGAAAAGATGAACACAAGAAGCCTATCAGATTGCCAAGGAGTATATGCAAAAGATCTCAGGGAGAAATTATAACAGCAGAGTGAGATTTACAGAGTTATAACCTTGGAATCATGTCCTAGTAAAGAATCTTACACCCCACAGAGGGCTGGTAAAGCTTCAGATTTATTAGGAGGACCTCATCCATATTGTTCTATGAGAATCTGGGGAGGATACCCCAACCTATGAATTAAAACCTGAACAAGGAAAGGAAAGATCCAGAGTATGACATCACAATCTTCTCATGCCATGTGAACACCTGCCCTTGGATGCTGAACCACAAATACAGACAAAGCAGAGGTGCCAGAACAGAGCACCAGGGCTTGTCCACCTGATGAAAGGGGAGAGAGTGAACCAGCCTGTGACAGTGAGGATGAATATTACCAGCAAGTCAAATGTCCCCAACCTCACAGTACTGAGGACTACAATAGTTTTGAAGTAGAGCCTTTATAACCGGCTGAGCAGCAAGTGAGGATTCACAATACTTCCAGCGACAAATGCCTGAGAAGGAACAGTTGTTGAGCTTTCCTGCATGTGAACCAATACCATCTCCTGTATTTACTCCAGCAAATGATGAGCCAGACAACCAGATGGAGCAAAGACAAGGGAGCTCAAAGTTTCCTCAAAGAGCACGATGACCACCAAAATGCTTTACTTTCCATAGGGTTGGGAGCCTCACATGTCACAGCATACAGACTGTGGACCTCATCAGTATCAGGCCTTGCCTTATAATTGTGTAACATCAATGACTTTGTGACTACCTGTGCGTCAGTTCTTAGATCAATTACCATTTGCCTACTAGAAACCAAAGGAATGTTTCATACACGGGAAGTAGTGATTGCACGTCTGACACTGGGAGATGTTGGGACAACAACTACTTTGAGGGGGAGTGTGCGACAAGGTTGAAATCTGTTCAATTTAGTTATAAATAATTGTTCAAATAACTTTTAAAAAGAGTTAAAATAATTTATTTCATGTGAACATCATTTCATGTAGAGAAAAGAAAGGATATTACTTGAAAAACATACAAATGTGTTTAGTTGAAAATTCTGAGAATCTGTATGCAAGCTATTTTTTTGCTACAACAAGTGTATGGGACATTGGAAAAAATGTTGAATTTCCCCATGGGGATGAATAAAGTATCTATCTATCTATCTATCTATTCTTTTATAGTACTGAGCGCTGAATCTGCCATTGATTTTTAAAGGCTTGCTTTCAATCTTCAGCATGTGATTGATTGTTCGTGCCTGCCAGATTGCCTGGGGAGGGGCAATAGACGCCATACCCATTCCATAAAGTGACTGATGCATGAACATAGCATATCTATGTTTCATTTGCCATATCCCTTTTTTCAGGGGTACTGCGTAAGCAGAACACAACTCTGAGATTTGTCTTCTCCAAATGGCCATAAAATGCAAAAAACTATAGAGGTAGTTGAAAGAAAGACACCAATCACCCCCCCCCCATCCACACAAAAAGAAAAAGAAACAAAATCTCACAAATCCTAAAGCTCTCCCCAACCCCTCCCTTCTATAAAAACTAACACATCACCTACATGGAGAAACAAGAAGAACATCAAACCCCAACGCCCTGGGCCACCAATTGGCAACAAAAAAGAGTAGGCGAGAACATGAGAAAAAGCATAGAACTGAAAGAGGCCAATATGAACTAGAGCTAGTCTGAACTACAGTCCAATCCGTAAATCTCAAATTTTTGATAACATCTGAGAGCATCAGGACCCCTCTGAGGGCAGTAATTTGAACCAGCTGTACTTCGAGTACAAAAGTCCAAAGAAAATTGACTATGAAAGTACATATATGTCACTATATACTATCTTGAGATTCATTTTTTGCAGGCATTCACAGTAGAAAAAAAAATAGAATGGAATTATGGAAAGCCACACATTAACAAAGACTGGCAAGCAACCAGTTCCAAAAGAAGGCAAGAAATGTAAATACAAAAACAAATAAGTAAATAAATAATACTGAGAACATCAGCTGTCGAGTTCTTGAAAGTGAGTTGAGACTGGATCAGTGTAGTGTTGAGATGAGTGAAGTTATCCACGCTGGTTCAGGAGCCTGATGGTTGAAGGGTCATAACTGTTCCTGAACCTGGTGGTGTGGGACCGAAGGCTCCTGTACATCCTTCTAGGTGGCAGCAATGAGAAGAGAGCATCGCAGTAAGAAACAAACTATTCTTCAATTGGAAAAGTCCACGCTACACAAAAGATTTTACAAGAGCAATATCTGTTTATTGTTTACAAAGCAACAGAACACATCCCCTCTTATTCAAAAAAACATCCTGTTAAATTGAAGTGCTTTATTCAAGCACTTTTTATGCATGATATCAGAACTGGCTTCTGAAAAACAATATCTCAGAGTGTTGATAAATAATAAAATTCAGGACTCCTGTTCCAGCAAGTTGCTTTTTTTTCACACTCCTAACTGCTTCCCAGCTGAAGTTCCCTTCTGTGAGCTGTTGCTGATAAGCAATTAGGAGTTTGCACTGAAATGTTAGCTTCTCAAAAGTAATGCAATCTTTCAGAACATTTGCTAATGGAAAGAAATGTTCTGTGAGAAAGCAGATGAGAAACAAGAGGCCAAGGCAAATTATTAGCCACAGATAAGAGGCAGCCCTTTCTTGCTTCACGAGCATTTAGCCTCCTACACATAAGTAGCTCCACACGATTGATGAAAGAAGTATCCATTTACCTTTAGAGAGAGGAAAAAACAGGCCAGTTGAGAATGTAGTCAGTTACTCCTGGAAATTACACTGCTACTCAGTAATGAGTTCATCCTCCCAGCTCAAAATGGAGGCAGGCAATTGTTTTCCCTTACACTCCACACACAGCAAGCCAAGTTGTTGATTTGATTAGCACTGTTTCACATAACGACGCAGGTCCAATTACTGAGCCCAAAGGTTTCAGCTGTGTGGGCTATTCAACAATGAAGTGAAAATGCGATGCTGATTAGCTCCAGTGAGTGGTGTGAATCCCTTTCAAGTGCAAAATATGCTGTCCACTCACCAAGTTCATATTCCACTTACAATACTGGAAAACTGTTGTGTTTATCGTGTCAGCCAGTGAAATAAATAATCCCTCCATATATAAACAAAAAGCTTGATATTCTACTTTACAACCTTGTCAATATAGCTGACAATATCCCTTTTTGTCAAATCGCTTGATTTGATTGTGGGCTACCTGCTATTCCCTGTTTTGACAAAGAAATTGGCAAACAGAAAATTATAGAAAGTGGTGAGAAATAGTTGCGTTGAACTTGGGTATGTTGTGGAACTAATACTTAATGCACAAAATGCCGGCAGAACTCAGCATTTTGTGTTATTTATTTATTTCCAGCATCTGCAGATTCACTCGTAATACTGAATGCAATTGTTGATCCCCGTTTTGGCAGCAGCATTCTGCAAACCACCAAAATTCTGATATTGCAAAACTCTTGACATCTTATGATTCCTCTGGTTTTCTGATCACTTTCGGGGTGATGGGTGGGCTACAGGGTATTTTAAGATCAGTGAAGATGATTTCACATTAATATTTGTAATTAATTTATCTGCGTTACAGGAAGGATGAAAATCTTTGATGTGATATCTAAGTTTTTATTACCATGTCTCTGACACTCCTGATATGTTAACAAGCCAGCTTGAAAGCAATCTGTCTTGGTAACTAAGTTACTGTAATTCACATTCACAGTGTGACAAACAAATTCATCTGCATCTTGAGAGCCAGCTCTGTTATATTTCTTTTTGTGTAGGAAAATAATTTGCCCCTCACAGTTAGATTTTACATTTACTGTCAGTTTACATTACAGCCAATGTCCTTACACCAAGTAATGCAAAAATCGAATGGACACAAGCCAACTCCGGAATGTGTTTTGAATTCCAATCAACACTAAAACATCAGCACTTACCTCTGAACTTTTTTTCTTACAGTCCTCAAATTTAAAACTTTCATATGTGTTTCCAAATTTGTCCACAGCTTCTGCCCTCTCAGGCTAAATCCACACTACGCCGGATAAATCCGTAACCGAAGCTTTATCTCTTCGTTTTTACCCTCCGACCACACTAAAACGGCGTTTTTGTCCCCCGAAACTGGAGCTTTGCAGAAATGCTTTCCAGGGTGGGTATCTTTGAAAATGCTGCTCAGGCAGATCAGTGTGGACGGGGTAACCGGAGACTTTTGAAAACGCTGTCAGATGGCAGAGCGCCATTTCATTGTTTTCTTGAACGCAACCTAACAATTTCAGAACAGACAGCAAAGAGACTGAAGCCAGAAGAGTTAAAATGTACTCACCAAATACTTTGACCCATAACTTACTGAATAAATAAGTATACTGTACTCACTTTGCCCTGTTTTCTGTCCTTGCTTGTATGAAGGTGGTTTACCTATTTATGCAAGTACTTCTCTGACAATAGATGTGTAACAGCCTAATGTAACAGTGTGTGGAAATACAAGTTAACACTGATGCAGACATGTTTTATACATTTAACAAGGTGCTTTATCAATGCAACAGAGTTAGTCAGTCTTCCAATGTTCGTCGTCAGCCGGGTCAATCTGTCCGTGAACTCCCTGTTGGTTGCTGCTGTACGCTCCAGTATTTGTTTTTTTTAGTTTTAATTTCTCCTGTGCGAGAGCCAACAGCTGTCCGTCGTTTTAAGTTTTTCTAGTCTGTAACTACACAAACGCGCACTTTTACGGTGAGATTCGGTACCAGACATGTCATTTGTTTTCGGTAGATGTGTCCTGCACATGAGCAGCAGGGGGAGATTCACCGAAATCTCCATTTCAGTGTGGATAGAGATATTTTCAAAAATGCATAGTGTGGACGCCTATCGTTTTTACGCGAAACTGGCGTTTTTCAAAATTATCCGGTCTAGTGTGGATGTAGCCTCAGACACCAACTCTGCAACACTTCTCTATCACTCTATTCCGCTAAGTTTTCCTTTACTTCTGCCAACAGCAATTAAGAAGAAATGCATATTGCATCAAATGCTTCTCTGAACGCATCTCAGAGCAAATGGACAGAACTGAGAAGTGCAAATGAATGAGATCCAGCAGAAAAGAATGTTGTAAGTAAAGGGCATAGCTAAAGTTCACTTTCCAACCCAAACCTATAGCTTCATTCCTCCCACCTGCTGGGTGGCTGATTTGCTGTATATTTAACAGTGATTGGGAGTGTTTGTTTGAAAACCATTCTTTCTGGAAACATTGTGTCCCAAAATGATTGTTTGAAGAGACAGATGCAAAGAAATTATCCCTGCTAAAAACAACACCAATTTTTCTGTTTTTTAACTTTACCTGTCCTCCGTTTGAGAACTGAATTTCAAAGGTAGTGCACAGCATTCTATCACACATTTAGCTTCACTAATCAGGGAAGACATTCCAAGCGAGAGATTTGGACAAAATAAATCAGCATGCAGAAAAGAAACAGAAGACACAAATGATGAGTCCTCCATCGGTCAGGGTCGACCATGAATGTCGTGCCCTAGCTCTCTAGATTCGCAAGCATGGGCAGTACAATATGGAGAGCAAGCTGTTGCCCTTGCAGCAAGTTCCTCCTCCCCATGCAGCTGATGAACCCAAAGGAACGGCAGAGACTGATACAGTTTGGTACCAGCAGTGTCGCAGGAGTTGCCAGTCAGTGTTGAACTCAACGTAGGACTGCCTAAGGGACTCCAGCTCCGGATTTTTCCCTCGGGGTTTACTCCTGAAGCCTTCCCCGTGAGTGGGTATAGTTGGAAGGCGGTGGAGGTTTGCGACCAGAGTTTTGCTTCTCCTAGATCAACTGCCAACCATGGCTGACTAGCCCCATATGCCTGAAGCGAGTAATCGACCTTTCAGGTGTCAGTAATCAAACTTTGCCCCTTCTCCTGTCAGTATTACTGGTTCTTTGAGGTTGTTATAGCTGGGGGTGGTAATGAGGACAAACTTCCACTGCCTACTAAATGCTCCCAATGGCGTGCACCTCAGATAGCCTCTGACAACCAAGCCCAGCTCCTGGTTTTCACGTGTGGCTTAGCTACTCAGCCCAGTGGGCACCTTCAATAGACAATGATAAATCATGCAATACTCAGGTAATCACAGGATGAAAAATAAATAAATTAATCTTCCTTCTGCAAAAGTAAAGGTTTTAAGAGGAACCTGATTTTGCTTTAAATGACACTTTAGATTATAGGAAAGTCACAGTCTCTCTCTCTCTCTCACACACACACACACACACACACACACACACACACACACACACACACACACACACACACACACACACACACACACACACACACACACACACACACACACACACACACACACACACACCATGAGGGTGGTGTGGCCACCAGGTATAAATGAGAAAGGAAGAGTAAAAAGTGATCGGGGATGAAGGATCATGCTGTAACCACTTTGTATGAAAGACTGGACTTTCCAAATATTAATTAATCAACAGAACTTCATTCCATTTCCCAAAATAGTTTGACTCCATTTAATTTATCGACTGCAAGTATAAGCTTTTATCCAGTGAAGAGCCACATCTGCTGCTGCATTCCATAGTTAAAATTTTTGTGCGTTTGAGGGCATCTTACGATGGGCTTGTGCATTTATCACACCGTCACATAAACAGCTTTCTTTCATGCTCTGCAATCACAACAAAACTGTGCTTTACACTTGTCTTTTCTCTGGCTGCATATTGACAAGTAATAAAACCTCACAAGCTGCTGAATTTTGCATTACATCAAAACAAAACTCTTTGGTAGAAACCTGAGTTTAAGACAGAAAACATTGGAAATATGCAACAGTTGAGGCAGATATACTGCTCTTCTGACTTCTTATTTGTACTTAATTTAAGTTTTTCTTATTTAAGTTTTTGGGTGTGTGGCTTAGGTAGCTGTTAAAGTTCTTTCAAAAGTTACCTGTCAAAGTACTTTCTGTTAATCAACCAGCCACATCTCCCTTCAACCTTGACAAACACTCGGCTGGTTGCTGGTTACAGTAGGCTTTTTATTCTTTTACGAAAGGTCCTGCAAACAAAGAGTGAGGAGATAGCTCCTCTCTATGAACTCCTCCAGGTGGATGATGCTACACCAGTACAAAGTTTGTCCCCAGTTCTAAGGCTAATGTGGGCTCTCCACTACTAGTGAAGAGCTTTGGGCCAATAATTCAGAAAAATCAAGTTGCTTTGCAAAGTAAGATGTTTTGAAGTTTGGTGAGGGCAATGGATGCAAAATGAGGCTCACAGTCAAAATTGTGCTTATTGTCATATGTACGAGTACATGTACATAGAGAGGCAGTCAGCAACAACAGTGTAACGGCAGCAATGAAACAAAACAGCAACAGGAATAATACCGAGGACGCCACAGTAGAGTCGTGGTGGGCTTGACACCATTACAGCCCAGGCTCTTTGGAGTTTGGAGTTCAACTCTGGCGGTGTCTGTAAGGAGTTTTCTACATTCATCATGAATGCACGTGTTTCCTCCGGGTGCTCTGGTTTCCTCCCATAGTCCAAAGACGTACTGGTTATTAGGTTATTTGTAAATTGTCCTGTGATTAAGCTAGGGTTAAATCGGTGGGTTGCTGGATGCAGCTTGTTGGGCCGGAAGAGCCTGTTCTGCATTGTATCTACAATTAAAATGAAAAGAAATTTTTAAAAAACTTATGTGCAGCAGCATCACAAACATATAGAATTAGATAAGGCATTCATCAGTATAACACATTATACTCATTTCTTTATAGGAAAGAACACAATCAGAGCAAACAAAACAAAATCCATTTTAGTGCAAATGGTCATGGTGTTGCTAAAGAGTAGCTATTGGGATTGTGCTGGTGTCTCAAGAGGTCATCATTTGAAGGGGAAGTATATTGTTAAAACTACTTCTCTCTCCCTAAATTGCTTATAATTCATCCGCATAGAAATTTGGAGAATATGATTGCCCAGGGGCTGCATTGCCCTGTTTACTTATCTTAATAATTTTATTTTTGTAATTTTTGTGACTTGTACTGTATTGCTGCTGCCAAACAAGGAATTTCACAACAAATATCAGCAATAATGAACACGATTCCAATTCACACTGGTTGGCTCATCTGTCAAACAAGTTGGGCATCACCGCCTTTGCAAGCTGTGCATGCAGTGAGGTGCAGTTAATGAACACATTGCAAAGTTATGCCCTGACCTTGGATATTGTGGGGGTAAATGAGATGATCTACTGAGAGGGATGATATCAACTGGTTATCAAACCACAATCCACAATATCGGAATGCATAGTTTCTAGCCGTGCTTGCTCTTGCTCTACAGAAAATAAAAGGATGTGGCCTTGACAGTGAACTCCATGACCTGAGAATAAAGATGCAAGCTGCTGCAGACAAGGGTGTCTTTAGTCACCCTTCAGACAACAAAGGATAAATACAGGGAACATGGTTGGGATTATTTTGACTTTGGGCTATGACATTAAAAGTACGTGATTTGTTAATCAGCAGATTAACAGATACATTTTCATTATGGAACCCTTTCACTCAATCATCCAAAGTCAGAAGTATCTTCCTGTTGAGTTATTTTTGTACCACCGTCTTAGGAACAAGTGACAAACAAGAGTAGCAATGTTTGTTGGCATCTGTTTCTGGGCACATGTAGTGCTTGAATTGATTGCAGTGTGACTCACTGGTCCTCAAGCGATCTGTTATTTCAGAGTAAAATAGCAGTGCTCAAACCAGGAACATCAAAGCCTTCCTGAACTATGCACCATGAGGTGTGATTACCAGACAGATTGTAATGCATTTTCTGTACAGCTTGCAGAAACAGTTCCGTTTTAACCCAATGTGCTGTAAATCTAACAAACAAAACACTATGGACAAAAATATTCAATTTTCTATACACAAACTTTGTTAAAAGAAATCTCTTCGCTTCAAATTTTCAAGATCACTTTTCACTGATGATTCTCCCCAATACTTTCAACACTACATTAAAGACTGTATTGGTGCTGCTTCATTCCACCATGTTGAGTTTGTCATTTTCATCAATTTTGCCACCAACTTCCACCCTGCCCTTAAATTCACTTGATCCATTTCTGACACATCTCTTACCTCTCTCTCAATGCTTTTGATTCCCATCTCTGGAGACAAACTTTCCACTGATAGCATTTACAAACATTCTGACTCTCAAAGGTCATCTTGAATATACTTCTTCCCACCCTGTCACATATACAAGTGCCATTCCCTTTTCTCAGTTCCTCCATCCCCACCATGTCTGTTCCCAGGATGAGATTTTCCATTCCAGCTGTCCTCCTTCTTCAAAGGATGAGAATTCCCTTTCTCCACAATTGATGATGCTCCCACCCACATCTCCGCCATTTCCCAGACATCCACCCTCATCCCATCGTTTCATCAGCTTAACAACGATAGATTTCTTCTTGTCCTTACCTACCACCCAATAATCCTACACATTCAGCACATCATTCTCCACAACTCTGGCAATTCAATAGGATCAACCACCAAATACATCTTTACCTTTCCACCACCTACTACTCTCTGTTTTCTATAGGGATCACTCTCTCTGCGAATTACTTACCCATTTGTCCCTCCCCACTAATCTCCCTCCTGGCACTTATCCTTGCAAGCAGAAAATATGATACACCTGCCCATTCATCTCCTCCCTCACCTTCATTTAGTCCTTCCAGGTGAAGCAACACTTCACCTGCAAGTCTGTCGGGGTCATCTACTGTATCCAGTGCTTCCGATGTGGCCTCCTTTACATTGGTGACACTCAATGTACATTGAAAGACTGTTTTGTCGAGCGCTTTGCTCTGTCAGCAACAAGAAGGATTTCCCGGTGACCACCATTTTAATTCCAATCCCAAACCATACCAACATGTCCATCCATGGCCCCCTCTACTGCCACAATAAGGCTTCTCTCAGTTTGGAGCAGAAACACCCCATATTCCAACCTAACTCATGGAGTAGTCTCCAACCTAATGCATGAACATCAATTTCTCTAACTTCTGGTAATTCTTTGTCTCCTCCTTCCCATTTCTGCCTTTCCCCATTCTGGCTCCTCTCTTTACCTCTTTTCTTCTCCTTCCAAGCATATCACCTCCCTTTTCTTCCTCCTCCTTTCTTTTCTTCTACGGGTCCTCTCACCTCTCCTATTAGATCTTTCCTTCTTCAGCCCTTTACCTTTTCAACCTATCACCCAAGTTCTCACTACATCCCCCCTCCCCCACCCACCTACTTTCCCTCTCACCTGGCTTCACCTTTTCACTTTCTGGCTTGTATTTCTTCCTCTCTCCCCTTCTTATTCTGGATTCTTCTCTCTTCCTTTCCAGTGCGAATGAAGGGTCTCAGCCCGAGATGTTGATTGTTTGTCTTTCCAACGACGCTGTCTGACTTGCTGAGGTTGTCCAGCATTTTCTGTGTGTTACACTGGACTTCCAGCATTCTGCAGAATCTTATTGCATATGAGTAACAGTAGGCATGCTTTCAATCAGGCAATAAAGCTTCAAAATTATAATTATAATGTTTTGCTTATTGGTATAGTTTTCGCTTCAGTTTTAAGTACCGCTCTTTTCAGATATTCTGGTTTCTTCGAAAATCCTTTGCTGGTAAACAAACTTTTTGATACTTACTTGGTAGATCATTACACAGTTCTGTCAGATAAGTTTTGTAATGAAGTAGACAGAGCTTGGATGATACCCTGCGTCTCTCGCCCAGTACAGGCACGCAACAACAATAGTATCAAAGACTTCCTGGGTAATACATTCCCTTAGTTAGGAATATGAGCTTTATTCTCAAATATCAGCGTCTGTTGTAACTATTTGGCCAGTAAGATATCTCTGTTTCTGAAGCAAAAATGGTTGCCATATTTTCCAATCTGCAAAAATTGTTTCATCGTAGATGTACTTTATGGCCTGTGAAACATTAGATGGTGTCCTAAAGGGGCTTTAAAAATGTAGGTCTTTCTCTTAAAATGTGCACTTGACAGGGCAGGCTGCATACAAAGCTGCTGACTCTGATTGGGTGTCTTCCCATACCTCCAAGGCCAAGAGCAAGAACTCGACATTAAAAAAAATGAATGAGCCATTGATTTGCAGTTTTATGTTGCCTTTCGTGACGTAGCTTCTCAGGCGCTCTCGGGAAAGAGTGATGCAGGGAACTCTGAACTCACTCCTGCATACTTCTGCAACAATGAAATAATGATTGTAAGATGTACTTCACTGATGTTCGGTTGGGGCTCTTGAATGGAGCAAAGGGAAGAGATACTGCAATCATTTGATGACACAGAATTCAATGGTCTTCATGTGGCAAAGAACCAATTCAAAGGTCAAGTAAGTTTATTATCAAAGTATGATTATGTCACCATATACTACCTTGAGATTCATTTTCTTGCAAGCATTCACAGTAGAGCAAAGAAATACAAAAGAGTCAATGTAAAACTGCACACAGACTGACAAACAACCAATGTGAGAAAGCAAATAAGTCGTGCAAATATATAAAAACTAGACAGATAGATCAATAGATGGATAATACTGAGAACATGAGTTGTGGAGTCTGTGAAAGTTCCTGGGTGTCTATGCCCCTGAGGATCTATCCGGGGCCTAACATTTTGACGCAATTACAAAAAAGACATGACAGCGGCTGTATTTCATTAGGAGTTTGAGAAGATTTGGTATGTCACCAAAGACTCGTGCAAATTCCTACAGATGTACTATGGAGAGCATTCTGACTGGTTGCATCATTGTCTGGAGTAGAGGAGCCACTGCACAGTGTCAGGAAAAAGGCTGCAGAAAGTTATAAACACAGACTGCTCCATCATAGGCATCTGAAGGATCAAGGACACCTTCAAAAGACAATGCCTCAAAAAGGCAGCATCCATCATTAAGAACCCCCATCACCCAGGACCTGCCCTCTTCTCATTGCTGTCATTAAGGAGGAACTACAAGAGCCTGAGCCATACATTCACTGTTTCAAAAACAGGTTCTTTGCCTCCAACTCAGGTGTCTTAATGGACAGTGAGCCCATAAACACTTCCTCAGTTTTTTCTCTCTCTTTTTGCACTGCTTATTTAATTTATTTTTATATGGTATATATTTCTCATTGTATTTTATAGTTCTTATTACTATGTATTGCAATGTACTGCTGTCACAAGACAATTAATTTCATGACATACGTCGGTGATATTAAACCTGATTCTGAAAGTGAGTCCATATGTTGAATGGCACAGTACCTGTTGCTTAATTGTATTGGTTTTGAATTTCTTTATTACATCACTGAGGCATCTTACTAAATGTACGTACAATTTTATGCATGACATCACATGCACACCATTCACTGATCCCGAAGGATTTCCTGGGAGAAGCAAAAAAGAAGAGAAAGGGCAGGTTCTGCCCTTTTGGGGGCATGATGGTGATCCGTTCAGCTATAGTTCACGATAATAATGCCCATTTTCTACACAAGAGCAAGAATTTCTGACCAAGCTTACAGACTCGTGCTCTGAGCGATCAGCCAGTGTGTTCTCTTCAGTCAAAAGCATGGAAGCGTCAAGGAGTGAAAGGATTACTCCGCACTGTTCTAGGCAGTTTTGGGAAATACTTACATTGCATAATTCAAATTAGAAAAAGGGACACCACTGGAAGGAATGCCCAAGAAAGTAAAGCATAGAGCAAAATAAATGATGTGAAATTTTCAATACAGCAAAATAGATCCCTTCAACTCATTCATCCTTTGTAAGCATCACTCACAAAACCTGCCTTTATGACCCATTCATGAACTGAGCACTTTGGGAGGTTATTTAAAGGTCACTAAGCAAGTTAACCACAATTCTGCAAGTCTGAAGTCAAAAGTAGGTCAGACCAATTAAAACCATTTCCCTCCCCAAATGGTTTTAGTGAGCTGGCTGGAATGTATACCAGGAAGTTTCATCATTGATGGCTCTAGATTTTTAATGCCCATTTCTGTGGAAGGAGTTAAGTTGTGTTCTTAGATAATTATTGCAGATCTCTGGAATTATAGCCCTGCAATTAATAAACATAAGAAATAGTCACAGGGCAGAAGTGACTGCATTCATTACTACCTACAATGCAAAAAATGCTTGGAAAGGTCAAAGGTTTGAAGGTAGATAAGTCACCTGGGCCAGATGGACTACACTTCAGGGTTCTGAAAGAGGTAATTGAAGAGGCTGTAGAGGCAATAGTAGTGATCCTTCAAGAATCGCTAGATTCTGGAATGGTTCTGGAGGACTGGAAAATCATGAATGTCACTCCACCCTTTAAGAAGGAAAGGTGACAAAAGACAGAGAGTACGGTCCAGTTAGTCCACTGGCTCACCCTCATTTATTTTATTAGTTACAATCTTGAAAAGCTGTTCTATGTGCTAGACTTGATTTTCCTTTCATGTTGGTGCAGCCCTATCCAATTAGTCTATAATTGTCCCACTAGTATCAGATTCTCACCCGTTACTTTATCCTGTCTCCCCGACTAACTGCTCTGTTGGTCCACTTCTTCCGTCTCTCATTTTTTAAAGAGTTTGACACCTTCACTCTGTGGAATCTACACTAGAAAATGTGTGGAGGTTTGGAAAATTATATACCAAGTGCATCTATCGTCGACGTGGACACATCTTTCAAAACTTGGGAGTAGAGAATATCAGGTCATGAAAATTTATTTACTTTCATTGCTTTTATTTCTTCAATACAAATTTATTTTAAGCTCCTCTTTCACTTGAGACTTGTTATTCTGGACTATTTCTGTAATTTTTTTTGGTGTTTTCTGTTTGGTGCACTTAAATTTTTTGACATAACCTATTTTCTTGTCCTGCACTGCAACCTTGTCATTTTTTTTTTATTTACCGACACTCCTCTTATGTGAGCCAGTCCAGCTTGCTTATGTAGTTATCTTGTGTAGACCTGACATATGTGAATAAGTAGAAGGATGTTTAAGAGCGCTGTGCCAGTCATAATCCAATGTACTGTAACTCTCGCTGATTTGACGTAAATATCAGGCTTGTGCATCCCACTCTTCCCACCGACAGAGTTTGATACTTATGTCAGATGAGAGAGTCAGGGAAATGCTCTAAACTAGCAATAGACCAGAATAAAATCAGTATCATACAGGCAGCTTCAGGTTTAGCCAGTGGGCCTCCATTGCTTCTTAGAATTGGTTTATTATTGTCACAGTTACTGAAGTTCAGTGAAAAGCTCGACCTGCCTACTCTCCATGCAGATCAAATCATTACACAGTGCATTGAGATGGTACAAGGTAAAACAATAACAGAGTTCAGAATAAAGTATAACAGTCCAGAGAAAGTGCGGTGTGGGTACACAGAAAGGTGCAAGGTTACAACAAGGTAGATTGTGAGATTGCGAGTCCAATTTATCCTACAAAGGAACCATTCTAAAGTCCTATTACAGTGGGGTAAAGGCTGTCCTTGAAGCTAGTGGTATTCACTCTCAGGTTTTTGTATCTCCTGCCTGGTGAGAAAAGGGAAAAAGAGAATGTCCGGGTGGGTGGGGTCTTTGATTATGCCGGCTACTTTGTCAAGACAGCAAGAAGCTTAGGTGGAGTGCATCGAGGGAGGGCTGGTTTCCGTGATATGCTGAGCTGTGTCAACAACTCTTGGCAGCTTCTTGTGGACGTAGGAAGAGCGGTTACCATACCAAGCTACTGTGTCTCTTGCAGGATTACCCTGGATCTAGTGCACAGGATTTGAGAAGGAATCCCAACAGCAGTAGGGCAGGGCTGCTCAGCAGGAGAACTGTGGAGTCAATCTGGTAACCAGGCTCCTGGAAGGTGAAGGTTTCTGCTTATGGAACTTTCAGAGGTTATCCGGGCCTCTAACAAAACATGGCATTTACATTATATCTTGTTTCCCCTACATCTTAAAGCTCCTCAAGTATTTTAACTTAACTGCCTTTAAATTTTAGCCAGTGACAAAATCCAGCAAACATTTGCATTCAAGAAAATCAGAAAAATAGCAAACAAATGGATGAACTGTTTTTATGGCGATGTTTTGAGGAAACTGAAGTCATGGAACATTGCCCAACACAGATAACTAGAGAAATGAAGCAGAGTAGGGATTTTTCAGACTCCTTGTGTTTTGACCTTATATGGTCTGATAGCTGTGAATAAAAAAGGCTAAAATAATCATAATATTTGAAGATAGGAGAGTGGTTGTCCTCAGTAGATTGGCAACTGCTTGCAAGGCATAGGGATATAGAGTCTGGAAACAGGCCATTTTTATCACGTCCAGACAGACCATTGGGCACCTATTTGTACACATCCCATCTTCCAGCACTTGGCACGTAGCCTATGACTAGACAGTTTAAGTGTTTGCCTGGATACTTCTCAAATGTGTCAGAACTCTGCTTCCATCATTTTCTCAAGCAGTGTATTCCAAGTACTCACCGCTCTCTGGGTGAAAAAGTTCTTGGGTGAAAATCAGATCCCCTCTAAAACTTCTGGTTAAGATGGTGTTACCGAACGTGTGCAACGTGTCCTAGTAGTCAAAAAGCTAAGGAATTGGATTAAAACCATCACAAAAAGTAATTTTTTTGAAGTAAATTGTGTTAAATTACTGCCACAAAGAGCGAAGGGGTGAATGCTGGTGAGGCGTGTTGGGGATGAGCACAAGTGTTGTGTTGCAGAGTCGTTGCAGATGGAGCTCTGGTGCGGGAGTGAGGTAGAATCTCTCTGATCACCAAAAGGAGAGGTCGAAGCCCTGGCAGAGATTTGGTGCCCATACAGCTGGCCCGGGTGTGAGTTTAGATTGCTCTGGGCGCCAAGCTGATTTGAAGAACTTGACAGCAACTTCGGGCTGAGCGACGAAATCTGGACCTGGAGCGATTTGTTAGGTGGCGTGTTCTAGGCCCGTAGCCTTTCACAGCAGCGGTGCCCGGGCCTAGTGTGAGGTACGATACACTGTTTAGACTATTTAAGCACTGGCTCAGGTCAGAGATGAGAGCCATTTTTGCTTGCTCTCCATGATCTTCACTCCTCTCTTCAGAGCACTGATCCTTCTGCTATTCCATCATTGGGTCAATTTAAAGGCCACTCAAAGAGGACAGTGTATCGATTGGATTTTGCTTGTTCTCCGCAATGGTCATCCCCACAGTGCTGAGGCTATGAAGACTGCCCCGGCTGCTCTGCTCCATGCCCACTAATATGATGAACTGAGAAGTGAGGCTTTTTTTCTTTAATTGGGTTCTTTCGGGTTTCTTGCTTTGAGGCTGCTTGTGGGCAAGCAAATCTCACTGTAGTGTTCTCGCTCAAGTGTAAGGGAACGCTGAACTAAACACCGAGGTAAACCATTGTCAATGAAAACAGGGTCACAGTAAGATTAACCGTTTACTGTTCACTCTTCCACATTAACGTATGGTGAAAACTGTTGATAAAACAATACAAGATTTGTACAGTATTTGTTTCCTTCTTGATATCACAATTACATTGTGAATACTTGCAAAAGTAAAACTACAACAACTACATTACATTAAAATGCAGCATACAGTCGGAATCTACTTACGCCATTGACTGCTTTAAATACACTTCAACACAAACTATCCACAACTCTTTAACTAACGAAAACATAAACCTTATCAACCATCATTACTTTTAACGGAATCAGCATTAACGTTTTAATTCAACATATCGATTATCTCATGAACTTACGGCGTTGCTTCACTATGTTTCTAATGCGTAGAAAGACAACTTTTCTTGCGCTGATCTCGCACATGTGAGCCCCCTCCTTCCCGTTTCTCCAAACCGGTATTTTCCCACAAGACGCGGCGAAACCGGATGTGACGTCATCGCATGCCGCGATATATCACAGACAACGAATTTACTTTAAACAATCCTAACTTTAACTAAAAAATGCTAACAAACGAATTACTAAATGAAAATATTATAAACTAAACAAATGCCATAAAGGCAACACACTCAAGGTTGTATGATTTATACATTCTTTGATAATAAATGTACTTGACTTGAACATGAAATCTTTCACCCTAAAGCCGTATTGTCTAGTTTTTTCTACCTCTGAGATAGGGAAATGCTTCTTGTGGTCTACCCATTTTGTACACCTCATAATTTTGCAAACCTCAGTCACGTGTCTCTTAACTTCCACTTCAGCAGGGAGAACAAACCATCTTTCCATTTGCTCCCCACAGCTCAAAGTCCCTGGCTCCTACTTGTTAGGGCGGTACAGTAGCCTAGCAATTAGCATTACGCTATATAAATCCTGGTGAAGCAGGGCCAACACCGCCACTCTCTGAAAGGAGTTTGTGCATTCTCCCTGTCATTGTGTGGGTTTCCTCCAGGTGCTCCGGTTTCCTCCCATATTCCAAAGATGTATAATTTTGTAGGTTAATTGGTCACATGGATTTAATTATTCGTCGCAGGCCCAATGGGCCGGAAGGGCCTGTTAATGTGCTGTATTTCTAAATAAAATAAGTATTCCAAGGAGCAGAAATTTATTTTTTCCCTGTAGAGAACCCTTTTTAACAATTGGTTCGATTCATGAAGAACTCCCATATTTTGATGTGTGATCAAACACCAAGAAGAATAAATCAATATGCACCAGTATCTACACAGATGTGTATTTAGACAATAGACAGTAGGTGCAGGAGTAGGCCATTCGGTCCTTCTAGCCAGCACCACCATTCACTGTGATCATGGCTGATCATACACAATCAGTACCCCCAATCAGTAATTTAGATTTCCATTTATGTACATATCTGGACTGATTCAGCCTGTAATTCATATAGATGTCTGAAGCTTACTAAAGATTCAAAGTGATGCTAACTGCTGGAGTCTAAGGATGAACAAAGTCAGAGACAGAATCTGTGGGGTAAATCTATAATCTCAGTACCATGAGCTCAGAGCTAATAATGAAAAACATCAGGGGGTTACAAGCCTAATTCCTGAAATGCCTCACAGTGCTGATATTCTGTGCAGGGCATTCTGAACACACAGGAAAACACATTTTTCTGTTCTAAGAATTACATACTTCACAACCTTTCAGCATTTACCCGAAAATGATCTGTAATTTAAACAGTCACCAAACCAATCAGCTGCTGAAAGACATTAATAACCCAAAGGAACCTCAAAGCACATCAATATATTTTGAAAATTATGGGCATTAAACTGTTCTACAGTTTTTTATTGCTATCTGCTAGGACAAATTGGAACTAATTTCATAAATTGACTGAGGTCAACAAAAATTTTGGTACTATGATTTCTAGTGCAGCAAACCCAGCAAGCATTTTCTTTTAAATTAATGGCTCTGGTGAGTTAGTCATCCAGCTAAATGATTTTGACCATCATTTGGCCCATATAAAACTGTATCTAAGCAGTTATGAGACCAAGATCAAGCATGACCTTGGCAGTGCCTGGATTAAGTTTCTATATGTTAATTTTCTCTGATGCCTTGTCTGTTCTTACTCACTGGACTGTGAAACATCAAAGGAGATATTTAAACCGTGGCGTTGCACCTTTGTAATGGAGAATCACATACTCAGTATTGCCTAATCTTTAACTAGAGTATAAGAAAGCTCACAAACCCAAAGACAACCTGAGATTTCCTTTCAAGTGTGAGTAAAAAATTGTTCCAGCGGAGTTGGAATGTAAATGATGAAGAGGGCTAAAATTTCCTCATGGCCTTGTGACACAAATCAACTGAACCAGAAGTCCATTAAACAAATTAATTATTTTCATCCTGTTATTGATTATTGCACTCACACATCCATAGAGAAAGTCCTGTATGGAATAAAGACTGTTTTATGAGTGAATGATTACCTAATGGAAATGACAGTTAAATGCATCAAAAACAAAACTGTCAGACTATGCACACCACTGATGGGTCTACCAGACATCAAAGTCATGCTACTCTATCATTTAAGCTATTATTCATGTACAAAACTTTTTACATTGGTGCATGTTCTAATCTTTAACCATTACCATGAACAGCATTTTCCAGCTAGTGGAAGAAAAATTGTTCATTTGTTACAGTATAAATTCCATCTGCAATTATCTTTCTATTCAATTCTTCTTTAAACTAATCAGAAGTGGAAAGAGCGAGCAATTTCAGGTTCCTGTGTGTCGATATCTCTGAGGATCTATCCTGGACCCGACATATCGACGCAGCTACAAAGAAGGCACAACAGCGGCTATATTTAATGAAGATTTTCAGATTTGGTGCGTCACCTAAAACACTCACAGATTTCTACAGAGAGCATTGTAACTGACTGCATCACCTCATGGAATGGGGTGGGGTGCGTTTCTGCACAGGACCAAAGTAAGCTGCATAGAGTTCTAAACCTAGCTCTGTCATGGGCACTAGCCTCCATAGTTTCCAGGATATCTTCATGGAGCAGTGCCTCTGAAAAGCAGCATCCATCATTAAGGACCCACATCACCCAGGACACGCCCTCTTCTCATTGCTACCATCAGGAAGGAAGTACAGAAACCTGAAGACACACACTCAATGATTCAGGACCAGCTTCTTCCCCTCTGTCGTCAGATTTCTGAATGGACATTGAGCCCATGAACACTACCTCACTACATTTTTTTAATTTCTATTTTTGCGTTACTTAATATTTCATTAGGTAGTATGTACTACTTAATATATATATACTTACTCTAATTCACAGTTTTTTTCTATATTATTATGTATTGCATTGTACTGCTGCCACAAAGTTAACAGATTTTACAACATATACATGTGATTTTAATATTCTGGTTCTGATTCTGATTAAGTTTGAGTCTGAGGAAGTTACAAATCCATAACAAGCAGATTGCGGTATTTTTAGATCACTTAAGGTCAATAACTTTCTCATTCTTTATAACCACTTCCATATCTTAACCTTGTAAGGCTTCAATTTCACTCATTTGCACATCCCTGATTTTAGTCTGCCATGTAATTTCAAGGCATGGAGTTGGTCAATTTTCTCCCTAATCCTTGCCAACACTCTGCCTCTTTCCTCTTCTTGAAGGCATACTTTGAAATATACCTGTTGATTATGATTTTGGCATTGTTCCTAATGAAATGTACTTCATAAAACGCATCCTGATATGTTTACTATATTAAAAAATGGACATGTATGTATGTTGTTGTTGTAGTCTCTTAGAAAATCAGTGTTGGCAGCCTAGTTAATCTTGGAGAGAGTAATAAAAAACTTGCTTCCTCACTACAACATCCTAATTAATGTCACAGCTGCGGACAATTTCATCAACTCATATAATGGGATAAATCTTGGTTCATTTTCTCTGGTTCCACAGTAGGTAATACAGCTTCTCAGTACTATTTATTTATTATTATTATTTGCACAGTTGGTTTTCTTTTGCACCTTGGTTGTCAGTCTTTGTGTCAAGTTTTTCATTGATTCTATTGTACTTCTTTGTTCTACTGTGAACACCCACAAGAAAACAAATCTCAGGATAGCATAATGAGACACATATGGACTTTGGTAATAAATTTGCTTTGGACTTTGAAAACTTGCTCATTAAGGCATTAAGGAAATCATATGCTGACTTTCACGCATCTTTATCACTAATGCCAATGTTACTCAAATAATTTATCAATAGAAGCACAAGCATTTCAGTACTCTGGAAAACTTGCACAGGGAACAGTGGCTGCAGATAATACAAGGAGCTGTTTTTGTAATCCATTCCGCATACTGGCATTGTTTTCGTCCAGTCATATCTGATTGCTTTTTCCTTTATGCCGACAAGATTTGAAATTCTGTCAAAAAACAAGGCTTCTTAGTCGACAAAAGGAATACTTTGAAAGAAGGCAAAGAACACAGAAGGAAGTTGAGATGACTGTGAAACCTTTAATTTATGGTACAAGCCTATAATAAAACAAACATTATCTGCTCAAATTATGGTGAGAAACTTGCAAACCAGAGAACTGTCTGATCTATGATCTATTCCAGAGACATATGTAGAGACAAATATTAAGTGCTATGGAAGATTATCGATGGTAAAAGATGCACTTTGATTTGCCTCTAACCTGTTAGTCTTCTAGTATAGTGAATAGAAGGGGATGGTGATAACTGAAAGTGTAGGTCCCATGTAGAGAACTCTCATAGACTAAGTTTGCCTTCTTTATGGAGGTGACATGATTATAATGATATTTTGTGAAAACACTGTGTTAACACTACAAATCTCTAAAACTAAGAACACAATGAATGTAAAGACTGACTGACACAACAGAAGTAAAAAAAAACAACTGTGTGCTATTTTGCAAACATGAGGAAATCTGCAGATGCCGGAAATTCAAGCAACACACACAAAACGCTGATGGAACGCAGCAGGCCAGGCAGCATCTATAGGGAGAAGTCTGACAAAGGGTCTCAGCCCGAAACGTCGACTGTACTTCTCCCCATAGATGCTGCCTGGCCTGCTGCGTTCCACCAGCATTTTGTGTGTGTTGTATGTACCATTTTGCGCTTCTTAAGTATACTGTATCTTTGTGGATATATTCGGGCAAGTGGGCTCGTCAGCCTTGGATGGCAGCCTGCCTAGGAGAAGGAAAACTCTGATTTTATACCTTAGCTGCCTTGCGGCCATACCCCCCCATGGGAAAGGCTTTGGGAGTAAACCCCGAGGAAGAAATCCAGAGCCGGGGTCCCTAAGGCAGTTTGATGTTGTTTACAACTTCACTCTAGCAATCTCCGTGCCGACACTGGTGCCAAACTGGACTACATCAGTGGCATGGAGAGGGGGAACCCGCTGCACGGGCAACAGCCGGTTCTTCAAACCTTCCCGCCCAGGCTTGTGCCCTGGAGAGGACACAGTTCACCAGAGGCGCAAACCCATGATCCCCTGGGATTGCCGACTGCCTACTATAAAATATATATAGACTTGAGTAACATTTTTACCATTGTGTCCAGGCTGTGGAAGAACAAGTTATGAATTGCATAAAATTTGCAAGGCTAAATGAAGATTGCAAGGGAATAGGTCTTGTTTCCATGGAACCTTACACATCAAGGGCCCAAGAAGGAATTATGGAGATGGCCCTTCATTTTTTGTCTGTACAGAGAGAACAAGGAGGCCATAAAAGAAGGATTGTGAAATAGGTGAAGGATGATGTGAAGTGTTGGCCGAAAGATTCCTGGCAGATTCTTGTCTCAGTGGGTCTTCAAGGAAATAGTTTCCCAGTGAAAAGCCAAGGATAGCTCTAACGTGGTCAGCTAGCCCCATGAAGCATATAGCCTGCCAATCTTAAATCCACTTATGCAGTAGGAGTTGAATATAGATCTATCTACAGAAATAATTAATCTCACTCCCAGGTTTACCTGGCTTTGAAAGAAGTTCAAGAAAAATAATTTTTGTGAATGTTACCAGAATTCAAAACATTACAGCTCTAGTGACACGCATTTGATTCTGACTTCAGTTTTTGTCTGTGCAAATTCCATACTCCCCATGACTACTTGGGCTTCTCCCAGTGCTCTGGTTTTCTCTCACATCCGGCTGGTATATAATTTGCCACCCTAATTACTCCTAGTGTAGATGGGTGGCAGGAAAATCAAAGGGAATTGACAGACATGTGAGAGACACCAGATTATAGGGGAAGTAAAAGGGGTTGGGACTAATTGGATTACTTTGACACTGGCATAGACTTGCTACCCTACTTTTATATTGTTTCTGAATCTGAAATACTAAAGACTATTAAATAATAATCAGACCTAAAACTTAAAACAAATAAAATTGGAATGCATTTGGAAGAAAGGAGATTTATATATTTCAGAATCCTACAAATTGCCAAAAACATCTTTCTTCCCACTGTAGGCAATTCTTGCCATAGAATTCCATAGGTTCATAGAAATATAGAAAACCTACAGCACAATACTGGCCCACAAAGCTATGCCGAACATCCCCTTACCTGAGAAAATACCTAGGGTTACCCATAGCCCCCTATTTTTCTGAGCTCCGTATACCTGTCCAGGAGTCTCTTAAAAGACCCTATCGTATCCGCCTCCAACACTGTCGTTGGCAGCCCATTCCACTCTCACCACTCTCTGCATGAAAAACTTACCCCTGACACTTAAAACTGTGCCCTCTCATGCTAGCCCTGGGAAAAAGCCTCTGACTATCCACACGATCAATGCCTCTCATCATCTCATACACCTCTATCAGGTCACCTCTTATCCTCCGAGACTCCAAGGAAAAAAGGCCAAGTTCACTCAACCTATTCTCATAAGCCATGCTCCCCAATCTAGGCAATATCCTTGTAAATCTCCTCTGCACCCTTTCTATGGCTTCCACATCCTTCCTGTAGTGAGGCAACCAGAACTGAGCACAGTACTCCAAGTGGGGTCTGACCAGGGTCCTATATAGCTGCAACATTACCTCTCGGCTCCTAAACTCAATCCCATGATTGATAAAAGCAAATGCACTGTATGCTTTCTTAACCACAGTGTTAGCCTACGCAGCAGCCTTGAGTGTCCTATGGACTCAGACCCAAAGATCCTTCTGATCCTCTATACTGCCAAGAGTTTTACCATTAATACTATATTCTGTCATCATACTTGACCTACCAAAATGAACCACCTCACACTTATCTGTGTTGAACTCCATCTGCCACTTCTCAGCCTAGTTTTGCATCTTATCAATGTCTCGCTGTAACCTCTGACAGCTCTCTATACTATCCACAACACCTCCAACCTTTGTGTCATCAGCAAATTTACTAACCCATCCCTCCACTTCTTCATCCAGGTCATTTATAAAAATCACAAAGAGTAGGGGGTCCCAGAACAGGTCCCTGAGGCACACCATTGGTCGCCGACCTCCATGCAGAATATGACCTGTCTACAACCACTCTTTGCCTTCTGTGAACAAGCCAGTTCTGGATCCACAAAGCAACTTCCCCTTGGATCCCATGCCTCCTTTCTTTCTCAATAAGCCTTGCATGGGGTACCTTGTCACATGCCTTGCTGAAATCCATATAAACTACATCTACTGCTCTACCATCATCAATATGTTTAGTCATACCCTCAAAAAATTCAATCAGGCTCGTAAGGCATGATCTGCCTTTGACAAAGCCATGCTGACTATTCCTAATCATATTATGCCTCTCCAAATGTTCATGAATCCTGCCTCTCAGGATCTTCTCCATCAAATTACCAACCACTGAAGTAAGACTCACTGGTCTATAATTTCCTGGGCTATTTCTACTCCCTTTCTTGAATAATGGAACAACATCTGCAACCCTCCAATCCTCCAGCACCTCTCCCATCCACATTGATGATGCAAAGATCACTGTACGAGGTTCAGCAATCTCCTCACTCGCCTCCCACAGTAGCCTGGGGTACATCTCCTCCAGTCCCGGTGATTTATCCAACTTGATGCTTTCCAAAATCTCCAGCATATCTTCTTTCTTAATATCTACATGCTCAAGATTTTAAGTCCGCTGTAAGTCATCCATGCAATCGCCAAGATCCTTTTCCGTAGTGAATACTGAAACAAAGTACTCATTAAGTACCTTTGCCATCTCCTCTGGTTCCATACACACTTTTCCACTGTCACACTTGATAGATCCTATTCTCTCAGGTCTTATCCTCTTGCTCTTAACATACTTGTAGAATGTCTTGGGGTTTTCCTTAATCCTGTCTGCCAAGGCCTTCTCATGGCCCCTTCTGGCTTCCTAATTTCTTTCTTGAGCTCCTTTCTGCTAGACTTATAATCTTCTAGCTCTTTATCATTACCTAGCTGTTTGAACTTTTTGTAAGCTCTTCTTTTCTTCCTGACTAGATTTACAACAGCCTTTGTACTCTATGGTCCCTGTACTGTACCATCCTTTCCCTGTCTCATTGGAATGTACCTATGCAGAACTCCACATAAATATCCCCTGAATATTTGCCACATTTCTTCCCTACATTTTCCTGAAAACATCTGTTTCCAATTTATGCTTCCAAGTTCCTGACTGATAGCCTCATAATTCCTCTTACTCCAATTAAATTCTTTGCTAATTTGTCTGTTCCTATCACTCACTGAGAGAGAAAAAAAACATTCTCATCTCAGTCCTAAATTTCTTGCCCTCTAACTCAGGAATGCCACTGTTAGGTCTGGATACCTAAGTCAGGAGAACTGTTTCCCTACACACAACTGTTTCTCCAGTCAGCATTCTGAATGTATTGATGAGATCGCCTCTCATTCTTCTAAATTCCAGTAAACACAGACATAAGCAACCAGTCTTGCCTCACATGACAATCCGATCATCTCAGGGAACAGTCTGTTGATTTTTTTCTTGCAACAAACTTATTGCATACATTTTTTCTTAAAAAGATAGAAATTGCATGTAGTAGTCCAGGGTAGATCTCATCCCAACCCGGCAAGATAGTGATAAGTCATCCTCGCTCATGAACTCATATTCTTTTGAAATAAACTGTAACAAATGCTTGCCCACCTTAAGCGCCTGTTCCACCCAATTGCTTGGTTTCAATGAATGTTGTACAATCCTTTTAGAAACATTTACCAAACTCATGCCATTTAAACAACACTCTGCCTGCCTGTATTTTTTCTCTGAAGGAGGCAATTTATCTCATGACACATATAGAAATAATGTATTTGTTTCCACTCCAAATCATGGAATTGTTGAAGGCTTTATATAATATATTAGAACAAGTTTGACTTTTTGAACTGAAGTTTATTTAATATTACAATAATGACTATAAAAAGAAATTCCACATATTCTAAAAGAATTAGTATCAAAGCCAATTACATTTGATTAGTTTATAATAGATAACAATGCCACAAAAAGTAAAAAAAAACAACTATTCTTTATCCATTAACCATTTCTCTGCACAAATGTACACTCTGAAGTATAGTGTGTAGTCCTCTACTATTCAGGATAAGAAGGACAGTGGTTAGTATAAACACTGAAATCTACCCATGGCATTCAATAAACAATGTCAGAATCAACGATATAACCACATAACCACTGACAGATGAATGGAATAAGTGAAGCACCATTTTGGTCATTAATCTGCCTCTGGATTTCCGATAAAGTCAGGTTATCAATATCTATATTGATAAGCCACATCCAACAAAGGGCCTCAAGTCATTTTTAATGCAAGTTTTTCACTGTCATTCTCCAATTGCTCATAGTGATAACTCTCTTCCAGCTCTATTTCAAAATGCTCAAGTACAAATGTTCACAGATCAGCACTTGCAAAACAGGATCATTACATAATACTAAGGAACATTAATGCTGGTCATCTCACCCTTCCTGATCCTTAGAATTAAAAGGATAATTATCACTTTACACTGTTAGCTCAGCATCACTCAGTCACTGAACCTGAAACCGTTCTGTACACTACGACCGCAGAATTTAGCTCTGACTAAGGAACAGAGTATGTTTCACCAAAAAAAAATCTATGAAATGTTGTGGATTCTCACACTTGAGTCTCGTATTTTGGCTTGTTTTGTGGGCAGACATTTGCTGAGACAGATGATATCATTGGCTGACTAGGGCAAACAACAGCTACATGGGTAACTCAAGTGACAACTCAAACCATCATCCAATCCTAGACCTTAGGTAACTTTGGTGTAAATGCGAAGAAAAGGCAACGCAATTAATGCTCAGAACATCTGATTCATCCAAGCTCATCTTCAAAAGGAGATGGGCACACTAACAAGGAGTAGCAGGTAGCAGGAGCCACAGTGGCCTTATTGCTCCTGTTACTGAGCTGCAAGAAAATTGGGATTCCTTCGAACCTGATGCTGAATGCAAAACCTGCCTCAGTGGAGGCACTCGCTGGGTCTCAAGGTGTGGCAGAGCACAAAGTTCCACACACTAGCCTGAAAACGTACCAATGAGATCACCTGAGATTCAGTCTCACATCTCAGATGTACATAAAGGACACTGCAGCAGTATTTCAAAGTCGACCAGGACAATTCTGACTAGTATCATTTCCAATACCTCCCAAACTCAAAAGATAATCTAGTCAAGTTCAAGTTTATTGTCATCTGACTGTACAAAAATAAAACCAGACGAAACAATGTTCCTCTGGACCAAGTTGCATCCACAAAGCATAATATATGCAGCATATAAACCAAAATATTAAAGTATTAAATGATAATTGTTACATACCCACAGTTTGATCACGGGACAGTGGGATGATGTAATGGTCTTGTGAGTGGGATGATGTCTCTTGACCGTGGGGTGATGTTATGTCACGCGATGGCCATGTTCCAAATGGTATTTAAACCAAGCCCGCAGTCTGTGATGCAGTTCTCATTTCTATTTTTGTGCAACATTGTTGTTGCCGGTCGGAGGTGTGGAGGCTCCTCCGGTTTTGTTTGTTGCACGTTTATTTTTCCCTTACAGTCCAGTATCGGAGAGTGAAGGCAATACCGGAGTTATCCGAGTTCAAAGGATTGGATAAAGTTAAAGTCATTCAGTGTTTTGGGGAATGATCAACCTTTGTGACTTCGTTCAGGAATTGTGGCATGCACATTTGAGTTAAACCCCTGCAAGCTGGAGAAGCTTTGTGTGGTGACCACCCTCCACTCAAAAGGTCAGTTCCTTTTACTTCCTAGTGACTTCTTCGAACAAGGCATCTCTCGGCTGTGGAATCAGCAGATCGTTGTTACTTCAAAGGAATCGTTGTTTTGGGGAAGTCTCTCCTTAATGACTGTATAAATCACATGGACTTTTGAATTTATCACTTTAAATCTGTGCTTGGATGAGAACTCATTAAGAACAGTTTCTAAGTTTGACGGTTTGTTAGATATTGCCGCCTAACTGTTAACTTCCGGTTAAGTTAGTCGTTTGTTTACTTTTCTAAATTTTGAGCAGAGGTTAACAAAAACGCATGTTGTGTGCAGCACAGGTAACAGTGAACAGTAAACAGCTCACTGTCCTAGTGAGGAGGCCTGAATGGTGGCAGGGTATTCATTCGTCTCACAGCCTGAGGAAAGAGGTTGTTGTCCATTTTGACAGTACTAGTCCTGATGCTCCTGTAGCTCTTTCCAGACGGAAGTAAATCAAAGAGATTGTGGGATGGATAGTAGCGATCCTCAACAATGGATCACTTGTCTGCAACACTCCCAGGGACTGCCTGAAACGGCAGGGAGGGAGACCACGGCGGTCCTCTTGGTGATTTTTCCTGTCCTCTGTAGGGCCTTGCAGCTCCCATACCACCCAATGATGCAGCCAGACAGGACATTCTCGATGGTGCTCCTATAGAAAGTTGTTAGAGTAGGGGCAGGGAACCTTGTACACTGTAATCTCCTCAGGAAGTGTAGATGTTGCTGTGCCTTCTTGAGTAGTGAGGAGATGTTTTGGGTCCAGGTTAGATAATCCATTATGTGCATACCAAGGAAATTTGTGATCTCCACTCTCTCCATGGCAGAGAGTGGTCAACCAGTGCCTTCCTGAAGTCCACAATCATCTCTTTTATCTTGTCCACATTGAGACTCGGTTTACTGTTCTCACACCATTTAACAACCTGTCTACCTCCTCTAAACGTGCCAATTTATCAATGTTGCTGATGAAGCCAACCACTGTAGTATCACCAGTAAACTTGATGATACAGTTTGAGCTGGATCTAGCAGTGCAGTCATGAGTCAACAGAATGAACAGGAGCAGGCTGAACACACAGCCCTGGGGGGCACCAGTGCTCGGTGTGATGAAACTTCAGATGTTGCTGCCAACTCGGACTGTCTGGGGTCTTTCTATTAAGAAGTCCAAGATCCTGTTACAGAGAGGCATGTTGAGTCCCAATGAGGATAGATTATCCTTCAGCCTCTGAGGGATGATCATGCTAAATGCTGAGCTGAAGCCAGTGAACAACATCCTGACATATGAAGCATCGTTTTCTAGATGGGACAGGATGGAGTGGATGGCCAAGGCTATGGCATCATCAGAAAACCTGTTTGTTCAGAAGGTGAGCTGGACAGGGTCCAATGTAGATGGAAGGTGAGGTTTTATATGATCCATTGCCAGCCACTCAAAACACTTCATGATTATTGAAGCCAGTGGCATTGATTGGAAATCATTTTTGCCAGTTACCATCGCTTCCTTAGGCATTGAATGATGGTAGCTGCCTTGAAGCCTGCAGGGACAAAGGACCATTTCAAAGAAATATTATAGGTGTCCTTTAAGACCTCTGTTAGCTGGGCCAGACAGTCCCTCAGCACCTGACCAGGCATGTTGTCCAGGCTCACAGCTTTGTGTGGGTTTACCTTGGCTAGGATCTTCCTCACCCTGGCTGCGGCAAGATAGGGTGCCTGCTTCTCAGGTGGGGAGGGGTCTTTCCTCAATGTCACATCATTCAATGTGTCAAATCGTTCATAGAAAGCATTCAGCCCCATTAGGAAAGAGACGTCACTGTTGTTGGTGCACAGGGTAGACTTGTAATCGGTTATGGCTTGTATAACCTGCCACATGTGCAGTGTGTCCCTGATCTCACAGAAGCGTCTCTAAATTTTCAGTGTGCGCTCACACTTTGCCTTCCTAATGGCACGGGAGGGTGGGGCCTATGGAGGAGAAGCTAGTTTTCTTAATAGATTGGGTTGTGTTCGTAACTCTCTGCAATTTCTTGTAAGGTTGTGCAGACAGACTTCCAAACCAAGCTGAGAGGCATCAATTACTTTCTATGGTGCATCTGTAAAAAAGAATGACTGAACTTCCTTAGGCTTCTGAGGAAATAGATACACTCATCCTTGTACATGAGAGTTGCCTTCAAAACATCAACATCAATGGATTTAGATTTCTGAGGCAGAGTCCAATGTGCTATTTACTGGCCTGAGATGACTTGACAGACTCTGGAGACATTAACAGACTTTGCTGAATGCATCATGGCCCACAGATTGGGCCTGACGGTTACAATTGCTCTTTGTCTGATCTTCCAGCCTCCATTTGTGTCATAGGCAGCATGGATTCCATTGGGAAACCCCACCATATTTGATCAAGGACAAGGCCTGGCATCTCACGTGTAGGGTCCTTCTATTCGGATGGTGAGTTTGTGTCTCCAGCACGGATACTGATGGCTTAGGATGGTTGTGAATATTGGTAGCTCAGGTTGAGGATTTGATGTTGGGGTATTCACCAAGCTTGGAAATTAGCTTGCAGATTTTTCCTCACCTGTCGTGGTGACATCCTCAGTGCACAGTTGTTGGTGTTTCTCACTGGGAGTGCTCACATTTATATATGGTCCCGTTTCCTTGCGTTGGTCCTGATTGGCTACCCCTTCAATTGACCTTTGAATTCTACTGGCTCTCATTTCTTTGGCTCTTAAGGGTTCATAGATGACATCTATTTTGATATGTTTGTTTAAGGAGTTATCAGATGAGAACCACACCCCTAAAAATTTGTGTTCCTACTTCATGTTTGCCTGCACCAGAACCTCTGTGGTATCCAGTTAAAGTAGTATCCTTCTCAGTTTTCACATACCGAGATCGGTGATGGTGGATCACGTCTCTGTATCGCCAGCTCGTGTTCCTGTACTGAGCTGAGAATTTACATCCTGACTGGCCGATGTAGTTCCTGTTGCATTCTCCACAGGTGATCCTGTACACCACATTGCTTTTGTTAGTGGTCTTTACTGGTACTTTGGTTCTTGAGACAAGATACCTTGAAGCTGCTGTTGGTTTGTGAGTGATGGTGATGACGTGAGGTCCGAGCAGTTGAGCTGTCAGTTCTGAGATATTCTAAATTCTGAGATAAGGTCACATGTTGAGTACAATTTACACAATTTCCGCACAATTTACTCCCCTGATTAAGCTATTTCCTTGAAAGCCCATCTCAAGTTTAAGAACTTGTGGCATGATTTTACAAAGTCTTTGTGAATGAGGATCCAGGAATTGCTCACCTGCAGAATTTTGCTTTTGGATTAACAGAAAATAATCACATGTACACAAAAGACTGCAAGTACATTCACAACAACCAGCAATTAAGGAAAACAAAGTATCAAAGAAAAATGGAAAAAATATTGTTTGCTTTACTTTCTCCCTTTGCAGTTAAGCTGCATAAAATGTTTCAGGGATAGATGGATACAGGAAATGAATTTACCCAGTCAGCAGCTGAGTCCATTATGGCTATCCTTGTTTATAAATTGGAAATTCAATTCACTGTATCAGGATTCCATGTGCATCGCTCACTTTTTATACAAAATCGGAACAGACCGTCAGACGTTACCACACAAGGGAAATGACAAGTTATATCATTCTAGATTGCTTACTTTATCCCCAAGCATGATATTGAGGGAGAAGTTGGAAAGTTCAAAGTTCAAAATAAATTTATTATCAAAATACATATGAATATGCCACCATATACCTCCCTGAGATTCATTTTTATGCAGGAACTTCTTTGGATGGAAATGAAGAACATAATAAAGAGCTTCTTCAACACAAGCTGTAGAAAGAGTGAAAGTACATTAAATTTAAATATTGTCAAACCATAAAAGTGATAAATGTTTCTTTTTTAAATTATCCTATTAGTTTTTATGATGAGTAAGGTTGCCTCTTCACCTAGAAGGATGTGTGTTTATTGAGAGTGTTACCCACTTCAGAGTTACATTTCTAATTTCGACATATTTATCGCTTAATCAAGGTTAAAAAGTCAGTTTTTGCCTCTGGTATAAACCTAATGATGAAGAAATGTTACTTTCAAATGTACATGACAATAAATGTATAATTTTAGTGCTATTTAAATGTCATGCTTGATTGGTCAGATTCAGCAGTAAAAATGAAGACATTATTTTCTGAATATTTGATTTCAGTCAAAATGTGGAAAATTAACCTAAGACTAGCAGCATCATACTTTGACATGCACTCTTTAACTCTTTTTAATTAAACTAACCCATCAAAATCCTACTGAAAAAAGCTTTTCAAGTATATGGTTTCAGGCAAAGGGGGCAGGAGATTAAGTCGGTTAGCATAGGCAGGGAATTATAAATTTTGTAAGTATTCACCACTGACGGCTGAGAATACTCGTTTATTGACTATACATAGGCAATTAACATCTACCCATTTTAAGCAGGAATTCAATCAGAGGATTTGGGATTTGTTTTGTCAAGTGGACAAGGTACAGAATCAGACGTAACATTGTTGATTGGTAGAGCAGGAACAGAAAGTGTCAAAGTTCCTTCATGGAGTCACGCAGCTTGAAAACGAGCTTTACGGCCCAGTAATTTCATCAGCCTACCATCAAACACAAATTTCCACTCATCCTACAAGAGTCCCTTTTATTCTCACGACATTCCCTTCAACTTCGCCTTGGTTCTAATCACTACCACCACAGTCAGCAATAATTAACCCATCAACCGGTACATCTTTGGAATGTGGGGGGAGACAGTTGTGGGAAGGATATTGACATACCATGTAGATGGCACCTGGAGTGAATCTGGATTGCTGGGACTGTGATCTCATCTGCCACCTCATTTTAGGAATGCAAAATTATGAGGGTTCTTCCACTGGCATCCAGTTTGTCATATTTCCAGGTGGAAAAGGGGAGAAAATCAGATTAAAAAGTGAGCAGGCCCTGACGGCCTGATCTGAAGATTGAGATGACAGAGAATGTTGCTTGTGGAGCTTTAAGTGCCAGAGTGTGCTGTTTGGATTTTCTGCAGCAAATGAGATTGTTCGAGTTAATTGGCCCCTGGCAGAGGCCAATAAAAAGAAGTCAGGTTTAAGTGGAATGGCCTTAGTGTGACTGGGCCAGGGTTAGAGTGAGGAGCTTAAGGCTTTTTTTGTGAATCAGGCAGAGGCTAGATTGTGGCTTCTCTTTCTTTGTTTATTTGTGCCTAGCTAGAGTAGTGACAATGGAGTTCAGTTCAGTGCTATGCTCATCTTGACAAGATGTGGGAGATCTAGGACTTTCTAGAATTCATGATTGCAAGAAGTACATCTGGGTACAGCTCCTTAAAGAATATGTTAGTAAGTTGGAGCTAGATGACCTTTGCCTCCTTCAGGAGAATGATGAGGTGATAGGCGGAAGAGGCGGTATACGTATTATTGAGGGGAACGGCCACAGCTGTACTCAGCAATGGCTGCCTTTTTCCTTTCTCACTCCTGAAAGCCACCAGCTGCCTGTCACCTGTAACCTAAAGGTGACTACCTCCCCGTTGCTCCTGTCTACCACTTCCTCTTTCTCCTGAATATGCTGAGAATCATTGAGCTGCAGCTCCAACTTCTTAACATGGTGTCTAAGGAGCTGCAGCTTGACGCACTGTGCAGACTTCCCACATCTTGTACAAGGAACATACTTCATCTACCCCACTACTTCTCAAAGCACTAGCTATACGCGAAGAGACAAAAAAAAAAGAGAAAAAATTACTAGAAACTTAGAGTCTCTGCCTGTTTTGATCAAAGTCTGTTGAAACAAAGCCTCCCACTCTAACCTTGGCTCCTTCCTACTATTGGGAAGTCCTATAGACTTTCAGATTGAGAGGCAGGTTTTGAAATATTTATAATTTACTTGGATGATGAAGTAGAAGGGTAGCTTAATAAGTTTACAGATGACATGAATGTTGGTGTTGCTGTGGATGGCATAGAAGGTTGTTGTAGGTTACAATGGGACATTGATAGGATGCAGAGCTGGGCTGAGAAGTGGCATGGAGTTCAGTCCAGAGAAGTGTGAAATAGCACAGTTTGAAAGGTTGAACTTGAAGGTAGAGTACAAGGTTAATGGCAGTGTGGGTGAAGAGAGGGGTCTAGGGTCCACATCCATAGATCCCTCAAAGTTGCTGCACAAGTTGATAGGTGATTAAGAAGCTGAATGGTGTTCTGGACTTCATTATTTGGGGGACTAGAAGTAATGTTGGAGCTCTAGAAAACTGTGGCTATCCCACACTTGTAACATTGTGTTAGTTCAGGATGTCACATCGTAGGAAAGATGTAGGAGCTTTAGAGAGGGTGCAGAGGCGATTTATTAGGACACTGCCTGGATTAGAGCATGTTTTATGAAGATAGTTTGTACGAACTAGGGCTTTTCTCTTTGGAGAAATGCTGGATGAGAGGTGACTTGATAGAAGTGTATAAAATGAAGAGACATAATAAAACGGAGAGCCAGAGACTTTTGCCCAGGGTGGAAAAGGCTAATATGAGAGGAGGTAAGTTTAAGGTGTTTGTAGAACAGTGTAGGGAATGCCATAGGTAAGTATTTTTACACAGAGTGGTAGGTGTGTGAAATGCACTGTCAGTAGTGGTGCTAGAGGCAGATGTATATGGACACTTAAAATTAATTCTTATATAGGCAAATGGATGAAAGAAAAATGGAGGGTTACGTGGGAGGAAGGGTAAGGTTGATCTTGGGGTAGATTAAATAGTTGGCACAACATAATGAGCTGAAGGGCCTGTACTATGCTGTACTGTTCTATGTTCATCATCAGGTTCAGTAGGACCTCCAATATAGGAAACATTGCCTATATTTGGTTTCCCTCTCATCATAAACAGCAGACCCCAATTTCTTCCCATCTAAAAATTTATCAACTCATCTACAGGTCTGTTGCAAGGTAACAGATTCACAGGTTCGGTAAGTGAAAAGCAGACCCTGATTGTGGGTATGTACAGCCATCGTTTATTCATAAGCAAGCAATGAAACACTTCACTCGTGTGGAAGTTGAACAAGCACTCATCCTAGTCACCCAAACTCTAAACACTACAACACTAAGCATTCAATATATTTGTTAAATCTGTCCAAATTGCACAGCAATGTAATGGATGCATAGAGTTGGGGGTGATGTATTAGCACAGTCAGAGGATTTGGTAACTAATAGAAAGCAGAGAGCAGTGCACCACAGGGTCAGTGCTGAGCTCACAACTGTTTGCAATATACATTAATGATCTGGAAGAGGGGACCGAGTGTAGTGTGTCTAAGTTTGCTGATGATACTAAACTGAGTGGAAAAGCAAATTTTGCAGAAGACATGGAGAGTCTTCAGAGAGATATAGATAGGTTAAGTGAGTGGGCAAGGGTCTGGCAGACAGAATACAATATTGGTAAATGAGAGGCCACCCCCTTTGGAAGGAAAATGGAAGAGCAGATTATTATTTAAATGGCAAAAAATTGCAGCACGCTGCTGTGCAGAAGGACTTGTGAGCACTTGTGTATGAATCACAAAAGGTTGGTTTGCAGGTGCAGCAGGCTATCAAAAAGCCAAATGCGACATTGACCTTCATTGATTGGGGAATTGAATTTAAGAGCAGGGAGGTTATGCTGCAACTGTACAGAATACTACCCTGAGGCCACACCTGGAGTTCTGGCGTGCAGTTCTAGTCTCTTTACTTGAGGAAGGATATTCTGGCTTTGGAGGTGGTGCAGAGGAGGTTCACCAGGTTGATTCCAGAGATGAGGGGGTTAGACTATGGGGGAGATTGAGTCGCCTGGGACTGTATTTGCTGGATGAGAGGATATCTTAGAGCACCATATAAAATTATGAAAGGGATAGATCAGCTTGAGGCAGGGAAGTTGTTTCCACTAGTAGGTGAGACTAGAAGAAGGGGACATAGCCTCAAGATTCGGGGGAGTAGATTAGGATGGAAATGAGGACAAACTGGTTTTCCCAGATGGTAGTGAATCTGTGGAATTCTTTGCCCAATGAAGCAGTGGAGGCTACCTCAGTAAATATATTTAAGACAAGGTTGGATAAATTTTTGCCTATTAGAGGAATTAAGGGTTATGGGGAAAAGGCAGGTAGGTGGAGCTGAGTCCATGGACAGATCAGCCATGATCTTATTGAATGGCGGAGCAGGCTCAACTGGACAGATGGCCTACATCCTGCTCCTATTTCTTATGTTTTTATGTTCTAACAAGATTAAACAAGTGATAAACAACTACTTAGCCAGGTGTGCACTCGAACCACGAGCCCCCCCCCCCCACCCCACCACAGTAACTGTAACACTCCTTCCAAATGGTTTCTCCAGCGCTGCCCGTGGCTTACAGCCCGGAGTGGCTCAAAGTCAAGAGAGAAAAGGAAGTGACTTGCATTCACCTTTATACACCTGATGACCGGAAGCCAGTGGCAGGTATTGCAGCACGTGACCTGGGATCAGAACCTGCTGCTGCAGGACATGGGAGGGCAGCCACATACCTCGAGTGGACTCATCATTAACCAGCATGGTGGAAACGACTTTCAAACAATATTCGATCAGCAAGTAAGTTAACCTTCCATATTCCAATGTCGAACTATGCTGTTCTTTGACCTCAAGATTGTAGGTGAGTAATAATCCTCCTTATCATATTTACTGGTCAAAGATATTTCACCTTCTGGTCCAGGACTCTTCAGCCAGCAGAAATAGCTTTCCTCAAACTGCCCAGTCAATTTCCCATGATCCTTAGGAAATTCAATCAAAATTAACAGAGCTGTTTAAGCTTGAAGGAACAAAGTCCAAATCTGTGATATCTTCGCTTTCTCCAGGCCCACTATTTCTTTCCATCACTAACCTTGTCCCTCAACACCACTTCTTTGGTCGAGAAAGCACAGCAGCATCTCCACTTCCTGAGGAGATAAGATGAGTGAGGCTCCTCACTATTCTAATCTATAGTGTCCTGACCAGCTGTACCACAGTCTGCTGTGGGAATCGCAAGGCATCCGACTGCATGATCCTACAAAATGTTGCAATGCCTGCTGAGAGGATCATCAGGGTCTTTTTTCCACATATCAGAGCTGTTTTTCAGGAACACTGTGTGTTTAGGCCCTTAGCATTGTCAATGATCCCTCCATCTGTCCAATAACCCCATTGACCCCTGACTATCAGGCAAGAGGTACCGTAGCATTAAGTCAAGAATTGCTATGATGGGAAAAATCTTCTTCCCCTGGGCCGTAAGAATACTGAACTCTCAGCCACCACCAGGTCTCATTACATATGAAGTGCCAATAGTGTATACTGTTTACTTTTTAATTAGTGCCATAAATGCACTTTATTATTTGTTACTTTATGTGCTATGTATATTGTGTTGTGCACCTTGGTCTGGGAGGAATGTTGTTTCCTTTGGTGGGTTACATGTTCAGGGTTAAATGACAAACAAACTGAACTTGAACTTAAGTTATTTATATTTTGATCTAAGACTAAAGGAAATGGCTGTAGTAACTAGGTCAGTTTTCCTAACATCGAATATGCTTATATAAGTAATGTGTTCATATCGATTTTTTCATACCTTCAGGTAATTCCAAACCACTTTGAATAGTCAACTAAATATTAGCTCAAATCTGCCCACAGTCCAAAATAAATGTTAGGATAACCTAATCTGTGCTGAAGATTAGATTCCTGATGCTCTAGATACATTTTTAATTTGGCAAACAAAACATAAAACAGAACAGAAACAAAACAATCCTCAAATTAAAATAGAAACAAGTGAAGCACACTGATTTCTCATAAGGCTGGTGAGATTCAGTGTCCATAACGTGGCCTCTTCTACTCTGATGAAACCGAGTGCTACTTGGACAAATATTTTGCAAAATATCTCAATTCAGACATTAATAGCTATCCTGAACCTCCAGTCATGTACTGTATCACTTTAATTTCTATCTTATTCCCACTATGATCTCTCTGTCTTCAACCTCTTTAATGTCTCCAACACTGCCAAAACATATTACGTTGTAAGACAACATCAAATCTCTCATTTGCACACATTACAACCTTCAGCATCTAATATTTAATGTAATTATTTTCAGACTTAAAAAATTTCTCCGCAGGTGTGGCAGTACTTTTCATTTTTTTCCCAACCTCCTCCCTAGTTATTTTCCTGCTGTCACCAAATAAAGTTGAAAGTTCAAAGTTCAAAACAAAATTTATTATCAGAGTACACCACATACAACCTTGAGATTCTTTTTCCTGCGGGCATAATTAGCAAATCTATAGAAAAGTCACTGTAAACAGGATCATTGGACCACAAACTGTGCATATGCAGATATAAGTAAATAGCAATAAATAATAAGTATGAAACAATAAGATAAAATGTCCTTAAAGTGAGACCACCAGTTGTGGGAACACCAGAAATGGAATGATTGTAGTTATTCCCTTTTGTTCAAGAGCCTGATTGTTGAGGGGTAGTAATTGTTCCTGAACCAGGTGTTGTGAGTCCTGAGGCACTTGTACCTTCTACCTGGTGGCAGCAGCAAGAAAAGAGCATGGCCTGGGCGGTGAGGATCTTTAATTATGCATGCTCGGTTTTTATGGCAATGATTCATGTAGAAATGTCGAATGGTTGGGGAAGGTTTTACCTGTGATGTACTGGGCCAAATCCACTAGCTTTTGATGAATTTTCCACTCAAAGGCATTGATGTTCCATACCAGGACATAATGCAGCCAGTCAGCACAATGTGCACCACACATCTATACAAGTTTGCCGAGGTTTTTGATGACATGCCGAATCTCCACAGGTTCCTGAGAAACTAGAGGCACTGTCATGCTTTCTTTGTAATTATACTTATATGATGGGTCCAGGACAGGCCCTCTAAGAAAGTGACACTCATAAATTTAAAGTTACTGACCTTCTCCACCTCTTATCCTCTGACGATTACTCTCATGGACTTTTTGTTTTCCTCTCCTGAAGTCTACAATCAGTTCCCTGGTCTAACTGACATGGAGTGAGAGGGTGTTGTTGTTACACTACTCAGCCAAATTTTAAAACACCCTCCTATATGGTGATTCATCACCACCTTTGATACAGCCCACAATGGTGGTGTCATCAGCAAAACTGTATATGGTGTTGGAGCTGTACTTTAGCCACACATTCAAAGGTGTAAAATGAGTAGAGCAGGGGGCTAAGTACTCATTCCTGTGGCACTCCTGTGCTGATGGAGATTGTGGAGCTGATGTTTTTGCCAATCCAACCTGACTGGGGTCTACAAGCGAGGAAATCCAGGATCTAATTGCATAAGGAAGTACTGAGGCTCAGATCTTGGAGTTTACTGATAAGTTCTGAAGAGATGATGATATTATATGCTGTACTGTAATTGATAAAGAGCTTACTGATACCTCTGCTGTCCAAATGTTCCAGGGTTGTGTGAAGAGCCAATGAGATGGCATCTGCTGAGGACCTGTTGCTTCAGTAGGCAAATTGGAGCGGATCTAATACCAGCTTTTTAAGTAATTACCTTAACAACTTTGGACCAAGCTATATCACAGACACTCCCTCTGTTCTCTTCAACATTCTGTTCTCTGCATCTTAAGAATGCACAGGTACATTATAGTGTTTGGTTTGTGCACACATTAAAAATACACCATATGGGCAGTGATAAGCTATCATTGACAGAGTATCTGTTTTGATATTCTCTCTGCATGGGAAAAATGTTGGATGTGAGAACTCATCCATTTCTATGCCTAGCATAATTAGTAAGTGACAAGTGTTGCCTGAGTCAATGGAACAAATTTCAAGGCAGATTTGATGCTATGATGATGGAATGCATTTAGTGTGTATTTCAGAACTTCTATGCATAACTGGCACTAGTTTTAACATGTTAGGTATTACTGTAATTTTACAGTGAATACATATTTTGATTTTGCTTAATTTTTTGGGGGGGATTAGTGAATTTGATGTCCTCATTTCATGCCAAACACAGTTTGTGTCATGTTGAATTATATTTTTGGTATACAGTACTTGTTTTATTCCTTTGCATTTACGTTTGGAAGTTCATTTTCATTTCCCTGAATCTCAGGGAAGGTGGGATGATGTAGTGAGGGGAAAAATGAATCATATTAATACCATAATGAGAAGTTAATGACTTCATAGCATCATAGAGCCAAAGGCCTTCTGAGTCCATGCTGATTCTCTGCGAGAGCAAAGGAGCTGGATCCACTCAGCACCCCTTCCCCGGAGGCCTGCAATGTTGTCTTCCAAGTACTCCAGTTCAGTTATCGTCCTTTTACTTCATTGCAGAACAGTTATAATTCATCATAAGTACAACGTAAAGCTTGACTCCCTCCTTCAGAAGGGGAAAAGAAGACGTGCATTTGTCATGACCAAAGGGCACTCCAAACTGCTTTATGGTCAATGAAATACATATGAAATATGGTCATACTCTAATACAGGAGACAGCCAGTTTGCTCACAGCAAGCTCCCATGAATATTAATATGATAATGATCAGATAAATTATAATAATACCCTGCTCTGCAAAATAGCACCTAAAGCTCTTTCACAGGAAGCAAAGCAAAAAGAAGGGGTTTTGGTATTAAAGCTCATCTAAAAGAGAGTTTGAAAAGTATTCAGTTAAACAGTGAGTGTCACAGAGTAATATAGCTTGGAGATAGCTCCTTCAGCCCAACTCAACCATGTCAACCAAGACGTTCATTTAAGTGAGTCCCACTCGCCCGTGTTTTGCCCATATCCCACAAAACCTTTCCTATCCAAACATTTTAAAAAATATTATTGTTATTGTACCTGCCTCAACCACTTCCTCAGGCAGTTTGTTCTATGTATCACTTCTGTATGAAGTAATTGCCTTTAAAAAATCCCCTCTCACTATGCCCTCTGTACCTTTCTTTGAGAAAATAAGAGAGTGTACATTTGCCCTATCTTTGCCCCCTCTTTTTTTGAACCCCTCTATAAGGTTAACCCTCAGTCTGCTTTGCTGCAAGGGATTAAGTCCTTTCTTGCTGAATCTTTGCCAATAACTCAGGCCTTCCAGTCTATGCAACATTCTTTTAAACCTTCTTTGCACTTTTATCCAACTTAATGATATCTTTGCTATGACAAGGTAACCAAGACTTACAAAACATTCCAGGTGAGGCCTCACTAATGTCTTGTATAATAACAATACAACATCTTAACTCCTCTACTCAATGGCCTGACTGATGAAGGCTAGTGTATTAAAAGCCTTCTTTACCGCCATGTTCACCTGTGACACCACTTTGTGGAAGTATGTATTTGTACACCTAGATCTCCCAGTTCTGCAACACCCTTTAGGGACTCACTATTCACTTTTGCAGAGCATGTAGGATAATCAGTGGCTAGGACCTGAGAATCTTTAATTACCAAGTGGAAATTTCATATATAAGATCACAAAAGCAGCAAACATTACATATTTAACTTTTTTACCCCTCCTTAGCCCACCAATTTTTAGTTGCATGGCCATCATAAGTTCACCAAAAAATCCATTGAATGATCTGAATATTTAAGCCTCTTTGGTGTAATATATCCGATTTGCATTAACTTGGTCTCTGTGATGAAGAAAAGAAGTTTTATGTGAAAAAAAACTCATTCAATTTTAGATGACTCCTCTTAAAACTTGCAATGATCATAGTAAATTTTATATGTTTTTATTATTCACTATTGACAGATATTTAATTAAATGAAATGGCCAAACAATATGCCAGGTCAACCATGTTACCTCCCCACCAACAGTTAGCCCAACAATCAGATGATTACATCCTGCATAAAACTAACTCCAGTAAAGCCACTCCATATCCATACCCATCTAACCAACACTGGCTTTCTTCTCCTACACCTGCCTCTGCCACGCATCCACACCTGTTGTCTTTACAAATGTCAACCACATGAAATATATTGATAGCATCTGTTTCACTGCTGACAATGCCAATCCATCCATCTGATTTTAGACTCTCTTGAAATTGGAATTGGCATATGTACTGAGAGATATCATGTAAAACTTCTGTTTCCAAGCAGGTCCTACCATACATAAGCACACTGAGGTAGTAAAAATGTTTAAAGTAAATTTATTATCAAAGTACAAATATGTCACTATATACAACTCTGAGATTAATTTTCTTACTGGCATACAGTGAAACACAATAGAATTAATGAAAGACCACATCCAACAAGAAGGACAAACAACCAATATGGAAAAGACAACAAACTGTCTAAATACAAAAAAAAAGCAATAAGTATCGACAACATGAGATGAAGAGTCCTTGAAAGTGTGTATATAGGTTGTGGAAATAGTTCAACGATGGGGCAAGTGAAGTTAACCTCTCTGAGCATGGTGGTTGAGATGTAATAACTATTTCTGAACATGGTGATGTAGGTCCTGGGGCTCCTGTAGCTTCTTCCCAACGGCAGCAGTGAGAAGAGAGCATGACCTGGTGGTGGGGCCCAGGATGATGGATGCTGCATTTCCTGCACAGCTCTGCATGAGGATACGCTCAGCACTGGGGAGGTCTTTACCTGTGATGGACTGGGCCATATCCAGTACTTTTTGTAGAACTTTCCATTCAAAGGCATCAGTATTTCCATACCAGTCCATGTTGCTACCAGTCAATACACTCTCCACCACACACCTATAGAAGTTGGTGAGAGTTTTAGATGTCATGCCGAATCCTCACAAACTTCTAGGGAAGTAGAGGCACTGCTATGCTTTCTTCATAATGGCACCTACACCGAAGGGCCTAGGACAGATCCTCTAAAATGAAAACACCGAGATATTTAAAAATGCTGACTCTCTCCTTCTTCGGTCCTCCGATGAGAACTGGCCTCTGATTTCCTCATCCTGAGGTCAATAATCATCTCCTTGGTCTTGCTGACATTGAGCAGGAGGTTGTTGCTTTGGCACCACTCAGCCACATCTTCAATCTCCCTCCTATATACTGATTCATCACCACTTTTGATTAGGTCTACGGCAGTGGTGCCCTCAACAAACTTGAATATGGCATTTGAGCTGTGCTTAGCCTCACATTCATAAGTATAAAGCAAGTAGAACTGGGAGCTAAGCTCACAACGATGTGATGCACTTGTGCTGTTGGAGGTTGTGAGGAGATATTTTTGCCAATCTGAACTGATTGGGGTCAACAAGTGATGAAATCAAAGACCCACTTGCACAAGAAGGTATTGAGACAAAGGTCTTAAGGTTTATTGATTGGATTTGAAGGCATGATAGTATTGAATGTCAAACTGTAGTCAATATAGAACATCCTGAGGTATGCATCTTTATTGTCTAGATGTTCCAGGTTGAGGGAAGAACCAATGAAACAGCATCTGCTGTGGGCCTGTGTGATAGTAGGCAATTAAGAAAGAGAATAGAGGGCAGAAAATAGTGTAGAAGCTACAGTTGGCATCAATACATTTTTAGATCAAAGTATGCGGGGATTGGAAATATAAATGTGGAACTTAGAAGAGTGTAGACGTGTACGTGACCTGATTCAAAACTGTAAGATCTTAAGGGAGCTGGACAGAGTAGATATTGAGATGTTCCCACTACTAGGAGATCCATGAGAAAAGGGACAAATTTACAAAACAAAGGTTCGGTCACTTAAAACTTCAGGTGTGCAGAAATTTCTTCTCAGTGGAAAGTGAAACTCTGGAATTCTCTTATGCTGCAGATGGTGGAGGAAAGACTATTAGATATATTGAAGGTGGAAACAGAAAACTATATGAGAGATTAAGGAATGAGTTTGATGGAATATAGGCACTAAAGAGAATTTGAGTCCAGCACAGAACACATTGAATGGCGGGCAGGTGAGAAGAGCCTGGTGGCAAGTTTCTGCTCCTATTTTTGTAGGTTCTTGTAGAAGAAAAGGTGGGTTTGATGTAGGCGAATCAGAAACAGGTTTATTATCACCAGCAGGTGTCGAGAAATATGTTAACTTAGCAGCAGCAATAAATGCAATACATAATATAGTACAGAAATAAATAAATTACACTATATGTATATTGAATAGATTAAAAATCATTCAAAAACAGAAATAAAATGTTTTAAAAAGTGAGGTAGTGTTCATAGGTTCAATGCCCATTTCAGATTTGGATGGCAGAGCGGAAAAAGCTGTTCCTGAATCGCTGAGTGTGTGTCTTCAGGCTTCTGTACCTCCTACCTGATGGTAACAATGAGAAAAGTGCCTGCCTTGGGTGCTGGGAGTTCTTAATAAAGTACACTGCCTTTCTGAAACACCGCTCCTTGAAGATGTCCTTGGTACTTTGTAGGCTCGTACCCAAGATGGAGCCAACTAAATTTACAACCATATGCAGCTTCCTTCGGTCCTGTGCAATAACCCCTGCATACCAGACAATGATGCAGCTTGACAGAATGCTCTCCGTGGTACATCTATAAAAGTTTTTGAGTGTTTTTGTTGACATACCAAATCTCATCAAATTCCTAATAAAGTATAGTCGTTATCTTGCCTTCTTTATTGCTGCATTGATATATTGGGACTAGATTAAATCCGCAGAGCTCTTGACACTCAGAAACTTGAAATTGCTCACTCTCTCCACATCTGATCCGTCTATGAGGATTGGTATATCTTCCTTCATGTTACCCTTCCTGAAGTCCACAATCAACTCTTTCATCTTACTGACGTTGAGTGCCAGTTTGTTGCTCATGATCTCATTGTGAGAGCACAGTACTAAGGGGTAAATGGCCTCCCCCTGCTGCAACTTGTATCCTGGAATTAAAGAATTTAGAACAGCAGTGTACAGAAACGGGCTCATCAGCTCATGGACTCTGTCCCAAACACAATGCCAATTTAAACTTGCATATCTGCCTGCATTTAGTCAGTGTCCCTCAATTTCCTGCCTGCTCATGCACCAGTCTAAATGTCTCTTAAACATTGCTAAGTGTCTGCCTGCACCTCTTCCACTGGTGGCATGTTCCAAGCACCTACCATTTGCTGTGTAAAAAAAAAACAACCCGCACATCTCCCCCGACCTATTCCTCTCTCATCGTAAATGTATCTTCTCTAGCATCTGAAATTTCTACCCTAAGATAAAGATTCTGACTATCTACACAGCTGCTGAATGACTTCCCCATCACTGAAGGAAAACATACCACATATCTTCCAAACCTCCCTGGCTACTTTGTGGTGCCACTTTCAGCGAACTATCAATCTGTACTCCCAGGATCTCACAACATTTTCCCAAAGTTATAGAAATCACATTGTTAATTTTCTGTAAATCATACTTGCTTGAAAAACTTCAAGACCTTTAGCTCTAAAATTTGTCTTTTTCATTTTCTTATAATGCTATTAATAGTTAAAAACTAAAAGAGTAGGTATACATTTTTTGCAGAGGAACTGCCTATAATACACCAAATCTTTCAGCAAATGGTTACGTATTTTCATTTAACTGTTATTTTTAATGGTTTAATGGAGATGTATTGGTTAAATACAAGGTTTTATGATAAACCTATCCCAGATCTATTTCTGAAACCATACTGCAACCTTTCTGACACAGACCAAAAATTAATTACAAAAAGTAAAATGATGCTTGCTGCGCTGACTCGGCATATTTGCAAGTGAGTTTGAACAGAAACTTGACTAAATAAAATTGCTTTGCAGAGAAAAAAAATTGTGCCTTTCTCGGGGCACTTTAAAACCGTTTCTTGTTTCTTCCAGAGGTATAACATCTCAGAAGTGTTTTGGCTGGATTATCAAATGCCATGCGGGAGCAGAGCTTAAGAAAAAAAGACATTTATAGACATTATTATAGTGTTTTGCATAACATTTCCTTAAACGTTCTCCCACTGGGAATCTAATTTTTTGATAAGGGTATCAGGCAGACATGCACAAAGTTGCTCTTGTACTTTTATAACCCAAGTCACTAGTTGTGAGTGCCAGTCTATAACATCTGTTGGTCATAACAGGCTCCAGAGATCAACGAAACATAAACAATCCTCCACCAATCAGTCTGGTGCTAAATCATGCCATCTGACATTATCTGAATCAATTCAATCTTTGCTAAACTGAGTAAAGCAAAAATTGTTCACTGCTATGAGACCTAAGTCCAAAGTTTGCAAGAAATTAAGTCAAATAAATCTATCACTCAAAGGGCGATGGAATCAATAATATGGAAAGTCTCTAAGAGATAATTAGTGCATTTTTACAGACTGAAAGTGCTGAAAGATATGGTGAAGTAGTAATGAGTGCAGAAAATGACTGCTTTTGCTGGATTTAATGTTTTGTACAGAATCATTAAAGTTCCTGTGCTTTTGACGATAAGAGAAACACGATATCGTTAACATTTAAGACACTGCTCTTTATAACTGGGAAAAACATCAATCTAAATGTTACACTTATTGAGTGGCTTGGGAGTTAGGGGGCAAGAAGGTCAGTATCAGTAATGTGGAACAGAAGTGCCAATCAGGACTGAACTGACCAAGACTGCATACCTCCCTAGCCTTAAGTTCACATTCCATTTTGCTTGGAGAGTTAAGCAACACTTTACCTGCTATGCAAGCTCAGTCGAGGTTGTGATCATTTGCGGGCATTCTATGTTAGTGCCTGAACCCTTGTGGTCCTTACAGGTTGCCCCCAGCTCATCCATGGAGTGGATTGGTCGTTGTCACAAACAATGCATTTCTCTGTATATTTTAATGTAGATGTGACAAATAAGATCTAGTCATTAATCCTGTCTTTAAAAAAACGATGCTGGTCTTGCTCTTTAAACATATGAACTATTATTAATTTTGATATTTCAGTGTTGGGGGAAAAACATTTTAAAAATGTTAATACAAAGCTCCAATTCCCATTGTCACATTGAGCAGATACCTCGAGAGGGCAAAGTGATTGAGACTTCTCTGCAGTGTAAAGCGCAGTGCCAGTCCACCTACCACCACGGATACTGGACGAAATAATAGAAATGCTGTCCATCCTCATCATCTTTGACCTTCCTGTTGAGAGACTGCAAGTGCTGAATGCCTTAGATGTACATTTTCTCCATTAGTGCCTCAGGTCCTCAAACATCTCTTCCTATCCTTACACTAGCAAAAAATAAAACCATGCCTTATTTAGTGCATTATCTGACATCTTGGAATCAATGATAATTTTGCTTTCACAAATAAATAATTTATCCTGGAAAGCTGACAGATAAAAAAAAAAATTACATTGCATATGGAATACAGTTTTGATTTTACTTTAGGAATTTGATCCCAGTTCCAAGAGAGTTTTGGCTCATTCTGATCTACCACACAGTGGAATTTGAGTGCATTTGAATCCATATAAAGGTAAAACAGTCTTGTATTTGTTGGCAACGAGCATTGGACTCGCCACTAATTTAACTGATACTTCTTCAATTATAAGAATTCCCATAGTTTTTGTTTTAAATAAATACAAGAAAGATTAAATAGCAGAAAAAAATCTTAAACAAGAAGATAAAAAGTTTATAATACAAGTGAAGTCTGGCAGACTGGATGTGGTCTAAAGAGAAGCAGCAGCAGACAAGAGAAAACCTTCGGGTGCTGGAAACCTGAGCAGCACACACAAAACGCTGGAGGAACTCAGCAGGCCAGGCAGCATCTATGGAGAAACGTACAGTTGATGTTTTTTCCCCACAGATGCTGCCTGGCCTGCAGAGTTCCTTCAGCATTTTGTGTGTGTTGCTCAGAACCAGCAGCAGCTTCATTGTCCGTAAATGTGGGTTGTTTTTTCGGTCTCATCCCCAAATTGGCCCATTATACACATGGAACGGAAGCAGCAAAAGATTGCCTTCCTTCCATCCCTTGCTACTATTTTTTCACTCACTGACCTTGACACTGAGATGCAGGCCATCAACTGGGTGCCAAAGCTTAAGCCTCATATGAAATATCCAAAGAGCTCGTGACATAATCGTTAACAGAAAAAAATTGAGATCACACACTCTATGGCTTAATATTACAGTTTCTCTTGTGCCCCTTGTCTTATCAATGGCACAAGCTGGCCCAGGCATCCTGTGGAATTGTAACAGATCTTGGACCAGCTCCAATGATTAACAGTATTCATTCTGCTTCCTTTTTCTTTGAAGTCTATGGTGGCGTTTTTTCAGAAACAGTTGCTGCTCCATCAGAGAGTATAAGTTCAAAGTTGGATTTAAGCAAAATGCTTCTAGCAGGCATCCACTTGTAAATCAAGCTAATGGCTAGAGTCTCCTCAGCCAGGAAACCTATGTCTCCATTTTGAATCATAATTGGTTAAAATTAACAACAGAAAAGAAAGATGCAACCAAGCAGAAAGGATGTATAATATAATGAGCCTTTACACTTTGTTCTAGCTGTGAACAAATGTGATCCAAATTCATTGTCACTCATTTGAGCTAAACATCCAATTGAACCACAGCTGTGCATTTTACTCCACTTCCATCAGTTCACGAGGACCACATTTCAAGTGCAAAACATGCAGTCACAACTTTAGGTCACAGAAAATGCTGGAGGAGCTCAGCCACTCAGCCAGCATTGATGGAAAGGAATAACGAGTCCACATTTCAGGCTGAAACCCTTCATCAGAATATCTGATCCTGATGAATGGTCTCCGCCAGAAATGTTGACTCTTTATTCCTTTCGATAGATGCTGCCTAACCTCTTGAGCTCCGTCAATATTTTGTGTCTGTTACTCTGGACCTCCAGCATCTTGCATTTATGATCAGCCAATATTTTGGATTTAGTGCAACTTACTGAGAAGAATCTTTACCCAAGCTGGTCTCAAGTCACACAGTGCACGTACTTCTCCAGCTGACTGATTTCAAGGGAAAATTGTTCTCTGTCAATTAAGTGAATCGAGCATGATATGAGATTTCACTCATAAATTAGAGGAAGGGGTTAATAATCCACTGGAGGGGGAAGGAAGAATGAACCTGAATGCCTGGAAAGATAAACTTATTTTTGGCTGCAGTTATATTGGTTACATATTGACTTTTACCTTCTTTGACAGGACATGTCCTGAAAGGATTTGTCCCCTCGTGATTAATGACCATCACAAGTAAAACATTACCTTTTCACTAATTTTTCATCGATACTCATTCCTGCAGCTTTGGGGGAGGAATACAAATCTTTTAAACAACACTAAAGATGGACATGTAATTTGTTGGCACATTCTGCAGACATTACACCATCTTTTTCTCCTATCTACTTGTCTTGCTATAATGAGCACTGAAAGGAATGTTGGCTTTCAAGTGACGCTGTTTGCCAAAACTGATTTTCTCACATGGAATTTTTCCACATTTTACTTTGGACAGAATGCCTTCCTTTGATTTTCCAACAAGAACTAGTACTCGACAGAACAAATTATTGCCATTCACTCAGACTAACAGGTTAAACACTTATTCTTGGCAGAATATATGAATGCACTTACATAGGAAGTAAATTGTAGCTTAACATCTTTGGATCAAATGTTACTCGAGAAAACTTCATGGAGGTCAGGGCAAGATGATTTGTTAACCTTTGTGAATGCTAAGTACTTCAGTCAAATAGAACATCTCTAGGGTTACCTTTAAAATACCAAAATACTTAAAATCAATTAAATATATTACATATAATTACATTTGTAAAAAAAACCACGCAGATTAGAGGCAAGCCACTTGGACCCACAAGCCTGCTCCGCTATTATATTCCTATTAAATTGTCCCTTTATACTTCTGCCATGGGTAATTCCCCTGAACTTTCCATCACCTTTAGAAGAGGTTGAAAGCCTTTTCTCTAGTGGAGAAGCCTTTAACATGGTGGCAAGTTTTATTAAGAGAATTTGAAAAACAAAGTGTTTTCACTTTTGCCAACAGCCCAAAATATACAGCTGTATATAAAATATGAACACCAATAAATCCAAAAGGGAATTTATTTGCTCTGAGGATTAACCTAATGTGGAACTCATCCACGGGTGATTGAGGGGAATAGGGTAAATGTATGCAACCGGACACCAGATAAAAGCACAATGGAGAAAGAAATAGTAGAGAATGTGGACAGGATTAAATCCACTGGCACAAGGGGCAACAAGACATTCTGTAGATGCTGGAAATCTTGAGTGACACACACATAATACTGGAGGAACTTGGGAAGTCAGGTAGCACCCATGGAGGGAAATGAAGAGCCAATGTTTTGGGCTAAGATCCTTTGTCAGTCCTGAGCATTTTGCATGTGGTGGCGCAAGATGTTTCTTACGGAGTGAAAATCCCTGCATGAACCTGATTATCTGATGAATTGCAACAATTCAAGTAGGAGAGGTGAGGGGTTATTAAAATGGTGGAAACTTTCAGCAGGCCAGGCAGCATCTGTGGGAAGAGAAACAGTAAATGTTTCACATCCCAGACCCTTTATCAAAACTGCTTCTCACACACTAAACCCTGCTCCCTCCGGTGATAATTCTTGTACTTGGAGAGAAAGGGAATTTGTGTCTTCAACAAGCTCAGGCTTTTCCACATTGGTCTTGGTTCACTGGAGTTTCTCAGGGACTGTGCTGAAACAGTTGGAGAGGTTTTCTCTCAAACAAGCTCTATCATCTTTTAGCTTTGGAGACAAACCTTAATCTCACAGCTAATACAGCATTTTGCTCATATCAGTTGAAATATAAACTGATGAATTTTTGAAGAAATTCTCCTGTGTAAGTATTGGTATCACTCCCATTAAGTACAATGCTATCTAATTTTTAGCTTGGCCCATTTGTTATTAGAAGAACATAAACTCTTCAAGCTAAAAGGCTATTGAATCTTATCTCCTGAATTTCTCCATGCTATGTTTTATCTTATTACCAACACACAAAGTGGATGACTGGATGGGTGCTAAAATTAGATTTGAACTGTATCTCGAAAGCTAAAATGTATGAGATCTCATTTTAATCTCACTCCTCTGACTAAAAGCAAAGGCTTCATCCACTAAGTGATTCAGGGTAGGGAAGGCAAGTACAGTTCGTTGTTGTTGATTCATTAGACGGTGCATTTAGGTAAAGGGTTATTTACCATCATTGACTTACTGGAGTCTTTTACAATTGGCGACCTTAACAGATAACAAAACAACTAAATCCTCAGTTCAGAAGAAACAATGGCGTAATGGGCAGGTGTCATCTTTGCAAGGTTAACATTTAATTTGTCTGTGAGAAAGCGGCAAGGTCAAGTTACTGATTTTTTTTGTCTTTCAGAAGTGTACATTGCTAAAACAACAGTGTCTTATTAATGATTAGAGAAGTGAAACTGGAAGATTAATGTAGAACGTCCTATAGTTCAAAAGTCATGGACCCAATCTTTAATTGGTTTTCTTCACCAATGCAGTTTTTATCCCCTTTCCTCAGTTTTAACAGCATAGTACATTTAGAATACACAGGGAGGCACAATCTTTTCTGTGCAAGGGACTGGTTGGCTCATCCAGAACACAAGTGCCAAAGTCCCCACCATTCATCTGTGCTATAACTTAAGGAATTAAGTGACAATACACCAACTCCATGCAGTACCCCAGCAGTTACAGGGAAATCTGTCTGCAGAAGATGTGTCATTTTATGTGGGCATGTCCAGAGGCAAGTTACTGATAACATGCAGTTTTTAAATTAAGTTCATTTAATTGTTAATTGGTAGTCATAAATATGTTTTTTTTTCAAATATTTTTAGGACAGAGCTAAGAAGATACTTGTTAAGCAAGGAAGTGACAAGTTACCGTCAAAATGCAGAGTTGACAATGGAACAGGGTTGAGAGGTCAAATGATCTGCTCCAGCTGCTAATACACATTTGCAAATCTGTAATGAAAAAAAATGCACTCAGTGGCCACTTTATTAGGAACACTTGTATATGTGTGTGTTCATGCAAATATTTTATCAGGCAATCTGTGGAGGTAACTCATTGGATAAAAGTTCACAGGCATGGTCAAGAGGTCCAGTTGTTGTTCAGACCAAATATTAGAAAGAGGAAGAATTGTGACCTAAGTGACTTTGATTGTGGAATGATTGCTGGTGCCAGATGGGGTGGTTTGAGTATCACAGAAACTGCTGATCCTCTAGGATTTTCACACACAAGTCTCCAAGGTTTACAGAGAATAGAGTGAAAAATACATCCAGTGAGCAGCAGTTGTGTGGGCGTGTGTCCTTTGTTTCACAGAATCCTGGTTAAACCCTTCCGTACCTGATGCAGCGATCCAGATCAACGGGTTTACTATTCACCATCAGGATAAATCTATAGAGTCTCTCAAAAGCAGAAGTGGAGGATTATGCCTCATGAACTCTTCTTGGTGCACGAATATATCAGTGCTGTCCCAATTCTGCTCACCAGACCTGGAATATCTAGCAGTAAAATGTCGTCCATTTTACTTACCATGGGAGTTCTCTGGGGTCATTCTGGTAGCAGTTTACATTCCAGCTCAGGCCAATGTCAAGCAGGCTTTAGATAATCTGAGCAATGGGATCAACATGCACGAAACAGCGCACCCTAACACCTTCACCATCATTTGGGGAGATTTTAATAAGGCTAGTCTGAAAAAAAATCACTAAGCAATTACCATCAACAGATCACTTGCGATACCAGAGGAAACAACACACTGGACCATTGTTACACCACCATCAAGAATGCCTACCATGCTATTCCATGCCCTCACTTCGGGAAGTCTGATCACCTAGCTGTACGTCTACTCCCTGAGTATAGGCAGAGTCTGAAGACTGCAGCACCAGTAGTGAGGACCAAGAAGGTTTGGACAAGAGAAGCACAGGAGTGCCTACAGGACTGCTTTGAATCAGTGGACTGGACTGTATTCAAGGATTCATCTTCGAATCTGGATGAGTATGCTGCAGTTGTTACCAACTTCATTAAAACCTGTGTGGATGAGTGTGTGACTACAAACACTTGCTGTACAGTCCCAAACCAAAAGCCGTGGATGAACCAGGAGGTACGTCGTCTGCTGAAGGCTAGATCTGTGGCATTCAAGTCGGGCGACCCAGACCTGTACCAGAAAACCAGGTATGATTTTCGACGGGCTATTTCAAGGGTGAAAGGACAATTTCGAATGAGGTTGGAACTGGTATCAGATGCACGGCAACTCTGGCAGGGTCTGCAAGACATTACTTCCTACAAAACGAAACCCAGTAGTATGAATGGCAGTGATGCTTCACTAGCAGATGAACTCAATGACTTCTATGAATGCTTTGAAAGGGAGAACACAACTACAGCTGTGAAGAACCCTGCTGCATCTGATGACCCTGTCTCAGAGGCCGATGTTAGACTCTTTAAAGAGAGTGAACCTTTACAAGGCAGAAGGTCCCGATGGAGTACCTGAAAAGGCTCTGAAAACCTGTGCTAACCAGCTAGCAGGAGTATTCAAGGACATTTTCAACCTCTCACTGCTACAGGCAGAAGTTTGCACTTGCTTGAAAAAGGCAACAATTATACCAGTGCCAAAGAAGAATAATGTGAGCTGCCTTAATGACTATCGCCCGGTAGCACTCACATTGACAGTGATGAAATGTTTTGAGAGATTGGTTATGACTAGACTGAACTCCTGCCTCAGCAAGGATCTGGACCCTTTGCAATTTGCTTATCATCATAATAGGTCAATGGCAGATGCAATCTTCATGGCTCTCCACACAGCTTTAGACCACCTAGACAACACAAACACCTATGTCAGGATGCTGTTCATCGACTATAGCTCAGCATTTAATACCATCATTCCCACAACCCTAATTGAGAATTTACAGAATCTGGGCCTCTGTACCTCCCTCTGTAATTGAATCCTCAACTTCCTAACCAAAAGACCACAGTCTGTGCAGATTGGTGATAAAATATCCTCTTTGCTGACGATCAACACTGGCGCACCTCAGGATGTGTGCTTAGCCCTCTGCTCTACTCTCTGTATACACATGACTGTGTGGCTAGGCATAGCTCAAATACCATCTACAAATTTGCTGATGATACAACCATTGTTGGTAGAATCACAGGTGTTGAAGAAAGGGCATACAGGAGTGAGATATGCCAACTAGTGGAATGGTGCCGCAGCAACAACCTGGCACTCAACGTCAGTAAGACGATTGTGGACTTCAGGAAGTGTAAGATGAAGGAACACACACAAATCCTCACAGAGGGATCAGAAGTGGAGAGAGTAAGCAGTTTCAAGTTCCTGGGTGTCAAGATCGCTATGGATCTAACTTGGTCCCAACATATTGATGTTGTCATAAAGAAGGCAAGACAGCGGCTATACTTTATTAGGAGTTTGAAGAGATTTGGCCTGTCAATACGCTCAAATACTTCCACAGTTGTACAGTGGAGAGCATTCTGACAGGCTGCATCACTGTCTGGTATGGAGGGGCTACTGCACAGGACCGAAAGAAGCTGCAGAAGGTTGTAAATCTAGTCAGCTGCATCTTGGGCACTAGCCTACAAAGTACCCAGGACATCTTTAAGGAGCAGTGTCTCAGAAAGGCAGTGTCCATTATTAAAGATCTCCAGCACCCAGGGCATGCCCTTTTCTCATTGTTACCATCAGGTAGGAGGTACAGAAGCCTGAAGGCACACACTCAAGTGATTCAGGAACAGCTTCTTCCCCTCTGCCATCCGATTTCTGAATGGACATTAAAGCTTTGGACACTACCTCACTTTTTTAATATACAGTATTTCTGTTTTTGCATGTTTTTTAAAATCTATTCAATATATGTGATTAATTTACTTGTTTATTTATTATGTTTTATTTTATTTATTTTTTTTCTCCCTCTGCTAGATTATGTATTACATTGAACTGCTGCTGCTAAGGTAACAGATTTCACATCACATGCTGGTGATAATAAACCTGATCCTGATTCTGATTCTGAAAACACCTTGTTAATGAGAGGTCAGAAGAGAATGGCGAGACTGATTGAAGCTGACAGGAAGGCCACAGTAATGCAAAGAAACATGTGTTATAACAGTGGTGTACAGATGAGAATCTCTGAATGCAAACATGCCAAACCTTGAGTGAAAGAGCTACATCAGTGTAGGCCACAAACATACTCTTTCAAACATTTTCAATTGCTTCAGTATTTTTAATTTAACATTATGATTCTTTTCAATAGTCTCTGTCATTAAGAACTCCCAGCACCTGGGACATGCCCTCTTTTCATTACTACCCTCAAAGAGTAGATAGAAGAGCCAAAAGACACGCATTCAATGTTCTAGGAACAACTTTTCCCCTCCGCCATCAGATTTCTGAATTGACAATGAAACCATAAGCGCTACCTCACTATTTTTGCTTTCTTTTGCACTGTTTATTAAATATTTTAATGTAATTTATAGTATATCTTATGTAATGCGCTGTACTACTGCTGCAAACAAGAAATTTAATGACACGTCTAGTGATAATAGATCCAATTCTGATTATTTTAAAATGTTTGTGTATCTCTGAGTGTTAGCAGGCATCCAAATTTTGTGTCAGTTTTAACATTAATAAGCTGGGAAGATCATTTAATTGATTACTGAGAAATTTTGGGGGCTAGAATTTGCCTTTTTTGTGTTTGCCAATGAAGAGTTGCCATCAGGGACCAAGCTGCCACTGTGGTTAAGTATGGGAGGGGGAGCACGGAGCACAGGTGGCTCATTGCACTCTGAGGTAGGTGGAATTGAGCTTTCCCATCAGGCAATGTGCAATGAAGACAATATATCCTTAATATAAAAAAATATCCCAGGGTGCTTCATATTAGCAACATAAAATAAAACTTAATTTTGAACCACATAATGAGATTGGTTCAAGAAAGGCATTTTACGGAACATGTTAAAGGAGAAACAAGAGATGAAGCATACAGAAGGTCTTACTCAGCTACCAGTGATGGAAAATTAAATTTGCAAATGATCAAGGGGCCAGAATTAGCAACAAATATCACAGTTGGCCTTGTTTCAAGGGATTGTTACTCTCGTGCTTCTGCAAAGTAATTTGATTTGTTGATAGGATGCACAAGAATTATATGACAATTTCAGTTTTATTTTTCCCTGATACAAACGTACTGGAATCGTTTTATATTTTCCAGAAAACTGAGAATACCCGCGAAAATATTTTCTCAGCCCATCATGTAATCTCCTCCTAAATACAATTTTCTTGTACTCTCAGGAGCAGAGGAATTACTTCAAATGTTTAATCTCAGACACATCGCCAGCATAATCACCCAACATAGCTGGCTGTGGTGCAGGGAAAGGAGAATCTACCTCAGAATTTGGCTGCCTGCAAACCACCGACTTCCTCTCATGTTTATTTCAGTTGCATGCCTAATGATTGTCATTCAATTGAACAGTGGAAACAAGTCTCATGCTAGATTGTCTAATCACCTCAATATTTTTAAAGCTTCTTTCCCACTACAATGTTATTAATAGCCTCCCCTCCATGGATACTGTCTATGCTTCTCAGTACCTCAGGAAAGCTGCCAGAATAATCAAGAATCCCATACACCCTCAATATTCTCTCTTCTCTCCTCTCCCATCAGGCAGAAGATCCAAAAGCCTGAAAGCGCATACCACCAGGCTCAAGAGCAGCTTCTATCCCATTGTCAACAGACTCTTGTATGGACCTCTTGTATGATAAGATGGACTTTAGGCCTTGCTATGATCTTGCATTTTATCATTTAACTGCCCAGCACTTTTTTGTAACTATTAAACTTTATTCTGCATTGTTATTATTTTACCTAGCTCAATGCTCTGTGTAATGATACGACATGTATGACTATGCAAGCTAGACTTTACACAGTATCTTGGTACATGTGACAACAATGAATGAATATACCTTACCTCCAGTAAGCTTGTCCAAATAAGAAACTGTCCAACATACTCTGTGCCCACTTCATTGGATTGGATTGGATTGGATTGGGTTGGGTTGGATTGGGTCGGATTGGATTGGATTGGATTGGTTTGGATTGGATTGGATTGAATTCGATTGAATTGGATTGGATTGGGTTGGATTGGATTGGGTTGGATTGGATTGGATTGGACTGGATTGGGTTGGATGGGATTCGGTTGGGTTGGACTGGAATAGGTTGAATTGGATTGAATTGGAAAGGATTGGGTTGAATTGGGCTGGGGTGGGATGGGCCGGGCTGATGATGATTGGAACAATTTTTGGTAGACTGAGAGCTGACTACAGAGGGAGATTGAAAGTTGAGAGGAAGAGAGAGAGTGGTAACTGAAAGAGACCCTGTCGGCTGGTTTGAAATAGGCACCAAAGAGGGAGTGATGCATTGTTCAAAGTAAGTGGCAAAGATGGAGTGAATGACATGGGTTTTTGGCTACAGCTGGCTTCGAGCACATCAGAGTATTCACTTGCAGCCTTATCCTTACATTGTTTAACCTCTTCACTTGGATTATCTTGATTAAGAGTGGTAGTGAATGATGTAGTCAAGCTAGGCATTTCTACTTCAGTGATGGCCTCTTTGTCCTTAACAATCAATGCTGGAATATTATTGTTCCTACGAATTCTGTTACCCCCATTTTCTTAATCATGAAAAGGATCTGGATTCCAGGTACTAGCTTTAGAGAGAATCACTTGGGTGTGCATGGTGATCCTGGAAGTAATGGTGTCCTGCACGATAATCTTGGAAGCAGACTGCACATTGGGAACATGGTCTGGGAGCTCTATAAGCTGGAGAGGAGGGGAGAGCACTCCAGTCATCCTTGCTGTTTTCACGTTGGCAAGGAATTACCAGACATCCTCTTGGTTCAGTGCTACTTTAATGTGCAATAAGTTCTTGGTGCATTTAATGACACTGGATTCAGTTTTATGTTTGAAAGATGATATTAGGAAAGCATAGTCCTGTTGGTGGCGGTAATGCACCTTTAAGCTGCACTGTCAACCACCATTAAAAGACAGAAGAAGAAAAAGAAGAGGTTCAGTTGACATTCAGACCAAATATCAGAATGGGGAAAAATGTGATCTTAGTAACTTTGACCGTGGAACAATTGCTGGTGCTAGTTGGAGTAGTTTGAGTATCTCAGAAACTGCCGATCTCCTTGGATTTTCACACACAAGTCTCCAGAGATTCCAGAGAATTGAAAAACAAATATATATATATATATAGACACACACACACACACACACACACACACACACACACACACACACACACACACACACACACACACACACACACACACACACACACACACACACACACACACACACACACACACACACACACACACACACACACACACACATCCAGTAAGTTGCAGTCCTCTGGGCAAAAGTGTCTTGTTAATAAGGAAGATGAGAGGAAAATGGCCAGACTGTTTCAACTCCCAGGTAGGTGACAGTAACTCAAATAACCACACATTACCACAATGTCATGCAGAAGAGCATCTCTGAATGCACAACACATTGAACCTTGAAGTGGATGGGCTTCAGCAGCAGAAGACCATGAAGATACACTCAGTAGCCACTCTATTAGGTTCAGGAGGTACTAAATAAAGTGGCCATAGAACATAGAGCTCCACCATATCCTGATTCCATATCACTTGAACCCCAGAATGCAAATGACAATTGAATATATAAGTTTTTGGAGGAAGAGCTCAAGATATCAAGATCTGCCTGTTCAGTTCAGAATAGGTTAATTGAGATGTTTTAATAGCATCAAACTGCTTATAACCAATGTCACAAGTTCCAATACTGAAGTATGGTACAAATGCTAAAACTTCTGTTGTTCCAAAAGAGTTCTCTAGAGCAATGGTTGTGATGACAAAAGACATGGTGAGACTGTACCTGAGTATTGCGTGTAGTTCTGGTTGCCTCACAACAGGAAGGTTGTGAAGAAACTAGAGAGGGTGCAAAAATGATTCACAATGTTGCTGACAGACTGGAGGCCTTTTTATAACTTAAGACGGGAGTGGACAGGCAGGAACTGTTCTTTTTTCCTGGAGCAAAGGAGCTTGAGGAGTGATCTTCCTGAAGTTCATAAAATCATGAGATGCACGAGTAAGGTGGATGGTCACAACCTTTATCGCCAGGTAGGGAAGATTTAAAACTGAAGGCAGACGGTTAAGTTAAGAGCTGAAAGATTTAGAGGATGCAAGAGGCAGGTTTTTCCACACAAAGGATGGTGGATATAGACGGAATGAGTTGCTGGAGGAAATGGTGGGAAGGGAGGAGAGTATAATTGCAACACTTAAAAGATAGTTTTGATAGGAAAGGCTTAGAGCAGGGGTTCCCAACATCTTTTATGCCATGGACCCCTATCATTGGCTGAGGGGACCATAGACCCCAGGTTAGGAACCTCTAGTTTCTAAGAACATGGGAAAATGAAGGCAAAAGGGACTAGCTTAAGAAGGCAGTTGGGTCAGCATGCGCAAGCTGGATCAAAGGATCAAATTTATTCTGGGCTGAATAAATTTATGAATCAGTGATGCAGCTGTATGATGTAACATTAACTGTAATATCATGTCTCATGATTTTACAATTTGAGGGTTCATTATTAATAAAGAGATTGATACTTCCAAATGCCAAGGAAAGGGCTCTTTGATATCCCATCTTTCAGATGATACTTTCAACTGAGGCCCTGTTGATCTCTTGAGGATAGAAAGGATATTTTTTGAGAAAACAAAGGAGCTAGCACAAAGCACCCTGATTATTCATTCTGGCTCACATAGCATCACAGCATTCCGCTTTGGGAGCTTGCTGTATTCAAATTGATGGCTGCATTTTCTACATTAGAACGTCTATACCATAAATTGTCTTGAGACATTTGGCAAGGGATATGAAAGGCTCTTAATTATCACTTGTCTTTCTTCTTCAAGTACTTTCAGATGAAGAACAAGATTGTATCATAGCACTGCGATGTGTCTTCAGAGAATAGTTTGATTACTTTTGATATGAAATTCATTGTGCACTTCTTTCTCACATTCATCTTGCGCCATGAGTCCAAGGTAATGAGCAAGTTGCCGATTTTCATGCATAATGGACTTCCGTTAACTGGGGCACATTGGGGCCAGTACCTTTTTGCTCAATTAAGCGGCTGCCCCAATTAGCCAAAGTTTCATATAAATAATTAAAAAGGTAAAAAAAAAGATGGAGTAACAAACTATGTATTTAAATGAAAAACAGAACAAATTGGAACACTATCAATACTATTAACATACTATAAAATTGTGTATTAGTTCTGAATAGTTATCAATAGGGAAATTCATACAGTGTACACTGCCATGTTCTTTTGATTAGCTGTAAATGAACAAAATCAGTGCTGACACCTAGTGTAGATAGTAAACTGCCTTCATTCAATGCTGTAGACAATTGCACCCTCCTAATCTTCATTTTTATTGTGACATTTAAGAAGATTGTTGATACTTTCAAATTCTTCATAATTCCTAACTTGTTGAAGTAGTGAAATAGTTACATTTTCACTGCTGGATGGCCATTTCTTTGTTGACTTGTATGGACTGGGCATCAAGCCACAATGTTGTTGGGGCGGGAGGGGTGGTGGGGCTCTTTTATTCTGTGAATGCATTTTTGTCTGTGACTGTTAGTAATGTGTTTTAGCACCTTGGCCCTATAGTAATGCTGTCTCATTTGGCCGTATTCATGAGTATTCATGTATGGCTGAATGATAATTAAACTTGAATTGAATTCAATTCTGGCATCTCCATGCCTGAATGCTTGAAACCACAGTGAGCAAAATAGTTCTGAATTGTCTTCATGCTTATTTCTCGCCAACTGTCAGTGCTTGTGTTTTTTGAACATAAACACACACAACTGTTGCTATTTAAAATCTGTTCACTGTAAGCATGGTGTAGTGTCTAATGGCCGCACAAGTGCGTGAGACTGATACTAGTTAGAAATGGTTTGGCAACAGTCTCCTGCCCCGATTAAGAGGTATAGTGTCCCAATAAACAAATCCTGGCAAACTTTTTGATTGGTTTTGGATCCTTAAGGGTTGTCCCAAAGAAGCGGCTGCCTCGATTAACTGATGGCCCAATTAACTGGAATCCACAGTACTTCCATACTTCTTTAGAGAATAGACGGCCATTTTTTTAAGAGATAAAGCACAATGACAGTACTTGTAGCCCAAAATGTCCACATGTTCAATTACTCCTATCTGACCAATTAACCAACCAACCCATATGTCTTTGGAATGTAGGAGGAAACCAGAGCACCTAGAGGAAACATATGGTCATAGGAAGAACATACAAACTCCTTACAGACAGAACTCAAGCCAATGGTGCTGTAATAGCATTCCACCAACCACTATGCTACTGTGCTGCCCTTTCTGCTCACTGGACCGATGGTGACATGTGGAGTAATCCCATACCTCCTTCAATCATCCCTGTAAACTATTCTCCCCACATTTATAGCATTGCCCTGTTAAAGTCAAGCGATTGGCTAATTCCTACTAGCTACTCCTGTTCCCTTTCTCCAAAGCCACTGTAGCCATGCTAAAGCTAGTGACTGATGCAGTATCGCACAATGGACTCCAGTTGTTTGGATAAGAAGTTATAAAAGTGAAATAAAATCTAAATGTAAAAATAACATCCATAACGCAAGATAAAACTTCACAACTGGTATATTGATAATGTGTCATTTTATGCTCATTTTATGCTGAATAATATCAATTGTACTGATCTCTTATGTCAAAGAACAGTGGGAGAATTATCACAGAAGTTCAAAAACATGAAATATAGGAAGGACAATTTCAAGCAAAAAGCTATGCCAAAGATTTGAATCAAAATACATTAAACATGTGTAAACACTTGTTAAAAAATTACTGTCTGAAGAGTTGCAACCCATATAAGCCAAAGAAGAGTTTGGCCTGTGAAATTAAAGAAGTGGAAAATATCATTACTGTGACATGACTATTGTCAATATTAGAAAGTCAGGAGACTGGGCACGTTCCACTGAACAGAAATCCTCCGCAAAAAGTAAACTGACATGCAGAGAGGTGTTCTCAAAAACTGCACCATTTCAAACAGGATTAGGAGGTAAACATTGGAACGCCAAAGTATCGTTAGAAGTTTGACGCTTGGATGGGCAAATTGATATCTGCATACAAGCCTGGGAAGGCAAAGAAGAGCAAAGCAATCTTACTGGTTTAACTCACTCTTTCATTTCGTTATTTGCTCTTCACAAGAAAGAACTGCTTCACCAAGGAGTTGCATTATAGGCATTGTTCAATTTGATTGGATTGAGTAAACCATAAAAAATCAATGGGAGGTGGGCAAGCAATCAGTGTGTGAAGAAAATAAAGCAGGCTGCTCGGACAATGGGAGGAGAGTATTGATGGCCAGGAAAAGGATGGAAAAAACTGATTGTCACAAAGACTCAGTGTTGTGAAGTACAGTTGAGAACATGGCTTTCAGTCTGACAGCAAATGAATTCCAAAGAAATGCACAAAGAATCAATTTTTCCCCACAGAGATGAGGGACTTAGAGAAGTGTCAATCATTATTTGGTGGGTCAACAGTGGTGTAACAGAGTAACTGTTACAAACCCCGTAACTGGGTTATTTACCAACAAAGATAGAGAGGTCCGCTGAAATCTGATGGTACTATTTTTAAACGTTTTTATTTATAAAGGGGCACAAAAGTAAGGTTAATACAAACATTCAGATAATATACGTCGCCAATACTCAATCTAAAGCGCGGGTATAGTAATAATCAACAATAAGAAGTAGCTCTATCGTTTGTCTAGGGGTAAAACTATTGTCCAATGGAAATATCAAAGTCTCGGAAGTTCATACAGGCTTTTAGCCTTTCAGGGACCGCTGGGGTCTCACGTGTTGGAGAGAGAAAATAAACTTGCCAGCCTTTTGGACTCAACTCGTTGAATCGGGAACGTGGGTTCCCCGTTGTCATTTCGAAGTCTTTTTCGGGGTTATCAGCCACTCATTCCCCAAGCTAGGGGAACCGAATCACACATGGCTCCCGAACAGCTTCCCGTCCTCACGGGAGCGATGAGTGATGGTCTCTCCTTCTGGTGCGTCGCTGGGGTACTGCCTCCTGCAGTCTCCTTTTTATCATGACTGGCAGATTTGTAAATGTCAATCAAGGTAGGGTGATACAATCCCCACCCCACATTGCCCGAGGGTGTCCATGTCCCTGATAGCTGGCAGGTACTATAGAGTTGCAATTCACACAGGTGTCTCTAAGAACAATAGTCAAATCCGTTGCATTGTCTCTCATTTCCTGGGTCCAAGACCCGAATTAATAGCGATCTTGCGATTCTCCGGAAGGAGGGGGCTGGTCCCGCACCCTTCGGCCCCTCAGAGCTGTGTTACATTCATAACAGTAACTAAACTATTCTGTGCTCTTTCTGTGTCTTTACATCATCAGAACAACTAAGGTGGACCATACCATGTGACTACAAAATGTTGGCAAACCAAGTTTACCCTAGTTGACTTGTTGGACCACCCTCCTCCATCACTTTCTCCTTACTCTGTCACACCAAAATATACATATGAATACACAAATTCTGGGAAGGGGACACAGTTATCAATAGGTCAATTAATACAAAGTTACTGTCAAAAACAGATGCAGATGGAGTTCATCGAGTTCCTTTAACCTTCTTTAACATTCGCTAAGCTCATAGATGATCCTGTGATTCAAATGTACATTCGACATCCTTTCCTTGTGTCTCCTGAAAAGCCAAAAATCTATCGCTCTCAGCCAGCTAACAAACATGCACAGATATGGTATTTCAAGTAGATAATTTACAACCCTCTGCAAAAAGGAATTTCACTTCATCAGAGTTCTAAATGGCTGACACTACTCCAGATACAAGGGAAACTAGGTCCAGACTCCCCGTCAGAGGAAATTCCCTCGAACTATCTACACTTGCAATTCATTTTAGAATCTCATTCTTCTACACTTTCAGTTGAATAGGTTAACCTTCACTTGTCACATAGCAACCCACTCACCCAGGAAACAGTCATACGGTTTGGTCCTGCTATGTCTCTATACACTCATTCAGATATGGAGATCAAAGCTACACATAGTACCTCAAATGAAGTTACATTAATATCCTGCTTAATTTTAGCAAGGCTTCCTTCCTTTTGACTTCTGAACATTTTGAAATAAATGCAGTTGCAAGAAAGAACCCTGTACAAGGGGGTGGGAAATAAGGATCAATTGTCTGGCCAATAGGATATCCCCTGTTTCAGTGTTATTGGTAGTGTTCGAGTATTGGTACAGAGGGAAAAGTTAAAAAAAAACCTTAATGGTAATTCAGGTTAAGCAAGTTGGATAAGCTCTCACTACCTATTAAATGCTCCCAATGGCATGTGTCTGAAATAGCCTCTGACAACTATGTCCAGCTCCTGGCCTTCACATGTGGCTTAACTACTAAGCCCAGAGGACCTATTTCTACCGACAGAAGAACAGTTAAAGATGTGTTACTGCCACCTTAAAACCTTTTGCTTTCAGCAGATGGGACTCCTCTACCATGGTTGGCAGCTCTCATCTAGAAGGAAAATTCTGATCTCAAACCTCCACTGCCTTGCAGCTATACCCACTCATGGGCAAGACTTTGAAAGTAAATTCCAGGGAAAGGTCTGGAGCTGGAGTCCCTAAGGTAATTCTATGTTGAGGTCAACGCTTACTGGCATCTCCTGTGATACTGCTGGTGTCAAACTGTATTGGTCTTTATTGTTTCTTTGAATTCATCAGCTGTGTGGAGAGGGGTAGCCTATTGCATCAATAACAGTTTGCTCTCCAGATCATACTGTCCTGGCTGGCATACTGGCTTGAGCATCACGTAGACAGCTAGGACACAATATCCATGGTTTGTCATGACCAACGGAGGGCCTTAAATGATAATTTGCTAAAACGAGTGTAGGATTAATGCCTTGTGCAGTAACATTAATCCATGTATTACAGAAATTAAGCTGTGTGGGGATTTGTTACTTTCTTTTAAATGACATGAAATTTAATGTGCAGAGATGTGATATATCTTGGCAAAAAAATAGGGGCAGTAATATAATGGTATGATATAAGAAAAGAAAAAACAGTGGTATTTATATAGAACTCTTCAAAAGTTTCCGGAAAAAACCTGGTAAGGCTATTAATAAAGTATGTGGCGAATTTATCAATACTAACACTGATTACAATTACAATGTTACATTAATTCTTTGTATAGAATTGCACACATCCCAGCTCGAATACAATATCCAATGTTAAGCAAAACACTTGAGGAAAGGTCTTGGGGAAGGGGAGTAAAATTAAAATGTGGAGATAGTAGAGTGGATGGCATCATTTTCTCTGAAGCAGAAAAGATCACAAGGAACTTTGATAGATGTTTTCAAAATACGAGGGTGATTGATAAGTTCATGACCTAAGGTAGAAGGAGTCAATTTTAGAAAACCTAGCACATTTATTTTTCAACATAGTCCCCTCCTACATTTACACACTTAGTCCAGTGGTCGTGGAGCATACGGATCTTGGACCTTCAGAAAGTGTCCACAGCAAGGGTGATTGATAAGCTTGTGGCCTAAGGTAGAAGGAGATGAGTTATTAACTTCAAACTTTCTGCATAATCACTCAAAGAGTTGACCTGCATGTGCATGTAACAAGAGCTGTATAACTCATCTCTTCTGCTTCTGCATTGAGGGTGATTTGCAGCTCCTGTTTTGCGGCTTCTGAAGTAGCTAACCAGTAAAATGGGAGAGAAAAAGCCCTCAAAGTTTGACATGATCATGCTTGAAATCACTGAATAGTTACAAAATTCTGACAAACCATCTGATTTGGCTGCTAAAATAGTCAGCCAGGAGAATATAAAGTAATTCAAAGTCAAAGTAAGTTTATTATCAAAGTACATATATATCACTATATGCTACCCTGAAATTCATTTTCCATTTATGCCTTTCCTTTTAAGCTCTCTGTTCTTCTGGAGAGGATGGCTTATCTAATCTGGAATTTAAAACAAAGCAAAAGGGAGGAACCCATTCTTGCGCTGTTACCATTTAAAAACTGGTTACAGTAGGGTCTACACATTGTGCTATAATTCAGCGATCTGGTACCAGACTGGCATGCACATGGGAATGGCATCCCATTTGCAGGTAAACTTCCGAACCACTGCAAAGCAGAAGCAAACAGAATACAAAACAAATAAGGATGGTTTGAGTCTATGGAGCAATAAAAACTGACAGGTATCATGAGAATTCAGTGATTTTTCCATTTCATTTTAATTTCTACTTACATTATTTATAGAAAATGAAATAAGAAACACTTTCAAATGTTTGCTGGTTCTGACTCAGATAAGAAAAGGTTCTTTATTACTGAGATAAAAAGAGGGTCTTTTTCAGGGAACATCCATTAATAATATTCATAGGCTATACACAAAATCAACAATGTAAACGTCCAAATAGAACTGTATGCACGTTTTTTTAAAAAAAACAAGATTGCAAAGTTGTGGAACAGTTCAAGCCTCCAAAATGCAACTGAAATTGTGACTTATAAAACATGAGAAATTTCTTATATAATGAGACCAGCTCACCTTCTAATATGTAAAATTTATTCAGACTTACTGAATGAGTAAGAATGAAGGCATTGTCATAGAGCTATGTTTAGACATTTTTTAAAATTGTATAAAGACATCCACATGCATTTTGGGATGTCCCAAAAGTCACTGCAACCAATGAAGTACTTTTGACCTTTGGAAATGTTTTAAAATAGAAAATATGTCTGCATAACAAACAACTACAAAAAAAACAATGAAATAAAAAAGATCAGAGAGCACAGTTTGAAAATAAATAAGACACATTTAGGACTGAGATGAGAAGAAACTTTTTCTCTCAGAAACTGGTAATCATTTGGAACTGTCTATCCTAAGCAGCCATGGAAACTTAGTCATTGCATTCTTTCAAAGTGAGATGAAGAGATTTGCGAACACCAGCAGAATCAAGGGAAATGGGAAATAGAAATGGAACTGGTTAGGCATGATTTGGATGGATGGTAAAAGTAAACTCTAAGGGCTGATGGCCTACTCCTAATACAATGTAATACGAGGAGAGAAAGAAACAGCTGCAGTCAATGGAAGAAATGGCAGTGGACAGAGGACTAAAAATGGATGGGCAAACAAAAGAATCTTTGAAAGCTTAGAGACATTTACTTTTATTCAAGGAGCCTTACTGGCAAGACAAATGAGCTGACAGTAAAGTACAGATTGTGGGATTATGATATTGTGTCAATCATAGAACATGGCAAGTGGTAGATGCGATTTCAATTTCAACATTTAAGAGAAGTTTTTGATAGGTACATGGATGGGAGGGCTATGTAGGTCTATGATCTGGGTGCAAGACAATGGGACTGGACAGCTTAAATGGATAGGCAAGGATAAGATGGGCCACAGGGCCTGTTTCTGTGATGTAATTTTCTTGTGGCTGAGGGAAGGGCAGAAATAGCAGGTGAATGTTCCTGTGTATCCACCACTACCCTCTATCTGAGACAGATTAGGCCCCCTTAGTGACCAAAAGGGGCATTTTGAGTTGTGCCAAGCACCACACATGGTGTACTGAATGAATACTTTGCGTCAGTATTCAGCAGGGTAAAGGACGGTGAGGATGAGGCCTGGGGTTGCCATGCACTGGTAGTCTGGAACACATGTGTATTAGGAAAGAGGAAGTGTTAGAGACATTATATTGACACAAGTTAGGGTCCACAGGCATTATGGGAAATAAGTGAGGAGATTTCTGTGGTGCTGACGGAGAGTTTTGAATCATTTTTAGTTGCAGGTGAGGCAGTCACAGTGAGTTGAAATACCGAAAATAGCTAATGCTGTTTCTGTATTCAAGGGCAGCAAAGAAATTCCAGGAAACTGAAGGTTTCTATCAGTAGTAGGGAAGCTATTGAAAAGGTATGCTTAAAGGTAGCATTTATGACCACTTGGAAAGGCAGGAGTTGATTAGATGGATCTAGCAAAGATCAGTTCACAGGAATTTCCATGTACAACTCTGAACAGACTTTAATTTTGAGGAAGCTACTATGTAAATTGGCAAGGTAGAGGATATGGTATACATGGACTTTAGCAAGGCTTTTGACATTATCCTGCATAGTAGGCTGGACCAGAAAGCTGGGACACATGAGATCCTTGGTGTTTTGTCAAACAGGAACCAACATTGGCTTGGTGATACAAGGCTGTGTGAAGTGTAGAAGATTGTTTCCAGAAGTCAAAACACTGCAGGGATTGATGGTTATGCTGGGACCTATGTAACTTATCATCTGTATAATTGACTTGGATGAGAATGTTGGTAGTTTGATAAGCAAGTTTTCTGACGATACAAAGATTGGTAGAGTTGCAGAATTGTTGGAGGTATATAAGATTAAGAGAAGCATTGACAAAGTGGGTGGCCGGTACCTTTCTTCCAGGGCGGCAATGGCTAAAACCAGAGGACTTCCTTTCAAAGTGAGTGGAGGAACACTTAGGGGAGATTTCAGAAGTAGGTTACTTTACACAGAGAGTATTGTACCTGAAACACACTGCTATAGATGATGGAAGAAGCTGACACATTAGGGACATTTTAGAAATTCTTAAATAGGAACAAAGATGAAAGAAAAATGGAAGGTTATGGGCTATGTAGGATGGAAGGGATAGATTGATCTTGGAGTAGGTTAAATTTTTGGTACAACATTGTGCGCCCAAGTGTCCAATCTGAGGTGTACTATTCCAATATAGACTTAAGATAGTATTTAAAGATCTGAGTGGTAAGGTTTTCATACAGAAGCTTGTTAGTTTTTGGAACAAGCTGCAAGAGGAAGTGGTGGAGGCAGGTACAACTGCAGCAATTAAAAAGCATTTGGACAAATCCATGGATAAGAAAGGAAAGAGGAATATGAGCCAAATGCAGGATAATAGGATTAGTTTAGACAGCCATCAAAGTGGGCATGACAAGTCAGGGCAAAAAGCCTGTTTCCATTACTTCATTTCTTAAATTCTTATAATCTTTTTAACTTTACATTTCGATCAGTTTTGAAATCAAATACTTTTTCCATTTGAACTCTTCAATCTAAATGCCATTTGCTCCCTAGAATATTTTTCAAATCACTCTCTGACTTCCTTCAGAAAGAAATTGTGGATTTTGTTTTAAGAGCCTTTTGTGGTGAAGAACTACAATTCCCAACTGCCTTTGCACAGAACACTCATTCCTAATCTCATTTTTAATCAGTTTCTTAATTACATTAAATATGAACCCTCTCATTATTATCTCCTTAGCCCATGAGAATAATCTATTCTTTTTCTCAAACTCATGAAGCTACACCTTCATTAAGACAGCCTGTCAACTATAATGCAAAAATTCAGTCCATCCTTATAATTATAATTTGTAATTCCTCAAATATTCACATAAATTCGTATTTTTCCATAGCATTGCATTGCCATAAGTACTTGTGCATCATGCACAATATCAATAATGTAATCATTCTGCACAATGATCCTAACTGTTTTCCAGGCTATAGCCCCTATATGTTCAATATTACCTCTTTAGTATTCTTCAGCTGTTCAACTGAAGATTTTGTTTGTTCTTTTATGACTTTCCCTTTATTGCAGAAAGCGACCAGTGAGAATGAGAGAAGATGGCCGAGAAATTACATTGTGCAGCACTGATTATTTCAGTGCCACATGTTGAAAAATAAGTAGCAAGAAACTCCAGCACGTCACAAAGGGTACACTGGAGTGGTATTAATGCATTAGAAAAGCAATTGTTTTGGGCACTGATCTGGCACACAAAATTTTCTTTCAACCAGGGGCTGTAGTTATGTGGGTGAGAGAGAGTGTGGGAAGAAGTTGGAGCAGAAGGGACTAGAGTGGTTAAGAAGAGCACAGCCATGCAGTGGGAGGCCGTGAGTGGTCAGTCAGCAGTATAGGGGATCACATCCAGCATTAGGATGGTGGTGAGTATGGGAGGTCTACACCATTGAAGGAGAAAGAGCAAATGTTGGACAGCTGGGAGATCGGCCATGTTGACGAGAGCATAAATAGAGATGCTTTCAGTTATTTTCACGTCTACTTGCAGTCCTTTCAAAGCTGATGCTGTGGGAACAGGAGCATGCTATCCCAGAGTGCACTCCTCGTAACATCCTCAAGATCATGTGGTGTTAATTCTAGTTCGATGTTCAGCGGGAGGCCTGCAATATGACTTTATCCCACGTTTTGATACTGTGAGAAGGACGATTCATGGTTTAAGTGTTCAGTTAAATTTCTCAACTGGCAATATTTGATCCAGAATGTGCAAACTTAATTTACTTCAGATTCAATCAGCATGCAATTATGCAGGTTGAATAATCACAGCAGGTGCATGATCCATCTTCTAATCATAATAATGACCATTTTGTTTTGTTTCCCTTCACTCCAGACATTCAGTTGAGTATTGCTTGGTGTAAGATTTTCCTGTATTTCTGAAAATATTTCTGCACCAGACATCATTCCCAATGTATTTTGGAGCAGTGTGTGGGAAATTCTTCACTATGGCTCTGGGTGTAGCCATCAATGCCATTCACAAAACAACAACATTTTCATAGTATAAATCTTTACTCTGAACCCTCCAAGTTAAATCCCATAACTTCATGGGAATTTGGCCTGAAGCATCGACTGTACTCTTTTCCTAGATGCTGCCTGGCCTGCTGAGTTCCTCCAGCATTTTGTGAGAGTTGCTCAGATTTCTAGTATCTGCAGATTTTCTCTTGTTTCCCATACTTAATACTTGTTCTTGAAGATGGTTCCCATAAGGTACAGTCGACATCTTGGCCATCATTATCTCTCCTGGCCACCTTATCACTCCAAGTCTCACTCTGTTAAACCAGTAGCATATGCATACATGTGTTCTCACACACACACACACACTCTCTCCCTCTCTCTCTCTCTCTCTCCCTCTCTCTCTCTCTCTCTCTCTCTCTCTCTCTCTCTCTCTCTCTCTTCTCTCTCTCTCTCTCTCTCTCCTCTCTCTCTCTCTCTCTCTCTCTCCTCTCTCTCTCTCCTCTCTCTCTCTCTCTCTCTCTCTCTCTCTCTCTCTCTCTCTCCTCCCCCCTCCCTCCCTCCCTCCCTCAATGATAATGTCCATTCCTTTAACAATGAGATCTTTGATGACTATACAGTCCCCTATCCTGGACCCACAAGCTCTATTGCAGCTGGGATATGTATATGTGGTAGTGGTGGCAACCATAGCTGCATTTCTCCTAGCTGTCTTCTGCTCTCTTCTGGTTGTTCTTTCCATCTCCGGAATACGAACCCTGTCCCTACAAAGCTGTCACCAAGTGTTACGGTCAGCAGCAACATCCTCCAGGTCCTCTGGTCTGATCTTGCACTTTCTTAAAGCATTCTTCATCTGATCCTTATAGCGCTTCTTCGGCTCTCCAGCTGAGCGTCAACCATGATGTAGCTGGCTATATAACACTCTGCAGGGTAGCTGACATGGGGGTAACCTTATCACGTGCCCCAGCCACTGCAGCTGACGCTGGGTGATCATGGCCTCAATACTTCTGTAGTTGGTCTTTACAAGTATTTCAGTGTGAGGCACCCACTCACGCCAGGTAATTCCCAGGATGTGCTGAAGGCAGCTTATGTGGAAGCGCTCCAAGGACTTAATGTGACGGCTGTAGGTTACCCAAGCTTCACAGCTATAAAGGAGAGTGGTAACACAGACTGCTTGTTATACAGCGACCTTTGTGGAGGAACGAAGGCTCCTGTTCTGAAAGACTCTACGCTGAAGTCTCCCAAAGGCAGCTGATGCCTGTTTAATGTGGCTCTGGCTGTCGTTTTCAATGCCGCTATCCTCAGAGAGAATGCTCCCCAGATATTTGAAAGCTGGCACTACTGACAGCTTTTCATCACCAACAGTGAAGGCAGGTTGGGTGGGTGGGACACTAGCACTCTATTTGCAAACCACTTCTCTCTTGGTGGTATTGACAGTCAGCCCCATCCTGCTGTACGCTCTCACCACCACAGCAAGGACAGTCTGAAGATCCTCCAGAGTATGGGCCACAAGAGCACAGTCACCTGCATACTGCAGCTCCAGGACCTGTTCTTTATGGAGTTTGGTGGTTGCGTGGCACCTCCTGATGTTAAAGAGGTTGCTATCTAATCTGACGTCCACTGCCACACCACTGTTATCCTCAATCTTGTTGTGGAGAAGCTTGGTAACACACAATAGGAAGATGTTGAAGAGCGCTGGCGCTAGCACACACCTCTCCCTCACCCCTGTGCGTACAAGGAAGGGCTCGGACTCTTGTCCTCCTATGATCACCCGAGCAGTCATCCCATCGTGTAACTGGCGGAGGATGTTAACAAATTTATTGGGACAGCCAAACCTGGGGAGGACATCCCATAAGAGCTCTTTTTGCACAGTGTCGAATGCTTTGGAGAGTTCGACAAAGGCCATAAACAGGTCCTGATGTTGCTCCTGGCACTTTTCCTGAAGCTGCCGGGCTGTGAAGATCATGTCGATCATGCTTCTGTTCTTCCTAAATCCACACTGCGATTCAGGCAGCATTGACTCGGTGATGTTGTTGATGAGCCTCTGAAGCATCACCTTAGCCAGGACCTTTCCAGCAACAGGAAGGAGTGATATGCCCCTACTATTGCCGCAGATGGCCTTGTCACCCTTGTTCTTATAAATGACAACGATGTTTGCATTTCTCCATTGCTGTAAGATGTCCTCATCAGTCCGGGCCTTGGTGATGTACTGGTAGAGGGTGCGCATACGTATGTATCCATTCTTCAGTAAATCAGCAGGGATATTGTCAGTGCCAGGGGGCTTATTGTTCTTAAGGGAATGGACAGCTGATACTCACTCCTGATGGGACTTTGGGACTTTTGATTTCCAACACCTTGAGGATACTTACTTGAATGTCAGGTCTCCAAATCAGTTTAGTATCCTCAGCCTAGTCAGCCTCTGAAAGCCTTGTGTTCTAGACCCAGCCTCTGTTTCTGCAAACCCATTTTTGCTTACATAAATGAGCACTAAACAAAAACATTGGTACACAATTGTTATAATTACTTTTCATATCCATAAGGGCATGTTTAAATTTCCAGACTAATATCACCTCTCTGTATCATTAATTATGGTTTGGTAACTGTATCTTCAAGGAAGATAAAGAGGAAAATAATAACGCAACTGTTTCCCAATATTTAGTAGTTTCTGATTAGAATGTTTGTACCTGAGGTTGAATGTATTTTAATTCCATTGTCCAAGTTGCTTCATGTTTGATTACCTAAACATAATAGATTATTAGAATTGCAACAACTTACCCTGAAACAGCAAGGATTTGAGAGCAAGAGAGTGAGAGAGAGAGAGAGTGAGCAAGAAATAAGTGAGAAATAAACAGAAGTAGAAGTAGAACTAGAATTAACACCTGGGTATGTACTGTCACACCTGCAGGACAGGACTAGGAGAGGTGCCTGGCAACTCTCAACTTCGACTCTAGACCCCACAAAGTCTCACGGCACCAGGTTAGACATGGAGAAGGAAACCTCCTGCTGATTACCACATACCGTCCTCCCTCAGCTGATGAATCAGTACTTCTCCGTGTTGAGCAGCACTTGGAAGAGGCATTGAGGGTGGTAAGGGCACAGAATGTACTCTTAGTAGGGACTTCAATGTCCATTATCAACGGTAGCCTGGTAGTACTACCACAGATCGAGATGGTCAGGATATAGCTAGTAGATTGGGACTACAGCAGGTGGTGAGGGAATCAACAAGAGGGAAAAACACACCTGACCTCATTCTTACCAGCCTGCTTGCCACGGAAGCATCTGTCCATTACAGCATTGGTAGAAGTGACCACCACACAGTATTGTGGAGACTAAATCCTGTCTCCACATTGAAGAAACCCTTCACCACATTGTGTGACACTATACCACCATGCTAAATGGGATAGACTTCGAACAGATATAGCAGTCCAAGACAGGGGATCTATGAGGCGCTGTGGGCAACTACAATCTGTAACCTCATGGCCTGGCATATCTGCCACTCTAAGATTACCACCAGGTCAAGGGATCAACCCTGGTTCGATAAAGAGTGCAGGAGGCCATGCCGAGACCAACACCAGGCATACCTCAATATGAGGTGTCACTCTGGCGAAGCCACAATACAGGATCCCTTGCATGCCAAACACCATAAGCAGCAAAGAATAGACAGAGCTAAGTGGTTCCACAATCAACAGATCAGATCTAAGCTCTGTAGTCCTGGCACATTCAGCTGTGAAAGGTGATGGACAATCAAACAACTCACTGGAGGAGGAGGCCCCACAACTATCCTAATCCTCAATGATAGAGAAGCCCAGCACACCTGAGCAAAACATAAGGCTGAGGCATTTGCAGCAATCTTCAGTCAGAAATGCCGAGCAGATGATCCAGTTCAGCCTCCTCCAGAAGTCCCCAGCATCCCCGATGTCAGTATGCAGCCAATCTGATAATCCTGAAGACTTGTGCTCCAGAACTTGCCGCGACAAGCCAAGCTGTTCCAGTACAGCTATGGTACCAACATCTACACGGCCATGTGGAAAATTGCCCAGTTATGTCCTGTACACAAGAAACTGGACAAGTCCAACCCAGCCAGTTACCGCCCTATCAGCCTGCTCTCGATCATCAGCAAAGTAATGAAAGGTGTCATCAACAGTGCTATCCTTCAGCACCTACTCGACAATAACCTACTTACAGATGCCCAGTTTGGGTTCCATCAAGGCCACTCAGCTCCTGATCTCATCAATTCCTTGGCCCAAACATAGACCAAAGAGCTAAATACCAGAGGTGAGGTGAGAGTGACAGCCCTCGACATCAAGGCAGCATTTGACTGAGTATGGCATCAAGGTGCTCTAGCTAAAATGGAGTCAATGGGAATTAGGGGGAAAATCCTCCGCTGGTTGGAAGCATACCTGACACAAAGGAAGATGGTAGTGGTGGTTGGAGGTCAATCATCTCAGCATCAGGACATCACTGCAGGAGCTCCTCAGGAAAGTGTCCTAGGACCAATCATCTTCAGCTGCTTCATCAAAGACCTTCCTTCCGTCATAAGGTCAGAAGTGGGGATATTCGCATGACTGCACAATGTTCTGCACCATTCGTGACTCCTCAGTGAAGCAGTTCATTCCCAAATGCAGCAGGACCTGGACAATATCCAGGCTTGGGCTGACAAGTGACAAGTAACATTCAAGCCACACAAGTGCCAAGCAATGGCCATCTCCAACAACAGTGGCTCTAACCATCTTGGCATTCAGTGGCATCAACTACCAACATCCTGGGGGTTACCATTGACAGGAAAGTGAACTGGTCTAGCCATATAAACACCGTGGTTACCAGAGCAGGTCAAAGGCTAGGAATCCTGTGGTGTGTAACTCACCTCCTGACTCCCCAAAGCCTGTCCACCAATGTCAGGAGTGTAACGGAATGCTCACCACTCACCTGGATGAGTGCAGCTCCATCAACACTCAAGAAGCTTGACACCATCCAGTACAAGGAGGCCAACCCTTCCACAAGCACCCTATCTCTCCACAACGAACAATTGCAGCAGTGTGTACTATCTACAAGATGCAGTGCAACAACACACCAAAGTTCCTAAGGCAACACCTTCCAGATCCACAACCACTAGCATCTAGAAGGACGAGAACAGCAGATACCTGGGAATGCCATTGTTTTGAAATCCCCCTCCAGGTCACTCATTATCCTGACTTGGTCAACTGCCAGTCTTCCATTAAAAAAAAACCTTGCCCGGGCTTGAGCCCTAGAAATTTTCCAAGGTGCAAATCCATGGTCTATCGAAACTAACGGAGGCCTACCTACCCTACCTACCTATCCCGACTTGGAAACATAACACCATTCCTTCATTGTCGCTGGGTCAAAATCATGGAATTCCCTCCCTAACAGCACTGTGGGTGTACCAACTCCTCAGGGACCGCGGGAGTTCAAGAAGTCAGCTCATTACCACCTTCTCAAGGGCAACTAGGGATGGGCAATAAATGCTGGTTTAGTTGGTGACACTCACATCCCTTAAATGAATAAATAAAAATAAAGCAAAGTAGGATTTATCTTCTGGATCCTTTTGCTTTTCTTTCTGCAATTCAAGTGTTTGACATAACAATAAACTTTATTTTGAAATGATATTATAAAATATTGATCAAACCAATCTGAATGGACCAGGCCTCTTAAGAATTGGGGATGGAGTGATGTCTAGAGGAATGAAGATTAACAGAAGGGATTCTGCAGATGCTGGAAATCCAGACTAACACATTCAAAATATTGGAGGAACTCAGCAGGTCAGGCAGCTTCAATGGAGAGGATTAAATAGTCAATGTTTCTGGCCAAGATCTGAAAATAAGCGTTCCAATTTCACTCCTAATTGAAAAATAGTGCATGACAGAACAATTACTCATTACTTAAATAGTTTTAATATTTTATGGACCTCAAAACTATATTCCTCAATCATCTTAAGGGACTGCAAATATGATGCTTTTGTCAAAGCTTCACACTTCCTTTTTATAGTGACACCCAGTAGAAAGCCATCAGCCCTTTGGCCCTCTCCTTATTCCCTTGTACTCATGCTTTTTCCCTCTCACATATGCCCATCAACTCTCCGTTGATTCTTTCTTTCAATTAATCTCTCTGAAGTGTAATTACAATATCCAATTAACCTACCAGCACAGCTTTAGGGCTGAGAAGAAATTAGAGTACCCAGAGGAAACACACAGGGTCATAGAGAGGAAGAGCAAACTCCACACAGACAGCACCCAAGGGCTCAATTAGACCCAGGTCTCTGGAAACACGAGACAACAGCTCAACTGCTGCAGCTTGTCATCATTCAATATACTTTAACATATTTAGACAGCAGTCCTTAAAGTCAAACTCAAGTTTATTGTCATATGCACAAATACATTTATGCACAGTTTCAAATGAAAAACTTGCAACAGCATCACAAGCTCATGGCATCATATAAACAGCATTCACAAGAAAAAACATAAAATTACACATAAGTTGTGTATTATTTTTGTAAGTAACGATCACAGCAAAAACAAATGTCCATTTTAGTGCTAAATGATCAAAGTGGCCATAATATTGCTAAACAGTAGTGATTAGGGTTTTGCCTGTTGGTTCAAAAACTAAAGTGGTTGAAAGGAATTAACTGTTCCTGAACCTGGTACTGTGGGTCTTCAAGCTTCTGTACCTCCTGAACATTAATATTTATTTCAGCAATAGAGCTGGAATTTATTAAAAGTGTAGTGGAATTTCTGGGTCATTTTGTATCACAAGAGAACTTCAACTATGAGACTCATGCTTGTGCATCTGATACAGTTTCCTTGTTAGCCACACATTAAATGATGTCATTCTCAATGCATCGTTGCTTTGGGAGTGTTTCCATGGAAATGACTCCAGGCTGTGCCAGGAGGACTCATTGAATGGGAAGGGGGTTAGTGGGGTGGGCACACAACTTTAATAGTGCTGCCTCAGATTGCAACTGCAGGAAGGCAAGCCTCCTGGAGTCCCCACTGAGGCCTCGAACTCCACCCACCATAACCAAGTTATTAATCACCAAGCAGCCAATCACACCACCCTTTATTTCTGGCCATGGCAATGTCACATAAGAAGCCTCATTCGCCCTCCACTCCAACCATCCTCTCTGACTTGCAGGACCCAGCATTGTCCTCACTTGCTTCACATTCTGTAGCAAACAAATCAAAACACTGAATAGCTGATCCAGTGCTATTGAAGTTTGCAGTGACAGGCCCATTAATCAAATGCTTGTTGGCATGCCAACGGCGTACCTTTTCTGATTCTCTAAAATTTCCAGGCAAAACTCTGCCTTCTGGAGTTCTTGCAAAAGGGTGGGGTGGGGGTAGGGAGTGGTCTGACCAAGTTTCAATGCAACCAAACCATCATGCTCTCCCATATGAATTCAAGTCTCCTTGATGCAAAAGTCAACATTACTATTTTTATCATTTATGTACTTGCAAATTAATTTTTGATGAACAGAAGAACAAAAGAAGCCAATTACTACTACTTCAAAAATGTTCAAATCTTGTGCAGCCTAGGAAAAAAGCTGTAGCAACTTTAGAATAGGGAAATGGTGTTCATTCCCACAAACCTGCCTTTACCAGTCATTGAGATCCTGGTTAATTTACAAAGCAGAAAATCCTGTCACATTCTGCTCCTGCAAGTCATTCTTGGCTTTCAGTTCAGTACAGAAGTTGATGGAGGGTATTACTGGGTTGCCTAGAGCACAGGTGGCAGATTGTTTGCCTTCTGCCAGGTGGTCAGTGACTCATGTCAATGGACAATAATCAGGGCTTCAAAATTGGCCGGACCACAGGGAGGGAGGGATGATCCTTCTCCCATCAACACAGCGCTAAAGAGATGTCAGTTACCAAGCCATTCCAGCAGTCAATGCAAATCTTCCGATGAAAAAGCTCAACGCACAAAAATGACTCAGTCTCTTAAAGCACGCCGGCAATTAAAAATAGCATTTTCCATGGGTATAGAATGCAGAAGAAAAATAAGCTGTAAGTTACAATATAAGTGCATAAAAATGATAATCTTTTAAAAAGTCAGTCCCAGACTTTAGTAAAATGTGATTTATTAGTGAATGCATCCGAACAGAAATATTTATTTTCGTTGCTGAGATGAATGGCTTTCTATGAGAAACGTAAACAAACACTTGATCCTGAAGTATTTATAACTGCTCTCCAATGCTTTGGTTTAATTAGATGAACAAATTATTTATTGAGAGCAACCTATTTTTAACATTTGTATCAGTTATGAAATTTTTCAGTTTCTGAAATCGTAAGTGCAGGTGAGGAAAGTGGTTGGTGCCTTGTGCCCTTAGTTCATGCAGCAGATTAACATGTATCTGGTATTACTGCCCAGCGGAGCCCATTTCTGTCCAGCACAGGTGCCCAGGAGAAGTCCACAATAGCTAAAAGAGTGAAGGAAATAAGAACACAGTAAGTGGAAAAGTGTGACATTCAATCAGTGGCATTTACTCCACTAGATGTAAGGTAATCATTTTCCTGTGCCGACCTCATACACCTCAAGTACTTCTATATCTAAAAGTTGAGCCTTACACTGCAAATAGAACCAAAACTGGGATTAAACAGACTTCTTGTTCCCAGGTACCACTTCACCAGAATTTATTTTTCAATCAACATTGTAAAAGAGAGACGACTGTGAATGGGAGTTTGCTGTGGATAAACTTTTTCAACTCATTCATGGGAATGTGGCCATAATTTTTGACTCATTATTTGTATGCCTTGAGCGGAGTTAATTTCAAGATTGCTCCAAAAGACAGTTGAGAGTCACACCAAGGCCAAAACAATGCCTCTTCCTCAAAGAGCTACAAAGGGCTACAACTCACGTTCTCAGTAGTACTTATTTTTTATTTGCACAATTTGCCCTCTTTTGCACAGTAGTTACTTGTCAGTTTTCATGTATATTTAAAAAATGAATCCTATTGTCCTTTATTTTCTTGTAAATGCCTGCAATAAAATTAATCTCAAGGTAGTATATGGTTACTTATTTCTACTTTAATAATAAAATTACTTTGACTTTGAAACAATTAAGTTTGTTCAATTAATCTGATGGCCAAAAACCAGCAAGTTTATAGATACTGTCCATAAATTTGTCCCCGATCAGTAGTACTAAACACCTGCACAGAAATGTCTATACAGTACTCCAGATCATTTGTGTAGAATTAACAATATATTTGCACAGCTACCGTTACTTACATTCGTTTAATTAACTGTTTAAACTCCCCACTGCTACAGGAGGATATGAACCGATGTTCCCCAGGTTTATAAAATTACCAGTTTAACAACTCAGTCACTATGCTTTGATTCTTGAGTGGTGCCATATTTCCTACAATTTTCAGTAACTGCACTTTATATAAGCACATTTACTGAAAGTGCTTCAAGATGAAGTGAGAGTATAGAAATGAAAGTCTTTCCAATTTTTTCTTAGCCCTGCAGTTAGAAGGCAAAGAGACAGGGGTAGACAAATGAAAAAGAAAATTCTACAAGTTGTGCAAATGCTTTTGGGATAGTGACTATATTTTTAGATAATCTGATTTGAGCATCGCAGTTCTCGCATCATTGCATGAGAAGCCATGAAAATACTCTGGTCTTAATTGAATAGTAGACACTGGCCAGCTGACCTTATTAGTAGGTAACATCATCTCCATTTGAACAGGCATTTATATTGAAGCATTTAAGTAATTGTATCCTATTCACGGGTATTTGCTAGCCTGTAAGTGCTTATGAAACCTTAGATTTTCCCTGGCCATCTGGTCGGTCTACGACTGAGGTTAATGGGAATCTGTGGAATAAGGCCCACAGCAAAATATCCATCTCAAACCTGGGGAGACCAAAGGAGAAAATCAAATCAAACCTCATGAATGATGATGCTGTCTGTGTCTATTACCATCACTGGCAAGGTTGCCTAGCTCAGCAATAACCTCCTATTTATTTCATGAGTACACATCAGTCCCACAAACTTCTAATTGGAACAAGCCAGGTGTTTACAACAGACATTTATTTTATTCCCTCCCTGAATATTGAAAATCAGTTAAAATATTGAATGCACAGAAAACTGTTCCCATGAAAGCTATCTATAAAATTGAACGTTTCTTCATCTAGCAGTTAAGTCATGTTCAAAGCATTTCAAAATTGTGATCTGTCATTTTGTAAAATTTCCTTTCTACTGTTATTTTAACATTATCTTATTTTGGAAATAAACTATTAGCTCATAAAAGTTTAGCCCATGGGAAGATGAAGTGTGTGTTTGAGTGTGGGAATGGGTGCACTGAACTGGGACTTTAATAGACCTATTTAGAAATACTATCGCTCTGCACATCCAGTCCCCAGGTCCTGACTTTCTAGAGTATTTTCACTATTCATAAGGCACAAGTCAGGAGCACAATGTAATGCTTTCCACTTACCTTGGATGAATGATGAAAATAATTCAACATTATCAGGGGTATCTGATGGGAACTTTATCGCTCAAAGGGTAATGAGAGTGAGGAATGAGCAGCTGGTAGAAGTAGTGTCAGCAGGTTCAGTTTCAACATTTTTGAGACATTTGGAAAAGTACAAAAATGGGAAGAGTATAGAGGGATCTAGTCCAGGTGTAGATCAATGAGACTAGGTAAAATAATAGTTCAACATGGACTAAATGGGCTGAAGAACCTGATTCTGTGCTGTAGGGCTCCATGACTCCATCATTTGAGCAAGCAAGTCTTCTTGATTCAGATTACATCTACCAATTTGAATATTAACTCCCAACACTACCAATTTAATGTATCTTCAGTGTAAACCATCAACAACAGGTTGCTTTGACATTATCTCCCTTCATCACCTAGAAAGTCAAAGGAAGTTGGTACAGAGGAATGCAATCTCCTTCCAGTTTCCTGCAAAGTCAGGCAACACTGGATGCACGTCTGTCATCTTAGAGGAAGCAAGGGTTCCCACCTGGGAGTCATCCCAGAATGCCTGGATCTGTAGCAATCCCTTAAATCACTGGAGGTTCAAAGTCAAATCCAATGATTTCATATTCTGATGGCCAGTAGGAGCACCTTTACTGCATGAAACCAGTAAAGACAGCTCGTCAACACTTTGTGTGGAGCAGGTAGTAATGGAAAATCAATGATGGACTTGTCAGTGCTGCTCATGAACCATCAATACATTTTAAAAATTGTATCTCTTTGGTAAGGCCGGTGTGTAACAGTACTCTACCATGAACAAAAATTGTTGTTCTTGTCTTGTCTTAATGCTTGGAAGTGATGGGGTAAATTCAAAACTGGAGACAAATTAAAGAATAGATCCTCGAAGAGGGAGAATTCCTGGCAGAAAAGCCTCACCAACATAGTTCCATAGTATAAAAATAACATAAACCAGGATTCACTTTGTACAGCTTTAACCTTAGTGCTAAGATTAACATCAACATTACTATTGTACGTGTGAATATATCAGCTTAATGGACCGTGTGTTGTTAATTGAGTGTGCAACTGGTACGATGTACAGTACCAGTGGTCGGTAATTATGAATCAGCATATCAAAGATTTTTCTTCAGAATGAAATTAATTGCATCTGCTATGGTCTAACATTTGGCTTCACATGTTGGACATCACAAAGATAAGCATGTAAAGTACTGATACATTAGGGTTCCACACATCACCCAGGGAAAATATGAAACACTTCAGAGATAATTTCACTCTAAGGTACTTCAGATCAAAAGGAATATTTGATTCAAAAGTAGAGTGATGCATGAAAAAATTACTTCCAATGAAGTGATTGAATGATACACGTAGAATGGAAATGAGAGTGCCTGCATTTAATTCTTCTTTCTGGCAAAAGAAAACAGAATAAAGCAAGCCACTGTCTTACCAATAGGACCAAATATCAACATGCTCTTTTGAGCTTCTGAGCAGCACATCTGTCCCAAGTTGGCAGAGTTTACTTTAAACGTGTAAGCCAGGGGCCAGTGATGCTATCTGGATTCAATCTGCTATTCCAGCTGGATACCCAAGCAGGGATGCACTGTTGACCCATCTGTCAGGCCCAACTTGCCAGGACTAGTAGCATGGCCAGAGCAGGCAGAGGAATATAAGTTTTCAAATATTTACTTAAGGTTTTCCTTGCTGCTAATGGATCCTCCCAAACTATCCACCTCAAGACTGTTCATTTCCCTCCTGTGTTGCTGTCTGACCCACACAGTGCTTTGTGTGTTGCTTCAGATTCCAACGTTTCTTGTGCCTCATCTCAAGCTCTGTATCTTTGCCTACAAGCTCTTTAATATTTCAATTTGTTAAGGCAAGTCACAAGTTGAGAGCTACCAATAAAACACCATTTATTGATATGAGAGTGATTGGCTAAGATCAAAATTCAAAAGCAGAGGCACAAAGATAGTAACCTATGCATCAGTATCTGGTCCACTATAGACTGGCATAAGGTCAATAATGATAGAGCATTGAAGGTATGTGATGCACCATCAATAACTCACTCTGAGACGTAAAGGCGAGATATCGGCTTTTATTGACTGGAAGAAAGAACAAGTAGTAGTTGACCACCATACTACATCCTGGAGACTGAGGGCTGGGCTCAGGCCTCAATCGCCTTTATACTGGGATCTGTGGGAGGAGCCACGGTCAGTGGGAGGGGCCACAGGAGCAGTCAGCAGGGGGCGTGTCCAGACAGGTATATGTAGTTCACCACAGTATGGTCCAAAATTGCTGAGAGAGAAATCGTTTTGTGGTGCTGGCAGCATTATTAGGGAGAGAGGGAGTGTTGCACTGGGACAAGCTTCAAGTGAATTCGCCAGCACAGAGTCCTAGCAAATCAAATAACTACATTAATGAGTGTGGTATTTAGGTTGACTATTTAGGTAACTGGGTGGGATGGGCGAGTATTTTCTAGGAGGAAATGTGTGACGGTAAAGAAATAAATGACAAAGCAATACTGTAGGAAAGCTGAGTAGGTAATGACAACCAGATGATGACTCAATTCAGAGTTAGAGCAGAGATAAATGGTTAGAAGAAATGAAGGCCTACATGGTGACTGCAGTAAAGAACTTAGTATAAATGAGTAAATAAATGATGTATATAAGCATGAAATTAATAACTGGAAATGTTAATCTATCAATTCACTGGGCAATCTAAAATACGCATCATTCAAATCAAAATGGGTGAATTAATAGCACAAGTATAATGTCCACAACATAACATCCTACTCAAGGGACATAGTTGCCCAGGTGAGCAAGATGAAAGCAATGGGAAAAAAAACGATCCAAGCTCAGATAATTAAGTTGAATCTGTTTTGGGGTAAAGCCAAATGAGCTATGTATTGTACACTGATAGACGTGATCTAAAGAATCCCAAACAGTGATGGAAATAATGAACACTGTATAAACCAAGAAACAAAAGGTATATAAAAATAAATTAATAACTGTGAATGTTAATCTATCAATTTTCTGGACAATCTAAGTTAATAGCAGTTGTAATTAAATTAACAGTGTGGAGAATGTATTCAGAATATACACAAGATAGTTTTTCAGATCAGTAAGCCGATAAACCAACAGGAGAAAAGATGATTTTAGTTCTAGCGTTGCACAATTAAAAATAGTTAATCAGTAACCTTGAAGTTAAGGTGCATTTAAGGAAAAGTGATGAAAAGGTGACAGAATTTCCTTAAAGATTTAAAGTGGTTTAGTGTCCTTCCAATGCAAACCTCAAAGGAATGAAGCGAATTAACCAAAGTAGATTAGGAAAACCACATTAAAAAGTGACCATAGAAGAGTAATAAGTTATATTTAAATAATGAATTTATGGCAAACACACATCCCTTTACAGCACAAACAGCCAGGAAGTCATCCAGCCATGGCTTTCAAGATAAGTTAAGTATAATACTTGATCAAAGGCAAAAGCTCATAATGTTGCCAAAAATAGTAAGCCTGAGGATGAGGGAAGTTTTAGAATTTAGAAAAATGAAAATGAAGGCATTGATGAGAAAAGAAAAAGTGGAGTAATCTGGAAGGAAACATGTAAACAGATCGTAAACAATTTCACAGGCATGTAAACAGAACAACTCACCAGAAATTAATTCCTGGACTGAGGCTGGAGAAATTATATTAGAGAATAAGGAAGTGACAGAAATTAAATAATTTTTTGCCTCTATTCACAGACAAGAGCACAAAACTTTGGCATTACTGGGAAGTAAATAAAATCTTGAGTTAAGGAGAAGCTGAAAGAAATGAGCATTATTTAAAAATGTATTGTATCATTGATAGGTTTGAAAACCAATAAATCCCAAGGGCTTGACAAACTTCACCCCTTTAAAGAGGGAACAATGGAGATTGCGAATGTCCACATTGTCATCTTCTTTGGGAATACTTCCTAGACACTGAATGGATGCAAATGGAACCCAATCATTTAAATAAACAGCTCTGTAACAATCAGTTAATCCTGTATCTGTAACAGGGAAAATCTAGACCCTATTATCAATAAATGGATTGCTTAGAAGATAATGATATTATTGCCTATATCGAGGACGTATGAAAGGATTATCATATCTGTTAACTCATCAGTTTGTTTTTATTTTGAGTTTGTAAAGAACAGAATAAATATTGAAGAAGAAATGGATATAGTATACACGAGGAAATCTGCAGATGCTGGAAATTCAAGCAACACACACAAAATGCTGGTGGAACGCAGCAGGCCAGTCAGCATCAATAGGGAGAGGCGCTGTCAACGTTTCAGGCTGAGACCCTTTGTCAGGACTAACTGAAAGGAAAGATAATAAGAGATTTGAAAGTAGGAGGGGGAGGGGAAAATGCGAAATGATAGGAGAAGACCAGAGGGGGTGGGGTGAAGCTGAAAGCAAGACAGGTGATTGGTAAAAGAGATACAGAGCTAGAGAAGGGAAAGGATCATGGGATGGGAGGCCTAGGGAGAAAGAAAGGGGAAGGGGAGCACCAGAGGGAGATGGAGAACAGGCAGTACTTTGATTCTCAAATGGGCTTAAGCGGTATCTAACATTTTAAAATGTATATGTAAATGGAGGTAATACATTTAAATAGAGGCATGGTTTGAAGTCAGGGTATTGGACAGATAAAAAAAACAGAACTCCACACATTTCGTATGTTAAGGTAATCAAGAAGCAAGAGGTCAGCAAGAGAAAGTTGCCATGATCACCAGAATGTCTGCAGTAGTTCAAGAAAGCAGTTTACCAGTATCTACTCAAGGTCACTTAGGGACAGCCAATTATGCCAATAATGAAACCCCCTCCCAGCTCCAAAACACAATAATAAAAGATATGTATAAATGCACACTTATAAATCCAGCCAAACACAAATTTCCTCATCCACAGCACCAAACCATTCTGAGGTTGCATGTCTCCCTTGTCATTGAGTATATGGTCTCCCTAGCTTTGGTCCCGATCTGATTCCATCCTAATTCCACCAAACCCATTTAAAGGGTTCAAGAGTTAATATAATCATTGTGCTATTGTCTTTGCTGGGGAGTTGTTTCCTTTCTGTACCTCAGGACTGCACCCCATGATTCTGGCTCACATTCTCACTCACTGCTAGTTGGAGTCAGATTGTCTCCCTCTATTGCTAAGTATATTATATAAACCCATGTTGCTATAGTGTTTTTAAAGAGCAAACACGAGGAAATCTGCAGATGCTGGAAATTCAAACAACAACACACACAAAATGCTGGTGGAACACAGCAGGCCAGGCAGCATCTATAGGGAGAAGCGTTGTCGACGTTTCGGGCCGAGACCCTTGTCAGGACTGCTATAGTGTTAACAGTTCTATCAAAAAGCTGGTACTGGCACAAGGAGTCGGATCTCTCTCTCTCTCCCTCGGTGCCATGAGTCTATGAGGAATATCAGATTTGAATTCTCATGAGATAAGATTCAAAGTTTTCAATGACTGATGAACAACTTTTGCAGTTCTAGTTGGTTTGCTTTAAACTCAGCCAGCATTGCTATGGCTGCATTTAGGAAAACTAGGCTCAGATACTGTGCAGAGGCCAGGCCTCCTGCTGCAGTGGGAATGGTATGAAAAGAAAAATAAAGTTTTCAAACTAATTAACCGTAGTTGAAAGACAAAGAAATACTGACATTATTCCGCAGTTTTACTCAGCATACTGAGCATAATGGTTTCTTTATACATTACAATACCAATTCACAAACCTCAGACATGGGGAGAATTTTCAAATTCCCAGAATGGAACATTCAAGAACAAAAAAATCATAGCCTATTTGATTCTAAATAGCTATTTAAGAAGAGCAACCAAAAGCTTATAGAATTATTTGACCAATGATTAGGCATCTAAGTTGTGACGAATACAAGCTTTTATTCATGAAAGGAAAACTTATAAATTCCGCTCTTACATAATATTAACCATGAGATGACCAGATTATGAGACATTGACAATTCCCCGAAAATTATCCAGTAGAGAAGGGGAGTACTTATCCCATTTGAATCTATTCACTTCACAAACTCTTTGTTAAATCATTATAAATAACTTCAAGGCTGAATGACTCCAGTTTGGTATTTGTCCTAAACCTAACCAGCTGTCAGAATGGCCAAGACTGTGTCACTAATATAGTGTCATCTTCCCACTGGCTCATTATATAAGCTGCACATCAGAACAATTCTGTCCAGCAAGCTAAAACATGTTCAAAGGCTCCTGCCTCTTAATTTCTGAAATCCCATGTTTACTGCCACCCAGGAAAATAATCACCATCGCTATTCCCTTCCTCCTGCATTCAACCACAAAGCAGTGTTGTGTGACCAAAGCTTCAATTTCCAAAGCAGTACAAACTCAACCACTGAAAACTGCAGTGCACCACTCAGTCGCCAGTCCTGTCACTTCAGACTGCTGACACGTGGCTGTTCAAAGGAAGCACTCCAGAAATTTGGCCTGTGATAGCTCACTAGATTGCTGAGGCACCAGACCAGTGCGGGTGTAATAGACTGATGGTGCACAGATCAGTTGTATACTCTCAGATCATGAGCGTTCATGTTTCCATTCCAATGATTATACCATTGCGTGCCCCACTAACCCCGACAGTGCCAATCCTCAGTGAATTTCGCAATCCGAAGCCTGGTCCAAGGCTCAGAGCTGCTAGTTGCCCTCTCGGGCCACCTTCACTGAGAATCAGTAACTGTCCTCCAGCCATGTTACAGACATGGGAGGAAAGATGGGAATGCCACCGGTGACTAGTCGCGGTGGCGGGGGGGGGGGGGGCGGGGGGGTCAGACCACTTCTTTTTACGTTACTGTGTATGTCAATGATTTGGATGATGGAATTGATGGCTTTGTGGACAAGTTTACAGACAATACGAAGATAGACTGAGGGGTGTGTAGTGTTGAAGCAGGGACTCTGCAGAAGGACTTAGGCAGATTGGGAGAACAGGCAAATAACTGCCAGATGGAATATAGTGTAGGGAAATGTACGGTCATGCTCTTTGTAGAAGGAATAAAGGAACAGACTATTATCCAAGCAGGGAGAAAACTCAAAAATCAGAGGTGCAAAGGGACTTGGGAGTCCTTGTGCAGGATTTCCTAAAGGTTAACTTGCTGGTTGAGTCATTGGCAGGAAGGCAAAGCAACGTTAGCATTCATTTTGAGAGAACTAGAATATAAAAACAAAGATGCAATGCTGAAGCTTTATAAAGCATTGTTTTAACTGCACTGGGAGAACTGTGGACATTTTTAGGCCTCTTATCTAAGAAATATGTGTTGGCATTGGAGAGTACAGAGGAGGTTTATGAGAATGATCCCGGGAATTAAAGGGTTAATGTATGTGGCTCTTGGTCTGTAGTTGCTGTGGTTTAGAAGAATGAGGGGTAATCTCAATGAAGCCTATTAAATATTGAAATGCCTAGATAGAGTGAATGTGGAGAGGATGTTTCCTATAGTGGGGCGGGGGGGGGGTGTCAAGGATCAGAGGACACAGTCTCAAAATAGAGGGACCTCCATTTAGAACAGAGATGGGGAGGGTTTTTTTTAGCCATAGGGTAGTGATTTGAGAATTCATTGCCTCAGGCAGCAGCTGAGACAAAGTCATTGAGTATTTTTAAAACAGGGGCTGATAGGTTCTTGATTAGTCGGGGCATGAAAGGTTATAGGGAGAAGGCAGGAGAATGGGGTTGAGAGGGATAATAAACCAGATATGATCAATAGTGGAGCAGAATCAATAGGCTGAATGGCCTAATTCTGCTCATATGTATTATGGCTATGGAAAAAAAATAAACTTTGGTAGGCAAAGAGACATGAAAGACAGCTGCTGGGTGTGAATTGGACTTTTTCTTGTACTTGGTATGAATTCATATGCAAATTTGGGTTGGGTTTATTACTCAATGGCAATGTGGCCATGAAGACATTTGATGACGAGTCACAAGGAGAAGTTATAGAACTGCTGGTGTCACAGAGTCATCGGGTGCTATACCCCATCTAATCTGAGCCAAACTGTTTTTCAGCCTAGTCCCATAGACCTGCATCTGGATCATAGTCATCCATACCCTTCCCATTTATGCACTTACCCAAACTCCTCCATCCTCCCTCTCTCCAAGACAAAGCACAATACAGTGGACATGTATCCTTCCCAATGTTAGAAAATTGGAAGTAAAATTCTTTCATGCCTGCTTCATAGTTCTCAATATCTGTGCTGTGAGCCATATTTTTCAGTTAAAATATTCACACTCTATCAAATGTAAAATGAAATTGATTAAGATTCATTTATATAATAAAACTAAACTGAGGCTTGATTGAATCCACTTCAAATAGAAATGTGCTTAGCTGTTATTAGTGTTTAGTAAACGATTAATTACATTAGAGTATATGAAATAGGTGCATAAGCAGAATACCCAGCCCAGAAGCTGATAGAGATTCTGACCTATCACTTGAAATCCATTTTCTTGACTGACTTACATAGCTCCTATTTACTTTGTTCAAAACTCTATCAAACTCAATATACTTATACATATATTCAAAAATATAAATATTTTTATCTGCTAAATGTTTTAATTTATTGGAAATTCTAATTTTATTCCACAGGCTAACAGACAGCTCTACCAGTTACCTCGGATCATGCAATTTTATTTTAGACAATAGACAATAGACAGTAGGTGCAGGAGTGGGCCATTCATCCCTTCTAGCCAGCACCGCCATTCACTGTGATCATGGCTGATCATACACAATCAGTACCCCGTTCCTGCCCTCTCCACATATCCCTTGACCCCGCTATCTATAAGAGCCCTATCTAACTCTCTCTTGAAAGCATCCAGAGACTTGGCCTCCACTGCTTTCTGGGGCAGAGCATTCCACATATCCGCCACTCTCTGGGTGAAAAAGTTTTTCCACATCTCTGTTCTAAATGGCCTACCCCTTATTCTTAAACTGTGGCCTCTAGTTCTGGATTAACCCATCAGCGGGAACATGCTTCCTGCCTCTAGCGTGTCCAAACCCTTAATAATCTTATATGTTTCAATCAGATCCCCTCTCATCCTTCTAAATTCCAGTGTATACAAGCTCAGTCGCTCCAATCTTTCAACATATGACAGTCCCGCCATTCCGGGAATTAACCTTGTGAACCTACGCTGCACTCCCTCAATAGCAAGAATGTCCTTCCTCAAATTTGGAGACCAAAACTGCACACAATACTCCAGGTGGGGTCTCACCAGGGCCCTGTACAGCTGCAGAAGGACCTCTTTACTCCTATACTCAATTCGTCTTGTTATAAAGGCCAGCATGCCATTAGCTTTCTTTACTGCCTGCTGTACCTGCATGCTTGCTTTCATTGACTGATGTACAAGAACACCTAGATCTCGTTGTACTTCCCCTTTTCTTAACGACTCCATTTACATAGTAATCTGCCTTCCTGTTCTTGCCACCAAAGTGGATAACCTCACATTTATCCACATTAAACTACATCTGCCATACATTTGCTCACTCACCGAACCTGTTCAAGTCACCCTGCATTCTCATAACATCCTCCTGACATTTCACACTGCCACCCAGCTTTGTGTCATCAGCAAATTTGCTAATGTTACTTTTAATCCCTTCATCTAAATCATTAATGTATATTATAAACAGCTGCGGTCCCAGCACCAAACCTTGCGGTACCCCACTGGTCACAGCCTGCCATTCTGAAAGGAACCCGTTAATCACTACTCTTTGTTTCCTGTCAGCCAGCCAATTTTCAATCCATGTCAGTACTCTGCCCCCAATACCATGTGCCCTAATTTTGCCCATTAATCTCCTATGTGGGACTTTATCAAAAGCTTTCTGGAAGTCCAGGTACACTACATCCACTGGCTCTCCCTTGTCCATTTTCATAGTTACATCCTCAAAAAACTCCAGAAGATTAGTCAAGCATGATTTTCCCTTCATAAATCCATGCTGACTCGGACTGATCCTTCTACTGCTATCCAAATGTGTCTTAATTTCCTCTTTTATAATTGACTCCAGCATCTTTCCCACCACTGATGTCAGGCTAACCGGTCTATAATTCCCTGTTTTCTCTCTCCCTCCTTTCTTGAAAAGTGGGACAACATTAGCCACCCTCCAATCAGCAGGAACTGTTCCTGAATCTATAGAACATTGGAAAATGATTACCAATGCATCCACGATTTCTAGAGCCACCTCTTTAAGTACCCTGGGATGCAGATCATCAGGTCCCGGGGACTTATCAGCCTTCAGACTCAACAATCTATCCAACACTGTTTCTTGCCTAATATAAATTTCCTTCAGTTCATCCTTTACCCTAGTTCCTTTGGCCACTACTACATCTGGGAGATTGTTTGTGTCTTCTCTAGTGAAGACAGATCCAAAGTACCTGTTCAACTCATTTGCCATTTCCTTGTTCCCCATAATAAATTCACTCATTTCTGTCTTCAATGGCCCAATTTTGGTCTTAACTATTTTTTTGCTATTCACATACCTAAAGAAGCTTTTACTATCCTCCTTTATATTTTTGGCTAGTTTAGCTTCGTACCTCATTTTTTCTTGGCGTATTGCCTTTCTTGTTATCTTCTGTTGCTCTTTAAAAGCTTCCCAGTCCTCTGGTTTCCCACTCATCTTTGCTATTTTATACTTCTTCTCTTTTATTTTTATACTGCCCTTTACTTACCTCGTCAGCCACAGCCGCCCCTTACTCCCCTTAGGATCTTTCTTCCTCTTTGGAATGAACCGATCCTGCACCTTCTGCATTATTCCCAGAAATACCTGCCATTGTTGTTCCACTGTCTTCCCTGCTAGGGTATTGTTCCATTGAACTTTGGCCAGCTCCTCCCTCATAGCTCCATAGTTCCCTTTGTTCAACTGTAATACTGACACATCCGATTTTCCCTTCTCCTTCTCAAATTGTAGGTTAAAACATATCATATTATGGTCACTACCTCCTAATGGTTCCTTTACCTCGAGGTCCCTGATCAAATCTGGTTCATTGCACAACACTAAATCTAGAATTGCCTTCTCCCTGGTAGGCTCCAGCTGTTCTAAGAATCCATCTCGGAGGCACTCCACAAACTCCCTTTCTTGGGATCCGGTACCATTCTGATTCTCCCAGTCTACCTGCATGTTGAAATCCCCCATGACAACTGTATCATTACCTTTGCGACATGCCAATTTTAACTCTTCATTCAACTTACACCCTATATCCAGACTGCTGTTTGGGGGCCTGTAGATAACTCCCATTAGGGTCTTTCTACCCTTAGAATTTCTCAGTTTTCTCAGCTATTTCTCAGCTATTAAAAAATAATAGCTTTGAGCTTGCATATTGACCTGAAATGGGCACAAATATGTGTCTGAAGATTATATTATGTTGAGCAGTAATAACACTAGTGACTGTTTATAAACCTTAGCAGATTCATTATACTTGTATTGAACTACAATCTGCAAAAATATTTGAAGTATTTGTAATCTTTGGCTAACTGTGACTAACTTTAACATGCGCTTTTAGGAGTGAGGTAACCAGTAATACATTAGCAATGTGAAAAGATCACCCTTTTACAGAAAAAAACATCTACTTAAGGGGGCTTGCTAACAACTTCAGTTTGTTGAATAGCATTTCATAGCCAACCAAGTCATTAAGATGGAGGGAGGCACAGCAGCTAGTTTGTAATGAAAGTTTATTCCCTGAATAAATATGTATGTTGGACTAAGTATTCACTCTTTGTGGTGCTTATTAGTGTTACTTGATGCTGGAAAAAAAATTCATGAGTAACTCTCCAAAAAGGCTCATGGAAATTTTCAGGTCATTTGAGAAGGCAGAGAGAGATTTATACATAAGTCATGTTTCAAGCCAGGAAAGAGCAGTCCTCGGGGTCTGAAAGCACTCACATGAATCAACTCATCTCTAGCCTTTAAGGGTGAAAAGAGATCAGGTATTTACTTAGAAACATTTTCTCATTTACTGCCTGTACAAATGTTCCCCAAAATGCACTTCTGTCCAGTCATTTGATATGAAAGATCCTTAATTCCATTTAATTTAATTTTCATCCATCAACATTAGTCTCACCCCATTATTTTCCTGAACTGGGTACATTTGATAGTTCATCATGAAGATGACTGCACAGATACTGTCAATTCCAGTCTGTCAGACATAACACAGGCAATGGAACCTTCTCCAGTGTTTGTAGCCCATTAGCTATCACAGCTTTCTTTGCATTATCAAGATTCACAATTTATGAATTCTGTAAAGTTATACATGCCTGCATGTCCTTTCCTGTATACCTTTGCTGGTTAAGCTTTGGAGCCTGTTGCAGATAAGGCACCCTGACATTTCTGTGTGAGGTGGTTGTGGGTCCAAGCCTGAGAACAAAGATCAAGAGTGGCGTTCAATACGGTATTGAGGGTCTGTTGCACAGACCAATGGGTCAGCTATCCCGTGAGAGATTAAATTCAGACCCTGTCTGCTTTCTTAACCTGAACATTTAGCACTATTTCATTGAAGATCAGATGATTATCCTTCGAGTCCCAGTCAATATTTATCCCTCATTAAACAAGACTAAAACAGATCACCAGACAATTATAATGTTGCTTTCCATGAAACATTTCTCTGCAACCTGGTTGTTACATTTTCTATATTACAACACGGAAGAGCGTACTTCTTGTGCCAGCTGTAACTTTGGGACACTCTAAGAGGAGTGTGAAAGGTGCTGTACAAATGCATATCATTTTTTCCTGTTCAATATAGCAATCACAGCACATAACAAATCTGAATGAAATCTGCACTGTGCTGGCATATTTATCCCTGTACTTTATGCCAGAAACAGCAATGTTATTAAAGGTATATTTATTGATTTTTTTCCCCCTGACAAGCTCTTTACCAATTCTATTTTCTCATCATTCATTTGGGTAGTGACAGTCTCTGAATTTACCAATGCATTACTGCATATTCTCTTTTTGATAAGCTGTACTGTTCCATGCCACACATCATTCCCCACAAGCCACTGTAAAATGCAGTAGACCACTGATTTTTCTGTCATCCATCTTACTTTAGTTTTAAGCTGTCATTCACTACATTACTGCTGCTGTAAATGATGAGCTTTGAGATCTTCCCTAATTACCTTGCACCTCATCATAAACTCCAATCTCTCTAGGTCAAAAACAATCTAAGCCAAATGCTAACAACATTTCAGCCTGCAGTAGCTGCACAACTCTGTTTCTTATTACACTTAAGGTTCCTTTTTGACTTGAGAAATTATTCATTTGGGAGACCATGCCCGGCTTAAGTAATTCTGGCCTCAACACATGCCCTCCAAAAGAACTTTCCAACATAGAAACATAGAAAACCTACAGCACAATACAGGCTCTTCGGCCTACAAAGCTGTGCCGAACTTGTCCTCACCTTAGAACTACCGAGGCTTACCCATAGCCCTCTATTTTTCTATGCTCCATGTATCCATCCAGGAGTCTCTTAAAAGACCCTATCGTTTCCGCCTCCACCACCACCGCTGGCAGCCCATTCCATGCAGAAACATGTTTGGGACAAGTTTATTTGCAATAAATAAGGAGTAAAAATGATAAATCTACATGCAGAAAATGTTTTTGAAAAGTACAGTGCAAGTTTTGGTCGATGATCTTGATTGAAAGGAATAAATAAATAAATTTCTCTGTGGTAACATATTCATAGAGCTGAGGAGAGTTGTGTAGTGAAGCATACAGAAAGGACAACAGCAGGTTTGATCATAGCCAACAGGAAATTGACTAGGGAAAGCATAGGATTTGAGTATTTGTGGAATTCATTGCCACAGATGGCTGTGGAGAACAGTTCATTGGCGATATTTAAAGCGGAGGTTGATAGGTTCTTGATTAGTAAGGACATCAAAGGTTACAAGGAGAAGGCAGGAAAAAGGGGCTGAGAGGGATAATAAATCTGCCATGGTCAAAAGGTGGAGCAGATTTGATGGGCTGAATAGCCTAATTCTAGTCCTATGTCTTATGGTCTTATGGGTATTATGTCAACACACAGAGAAGCTGCTGTCACTGCCCAGAAATGGTCTGCACTCAATTTGCTGATCAGGGTGCAGCCTGAGACCCACGACTCAGTTCCAACTGGCTGCACCACTCGCCTCGACTCAACCTACACCACTAGTTCAGGAGTCAATTCATTGCTGGACTGAATTCCCAGCCTTCAGGATCTTGCAGTGAGCAGTCCATGCAAATGTCTTCTTGTGAAGGAGAGATACTATTTGTGAGCATTTAGAATGGAGGTCTAAGGACAACGAGTCCGTACACTGTGGTGTCACACTATAATCAACCAAGTAATGATGACGAGGTAATTCTTCTCCCAATCAAACTTTTTGGACCTGACTGAGATTGATCCTGTCTTTCTTGAATAGTTAATCAGTTCTCATTGGGAGATGTTGCTTTAGACTCTGTATTCTCAGATTATGTACTCTGAGTGGGACAAAAATGTTTACTGCATTAAAAAAACCTACTAGCGTAAATTATACCCCTCCCATCACTTATTCATTTGCTGGCAGAATGGTGCCAATACATACTGCTTTGTGAAATGTTACAGCAGTTATATCAAACACAATTTGTAAGGAAGCCACAGAATGGATACAAAGACGGGTAAATGAAAGATTGGGGATCAGTCAGGTAGAACTTAAGAAGTATCGATAAGGAAGACGGACCGTAAAAGAAGCAGTAAGGTAAATTAGTGACTACACTGCACATCATAGAACCTCCTGCAGAAGCTGAAAACATGTCCCCTATTGTAGGTGTTTAAGTCACAGTGGTAGGTAAGCCGAGAGCTGGAGGAGGTAATGTAATAAAGAGATAGGCTCAAAAGTAATACAGTTTTTCAATCTCTGCTGAATCAACCAGAACTATTTATCAACAAATCAGAAAATCTAAGTGTTCCCTTGGCACAGTATTTCCTAATGCTATAACAATAAAGCTTTCTCCTCTGCAGGAAAATTTCATTATCTGGAAGGACCAGCAGCATGGAACAAAAGCCACTCCTCTGTTTCATCCTTTGTCCAAAAAGGAGGAGATGTATATTAAATTGCTCTGAGTAGCAAAAGGACGTTTCCAATAAATACTTCCACTTGAATTGCTTGTCAGGAATTATTTCTGCTGTTATTATTTGACCCAGTCTCATGTATAGAGACAAGGTATTTTATTACAAAGAAACCAATGCAATATGAGACAGTCTGCCTTTTAAATACATAATAAACTTTATTGGATATGGTTGAAAATAAAACCACACTAACATCAAATGTATAACTGGAATATTAGTATATTGTTGTAGCATAGAAGAATTGACTGGAAATCAAGTATGAAGGTATTGTGAATAAATAAATTGATAAATAGTATGCATGTTTGGTCAGATCCAAACCTACAAATGTACATACAATTCCTATAAGTGAGGAAGAAATATCAACAAGTTGTGACAAATGAACCAACTATCATAGAAATAGAGGAATGGATTCTCGTCACCACGCCTTTCTGTCATTTTTCTTGCTGCTCCATAACCATTCCTAATAAGTCTGTCTTACATTTATTCTGTTTTTCTGCCACTTGAGTGACTTCACACACATGTGATATTTATTCAGCTAACTTTTCACACAGGGAGACTCACAGCTTCCGGGGGAAGAGTTCCCAAATATCCACAAGTAATTCTGTGAAGCTGACTCTCGGAGCACACAAACCTTCCAACTATTAATAGATCAGCAATTCGATGTGTTAAGTAATAGTATCAATCTGGTCTGCACGCTTCCCTGAACTAAATAGTCGGAGTTGTCTGGTTTGAAGCAAGCCAGTTAACATAGCCCCATTGTTTTATACTGCATCCTGGTCAGCCCGGGTGTAGTGGGCCAGCATCCTGTGTTCTGTAGACAGTGCCGTTTGTGCTGACCTTTTAACTTCAGACTGACTATCGCTTGCTATTTACATTAAGAAGTGAAGACTGGCTCCTGACAAGAAGCTGAACAAAGAATATTGGTTGGAAGTATAACTTACTCAAAAGCAACTCTTTGGTCTCTACAAGTATCAGCTGGCATGTTAAAAAGCTGAGTTTGGCAAAAAAAAAAAGGCCCCATGGCCTTGGGCAGTGAATATTCATCACAACTTCAAATTCTTAAGTTCTGAATCTTGGCATTTGCAACATTTACTGTTTTTATTTGCTAGTTTTATTATGCGTCCACTCTTCTCATCTTGCTGTGCAAACTTGGCTGTTGGTAGACTCCCATGTGTACTGCCAACTCACTGTTTTAGGAGCAAAATGGCTAAGTTTCTGGACAAGTACCCAATGATCTGATCTGTACTATTGACATGAAAGGTTGGTGCTTTAATGCCACTGTGGCAGCTGAGGAATTGAAGTTCTCTAATTAATAAGATAATATCAATCTGGAATTAAAAGCTATTATCAAGTTTAAAAGAAACCAAGCACTGTTATTTTCCCCTTATCATCACTGATGTGGAAACAAATCATCTTCTACCCTGAAGGGACACAAGAGGTTCTGCAGATGTTGGAAATCTTGAGCAACACACAGAAAATGCTGGAAGAACTCAGCAGGATCAGACAGCATCGATGGAAAACATAAACAGTTCAGATAAAGGCTCTCAGCTTGAAAATCGACTGTTCATTTCACTGTTTAGTTGCTGCCTGACCCACTGAGTTCCTCCTTCAATCTGTGTGTGTTGCTCTACCTTGCAGGACTGCCTGAAAGAAAAATATACTCTATGTTACTTAAACATACAGACATACTGGAGAGGGTTCAAAGTAGGTTCATGAAAATGATTGCAGGGTTGAATGGCTTGTCATATGAAGATCTTCACTGTCTGGTATGGGGTGGGGGAGGGGGGGCTACTGTACAGGACCGAAAGAAGCTGCAGAGGGTTGTAAATTTAGACAGCTCCATCTTGGGTACTAGTCTACAAAGTAACCGGAACATCTTCAAGGAGTGGTGTCTCAGAAAGGCAACGTCCATTATTAAGGACCTCCAGCACCCAGGGCATGCCCTTTTCTCACTGTTACCATCAGGTAGGAGGTACAGAAGCCTGAAGGTGCACACTCAGTGATTCAAAAACAGCATTTCCCTTCTACCATCCAATTCCTAAATGGACGTTGAACCCTTGGACACTACCTCAATTTTTTTTTAATGTATACTTTTTCTGTTTTTTGCATGATTTTTAATCTATTCAATATACATATACTGTATAAAGTAGACTGATAAGATTTACTTATTTATTTTATTATTATTGTTTTATTTTTTCTTCAATATTATGTATTGCATTGAACTGCCGCTACTAAGTTAACAAATTTCATGTCACATGTCAGTGATAATAAACCTGATTCTGATTCTGATTCATTTGATGGCTCTGGGCCTGTATTTACTAGAATTCAGAAGAATGAGGGGTGATCTTACGGAAACCTATCAAATGTTGTAAGGCCTTGATAGTGTGGATGTAGTGAAGATGTTTCCTGTGATGGGAAAGTCTAACACCAGACAGCACAGCCTCAGAACAGAGGGGCATAGGTTTAGAATGGAGATGTGGAGGTATTTCTTTAGCCAGAGGGTGGTGAATCTGGGCAATTCTATGCGACAGGCAGCTTTGGAGGCCAAGTCTTTATGTATAAAGGACTGGTGCAGAGCCAACAACCTGTCTCTTAATGTGAACAAAACAAAAGAGATGGTTGTTGACTTCAGGAGGGCACAGAGCGACCACTCCCCGCTGAACATCAACGGCTCCTCAGTAGAGATCGTAAAGAGCACCAAATTTCTTGGTGTTCACCTGACGGAGAATCTCACCTGGTCCCTCAACACCAGCTCCATAGCAAAGAAAGCCCAGCAGTGTCTCTACTTTTTGCAAAGGCTGAGGAAAGTCCATCTCCCACCCCCCCCCCATCCTCATCACATTCTACAGGGGTTGTATTGAGAGCGTCCTGAGCAACTGCATCACTGCCTGGTTCGGAAATTGCACCATCTCGGATCGCAAGACCCTGCAGCGGATAGTGAGGTCAGCTGAGAAGATCATCGGGGTCTCTCTTCCTGCCATCACGGACATTTACACTACATGCTGCATCCGCAAAGGAAACAGCATTATGAAGGACCCCATGCACCCCTCATACAATCTCTTCTCCCTCCTGCCGTCTGGGAAAAGGCTCCGAAGCATTTGGGTTCTTACAACCAGACTATATAACAGTTTCTTCCCCCAAACTATCAGACTCCTCAGTACCTGAAGTCTGGACTGACACCTTACCCTACTGTCCTGTTTATTATTTATTGTAATGTCTGCACTGTTTTTGTGTACTTTATGCAGTCCAGCGTAGGTCTGTAGTCTAGTATAGCTTTCTCTGTGTTTTTTTTATTACGTAGTTCAGTCTAGTTTTTTGTACTGTGTCATGTAAACCATGGTCCTGAAAAATGTTGTCTCATTTTCACTATGCACTGTACCAGCAGTTATGGTCAAAATGACAATAAAAGTTGACTTGACTTGACTTGACTTGATATTCAAGGCAGAGGTTGATAGATTCTTGATTGGTCAGGGTATGAAAGGATATGGGGAGAAAACAGGAGATTGGGATTGAGAGGAATATTGGATCAGCCATGATGAAATGGGCCAAATAGCCTAATTCTGTCTCTATATCTTATGATCGCATTGTCTTATATGAACTAATGACTAAACCGAGGATACCAAGTGCTTATTAGAAATCACAGATTATTAGATGTTCTGCTTAGATTTGATTTATTATTTTATGTTTGTTTCAAAGTGAAGGAAATTGCAGATTCTTTCCCTTTTCCACAGGTGTGGCCATTGACATATTCAGCAAGTCAGAGGTGTAATATTTACCTTTCTGGTTTGGTCATAAGAAGTCAATTTCATGAATATCACACAGTAGGTAGGAAGGAGAGAAACAGACTGAGGATTAGTGAACAAATTCCAGAAAATTGGAACTTGGCAGGAGGGGAAGTGGCTGCCATTGACAGAGTAATTAAACACCAAGAGAGAGAGGAGACAACAGGGTTGTTGTGTGGGAGTGCAAATATTTATAGGGTGGGTAGGAATACTGAAATAGAAAGTGTTAAGACTATTGGACTGATTTGAACACGAGAATGCAATTTTGAAAATGCAGTTAATGCTTAACTAGGAGCTGATGTAGATTAGCAAGCGTGATTGTGGGTGTTAACTAAGAGAGAGTTTGTATTTGTTAGAAAACAGACAGCAGAGTATACATATGACTGAGTAGCAGGCTGTTTGTGTATTAGAGATAACAAAGGCAGGGTTGAAGGTTGATCAGCTGATGAGCTCAGTTGCGGGCAGAGTTGTGTGGTGTTGGTTGACATTCATCTGTGTGAAAGGACAATGGGTGATGATGATCGTCATCGTAAGCCTGTGAAGGTATGGAGATCCTGAGATGCTGAGCTATCAGGATCCCTCTCTCGGCCTCACCAGTGTAGTCCAAAGGAAAACTTCTAAAGCAATATGTTTGCCATCAGCTTGGCTGCAGGAGCTGCCTGAAGGACATTCACTGATGACCAGTCGCCTTAGGCATTGGCATATAACTTAAAAAGAACCAGTCCCAACACGGACCCCCATGGAACCCCACTAGTCACTAGCAGCCAACCAGAAAAAGATTCCCTTTATTCCCAGTCTTTGCACCCTGCCAATCAGCCACTACTTTATCCAGGCTAGAATCTTTCCCGTAATACCATAGGCTCGTAGCTTATGTGTTAAGCATCATCATGTGTGGTGCTTTGAAAATTCAAGTACACAACATCAACTGATTCTGCTCTGTCTACCTTGCTTGTTATTTGTTTAAAGAACTCCAACAGATTTGTCAGGCAAGATTTTCCCTTGAGGAAACCTTGCTGCATATTTTATCATGTGCTCCAAGTGCCCTGAGACCTCATCCTCAATAAACTAACGGCTTGAACATTTCTCAACCACTGAGATCAGACTAACAGGCTTATAGATTCCTCTCTTTTGCCCCTTTTCCTTCTTGAGGAGTCAAGTGACATTTGCCATTTTCCAATCTTTTGGAACCATTCTAGAATTCTTGAAAGATCATTACTAATGCCTCCAGAATCTCTTCAGCCACCGCTTTCTGAACTTTGGGGTGTACACTATCTGGTCCAGGTGACTTATTTACCTTCTGACCATTCAGTTTTCCAAGAACCTGCTCTCTAGCAATGGTAACTTCACACTCTTCATGACCCCTGACACTTGGAACTTCCACCATCTGCCAGTGTCTTCCACAGTGAAGACTGATGCAAAATACTTATTCAGTTGCCTGCCCTTTCCTTGTCCCCCTTTACTAGCTCTCCAGCATCTTTTTCCAGTGGTTCAGCATGGTTTCTTTCAAGAAAAATCCGGCCTGATGAACCTGTTAGAATTCTTTGAGGAGATTACAAGTAAGATAGATAAGGGGAATGCAGTGGATGTTGTATATTTGGATTTTCAGAAGGCCTTTGACATGGTGCCATACATGCAGCAGCTTACCAAGTTAAGAGCCCATGGTATTACAGGAAAGTTGCCAGCATGGTTAGAGCATTGGCCGATTGGTAGGAGGCAGCGAGTAGGAATAAAAGGATCCTTTTCTGTTTGGCTGCCAGTGACTGGTAGTATTCCACAGGGGTGGTGTTGGGACCACTTCTTTTTATGCTGTGTATAAATGATTTAGATGATAGAATAGATGGCTTTGTTGCCAATTTTGCAGATGATACGAAAATTGATGGAGGGGCACATAGTGTTGAGGAAACAGATAGGATGCAGAAGGACTTAGACAGATCAGGAGAATGGGTGAGAAAGTGGTAAATGAAATACAATGTTAGATAATGCATGGTCATGCACTTCAGTAGTAGAAATAAATGTGTGGACTATTTTCTAGACGGGGAGAAAATCTAGGAATCGGAGATGCAGAGGGATTTGGGAGTCCTTGTGCAGAACACACTGAAGGTTAAATTGCAGGTCGAGTCGGTGGTGAGGAAGGCAAATACCATGTTAGTATTCATTTCAAGAGGTCTAGAATACAAGAGCAAGGATGTCATGCTGAGGCGTTATAAGGCACTGGTGAGGCCTCACCTTAAGTATTGTGAACAGTTTTGGGCCTCCCATTTTAGAAAAGATGTGCTGGCATTGGAGAGAGTCCAGAGGATGATTCCAGGAATGAAAGGGTTATCATACGAGGAATGTTTGATGGCTCTGGATCTGTAATCGCTGGAATTCAGAAGGATAAGGGGAGATCTCATTGAAACCTTTCGAATGTTGAAAGGCTTAGACAGAGTAGATATGGTAAGGATGTTTCCTGTGGTGGGAGAGTCTAGGACAAGAAGGTACAGCCGCAGGATAGAGAGGGGCACCCTTTCAAAACACAGATGTGGAGTAATTTCTTCAGCTAAGGGTGGTGAATTTGTGGAATTTGTTGCCACATGCAGCTGTGGAGGCCAGGTTGTTGGGTGTATTTAAGGTAGAGATTGATAGGTTCTTGATTGGACATGGCATCCAAGGTTACAGGGAGAAGGCTGGATACTGGGGTTGAGGAGATTAAAGAAAGGATCGCCCATGATTGAATGGCGGAGCAGACTCGAAGGGCCAGATAGCCTAATTCTGCTCCTATGTCTTATGGTCTTATGTTCTTCTATCCACTCTCATCACTCTTTTACACTCCATGTTTCTGAAGAAACTATTGGCATCTTCTTTGATATTACTGACTAGTTTACATTGTAATCCATCTTTACCTTCTTAATGACTATTTTAGTTGCCGTCTATTGGTTTTTAAAAGCTTCCCAGTCCTTTTGCTCCCTATGAATTTTTGCTCAATTGTATGCCCTCTCTTTGGCATTTCCATTGGCTTTGACTTCTCTTGTTAGCTATAGTTGTGTCATTTGGCCTTTAGAATACCTCTTCCTCTTTGGGATGTATATATCTAGTGCCTTCCGAACTGTTTTCAAAAATTTCCAGCCATCGCTGCTCTGCGGTCACCCCTGCCAATGTTCTTTTCCAGATAACTATCACCAACTCCTCTTTCATGCTTCTGTAATTTCCTTTCCTTCACTGTAATACTGATACATCTGACTTTAGCTTTTCCTTCTCAATCGTCGGGGTGAATTCGATCATATTATGACCACTTTCCCCAAAGGGTTCTTTTAACCTAAGCTCTCTAATCAATTCTGGTTCATTGCACAATATCCAATTCAGAATAGCTGATCCTCTAGTGGGCTCAACCAGCAGCTACTCTAAAAAAACCATCTTGTAGGCACTTGAGAGTGTCCCCCTCCTGGAGTCCAGCACCGACCCAATTTTTCCCAATCTACCTGCATATTGAAATCCCTATGACTGTTGTAACATTGCCTTTTGACATGGATTCTCTATCTCCCATTATCATTTTCAGACTTCGCGGGTCTGTATACAACTCCTATCAGGGTCTTTTTACCCTTGCAGGTCTTTAGATAATCCAACAATGATTCAAGACCTTGTGATCCTATGTCACTTCTTTCTAATGATTTGATTTAATTTTTTTACCCATAAAGCAACACAGCCCCCTCTGACTTCCTGCCTCTCCTTTCAATACAATGTATATCCTTGGATATTAAGCTCCCAGCTACAACCTTCTTTCATCCATGAGTTATTGATGCCTACAGCAGCATTCCTGCCAATCTGCAACTGTGCTACAAGTTTATCTTCCTTATTCCATATGCTGTGTGCATTCAAATACAACACCTTCAGTCCTGTATTCACCCTTTTCGATTCTGTCTGCCTTTTACATTGCAACTCATCCAGTTGTCTGCAATTTTTCCCTATCAACAGCCTCTCCTCACTACACATTGCCTCTGTGTGTAAACTAGCTACCTCATCTTCAGCACTATTATCCGCCTTTCCTGCGATACTCCTTGCATTGAAATATAGGCAACTCAGGACTCTAGTCACACCATGCTCAACCTTTTGATTCCTAACTTTGTCTGAGGTCTTACCAACATCTGCCTCTACAACCTTTCCATTAACTGTTCTGGCACTCTTGTTCTCATCCCCTTGCAATTCTAGTTTAAACCCCACTGTGCAGTATTAACAAACCTTTCCACCAGGATATTGGTCCTCCTCCACTTCAGATGCAAACCATCCCATTTGTACAAGTCCCATCTTCCCTGGAAGAGGACCCAATGATCCAAAAATCTTATGCCTTCCCTCCTACACCAACTCCTTAGTCATGTATTAAACTGTGTAATATTCCTTTTTCTGGTCTCACTAGCTCATGGCATGGGTAGCAATCCTGAGATCACCACCCTGAATGTCCTGCCTTTTAACCTAGCATGTAACTCCCTGAATCCCTATGGAGAACTTTGTCTCTCGTCCTACTCATGTCAGTAGTAACTACGCATATCACAACTTCTGGCTGTTCAATCCTCCCGCTTAAGATTGCTGAGGACTCGATCTGAGATATCCCAGAACCTGGTCGCCGGGAGGCAACATACCATTCGGGATTCTTGTTGCCACCCACAGAACCTCCTGTCTGTTCCCCTAACTAATGAACCCCCTACCGTCACAGCTTGCCTCTTCTCCCCACTTCCCTTCTGAGTTGCAGAGCCAGACACCCGACCACTGTGACTTTCCTCTGTTAGGTCAACTCCCCCCCAACAGTATCCAAAATGATATACCTGTTGTTCAGGGGGATGGCCACAGGGGTACTCTGCACTTGGTCCTTAACTCCTTTCCCCTTCCTGACTGTTACCCACTCTCCTGTGTCCTGCACCTTGGGTGTAACTACCTCTCTACATGTCCTATCTATCACCCCCTCAGCCTCCTGAATGATCCAGAGTTCATCCAGTTCCAGCTCCAACTCCTTAAAACAGGATGTTAGAAACTGCAGCTGGATGCGCTTCTTGCAGTTGTAGGCATCAAGGACACTGGAGGTCTTCCTGCCTTCCCACGTCCCACAAGAGGAGCATTCCACTATCCTGCCTGACATCTCTACTGTCCTAACTGAGCAGATATAAACAAGGGAAGGAACAAAAAACGTAACCTTGAGCAACACACACAAAATGCTGGTGGAACGCAGCAGGCCAGGCAGCTTCTCTAGGAAGAAGCACAGTCGACATTTCGGGCCGAGACCCTTCGTCAGGATGTAACCTTGAGTTTTTTTTTCTTTGCTTTCTCTGACTGAAGTCTCTCTCTATGGAGGAGATCTACTCTTTGAAGAGTCGGCAGCCACAGTATAAGCTCTCTTTAGTGAGGGTACCTATCGCTATCTATATCAGATTGGGCTTCACATCGTGGTTTAAGTTTAGAATTTTGCAGTCAGCAAACCTGGCACTATCTTAAGCAGATTAGGACATCTGGGTTCTCTTGCCTGCTCCACCATTCTGTAAGATAACTGTTTATCATTCAGCCCTGTACCACTTTACTGCATTTCATCCCTTGAATCCTTGAATACCTATCCATTTTTGTCTTGAATACAGTCAGTGACTGAGCCCTCTTTGCCCTCTTGGTTGGAGAATTCCAAAGATTCAGCACTCTCTGGTTTAATAAATAGCTGTATCTCTCTCTCCTGAATGGCAAGCTCCTGATTTTAATCTGTCAGTCGTGCTTCTGGACTCTCTAATGAAGGGAGATGTTAATTTGTCATCTACTTTGTCAAGATCCGTAAGGATTTTGTGCTTCAGTATGACTATTCTTTATTCTAGAGAGCATAGACCTTGTCTGGTTAATCTTACTGCTCAGCAGATCAAACAACATCACTGTGGACATTATCAGAATTAATGGGCAATGATCTTTCAACAGATCCTCTTGTAAGTTAACTGCTATCAGCTAACTGGCCTGTTGAACATTTCCACTGTTCTCTAAAATAAGAGAAAATCTGCAGATGCTGGAAATCTGAGCAACACCCACAGACTAATGGATTCTCACAGCAACCTGGACTATTACTTGTCCCACCATGCTACTTGTGAAAACGCCATTCCTTTCTCTCAATTCCTCCATCTCTGACGCATCTGCTCTCAGGATGAGGCTTTTCATTCTAGAATGAAGAAGATGTCCTCCTTTGTCAATGAAAGTGGCTTCCCTTCCTCCACTATCAATGTTGTCTTCAACTGTATCTCTTCGATTTCACGCACGTCTGCTCTTACCCCTTCCTCCCGCCAAGCTACCACCCCACTAGCCTCCACAACCAACATATAATTCTCCAAAACTTCCTCCACCTCCAACTTGATCCCACCACCAAACACATGCCTCCACCCCCCTTTACCATTTCCTATCCCCTTGTCCCTCTCTCATGGTACCTCTTTGCCCACCCATCACCTCCCTCTGGTGCTCCTCTCCCCCCCCCCCCCCACCTTTCTTCTTTCTTCCATGGCCTTCTGTCTCTTTCACCAATCAAATTCCTAGCTCTTTGCTTCATCCCTCCCCTCCAAGTTTCCCTATTACCTGGTATTTCTCTTTTCCCTCCTCCCAGCTTTCAAATCTACTTCTCAGCTTGTTCTCAGCCAGTCCTGCTGAATGGTTTCAGCCCAAAACCTCGACTGTACTTTTTTCTATAGATGCTGCCTGGCCTGCTGAGTTCCTCCACCATTTTCTATTCCAGTTTCCCAGTTCTCCTATAATTTGCTTTCTCACTTGACTGCATATGATGAGTTAATAGTTCAAACAAAGTGTGTACATTCACATTATTGGGGAAGTCAAAGCCCGTCCACTTAACCTGGGTGTAAGGTTGGATCGAGCAGATTTGGTGAAATCGAGAATGGCTTTGGCCTGGGCAGCCAAAGTGTGTTGTGGTGCCAGGGTTGGGTCGTAAAGTGAAGCACTGCCCAGTGATTTGACAATTTAAATGCTGGTCCAGGTAGAGTGCAAACCCAAGTGTCAGGATTGGAGGTAATGGCTGGGCTGATTTTGGTTGCTCTCTTGCGAATATTCGTTCTTTGTCCGTGGTGCCGAGGCTGCAAACTGATCTGGCAGCTGTGCATTTTGCCCCGCCGTTTGTTGTTTTGAATTGGGCTGGAGGCTTGGGCCTACTCCGGCTCTCCGGGAACAAATTTGGGGCTCAGTCTGATTTGGAATGCTGTTGGCTTGTTTCCATCATTTGCATGATTTGTGTTTTTTCTCTCTCTCTTTCTCAGCACAGTGGATTTTGGTCTTTTCTTTCTTTTAAAATTGGGTTATTTGAGTTTCTTGCTTTGTGGCTGCCCGTAAGCAGATAAAATTCATGGTGTATAATTTATACATTCTTTGACAATAAATGCTTTGAGAAATATACAAGATTAGAAATAAATCAAAACAAGACCTCAATAAGATGATCATCAGGCCCACATGTACACGCACAGAGAAAGGAGTGGGGACCGCTTATGTCTGACAATGAAAGAGCAGGACCTCTGCCTCCATCAGATCGAAGCTTCATTAAAGTACCATTTCTTTGTCCCCTATGCCCACAATTCATACAGGATGCTATTTTATAATTATCACCTGTGGAATGCACACTCACAGTTGCTAGGTGATTGTTAAATCTAAGGAAGCTCATTTAAAGGGCATAGAAGTGTACAAGAATTGTCTTTTTAACCCATATGTTGAGTGCACGTACATGTCAAAGTTCAAAGTAAATTTATTATCGAAGTACAGTTGTGTCACCATATAGAACTCTGAAATTCTTTTTCTAGTGGTTAATCACAGTAAATACAAGAAAAACAACAGAATCAGTTGAAGAATGGATCCAACAGGATGGACATCAACCAGTGTGCATAGAAAAAGCAACAAACTGCAAATACAAAAGGCAAGATAAAAAAAAGAAAAACAAATAATAACAATACAGGATATACAAGCAAGAAAGACATATTTAATAGACACAGCCTTTGCAAAACACATATAACATAAAGAGATCAATAGGTGAAAACCACCAGAAACCTACTGAATTAAAAGAGGAAATTGAAAGACTTTGAATCATGAACAAGGTATACATTGTCCTGATAATAATATTTGCTACTGATATCATCCCAAAGGCACTACACAGCAGCACTGAACAATTAGGTTGAGACAGTTATACCTATGTAAATCTTCAGAAAGCCACAATACTAAACACCACTAGATTAGTCCGAAAGTTCCTAGCAATTGACAAATGAACGTGCTTGGCTATGCCCATACCTCAGGTTTTACCAGTTTGAGATGAGAAAAAAAAAGCAATAACTATCGAGAACATGAGATGAAGATACCTTGAAAATGAGTCCATAGGTTATGGGAACAGTTAAGTGATGGGGTGAGTGAAGTTGAGTAAGGTCATGCCCTCTGGTTCAAGAGCCTGATGGCTGAGCGGTAATAACTGTTCTTGTACCTGGTGGTGTGGGTCCCAAGTCTTTTGTGCCTTCTTCTTGATGGCAGCAATGCAAGGAGAGTATAGCCTGCATGGTGACGTCTTTAATGATGGATGCTGCTTTCCTGAGGCAGCATACTATGCAGATGTGCTCAATGGTGGTGGGGGGGGGGGGGGTGGGGTTACTCTTGATGGAGTGGTCTTATCCACTGCTTTGTGTAGGCTTTTCCATGCAAGGGTATGTGTGTTTCCACACTAGGAGGTGATGAAACCAGTCAATATACTCTTCATCATTCACCTATAGAAGATTTTCAAAGTTTGAATGACATGCCAAATCTTAGCATATTTCTAAGGAAGTAGAAGCACTGCCGTGCCATGATTTTCAAGAAGCTTAAGTCGTGGGTGTTGTTTTGTCACTCACTGCTCGCTTCCGGCAATGGCTTTTGCTTTGTGAATTCTCCAAACTGATCACACCACTAGAAGGTCAAGGCTCAGAGTTCAATGGATGTTTCTGCCTCATGGTTATTTTGACATGCACTGACAGATGGGATGCACAAGGCTTATTTTGGCAATAGATTGAAGGCTCACAATTCCCAATGGCTACAACAAAGAGTAGGTAAAGTTAAAGTCAATTTATTATCAAAATACGTATATGTCATCATATACTACTCTGAGAATGATCTTTTCCTGCGCATTTACAGGAAAATAAATACAACAGAATTTATGAAAAGCTATACATAAACAAAGACTGACAACCAACCAATGTGCAAAAGAAGACAAATTGTATAAAAAATAACTAAATAAGTAATACTGAGAACATGACTGGTAGGTCCATAGGCTGTGCAGACAGTTCAGTATTCAGATAAGCTAAGTTATCCATGTTAGTTCAGGAGTCTGATGTTTGTAGAGTAGTAAGTGTTCCTGAGCTTGCTAGTGCATAATAACATAAGAAATAGGAGCAGGACTAGGCCATCTGGCCCATTGAGCCTGCTTCGTCATTCAATAAGATCATGGCTGATCTGGCCACGGATTCATCGCCTCCTACCTGACTTTTCCCAATAACCTATAATTTCCCCTAGTGTGCAAAAATCTATACAACCTTGTCTTAAATACATCGACTGAGGTAGCCTCCACTTAGTGTGGGATCTAAGGTTCCTGTATTTCTTTCCCAATAGTGGTAGCGAGAAAAGCAGTGGGCTGGAAGGTGGGTTGCCCTTGATCATGGATGCTGCTTTCCTGTGGCAGGGCTCCTTGTAAATGTGCTCTATGGTGGGGTAGGTTTTGCCTGTGAAGGACTGGGCTGTACCTACCCACTTTTTTCAACTGTTTTCATTATTAGGCATGATAATGTCAAGACCTGTTTGAGCACAGACAGGACCTTGGAAGTACCTCACTTGCAATATACTGTCAGTGATTTTGATCAGAAAGTGAGGAATTGCAGGGTGTAGATGGAACAACCAGTTTAGCCCTTGACTGAAGTGCCACCCCATTTCAGAAAGGAATTGCATACTATGCCCTAGTATTCATGGCAATAGCATTTGAGAAGCAGAAAGAATTAAGTTCATGTTCATTATTCAATTCAAGGCCAGATCCCACTTCAGTAGAGAATAAAATTATGCATGAGATAGCAGTGGGGAAAAGTTGCACTACCTTTATATTTAACCTAAGGATGCTCCCCAACACTCATTCTCCTTCTATTGTCTATCTTCGATCACCAAGAATTCAAGTCCCCAGGTAAGACATTCTTGGCTCCATCTGAATTGACCTGGTACACTCATTGTCAGTTGAAGGTCTACAACTGCACATGTTGCAGTTCTGAGGAAGACATACACTTATGGTAGACGAACGTTCTGTTGTCTTCTCACAAGTGATATCTTCACACCCCACGAATGTCCAACAGACGTTCCTGTACACTTGTTTAATGGTGGTAGTGAGGTAGATTCCTCAAGTCTACACTTGGAGCTGCAACTAAATGGTGAAAATAACCACGTGCAGAGAGCAAAGGGTGCCGTTACTTTACCCTGTTCATGCAGTAATCCTGGTGGAAAAAGTCTTATCAAAAAAGGAAAGAAGATAAAAAGAAAACAGATTTGCTTTATTTGTCATATGTACTTTGAAACATTGTTTTGCGTCAGTCCTAGGACTGTGCTGAGGCAGCCTATCAAGTATCACAACAGTTCTGACGCCATCGTAGCATGCCCATAACTCACCTATCCAACACCAGCTGTATGTCTTTGGAGTGTGGGAGGAAACTGGAGCACCTGGAGCAAAACCACACAATCATTGGAAGAATGCTCAAACTCCTTACAGACAATGGCTGGAATCGAGCTCTGTATGGTAATTGCTGGTGGTATATAACAGTTACACTACCTGTCAGAGCTCTGTCAGAGACTGGAAACCCGTGAGCCCAAAATGCACTGTCTTTATGTTTAACCCAAGGATGCTCATAATGGAAGCACAAAATCTGCCTTATAAGTGTTAAGGCAAAGAATGTCAACACAGGAAATTTTCTACTTAATGGAATATCTTGAAAACTGATTTCCTCTCACCAAGAGGCTCGCGTTTGTTGAATTCAAATGAGGCAACTGACTTTCTGGAGTAGTTAGTTTGGTTCAAGGTTTCTGCACACTCCAGATAACAACGACAAAATGTTCAAATTATTTGCAACACAGCCCATTTATTCATTCAGAAATTCAGTCTAAATAAACACAACATGAGATAAGAAAGCAATGTTTTGTACAAAAATGATTATATTTTTAAAAGGCTCGCTGCTGTCCTGAAATTCAAAGATAAGTGATTATCTTCTGTATGAAAATGATACTTTGATTAGAAATCATGTATAATGTGTAAATGAGGTGGGTTCTGGTGCATAATAATTAAACTTCTCAATCTCCTGATCAGGTCCAAATAATCCTTTGTTTCCATGGTACTACCCCTCCAGTCTATAACATTTACTATCAGTTCACAAAATATAAATTAATAGATTTAATTGCAATTCCTCCTTTTCCCCAATAGCTTTTACCTATTTAGCATCATAGAATCAATGAGCCATATCGCTTGGATACAAGCACGGGTCCACAATGGTAGCAATGCAGAGGAATTTCAGGTGAATTCATCAGATGAATGTTTTTAACCAAAGGCCCTGCTTTCTGCAAAAGCTTGAATTTCTGTGGAAAACTTTCAACACGAGGTGTTGCAGCATTGCTCAACAGAGCTGCACTCACAAATGCTGGAGGATCTCTGCAAGTCGAGCAACACCTGTGGAGGGAAATAAACAGTGGACATTTTGGGCCGAGAGCCATCGTTGGGTCTGGTGTAAGGGAAGGGAGGTGAAGCCAGAATAAGAAGATGGGGGTGGAGAAGAAGTTCAAGCTGGCAAGTGAACCCAGATTGGGGGGGGCGGCGGGGGGGGGGGGGGGGGAGAGGGAATGAAATAAGAAGCTGAGAGGTGAAAGGTGGAAGAGGTAAAGAGCTGAAGAAGCAATCTGAAAGGACAGGATAGTGGATCATGGAAAAGAAGGAAGAAAGAGGGACACCAGAGAGAAGTGATGGGCAGGCAAAGATAAGAAAATCAGAATGAAGAATGGAAAAAGCTAGAAGCGGAAGGGGGAGAAATTATCAAAATTCAGTGAATTTTATGTTCATGCAATCAGGTTTGAGGGAACCAAAATTTATTCCTTGGTAATTAAACCAAAGTAGGTAAAGTAGCCAAACACAAGTTCTTTTGAACCTTTGGTAAGACATATCTGCCAAAACCTATTGTTGTTCATTCTCACCTTGTGTTAAAGCACAAATGATGCTAGTTTCTAGGACTATGTTAAAGTGTGCAAACACTCATATAGGATTTGCAAAAGGTAAACTGACACATAGATATCTAGATCGGATTAGTCCTTGGATCAGTAAGGCTAAATGGGCATTATGATAGCATGTGCATATTTCTCCACTTCTGAATTCATCTGTAAAAGGCATACAGTACTGTGTCATTAGAGCTTCCTTAGTTTTACAAATTATTTTCTCACTGAAGCCCTTTCTATATCAAGTTAGTCTCACAGCTCTACTGCCCTACCCCACACTATGTTACCCTTCATGCTTTGCATAGAAGTGCCAAGGAAATATTCCCAACTGGCAGCCTCCTAACCTGCCTAACAAGACCAGTGTTTTAGGAGATTCCAGAACTGAAAACTAAGCAAGCACAAACTGGCAGTGTCAAGATACTAGTGCAGCAACACATTGGGCAGGAAAATCTTTGGAACAGCTAACCATTGTACAGGAACTACTCAAGCAAAATAGCACAGAAGTACTGGTGACATGTCCACAACATTTTCTGGCCAACAGAGTGCATCTACAGTCAGTGGCCACTTTATTGGATACACCTGTACATCTGCTTATTAATGCAAATTTCTAATTAGACAATCATGCGGCAACTCAATGCATAAAAGCATGCAGACATTGCCAAGAGGTTCAGTTGCTGTTCAGACCAAACATAAGAATGGGGGATAAATGTGATCTAAGTTACTTTGATCACAGAATGATTATTAATGCCAGACGGGCTGGTTTGAGTATCTCAGAAACAGCTGATCTCCTGGGATTTTCATGCACAGCAGTGTCTAGAGTTTGCAGAGAATGGTATGAAAAATAAAAATAAAAAATCCAGTGAGTGGCAGTTCTGTGGGTGAAAGTGCCTTGTTAATGAAAGAGGTCAGAGGAGAATGGCCAAATTGGATCAAGCTGGCAGGAAGGTAACAGTAACTCAAATAACTACAGGTGTGTAGCTTCTCTTCTTCTTTGGCTGTCCATCGATTTCAATGTTGACGTTTATGGGCCGCAAGACCGGCATTGGATCGTCACTGTCTCCCACATCGGTCGCATTTGTGATTTGACTGGTCTAGCACCGAGTGTCTGCGTTCATGACCTGCTTCATATTTCTTCTGCCTTTTCTCCTCGGTAGCTGGGATTGACTTCTTGACAATGCAGCGCCAATTTCTTCTGTCCAAAGCATCTTTCTCCCAGGTGTTGACATTCATGTCAGTGTTCTTCATATGGTGCTTGAGCACGTCTTTGTAGCGCAGCTTCTGACCACCATGCTTCTGTATAGCAGAGCATCTTTGAATGCACAACACATCAAACCTTGACGTGCATGGGCTGCATCAGCAGAGGACCACACCTGTTTTCACTCTTGTCTCTAATAAAGTGGCCACTGAGTATAAATCTGGAGATCATTGTTTCCTCTCGATCAATTCTTTGGAGAAAACTGAGTGAACCAAAACTCTGTTTCTCTCTCCACAGATACTGCTTAACATTTTATCTCAGATTTCTATTATATTACCAATAGTTTATTTACTGTTAGTGTCTCTTGGTCAAAGGAAGGATAAGTTAATCTCCAGTTCAGGGTGCAATGAATTTATGTTAACATCAATGAAATCAAGATCCTAAGTCAGAAACAAGTTTCCTTTCTAGTGGTAAAATGCCAGATTTCTTCACAAAGCAGCTGAGATTTCAAAACCAGATTGAACATATTTAGAGCGTTGTACACGTTTCGGTAAGTGACACTATCACACTGAATAATTACACATCAGAGTGCTACTTCAGATGCCACATGTCAGTTGCTTGACATGCAAGCTCACACACGTGCACATGGATGTTTTATGCTAGGTTTCAGGTAAGTGGGACTTGGAGGATCAACTCATGGAGTATTGCGCACCAACAACAAAGAAATGGGTAGAAATTCTGAGAGGTTCTGCCAATGATAGTTAGTTAAGAATGGCAGCAACAGGAAATCAGGTTTGAGTGCTTGAAAGCATTAAAATGTTTGTTCAGTGCTAGAGGATAGTTTGGGGTGGATTGGTACGAGGCATGAATAAATTAACAAAGCCCCAGTGCAACACTTACAATCCCAGAAGAGGTGCAGCAGATCACATAAAAGTCTCAACAACTTTAATGCAATGTGATAGTAGCAAGCGCAATGTCTGATCACTTAACTCCAATTATGATCTCACAAATGTTCTACCGGTAGTAACTTATTCAACAACCTATAATAATCTGGTCAGGAACTACAATTCTTCATTAAAGCTTAATTGTTATAAAGTTCAGAAGTTTAAAGTTCGAAGTAAAATTATTATCAATATATACAGTATGTATGTCACCATATACCACCCTGAGATTCATTTTCTTGCGGGCATATTCAATAAATCGATAATAGAATAATAAGCACAATAGGATCAATGAAACTGTCAGGGTCTGATCTGGTCAGTAATCAGTGTTCCGGGTCTTGATCCGGTCCGAGTGCTCCGGATTCCGGGTCTTGCAGCTGTCCCTCCTGGCCCCTTTGAGCCTGTTAAGATCATCCTGGATCAAGGAGGCAAACCTGTGGCCAATTCGGCTGCAGGTGTTTATAAGGGGCCGTGGGACGGAGACCGGGCGGGTGGTTGTTTTGTTCTGCATCTGTCTGAAGCTGGTTTAACCTGCTCTGTACCTGGACTGTCGGCTCTGAATCCTGTCTGTATCCTGTTCTACCCTGCTTGGAATCCTGTTCTACCCTGGTTGCTGCCCTGCTTGGAATCCTGCTCTGCCCTGGTTGCTGGCCTGTTCTGTATATGCTCTATCCAGTTGGTCTTGTTCCCCTGCTTCTCTCCTGTGTGCTGGTCCCGCTGTTCCGCCTTATTCTCCTTGCTTGTGCTGCCATGCTGTTGGTTGCCTTTCCCAATTTACCAATGTACCTGGTGGATCACTGTAGTTCTGCTGCTTACCCTGGACCCAGCTTCCTACTCGTTGCCTCCATCGGGCGGATCCAGCCAGACTGCCGCTGCCCGGTGGGGGTTCTGCCCCTTCCACCTATTGCTCCCTAAGGGTTGTGCCCCGCACCTGCCCCAGGCCTCTGTGTTTTCCGCCTGGGAGGCGGCCCTGCCCGGGATCCCTGCGGCCCACCATGAGGATCTGGCCTGCCTGCCTGCCTGCCCCGAACTGTGGGATCTGCCTGCCTGCCTGCCCCGAACCGTGGGATCTGCCTGCCTGCCTGCCCCGAACCGTGGGATCTACCTGCCTGCCTGCCCCGAACCGTGGGATCTGCCTGCCTGCCTGCCTGCCCCGAACCGTGGGATCTACCTGCCTGCCTGCTTCGTCTGAACTCTTGGATCCAGCCCCACCTGCATTAACCCTTAAATGCCATGGCATCCCCATCCTGTCCTCCCCCTAGTACTTCAGTTTGTGATACAAACGTTCTGCGTTTGGGTCCATCCGGCCCCCGTTCCTGACAGAAACACAGCACCAACTTGGGCAAAAGACAAAAAATTGTGCAAAAACAAAAAGAAAGAGCTAATGGTGATGTTGATGATGATAATAACAATAAAAATAAATAAGTAAGCAATAAATACTGAGCATTTGAGATGAAGAGTCCTAGAAAGTGAGTCCATTGGTTGTGAAAACACCTCAATGATAGATAGATAGATAGATAGATAGATACTTTATTCATCCCCATGGGGAAATTCAACATTTTTTCCAATGTCCCATACACTTGTTGTAGCAAAAACTCATTACATACAATACTTAACTCAGTAATAATATGAGGTAATTGAAGTTATCCCCTGACAGATGATGGGTAATAACAGTTCCTGAAAGTGGTGGTGTGTATCCTGAGGCTCCTGTACCTTCTTACTGCTGGCATCTGCGAGAAGAGAGCATGTACTTAGTGGTGGAGGTCCCTGATGAGGTGACAACATTTCATGTAGATGTGCTCAGTGGTGAGATGGACTGGGCCATTATCCACTGCTGTTTATAGGAATTTCCATTGGGGAGGGTTTAAACTAGGTTGGCAGGGGGGTGGGAACCGAAGTGAAGAAGCAGAGGATGGGGTGTCTGGCACACAAGTAGTGACAGGTTGTAGGAAGTTTGAGGAAGGATAGGCAGATGATAGATCAAAGAAGCACTCAACTAGATGGTTTGAACTGGGTTTATTTTAATGCAAGGAGTATTATAAACAAGGCGGATTAACTTAGAGCATGGATCAATATGTGGATCTATGATGTTGTCACCATTTCAGAGACTTGGATGTTCAGAGGTAGGAATGGCTGCTGAGTGTGCCGGGCTTTAAATGTTTCAACATGGGCGGGGAGGGAGGCAAAAGAGTCGGGGAAGCGGCATTGCTAATCAGGGGTAATGTCACAGCTGCAGAAGAGGAGGAAGTCACGGAGGGACTGTCCACTGAGTCATTGCGTGTGGAAGTCAGAAACAAGAAGGGAGCAATAACTCTATTGGGTGTTCTTTTATGATCAAAAGTAACAGAAATGTCAAGGGGCAGGTAGGGAGGCAGATTCTGGAATGGTGCAATAATAATAGGGTTGTTGTGATGAGTGATGTTAATTTTCCTAATATTGACTGGCATATCCTTACAGCAAGGGGTTTAGCTGGGGTGAAGTTTGTTAGGTGTGTTCAGGAAAGTTTCCTGATGTAATATGTAGATAAGCCAACTAGAGAAGAGGCTGTACTTGATTTGGTATTGGGAAATTAATCTGGTCAGGTGCCAGATCTCTCAGCAGGAGAGCATTTTGGAAGTAGAGATCACAACTCTATCTCCTTTACCATGGTGCTGGACAGGGATAGGAGCAGACAATTTGGGAAAGCATTTAATTGGGGTAGGGGGAAATATGATGCTATTAGGCTGGAACTTGGGTACATAAATTGGGAGCAGATGTTCTCAGGGAAATGCACAGCAGAAATATGGCGAATGTTCAGGGGACTTTTGCATAATGTTCTGAATAGGCATTGAGGCATGGAAAGGATGGTAGGGTAAAAGGACCATGGTGTACAAAGGATGTAGAAAATCTAGTTAAGAAGAAAATAAGTTTATGAAAGGTTCAAAAAACTAGGTAATGTTAGAGCTCTAGAAAATTATAAGTGTGTCAGAAAGGAACTCAAGAATGAAATTAGGATAGCTAGAAGGGGCCATGAGAAGGCCTTGGCGAGCAGGATTAAGGAAAACCCCAAGGCATTCTGCAAGTATGAGAAGAGCAAGAGGAATAGCACCAATCAGGAGTGAGAGTGGAAATGTGTGCATAGAGCCAGAGGAGGTGCAGAGGTACTTAATGAATACTTTGCTTCCGTATTCACTAGTGAAAAGGACCTTGGGAATTGTTGAGATGACTTACAGCAGACTGAAACACATGTGCGTATAGACATTAAGAAGGAGGATGTGCTAGAGCTTTTGAAAGGTATTAAGTTAGATAGTTCGCTGGGACCAGATGAGATATGCCCCAGGCTACTGTGGGAAGCAAGGGTTGCTGAGGCCAGATTGCTGAGCCTCTGGTGGAGATCTTTGCAACATCAATAGGAACAGGAGAAGTACCAGAGGATTAGAAGTTTGCAAACATTGTTCCCTTTTTCAAGAAAGGGAGCAGAGATAACCCAGAAAATTTTAGACCAGTGAGTCTTACTTCAATGGTGGGCAAGTTGGTGGAGAAGGTTCTAAGAGGTAGGATTTATGAGCATTTGGAGAGACATAATATGATTAGGGATAGTCAGCAAGGTTTTGTTAAGGGCAGATCATGCCTTATGAACATGATTAGATTCTTTGAGGATATAACAAAACACATTGATGAAAGTAGAGCAGTGGATGTAGTGTATATGGATTTCAGTAAAGCATTCGATAAGTTTCCCATGCGAGGCTCATTCAGAAAGTAATGAGGCATGGAGTCCAAGGAGACATTGCTTTGTGGATCCAGAGTTGGCTTATCCACAGAAGGCAAAGGCTGGTTGTAGATGGTTCATATTCTACATGGAGAACGGTGACCAGTGGTGTTCCATAGGTATCTGTTATGGGACCCCCACCTCTTTGTGAATTTTATAAATGACCTGGATGAGAAAGTAGAAGGGCGTGTTAGTAAGTTTGCTGCTGACACAAAAGTTGGGGGTGTTGTGGATAGTCTGGAGGGTTGTCAGAGGTTACAGAGCAACATTGATAGGATGCAGAACTGGGCTGAAAAGTGGCAGGTGGAGTTCAACCCAGATAAGTATGAAGTGGTTCATTTTGGTAGGTCAACTTTGAAGACAGAATATAATATTAATGGTAAGCCTCTTCACTGTGTGGAGGATCAGTGAGATCTTGGGGTCCATGTCCACAGGTTACTCAAAGCTGCTGACAGTGTTGTTAAGAAGATGTAAGGTGTGTTGGTTTCATCAACCATAGGACTGAGTTCAAGAGCCTTGAGGAAATATTACAGCTATTAAAGACCTTAGTTAGACCCCACTTGGAGTACTGTGTTCAGTTCTGGTCACCTCACTACAGGAAGGATGTGGATACTATAGAGAGAGTGCAAAGGAGATTCACAAGGATGTTGCCTGGACTGGAGAGCATACTTTATGAGAATAGATTTAGTGAACTTGACCTTTTCTGTTTGGAGTGACAGAGGATGAGAGATGACCTGATAGAGGTGTATAAGCTGATGAGAGTCATTGATTGTGTGGATAGTCAGAGGCTTTTTCCCAGGGCTGAACTGGCTAACACGTGGGGGCATAGTTTTAAGGTGCTTGGAAGTAGGTATAAGGGGGATGTCAGAGGTAAGTTTTTCACACAGAGTGGTGGGTGTGTGGAATGCACTGCCAGTGAAGGTGGTAGAAGTGGACATAAAAGGGTATTTTAAGAGCCTCTTAGATAGGTACATGGAGCTTAAAAAAATAGAGGCTATATGGTAGGGAAATTCTAGGCAGTTTCTACAGTCGGTTACATGGTCGGCACAACATTGTGGGCCGAAGGGCCTGTAATATGCTCTAGATTTCTATGTGTAACCCCCTGGGTCGCCTCAGGCTCGCTCAGCTCGTTCTCGTCTAGGGGGAGCAGCCTTCGGCCCCACCAAACTGGTTAATCAGCTGGTGTGGATGCTGTGTGATGTCCCCGCCTCGCCCAGAAACAGACAGTACACCATATGCGATTAAATGAGTACAATTTATAAAGGTTACTATAACTGATTAATAACGATACAGTATATATGAAGGAAAAAAAATAAACAAAAGGCGCCAAACTTGTCAAAGTCCAAACCACTTCGTGCACAACCGTTGGAGCTCAATTACTGAAGTCTTCTGGCCACCATTCGATCCCCTCCTAACTCCTCGACTCGCAGCTCAGGACCATCCGAAGTGGTCAACCAAGCACATCTAGCTTCATCTCCTCTCCTCGGGGTACCTCCTGGCCTTGGACCCCTGCTTGGGGTCCGTTCCTCGCCCAGTTTACAGCATCGCGTCCTCTCTCTCTCAACCCCTCTCGCCGATCTCCCCAAAAGCCCGCCAACAATAGCTTACAGACTCAGAAGAAAGAACAACATTAATCCCAATTGGTTTACAAAGGAATACAATTCTCGTTATCAGTAAATTTTAACCCAAACAAGCTTCCAGTACTCTCTCGCAACAAAGAAGTATTCCTACTTTTAACAAAACAAAGAAGCCATTTTGATTACATACACAGTAACAAAGGAAAAGAAGAAACCCCCTTTACATATGTTTCTATGTAGGAGATCTGCTGTTTCCATACTAGGCTATGATGCAGCCAGTCAATATACTCTCCACTACACATCTATAGAAGTTTGTCAATGTTTTGAATGTCATGCCAAATCTTCATAAACTCCTAAGGAAGTAGAGGTGCTGCCATGGTTTCTTTGCCATTGTACTTAAATGCTGTGGCCAGGACAGATACTCCAAAATAATATCACTGAGGAATTTGAAATTGGTGACCCTCTCCACCACTGATTCATGCATGAGGACTGGCTCATGAACCTCGGGTTTCCTCCTACTGGAGTCAAAATTCAACTCCTTGGTCTTACTGACATTGAGTAAAAGGTTGTTGTTATGGCGCCATCAGCCAGATTTCCAACCTCCTGCCTATATGCTCTATAAAACAGTGGGTAGATATTTTCTTTGTTAAAGTTGAACCTATACACCTGGCGTAAGCTCTTCGGCACTTTTAAAAACAATGGGAGGGGAGAATTTTGAGACAACAATAGTTCAGCACACAGGCAGTGATAGCTGTCAAAGGTGAATTTCCAGCTGACATCCTTCTACTCTCAACTTGAGATGTTTATAGGACAAATAGAAATGGTGGACAATATATAATGTCAAAATGACTTTTGTGGATGCGTCTTTCATTTTAAGAAAACATGAGCTTCTTTGAGCGTTCCTCAAAAATAGTAGCAAGAAATTTGTAAAATATAAGAAAGAGTGATTTATTTGCATAATCATTACAAAATGACACAAGGCATCTAAGCAGATAGGTTGTATCCTTTCCCAGAAGTCCTCTTTCTACATACAATGAGAGGGTATTAACTAGAACATGAATAGCAGTAAACAGTAAGAAGTATATACTTACACTAAGACTATAATGGTAGAGCAGATGAAATTTTAAAAGTACAGATGATTATGATGCATATCTCATGTATGGTCCAGCAATATGTTCATGATAAAATATGTAAACCGTTTGGTATGGCAACTCAGTAGAGCACAAGGTTTCGTCTGAACACTTGTCATTGAGATGTTTTATTACATAGTAACTTACACATACTGTAAATATTAGAGAGCTTTGCAGTGAATTTAATGCACAGAAACAAGAAATTTGACTTGATAGGTCTATGCCGTTATTTATAAAATAAAGCCTTGTATTTCCTATAGTGTCCTTCATGACCTCAGGACATCCCAAAATACATTATAGCAAATGAAATGTGTATAAAGTGCAGTCATTGCTGTAATATCGGAGACATAGTGACAATATGTGCACAGGAAACTTCTTTAAAACCAGTCTGATAATAATCATATAATCCATTGTAAAATCATTATTTGGTGGATAAAATTTGGTCTAAGACAAAACGAATAACTTGCCTGCTCATTTTCAATTAGAAAGATGAAATTTTTTAAAAAAACCTCTTATAATAAAGAATAAATTGACTTCTATATTATTATTTCTTTCAAAATGCAACATCTCCTCTGAATCAAACTTGCTTCTATTTTTGTTCAAGGTTCTGGTCCGGCATTTGAACTACAGACTCATGACTGTACAGAATCAGAGCTGATACAGAAAAATCTTCATGTACATATACACTGCCAGCAATTCATTTCTCTTTCATGCATTTGTTTTCCTTTCTGGTGAAACATCTTTCACCCTGAACTTTTCTTATGACAAGTATTTCCATGTTCCAACCACTCTATCTGATTAAAATTGTTTTCTTCTGAATTACCTGTTAGCTTCATTATTGGTCATTTTCTATTTACAGTCACTGGTTCTGATCTCCTTGGGAAGTAACATTCCCTCTGATATTATTTTACAGCTACATGGAGCAACTATTGCTGTAAGCAAGACATTTTTACATTGTCTGAAAATTACATGGCACTTTAAGTGTTTTTGTTTTGTAATATGCATATTACGGCATTGGAGTCCAGCAGGCAATTGGTTCAATACCCATGAGTTACTGACTACCATTCTGTGTTTATTGTCACAATTTTCTAACAACGTTGTATCTTGAAGCACTGACAATATAATACATAGAAGCACTAAAATGTTTCAAAGTGAAGGTTGTGGTTCATCTATTATTTAGAATATTTATGGATTATATTCATTAACATGTGATTACAAAGTATTTCACAATTATATTAATATGGATTTCAACATTATATTAGCATAATTTCAAAATTATATTAACTTTCTATAAAAGAAAATTCCAGCTGCACAGCAACAAGGCTATGTGCGCGGGAGCATTGCAGTTACTGCGTGACCACGCAACCATGCAGCCTAGAAAGCACAGTTCTGGGAAGCGAAACAAAGCTGGATTGAGGAGCTTATTTGAATCTCAGCTAATCATGACTCAATTCCAGAGCTTACTTACACAATCAACTTAGAAATCATTTTCTCTCTGATCCGCCCAAACTAACAATTTTATTACCCTATAATGCTGAAAGAAAGCAGCTATGGCAAAATTAAAATTTTCTAATAAATATTATTTCTTAATTAATAGCTCCTAACAGGTATGGGGCAGCATGGTAGTGTAGCAGTTAGTTCAACACTATTACAGTTCATGGCTTTGGAGTTCAGAGTTCAATCCCAATGCTGTCTGTAAGAAGTTTGTATGTCCTTCCCATGAGTGTGTGGGTTTCCTCTAGGTGTTTCAGTTTCCAATTAGTAGGTTAATTGGTCATTGTAAATTGTCCTACGATAAGGCAATAGTTAAGTAGGTGGATTGCTGGACAGTGTGGCTTGTTGGGCATGAAGGGCCTATTCCCCACTGTAGCCCTAAATAAAAATAAATACATTATAACCCATCAGCTTTGGTATAGGAGCAATAAATATTTTGTGTGTTTTTCATCTAAACTTACCGGTATATAAATCAAGAACCAAATCTGTTCACAGTACCCGTGCCGTCACAGGTAGACAGGGTGAAGATGATGTATTAGAACACTGATCTTCATCAGTCAGGGCATTGAGTGTAGAAGTTAGAACATTATGTTGTATTTGGGCAAGATGTTGATGAAGGCAAACTTGGAGTATTGTATTAATTTTTGTCATCCTGTTACAGGGAAGATGCTATTAAGTTGACATGAGTGCAGAAAGGATTTATGAGGATGTTGCCAAGACTTGAGGGACTGGTTTTGGAAAGGGTTAGACCTCATAGAAAGTGAGGGATAGTCTTGCAGAGGTGTTTTAAATCATGAAGGGCGTAGATAGGGTGAATGCACATAGTCTTTCTTCCCCTGTGTTTTGGAATCAAGGACTAGGTGAGAAGTTTTAAGGTAAGAAGGGAAAAATTTAATAACAACTAAAAGGCCAATTTTTTTTACACCAAAGGTGGTATATATATAAACAAGCTGCCAGAGGGAGTGACTGAGGAAGACATTATAATACTTAAAACACAGGTGCATGCATATGAAATGTTTAGATGGATAAGGGTTAAATGCAGGCATATGGGACAAGGTTGGATGAATATTTATTTATTCTCTGATACAATGTAGTAACAGCAAGCCTGTGCACCTCAGTTACACCCATGTCACAAATTCACCTACTAAGACTTACAAGAACTTTTCAAGAATCACTAGATTTTGGAATGGTTCCGAAGGACTGGAAAATCACACATGTCACTCCACTCTTTAAGAAGGAAGAGAAGTAGAAGAAAGGAAATTATAGGCCAGTTAATCTGACCTCAGAGGTTACTTGTTAAGGATGTGCTTTCTGAGGACTTATAAGCACATGATGAAATAGGCCGTAGTCAGCATGGTTTCCTCAAGGGAAAATCTTGACTGACAAATATGTTGGAGTTCGTTGAAGAAATAACAAGCAAGATAGACAAAGGAGAATTGGTGGGAGTACATAGATAATCAGAAGGCCTTTGACAAGGTGACACACATGAAGCTCCTTAACAAGATCCCATGGTATTGCAGGAAAGATAATAGCATGGATAAAGCAGTGGCTGAGTGACACAAGGCAAAGAGTGGGAATAAGGGGAGCCGTTTCTGGCTGGCTGCTGGTAACTAGTGTTGTTCTACAGGGATCTGTATTGGGACTGCTTGTTTTTATGTTATATGTCAATGACTTGGATAACAGAATTGATGGCTTTGTGGAAAAGTTTGCGGATGATATGAAGATAGGTGGAGGGGCAGATAGCCTTGAGGAAGAAGAGAGGCTATAGAAGTACTTAGACAGATTAGGAGAATGGACAAATAAGTGGCAGATGGAATACAGGGTCGGGAAGTGTATGGTCATGCACTTCCATAGAAGAAATAAAAGCATTGGCTCTTTTCTAAATGGAGAAAAAAAATCAAAAATATAAGGAGTCCTTGGGAGTCCTTGTTCATGATTTCCTGAAGGTTGATTTGTAGATTGAATCGGTGTAAGGAAGGCAAATGTGATGATAGAATTCATTTCAAGAGGATTAGAATATAATGTTGTGATTTTATAAAGCACTGGTGAGGCCTCACTTGGAGTACTGTGAACAGTTTTGGCCCCTTATCTTAGAAAGGATGTGCTGAAACTGGCAAGGGTTTAAAGGGGGTTCACAAAAATGATTCCATCACTTAGTCGTATGAAAAGTGGTTGGTGGCTCTGGGAATGTACTCAGTAGAATTCAGAAGAATGAGGAGTGACCTCATTTAAACCAATCGAAATGTGAAAAGCCTTAATAGAGTGGATGCGGAAAGGATCTTTCCTATGATGGGATAGTCTAAGACTAGAGGAGCATCCTTTTAGAGAGAAGATGAGGAAGAGTTTCTTTAGTAAGAGAGTGGACAATCTGTGTAATTTTTTTGCCTTGCCAGCTGTGGAGGCCACATCTTTATGTATCTTTACGGCAGAGGTTGATAGATCCTTGATTGGTCAGGGCATGAAAGGATACGGGGAGAAGGCTGAAGATTGGGGCTGAGAGGAAAAGTGGATCAGCTATGATGAAATGGTGGAGCAGAGTCAATGGAAGAAATTTTTGTCCAGGTGGAGGGTGATGGCAATGGCGTCATCTGTTGAGCGGTTGGGATGGTACGCAAACTGCAGCAGGTCCAATAAGGGGGGCAGCAGAGTCTTGATATGCCTCATGACGAGCCTCTCGAAACACTTCATGATGATGGATGTAAGTGCAACGGGATGGTAGTCATTTATGCAGGACACTGAAAACTTCTTCGGCACGGGGACGATGGTGGTGGCCTTGAAGCACGTTGGAATGGTGGCACTGCTCAGGGAGATGTTGAAGATGTCAGTGAGAACATCTGCTAGCTGGTCTGCACATCCTCTGAGCACTCTACCAGGGATGTTGTCTGGTCCAGCAGCCTTCCGTGGGTTGACCCTACACAAGGTTCTTCTCACATCGGCCATAGTGAGACATAGTACCTGGTCATTTGTAGGGGGGCGGTGGATTTCCTCACCGCCAGGTCATTTTCTGCCTCAAAACGGGCGTAGAAGTTATTCAGTGCATCTGAGAGGGAGGCATCACCTGCATAGTCAGGTGATGTTGTCCTGTAATTGGTGATGTCCTGGATGCCCTTCCACATGCGCCGTGTGTCGCTGCTGTCCTGGAAGTGGCTGTGGATTCACTGGGCATGTGCACGCTTTGCCCCTCTGATGCCCGGGACAGTTTGACCCTTGCTGTTGTTAGGGCTGCCTTGTCGCCTGCTCTGAAGGCAGAGCCGCGGGACCTCAGCAGCGCACGCACCTCCGCGATCATCCATGGCTTCTGGTTAGCGTGTATAGTGATGGTCTTGGACAGAGTAACATCATCAATGCACTTGCTGATGTAGCTAGTCACTGATGCCGTGTACTCTTTGAAGTTGGTAGAGTTGCCATTGGTTGCAGCCTCCCTGAACATGTGCCAGTCAGTGTGCTCAAAGCAGTCTTGAAGAGCAGAGATGGCTCCTGCTGGCCAGGTTTTCACCTGCTTCTGAACTGCTCTGGAACGCCTGACGAGCGGTCTGTATGCTGGGATTAGCATAACAGAGATGTGGTCTGAGTATCCGAGGTGGGGGTGGGGCTCCACCCAGTACACGTTGGGGATGTTTGTGTAAACTAGGTCCCACGCGTTCTCCCCCCTCGTTGCAAAGTCCACGTTCTGATGGAATTTGGGGCTTAATTTGGAATTTGGAATTTGGGAATGTTGAGCCTTAAAAAGCACTGGTGAGGCCTCACTTCGCGTATTGTGCATAGTTTTGGGCCCCTTATCTTTGAAAGGATCTGCTGAAACTAGATAGGGTTCAAAGGAGGTTCACAAAAATGATCCCCAGATTGAAAACTTGTCATATGAAGAGCATTTGATGGCTCTGGGTCTGTCTGTACTCACTGGAATTCAGATGAATGAAGGGTGTCTTCACTGAAACCTATCAAATGTTGAAGGGCCTCAACATAGAGGATGTGGATAGGATGTTTCCTATGGTGCGGGAGTCGAGGACCAGAGGATGCAGCCTCAGAATGTGCTTTTAGAACAGTGGTGAGGAGGAATTACTTGAGCCAAAGAGTAGTTTCTTTCTGGAATTCATTGCCACAGGCAGCTGTGGAGGCCAAGTCTTTCGGTATACTTAAGTTAGAGGTTGATAGATTCTTGATTAGTCAGGGCATGATGGGAAACAGAAAGAAGACAGGAGATTGGGGCTGAGAGGGAAAATGGAACGGCCATGATGAAATGGCAGAGCAGACTCAATGGGTCAAATGGCCTAATTCTGCTCCTATGTCTTAATATGTTATCCCCGTAACCCATTTGTTTTTGGAATGTGTGAGGAAATCTGAAAACCTGGAGGAAGCCCATGCAGAGAAAGTACAAACTCCTTATGGACAGTGGCGGAAATTGAACCTGTTCACTGGCCCTGTAATAGTATTATGCTAATGACTACACTACACTATCTTGGTGTAATGAACCCATTCTGCCCAAGATAGTTTAGTGTAGGGAAAAGGTATATTTCTGTGCTGTATGATCCTATAATACCCCAATTGTGTTCTAACAGAGGCAATATACATGCTTGGTATGACAATTAATCTTCAATGGGGAACAAGAACATTTTCCTTATATTCCTGTTTATTATATTATATGCATTTGAACATCCAAACTCCCCAGTTTCATTATCACTGGGAAAATAACCTGCCCATTCCTCCTTCCTATAAGAACTTTCAAATACTGGTGATACCTTACCAGCTGAATCTTACCACATGCCTCTCACCAATGGCTCTACTTTCTGAGGAGGGTGAAGAGAGCTGGACTACACACATCAATACATATGACCTTCTACACCTGCACAGTAGAAAGCATCCTAACATGGTGCAACACTACATAGTATGAAGATTGCTTCGTGGCAGACAGGAAGGCTCTGAAACGAGTAGTCTAAACTTCCCAATGCGTCATTGGCACCAGCTTACCCACCATTAAGGGAAAATATCCAGCCAGGTGCTAGAAACAGGCCAGCAATATCATGAAGGATCCCATCCACCCTGCTCATGGACTGTTTGTCTCACCCTCATCAGGGAGGAGGCTATGTAGTATCCATGCCAGGCTACCAGATTCAAAAATAGTTACATTCCCCAAACAATAAGGTTGATCAACACCTCCACCCACCATCACTATATTTTAACATTTCCTGTCAGAGGCAACTTAGTTACAGATACTTCCATGCTTATTATCACTTTATATACATGCAATCAATCTATATATAAGCTACATTATGTATTTATATTTATTGCTTTCTTATTATTGTATTCTTTACCTTATTTTGTTTTTTTCTGTGCTGCATTCAATCTGGAGTAAATATTAGTTCATTCTCCTTTAGACTTGTGAACTGGAAATGACATTAAACCATCTAGAATATTGAATCTTTAAGTCCAGAATATCCAGTCAGTCTTTCATATTGGCCCATTAAAAAAAAACTTGTAGGATGGTGGCATTTCCCTAATTATTGAATTAAACATTATTGTGACCAACCTTGATCTATTTGCACCCTTCTCTGATGAGTTAATTTGCTGAAGCTACCACAATGCCTCCTCTGAGTTCTCAGGACTTGTACAGATGCAAAACAGTTGATCCCAACATTGTAATTCTGTGTCCCCGTCTGAACAAATTTACATCACTTTATTCTTATTAGTTTCTATTCATTTAGAGATACAGTGCAGAACAGGTCCTTCTGGCCCAATGAGCTGCATCACCCAGCAACTCACCGATTTAACCTTAGACTAATCACAGGACAACTTACAATGACAAATTAACCTGCTAACCGGTACGTCATTGGAATGTGGGAGGAAAATAAAGCACCCAGAGGAAACCCATGCAGTCATGGGAAGGACATACTAACTTCTTACAGATGGCATCAGACATGAACTCCGAACTCTGACACCCTGAGCTGTAATAACATTGCGCTAACTGCTACACTGCCGTGGTGCCCCATGACTGGGAGAGTTTATTCCAACCAATTCAGTATAATAAATATCATTCTCTGAAACACCTGTCGGGTTGACTTGGATTAAGTGCGGTTTAGTGAATGTGTGTGGGATGCCAGTGTATGAAATAAAAGTAATTTCAGTAAAAAAGATTCTGATGATATGACCTGCCTTCACATCACCCCTACATCAGTATTGACCTGCTCAATTTTGAGCTTAATGTTGAGAGTTCCATCCTCTGTTTTATCTTGCTCCCTGACTGATTGGGGCTTTTCCACTCATCCCAAGGGGACAATTGTACTTTAGCAAAGGGAGAGGATGAAATAAGTTTGATGTAGATTTAGGATAATAATAGTTAAAAAGCTGATTGATAGGACAAAACCAATATGCATTGTCCTATTGACTTATTGTATAGAACTGGATTAAAGTGATCACCTTTCCTTTGTTCTAGAACAGGGGTTCCCAACCTGGGGTCTGTGGACTCCTTGCTCAATGACATTAGTCCATGGCATAGAATAGGTTGGGAACTCCTGCTCTAGAATTATCTAGAATGGTGAAGAACAGTTTGCCAGCTCCTGCCCTAATCTGAGTGATTGCTACCCAGCTGAATTAACATGTTAACTGAGTTGCAGGTGATTCTCATTTCTCCTACTGTATATAACGGAGACTTAAACTGAGTCTGCAAATCATAATTTGTAAAACCTTGTCTGTATAAGGCAGCCCGAGAGACTATGACTCTATCCCAACTGTAGGTTCTTGTCTCTAGAATTTAAACCACTTCATATTTCATCCTTAGAAGAGCAACTCAATTTACCATACAATTATAGCTGTTGATTTGTGTGTAATGTCCACTCCATTCAATTTAGAAGCCCAGATATTGCTGTCAGCATTAAGCTTAATACTAGGCTACAAATGTCAGTATTGTTGTATATTTGCTGAGCTCTTATTTCACAAGCTTTAAAATGGGCTAAATGAAAAATGGTTTACTTTGACCCCTTGATGCAGTCAATTCATATATTACACCAATGAATTATTGCTTCATAGAGAAGCTATACTCCCGTGGTAATGCACTGTTGGTTGATGCTTTAATTTCACAAACTAAACAGGTACTACAGGGACATCAGAATGAAAAAAAAGCTAATATCTTCTTACTTAGATGAGTTGTTTAATTTTGTTGTCCAAAATTCTTGCTTTTTTTTTTGCACATTGCGAATGGATTCTACCATTGGTATTGCACCGTGAGATGAAGATGACAGAGAAAGATTTGACAGCCATGACATCACTTTCACAAAGCTTCCTGTGAAATATATAGTGTAAAATCCATGCGATATTGCAAATGGCATTAAAGCAACAAAGAGGTGGAGCATCGTAGTTGTGATTTTGGACTAGTAACCAAGAAGCCCAGAATTCATATCTGACCACAGTCGTTGGTATATTTATATTCAGCTAACTGAATAAATTTACGATAAAGTGAATCAGCAATATTGGCCATGAAACTCCTGGATTGTTGTAAAAACCCATGTGGCTCACAAGTACCATTAGATATGAAAATCTATCATTTTTATTCGCTTTTGGACACATTTGTTGCCATTCCCCTCAACAATGTGGCAGAGACTTAACTGATCTCTGATTTGGACCATAAAAGAAAAAATACTGCAGGTGCTAGATATCTGAAATTTTTTAAAAAACAGAAAATGATGGAAAGACCCATGACAGCAACATCTCTGAAAACAGAAATAAAGTTGATACTTCTGGTCAAAGCTTTTAAATCAGACCTGAGAAAAAGAGAGAAAATAAGTTAATGTCCAATAGGATTATAGGACAAAGGAACTATCTGTGAATGGGGTGAAGTTAAAATTGGAATTTGAACCAGTTTATTATTTTCACATGTACTGAGAGATGGTGAAAAACATGGTGTTGATACACATCTGATTACAGTGTGCTGAGGTAGAACAAGACGAATAACAATGCAGATCAAAGTGCAACAGCTATGGAGAAAGTGCAGTGCAGGTAAACAATAGGTGCACGATTGCCATAGGATTGCTTTCATCAATAGGTTTATTTATTTTATTACATTACATTGTTATTTGTGGTAATCTTTGTTTTACGTGCTCTGAGTGATATACGCTTTGTGGGCGTACTGTGCTCTAGAGGAACGCTGTTTCGTTTAGTTGTACAGTATATGGAGTGCCTATAAAAAGTATTCACCTCCCCTGCCCCTGGAAGTTTTCATATTTTATTGTTTCACAACATTGAGTCACAGTGAATTTAATATGACTTTTTTTGACACTGATCAACAGAAAAAGACTCTGTCGTGTCAAAGTGAAAACAGATCTCTACAAAGTGATCTAAATTACAATATAAAGCACAAAATAATTGATTGCACTATAGTATTCACCCCCTTCAAATCAGTACTTAGTAGTTGCACCTTTGGCAGCATTTACAGCCTTAAGACTGTATGGATAGGTCTCTATAAGCTTTACACATCTGGACACGGCAATTTTTCCCCCATTCTTCTTTACAGATTGCATGGGGATCATGAGTATACAGCTTTGTTTCAAATCCAGCCACAAATTCTCAATTGGATTGAGGTCTGGACTCTGATATGGCCACTCCAGGACATTAACATTTCCTCCGTCTCCACCACATCTGCTCTCAGGATGAGGCTTTTCATTCCAGGATGAAGGAGATGTCTTCCTCTTTTAAACAAAGGGGCTTCCCTTCCTCCACCATCAACTCTGCTCTCAAATGCATCTCTCCCATTTTCCGCACATCTGCCCTCACCCCATCCGGCCGCCACCCCACTCGGGATAGGGTTCCCCTTGTCCTCACCTTCCACCCCACCAGCCTCCGGGTCCAACGTATAATTCTCCGTAACTTCCGCCACATCTAATGGGATCCTATTACCAAGCACATCTTTCCCTCCCCACCTCTTTCTGCTTTCTGCAGGAATCGCTCCCTGCGCGACTCCCTTGTCCATTCGTTCCCCCCCCCCCCCCATCCCTTCCCATCGATCTCCCTCCTGGCACTTATCCTTGTAAGCGGAACAAGTGCTACACCTGCCCTTACACTTCCTCCCTCACCACCATTCAGGGCCCCAGACAGTCCTTCCAGGTGAGGCGACATTTCACCTGTGAGTCAGCTGGTGTGGTATACTGCGTCTGGTGCTCCCGGTGTGGCCTTTTATATATTGGTGAGACCTGACGCAGACTGGGAGACCGTTTCGCTGAACACCAACGCTCTGTCCGCCAGAGAAAGCAGGATCTCCCAGTGACCACACATTTCGATTCCACATCCCATTTCCATTCTTATTTGTCTATCCATGGCCTCCTCTACTGTCAAGATGAAGCCACACTCAGGTTGGAGGAACAATACCTTATATACCATCTGGGTAGCCTCCAACCTGATGGCAAGAACATTGACTTCTCTAACTTCCGTTAATGCCTCTCCTCCCCTTCTTACCCCATCCCTGATATATTTAGTTTTTTTCCCCCCTGCTCTTTTTTTCTTTCTCTGTCCATCACTCTGCCTGTTCTCCATCTCCCTCTGGTGCTCCCCTCCTCCTTTCTTTCTCCCTACGCCTCCCATCCCATGATCCTCTCCCTTCTCCAGCTCTGTATTCCTTCTGCCAATCACCTGTCCAGCTCTTAGCTTCACCCCACCCCTTCAGTCTTCTTCTATCATTTCACATTTCCCCCTCCCCCCCTACTTTCAAATCTCTTACTATCTTTCCTTCCAGTTCGTCCTGACGAAGGGTCTCGGCCCGAAACGTCAACTGTGTTTCTTTCTATAGATGCTGCCTGGCCTGCTGCGTTTCACCAGCATTTTGTGTGTATTGCTTGAACTTCCAGCATCTGCAGATTTCCTCGTGTTAGCATTAACTTTGTTGTTTTTAAGCCGTTCCTGTGTAGCTTTGGCTTTATGCTTGAGGTCATTGTCCTGCTGGCAAACAAATTTTCTCCCAAGTCGCAGTTCTCTTGCAGACTGCATCAGGTTTTCCTCCAGGACTTCCCTGTCATTTACTGCATTCATTTTACTCAATACCTTCATTAGCCTTCCAGAGCCTGCTGTGGTGAAACTTCCTCACCGCATAATACAGGCACCGCCATGCTTCACAGTAGGGATGGCATGATTTTGATGATGTGTGGTATTTGATCTGATGGCCAAAAAGCTCAATTTTGGTTTCATCAGACCATAGAACCTTCTTCCAGCTGACATCAGAGTATCCTGCATGTCTTCTGGCATTTCCTACCTGAGATTCCACGTCAGTTTTTTTTCAACGGTGACTTTCCCTTTGCCACTTTCCAATAAAACTGCGGCTGGTGAAGCACCTAGGGAACAGTTGTATGTGCAGTCTTCCCACTGATGCCTGTAACTCATCCAGAGTTGTCATTGGTCTCTTGGCGGCCTCCCTCACTGCACGACTTCCTCCCTGCTTGCCTGCTCACTCAGTTTTTGAGGATGGCCTGCTGTAGGCAAATTTACAACTGTGCCATATTTTTTTTTTTCATTTCTTGATGACTGAATTAACAGTACTTCAAGGGATATTCAGTGACTTGGAAATTTTCTTGTATCCATCTTCTGACTGAACAACCTTTGCTCCGAGTGGCTTGGAGTGTTCTTTTGTCTTCATGGTGTAGTTTTCTGGCGGAAACTGACTCTCCAGCAGTTGGACCCTCCAGATACATGTGTATTTTTACCACAATGAATTAAAATACCTTGACTGCACACAGGTCTCCAAAAATAGATCTCCATTTAACTAATTATGTGACTTCTAAAACCAATTGGTTGCATTAGTGATGATTTGCTGTGTCATTTTAAAGAGGGGTGAATACTTATGCAATCAATTAATTTGTGTTTTATAATTTTAATTCATTTAGATCACTTTGTAGAGATGTTTTCACTTTGACACAAGAGGTTTTTTCTATTGATCAGTGTCAAAAAAGCCAAATTAAATCTTTGTTAATCAATTTTGTAAAACAATCAACCATGAAAACTTCTGGGGGGGGGAATACTTTTTATAGTCACTGTATGTACAGTCAGATGACGGTAACCTTGAAGTTGAACTTGGACGCAGTTAGAGAATGGTGGTAGAAGCAATGGTAATAAGAGTTGGCCGCTGAAGACTAAGTTCAGAGAAACTTTCTATACGTGGATTGAGTATTGGATATTACAGAAAGGCTACTGAAACTATGTTGCCACATTCCTCCACATCTCTATTCACAGGCTCTATGTGAATTTAAAAAAATCCAAGTGTATGTTGACATAAGAAACTACAGATTCTGGAATCAGGAGAAACATCAAAACAACCTGCTGGGGGAGCCCAGCAGATCAAACAGCATCTTTGTTTGGGGATGGGACAGAGAATTCAGCATCTTGACCTAAAAATGTTGATAATTCCTCTGCCCCACACAAATGCTGCTTGATCAGCTGAATTCTAAGACAGCTTGTTCCTTGCTCCTGGCGTATGTGGGCAGACTTGAAAACACCCACTTTTAGTCATTTCCTTCTCAGTCGGTTACCTCTGCAGATTGGGGGTAGGGTTGGGGAGAACAGGTCCTTTTGTTCATTGTTAACTACATGCCATTTTCTTCGATGCTTTCCAATCATGTTTTTAGTGTTCAACTCACAAATTCCATGATCTTTTATGCCCAAATCAGAAGAAGATTGTGGACTACCCAATTATGTTTGCTATGTCAGGTACTTATCTCATTGCAAATTGAAGCCAACTAAGAGGATTATCGCTTCTCCTTTTTTTAATCGGATGGTTCACTGTGTAGGAAATAGCATTTCAGCCTACGCACTGGAACTGATGAACAATTAAACCAACCAGCTCCATAAATCTGAAAAACTTTTTAATATCTTACAAATAACTTGGAGGCAGAACAGCAACTGCCTTGGCCGTGCCTCGTTCAATTGAAAAGGAAAACAAAATTGCACTGAATTTTTTTTCTAAATGATGTTTATTGGCTCTGATGGTGGTTTCTCTGAGACACAGTTGCTCTGCAGTGTCAGCCATCATCAGGGAAGGTCACAGTCTGGATTGGAATTATTAAACTCCAATATAGTGGCATGAAATGAGGTGTAACAGACCTTAGTACTCCAAGTCTGCATGAAGTCGGGGACAGGTGGAGAAGTTATTAACAAGTTACCATGTACAGCAGTAATGTCTTCACACTTCATTCCTTCCCCTATAGGTGTTTCCACACTGTTAGCCAAAAGTGCAAAGAAAACAGAAGACTTGCATGAATATCTTTATCCCACTACCTGCACCTGTTATCATTCTCATTAAGCATTATATCCCCTGAGTTGTGAGAAGAAATCTAGTCAGAATGCCTTCATAATTGTTATTTCCCTTTATCAATTGTGGCTCAGTTTACGCTTGTGTCAAAAAGGTTGTGGTTCTAAATCCCATTTCACAGCACTGGGCCAGTGGAAAAGGAGACGGCCTTTCTTCAAGGTATCAAACTGAGCGTCCTTCTATTCTCTGAGGTTGCAACAGTAAACCTCCTGGTATGACACAGGGCGTTTTTCACCATATCCAGGCCCATACTTATCTACCTCTACCTAGCAGATTATAGGTCATACGAACACAGCTGTTTTCTGGGAACTTGTGAATGCAAATTGGCTGCCCCATTTCTTTTATTACAAAAGTTACTATGCCTTAATGGTGGTCATATTTAAGCCACTTATTTGCCACCTAAATCTATTCTCAGTCATTGGCAAAGTGATGAAAGAACTAAGATTATTATTCACTAATTATCTACTTACTAATGTCTATTCTGAGTGGTCCTGGGGCCAACAGCTCTATATCTCATTTTGGACTGGTTCAAAGCAGAACTAAAGAGTTGAATTCAGTCAGCAGCCCCAATAACACATCATTTGCCCAAGCGTTATATGAAAGAGTCACAGTTAATGGCACAAAAATGAAAAAAAAACTCCAGTGGATGAAGTCAAGTTCTTATGTTTCCCTTCCAAATTTCTGGAGCACCAGTTCTCATGCTTGCATTTAGTTTACAAGTTTCCTATTTTCCCACACTCTTGGCAAACTGACCAGAATCCCATTCTCGCGGTCCCTCCAACCTTATTGGGTGCACCGGAAAATTTGTTTTCATGTGTAAGCAGACAAGACATAAAAGGACACAACCCTGAATAATGTTGTCAGTAAAGCAAACCTTCACTAGCGTAAATAACCTCCAGACATTAAGTCAGTGGCAAGTGCTACAGAAATACAGAACTGTCCAGTGTAAAGTGATTAAACATTTGCAAAATTGTTCAATCATGCTGTGGATGTTGCGGCAAGGTAGGAATTAAGGTAATGCCCGGGCAAGTGTAGTTTACAGACTGACGCAGTCAGCCCAGGCAAGAAAAGCCTTTGAAGAGAGGTTTTTGATGAGGCAGCTTCCCTTTGCACAACAGGGGCCAGTGCTACCTGGTGCACCAAGAAAAATAAGGATGCAAACAAAGGATTCTAGGGTGACACTTAACATTGGTCAGTTACTTTACTAATTATCAAGTATTATTGGCCTTTAACATGAAGGTTCTATTGGCTGTTAATACCAGTGTTATCGCTCTGTGATTGGTGGTTGATCATGCAAATAAAGAATTTGAACAGATGCAAGGTAACCAATTGGTCAATATTTGTATCCAACTAGTTAATTCTGTATAAAATGGCACTTCTTTGTTCAACTTCAGAATGGAGAGGGGACAGGGTCATGTTGTTCCTCCTTGTGCATAAGTAAATAAAGTATGACTGAGGTTGGGTGAGAGGGCGGAGATACATCTCTTCCAACCATGGTATAAAGTGCTCCTTCTCTCTGTTAGCCTGTAGGTCACCCTTGGGCAAGGTGTAGCACCTGCTTAGCCCACCGATCAGGGTCACGTGAAGCCTTGGCAGCAGCTGGTGCATATCACAAATCCTGGTTATGCAACCACTGACGCCACGCGGACAATCTCTGAGCAGTACTGATGTCACCTGAATTGTAAAGACACTGCCCAGAAGAAGTCAATGGCAAACCACTTCTGGAGAAAAATTTGCCAAGAACAATCATGATCGTGAAAAGACAATGATTGCCCAAGTCATATGATGCAGTACATAACGAACGATGATTGAGAAATAAGTGTGAGCTTTCAGAGCCTGATTAATTGGCGACAATGGTGCCTTCTGGGGAAAAAGTAATTAACAATTCCAACTTTATAAGCAGATGAAGTTCTCCCTGACATTCTACCGACACTTGGAATTTGCAATATGAATGGTGCCTGGCACCAACTAATTAAACAATCATTTGTACAGGATTTCTTTTTAGTACAAGTGATTTGAGAGAGAACTGGAACCAATGTTTTTGAAAAGTTTAAATGTGTTAATCAACCTCAAGTCGTTTAGCCTGTCTGAATTACTTTGAAGAAATGAAGTGAAAAATGCAAACTGTTGTCAACCAGGTGCTGGTTAATGTAGAATCAGACGGTTGACCCTCCCTCAGCACCGTCTGTTTCTGAAATGGCAGTTACCAGATGCCAGATTGTAAAATGCCAAATAACTAAACCTTTACTTGACTAACAAAGTAAAGAAACATTTACAAAATGTTTTTTTTGTGATTATACTTTAAATTTGAAGCAATTATTGCTTGTAGAAAGGTTAATTATATAGTCGTGCCGGCTGTATCCTGTGTGTATCTACATTTAAACTTCCTCAAAATAAGTCAATAAAATGTACATGCCTCTGCAAAGATAGCTTATTTTTCTCAGCTTGGCATTTTACATCAGCTATTAAATTGAAATCTCAGAGCCAATTGTCCTAGAAATTCTCTGTCACATCATCATATTTTTAATGTGCTATGAGTATCAGTAGTCTAGTTGTCAGACGTGGACAGGTATTTCATGTGGAGAACTTCTGGATTCTTGATGTGATCCAGTCCATATACATATAATGAGCAATGCCATCATATGCAATGCCATCACAAACTGTACAAAAATATGCTCATGCATTAAAACAGGTCAGAACCAGAGCCCCATGCTGGGTTAGGCCTTTTTATTTAAAGGTATTATCCTCCTTTTAGCTCCTGTGGAGTCCAGAGTGCTCACCCTACTACAGATTTTAAGCCAACAAATATCTTGGGTCACCAACATCAAGTAAAACAGACTGAATAAACATTATCATGTTGCTTTTGCTGGAGACTGATGTGCACAGATTGTTGCAATGTTTGCAACAGAACAACAATTATATATTAAAGAAAAATTATTAGCAATGAAGCAATGTGAGATGACTGGAGGCCATGAAAAAAGATGCTGTAAAAGCAATTTTAACAGTTCAGTAAAAAAAAATCAATGAAGGCTCTGGTTTCATTTAAACGACAAACAAAACTTCAGTTAGACCATAGACATAGCAAAAGACTTAGGCCACTCAGCCCACTGAGTCTGCTTCAACATTGCATCATGGCTGATTATTATCCTTCTCAACCCCATTCTCCTGACTTCTCTCAGGAGCTTTTGATGTCCTGACTAACCAAGAACCTGCTTTAAAATACCCAGTGGCCTGGCTCCCCACAGCCTTCTGTGGCAATAAATTCTACAGATTCACCACCCTCTGGATAAAGAAGTTCCTCTTCATCTCTGTTCTAAAGGGACTTTCCTCAATTCTGAGGTTGTGCCCTCAAAGGAAACATCCTCTTCACATCTACTCTATTGAGGCCTTTCAACATTTGATAATTTCAATAATACACCCCCCCCCCCCCCCCAATTCTTCTAAACTCACACGTACAGGCTTAGAGCCATCAAACACTCCTCATACATTAACTCTTTCATTCTTGGAATAATTCTCGTGATCCTCCTTTGGACTCTCTCCAATTCCAGCACATCTCTTCTTAGATAAGGGGCTCAAAACTTCTCACAATTCCCCAAGTTAATCTTTAGGGAATCCTGCAGCAGGAACCCCCAAGTCCCTTTGTACCTCTGATTTTTTAAAATTTTCTCCCTGTTCAGAAAATGGTCTATGCCTTTATTCCTTCTACCAAAGTGCATGACCATACACTTCCCTACCATCTATATTCCAGCTACCACTTCTTTGCCATTTCTCCCAATCTGTTCAAGTCCTTTCCAGACTCCCTACTTCCTCATCACTACTTGCCCCTTCATCTGTCCTTGCAAGGTCTCCAAACTTGGTGACAAAGCCATCAATTCTGTCATCCAGACCATTGTCATATAACTTGAAAGAAGCAGTCCCAATACCAAGCCCTGCAGAACAGCATTTGTCACCAGCAGCCAACCAGAATAGGCCCCCTTTATTAAGACTACTTGACCCCTGGCAATCTTCTATTCATGCTAGTATCTTTCCTGTAATGCCATGTTGTCTTATCTTATTAAGCAGCCTCATGTGTGGCACCTTGTCTAAGGCCTTCTGAAAATCCAAGTAAACATCATCGACTTACGCTCCTTTATCTACTTTGTCTGTTATTTCCTCAGAGAATTCCAACAGATTTGTCAGGCATTATTTCCTCTGAAGGGAACCAAACTGACTTTGGCCTACTTAATCATGTGCCTCCAAGTTCCCTGAAACCTCATTCTTAATCATGGACTCCAACAATTTCCGAATCACTGAAGTCAGGCTAACTTGGCCTATTATTTCCTTTCTTCTGCCTTCCTCTCTTCTTACAGAGTGGAGTGACAGTTGTAATTTTCCAGCTCTCTGGAACCATTCCAGAATCTAGTGATTCTTGAAAGATCATTACTAATGCCTGCACAATCGCTTCAGCTACCTCTGTCAAAACCCTGTAGTGCAGTCCACCTGGTCATCTACCTTCAGCATTCCAAGCACCTTTTCTTTGTAATAACAACTCCATTGTTTTCTACCCCCGACACTCCTGAATTTCTGGCTTCTGGCTAGTGTCTTCCACAGTGAAAACTGAAACAAAATACTTATTAGGTATGTTCATTTCTTTGCCCCCATTACTACCTCTCTGCCATCATTTTCCAGTGATCCAATATCCACTATCACCTCTCTTTTACTCTTTATATATCTGAAAGATCTTTTGGTATCTGCTTTGCAACACACACACACAATGCTGCAGGAACTCAGCAGGCCAAGCAGCATCTATGGAAGAGAGTATAGCCAATGTTTTGGGCCAAGACCATTCATCAGAACTCACCAGGCCCTGATGAAGGGTCTTGGCCCAAAATGTTGACTGTGCTCTTTTCCATAGATGCTGCCTGGTCGGCTGAGTTCCTCCAGCATTTTGTGTGTGTTGCTTGGATTTCCAGCATCTACAAATTTTCTGTTTGTGATTAGTATCCTCTTTGATATTTTTGGCTAGGTTACCTTCATATTTCACCTTTTCTCTCCTTATGATCTTTTTAGTTGCCTTCTTTTGGTTTTTAAAAACTTTCTAATTTCATAACTTCTCAATACATTTTGCTCTATTATTTGTCCTCTCTTTTGCTTTTCTGATGACATTGATATTCCTTGTCACTTTTGATTGCCTTTACAATACATTTTCATCTTTGGGATGTATCTATCCTGTGTCTTCCAAATTGCCTCCAAAAACTCCAGCCATTGTTGTTCTGCCACCCACCATTCCTGCTGGTGTCGGCTTCTGATCAGCTTTGGCCAGCTCCTTTCTCATTCCTCTGTAATTCCCTTTACTCCACTGCCATACTGGTATATCTGACTTTATCTTCTCTGTCTCAAACTGCAGGGCGAATTCTATCACATTATGATGACTGCCTCCAAATGGTTCCTTTACTGAGAGCTCCCTAATCAAATCCAATTCATTACACAACACCCAATCCAGAATGGCCTTTCCCTAATGAACTCAACCTCAAACTGCTCTGAAAAGCCATTTCATAAATATTCCCTCTCTTGGGATCCAGTGCCAACCTGATTTTCCCAATCTACCTGCATCTTGAAATCCCCTATGACTATCATACCATTGCCTTTTCTATTTACCATTGAAACTTATATCCCACATCCTGAATCCTGTTTGTGGGACTGTATAGAACTCCTATCAGGGTCTTTGTACTCTTGTAGTTTTTTTAATCACTACCCACAATGATTTCACACCTTTTGATCCTATGTCACCTCTTTCTAAGGATTTGATTTCATTTTTTACCAACATAGACAAACCACACCCTCTGCCTAACTGCTTGTCCTTTTGATACAAGGTGTGTCCTTGGATGTTCAGCTCCCAACTGTGACCTTCTTTCAGACACATCTCAGTAATGCCCACAATGTCATACCTGCTAAATTTTTTTGCACTACAAGATTATCTACCTTATTCATCATTCTTTTTGATTTTACACCTCATGTTACACTTCATCTTATCCCACTGACTGCAATTTTGCCTTATCATCTGCTTGTCCATCCTCAGTCTCACTACACACTGCATTGAATTGTATACCAACTGCCCATCCTCAGCCTTTCCCCTCCAGTTCCAATCTCCCTACCAACCTAGTTTAAACTCTCCCCAACGGTTCTAATAAACCAGCCCGCAAGGATATTGGTCGCCCAGTTTAGGAATTCTTGGTACAAACACCCAAAAGAAAAAAATTAAATATAACTTATATTTGGTAATATAAATGACATAACTTTGAAAAAAAAAGTGAAGAAACTACGAGACAGGGTGGGAGCTGATATTCGACTCTATTGCCCCAATTAAAGCTTCCTTTACTTGCTGATTAAAGTGACGAGGAAGATTGAAACATCAAGGCGAATGCGGAGAATGAATGGCAACAGCATTCTGATCGTTGGTGGAATCACTGTGCTGCCACAAAGGGGAGCCCGGGTGGCCTATCAATGTGCCTCTCCATTTCTGATGAATGTTGTCAAAGTTTCTGTCTTTGGATTTTGGACAATGGACTATGAACTTTTTTTTCCCAGTCTTATGTTTCTTATATTCTGTGTTTTTCCTGTACTTTCTCATGGTTTTTGTGTGGGTGAGGGGGTTTAAGAGGTTGATGACCATGTTGGTGGATTTGCTGTTTCTCCCTGAACTGACTTCCATGATTTTACATTGTTTCGTGGCTATCTGGAGAAGAAGAATCTCAGAGTTGTATATTGTATACACTCTTTGATAATAAATGAACCTTTGAACCTTTGAAATAACTATTGAGCTATAGGGTTTAAGTTCCTCTACAAGTGAAAATTTTAATGAGGCGTGATTTTCTTCTTTCAGTCAACAAGATCACCAAGATTTACTAGCCCAACTGATAATAAACTACAAACATACATGCTGCCTGGTTGCATCACCTATTTACAATATTAATTCAAATTTCCTTAAGTAAATGGAGATTCTGCTGCTAAAACAAACTTTCATACTGGACTTAGCAGTACCAATGTTCAAATGCAGCCAAAATAAATGTTGAAATAAAAGTAGAAATGACTCAACCAGGTTGATTTACAGTATTAATTATAAATATGGCACTTATGAATCAGTTTCACACTCAATATTTCAATGCTAGTTTCCCAGAACTGCAACAATTTCAAATAGATTCTTAACTCACAGAGCAGAAATGTACCTTCTCTAGCATATGTAAGTTATGTGTCATAGTAACATCGACACTTGAATACAAGAACATGAGAAAATACCCAGGGTTGGTGATCTGGCCCCTTAAGCCTGCCCCACCATTCAATATAATCATAGCTGATCTGTGCTAACCTCATTCCTAGTTCTCCATAACCTCAATTCCTCTATCTTCAATACATTTTTCCACATCCATCTTAAATACACTCAGTGACCACTTTATTGGGTACCTCCTGTACCTATTAAAGTGGCCTCTTTGAGTATGTTCATAGTCTCCTACTGCTGTAGCCCATCCACTTCAAGGTTTGACGTGTTGTGCATTCAGAGAAACTCTTCTGCCCACCACTGTTATAACGTGTGTTTATTTGAATTACTGTTGCCTTCCTGTTAGCTTGAACCAGCCTGGCTATTTTCCTCTAATCTCTCATTAACAAGGTGTTTTTGTCCACAGAACTGCTGCTCACTGGATATTTTGCTGTTTTTTGCACCATTCTCTGTAAACTCTAGAGAAGGTTGTGCATGAAAATCCCAGGAGATCAGCAGTTTCTGAATTACTCAAACCACTCAGCCTGGCACCAGCAATCATTCCACCGTCAAAGTCCCTTAGATCACATTTCTTCCCTATTCTGATGTTTAGTCTGAACAACCACTAAACCTCTTGACCATTTCTGCATTGATTTGTGGCCACATGATTGGCTGATTAGATTTTTGCATTTACGAGGTATACAGGGCTACCAAATAAAGTGATCGCTAAGCCTATATTTAATAAGATGGCCTCCACCATCCTCAGGGAAAGACAATTCTGGAGTTTTATTTCTCTCCGAAAGAATATATTTCTCTGTATTGCAGTTATAAAATTACTGAACCCTTATTTTGCAGTTATGTCTCCTCGTTTGTGACTTTCCACTGCATGAAAACATGTCAGCACTTACCCCATCAAGTGCCTCAGGATCTTGTTGATGTTTCAGGTCAAAAACTCTGCATCAGCACAATGCAGGGTTTCAAATAAAAATCACTGACAATTCCTTGGTAATGCCTACAAAATGTTGGAGCAACTCAGCAGATCAGGTAGCAACTATGGAAAGAACAGTCAATGTTTCTGAAAAGTTGACTGTTTATTTCTTTCCATAGATGCTGCTTGACCTGCTGAGTTCCTCCAGCATTTTGTAAGTGTTATTCTGGATTTCCAGCATCTACAGAATCTCTGTATATATGGACAATTCCTTTCCTCGAAAGGTGATGCCTGCTGACTTCATCCAGCAGATTGTTTGTTGCTCGAGATTCCAGCATCTGCAATCTCATGTTCTCCGTTAGGATCTTCTTTGTTTGAGGAAGATAATCCCTTAAACTTGAAGCAATGCCAATCCAACCTATCTAGCCTCTCTTGATAGAACAACCATGTCATCCCAGGAATTAAGCTGGTGAATCTCCTTTGGACTACCTCCAGAACTACTATATCCTATTAACTGTGCTGAGCATTCCATGCATGGCCTCCCCAACTTCCTGTATAACTGCAACAAAAACTCTCTATTCTGAGACTCCAACCTGTTCAACCTGTTGAAGTTCTTTTCTGTTGACCATAGAAAATATAAATAATGTTACTCATTCTACCCCACCTTGGAAAATATACCAATTGCTACATATTTTGCAAATATAATTAATGTCACTCATTATATTGATTTGGATAATTTGTAACTGTGTTGTATCATGAACAAAGTCACCAAAGAGACATTGCTGGTAGATATAATAGCCATCTTTTATTCAACAAAATGAGACACTCTTTGGGGAAGAGGCCTGTTCGACCCAATGTTACAGGAAGTTTTATATGCTAAAGATCAAAGGACAATTCCATATTTACAATGTACAGTGTCTACAATGCTTCCTTTGAATTGCTTATAATTTTCACACCTCCTTCTTTGCACAAACACTACAGACACCCAAATTGAATGTTAATCAGTATTATCTGGTTTTTCAATTGCCTGCTGTGCACAGTTCTGGGACCCTATTGTCCAGGGCTGCATTTTAAATTTAATCTACAATCTACATTTAGGTCTAAAGATTGGTTGCATGAAGTTAGTTGCTGCTGTTAATATTTGCCCTAAAAAACTGCATTCAAAGCAAGCTGATTTCCCAGAAAATCAGTAAAAAAAACATGGCCATGAAGGATGTAACCACATATGCACAAAGCAAAGGAATTTCAAAGTCACAGTGTTTACCTTTCATACAAAACAACAGATGGATTTTATCTGTGAAATCAAACAGTACAGTCATCCCATAATGCAGCTTCCAGCCCATGGAAAGTTCCCAGCTGCCTGAAGAAACAAAAGCACGAGCCTTAAATATTTGCAATGCTTTTAAATACTTCTCAGAAATATTTAAAATATACTCGTAAAAAAACACATCTTGTAATTTGTCTCACACTTTTCATATACATTTATGGCGTGTGTTGATCTTTGCCAATACTGGCATTTTATTGACAATTCTTAAGCTATTTCAGGAGGATTTTCAGGGTCAACTGAACCGCTGTGGCTCCAGGGTCAGATTGAGCGTGTGACCCAGTAAAGGTGTCAGATTAGTCTTCTTCAAATACATTTGTACACCATTTCCTTTCTAAGCAATCCCAGAGTTTCATGGTCATTATTATCTATTAGCTTTTAAATTTAAATATATTGGATTCAAATTTGCCAGATTTTGTGGTAGGATTTGAGCTTGGTCGGTTTAAGCCTTTGAATTACTAGTCCATTGACTGGACTACAAATGAAGCAGAAAACTTTAAGCATAACAAGGTGTTGCTCAAAAATTAATTTTTGATTAAACTCTGACTCCAAGTTATTCCATTTGATGGAAATGAAATAGTTATCAGCCTCATATAATTTTCTTCAGGGCTCACCATGAATTTTGCCTTTTTGGGACACCTGTATATCTTAATTTGCAAAAAGAGTCCCAGCCATGCTGTTACTAGAATTGTAAATTTACAACTACAAGAGCAGAAATTATGCCAAATGTCAATCCCTAAAAAATAAGATTTAAATTTGATAAATTGCTATTAATCGAAATGTAAAGTCTGCATTTGTTGCGAATTTGATTTCTGTTTTGGCTAAGGTTTGTGCAAAAAATCATGATTTGCAACAGTGAAGTTATTAACACATAAGAGGTCGTACAGTTATTCAAGTCTGTTCTCCCATTCAGTTATGTCTATGTCTATTTTAACCCACTTTTCTACTTTATTCCCCTGTTCCATTGTTCTATTAACATCCACAAGTCTCTTGATTCCAGCCTTGAGCATTTTCAGGACCGATCATCCACCTGCCTGTTGAGGTTAGAATTCCATATTTTAACAAATCTGCATGTGAAAGGGTTTCTCCTCCTCTCAGCTCGAAGTGATCAAAGCCATTTGAGAATGCTATGATATTTGTACCAGAATATTGTGTCTGCAAAAAATCTGAGCTTCTGCCCTATGGACCCCTTTCTGAATTTAAGACACTTCACTGAGATGAGCTCTCATTCTTCTAAACTCCAATGGGTATAGCTCCATTTAACATAATGTAACATTGCATCTTGATTCCCTCAGCTCTACAATTGTGCAGGTATTGAACCCAGCAGTGAAAGTTGGTGTTCAGTCAGCTTCATCCCAAAGTTCCTTGCTGTGCCAAAGTTTTAAAACTTCTAAGTTTTTTCAAAAGATATAAATGAATGACTTCCAATCAAATATCCAGAACCAACACTAATTTCATGGTATTCAACATATTGCTTTAAAAGTAATAATGTATGCTGTTTTGTGCACGGTGTGACTACTGATAATAAAATCCACAGCAAAGTTTGGAATGTTATAAACTGGAGCACAGCGTGGGGAGCTTTACAAACAGTAAGTGAACAAATTTCATGACATATACCAGTGATATTAAACCTGATTCTATTATGCATTTGACAAAACATGTCTGCCAGGATGCTAGTGAAAGTTTAGTTATCTGGAACATTAAGTCCAGATAGGGTAGTGATTTGCGTAACAGTTTACAGCACCAGCAATAGGATTTTTTTTTAACTTTTTTAAATTTTTATTGAACAAAAAAAAACAAAAAACAGAAACACTAAACTTATGCTAACAAAGCCAGGGAATCACACATAAGTAAATATATAACTATTAACTTTAAGTATACAAATAAACAAGAAAATCCACTCTAAATACTGTTGGACAGAAGGAACTATATCTAAAAGGAGTCACAAAATAGAAACATTTACAGAGATAACCCAAAACGTTGACAAATTTGTACAGTCTTTACAGCTTTCTGGTTTACTAATAATACCATATCTCATAGGGATTTATGATAATCTCATTATGATTTCTTTATCATAAATATTTTGTTAATTTACAGCAAATTTTATATCCATAAATGCAAATACAGCAATAAGAAACCTTCATTTATATTTTTTACATCACACTTCAAACTATATGTTAATACTCTGAAAACTTCCAGTGATAGGATTGGTGTTCGATTCTCACCACTGTCTATAAAGAGTGTGTACGTTCTCCCTCTGACCTCCTTAGGTGCTTCGGTTTCATTCCAAAGAGATATTGTTAGGGTTAGTGAGTTGTGAGCATGCTGCATTATCGTTGGAAGTACAGTGATACTTGTGGGCTGCCCAGCACAATCCTCGCTGATTTGATTTGACGCAAACGATGCACTTCACAACGTGTTTCAATGTACAAGAAAAGCTAAAACACTTCTGCTTTCAGCAGAGGAGCTGCTTAACTGCAAGTATATGCAGCATTTTGTGTTTTTTTAATTTCAGCTTTGTGACATCCATGAAATGTTCCTTTGGCAGAATTAGTATGAGATTATCAAAGTTATATGCTATATAAAAACCCACCATTTAAATTGTCAACTGCAATCAGCAAAGCAGAAAGAACAACCACACTTTTTGATGAAGAAAGAAATGAACTACTGACTTAATATAAAGCCATCCCAAGGAAATGCTGGTCAGAAAATTTCGGTCTGTGGAGTTGACAGTTTTTGAAAAGCTTGGTTTTGTTTTTCCTTTGAGCTTTCAGAACCGTCATTAGAGATGATTCTGAACTAAAAGCGATGTGTAGATTTTCCACTTGCTCATGGTGTCTGGGCACCAGCCGGATATCAGTAATGTCCCCGCAGTCAGTCCAAACAATATGACTGTAATCAGTTATAAGTTATAGCAATGTCAAACTACTGAAAAATAAAATTACTGACAGTATTTCTAAAAGGCCTCTCTCAGACAAGCAGAAGATTATTGTTAGCTGCTTCCCACTGTTTTAAGACAAAGCATTGCAGTTTCATCCTGAAATGCTTTGTGTGCTGTTTCCTGTGTGACACATTCTGCTGATAAATCTGCCTTATCTTTCGTTTCATACAGCTTTATCTGGGAAAAAATATTCCTCAAGCATTAGAATTAGATTAAGTGTATTTTTCCATTCAAACTCTTGTAGGCTGCAGCTCAATCTTATTTATCCCCATGGAAGCAGTGCATTCTCCAGAGACTTAGTCAGCACCGAAAGCGATCGGTGTTTTATAAGTCCAGGAATGTTATGCAATTGAAAGAGAAATATTACTGCGGCATTTGTGTCCAAACATTACTGCACGTGTTAACATGAATCTAGATGAGCTCCAAAATCAATTTAATTTCCTTTCCATATACCATAATTAGAGGGGAAGCATTTAAACCAGATGTTGGAAATTAATTAATCGTGACCAAAGCACTCTCTTTGTGAGGTGATTTGTTGTTATTATTATAATAAAGCCAGCCTGCTGAACCAGAGATACTGAAATACTTGTAAAATAGTGAAAGATTTACTATAGGATGAGGATTTACACACTACTTGGCCAACCAAAACTCTGAGAGGTAGGGAATTCTGTGTGTTAGACATTCCTGGGAATTCTTTGAACATTGATGCACCATCAATAACTCACTCTGAGACGTAAGAAACGAGGTATCAGCTTTTATTGACTGGAAGAATGAACAACACTACATCCTGGAGAATGAGGCCGGGCATCAGGCCTCAATCGCCTTTATACAGGGGTCTGTGGGAGGAGCCACAGGAGCAGTCCAGACAGGTATATGTAGTTCACCACAAACATATCAACAACTTCAGCTCTCTGAGTAATTCCTCTTAATGAAATCCAATGTATGCTGTGTACACCAGAAAATAAAACAGACCATCTGGTAGTCCCTACATCATGGCTATTTGTGGAAACATGTACTGCATGCATGGAAGTGGTAGTTTCCATCGCATATCTTGGGTTTAAAGTTCTTCAGAACGTCTTGAGGTCAAGAACAAAGCTACAGAACTGACAGTGCATGAGTATGTAAGCATATATGTGCACACTCCTGTAAGTGCATATGCAGAGGTGCACATGTATAAATACGTGCATACTGTTGTGTTAGTGCAGACATGGTATGTGAGCGTGCAAATGTTTATGTGCAATTGTATACATGTGCATTGAAGGCATGTGATTTTAAGACGTCTAGGTGACAGAGGTGTTGTGGCAAGAGCCCATGGATATGCTGTGCTGAACATGGGAAACAGAGGTAATGTATGATGTTATTAAGTCAGTTGCAGCCAAACATCTGACTAAATCAGATATAACCAGAATCTCTACTGCAGCCAAAATATTAAATTCCTTCCATTACCTTTCAAAGATCAGTGCAGTAACCTTCTGAGACATACACTGGTGTCTGGCATTGTAACGAAACAGTAATACTAGGAATAGAAAGTGTAGTTATGATGTAGAGATGAACTATATATCTTCTTTCAGTGGGAATCAGAAATAATTTCAATAGATTTGAGAGAGAACATACTGAATAGTACCCCGTTACTTAAATTGCATTGATAGCTGAGTTTAGTTGTGAAACCAGTTTGCGAATCAGCTGAAAGTCATTTTGTGTTCAGCTTATAGCAGACCTGGAACTCTCAGCACAGATGGTGTTTTCTGTTCGTCTGTCACTAATACAACACTGAGCACAGAAGAGCACTGCACAGGAACAGGCCCTTTCACCCACAATGTTGTGCTGAACCAGTTAAATTAGTAATTAAATGGCAAACTAAACTAATCCCTTCTGCCTGCTGAATGTCCACCTTCTTCCATTTTCCTCACATTCATGTGCCTATCAAAACATTCCTTAAAGGTGTTGAGTGTATCTCTCTCTACCACCACCCCAAGCAGCATATTGCAGCCACCATTCTCTGTGTCATAACTTGCACCTCACATCTCCTTTGAAATTACTCCCTCTCACCTTAAAGGTGTCTGATATTAGAGATTTCAAACCTGGGAAAACCTCCTCAGCATCCTCTCCAAATTCTCGATATCCTTCTTACAATCTAGCTCCACAGCGAGGTTATCAATCTTTATCCCATTTCAGTGTTTCTCCCCAGTATCCTTTGTCATTTTATACAAGCGTCTTGTTGCATAATCCAAAAGATTAATCACTCTACTGAAAGTACCTTTTCTACTAAAAGCTTAGTTGATATATTTAAATGAATCCGACAAGCAGAAAATCTGTGCTTTTGATCTGAATCCACACGCAACAGCAAATATTGAACAAATTACCTACCCACAATATTGATAAATATTATCAAAACAAATGTACCCAGGTTCGATTTCAAAATATAATTGATTCTTTAGAGCTTTTATTGCCTTCACATGTTCCTTTTGTAATTAATAGGAACTTCAACTTAAATACGCCTTCTGATCAAATTACCAGAGCTGCAACTCTCTCCAGTGTCCATTGTTGTATTGAAGCACCGTGATCACAACAAATCAATGTGCACAGTTTCTCTGGAAGAACTCAGCAGGTCGAGCAGCATCCGTGGAAGGAAAGAAATTGATGATGTTCCAGGTCAAAACCCTGCATCCAGACAGAGAGGAAAGACAAGTTGACCAGCACAGAAAGGAGAAGGGGAGTGTCACGAAAGGAATCTGAAGTGATTAGTGGATGGAGATCAGGTGAAAGTTAACAGGTAGATAGGTGCTAGGTAGGGGAGGTGAGCAGCACTGGAAATAGTAGATTGCAACTGGTGAATGACAGATGGCAAAGAGAGACAGGAGGAGAAAAGCAGATGGAGCAAAGGGAAGGGAAAGGGGAGTGTGAATACATGAGACATCTGGGGGGAGATAAGTGCTGAGTTCCTGCTAATCTGCTAACGGGAATGGGAATCATTAGAGAAGGCAGAGATGAACAATAGTTAGAACCAGAAGGGGGTGGGAATGTGTGAAGCTGGATGATAGAGAAGCAGGGAGGAGCCAAAGATGGGTGAAGGGGGGAGACTAGGATGGGCTGGAAAGAGATTGGGCTGGGAATCAAAAATGGGGGTACTGAAGGTTCAGAATGAGGAGAAATGGGAAGAGGGATAAAGAACGACAAAGGGAATTGAGCTGACCTATAAAATTTGGAAACTCAATATTCATGGCATTGTGTTTTAGACAAAACAGACAAAATACAAGGTGTGACTCTTCTAACACATACAATAGACTGGAGGAACTCAGCAGGTCAGGCAGCATCGATGGTGAGGAATAAGCATTTTACACATTGGGCCAAATCGCTGCATCAGGACTGGAAATGAAGGGGGAAGAAGACAAAATAAGAAGTGATGGGAAGGGGAAGCATTTAACAGTTGATTAAGCACATCTTTTCTTTCCCATTGATTTTCCACAGATGTTAAAATTACTGGAAGTTAGAGAAATTGATTTTCATGCCATCAGATTGGTGAATATGAGGAGGACATGTCAGAATGAGAATGGGAAGATGAATTGAAATGGATGGCCACTGGAATATCCTGCCTTTTGTGGCCAATGGAGTGAAGATGTTACACCTGTCCCTGCATCTCCTTCATCACCACCATTCAGGACCCCAAATAGTTCTTTCAGGAGAGGTGACACTTCACCTGTAAATCTGCCAGGTGTGTTTATTGTTGGTCTATTCTCTCCTCTAGTGCCACAATGCGGCCACACTAAGGACAGAGAGACAACACCTCATATTCTGACTCTATGAAAGCTTTTATTTCTTCCCTTTTCCTCATATGCCCATCACCTTCTTCTCATGCCCCTTCTCTTTCCCTTTCACCCATGGTCCACTGTCCTCTCCTATCAGGTTTCTTATTCTTTAACCCTTTACTTCATCTACCTGTCTCCTTCCAGCTTCCGTGAGCAGCACGGTATCATTGTGGTTAGTACGTTTGCTTTTCCGCACCGGATTTTATCTTGGGGATTATTTCTTGCCCTTGTCTGTAACGATTCTCCCAGTGACCATGTAGGTTTCCTCTGGTTGCTTGGGTTTCCTCCCACATTCCAAAAACATAGTTAGAGTTAGTGACTTGTAGGCATGCTACAAAGGAGCCGGAAGTATGGCAGTTCTTGTTGGTTATCCCAATACAATCCTTAGATTGTGTTGGTCATGAACACAAAATGATGTCTTAGTCACTGCATATTTCTATATTTTGATGTCCATGTGACAAATAATCTAATCCTTTTAAACTACCTACATCATTTCCCACTGTAACACACCCACCTTCCACCTCACCTGGTTTCACCTATCAGCTGCCAGTTTGTTCTCTTTCCCCACTCCCACCTTCTTATTCTGCCTTCTATCTCCTACCTTTCCAGTCCCAATGAAGGGTCTCAGTCCAAAACGTCCACTGTTAACTTCTCTCCATAGATGCTGCCTGACCTGCTGAATTCCTCCAGTATTTTGTGTGTGCTGCTCTGGATTTCCAGTATATGCAGAGTCCCTTGTATTTATGTGTTGTTCCTCCAGTTTGTATTGGGCTTTATCCAGCATTTTAAGTCTCTTGTGTCTGTACAGTAAATTTAGGGATGCCTACTCACATTGGATGCAAGCAACACACAAAAAATGCTGGAGAATACTCAGCATGTCAGGCAGAGTCTGGGGAGGGGCATAAACAGTCAGCAATTTGGGAAAAGTCCCTTCAAAATCTCCAGTACCAACATAGCTTTACATCTCAAAACAAATCAAATTCAAGTTTAATTATCTTTCAACAATACATGAACACAGCCAAATGAAACAGCATTCCTCTCGGGCCAAAGTGCAAAACAAACACAGCACATGAATCAAAATAGTGAGAAAATAAACATTATACAGTGCTGTTAAAAAGTTGTGAACCCTGCAGAGTTTTCTCTATTACTGCATAAATATGACCTAAAATATGAAGAGATCTTCATGTAAGCCCTGAAATGAGATAAAGAGAACTCAATTAAATAAATAACACAATAAACATTATACGTGTTCATTTATTTATTGAGAAAAATTATCCAAAATTACATGTATTTGTTGGAAAAAGTATGTGAACCTCTACGTTAATGCCTTCTACAAAAACAGTTTGGTGTCAGGTTTGCCATCAATGAGATGAGATTGGAGGTGTGGGTTGTAGAGGTGCCCTGCTCTACAAAAAAGACACACAAAGTCTGATCACTGACAGAGCCTGCTCAGAAAGATCTGTTTATGTGCACCATGCCTCAATCAAAACAGTTTCAGAGGACCTTAGAATGTTACGAATGTGGAGCAACTCTGATGGGCCGAAGGGTGCAAAGTCCCCCCCCCCCCCCCCCCACTTTTTGAGAATCGCAGGATCGCTATTATTTCGAGTCTGAGACCCAGGAAATGAGAGAGATACACATCATGTCAGTAATGAGAGAGAGAGACGCAGAATGCACAACAAGGTGGAATGTCTCCTGACACAAGCGGAACGGAACCACTGATTACTGTTATTGTCTCTTGGAGAAGGAATTGTGTATTGAGTACTGTACTATTCATTGAAACCCCTCAGGGGGCAGCCAGAGCGGTCTGGTTGAGGGATTGCATCATCCCAACCTGATTGACATCTGAGACCCCGTGAGTGAGGATAAAAGAGGGGTCTGGGGAACACCCCTTAGACGCACCAGGAGAAACGCCTCAAATCCAGTGACAGCATTTTATAGCGAAAGCCGTTGGGAGCTCGTGTCCGTCCTCCCTTGCCTGGGTGGCGGGCTCATCACGGAAGAACGGTTTAGCTAAAGGAGAGGTCACACTTGAATGGCCACACCAACGAGACACCGACGGATCAAAATCATAAAGGAAGGATAGCAAAACCCATAACTGTTCCCATTCTCCTATCTCTCTCTCTCTCTCTCTCCAACAATTGCAACACAATGACAAACAAACGACGGCAGCCTGTGTGAACTGAAATGAACTTTAGATTTCCATTGGACAATTCATTATCCCCTAGACAACGATACAGCTTATTTCTTATTGATTATTATTATTATACCCATACTTTTAGGTTTAGTATTGACGACGTATATTATCTGTATATTTGCATTGATATTATTTTTTGTGTATTTTTACTAATAAATACTGTTAAAAATAGTATCACCAGACTCCAATGGACGTCTCTATCTTTGCTGGTAAGTAACCCAGTTACGGGGTTCGTAACAACTTGGGGCCTCGTCTCGAGATTTGATACCAAATTGGAGGGCCAGTAAATCGGGCTTTTAAGTCAAAACTTGGATCTGGTTGCGTGGGTAACCAGACGGGAAACCAGCAAAGATGGACGTAGACGAATTTATAAAAAACCTGACACCGGAGGCGCTAGAGGCTGCCACAAAGTCGGACTTGATAAATATTGCGAAAGGACTAAATCTCGCAGAGGTGAGGTTGTCAATGAAAAAGCGGGAGGTGTGGAGGGCCATAACTCAGTATTATATTCAGAAGAATGTGTTTTCGGCTGAGGTATTGGAAAATATCCCTGAAAAGGTACCAGCTAGTGGGATGGCTCAGTTAGAGTTGGAAAAATTAAGGTTGGAACATGAAATTAGGTTAAAACAGCTGGAAGCAGCTGAAAAGGAGAAGGAAAGAGCTGAAAAGCAGAGGGAGCATGAAATTAAGTTAAAACAGCTGGAAGCAGCTGAAAAGGAGAAGGAAAGAGCTGAAAAGCAGAGGGAGCATGAGCTCCAGCTAAAGGGGTTAGAGGTGAAAAGGGAGAAGGAAAGAGCTGAAAAGCAGAGGGAGCATGAAATTAAGTTAAAACAGCTGGAAGCAGCTGAAAAGGAGACAGAAAGAGCTGAAAAGCAGAGGGAGTATGAGGAGAAGGAGAAACAGAGGCAACATGAGCTGGACATGGAGAAGTTAAGGAAAGAGCGAAGAGCTCAAGGGCCAGACCGAGAGGAGAGATTTACTGTCAGTAGGGAGTTTAGGTTAGTACTTCCGTTCGAGGAGACGCATGCTGATAGTTATTTCTTGCATTTTGAAAAGGTGGCAGTGAGTCAGAAGTGGCCCAGAGATCAGTGGGTGGCGTTGTTACAAAGTGTGTTAAAAGGGAAGGCACAACGGGCATATGCGGCATTGTCTGTGGACGAGGAGGAGTATGAGAATTATGAGGAAGTAAAAGAGGCCATTCTTCGGGACTACGAAATGGTACCTGAGGCCTATAGACAAAAGTTCAGAGATTTAAAGGAAGTGTGGAATCAGACGTATGCAGAGTTTGCCTATGAGAAGGGTGTGCTCGTGGATCGTTGGTGTGCAGCAGAAATGGTGGAAGAAGATTTTCGGCGTTTAAGGGAGTTGATTCTGATTGAGGAATTTAAAGGTTGTGTTTCGGATGATATCTGGATGTATTTGAACGAGAAGCCGAATAAGTCCATATCCGAATTTGCTTGGTTCGCACATGAATATGCCCTAACCCACAAGACAAAGTTTTCCTCGAATAAGAGTTACCAGAAAGACCGTAGAGACGGTAGAGAAAGCCCGCCGGCTGAGGCAGAGATTCAGCTGGGAGCTAGTGATAAAAATAAGGAGGAAGAAAGGCAAGATGGCAGGAGGGGTCCTGGCTTGACCTGTTTTAATTGTGGAACGGTTGGTCATATTGCATCTAAATGCTTTGCTCCGAGGAAGGAGGCAGGAAAAGGGAAAGCAGCAGTCCCTACAGGGTGTATTGTGTTGATCAGTAAATCGACGAGAAAGCCCCAGGTAGATAGAATACAAGAGAGGCGTGAGAAATTTTTTTCAGAAGGGACAGTGTCTGTGAAAGAGGGAGAAACACCAGTTCCAGTGCGGATCTGGAGAGAAACTGGAGCTGAGCAGTCATTGATTTGCAGTAAGGTACTAGATTTTGGTCCCGAGACTGGAGGGGTAGCTTTGAGAGGCATAGGAAAAGGAACAGAAGCGGTGCCTTTGCATAGGATCGTTATAAATTGTGAGCTGGTATCTGGACCAGTTGAAATAGGGGTGCGATCAGAATTTCCGAGAACTGACGTGGACGTCCTTCTGGGTAACGATTTAGCTGGTGGTGACGTTTGGTTGGCCATGAAGCTGACGAGCCAGCCTGTAAGTGTTGAGGACCCGCCCCTAGATTCCAAGATCTATCCCGCATGCGCGATCACTCGCAGCATGTCGAGAAAGACAGCTGAGAAAGAGACCAGTTTAATTCAGGCCAGTATCGATTTGGCTGAGACATTTTTACCGACCCTGTACCAACAGGGGTTAGAGGGTGGTAAAACAGAGAATAGGGAGGTGAAAGAGTGTAAAGGAGAGGAGGTAGACCTACCCTTAGCGAAGAGGAAATTTATGGAGGCACGGAGTAAAAATGGGAAGAAGATAAGGCTGTTAGAGGGTCCAGGGTTGGACATGGATGATCTGTCTGGCTTGACAGAACTGTTTGAAGAAGTTGAAGAATTTAAATGTGTTCCCGATAATAAAATAAGGGCAGTTCTAGATGAAAAGGATGCCGTTACGTTGAAGGAGTCTGCTGGGTTGGTAGATGAGGTTGTTTCAGCCCGCAGGGCTGAGTTTACTCCGGAAGGGAGTTGCCCAGAGAGTAACTGGGAGGATCAGGGGAAGTTAGAATTTGAAAAGGGGACGGGTATTGAAAGCCTGGAAGAGGCAGATGTCCCGTTTGAGTGTGCTCAAGATGTGGACGCACGTGGTACTGAACCTAGTAATGAAACTCAGGAAAAGTCTGAGGTATTTGATTCAGTTAAAAAGGAATGCAGTCCTTGTGGGTCAGATGGACTTGGTTCAGTGAAGAAAGGGTTAACCTTGGTACTAGTGGGAAGTGAGAATTCCCAGTTGTTTGTGTTCGAAAGTGTGTTAAAAGTTAGTGAGGAGATAAAAGGTGGTGATGTGGATATTATTATTGAAGGGAAAGGGAAAAGTGTAGTTCCTAAATTGAATGAAGAAAATTTAAAGTCTGGATTGGTGTCAGAAGCAGTAACCAGGCTGAAGAAACAATGGCTTGTTACCAAGGTGCCTGCAAATCAATTACAGTTTGATTTGGAATGTAAAGGTGCCCCACGCGCTCATGTTATTCAAGGGTGTGCTGTGAAGAGGCAGAATTTGAAATGTTGTTTGGACAAAGAGGGATTGCTTGCAGATATTAAACTGAAAACTAACAGAATGAAGGGTCCTGAAGATAAAACTAACTACTTGCTTAAAAATAAAGAATTGTGTGGAAGTTCAGAAAATGGGCTAACTTTGGAAAACATTGTTGATAAAATAACTCCTATGAAAGGAGCATGCAAAAGCCTATTCCACACTGGTAAGCAAGCTAACCACGTGGGAGTTAACTGGAAAAGGGGCGAGGGTTGACGGGATGCCACTTTAAATAACAGGATCCGGTTTTAAGGGATTTCGACGAAGCATGTAAATAATAAAGACAACACCATGGAAGATTGACTGTTAAGTTTGAAAGTAAAATAAAGATTAGTATTTGCATAAACTTTTGTAATATACACATAAGCTAAGATCACAACTCTTTAGTTTTGTTTTGCTGAAGAAAAGGAATAAAAATAGGTGGTTATTAAGTTGGAGTCTGATGCTACAGGAATTTATTAAGGTACAAGATATTAAGATATTAAAGGAAGTGACAATGTAATCGCTAACTGTTTAGGTGCTAATTCGAATGCATAACTGTATTACTCTGTAGTGAAAAAAAAACTCTTTTGTATTGTGTTAGATTCTGAAATTCTGTAAGACTCTGTATTAGTTAATTTTTACCTGTGGTAAAAATCCTTAGAAGGATGGGGGTGTTACAAATGTGGAGCAACTCTGATGGGCCGAAGGGTGCAAAGTCCCCCCCCCCCCTTTTGAGAATCGCAGGATCGCTATTATTTCGAGTCTGAGACCCAGGAAATGAGAGAGATACACATCATGTCAATAATGAGAGAGAGAGACGCAGAATACACAAAAAGTGGAACGTCTCCTGACACAAGCGGAACGGAACCACTGATTACTGTCATTGTCTCTTGGAGAAGGAATTGTGTATTGAGTACTGTACTATTCATTGAAACCCCTCAGGGGACAGCCAGAGCGGTCTGGTTGAGAGATTGCATCATCCCAACCTGATTGACATCTGAGACCCCGTGAGTGAGGATAAAAGAGGGGTCTGGGGAACACCCCTTAGACGCACCAGGAGAAACGCTTCAAATCCAGTGACAGCGTTTTATTGCGAAAGCCGGTGGGAGCTCATGTGTATCCTCCCTTGCCTGGGTGGCGGGCTCATCACAGAAGAACGGTTTAGCTAAAGGAGAGGTCACACTTGAACGGCCACACCAACGAGACACCGACGGATCAAAATCATAAAGGAAGGTTGGCAAAACCCGTAGCGGTAACTGTTCCCATTCTCCTATCTCTCTCTCTCTCCAACAATTGCAACACAGTGACAAACAAACGACTGCAGCCTGTGTGAACTGAAATGAACTTTAGATTTCCATCGGACAATTCATTATCCCCTAGACAATGATAGAGCTTATTTCTTATTGATTATTATTATACCCGCACTTTTAGGTTTAGTATTGACGACATATATTATCTGTATATTTGCATTGATATTATTTTTTGTGTATTTTTACTAATAAATACTGTTAAAAATAGTATCACCAGACTCCAACGGACATCTCTATCTTTGCTGGTAAGTAACCCAGTTACGGGGTTTGTAACAAGAAGAAGAATTGTAAAGCTACAATAAAGCTGGAAAAGGCTACAAAGGCACTTCTAAAGACCTGAGTGTTCAACAGTCCACAGTAAGAGAAGTTGTCTGCAAATGGAGTATTGTTGCTACTCTCCCTAGAAGTGGGCTTCATGCAAAGATTACACCAAGAGCACAACGGCAATGCTGAAGGAGGTGAAGAAGAACTCAAGGGTAACAGCAAAAAACCTGCAGAAATCTCTAGAACTTGCTAAAGTCTCTGTCCACTGTAAGAAAAACACAGAACAGGAATGGTGTTCATGGAAGGACACCACAGAGCAAATCACTGCTCTCTGAAAAAAAAGCATTGCTGCGCATCTCTAATTTGCAAAAGACCACCTGGATGTTCGACAGCACTTCTGGGACAATGTCCTGTGGACAAATGAGACAGAAATTGAACTTTTTGGCAGAAATGCACATTGCTATGTTTGGAGGTAAAAAAAAAAAAAGGCACTGTAGACCAACACCAAAAGCTCATGTTAACTCTAAAGCATGTTGGAAGGAGCATCATAGTTTGGGGCTGTTTTGCTGCCTCAGGGCCTGGACAGCTTGCAAGCATTGAAGGAACAATGAATTCAAAATTGTATCAAGACATTTTACAGGGAAATGTCAGGGTAGCAGTCTGTCTCCTGAAGCTAATAGAAAATTGGATAATGCAACAAGACAGTGGTCCAAAATATAAGAGTAAATCAACAATAGAATGATTGAAAAAGAAGAAAATTCATTTTTTGGAATAGCCGTGTCAAAATTCTCACCTTAATCCTATAGAAAAGTTGTGGAAAGACCTGAAGTAAGCAGTTCATGCAAGTAGCCCACAAATACCCCAAATTTGAAGCGATTTGTAAGGAGGAATGGCCTAAAATTCCTCCAAGTTGATGTGCATGACTGATCAACAGTTAATGGAAATGTTTGGGTGAAGTTATTGCTGTACAAGTGGGTGACACCAGTTACTGAAAGCAAAGGTTCACATACTTTTTCCAACAAATACCTGTAAAATTGGATCATTTCCTCTATAAATTAATGAACAAGTATAATGTTTTGTGTTGTTTATTTAATTGGTCTCTCTTCATCTAGTTTTAGGATCTATCTGAAGATCTGATCACATTTTAGGTCATATTTATGTAGTAATAGAGAAAATTCTTCAGGTTCGCTAACTTTCTAGTACCACTACATTTCGTATTGAATATACTCCTGAACTGATTTTCCCTATCTTGCTATCCTTCCCTCAATTGTGCACCAAGCACTCATTTTGATTCAGGGTCCTGGATCTGAAATGCTGACCATACATACTGTATGACCTACTAAATGTTTGCAGCATTTTGTGTTTTTATTTCAAATTTGCAGCATCGGCAGGTTTCTTTTACCTTTCATAACAATGTCCGGGTCTCCATCAACAAATGCTCCCATATACAGGTTCGAAGAACCTGAAAATATAAAAGGCTATTTTATTAATTAATGACTTTTTAATTTCTCTCCAAGAGGAAGCAGTTTTAATTCATAGAAAGTCCAGGACAGTCACAGACATTTCAACGTGCAATACAAGATGATTTTGTTAATGCCAATTGTTCATTCACTACAGTTTGCTGATAAATGAAGCAGGTAAATGGATGGTAACTAGATAGTAGAATAATGTGAACATTAGTCTTACATATGTTGGGGAAAAAAAGTGCCAGCAGGTCAGTTTTAAGCATGAATGCAAAGATAACGGAGGTAGGAGAGATTGAGCTTGTGTCACGTTCCATACAGCATAGAAGGAAACCATTTAGCCCACAGATTCCATACCACCTGATCAGAAATTTCATTTCTCCACAGCCTAGTTTCTCTCCATCACCTTCATTTCTACCACACGCCTACACACAGAGGGAATAAAAGCAGAAAATGCTGAATCACTGAGCAGATCAGGTGGCAAATGGAAACAATTAATATTTCAGGTCCGTAACCCATCATCAGAATGGGGATGAGAGAAAGCAAGTTAATTTTATGTGCAGAGATTATTGTGAAGGAATGAGAAGAACAGGTATATCTCTGATAGGAAGAGACAAGATAATTTAATGCGTGATAAATAATTCATTGTAAGTCTGTATAACATACTCAATAGGGCAGAGTTATGCAAATTAAGTACCTCAATAATGACCAACAGAAATACCTGGCCCTGATATAGACAAAAAGAAATGCTGAGAATTTTAAAAATCTACAAGTTGAAGAATGATCTGATTAATGAGCTTAAGGCAAAGGAACCCTTAGGAGCCAGTGATCACAATATGCTAGAAGGAGAAGCTAAAATCAGATGTTTCAGTAGAGAAAGGTAACTACAGAGGTAGGAGAGAGGAGTTAGCCGAAGTTAATTGGAAGGGGATACTAGATAGATAGATAGATAGATACTTTATTCATCCCCATGGGGAAATTCAACTTTTTTCCAATGTCCCATACACTTGTTGTAGCAAAACTAATTACATACAATACTTAACTCAGTAAAAAATACGATATGCATCTAAATCACTATCTCAAAAAGCATTAATAATAGCTTTTAAAAAGTTCTTAAGTCCTGGCGGTAGAATTGTAAAGCCTAATGGCATTGGGGAGTATTGACCTCTTCATCCTGTCTGAGGAGCATTGCATCGATAGTAACCTGTCACTGAAACTGCTTCTCTGTCTCTGGATGGTGCTATGTAGAGGATGTTCAGAGTTATCCATAATTGACTGTAGCCTACTCAGCGCCCTTCGCTCAGCTACCGATGTTAAACTCTCCAGTACTTTGCCCACGACAGAGCCCGCCTTCCTTACCAGCTTATTAAGACGTGAGGCGTCCCTCTTCTTAATGCTTCCTCCCCAACACGTCACCACAAAGAAGAGGGCGCTCTCCACAACTGACCTATAGAACATCTTCAGCATCTCACTACAGACATTGAATGACGCCAACCTTCTTAGGAAGTACAGTCGACTCTGTGCCTTCCTGCACAAGGCATCTGTGTTGGCAGTCCAGTCTAGCTTCTCGTCTAACTGTACTCCCAGATACTTGTAGGTCTTAACCTGCTCCACACATTCTCCATTAATGATCACTGGCTCCATATGAGGCCTAGATCTCCTAAAGTCCACCACCATCTCCTTGGTCTTGGTGATATTGAGACGCAGGTAGTTTGAGTTGCACCATATCACAAAGTCCTGTATCAGTTTCCTATACTCCTCCTCCTGTCCATTCCTGACACACCCCACTATGGCCGTGTCATCAGCGAACTTCTGCACATGGCAGGACTCCGAGTTATATTGGAAGTCTGATGTGTACAGGGTGAACAGGACCGGAGAGAGTACGGTTCCCTGCGGCGCCCCTGTGCTGCTGACCACCATGTCAGACCTACAGTCTCCCAACCGCACATACTGAGGTCTATCTGTCAAGTAGTCCACTATCCAATCCACCATGTGAGAGTCTACTCCCATCTCCGTTAGTTTGTGCCTTAAGATCTTGGGCTGGATGGTGTTAAAGGCACTAGAGAAGTCAAGGAATGTAATCCTCACAGCACAACTGACCCCCTCTAGGTGAGAGAGTGATTTGTGCAGCAAATACGTGATAGCATCCTCCACTCCCACCTTCTCCTTATACGCAAACTGAAGAGGATCCTGGGCGTGCCTGGTTTGTGGCCTCAGATTCTGTATTATCAGAATACAGAACTAGCAGGGATGAAAGAAGAGTAAAAGTGGCTGGAATTTCTGGGAATCATTCAGAAGGCGCAGGATCAGATAATCCCATAGAAGAAATATTCTAATGGGAAGATGAGGTAACTATGGCTGACAAGTGAAGTCAAAGACAGAATAAAAGCAAAAGAGAGGGCATATAATATAGCAAAAAAAAAGCTGGAGGATTGGTAATTCTTTAAGAAACCAACAGGATGCAACTGTAAAAGCAAAGGGAGAGAAAAGACGAAATATGTAGGTAAGTTAGACAGTAATGTAAAAGTGGACACTAAAAAGTTTTTCAAATATACAATCAGTAAAAGAGAGGAAAGAGTCAGCATTGGACCATTGAAAAATTATGGTGGAGAGGTAGTGATCTAGAGCAAATAAATGGTTGATTAACTGACTAAGAGTTTTGCATCAGTCTTCACTATGGAAGACACCAGCTGTATGCCAGAAATTTGAGAGAATCAGGAGCAGAGGTGAGTGTAGTCACTATTACTAAAGAGAAGTTGCTTAAAGCTGGAGGTATGAAGGTAGATAAGTCACCTGATCAGATGGACTACATAAACCCCAGGGTTATGAAAAAGGTAGCAGAAGTGATTGTGGTGGCATTAGTAGTGATCTTTCAAGAATCACTAAATTCTGGAATATTTCTGGAGGACAGTAAAATTGCGAATGTAGCTCTGCTGTTCATGTAAAGAGTCGAAGGACAAGAAATCATAGGCTGGTTAGCCTGATTTCAATTGTTGTTAAGATGTTACAGCCCAAAATTAAGGAAGGAGTTTCAGATTACTTCAAGGTACATGATAAATAGGCCAAAGTCAGCATTGTTTCCTTATGGGGAAATCTTGTTTGACAAATCTGTTGAAATTCTTTAACGAAGTAATAGGATAAACAAAGGAGAGTCAGTGGATGTTGTTCGCTTGGATTTTCAGAAAGCCTTTGACAAGATGATGCAGATGAGACTGCTTAACAAGATAAGAATCCATTGTATTACAGGAAAGATGCTAACATCTATAGAAGATTAGCTCGGTGGTAGAAAGCAAAGATTGGGAATTAAGGGTTCTTTTCTGGTTGGCTACAATTGATTACTGGTGTTCCACAGGGGACATAATTGGGTCTGCTACTTTTCGCGTTATATGTCAATGAACTAGATGACAGAATTTATGGCTTTGAGGTCAAGTTTGTGGATTATACAAATAGATAGCAAACATACGTAGATGGAGAGGCAAGTAGTGTTGAAGAAGCTGGGAGTCTGTAAATGGCTTTCAATAGATTATGAGAAAGTGGAAAGAGATGATGTAATAGAGTGTAAGGAAGTGTACAGCTATGCTCTTTGGTAGAAGGTATAAAGGCAAAGACTATTTTCTTAGTAGGGAATGAATTCAGAAAACTGAGCTGCAAGATGAATTGGTAGTCCTAGTGCAGGATTCACCAATGGTTAACTTGCAGGTTGAGCCTATAGTTATGCAAGCTAATGCCATGTTAGCATTCATCTTGAAGTTGAGAATATACTGTGAAAGCAACAAAGTAATGCTGTGGCTTTGTAAGGCATTGGCCAGACCACATTTGGAGTATTGTGAGCAGTTTTGGGCCCCTTATCTAAGAAAAGATATGCTAACATTGGACAGCTTCCAGAGGGGGTTCACAAGAACGATTACGGGAATGAAAGGATTAATGTATGAGGAGCATTTGATGGCTCTAGGCCTGTACTTGCTGGAATTTAGAAAAATGATGAAGAATCTCATTGAAAAGAACTGAATATTGAGAGACCTAGATAGAGTGACATAAGAAGGATGTTTTCAACTGTGGGAGGGTTGAGGATTATCAGACACAGCCTCATAATAGAGGGATGTCCCTTTAGTTGAGAAGGAACAGCTTTAGCTAGAGGATGATGAATTTGAGGAATTCATTGTCACAGACAACTATGCAGACCAAAGAATTGGGTATTATTTAAAGAGGAGATTGATAGGTTCTTAATTAGTAAATACATCAATGATTACAGGGGAAAAGAGTAGAATGTGGTTGAGAGAGAAATATATCAGCTATCATCAAATAGCAGAGCAGGCTTGATGGGTTGTATGACTAATTCTGGTCCTATGTCTTATGGTCTTAACACACCTGGATGAAAGTTGAGCTTGTATTGGGCTTCCTTGTAATGCACAGCAGCAACAGCCAAAAGGATCAGATTGGGAATGGAATGGTGAGCTAAAGCAGCAGACAACTAGAATCTCCACATTATTCCTGCAGAAAGGACACAGGTACTTCAGAAAGCAATTATCAAATCTGTGTTTGATTTCACCATTGTAGAGAACTGGATTGGAGAAAGTACATATGAGTGAATGCTTCATATAAAATCAATGCTTTGTTTGGAATTCTGGATGGTCATAAGGGAATAGGAGATAGAACAGATATGAGATCTCCTTTACTTGCATTGAAAAGTGATGTAAGACACGAAGTAGTTGCTGGAACAGATGAGTGGACCAGGGAGTTGTTAAGATCCATACTTCTTGGAGAATAACCAACTGTAGAAGTCAACATGACAAAAAAAAAGATGGACTGCATCATGAATAATGACCAACTCTACCATCATCTTAATCCCAACTACAGCCACACAAAAGCCATACTAATCCGATCAGGTGGAGTTTGGGTTAAAATCTTTTAATTAAAATTCTGAAGGAGCAAGTAACCTCGTATTGAAAAATTGATTCTTCCAGTTCTGGCCACACATATCTCTGGCCAAGTACCTGATCAATAGGCAAGTGTCAAGATGTAACCTGGAAGCGTTTTCAAATACCGTGAATACAAAATAAGAAATGGCTAAAAATCACAGCCACTGACAGTCCTTTACAAAACCTCAAATTCAACCTCCTAAAAATAATCCCCCTTCTAAGTTTAACCTCATTATTGAAATTATGCACCTTAAGATTTTTAGGATAACTCTTCAGTTAATTCAACAGTGGAATTTTAATAGCCAAGGATTTAATTGGATTAATTAATATTATCCAAGTTTGTTTTGAAGGAAATGACATGTCTTTTCTTTTAGGCATTTTATAGAGGCTTGGTCTCCTGGACTATACTTACAAGGGTAAAGGGTTGGCTGGAAAAGCAGAATCAAGAACAGTAGCTTATAATACTGACAAAAGGACAGTTACACAACTTTGTTGCTTCACCAGACTGTAACCAAAGGACCCGAGAGTTGCAATACCATGCTGAGATTAAATCCTAGCCGAGGTCAGCTACATGTGGCCAATCGAGTTGTCACAGAAGTGCATCAATCTCAGGGATGATCTTGAAGCTGAACGCACTGCAGCTCCACAGGGATTTAAATGGTAATGTGGTGATACTGGCAAGTTAGGGATGATAAGACTGCTTTAAGCAAAAACAGAATAAGGTGCCTTTCAATTGCACTGCAGCAACAAAGAATCTGTTGATCTATTCTAATACCATAGCAATTAAAATTGTCACACAATGAGCTTTTTTAACTCACCAAGAATACTCTGCATTCTTCCTCAATACTCTGACACACTGCTTATTTTATGCCTTGGTTTTCCTTAAATGCTTTATCATATGAATTTTAATTATTCTGCCTTGGAACCTAAAATAATCCTCACCTAGTCAGTGGATACTGGGGCTGGAACCCTTTCCTTCACTAATCCATATTTTGAATATATAGTACAAAACAATTTCTAACCCCACTCTTTTCTCAACCCCATTTGGTCGGTGAGCTCTGGCTTATAGGAATGTTCATTTGATTTGCTCCACAATTTAACATACCGGCTCAGAGACTAGCTTTCAAACATATACATTAACATTTTCTGCCAGAGATTCTGAGATTCAAAACTAACCATTGCTCGACTCTTCAATCAAGCCTTTGATTACCCTTCCATTTTCAATCATTTCCTTCCTATAGAGTAGTTCCTCCCTTTTAAAATGCTTCATAGCTTTTCTGTTCTGAACAGGGCAATCTGTACTTCCAACTTGCTGCTATTGAAAAGCTTGGGGAAGACAATGTGGTTGTAACCATAAACACAAGAAAGCCTGCAGATGCTGGAAATCCAAAACAACACCCACAAAATGATGGAGGAACTCAGTAGGAAAGATAAAGGGCTGGAGAGGAACAAAACTGATAGGAGAGGATATGGTCTACGCACCTCTCCTATTAGATTCCTTTTTCTTTAGTCCTTTATTTTTCCTACCCACCTCGCTTCATCTTTCACCTTCTAGCTACCCTACCTTACCTCCAACCACCTTTTTATCCTGGTGTTTTCCCTTTCCTTTTCAGTCCTGAGGAAGAGTCTCAGCCCAAAACATTGACTGTTTATTCATTTCCATAGATGCAGCCTGACTTGCTGAGTTCCTCCAGCATTTTGTGTATGATTGCAGCCAACTAGTCAAGGACTAATTGAACCACCTACTTCTTCATTTTTTTGGGATCTGGCCTTGGTAGGAATGATAGGACAGGTTGGCAATGCTAATTCTCCCACTAACCTTGCCCCTTTGCCTGGTTAGTCACTCCTCCTCATTTTGTCCCTGGTCTAGTTTCCCCAGTAGTTCACACACTTTGTCCTCCCATTCTGCATTTCTTGGGAGTATGCCAGTTACACACCCCTACAGTAAAACCATCGCCAGCTTGGCTAATCAAAACGATTCCTTCAGTTAATGTGCTCCACTGGTTTATAACTCATAATAATAAAGATTCTGGACACAGGCATTCCATAGATTTTCATTGATTTTCACTCACGTTATTACATCAGTTTGTAGACAGCAGAATGCCCCAAAAGACCCTAAAATTATGCCTGGGTTGGTAGCAGCAGGCGCACTACACCCTACACAGGCAGATTTAAACACTTATTTTGGCATTGCCAAGTGGAATGGAAGTTGGATTTGATGGCTGGTGAACAGTTATATTGGAAAGTTATCGACAAAGTGTGTCATGGAGAAAGCCTCTGTATAAATGTCATTTTTTGTAGTTTACTTTTGGGCAGCTTTTCTTGTTTTTCACCTGGCACTAAGTAAAACTCGTTGTACCAAAGTGCTGTTGCAGATTACCTTCCTTTTTTTTTCCAACTGGTGACCTTCGTCAGGCACACTTACCCACGCCAGATAGTGAGGTGTCACAGTCGGTGAGGCCAGCAATGATTGCCAATTCTCAAATACCTTTTGGAATGGCAATGGCAAGCTGCCTGTAATGCAATGGCTTGTTAGACCACTTCAGAGGCCATTTAAAAACCATTTCCACAGGGCAATGCAGACTCACATAGGTTATACCTAGTGAGTATGATGGGTTTCCTTTCCTGAAGAACATTCATGAACCAGATGCTTCTTTCAGCAATCTGACAGCTTTGTAACTAAATGTGGAAGTAGCCAATAATCCCAATATTCTTACTATTTGAAAATCTAATTGTGAGGTACCAGGAAAGTAAATTTGCATTTACTTTAATGCCTTTTGACCAATGAAGTTTGTTTTTGAAATGAAGTTGCTATTGTGATGCAGCTGGATTTATATAGCAAGCTTCCACAGACAGCAATGTGATGAGCAAAAAATCTGATTTGTTGGTTTTGACTGAAGGCTCATTATGAACCAGACACCAAGGGCGACATCTCTGCAATTTTCATAATGGTGCATATGATCATTCTTACATGTTCTTGAGGCACCCACAAGAAAGACTTCATCAGTATTGCACCAAAGCGTCTGACTAGATTTTAGTATTCAAAGTCTCTTCAACGCAACTGGAAGCCCTCACCTTCTAATGCAAATAAGAGTTCTTCCCACAGAGTCACATGTCTCATCTGGTGCTCTCTTGCTGAGCACACACAATGTGGTGATCTGAAAGTGTACGAGGTTACTTCTGTGGGCTGCTGTCCACAGATGTTACATCCCTCTTCAGTGAAATTTACTTTTTATAAGCTCGCAAATAAGGGAAATAAACAAATGCAATATTTTTCCCAATCTATTACTTAGTCTATGGATTAGTGCAATGAAAAGCTAGGAAAACAATATGCAGTATTTTGAAAACATTACTGAAGTTATTTTATGTGCAATATTAGATATCTGATAATAATGGTATTTGAATTATTCATATGCAGTGGAATATTCTTTCATGGACATGCCACCATGGTATTCGCTTTGCATACTTCCCAATTTATACCATCAACCAAACTGATCCCTGCATAGAAAAAAAGGATTTGCAGTACATGTCAAAACTTGTCAGTTTTCCTATCACCTAGTTAGAAACTTCAACAAAACCCCAGCTCGGATGTAAGCAGTGACAAGCAAGTACTGAGTGGGTACTGACAATTTGAGAGTAGCCTAGACAACTGAAGGATGTGAGTGAAGGTTGAGTTTCTCAATCTGTCAAGCCTCTCTTTAGATCTGGCAAATTATTAATTGAAAAATCTGATACATATCCTTCAAGTGAACAGACATGTATTAAAAAGAAAAATAAGATTGGAAGTATCCTTTATGTTTTTTTTATGAAATGTTGGCATGGCTGACAAGGACAACATTTATTGCCCTTATGTGCTCCCATAGTGCTACCTACGAGGAAGTTCCAAGGTATCTCCTCCTCAATAATGAAGGACAAAAGGTAAAAATTCAAGTTAGATCATGTGTGACCTGGAGGGAACATTTGAAGAAGTTGCATTCCTACGAACTTGTCTTTATTTTATAAATCCTGGGATTAAAAGTTTGCAAAAAAAAAGCCTTTGAGATCTTGCAATTCATAATGTCGATGATAAATCCTTATGCCATGGTGTAGCAGTGTTGGATGAAATGTCAATTAAGTGGTCTGTTTATCATAGAATGATATGGCCCTTTGTGACCATCTTGTCCACGCTGACAATCCTACCTTTCCTTGGCAATCTCATAACCCTACAAGTGGCCTGTATCTCTCTGTGCCCTTTCCTATCCAAATACCTATTCAAATGCTTTTTGGAGAGGTATTTGAATACTTTGAGTTTCCCGAGATTTTCTGGGAGCTGCATTCATCAAGATGAGTACAGATGATGAAACATCCTTGACTTCTGCTCTGCAAAAATTGAAATGGGCTTTGGGGTGTCAGCAGTTGATATACAACTGTACCTTCTTCAGAATGTTTAGCCCCTGAACTGTTTTTGTACTGTGCGTACCGATGTATCATGTTGGCCCAATTAAATTTCTTGTCAATGATGAGACCCAGAATTTTAGACTGTAATTAATGCCATTTAATGTGACAGAAACATAGGTAGAATTCCTTTTGTATGAATAATCATTAGCAATGTACACAGCACAAACAATGTATTTGCCAGTCTGAATCTTCCTGTATGCAGACACATTATAGTTTATTATCTGAGGAATTATAAATTGAACTCCTTAATGGTACTCACAAATATTAGATGCTATTGCAAAATATAGATCAGTAAGTTTGCCTGAAAGAGCCAGAATCTTATGTTCTTCCTTCAAATAATATTGCAATATTACAAAGGTAAGATACAATCCTAAGCAATGTCACCTAGACAATAAATAAATGGCTAATTTTAATAATTCCCTAGGTGATAAGGTGGGAATTTTCAAAACATTCAATTATAACTGAAAACATGAATTTGTAGTTTAAAACTGGTAGGATTATTGTGAGGATTTAGAAAAATATATAAATTCCCAACCCTTGATTTTTGACCTTAACCATTTATTCTATAAATCATTTAGTGGCTTGTGATGGACCACCACTGTTACTCGCCCTGCTTTTTTTGCAGAAACTAGTTATTTTTACATTAAACATACTTAAATCTGTGGTGAAATATCAAAACTAAATGCCATAATCAAGGTTATGGAGTTTGTAGACTGCTGTAAGGTGAAGAACATCTGCATGAGGAAGGATGTGGAAGCCATGGAAAGGGTGCAAAGGAGATTTACAAGGATGTTGCCTGGATTGGGGAGCATGCCTTATGAGAATAGACTGAGTGAACTCGGGTTTTCTCCTTGGAGCGACGGAGGATGAGAGGTGACCTGATAGAGGTGTATAAGATGATGAGAGGTATTGATCATGTGGATAGTCAGAGGCTTTTTCCTAGGGCTGAAATGGTTGCCACAAGAGGACACAGGTTTAAGGTGCTGGGGAGTAGGTACAGGGGAGATGTCAGGGGTAAGTTTTTTACTCAGAGAGTGGTGAGTGCATGGAATGGGCTGCCGGCAACAGTGGTGGAGGCGGATACGATAGGGTCTTTTAAGAGACTTTTGGATAGGTACATGGAGCTTCGAAAAATAGAGGGATATGGGTAACCCTAGTAATATCTAAGGTAGGGACACGTTCGGCACAACTTTGTGGGCCAAAGGGCCTGTATTGTGCTGTAGGTTTTCTATGTTTCTATCACGTGATGTATTCCCCAGATTGGATTCAGTTGTGAATTCTGATCTAGCCTCAGTCATTCTGTGCCTTCCTCAACCTCCTATGAATTTCATGTCCACTTGCTTTACTTGCTAGATCACCCAATTGCTAGGAGACAATCAGCCATATAGATACATCTCTATCATGTGATCAGCCCTACAGTAAAAGGGTGTATCCACAGACATAATTTTAGTCCTATATTAAAGTGCTGAAGATACAAGAGATGCAGATATTGGAACCTGGAGAAAAAGTAAACAAACTTCTGAAGGAAGTCAATGGGTCAGGCAACATTCGCAGATGGAAAAGGGGCAGTCGCTGCTTTGGGTCGAGGCCTGTCATCAGAGCTGAAAAACAGAGGGAAGATGGCATGTATGAAGGGGTGAAGGGAAAGGGTGGAACAGGAACTGACAAGTGATTCATGGATCCAGGTGCAGGCAGAGGGTGGAAGAAAGAGTGGAACTAGTCACCGAGACTGGGATTAAATTGCTGATTTTTAAATTCTTTCTGAGTTGAATAATAATAATACACTTCCACCATTTCAGGACATCTCAGAGTACTTGACAGCAGTGAAATACAGACACTTTTGTAACGTAGAAAACAAAATAATCTTTTCTGTCCATCAAACTGCCACCTGCAGCAACGTGATAATGACTAGATAATCTCGTTTAGTGAAATCATGTGAGAGATACTATGGAGAACGACACTATTCCTCATAGTACCAGGAGAACTTTTATGTCCACTGATAGAGCAGCATTCTCAACTCAGAGCTGCAACACCAACCAGCAGAAACTAACCTGCTGAGCATTTCCTGCATCTGCTGCTTTTATTTTGGATATTCAGAATTTGCAGTATGACCATAAGACTATAAGACTTAGGAGCAGTATTAGGACATTTGGCCCACTGAGTAGCTCCACCATTCAATCATGGCTGATCTTTTTTCCCCCTCCTCAGATCCACTCCTCGGCCTTGTCCCCATCACCCTTGATGCAATGTCCAATTCATTCTTATCTCTCTTTTATTCTACTTTTCACATACTTGAAAATGTTTTTACTACCCACTTTGATATTGTTTGCTAGCTTGCTTTCATATTTCACCTTTTCCCTCTTATTGATTCTTTTAGTTGCTCTCTGTAGGTTTTTAAAAGCTTCCCAATCCTTTATCTTCCTGCTAATTTTTGCTTTGATGTATGCCTTTTCTTTTGCTTTTGCATTAGTTTTGACTTCCCTTGTCAGCCATGGTTGTACTATTTTGCCATTTGAGTATTTCTTTATTTTTGGAATACATCTATCCTGCACCTTTCTCTTATACCACTTAATTTCCTTTACTGAAATACTGCTACATCAGGCTTTAGTTTCTCCCTATCAAATTTCAAGTTGAACCCAATCATATTGTGATCACTGTCTCCTAAGGGTTCCTTTACCTTAAGCTCCCTAATTGCCTCCGGTTCATTACATAACACCCAATCCAATATAGCTGATCCCCTAGTAGGCTCAAAGGCAAACTGCTCTAAAAAGCAACCTTGTAGGCATTCAACACAATTACTCTCTTAAGATACATTATCAACCTGATTTTCTCAATTGACTTGTATGTTAAAATCTTCCAGGTCTGTCATAATGTTGCCCCCTTTGACATAACTTTTTCTATTTTCTGTTGTAATCTGTGGTTCACATCCCAGTTACAGTTGGAAGACCTGTATACAACTGACATTAGGGTCCTTTTACCTTCGCAGTTTCTTAACTCAACCCACAAGGATTCAACTTCTTCCGATCCTATGTTATTCTTTACCAGCAGAGCAACACCATCCCTTCTGCCTACATTCCTATCCCTCCGGTACAACATGTAACCTTGAACATTCAGCTCCCAGCTACAAACGTCGTTCAGCCATGATTCAGTGATGGCCACAACATCATACTCAACAACCTGCAATAGTGCAGCAGGATCATCCACTTAATTTCTTATACGCCATGCATTGAGTTATGACACTTTGAGTATAGCATCGCTGCCCTTTTTGATTCTGCACCCCTAATGCACTGATACACACCCTGCTGGCTACAATGTTGTTCTATCATCTGCCTGCCCTTCCTGACCATCTGACAGCACCCTATCTTTGCTTTTTTTTAACCAATCCTATCCTGAGTTCCTTCACTCCAGTTCCCACACTCCCGCCAAATTAGCTTAAACCCTTCCAACAGCTCTAATAAACCTCCACATGAAAATATTGGTCCCCCCTGGATTCAGGTGCAACCTGTCACTTTTGTACAGGTCAAGGCTCTCCCAGAAGCTCCTTTAAAATGTCCTTTGGGTTGTCTAAATCTCCGTAATGCCCAGGTTAATGATTACTACTTAATCAACATCACTAAACTGATAATCTGGTTTATGTTACATTGCTACTTCTAGGTGTACACATTATCTGCCGCATATTTGACATTGATAGTAACCATGTGTAAACTGTAGACTCCAATGGTTGCTCCAAGGCCGTGAACAAGGCTGCAGAAAGATCTATTACTTTGTTGTTTTATTACCTCTCTCTATCACTACTGAAACAGAAACACACACAAAATGCCGGAGGAACTACTGAAACAGTATAGACTTACAAATACAAACTTGAATCAGAATTATTATCACTGACTCTTATGCCATGAAATTTGTTTTGCAGCAGTAATGTAAAGACAAAAAAAATTATTATAAACTAAAATAATAAACATATTATGCAAAGGTAATAATGAAGTATTATTAATGGGTTCATGGGTCATTCAGAAATTTGATAGTGGAGGCAAAGCATCAGGAAGATATTGGTATCTTATTGTAAACTGGTCATCTGTGCCATAAGGTAACATAAACTCAGGGACTGTACTTTTCTTCTGGATGCTTCATTGCCAAAAGATGTTGACGCCCTTATTTTTTACATTCTGTTCTGGAAGCTGCATAACATTCTGCAGCCAATAAGGGTGACACGGAGTGTGAAAACCTCTTCAGCTGAGACAAAGGATCTAATGCCCCTATATCAATGAATTTACCCGCTGCTTGGTGAATTTCAGATTTGCCCCAAGTGACCTCTGACTGGAAACACATATCCATTTCCCTTTTCACTTTGCAAATGCTTAACCTAGCAAATCCTAATTCTGCCTTAATTCTTGCACCTTTCACAGCACACTCAGCTAGTATATAAATGCAGTGGAAACAGCAGGGAACTTTGTCTAACATCTCTTTTGCCTAATAGTTGCGTACTCTTGGTTAGATTTTTTTTAATATCCATAATATTAGGCAAAAATTGTAAAGATCAGCTTAGTAGGTAGTTTCAGTAGCATGGAAGAGACTGAAAACAGTTAAAGTTGTCATGGTGGTTGGGTGCCCGTCGTATCCGATGATGACAGGAAACCTGTGCGGAAGAGTTTTAAAAGTGGAAAAGCCTTTGCACTGGGGCAGTTTCACTCTCAACCTCAGAATTCCGGGTCCAGTGGTACGAGTAATCATCGCACCTAGGGTCTTCCTTGGTTGTAGTGAATGACCGTGACTTCTTCTGTGCCTCGTCATGCCCTTCGCTTTCCACAAAGTGTTGCAGAACCGCCTTCCCGGCCGTTGGATCTCACTGTTGATCTCATCCATCCAGACCACCACAGCTGACCTCACATGATAGGATAGGCACGTCCCTATCCCATTGGGGTTTGAGGCCCTGCCGGTATCCTCATCTGGTTTAGCCCGTCTGTCGAAGACGTTTACTGAGGTGTGGGTGAGAGCTGGGACAAAGGTGAGTGCGCTATCCCAGAATGGACATGACAAGGCCCTTCCCCAGAGGTTAAAGTTGTCACTATTAGTTTTATAAATGCAACATTGCTTCTCACCAGGCAGCCAATTGAGTATGACTTGCATCCCCTCCAGTGTTGTGCAGTCTGAGGAGGCTGAAGAGGTCACTCTAGGACCAACAGGCTCAGTCAAAAGGTGGGTACATAGAATCCAGAATGAGGTTTAGTATCACTGTCATACAGATGTCATGAAGATTGTTATTTTACAGCAGCAGTACATTGCAATACATAATAATAAAAACTATCAATGACACTAGGTATAGACAGTATAAAAAAGAATATTAAATTAAATAGGTGAGCAAAAAATACTGAGGTAGTGTACATGAGTTCATTGTCCATTCAGAAATATGATGGTGGAATGGAAGATGTTGCTTCTGAAATATTGAGTATGTGTCTTCAGGCTCGTCTGTTCCTCCTTGATGGTAATAATGAGAAGAGGACATATCCTATGCAGTGGCTCCTCCAACACAGATGGTGATGCAACCAGCTATAGAATGCTGTCTATGGTACATCTGTAGGAATTTGCGAGTGGAAGTTTGGGATGTTTGGCTTAGGAAATGGTATATTTCTTCCACTGTTGAGACTCTGAGCACTCGCCAAGAAACTTGGGGTCTACAGTGTCAACCCAGATGTTGCTTCATTTTCAGCAGATATGAGCGAGGGATTCTCAGACTCCCACAGGTTTTCAAGGAGGGCTTTAAGTGTTTCTTCTGTTCAGGCAACCTCACGCTGCTCTGAACATTAGCTCACTTGTCAGTGGATCGGGAAGATTTTGTGGAGACTTTGTTGCCGATACATCTACGAACTCTGGGCAGTGTTTTTTGCATGGAGTCCACAGTACTAATGGTATGAAAGTGGGGAAGGAAATCCCTGCTGAAAGCTCCTTGAAGTTTCAAAACTATGAAGGGGTACCACAAATACAAATTTATAACCTCACCTTACATATCTGGGAAAGGTTTGTGCCGGAGTCAATGTCAAAACCAAGTTTATCGTTTTCATAAGGACACGTACATGCCTGCATCAGTGCAATGAAAAACTTACCTGCAGCAGCACCACGGGCACATTACATCACATAAAAACACTTAAAAGAAAAAACGTTAATTAGAGACAGAGCGTAACACAAAGAACTAGACAGAGAAAACCAGTTCAGCCACTTGTAGGAAAAGATGCATGAATGCAGGTTGGATTTCTGTACTTAATATCATGGAAGCCCGTCCTTATGTATGGGTGTCCACAAGTCGGGGATTCTTAACCTGAGAATCATTTGTATTACAACTGTGACTTTTTCAATTGTGAAACAAATCAAATTACAAGAACTAGAGTGGGATCTCCCCGCTATCTGCCACAGAGATAGTAATCACCAATCCTCCTTTACTATTTCTTCTCAAAGAATTATTATCCTAATCACAGTATGGATTACTACAAACTGCCTACCAAGGAGAAATCCTTTTCAAACTTGGCTGCCATCAGAAATGGGCTATCTTTCAGCACGTTAGATGATAGCAGTCAAGAAGTGATTCTAATAAGGAGGTCCATCCAGAATCAGGTCTGGTCCAGATCAAGGTCAGAGAAAGTGTTGTCACCAGTCCAGCGTGGAATATGATCCAACCACCAGGAACAATTCTAATGCAGCAGAAGGAAGGACGTTTTGGCATAACAACAGTAGACTTAGAGGGAGGAAATGAAGCCTGATACTGATGTCTAGATTAGTTTAATTCAATCCAACGCTACCAAATAACCGAACAAAGAAAACATTTTCTCTGCCATAAACTTGTTTTATTTCTTACCAACTCTAAGATCCTTCCCACTTCACCTTTATGCCCAAACCTGCTTATTTCTTGAGATATGACTGAAGTAGATCAGTGTAATACTGCTTGGAGTTACGAATAGTGAGAAGTGAACCCAATACAATATTAAAGATTTTTAAGGGGCTTGACAGGGTAAGTGGGAGGACAACATTTGTCCTATGAGAGGAGTTGAGAATTAGGAGCAGTGTCTCAATTTAAAGACGATGTCACTAGAACTGAGATGAAGGAATGCCTTGTTTCATGGAGATGATAGCTTTGGAATGATCTGTTTCAATGAACTGTTGGTACTTAATGTATAGGTATAACCAAAGCAGGTTTACATAATTTTTAATATTAGGGAAATCCAAGGTTTAAGGAAGAGAATGGAATAACAAATTCACCAAACAATATCAATCATAATCTCAGTGAAAGGCAAAGCATGGTTGAGATTTTTGTTCCTATTTTTTGTGCTCAAAGCCCTACAAGATGCACACTTTCCTTTTATAGTCGTTTCTTTCCTACCATTAACGTTCTTAAACATGCCTGCCAGATGCATATATCAGCTTACTTTCAGTGAATCTAAACAACTGAGCCATTCTCATTTCCTTCATTCTGTGTATTCAACAAATGTTACATCTATAACAATAAACAAAGAGATGTTTACTCCTTTGAAATTAAACTTCATGGAGTAATATTGTGTTGTCAAGCTGCTGTTTACATTACCGTCATTGAAAATTTGCATGCCTTTAATCCCACAAGCCTAGCTAGAACATACATTGCAGTGAGATAACTTTTCAAATGCCTTCTTTTCCCTTTATTAAAAAAAAGATTTCTTGAAGGAAACAGAAGGCAATGTGATTTATGTCATGTGTGAATCATTTATTTCAGTGTACAGATGAGATCTTGGCAGAGGATGACATATGATGACTGTCAGTGAAAAGAATTAAAGCTGAAAAATGATCAGAGTAAAACTACAGCAAATCTAGAATCAACTGGTCAATCATTAAGCAGTAATGTTTGATGGTTAATTAATGTTACTTTTCACACGTATCATTTAGATGATAGACCATCATATTATCTTCAATCCATTTTCAATCAGCAGGCCTAAGATTGTCTAAATTTTTGAAGGTAATTTGAAAAGTCAAATTACCTGTGTAAGGTCAAGGTGAATTGAATAAATTAAAAATTGGCCAATGTTTAAGAACAAGAGGGGACACAGAAGAACACAGCTACTGGAATCTAGAGAAACAACTGATCTGTTGGAGAGAATCAGCAGATTGAGTGGTGTGTGTGTGGGGGGGGGGGGTAGGGGGTGTTCACAGGGGGTAGTGGTGAAGGAATTGTCAATATTTGGGTTGAACCACTGTATCAAGACCACAACAATAGGAATTGATCTTAAGGAGGTCAAACCTGATCTGCTGTTAAGTACGATCTTGTCTAGTCCTGTTCCTGCTGCACCTTCCGAACCAGTGCCCATATTTTCAGATTCCTTCAAGTAAATAAAGATCTATCAATGTCACCTATGAATAAACTCAATAGCTGAGTACTCCCAGGATAGAAAATTTCAAAGAAATACAAGATCTCCAAATAATTTCTCCTTGATGGTTGTCCACTTATCTTGAGTCTAAGGTTCCTAGATCCAGAATCTCCAGCTGTGAAAATGTGCCTTTTAACTTCTAGCCTGTCAACCCATCTCAGAATGGTGATGTTAATAAAAGTCCCCTTGTATTTCTTACCTTTAAAATAATTAGTCCAGTCCATCTAGCACAAACCCCACCTGCTGGGAATCAGTCCATCTGAGACATGGCTTTTCTCCTGGGTTCCTTCTAAGTCAAAATATTACCAAGTGCTAAAGAGTCCAAAGAAAAAAACATTAATAGAGCAGAGTGTTAATTTTTGCATTTCAGTTTCTTGTTTTTTCACCCTCTACTTGCACTTTGATAGAGGTTTCTTATACCATGTTCTTTCCTTTACTTCTCCCTTTCACAAAAACTGGCAGCTGGTGTTTACTCTTCAGTGAGCTCCTTGGATCCACAAACAGCCTGGTTGACTGAGCTGACCAAAATCCCTGCAACACAGGCACATTGTTATAGGGTACTAGAGCAATACAGCAGCATACAGACACTTTGGTCCAGTGAGTCTTGCTGACTGCATTGTCGAAACAGCTTGTCCCATTTTCCTGAATTCAGGCAGTGTCATTCCGGGCCCCTCTGAAGCATATAACTATCCAAATCCTTCTTAAACGATACCTGCCTTAACACTTCCCTGGGTAGCCTCATTCCATATACTCACCAGTCTGAGTGAAAAGGTGACCCACACATTCCCTCTTGCTCAAAATCTATGACAGATATTTTTGGATTATTTGCTCTGGGGAAAGGATTGTTACCCTACTCTACCTCTCATAATTTTGAAAACTTCTACAAGGTTACCCCTCATTGTTCTACATTCCAAGGAAAAAAAAGACCTAGTCTAGCAAACCTCTCCTTATAGCTAGGGGCCTCTAATCCTGTCAACATCCTTGCAAATCTATTTTTGCAGTCGACCGAGTTGAATCATATCCTTCTATAAAAGGATGACCAAAATTGTGTACAAAAATCCGATCGTGGCTCACCAATGGCTTGTATAACTGCAACATGACATCACAGCTCTTACATGCAATGCTCTGATTGATGAAGGTGGGTGTGCTAAATGCCTTTTTCACTACCTACCTGTAATGCCACTTGCAATAAACTATGGACTTGAATTTCAAGTCCCTCTGTTCCATTATTTTTTTAATATTTATTGAGATGCAGCGTGGAATAGGCACTTCGAACTGCACCGTCCAGCAACCCCTGATTTAACCCTAACTTAATCATGGGACAATTTACAATGACCAATTAACTTACTAACCGGTACTGAGGGAGGAAACCAGAACATTCCACGAGGAGGACGTACAGACTCCTTACAGATGATGTTGGAACTGAATTCCAAACTCCAACATCCTGAGCTGTCTACTACAGGCTAGTGATGAATAATGATGAATGAGGCAAATATCTCCATAGGGGGCCTGTATAATTTACTGCCCAACCTCCCAAAAGGAGGGTCAGGCCTCGGGGATCAATCCACCTTAGTGCGCTGTAAGTCTGCAAATACATCCACTCTGGCACAGAGGGCAGTACAGCACTAGAACAGGTTCTTCAGCCTACAAAGATGTAAGGTCAGACTAATTAAATCAGTAATCAAATACTGTACCCAACTAAATTAAAACCTTCTGCTGACACAAATAGTAATATGAATGCTCTCCAACAAATGTTCTCCATTTGTTTCTCTTATCTCTTGAGCAACCGTGATATTCTCTGTAAATACCGAGAAGAAATAATTCATTAATAACACCGAACAACAAAGATTTTTCTTCCTGAGCACTTTTGGGTGGATCTTATAAATTTTGGGCTGCTGATCATGAAAATTGCCATGACATTTCCCTATCGTGCACCATTGATTTGAAATCACCTATACCTGTATCTTCAATTCATAATTCAAGACAATTAAAATGTTGCCCACAATGTAAGCTGAAAAGTTTTCTATTTTGTCCAGGCATGTGTGGGCACGGTGGATTTTGCATGGTAGGACAGGTTTTAGAAAGGCTATAAAAGCATCACGCACACACCTTTCTATGCATTGTGTTTACATGTGCATCAGTTTGCAATCTTGTTGATGTGCATGCTCTGTATGCATAGTATATTGTATGTACTCATTATAATAAAGTAATTGTATTTTCAGGAGTATTTGTGATAGAAAAATGTCTCACCAAAGTTGCAGTAGCTGTAATATTTGTGGTGGGTATACGCTTAACTCTCACTTAAAGACGAAGCATGTCTCCTCTTATAAAAAAAAAGCCTATGAGCTCTACTTTGAGTGTAAAATCAGTGACCAAGAGAAAGCCTGGGCTCCTGACATTTGTTCCGCAACATGGACTGTCAATCTTCGAGCTTGGCTCAGAAGTACTTGGAAGCCAATGCTGTTCGCTTCTCCTGATGATCTGGCAAGAGCAGAAGGATCATGTGACAAACTGCTACTTCTGTCTGACCACTGCATCTAGTCTCTCTTCTAAAAGCAAGAAATCCATTGAATATCACAGTCTCCCTTCAGCCATAAGACCTGTGCCACAAGACGGAAGTCTTCTAGTATTGAAGTCACCAGAAACATGGAGCCTACAGGAGACAGATAAAGATCCCATGATGCACGAACCAAGAATGGAAAATTACACCAATACAGATGTAGATTGAGTGAGTCTCATCTGATAACTCAGTCTGAGTTAAATGACCTGGTCAACGACTTGAGTTTGTTAAAAGCAGAAGCAGAATTATAGGGTTTAAGACTGCAAGGATAGAATCAGCAATCACCAGGCACAAAAATTTCTGTGAAGGATTTCAATATTTGGGACAGATGTTTCTCAGAATAACTGATGCCAAGATTAAGGATTTTTGTTGGTCCACAAATCAAAGAGGTCAATGACAGGCAATTCGAAGAACCTCTAGTGTGACCGAAGAAAATTGCACGGATGGTATTCAAGGATGTTTGTGTAGCTGGTTCACAACATGCTTCAAACATATAAAAACATGAAGTGCAATATGTCACTAAAGATTTATTTCCTGCATTCCCATTTAGACTTCTTCCCTGCAGATCCTTGGCACTGTCAGTGACGACCATGGTGAAAGGTTTTCCAGAACTGGAAGCCATCAATGCTGGCTGACTATTGTTGGACACCGCCGAGAAGCTCCAGACACTGAGTACAAATAAAAATCATCAAACAAATTTTTTTTAGCTTAGTTGAACTATTGCAAAGCATTAGCACTGCTATGCAATTAAACACATTATATTCAATAAAAGTTAACTTCTTGTTTCTCCAAATTCCTATGTGATATAAGTAGTCTGAAATTATATTTGTGTTTAACTTCAAATGATCTATCAATACCACAGAGGCTTTCTGAGGAAGCAAAACCTTCTAAAAGATTTGCTATCCACTGAAATCCCACTCATGCCCTGTGATCCCTGCTGACCTGAAGGGTGCAACATTCCATCCAGACACCCTATTACTCTTAAAATATATATTAAACCCTTTGAGATCATCTTCTCTCTTTTCCCTCCTGATATTCCTTTCAAGTATACTCTTTGTTTTTTAGTGTCTTCCAGAGATTTTGTCACCTCCAACCTCTTAAAACTAATGTACACATGTACACTTCTTTCTTTTTCTTGACCAGAAGTCAAAATCTCTTGTCAGGCAGGGTTCCCTAAACATACCATATTCGCCCTTCAGCATAGGAAGAAAATGCTGCACCTGGATTCCTGAATTGAATTAGATTGAGTTTGTTTTTTACATCCTCACAGACATGAGGAGTAATAATCTGTACATTATGTCTTCGTCTGAATGTGCAATGTGCAGATTTTAGTAGTTTGCAATAACTAGCATGTACAGTAAGATAATCAACAGAACAGTCCATATAGCTTAGAAATATAATTGTATCAGTGTGAATTAACCAGTCTCATGGCCTGGTGGAAGAAGCTGTCCCAGAGCCTATTGGTCCTGGCTTTAATGCTCTTGTACCATTTCCCGGATGGTAGCAGCTGGAACACTTTGTGGTTGTGGTGACTTAGTTCCCCAATGATCCTTCGGTCCTTTTTTACGTACCTGTTGCTGTAAATGTCCTGAATAGTGGGAAGTTCACATCCACAGATGTGCTGGGCTGTCCACACCTTTCTCTGCAGAGTCCTGTGATTGTGGGAAGTATGGTTCCTGTACCAGGCAGTGATGCAGACAGTCAGGATGCTCTCAATTGTGCCCCTGTAGAAAGTTCTTAGGATTTGAAAACTCATGCTGAACTTCTTCAACTGTCTGAGGTGAAAAAGACGCTACTGCATTGTGCTCTTTTCACCACACAGCCAGTATGTACAGACTGTGAGGTCCTCATTGATGTGTATACTGAGGAACTTAAAGCTGTTCACCCTCTCAACCCCAGATCCATTGATGTCAATAGGGGTTAGCCTGTCTCCATTCCTCCTGTACTCCACAACCAGCATATACAACACTCTTAAAGAAATACTTGCATTTTATTCCTTTCCAACAAACATCTCAATCAATTGACGCCTGCTAGATCCTGCCTAATTCCACAAAAATTAGCCCTGCACCAATTTAGGACCAAAACCTGTAGACCTGCCCTAGCCTTTTCCATCACAATCTTAAAATTAGAATAATGGTCACTAGAGCCAGAATGCTCCAGCTGCACCTCAGTTATTGTCCTGCTTCACTCGTCAAGTCGTGGGCCAGTATTGAATCTTCCCAAGTAGGCACCTCTATTGTTGGCCTCTCCTCCCTCAGATTCAAATTCCTTATTAGGTGAACAATGGCCTTTTGACAGGAGAACATGAGGACTTGCATTTGTATAGCACATCCCAATGCACTTCAGAATTAATGAGGAACTTTTCAAACTTAAGCATCGGAATTGTACCTTCCAAACTCCTGTAGGCAGCAATGACTGCATAAGTGGTAGTTCTGAAGTAATGTTGAATGAGGAATAATTCTATGCTTCTTTGGGAGCACCATGGAATCTGTTAAATCAACCTGAGAGAGACCATCGCAATGTCTGAAAGAAGCCTCTTTGGAGCATGCAGCTCTCCCTCAATGCAGTGCTCAATATTCAAAACAGGCACTGAACCAGCATCGTGGGTACAATTTGCATGAGAATGCCAAACATAAAGCCACTGGAAGCACTTGTATACAGTAGAAGAAAACCCAATAATTATTTGTACTTCCTTTACTCTCTACCACTCATCATCATTAAGTGCTGTGTTGTTTGACATGTGCAATCATGGCCCCATGATCATGATTGTTCTTGGCAATATTTTCTACTGAAGTGGCTTGCCATTGGCTTCTTCTGAGCAGTGTCTTTACAATACAGGTGACCCCAGACATTAACAATATATTTCAGAGATTGTGTGCCTGGCATCATTGATCGCATAACCAGGACTTGCGATATGCTCCAGCTGCTCATTTGACCATCCCATGTTGGGATAAACAGGTGCTACACCTTGCCCAAAGATGACCTGCAGGCTAGCAGAGGGAAGGAATGCTTTCTTTGGTAGAGACCTATCTCCACCCCCGCCATCCATCACTTTCTATCACTAATTAAAATTAAAACTGTGGAAAGAAACTATCATGGACTTGATTATATATTAATTTGGTTATATCTTAAGTTGTCAAATATAGTTTTTGAGGCAAACAATTGATGGGATGTAATAGAAATTAATACTTGGAAGCTTGATTTATTCATTAGCATAAATAATGTGTTTCAAAATTAATTTAAACATACTTAAAACCAGGCAGAAAAAACTGGAGTATGGAAATAGTTGATGATTGCAGATGGATTTCAATATATTGCATAATTAACCTAAGAAATTCTGAATGCAAGTAGCAAATGTAAAATAATGGATATTAGGAAGAAAATAAAACAAATATTACTTGAGAAATAATTAGCTACTTGGTCACAAGGTAAGTTGGAAAGTAACAATCACAGTTTGCATTTATGTGGCACATTTAACCCAATGAAACCACCCTTATACCTTTAAAAAATCCTTATTTTCCCTCTTTGTGTTTTAATTGACACTAACTCATGATATTTTCATAGCTGCTTTCTTTGCATTGAAGTTTTACTGACAAAGTGTTCAGATGCTTGGTTTCATTTACCAGGGTCTGCAATTGCAGGAATTTGCTATGCAAGAATAATTGGAGCAAATGCAGGCCCACCAAAGAATATTTCAGGATGTTAATCCGTGTATGGTACCGAAGTCAGTGATTGGTATTTGTACAATATTACTTCAATAAAAGACCTTTCAAACTGAATGTGACACCAGTGGGTAATTAGGACTGATGACCAAAGCTTGTTCAATGAATTAGGTTTCAAGCATAGAGGGAGAGGTGAAGAGGGTTATCAAAGGAATTCCAAAGTCTTGGACCCAGTATCTCTGATTGCCACTGGGAGAGTTGCTGTCAGACTGCAGTGAACTTTTATAGAAGTGTGAAGTGAAGAATCTGTTAAGAATGTGACATTATCTTCCCACAAGTAAAAGCAATTTTCCATCGATTCAAAGCAGTAGGATCATTTATAACAGTGAAAGGAGTAATTAGGTTCTTATAATATCTTTTGATTTTATTCATCTTCATTTTCGTTACTCACTCTGCTGCACTCACTTAGCCAAAGGAGAGGAGGCTTGCATTATTGAGGGGCTTGTGAATTTATCACTGACATTGGGGAGATTAATTTCTGTGGGGGTTCTCCAACGTATATCCACAGTATATGCAGGTTTGAAAATATGACCATCTTTGGAGGCTGTTTAAACATAGCATGTGCATGTATGTACATCCTTGATAACTATTATATATTATGTATGGGAGGTCACACACAGTCCTCATCAAGAGTTGGCAGTGGAATGGGTGAGCAGTTTTGAGTTCCTGTGCATCAGCATCTCAGAGTATCTATCCTGGGCCAACATATTGATGTAGCCATGAAGAAGTGGCTAGACTTCATTAGGAGTTTGAGGAGTTTTGGTATATCATCAAAGACCCTTCCAAATGTTTACAGACATAATATGGAGAGCAGTTTGACGAGTTGCATCACCGTCTGGTGTGGAGGCTCCAATGCACAGGACTGGAAAAAGCCTGCAGAGGGCTGTAGACACAGCCAGCTTCACTATGGACACTTGCCTCCCCATCAACAAAGGAATCCATCACTGAGGATATTCATCATACAAAACTTACCCCCTTCTCATTCCTACCATCAAGGAGGAGATACAGGAGCCTGAGGATGCACACTCAATGCTTTAGGAACAGCTTCTTCCCCTCGGCCATCAGACTTTTGAATGGTCTGTGAACGTGACCTAATTAGCTTGCTCTCTTTTTGTACTATTAATATTTTTATACACTTCTTACTGTAACGTATAATAATTATGATGTTTTACACTGTACTGCTGCCGATAAACAAATTTCACAACATATGTCACTGATAATAAACCTGATTCTGATATTACTGGGGCCATTACACCCCAACGAATAGGTCCCTCCTACTTTTTTTTCCCAGCTACAGCCCTGTGCACCAGATGACTTTCTAATCAAGTTATTAATGGACAAGCACCAATGGGTAGAGATTTGATTGCTTCTCTACTTCTGACACTAGCCAATTAAAAGTTTATGACAAAGAAAGAAAATGCTGATTTTCATTATTTCCAGATTCAAACTGAGAAAATCTTCCACACAACTAGTACCACCTACCTCAGAAGGTGACTACATTTTATTTCTGATTTAACAAATAGAAAAGCCACCAGGTTTCCAAGATCTTGTGATTATTTTTGACAGCTTGAATCTCTAGTTAGCTTGGGGAGAATAGAGAGATGAAAGAATGCAGGTGCCAAAATAGAGTGCATAAAACAAAATGCTGAAGGAACTAAACAAGCATCTGTGGAGGAAATGGTCACTGAAATCTGAATTGAATTTAAGTGTCTCAACCTGATTATCCATTTCCCTTCACAGCTGCCACCTGATCCTCCAGCATTTTGGTTATTTTCTCTTGCTTGAAGAGAACAGAGTTAGATGCAAAAATCATATTGCACGGGATATTGGTCCACTGATCTTTATTTTTACTCTGTTTACAAGGGAACTACACGATAACATTAAAATGAACAATTTATAAATACTGCTTGATTAGATAAAATACAATACATCTGAATAACCTGGAATTTTGATAGTGGCAGGTAATCAAAGGGATGTTAGAAATTATGAAGTGCCTTGCCAATGTCTTCAGGAGGGAGGAGACAAAGGCCTTGAAAATTATTAACAAGGTCTTGGCTAAATGTATTTTCAACAAACTGTCTTAACAATTCTGAAAAGAAACACATTTCTGCTTGGAGGGCTTATACAAAAAGGAATGGAAATCTTATTTGTAAAAGACAATTGGTCCTTTCAAAATATAATTTGGATCATTGATGTTGACATTAGGATTCCTACATCATTTTGTTACACTGTGTAAAGGCTCATTATGAATGATGAGTCACATGTTGCCATGCTACTGACAGCATAAAACCTGACAGCAAATAATTCCGAAGGGTACCTTTTGACATGTTGGTAGCTATGCAGGCCTTTACAGAATTCTCTCTTTGTTTTACCTCCTGCACACAGGCAGAATTGTCGCGGGACTCTCTCTGCAATTGATTCCCTGTTAATTCTGGCAATATTCATTCCATTCTAAAATAGGCAAATTTGGGAACTGTTAATGTATTCCTGCTTTCAAACATTAATGATGTGCATGACAACATGGTTAGCTAGAATTTCAACTGACTGCTAATTTGCAAAGGTCTCGAACTCATTCTACATTAAACTGCAACCTGGTACATTTGCCTCAAACAGATTATATTCCTTGTAAGCTATATCATAAAGACATGCCAGTCAATTGCAAATGTACCCTATGGATTCTCATTCAAAATGTATTAAAAGCTCAAAAGGTTACTTGGATAGCTGGTTGTTTACTGAAAATAATGTACAATCTAAAATATAGATGAAAGGACAATAAGGGAAAGAACTTTATTACTGGTCATATGTTCATTGGACTGTACAGCCAAACTTAACTTCAATAGTATTGGAAGCAGTGTACATTATAGACATTTCTCAACTGAAAGCTTTGTGCTACCAAGGACAATACAGTATTTCTACTCCCAAATATCTTCATTTAACAAGTAATAAAGACCGGAAATGATGAATAGGGTAGCTGGTCTCCACTATCCAAAATACCCTGCGCATTTCGTGTTGCCTGACACCATCTGAAGTAGAACTTTGAGATGAATTTAAAGAATCTTGTTTGATCTGCAAGGAGTGATTTGATGCTCTTAGGATTATTCTCATCATTCTAATTTCCATTGCACTTCATTGTTGGAACTATTAACTCTTAAAATGCTCAAGCACTTCTCTCATACTATTATGAAACAAAGTCATATAAACTTGGCAACATTTTAAACTTAAACTTGTTCTGTTTTGTAATTACAGATTACAATTACAAGTTAAACAATTTAAACTTGTTCTGTTTTGTAATTACAGTTACTTTTAGTCAAAATTGCCAAGCACCTGGTTTGGAGATGCCCCTTCGCTTTGAAACTGGAGTGGTTCTCTTCAAGTTCAAGTTCAAGTTCAAGTGTACTGCCATCTGACTGTACATATAATTGTAACAAAACTAAACAACTTTCTTCCGGACCACAGTGCACTCACACACAGCACATAAAACAAAATATTACCACACAGATAAGCTAATAAAATATAATTCAAGAAGTATGCAGCTTGGGTAAACAGTAAACAGCTTGCTGTCCTAGTGACGAGATCTCAACGGCTGCAAGATATTCATTAATCTCATAGCCCAGGGGAAGAAGTTGTTAAACATTCTGGCAGTCCTAGTTCCGATGCTGCTGTACCTCCTTCCTGATAGTAATGGGTTAATTGACCCTTGTGAACTGCAGACAGTGTCTCCCATCTACAACACTTTTAAAAAAAAACAAGAGCAGCAGACTACTAGGAACATCAGCGCTTACAACTATTCTTTCATGCTGTCCTGACCTGAAAAATTATTGTTTCTCCTTCATTACCATACCATTCTATGCTCTACATCAGGGGTATCAAACTCATTTTAGGTCACGGGCCGGATTGAGCAAAATGCAGCTTCATGCGGGCCGGATCAGTCGGACGCGTGCGAACGCAGCTTTCGTTGCCTCCGTTTTTTCAGCCTGCTCTCATGTGTCTCAGTCTCTGCTATAACTACGAAGTGTTTCACTTTTCAAATTCCGTTTCTTATGAAGAAGACTGCCGAGCAAGACTGCCGAATAAACAGTAAAAACCCTGAAAACCTGGTACCTGAATAAACTCAGCATTAGCCATATCATACGCCATAGGCGCTTCGATTACTGGGGCCAGCTTTAATAGTAATTAGATATTATCTCGCGGGCCAAAGATAATTCCACCGCGGGCCTTGAGTTTGACATATATGCTCTAAAGCATAGTTTATTACTATCACTACCTGGGCTGCAGCCTTCCAGAAGGTGGCTCACCGTCTCTTTTTTTTGGGCAGTAAATGCTGGTCTAGCCAGCATTGCCACATCCCACGCGACAGCATGCAAAAAGAAAGCGTGGCATTTGTTCTGCTGTGTGAAGTGGCAGAGTGGAAGAAGGGTGAAGTGTAGGGAGACGGAGATGGAGAGGAAGAAAGAAGGGAGTGAGGGGTGGTACTTGAAATGAGAAAGCTGCAGTTCTCCGGGCATCACAAATAAATCATGCACTGAGAAATTACAAACACGATTTCATCCATGCAATTAGATGAAGAATTCATCTTTTACTTCAAAATTGGATAAAATTTGATCATTGCTGAAGGACACATTTAATTATTTACAGAATCATACAACAAAATGATTGACTTCTATCATGAGACAACCATCAAAAGTTAATGAAGTTTAAAATTTGTACTGTATAGAGTATAACAGCAGTCTTTTTCCCCCAGAACGTTGGGTTAAGAATTTTATAACTCCAAGCTAGTTATTTTTGTTTACTGTCCTTTTACATCATAAAGCTGTGGGCAATGGAGACTTAATTTCAAAAGAACAGATGATAGATAAAATCTCATTCCTGATGCTAAATATGCATGATAGTGTAGTTGTTAACTAGACTACACTTCTGAAATCAAAGGCTGAATTGCATTTTGAAAGCAGAAAGTATCACACAGCTATGAACACGTGCATTTAACACAGGTGATAAAGGATTATTTTCAACTCGGATTCTGAGATTTCTGAGGGTATAAGAGATCAACATTTAGAGGTCAAAACCTCATTCCGTTCCCCTCACAGATGCTGCTCAACCTATGAAGCTGATAAGTTCCTCCAGAAGGTTAGTTTTTCCTCAAGATTTCTTGGTGTGCTGGAACATTTACTAAGATGCTTCTTTTTAAAAGATGGCCCATTTTTCCTGCATTTTAAATACAGCTGTAATAGTAAGTGAATAACTCCAATTTATTATTACACACCAATATCCTAGAATAACAAATAACTTCAAGTGAGTGATAAAAAGGGAAAGTACTTTCTATGACTGAAATAATGAAGCAATATTCTGTTCCAATTTTACCTCTCTCAGCTTATCAACATCTGCTTTAGTAAAATTGCAAACTTCTCTGAATGAACCTACTATTGAAAGACCAAGAGAGGATGTACTGAGGATATTCCCAGCAGTGGGAGAAGTTAGAACCAGAGGCAAAGCCTTAGTGTAGAGGTACAGTATCTTTAGAAGAGAGATGAGGAGCAATTTCTTTGGCCACAGGAACGTGAATCTGTGTAATTCATTGCACAGAGAGCTGCAGAAGCCAACTCATTGGGCATGTTGAAGGTGGGTGTTGATTGGTACTTAATTACTTTGGGCATCAAAAATTATAGGAAGAAAGCAGGAGAGTGGGTTGAGAGGGAAAATAAATCAGCCATGAGCAAATGGTGGAGCAGACTCGATAGACCAAATGGCCTAATTCTGCTCCAATGTCTTAGGTATAAACAAAAATAGAGGAGATATTACCAAAGGTACTCAACACCAGGAAACGTCCTTGCCTGAAAGTCATATGCTGTAGGTTGAAATCCACCTTTGGGGAAGCACGAAGAAGTGGGCTGAAGCAGATCATGAAATCATTATTAAATCTCCTGCGGGAGCTTGCAGGGCATATATTAGCTATGTAACAAACAGAGGCTATAAATCAAAATTATTACATTGACTATTCACTGATTTTGGACATCCTGAAGAGGTTATGAAAAGAGATTTAAATGATATCTGTCCATCTTTCAGGAAGATATCTACTTCTCTTCCAATATTTCCTGAAATCACTGAGCTCACTTTTTTTTAATTGTCAGAGCATGATCAATTTTGCAAACCGAGCAGCTAGCAGAGTTATTGGGTGCCCTATGTCAAAGAGGGAGGAACGACATTGCACCTCCCCAGGCACACTGCACTGTAAAATCATCGGCAACATACCTATTACACTGAATATGTAGCTGACTTCACATTGAGCTGTCACAACACTATGCTGTGTGATTGTTTGATAAAGAATGAAAGATAAATAATTTTTTGTTGATGACAGTGCTTAATACAATTGCTCCATTTGCCTGACAAATGAATGTTCACACGACTTCAATCTGCACATCATTCTCTGCTTAGCTGTATGTTGATAAGTCATGACATGACGTGACCTTGTCTTACCAAATTATTCATACCCAGTGCTTTGGACCTGAACTCTAAATCTACAAACCAAGACCTGTGAGTTGGCCTCTTACTAGAGTTTACAATCTCCAATGTCTCAAATCTACCACCCACATTTAACGTAGGCAACTTTTCTAGGCAATTAGCCTTGTACAGCCGACATTCCCATTGATGTCAATGCCAAAAGGCACCACTTACACCTCATTAATTAATTTTGACTGTTTCAGGCAGATTCAACCTTTCCAGCTTGTCAGTGAGCAATTAGAATGCCTACTTCATCCTTGCCATTAGTGTCAAGTTACACCTATGCTAATCACTATTGTCAGTGATAAACCAGACAAGTAGAAAGTTTGCAGGGCTCTGGGAAAGAGGAATAATTGGTTACTTTTACAAAGAACTAACCCAAGCACAATCGGTGGAATGGCCTCCTTTCATTCCACAATTCACAGGCAGAATTAAGCATGAACAAGCTGAACACACACAATAAATACATGGGGAAAACTACAAGGTTGCTTGGAATATTCATTCTTTACAGTACCTTTGGAAACATACTGACATACTGTATGTGTCAACAATATGGCAGCCACTCTGCTAAAGTTTAGTGGCAGGAAAAGTGTTTCTTTATATTGTCAAATCCAAGTTGTCATTTTGAAATTGACATAATCAGAGAAATATGGAAAATTATGGCCATTTTCCTATTCAGCCTGCAGACCGTGTAACTTTCACTCAATTCACAGACCTAGAAGCTTAACGTATTCACAACTGTCCCCATTAACCACTTTAACTCCTCCAACTGGAGAACACTCTTCATCCTACATAGCCCTTCACCATCTTCTCTCCAATGAAAGCCAACATACATTTCTGTCCTTCCCAGTTTTGATGAAGTGCCTCAAATCTGTAAGGTCTGCTGTTTCTCCTTCTGCAGATTGTGCTTGACCAGCTGAATTTTTTCAGCATTTTCTGTTTTTGCACGGGGTTGCCTATAAATCTACAGTTATTGACCCATTTTTAATTTCTACTTGTGCTGAACAAAGAAAATATGCATTTCTCAATTTAACAACATCTGACTATAAGGGACCATCTCTGGAATGCTATGAATGGGTAGCTTGACTTCGTCTTGATGAAAAATCTTTCATTTTATATTGCATTCAATGAATCTGGACATCACTGGCAAAGCTAACATTTATTGCCAATCCTTAATTGTATTTGTCAGCAATCGTGAGCTATCCTCTCATACTGCTGTGCACACTTCAGGGCAAGTTCAACTTCCAGCTGTCAAAACTGTCAAAAAGTTTGGTACAGCACTTCACAGCGCCGGCGATCACCATTCGGGGTTCAATGCACACTACTGCCTGTAACTTTGTACGATCTCCCCATGACCTCATGGGTTTCCTACAGGTTCCTCGTTTATTCCAAAGACATATGATTAGTGTTAGTAAATGGTGGGCAGAAGCATGGCAATGCCTAATATTCAGGATAGAAAGATAGGAAGCACTGAGGCCATCAGTTGAGCAGTTTAACCATGTGTTCCAGAAGGATGTTATCAGAGGTTGATACAAACAGAGAGGCTCAAGTTCAGGTGAGGCTTGGAGGCGCCCACCTGGCTCACTGTGGGCCACTACTGGCAAATATGAGACTAACCTCCGGACTTCAGAAGTGAAACACTTTTCTCCATCCTGATTTGTTTTCCCAAAATGCAATTCAGTGCTCTCATCTGACTTAAAATCCACTTGCTATTCTTTGGTTCACTTACCCAATTGATCAAGATCCTGCTGTAAATCCTGATAGACATCTTCACCATCAGCACCACCACCCAGTTCAGTATCATCTGCTAAGAGCTAATCTGCCCCAAGAGTTACTGGCCAACTTTTATCTCTGTGTGATGGAGGACATAACTGACATATGGAATGACTAGCTGCAATGAGACATCACAAAGCACTCCAGCATATGATTAGGATGGTTCATCACATCAATGGGACTCAACCACCAGACCTGGAGACAATCTACAATTCTTGATGCTTCCGGCACACTCATAACATCATTAAAGACCCATTATTGTCTGTTCAATCTCCTGCCATCTGGTAGGAGATACAGAAACAGCGTAGCCAGGATAGTAAGGGTGTAAAACTTCTGCTTCCTAAGGGATGTTGTGCAACTGAATAATGCTACACCCTGGCTTGCTGATGGCCATTGAGTGTTAGGAACTATTAACGTCACTTGTTGCATATGGAATTTTTTTTTTACAATTCAGATATACCGCATGCATTTTAAATATCTATTTTGCATGGGCTGGAGTAGCACCATAAACTCGATGCACTCAGCAATGACAATAAAGCTTTTATCTCTTCTATTCTTTCTGCAAATTTAACAATGCCTTGTACATTCTCTACTAATCATTGATATAGATGACAAACAGCAATAGGCCCAGCATTAATCTCTGGGGAACACAACTAGCCATGGGCCTCCAGCTGGATAAATGAACTTCCACCATCACTCTCTGCTTTGTACAATCACACCAATTGTGTATCCAGTGAGACAGTACTCACTACAGTGCATGTGATCACATTTTCCATAGCAGCCAACCATGCAAACATGATCAAAATCCTTAATAAATTTCATGTACACTACGTTGCCAACCTTGGTTATTTCTTCAAAAGTGAAAATCATTGATCTATGTATGTGTTTGTGTGTGCATGTGTGTGCATGTGTGTGTGTGTGTGTGTGTGAGTGAGCGTGTGTGTGTGAGCATGTGTGTCTGTGTGCATGTGTGTGCCTCCGCGTGCATGCGCACACACGCATGTGTGTGTGATACATCCTATCCCTCTAGTAACTTGCCTACCCCAGATATTAGGCTTACAGCTCAAAAGTTTCCATGATCTTCTTTGCAGCTCTTCTTAAACAAAGGCAGAACATTATTCACCCTCCAGACTCAGCACTTCACTAATAATGATGCATGTATCTCAGCCAAATCTCTCGTAATTTCTTCTCTAGCTTTGCAGTGTTCTTGGATATACCCGATCAGGCCCTACAAATACTTTAATACATTCAATTCCTCCTCTGATGTAACGTAGAGTACCTCAAGTTCCAAAGTCATCACATCTTCTCCACCGTAAAAACAGAGAACCTTCCCCATCTCCTGTGGCACCATCCAGAGATATCCGCTTTTGTCTTTGAAGGACCTGATTTTGTCCCTAGTTACACATTTTCTCTTAATATTCATTAAATCACTTTGAATTCCCCTTAATCTACTCAGACAAAGCTATTTCATGGCCTTTTTTGTCCTTTAGACTTCCTTCTTTCAACCCCAATACTCGTACAGGATATTCATTTGATCCCAACTGGCTTTACCCAATCTGTGTCTCCTGTTTTTCTGACCAGATCCTCAATATCTTTGAAATCCAGAGTTCCTTTCTCCTGCCAGCCTTGTCCTTTGCACTAATCCCATCTAATCAAAGATGGTGCTGATTCGTGACCTCCGATGAGTCACGGCTCAGAGTTAGTTGTTTTGGAATTGTTTTTTTCAAGATCAAACAGCTAGTTTTGGGGACAGAGAGGGAAGTTAGGGGTAAGGTTAGATTTTAGGGACAGGGTGGTGGGGGAATTAGTGATCAGGCCAGAGTCTAAGTCTCCACACAACGTTTGAAGGCCAGCGATGCATTTGTGGTCAGATGTTGGGGCAGTGAGAAAAGGATGAATGCCCCAGAATCCAGCGTGATGTCGGTACGCTCTGGAGCTGCAGTTCTCCGTGGACAGGAGAAACTAGTTCCAATAACCCTTTGGGTTTGCAAATCAGAGAGACAGGAACTTGAAACCAAGAGTTGGGGATCCCCTCAGCGGCGAGTCTGGAGTTCAAGGTCTAGTGTTCAGTGATCGGCGTGTTCTGGGATTGTTGAATCAGAAGTCTGGATGTCAAGGCCCTGGGTTTGCAAATATCTGTGAGTCCACTAGTGAAGTTGAAGCCCAATATCGGCAAACCTGAGTCGGCTGGAGGCTTATTCTGATTGGAGGACTGTGCATGTGTGGGGGTGGGAGAGAGGAACCAGGTTTACTTTGCTGTTACCGTTTTGTTGCCTGTTGTGTTCTGTGTTGCTCTGCCAAACGCTGTGGGCATGGACTAAGCAGCAACACTTGTGGGCCCCCAGCGATCTTTGGGTGTGTTGGTTGTTAACGGAAGTGACATCATTTCACCGGATGTTCCGAGGTACACACAATGAATAAATTTGAATCTTGAATCGTGAACGGGAGCATGCAGATCCTGAACTCTCTATCCCACTTGTAAAATTCTTCCGGTTGCTGGACATCTCTTTGGCTGCAAACAGCCAACTTCAATCAACTTACACATGTTTCTAATCCCATCAAAATTTGTCTTGACCCCTTTAATTTGTGGACCAAATCAGTCCCTTTCCATAAGTAATTTAAAACTAACAGAACTATGATGATTGATCCCAAAGTGTTTCCCCATTGATGCCTTAATCAATGGTCTAGCCCTATTTCCCAAGAGTAGGTCGAGCTTTGCTCTCTCCCCAGTAGGTCTTTGATGTATTAAGTGAGGAAATGTTCCTGAACATGTTTAACAAACTCTACTCCATCTACACCCTTAGCACTATGGCAGACCAAGTCTGGATCAGGAAAGTTAAAATCCCCTGCTATGAAAAACCTAGTATTCTTGGATCTTTTAGCAATTTTCTTGTACAATTGTTCCTCTAGTTTCCATTGACTATTAGGGGGTCTATATACACCAGAGTGTTCATCTCAGCAAGGTCATCATCCCCTTGCTTCTCAGCTCCACCCATAAAACCTCATTGGATGATCCCTCCAACACACACAAAAATGCTGGAGGAACTCAGCAGGTCAGGCAGCAGCTATGGAAAAAAGTGCAGTCGACGTTTCAGGCTGAGACCCTTCAGCAGATTTCCAGCATTTGCAGATTTTCTCTTGTTTGTGATTGGATGATCCCTCCGTAATTCCATCTCATCCTGTTGCCGTGATGTTCTCCTTAATCAAAGATGGGGCTCCTCTTCTTCTATTTCCTGTGCCCCACCAATAGCACTTGTACCCTGAAAATCATCAATTACTAGTCTCTGAATCAGCCTTCTGCCACCTGCTTGTATTCTGACCTGCTGAGTGCTAGACTAAATCAGATAACCCATCTGTTCCTGTAACTACTTCAGTCAGAGGTCCCCTACCATTCTGCAATTCAGGTACACAAAACGTTTTGCCATCAGACACCCCTCAACAATGCAAAGTCCAGGAGATTCCAGCTTCCAGTGCCAGATCACAGGATTGGCTTCACCAGCAAATAAACGATAAGACAATTTGTGTCATGATGACTGGTGACCAGTTCCACCATCTGACAAAACACTGGCATCTTTAGTATTACCTGCTGGTTGTTGGTAAGAATCCTTGGTTCAAGCACTAGATGCCAAGAAGATTAATTGTGTAGGGTACTTTTTTTTTGCAGTTAAATCTGATGTCCGGAGATCACAGAGATGTCTGGTAGTACACAAAAGTCCGGAGTCCTTCACGATTTTTTGCCAGACACTCAATATAGCCATTGCTGGGAACTTCTTTGTGGATTGTGCATGGGTAATGTGAAAAGAGCTTCAATACCTGTAACAACATCAGCAAATATCTGCCCTGATCAGTTCTTTCCCAGGGCACTCAACATTTCAGGTACGATACCTAACATCCAAATCACTGATAACTCATCACATAGTTTATTTTCTAAAAGGAGCTGCCATTGATCTATGCCAGATAACAAGTCTGTTGCCTTTTCAGCTGCAAGTCAATTGCACTTTATTCAAAATATGCTGTTGTTTTAGTTCTTATTTATTTCTCATCTCCCTACCCAAATTGTTCAAGGGAAATGTACAGGGCAATCCAATTCCATTCATGCATCTAGGTGTAATTTTCAACTTCTGAAATAAAATTATGCACTGTCATTTTTGCTCTTAAGTAAATTAGATCAATCCAAGCCACCTTCATTTTCAAATTTCGGTTGATGTATCAGATCAGATGGTGCGTGAAATTTTCCAGGAACTCCGACTTTGTGTTACTGCATTGTGGATAATGTGAGATAACTACACAACACAAACAGGTTTTAATTAGAGTATCTCCTAAAAGACTGGATAACAAGCGACTTTCCTTCCAATGGTAATCTTTAGCTAATGTGTGATCAATTGTGCTGACCACTAATACTTCAGGACTTAAAAAATAAAAGTGATTTTTTTTGACTCTTTTAAAATCGTTCTAATGGATGTTAACAAGCTTGTGAGACAAAGTCAGACCCTCTGATTACCCCTTGATTTGATTTTTTTTGGAAGAGGATTGTGCCTTTAACTCTGATTGAGAGCTGGTCATGTAAGCTCCTGTAAACGCCATCAGGAATAGCATGGTTCTGGTTTTGCCGGTGAGAACAGAACACATCAGAATTCAGAGTTTGAGGATGGCTATCTGTAGCACATTACAAAGCTGCTGGTGAACAGAGACACAGTGGTACTGTCCATGCCTGGCTACGAACACCTGACTTATGGATACGCCCACATATGAGCAATCTCCTATAATATTATTAACTTCAAAAATCCAACATTCGAATGACAGAACTGGTTTCCGCTCTCTCCACTTTAAAACTTGTTCTTTCTTGGCAGCAAAATCATATAAAACTAATATGTATTCCAATGTGTGGAGGTATGATTACCATAATAGAATAAGCTATGTATTTTCTGACTTATGGAGAAAATCAGCTTGAGGATGTCTAAAAAAAACCTGTTCTTTCCCTAGAAATTGCCTGTACAAACCCAATGTGTAACTGGAAAAGAAATCCTACATTTTTCTGCCTCTACAGTCAACCACTGGTGATCTAGCATTTTTGCTTCTCCCCAACAACCACACCTTCTCATCACATTTCTCAAAGAGATCATTAGGTGCTTGTGCAGTTTGATTTGATAGTGCTGCTCCCACTTTATCACTGGAACATTTGCTGTGTCTTCGAGTTGTGTACTAGCTACTACATTTTAGACAACCCTTGTTTACTAATTTCCCCTGCCTCCTGCAGAGATACTGCAGGTCTTCTGAGAACCATGTAGGAAAGAAGTGCATAGCTAACAGCCTGCAAACTTCCTTGCTCTCACAGCAAGAACAGATTTATTGTCACTGTTTCTGAATGTCTTTAGACCCAGCATGACTTCTTTGCAATTGAACTTGGCTGGGTTTCTTAATTCTGGCAAGGCACCGGAAACTTGAGGTCAGAAATGATACGCATTTTCATGACACAGAGAAAGTGAGGGGGGTTTTACTGAAACCTATACCAAATATGAAAGACCTAGATAGAATGGATATGGAGAGGCTGCTTCTTATAGTGGGGAATTCTAAGTACAGAGAACAGCTTCAAAATACAAGTTCATCCCTTTAGAACAGAGGTAAGGAGAAATATTTTAGTCAGAGGTGATGAATCTGTGGAATACATTTAAAGCAAAGGTTGATAGATTCCTCATTGGTAAGGGCATCAAAGTTTAAGGAGAGAAGGCAGCAGAATGGGGTTGAAAGGGATAATAAATCAGTTATAACACAATGTCAGAGCAGACTTGGTAGCAAAATGGCCTAATTTTGCTCCTATGTCTGAAGGTCTTATGACTAATAATGGCCTGAAATTTGCATCACTTTGATTTGAACAGCTTGTGAATTAAAACAATCAAAACTCATACTATAACCATATGATTTCTTTTCAATGTTAACTGTTGCTGCCACATTCCATGATAGCAAACATTCCTGTAGGAACGCTGGTGCACAGAAAACTCAGAATGGGTCTCTGTCTGAGTCAAAGCTGAGGTCAGAAGGGAAGTGTAAGAAAGAAATCAAACATCACATCAATAGAGAAGGTTCAGAATCCCATAGGGTGATTGTGCTGGCATCAGCAAGCAAGTTGGAAATAAATGTAATGAGATATTGGACAGATTGTTGAGATGGACACTTCCGAGAATGCAATAACTGTGAGGAAAAGGTTCTTGAAATCTCAGTGCAAGAGGCCCAAGAGAATACTGAGAAGATAGTGCATTTAACCATTCTGCTGGAGATCGTCCTTTATAACTAGTTGAAGAGTTGATACAGAACATGACTGAAGAGTGAAGTGACAACTTCAGTAAAAACAGAAATGGATGTTGGCTCAACCTTTGTTGAGCCTCCAGAATTAATACAAGCAGCACTGGGGTAACAATGGAAGAGACTTCAAAGCCCTGTTTTCTGAGAAGTATAAATTGCAATTGTTATGAACTATTTTCACTCCTCTCATAGGAGAAATCAGTGCAACATAAATTAGCAAGTCATCACTTCACGACATATTTGGTCATGCTTGTCAAACCTTGGATATCTGTGCAGTCTGAATTTGTGTAGTTTAAATCATTTGGATTTCTTCACATTTCCAACGTATTACTTTGCACAAATAGCACATTACTTCACAGGAAACTGATAACTCAAGGCACCAACACCATTAAAATGTCTGCTTCCCTGAGGCATATTGAAACAATGATACCCATGGCCAAATGAGGAGACACCTTACTCCACTGAGTTCTTGTTTCAGCTGAACTGTATCAGAAGGCCTGACATCCCATGGTAAGAGAGTAAGTATTTGTCCCCACCTGATATCCACTGTCCTGATGAAGGGTCTCAGCCGGAAATGTCGACAGTGCTTCTCCTTATAGATGCTGCCTGGCCTGCTGTGTTCCACCAGCATTTCGTGTGTGTTGTTTGATATCCACTGTGTTGCTTCTAGTGATTTGCAACGGATGTTCTCCTCTATGGCTCTGGGCAGATCCCCGACAAATGCTTCAATAATAAAAGTAACTGAAGGGAAAAAGAAAAATGGGGTGATTAAAAAGAAACTTCAAGAACAGAGTTTTATTACTCAAAGATAATTTGTGCTCTGAGCTCAAATTAGAATATTGATGTAGCTTGATTTCCAGTCCGCACAGGCAGCAGCTGAAGCTTGAGAAAATCTATCCTTTATTATCCAGCTGAACCAATTTGTAGTTTCATCAGTAAGCTGCAACTAGGTTACAAATGTTACAAACTTGTTTCCAGTCCCAGATCCCCTCAAGGCCTTCGGACTAACCTATAGCATCAAAGACCTTTTTGCTATTTCCAAATGTCTCTGATTAAAGAGCTGAAAAGAAATGCATAAATTGTAATACATCAAGCTCCTGTTAATTCAATAGAAAGGAACATTGAAGTAAAAATAACAAAAAATAACCTTTTAAATGAATGTTGGCCTCATTGAAATGAATGGGGCCACATGAGAAGCATAAAGTTGAGCATTCAGAAGCAGCATCTGGACCCCTCATTGAGCAACTTTAGAAGCAGTCAGACTGAATTTCAAGCATGGAGATACAGATTTGATAAACAGACGCTAGACTGCTTGTGAATGATTGGGTTTTTCTCCTCGTTCTGCACCTGCTTCCAGTTCCTTGCCGAACCAATTCAGAATCTTTCCATTTCTCCTATTCGCCTTGTGCCGCTGCCCATCAACCATTCCCACTCCACGCAAAATCGGGTTTATTATCCCATGTAGCGCAGTGGAAAACCTACTTTCAGCAGCATTCCAGGAACATAGCATCAGATGCACAACATTCACAGGAGAAAACATAAATTAATCATGAATTGTACACAATTTTACAAGGAAGAACACAGTAAGAACAAAAAGTCTATTTTTAATGCAACATGGCCATAATGTTGCTACACTGAGGTTGTGATTAGGGTTTTACAGGTTGGCTCATGGGCTGAGAGGTTCAAGAAAAGAAGCTGCTTCTGAACCTATTTGTGTTGAACTTTAGGCTTATGTACCTCCTGCCTGATAGTAGCTGCGAAAGGATTGCATGCCCTGGATGTGGGGATCTTTGGTGATATCTTAATGATGCAGTGCCTCTGTAGGTGCTGATAGAACACACACTTGTCACTGTAACCTGAAGAGCCCACCACTCTTTCAAGTGCCTCCTGCTTCAAGTACCAAGTATCTGATGTTACAGTAACATTATATTTACTGTAAAATGCAGAAAATTCCTATAGATTCTAAACCCTCTTATTCATTCCTTTAATACTGGGGGTTCCCAGTCTGGGGTCCAGGGACTCTTTGCTTACTGGTATTGGTCCATAGCATAAAAAAGGTTGGGAACTCTTTTTGTCAGGAACATACCATAAAAAAGGTTGCAACAAGAATTGCAAAGGGGAGTTCAGAAATGCAAACCCATATTTCATAATATCTATGTTTTACAATAAAATTTAGAAAATGAGGAAGGGTCTCAGCCTGAAACGTCAACAGCGCTTCTCCCTATAGATGCTGCCCGGTCTGCTGTGTTCCACCAGCATTTTGTGTGTGTTGTTGTTAGAAAATGAGGTTAGTGTTGAAAAATATATAAAACAAGGCGAAATATGTTGATGATAAAGTTATCCTTTGCTATTTTCCTTCCCATTCAGTTTAGTATATAATGTGTATCTTAACTGTTACTGAAACAACCTACAAAGTGCTGTACAGTCACCACAACGTAATGCTTTGGGTTTCTTCAATTCTCACATTGATACTAATACAATATTAATCTGGCCTGTTATGGAAAACCAACTTCATTGATTTTTTTTTACACACAGAATACTGCTGCTGTAATTTAGCTTATATTTTTGGCTTGTGAGATTAAAACTGTATCAGAATGGATTCATTTTCTCTACAAAATTGTTTTTTTGTTTCCAATATTCTAATTATACTTGGGGATCCTTGTATTTTTCAATTTGTGACTGTGTGGCTGACAGGCTGTTTAGTTAGGTCTATTTTATCTACAGTTCTTTTATTTGCGAGTTTGATTGCATCTTTCTGAAAAAGCTTGAGGGGCAGAGTGTAAGGTCATTTTCTATTGACAAACCACTGGTTTTATTGTCTGTGCTGTCAACCGCATTAGACAGCAGTTGAGAAGCTTTACCTTGCCAAGTGAAATAGTGGCATTTACCTTGCACCACATTGAGAGCCATTATCTTCTGATTGAAAGTTTTATCCAGCAATCTTGTATTTCTTTAGTGTTGGCCAGGCATCAAATTGTTGTGTTTCCAACAAGGTCCTCATTCACAACTCTGTAGATAAACACTCACATATTTCAATCCACTCTCCCTTAACCCATTCTATGTAAACCCTGCCATCCAAAACCTGCTGCCCGTGCCCCATCCATCACCTTGTGCTTGCTGATCTACATTTCATCCTGTTTGAACTGTAGCTGGTTTTAAATCTTCCATCTTCTTACTTTCAGCTTTTCCAGTGATTTCATGCCTCTCTATCATTGTAATCTCCGCCAGGCCTGGAACTCTCCAAGAAAGCCATGGTTTTCCAATGTTCCCCACTGGATTTTTCCAAACTTTCATTGTTCCTCCTTTGGCAACCACATTATCAGCCTCCAGCACCCAAGATCAGGAACCTTATGCCCATACCTCTCTGCCAGTCTTTCTTAATTTCTTGAAAGCTCACCCATTGATAAAGTTTTTAATCACTGACACCTATGTCCTTTGAGGTCTATCTTTTTTCAATTATTATATATCTCTGAAATGTATACACAATAGACTTTATTTCTATACCTAAAGTGCAGCAAAGTCATTTTTGATTGAATTGGTGGCACACAGATTTCCAATGAATAAAGGAAGCTGCTTATAAAAGCTCACAAGATTCTTTGTAAACTTGGCTGAACATAATCATTAAACCCGCTGCTCGAACAAAACTCATCCCATTGATTCCAAAGGAATCTCTGTCATAACCAGTGGGGGGGCTCACATCTATATGATATAACCTTGGCAAAAAAAAATTTGGCTGCCCTCAGTGTGCATAATGAATAGTTGGGTGCATTATTCTGCCTTTGAATTATTTTCCATATATTCCAAATATTAACTTTAATTGATCAAGCAAGAGTTTCTAAATTTCATTAAATGCAAGACCTTGTATATCAAGTATGGAAAAGTTTTGTACTCCAAAAGAAAGCTGATGAAAAATTTGTGTGCAAATATGTGCATTGCAATACTGTATTAGAACACAAGCAATATTTCCCCAGCATAAATATCACAGGTTTGGGGGTCAGATGAGCCTAATACTAACTAAATCAGATAGCAATACCTGAAATAGCAGGTGGAGTTGCCTGGACTTGCAAAGATAAGCCAAATAGAACGCCAACGAGAGGACTACCACTGAAGTACCTACAAAGTCATGCGGCTGGGGTACTTGTATTAGTTATCCTGAAATTTGCCAGAACAAAGGGTATTTTTAAATGAAGTGATAAGGTTTAAATATTGCTAAACAAGTTTTCTAGTCCTGGAAGTTTAACATGACCAATCATGTATTTTTTCATTTCATTCCTTTCTCTTAATCTCCAAATCAAATCTGTTTCCAGCCATTAATTTTGGCTTCTGTACATATTTTAAATCATTTAGTACTATGATTCAAGTCTACTTTACAGCCACTGACATATAATCTAGGTTGATTGATTAGCCTTGTAGTGAGGTAATGTGACACTGCTAGCAAAGTTGTCTTTTGAATCAAACCAAGTGAGAACAAAACCAAACCCATCTGATCTTCCAAGAGGACCTAAAAGATCATGTAACCATTTCGAAGAACGAGGGCAAGTGCAGTGGCACAACCAGTACAGAGTTATCTCAGAGCTCCTGTAATCGGAGGTCAGACTGATTTTTAATGCTGCCTGCATGGAGTTTGCACGTTTTCTGAGTCATCGGGTGCTCTGGTTTTCTCCCACATCCAAACAATATGATTGATAGTTTAAATGGCCATTGCGTGTGCGTGTGCGCTCTTAACTCCTGGTGGAGTCATCAGGGCGCCCTCATGAGAAGCTTTTTGCGCCGATCTTCTTGGTGATTGCTCATCGTACGGCGTGTCTTGGGCATCTGAAACCTGGCAGAGCCCATCCCTCTCCAGGTTTTTTTTTTACGAGGTCGAGTTGTATAATCAGGTTTTGCTCAATTTAACTGAAAATTTTATGTGTGAATCACAGGTTCCTTTTTCACAGTAGAGCCCCCAAAGCAGGAAACATTGCAAAGCATGAAAAACTAAAAACCCAGAAACTGAAATGTCGCACTTCAGAAGTCTTCATCGGCCTTTGCTCGGTGCTTAGTTAAACCACCTCTCCCCAGCTATTACTGCCTGTAGTCTTTTTGTATCAGTCTCTATTAGCTTTGCACAATGTGATGGAGCAAGATTAGTTGGGGAGAGACGGTTGACAGTAATCTTGAGATCTTGCCAGAGATGTTCAATCGAGTTAAGGTCAGGACTCTACTGGTCCACTCAAGGACATCGATTTTCTTCATTTGAAGCCACTTCATGGTTGCTCTGGGTCATTGTCAACTGAAAGACAAACTGCCTCCCCAGTTTAAGCTTTCTGGCAGAGGCTATCAGGTTTTTATTCAGGATCTTTCTGTAATTAACAATATTCATCTTTCCATCAGGCTGAAAAGCATCGCCATAGCATGATACTACACACACCATATTTTACAGTAGGAATGGTGTTACCTGGTTGTTGTGCAGTATTAGATTTACACCACATGTACTGCTTAGTGTTGAGGCCAAAACATTCACTTTAGTCTCATCCGAGTACAAGACCTTCTTCCACATATTTATAGTATGTGCTCAACAGTGCTTTGCAAAGACCTTATGGGTATGGATATGCATTTTTTTAGCCAGGACTTCCTTCTTGCTACTTGTCTGTGAATGCCCCTTTTGTGCAAGGCCTTAAAGATTATGGAGCCAGGAACTCATCTCCAATTGCAGCCACTGACTTCTGCAGTTCAATCAGAGTAACTGCTGGTGTCACAGTAGCTTCTCTTATAAGTGCAATTCTTCTCCAGCAACTAAGTTTAGAGGGGTGGCCTGACCAAGGCAGTGTGACTGTGGTTATATATTTTTTCCACTTTTTCTATGACTCTACTGAGTTCCAAGGTATGTTCAGTGCCTTGATATGGTCTTGTACCCTTCCCCAGATTTGTGCTTCTCTATTACCATTTTCCTGACCTGTCTTGAATGCTTTTTTCTCTTCATTCTGTTGGAAGTCTACCATACTGTTGGACCTAACAGAGCGAGGGGTTATTTATTCTTGTGAATTCATTGAAACAGGTGATCCTCCAATTTTCCACATCAACAAATTGGGTGAGATGATAAGGTAATACAGTATAGTGCACCTGAGGAAATTTAGTATCGTAGTTACAAAGAAGATGTCCAACCTGACAATTTTGGTTTTTAATTTTTCGTAAATTGTCAACAGGTTTTGGATTTTGTCTTTTGATTTGAGATGATGCACAATGTTTTGTAGATTAGCTCAAGAAATCCTGCTTCAATATATTTTAAGTTTAGAAAAAGAGACAGTTATATCTAAAAATTGTCGTGTGGGCCAAATACTTTTTCAAGGAACAGTATATATATTATACATATATACAGTATACACATACATCAACACACATATACACACACATAATGAAATAATTAATATATAATGAAATAAGTGACACAAATACAGAGCAAAGTAAGAAAGAAAATAGTGAGGTATCGCCTATAAATTCATGGACCTTCTGAGTGTGGAGTGGAATGTTGAGCATGTCTCTTCAGGCACTTGTATCTCATTCTTGATTGTAGCAATGAAAACAATGACTTGTCCTGGGTGATGGGAGTCCTTAATAAATGGTGGATGCTCCTTTTTGAGGGATTGACTTTTGAAGATATCCTTGATGTTGAGGAGTTTAGTAGCCATGATGGAGCTGGCTGAGTTTCCTCTATCCCAATAACCCTTTGCTGTGATGGAAGTTGGACTCGTCTTTGAGAATTTATTGATGGATATGTAAATGAAGTGTCTAGCTTATGTGCAATCTTGTAAAAGGCATGGGTAATGTAGGGAGTCTTACTCCAAAGGGTGGAAATGTCAAATATAATAGTGCGTAGTTTTAAAGTGAAAGGGAGAAAGTTTAAGAGTTACACAGAGAATAGTAGATTCCTGGACTGTGTTGCCACGGAAAACGGTGGGAGCAGGTGGGACAGCAAAGTTTAACCAGCATTGAGACAGATACACAACAGGCAGAAAATGTGTATAGATCATGTGTAGGCAGATTGCATTAGTGTGGACTGATATCTTGATCAGCACAGACATCATCGACTGAAGACCCTTTCCAAATTTCTCTTCAAAGTTGAAATTAAACCCACTCTCACCACTTTTCCAGGCAGCTTGTTTCACACTCTCACCACCCTCCGACTAAAGAAACTCTCCCTCATGTTCTCTTTAAATATTTCACCATTCACCCTTAACCCATGACGTCCAATTCTAATCTCACGAAATAATCGCGAAATAGACCTGCTTGCAATTACCCTCTCCATATCTCTCATAATTCTGTATATCTCTCGATAATCTAGAGAATATTTAAGGAGTTTATAGACTTAAGGAGGGACTGCTCTACTGCACTTCACAGATGTAAGGCATGGTAATTTGAGTTCCTGTCACCTTCCAGTCAGATTGAACCAGGGTAGCCATTCTCCTCTGACCTCTGTCGTTAACAAAGCATTTTTGCCCGTGAGATTGCTGCTCACTGCATGTTTTTTGTTTGTCGCACCATTATCTGTAAACTGTAGAGACCGCTGTGCGTAACTATCCTAGGAGATTAAGTTTCTGAGATACTCAAACCACCCTGTCTGGCACCAACAATTATTCCATTGTTAAAGTCACTTACATTACGTTTATTCCACATTTTAATATTTAGTACGAACAACAACTGAACAACTGAACTGGCGTCATTCAATGTTTGTAGTGAGATGCTGAAGATGTTCTATAGGTCAGTTGTGGAGAGCGCCCTCTTCTTTGTGGTGGCATGTTGGGGAGGCAGTATTAAGAAGAGGGACGCCTCACGTCTTAATAAGCTGGTAAGGAAGGCGGGCTCTGTCGTGGGCACAGAACTGGAGAGTATGACATCGGTAGCAGAGCGAAGGGCGCTGAGTAGGCTACGGTCAATGATGGAAAACCCTGAACATCCTCTGCATAGCACCATCCAGAGACAGAGAAGCAGCTTCAGCGGCAGGTTGCTATCGATGCAATGCTCCTCAGACAGGATGAAGAGATCATTACTCCCCAATGCCATTCGGCTTTACAATTCAACCGCCAGGGGTAAAATATGTTAAAGTGCCGGGGTTAGGACTGAGCTTAAGTTACCACTCAATGTATTTTAGTAAACTATTTAAGAACTTTTTAAAAGCTATTTATTAATGCTTTTTGAGAGGGTGATTTTAGATGCATATCATATTTATACTGAGTTAAGTATTGTATGTAATTAGTTTTGCTACAATAAGTGTATGGGACATTGGAAAAAATGTTGAATTTCCCCATGGGGATGAATAAAGTATCTATCTATCTATCTATCTTGACCATGTCTGCATGTTTCTATGCATTGAGTTGTTGTGACAGGATTGCAGGATTAGACATTTGCATTAATGAGCAGGTGTATAGGCGTACCTGCCAGTGGCCACTGTGTGTAATTTGTCTATTCTGACAACAAAATCTGATACCAATACTGACAAATCAAAGGCTTCTTATTTGATTCGATCTTAGCACTTTTTAAAAGATGCTTCGGTAATCTGAAATTAAAAACTTTGGAAAATGGTGGATGCAGATTTGGTAATATCATTTACAACATGATATTGGGGGGGAATATGGTTTAAAAATAACATAGTTTGTAGGGGCAGAGCAGAAGAGTAAGACTGACAGAATAATTCTACTATTTGACAAGCAAGGGCAGGAAGAGTTTGAATAACTTCTTCCTGCATTGCATTACTCTCTGATTCTAACACAACCCTACTCTTACTTTACAGGAAGTATTTCTGAACAGTGCATATGAGCAGAGTTTATATTTTGGCATCTCCTTTAACAGAGGGAAGCAGCCGGAACGTGGGAAAGTCCATTCTGACAACAGAGTCTTACGCCGACACTGACAAATCGAAGTTCCTTATTCAATCAGATCTGAGCATTTTGCTCATATATTCTCCTGTCCACACTGGAATACTGTTGCTTTTGGTACAAGTTCCACTCAAGGGTTGAAGTGTAACAGAGGCAGAATGTGCAATTTCAGTAAGTCCTTCTCCCTCTTCTGAGCCTGGCAGAGTCAAGTACGCCACTGATTCTTTTTCTACCTCTACTCAATCAATAAGGTTGCCTTCTCATGGTCCCTTCAGTCTTCCTTCAAACGCACAGGAGTAGGCACCTTTGCTCAATTCTGCTATTAGCTTCAATCTTAATGGAACATAAACCACACGCCTGGTTTCAGGGCGTTCAAGCTGGAGTGATAAATCACAGTTGAATAAACCCCTGCTTTCTATCTTTACACATTCCTAAACACGATGAAAACACTGTCAGTCACAGGTTTGTGAGGCCTTGGAGACCATTGGAAATAGCATCATTAAACAGAAGAGATGCCAGAGAACTCGAGTAACATATAAAATGATGTAGGAACTCAGCAAGTCAGGCAGCATCTATGGAATGGTACAAACAGTCGACATTCCAGGCCGAGACCATTCATCAAGGACCTGATGAAGGGTCTCATCCTGAAACATCAACGGTTTATTCCCTTTCACAGAAGCTTCCTGATTACTGAGTTCTGCTGGAAATAGCATCAAAACTGGAAAATCATTCTTGTTGTATTTAGTTCTATGTTAGCATAGGAAAAAACAGTTCATTAACCTTTCAGTGATACTTGTTTGCTAGGGTACATAGACACTTGAAGAAAGGGCAGATGATTATCACACTCTGAATGTTTGGCAAGTTGAGCTCTGACCGAACTGGGGCCAAGATAAAGTAGTATCATTCCTAGTTCAAGTCTGAAATTACAATTGAGACCTAGCTCCACATTCTCTGTTGCGCTCTGTGTGTGGAACTGAGGGAATACTGCACTACTGGAAGAGGTAAAATATAGTTGTAGACTTTCATCAGATAGGTGCAGAAGATTTCATGGTCTCTATTTGTAAAAGAGCTTTGGAGTTCTTTGAGTGTCCTGGGTAATAGAGGTATTGGCACAGCATGGAGGGCCAGCACCTTCTTCCCATGTGACCATGGCTAAGACAGAGGACATGCTTTGAATGTGAGTAGGGGAAATTAGTTTAGGGAAGATGTCAAAGGTTCAGAGGTAGTTTTATTTATATAGAGTGGAAAGTTCTCGGAATGCAATGCTGAAGGTTATGGTTGTGTCTCAGACATCAGAGACCTTTAAGAGACAGTTAGATAGGCATGTGGATAAAATAAAGGAAGGTTATGGACTATGTGGGAGGGAGGGGTTAGACTTATATATGTCAGCACAATGCCATGTCAAAAGGCCTGCACTCTGCTATGTTCCCCCGCTATCCAGAAGTAAAGCGTTCCTATGAAACCTTTCATAAACCGAAATGGTGCAAAGCAAAGAAGCAATTACCATTAATTTATATGAGAAAAATTTTTGAGTATTCCCAGATCCAAAAACTAATCTACCAAATCATGCCAAATAGCACATAAAACCTAAAATAACACTAACATATAGTAAGAGCAGGAATGATATGATAAATACACAGCCTATATAAAGTAGAAATAATGTATGTACAGTATAGTTTCACTTACCAGAATCAGGAAGATTTAGCCAAAAAACAATTTGTAGAATAAAAAACACATGAGCACGTACACGTATGTGTATGCACCTGCCCGTGCAAGGCTTTCACGGGGTAAAGACAAGTTTAAAGCAGGCGCCTTTTTGTGTAAAAGTAAAAATCCTCTTCGGATTTCTTTCGGTTAGCGAAAACAGGTACTAATGTAGGTCTTTCATAAAAGCGAAGTGGCGTAAAGCGAACTTTCGTAAAGCAGGGGACACCTGTATTTATTCCTCATCCCACATCACATTGGATTGCTATTTGTGACAATTTGGCGCATTCAAGATCAATATTAGAATCAAACTTGTTAATAATAAAGAGAAATTTAAGTAGATGCACAAAGGACCATAATGTTTCACAAATAATTTAATATTCATTATAGCTGCAGTGCCTATCTTCTAAAGTCAAATTTACTTCACATGCACGTGTGACTCAAGTTGAGGAGTATAATTACACAGACGAGTAAAGGGGTTGAGGCAATCATAACTCATTATTATATACTGGAGGAAAGTCTGTTAAAATTAGAGGTTTATAATGAGAAGGCTTCTAATCACACGTTCCCTTTCTAATTACATACTGCCATAAGATAACAAACTTAAAGGACAGGATACAATTAGGGTACAATCTGCTTCTGTTCTTTCAAAAGTCCTAACAACCATCCCAAATAAGAGACAAAAATCTGCACTCTTCTGAAATTTCCTACAGAGCACTTCCTCCTAAAGTAAACTTCCTTTAATTCTTTCTACTGAGTATAAGTGCATAGGTTTTTGATTAGTAAGGATGTCAAATGTTAAGAGAAGAAGGCAAGAGAATAGGGATAATAAATTAGGCAAGATGGAATGGCAGAGCAGACTCAATGTGCCAAATGGCCTAATTCTGCTCCTATGATTTATGGCTTCATGGATCAAGCAATTTCAAGAGTCTTTGGTTTCCATCAATGTTGTAGCACGAGCTGGTCAAATTGCTATACAGTCTGATATGATCTTGGTGCAAGAGTGTCAAATTTTCACTGGTGTCCAAGTGAGCATCATGTCCCATGGTTCATCACCATGACCACTGAATAAGTTTAGAGCAAGAAATGGAGCAAAATATAGAATGAAATAGAAAAAATAAAAGCAAAATAAAGATGGCAAAGCAAAAATTGGCAAAGACTTTCTCATGTACTGTTGTGAATGTGAAAGATAATTGCAGTACAGTAGTAATGATAGGCCAACCACTATACGCTTCAGAAACTGGGGTGAGGCACATCAAGCATATAAATGGGGTCACCACTTATTCTGGTAAGCTCAACCGAAAACAGTCCCAGTCCACTGACTATTTCTTGAAGCAAACCTATCAATTCAGGAGACAGTCAAGTGAATCTTTGTACACTTCCTCTATGACAAATACACCTGTCATTAGGTAAAGAGATCAAAGCTATAACATAATATTCTCAGTGCACCCTTACCAAGGCCCTATATAAGTGCAGTGGATCATCTTTACTCCTGTATTCAAATCTTCTCATCATCAAAGTAGACACATCTGTCCACCGAAGTTCGTGCTGAACCTGTTGTGTATTTATTACTTCAGTAGTATTTGAGTAAACATCCTTGTTCATTGAAATAATTCATTATGGGTTTTATGTAAAAATAAGTGAATTGCATACATCATGGTGCTAGCATGTCATATATGCCCACCTCACTTAAAGTAAAAGTGAAACTAAGATATATTATTCCCAGCTCCATGTTTTTGCTTCCAATTTGTTTAATGTTTTGGAGTTGCAAAACATAACTATGGTGAAAGTCTTAGATGAACCCAAGACAACTACCTGCCAGTTGATTCATAGTGAGAGATTTAAGTTTTAAAAAAGGGCAGTGTGATGGCAGAGTAAAAAAAAAAGTAGCACAGTGTTCACCTCATCAGAAAAGGAGACAGAGATGATTGAGTTTTTAAAAAGCGGAAAAAAGATGCAAACACAGGTTCACAATCATTGCATACTGGGTGATAATAATCATAAATAAAAAAGCAGAAATAGTTGGCTACATTGGAAAGATAGACACATTCAATTGCACCAAAGATAACTGGGATATGTATACGCAACAAACTCAGCAGTATTTTGAAGCAGATGAAATAGCCAATGAGAAGTAAGTGTCAATTTACTGACTGCATTGGACTTAAAGGCATGCAAGTTTGTATAGAGGTTTGATTGCTCCAACCAAATCAGCTGAAATGAACTTTGATGATATCATGAAGGTAATGCAGGGACATTTAAAACCAAAATGATTGTTGATTGCAGAATACTTTAGGTTTAATAAGTGGAATCAAAAGGAAGGTGAGTCGATTTCAGTATACATGGCTCAGTTGAGGAAATTACCTGAGCGTTGACAAAGAGATCATTTAGTTTGTGCAATCTTACAAGAAAGCATTCAAAAATAGCTCCTAAATGAAGGACAACTTACATTTAAAAGAGCAGTTGAAATGGCTGTACCAATGGAAACAACAAAGATGCAATAGAGTTGCAGTCAGGAATGAAAGTGAGCATGAACAAAATTGCAACATCTAATCAGTAATGAGCCTGGCTGAAGAAATTGTTGTACCATTGTGGCAGTGTTCACAAACACCAGCCAAATGCAGATTTAAAGGGAAAACTGGTAGAAAATGCAACAAAGTGGGACACATTCAAAGAGCGTGTCAGGTAGACAAATTAAATGGATTGCACAGGGATGAAAAAAGGACAAGTCAAGTTGCATTTTCAAAAAGAGCACTAATCTGCATGCTGTTAATGAAAGATCTGATAATGTTGAGAGTGACACGGTACTGAGTAGCCTTGGGATTTACAGTGTGAAAACTAACAACAGACAAGCAAATCATAAACACCACAAATTATGCAGATACAGGAAATCCAAAACAAAACACGCAAAATGCTGGAGGAACTCAGCAAGTTAGGCAGCGTCCATGGAAATTAACCAACAGTTGACGTTTCAAGCTCAGACACTTTTTCAGGTTATAATAGACAAACTAATACAATAGTCAAGCAATATGGCTTACACCAGAAGTGAAAGGTAAATAAATTGAAATAGAATTGGATTCTGTCTTGACTGATTCACTCATTCCACAAAATGAGTGTCCATGATATTTCAAAGATACTAAACTGAGTGCCTGCAGGTATCCGGTTAAAAGCTTATACTGCAGGAAAGATCATTCCCATGGGACTGTCCTGTCACTCATAACAGTGAATTACAAAAAAAAACACAAGCCACATTGGACTTCTATGTGGTAAAAACATAAGGGACAGCATTTTGGGAGCTGAGACAACTGCAACTTGATTGGAGATCCCCTGATCTGAAAGCAAATGAAGAAAGGTACTGGAGGATGCCACAGCAGTGTGCATGGATGGCACTGGAAAACTCAAACATATCAAGGGTAAAATAGTGTCAAATGAAAATGCCACACCCAAATTTTACAAAGCCTGTCCAGTTCCTTATACCATCCATGATAAAGTAGCCAGTGAGCTAGATCACAAGAAGGCTGACAGAGTTTGTTCCAAAGTTGAGTAGAGCACATGGGCAATGCCAGTGGTCCCAGTAGCTAAGAAGAATGGGTTTGTCAGGATCTGTGGTGATTTTAAAGCCACTATCAACCCACTACTGCAAGTGGATCAATACCCTCAGCCCAGGATAACAGATATCTTTGCAAACATTTCTGGCGGAAAATATTTCAGCAAAGTGGATTCAGCTGAGGCCTACTTACAGTTGGTGATGGAAGAAGAGTCCAAAGTTGTTCTAACCATAAACACTCACAAAGAACTTTATCGCTATAACAGCTTATTTTTGGACATGCACTTTGCCTGCGGTTCAGGAGCTGCAATGCTGCCCAGGCACTCAGTGTTACCTGAATGACATAGTTGTTACCAGTAAGGATGGCAATAAATATCTTCAAAATCTCAAAACTGTGATAAAAAAGATTGGAAGATTATGATTTCAGAGCGTGATGCAACAAGTGAAAGTCAAAAATGAAACTAAGGTACATTTTTCCCAGCTCCGTGTTTTTACTTTCAATTATTTTAACGTTTTAGAGTTACAAAACATAACAACCCATGTCACCTTTCAACGATATGTATAGATCTGATACCTAGGCAACTTTGTAAATAAATGTTTCCTTATTTGAAACTATTAAAAAAGTCTGCTTGTCTGTTTTCAGCAGCAAAGTGGATGACCTTAAAACTGACCACTTTCTTTTCCTTATCTTGTCTTCATTATTTCACTTAACTTGCCTATCACTTCGAAAACTCTCTTCTTCCTCCTCACAATCCTGCCTAATTCTTTGTCAACAACAAATTTGAAAATACATTTCCTCCCTTTGGCCAAATAACTGATCAGGACTGTGAAATGCTGGGGCCCAAATCCTAACCACAGATCAGTCAGCCATCCAGAGAAAAAAAGATTATTCCCTCTCTTCACTTTCTGTTTGTTAACCAATTTTTCAATCCAAGAATTTCATCTAAGAATGACTTTCTGGAGTAATACAAATGCCTCAAACAGCTGTCATCATTTTTAACTCCTAAATACATTTTCAAAAGTATAGCTGTGAAATAAACAGCTCTAATCTAATTTTGAGACCCTCAAGGGAAAGAGTGGTTAGCAGAGATTAAAAAGAGACAGAAAGGAAATATAATTAAAACTATTTGAAGAATACCCAGAAGAAGAGCACATTGTCGCCTGGTTCTGTTGGGGAATGGCAGAAGTAGTCCTTGAAAATGTAATGAATAGATTGCAAGGTAAAAGTGCAAATTGTACAAGCATTTTTGAATCGAGAAGTGTAACATTGTAAGCCCCATCCATCCCAATCAGGAACAGCGGAACATTCAACAAACATATCAACGCATTGTTTTCATAGCAAAACAGGAAATGTTCGAAAGATAATGAACATGGTTCATTAATTTGCTTTACCAGTATCCTGATAATGACGTGGTGCAATAACAATGCAGCTATTAATTAATCCCAGCGATAAATCTCTGTCATTTACTCAGAGTCAAAGGACAATACAGCATAGAATACAGAGCTTTAAACCCAATAATACAATGCTGATCAGAGTTCTTGCCCAGCTAGTCTGAATTTCCTGAGTTTGGCCATATGCCATAAGCCCTATCCCTCTATATACATATCCAGGTGTTTCTTAAATGATGCTATTGTACCTGACTCTATCACTTCTTCCAATAACTCAAGCCATATACCCACCACTCTCTGTGTGAAAAAGCTTCCCCTCAGGTCCCTTTCAAATCTTTTCCCTCTCATCCTAAATCTATGCCCTTAGTTTTGGGATAAGACTATTACCATTCACATTATCCATCCATGTCTCTTAGGATTTTAAGAATTTCTATATAAGGTTGTCCCTTATTCTGCTATGTTTCAAGGACTTAAAGACTGGCCAACCTCTCCATATTAACCCAAGCCTCTAATCCTAGCAACAACCTTGTGAATATTTTCTGCACTCATTCCAGTTTACAAAGTACTCCAAGGGCAACTTCACCAACTATTTATACAATTGTAACATTATGTCCCAACTCCTGTAGTCAATGCCCCGACTGGAGGCCAGCATGTTAATTACCTTTCTCACCACCACATCTACTGTACCTGCGGCATTACTTGTAATGAATTGTGTGCTTGTATGCTATGTCCTTTTGGTCCTATTGCACTCCCCAGAGCCCTACTATTCATAGAATAAGTCCTACCCTGGTTTCACTGTCAAAAACAAATCACCTCACACTTATTTGTGTTGGAATCCATTTGCCACTACTCTGACTATTTCCCTAACTCATCAAGATCCCTCTGTAACCTATGATAACTTTCTTTACTATCAACAATAATGGTAAAGGCCTACAAGATTATGGGGAAAAAAGCAGGGGAATGGGGTTGAGAGGGATAATGATGGAATGGTGGAGAAGATTCAATGGACCAAATAGCCTAACTCTGCTCGTATGTCTTACGGTCTTAACAACTCCTAATTTCATGCCATCCGTAAACTTACTTCTCAAACCTCGTCCACAGCAGATTTAGAAATTGCATGATAGTATTTGGAAATTGGAGATCCCAAATCATCTGGCTCATCTCAGTTAATTTGCCCACAGGATGACAGGTTGAGGTATTCCAAGAGGTAACATAGAATCAACCATTTTGGAGGGCCTGGCCAGACTAGGTAAGGATGAAAGGTTTGCCCTCCCCCCATCCCCACCTGAAGTGATTAGTAAGCCAGATGGATTTTTAGTACAATTGGATTGTAATAAATAACTGACTATTAAATGGTCATTAATATGAATCATGGCTTTTTGGTCCAAGTGTATTTAATTATTTGAATTTAAATCCTACAGCTGCTGTGGTGGGATTGAAATTCATTCCCCTCAGTTAATAATTATGTTTTTCTCAAGTACCCCACACTCATTGCTTGTCACCTCTCAAATTACTCGGACACTCATGTGGAGGGCAGATTTAACCCTTCAGAAGAAGTCAACTACTGTAAAATTAGCTTGTTTTTTTACATACCTAAAAGTTTTAACAAAATAAAATAATGAATCTTTTCCTGATACATACCTTAAAAATGTCATCCGTTAAAAGCAATTGGGCATTGTTGATCGGTAGCTGCCAATCTGTTACACATGGAGGCATCTCCAGCCCTCTACACCATGCTGGGACTCCAAAGACAAGGCAGCTAATAATTTGGCAGAGAAGAACAGACAGACAAGCTGTACACTGTAATAGCAGAGCATCTGCAACCAAAGCAATTTACATTCTGTCTGGGTTTCAATTAGGCACATTGCCATTAGGCATTTTAAATTCATACATTTCTTTTCTATTTTGAACCCAAATTATTACCCGCTAATGTCCTTCGTAATTACACTCTCCATCCATTATTGGGTTCAATTTTTCAGATCAATAATTTCTGAGATTTCACCTCTAAAGCAGTTCATTTTTGTGTCATTTTTATATCCAGAGGGTTCACTTGGGTAAATCCATTTTCAAATATAATACAACTGCTTAAATTTGGTGTCACTGTTAGAAAGAAGACAGATAATTATAGATATGGGGGTTGGGGTGCAGACTGTTTTACAGTACTGGAGAGTACCAGGAGGCCTAATCTCTCTCTCTTTCTCTCTCCCTCTCTCCATCGAAACACAAACATGTACATTTTGGTCAGCTGCCTGTCTGCCACAAACTTCTTGGCCCCTTCAAATGTAGGAGTAACTTAGTTATTTCGATTTTGTAATAAATGTCAAGAAAGATAGATAACTTCAGATAAATGTATAAACTGGTATTGGTAGTGGAAAAGGATGATTTGCCAAAAATGGGCAAGGACATTTACTTCCAATTATAAACTGAAAAGAAATAGATTGAGGTCATGGATCTTTGTGTACAGATCACATTAACAATTAAACAATATTAATGATGTGCAACAGAGCCCTCTAAAAGCAGTCAAAATTAACCACCTTCACATACCTCTGGTTAAACATTTGTGGATTCTAACATTAATCCAAGTACAAAGATTAAATTTGTTTGTCCCACATTCTAAATGAAGCACTATACTTGAAAAGACAGTGAGAAGGAACTCTGCTGCTACATTACTAATGTTTATTTTGAGTGCATTTCCTTTCTAAATCATATACATTATACTTGCATTGTCACCAATTCAATGAAAAACAAAGGATAATTAGATATATTAATGCCACAAAGTAACACAACGGCAATACTACCTCTTTTTGAATGGACTCATTGATAAATTTTTGAACTTGGAGGATAGCTCATTTCATAACATATCTTTGACTAAAATAAATTACAAAAACTCTGCAACACTGACCTCTTAATGAATGAATGATTTAGCTGCAGATCCTACTATCTAATGCAGAGATTATGCTCTAATTAAAGGATACTGAGAGTACACTGGACAATTTTTTATGGTCATATTGATTCTGTTGTGCTGTGATAAAACTATTCTGGATGACAGCAATGATTAGAGCAGGTGCAACAATCTCTTCAGAAAATCAAAGCAAAAACTGACTCAGTCACAGCAAAAATCCATTGTGATTTTAACAGTTCAGAACCTCAATTAGGTGGAGAAATACCTAAAGTAATGGGACCTTGAAAACAGATAGATATTTATTGAAAACTAGAAGGACTTTAACCCTGATGTATGGCATTGTGTCCATTACACATCAATCGTGTCACAATTTGGGCCAGGTTGTTGACGGGAATGTACGAGAGAAGTTTGTTTTGGAATTCACTGTTTAGCGTACAAATTAGTTTTTCAGATACAGTCGGCCTTCCTTATCCGCGGGGGATTGGTTCCAAGACCCCCCGCAGATACCAAAAAATGCGGATGCTCTAGTCCCTTATTTAACCTGTCTCAGTAAGGCGGTCTTTAGGACCCAAAGGAACCCTGGACTTTATTTAATATGTTTTCATGTGGTGGACATTAGGACCCAGCGGTGCAGCTCTGAATCCGCAGTGTTTCTGTTCATGAAAATAATCACAATCACGATTGAAAATAAGGTGGAAGTAATAAAGCAATCAGAAAGAGGTGAAACACCATCGGTTATTGGAAAAGCATTAGGCTACAGTCGGTCAACGATCGGAACCATTTTAATGGAGCATGTGAAAGGCCCTGCCCCAATGAAAGCTACAATTATTACTAAGCAATTCAGTGGTTTAATTATTGAAATACATATGTTTCTCAAGTGTTTTATATGCATAGAAAGGTAAAGTATGTACAACATACTAAGAAAAATGTTTGACTAACTGACGCTAAATAATACCGGATGTACCTGTTCCGACTTAAAATCGACTTAAAGACAGGCTCAGGAATGGAACTCATCCATAACCCGGGGACTGCCTGTACTTTTGAGTCACCGAGATTACTTATAATACCTAATACAATGTAAATGCTATGTAAATAGTTGTTAAACTCTATAGTTTACGGAATAATGTCAAGAAAAAATAGTCTGTACATACTCAAACAACAAGTGCTGGAAAGAGAACTTCCGGGTTTTCCCGATTCGTGGTTGGTTGAATCCGCGGATAAGGAGGGTCGACTGTACTGTGTTTTCAGTACCGTTATTATGGTCACTTCAATCATACGAACATAAGAAATAGGAGCAGGAGTGGGCCATCCGGCCCGTTGCGCCTGCTCTACCATTCAATAAGATCATAGCTGATCTGGCCACAGAGTCATCTCCTCCTACCTGCCTTTTCCTCATAACCCTTAATTCCCCTACTATCCAAACTTGTCAAATATATTTACTGAGATAGCCTCTACTGCTTCATTGGGCAGAGAATTCCACAGTTTCACCACCCTCTGGGAAAAGCAGTTCCTCCCCATCTCCATCCCATATCTACTCCCCCGAATCATGAGGCTATGTCCCCTATAACTAGTCTCACCTATCAGTGGAAACAACTTTCCTGCTTGTATCTTATCTATTACTTTCATAATCTTATATGCTTCTATAAGATCTCCTCTCATACTTCTGAATTCCAGTGTGTACAGTCCTAGGCGACTTAATTTCTCCTCATAGTCTAACCCCCCTCATCTCTGGAATCAACCTCGTGAACCTCCTCTGCACTGCCTCCAAAGCCAGTTTATCCTTCCTCAAGGAAGGAGACCAGAACTGCACACAGTACTCCAGGTGCAGCCTCACCAGCACCCTGTACGGTTGCAGCATATCCTCCCTGCTCTTAAATTCAATCCTTCTAGCATTGAAGGCCAACATTCCATTTGCCTTCTTGATAGCCGGCTGCACCTGCAAACCAACCTTTTGTGACTCATGCCTCAGTAGCATAAAAATCGTTCCCAACAAATGCAGCATGCAACTCTAAATTTTCATTCTAGTCTGGCGCTGGGGGACTGCTGCACTGTCAGAGATGCACTCTTCATCTTACGTTCTTGATATATGTTACTTATTTATTTGTTATTACTTTATTTGTTTTTTTTTCTTTTTTCGTATTTGCACAGTTTCGTTGTCTTTGGAACACTGGCTGCTTGTCCATCTTGTGTGAGCTTTTTTTTATTGATTCTATTGTGCATCTTTGTGAATGCCAACAAGAAAATGAATCTCAGAGACATATGTGTATTTTGATAATAAATATACTTTGAACTTTTAACCAAAGAAATACTCAATGGGGTGCAAAGCTCTTTTGCATATCCTCAGGTGTTGAAAGACATAGACGAAATGCAAGTATGCCTGTCTAACGTTCTCTCCTTTATGAATCTAAGTGTCAGTGATCAATGTATCCATACTTCCAGCTTTAATACATAGGAGTCACAGGGCTCAAGTTGTGGAATTCTAAAAAACTAGAAAGATTCCCAGTTCTTCTAAATTTACCACTGAGACTGGCTGAGACAGCACTCTCTGGAAATATGTTTATTCGATATGCCCATGTTTATAAACTCAGTGGCCACTCCACCAGGTACACCTGTATGCCACATTTCCTGAGGATAAGATCTATTACATAGCGGGGGTAGAGAGTCCGAAAGAAGTGAGCAGGGGTAGTTGAGAAATTTTGTGTGCTACAGTTCCTGAGGAGATGTTGAATTGTGTCTGATGAGATACATGGCAAGAGCCAATAAAAAGTGGGCCAGCATTAGAGTGGAGAGTTTTGACATTGTCTCATAGAGGCTTTGGTGAAGAGAGGCAAATGCTATAGGCAGATTTTTTTGTTTATCTTTTCTTTCTTTCTTATTGCACATTTAGAGCAGTAGGGTTGACAAGCCGGATAGTGGAATGCTCCTCCTGAGGGATGTGGGAAGGCATGGAGAGTTCCAGTATCCCTGATGACTACACCTGAAAGAAGTGCATCCAGTTGCAACTTCTTTCAGTGTGTGTTAAGGAATTGGAGCTCAAATTGGATGAACTCCAAATCATTCAGGAGGGTGAGGGTTAATTGACAGGACATACAGGAAGGTGCAGGACACAGGAAATTAGATGACTGTCAGGAGGGGAAAATGAAACAGGAAGCTAGTGCAGAGTTTCCCTCAATAATGGATATACCACTTCGGATACTATTGGAAGCAATGACCTAGTACAGCAAAGCCACAGTGAACAGGTCTCTGGCACTGAGTCTGGCTCTGCAGCTCAAAAAGAAAGTGGGGAGAAGAGGCGAGCTGTGGAGATAGGGAAGTCATTGATTAGGAGAACAGACTGTGGTCTGTGGTCGAGAATGAGATTCCCAGATAGTATGCTGCTTCCCACCTGTCGGGGCCAGTGACATTTTGGATCGATTCCACAGCATTTTTAATTTGGATGGTGATCAGCCAGAGGTCGTGGTCCACGTCGGTACTAATGACATGGGTAGGAAGGGGAATGGGGTCCTGCAAAGTGAGTTCATGGAGTTGGGTCTAAGTTAAAGGACAGGGTTCTGATCTCAGGATTGCTAATGATGCCACATGATTGTGAGGCCAGCAATAGGAAGGTCATACAGTGACTAGGCAGGTGGAACAGGATGGAGAGCTTCACATTTTTGGATCATTGGACTTTCTTCCAGTAAAGGTGAAACCTGTACAGAAGGGATGATTTGCAACCTGAACTGGAAAGGGACTAACATCCTTTCAGGAAGGTTTGCTTGTGCTGCACAGAGATATTGAACCTAGAGTTGCAGGGGGAATGGGGACCAAAGCAGATAGTGAAGTGGGTGTGGGGTAAGGTGTTGTTAAACCTATACACAAAGGCAGAAATCGAAAGGTTGAGCATGATGGGGCTAATATTCTGAGTTGTGTATATTTAAATGCAAGTATTGTAGGACAGGCAGATGAGCTTAGGGCATGGATCAGCGCATGCAATTACAACATTGTAGCATTTGCGAGATTTGGTAGCAGAGGGGCGCGACTGGCAGCTGAACGTTCCAAGATTCTGTTATTTTAGTTGTGATGCTGTGAGAGGGATTAAAGGGGGAGGGGTGGAACTACTAGTGAGGGAAAATGTCACGGCAGTGCTCCAACAGAACACACTGGATAGCTCGTCGATTTAGGCTACATGGGTGGAACTGAGGAATAGGAAAGGTATGACCACTTTAATGGGATTATATTATAGACAACCCAAAAGTCAGTGGGATTTAGAGGAGCAAATTTGTAGAGATATTGCAGACTGCTACAAGAAACATAAGGTTGTGATAGTAGGTGATTTTAACTTTTTACGTGTTGACTGTGAACCTGAGAGTTGCGTAGAGATCCCGTACAGTTAAAGGGCTAGATAGGATAGAGTTTGTCAAGTGTGTTCAGTGAAGTTTCCTTACTCAGTACATAGAAGTTCCAACCAGAGAGTGCGATACTACAAACTGTAGATTGCCTATTAGCGATTGAGACAGGACAGGTGACATAAGTTTGTGAAGGGGAACACTCTGCATCTAGTGATGATGATGCCATTAGCTTCAAGATAATTATGGAGAAGGATAGGTCTCGTCCCCAGGCTAAGATCCTAAATTGGAGAAAGGCCAGTTTTGACAGTATCAGAAAGGATCTGGCAAGTGTCCCCTAGCAAAGGGTACCTTCTGGCCAAGATGCATATGGTAAGTGGGAGGACTTCAAAAGCAAAATTTTGAGAGTACAGAGTTTGTATGTTCCTGTCAGAATAAAAGGCAAAGATAACAGGTTTACAGAACCTTAGTTTTTGAGAGATATTGAGACCCTGGTTAAGAAAAAAAATACATGCATAGAAGGTAAAGCAGGAAGAAGCAAATGAGATACCTGAGGGGTATAAGAAATGCAAGAGAACACATAAGAAGGAAATCAGAAGGGCTAAAAGACATGAGGTTGCTCTAGCTGACAAGGTGAAGGAGAATCCCAATGACTTCTACAGATAAATTAAGTGTAAAATGATGGTAAGGGACAAAATAGGTCCTCTGAAAGATCAGAGTGGTTAACTGTGCATGCAGCCGAAAGAGATGGGGAAGATCTTAAATGGATTTTTTTTTGGATTTGAATTTACTTAGAAAATGTATAGAGAGTTGACAGAACTGAGGGAAAGCAGTAGAAAGGTCATGGACCGAATACAGATTACGGAGGAAGATGTGTTTGCTGCCTTGAGAAAAATTAGGATGCATAAATCCCCAGGGCCTGATAAGATGTGCAGCAATACAGGGGCCCCTGCAGAGATATTTAAAACATCCTTAGCCATGGGTGAGATGCTGGAGGCAAAGAGGATAGTGAAAGTTATTTTGTCATTTAAGTAAGGCTCTAAGAATAAGCCAGGAAAATATAAACAGTGAGCATTACATCAATAGTGGGAAATTTATTGGAATTTCTACAGAAGTACCATGGCGCGCATTCTAGCTGGCTGCATTACTGCCTGGTATGTGGGGGTGGGGGGAGGGGGCTACTGTATAGGATTGAAGCAAGCTGCAGAGAGTTGCAAACTTAATCAGCTCCATCCTGAGCATTAGCCTCCGTAGTATCCAGGACATCTTCAAGGAGCAATACCTCAGAAAGCTGGCATCCATCGTTAAGGACCCCTATCACCCAAGTCATGCTTTGTTCTCACTGTTACCATCAGGGGGGACATACAGAAATCTGAAGGCACACATTTAACAATTGAGGAAAACCTTCTTCCTCTCTGCCATCCGATTTCTGAACGGACATTGAGCCCATGAATACTACCTTACTACTTGTAATTCACAGTTTTTTCTCTATTATTATGTATAGCACTGTGCTGCTGCTGCAAAAGTCAACAAATTTCATGACATAGCCGGTAATACTAAACCTGATTCTGGTTCTCAAATTCCAAGGGATTGGATGTATAAGCATTTGGATAGACAGGGACTGATTAGGGATAGCAAACATGGCTTTGCGCATGGTGGATTATGTCCAACCAATCTTGTAGAGTTTTTGAGGAAGTTTCCAGGAAAGTTGATGAAAGCAAGACAGTGGATGTTGTCTACATAGACTTTAGCAAAGCTGTTGACAAGGTTCCACATGGGAGGCTGGTCAAGAAGGTTCAGTCAGTTGGCATTCAAGGTGAGGTAGTAAATTGAATTAGACATTGGCTTCACAGGAGAAGCCAGAGAATGGAAGTAGATTGATGCCTCTCTGATTGGAGACCTGTGAGTATAGGTGTGCTGGGTCCTTTGTTGTTTGTCATCTGTATCAATGATCAGGATGATAACGTGGAAAAATGGCTCACAACACAAAGATTAGACATTGGCTTCATGGGAGAAGCCAGAGAGTGGTAGAAGATATTTGCCTCTCTGATTGGAGGCCTCTGAGTAGAGGTGTGCCGCAGGGACCTGAGCTGGGTCCTTTGCTGTTTGTAATCAATATCAACAATTGGATTGATAATGTGGTAAACTGGATCAGCAGATTTGCAGATGACACAATGAGGAAGATTGTCAAAGTTTGCAGCGGGATCTAGACCAGTTGGAAAATTAAGCTGAGAAATAGCAGATGGAATTTAATGCAGACAAGCATGGAGGTGTTGCATTTTTTGGGGAAACAACAGGGTAGAATTTACACAGTGAGTGTTAGGTAACTGAGGACTGTGGTAGAACAGAAGGATCTGGAAATACATATACATAATTTGTTGAAAGTGGTGTCACGGGTAGATAGGGCCACGAAGAAAGCTTTTAGCACATTGGCCTTCATAAACCAAAGTCCTGAGTACAGGAATTGAGTTGTTATGTTGAAGTTGTGTAGGACATTGGTGAAGACTTATTTGGAGTACTTTCTCCAACTTTGGCCACCTACCTGAAGGCAAGATGTCAATAAGATAGAGGTGATGCAGAGAAAATTTACAAGAATGTTGCTTGGACTGGAGGACCTGACATAAGGAGAGATTGAATAGGTTAGGACATTATTCCTTGGAAAGTAGAAGATTGGGGGTAGGGGGAGAGTGATTTGATAGAGGTACACAAAATTATGAGCAGTATAGATAGAGAAAATGCAAAGAGGTCATGGGGTAATGGTGAAAGATGAAACATTTATGGGGAACAAGAGGGAGGATTTCTTCACTTAGAGGGTGGTGGAAGTGTGGAACAAGCTGCAAGAGGAAGTGTTAGCTGTGGGTTCGATTTCAGAATTTAAGAGAGATTTGGATGTGTAAATGGATGGGAGGGATATGAAGGGCTATGGCCTGGGTTCAAGTCTAAGGTGCTTGACAGGTAAGTAGTTCAGCACTGGATATGCTGAAGTTTCTGTTTCTGTGCTGCAGAGCACTAAGTTTCTATGACCTGTGCACCTGCTCGTTAATCCAAGTATCTAATCAGCCAATCACGTGGCAACAACTCAACGCATAGGAATATGCAGACATGGTCAAGGGGTTCTGTTGTTGTTCAGACCAAACATCAGGATCACAAAGAGATGTGATCTTAGTGAGCTCTACCGTGGAATGAATATTGGTGCCAGAGAATGGTGACAAGAACAAAAAAACATATATTAAGCAGCAGGTCTGTGGGCGAAAATGTCTTGGTTAATAACAGAGGTCATAGGACAACGGTCAGGCTGGTTCAAGCTGACAGGAAACCGACGGTATTTCAATTAACCACACATACATAGGAGGTACCTAATAAAGTGGCCACAGAGTGTTAATATGTTAATTCAATTTTTCAATTCTAATATGTTAATTCTATTTTTTAAATTGATGAGTTCTCCCAATGCTTTGAACTTACTATTTAAGCTTTTGCCATACTGATTAACAACAATGAAGAGCCTCAAGTGCCAACAGGATCTTGAGTTAGAAACATATAGTGTAACATCTTTTAAGCATTTATTGAACAGGAGAAGACTTCACTCAGCATTATACTTGTCTGGAAAGAATAGATAATTAAATTTTCAATTCAAGTAGCACTAGAAATTGTAGAAATAAGGCATTACTAGTGTTTGCAAGAGTAGCAAGATGAGGTTCCTGTGAAGGATAGTCATTGTATGCTGATTTCCCTGTCACTCCAACCTGCTCTACTCAACAGTAAAATGCAGTTGAATAGATTTCCTTCAGTAGGTTTCCTAACTTTCTGTTCAGAGACTTCTAAAACAAAAGAAGAATAAAATCACACCCTATTAACACCCTATTATGTAGCATAGTTGTATATCACTTCTCTTCCATTGACTTGAATAGATCCAAATTGTAGACAAGTGTACAACACACCTATCTATTTCTATATTTAGCAAGGGCAATTGAAGATGGATGTAATGCCATTTTTGAATTGAGGTGAATTGCCTCCATTTGGGAATAGTGTAAATGAGCAGAGATTCCAATCATCTACTTTCTTCCGGTATATTTTCTCCAGATTTGGAGCTGGTGTATTCACTTCAAATATCTTGGTAACTTCCTCTCCACTGCAAACATTTCTATCGTTCCAAGTCTCTTCTTGTACCTTGCATCCCTCATCTATGTTATCCTCCTATTGGTCTGGCACACTATATTGCATAAAGATGAGATATTTCACTTTATTGGCTCTGACTTACAAACCATCTTTTAAAAGTCGATTGGGTACACAGGAAAGATTGGACATGACCCTTTTAAATGACTCTTCATCCATGAACTCCACTGCTTTTTCTGAAGAGAAAAGATACTAGGTGCAATTTATCACAGGTATTGCATCCTATAATGATGTGAACATAAACCTATCTGATTAACATCCTGGCACCACAGATCCTCAAGGGAGAGTTTTAGATGCCAGCCTTAAGATTCATTGGTATTGTTTAGATAGATTTTATTTGACTTCCTGCATGGAAGACTGTTTTAGGGCCTGAAGTGGCCACTTACTAGCCAGGTATACTTGGTTGTATGCTGCCCTTCCAACCACCTCCTTTCCCAGTTTATGATGTAAAGTTCCTTTAATAGCCACCATTAGCTCTGGATTTGTTCTGGATCACTCCCGTAGTCAAAATCAAGCTTGTTGATAATACCCCACTCTGAATACCGGCAGTTAGTCTAGGCTGACAATCTAGTAAATGCTGCATCATCAGACGCATTACCTTCTGGACAAGATTGCGATGTAGGAAATAATGATCAATTTGAAGACAGCAGGGTCTGTTTCAGGGCTCAGTGCAGGCCTCCCTAGCGCATTTGGTATTGGATTTTGCATATAAAACTCAGCAACGTAGCTTCCTCCACAATGCTGGGACAACAATCAGACTATCAGATTTCACTGGACATTCACTTGCTTAAGAATTCCACACAACCATTTGAATGCCAGCCAGTAAAAGAAACTGGATGTCAGACACCAGCACATGCGACCACCTGCTCTGCCATACATTTTAGCAGCAAGCCCAACAACAAGCTAAGCAGAGGGGCCCAACGCATCCCTCTCCAGGTGATGGGGCAGAAAGATGTCAAATCTAAATTTATCTAGAGGATAATGTTTTCATTTGCTAGAAAGTACATAGCAGAATCTCTACTGTTGAAACAGTGTTCACTCCTTTTTTCAGACTGTACTTACCCTGCTATCGTTTTTGCTGAGTTTATTCACTTCCATCACATAGCATTTCTGTTGTTGTTGAACTGCATATCTGTGTTGCCATTCATAGGTCAGCATGCCCATCAATTCCATCTGCTTAAGTTATTGCAATACAGAGGGAAATACTTTCATTCATCAGACCAATACTGGTTCTCACCATTCCAATCCTACCACTACTATTCGGCACCCACCTGATTCTCCCCTATTTCCGAGTAGCCCAGGAATTTGCTGCTTTTGACAAGCCTTTAAAAGGCTCCTTTCATTCTTTTTCCATTCTGATCAACTTACAATGGCCAATACACCAAAACTACATCCCTACCATAACCCCATGCTGCCTCTATAGAATCATCATTATTTCTGTAATGTGCACATTCATTATGCCCCCATCTGACCAAAATTTTTGCATTTTACTGAGTTTTTCCGAAGATCACATCGAGATTTTTACTTCTGTTCTCACAGATTTCAAATAAAAGAAATCTTTTCTTTACCGTCCTGTGGCGACCCACTTCCTAGCGCACACGAACCGGCTCACAAATAGCCAGCGCGCCGGCACAAAGGCCAGGTCTGCTTCACCAACAAAGGGAAAAGCCTGCAGGGGCTTGTGAGTACGTGCCCCTTCAGCATCCGCGCCCGGGGAGGGCGGGATGAGGGAGGCTTTAAAGCAAGGCTGTGAAGTTCGAATAAAATCTTCTTTAATTGCAGTTTACCGACTCCGTGTCGTTATTTTAGCGCTGCGTGTAGCACACCGCTACAATTGGTGACCCCGACGGTCCAAACGATTTTTGGACCGGAGATGACCGACGCCGCATCTGTTCATGCGGTTTCGTTGAAACTGCCAAGCTTCTGGACGCTGCGACCTCACCTCTGGTTCCAGCAAGCAGAAGCCCAATTCCATGTTCGGCAGATAACCTCAGAGGACACACGTTACTACTACGTGGTGAGCTGCCTCAACCAGGACACAGCTGCCCAGGTTGCGGAGTTCGTACAGTCTCCCCCAGCGGACGGCAAGTACACGGAATTCAAAGCCCTGCTCCTAAGGACTTGGCGGCGACGCGTTTTCGACTCCATTCATAACTTGGCGCACCCCTCCATCAGGACAACCGTCCGGATGGTCTCCAGCAGGTTCGTTTGGCACAGACACCGCAAGCAGGTCAGTGAATGGGCCAGAACGTGCATGCACTGCCAGATGGCCAAGGTGCAGCGGCACACCAAAGCTCTGCCGCAGTAGTTCCACCCCACCCACCGGCGTTTCGACCACATTCATGTGGATATTGTGGGCCCCCTGCCAGTGTCGCGCAGAGCGTGGCACCTCCTGACTATCGTGAACCGGTTCACAAGATGGCCAGAGGCGATCCCGCTCACCGACACCACCTCCGAATCTTGCGCCCGGGCACTGATCGCCACCTGGGTGTCCCGTTTTGGTGTACCGGCCCACATTATCTCCGACAGAGGTGCCCAGTTCACCTCCAGCCTGTGGTCAGCTATGGCCAGCCTTTTGGGGACACAGCTGCACCACACCACTGCCTACCACCCACAGTCGAACGGACTAGTGGAGCATTTCCACCGTCACCTGAAGTCGGCTCTCATGGCCCGCCTGCGAGAAGCTAACTGGACGGACGAGCTTCCCTGGGTCCTACTCGGCATCCGCACGGCGCCCAAGGATGATCTGCACGCCTCGTCGGCTGAGTTAGTGTACGGCGCACCCCTGGTCGTCCCCGGGGAGTTCATACCAGCCCCAAGGGGGCGAGAGGAAGAACCCGCAGCAGTCCTGAGCAGACTACGCAAGAGGCTCGGTGCCCTGGCCCCCATACCCACTTCGCAGCATGGGCAGCACCCGACCTGCGTACCCAAAGACCTGCAGAACTGTAAGTTTGTGTTTGTACGACGGGGCGGGCATCGGCCACCGCTGCAACGGCCCTACGAGGGGCTGTTTACCGTGCTCAGGAACAACGGGTCCACGTTCATGCTGGACGTTGGGGGGAGAGAGGAGGTTTTCACGGTGGACCGACTCAAACCGGCCCATGTGGACTTGGCGCAACCGGTCGAGTTTCCGGCACCGCGGCACAGAGGCCGACCTCCCAAACAGGGTCCGGCCCAGACTGTGGACATTGGGGAGTGTATCGCCGGTTCTGGGGGAGGGGTTATGTGGTGACCCACATCCTAGCGCACTCGAACCGGCTCACAAATAGCCAGCGCGCCGGCACAAAGGCCAGGTCTGCTTCACCAACAAAGGGAAAAGCCTACGGGAGTTTGTGAGTACGTGCCCCTTCAGCATCCGTGCCCGGGGAGGGCGGGATGAGGGAGGCTTTAAAGCAAGGCTGTGAAGTTCGAATAAAATCTTCTTTAATTGCAGTTTACCGACTCCGTGTCGTTATTTTAGTGCTGCATGTAGCACACCGCTACAGTCCTCCAAATAATCACCCCATGGTATTTGTGAGAAAACCTCTAAAAGTTAGCTAGTTTACATTTCTACATCGAGTTCTCAGTGCACTGTGGGCTAAAGTGTGCAGTGGTCAAGGCAATATTCCCACAGTCATGAGCTAAGCAATTTTTAAATTGTAAAAGTAATTCTATATTTCCCAATTCCTATAATATAAATTTATTGTTTATTAAAGTTTAAGTTTTGTTCATTAAATTGACCTCTGTTGTCATGTTGAGGGGAGGGATAGGGGAAGGAAGTGGAGAACCAATTTGGTTTTAATTATTATAAACAAAATTGAATCATAATTTTTTAAAAATATCTGTCTTTTTCTGTATAACTGCACAACACCAATGAGGCAACATTTTTCTGGCTTGGCAGTTTCCGGATGCACGTTGAAGAACTCTCCAGAAAAAAAAGTAAATAAAGAATCCTACTCATGCAATCTCACTACTAACTGCAACAGCCTTTTTTTTCGTGACATCCTATATCTTCACGTATCTTTCCCATTTCATTGCTTAATTCACAGCTTAAATTGAAATGAACACACAATACCACAAGCTACTAAAAAAAGGACATAGCTCTTCATGCTTATTGGCAACTTGACAGTGCTTTCCAGGTCTACATTCAGCAACTGCTGCTTGATTCAGGAGGTTGTGGATGGTTCATTAGGCTACCAGGGAGCCCCATTTCAGAACAGTCCTCAATCTCACGCAGTTCCTTCAGTCCAGCCATTGTACAAATGCCTTCCTCTGTAAAACAGAATCATAGCTGACAAAGCAGTAGGAAGTAATGTTTTCCACCTGCTAACCATTCACTTGTTCAGGGCCAGTTCTTATTCTGTCACCTGGTGTACTGTGTCAAAGCATGCTAAAAATAAAAGATGCTTTCCCCTTGTGAGAAGTTACTTGTGAATTTGGACTACTTAAGCTAATTGAAGCCCATTGTCAGGACTCGACTCTTAGTCGTCCCAAACCATCAATTTCATGATGTATGCCTGATTTTGATTCTGAAACCATTAGAAATTCTCTAAAAACACTTTTAGAAGCTGAGGTTACTTAACACACCATCTTTAATTAAGTTATTTAAATGAGACACAGACTAAAGTACAAACATATAATACACAGAAGTTCAGCATAGCCTTTGCCCACAGCAAGGCCACAAAGTCACGTTGAAGTAAAATTTCCTTACTTGGTAAACTTCGATGTGCCAAAACAATTTCACGCTTTGAAGTGAATCCAAACAACATCCTCTGCCAAGAGAAACAAGCTTGATGCAACAATTACTATTTATTTTACGCTATCATGTGTTGAATGGACATGGGCATCAATTCTTTATGTATCACGGCTGGTACCAGTTGTCATCCTTTGAATATTCAGAATCAGGTTTATTATCATTGACAAATATCATGGCATTTCAAGTCAAGTCACTTTTTATTGTCATTTCGACCATAACTGCTGGTACAGTACACAGTAAAAACCAGATGTTTTTCAGGACCATGGTGCTACATGAACCAATACAAAAACTACACTGAACTACGTAAAACAGCACAAAAAACTACACCAGACTACAGCACAGTAGAAGGCAGTAAGTTGGTGTCAGTCCAGGCTCTGGGTATTGAGGAGTCTGATGGCTTGGGGGAAGAAGCTGTTACATAATCTGGTCGTGAGAGCCTGAATACTTCGGTGCCTTTTCCCAGATGGCAGGAGGGAGAAGAGTCTAAATGGGGGTGTGTGGGGTCCTTCATAATGCTGTTTGCTTTGCGGATGCAGCGTGTAGTGTAAATGTCCGTGATGGCGGGAAGAGAGACCCCGATGATCTTCTCAGCTGACCTCACTATCCACTACAGGGTCTTGTGATCCGAGATGGTGCAATTTCTGAATGAGGCAGTGATTCAGCTGCTCAGGATGCTCTCAATATAACCCCTGTAGAATGTGGTGAGGATGGAGGATGGAAGATTGACCTTCCTCAGCCTTCGCAGAAAGTAGAGACGCTGCTGGGCTTTCTTTGCTATGGAACTGGCGGTGAGGGACCAGGTGAGATCCTCCACCAGGTGAACACCAAGAAATTTGGTGCTCTTAACTACCTCTACCAAGGAGCCGTCAATGTTCAGCGGAGAGTGGTCACTCCATCCTTCATTTATTGTTTTGTAGCAAAAGACTTAAATAAAATAAGAAATAAATTAAAGAAATTGTGCAATGAGGAATAGCAAGGTCGCATTCAAGGGTTCATGGACTGTTTGGAAACCTGATGCTGGAGGGGAAAAAGTTATTCCTAAAACATAAAGTTTGTACTATCAGTCTCATGTACCTCCTCCCTGTGAAAAGGGCATGTCCCAGATGGTGAGAGTCCTTAATAAGGAATGCTGCATTCTTGAGGGATTACCTTATGAAGATCTGCTGGCATGGAGAATACTATACTTCATTACCCATTATACACCCACACCTAAGGATGAGGCCATGTATGTGGCTTAATTCGCTGTTATTCTTGCTGAATCACACCTTGCAGTTGTCCTTGAATTTGATTTTAAGATGTAGGACTAGTGTTCCCGACGTCCATCTCTGAATGGAAGCACCATTTATTCCAGCTCAGAGGTAAAATGCGTAAAGTCCTGCTTTGATCTCTGCAGGTATACTCTACTCAGTATAGCTGCTGATAGAATTCGGTCCTCTCAACTGCACAATATTTTAGAAAAATAGTTTCCTATATCAATATATCTATGTAGTCACAGCAACGCCCTTTAAAACCTGTTAGGTGCATTATTTAGTGGCTTGGGAACAACCATTTCCAATAGACAATGATGTTTCAACATTCACCACATTTTGTTCTGATGAAAGGTCTTGACTTGAAATGTTGATTTTCCATTTCCCTCCATTGATGTGTTACGTATCCCGTAACTGGATCACTTACCAGCAAAGATAGAGAGGTCCGCTGAAGTCTGATGGTACCATTTTTAAACGTTTTTATTTATAAAGGGGCACAAAAGTAAGGTTAATACAAACATTTAGATAACATACGTCGTCAATATTCAATCTAAAGCGCAGGTATAGTAATAATCAATCAGAAATAAGCTCTATCATTGTCTAGGGGATAATATATTGTCCATTTGGAAATATAAAAGTCATTCAGAAGTCTGCAGGCTTCAGCCTTTTGAGAACTGCTGGGTTTCCCATGTTGGAGAGAGAGAGAGAGATTGGTGAGAAAAGGAATACTTGCCCGGGTCCTTACGAAGCAAAGCCGTGGAATCAGGGGAGCAGGCTTCCCTGTTGTTAGTTAAAAGCGGTTTTCCGTGATTCCAGCCACAGACTCCCGATTCGGAATCTAACGCATGTGGCTTCCTTCAAAATGGCTTCCTGCTACGACGGGATCGCTATCGTGTCTCCTTGGTGCGTCTGAAGGGGTCGTCCCCCCAGACCCTCCTTCATACTTCCTCACGGGATCGCAGGTGTCAATCAGGTTGCAGGTGTCAATCTCTCTCTCAACCAGCCCACTTTGCCCGACGGCTTTACACGTGGTCTTCATGAGACAATAGTCAAGGTCGCCTTATTCTGCATCCCGGTGGAACGCGGTATTCAGCACGTCTCTCTCTCTCCCATTTCCTGTGTCTATTCAACACGTCTCTCTCTTCTCTTGGGTCATTGACCCCCCCCCCCCCTTCACTAGGGCTCTTGCGATTCTCACAAAGGAGGGGGCTGGTATCATAACAGATGTTAGCAAACCTGCTGAGTTTCTTGAGATCTTGCATGTTGATCCAGATCCCATCATCTACAGTCCCTCGCAACGTCATTGAAATCTCAATTAATTACCCATTGCCAATTTCAATACAACATAACCAATGTTTAAAGCAAAATGGCAACAAAGACTGTTGTTCCCACTAATGAACAGATTTTTCCACAATATTCCTTTAAAAGAAAAACATAGTTATTTCTGTATTTTCTAGGCTTTTTCTCAAAAGCCGATAATCCCCTTATCTTTCAATCTACCTCCACCTAACACATCTCTCCTCACAGGCCCCACAGTTATAACACCTGCATCCTTCAGGTTTCTTTAACTTTATCTTTCAACCTTTCCCCCATCACCTAAGGAGCTTTAATTGGGTTTAAATACTACACTCACTTCCTGCCCTGTTCGCTCACCAATTACTTGAAGGTGAACCACTGGGATTTCTGCTGCTTGACAAATCTCATCTGTTTTCTCCAAGATCAGGTTAGCTTCACAAAGCAATCTTGCTTGCACCCTTGAGTCAGCAATTCCAAACAAGTCCATCTCAGAGCGTTTCTTCTGGTGTAAATTGCATGGAACTCGCAATCTTCAGTGACTTTTTGCAGTGCTCTTCTATACTGGCCATGTGATTCATCAACCTTCTGTTAAATCTGAACCTCTCAAAAGGGAATATGAGAACATTTCTGTAACACGAATACTATTTTATATTAATTGCTCTCCTTGGCCCAGTTTATCCAAGTGGAATAAAATTCACATCTTTCTACTCCTGTCATCATTGGTTGTTTTCCTTCAGTCTTTTACTCCAACTTCACTGCTGGCAACATCATTTTGACACACACTTTTTTCTGAAACAGTTCCACCAGGTATTTCAAGAGCTTGTAATTGTGCAAGCAGCAGTTGCCCCAAATCACCAAACCAACCATAGTTTTTAGGAATATCATCAGTCATTCTAGATACTAAATGAGAAGGTGACAGTTGCTTTAAACAAATCAAATTGCACAATGTAATGATTCCTCTTGATTCTAAGAAAAGATAGAAGTTGCGGAAAAGAACATCAAATCTTATTTTAAAATGCATTCAAAATTAATGAAACAAGCTTGTACAAAGACATTTTTGCTATTTTCAGAAACACATCCTCAAACTCTTTGGAACAAAAGTCAATAAACATGAACACTGTATATGCACTTATTTTGTGATGTCATTCATATAAAAGGAAATTTTGGTGGGAGATAAACAACAAGGGCAAGTGTTTATCGAGAGAGTAGTGGCACAAAAATTGTAAAGGTGGGTATACTAACATAAGCTGCACCCCATTTTGACCACAATAACTGGCAGCAACTGGTCAAAATTGGGGTTGCACATTTAGGAATTGTGTGGAGGTACTTCTACTGTGTATTTAATATTTCATAATATTTCAGTATTATAAATATATTGCTTTGTAGAGCATTCTTTATTGCTTACATAGTTCATTAAAAGTTATATATAAAACTATGTGACTAGCATAGATAATCATACTACCACATCATATATGCACATCTCATTAAAGCAAAAACAAAACTAAGACATGCATTCCAGACTCCCTTGCTTTGATTTGATTAGTTTTGAGCAATGTTCAATCTTGAACCATTTTCAAAGATGGCATTGGAAAGCTCAAATATATCAATGGTAGAATATTGTTAAGTGAAAGCAGAGTGTTCAAGTTATATTAAAAAAGGAGTGCAACATGTGCCGCTTCAGAAAGGAGAGATGGTACACGGTCAAGTTAAAAAAAAGAGAAAATGGATAAATTCATGGGTTCATAAACAATGAGTACCAAGTAATGATGATCATAAGAAAAAAATTAGAAATGGCTGGCGACATTGGAAAGATAGATGTGTTCAATTACACAGGAGATAATGGAATATGTATACAGAGCAAATTGAGCAGCATTTTAATGCAAATAGAATAGACAATGAGAAAGGAGTGTCAGTTTTGCTGAGTGCGCTGTTTGCCTAGAAGTTTAATTGCTCCAACCAAACCAGCCAAAATGAGCTTTGTTGATATCATGAAAGTAATAAGGGTACATTTAGAACTGAAACCATTGTTGATTGCAGAGTGCTTTAGGTTTCATAAGCAGAATCAAAAGGAGTCCACTTCAGCATATTTGGTAGAATTGAAGAAGTTGTTTGATCATTGTCAGTTTGATAATGGGCTTAATGATGCACTGAGAGATCATTTAGTTTGAGGAGAATGAATTCAAAAACAGCTCATAACCGAAGCACAACTTAAATTTAAAAAAGCAGTTGAAATAGCTGCAGACAAGAATGAAAGTGAGCATGAACAAAATTACAACATCTAAATAGAAACCTGCCTGGTGGAACAAACTGTGTTACATGAGATCAATTCAGGTTTAAACGTGAAAATTACAGAAAATGCCACAAAGTAGGACACATGCAAAGAGAATGTCAGGCCGACATAAATAAATGGACTGCACAGGGAAGAAATAAAGATAAAAAGTCAAGTCACAAGTTTAAAATGAGCACTAATTTGCATGCCGAAGATGAAAAATCTAATAATGATGAGAGTGAAACAGGACTTAGTAGCCTTGAGATTTACAATGTGAAAACCAACAAGAAACAAGCAATATGGCTTATTCCAGAGGTGAACGGCAAAAAAAAAGTAAAATTGAATTGGACACTGGCTCGGCTGTTTCCATCATTCCATATTATGAGTTTGAACAATATTTCAAAGATGCTGAACTGTAGCCTGCACATCTATAACTAAGAACTTATACTGGAGAAAAGATTACTCCTATAGGAATGACATTCACAAAAGTGAAAAACAACAACCAACTAAATTAACAAATAACCAAGTGAAATACAACAGTACAACAACCTACCCCTCCCTCTCCAATGCCCTCCCTTCCTCTCTCACCCACCAACCCCCTCTCCCTCTCCCTCCCCCCTCCAACCCCATTGGGATTGTAGGTGGTAAAATCAGGAGGCCAACATTGTGGGGTTGTGACTGACTGAGACAACTGCAACTTGATTGGAGATCCTTCCATAATTTGCATATCAAATCCCCTGCAACTGAGTCAATAGATAATGAATTAAGAAAGGTACTGGATGATACCACCACAATGTTCAAGGATGGCATTGGAAAACCCAAATGAATGAAAGGTAAAAAAAAAGTGTTAAATGAAAATGCCATACCCAAGGTTTACAAAGCCCATCTGGTTCCTTACGCCATCTGTGATAAAGTAGCCAGTGAGCTAGATCGCATGGAGGCTGAAGGAATTCTTTCCAAGTTTCAGTGGAGCCCATGGACAACGCCTGTTATCCCAGTAGCCAAGAAGAGTAGATCTGTCTGGATCTGTGATGATTTTAAGGTCACCATCAACCCAGTATTGAAAGAAAATCAATACTTTCAAACGAACACCCTGATGGTATTTTCACTAACACAGGAGACTTTAACCATGTGACCCTAAAGACAGTCCTGCCTAAGATTCCACGAGCATGTTGATTTTGCTACCAGAGGTGAAAATACACTAGCACGAGGAAATCTGCAGATGCTGGAAATTCAAGCAACACACACAAAATGCTGGTGGAACGCAGCAGGCCAGGCAGCATCTATAGGAAGAAGCACAGTCGACATTTCGGGCCGAGACCCTTCATCAGGACTAACTGAAAGGAAAGATGGTAAGAGATTTGAAAGTAGGAGGGGGAAATCTGAAATGATAGGAGAAGTCAGGAGGGGGAGGGGTGAAGCCTAGAGCTGGAGAGGTGATTGGCAAAAGGGATACAGAGCTGGAGAAGGGAAAGGATCACGGGACAGGAGGCTTAGGGAGAAAGAAAGGGGAAGGGGAGCATCAGAGGGAGATTGAGAACAGGCAAAGTGTGATTGTGAGAGGGGCAGAGAGAGAAAAAGGGGGAGAGGGGGTAAAGCAGGATTTAGAGAAAGCAGGATCTCCCAGTGGCCACACATTTTAATTCCACATTCCATTCCCATTCTGATATGTCTATTCATGGCCTCCTCTACTGTCAAGATGAACCCACACTGAGGTTATAACCCACACCTTATATTCTGTCTGGGTAGCCTCCAACCTGATGGCATGAACATTGATTTCTCTAACTTCCATTAATGACCCTCCTCCCCTTCTCACCCCATCCCTTATTTATTTATTTATTCCTCTCCCCCCCCCCCCTCCCCACTCCATTTTTTTCACTTCTGCGATACCATAGACAAGAGGCGCATGTGGCAGGGAATTCAGAGGATTACAGAGTATATGTCTACCCAACATGTTATTGACCAGGATGTCTCACTCCAAGAGGCTGAATGTCTTCTACTCCCAGTTTGATGTGCAGGATAAAGTGCTGGCGAGGAGGGCATTCCTTCCCCTCAGGGGAGCAGACACACCATCAGGCCAAAGCCGAAGTGTGGAAGACCCTGGCCAGAGTCAACCCACACAAAGCTGAGGGGTCCGATAATATATCAGGTCAGGTTCTGAAAGACTGCACAGCCCAGCTGACAGAGGTCCTGATGGATACATTTAACATCTCTCAGGAACGATCCATTGTCCCCTCGGTTTTCAAGGTAGCAACCATCATTCCAGTGCCAAAGAAGGTGACAGTAACCTGCCTGAATTGTCATCGTCTAATGGCGTTAACATCAACCATTACGAAATGCTTTGAGCAGCTGGTCACGGAGTACATTAAAGTCTTTCTCCTGGCTACATTGGACCCTTTTTCAAATCAACATCCCAGCTCTAGGCTTCATCCTTCCCCCTCCTGTCTTCTCCTATCATTTTGGGTCTCCTCCTCCCCCTCCCACTTTCAAATCTCTTACTATCTCTTTTTTCCGTTAGTCCCGACGAAGTGTCTCGACCCGAAACGTCAACTGTACTTCTTCCTATAGATGCTGCCTGCCCTGCTGCGTTCCACCAGCATTTTGTGTGTGTTGCTTGGACCCATTCCAGTTTGCTTATCATTCAAATCAATTCACTGATGATCCAATAGCCTCTGTCCTGTCCCACCTGGAAAATGGGGTCTCATATGCCAAACTGCTGTTTATAGACTTCAGTTCTGTATTCAACACCATCATACTTCAGAAACTGGTGGGGAAACTGTCCTCACTAGGTCTCAACACCTCCCTCTGCAATTGAACACTGGGCTTCTTAACAAAAAGGCCATAGTCAGTCCATGTGTACAGCGAAGTCTCACATCCCATTACACTGAGCATTGGTGCTCCCCAAGGCTGTGTGATCAGCCACCTAGTGTTCACATTGCTGATGCATAACTGTATCGCAGGATCCAGCTCAATCAGTGTCACCAGGTTTGCAACTGTGGTTGGCCTTATTAAGATGGAGTATAGAGAGGAAGTGGAGCTACTGGTGAGACAAACAACCTAAGCCTAAATATGGAGAAGATAAAGGAAATCATGGTGGGCTTCAGGAAGGTGGAGACGAACCATCCCCCTCTGCGAATACATGGCTCCTGCGTAGAGAGAGTTAAGTGCTCCAAGTCCTGGGAGTTCACATCACGGATGACCTCACCTGGTCCCTTAATTTTACCTCCTTGAAGAAGAAGGCACAGCAGCGCCTCCACTTCCTAAGAAGATTGAGGCAAGCAAGGCTCCTCTTCACTCCACCTCCATCTTAACTGCATTTTACAGTAGCACCATTGAAAGTGTACCAACAAGTTGCACCTCCATTTGGTTTGGGAGCAGTTGAGCATTGGACCAGAAGACCCTACAAAGGACTGCAAGAACAGCTAAGAGGATCATAGGGGTCTCCCTACCATCCATCGAGGACATTTATCGGGACCACTGCGTACACAGGGCCCTTAATATTATTAAGGATCCCACCCATCCATCCAGTATCCTCTATGACTGTCTACCATCAGGGGGAGAATACAATGCATAAAAAGAAGAATGGTTAGAATGAGAAACAGTTTCTTCCCTCAGGCCATTAAGCTTCTGAACTCCCTGCTGCATTGTATTCGAAGCATCACTGGTTAATCTGTCTGTACCTTAAAATATTTAATATGAATGCACTTCAGCTTGTTATTTATGTGTGATTCATCTGTAGATTTTATTCTTACCTTCATAAGTTATCGTGTGCTATCTGTGTAATGTATATTACTGTGCCTTACACCCTGGTTTGAAGAAACATTGTCTCGTTTCTATATACATTCTATGGTTATAGTATATAGTTAACTGACAATAAACTTGACATAACCCTCTACCTTTCTGGAGGAAAATATTTCAGCAAAGTGGACTAGGCAGAGGGCTACTTACTGTTGGAGATTGAAGAAGAGACCAAAGTATTTCTCACCATAAACACTCACAAAGGGTTTTATCACTACAATAGGCTTGTTTTAGGAGTGCACTCTGGCAGAAAGCTAAGGACCAGGAGCTGCAAGGCTGCCCGGGCACTCAGTGTTACTGGGATAACTTCATTGTTACTGGTAAGGATGACAAAGGATATCTCCAGAATCTTAAAACAGTGATAAAAAGATTAGAAGATTATAGTCTCAGCACAATGCTGCAAGTGTTAGTCTTTCATACTGTGCTTACACTATTGATGCACGAGAATTACACAAGTGTACTGAGAAAATGATAGCAGAGGTGGATGCCCCAGGACCACAGGATGGGTCACAGTTGCAGTCCTTTTTTGGATTTGTCAATTACTATAACAAGTTTTTGTCAAACCTGACTAAGGTGCTCCACCCCTTGAACTCATTACTACAGATTGGGAAGAACTGGCAATGGACAAAAGAGTGTGAGGTGCTTTCCAATAGGTAAAGGAAATGGTGACATCTATACTCACTTATTATGATCCACATCGTCTAGTGAAGCCTTGCCTCATTGTTTTGAGTGTTGGAAGTGAACGCCCCACATCATGTTCCTTTATGGCTGCAGAGAAAAAGATTACACTCAGAGAATGACAGAGAGGCTTGAGACTGGTTTGGGCTACAAAACATTTCAACCAGTACATGTATGGAGGAGAGTTTATCCTCATTCCTGATCATCAACCACTGGTGTCCATTTTCAATCCTCACTAAGGTGTCAGAATCATGTCCTGCAGTCCCAGAGTCAACCCCTACTACAGAGTAGGCAGCAGGACCCGAGATCGTTTCACAATCACAAGTCTCACCTGCTAAGCAGAGTGACGTCCATGGCCAAGTGAGACATTACCCATAAGAGAAAGGAGACCTCCATAGCAGTTAAATCTTTAGGCCTGATGGAACAATTTTAAATTTACTATGCTGTAGATGCCTATTACCAGGGTAAAATGCACATTTTAAAACAGCATCCTCTCACTGAGCTCCAAAATCAAGGATATCCAAGGGATTCCTTCACTTTCCCAGCAGAGCCACTTCATTCCAGCAGCTCCTTGGTTAGTCACTTGGCTACTGTGCTGGCATTCATTCTCTTTGATATGGTCATGCTTGTACAACCTCAATAACAAGCCTGCAGGCCAGATGATTCCTCTCTGAAATCTTTACAATTCAAAGTAAAGTATATTTATTATCTAGCATGTATATGCCTTCATATACTACCTGGAGGTTCATTTTCTTGCAGGCGTTCGCTGTAGAACAAAGAACTACAATAGAATCAATGAAAAACTATACATAAACAGACCGACAAACAATGTGCAAATGAAGACAAAATAATAATAATAACAACCAGATAAAACTTCGAAGTATATACTTTTGTCAGCGACAACAGGAATCAGCACTCCATGTGAGCATATGCAATTCCAATAAGAAGTGCACACCACTAAACTTGAAAGAGACCACAACCCTGAAAAATAAAGGCATTATCACTATAGAAGAAAAAAGTTAACCAATGGAAGAGCATGACCCTCCATGGAAGACATCCCCATGGTCTGAGCAGACTAGGTGTTAACAAGGAGGCGTGAAATGCCTGTCATTTATTCTGGGAGTTCCTAACAGTTGACAAGTGTGTGTGCTTGGCTATTCCCGTACCTCAGGTTTTACCAGCTTGAGCTGAGAAAAAAAAACAACAACCACAATAATAATAATAATAATAATAATAATAATAATAATAAAATTAAATTAATAAATAAACATAATTCTGACAATGACCTGTAGAGTCCTTGAAAATGAGTCCATAGGTGGAGAAATCTGTTCAGTGTTGAGGTGAATGAAGTTTTCTGCTTCGTATTTCAACAATATTAATATTGTTTGATCAAGCATGCTTTATCCATTATGCATTATATGAAAAAGTACGTGAATGGCATACGTCATTGTGCCACCGCATCATATCTTGCTAAAAGTAGAATAGCTAAATGTACGGTTTATTCCCAGCTCCTTGTTTTTATTTTGATTAGCTTTATGTTTTGGAGTTAAAAAGCATAACATTATCCGCATTGGTACAGAGCCTGATGGTTGAAAGGTAATAATTATAACTGAATCTGGTGGTGTGCGACGTATGGCTCGTGTAGCTCCTTCCTGATGGCAGCAGTGAAAAGAGAAAGAGCATGGCCTGGATGGCGACTGTCCTTGATGATGTACACTGCCTTCTTGTGATAGCGCTTCTTGTAAATATGCTCAGTGATGGGGAGAGCTTTGCTGTGATTGACTGGGCTTCATTCACACTTTGTGTAAGCTTTTCCATTCTTGGGCATTGATGTTTCCATATTAAGTTGTGATGTAACCAGTCAGGGGAACACAGGGCTAAGCTCACAGCCTTGTCTCCTGTCTCCTTTTTGTGAATGCTAACCCATTTCAGTTATTCTGTTAAATCAACATCTTGTATACAAATAAAGACAGATGTCAGTATTGATAAAATAATACTACTGTAGTAAAGAGCTTTGAGAGGTTGGTCATGCTAGAATTCACTCTTGCCTGAGGATATGGACCTGCTGCAATTTGCCTAAAGCCACCAGGGTCTACAGTGAACATAATCTCACTGGTACAGGTCCACAATCATTTATCTGAAATTCTGAAATCCAAAAAGCTCTGAAAACTGATTTTCTTTTCGCCAACAGCTAACGTCACTCAGGTGTGATGTGGCAGCACTAGCAGAGGCCACCAGACGTCAGTTATGGCTCAATGCTCGTACTGGTTACACGTGCATTTGCTGTTCGCTGATATTTTCTGTTCACTGTTGACTTTGTGTTTAATTTCACTGTGAAAATGTCAAAAAGAACTGCAGACACCCCTATGGGTAACAATGAGAAAAAGAGAAGGAAGCATCTATCATTATCAATAATGCAGAAAATGGAGTAATTGCAGAAGTTTGATCATGGTGTGTCTGTGCTGTGTCTTACTGTAGAATATGGTGTCACAATGACCATTGTGTATGATTTAAAGAAACAGAAAGACAAGTTACTTCAGTTTTATATTGACAGTGACATTCTACATTTATTCCAGTAAGTCATTTACCATGTGTTTAGTTCAGTTCATTTGAAGCTGTATATTTTTATGTTTTATTGAATGCTTTTTTTGGAAATAAAATTTTTCTCTTGTCATTATTCCTTAAACAATACAGTATAACAACTATTTACATAGCATTTACACTGTATTAGGTATCATAAGTAATCGAGAGATGATTTAAAGTATACGGGAGGATGTGTGTAGGTTTGGAGCTCTGCCGGGTCCTAAAGTCCACCGCACTGAGACAAGTTAAATAAGGGACTTGAGCATCCGTGGTTTTTGGTATCAGGAGGCAGGGTCTGAAATCTGAAAAATTCTGAATTCTGAAATGCAACTGGCCCCAAAGATTTTGGATAAGGGATTGTGGACCTGTACTCGATTTGGCCTTGGGAGCAGCTAAACAACAGCAAAATATATGTCAGTCCAGTCTTTAATGAATTACAGCTTGGTGGTCAATGCCCCAGTCCTAATCAACAATTTTTTTAAACTGGGCCTCTACGCCTACCTCGGCAAATGGATGCTCAACTTCCTTATTGGGAGATGACTGTCAGTAACATCTCTTCCTCACAGGTAACAATGCATGCACGTCTGAAGGATGTGCTTAGCCTACTACTCTGCTCTTCCTTCATTTTTGAAGGTACAGCTATGTGGCCAGGTGCAGCTGAAATCCCAATGACACAACTGATGTGGGCAAAATCCCAGACAGTGATGAAGTGGCCTACAGGAGAGAGGGAGACTGGTGGCTGAGTGGTGTCACAAAAACAAACTCACACACAAAGCCAAAGAATTGATTGTGCTCTTCCGGAGGGGAAGTTGGGAGAACACACACCAGTCATCGTTGAGGGGGTCAGCCTTCAGGGCTCATCAGTGGAAAGTACAAGCAACTTCAAGTTCTTGGACGTCAGCATGAGAGATGATCTACCCAGGGTCCAAAGCACTGATGCAATCACAAAGAGGACATGCCAGCAGCACAACTTCATTTGGAGTATGAGGAGATTCGGTGTGTCATTAAGAAATTTCTACAGATATCTTGTGCAGAGCATACTGACTTGTTGCAACTCAGCCTGGTATGGAGGCTCCAGTGCATAGGATCACAAGAAGCTGCAGTGAGCTGTAGACTTAGCTAGCTCTATTGTGGATACAACCCTCCCAACCATTCAACGTCACCTTCAAAAGAAGGTGCTCAGAGGTAGTGGTATTCATAATTAAGGACCCTTACCATCTGTGACCCATGAATGCTACCTCATTATTCCTTTTATTTTACACTATTTATTTTATAATTTAGAGCAATTTCATGTCTTTGCACAATACAGTTACCACAAAATTTCACGTCACATAAAATAGCAATAACAATCCAGATTCTAATTTTATGACTAAACAGTTCATCCCAATTTAAGTCTTTGTGCAATTGACACAGTGGCAAACTGCTCAGTCTTTACAGCCATACAGCTCCCTTGTCCACGATTGCAATTAAGCTGGCAGCTTGCTGGCATCAAAAACAAGAAGGTGCAAAGCACAACCCAAATCTTTCACTTGGTTCTTGTGACTAGCAAAAATACAATACCAACAGAAACTGGCAACTTGCAGAACACTGAATGCTACCTCCCATTGTCCATTTTTGTATGCGCACTCATAGCTCCATGACATATTTATTACAGATGGAGATGCATGGTGGACCTACTTGGAAAGTGCTTTGTCCTATGGCATGAGATACCCTTCTGCCTACTAAAAGGCTGGTCAGCAGATCAGTCATAAACATGGAAATTAACCCTGATCTCCTGAACATGGCCAATGACTGTGAACAGGAATGTCCAATATCCACCACATCATACTTATACACAGATGTGACACTTTTTGAGCAACTCATAATACAAGTTAGATGTGGAGTTGTTTGGGAAGTTCCAACAATCTAAGTAATACATTGAACTTTGGGCAAGGCCATCGGGCCATGAAAGCAGTCTCCCTTCCACTTTACTTTTAAGAATCTTGATTAAGATACAGTTCTAACCCAGGATACAGTACATAGTTCTAAATCTTTTCTTCAAAGTTGAGGTATGGGTTCAGGCTGAGAGAACACACCCAGGATTGATATATCCAGCAAAGTTGCACTCTCAAAGTATTTGACTAATATATCAGTCAAGATTTCTGTAATCGAGACTCTGGAATAGAGTCCTGACGAAGGGTCTCGGCCCAAAACATCAACAGTGCCTCTTCCTACAGATGCTTCCTGGCCTGCTGCGTTCCACCAGCATTTTGGGTGTGTTGCTTGAATTTCCAGCATCTGCAGATTTCCTCGTGTTTGCGCTCTGGAAAGGCATGTTAAGTGTAGAATTATCTGACTCAGAAAATAATGTTACACTCCAAGTTAGAGCTAACACTACATTCAAGTCTACTGCTGCAAAGGAAGTGCTTATACAATGAAACACTGAAAACAAGATAGCTCACTGGAAATGTGCCAGAGATCAAGGATACAGTCAATGAAGACAGTGCCAGAGGTAATGGTCCAAGTATACAAGGAATCTGCTGATGATGCCTCATCTTGAAAAGGTTCATCTTATCAGCGAACACTTTCAGAATTGATAAAAGGTGTTTAATAATTGATGTCAAATTATATTGCTGAAGGATTTTGGCAAGGTTGCTTCAAGTGCAACACTCCCAAGCATTATACCAACAGATTAATTAAAGGTCTCTTCACACCGGAAAAGAGTGAAACTTTCAAAACATCAAAGCAGGAACTGGAAGAGCACCTGGAAAAGATTCACTCCGACTTGAAAAGGCAGGAACACGTGATCATTCCATTTGTCATCCCGCCAATTTAGCCCCCCACCTGGATTTTGATTCTCCAAAATGGAGAGAAGTGGAGAAGGCAGTGTGACGGACAAGTGCAGCATCTGCTCCCTGGCCTAATGAAGTTCCATATATGCTTGATAGGAATCCTCTGCACGTCTTGCGGTCTTGCTAGAGGATCATGAGGGTAGTGTGGCAGAGCACAATAATACCCAAAGTGTGGCAAAGGGCTAGCACTGTCCTGATTCCAAATCAAAAGGATCCAGAAAACAACAGTTAATTTCAACCAAACCGCCTTCTGAACGCTGAGGGGAAAATCTTCTTCATTGTAATAGCACAGAGGCTTGCCAGCTACCTGGACAGAAACAAGTACGTTGATACATCTGTACAGGAAGCAGGAATTCCAGGGCTCTCCAGGTGTTTGGAACATACAAACATGAAATGGCACCAGATCCAAACAGCAAGGAAGGACAAAAGATGTGATCTCCCTGGACCTCACCAATACATTTGTACACGTTTCTCAGGGAAGCATTTGACTTCTTCCAGGTACCAGGGCCCATCACAATGCTGGTGAAGTTGTACTTTCAAGATCTGCAATTGTGCTTCACAGCAGCAGATTTTACCACAACATGCCAGAGAGTGGAATTTCTCGTTACGGCAGATTGCACCATATCACACCAGGCCTTCACAGTGGCCATTGAGTTCATTATCAGGGCTTCAAGGCAGTGAAAGAACGTGCTTGTCATAAGGGGTGTGTTGGGAATGCGTCCAAATGCAAGACACAGACACTGAACTACCAGGAACAAGACTAGGTGTGAGAAGGAAGCAAGGAAAGTGTGGAAGAAAGGATGCTGGACATGACACAGGCCCTGGACGAGACAAGAATTCCAGGCTTGTGCTAGGACTTGACTAGGATACCGGAACCAGGACATGGAACTGGGAACTAGGAGACTGGGCTTGGACTCCGAGCCAGAGACTGGGCAAGGACCCAGAACCTGGTTCTTGACTCGGGCTCGGACTCCGGAACTAGGCGAGGACAAGACGTGGCTACAGGATGAGGAGATGCAACAGGACTGGACGTGAGACTCCTGGACAAGACAAGGGAACCCCTTGGATGGGATGGGGTAACCTCAGCACCGGGCTGGGCAAGGTACTCCTGGGCTGGGCGAGGCACATGGACAAGATCAGAACACAAAGCTGTGGTTTGTACAGGACAAAGTTCTTGGACGTGGCTAGGACTGGACGAGACCCTAATGCCTTGACTTGGTCAAGGAAGAGACAGGAATGCAGAGCCTTGGTCGAGGGAGAGACAGGAATGCAGAGACTTTGTTGAGGGAGAGACAGGAACATGGAACACAGAGTCAGAACCCATCTTTGGAAACAGGACGTAGGGCCGGGACTAATACACAGAACACAGAGCCAGGACCCGTCCTTGGGTACAGGACATAGGGCTGGGACTCAAACACAGAATGCAGAATACGACAAGATGGTTCCCAACACAAGGTAGCAGCAAATGGCCAGACCTACCTAGCGAAAGCATGGGCACAGAAAGTACCCAACACAAGGTAGCGGCAAACAGCCAGATCTACCTAGCGAAGGCAAGGACACAGAGACAGTTCCCAACACTAGGCAGCGGCAAACAGCCAGACCTACCTAGCGAAGGCATGGGCACAGACAGTTCCCAACACAAGGTAGCGGCAAACAGCCAGATCTACCTAGCGAAGGCAAGGACACAGAGACAGTTCCCAACACAATGTAGCGGCAAACAGCCAGACCTACCTAGTGAAGGCAAGGACACAAAGACAGTTCCCAACACTAGGCAGCGGCAAACAGCCAGACCTACCTAGCGAAGGCATGGGCACAGACAGTTCCCAACACAAGGTAGCGGCAAACAGCCAGACCTACCTAGCGAAGGCAAGGACACAGAGACAGTTCTCAACACTAGGCAGCGGCAAACAGCCAGACCTACCTAGCGAAGGCATGGACACAGACAGTTCCCAACACAAGGTAGCGGCAAACAGCCAGACCTACCTAGTGAAGGCAAGGACACAGAGACAGTTCCCAACACTAGGCAGCAGCAAATGGCCAGACCTACCTAGTGAAGGTGTGGACACAGAGACAGTTCAAAACAACAAAAGACAGTTCCTTATCTTGCTCCAGTCGTTGAACTCGACAGCGGTGAAGGCGAGGCTCGGCTCCAGGAGGAAGGTGGAGGGAAGGGATACAGACAGGGGGTATGGACAGGAACAATCCAGCCCCAGAGGCTGAATCCTGAAGCTATTTATGAAGCAAGCCCAAATGAGAATCAGCTGCCTCAACAGAAACTGGCGAAAACCGGAAAACCTGGAATAAGGAACATGGACCGGACCTTGAACCGGAATGCGGATTTCACGGACCGGACCATGACAGTGCTAGAGTTAATCTTTTCTGTATTAGGGCATACATTGACAATATAACAACACTGACCACTACTGCAGCAAGCACCAAGCGAGTACTTGGAAAAGCTGCAAGAAAAGATCAAGGCAGTCAGAATAAAAATCAAACCAGCAAGTCACAAAGCAGGTCTGTAGTCAAGGGAATGCTGAAAGACATAAAGTTCCTCATCAGTGAACACCTAATTCAAACAATGTCTGAAGAGCCTGTCAAAAGCCTGGGTAGGTGGTACAACGCTAGCCTCAAGGACAAAGAGCAGGTAAACAACTACAGCAACACATTGCCAATGGTCTGGATAACATCGACAAGACCTTGCTGCCTGGAAAACTAAAGCTCTGGTGCTTACTGCTTGGACTTCCACCCTGGGTGATGTGGCCACACATTGTCTATGAGGTCCCACTAACAACCATGAAGAAGCTTGAGTGAACCATCACGTTGTTCATAAAGAAGTGGCTCAGTGTCCCAAGAAGTATCAGGAACATCAGTTTCTATGGTAAAGGAGTCCTTGAACTGCCTTTCATTGGCCTTACAGAGGAATTTGAGTGTTCTCAGATGCATCTACAAATGACACTCAATGACTCTCGTGACAAGAGCTTCAGTAACGCTGCGCAGACCTTATCAAAAGCTGATGTGGTGCAGCAGTTCTTAGGCATAGAGACATTGTAGGACAGGTCCAACAGGACAGGGCGGCTTGGGTTTGGCAGCAAGTGAAGCCACCTGGTGCAAGAGCACAAGTCCAGAATGAAGGAAAATGGTTGTCAAGGAAGTACGGCAATAGGAAGAGTCAGAAATGCAGAGGCTGTCTCCCTGGCTAAGCAGGGCAATGGATATGGTGGGAAAGCATTGAGAGGAGGAAAATCAGTTGGAAGGACGTATAGGAGTTGGAAGCAAACAGACTTAGCTTTGTCATTAGTGCTGCATATGATGTACTTCCTGCACAATAAAACCTCCACCAGTGGCTCGGTGAGGGCCCAACTTGTGGTCTGTGCTTGATTCTGGCAAACTAAGCATACACTGGCAAGCTGCAAAACCAGCCTTACACAAAGCAGATACACGTGGCATCTGGCAGCAGCAATCGAGACCGAGAGGATAGTAACCAACTCTTCGCCCCCCAAAATGACTAATGCTCTGACACCAGCAGCATTCACCTGGGAGAGAGGGAAAAGGCCAACTAATCTCTCTCCTAAGCCAGAAACTGGACAGATGATCATAGCCGGTGACAGGAAAATGCTGGTGGACATCAGTAAACAACTATTATTCCCAGTAGAAATTGCTACCACCAACCTTAGGCCTGACTTGGTTCTCTGGTCGAATTCATTACAGATTGTCTACATTGTGGAACTCGCAGTCCCATGGGAGGGTTCAGTGGTTGAAGCATATGAACACAAGAAGCTATACTGTGCAGATCTAGCAGCTGCAGCTCAGCGATGGAGCTGGAAAACTGAAGTCTGTCTTGTGGAAGTGTGTTGTAGGGGATTTTTTAGCCACATCCACATAGTCAGATTCTACAGCAAACCATCAGACCCACATCAGGGGCGGCGGAAAGAACCCCCCCCCCACCCCACTGGTTTTTGATCAGGCGAAGTTGCCTCTCCTGGGCTCCAAGAAGCATCAAGAGAGTGGGAGGATACAGTGGGGAGGGAGTTGGGATGACTCTGGGATGCCAGAAGTTATTGACAAGCCATCCAGAGATGTAGCGGGCAAATCGAGGAAACTTCGAGGAAGGAGGGTCCCCACTTGAAAACCCCTGCATGCCAAACCTGTGCCACTCCCAACATCCAGGTAGGCTCGAGCAAGCGCTCACGACCCACTGACATGGGGGATATTAACATCTTATCCTGTGGTTTTGATTTTTTTTTCAACGAGGAAAAAAATAAAAGGTTCCAGAATATCAAATACAGAAACTGGGAAGTCAAACAAGTCGGAACAGAGACAACGATTTCAACATGGAACAGGTCTAACTTGAGCAACTCTCAAATAAGGTTGATTCATCTTAGAAAGAAAATCTATATTCTTCATAACGGAGGCAAATTAATCCAAGTGATAGAAATCAGAAATAAAAACAAATGGAAGAACTATTGTGTAGGCCTAGCAACATGGAAGAAAATCACTTGGTTTTTCTGGTTAACACCTATTCAACAAAACTGCAAACTGATTTTCCATTTGCTAATTCTTTCCCCACCGATGCTATTTATTTCCTGTATTTTCTATTTTAGTTATGCTTTGACAAAATTGAGACAGTTTATAATCACCTTTTTTAAAACAATTTTATGCCCTGATAATCAATTCCACTGGCAGAGCCCAGTGAAAACCAAGATCTAAGCCCATTGCAATTGTTTCATCTGACTTAAAAATATTGTTAACTAGATGTCCAAATATTACGCCCCATCTTAAAGTTCATTGCTAAAGCTGTCTAAGATCCTCATGGAGTGTCAGGATCTCTGAGCACTGTGGCCGATTTTCAATGTGCAGATGTGTTAGACATGGTTTTCTTGCTTGTAAATTAGCATCCCCTTTAAACTTGGTTCATCTATGATATTCAATACTATTCAGTGCTATATCTGATGCTATGAATGAGTGGTTAATTTTCCATGGTGTGTCATTAAAAATAAACACTGGCTGGGGTTTCTTATTCAGCATTCAAAATTTGAGATTGTTTATCATGATTTTTTAGAACATGAGTGTAAAAGAGATGAAATGATTGCTATTCCAGATCCAATGCAGCATAGAAAAGACAATAAGCATAAAGAACACAGTAAAGAAACAAAACAAACACAATAAATATAAATACAAAAGCAATCCTATAAAAGACAATGTTATACATAGACTAATTGTACAAGTATAAAGTGATGCGAGGAGATGGGGGGAGGTGCGGAGGAGATATTAATCAGCCTGACGTTTTGAAAGAAGTAACTCTTTTTTTTAAGAGTCTAATGGTCCTGGTGTGGATGCCACAACTAAAGTCACAGTCACTACTTTTGCAGGCTGCTAATACATTTAACTTCGTAAGAATGACAAACAAAGACAATTCAGGATCCTCTAATCTACTGTAACACAACATAGCAGTCACAGGAAATTTCAGCACAGGTTAACATCGCACAAGGTTTACATTTTCAAATTCACAACCTTTTATGCAAACAACAATAAGCTAAATGTGCAAAAAAAATCACTGATGCAAAGCAGCTTTTGAAGACATTTATCATATTGAAGATGAAGAATGAGGATTAGAATTGATGGCTAAGTGAACATTTTTCCATTTTACTGATTTTCAAAACTATGTTCTTATACTATGATGATGTAGGGGGTTCATTTCTATATTAAAAAGGAGTCCACACAATTAAATTTTGGTGATCTACTACTTAAATAGAAAGCATTAGTGCTAACAAAGTATAATAGCTTCAAACAAACTGCCTTCCCACAAGAACAGAGGTAGATCCTATCTAATACATCAAAGCCTGACAAAGCAATCTTTAAAAAGGAAGAAGCCTTTTTTTAATGTTACGAAAACCCCGTAACCAGGTAACTTACCAGCAAAGATAGATGGATCAGCTGAGTCGGATGCTACTATTTTCAACCGTTTTATTCAACAAGGGCACAAACGTATGGTTAATACAAAACATTCAGATCATCAAAACTCAATCTAAAACACCAGTGTAATAATAATCATTCAAAACACAAGCTCGATCGTCGTCTAGGGGTAATGTAGATTTTATATCGTTCACTGGATAGCTAAAAGTCTTTTTGATCACGGCAGTTTCACTTAGTTGTCGGCGGAAGTGTCGCGTTGGTGCACGTTTAGTTAGAAAGACAGAGAACATGAAGCATTTACCCGACAGGTTTTCCAACCTGTAGGAGGTAGTCGGAAGTCTCGTTGGGGGAATGGACTCTCATCTGTGGCTTCCCCTGTAGCTAGGCCGTCTTCCGTGGTGAAGTCGCCAATCCCAGGCAAGGGAAGGACGCACACGAACCCCACCACCGGCTGTAGCTATTAAAACGCTGTCGCAGGATTTCTAGCGTTTCTCCTTCGTGTGTTTCCTTGGTGCATCTGAGGGTCCTCCCCTCAGACCCGCCTTTATACTTCTTCACGAGATCGCAGGTGTCAATCAAGTTGCAGGTAATGCGATCTCTCTCTCAACCAGCCCACTTTGCCCGAGGGCTTTTCAGGTGGTCTCCATGAGACAATAGTCAAAGTCACTTTTATTCTGCTTCTTGGAAGAACGTGGTCTTTCGCACGTCTCTCTCTCTTGGGTCAGTTGACCCCCCTTAACTAGAGTTCTTGCGATTTTCACAAAGGAGGGGGCCAACGGCATAACACTTCCCCCCATAATGGGTTTTTAACCAGGTTAAAAACAGGTTGACACAGGAATTTTTTTTTTTTTTTTTTTTTTGAATCTACATACTACACAAGCTTTTCTCTTCACAGAGTACTACTGTTATACATTCAAGTCAGTATCTAAACAGGTAACAAGTACAGTGCCCCTTTTCTTTAATACCTTAACCTCATGTGCCCTACTAACGCCTGGTAGCATCAAACTTCAGCTCAATAACCACCTTATTTATTTGCTTTCTTCAGCAACATAACTAAGGAGGTGTGATCTTAGCTTACATACATCTACAAAGGTTCATGCAAAAGACAAATTTTTATGCTACTTTCAAACTTAACAGTCAAGCTTCCATGGGTGTTGTCTTTATTATTCACATACTTTGTCAAAATCCCTTAAAACCGGCTTCTGCTATTTTAAAAATCGCGTCCCCATTAACCCTCGCCTTTTTTCCGGTTAATTCCCTCGTGGCGATCTTGGGCACCCTGGCGAAATAGGCTTTCGCCCGCTCCTTTCATAGGAGTTATTTTATCAGCGTGTTCCAAACTTAGACCACCCAATTCCTTAATTTTAGGCAATTTGTCATTTTTCTCTTCAGGACCCGTCATGCTATTAGTTTCCAATTTAAGATCCGCAAGCAATCTCGCTTTGTTCAGACAGCATTTCAAATTCTGCCTTTTCACACCACACTCTGGAATAACAATAGCGTGTGGGGCCCCTTTACCTTCCAACTCAACCTGTAATGGATTCACAGGCTTTGTGGTACCAAGCCATTGTCTCTGTAGCCTGGTTGCTGCTTTTGATATCAGTCCAGCCTTTAAATTTTCTTCATTCAATTTGGGAACTACACATCCCCCTTTCCCTTGAGTTCCGTGACTAGGTTCAGCACCATGTGGATCCCCATCTTGGACACACTCAAACGGGACATTGGCCTCTTCCAGGTTTTCAACACCCGTATCTTTTTCAAATTCTAACGTCCCCCCCTCCTTCCAGTAACTCTCCAGGCAGCCCCCTGTTGGGGAAGGCGCAACCCTGCGAGCTGAAACAACCTCCTCGGCCATGTCAGCTGACTTCTCCACAGCAAGGATACCCTTCTCCTCTAAGACTGCCCTCATTTCACTCTCGGGACCATCGAGAACATCTTTAGAACTCTCAACTTCTCCAAACAATTCTGCCAAACCAGACAGATCAACCACGTCCAACTCTGGACGTTTTAACAGCTTTATCCGTTTCTCATCTTTATTTCCTACCTCTAGGACCTTTCTCTTCACTAAGGGGGGAGCTATCTCCTCGCCCTTACCCCCTTTTACTTTACTACCTTCCATTTTACCACCCTCTGAACCCTCGTGGTGTAGGGTCGGTAAAAACGTCTGGGCCAATTTCAAACTGCGCGCGGTCCCAGTCGCCGCTCTCGACAGGCTGCGAGTGACCGCGCATGCGCGATAGCTCGGGGACTCCATGGGCGGGGCCTCAACTATCAGGGCGGTTCCCATCTTCCCACCCGCGAGGTCATTACCCAACAGGAGGTCCACGCCCTCCCCCGGTAACTCCGGTAGGACTCCTAGCTCCACAGGTCCCGACACCAACTCGCAATCGAGAAAGACCCTATGCAAAGGCACGACCGCGGTCTGGTTCCCGATTCCTCTCAGGGCAACCTCCCCCGTCCGAGGGCCGAAATTTAACACATTACGGCTAATTAACGATAGTTCCGCCCCCGTGTCTCTCCAAATTCGTACGGGGATGGGGGGGTCCCCTTCCCTCAAAGACACGGTTCCTTCAGAACTAAATGTCTCCCGCCCCTCCGGTACTCCATCTACCTGGGGCCCTCTTGTCAACTTCCTGATTACCACTGCATGCCCGATAGGGATCGCTGCTCTCTCCCTCTCTGGCTCCTTTCTCGGAGCAAAGCATTTTGATGCAATATGTCCCACCTTTCCACAATTAAAACAGTTTAAACCAGGAGATCTCCAGGTTTCCTGTCTGTTATCCTCACTTTTAGTGCTAGCTCCCGGCGGAGTTTCTCCCTTAGCCGGCGGACTTTCCCTACCATTCCGACGGTCTCTCGGGTAACTTTTTGGTGAGGAAAACTTTGTCTTGTGGGTTAGGGCATATTCATCTGCGAGCCTAGCCATCTCTGAGATGGACTGATTCGTCCTCTCATTTAAACACATTCGGATCTCTTCCGGAACGCAACCTTTAAATTCCTCAATCAAAACTAACTCCCTGAGACGCCCATAGTTCCCGGCCAACTTTTCAGCTGTGCACCAACGGTCCAAGAGCACACCCTTTTCATGGGCTAGCTCTGTATACGTTTGATTCCACCCTCTTTTTAAATTTCGGAACCTTTGTCTATACGCCTCAGGTACTAACTCGTAACCTCGGAGAATGGCCTCCTTTACTTGATCATAATTCCCGTCCCTTTCTGTGGGCAGCGCGGCATATACCCGCTGTGCTTTTCCTCGTAACACACTTTGTAACAACGCCACCCATTGCTCTTTGGGCCACTGCTGATTCCCTGCCACCTTTTCAAAGAGCAAGAAATAACTATCAACATCCGTCTCCTCGAACGGGGGGACCAACCTCAACGCCCGACTAATATCAAACCCCTCCTCTCTCTCTCCCCCTTGAGTTCTTCGCTCTTGCTTTCGCCTGCCCAGCTCCAATTCATGGTTCCTTTGTTTCTCTTTCTCTTCTGCTTCTAGCTGCTTTAGTTTGAACACCTGCTCTCTTTCCCTCTCAGCTCTCTCGGCTTCTCTCTCGGCTTCTTTTGCCCTCTCAGCTCTCTCGGCTTCTCTTGCCCTCTCTGCTCTCTCGGCTTCTTTTGCCCTCTCTGCTCTCTCGGCCTCTCTCTCTGCAGCCTTCTGAGCTGCTTCTACTTCTAGCTGCTTTATTTTAAACTCATGTTCCAGCCTTGCTTTCTCCAACTCTGCCTGATTTGTCCCACTCACTAATCTCCTTTCGGGAATATTTTCCAAATCCTCAGCTGTAAACACCTTCTTCCCAACGTAATGCTGTTGTATGACCCTTCGCACTTCCTGCTTTTTCATTGCTGGCTTCACCGCTGTGAGGTCTAATGCCTGCGCCAAACTTACTAAGTCTGATTTTGTAGCTTTCCATAGCGCCTCTACCGTCGGGTTTCTCCTAAATTCCTGCACATCCATCTTTGCTGGTTTCTCGTCTGGCTACCTGCATAACCAGATTTAAGTTTGGACTTACAGCCCGATTCACTGACCCTCCCGTTTGGTTTCAAATCCGGGACGAGAACCCCACTTGTTACGAAAACCCCGTAACCAGGTAACTTACCAGCAAAGATAGATGGATCAGCTGAGTCGGATGCTACTATTTTCAACTGTTTTATTCAACAAGGGCACAAACGTATGGTTAATACAAAACATTCAGATCATCAAAACTCAATCTAAAACACCAGTGTAATAATAATCATTCAAAACACAAGCTCGATCGTTGTCTAGGGGTAATGTAGATTTTATATCGTTCACTGGATAGCTAAAAGTCTTTTTGATCACGGCAGTTTCACTTAGTTGTCGGCGGAAGTGTTGCGTTGGTGCACGTTTAGTTAGAAAGACAGAGAACATGAAGCATTTACCCGACAGGTTTTCCAACCTGTAGGAGGTAGTCGGAAGTCTCGTTGGGGGAATGGACTCTCATCTGTGGCTTCCCCTGTAGCTAGGCCGTCTTCCGTGGTGAAGTCGCCAATCCCAGGCAAGGGAAGGACGCACACGAACCCCACCACCGGCTGTAGCTATTAAAACGCTGTCGCAGGATTTCTAGCGTTTCTCCTTCGTGTGTTTCCTTGGTGCATCTGAGGGTCCTCCCCTCAGACCTGCCTTTATACTTCTTCACGAGATCGCAGGTGTCAATCAAGTTGCAGGTAATGCGATCTCTCTCTCAACCAGCCCACTTTGCCCGAGGGCTTTTCAGGTGGTCTCCATGAGACAATAGTCAAAGTCACTTTTATTCTGCTTCTTGGAAGAACGTGGTCTTTCGCACGTCTCTCTCTCTTGGGTCAGTTGACCCCCCTTAACTAGAGTTCTTGCGATTTTCACAAAGGAGGGGGCCAACGGCATAACATTAAAAATTTAAATCCTGGATCAATGTCTTTGACCAGCACCAATTGTTGCAATGTTGAGGATTATCCCACAAGCTGGTGCAAGTGTAAGTGCCAGAAATGGACTTTCATCAACAATCCTAGCCAAATGGAATGCCTGTTTAGTGACCCCACGTAATCCAGCAGGGTTAGAAATGGATGCACAAAGCTGACTCAACTTCAGATACAGGGTCACTGAGATTACATCACTAGACTATGATCCAGTGGACTGGAGAAAATATCATCCAGGGATATATGCTCACATCTCAACAGAATAGCAAGGGGTTTTTAAGGGGATCTCATTAGATAACATGGAATTATAAAGCAGGCAGAAGTAATCAAGACTACAAAACTACTGGATTGGTGTGCAAACAAATGGGAAAGGAAATTGGCCAAAAGGCAAGTGGTCAAGTCTTAAGTACCCTTTGAAATGGCTCAGGAAAAGCTAAGATATTGGGCAACAAATGCAGGCATTTGTCAGTACTTCCAGCATCTTGTGAATGGAAAAAAATAATCCCAGAAGTCACAGATAATGGAATTCTTGTGATACTGGATTTGCATTAAGTTCAGGTACGGTATCAGAACATTTCCAGGAGGGTTGAAGCGAAATCCCTCCATTTTGCACCTTGTTACTTCTTAAACAGTGAAAAGCTAGAAAAAAAACTCTGAGGAGGTATCCGGAGCAACACACACATTATGCTGGAAGAACTCTGCAGGACAGGCAGCATCAATGGAGAGTCGATATTTCAGGCCGAGACTGTTCATTAGGACATTATGCATCCAAGCACATTGATTTATGAATTTGTAAAAACTTAAAATAAATCAAGCAGATCTATTTGGAAATGGAGCCGCATATCCATATGAAGTGAATATAAGAGGATTGAGACAAACAGCCAAATCACACTCGGAATACGATAAGCACTTCTTAGTTCAACACTAAAACTTTGGAGGGAGAAAAATACAGATTTTTCAGTTTGATACCAGGACTTTAAGGTTCAAGTACAAGACAACTTAATGAAAATATTTTTCTCCAGTCCTGTTGAAGGGTCTTGGCCCGAAACATTGTTTGCACTTTTTTCCATACATGCTGCCTGGCCTGCTGAGTTCCTCCAGCATTTTGTGTGTGTTGCTTGGATTTACAGCATCTGCAGATTTAGATGGCACGGCTGAAAGCTAAAATGTTAACGGTTGCAAATTTGTTGACATTTTCAAAGTATGAAGGGGAACAGAGATGACTGGAGAGTGGGAAAATATTTCTGCTGGTTGGGAAGTCAACAGACAGTGACCACAGCCAATAAAAGCTCTGCAGGAGCAGAGCCAGGGGGGGAAAATCTACACAAAAGAGATGTTGAAGTGTGTAATGTTTCCATGAACAGCAGATGTTGTCTGGTCTATTGTTACTATTTGTTACTCAAAATGTTAGAAAGAATATGTGGAAAAATATGAGATAGTTTAAGCAGTATCAGGGTTAGTCTCAGTGTTACTTTGCACTGTAACTTTAAGTCAAACTTGAAGAAATAAGAGGCTTCTGAGTTCTTAGGCAACGGAGGGGGAGAAAGATCATGCACACAATTAATCTGATGAAGGGACTCCAATATGAAATGTTAACAGTTTCTCTCTTCCCTAATGTTCCCCGTCCTGTTGAGAGGACTTCAGCAATTTTCTATTGTAATTCACTGCTAATAACGGGCTCCAAATTAACAGAGTGCACACAGACTTGTGAAAATTGCTATCCTTCCTGAATCTAATTTTATAGATGAAGCTTCAGAAAGTAAAAGGAGTCTTGGTAATCAAAATGAGCATTATATACTCCATGCTTGGACTCACATACTGATGCAATTTAAAAGGCTGGCAGAGTGAAATTTAGAGAGTATTGCTTAAATCTGTTTTTTCCCCTCAAGTAATTACTTTAGTAACCTTAAGTGTTTAACGAGTGCCTTCATAAAGTACAGTTAACAGAAAGGAGACAGGTCCTTTGCAGAACTGAGCTCACAACCTCTGCTTACAGATTAAAGATTAGCTTTATTGAACGGATGTACTTTGAATTATCAACATATACGGTGAAATACTTATTTGTATCAACTATCAGTGCACTCTGAGGCCTGTGCTGTGAGCAGCCCACAAGTGTCACCTCACTTTCAGCACTAACATAGTGTTGCAGCAGCTCACTAACCCTAACTGTACATTTTAGGAATTTGTGAGGAAACTGGAACATGCAGAGGAAAACTACATAGTCAGAAAGACTACTTGTGGACAGCAGCAGGAATTGAACACTGATCGATGATCAGTGGCACTGCAAAGTATTCTGCTAACCGTGATGCTAACGGGCTGCCTCTTGAGGAATGAGAAGAAGCCTCTCTTTACTCTCAATCCTTTGAGCCACCCTGGGGTGGGGGGGAGAGGGAGAGGGAGAGGGAGAGGGAGAGGGAGAGGGAGAGGGAGAGGGAGAGGGAGAGGGAGAGGGAGAGGGAGAGGGAGAGGGAGAGAGAGAGAGAGAGAGAGAGAGAGAGAGAGAGAGAGAGAGAGAGAGAGAGAGAGAGAGAGCCTCTCTTTACTCTCAATCCTTTGAGCCACCTGGGGGGGGGGGGAGGGAGAGAGGAGAGGGAGAGAGAGAATTTAGAGAAAGTTGACATTAACCAAGAATAAGATAATGCATAAGCCTTGAATTTATTATTAACTAGTGTTGGCGCGTGACCAAGTGGTTCAGGCATTGGTCTGCTGATCTGAAGGTCGCTGGTTCTAGCCTCTGCTGAGGCAGCATGTTGTGTCCTTGAGCAAGGCACTTAACCACACATTGCTCTGCGACGACACTGGTGCCAAGCTGTATCAGCCTAGTACCCTTCCCTTGGACAACATCGGTGGCGTGGAGAGGGGAGACTTGCAGCATTGGCAACCGCCGGTCTTCCATACAACCTTGCCCAGGCCTCAGTCAACATCAAAATCAATTGACAGCCAAAGAAGAAGATTATCAAGTCAAGTCAAGTCAACTTTTATTGTCATTTCGACCATAACTGCTGGTACAGTGCATAGTAAAAATGAGACAACGTTTTTCAGGACCATGGTTTACATGACACAGTACAAAAAACTAGACTGAACTACGTAATAAAAAAAGCACAGAGAAAGCTACACTAGACTACAGACCTACACTGGACTGCATAAAGTGCACAAAAAAAGTGCAGGCATTACAATAAATAATAAACAGGGCAGTAGGGCAAGGTGTCAGTCCAGGCTTCGGGTATTGAGGAGTCTGATAGTTTATTGACTAGTATCGAGTCAACAAGATTATCAATTCAGGCAACAAAGATGAAGGTAACAGAGAAGGCAACAATCAAATAAATCATTTCTGACTAAGTTAAAAGCAAGCATAAATACCTCAATTAGTTTTTAAAAAAGGACAAAAGTTGAATGGAACAAATGGAAAGTTAGAAAAGAGATCAACCCTCAAGTTATAGCATCAATGCCCAGCCCCAACGGGCAAGGCTAAGTCAAAATAATTGTGCCCAGATGTACTGAGCTAAATAAACATTAGAATTTAAATCCAGTGAAATTGAGACAGAAAATAGTAATACCAAATACATTCAAAGAATTGATCCAATAATCCTAATGAAGTGATGCCACAATCACAAATTACACTGATTTATATAAGACATCCCTAACCTTAAGACAGCCATCAGATCAATTTACACCTTTGTAGGAGCCTACTTGAGAATTAGGCTTGTGGATGGTGTGAGGTATTAAACTGAACTAATTTCTTGTGCAAGATCCTGGCTAAGAAACAACTAATTATGGACAGAGGACAACACAAAACCAACATTCCGTCCTGCTGATGTAAAACAAAATAGTCAGGAAATAGTGGAAATAATTCTTAAGCTAAACAGAAAAAGTAACCAAAAATAGATTCGTTGACAAGCGTCAAATGAATTACTAGTTAATGAGAACGTGCAGATGATGTATATTGCATACTTTTGATACTGATTATAGCCACTGATGCAGAATAAGATCTGAACCAAAATAAGGTCTCCCAATTTACCTAGAGATTTCAGGATTAGTAATTGTCTGCTAGAGGTGATGTGCATTACCTTTCAAGCTTAAAAACAGTTTTATTTACAAAAGCAGGAGAACTGATGCAGACATATCCAGAGGCACTTTATCAAAAAGATGTCAAACAAAATTTGATTCTGATGCCATCAAGGAGATATGAAAACAGCGTATTCAACTATAACACTTGGGTGGAGAGGCAGAATGGTATTGAAGATGGAACTTTGCTTTAAGATGGTGGCACGACGCAGCAGTGCACAGTGGCCACTTCGGAAAGAATATCTGTAATCTATCAAGTAGGATGCCGTGTACAATCCTGATTTGATGGAGACAGATGGGCGAAGCACAGAGGAACATCTGGTGAAACTTCTGAAATGCCTGTTTCGCTGCCGCTGCTACTGTGCAATTGAAAAATCTCCAGGAGGAAGGCCCCGAATCCGTGGCTTTGCCTGTTGCTTGGCGGCTGGTGCCGGGGTTGAAGCGCTCGGCAGAGATGGTGCTCCGTGCTCGGTGTCGGAGGGCTGGTCAGAGGCTTGAAGTTTTCGGACCGACTCAGAGTTGGCTGTGGTCGGGTGCTTCCAGGGGCTGCATCGGCAAGGTTGCGGCACTGGAGGATCATGGCAGGGAGAGTTTTTCTTCCTTCTACCGTCTACATGAGATGATGGGCTGTCGGGACTTTGAGACTTTTTACTGTGCCATGGTCTGCTCTTTATCAGATTACAGTATTGCTTTGCACTGTTGGAATTATATGTTATAATTATGTGGTTTTTGTCAGTTAGTCTTTTATCAGTTATGGTATTCAAGTCAAGTCAAGTCAACTTTTATTGTCATTTCGACCATAACTGCTGGTACAGTGCATAGTAAAAATGAGACAACATTTTTCAGGACCATGGTTTACATGACACAGTACAAAAAACCAGACTGAACTACGTAATAAAAAAAAACAGAGAAAGCTATACTAAACTACAGACCTACACTGGACTGCATAAAGTGCACAAAAACAGTACCGGCATTACAATAAATAATAAACAGGACAGTAGGGCAAGGTGTCAGTCCAGGCTTTGGGTATTGAGGATTCTGATAGCTTGGGGAAAGAAACTGTTACATAGTCTGGTCGTCAAAGCCCGAATGCTTCGGAGCCTTTTCCCAGACGGCACTGTCTGCACTGTTGTAACTAGATGTTATAATTATGTGATTTTTGTCAGTCTTTTATCAATTATGGTATTGTCTGCACTGTTGCAACTAAATGTTAACTGTAACTGTGTGGTTTTGTGTAGGATTTTGATTTGTTGGGTGGTAGTGCTGGTCTCTTGATTTGGTGTGTCTGGGTAGTCTTGTTTTGTCTGATGGGTTTGGAGTTCCTTTCCGGGGAACGTGCTAAGATGGCAGCGCAATATTGATATGCAGCAGCTTCTCCGGACTCTGGATTGGGGATTACCAAACGTTATGTGGTTTTTCTTGGGTGGTCTGTTTTGCTATTTTTGTGATATCATTCTTGAGGAACGTTGTCTCATTTTTTAACTGCATTGCATTTGTGGTTTCTAAATGACAGTAAACTGAATCTGAATCTGAATCTGAATTCCAAAAAAAAACGAACAATTTTGCACAGCTTCAGAAAAAGAAAAAAGTTGGAGGGAGAGAATATTCACTGAGTGATTAATAAATAGTTTTTTTTTCTCCCAGAGTGAAACGCTATGACTAGCGGGACTCTGCTGAGATCACTGCTTGGCCCTCAACTATTAATATATCAATGATTGGCAGAATGCAGCATCTTACAATACCAAACTGAGTTCAATTGTTTTGAATTGACTGAGACAGGTTCAACAGGTGGGCAAAAACTTGTCAAGGCAGTAAGGAAATCATAACAAAGTAAGGAAATAAAACAAAGTTTCATTTGAATGGTATTTTGGAAATGTTGATTTACAAGGACATTATAAGGACAATAGTGTTTTTGTACACTAGTCACTGAGACTAAACGTATAGCAAGTAGTCACGGCAGCCAAAGGTAAATGGCCTTCAAAGTAGCAGGACTGAGTTACAAGAATGAGGCTGTCATGTTACAATTGGTGACATCATTCCCAGCATACTCTGTCCAGCGAAGATCTCTGTATCTAAGAGAGGATACAATCGGGACCAGTACATTTTGGTCCAATTACGTGACTGCCCCAATTAGCCAAATTGCATGAAAATAGTTTAAAGGATATAAAAAAGACAAACTACCATTTAGCTGAGTAACAAATTATGTATTTAAATGAAATACAGAACAAATTAGACTACAAATACTACTACAGTACCATAAAACTATGTATTAGCTTGAAATAGCTATTGTTGAAAGAATTCATCCTGTGTTTACTGCTGTGTTATTTTGATCGGCTGTAAATGAACAAATTCAGCATAGACACCTACTGCAGATAATGGACTGCCTTCATACAATGCTTTTGATGATTGTATCCTCAAAATCTTCATAACTCCTAATTTGTTGAAGTAGTGAAATCATTTTATTTTCACTCACGGCCGTTTCAGGCATCTTTAAGCCTAGATACTTGAAACCACAATGAGAGCAAAACAGTTCTGAAATGGGTTACTGCTTATTTCTTGCCAAAAATCAGTGACAAAAAAAATCACTGCTTTTTGAATACAAATACACACAACTGACACAATTTAAAAATAGTTCACTCTAAGCACGGTGTGACGCCTAACAGCAACAACAAGTGCACATGACTGACATTAGTTAGACACTGTTTGGCATGTCTCCTGTTCCAATTAAGCAGCGTAGTATCCCAAATAAATGAAAGGAATCCTGGCTACTTTCTCCATTAGTTTTCATTCTTTAAGAGTTGTCCCAAAGAAGCCACTGCCCAGATTAACCAACAACCCAATTAATTGGAATCCACTGCAAATGTCCATTGTCCTATGTAAGCCATAGTTGAACCTGTCTCAGCTATACATGTAGATAGTGCCTTCCATGTTCCCACCATTTTACAAGCATTTTCCTCGTTTCACTTTTAATTACTTTCCCTTTTATTTTATACCTGTGGCCTCTGGGACCCTCCAGCAAAGGGAATAGCTCCCTGTATCCACTCTGGCCTGAACCCTTGTTATTTTATAAGCATTTTGCAAATTTTCTCATAGCCCTCCTTTTTCAAGTCAAGTCAAGTCACTTTTTATTGACATTTCGACCATAACTGCTGGTACAGTACACAGTAAAAATGAGACAACGTTTTTCAGGACCATGGTGCTACATGAACAATACAAAAACTACACTGAACTACATAAACCAACACAAAAAAACTACACTAGACCACAGACCTACCCAGGACTGCATAAGTACACAGAACAATGCAGGCATTACAATAAATAATAAACAAGACAATAGGTACAGCAGAGGGCAGTAGGTTGGTAGTCGGATGGCTTGGGGGAAAATCTGTTACATAAATAAACAGCTGAATAGCGGCATCCGGGATTCCGTCCGTTTCTGTACTCCTGTCGAGTATATCGTTGCCACAGATGTAGTCCAATTTAATGTCCATTGGAGAGGAGAATGGACGGGAGAGCCAGCTGGCTAGGGCTTGCTTTTTTCCTGGTGCGGACTCCTGCCCACATGCCTCACTTCTGCTTCCTCGCACACCGCTTACAACGTCCCCAACTCCGGCCACCGGCATCAGGCGACACCGAGGACTGCAGGCCCGATTCCCTCAGCAAGCCGAGGTCACGCAATCTAACCAGCAGATTTTCATGAAGGTTAGTTTTTGGGCGATGTCTGTATTGTAGCCGTATCTGGCGATGGTAGATAGTCGCTCTGTTATCCATTGCCCTAAACCCTAATTGTACCTTAAAATTAAATTAAAAAACTAAATTAAACTAAATTAAAGTAGCACCAGATTCGAAAGGCCGCTGCTGTTGTGTGCCGCCGCCACCTACTTCAAGGAATACAGACTCATTCCCTCAAACCGATTTTTGTGATTGTAATCCTTCATTCCAGGAATTGTCTTCGTAAAATTCACAAAACTCTCTCTAAAGCTTTCACATCCTTCCACAATGCGACAACCAAAACTGGTCCAGTTGAAGCTGAACCAGTGTTTGACTGCAAACATGGCATTCACAGTCATCCATGGGCTATTGTACAATTCCTCCATATAGCATTTTGTGTAATTTGTTTCATAGTTTCCCTCAATTTGTTTGAGTCTCCCTCCAATGCCAGAAGACTAGCTCAATTTGTTTTTGGATCCCGCTGAGAAAACTGTCTGACCAGGGTCAAGATTCCCTTCACACCAAGTTCTGAGGGAAATTCTGCTGACCGGAAGTATCTTCCAATGTCACGTCCATAATACTTTGATCATTGGTCCTCTTGCAGCAACATTTCTGTTTCCATTGTGGCATTGTGATATAATCACACTGATGAAACTGGCAGAGATTTGGTTGTGGTCAATCCGACAGCCATCAGTATCTGGCATGGCATTGGAAATGCAGATGAAACTCTCTGGTTTCCTCGACTAGGTAGGTCAAGGGAAGTCAGTCTCCAGCCCCGCCAAATGTGTGAGATTGAGACACAAGCCCACTCCAAAACCCCCTGTTTGTGTGGATGCCGTGTCATTTGCTACCCTGTTACAAATTACTGCCACAAAATAACACACTGCATACAATTAAAGGTATTATCTTTATGAATCTTAACTGAAGGGTCAGTAAAGAATAGCAAAAAAGCGGCCCATTCTGATTGAACAGTCAGATCTGCACAAGTCAGAGCTCATCTTCAACTTCTCTGTCACTCACGCACTGGGCCCTTGGTCAACGTGAATGCCTGCACCACCTTCAAGTGCTCGCGATCCATCTCGAACAAATGGGTCTCCCACTTGATTGTATGCTATGACCGGTTCTCCTGAGCGCCTCCTCAAGCAAAGGCCCAAGACCAACCTTATTGTCCTGAACCAAGAAAAACCTCCCGCCAATTGGATATCACATATTCCACGTCATCCCTTGTCGTCAACAATAACCCAAACAGGCTGAAAGCAGACAGCAGCCTTTACAGAGCTGCTAAATGAAATACCTACAGCATAACAGTGAAGGTGTGAACCAGGGCATTTCACAGATATTTTTATGATCTCTCACCCAGACAATGACACAACCTAACGTGTCATGCCCAAATCAAACAGAAAAGAATTTGGGCATTTCTACACTTTCATTTCCCTCAGGGGACGTGGTCATCAGGTCCTGTATTTACCTTTCCCATCTGTACCACCTCTAGATCTATCTTTTCTGTTTTGATTTTTTGTAGTACCACCTACTTTTGTCACATACTATTGTCCCTTTGATAATCACTCCTGCTTTCCATCACATCACAGATTTTCCCTTTCATTTTTTACTCCAACACTACTGTGAAATATTAAAATCTTGGTTCATCTCGAACTTTTCCTGAAATTGATGAGTGGTCTTTGGCCTGAACTGTCAGCTCACATTTTCCAACACAGCAGGTTTATATGCAGAGCATTTCCAGAATTTTCCACTTTCATTTCAGATTTCAGAATCTGCAGTGCTATACATTAAAAAAACATTTTTATAATCTACAGTATGGTTGAACCTTGCCAGTGAAGAGCATTCTAAAGTTAATTATCTGGAGATGACCATAACCTCTCCATCAGAAAGCGACCTGAGAATAAGCAGTTAGAATTCCTGTGGCCTTTTATTTGTCTCGGGTATCTTCTTCAAGGTTCAAGATTATTGAATGTAATTTTCAGCAAAGAAGAACAAACTAATTGTTACTCCAGATACGATGCAACACAAATACAAGCACAATAAGATAAAGAATCTAACAGTAAAAAACACAGACATCAGAAAATATGCAGATGCTGGATATCCAAAGCAACACACACAAAATGCTGGAGGAAGTCAGCAATCCAGGCAGCATCTGTGGAAAAGAGTTGACGTTTCGGGCCGAGACCCTTCATCAATGAAAGAACACAATAAATATAAATACTAAAGAATAAAACTCTTACACATTATCTTATGTATTATAAAAATATATAAAATCATATACATAGATTGATTGTATGCCCATAAAGTGACTCTAGGGGCAGGAGTGTCTGTAGATAAGGGGTCATTGAAAAGAAGTGATAAAGCAGTGATTATAAAAACACAAACACGAGGAAATCTGCCGATGCTGGAAATTCAAGCAACACACATGAAATGCTGGTGGAACGCAGCAGGCCAGGAAACATTTATAGGAAGAAGTACAATCGACATTTTGGGCCGAGACCCTTCGTCGGGACTAACTGAAGGAAGAGATAGTAAGAGATTTACAAGTGGGAGGGGGAGGTGGAGATCCAAAATGATAGGAGAAGACAGAAGGAGGAGGGATAAAGCTGAAAGCTGGAAATTTGATTGGCATAAGGGACACAGAGCTGGAGAAGGGAGAGGATCATGAGACGGGAGGCCTAGGGAGAAAGAAAGGGGGAGGGGAGCACCAGAGGGAGATGGAGAGCAGGCAAGCAGTGATTGTGAGAGGGACAGAGAGAGAAAAAAAGGAGGGGGGAATAAATAAATAGGGGATGGGGTAAGAAGGGGAGGAGGTACATCAACGGAAGTTAGAGAAGTCAATGTTCATGCCATCATGACTTCTAAGATCATGATGTTAGATGGCATTTTTGCAAGAGACAGGGTGGGAAGAGGAATAGTCCAAGTAGCTGTGAGAGTCTGTAGGCTTATAGTAGACATCAGTAGATAAGCTGTCTCCAGAGACAGAGACAGAAAGATCAAGAAAGGGGAGGGAGGTGTTGGAAATGGATCAGGTAAATTTGAGGGCAGGGTGAAAGATAGAGACAAAGTTAATGAAGTCAACGAGCTCAGTATGAGTGCAGGAAGCAGTGCCAATGCAGTTGTTGATGTAGCAAAGGAACATATTGGCGAGACCCAACACAGAATGGGAGACTGTTTCGCTGAACACCTACGTTCTGTCTGCCAGAGAAAACAGGATCTCTCAGTGGCCACACATTTTAATTCCACGTCCCATTCCCATTCTGATACGTCTATCTATGGCCTCCTCTATTGTCAAGATGAAGCCACACTCAGGTTGGAGGAACAACACCTTATATACCGGCTGGGTAGCCTCCAACCTGATGGCATGAACATTGATTTCTCTAACTTCCGTTAATGCCCCTCCTCCCCTTCTTAACCCATCCTTTATTCATTCATTCATTCATCTATCTATCTATCCATCTTTATTTTCTTTTCTCTCTCTGTCCCTCTCGCAATCACCCCTTGCCTGCTCTCCATCTCCCATTCTGGTGCTCCTCTCCCCCTTTCTTTCTTCCTAGGCCTCCCGCCCCATGATCCTTTCCCTTCTCCAGCTGTGTATCCCTTTTGCCGATCAACTCTCCAGCTCTTAGCTTCACTCCTCCCCCTCCTCTCTTCTCCTATCATTTCAGATTTCCTCCTCCCCGTCCCACTCCCACTTCCACTTCCAAATCTCTTACTCTCTCTTCCAGTTAGTCCTGACAAAGGGTCTTGGCCTGAAATGTCGACTGTACTTCTCCCTATAGATGCTGCCTGGCCTGCTGCGTTCCACCAGCATTTTGTGTGTGTTGTATAAAGCAGTGGTGGGGTGGGTGCCTTGGGGTGGGTTAGTGGGTGGAGGTGTTGATCAGCAACCATAATCCTTGTCATACTTGTCGTTCACTAATCCCATGAGGGTTTCTTGTAATCTCCAATTTTAATCATTTTATGTTTGGTGGCCTTCAACGATCTGGATTTCCATCTTTAAACTTCTCTCTAGCTCTGTTCATCTGTTGAAGGTCTCTTTAAAGGCACTCATTTTGACCAAGCGTTTGGTTATCTGAACACGCACACAGACATTCTACTACACCCAAGGCAAGTTTTTGTGTCCCCCCCGTGCCAAGGAAATCAGGAATGCACACAATGAAGACAAACAGTGGGTGATTCTATGCCATGGTACTCCCAGCATGGAGCAGCCTCTACAGGATGTGCATCTAAAGAAGCTGCAATCGCCCAGCGTGTCTTTATATTCCGAGTGGGGAGAAACAACAACTCTGACTGTGAACCCGCACAGTCAAGGTTCCCCCTGCTGGTTTGCAATCTGTCCAGCACTGTACTGTTGTCTGGAAATGCCATCGTTTGGATGAGACATTAACTCAGAAGCCCACCTGCTTTCTCTAGTGGGCAGCAAAGATCTCATGGCACCATTTCAAAAAAGAGATGGAGAGTTTTTTTCTCCCCCAGTTTCTTGGCCAAAATTTATCCTTCAAGCAAGATTAATAATTTGGTTATTACATTTCTGTTTTGTGGGAAATTGCTAGGAGCAAATTGGCAATGACCTTTCCTACAATTTAACAATGAAGGCACCTTGAAAGTACGTCACAATCAGTACAGAACCATGGGAAATCCTGAAAAGGTAAGTGAAATACCGTGTGCATATCTTTCCTTCGCATGGATTGTTGCAGCTTTTGACTGACCTGATGACATGAGATCGAGGGTAACCACTCCCTCCCCACTCCCATGACTAATGTTTACAATGGTTGTAAATAAAAATTTTTAAAAACAAATGAAAGCTGATCTCAGGTTCAAAGCAAATATGAAAATTGGATGTGGTATGTCCAGAAGTCTCCCACCCCCCATCCTCATCACATTCTACAGGGGTTGTATTGAGAGCATCCTGAGCAGCTGCATCATGGCATGGTTAGGAAATTGCACTGTCTCAGATCGCAAGACCCTGCAGCGAATAGTGAGGTCAGCTGAGAAGATCATCGGGGGGTCTCCCTTCCCGCCATTATGGACATTTACGTTACACGCTGCATCCGCAAAGCAAACAGCATTATGAAGGACCCCACGCACCCCTCATACAAACTCTTCTCCCTCCTGCCATCTGGGAAAAGGCACCGTAGCATTCAGGCTCTCACGACCAGACTATGTAACAGTTTCTTCTTCCAAGCTATCAGACTCCTCAATACCCAGAGTCTGGACTGACACCTTACTGCCCTATTGTCTTGTTTATTATTTATTGTAATGCCTGCACTGTTTTCTGCACTTTATGCAGTCCTGGGTAGGTCTGAAGTCTAGTGTAGTTTTTTTCTGTGTTGTTTTTTTACGTAGTTCAGTCTAGTTTTTGTACTGCGTCATGTAACACCATGGTCCTGAAAAACGTTGTCTCATTTTTACTGTGTACTGTACCAGCAGTTATAGTCAAAATGACAATAAAAGTGACTTGACTTGACTTGAAGTCACTGATTCTCTCAACTCTTGAGTTCAGAGGTTGTGGATTCATCACACTAGATACATACAGTACTGTGTAAAAGTCTTGGGTATATATATATATGTACACACACATATATATACATACATACATATACACACACATATATATATACATACATATATACATACACACACACACACACACACACACACACACATATATATATATATATATATATATAGATATATATATATATATATACACACACATACATGCATACATACACACACACACATATATAAATATATAGCCATGGTGCCTAAGACCTTTGCACAGTATTGCAGTTATTGTATGTATTGCACTGTACTGCCACCACAAAAAAAATTATAAACATGAGTGACGATAAACCTAATTCTAATATGAGTCTATATTGTAGACTGAGAGTGGGAAAGAGCCACAGAGAGGGGATCATGATTGGGAAAATGGGAAGGGAGAGAGAAGGGGTAGGAAAACTAGAGAGATATTTTGTAATGATCAATAAACCAATTGTTTGGAATCAAGTGACTTTCCCTGGTGTCTCAGGGCTGGGTGGCTCTGTACCCACATCATCCCTGCCCCAGCACTCTTTCCCTGCCACCTGTCCCACAGCCCTCCCATGGTGCTGTGCCTTCATCATTCCCAATATTCCCAATATCCTTTGCTCCCGCCAACATGCCACATTGACAAATACAGTGTTGAGCAAATATATATGCATGCATACACATTCACACACATCAACATAGCTAAGACCTTTGCAGAGTAAAGTAAGCACGGACTCCATGCGGATACTTCAGTTCAGTAGGAAGGAGGTGCAGCAAAAATGCTAAACTAAGTTTAGACTAATTTTGATAATATTTATTGGTAGTCTGGCAAATATTTTTTCCTTAATCAATGACATGAAAACATGACCAAAATACATTCTCTGTTGCATGTGCATATTAAACTCTCTGACTTCGATAGAACCTAATTCAGGAAATTAAGCTCAGTGTGCAGGTATGTTTAGCACAAACGGTAAAGGACAAAGCTATACCTCAGTGGGTATAGTTGCCCAGCTTTTTGTGAGAGTTGGCTTTTTCCAAATTGGCTGGTGCACTCCTATATGCCAATAGATACTTCAAAAGTATTACTTGCCTATAAAAGTGCCTTGGCACCCAGTTCCTAAAAGCCAGTCCAAAATTCATTTTTTAAATGAAAAAAAACCAAATAAAAAATCATTTTCTTGCAAAGAACTTGCACATTGTTACCGTTGATCCCTCAATCACGTACATCAGGGAACAGGTTTATGTTGCAGTAGAATTCAGCAACTCTTATTGCACATTCAGCAACATGCAGGCAGTAATTCCTCACAGCTTTAACAAACAACAAAAAAAAACCAAGAACAACATAAGACTGTCTGGCTTGCTTTCATGACCTATAACTGATTATAAAATAGCTGAATCTGAAAGAAACAAGATTTTGTTATTCCATTACAACTGGGTGGCCAAAAGGTAAATTCACACCCTTTGGTTCTGCAGTACTTCACAGGACCTACTCTAACCTTACCATTGATTAATGGTTCCACCGTATGAACACATTTATTTTCATGGATTTAGCTGCCCAAAATGCCTCACAGGGAATAGATATACATGAAACTCATTCAACTAATTAACTAAATGCAAACGCATTCCTATGTCATTAATTAATCTACCTTTCAGGCTTGCGAGTAAAATTAATCTTGTCCTAGTAAATGACTGAGTGCTTACTTACAATGGTCAGATAGTGAAAAGATAGCATAGTTTACATCAGATTAAGTGAGATTTACTGCAAAGCTCTTCATATGTAAACAAAACCACATTCTAGCAATCAGTACATTGTCAGGATGAAAAGAGATCAATTTGGAGGAAAGACTTTGAAAATAAACAGAATTGCGGAAGTTGTAAATTAAGAGATCCTATCTCTCTCGATTTACAACTGTGTTAACTCAAAACAGACCCCGCTGTATAGTGCAAATTAAATACACCAGCATGCAGAGGAGAATGAAGACCTCATAGTTATATTAAACTGTTTTGAACAGCTAATCTGTTACCAAAGCAACAGTGATAGCTCAGCAAATTCAAAGATAAAAGTTGGAATTTTTAAGTACAGAGGAATTTTTGCAACAAATATTTTCTGAGAACTAAACTGTGAAGGAAACTTATTTATGAATCGTAAATTATTTAAATAGGTCGTTAATAAGAAGGCTGCATATAATCCATCCACTCAAGAAGAAAAACAATTCAATTTCAGGCTAAAGTTAATGTCAATTTTAAAAAAAGTTGGCTAGACACAATATTGTTATGAGTCCTGCCATTCCATGTGCATTAATCTGCTTACTTTGAAGCAAAATGGTTGTGCACTTGTTGCTTTGCATGCCTGGCATCACAACTAAGCCTTCTGAATAGATGCAATAGTTGTTTGTTGGTTCAGCTGTGGAATTCACCATACACTGCAAACAGATTTAACTGCAGTATAGAGTAAAGGCTATTATGGAACCATCTTTTACATCATGAATCTGTGACTCTGGGTTCCAGCTGACGTCCAGATCAAACCTATAAAGCAAGCTTTAAAAAGGGAAAAAAAGTGAAAGATTATTTGGACAAAAGTTTGTGGGAACCTGAATGACATTGTAGATTAAGAACGCTATCCTTTCACTTCTGAAAAACAAATTGAACTGCAGACTGTATTAACAAATTCTTTTCACTGCAAAGACTGAATTTACTACATAAAATTAGTTTTGGTGACTTTAAACCAAAACTATGATGCTCTGGGCAGTATTTTCCAGAATTTAGTTTACACTATATGGGTAAACTTACTCAGAGAGGCAAAAACAGAACATGAGATAGGAGCTACCATATTAGTCAGTATTTGACTTATAACAAAAGAGAAAAATTGCTACGTTATCTATACTGCATGCCTAATAGAACTCATTAAGAAAGACAACCAAAGTTAATTTATTCTCCACTAGTGACATAGTGACATCTGGCTTATTCAAGGGAAATTTCCAATTGTTAAAAGAAATCTTGACCTTTTTCTGAGATTGCTATGCAAGTCACAACTTATAATCATTGATTTGTGCATTGAAACAGAATACTGGCATATTTCACATTCTATGTTAGTTGGCTCATTTTGTTGATACAAATGGGTAAAATACCAAAATGATCAACTAGAATCTCAAGTATACGAATCAAGAAACAATGAATAAGTTTAGCCACAAGAGATTCTTCAGTTTCTGGAAAATCAGAACACACACGGAATGCTGGTGGAACTCAGCAGGCCAGGCAGCAACTATGGAAATGAACAAAGAGTGGATGTTTTGGGCTGACGCCCTTCATCATAACCGGAAAGAAAGGGGCCAGAAAAACATGGAGGGAGGGGGAAGGAGTACAAGCTGGAAAGTCATAGGTGAAGCTGGGTGAGGGAGGAGGTAGCTGGGGCAGGGAAGATGAAGTGAGAAGCAGGAAGGTGATACACCATCGTGGTGTTACTGAGTCAGGCAACAGCCCTGAATTTGTAGTTGGCAAATCACAACTGCTCATCTCCAACCCATAATAGTTACCTTAAACAGCCCAGCTTGCAGATCGAAACCAGCTAACAGTCAACAGGAGGTCCTATATGACACATCTTCAAAATACATCCTTGATCAGGTGATAACAATTACATCCCAATTATCAACCCACCAAAAACTGTGAAAACACATTAGCCTTGTCCTGATTTCTAACCACCTGGCAAAAATTATATCTACATTTACAAATGAAAATTCATTATATGTTACCTGAACTATTAAAACAGAATAAAGACATTAAAATGTAAATTACATAAAAGCTGTACTTAATTAAATGTAATGTCACCCGTGACATATGATATGCCCAAGTTACTATGTGTGGTCTACAAACCTTGAATAAAGCAGGCACAGAGAGAGCTCCACAGAGCTTGGAGACAGACCTTTAGGCTCACTATATCTGCACCATCCCTTAACCATCCACTTACACTAATCCTAATGAAACCAGTGTTTTATTCTTCCTACATTCTCAGATTCTATCACTAACCTACACTGCAGGGAACATTTCCAGTGGCCAAATAACATAACAACCTATAAATAACTAGGATATGGGAGGAAACTGGATCATCTGGAACAGACCCACATTGTCACAGGAAAAATGTGCAAACACAGGCAGCATGCTAGGTTAAGATGGAACCTAGGCCCCAACCCATGAAATGTGCAACATGCAGCTGTGCACTTACTGTGGAAGGACATGTCATAGCAACTTCAATGGGCAAATGAGCTTGATCCAAAGCAGAGGAAAATTCACAATCAGATTTATAGAATCAAGATAAGCCTCGCAATTGTTGAATGAGAAGTCAAAAGAAGCAGGAAGGTTCACAAAGGCCACAACATCTTCAAACAACTGGTTTGAAGCTCGGCTGGTGGTGCAGTGACATCAGCACCGGGCTCGAGAATGGAGGTTCCCGAGTTCAATCCAGTGACAGACCGCTCCCAAGTGCACTCTCCATCCGTGCCGGGTTGATGTCGCAACTCAACCTCGTTAAAAAAAACACTGCCACCTCCAGTTTAAATTCCCATGCAGAAGATTGTGGAGGCTCAAGTACCCAAACCCCAAACAAGAGACTAATGAGAAATATGGCACTTACAAATTTACTTATTAAGCTTGTGAATTCGCAATTTGCATATGTTTTTCAAGGGCAAACCCAATGTATCCAAACTTGACGTCACCTACTGTACATGTTTTTGATCACATGCATCATTGTGCAAAGTCCAAAGAGTTCAAACAAATTAGGCTCATTTTGGACTCTGTTTTTCACTTGTATTCGACTGCATACTCATGTTACTGCACCACGAAATTACAAGGATACAGGTGCTATATCATTGTCCATTGAGCTATTTTCCTCATTATATCTTGCATCTATTCTCCTCCAATGGAAATGAATCCCCTCTCAGTGATAATCTACTGTAGGATGATGGAAGAGATTCCCTAGTATAAATGGTAATGACTAATTGAAATGTGAGTGCTCTTTCATTGTTTTCACAGGAAGACCAATGGAACATAGTTAAAGAAGCACAAGTGAACACCAATATGTTCAAAGTTAATTGCAAATATCACAAACTTGCTGGCACTTAAATTACAAATTTACTAAAAAGGACAGTTACTTGCAAGATTACTAGCATTTTCCTTATAAAGGCCAAATGAACAACATCTATTTTTGTAACACTGTGTTTGAAGAACTTGGCTGGCTGGTCTCAGTCAATCACTGAAATCAGTTCATAAAGAATTTTAAAAAAACTAATGTGTTTGCCACTAGTAATTAACATTCCATTGTCCATATTGAAAACACATTTTCCTGAAAGAAAATGAACAGAAAATAAACCCATTTGATTGCCTAGCCATAACTTACTTAACATTTTGACTTGCAATCTACAGCTTAAAACGAAACCATGGACACAAATTAAATTGTAAACTTTCTTTAAGTAATTACTCACAAACTCACTTCATCAAAATCCAACACACCACTAATGACAGGAGTTATCCAACTCATAACTCCGTCTCTTTTGATCAGCTCTAATGACCTTGTAATGTTTTTCCATTGCTAATGGTGCTCAAAGCAGAAGTGAACAAAAAGGGGTTGAGGAAATTAAATACTTGCAAACTAGAAATCCAGGCATACAGACTGAAGGCACTAAAATAAATGCTCATTGTGAAGGAATGAGCAGAAGGCACAGGAATACCATACTTATGTCAAGAGCAGATCTACGTTTTCTACATTCTGTGTGCAGAGACACATCACTAATTATTATTACAGCTCTGTCCCAGTCCCAGGAAAAGTGTACATAAATCTCCTGCCACCATGTCAGTTCAAAATAGGAGGAGGAGCCAACCAATATATTTTATTGTAATTGCCATTTATCAACAGAATTAATTAACAGGAGGGTACTTACTGATAGAATGAGGGTTGGTAAATTTTATAGTTCCCATTGGTGGTGAGCTTAACTGAGAACACAGTCATTAGATGGAGCTTGTTCCCTTTCTTTCATACATCGAAGATTACAAACTTTAACAACTCTTTTATATTACTCCCCTAGGTCTTTCTGTTTTTCTCCAGCCCATTCTCTTCCCCTTCCCTTCCCCTTCCCTCCCTCTCACCTCTCCACCCCAGTCTTAGCCCTTGCTGTATATTGACTTTGCCTTAAGATCTTCTCCTTTCTGGCCCTGATTTATGCATCCTCTGAGGTTTCAGTTTATACCCTTACCTCTCCAGCTCAATGAAATCTTCGCCTGCCATGATGTTGAACTATTCCACTGTTTTCAACACTGTTTTGCCCAAGAGGCTTCACCCCAGGCCGTAGACACTTTATATCAACTTCTGAATTCCAAGATCATCATTTATTTTATTTTTATTTAGAGAGAGAGTGCAGAATAGGTGCTTCCAGCCCAATAAGCTGCACCACCCAGCATCCCACCAATTTAAACCTAGCCTAACACAAGGCGATTTGCAGTGATCAATTAACGTACCAACTAGGACATCTTTGGACTGTGGAAGGAAACCAGAAGTACGCACAAACTTCTTACAGAGGATATCAGAGTTGAAATCTGAACTTTGACACCCTGAATTGTACTTGCATTGTGCTAACTGCTACACCGCCGTAGCGCCCCACATATGCCTCCCTGGATTTAGTCATTACGAACATTGATGTAAGGTTGACCATGACACTTATCCTACTGCTCTTACTCACTCTAATTTCTCCCCCTTCAAACTGTTCGCTACTTTCTGAGAACCAACCTCGACATCATCAAACAACTGGACATGAGAAGTACTGTTTTGTTTGGTCAAAATCTGCCCACTACCTTCCAAAAACCAACATCAATTCTCAGACACACCCATATTCCCAATGAACCAAGACCTCCACCATTAAACATCAGAATGTTGCCTCCCAATTACTGACTTCACTTCACTTTAGAAGAGTTTTCCTTCACCCCAACCCGACATATCTCAATTTTATTTCCTCCCTCAACATCCACTTTCTGAAACATTAAGGCAAGCCCATTGTATCAGCTATTTCAAACTCATTTCTTCATATTTCAAATTTGTCCATTCTTCTTTACATTTGTAATGTATCACTTTGATGAATTCCACTTTACTAGTCCCAACCAGCTCATTGTTTCTGTGGATGTAGAATCCCAATACACTTGCATCCATCACCATGGTCCTATATTCCTTCCTTCATCATGGGCTTAACTAGTCATGTTCTATTACCACCCTCATTTGCCTTGAAGAACTCATTTGCATAATGCATACAACATTGAAATCCTTCTCCTTACAGACAGCCACAAACACCCAATCCATCAAACACCCAACTGCAGGAAGAAAACAAAGCTTGCGAACAATAAACGTAAGCAAACAACATTCAGTACTGAAGTTCATGAAAATGAGTGCACAGCCAGATAGCCATTCACTGCCACTCCAGAAACCTGTTAGTTTCAGGCCGTGGCCTCAGTCCAGTGCAGAGATGAGTAAAGCTTGTGGAGCAGTGAGCCTCTCACCAGCCTGTCTCCCCTCCTCTGGCTCCACCACCCTCAACTTTTCAATCTGGCCCAGCGCTTAAGATGACCAAACAGTCAGTCATTCCTCGCTCTTGGACCTGGGCCCTGCCACTTCAATACGCTCTTGGGTTGTGAACCACTGTCTCGATTCAGCCTGTACCTGACCTAACTAATCAGGCCCGGCACTTAAATCAGTCAGATATCAGCTTCTTCCTCGCTCTCAGACCCAGGTCCCGCCGCCTCGCCTCGGATTTGTCGCTTCAAATCAGCTCAAGCCCGCTCCAGCAATGGGCAAACCTCGGCTTGTTCCTCGCTCTCTGATTTGGGCCTTGCTGCCTCATTTTGGCCTGTACATGCCACGCCAGAACTGTCCTGCACTTTTGGGACTTCAATTTACACCGTGAAAATGCCAGGTCATACAGGTGGCTTAAAAGATCAACTCTGAAAGGGGCGATATGGGCTATTGATTGAGTGATCATTTTCGAGAAAAAGTGCGGTTAATAAAGCAGTGAGTAGTTTTGTTTGCTGCCAGCAGTGCCATCTTAAAGAGGACATGTCTGTTCAGTCTACAGGGATTTCAGTTTCTTGTCACTAATTATCCATTTGCCAGCCTCATGCACTATTCCCACAATACCCAACTAAGTCGAGGGACACTGCTTAATTTCTCCTTGACAAACAAAATTCCTTGAGATTCAATACCATATTCGTCAATTTCAGTTACCCAGCCTTTCTAATTTCCGTTAAAATTTATTTATTTGTTTGTTTATTGAGATTTCTCACAAAGTAGGCCCTTCAAGCCACGCTGCCCAACAAACCCCCAATTTAATGCTGGCCTAATCATGGGACTATTTACAGATTAACCTACCAACCGGTACATCTTTGGACTGTGGGAGGAAACTGGAGCACCCAGAGGAAACGCACGTGGTCACAGGGAAAACGTACTATCTCCTGACAGACAGTGGCGGGAAATGAACCCGAGCCTGGCCAGCAGGATCACACCCTTGTAATATTAAGCTTTTCTCTTCCACAAATGTTATCTGCCCTGCTGGATATTCCTAACACCCTTTCAATTCACATTTCTCCACCCATATCTGCAACTGATTTATGGCATTGATCGTTTCTTTACCTGCTACATCCTTGCTCATCTCCCTCTAGTCACACGTTCAGACACATAGGTTATGATTCTTCCCTGCACCCTTAAGCAGCAACAACTACAGTCAGGTCATTGGATTCTCTTCATCTCCATCCTACCACCTCAATCCCTTTTTTCTCCACATCTCCCCATTCTTAGCAATTAAAAAATGTTTAACAGACTCTTATTAAATGTTTAATAAACCAAGGAACAACAGGCACGAGCATGTCAGGAAAATGCAAGGATGTGGACAAAAGAGATTAGTTGGCCATTCAATTATTAATTTAAGTGGTTTGACATCCATCCCTGATGAAGTTGGCAGTCTGTCATTGAAACATCGGTTATAATCGATATTTGTACCCGACTGGAAGCCCGAGAAGAGTTTATTCGTCATATAAACCAGGAAAGCACTAGGTCCTTTTTGAAAACAGGTTTGTTTTCTCACTTCTCCAGTTTGGTACACAGATTAACATCTTGAAAAAAAATAACCGCTTCTGTCTACACATGGCATGTTCAGCATCTCCACTTTATCTCAACATCAATTATTGGGTGTCTGTTACCCTCACCAAGATGGTAAGAATCAGCTTGAATACAGACTCCTACCGCAGACATCACTGGAGGGGTAGAGAGGTAGGCCAGCAGTTGGGTGAAACAATAAATCAGCAATAGGGGAAGAAATGGAGCACGGGGGATTCGTGAACCAGATATCAAATCTCACTGGGGCAGTTGAAGAATTGGAATTCAATTGTTAAATATATTTTGGAACTCAAAAGAAAAGCTTGTATCTGCAGCTGTTTCACAAAACCAGATTGTCATGAAAACTCAGATTGGTCAATGAATTCCTTGAGTAACACACAAAATACTGGAAGAACTGAGCAGGTCAGGCTGCACCTATGGAGAAAAATAAAGGACTAACACTTTGGGCTGACACCATTCATCAGGGCGTGAGGTAAGGACTTGGCCTGAGTCATCGGCTCGTTATTTCTCCTCATAGATGCTGCCTGACCTGCTGAAATCCTCCAGCATTGTGTGTGTGTGTGTGTGTGTGTGTGTGTGTGTGTGTGTGTGTGTGTGTGTGTGTGTGTGTGTGTGTGTGTGTGTGTGTGTGTGTGTGTGTGTGTGTGTGTGTGTGTTTATGTGTATGAATGTGGATTTCCAGTGTCTGCAGAATCACATGTTTACAAATCCCTCAAGGTCAGACTGTGTTCTTAACACAGTGGGTCCAGTGACTCACATCAATGTGATCAACCTTTGAGTGTTCATGAATTAGCTTAGGAAGCCTCCTAGTTTAAGGGCAATTAGGGTTTACATAAATAATGTTTTGCCTGCAATGTTTACTTAAAGACATGAGGAAAGCAAAGGAGCAAAATCAGAATAGGATTTATTATCACTGACATGTATGTTGTTTTGTGACGGCAATGCAGTGCCATACATAAAATATACTAACAATCACAAAAATAAATATTTTTTAAAAATTAATTAAGTAGTGCAAAAAGAGAGCAAAATAGTGAGGTAGTTTTCATGGGTTCATTTTCCACTCAGAAATCTGATGGGAGAGGAAAAATGTTGAGTAAGTGTTTTTAGGCTCCGGAACCTCCTCGCTTTTGGTAGTAATGAGGGGTTATTAATGATGGATGCCATCTTTTTGATGGCCTTCATGGTGAACAGGTTATTTTTTTTAGCGTGTCACACCAGACAGACACCTACTCTTGTCTGGCACGTGGTGTCAGGATTGGTCTCCTTTTGGATTAACCGGGTCATGATATGAACGTTCCTGACTCGACTCTTTTTTTTTACGAGGCCACGTGGCTAGCTCGGCACTCAACCTAGCACGGATGGAAAGCGTGCTCAGGGGTGGCCTGACTTGGATTTGAACCCGGGAACCTTCGCTCCAGAGTCCGGCACTGATGCCATTGCACCACCAGCCAGCAAGAGGTTGCTGCCAATGATGGAACTGGTTGAGTGTACAGTCCTCTGCAGCCTTTTCTAATCCTATTCTGTCTCGTCTATACTAGACACTGATGCAACTATTGGGTGGAGGTACTGCAGTGGATTTTGTCCACATGGATTTTAGTAAACTGTTTGAAAAGGTCCCTCAGGGAGGCTCATCCAGAAGATTCAGATGCATAGGATCCATGGTGAATTGTGTGCTTGGACTCAGAACTGATGTGCCCTGAGAAGACAGAAGATAGTGGTTGAAGGGTCTTATTCTAACTGGACGTCTGTGACTAGTGTTGTTCTGTAGGAAATTGCACTGGGACCTCTGCTGTTTGTGATGTATATACATACATGACCCGGACGAAAATGTAGATGGGTGGATTAGTAACTTTGCAGATGATATGTAGATTGGTGATGCTGTGGATAGTGTAGAAGACTGGCAAAAATACATCAAGGTATAGATCAGTTGCAGATATGGGTGGAGAAATGGCAAATGGAGTTTAACCCAGGCAAATGTAAAGACAGTCTAGTGTTAAAGACAAGAGCTTTAAAAGTGTTGATGAGCAGAAGGATCTTGGTATCCAAGTTCATAGCTCCCAGAAAGTGGGTAAATAGGTTGACAGGATGGTTAGGAAGGCAAATGGCATGTTTGTCTTTATTAGTTGAGGCACTGAGTTCAAAGGTCAGGAAGTTACGTTGCAGCTTTATAAACCTCGAGTTCGGCCACAGCTGGTGTACTGCATACAATTCTGGTTGCCCCATTATAGGAAGGATGTTGAGGCTTTGGAGAGGGTTCAGAAGAAGCTTACCTGGATGTTGCCTGGATTAGAGGGCACGTTCTATAAGAGGTTGGACAAACTTGGGTTGTTTTCTCTGAAGAGGCAGAGGCTGAGGGGAGATCTGATAGAGGTATATAAGATTATAAGAGGCATCGATAGAATAGACAGACAGGATCTTTTTCCAGGGTTGAGATGTCTAATACCAAAGAGCATGTATTTAAGTTGAAAGCAATTCAAAGGCAATGAATGTGAGGGCCATTTTTGTTTAAATCCAGAGAGTGCTAGGTGTCTGGAATATGCCACTTGGAGTGGTGGTAGAGACAGATCCATTAGGGACTTTTAAGAGATGTTTAGATAGGCACAAGCCTGTGAGGAAAATACAAGCATGTGGCCATTATATAGAAAGAAGAGATTAGCTTAGTTGACCATTTGATTACTAATTTAATCAGTCTGGCATATCATACCTGTGCAGGAATGTTCCACGTTCTATGTTCTGTCAGAAAGCTCTCCATGGTCAATCTGTAGAAATTTGCTCAAGTCTTTGGTGAAACACCAAATCTCTTATTGGCACAGTGGTGATGGCAATAAAGGAATTCCCAGACACTATCACAGCTTTAAATTAATTAGTACTTGTTAAGTGATTTCACACCTCTTGAAAATCTGCAGCCAACACATTCCAGTACCAACCCCTTCCAGGCTTTCACCAAACTAGTTTTGGTGGGATGGGTGAAACCACGGCTCCTTGCTGGTTAAAATACCACCAGGCATGAAAGCATGAAAATTAGGCCAGTTGGTATAGTCACCTACTTTTAACCTCTTTACCTGTTCCCATTTCCAACTTCTGGGGTGGGGTTTAAAGACAACTCACAGCAGATTCTTAATGCCGTTGAGTATTCTTAATTTCCATTTTACTTTGCCTCACAAAGCCTGTCTCAACAGGATGGCCAAACTGACGCTGCAAATTCCTTGTTGTTCAATGTTAAAAAGTCTAGTCACTAAATGATGATCATAAAGTTGACAGAGTAGCCACGTGTGACTAATTAAAACCTGACATGGGGAAGCCATTAGATTAGGTCCACAAATTAATTATTGTAATGAATAAGATGGGGGACAAAGTCTATGATCAAAATGAGTAAAGATACACATCTGCTGGGACTAAACCAGCACAGCACAGGTCTAACAAGAACACTCTATCCCCTCTTGTGTGGCATTGTAAACTCTGAGCAAAAACAGGTTCATTGATCACCTGAGATGTCATCTCTATACGTTTAACAATCTGTACACACAGCATTATTTATCACCAACAAGAACCAACTCACCATAAATCTTTAGCTTAAAACAGTGCTGCACAATATTATTGTCAGGTTAACCTAAAATAGAGGACCATTGATGCAAAGGTGGAAGATCCACATTGCTGTGTTCTAATATTTGTCTCATCGTGGTCTCAGTGCAGCATTAACATCATGCAGACTTAAACAGAAACTCTTACCCTTCAATTATGTACAGGTTTGATCTGAAACATGGTTAACAGTTCCAATCAACCAATGGGGAGGAGAGGCTCAAGGTGGAAAGAGGTGAATGCCAGACACTTTACATTTTATTTTCTAAATTAGTTTAAATATTTAACTGTTTAATGTATTTATACAGTTTACTGAATATGTCTAGTTCTGTGCTTCAATCATCATGTTTTAAATAGAGTGGATTCAGGTTAATTTGAACACATTGGCACTAATACATTTTGCACCAATTAAGCAGCTGCCCCTGTTAGCTGAAGTTTCATGGAAATAGTTAAAAGATTACAAAGGACAAACTTCTGTAACTGAGTTAAAACTTATTTATTTATTTAAATAAACTGCCAATACTACTGCAGTTCTATAAAACTGTATTAGTTCCTAATAGTCATTGACGGAGGAATTAATCCAGTGTATGCTGCCGTGTTCTTTTGATTGACTGTAAGTAAACAACATCAGCAGGCACCTAGTGCAGATAATGGACTGCCTTCATACAATGCTTTTGATATTTGCATCCTCCAAACCTTCATTTTCATTGTAACATTCAAGATGGCTGTCGATACCTTCAAATTCATTGTAAGTCCGAACTTGTTGATGAATGAAATCGATTCATTTTCACTCCTGTCTGTTTCTGGCATCTCCAAGTCTGAATGCTTGAAACTGCAGTGAGCAAAACATTTCTGAATTATCTTACCACTTATTTTTCATTAACTATCAGTGACAAAAATCACTGCTTTTTGAACAGAAACACACAGAACTGCTGCTATTTAAAAAGTGTTTGCTCAAAGCAGGTGTAGTGTCTAATGGCTATTCAAGTACACACAACTCATGCAAGTTAGAAACTGTTTGGCAACAGCCTTCTGTCTCAAATAGTGGTATCATGTCACAAGTAATTTAATGGTGTCCCAGCTAATTTCACTGTTAATTTTTGTTTGTTAAGAGTTGTTTCAAATAAGTGGCTGGTCCAATTAACCAGTCCAGTGTACTAATTTTGAACGCCTTTTAGTATTTTTTAAAAAATAACTGGGAAAGCAATAGGCAAGTGTGGCTCATGCTTACATGACACAGACCAGATGCTGTTAAGCATGATTTAAGATGACTATTTCCTTTCTATTCACACCAGCAGACAGTGAAGAGATAATATAGGATATGGTTTCACAAGCTCAGCGATTGATTCAAACTTCAAAAAAGTGGTTATCCTCTAAAGTAAAAAAAGACACACTGGAGTCACAGGAAATTCAAATAGGAAAAACCAGGCTTCAAATACTGTGGTTATTCTCCATCAGTCAAAAAGATTAAATGTTCATAACTGATCAGTTAGTTATCAAATCCCTGCCTAATTGTAGTACCACATAATTTAATTTTATTTAGAGATAGAACACAGGAACAGGGACCTCACAGTTGAATTATACCCATGTGATCAATTAACCTATTAACCCATATGTCTTTGGAACATGGGAAGAGACTGGAGCACCCACTGGAAACCTTCACAGCCACAGAGAGAGTGCAGACACCGGTGGAATTGAACCTGGGTCACTGCCACTGTAGTGGGGTTACACTAACTGCTACACTACTATGCTATCCTAGACAAAGACTGCTGTGGGAGTTCAGTGAGCAAATAACTTCAGTGGGGGTGATGGGATAGCTGAAGTTTCCAAACCAATTCTTGTCCTTCTGCCTGGTCCTACAGAGTCTCGAGCAAAAATGTCACTATTCCCTCATCGATGGACTTGAGCAGCTGAGTTCCTCCCCATCCCTCTCCCAAACCCCTAGCAGTTTAGTTCGTGCTCCAGATTCCAGCACCCGCAATATCAATTCTTTATACCAGAGGGTGGTCTCAATGGAAATATGAGACTTTGGTGTCCACAGCTCTCTGTGCTAGCAACATCTAGTAATACGAGCAAGGGCAGATACATCCAATGTGGGAGAAAGATGTTGACCTCTTGCATAGTCTTCGCACAGTCTGTCACAGAGCCAACTGTCAATGTGTGGTGGCTCCATTAAGCATCTCATGGTAATGGATACACAAGTTACTCACCCAGTGGACATTTAGTGCTCTCAATTTCTCCAGGAGTCGTAATGTTCTGTTGAAGTTGTATGTTAATGAGTATTTGGAGTATTGAGTGCAATTCTGATCACCAACCCATAGGAAAGAGAAAAAGAGAGCAGAGAAAATTTACACAAACGTTGCTTGGACTTTAGTTATCAAGAAAGGTTGACGACCTTTCCTGGTCTTTACTCCCTGGAGCACAGGAGAATGAGGGGAGATCTTATGGAGGTATATAAAATTATCAGTATAGATCGAATGCATGCTGGCTTTTTCCCTTCAGGTTAGGCGAGAATAGAACTAGGTGTCATTGGTTTAGGGTGAAAGGTGAAATATTTCGGGGGAATCTGAGGGAATGCTACTTCACTTAGAGGGGGGTGTGAGAGTGGAATGAGCAGCCAGTGAATATGGTAAACATGCATTCTATTGCGATGGTACATTTGGATAGGTACATGTATAAGAGAGGTGTAGAGGGCTAAGGTCCAGGTGCAGGTAGATGGGAGTAGGCAGAAAGTCAGCCTGGCATGGATTAAATAGCACACACAAAATGCTGGTAGGACACAGCTGGCTAAGCAGCATCTATAGGGAGAAGTGCAAACGTCGACAGCGCTTCTCCCTATAGATGCTGCCTAGCCTGCTGTGTCCTACCAGCGTTTTGTGTGTGTTGTTTGAATTTCCAGCATCTGCAGATTTCCTCGTGTTTGCTCGATGGATTAAATAGGCTGAGTTGCCTGTATCTGTGCTGTAGTGAACTATGACTCTAACTGTTGTTCATCGACTATGGAGGATGGTAGATAGTTTGAAGGTCAAAATAGCAGTGTTTTCTAGGAGAAGCCAGAGATTTACACATCTCTTCTTCCTCTCTCCTACCACACAAATAGCAAAATTAGTGAACTGATTGTAAAGACCACAGGTCTCAATGCACACGCACCAAAGGGAGATGGAAAATGGAAGGACCAGGATTAGATAAGCTTTCAGACTGCAGAGACACGGCATTAAGAGCCCTGGTAATGATCAGAAGTTACCCAAGATTCTGAAGAGTATTCAGTTATCTAGCTTTTGTCACCAGGTATCTCAGAGTTTAAAAATAATATCCAATTCGGGAAGGATCTCAGAGTTAGTAAGGGGCCAATTTTTCAAACCCCCTGTTAGAAATCAGGTGAGCAACGAAGACTGTTTAAATAATTCAGAAGTTCAAATAACCAGATTATTTAAATGATAACCCCTGTTCAATGCAGGTGACAAGTTGATGTTCCACACCAATTCTTTCCCCTCCTCTACTGCCTTTCCGGTCTTCAGTGACAACCTGCTGCTTAAAGAACCCACAGCATCAGACCCCTATTGTAAATAAATTGCTGTTTTCCCAGCTGTAAATTTATGTCAATGATTTACATCACAAGAAGCAATTCATCCAAATCTTAACCATTCTCATCTGGTCTCAATCCATCAATAGGAGGTCCAAGACAACTTCCTCAGGAAAAGTCTTGTTCTCTCATCACCATTAACAAGTAAAGCTATTTAGATTAGATTCAAATATTTCAGTAGATAAAACTGACATATTCCTATGAGACTTGCATAGACAAGATAAGACGAGGGAACACAAACCAATCCTATTAGAGGAATCAGAAGTGGAGAGAGTGAGCAATTTCAAGTCCCTGGGTGTCAAAATCTCAGAGGATCTAACCTGATCCCAACATATTGATGCTGTTATAAAGAGAGCAAGAGAGTAGCTATATTTCATTTGGAGTTTTAAGAGATTTGATTTGTCAACTAAAACACTTGAAAACTTCTATAGTTGTACCATGGAGAGCATTCTTATAGGCTGCATCACTGTCTGTGTCTGATATGGGGGGGGGGGGGGGTGCGGGGAGGAGCTACTGGACAGGAACGAAAGAAGCTAAAGAAAGTTATAAAATTAGTCAGCTCCATCTAGCTTCCATAGCAGTGCCTTAGAAATGCAATGTCCATTATTAAGGGCCCCCATCACCTAGGGCATGCTCTCTTCCCATTGTTACCATCAGGAAGGAGGCACAGAAGCTTGAAGGCACACACTCAGTGATTCGGGAACAGTTTCTTCCCCTCTGCCATACAATTGCTTAATGGACATTGAACCCACGAACACTACCTCACTTTTTTAATATATATTATTTCAGTTTTTGCACGATTTTAATCTATTCATGTTCAATTTTCTTATACTGAACATTGAATAGATTAAAATGGTGCAAAAACAGAAAAAGAGACGGACTTTAGGAAAACTAAGCCTGCACTGCTCTGTTACTATTGATAGTAAGGACGTGGATGTAATGAGGACCTACATGTATCTGTGGGGTGTGCCTGGATGACAGACTTGAGTGCAGCACCAACACAGAGGCTGTGTACAAAAAGGACCAGGGTCACCTCTATTTCCTGAGGAGACTGAGGTCCTTTAGAGTATACAGGCCTCTCCTTCACATGTTCTGCCAGTCTGTTGCTGCCAGTACAATCTGTACTGGTGTGCTGGGGCAATGGCATCAACACAGGTGATGCCAACAGGCTCAATAAACTGATTAGAAAGGCTGGCTCTGTTATAGGAGTCAAACTGGACACACTGGAGGCTGTGGTGGAACAAAGGACCCTGCAGAAAATCCTGGCAATTTTGGACAATCTATCTCACACTCTGCATGCACCATCTGCAAGAAACAGGGCCCATTTCTGCATTCATGCTGCTACTGTCAATGTCTACCCTTCAATGGATAGAAAATGGACACTACTGGTTGATCAGGGAGTAAACCCTCTCCCATACAAGTACTGATTGAATTGTTTTACACCCCAAACCAGACTCAAGGCCACCTTGTCAATTTGTGGTTAATTTTTCCTTGCAGCAGTGAGGGAACAAGATGCAAAGGGTATGAGGTGTTCACTTCCATCGCTCATAACGTGTGACATGACTGCACCTTTACCATGAGGCACAGCATCACAGGCAAGCTTCACTGGATGATGTGGAACATAACGGATGAGCACAATGCCTGGCATCACCACTTCCTTTGCCTGTGGAAAGATACCTCACTCTGCTTTTTCCATTGCTATTTCTTCCCGACCTATCTGATCTGTAGTAATCAGTTCAAGGGGTGGAGCACAGTAGATAGGTTTGGCAGGAATCCGTTATGATAATTGCCAAATCTTAAAAAGGATCACATTTGTAACATGTCCTTTGGTCTTGGGGCATACACCACTGCTGAACTTTCTCAGCAAACATGAGTAAATCTTGGTGTGACTACAATAAGTGATGCTTAGTTTAAAGAATTCACACCTCCTGCACTGTGCTCTGAACTCACAATCTTCTAATCTTTTTTAGTACTTTCTTGAAATTTTAGAGATGCTTCTTGTCATCCTCACTGGTAAAAATTATGTCATCCAGATAACACTGAGTGCCGACGACAGCCTTGCAGAACCTGGTCCACAGCTCTCTATCTGAAAACAGGTGCAGATGCTACCACAAAAATAAGCCTGTTAAAGCAATAAAACCCTTTGTGAGTGTTTATGTTGAAAACACTCTGGATTCTTCTTCCATCTCCATCTGTAGGTAGACCTCAGGCAAGTCCACTTTGCTGAAGAGCTTCCCTTCAACAATGTTTGTAAAGATATCCTTTATCATGTGCTGAGGGTGTTGATCTACTGACAGTAATGGATTGATGGTGACCTTACAATCACCACAGATCCTGACAGACCCATCCTTCTTGGCTCCTGGGTCCAGTGGCATTGCGTATAGGCTCCACTCAACCTCAGAAAGAATTCCTTCAGACTTCACGTGATCTAGCTCACTGGTGACTCAATCAAGGATGGTATAAAGAATCCCACAGGCTTTGTAAAACTTGGGTGTGGCATTTACACTTAACACTATTTTACACTTGATACTGTGCGCTTGAGTTTTACAATTACATTATTGAATACTGTTGTGGCAGCATCTAGTAACGTTCTTATTTTGCTTTCAGTTAAAAAACCCTATTGCAGGGGTTACGACATGCAAACAGAAGATGGATCTTCAATCAAGTTGTGGTTGCCTCAGCCACTCATGACCCAACAATGCTGGCCCTCCTGTTTTTACCACATAAAAGCCCAATGTGGCTTGTTGGTTGTTGTATTTCACTGTTACAAATGTCATTCCCACAGGAGTTATATTTTCTCCAGGTAAGTTCGTAGTTGGATATTTGCAGGTTTCAGTTTAGTATCTTTGAAATGCCAGTCAAACTCATTTTGTCAAATAACTGAAACAGCTGAGCCAGTGTCAAAATCTATTTTAATTAATTTGTCTTTCAATTCTGGTGTAAGCCATACTACTTGTCTCTAGTTCGTTTTCACATTGTAAATCTCAAAGCTAAACAATCCTGTGTGAGTCTCATCATTATCAGATATTTCTGATCAGTGCTGTTTTTGAAACTGCAACTTGACTTGTATCTTCTTCTCTTTCCTGTGTAGTCCATTTATTTATGTCTGCTTGGCACGCTCTTTGTATGAGTCCTACATTGTCATATTTTCTGCAAGTTTCACCTTTCGACCTGCATTGGTCTGGTGTATGTGAGCCCCTGCCACAACAGTAACACAATTTGTTTGGCCAGGCAGGTTTCTTTTAGACCATGCAATATTGTTCATGCTCACTTTCATTCCTGACTGCAACTCCCTGCGTTTTCGACTGCTGCTTCCATTGATTCTTACGACCAGACTATATAACAGTTTCTTCCCCCAAGCTATCAGACTCCTCAATACCCGAAGCCTGGACTGACACCTTGCCCTACTGTCCTGTTTATTATTTATTGTAATGCCGGTACTGTTTTTGCGCACTTTATGCAGTCCAGTATAGGTCTGTAGTCTAGTGTAGCTTTCTCTGTTTTTTTTTCTCTGTGGTTTTTTTTATTACGTAGTTCAGTCTAGTTTTTGTACTGTGTCATGTAAACCATGGTCCTGAAAAATGTTGTCTCATTTTTACTATGCACTGTACCAGCAGTTATGGTCGAAATGACAATAAAAGTTGACTTGACTTGATACAGTGATTTCAAATGCGCATTTAAATGTGAGCTGTTCTTCAGTTAGGAGCCATTTTTGAATGCTTTCTTGTACGATTCTACAAACTAAACAATCTCTCAGTGCATCATTAAGCCTATCATTAAACTGAAAATGCTTAGAAAATTCCTTCAATTTAGCCACGTAAGCTGAAATAGATTCCCCTTTTGATACTTAAAGTGTTCCGTAATCAACAATGGTTTTGGTTCTAGATGTTCTTGCATTACATTCACAATATCAGCTCCAGGAAATGCATCACCATGAGCTGACTTTTCTCATGTGCTATCCACCATCTTTCAAGACAGAAAGCTACCAACAACAATTAACATTATAACCCCATACTGTTAGTGAACCTTTGGCAATACTTGTTGCTTGTTAATTGTGTTCTTTTCTGCCTTCTAAAAACTCGAATATCTCTCTCCTCTTCCGAAGAAAAACTTGCTGCGCTTCAGCAGGTAGGTAGTCATCTTGGATTCATTTTAAAACTTCCTCATTACTACTGTTATACTTTGTAACTCCAGAAACTAATTGAAAGAAAAACACAGGAGCTGGGACATATTTTGTCTACTTAGTTTTCTTTAATGAGGTGCTTACATGTGACGTGGAGGCGTAATGATTTATGCCATTCATGTACTTCTTACATATAACACGTAATGAATTATGTAAACAAAAAATGCTTAATCAAACAAAATATATTTTCAATATTAATTAGATATCACTAAAATATTAAATACACTAGAGGTGGGACCAAAACTTCTTTGCATCCATAATTTCTCTTCAAATAATTAGCTACTTCCCCTGCCAGTTAAGTCTCAACAACATCACACAGGTCAGAAAACAAATGTAGGCCTGACGAGAGAGCAGGCAGATTTTCTTCACACGAAGGAGTATTAAATCAGATGGGTTACAATAACATTAAAATATGTACAGTCACAACTGAATAAACAAACCTTTTTCTGTGAATTGTGTATTGAATTTCGCTCAAGTGTGAAATCAAAAATTCACTGTTTCTCACAAGAGAAATTGTTATAATTACATTCCTTAATCACCACTAGCCATTTCTGTGATGTTTCAATTTGTCAGTCTAACGTTGATGTAGCGGGGGTCCTTGCAGTTTTACAGTCCGATTCTCTCAATGTGGCCTGAACCACTCCTTATTTTGTGTTGCCAGGACTGGGTATGTGCAGCTGGATAAAACAAAGGCAATTTGCTTTGATGTTGAGGCAGATTAACAACCAGTACAGCAGGCCATGCACCCTGCTGGAAGAAGAGCACAGAACTACACATAATTACATCTATTTTAGCAGACTCCACTCTACATTCAACCAAGCAAGACAACTTGTATTGAATAAATATCACTTCACACACAGTGATAACATCAGCTGCTATCATGGAGCCAACTGCATCAGCGCAAGGCCCACAAGATCTACACTCATTTGTAATTCTGTCAGAGACAGAGAAAAATATCAAGGTCACGAGTCAATCTTTTATAAAGAAATCTTTAACATCTTTCCTCATTGCCCAAATAAGTCTTCCAATCAAGCCATCATGGAAACTTCAAACAGATTTGCTATAAATCTGCTCTGCACTATGTTTTGAAAGAAGTTACAGCCCTTTGAGGGTCAATCAGAAGTATTCAAGAATTTCATAATTAACCCCCAACCCAGGACAATACAGAGTATAAGTCCAGTGAATAATAATAGATATTAAAATATGTAACCAAATAATTCTTAACAGGCATATTTATCTGGCAAAGTGTAACAGAGTAAGGCAGGACAAGACCCAAGTTATCTTGCACAAAAGAATAGGACTCACATCCATACCCTTCACTATGGATAGCTGTTTACTTCCACTGCCAGTACGGGAAAAGGCTGGGTTGAAATATCAATATTTCAAAATCAAATTGAATGAATAGCATCTGCTTGAAAAAGCTGAGTGGGCAGAGTGGTAATAAATTTGGGATAGTCAAGACCAAGTTTAAGGAGCAGTTTCTTGAGATTAATAGTCATTGCTGGTACAAATCTCATCAATACTGTAAGTTTCTTTCAATTAAGTTGCGCCGTGTTAAATTGAACTATTGATGTCTAAATCTACTATCTCACAAACATCAGTGTTTATTTCGTAATGCAGAGTCCAGCAACCCTCAACAACTTGAAGCTCAAGGAGGAAGCCGTCAAGTTATTGGGCATTGTCTGTATTAGTAACTGTAAGAATTACAGAGCTCATATACTTGAAAATAATTAAATCTAGTAGAATGTAAAACAGCAGATTATAGGAACAAGCACTTTAACCCAACTGTGCCAACTATGATGCCAATTTAAATTACAGGTACACATCTGCCAGCTCGTGCTATACATCTCTAAATCCCTCGCTTGTTCATGTGCCTATCTAAAGTGTTGACATTCAATCTGTTTCCACCACCTCCCCTGGCAGCACGCTGTAAGCACCTACCAAACTGTGTAAAAACGCTTGCAATCTGTGTAACACATACAAGTTACTGGAGGAACTCAGCAAGTCAGGCAACATTCATGGAGTGGAATAAACAGTCGAGTTTTGGGACAAGACCCTTCATTAGACCTGAAAAGCAAGGGGGGAGAAGTCAGAATAAGAAGGGGGGAGAAATGGAAGGAGTCCAAGCTAGCAAGTGGTAGATGAGACAATGTGAGGGAGACAGTGGGTGGATGGAGGAAGAGGATGAAAGAGAAACTGGGAGGTGATAGATGGAAGGATAAAGGGCTGAAGAAGAAGGAATCTGATAGGAAAAGAGAGTGGACCATAGAAGAAAGTGAAAGAGGGAGAATAGAAGGAAGTGGTCAGCAGGTGAAGACAAGAGATGAAGTAAGAGGGGAGCCAGAATGCAGAACGAAAAAAGAAAGAAGGAGAAATTAGCAGAAGTTAACAAAATCAATGTTCATGCTGTCAGATTGGAAGCTACCCAGAGGAGATGTGAGCTGTTGCTGCCTAAAATTCTTTTCAGTTTTCCCCAATCTCACCTTAAACCCACGCCTTCTCTATTTGACATTTTCATCTTGGGTAAAGGATTATAATGTCAATGCCTCACATAACCACACACAAACAAAAATCGAAACGTGCAATGTGCAAAAAAGAAAAAAAAACAGTGCAAATACAAAAAACACTAATAATAATAATAAATAAGCAACTAAAATATACTGAGAACAGGAATTGTAGATTCTTTGGAAGTGAGTTGATAAATGGTGTTCAGTGATCAGTTCAGTGTAGTGGTGAGTGAAGTTATCCATGTTGATCTAGGATCTGATGGTTGAAGGGTAATAACTATTCCTGTACTTGGTGCTGTGGGGCCTATGGCTCCCCTACCTCATTCTCACTTCAATGATTCTATTGTTTTTCTTTGTTCTAAAGTAAATGCCTGCATGACAATGAATCTCAGGATAGTGTATGGTGACATATATATACTTTGATGAGAAATTTATTTCAAACTTTGAAATTTATATCGTGGGGAACATAAAAAGGAGAAATTACAGATCCTTTAACCCAGAGAGGGGCTGATGATAACAACAGGGTATAAATTTAAGATCAGAGGCAAGAGATTTAAAAGGGACATCAGGGACAGTTTCTTCTCACAAAGAATGATGCATATTTATCACGAGTTGCCATAAATCATGGTTAAGATGGGTACATTAACAACATTTAAAGGCATCCTGAGAAGGGTGTGGTTAGGAGATGTTTAGAGGACTTTGGGCCAAACACAGGCAGGTGGAACTACCTTGCTAGGCAGTACAGTCGGCATAAACAACTTGGGTCAAAGGGCCTGTATCCACGCAGTCTGACTGATTACATATACTTCTATCAAGTTGCTCCTCGGCCTCCAATGTGAGATGCCAGAAATTGCTGTATTAAAATCAATGTTTATGGATATAAAATTTTATCATGGATAAGACGAGTAGTTCGAGGTGAAAAAAAAACAATCGAGTCAGGACCAAATTACAAGATGGAATGAACTGATCCACTACAGGCTACTGGGACCAGAACTCTTGATTTATAAAGATAAGGATTTTAAAGATTAGCTTTAATTTGTCACATGTATATTGAAATGCATGCTGAAGAGTATCATTTTGCATTAATGATGAACACAAAATGTCTGCTGAGGAAAGCTCGGGGTGTTTCTATACTTCCAGCGTCCACTTAGCTTGCCCACAACTTACTAGTCCATATGTTTTTGGAATATGGGAGACTATAAAATAATAGCAAAAATTTTATCTAATAGATTATCTAAATATTTACCAAAATTAATACATATGGATCAAACAGGATTTATTAAAAATAGACAATCGGCAGATAATGTAACTCGGTTACTTAGCATAATTCATTTGGCACAAAAGAGGGAGGAAATGAGCGTGGCAGTTGCTTTGGATGCAGAAAAAGCATTTGATAGATTGGAATGGGATTTTTTATTTAAGGTATTGGAAAAATACAGGTTAGGAGAATCTTTTATAAACTGGATTAAAACCTTAATACTAGTCCCAAAGCTAAAGTAGTGACAAACGGCCAAATTTCAACACAATTTCAGTTAACAAGGTCAACTAGACAAAGTTGTCCATTATCACCTGCTTTATTTGTATTGGCGATAGAACCATTAGCTGAATTAATTAGAACCGACTCAGATATTATGGGCTTCAGAGTTAACCGGGAGGAATACAAGAGTAATCTATTTGCTAATGATGTTCTGATTTATCTAACAAACCCACTGCATTCGTTGCGTAAATGACCTTTTAGATTGGAAGAATATGGGAAAATATCAGGGTATAAAATAAATTGGGATAAAAGTGAAATTTTACCCCTTACTAAAGGAGATTATAGTCAATGTCGACCAGTAACTCAATTTAGATGGCTGATAAATGGTATAAAGTATTTAGGTATAAGAGTTGATAACGATATAAAGAATTTAAATAAATTAAATTATTTGCAATTTTAAAAATTCAAGAAGAATTTTTTTTTTTAAAGTGGTGTGAAATTGCACATAGTCCTTCATGAAAAGGTGCTGGAAAACCAAAGTACAGATGTATTTCTGAATTTGTGCAGAACTTTGACAAAACCATATGTCATTGCACTTGAGAGAGTATAGACTTTCCTTAGGATAAATGTAATACTGGTACACCGGACTGAAGGCTGGGATGAGCTAAACAGCTCAATGCTCTGTAGGTTGAAAGAATGAATAATGGCTTTATTTAAATATACAGTATACTGTAATTCTGACAAGCACCAACAAGATCAAGTTTTGTTGTTTTTCCTCTAGCTGGGAAGAACAGAATCTGAGTAGAAGTTTCAGGATAAATCGTCATCCATTTAGAACCAAGAGGAGATAATGAGATAAAGAAATCTTTATTAGCAAAGAGACCTTTAATTCAAAATAAACTTATCTCTTTTACAATGGATAATCAACTTTTATATAACTGGTTTCACAACGGGATTAGATATATAGGAGACTGTTCTGAAGGAGGTATATTAATGTCATTTGACCAATTAAAGAATAAATATAAAATATCAAATAACATTCTTTTCTGTTATTTCCAATTAAGGGCTTATTTAAGAGATAACCTGGGTCAAACAATGTTATTGCTGAAACCTAATGAAATAGAAACTTTAATTCATAAAGGAAAAATTAAAAAAAATATTTTTGGTATGTATAATTTGATTCAAAAACAGGCAATTAAACAAGGAATTCATAAGTCAAGACAAAAATGGGAAACTGATTTGAATATTAAAATTGACGAAACAAGTTGGTCAAGATTATGTCTTGACAGTATGACAACTACAATAAATGTTCGACTAAGATTAGTACAATATAACTTTTTACATCAAATATATATTACACCACAAAAAATAAATACCGTAGATTAAACTCAAATTTATCTGATCAATGTTTTCGATGTAATCAAGGAATTGGTACTTTTTTACACTCTACTTGGTCTTGTTCTAAAATTCAACCTTTTTTGGACAAATTTAAGAGTTTTACTGGAACAAATTATTGGAATACAACTTCCACATAATCCAACATTATTTTTACTAGGCGATATTGAAGGGATAAAATCGAAATCCAAATTTAATAAATATCAGAAAGAATTCATAAAAATTGCATTGGCAGTAGCCAAAAAGGCTATTGCAGTTACTTGGAAATTGGATTCATACTTAAGTATAGATCATTGGAAAAATGAAATTTTTAGCTGCATTCCAGTTCAAAAAATTACTTATAATTTAAGAGGTAAGTATGAAATATTTCTGAAAATTTGGCGCCCTTATTTACAAAAAATAGGATTAAATATATAGGTGCTCCGAAGATAAAATTATTGGTTATCTGGGGAACGAAATAAATATACATATTAAAACTATTATGAACTCCATGGAGCATGTGGGGATCTTCCGATATCCAGGCATCCTTTCTTTCTTTCTTTTTTCTTTCTTTCTTTCTTTTTTCTTCTTTTTTTTCTATAGGGATATGTTAGGGGAGAGGGGTTATGGGGAGGGGGAAGGGTTGATATTTTTTTTCTTTCTGTAACCTATTTGAAAATTCAATAAAAAAATTTTTTTTTAAAAAGAACCAAGAGGAGACTTGTTTCACATAATGGGCTTTAACACTTCGAAAAATTTTACTTCAGAGGACTGTTTTTGCTCAGTTGTTAAATATCTTCAAAGCCTAGATCAATAGGCTTTTGAGTAAGCAGAGAATCAAAGAATGCGGGACTCACATAATGAAGTGGACTTCAAGCATATGATTAAACTTGATATCACAAAATGGCAGAGCATAGAAGCCTACTCTGGCTTCTACTATCTTAATATTCCACAGAATTTAGGAACTCTTTAGTGCAATCCTTGTGTTGTACAATAACTGCACTGTCCACTGTATATCTGTAGAAATTTGCAAGAGCATTTGGTGACCTAGCAAATCTCCTCATGAAGGAGGTCTTCTCCATAATTGCATTAGTGTATTGGGCCTATGAACTTCTGACATGCTGACACCCAGGAACCTGAAGCTGCTCACCCTTTCCACCATTGACCCCTCTGGGGACTGTGCGTATTTTCCAGACTTCCTCTTCTTGAAGTCCATAGTCAGTTCCCTACTCTTTCTGATGTTGAATGTGACGTCACTCAACCAGCTGATCTACTTCACCCTGTGGGCATCATCAGTGCTATCTGAGATTCTGCCATCCAGTGAATTTAAGGATGCCATTTTTGCTGGGCCTAGCCACACTGCATCCTTGAGCAGAGCCTCTGATGATTATCAGCAAGGAGATGTTATCTCTCCTTGCTGACTATTAACAGTAATGGTGTTGAACACCAAGCTGTAATCAATAAACAACAATCTGACATCCGGTACATTTTGCTGTTATCTAGGTGTTCCAAAGCTGAGTGGAGAGCCAATGAGATTGGGTTCACTGTAGACATGTTGTGCCAGTAGACAAATTTCAGTGGGTCAAGATCTTGCTCAAACAGGATCAATTCTAGCCATGATTAACCTCTCAAAGCACTTCATCACAACAAATGTAAGTGCTACCAGGTGACAGTCATTGAGGCAGCTCTATCCCCACTTGTCTTGGGCAACAGTGTAATTTGCTGTCCTTATGAAGCAGATGGGAACCTCTAATTGCAGCAGTGAAAGGTTGAAGATGTCCTTGAACACTCCAGGTAGTTGGTCAGCACAGATTTCAAAACCCTGCCAGATACACCATCAGGTCCTGACACCTTGCAAGGGTTGAACTTCTGAAGAACGTTCTGATGTCAGCCTCCTAGACAAAGATCACAGTGTCACCAGATGCTGTGGGGATTCAAACAGGCATAGTTTTATTCTCACTTTCAAATCATGTATAAAAAAAACCTTTGAGCCATTCATGATGTTAGGTTTCATGTTATAAGAGGCCTGCTATAGCTGCTGTACAAGCAATCGTATCTCTAACTTAGCAAATAATTGCATTTTAGCTTTCACAAATACCTTCCATAGGTCAGTTCTGGACTTACTGTAAGAATTTGAATGACCAACTATAAATGTCACAGAACTAACCCTGAGTAGAATGTAAATCTCTCAATTCATCTAGGGCTTCTACTTCATGAAGACTCAATACATTCTTGAAGACACACATACATTGACACAGGTCTTGATGAAATCATTGGCAGCCATGGCATATTCATTCTGATCTGACGATGAATCCTATAATATAGTTCCATCCATCAATTCAAAGCAGTCCTGTAAGCGCTCCTCTACCTCCCTGGACAATATCTTTGCAGTCCTCACCACTGGAGCTGTGGTACTCAGTCTTTTGCAAACTTTCACACATGTACAGTGGAAAGCATCTTGTTTGGTTCCATCACAGCCTGGTATGGAGGCTGCAGTGCATTGGAGAGGCTGCAGAGGCTTACGGACTCAGCCAGTTCCATTATGGGCACAAAACTCCCTGTCATCAAGGACATCTTCGAGAGGCATCCTTCATTAAAGGCCCTTATCATCTGGTACTTGTCCTCTTCTTGTTACTACCATTGGGGAGGTGGTACAAGAGCCTGAGGACACACACTCAATGTTTAAGGTTCTTCACTTCCACAGTGAGATTTCTCAACAGTCCATAAGCATGACCTCATTATTCCTCTTTTGCACGTTATGTATTTTTGTAGCTTATAGGAACTTTTAGGTTTTGCACTTCATTGCTGCTACAGAACAAAATAAATTGTGACATAGATCAGTGATAATACCCCAATTCCAAATCTAACAGCTCATTCAGTTAGCGAACTGTCCCAGGTTGACCACTAGCTTTAATGACAAGAAAAGAGCAACCTGTATTTTAACAATGTAATGTGTAGCTGTAAATCCATTTTCTGTAGCTGGGTCATTCTCTCACACCAGTAGCTAAGCCTCCTCACCGACACTTTGCATTACCCAGTGAAATACTCTTAGGATGGAAATATTCATGCTATGGAAAGACATGACATTACAGAACAAGGACAGAAGTTGCCTTTCTCATGTCACCAAGACACACATCTCATTTGTAGCATTAAACTTCGGGTTTTGGCGGAAATGGTCAGCTATCTGTCACACTTTTGCCATGTTCTCAGGTTCCATGTGTCAAGGACAGGCTGCACAAGTATGGTATAGATGGTGTAAAATCAATTCGCTGTGTTTCAGCTGTGCATCAAACTTGAACTACGGGGAGAAAAGCTGAGGTGGGAGACTTTATTTTAACATGAAGAATTAAACCCACACGTCCAACCCACACGCAACCCCAAATGTCAGATTAGATAAAGTTACACCACCACCAGCGGGTCAAATGGGAAGGTTTTTTGTAAAAACAGATGCAGCTTCATCCAAGTACTGGGGAAAACAATAATTATTCAAAAAGAGAGAACAGCATTTGAGACCATGCACTGTTTTAGTCACACAGTCTTTCCCAAGTGTGTCATCTGTTGTGAGCCAATGGATTTATGTGCAAGGTTGTCAAGCACATTTTTCTTAAAACTTTGAATTTAAGCTCCTGCATAACATTTCTCTTTCAAGTCATCCACGCCAAAAAGCACAAAATCTTTCAGTTTTTTCACTGATTCATGCAAGATGAGAGAACTAATATCACACAATACCAATCTTCTCTTCTTCCAGAGAGTACAATTTACAATTTTATCACCTTAAATGCTCAGAACTTTATTAGAGATTTTCTTCACCACAAGGGCACATATGCAATATTACATTGTGGTTTTATTTCATTACAGAAAACTCATGGGGAGGATCTAAACAACATCCAGACCTGGGTTGAAAAGTGCCAGGTATTAGTCCAGATACAACCACTCTTATAACTAAACAATAAAAGCTGAAACCACTTCAACCAAGGAACCTTTCATGTGTCAATGTAATTGTCGCACTCCCTACCATCACCAAACAAATCAATGTTGCTACAAGCTTAAAACTGTGTTTGCATCTTTAACAAATGGATGACTGGCTGATTCATGCGGATGTGAAGAGCAACTTGATTGAATATGCACCACCAAGTATTGTTCAGGGCACAGCAATTCACTTGATCAACAGACCTCACACTGTACCCAACTCATTATGCAGGAAGCAAGCTGGCAAATCACCAAGGCCAGCTTGCTGACACCACTCTCCCCTGTAAAGTGAAATGTCGAAGTAAATTTATTATCAACATATGTATGCGTTACCATATAATACCCTGAGATTCATTTTCTTGCAGGCATTTTACAGGAAAGTAAAAAAATACAATAGAATAAATGAATAACTATATAAACAATGACTGACAAACAACCAATGTGCAAAAGACAAATTGTGCAAATGAAATAAATAGTGCTAAGAATATGAATTGTAGACTCCTTGAAATGAGTCTGTAGGTTGTGGAATTAGTTCAGAGTTGATATGAATAAAGTTATCCACACTGGATCAAAAGCCTTATGGTTATAGGTTAATAATTATTTCTGAACCCAATGGTTTAAGGTCTTAGGCTCTTGTACCTCCAGAACAATGGTGGTGGAGAGAAGGGTGCATAGCCTGGATTGAGTGTGGGGTGGTTCTTGATGATGGATACTGATTCTGTGTGGCAGCACTCCTTGTAAATGTACTCATTGGTGGGAAGCACTTTGCCTGTGATGGAATTGGCTGTACCAGAAGAAAACAGAAGAGGAGCAACATGTTTCTTCAAGACAATTTTGGCACTTACTGCTGCTGGGATTTGGAAATATACATCTATTATAGGTGCTGCATTACTAAAAAGCTAAGTACTTGTGATGGTATTGTTGTGTCCCCAATACAACAGAAACTACACATAAACCAATATGGTTTAGGGGTTTTGGAATTTCGTGTTGAGAATCCACCATAAAAAGCTAGTCTGGCTCTACATCAGTTTATTTGGAAAATATTGAGATTTATTGCCCATTTCTAATTGCTTTGAAGCAGTCGCGGCCAACTTTAGAACTGCCTAGTCGAGTGGGAAGTTCTCACATTTGGCCCTAGTGTCAATGAAGTAACTGTTCCAAAATCAGGATCGTGCTTTATTTGAGGGAGCCCTACAAGTATAGCTTTCATGTGCATATTGACCATTCTTGGCTGCAGAGGTCAAAGGTTGGCAATAATCAAAGAAGCCATTGTGAGTAAATGCAACATATTTTGTGGCTTGCTCACCCTAGTGATCAAAAGAACATATGTTTAGAGATTGAACGCAATGTATTTACCCTGACAGCTCTGTGTCACTTGTCCTGTTGGAGCTCCATTCGTCTGGTCATTTGGACAGTATTGTGCTATTTCCCGCATAAAGAAAGCTTTTAACATTTTGATTCAGGTTAGACCCTTAAGTAACTGAAGTTTTCTATCACTTCCAATTTGAGACCACAGCATCTGATCAATACAGCTGAATTCTGTTGTGCTTCAAACAGAAAAATTGCTTCACAAAAATATTTTTTAGGCAATTAAAAAAATTAAATATATATACTTTAAAATTTTAATATTTAGACAGCTTACAAACCTACCACTAGCAGCTCTACTTTGTTATGAGCATTAGGAGGTTCAGTATGTCACCAAAGACTCATGAAAATTTCTATAGATGTACAGTGGACAGCATACTGACTGGTTGCATCACTGACTAATATGGACCCTCCAACACACAGGATTACAAGAGGCTGTAGAGAGTTGCAGACTTAGTCAGCCCCATCATGGGCAAAATCCTCCCCATCTTCAAGGACTTTAAGAAGCAATGCCTTATGAAGACGGCAATCATTAATAAGGACCATCACCATCTGGTACATGCTCTCTTCTTGTCAGTACCATTGGGGACGAGGTACAGGAGTCTGAAGATCCATGCTCAATGATTCAGAAACATTTTCTTCCCCTCTACAATCAAATTTCTGAACACTCAGTGAACCCATGAACACTACCTATTATTCCTTGGTTCGGACTATTTATTTTAGCAATTTATTTTAATTTTAGGTCTTTCCACTGTGCTTCTGCCACAAAACAACACATTTCCTGTCATAAGTTAGTGACATTAAATCCGATTCTAATTTCACATTAATTCTTCAGACATACAGGATATGAATGATTTTCTTGGGGATGCATTAACTATGATCAGTAAATTTGTAAATGACATGACAATTGGTAGAATTATTAATAGTTTCAGGGTGATGTTGATATGTTGATGAAATGGGCTGAGAAATAACAGATGGAGTTTATTCCTGATAAAAGTAGAGGTGCTTTGTTTTGAGAGTATTAATGAGGCTAGAGCACACACTAGGGTCCCAGAGAGTATTAAGGAAAACAGGACATTGGTGTACAAATTAAAAGATGCTTGAGGGTGACAGTGCAGTTAGGTATCATGGTTAAGAAGGCATATTGGATACTGGACTTCATTAGTTGGGACATTGAATATAAGAGCAGGCAGACATGTTCAACTTTAAAAGACATTGGTCAAGACCTCAGCTGGAGAGCATCATGCATTTCTGGTCACCACACTCAAGGGAGGATGCAATAGTGCTGCAGAAGATGCAGAGGAGATTCCCCAGGATGTTGCCTTGGATTGAGTAGTTCAGTTATAAGAGGAAATGGGAGAAACTAGATCTATCCTCATTGGAGCTGTAAAGGTTTAGAAGGGACATGATTGAAAGCATAGATAACTTAGACTGCAAGAAGTTTTCCAGCAATAGCAGAGGTAGGCAAAAGCTAGAGGACAAACATTTAGGGCAAGGGGGTACAGACTCAGACAGTCTATTGGGGGGCTTTTTCACCCAAGTAGTGATGAGTATCCAGAAATGCACTGCCTGAAGCAGTGCCTAAATTTGGAGTGCTGACAGCATTTAAGTGCCCAGGTGAGCACTTAAAACATCTAAGCATAGAAAGTTGTGGATCAAATATAGGCAGATGGGATTAATGGGGGAATGGTGACTTGTGGTCATTACAGAAAGGTAAGCCAAATAGCTGGTTTCCATACGGCATGACTCTGTGACCCTCCTGCTCCAGCACTATAATGTTCTCCATAATCTATATTTCTTTCTTTGTATCCAGGGATATTTAATATCAAGACCTGCCCCTTTTTTGTTGCAATCTTCTGTTTATGCCATAACATCATATCCTCACACAGAAATCTGTGCCTGAAGATTACCAACTCGGACAACACAAAAAAATTCATGAAAATAAGCAGGTGCATTAATAAAATTGAATGAGGTTGAAAGAGAGAATATGACAACCAATGTGCACACCAAAATCCTCCACAAATAGTAACATGACCATCAACAATAATCTGCTTAAGTAATATGGTCGACAAATTGGGATACCATCAGACAATTCATTAAAAGTACAAATGCTTTCAAGTTTACTTAACAGGGTAAGAAGAACCTCATCTTAAAGAGGATACAGGTAGCAATAAAGTGTTACTCTTAGGATGGTATTAGACGTTTCATACAAGATACTGAGTTTAATTCTTGAGTGAGATTTTAATCCATTTCAGAAACAAGAATGTTTACTGATTATTTAACTAATAATAAGATGTTGAATTTCCTTTGACATTCATGCAACAATGCATCCAGTATTCTGTTAGATAATTTACCTGAGCAAAAAAACAAGGAGAATTCGTAGGTTCCTGAAGTACATGAACTGTAATCCAGAACTAAGGTGTGTCCTGCCATAAAGAAGGGGAGTAGGTATTAACCGTTGGACTGACGTTTTGCCTTTATTGTCTGATCCTTTATCATCTGGTGTAGAACAAAGAAAGATGAATGAAATACAGAGGCTCCACTCCCTTCGCTATTTAATTTGTCAGCCCTTGATCAATTGTCTAGGCAACCACATTTTAACTAGCAGCCAGGCATCAAGAGACCCTCAAGATTTGAGTTAGTTGATTTCTGGTTGATTATAATTGCGATGAGCTCAGAAACAACATAATGGTTCTGAAGAACTTGTGAAAAAAAAGCAAGGCTGTTTAAGCACACAACAATTTAACAGTTCCATCTCACAGAGTATACTGAGCTTCTGAACACCAGAAGCTTCACACTTGGTCACATCCTTTTAATGAATACTTCTCTAACTTAGAAATCTGCAAGCCTTTGCAGTGGTTTTATTTGAAACAAAAACTAGCTGGGGTTTAAACAGAACTTACTTCTGAACCTTTTGCATCATTATTGAGAAACAGTTACATTAGTGTAAATTTGGATATCAACAATAATTTCTTAAGCCGCTACAGAAGAATGGTGGGCTCTATAAGTAATAGACTAATAGAATTTTTGCATAAAAGTATATCACTAACTAAAACCCAGAAACACTTCCAATTAGATTCCAAGGAGAATAGTTATTGTAACTGACCTTAGAAGCTATTAGGAAGAAACTGCTAAGGATAGGAAAAATTATGTCTGAGAAACATCAGTCTTGTTATACAACATCAAAAGCTTTTCGCTTTGGTGCATCTCCCATTTCTGGTAAGATGGCGGCACACTTGGTTGCATTGGCTTCTATGGGGCCAAACAAAGGTGTTATTTTCTTTTTTTTTACCTATTTTTTATGATTGCATGACCCTGCTTGGCACTGAGAACTTAAAAGTACTGCAGGCCGGAGTAACACTGTTTTGCTTGGCTATATTCACGGGTAATCATGAATGGTTGAATGACACATAAACTTGAACTTTTTACATATACCAACTTGCACATTTCCAAACTAATATTTCCACTATTAGTACCCTTGCCATCAGCTGCCCAAATTTTAAAGTTTAGATTTTCCTCTACACCTCCCACATACTTTAACACTGCTCCCAAATTAAGATTTTGACCAATATTAGGTCATCATTCCTGACTTATTTTGCTGAGGCCCTTTTTTGATTGCTAAAACTACTACAATTTACTTTAAAGTTAGAGGGTTGTAGATAAATACATTGCTTTTTTTAAACAAGAGATAATTAAGCTTCCCATCTGGCACTTCAATTATATGATTATGCTGGATACAGTTTTTAATCAATAAAGCATAGAAATCCCTCCTATACTGGGTTCAGTTTTGTGTCATGGTGACGGGTGTTTTAAGCTCTTTTGAAATTTAGCTCTGTTGACTTCAATCGAATAGAATTTCAGAAGCAGAGTTCAGCATTACCATTTTGTGCATTCAGCAAATGTAACAGAAAATGAATTTATATCCCTAAATCTCCTGTGGTTTTGCTTACTGATAATCAATAGCTTGGTTTTATCCTTCACAGGATGTAATCATTACTGGCTCAAAGAAAGAAGTTCAACCATAGATTGAAAGGCAGGGTGACAGATCATGGCAAACAGGGACACAGTGCAACCAGTAAGATAATATTTATGAGAGGAAACAGAAGATCAGTCTGGGGAAGATGCAAATATGGAAAAGTTAAGTGAAATTGACAGGTGATGGAATGGTTGCTGGAATTCTGAAGATTGCCAAAAAATGACATTTATAGTAAATTGCTGAATTTAAATGTTAAATCTAGAAGGCTACACACCTGCAGTAAATGTAACAATTTCTGATAACTGGCAGTTCCAGCTTTCAGTCATAATTCAATAGCCACACTTCAATTTGGGTATTGAAAACACTCACTGAATTAGCGGTGACATGGGGCATGTGACCAATGATAGACCATCTTGCAATTCAATTCATTCCGAGCAACCCGTCTAAAGAGCAGAGGAGGAATAATCAACAGCAACTTCTATGTGAGGATGACTTTGGAAACATGATGTGAGTGGAGAATAGATGCAAATCCTATAATTAAAAATCTACGTCACCCACCCCAGTGTGGTGCTGAAACTTGTTTGAAAGAGGAACTAATCCAGACCAGCTAGCTAAAATAGTGCCATTACGTGTAGTCTTTCAGATAATTATTCTGTTTTTATAGTACCCATAAAAAGTATTCACCACCTCCCAGGAAGTTTTCATGTTTTATTGTTTTCTACCTTTGAATCACAGTGGATTTAATTTGGCTTCTTTTGACATTGATCAACAGAAAAGGGCTCTATTGTGTCAAAGTGAAAACAGATCTCTACAAAGTGATCTAAATTAATTACAAATATAAAACACAAAACAATTGTTTGCATAAGTATTCACCCCTCCCCCTTTAATATGATACACCAAGTCATCACTTGTGCAGCTAATTGGTTTTAGTAGACACATAATTAGTTAAGGTATCCTGGCTACATATAAACTTGTGTGAGTCAAGGTGTTTCAATTGATTGTAGTAAAAATGCAGCTGTATCTGGAAGGTCCAACTGCTGGTGCGTCAGTATCTTGGCAAAAACTACAGCACAAAGACAAAAGAACACTCCAAGCAACTGTGCAAAAAGGTTATTGAAAAGCACAAGTCAGAAGGAGATGGATACAAGAAAATTTCCAAATCACTGAAAATCCCTTGGAGTACTGTTAAGTCAATCATCAAGAAATGGAAAGAATATGGTACAGCTGTAAATCTGCCTGGAGCAAGCCGTCCTCAAAAACTGAATGAATATGCAAGAAGGGGACTAGTGAGGGAGACTACCAAGAGACCTATGGCAGCTCTGGAGGAGTTAAAAGGTTCGGTGGCCGAGATGGGAGAGACTGCGCATACAACAACTGTGCTTCACCGGTCACAGCTTTATGGGACGGTGGCAAAGAGAAAGCCACTGTTGAAAAAAACTCACATGAAATCTTAGTTAGAGTTTGCCAGAAGGCATGTGGGAGACTCTAATGTCAGCTGGAAGAAGGTTCTATGATCTGATGAAACCAAAATTGAGCTTTTTGACCATCAGATTAAATGCTATGTTTGGTGTAAGCCAAACACCACACATCATCAAAAACACATAATCCCTACCGTGAAGCATGGTGTTGGCTGCATCATGCTGTGGGGATGCTTCACTGCAGCAGGCCCTGGAAGGCTTGTGAAAGTAGAGGGTAAAATAAATGCAGCAAAATACACGGAAATCCTAGAGGAAAACCTGATGCAGTCTGCAAGGGAACTGAGACTTGGGAGAAGACAATGACCTCAAGCATAAAGCCAGAACTACCCAGGAATATCTTTAAAACAACAAAGTTAATGTCCTGGAGTGGCCAAGTCAGAGTCTAGACATCAATCCAATTGAGAATATGTTGTTGGACTTGAAAAGGGCTGTTCACGCACGATCCTCGTGCGATTTGACAGCTTGAGCAGGGGAAAAACCACAGTGTCCAGATCTGCAAAGCTGATGGAGACCTATCCACACAGACTCAAGGCTGTAAATGCTGCCAAAGGAGCATCTACTGAATACTGACTTGAAGGGAGTTAATATTTATGCAATCAATTATTTCCTGTTTTATATTTGTAATTAGCTTAGATCACTTTGTATAGATCTGTTTTCACTTTGAATTGGAAGAGGTTTTTCTTCTGTTGATTAGTGTCAAAAAAGCCAAGTTAAATCTATTGTGATGCAATGTTGTTAAAACAATAAAAAAGGAAAACATCCAAGTGGGGGGGGGGGGAATACTTTTTATAGGCGCTCTATATCATTCCCAGACAGACCTTAAAACCCTTTGCTTCGTTTGTAAGCATCTGCATTCACTTCGGTCTGACAGCCCTTTGTTGTTTATTCTCTGCTGTCTTCTATTCTGTCACAGCCATTGTTTTTTGTTCTCCTCTTTCACATCTTGTTCCATTTCCTACTAATTCCAACTTTGAATACAGAGTATCACTCATAACTATTCACTGCTTTACTCTCTCTCAACAGGCAATGCCTATCCAATGCCTCAGAATCACAATGAGAATCAGGGTTAACATCACTGACACATGTTGTGAAATCCTGAAGAAGGGTCTCGGTTCAAAAAGCCACTACCTACTAACTTCCATAGATTCCACTTGACCTGCTGAGTTGCTCCAGCATTTTGAGCGTGTTGTTGTTGTGAAATTAGTTGTTTTGTGACAATACATAAAAATATCTTAAATTACAATAACTATAATGGACTCCAGTTGGGACACATTGGGACCAGAACATTTTGACCCAATTAAGTGGCTGCCCCAATTAGCTGAAGCTTCATGGAAATAGTTAACAGGTATATAAAAAAAGACAAACTACCATTTAACTGAGTAACAATTTATATTCTTAAATGAAATACGGAAAAAAATTAGAACACTACGAATACCTCTACTATACTATAAAACTGTATTAGCTCCTAATACTTATCGACAGGAGGAATTTATCTGCCATGTTCTTATGATTGATTGTAAATGAACAAAATCAGCGCAGACATCTGCACTAGATGTCTGCGCTGGACTGCCTTCATACAATGCTTTAGATTATATGTCCTCGAAATCTTCATTTTCATTGTAACATTCAAGGAGTTTGTCGATACCTTCAAATTCTTCACAGTTCCCAGCTTGTTGAAGTCGTGAAATCATCTAAATTCCACTTCCTGCTATTTCTAGCATCTCCAAGCCTAAATGCTTGAAGCTGCTGTGAGCAAAATAGTTCTCGATTATCTACGACTTATTACTCACCAACTACCAATGACAAAAGTCACTGCTTTTTGAAAACCAACACATACAACTGGTACTATTTGAAAAATGTTCATTTTAAGCACGGTGCAGTATCCAACGGCCACATAAGTACACTTGACAGACTCTAGTTAGAAACTATTCAGCAACAGTCCCCTGCCCCAATTAAGCAGTATAGTGCCCCAAATAAATGAAAGAAATCCCCACTATGTTCTTTAAGAATGTCCCAAATAAGTGGCTGTCCCAATTAATTGGATATAAGTTAAACAAGTAGATAAAAAGAGAACAAATAGAGTGAGGTAGCATTCATGGACTGGTTGATTGACAGTTCAGAGATCTGATTGTAGAATGGACAAAGCTGTTCCTAAAACATTGAGTGTGTATCTTCAGGCTCCTGTACCTCTTCCCTGATGATAGTAATTTGAAGAGAGCATGTCCTGCGTAATGGGGGTCCTTAATGGATACCTCATTATTGAGGCATCGCCTTTTGAAGATGTCCTCAATGGTGAGGAAGTTAGCGCCCATAACAGAGCTGGCTGAGTTTGCGTCCCTCTGCGGCTTCTGTTAAAATTGTCTCTTTGACATTTCCATCTCAAGTTTTCTAGCATCCATTACTGGTGTCTGAACCGATGGAGGTATTAGTCAAGTCAAGTCACTATTTATTGTCATTTCGACCATAACTGCTGGTACAGTACATAGTAAAAATGAGACAACGTTTTTCAGGACCATGGTGCTACATGAACAATACAAAAACTACATTGAACTACGTAAAAACAACACAGAAAAACGACACTGGGATACAGACCTACCCAGGACTGCATAAAGTACACAAAACAGTGCAGGCATTACAATAAATAATAGATAAGTCAATAGGGACAGTAGAGGGCAGTAAGTTGGTGTCAGTCCAGACTCTGGGTATTGTGGAGTCTGATGGTTTGGGGGAAGAAACTGTTACATAGTCTGGTCGTGACAGCCTGATGCTTCGGTGCCTTTTCCCAGATGGCAGGAGGGAGAACAGATTGTATGAGGGGTGTGTGAGGTCCTTCATAATGCTGTTTGCTTTGCAGATGCAGTGTGTAGTGTAAAAATCCTCAGACAGGGGGTGGTGTGAAAATAGAGCACAATATTGTCCAGACCAAAAGTGATTTGATGGCTATGGCATGTCTGACAACTTTTAAGAGTTAGCAACAAAGCCTACATTAATTACAGCAATAATGTACACTCAGTGGGCATTTTTATTAATGAGCAGGTGTACCTAATCAACCAATTACGTGGCAGCAACTCAATGCATAAATGCATGCAGACATGGTCAAGAGGTTCAGTTGTTGTTCAATTAAACATCAGAATGGGGACGAAATGTGATTAAGTGACTTTGGAATGATTGTTGGTGCCAGATGAGATGGTTTGAGTGTCTCTGAAACTGCTGATCTTCTAGGATTTTTATACACAACTGTCCCTAGAGCTCAGAGAGAAAATGGTGTAAAAACCAAACAAATAAAGAACACCTAGTGAAGGGCAGCTCTATGGGTAAAAATACCTTGTTAACGAGAGAGATCAGAGGAGAAAGGTTAGGCTGGTTCAAGCTGACAGTAATGCAAATAACCACGCTTTACAACAGAGGTGTGCAGAGGAGCATCTCTGAATGCATTACACATCGAAGTGGATGGACTACGGCAGCAAAAGACCACAAAGGTACATTGAGTGGCCACTTTATTACGTACAGAACGAACGGGAAGTGGAATTTTTCTGGGGGCCAAACATTTTAACTCTGATTCCCATTCCCATTATGACAGGACAGTTTACGTCCTCCTCTTATGCCATGATGAGGTCACCCTCATGGTGGAGCAACACCTTGTATTCCAGCTGGATAGACCCCAACCTGAGAAATAAATATTGATTTCTCCTGAGTTCAAAAAAAATCACTCCCCTATCCCTTTCCTTTTATTTCTCACTCTGGCTTCTTCTCACCTACCTATCACCTCCCCTTGGTGCCCATCCACCTTCCCTTTCTCCTATTGTCCTTTCCTATCAGATTCCTTCTGCTCCAGCCCTTTATCTTTCCTACCCACCTGACTTTACTTAACACTTTATAGCAGGTACTCCTTCCCCGCACCCCACCTTTTGAATCTGGCATCTTCCCCCTTCCTTTCTGGTCCTGAAGAAGCATCTCTGCCCAAAACATCGATTGTTTGTTCACTTCCTTGGATGCTGCTTGACCTGCCGAGTTCCTCCAGCATTTTGTGTGTGCTGTCACTGAGTGTATGCCCTGTGAGTATATCAAGGTCTTCAAGCAGTTGAACAGAAGCCAACTTTTATTTATTCATGTGCAATGTGATCTCTGCCAAAGCCAGATATTTACATGAAACAGAATTAATGACAAGCTCTGGTGGGAATTGCAAATCTTGAGGAAGATTCTCTTTCATTGTGACCCAGACAAGGTAAAAATCCTTCTGACTACTTTTCAGCTTGTAGTTTGTGATTTTTAATCCATGAGAGGTTGTGAAACACATTGAAACAATGTTTTCAAAATACACGCAAAAAGAAAAAAAGATCAATATCTGCTCAAATAATTGAACTGAAAGAAAATGCTGAGGGAGAGATGTTATTAACAGTGTACACAACATGAAAAATGAGTGAGAGGAAAGTGGGGTTGGGGTACTGAAATGCCAACTAGTGACTTTTTTGGAGATGGATCACAGAAAGATACAAGCTAAGGCATTGATCCACTCCATTTATTCCTGCCAGATGTAACAAGCTGCTCAATCTCATACCAAAACAAACCTGTTAAGAACACAACTGGGAATTCACATTCACAGTCATTTGTTCAGATGAGTAAACTGCTACTTAGCTGACCTAATGCAAAAAAAATCAATTAACTTTACATTCTATTCAGAATTTATGTTGTTTCAACACTCTGCAATATAGGTCATCATCTTAAAAAAAATCCCAAGAATAAATTGACTTCATAAGAATATGCCATTTTATGAACAGTGCATAGTCTGATTTAAAACTGAAGAGTGCAGGTTGGTGTTGGTTGGACAGTCAGGTGTTAACACATTTAAAACCTGACTGACCATTTTTAAGTATTGTATTCCACAATACTTACAACATGAATTAATGCTCAAAACTAAATTTCAGCCATATAAATGATGGGATAGTTTTGGTTAACTGCAGGTCATATTAACACAGCTGCTAAGAGAACACAGATACTTTACAACTTATAGACCATTTGATTCATTTTTCCAAATGGCAGAGCAACACATCATATTCTGTCTGGGTACCTTCCAACCTGATGGCATGAACAAATTTCCCATGCTCCTACTCCATGATTCACCACTCTGACCTTTCACTTCTTCTCATCTGCCTAGTACTTCCCCCAGATCCCCTCTTCCTTCCCTTTTTCACATTGTACACTATCCTCTCCTATCAGATTCCTTCTTCTCCAGCCCTTGAACTTCCCCCACCCACCTGGCTTCACTTAGCACCATCCACCTAACCTCTTTCCTCTCCTTCACCTTTTCATTCAGGCATCTTCTCCTTCCTGCTCGGTGCTGAAAAAGGGTCTCGGCCTGAAACGTTGACTGTTTACTATTTTCCAAAGATGCTGCCTCACCTGCTGAGTTCCTTCAGTATTTTGTGTGTGGTGCTTCACAAAGTTAAACTTTCACTATAATACTGAGGAATATCAGTCACTAAATTCTGAATTAATACAGAATCCTTTAAGAATAAAGATATTAGTACTCACTAGTAGGATCTATATGGTGTTTGCTTGAATACAATTATGATTATCCAAACTAGCAGTTAAGTTACACTGAAAAAAACAGGACTTTATATTGTAGCAGCCAGGTTGATAGTTCTTACTCTGTGCTTCATAATAACGCACACAGTACGTCAATGAAAACAATTAGGACTACTTCAGAAATGTACATTTGTGTTCCCAAAGGAAGCCCAGCTTGCCTAGTCCATGATTTAAGATCTGAGGTTCAAGAGCAACAAGGGAATCAGCAGTCCCTAAACAACAACGATAACATTAAACATTTGAACTTGCACCGTTGACATTAATGTTGGCTAGTTAAGTGGCTGAAGTTCTTTCCCATGAGGCATTTGACTTGTTCTTCAGATCGTAAATAATGTAAACTAGTTTAGCACCTGTACTAGATTTATTGGAAATCATTCAATAAAATCACCACAAATTGAAAGGAACATCCACCTTATTGCCAACGAAGTGGAGAGAGGTCTGTGTAAAATCAAATACAGCACACAAATCTTTTTAGGTACAAACATGAAAGGGAAATCTGTATTGATGTAGCATCTTTGATGCACCTTACAAAATTGTTTTATGAGCAAAGCATTCAAAAGCATTCACAGTTTTGTAATGTAGGAAATGCAGCAGCCAATTTGCACAAAGTGATAATGATCAGATAATCTGTTTTGTTAGAAATGTTCTATGAGGAATAAATATTGGCCAGAATCACCAGATGGAAATCTCCTGCTCATCTTTTTAAATAATATAGAGGAAGGTTGTACAATCACCCCCACACCAAATGCCCACCCCCATCAGCAGAGCAGATTTGACCTCAGCTGAAAACTTCAATCAAAACACAGTACTGAAAATTCAGGAATGCTTTTGACCTTGAGCCCAGACTTTTGGATCCTATTTAATGAGTGAGTTGAGAGGAGTTAAAATGGCAAGCAATGTACAGCAAATGGAAGCGTAACATAGAAACATAGAAAACCTACAGCACAATACAGGCCCTTCAGCCCACAAAGCTGTGCCGAACATGTCCCTACCTTAGAACTACCTAGGCTTTACCCATACCCCTCTATTTTTCTAAGCTCCATATAGCCATCCAGGAGTCTCTTAAAAGACCCTATTGTTTCCTCCTCCACCACTGCCGCTGGCAGCCCACTCACTCACCACTCTCTGCGTAAAAACTTACCCCTGAGATCTCCTCTGTACCTACTTCCAAGCACCTTAAAACTATGCCCTCTCATGCTAGCCACTTCAGCCCTGGGGAAAAGCCTCTGACTATCCACATGATCAATGTAATTTAATTCATTTTGGCAGAAAGAGTAGAAAAGCTGAATATTATTTTAAAACCTCAAATCAAAGTAATTTAGAAATATCTAGCTGACCAGGCATGCAAAGATTCAGCATGACATCTTGGACAACATTTAAAGAGGTGCAGTGGAGAGTATATTGACCGGCAGCATCATAGTTTGGTATGGAAACATCTATGCCCTTGAACGGAAAATCCTGCAAACAGTAGTGGACATGGCCCAACCCATCACGGGTAATGTCCTAACAAGAGAAAATCTGCAGATGCTGTAAGTCCAAGCAAGACACAAAAAATGCTGGAGGAACTCAGCAGGCCAGGCAGCATCAATGAAAAAGTGTACAGTCAATGTTTCAAGAATAGAGAAGTGGGAGGGGGGGGGGCATTACCAGAAGTTCAAGAAATCAATGTTCATGCCATCGGGTTGGAGCTACCCAGATGGAATATAAGTTGTTGTTCCTCCAACTTGAGTGTGGCCTCATTGCAACAGTAGAGGGGGCCGTGGTTGGAGATATTGGAATGGGAATGGCAAGTGGAATTAAAATGGGTGACCACTGAGAGATCATGCTTTTCTGTTCTATTCCCCATCCCATTTTCCCTTATCTCCTTGCCTGTCAATTACCTCTCTCTGATCTTCCACCCCCTTTTTCTTTCTTCCATGGCATTCTGTCCTCTCCTATTAGATTTCCCCTTCTCTAGCACTGTATCTCTTTCATTAATCAACTTCCTAGTTCTTTACTTTACCACTCTCCCCTCCCAGTTTCACCGACCACCCTGTGTTTCTTCCTCCCCTCCCCCACATTACTACTCTGATTCCTCATCTTCTTCTCTCCAGACCTGCTGAAGGGTCTCAGCCCGAAACTTCAACTGTACTCTTTTCCACAAATGCTGCTTGGCCTTATGAATTCCTCTAGCATTATGGGTAAAGCCCTCCGTACTATTGAGCACATCTACATGAAACATTGTCACAGGAAAGCAGAACCCAACATCAGGGATCTCAACCACACAGGACATGCACTCTTCTCACTGCTGTCATCAGGAAAGTGGTGCACGAGCCTCAGGACCCACACTACCAGGTTCAAGAACAGTTACTACCCCTCAACCATCAGGCTCTTGAACTTCATCATTGAAGTGAACTTCACTTCATCATTGAAATATTCCCACAATTTATGGATTCCCTTTCAAGGACTCCACATCTCATGTTTTCAATATTTATTATTATTATTATTTTTGTATTTGCATTATATGTCTTTTGCTCATTGGTAGAATGCCCAAGTTCATGTGGTCTTTCATTGATTTTATCATGGTTATTATTCTATTATGGATTTATTGAGTATGCCCACAAGAAAATGAATCTCAGGGTTGTATATGATGACATATATGTACTTTGATAATAAATTTACTTTCAACTTTGAATTGTGGAAATAGAAACAGTATTTCAAGTTAATTACCTCCATTAGAATTAATGCACACTTTCAATAATTAAAAACATAGAATCTTAGAAAAACTACAGCACAATACAGGCCCTTTGGCCCACAAAACTGTGCTGAACATGTCCTTACTTTCAAAATTACCTAGGGTTACCCATAGTCTTCTATTTTTCTGAGCTCCATGTACCTGTACAGGAGCCTCTTAAAAGACCCCATCGTATCTGCCTCTACCACCATTGCTGGCAGCTCATTCCATGCACTCACCACTCCCTGCATTAAAAACTTAACCCTGACATCTCCTCTGTACCTACTTCCAAACACCTTAAAATGGGGCCCTCTCATGCTAGCCATTTCAGCCCTAGCAAAAACCCACTGACCATCCACTTGATCATTGCCTCTCATCATCTTATACACCTCTATCAGGTCACCTCTCATCCTCAAAGGCCGAGTTCACTCAACCTATTCTCATAAGGCATGCTCCCCAATCCAGGCAATATCCTTGTAGATCTCCTCTGCACCCTTTCTATAGTTTCCACATCCTTCCTGTAGTGAAGTGACCAGAACTGAGCACAGTACTCCAAGTGGGACCTGACCAGGGTCCCATATAGCTGTAACATTACCTCTCAGCTCTTAAACCCAATCCCACGACTGATGAAGGCCAATGCACAGTATGCTTTCTTAACCACAGAGTCAACCCGTGTAGCAGCTTTGAATGTCCTCAGACCCCAAGATCCCTCTGATCCTTCACACTGCCATAAGTCTTGCCATTAATATGCCATCATATTTGACCTACCAAAATGAACCACTTCACACTTGTCTGGATTGAACTCCATTTGCCACTTCTCAGCCCAGTTTTGCATCCTATCAATGTCCCACCGTAACCTCTGACAGCCCTCCACACTATCCACAACACCGCCAACCTTTGTGTCATCAGCAAACTTACTAACCCAACCCTCCACTTCCTCATCCAGGTCATTTATAAATATCACAAAGATTAGGTGTCTCAGAACAGATCCCTGAGGCACTCCACCAGTCACCGGCCTCCATGCAGAATATGACCCGCCTACAACCACTCTTTGCCTTCTGTGGGCAAGCCAGTTCTGTAAACCAGCTACCTCTTCTTCAGTACTATTATCCGCCTTTCGTACAATACTTCTTGTATTGAAGTATACACAACTCAAGACACTAGTTGCATCATGCTCAACCTTTTAATTCCTAACTTTGTCTGAGGTCTGCCTCCGCAACCATTCCACTAAATGTTCTGGTATTGTGGTTTCCACTCCCATACAACTCTAGGTTAAACCTCACAGAGGAGCATTAACAAAACTTCCCACTAGGTTATTAGTCCCCTTCCAGTTCAGGTGCAAACCATCCGGTCTGTGCAAGTCCCACCTTCCCTGGAAGACAGCCCAATGATCCAAATATCTTATGCTCTCCCTCCTACACCAACTCCTTACCACATATTAAAATCTCTCATCTTCTTAGTTCTAGCCTCACTAGCACATGGCACGGGTAGCAACCCCAAGATCACAACACTGGAGGCCCTGCCCTTTAACTTAGCACCTAATTCCCTGAACTTCCTATGCAGAATCTTGTTACTCGTCCTACCCATGTCATTGGTACCTACGTGGACCACGACTTTTGACTGCCAACCCTTCCATTTACAAATGCCGAGGACTCAGTCCAAGTTATCTCTGACCCTGACATTGGGGAGGCAACAGATCATCCGTGAATCTCATTCTCTTCCACAGAAGCTGCTGTCCATTCCCCTATCACCACAGCGTGCCTCTTCTCCCTCACCTCCGTTCTTATTCACAGAGCCAGATTCAGTGCCTGAGACCCTACCCCTGTAACTTTCTGCTGTTAGGTCAACCCTCCCAACAGTATCTAAAGTGATATATCTGTTGTTGAGGGGAATGGCCACAAGGATGCTTTGCACTGGCTCCTTTCCCCTTCCTGACTGTACCCAGTGTCCTGTGTCCTGCACCTTGGAATCCCTTTACAACACTAACAAGGAGGAATTTCTTCAGCCAGAAGGAGGTGAATTGTGATTGTCACAGACGGCTTTGGAGGCCAATTCATTGGGTATCTATAAAGCGGAGGTGATTAGTAAGTGTGTCAAAGGTTATGGGGAGAAGGCAGGAAAAGAGGGTTGAGAGGGAAAATAAATTCCCCATGATCGAATGGCTGTGCAGGCTCTAAGTCGGATGGCCTAATTCTGCTCCTATGTCTTATGGTCAAATTCTTCAAGAACTTGATGTAATGATGCTGTAACTATGTTGGAGACTTGTCTTTTTATTCTCTAGGAACCTCTCTCTATCAAGATGTCCCAACGTTTCCTAAGTGTTTGGTTCCAAGGAACACATGGCTTGTCTGTTGTAATCAATAGGATCAAAACCTGTCAGATTTAATTGGAAGAGGGCTATAAATTATTAATTGTCACACTGTTTTAATGCGAGTCCAAAGACCTATTGTGCCGAGACTTCTTTCATATTGCAGGCTTCCCTCTGAAGCTTTGCAAAGTATTTGAAAGCGTGGCTTCTGGTGCCAATTGAGGAAGGGATGAAAAAAATAAATCAATCAGTCTTGTTTTTTTCCCTGAAAAGAAATTTCACTTGACTCTTTCAACATTATTTTTTAAAAACAAAAAATAATTTGAGGAGAGAATGGAAGCTAGGGGAGTGATTTGATAACAGACAACAGGAAAAATTTATAGCAATTTATAGCATGCTTCATAGAATTTCACTGCTGAATGACCCTACCTCAAATCCCTCACATGCACCTACTAACAATCATCCCCCCAATGTAAATGATTTCCTTGAATCCAACTTTCTTAACTGCTTTTTAAAAAAAAAATTAGCTTTATTTGTCACATGTACATCAAAACACTGAACCATACAGTGAAATACGTTCTTTTTTGCGTCAAATCAATTCAGCGAGGAATTGTGTTGAGGGCCGCCGGCAAGAGCCACCATGCTTCCGGCGCCAACGTAGCACGTCCACAACTTACAAACCCTACTCGTACATCTTCAAAATGGAGGAGGAAACTGGAGCACCCAGAGGAAATCCACAGTCATGGGGAGAGCAAAGAAACTCATAGACAGCGGTGGGAATTGAACCCCAATTACTGACTGCTTGTGCTGTAAAGCAATTGTGCTAACTGTTGGTTGCTAATCAATGGAATACACATTACTCCCTCTTAATATTAGGACATCAGCTGATTCCAACCGTGCTCTTGCTGGTGATCATCTGATATGGGCCATTGCAGTGCATCAAGAGCCAAAAAGTAGTGAGCCCTACCTCTACATGAAATGTTAAGAGATTTTATTTGTACTCTGAGTAAAGGTTAGAATTAGACACTACATCTTCCTCCTTCATCTTGTGTTCCAATGCCCCTTTAAAGTTTGCTCAAACTGATGGAGATGATGTTTAAAAGTTATCTATGCAGAATTGGGTGGCAGGGTGGAGATAATGCCTCTACAAAGCTGGTATAAAGTGCTCCTTCCTTCCACTAGCCTACAGGACACCTTTAGGTAGGCTGTAGCACCCATTTACCCCCCCCCCCCCCACACACTTAGCCCCCTGATCAGGGTCAAGCAAAGCCATGGGAGCAGGTGATGGATGGTCATATGAATTTCTGGTACATATCACAAGTCCTGGTTATGTGACCATTTGTGCCAGGCAAACAATCTCCAAAGAGTAATGATAATGACAGGGAACACCTGTCCTGAAAATACACTGCCCAGAAGAAGGCAACGGCAAACCACTTCTGCAGAAAAATTCGCCAAGAACTAACATGGTCATGGATAGACCATGATCACCCATCTATCTGTCTCGAAGGACAAAGGAGAGTGCGCTATGGGTCAATCCATTGTAGACTTCTCCAGTGCACAAGCCTGGATGGAAAGTATGGAGATCCTGAGATACCTAGTGTCATGATCCCCCTCTCAGCCTCACTGGTGTAGTTCAAAGGAAAGTGAAGCAATAAATTTGGCACCAGCTCAGGCGCAGGAGCTGCCAAAAGGATGCTCCATGATGTCCAGCCAACTAAGGGGCTCCACTCCGGGTTTCTGACTGGTTTACTCACATAGCCTTCATCTCACCCGAGGCTGCCCACAAGGCAGTGGGGCTATTTACCCATTGCCGTGGAGATTGAGCAATGAACAGTCTCTGAATAAACAGATTATCCTCGTCTTGCTCCCAAATGACTAACCCCTCATCGTGAGTTCTTCAGATCTAAACTGCACAGTTAAAAGCAGTCTCACAGTTTCCGATCCCACTCAGAAGTTTGTGTTTTGGGTGGCATGGTAGGGTAGTGGTTAGCTTAGTGCTGTTACAGTGCCAGTGACTTGGGTTCAATTCCTGCCATTGCCTGTAAAGACTTAGTACATTTGCCCTGTGACTGCGTGGGTATCCTCCAATCCTCTAGGTTCATCCTACATTTCAAAGATGAGTTTCCAGAATAATTGGTCAGATATTTGTAACTGAGTGGTGTGGGCTCATTAGGTCGGAAGGGTCTATGGATAGACGGACCAGTTTCCCAAGAAGATGTTGGATTGCATAGCAGGAGAGAGATTGCAAAAGAAGAAATCGGAGTCAGTGGAGGCATTTCAGCAAGCATATTTCCCTTGGAAATATTGAATTGTGCATAATTAGGGACGGAAATTCCCAATAAAAAGGCATTAGGTTTAAGTGAAACAGCCACTGTGGGAGTGGCTTTTGTGAGAGTGGGACAGTGTTAGAGCATGGAGTTCAGACTTTGACTCAAAAGGTTCAACCAGAAGAGGCAGCGGTGGTAGGTAGATATTTTAATTTGATTTTTCTTTCTTTGTGCACGGTTATAGCACTGAAGAGGCAGCATAGTGGAATGCTCCTCTTGTGGAATGTGGGAGGGCAGAGAGTGGCCCTGATACCTGTACCTGTATGAAGTGCATCTGGCTACAGCTTCATTTGGACTGCGTTAAGGATTTACAGCTGATACTGGATGAACTTTGGATCATTTGGAAGGCTGAAGGGTTGATTGACAGAAGGTACAGGTACTATCATGTCAGTGCACAACTATATATCAATTAAATAAAAGCATGCACGTAGGAGATGGCTTTAACTGGTGTATTCACATTGCAGCAAGGGATTGAGAGAGAACAATGCGCATACATAGACAGCAGCACATGCACAGACAACAGATCAATATGCAAGTGCTAAAGTTGGGGGGGGGGTTATTGATCTAAGAGAAATAGATCCATGTATTACACTTCCTTCCCCTTTATTTTAATGCAACATAAAAATGTATGTTCAAAACATTCAATTTCCCTTTCATAAACACATATTCCAAATAAATATGCTTTCACAATAACAGCCCATAACTAACTTCACAGTTCTAAAGGTTCAGTCTTTTTGGTGACTTGCTGTTTCTTTGAGGAAAGCGCCCCAGGACCTGTGGAGTGGCATCAGGTTTGGCAGGCATATTGGCAGAGATAACCTTCTCGGTTTCTGGTGTCACATTGCTGTCAGTGACATCATCACTGAGAGGCAAGTCCGGTGACTGCAATGTGTCCATCTTGTTGGATGCAGTCAACTCAGACACGCTCATTGGTTGAGTATCCAGCACCTGGTCTGCATGATGTCTCCATGTCTGACTTCCATCATCCACTATGATACAGTTCTTGTAGCTATCCTACTGGCGTTCACTTGCCTTCTCAGTAATCATGCACTTGGATTTCCCGTCCAACATCAAAGCTCCTTGCTGATTTACTTGACAACTGGCTGAATTGTTTATTCTGCACTTACCTCCATAGATCTGGTTACAGGAGGTCTATGTGAGACCTCAGATTCCTGCCATGAATGGCATTGCAAGTGTTCAATTTATCATTGCATGAACAGAGTTCCGACACACAAGGAAGTTGTCCACTTTGTGCTGTAGAGAAATGTCCTCCCTATCCATAGCTTTAATGGACTTCTTGAAGGCTTGGATGAACCTTTCAGCTAACCCATTTGTTGCTGGGTGGTGAAGAGCTGACTTGAAATGCATGATGCCATTTTCCTTCATGAACAGTCGGAATTCTTCTAACATGTATTGTGGTCTGTTGTCACTCACAATTTGTTTTGGTCAGCCTTTGCTGAGGTGGTTGACTTCATTGGTATAACCTCCAGCCACTTCCAATGAGCATTCACAGCAATCAGGAACATGGAGTCCGTGAATGGCCCAGCAAAGTCAATATGAACCCTTTGCCACGGTGAAGACAACCACTCCCATGGGTGTAATGGTGGGGGGAGGGGTGCATTTTGAACATTTCGGCCAAGTCTTCAATCTGTTTATCTATTCCTGGCCACCACACATAGCTCCAGGCGAGACTCGTCATCCTGACTGTAGTCAGGTGTCCTTCATGCAGATTTTCTAGCATTCTGGTGCACAGTTTAGAGGGAACCACAACACCAGATCCACACCGTCAGCATTCTTTGACATGCCGACAGTTGGTCTCGGCTCGCTGAGAACTCTAGAAAAATAGAGTTACCGTGAGCTGGCTGTCCTGCAAGGAGGCTGACTTTTGACAATGTCGGGTCAATCCTCATTTCCCTTTGTATTTCAAAATTCAGTACCAACAACTGGCCCACCAATGCAATGTGGAACACTCCTGCTGGGTCACGGTACGAAGACCTCTCTTGTTCAGTTGCCAGTAGTGGACGACATGACAACCCATCAGCATTGCTGTGTTGTTTGGTACCCTTGAACGCCAAGTCATAAGAGTGGGCCCAATATTGTAACTAGGTAGCAGTCGCCACTGGAATTCCATTCCTAAGATTGAAAATGGACACAAGGGGATAGTGATTTGTCACTAGCATAAAATTTTATCTGTAGAGGTAGTGGTGGAACTTTTTATTCTCCATACTAAGGGCCTCTTCTCTATTTCACTTCAAGAAAGGAAATGTATCCCCCTTATCTGCTCTAGCCTATATTTGACTCTACACTGACCAAGATTTTTCATTTTCAAGTGCCTCCTCAATTATGAGATAATTAGAGATACCAGAGACATTTGGATCCTGTATGCAAAAAAACCAAAGAAAAAATATACGTTCTCTCCCGCTTCATGATGCACCAATGTGCTTGCATCTTGGCGTTGCCATGGACTACACGGGTTTCGTAGGACATAGAAAGCTGGATTTGTTGGGGGCGGTATGGTAACAGTGGTTAGCACATCACTTTACAGCAACAACATTGGAGTGCATGGGAGGTGTAGCACCTCTAGATGGGGGGCTTGTCACACTCCTTGTAGTGGCTCGTCATCTATTGGTCCCCACCAACGCCCAGCTCCATCGGCTTTGACAGGCCGGCTAGATCAGGTGAGGGTAGCCAACGGATCTGAAACCCTTGGTGAGATAGGAATTTGCTCATCCCCGCATGAGGAGACTGCTTCAGTGGATCAGGTGGAGGAAACCCTGGGGGTTCAACGGCTGAGAAGGCATTGCAGCAGCACATTGTGGAGTGCGTAGGGCACGGCAGAGCACTTAAGAAGACATGACCATCCAATGCAGCCAAGGAAGTTGCCAGACATAACGATTCTTCGTGCTACTGGATCCTGACTTCTTCTGAGGCCGAGAGAGTGGGACCATCTCTGTTCAAGGGTTTCCCACTTTAATACCTTTCACGCACTGGTTACATTGTTCAAAAAAGGTCGGCTGGTGGCACAGTGAGATCAGCGCCGGGCTTGAGAACGGAGGTTCCTGAGTTCGATCCAGTGACAGACCACCCCCGAGTGCGCTTTCCATCTGTGCCGGGTTGATGTCAAGCTCGCAACTCAGTCTTGTAAAAAAAAACACTGCCACCCTGCACAATGTAGTCTTCCTCAGACCCCGAGAGACTATATTCATCAGCAACAGCTGTAAGATCGGGATTCAATTTGTGCCGCTGTTTGTGAGGAGTTTCTATGTTCTTCCAATGACCACATGGGTCTCCTTCAGGTGCTCTGATTTCCTCCCAAACAATGCAAATGACACATTTCACTGTATGTTTCAATGCACGTGACAAATAAACTAATATTCATCATCTTTGATTTATGGTGCTTCAGCTTCTGGAGAAGAAATCAAGAGACAGGGAAAGAAGAGAAGATTCAATTGAGATAGAGAGTTGACAGCAAGGGAGGTAGACAGAGATACAGAGAAATTGAAGGAAGGCTGCAAGATATTGCAATTACTTCCCAGCTACTCCCCAACTATTATTAAATGGGCCCAATTTTATAAATGCACTCAACACTAAATTGGGAGTTTTGTACAGATCTTGAAGACAGGTGAGCACCTATAGTGAAGCTGAAATGAGAAGGAGAATTGCTTCTCTTAATGACTTTATAAAATCCATTCACCTTCTGGAATTCAACCTCAAGTAGTTAGCCTTGCCACCTGGCTGGTTTTATGACCAACATAAATGGATTTTGAAATTGCCACTGGTTGCCAGCTTTAGGAAAAATGTAGATGCTGAAATGTTCAATACGACACTAAAAGCAAATACATTTTTTCATTACAACAGCATGCAGAAACTGCTAAAATCTGTGTTTATTGGCAAAAAAAAAATAGCCAGGCAATAGCCCTGGATAGTAAATGGGTAGGGATCGTAGAATAAAAAGAATGAAGCAAGTTCTATGCCAGCTAGAATCAATGCAAATCCTTATCTTGTTATTCACTGCATTGTATACACACACATATATACACAGTAGTCCAGTGTGATCTTGATGAAAGTAGCAGTATAATGCTTTTAAAGGAATAGCTCAATTAGAAGCAAAGAGTGGGTGAGCTTAATAGGTTGCTTCTCAATTCAAACCATAATTAAGCTATAAGCATGTAATTGTCAAAGTAATGAAAAATCTTCACAGCTTTAAAATATCGGCAGCTGTTCCAAAGGAAATGCAGAAGTATGAAAAATAAACATCCTTTAAGTAAGTTTAATTAGCTGTAGATAATACAAATCTGAAACACTTTGTATTAATTCAAGGACAAAAATGGAAAGAGGAGGGTATAAAACCTCTCAAGCCTGCCTGCAATACAATGAGATCCTGTCTGATCCTGTGCCAAGTCTACTTCCCTGCTGATTGGATATCAAGGCGAACAGGGATGTAACAAACCAAAACTATTCATGTCAATCTTGAATAAGCTCAGTGATTAAGTATCCCTGGCCTTCCAAAGGATAATGTTCCAAAGATACAAAAATGTGTAAAGAAAAAAAAATTCCTCACCATGCCAAACTTAATTGGCCAAATATATCCTTAATTCTGGGCTTTCCAAAATGAGAAAATAATTTTCTCCATCATTCCCTTTCAGAATTTTGCTTATAAAAAATTACCTCAAAACTGAATCCTCAACTCCGGTTTGTTTTTTTTGTATAAGGTTAGCAACCTTGAGGCTCCTTAAGAAAGAACAATCATCTCATCACATTCTACAGGGGTTGTATTGAGAGCATCCTGAGCAGCTGCATCATGACCTGGTTCGGAAATTGCACTGTCTCGGATTGCAAGACACTGCAGCGGATAGTGAGGTCAGCTGAGAAGATCATCAGGGTCTCTCTTTCTGCCATTACAGATAATTATACTACATGCTGCATCCACAAAGCAAACAGCATTATGAAGGACCCCACGCACCCCTCATACAAACTCTTCTCCCTCCTGCCATCTGGGAAAAGGCACCGAAGCATTTGGGCTTTCACGATCAATCAGAATATGTAATAGTTTCTTCCCCCAAGCCATCAGACTCTTCAATACCCAGAGCCTGGACTGACACCAATTTACTGCTCTATACTGTGCCTATTTGTCTTGTTTATTATTTATTGTAATGCCTACACTGTTTTGTGCAATTTATGCAGTCCTGGGTAGGTCTGTAGTCTAGTGTAGTTTTTTTTTCTGTGTTGTTTTTTTTTTACATAGTTCAATGTAGCTTTTGTATTGTTTCATGTAGCACCATGGTCCTGAAAAACATTGTCTCTTTATATTTTACATAGTTGTTTCTGTTTGTACATAGTTTTCTTATTTCAATTGTTCTTTCTGTCCTCTCCTTTCTATGTGTATACCTCAGATAATTATTATGTAATGATTTGTGACAAATAAGATTATATGATATATATGTTCAGTATCTGAAATACATCTTATGGAAATGTTTGATGATAAACTTCAATAAAAAATAAATTACAAAAAAAAAGAAAAACATTGTCTTGTTTTTACTGTGTACTCTGCCAGCAGTTATGGTCAAAATAGCAATAAAAAGTGACGACTTGAGTAACAAAACACACACAAAATGCTGGTGGAATGTAGCAGGCCAGGCAGCATCTATAGGGAGAAGCGCTGTCGACGTTTCGGGCCGAGACCCTTCGTCAGGACTTGACTTCGTTGACTTGAGTAGATGAGTCTGAGGACGCCAGGAGAATGTCAATGTATGTATAATTAAAATCCCAAAGCTTTGCAATGCTGGTGCACTGGGTATATGATAAACAAACCATATGGTGCAGTCTAATTCCAGATGAAAAGGATGAAAAAACTAAATAATTTGCCCTAAATTTGTATCATACCATGGTTAGTCCATGCTTAGAACACTATAGTGTCAAGGAGGATAAGCAATATTGCAGGGAGAATGCAGGTGACATCCAAGGATAGTATAACTGAGAAATATTAAACAAGTTGCATCGTTTGTCTAGAACAGAAATCATCAACATTTTGAAAGTGTTTAGCTAAAATAAACATAGTGGCCCTTTATGAAGAAAGTCAGGTAATGATCAAACTGGCAACATCTCAGAACGTGGTGGGAATATCGAACCAACTATTACAGGGAAGATTAACAAATAAAAGTTACAATGTTCAGTAGAACAGAGTGGACATTGACACCAGTAAACCAAGATTGAGGAATAAGCAGTGAAAGTGTTAATGGAACGTAATCACAAGACACAGGAAAATCATTCAGCCCAGCCAGTATCACTGTCAATATTTAAGATTTTGTTAATGCTCTTATCTTAAGTCAATGTGTTTTAACTTTAAGCAACAGTGCCATTAGTGTGTAACCAGTAGAAGAAATATAGTCCATGTGGGAATTTTAACCTTGAGCCACTGGGCAACTGAAGACACTATAGATCATGCTGGTAACAAGCTGAGGGCATGCTGTAGATAAGATAATGACTTGACGTATGGTGGGATAGCAGCTTGTAAATTATTTTAATTTAGATCAGCTGTTCAAATATTCAAATTATAACCTGGATTCTAAACAAACTGGATTCCATGACAAAAAAAATCTAGCTGGAGTTGCTGCCGAGAATTTCAAACAGTTCCACTTTATCCAAATGGAAAGTAGCAATCATAACCACCAGTTAAGCTTAACTGACGGAGATGATCAATATTTTAAATCTACACCCCTTGCTGTGATACTCTAAAGATAAATATTGTACTTGCTATGTAACAAACACAAGACATTATATTTGTTGCCAAAATCTATACTTATGAAAATGAGGGCCAATGATTCCAAAGAGACACACACAAATTACTGGAGGAGCTCAGCAGGCCAGACAGCATCACGGAAAAAAGTACAGTCGAGACCCTTCAGCAGGACTGGAGGGAAAAAAAAAGACGAGGGGTAGATTTAAAAGGTGGAGGGGAGGGAGGGAGAAACATAAGGTGATAGGTGAAATGGGGGGGGGGGTGAAGTAAAGTGCTGGGAAGTTGGTTGGTGAAAGAGATACAGGACTGAAGAAAGGGGAATCTAATAGGAGTGAACAGAAGGCCATGGAAGAAGAGGGGGAGGAGCACCGGAGAGCAGTGATGGGCAGGCAAGGAGATAAGGTGAGAGAGAGAAAAGCGGATGGGGACCGGTGAAGGAAAGAGGGTGGGCATTAATGTTTATGCCATCAGGTTGGAGGCTACCCAGAGGGAATATGAAGTGTTGTTCCTCCAACTTGAGTGTGGTCACATTGCGACAGTAGAAGAGGTCATGTACAGACGTATTGGAATGGAAATTGGAATTGGAATTTTAAAATTGGAATTAAAGAAGGTGGCCACTGGGAGATCCTACTTCTTCTGCTGAATGGAGCGTAGGTGCTTGGCAAAGCGGTCTCCCAATCTATGTCGGGTCTCACTGATATACAGGAAGCCACACTGGACATAGTATAAAACTCGCAGGTGAAGTGTTGCCTCACCTGGAAGGACTGTTTAGGGTAGTGAATGGGGAGGTGTAGGGACAGGGATAGCACTTGTTCCGCTTGGAAGGATAAGTGCCAGGAGGGAGATCAGTGGGGAGGGGCAAGGGAGTTGCATCGGGAGTGATCCCTGCCAAAAGCAGGAAGTGGAGGGGGAGGGAAAGATCTGCTTGGTAGTGGGATCCCATTGGAGATGGCGGAAGTTGAGGAGAATTACATGCTGGATGCAGAGGCTGGTAGGGTGGTAAGTGAGGGCAATAGGAATCCTATCCCAGGTGGGGTGTTGGAAGGATGGGGTGACAACAGACATGAATGAAATAAAAGAGATGCTGTTGAGGGCAGCATAGATGGTGGAGGAAGGGAAGCCCCTTTCTTTGAAGGAGGACATTTTCTTCATTTTGGAATGTAAAGCCTCATCCTGAGAACAGATGTGGTGGAGGCAGAGGAATTGAGAGAAGGAGATGGTGTTTTTACAAGTAACAGGTTGGGTAGAGGTACAGTCCAGGAATGTGTGAGAGTCTGTGGGATTTTAAATTGACATCAGTAGATAAGTTGTCTCCAGAGATAGAGACAAAGAGATCGAAAGGGGAGGAAGGTATCAGAAATTGACCAGGTGAGTTTGAGGGCAGTGTGGAAGAGAGATGACATTATTTAGGTGTTACTGTATCTCCAACTGAGACTTCATTAGCTAAGTGTTGAATGGCCCCAACTTCAATATAAAAGCTGCACTTTTCAAATTTGTCTCCACCCTTATCCTTCCAAGCGAACTGTATAAAATGCCATTAACAATTTTAATGTAGGCTCAAAACAGATTGCCAAAGAAAACATTGTTAATTAAACCAATTGTTTGTTGGAATTTCTTGCAGAGTGATTACTGGAAAGATGGGAGAATATGCAGTGTGCCAGCCTAGAGATCTCCAGTTGGGCGCACATGCAGTCTCCAGCTTAGAGTACTTCACGTGATGCTCTAGGATGCAATAGGGTTTCTGGGCAAACTTTCCCCCTCAAAAAACATACCAGATCCCAAAAAAGTTGTTACAGCTTTTAGATAAAATCCAGCGAAATTTCCCCACCAGTGAGCAAGTTAAGAAGAATCTCTTAAACTGGATAACTATAGTTATCTGAAAGGCCAGCCACATTGATGGAGGATCTCAGCCTTAGATGTTACCTGACCTTGCCGAGTTCCTCCAGAATCTCGTATGTGTTACTCTGGATCTTGCAACATCTGCACAATCTTATGTTTGTAATTACAAAGATAACTTTTGTTAGTGATAATATTTGTGTAATATGTTCTTCATCACTTATGGCCAGAATTTATTCCCGGTTGTAATAAGCATAATTTCCATTTTAAATAATGTGCTGAGTAATAAAATTGTGCACATTATAGATGCAAGAGTTTTACAAACCAGCTGGCAACTATTCACATTATTTCCCATAAGGAGTTGACTGGCTTTCAATGTTTGACTTGATGCAAAAGTAGTATTTATTGAAAAAGGGCCAAGTCTAGCTAGAAATATGACAATGCCTCAACTGGGCGGACTGTTGTTAATGTGCAATTCATCACCAAATGCAGGGAATTGCATGTTGATGCATCACATATTGTAAATCTCCAAAAGCTACACACTTATTCACTAAAAATGGCATCTCTGTCAGCATCCTCATTAGCTAAGTTGTGGGATTTGTACATTAACCACTCGTAATGTCTTAGAAATAATGTGGGTGGCCTTTCATAAAATTCAAAGCTCTTTTTATAATCTCTATGCAAACACTGATTGCACAACTATGAAGTACTTTGGGACATTACTATATTGAAAAGGGACTACTTGAGGTATTGCTGTGTTTATTTAGTGATACACCGTGGAGTAGGCCTTTCCAGCCCTTTGAGCCACATCACCATAGCAACTGCTGACAAATCTGATTAATCCTAACTCAATCATGGGACAATTTACAATGACCAATTAACCTAGCTGTAAAAGTGTTCTCCTAACCACTATGCTATCACGGTGCCCGTTAACGGAATGTAAATTGATCCTAGCCCCAAAATTATTTAATCTCACTCATAGTTTTCTCCATTTCCTAGCCACCTGTCACCCGTCTGAGGCAAAGCTACAATGGAACTTATCAGTAACGCCTACGAGCTCATCTGCAGAATCAGCTTAATTTCTACCTTTAATGTCCCTCTTTTTCCTTTTCAAGGTGGATGGGGCTCTTTTGGAGACACTGACTAGAGTTATACACAGTCTTTGGTTCTCTGCGATGGTGGGAGCCACTACCACGGGCTCGGAACTGGCCGTTTTCAATATCACAAGGATACGGCCTAGAAGCCGAGCACACCTTTGGGGTTTCTGTGCTGGTGCTGCCAACTGCAGCATCGCGGGAGAAAACAGAACATTGGGAACAGTGCAACAGCTGTCGGGGGCTCAGTACTAGCAAATCGCGCTCTCTCTCGTTGATGGGGGAGGGCTTGTTCCCAATTCTCGAGTCTGAGCAATCTGGGGGAAAAAGCAACATGGCACACTTTATCATTGCAAGTCAGTGAGTTGTTTTGTTTATGTCTTCCCTCTTGCTCTGAAAGGGTGACACCTCTCTGTCCCTTTATTCAGAAGAGAGAGAGCCTGTGGTATGTCTAATTGTTGGGGTGAACAACTAGGTTCTGGGTCTTTCTCGGGTCTTGGTTATTGCTTAGTTGGTGGGAGGAGGGTGATGTTGCTTCCTTTTTTCCTGAAATAAGTGGGGGAGGGGGAGGGCTGTTACTTTGCTGCTTGTGCATGGGGGTGGGGGGAGTGAGGTTTTTGGTGGTTCTAGTGTTTTTAACATCACTCACTGTTTGGGGCATTCTTTTGTGTTTGTGGATGTCTGTGAAGAACAATTTCAGGTTGTATATTGTATACATTTCTCTGATATTAAATGGAACTATTGAACCTGCCATCAACCTACTTCCCTATTCCTCCCCCCACCCCACCCCAGGACAGGACAGAGACAGTGTTCCCTTGGTCATCACCTTACCAGCATCTCCATTCAACAAATCATCCTTCACCATTTTCACCCTTTGCAATGGATCCCACTATCACACACGTCATCTACTCTTCCCCCACCAACCTTCCTGCACTCAGCAAGGACCACTCACTGTGACTTCTGGTCTGCTCATCTTTCGCCAACATGTTCCGCTGTAATTATAGGAGGTGCAACACTTGTCTCTACTTCAACACTATACGGGCACACAAACAGCCCTTCCAGCCCTTCACATGCATCTCCCCCAAGTTTGTCTGATGCCTTTGGTCCTCTTGATGTGGCCTCTTCTACACTGCTGGGACAAGGTGACTGTCTAGCGGATCAATGTACAATGGCCATCTTACATCATTTCATCCCATTCCCATACCAATCTGACTGTTGCCTGCCTTTTCCATTGCAAGAATGGGGAAAAACACAAACAAGGAGAATAACATTTAGGCTACGTGGGTAGCCTGAACCCCAATGGCACGAACACTGAATTTTCCATTTTCTCAAAGCACAAACCTCACATTCCTTTCCCACTCTTACTGGTCTACCATGTCACTCTCTCTTTGTTCATCTTTTCCATTCATCCCCACCATCTCTTCCTGTCATTACCTAGATGGAACCTCATTACATCTTCTCATCACCAACACACCCAGACCCTGGGTTTCCCTCTCCCTTGTGTTATATTTCCTGTTTCCTTCACCACCTGATTCAATCTGTTTAAAAACCACTATCTGAATTCCTTTCACCCAACACACACAAAATGCTGGTGGAAATCAGCAGGCCAGGCAACATCTATAGGGAGAAGTGCTGTCGACGTTTCGGGCCGAGACCCTTTGTCAGGACTAAATTAAAGGAAAGATAGTTAGTCCTGATGAAGGGTCTCGGCCCAAAACGTCGACAGCGCTTCTCCCTATAGATGCTGCCTGGCCTGCTGCGTTCCACCAGCATTTTGTGTGTGTTGCTTGAATTTCCAGCATCTGCAGATTTCCTCGTGTTTGCATCTGAATTCCTTTAATTATCAGATTTCAGAATATCTTTCTCTACCTTCCCAACCACCACCACAACCCCAAGCAAGCTAGCTCTGTGAATCCAATTCTCTTCTGCATCTCATTCCACCTCTCCCACCTGGCTCCATCTGCCTATCATCCCCAAGCTCATCTGGTCCCAAAGATGCCCTACCAGTCTCTCACTCTGTCACCTCTCCCTCTTACTCCTTCATACTGGCCACCTTCTCTTCACACTCTCAGTCCCTATGTAGCTGTCTCCATCTGTTTCCCTCCATAGACAATACTTGACCACGCTGAGATCTTCCAGCAGTTGTATTTTTTCACTCTAAATTCCAAAATTTATAGTCTCGTCTTATTTAATTTCACACCTAGCAATTTGAATGAGATTGTACAATGAAGTCAATTATTAGATCACATTAATTAAACAATTTTTCAGGTACACTCAGTCCACAAAACCAAAGCAAAAAAGATCTTTCGGGCCAATTAATCTAAATGACCAAGATGATTGAAGGAGCCTTCATCAACATTCTTAAATTGCATTGAAGTACAAGTAACCTGCTTGCTGAAGCACAATTTGGATTTCACTCTGACAGGATTATTAGCCTCCATATGGATCAAAAATCTCAAAGATTTACTGGCCCTAACATTTGACATTGTGTGGCTTCAAGGAAGTTTAATACAACAAAAGTCAAATGGCAAAGAGTAAACACTTCTATGATTGAAGTCATACTCTGCACAGAGGATGATGATTGTGACTGTTGCTTCATCAATGACCTGCAATGACCTCAATTCCATTTGCAACTGTAAATAAAAATGCTGTAGTCAACATCTGCATGAAGATTCAGACGACATTCAAGTGAAGGCTGATAAGTTGAATGTTCATGCCACACATTTATCAGGCAAGACTATATCCATAAAGAATGTACTTCTACCTGTCCATTATTCAACAACACTACAGTCAATAAATTCCTCACCACAGTTCTGGGAGTTGACATGCTTAGGAATTAAACTGGTCCAGCCAAACAAAAACTACAAGGCTAGATATCTTGTGCTAAATGGCTATCCTTCTAAGACTTCCAAGCCACTTTCTTATCTTATAACTCAAGTGTGTGATGAAATAATCTCAATATGCATGGTTAGGCACAACTCGCAGAAAAGAATGGGCACCAATGGCAAAGCAACTGGATTAATTGCCCACCAGCTACCCTATATATTCAATCTATTCACTGCCAGTGTATCTACAACTACAGTATATACCACAGTTATTTACCAAAACCGTTTATAGCTTTTGTATAACTATAAGACTAGGACAGCAGATGAAATGACTCTCCGAGTCACAGACTACACTGACTTGGAAATACGTTGCTCCTTCATTGTTCCTGGGTATTATATCCTGGAGCCCACTACCCAGTAGCATTAAGTATATTCATCCAGGAGGAGTTGGAGGAGGGCAATAGCTGGTGGAATTAACAGCAATGGCTGCACATTGAAACAAAAAGAAGAAATTTGAAGAAAACTTTAATACACAGAAACCATCTTTCCTTTGGTGCTATTTGGCTACCTGTACATTTCCAATAACTTATTACCTTACCTTATAATGTACAAGACTTGATAAATTGAAAAACTCATTAAAAGGATATCACTGGTCTGTATTTTCTTCTGACTAACTGCTCTTTAGCTTTATACATTTAGTTTACTATGTTTATTTTCTGTTGTTTTGGCATGTGTGTTTTCTGTAGCTGTCCCATCAACTTCTGAAAAGGCCATTGTTAATTGGTTTGCCAATTGTTCTTGTCATTCATCTCTAAGTTGTTAAGTGTTCCAAATGGCATTAATTTCCCCGAGTTGTCCTTTTATCTTTAATTAATCTTCATCCCTGTCCTTTATTAAAATGTTGAGTTGGAATTATTTCCTACTGTGGTCACGAACTTTCTCCCTTACACCCCAATCCACTTATCCTTCACAGCATTTTAATCACATTGAGTAATTATCTTACACATAGCAACTTCTCACATCCCTCTCATTTCAAGAATTAGACGGTCAGAATTTCTCACTTGAAATAATCCACATTCACATTTTCATTTCAAGACACCAGAGACAATTTTTTTTCTGAATTAAGGTTCCAGGAATAGGGAGCAAATCCTCAGGAGCAAGGACTGGCAAGTTAAGACAGGGTGAAGTTTCAATACAAGTTTAAGTAGTTAGATTTCTCTATTTCAGAAATTTCTAAATGCTCAGTTATTAATAGATTCATTGCCAAGATTGAAAGAACTGTGAACGTTACAGGAACTAAATGGTTAGAGTTAGGGCTGGCAAGTTGTTCAGATTAATGCATTGCAACCAAAATGTGTGTGCGTGGGTGGGGGGGGGGAAGGGAGCTTGGGGGCTGATATTCCTGTTTTGCTTCATGCAGGTGGAGGGGGGTTTTGATGGTTGATGATGGGTGTTTCTTTTTGGGGGGGGGGTGAAGAGGGGTGTTGGAAATGCCGTTCCTCTCTGATCAACTTCCATGGTTTTTCTTTGTTTCGTGGCTATCTGGAGAAGAAGAATCCTAGAGTTGTTTACTGTGTACATACTTCGATAATAAATGAGCCTTTGAAAAGCAATGCACGGAACCAACGGAATGACCACCACCTCACAAAGCTTGCTCCAAAATAGTTGATACAAACCGGAACTTTAATCTTAACATACCACTATTCTACTTCTTTATTTCCCCGCAAATACAATATAGAAAATAGACAGCGCATTACAGGCCCTTTGGCTCATAATGTTGTGCCAACCATGTAGCCTACTCTAGAAATCCCCTAGAATTACCCTAGCGCATAGCCCCCTATTTTCCTATGCTCCATGTACCTATCTAAGAGGCTCTTAATAGGCCCTATTACTGCTACTTCTGTTAATGAGCTCGTGTTCCACATGACTCCTGCACCTCCTTCCCTTTATTCCAGCAATTATCTCTTTATCAGATGAAGGTTACCATTGGTTCTGCTTTCCTCAGCCCTGAAGATGGTCTTTTCAAAATTCCAATTACTTAGCCAAATAAATAGCCGATCATGTGCAGAGGATGAATTTAGGGTATTTAAAAGTTAATTTTCCAAGGTCAGTCTATTTAAGTTAAAAGAGAATAATAAGCTAATTTAGATTTTGTATTGGGCAATAAATAGAGGTTGATTTAAAACTCCTTAACTTCTGATCAAAGGACCAGTGATCAAGTTACCGGGTGTTAATATCTCTGAAGATTTAGCTGGGCGCATCATGTTGATGCACTTACAAAGAGGGCATAGCAATGGCTATATTTCATTTGGGGTTTGAGGAGACTTGTGTGTCAACAACTCACAACTTTCTGTAGATGTACCGTGGAGAGAACTCTAAATGGTTGCACCACTGTCTGGTATGGAGGGGCCACTGAACAGGACAGGAAAATAAAAGCTGCAGAAGGTTGTAAACTTAGCCAGTCCATCATGGGCACTAGCCTCCCTATGATTGAGGACATTTTCAAAAGGCAATGCCTCAAAAAGGCTGCATCCATCATTAAGGCCCCCCATTATCCAGGGCATGCCCTCTTCTCTTGCTACCATCAAGTGGGTACAGGAGCCTGAAGACACACATTCAACATTTCAGGAGCTTCTTCTCCTCTACCATCAGATTTCTGAAAGGACAATGAACCCAGGAACACTACCTCACTATTTGTTTACTCTCTTTTTGCATTTTTTAAAATAAATATACTTATTGTAATTTATAGTGTTTTTACTATGAAGTATTGGAATGTATAGCTGCCGCAAAACAACACATTTCATAACATGCCAGTGCTATTAAACGTGATTCCGATTCAGGTATCCTTTGATAATCAAAATGTTCTATACATGAATTTTTGCCGTAACTCAAATGACTCATAAGATAATGCACGCTCAATTGACAAAGCTTATTTTAATTTATCAAATATTCCACATTGTTCGGAGACAGAGAAAGGAATATTCATGGGTAATATGCAGCACTTGAAATCCCACGTTCAGCTACATCAATAAAGATCACTATTTGCAAGCCAGCTGGGCTGAATTAAATTGCTGTTACAGAGACCATTGATACCAGTACCCAATGCAACAAACCACAACTACCGACATCATTGGCTGTTGGATTTAAATTCTACTGGCTGCAGAGGAATGTTACCCTTGGTATCTTGTTATCAAGTGCAGAAATGTTCTAATGGAGAGCATGTAAAAGAGCATTAAGCAACTGCTTAAGAAATTAGAATAAAGGACATGCCTCCCCGATTTCGACAACTAGCCATACAAAAGTGAGATTGCAATGCATTTTGGTCAAGATGACAGCAAGCTCCAAAGTTCATTGATGCCATGGCTCAGATTTTGTTGCTTTTATATTTTTTGAGGGGATCATTTTGTGGACAGCATACTGAGTTAAGGGTCAGGTTAGAATTTAGGAATAGGGATGAGGGGGGAGTTAAAGGTCAGGGGTCATTAATGAAGAGTCTGGTCAGGAGTTCAAATCCCTGATCAGTGCATGCTGGGGTCTAGGCCTGAATTTAGAGGCCCAATAATTGATTGTCTGGGGCTAATGACCAGAGGCCTGGTGTTGGACTTTCCTAATGTTAGTGGCCTGTCTTTGTACATGAATGAGAGGGTGGAAAAGGTACCTGTTTGGCTGATGTTGTCTACTTTGGTTGTTGTCACTGCTACTGGGTAATTCTCCTGAACATTGTGGGCATGCTATTTTGGCTCCAGAATGTGTGGTGGAACTTGTGGGCTGCTCCCAGCACATCCTTGAGTGTGTTGGTCATCAGCACAAATGACACATCTTGCAGCATGTTTCGATGTATGTGTGATAAAGAAACCAAAATGTGAATCTGACTCAAGACTTGTGAGAGTACAACAGTCTGATGCATCTTGAGACTGCTGATACAAACTCGGCGCATTTAATTTTACGAGCAGAGCACAAACCTGCATTTTTGTCTTGCTGGGAAGGTCTCTGGAGCAGAAACTATGGTGGCAGATACCGAGCAAATCATCAAGATGGTTTCTCTTCTACTCAGGACCTCAAATATAGATGAAATAGGAGCACTTTTAGAAGAGGATGCCTTCACACAAGTTCATCTTGTGGGGTGATACATATGATTCAGTTTTCTCCTCAGAAAGAATACCAAGGGTGACTATAAACCTAAGGCCTCCTTAATCTACTATTGAGAGTCGGAGTGCTGTGAAGAAATATTCAAAGGACAACCTTCCATCTGTAGTGTATTTGTACAAAAAAAGCCTGGGATGATAATATTGCTCTTCCAAGGTTACACTGCATGGTTTCTTCCCCCATCATCAAACAATATTTTGCAAGGAAAATTCTGGAAAACAAAACTTTGATCACTATCAAAAATGCCTCTGAGCACCAAGGATGTGGCTGATGATATTCAGGTAGCATATATATCTGCCAACACCACCATTTCACTTCACTGTTACACTGCAATGACCAGGGACTTATCACTATGGTTCAAGGCTCACTAACAGCTTTTTTTTTATAATGCGCCCCAGTGTCAAACCACCAGGCAGGAAATCTGGAAGAGATACAATTTTACGATAGCAAAAAAAAAAATCTGTGACTTCTGGGTCAACATAAAACAGGTACTATGAATGCCGTGTCACAATGGGCTGTACAGAGAGCTTTTGGAACATTGGCTTTCATAAATCAAAGCACTGAGTACCGGAGTTGGGATGTTACAGGTCCAGTTATACAAAACATTGCTGAGACCTGATTTGGAGTAATCTGTACATTTCTGGTCACCTACCTACAGGAAAGATGTCAATAAGATTGGAAGAGTGCAGAGAAAATTTACAATTGCCAGGACTTGAGGACCCGAATTAGAGGAAAAGGTTGAACAGGCTAGGATGTTATTCCCTAGAACAATGCATAATGAGGGGAGATTTGATAAAGGTATACAAAATTATGAGGACAAATGCACTCAGGCTTTTTCCTCCGAGGTTGGGTGAGACTAAACCTACATGTCATGGATTAAGGGAGAAAAGTGAACTGTTTAATGGGAACATGAGGGAGAACTTCATGAAGAAGATGGTGAGAGTGTGGAATGAACTGCCAGTGGAAGTGGTGTATGTCGGTTCAATTGGATAGGTACATGGACGGGAAAGGTATAAAGGTCTATGATCCAGATGCAGGTTGATGAGACTAGGCAGATTAACAGTTTGGGCTGAATGGCCTGTTTCTGTGCTGTAGTGTTCTCTGATTTGACATTAAGGATTATTCTGGAGTTATGAAATTATATGAATACAGCAGATTTAATTCAAATGGGAACCAGTCTTCAGTTCTGAATGTGAAGTTTAAAATTTGAAGTTCAAAGTAATTTTATTATCAAGGTACATATATGTGACCATATACAACCACAAGATTTATTTTCATGTGGCCATACACAGTAAATCCAAGAAACACACAAAATCAATGAAAGCCCCCACCCAACAGGATGGACAAAAAAAAGCCCAAAAGAAAACAAACTGCAAATGCAAAAAGGAAAAAGAAATAATAAAGAAACAAATAAATAAATAATGACAACATGATGAAGAATCCTTGTAAATGAGCCTCTAGGTTGTGGGAACAGTTCAGGGCTGTCATTTTAATTGGCCAGCATCAAAGCAGGCAACATGGGTTAAATTATCTTGCACCATTGCACCTGAGTTCAAGCTGGCAGACCAGACTGATGTTGTCACTTTGCACATCAAACATGGTCATAGGCTTAATTGATCAATCAATAGTTCTGTATTCAGACTCCGCATTGACTACATTAATTTTAGATGTCTAGGATCTCTACCCTCAGAAGCTTTTAGACCACCTCCATGAACTTCTTTGTCCCAGCAAGATGTTTGAAGATTCAGAGGTGTCTCCCCTTGCAGATATGGAATTCAAAGGAAGCTCTGTCAATCCAAACTATTAAAAGTAAATTATGTAATTGTAACTGGAGAATTTGTATTGAATCACATCCGTTACCTTTGATCTTAAGGGCATAAAAATGTGACATACTTTGAGCTTGGGAGACTCTGCCCTGAGGGTCTTCAGGAGAATACCTGCTTATCGCGATGAACGAAGACTTTTATATCACCAGCTTCAGCATCTCTCCAGTGATTTAAATGACAGTCATAACATGTACAGAGGAACTTATAGTCAGAGTGTATACATCACCTGCACGGGTTTACCAAAATCTAAAAAAAACATCCAAGCAGTCATTGTCAAGTTAGCAAATAAAGCAGACGATCATAATAGGCAAGGGTTAGTGAAAAAGAGATTGCAATCTGAGCAACCCAAGGAAAGTGAGTAACCACCAATGTAGCACCACCACTATGACAGATCACTGTGAAGGGAACTTTAGAATCATGCTGCCACACTGAAGCCAATAGCCATCCTCAATATCATCATCACTGATCTGACTGCCATCTCTACTCCACATTACTGCCCACCTTCACTCATTTCTTAAGAATTTGCCACACTTAATATTTTGCTTCCATTGGCCTCGAGTAAGAGACCAGCAAAGGCTTAGAGACGGGAAAAAATATCTCGCCTTTCTTAAATGGGTAAGAGCTTATCTTGGACTCTCTCAAAACCCTTAAGTATTTTGCAGGTTTCTCTCGGCAAATGCCTTGCACCTAACAAAAAACTTATTCCTGATTTTGATAACAATCAAATCTTAAATTACTTCAGATACTTGTATTGAAGCACTTTGAAGTGCTTTGACTTTTTTCTTTTAAAACTATGCTTCTCTAACTCTGAAATGCAGCCAGTGATTTTATAATGAAACTAATGGGAATTGTTTAATGGAACAAATCCACAGAAAAAAACCCCTTTGTAAATTGAGAACGACCTGTGTGATGAATTTTACATTAAAACCAAAAGTAACGTAGCTCAGTTTGAAACCAGAGTTTTAAATTTGAATAATGCAAGTTAAATAAGACATGAGATGATAGATTGGGAAACTAAATTAAAAAAAGATAAACAAGAAACGGCTGACATTTTCAGAATTAATCGTTAGTTTACAAGCAATACATATTCATATCAAGGGGAAAAAACAGGTGAAGTTGACCAGCAGTGGCATTCAAGTTAAATGCAATATTTATATTTTTATTATATCAGTCTTAAAATATTTACCAAAAAAACACAGTAAACTCAAGATTTGAGAATATTTGACAATTCAGCAAAGATCGAAGATAGTAAACAGAATTCAGAGCAGTCTAATAAGGAACATAATTATAAAGATTTCTGTGATTAAAAACAATATTTTTAAATTTTATTTAGAGATACAGTGCTGAAAAGGCCCTTCTGGCCCAACAAGGCACACTGCCCAGCAACCCACCTATTTAACCCCAGCCTAATCACAGGACAATTTACAATGTATAATTAACCTACTAACTGGTAGGTCTTTGGAATGTGGGAGGAAGCTGGAGCACCCGGAGGAAACCTATGCGTTTCACAGAAAAGACATACACATTCCTTACAAAGAGTGTCAGAAGTGAACTCCAAACTCCAATGCCCTGAGAGCTGTAACAGCATTTCGCCAATGGCTGCACTATGTCTTGCACAGATGAAAGGCGGCAAAATTATTCTGGTGAATAAGGAAATGACAATGAAATCAAGCAAGTATCATACAATACCATCGTTTTGGAAGACACAGAAAACTTATCAAAATGCTGGAGGAATACAGGTCCAGAGTGAAGAGCCAGTAAGGGAAATTAATAACTAAAAATTCAGTATTCGAGAAATTAAAAGGACTGAAATGCAATAAATCTCCAGGAAGGACCTGTTGACATCTGTTTAACAGTGCACCCCTGAGGTATATAATTTACTATGCCCTTGTTCTTCCCTGATTTAACTATGCAAAATACAGCAGGATTCCTTTGTCTGAGTTTATTAGATTTACTGTACCCTCACCTGAATCATTATACATAGATTGCAAACAGCAGGATCCAGGCTCTGAATCCACAATAACATCACTGTTATTTAAAGAAATAGCAATTAAGATGGGGGATCGCAAATGTTCGAATTTCAAAGATTCTGAAATGGTTTCAATAGATCTTCTACTTTCTAATGCAGTCCCATTATTTAAAAAAGATGGTGGGAGACGGATGAAACTACAGACTAGTGAGACTGAACTCCAAGAGAAAATGCTGCAACTTGAGGAAGTGGTAACAGTGCACTTCGGTAATAATGGCATCAGATAAAATCAAGGGAAATTAGGCTTGATAAATTTTATAGAACTTTTAGGAACATTGTTATTAGATCATTTGGGTATATAAATTGATACCTTTATATCATTTCCCACACAAAGGAGCATTAAATGGAATTTAAGCACACATATTGGCAGGAATATACAACACAGATTGAAAGCTAGTTTACCAAAAAACAAAAGCACGAGGAAATCTGCAGATGCTGGAAATTCGAGCAACACACACAAAATGCTGGTGGAATGCAGCAGGCCAGGCAGCATCTATAGGAAGAAGTACAGTCGATGTCTCGGGCTGAGATCCTTCGCCAGGACTGGGCCTGCTGCCCTGACAAAGGGTCTCGGCCCAAAACGTCAACTGTACTTCTTCCTATAGATGCTGCCTGGCCTGCTGTGTTCCACCAGCATTTTGTGTGTTACCAAAAGACAAGATCATTTTGATGTTTAGAAGCCCTTGCTATTACTTTATCACTGCAATGAGTACCTGGACCCTGCTGTTCACAATAAGTTTATTATTTTACTGTATATTCCCTCATCTGACTCAAGTGCAAAATGATGGATTTTGGGAAACTATAGCAGGGAAAGACAAGGACATAATGAATGGCAGAGCTCTGGGGAGTGCTGTAGAACGGAGCAACCACAGATTACAAGTACACTGTATCCTGAAAATGGGAACAGTGGTAGACAGGATAGCGAGGAAAGCGTACACTAGCAAACGAAGACACCAAGTACAAGAGTTAGGATGTCATGTTGTATTTTTATAAAGTGTTGGCTAGGCCACACTTGGAGCATTGTGTGCATTTCTGGTCACCACACTCTTGGAAGGATATGATAAAGCAGAAAAAAATTCACTAGGAAGCTACATGGATTAGAGGACACAGTTGATCATGTGAGATTGGATAGGCTAGGTTTGTTTACCCTTGAGTGAAGGACACAGAAGTGACATGGCAGAGGCATAAAAATGAGGCACAGGTAGGTTAGACAGGCAGTGTCCATTCCCATGGTAAAGGAGTCTAAAATTATAGGGTATAGTTTTAAGGTGAGAGGGAGGAGTTTCAAAGGGGACCTGAGAGGGTACATTTCATTCCCACACTAAAAGGACAGCTGATAGCTGGAATAAATGCCAGAGGAGATAGTGGAGGTGGGAATAAAAATACTTACTGGGCAAGTACAAATCAGCAGAGCGTAGAGGGGCATGGAATTAATGCAGGAAAGTAGGATTGGTATAGGTAAGCATAATGTCTGGTGTAGGCACAATGCGCCAAAGGGTCCATTTCTATATAGTACATCTCAATAAATTTTATAGTCGTCACTTTTATTGTCATTTCGACCATAACTGCTGGTACAGTACATAGTAAAAATGGTAGAATATTAATATTTGATGATATAAAGAATAATGGCAATGTGGATGTGCGTGAGACTCACACATAAAGTCAATAGGTAAAGATATAGATGATTCAATTCTAAGTGAAAATCAGGTCACACCCTTTGATGAAAAACAACAAATTAGTTTTTTTAAATAAAAAAAGAGGCAGAAATGTGGTGGTGTTCAGATGGATCTGAGTGTATTTATAAATTTATATTATATAAAGTTATAGATTTTTAAATATTAGAAAAAAGTAACTTGAAGTTAACATGAAGATGTTAAAGAATTAGAAGGGGGAGCAGGGTGTTGTTAAGTACAGAGAGCACAGTTATGTACAGAAATAGAAAAGTCCCTTCTTCAAATACAGAGTCCTGCTGAGATCACATTGGGACTATTATGTGCAGGTCTGATCTCCCTTTGCTTATTGACGGCATACGGCAAAGCTCAACATGTTTTATCCAAGAATGGTGCATTTTTGGTGCAAGGAGAGATGAGGACAGGGCTTGTTTGCTTTTGATGAGTAAAATGAGCTCCAGTCCCATTATGATAGTAACCTCCCTGTTTGCTGGAGAAATTGTGGAAATCAAAATGCAAATCATTATCATATTTTTTGGGACTGCCCTGTTATCAAAAACTATTGGAGGGGGATACACAATGCTCTACAAGATATCTTTAAATGTGAAATATACTTGAAGAGTAAGACTATATATTTTGGATATATACCTCAAGAATGGTTGAAAAGAGATAAATATTTAATGAATATACTGTTGGGGCTGGTAAAAAGACTCTTACTAGGAAATGGTTATCACAGGAGAGCCCAACTTTAAATACATGGATGGAAATTACAATGGACATTTACAAAATGGAGAAGATAACAGCATCTGTAAATCATAAGCTGGAACAATTTGATTCATACTGGGAAAAATGGTTTAACTACATAATGCCTCATAGGCCTGATTTTATTTTCACAAATCAATGAATCCATTGTAAAATAAAAGATCACTCCCTACTTGTACATAGTTCTTTCCTTTTGCTTGTTTTTTCTTTCCACTCTTTTCTGTAAGTGTATACCTCAGATAAATACCTTGTGGAGATTTGTGATATATATGTACAAAGTCTGAAATACATCTTATGGAAATGTTTGTTTGATGAACTTCAATAACAAGATAAATTACAAAAAAAAAGAAAATCCTGAACAGCTTAGACCTTGGAATAGTAATTCCATGACTGAGGCACTTAGAAAAGGATGCCAGTCTCAAACAAAAATCTGAGAGGATGGCAATATTCCACACATAGTAGCATGTGAGTCTTTGGAATGCTCTACCCAAGTGGGCATTGGAGGCTAGGTCACTGAATTAATTCAAGATACAGATCTCAAGTTAATACAGGATAAATAAATATTAATGGATATAATGTTTGCACAGGAAAGTGGCAAATGATGCTTAAAAAAATCTGTCATTAACTTGACAGCCTGCTCCTATTTCTGATGTTGGTGCTTTCAAGTTCAAAATTATTGTCTTTTGAACACCAAGTGAAACATTATTCCTCTGGGGCCAATGTGCAAAACACAGTACAATGGTCACACACAGCATATATAGTTATAATACAGCACATATAGTCATGATAAAGCACTGTACTGTCACAAAATAATATTAGCACAAGTCTCTGAGCGGCATGACCTGAGATTGACACCGTCCTGGAGCCATGTTTCTGTAACAGTACACAGCAGTTCCCCATCTCGTGCTAGGTCTGTTACAGATGAAGGTAATCCAGTTTGTTTTCCAGGGTGTGAACACTGGAGAACAGTATCGGCAGGAGATCCGAACAGTGGTGCAGTGGCTTTCGCAGTGGACCTTGAGGTGAGCGGTCCAGGGTTCGAATCCAGCCGGCTCGTTGTATGCTTTCCGCTCGCGCTAGGTCGAGGATTGAGCTAGCAACTCAGCCTCATTTATATAAAAAAAAACAAGACAGAAGCTAAAGAAACAGCAAGGCTACCACCCGATGCGCCGCCAAGCACGGAGAGGACTGACGTCGGATGGAAGAGCCAGCCTGCAGCAGTTAGCCTTTTTAACTAACACATATTTCAATGCACTTGCCACACATCTGTTTTCTCTCACACCGATTCCAGTTCCTCCCCTGGATGGCAGTAACACGAGAACCCATGGTATGAGGCCCTGGAAGGCCTGGTCCATGCAATAACCAAGGCTACGCAGCTTCTTTTCAATTGGTCTCTCTATTGAAGAATATTTTGAAGAATGATTCAATATGTAATATTTTCCCAGTCAGCTACTACTGTTATCATGAATCCTTCTTTGACAATCACTTCAAATGACATGGTGTCATTTGGAGTTGCATACCAGCCCACCTGCTTATATATTAATTGCACTTGACAACACTAGATAAGAGCTGTATCCCTTTTGCACTGTATAGATCTTAATTCGATGTATTTCTTTGCATTTGTTTTCATCAGTTTTACTTAGCAAAGTCACTCATGCAGATATATCTCACAGGCTGTCTCTGGAAAAGACATACACTACATTCATGCATAAAAATTAGTATAGGGACATTATTCTCTAACTTCGCAGAAAGTTTATGTTCGTGTTTTCGTGATTCCCATGCATCTTGGTCAATACTTGTAACCTTGCCATCTGCATAAATCTCCCCTTTTCACTGTTAGTGTGTGGCCAACACAGTACAATTTTGCGATGTTTGAAATTCAGCAGTTTGCACACTTCCTTAAAGTGAACAGTGGATTGCTAATCCATCCTTTGTTGTGGAACACTGAACACTCCAAACAAGTGATGTTGCTTGAGGATAGAAGCACGGAAGACATACACAACTGAATTTCTGTAGTGGACAATTTACTATGCTCAATCATGTTGATTGACATTTGCTTATAATGCTGAATATTATTTTATCCTGAGTACTGTTCGCTCCCCAATAACAACCGATTTGTTTTCACAATTGCTCAGCCTTTGCCAGGAACACATGCAGTACAATGTGTTCTGTTGGTAACAGCAGTCCAAAGACATACCATGCACGTTAATTGGTTATTGTAAATGGCCCCGAGATAAGGTTAGGGTTAGTCAGGTGTATCAGGGTTTGCTAGGGCCTACTCTCCACTGCATCACTAAATAAATAATTAACGTGATTCCTCAGTAGAATGTTGGCGGGGGATAAAATTGAGAATCTATTGTATACGCAAATCATGTACAATATATGCAAAAATTCAAAGGGGCTGTCCTTTCTACACTGGTTTTCATTTTTGGAATTAAATTGCTATTACGATGCTAGAGAAAAGTCTTACTTTATTGCAGCTTTGATTTCTCCTTCGGTATCTTCAATATGGACACTGCTTGCATGCTCATGTGACAGGCATGCACCGAGTGAGTTGGTAGTAGGAACTACAACAGGAAGAGATGATACTGTCATGTCTCAGAAAAATATGTTCATCTGAAACTACATGGAATATTATGCTAAAACTGTTGAATCCGAATACAATTTCAGATGGAAAAAAAATTCAGAAATGCCAATGATACAGTCCTGTTGAAAGAGATTCTGACATTTCCTTGCTGGGTGAGAGTAGAGTGAGGCGATGCAGTGAACAAACTTCAACAGTTGATTTGCAGAGTCAGAGATGCAGCACGGAAATTGTCCCTTCAGCCTATTAAGTCTGTGTGGACCATCAACCCCTCATTTTCATACTCATCCTGTCTTATAATGGTGAGAGGCCTTGAAAGAGTGGATGTGGAGAGCACAACTTCAGAATAGCCTTCTTAGAATTAAGATGAGGAGGTATATCTACAGCCAGAGAATGGTGAACCTGTGGAATTCATTGCTGCAGGCAGCAGTAGAGGCTACGTCTGTATGTTTATTTAAGGCAGATGTTGATAGATTCTTGATTGGTCAGGGCATGAAGGGATACAGGGAAAAGGCAGGAGATTGGGGCTGAGGGGAAAATTGGTTCAGCCATGATGAAACGGTGAAGCATTCTCAATGGGCCAAATTACCTAATTCTGCTCCGATATCTTACGGTCTTATGGTCTAATGCTCGTTTCTCATCAACTTCCCTCTAGACACAGCTCGTCTGCAATTTACAGTTTTCAAGTAATTAACAACCCACATGTTCTTGGGATGCGGTATGGGGACAACCTGAGCAAAACCACAGAGTAACAGGGAGAACATGCAAACAGAGATTAGGATTGAATCCAGGTGACAGGAGCTGTGACATGCCACCAATACAAACAGACCTATCCAACTAAAACGGTACATTAATTTACAAAATAGCAGGTGCTCATTTCCATCTTTAGCTGACTGCTGTGAGTACGCAGAATAACCAATGCATATCCAGAATCACAAATTTTGCTGATCTCTGCATTAGCTTCAGTACATACTACATGGAGTCCTGATGCACTGTACCTAAGCAATCTTTTACAGAATTGTTATATTCCCATGGGGCATTTGGGAGGGGTACCTGGGGTTCGCGGAATTGTTTTGTGGGATTGAGGGTACAATCATTACTACTGTTTTAAATTCTGCTTTACTTGCTGATGTTAGCTATTGTTCCTTGTTCAAGCTCTGCTCTTGTACTCATTTCCTTGCCCAATTCTATTCCAAGTAGAATGTAACAGTTGATGTAGAAAGTGAGAATAATCACAAAACAGTTTTTTTTAAATTTTCAGATGCAGGAAATTTAAAACAAAAGAGGAAAATGCTAGAAACAAATTAGCGGGTAAAGAAGCATCTGCTAAGAGAGAAACAGGCTTAGAATATCCAAGCGGAGTTCAGACTAAGGTTATAATCCTTTTCTCCTTCAACATATGCTGTCTGACTCACAACATTTCCAGTGTTTTCTATTTTTATTTGCAATCATGATCTTTCAATTCAAGGCAGACTGTTAAAAGAATGCTGTTCTGCCCTCAGCAAAATAAAAATAAAATTTGCACAAGTTTTCTCAGATTCCTGCTATATTGATCCTTTGTTTCTATAATTTTTTAATCTTGTGGGACAAATGTGACCATCTAGAATGACACATTCTGCTATGGAGTAAAATATTATTTCAAAATTTGCTCTTCTGTAGTCATTAGTTGGAGATGATAAATTTTCATAAAATTCTGATTTTTTTTAAACAATAGTTTTACTGAAATACTTCAATCCATTTGCAATATCAAATTCCTGACAAAGCCATTTCTCAGTCAAGTCAAGTCACTTTTTATTGTCATTTCAACCATAACTGCTGGTACAGTACACAGTAAAAACGAGACAACGTTTTTCAGGACCACGGTGCTACATGAAACAGTACAAAACCTACACTGAACTGCATAAAAACAACACAGAAATAAATTACACTAGACTACAGACCTAGGACTGCATAAAGTGCACAAAACAGTGCAAGCATTACAATAACTAATAAACAAGACAATAGGCACAGTAAGTTGTAGTAAGTTGGTGTCAGTCCAGACTCTGGGTATTGAGGAGTCTGATGGCTTAGGAGAAGAAACTGCTACACAGTCTGGTCGCAAGAGCCTGACTGCTTCAGTGACTTTTCCCAGATGGCAGGAGGGAGAAGAGTTTGTATGAGGGGTGCATGGGGTCCTTCATAATGCTGTTTGCTTTGCGGATCAGCTGTGTAGTGTAAATGTCTGTAATGTCGGGAAGATAGACCCCGATGATCTTCTCAGCTGACCTCACTATCTGCTGCAGGGTCTTGCGATCCAAGATGGTGCAATTTCCGAACCAGGCAGTGATTCAGCTGCTCAGGATACTCTCAAAACAACCCCTGTAGAATGTGATGAGAATGGGGGGTGAGAGATGGACTTTCCTTAGCCTTTGCAGAAAGTAGAGACACCGCTGGGCTTTCTTTGCTATGGAGCTGGTGTTGAGGGACCAGGTGAGATTCTCCGCCAGGTGAACACCAAGAAATCTGGTGCTCTTAACGTTTTCTACCGAGGAGCCGTCGATGTTCAGCGGGGAGTAGTCACTCCGTGCCCTCCTGAAGTCAACAACCATCTTTTTTGTCTTGTTCACATTCAGAGACAGGTTGTTGGCTCTGCACCAGTCCGTTAGCCGCTGCACCTCCTCTCTGTATACTGACTCGTCGTTCTTGCTGATGAGACCCACCACGGTCGTGTCATTGGCGAACTTGATGATGCGGTTCGAGCTGTGTGTTGCAGTACAGTCTTGGGTCAGCAGAGTGAACAGCAGTGGACTGAGCACGCAACCCTGGGGAGCCCCTGTGCTCAGTGTGATGGTGTTGGAGATGCTGCTCCCGATCCAGACTGACTGAGGTCTCCCAGTCAGGAAGTCTAGGATCCAGTTGCAGAGGGAGATGTTCAGGCCCAGTAGGCTCAGCTTTCCAATCAGTTTCTGAGGGATGATTGTGTTGAATGCTGAACTGAAGCCTATGAACAACATTCGAACATACATGTCCAAGGATGGCTTGGAAACTTGCACTGTTCTATATTGTGTTTACTTTTCTATGTTGTCTTGTGGGCTGAAGGGCCAGTTCCTGTGCTGAATGGCTTAATTCATGCTGACTTGCCCGAGATTAACCATGGCCATCAACAGCTCTGTTCAGCAGGGGTGCAAATACTTAAAAGTTCTTTTCAACATTTTGACTCGCAGAGTTTAAACTTAATTAGACCACGTACGAGACTGTTTCCTAGGCAGCTGCTGAGGGAAGTGGTAGTCTGGCTCAATTATAAGCACAGCTACAGAAAATCATACATACTGGCTCAGAAAGTGACAGCAAAATTTCATTGTATGTGATATTCAAGCACAATTACTCAAACTGACAGTGACTGCAATGCCAGGTCCTTCACTGTCATTGCCAGTGTAACCTGTAACTAGCCCCTGTGTTTGTGGACTCTTAGATAGCCTCATTGCTGAACACAGATATAAACACTGGTTACCTCGCTTAATTATACCCTCAATGTATTGGACATATTCAGAACAATGCACAAACCCAAAAGAAAGAAACGCACAAAATGTACATTTTCAACAAGTGTGTTAATAAAATGTTTGATGGAAACAGAAGACATGTTGGGGAAAAGAAGTTTATAATGAATTTGAGAATTGAAGAGAAAGTACATAGCAAACTAAACCATTTCAATGCCTTTTTCACCTGTTAATATGCTTATGTTCATACTGTAGGACACAGCCTAGAAAGAACCCTGTTGTGCTTTATCACTTAAGTACACATGTAGCTAAGTGGTTCTGGCATACAAAAGCAGGGAGAGTCAAGATCAAGAATGTTCTTGATTGTTTTATCCTGGAAACTTGGGAGGGCTCGTCTTGGACTTATCCCATCTCCTGCTCATTTGATAATTGCTTCTAGAGCCTAATCACATTATTTCCTCCGTGGACATCTGCAAATCCTTAGAACATACAGTGCAGCATGGGCCCTTCAGCTCTGGACTAAGAGCTAACAATTGGAATAAAGTTCAGAAATTAAACTGTTAGTGAACACCAAGGAGTGCTCAGTCAAGTTCTCCTCCCATGAGGTTTTCATGTTTGCCATAACAAGATCACAGCAGGTGCTTCACAGCATTATTAAGGCTCAGAAAAACATTAAACAGGAGGCTAGATAAATACTTAAAGACTTTAAGAATCTAAAAACAAAAAAAAGGGGGCATAGGTAGAGGGAAAAGATGTGAAAGATGGACCTTGACAGCTGCCTGTGTGTTAAGTAATAGTGGAGAGCTTAGCATGATGTAGAAACACAATAATCACATTTTATCCCACAGACAGAATTGGACTTCGAACAGATAATTTATTTCAGTTCAAACAATTAAAAAAATTTATTCAGCTAAGACACTTCATGACTAGTCCACATGTTATGAGATTCAGAATACAGAGCTTAATGAAACACTAATTTTATTTAATGTAGCACAAGATCTACAGAAATAATATTTTGAAATATAAACATTATTCTTCTCTTAGGCAATTTAACTAGTATATCTTTCCAGTAGTTCACTTCACTTAAAATCTGCAAAGACTGTCCAAAGTGTATTTTTAATATATTCATTATTCCAGACAGTAGAAATACCTTAACACTACTTCATTTTAATCCAAGATTAAAACACTGAGTGCAAATATTTGCCAAGTCTATAACTAAAAACCCATTGTATTTTAATTCTAAACACATTGTTTAGGAAAGGTGGATGGAAAACTGGATAAATAGGATGGACGTCTATAGAGACAGCCAATGGTCCACAAATCTAGAACTTGAAATAAAGGAGCCTCAACGTACTGAAGAGATCCAAACTCTTTGAACGCATCAGCTATGTGAACAGGAATAGTGCTGCCAATTAGTCCTACATGGTATAGTGTTCTTTAGAAGCTCCTTTGGAATCCAATTACATTGCCAATATCAGAAGCAGAATCAGGTTTATCATCACTGGCGTGTGATGTGAAATTTATTAACATAGCAGCTGCAGTTCAATATAATACATAATCTAGCAGAGAGAAAAAATAATAAAAATAATAAACAAGTAAATCAATTACATATAATGAATAAATTTAAAAACATGTAAAAACAGTAATACCGTACAGGTAATCCCTGAGTTATGAACGTCCGACTTACGGACAACTCGTAATTACGAACCGAGGAAGGAGAACGCCGGCCGCCATTTTAAGTTGGATACCGATGCTGTCCACCATTTTAAGTCGTTGCCGTTGACACTGTGTTGAGTGTTTAACTTTGTATTTGGCTTAAAATTTTCTTGGTAAGATTCACCCTGACCCCGCCCCCCCACCCCCCCGTTCTGGTCGGCTGGTGGCGCAGTGAGATCAGCGCCGGGCTGGAGAACAGAGGTTTCCGTGCTGGGTTTATGTCTATTCAGTGACTCCCGTACCATCCGTGCCAGGTTGATATCGAGCTCGCAACTCGACCTCGTAAAAAAAAAACTGCCGCCTCCAGTTTAAATTCCCGCACGGAATATTGTGGATGATCAAATACGCAAACCCAGCACAGCCCCCACTTGTCCCATTCAGCCTGTCTCAGTGCGGTGGTCCTTAAGACCCAGCGGACCTCGAGAGCCGGCGGAGGTTGGGACCCTACGCCCACAGTGTTTCTGTTCCATTGATGGGAAGCGATCGCGATTGAAAATAAAGTGGAAATAATAAAGCGTTTGGAAAGAGGTGAAACGCCATTGGTCATTAGAAAAGCGTTAGGCTACAGTCGGTCAACGATCCGAACAATTTTAAAGGATAACGGATAAAATGAGAATAATGGAGCATTTGAAAGACCCTGCCCCAATGAAAACTACAATTATTACTAAGCAACGCAGTGGTTTAATTATTGAAATACATACGTTTCGTAAGTGTTTTATATGCATAGAAAGGTAAAATATATACTATATACTAAGACAAATGTTTGACTGATGCTAAATAATACCAGATGTACATGTTCCAACGTACGTACAAATCCGACCTAAATATGGACTCAGGAACAGAACTCGTACGTGACCCGGGGACTGCCTGTATATTTAAAAAAAAGTGAGGTAGTGTCTAAAGCTTTAATGTCCATTTAGGAATCGGAAGGCAAAGGGGAAGAAGCTGTTCCTGAATCGCTGAGTGGGTGCCTTCAGGCTTCTGTACCTCCTACCTGATGGTAACAGTGAGAATATTACAAGCTATTCCCAGTAAAACAATGTATTGAATGAGAAACTCCACAGTGATATGGGAAATGAATGTCTTGTAACTAGTTGGTGAAATGTATATATTCTTGGTTGTGCCCATGGTACAAAATATTAAATCTACCTGACTGACTTCTTACTTGCTCTAGCAAGCCTTTCAATTTCATCCATTTCGTAAGCTGGAAAGACCTCCACCCAACAGAAATCAAACTCAGTTCCTGCATTGACTCCACATTAACGAAGCCCCTCATCTTTACTTTTATCTTTATAACCAACATTCATTTCCCTCCAGAAGTCATTGACATCATTTTTAAGAGTTCAGCACTCCACTTTACACCTTACTTCATCCAAATAAGACCTAGCCATAGATGTTGTACAATGTACCAAAAACAACAACAAAAAATCCTTACATGATTTCTTATTTCCTATATTAAGTTATCCTAATAACAAGGGTCAGAGCCATCTCTATTTCCTGAGGAGACTGAAGTCCTTTAACATCTGCCGGATGATGCTGAGGATGTTCTACGAGTCTGTGGTGGCCAGTGCTATCATGTTTGCTGTTGTGTGCTGGGGCAGCAGGCTGAGGGTAGCAGACACCAACAGAATCAACAAACTCATTTGCAAGGCCAGTGAAGTTGTGGGAGTGGAACTGGACTCTCTGACGGTGGTGTCTGAAAAGAGGATGCTGTCCAAGTTGCATGCCATCTTGGACAATGTCTCCCATCCACTCCATAATGTACTGGTTAGGCACAGGAGTACATTCAGCCAGAGACTCATTCCACCGAGATGCAACACTGAGCGTCATAGGAAGTCATTCCTGCCTGTGGCCATCAAACTTTACAACTCCTCCCTCGGTGTGTCAGACACCCTGAGCCAATAGGCTGGCCCTGGACTTATTTCCACTTGGCATAATTTACTTATTATTATTTAATAATTTATGGTTTTATATTGCTATATTTCTACACTATTCTTCGTTGGTGCGACTGTAACGAAACCCAATTTCCCTCAGGATCAATAAAGTATCTCTGTCTGTCTGTCTGTCAAAGATCGGAGACTAGGCACTTCAAACTCCCTCTGCTCTTGTATCCATATTCAAAATAGTAATGTTAATAGATAGAAACATCTATAGTCACTTAAGTTCATACACTCAAGATATTACTAAAGATATCAGGTGAGATTATCTACTCTACTGGTACTATTTTTTTATTTCAGCTTTCTGGAGATATCCATTTCTGTCGGCTACCTCTATACTGTTGCCTCATCCACCACAAAGTCAATCATATGATATCTTTCAAGCTCCTATCACGGGACTTTAATAAAAACTAACGATAAGCTTGATTTTTAAAAAAAGGTGGCACATTCCCCACCTCTAATTAATTCCAGCATCAAGAGACTACAAATTTAATTAAAACAGGAGATTTGAAAATGTTCTTAGGCTCAAATTGTTACCAGAGATTCACGTACAGTTCACTATCACCAAAAGAGATATCAACATTTGAAAAAGGGGAACATTAAGACTACAAGACCAAAAGACATGGAGCAGAATTAGACCATTCAACCTACTGAGTCTGCTCTGCTATTCCATCATCTCAAACCTGCCTTCACCTCAAAACCTTTGGTGCCCATACTAATCAAGAGCCTATAAACTTCCACTTCAAATATATCCAATGACTTAGCCTCCAGAGCAGGGAGAAATCAACAGTGGGAACATATCAGGATAACTCAGTAGAGGTGGGTGTTGACAGGATAAACTCTGACTGAGGCACCATGCAAAAAATCGGCTACTTCAAATATCAAACACTACAATTGTGGTTCTGTATCCCGTGTTGATCACATTGTGAATTCAATGATTTATACTTGCACAGATGAATGAGTGAGTAGAGATGGCAGGAGGGAGAGCTTTATATTCCCAAGGAATTAAAACCATTTCCAGGAAAGGAGGTAATTCTACATGCCGGACAGATTGCACTTCAGTAGGAAAAGCTCCAACATCCTTCTGTAGGGATTTGCTCATGCTGTTGGGAAGGATTTGAATCAGGTGGCACCCAAGAGTAGCATCAGATGGACCTAAACCAGGCCAGAAACAAAAGGCTAGGGCTCAGGTGAGTAATTATTCAGGGAAGCAAAGAGAAAGGACGAATTTGCAGGGTAACAACCGGGCAATACTGATCAGAGTACACGTGGAAACTGTAAATAGAGAGAGAAAGAAAACAAAAGTCAGACAAGTAACTCCAAAGTGGGGAAGACAATTCAAATGAGATCAGGTCAGAAGTAGTTTACCGAGGACAGTAAAAATGGAAATGAAAAAACAAATAAAATTTAGTTCACTGTGTTTCCATGTGAATGCATGGAGTCTGGTAAATAAGGTAGGAGAACAACAGGCACCGATAGATGTGATGGAATGGGATGTTATGGCACCAGCAGAAACTTAGCCCATAAAGGGGCACGATTGTGTATTAAAAATCCCGGGATACACAAACCTGCTCCTTTTTGGACCAAGTTTCTGTTAGTACCATAATATCACATGGTCACACATCTACCTGTGCCAGCCAGGTGCCAATCTTATTCCTGGATCCTGGAGTTAAATATCCCAACGTATTTAAACATATTTAGGAAAAGGAGTGGCGATTAAAAAGAATACTTAAGTATTGGAAAGAGAGAACATCAGAGTAAAAGAATCATACAGCATGCAAGCAGGCCAGTGAGTCCAACTCAGCCCCAGTGAGCAGTATGCATCTCACAGAACTTCGACTATTGCCTCCAATTCTTCGGCCATTTCAACGTTCCTCCATCCACCTTTTCAATTCTGTCCATGACCTAGCTTCGATCACCCTCTCAGACATTCTAGGTACTCGTTGCAGTGGTTAGCACAACGCTCTTCCAGCTTGGCGTGCTCCAGAGCTTGGATTTCAATACCCGCGCTGTTCTGTTAGGAGTCTGTGTACAGCATCCTCATTGAATGCATGGGTTTTCCTCAGGTCCTTTGGTGTCTCCCACCATCCCCCCCCCACAGTCCAAAGACATACAGAGTAAGTTAATTGTTCACTGTAAATCGTTTCATAATTTTGTTTGGATTAATCAGGGCTGCAGATTTGCTGGGGGATGGCGTGACTCAATGGGCCGAATAGCCTGCCCTAAGCTGTATCCCTAAATAAATCAATCAATCTCTTCCCTCTTACTCCTTTGTCCTATAGCTTTATCTGCCTCTGGTACAGGGAAAAAATTTCTGCAGTATACCCATAGTACATATTTCAATTTTATACCACAATCGTGTCCCCTCTTAACCTCCTCCATTTCAGGCAGAACAAACCGAGCTTCTCCAGTCTCTTCTGCTAATCAAACTGCTCAACTAAGAAAAAAAAACAAATAAACATTCTAGTTGATTTCCCTGCACCCTCTCCAGCACTGTTACATCCTCCTTAGAGAAATTACTTCAACTGCACACAGTACTCCAGCTTAGCTCTAACCAAAATTCTATAAAGTTAGAGCACAAGATCTATAATTCTATGAGCCGCAACGAATGAAAGTCGGTAATGCTTTATCCAATACCTTCTTAACCATGTTATCCAGCCATGTTTAAGGGCCTATGTATTCCAAGGTTTCTCTCTTGCTTTGATAGTTCCGTACCATTTGTGACATGTCTTAACTTCCTTAGGATTCTTAAAATCCGCCTCACATATTAGACCACAAGACATAGGATCAGAATTAGGCCATTCAGCCCATCGAGTCTGCTCTGCCATTCCACCATGACTGATCCTTGATCTCACTCAACCCCATACACCTGCCTTCTTGCCATAGTTGATTAGGAAACGATCAACTTCCACCTTAATTATATGCACGGACTTGGCTTCCACCGCACGGTGGCAGAGCATTCCACAGAGTTACTACACTCTGGCTAAAATAATTCTTCCTTACCTCAGTTCTAAAGGGTCCCTCCCTCAAGTTTGAGGCTGTGCCTTTTAGTTCTGGATACCCCCACCATAGGAAACATCCTCTCCACATCCACCCCATCTAGTCCTTTAAACATTCGGTAGGTTTCAATGAGATCCCCCCACATTCTTCTAAATTCCAGTGAGTATAGGCCCAAAGCTGCCAACAGCTGCTCATATGTTAATCCCTTTATACCCAGACTCATCCTCCTGAACCTCCTTTGCACTCTCTCCAATAACAATACAGCCTTCCTAAGATATGGGGTCCAAAGCTGTTGACAATACTCCAGTGCAGCCTGATTAGTGTCGTATAAAGGCTCAGCATTATTTCCTTGCTTTGCTTAAATCCAAGAAGTTCTGCAGATTCTGTAAGTCCAAAGCAACGTACATAAAAAGCTGGAAGAACCCAGCAGGTCAGGCAGCATTCATGAAAATGAACAACCAATCGACATCTCCATGGATGCTGTCTGATCTGCTGAGTTCCTCCAGCATTTCAGATCATTAGACCATAAGACATAAGAGCAGAATTAGGCTATTTGGCCCATTGAGTCTGGTCCACCATTCAATCATGGCTGATTACTTTTTTTCCTGCTCAGCTGTCTAGCTGTAACCATTGATGCTATGGCCAATTAAGAACCTATCAATCTCCACCTTAAATTCACCCAGTAACCTGGCCTCCTCAGCTGCCTGTGGTAACAAATTCCACAAGTTCACCACCTTCTGGCTAAAGAAATTTCACCACATCTGTTTTAAATGAATGTCCCTCTATCCTGAGGCTGTGTCCTTTTGTCCCAGACTCCCCAACCATGGGGAACAATGTTTCCATATCTACTCTGTCTAGCCTTTCGACATTCAAAAGGTTTCGATGAGATCTCCCCCATCCTTCTAAATTTTAGTGAGTACAGACCCAAAGCCATCAAATGTTCCTCATATGATAACCCTTTCATTCCCAGAATCATCCTTGTGAACCTCCTCTGAACCTTCTCCAAGACAGTACATCTTTTCTTAGATAAGAGCCCAAAACCATTCACAATACTCAAGGTGAGACCTCACCACTGGCTTATAAAGTCTCAGCATCACATCCCAGCTCTTATACACTAAAACTCTTGAAATGAATACTAACATTGTATTTGCCTTCCTCACCACTGACTCAACCTGCAAGTTAACCTTTAAGGTGTTCTGCACAAGGACTCCCAAGATATTCTGGCTCTCAGATTTTTGTGGATTTTCTACTCTTTTAGAAAATAGTCTGCACATTTATTTCTACTGATGAAGTGCATGACCATGCATTTTCCAACATTGTATTTCATTTGCCACTTTATTGCCCATTCTCCTAACCGGTCCAAATCCTTCTGCAGCCTACCTGTGCCCTTAACACTACCTGCCCCTCCACAAATCTTTGTGTTGTTAAGTTTGAAGTTGACAAAGCCATCTAGCCATCATCTAAATCACTGATATACAGCATAAAAAGTGGTGCCAACACCAAATCCTGCGGAACACCACCAGTCACTGGCAGCCAATCAGAAAAGGATCCATTTGTTCCCACTCACTGCTTCCTACCAATCAGCCAATGCTCTAACTATGCCAGTAACTTGCTTGTAATACCATGGGCTCTAAACTTGGTAGGCATGCCGAACAACAGCCAGTTGTGAAACCCCGAGAGCAGGTTCCAATTCCACAAAGAACCATAGTCAGCGTGTAACTCCAGGTCAGAGTCTTCAAAAGAACCCTGAGAGGGAAAAATAGAGATATTAAAAGATGGAAATGGAGCTGTTTCAAAAGATGCAAGCAAAGGAGTCACCATTAGGCACCATTAACCCTCCTAAGCTCCTGGAAAGTCTAAATCATTTTGAGCACCTTCTCCCTTGTAATAGTAACTGCACACACCTGGCACACTGCTAGTGTCTTCCACAGTGAACACTAATGCAAAATACTCATTTAGTTCATCTGCCATCTCCTTGTGTCCCATTATTATTTCTCCAGCCTCATGTTCTAGTAGTCCTATATCCACTCTCATCTCCCTTTTAATTTTACATACTTGAGAAAGCTTTTTCTATCCACTTTGATATTGTTTGCTAGCGTGCTTTCAAATTTCATCTTTTCCCCCTTAATGACTCTTCTTTTAGTTGCTTTGTGTGGGGTTTTAAAAGCTTCCCAATCATTAATTTTCCCACCAATTGTTGTTTTGTTATATGCCCTTTCTTTTGCTTTTACATTGGCTTTGACTTATCTTGTCAGCCACAGTTGAACTATTTTGCCATTTGTGTATTTCTTTGTTTTTAGAATACATCTGTCCTGTCCCTTTCTCATTTTCCCCAGAAACTCCCACCACTGCTGCTCTGCTGTCATCCCTGTGAGCATCTCCTTTCAATTTATTTTGGCCTACACCTCTCTCATACCACTGCAAGTTCCTTTACTCCACCGAAATACTGCCACATCAGACTTTACTGTCTCCCTAATAAGTTTCAAGTTGAACTCAACCTAATTGTGATTATTGACTCCTAAAGGTTCCTTTACCTTAAGCTCCCTAATCACCTCCAATTCATTACATAACACCCAATCCAGTGTAATGGAACCCCTAGTAGGCTTAATGACAAACAGCTCTTATAGCTATTCAACAAATTCATTCTTAGGACACATTACCAATCTGATTTTCCAAATCTACTTGTATGTTAAAATCTCCCATGACTATCATAACATTGCCTATTTAACACATCTTTTCTATTTCCCATTGTAATCTGTAGTCCATATCCCAGCTACTGTTTGGAGGTCTGTATATAACTGCCATCAGGGTCCTTTTACCTTTGTAGTATCTCAACTCAGCCCAAAAGGGTTCAGCATCTTTTGGTCCTATGTCACATTTTCCTGATTTGATGTCATTCTTTACCAGCAGAGCTAAACTACGCCTGCCCATTTTCCTATCCCTCCGATACAATGTGTAACCTTGGAGATTCAGCTCCCAACTACAACCATCCTTCAGCCACGAGTCAGTGATGGCCACAACAGCATACCAAACAATCTGTAAAAGTGCAACAAGATTATTTCTTATACTCCCTGCATTGAGATACAACACTTTGTGTACTGTATTTGCCACACTTTATGATTCTACATCTCTAATGCACTGATACTCACCCTGCTGGCTACAGTTGTTCCTATCATCTGCCTGCCCTTCCTGACAATCTGACTGCATGCCATCTTTGTTTATTTTAAACCATCTGTCCTATTCTGAGTCCCTTCACTCTGCTCTCATCCCCCTGCCAGATTTGTTTAAACCTTCCCCAAGAGCTCAAGTAAACCTGCTTACAAGAATAATGGTCTCCCTCAGGTTCAGGTACAACCAATATCTCTTGTACAGGTCAGACCTTCCCCAGAAGAGATCCCAATGATATAAGAACCTGAAGCTTTGCCCCCTGCATCAGCTTCCTGGCCTCATATTTATCTGCCAAATCATCCTGCTTTTACCCTCAATGGCGCATAGCTCAGGTAGCAATCCAGAAATTACGACCCTGGAGGTCCTGCCTTTCAGCTTTCTGCATAGCTCTCTAAATTCCCTCTTCAAGACCTCATTGCTGTTCCTTCCTGTCATTGGTACCAATATGAAGCAAGACATCTGGCTGCCCCTCCAAAATGCTGTGGATATGATTTGAGACGTGTCTGACCCTGGCACCTGGAAGGCAGCATACCATCTGGTATCCAGCTCACATCCACAGTATCTTCTGCCTATTCTTCTGACATTTGAGTCCTCTATCACTACTGCTTCCCTCTTCTCCCCCTCCCTTCTGCACCACAGACCCATGCTCAGTGCCAGTAACATGGTCTCCGTGGCATTCCCCTGGAAGATCATCCCCAACAATAAAATCCGAAATGGAAAACTTATTATTGAGGGGAATGCCCTCAAAGGTGCTCTGTGCTAACTGTCTATTCACCTGCCCATTTCTTCTCCAGTTACCCGCCTCCTGCGACTTAGCGGTAGCTACTTCCCTGTAACTCCGATTGATAATTGTCTCACTAACTTGTACAAGCCCAAGGTAATCCAGCTGCAGCTGCAGATTCCTAACATAGTCTTCGAGGAGCTGCAGCTGGATGCACTTCACACAGATGCAGTTCCCTGAGAGACTCTAGGTCTCCCAGGACTCTGACATTCAGCATGAAGAACACACAACGGCTATTGGAACTACACTAAGCACCTTTGATACAGTAAGTAAAAAGTGAAACTTAACAGAAACTTACCCAGACATCTTACCCAGAGCCATCACTTCCTCTGAGCCAAAGCCTGACACTGCCATTCCCACTCCCGACAATGATGTGTGAGAAACATCTTCATTGTGCACTGCTCCCGAATGCCTGTGAAACTTTATTTAAAAGAGTCCCACCGACCTGCAAGAAATTTCCTCAATGTGCACTGGTCTCCCCCCAACACCCACTGGAATGTGTGTACATTCCACCTCAAATTTGTCCAAATTAAACTCCAACAGCTATTTCGAGGCATTTTCACCAATACATCAGTGTTTTTTTCAGTCTGAGTAACATCAACACCATCAACAACTCTGCCAATCTTCGTGCTATCCATCATGCTTCCTGCATCCATCTCACTCATGTACTGTATATTTCAAACAGATCAAAGACAGAATCTGCCTGGTTAGACCCAAGAAGTGGCAGAGCAAATATTACTCTGCTGCGGTATATTCCACAAGTGAAAGAACGGGAGAAATGCACATCAGCAAACACCTTTCGGACAAGTAAAAATAAATATAAGGGAATCAAATTACTCCAACTATAACAGTTAGCATCTCAGTTTAGGACAAAGAAGTTGTTCAAAGGCAATGTGGTCCTAAATCTGGTTCTGGGATATGAGATGGGTCTGCACCCCAAGGCTGGGTAGGAGAATAGTTAGGCAACCATGATCATGTCATCCGAAGATTTACGTCATCTATAAAAAGGAGGAGTAATTCAAATGAAAAGAATAATTAAAACTGGCCTTCCTACAATTAATGGGACAAGAACATTTAAGGGCCAGCTAAACAAGAACCAAAATGTGTTAGGCAAAACCTGTACAGAATGAAAGGCTGTTTTTTTAAAGAGCTGGATCAGGTAGGGGTGGGGTACATTTGCAGTAGGGTTGAAAAGAAACACACCTGCTTGGAAGAAGATTTAAGAGATGAGTAAGCACACTCAAGAAACAGCATAAGACAAATCTTTAGTTATATTGGTAATATTGATAGAACTAGAGTGACTATAAAAAGAATTGCAACAGTGAGATGATAATGCACTGGACGAAAGAGAAGGAGCAGCTCAGATACCTGGTACAGGAGATTCTGAATACTTATCACAACCTACATTTCATTGTGCTACCATCCCACCTGCTCTCTACTTATTCCCCAGCTGACACACCATTTACTGGTAGCCCCACACTTCCAGCCTGCCCAATATAAATTCTGATCTTCACATCTTGCAGAAGTCTAATGCTCAATTCTCTCCCCGATATTGTTACTGGCCTTTGGGTCCTCATGCTTGCACATATTTCACCTTCAAATATCTAAAGACACATAAAACCATTAGAATGCTTTATTAATTTTGAGATACGGCGCAACACAGGAACTTCGGAGCAATGACACATACTGCCCAAACGCCCACCTATTTAACCTCAGCCTAATCACAGGAAATTTTACAGTGACCAATTAACATACTAACTAGCATATCTTTGGACCGTAGGAGGAAACCGACACAGCCACAGGTAGAACGTACAAACTCCTTACGAACTCAGATGCCCGGAGCTGAATAGCATCGTACTAAACACTATGCTGCCAATGTTTTCTCGGAATATTCTAAAGCAGGAATCCTTCAGCGCAAGTGCACAGATCTTTTACTCAGCATACACGTCTCCTCACTTTCATTATTTCTTTACTTTAACAGTGCTGGCACAAAATGCCCCCAATAATTGAGCACCTATTGTCTTCAAGAAACCAAGCTAAGCCAACAACATCCTGAGAGATAACGCATCACCAAAACCGTTAAGCATCAAGGTTTGTTCTGGGATATTGGTCATTGATATGTAGAAGCCGGCATCTATAATCAGATAAATCAGACAATAAAGGAATGTAAGTGCTTTCATATGATATAATGGTGCGAGTTAATTGTAGGGTGGCACATGGCTGCAAGTGCAATCTACCTCTCTGGCAGCTCAGAAAAAAAACAGTAATCTGATAAAAATTATTGGCCTGTTTATGCAGCTGCCCTGGTCTTTTGCCAGATGTAGTGAACATGTCTGTTCTGGCAAACAAGTCCTGGTAAATTTGCTTTCCACAACAAAGAATGCCAACTGACAGCAATGGTTAATGTGTATCAAAGTGAGTCGACGGCCAAGAAATACATTTTTTTCTATTAGCTGTAACGCACTGTAGATATCCTCATTAGGACGGAGGTTTCAGGATCTTTATTGTAAGATGTTTGAGTTTATTAGGATGCAATAGCAGGTAGGTATATATTAGTATTTGATTATTATTGTCACACGTATCCAAATACAGTGAAAAGCTTTAGCTTTAGGTGCCATGCAGACAGATCATGCCAGACATTATATTGAGGTAATAGAAATAATACAAACTACCAAATGCCACAGTTACAGAGAAAGCACGTTGCAAGTAGACAAATAATATTCAAAGAACACACACAAAATGCTGGTGGAACGCATTTTGAAAAGGGAATACACAGGTGAAAAGGGATACACAAAATGCTGTGTATCCCTTTTGCCAATTAACTTCCCAGCTCTTAGCTTCATCCCTCCCCCTCCTGTCTTCTCCTATCTTTTCGGATCTCCCCCTCCCACTATCAAATCTTTTACTATCTTTTCTTTCAGTTAGTCCTGATGAAGGGTCTTGGCCCGAAACGTCGACTGTACTTCTTCCTACAGATGCTGCCTGGCCTGCTGCGTTCCACCAGCATTTTCTGTGTGTTGCTTGAATTTCCAGCATCTGCAGATTTCCTCATGTTTGTGTTTTTAATATTCAAGATCCACGATGAGGTAGACTGAAAGATCAAGAGTTCAAGTGCACATAAGAAATGTCTGTTCAAGAGTCTTATAAAGGCCGGACAGAAGCTTTCTTCAATGTTGGCCTCATTGCCAAGAAAGACGCTTTCTATGGTGCACCTGTAGGGAAAAAAGTATTGGTAAGAATTACTGGGACGTGGTGAATTTCTGAAAAAGTCAAGCCTTGGTGTGCTTTCATTGCTGTAGTACCCTTAAGGCTGGGCTAGGACAAGTTGTTGGTGATATATAGAAACTTAGGAACTGGAAGCTCTTAAATATCTCCACATCTTGGCCCTAATGATTCAGCCAGTAGCCAAGGAGGCGCAGTACAGTATTTCCAAACTCCAATACTAAAACAAAATCTGATTCTGGTCAAAAATCCCTTTAGATTGGCCTAATTTCTGGCCATTCTCGCTTCCGAAGACAATTGACATCTGGTTGAGCACATTGTCAAAAATTGGCCAAAAAATAAAATCCATTAAAATGTACATAGATTAAAATGTAAATAGAGTTGTACAGCATTGGAAAAGGCTCCATGCTCAGCTATGCTGACCAGGATGTATATTCAAGATAATTTCATTGCCCAGCACTTGGCCCAAATCCCTCTCAAATCTTCTCGTCCATAAATCTGCACCTCTCTATTTCTTAAATGTATCTAATGTACCTCTTACTCTGGCATCTGGTTCCATGTATCTACCACACACACTGAGCAAAAAAAAAGTTGCCCCTCAGTTTCTTGTTAAAATTTTCACCTCTAACTTTAAAACTACATCTCCTAGTTTTGGATTCCTGATCTCTGGGAAATTTATATCACTCACCCAATCAATGCTTCTATGGTTTTATATATATCTGAGATCACCCCTCAGTTGCCTACTTTCCAAGGAGTAAAGGCCCAGCCTTTGTTTCCTTTCTGTATAATTTATCCCTTAAGTCCTGGCAAAAATTTTTTTTGCACTCATTCAAGCTTGATCACATCCTTTCTATAAAAGGACAAACAAAACTAAATAAAATACTCCAAGCGCAGCCTTACAGGCAGCTAGTACAATCATAACAAAATGCTCCAAACTTCAGAACATCATGCCCTGACTGATGAAGGCCAGTATGTCAAAAGCCTTCACTGTCCTATCTACTTACGACTCCAGGTTAAGGGCACAATGCACCTGTCCTCCAAAGTCCCTCTGTTCTACAGCAGCACCCGGGGCCATTCTATTCAATGTCAAAGCCCTACCTTGATTTAACTTTTCAATATGTAACACTTTACACTTCTCTGTATTAAATTCCGTTCGCTGTTCCTCAAAATGCTGCTATTATTCTTGATACTCCACTATCCATAACACCACCTATTTTAGTGTTACTTGAAAATTTACTCACTATCCCTTGTATATTCTCATCCAAATGTTCACCTAGTTGACAAATAACAATGGGTCTTGCACCAACACCCATTGGAGACCTCCAATCTGAGAAACATCCTCATATCATCACACTAGTATCCAGCCGATTTTCTATCCAGTTCGCCAGCTCTTGTTGAGTGCCAGAGGCTGGCAGAAAAGTAACAAAGAAGAAAGTTGGATGAAGTTTTCAAAAAATATTTTTAGCTGAAAAGTTGTCCAGAAGCAAAAATTAAACTCGAACTAGTAGAAGAGGAAAGAGGATATTAGAAATACTTATAACCTAGGCTTTGGAAAAGTCTCAAAAACACAAAAGGTAAATTAAAATTGTTTGGGCAAATAGCCAAAAACATAAAATATACTTCCAAGAAATAAGGGGGGCAATGGTGTAGTGCTAACTGGGTGAAAGGAAGAGCAAATGTAAAGTACCCTGAATTTTAAAAATTCAATAGTATTTGTTATCACAAGTCTCCTCAACAGAATGGAGGAGATCTATTAAAGAAGCAGTAGCATTAATTGAATGGATTAAGGTTACAGGACACAAGCGGTTTCCTGGGAATGTACACTGTCTCTCAATAGTGACAGCCTTGGTTTGCTTCCAGGGCAATTAGGAGGATACTTATGCACGTATGCTTCCTGCTAAGGCTTTGCTAAACAAGAAAAAGACGAGCGATTAGCTCAATTCCCAAAGAGTTTTACCAGTTGTAGAAATATGCAGTAGCTTGTGGTTGGTGTAAGGGGAGCAATTTTATTAAGACTCTGAGAAGAGCCATTTTGGAGTGCAACTCATTACAGACTAATGGAAATAAAAACAAGTGCATTAAAATTATGTCCCAAAACACTTTACAGCCAAAGTAGCAATTTTGCAGCATAATTACTATTGAGATATAGGCTGCCAACTCTCACAGCAATGTGATGTAAAAAAAAGTGGATTTAGCAATGTTGATTAAGGGATAAATGTTGACAAAACATCAAATAATCACCCTGGATCATTTTCAGTGCGGTATGATCGTTTATGGTCAACAGGGCAGAAAAGGCTCCTAGTTAATATTTTCTTCCGAAAGAACATTTCTCAGCAGACAATGGAGTGGAAGCACAGCAATACCTGGAGCGCGAATTAAATCATGACATTCAGACTCAGTACGAACTTTTGAGCCCCAGCTGATACCAGCAAGCATAAAGAGACATCATGAGATCTACTAATATACAAAAGCTTTCCAAAATACACACAATGTAGATTCAGATTTATTTATCACATATATAGGCATATCAAAGCATACAATGAAATGCATCATTTGTGTTAACAACCAACACATTCAAGGATGTGCCGGGGGCAGCCTGCAAATGTTGCCACACAGTCTATATGCCCAGGAATGTTCAGCAGAACAATACAAACAGAAGCAACAACAACAGAAAAAAAATTAGCAAAACAACCCCCTTCCCACCCTATCATTCACTCACCACCTCACCCACAACACACACACACCCACCCCTCCCCTCCCAGGCCATCTCTGGGTCTTTTGCCTCGAATTCTCAGACTTTGGGTCTTTAACTTTGGACTTCTCGCCAAGCATTGTCGATCACAGGTTTCAACTTCCATACTTACACGGACCTCTGATAACGGTGATCTGGGTCATTGTGACTCCTTCGGACCTCTGTCTTCAGTCTTCAAACTCCAGACTTGCTGTTCTCTGGACTTAGACCTTCCACTTTTCCTTTCAGATGTCAATGCCTGTGTATTGGTCTCAGGATGCTGTGGCTACAGGTTTTAACTTTAAGCCTCAGCCTCCATACTCACATGGACCTCCGAGCCAAGTGACCTGTGGGATAACTGGGCTTCATGACAGCTATGCCTACCCAGGAAATGCTTCCCATACAGACCTATAATTGGGTCTGCTACTCACCAAGCTGGGGAAAATTGCTGGTCTCCTCACCACCTGCTGACTTGACCTCCAATTTACTGACTTCCTGCGCTGTCCCCCAAAACAACCAAACCTCAACTACAACATCAACAGACATCACAGCTCACGGCCATCTTTACCATTTACAATTTAATACCATTGTACTGAATTGTAGATATAATAACAAGTTTCACATTCATCACTTGTACACAAACTCTGTTGCTTTTCTCCCCGTGTTCATATATTTATTTCATTGCTACTTGAGGAAAACTAAAAAGGAATTGATCAGGTAGGCAAGAGCTATTATTGCTCATTGGAGAATCTATGACTAGGGACTGCCTAAAAATTAATAGGTAGAACCTGCAGTGGTGGTTAATGATGGCTCAGAACACAATCTGCCTTCCTTTCCAGTCCTGAAGAAGTGTCTCGGACCAAAACATCAACTGTTTATTCATGTCCATGGAGGCAGCCTGACCTGCTGAGTTCCTCCAGTGTTTTGTGTATGTTGCTTTGGATTTCTAGCATCTGCAGAATTTCATGTGTTTATAATCAATCCTACTTGCCATCTACATCAGGTGCACTCATTCTTGAGGTCACTTTTAGCTACTTTAGTACCTGCAGATCAGTGGCCTGGAGGCTTCCACTCAGTTAGCCTTATATGAGTCAAAACCAATGCTGAAATGCTGTCCACACTACTCAGTCTTTGACAGTTCTTTAACTGTCAAAGGTGATTCCTGCAATTTTTAAATATTTGATATTCAAAGACATTTAAAGGCATTTTAAATGGATTTAAGCAATTTAAAAACTTAAAAATGCTCAAATACATTAAGCACCTGGAAATTATGAATATAAAGAACAACTTGAACTTCAACAAAGGTCAATGAAGTTGGTATTTGTACTTCAGCTGGTAGTCAGGTTAGGAGCTCATGCAGTACCTCAGCAAGAGCCAAAGCCACCAAATACAATGGCAAGCTTAGCAGTGGAGAAGTCAGCTGAATCAATACCTGGCCACCAGTGAGCTTCTGGCTACCATATATCAAACTGCAATGTGATGAACATTGGCTTTCCTGAAGAAGCACTATTGGGATGTTGTACTACACTTAATTATTTTTACTGCTTGGACATGGGAAATGCCGAATAAAATTTCCAAATTTTTAGTGATCAGGAACCTGGAACAGTGATAAGTAGTCGGAGAAATCTAGTCTAGAGCAAGATACCATGCAAAATAAATGGGTGGACAAAATAACAGATGGAATTTATTGTATAAACACACACACCCCATCGGTCCGGGTCAACCATGGATGTTGCATCCTAGCTGTCTAGGTATACAAGCCAGGGCACTACGTGATGGAGAGCGAGCTGTTGCCCTTGTAGCAAACTCCCCTTCTCCACATATCAGATGAACCCAAAAGAACGACAGAGACCGATAAAGCTTGGCACCAGCAGCACCGCAAGAGTTGCTAATCTGTGTTGAATTTAACGCAGGACTGCCTTAGGGACCCCAGCTCTGGGGCTTTCCCTTGGGGTTTACTCCAAAAGCCTCTCCCATGAGTGGGTAGAGCTGCAAGGCAGTGGAGACTTGGGATCATATTTTTCCTTTTCCTAGAGCCAACCACAGCTGACGAGCCCCATCTGCCTGAAGCAATTGCTTTTAAGGGGATGGTAACTTGTCTTTGGCCTCTTCCTGTCAGTGGAAACAGTTCCACTGGGCTTAGTAGTTAAACCACACGGAAGGCCAGGAACTGGACAAGGTTGCCAGAGGCCATTTAAGCCACATGGCATTGGGAGCATTTAATAAGTGGGAATTCATCCCCACTACCACCCCTGGCTATAACACACACACACACACACACACACACACACACACACACACACACACACACACACACACACACACACACACACACACACACACACACACACACACACACACACACACACACACACACACACACACACACACACACACACAATGATGATACACAGTGGATTCCAGTTAGACATTGGGACCAGTAAATTTTGGCCCAATTAAGCAGCTGCCCCAATTAGCCAAAGTTTTATGCAAAAAGTTAAAAAGGTAGAAAAAAAATTACAAATTACCTTTTAACTGTGTAACAAATTGTGTATTTAAAAGAAATAAAGAACAAATTAGAACACTACCATAGTACTATAGTACTATAAAACCATGTTTTAGTTCCTAATATTTGGTTTGCTGGTTGTCCGTCGTTTCACATGATGACAGGAAACCTGTGCAGAGAGCTTTTATAAGTGGAAGAACCGTTGCACTAGTGGAGCTTCACTCTCTTGACCTCGGAGGTCTGGATCCAGTGGTTTGAAGGTCGTCATAACTGGGGTTTTCCTTGGTTGCAGTGGTCTTCTGTGTCTTGCCACATCCTTTCGCTTTCCACAGAGCATTGCCAAACCACCCTCCTGGCCTGATGCACCATCAATAACTCACGCTGAGACTTAGGAAGTGAGATATCGGCTTTTATTAACTGAAGAACAACACTACATCCTGGGAAAATGAGGGAGAGCAGCAGACCACAGTCGCCTTTATACAGGGGTCTGTGGGAGGAGCCACAGGGGCAGTCAGCAGGGTCTGTGGGAGGAGCCACAGGAGCAGTCAGACAGGTATATCTAGTTCACCACATGGCCATTGGGTCTTATTCACCCTGCCCACTGGAACTGACTTTGCATGCTAGGACAGGCATGTCCCTATCCCACTGAGGTACAAGGTCCACTAACTACCCTCACCTGATTCAGCCCACCTGTCGAAGAGGTGTATGGGTGTGTGGCTTCTGTCACATGCAAACATCACCGTGGAGCCATAGCAGAGCACAGTCCACGCTACCATGTTCTTTTTATTGACTACAAATGCCAAAATCAACTCAGACTCCCAATGAAGATAATGGATTGTCTTCACACAATTTTTGATGATTGCATCCTCCAAATTTTCAATTACATTGTAACATTCAAAAGGATTGTTGATACCTTCACATGCTTCGTAGTTCCTAACTTGTTGATGTAGTGAAATCATTTCATTTTCGCTTCTGGCATCTCCAAGCCTGACTGCTTGAAACTGCAGTGAGCAAAACAGTTCCCAATTATCTTACAATGTGTTTCTCACCAACTATTATAGACAAAAACCATTGCTTTTTGAACACAAATGCATGCAACTATTTAAAAAAAAACAGCTCTAAGCATGGTGTAGTGTCTAACAGCCTAAAATTGCACATCTGTCAATAGTTAGAAATTTTTGGCAAATGTCTCCTGGCCCAATTAAGCAACATAGTGTCACAAATAAATCAAGGAAACCCAGCTCTTTTCTTGATTAGCTTTTGTTCTGTAAGAGTTGTCCCAAATAAGTGCTGCCACGATTAACTGATGGCCCAATTTAACAAATCCACTGTATATACACTATGATTTAGTTGAAAACACAAGTTGTAAATCTAAACAAATAATACACAAAAACATGAAGCATAAGTGGAAATGCGGCAGTTTAGGAATTAGGTTAAAATGTTGCAACAGCAATCAAGCAAGCCTAACATTCAGAGTCAATAAATGGATATGTGAACTTCTAACAGGAAATATGCTCCAACTGTGGATAATAATATGAGAATATTAGATCAAAGGGTTACAATGTTGCCTACAATAGTGATCACAAGGATTCTGAAAATATCAGAATTCTGCAGAGCAGTACTAAGAACACAATGAGGAATGGAAAAATAGAATATGAGACCAATCTTGTGTGAAACAAAAACAATATAATCTTTCAATCTTTTCCTTTGAGCGTGTCAAGGGCAAAAGTTAGTAGGTCCCTTACAAGATGAAAGAAATTAAATTATATTGGGCAATAAGAAATTCTAACACCACCACCAAATAGTGCGTGTCTGCCTCAAATTATTTGGACTGGATGCCATGAAGGTTGCAGAACCCAATGACCTGTACCAGAAGTATGTAAAAGGCTGCACTGCTCATCCTCTTTCAGATTTCTCCAGCTTCTGGAATGGTTCCAATAAGAAAATGTAATTGTTTTGGCCAAGGAAGGGAAGAGAAAATTTGGGATGCAGATCAGTTTGTCGGGCAGAAGAGAAAATACCATAACCGATAAAGGAATTAAGAATCAAGTAAAAGAGCATTTAGAAAATCATAATGTGATTTGGTAGAGTTTTGTGTAGATTCACAAAAGGAAAATTAATCACATTTGACAATCCTGTTCAGAAAGGTATTTTTTAATATTGCAATGAGCAGAACAGACAAGGAGGCTTTGGCGTATTTGGACTTTAAGAGGCCTTTGAAAAGATGATTTAAAGAATAGTGATGGTAGATTAAAGACTACTTACTTAGTAGAGAAAAATCTAGGAATAAAAGTTCACATTCATAGAACAGTACAGTGCAGGAAAAGGCCATTGCACAATGTTGTGCTAAACTGACTAAACCATAAATGGAATGTCTAACTATACTAACTTTGATGAAGGGTCTCAGCCCAAAACGTCAACTGTACGCTTTTCCACAGATGCTAACTGGCCTGCTGAGTTCCTCCAGCATTTTGGGTGTGTTGCTTGGATTTCCAGCACCTGCAGACTTTCACTTGTTTGTGATTGGACTATGACACTGCAAAGTCTCTTTCAGGGATGTTTACCCTGAAGTAGTTTAAATCTTCAAGTCCAAATGAAGGGTCATGACCAGAAATGTCGTCTGTACTCTTTTCCATAGATGCTGCCTGGCCTGCTGAGTTCCTCCAGCATGTTGTGTGTGCTGCTTAAACTAATTCCTCCTGCCTACGTAAAATGAATGTCCCTCCATTCTTTGCACATTGATGTGCTATCTAAGAACCTCTTTAAAAGCTCCTATCATATTTGCCTCCACCACTACCCACAACCACTAGAAGTGCATTCCAGGAATCCACCATTGTGTGCTTAATAAAACTTGTCCCACACATCTCCTTTGAACTTACCCTCTCATCTGAAATGCAAGCACTCTAGCACTAGACATTTCAACTCTGCGATAAAGACAATGGCCGTCTATCCATATCTCTCATAACATTATGAACTTCTAACTTATCTCCACTCAGCCTTCACTGCTCCAGAGAAGACATCACAAGTTTGTCCAACCTCTCCTTACAGCACAATTGCTCTAATCCAGACAGCATCTTCTCCAAAGCTCCCCATCTTCCCTTTAAAGGGGCAACTAGAACTGAATACACGACTCCAAATGTATTTATAAAACTTCAAACAACACACATCCTGGCTCTTGAATTCAGTGCCTCAAATAATGAAGACAAGCCCACTGTATGTCCTGATGAAAGGCCCCAGCCTGAAACGTCGACTGTTTACTCACTTACAAACATGCTACCTGGCCTGCTGAGTTTTTCCAGAATTTTCTGTGTATTACTTTGATGTCCAGCATCTGTAGATCTTCTCTTGTCAATGCCATATATCTGTTCTCACTGCAACACTGTGGCTAGTCAGCTTTCCACAGGGATTGTGCAGGGGCCCAGTTGCTCAGTTGAATTGGTCAGGTGAACCAAGTGTAATCTAAATGTGCTGATGGTCAAAGTTGAGCTGCAGTACAAATCAAGGAGGGAACATCAAATGCCTTCAGAAGGCCAGACAGGCTACATAAGAAGCTGAGCACGAGCAGAGACATTTGATACACTGCTTTAAAATGCAAAGTTACCCACTTTGGTATTAATGATAGAAGGACAACTTCCTTACCACCGCTCCCAAATGAGAAAATATTGAAAGGTGCCCAGAAGGGCCTGGATGTTCTCATACACATCACTTAAAGTTACCATATCGTTTCAACAGCAAAATAGGAAGGCAGACAACATATTAGATTTTGCTACAAGATAATATGACAATATGAGGAAAAACACAGACTTTGCTTCAAGTGTATGGCATTTTAATACTACATCTAGAATATTACACATGGTCTATTTATCTCATCCAAAGAAGGAGCTAGTTACAATAAAGAGAACACAGCAGGGATTCAGACTGATTACTGGAACTACACTTATTTTATAAAGAAGAAAGTGATCCTCTACTCAACTTTAACATGGGAAGTGAATTCACTAAAATGTTTCTTTACCAACAAGGGAAGTATTTCTTCAACATTCTTATTCAAGAGGACCGTAGAAACTCATTGACGGCGTATATTCAAGACAGATCTATTCTCCCCTCTATTTTATAACTATCAAATTGAAATAGGGTCAGACCAGGAAAAGTGCATGGGGGTAAATTGAAATGAAACTAATGATCAAAATTTGCTCATGATATCAAATACAGATGTGGCAAAAACTGGCAACACAAAATGTCTGCAACAGAACAGCATGGACAAAGAAGTGGCAGACATATCATGATGCAGACTTGATTGAAGAGGAGAAAGGACAGAGACATTCAAGTTTATCATCATTCAGCTGTACACATGTATATAGCTGAATGAAACAACATTCCTCAGGGACTAAGGTGCAAAACACAGTAAATATAACACAACAATATTAACAAATAAGAAAATTACTTTGTAGATATGTAATTTGATAAAGTGCATATGTGACATACAGCTAAATAGTTAAGCTAACTTAATAGCACATTTTAAAATATAATGTACTCAAGGAAAGAGAGGTGGTGATTCAATTGCACAGATGTTCAAAGATTGCACAGTATATTAAAGAATTAACTAACAAAGCATGTGAAACCTTGCCTTTCATAAACAAAGATAATGAATACACAAATCAAAAATGGCTATTTAGTTCTAAAAGGATTATACCTTAAAGGTTAGGTGAGAGAAAATGAAATTAGTCATCTTTGAAAAGGGAGTGATGAGAGAGTTAAAAGTTGTAAGATTATTCTTGGTTTAGAGAGGCATTCAACTGAAAGAAAAAAAAATCCACTGGCTGAAGGATCTGAGCACAATGTATTCAAGGTTCTCATTAAGAGGTACATTGAGGCCATAAGGAAGATCTTTTCAGGGAAATAGTAATGATCTTCTAAGAAGGCAAAAGTAAAGATGACTTAAAGGAAGTAATTGGATACACTTTAGTAGGGGTCTGGTCACCCCACTACAGGAAGGATGCGGATACTATAGACAGAGTGCAGAGGAGATTCACAAAGATGTTGTCTGGATTGGAGGGTGTACCTTATGAGAATAGGTTGAGTGTAGTTGGTCTTTTCTCCCTGGAGCGACAGAGGATGAGAGGTGACCTGATAGAGGTGTATAAGATGCTGAGGGGCATTGATCATGTGGATAGCCAGAGGCTTTTTCCCCAGGGCCAAAATGGCTAACACAAGGGGGGGGGGGGGCATAATTTTAAGGTGCTTGGAAATAGGTACCGAGGCGATGTCAGGGGTAAGTATTTCACACAGAGAGTGGTGGATTTGTGAAATGCACTGCCAGTGGCAGTGGTGGAAGCGGATACAATAGGGTTTTTTTTTAAAAAGAGTCTCTTAGATAGGTACATGGAACTGAGAAAATAGAGGGCTATGTGCTAGGGAAATTCTACTCAGTCTCCAGAGTAGGTTACATGGTCGGCACAATGTTGTGGGCCGAAGGGCCTGTAATGTGCTGTAAATTTCTATGATTTATGTTCTAATTTTAAATGCACTGCACAATGAGTTAAAACGGGATAAGTTATCTACTCAATTCACTTATAGGTTCTTGGAGTTCAAATCAGAGCAGGGGTTGGAAAACAAATAAGAGTGGGGGGTGCGGGTCTGAATGAATCAATGGTAACCTGTAACCATACAATGAACAAAGTATATTTGATATTTGCTTCATAAAGATAGTTAACTGTTCTGTAGGAAATTAAACTACAGGATTACAAGACTTGGTTGGTAATTGGATTGGACAGGTAGAAATAAGTGAGCATCTAAGTTAAAAGACATTATAATTGAGAGCTATTGGTGCCACTTACTATGCATGATAACCTTGTTGTGCAGATACAGGTTAAACTTCAGAAGGTGGCATAAATTTAAGAATTAGGTCCCACCTAGCCTGAGGAACAAATCATTGTAATTAACTGATGCCTTTATCATAAACTTAGATGACCGGTAGCAAATATGATCTTGCTACTTGAGGGAGAAAAACAAAAACAGGAAACAAATGATCTGTCAGCCAAATATCAGTGTACCTCACCATGTACTAACTTAAGATTTGTTTCCTTGCAGGTATTTACAGGAAAATAAAAAAATACAACCATATCTACAAAAAGTATAAATACAAACACCGGCAAACATCCAATGTGTACAACAAATTATGCAAATAATAAATGTGAATAAATAACACCAAGTTGTCATGTCATTGAAAGAGGACTTATAAGTTGCAGAGTCAGGTTCAGCATTGAAATGAGTGAAGTTACCATCCATGCTGACTCAGGAACATGATGGTGAAGGGTAATAGCTATTCCTGAACTGCGCTAAGGCTCCTGTTCCTCCGCCCAATAGCAGTAGCAAGAAGAGAGCGTGACCTGGTTGATGGATGTTGCTTAGTATTTGGGTGAAGGGTGGAATAACATATTTTGAAAAATATAATAGGATTGAGCAGAGAACAGAATCAGTTTGGAGTTATGAAAGGAAGACAATGTTTGATCAGGTTTCTTTGAGGATGTGAGTACTTGGAAAGATAATGAGAATGAGTAGATGTTGTGTATTTTATTTTCCTAAAAGACTTTTGATAAATCTCCCTCCACAGAGGTTGATCAACAACATTGTTGTACATAGAGTTCAGAGTAATACATTGAAATAGATAGAGAATAGGTTAATTGGACAGAGTGAACTTTTACTGTAGAATTGCAAAGAAAATACTTAAGTCAGCTGAAAGCAAAAATCACAGTTTAAAATGAATGGACAGCCAGAAAACCAAATCCAATCATGTATATTAATAGCACACTTTCTCATTTCCTGAATGAATCCAGTAGTCATTATTTATTTATTTTTTATTTATTCCTGGGGTTTAAAATTCCTATAAAATTTCTACAAGGTTTCTCAAAAATAATTCCCTAACTTGTTTCCCCCCTAAATTGCTGGTGATGACATAGCAGCATTGTCTAGAGTCTCATTTGAAGGCTTTGCATTATAACACCAAACAAAAATTAAATAAACTTTTGTTGATGTGACAGATTTTGATAATTAACTTACAATTAACACATTTCCCTAGGACTTTATCTATGGCTTGCTGATTCCTCACTCATAATTATTTAATTGGATTGTTCATCATAGATCAATTCACACTGGTATAATTATTCATGGTTATGCATTTTTATTCAGTTCATCCAAATTTTCAAAGGTCAGCTCCAAATGCATAATACATGGTAGACATAAATGCTCAGATGCAAATAGCAAAAAATAAAATTCCTTTGGGAATGCTAACAATGATAAAGAAAACTGTTGAAACAGTTATAATGGTCTTAACATTTAATATTAGAACCTTTCTTCAAATTCCAGTTCCACAAGTTTATTGACTGAAAATGTTAACCATTTCTTGCTCCTAATGCTGCAATACATCAATCAACGTAATTTAGTTTAAAATTGTGTATAGCATCTCTGGTTCTAATTTTTATAGTTGTCATTTACTTGAAGGAAACTTGGCTGTAAAGTAGTAATCAATTCATTTCCTCCCAGGGCACAAGAGGACACGCAGCCTGAATCCTCAGCTATGGAATGTTATAGGAGATCTTATTTTCATTACTTTTTTCTGTTAGAAGATGTATATTTCCAACGCAGCCAAAATGAGGAACTTACTTAATTTCCGAATCCACTGTGTGTTGTGAATGTGCACGTCCATGCTCACAGCATTATGCAGGAAACATTATGAACTTCAAAAAAAAACTAACTTAAGGTATAATTTTGCAAAATGCTCCCATGTGGTCAAATATTATAAGTCATTTGAATATACTAATAATCCATTGCTGAATGCCAGCTATCATTACAATTTTCTTTTTCTGTTTAATTATAAATCAAAATCTATCAGTTCATGCACCCCAATTACTTGGCATATACTCATGACAAAAATGGCTTCAAGTACTTGCTTGTACAAGAATTTCAGTATTTTCATGATTCTTCATTGTAACATTGCATTAACTGAAAGTATTGATAGATAAATAGGTAGCAATGAACAAAAATTTCAATCACATTGGGATCATATGGGGTAAATGTATGTAGTGGTAATCACATTTATTGACTTGCTTTATTTGACATTAACTCAGGCATTACATAGTACAATTTTAATCATTTTTAATGTGACAATAATATGGGAAAGGGAAAATTAACAGTTCTCTATTATGTCAATGGACTCTACTGGCAGTTGTGTTTAATTATGTTGATTAACAATGCATTCTGAAGTTCAGGTACAACAGTGGAAGTGGTAACAAGTTAAATAAGCAAACGTTTAAGCTCTATTACCAAATACTCAAACTCATAGCATCTTTACTAAGTTCTGAAGTCTTCCTAAATACAAGGAGAAAAATATAGTCATGGTCAATTTGATCATTTAACTGCAATCTAATGGTCATTCAGGTTTCTGCCTCAGCATCTCAAAGTGAAAGTATCAAAACAATGTCATTGAGAAGGTAAAAAAACAGAAAACGGATCTGAAGTTCTTTATCTCATAATTTAGAGTCCTTTGTTTCAAGGGAGGTATAGCAATACGAATACAATCTTCACATAGAAGCGCTGAATCATTGCGCAAACTCTACACTAGTGGTAAGACCCTCATTAGCTATATGATCAGTACGGTGGCACTTGGTCTTAGGCAAATCCATTGTTAATTTAATGAATAAAGCTATCCTGATTTAAATGGTGATGGTATTATCATTTAGAAACTTACATGGTTGAGGTAGCTGGATAAACCCCTGGCCCTATAACAGTGAAAAAAAAACTTCCAAGAACTTTAATTGTCCTGATATTCAGGAAAACAATAAAAATTCAAAAGCTAGCTTTCAGACTTAATCAGCCAGTCTCAACTACCTTTGAATTCAATCTTAATTGCTCCAAATTTTTCCAACATGGCAAATTATTTTCCTAAGCACACCTTAAAACTCAAACATTAACACTGCCAGCATATTGATCAAGATGCCACAGGACAGGAGAACAGGGACAAGGGGATAGAGGAAGATGGTGCAATGCCACCAATTATACAAATGCAAAATACAAAGGCAAGTTTAATGGCAAATTCGATTAACTCTGTATATCTTCTCCGTCGATTGTCATCTTGTCATGGTGGAGAAGCTTGTGTGGTCCTGAGATCCCAAGAGCGATGCCGTCTGGAGCTATGCTCCTGGTAGGGTCACACATGGTGGTAAGGTTGAGGGTGAGGTCCCTGACAAAGAACAATCCAACCACGACCTCAACGGTGGAACAGGTGAAGTTACTTCAAACTCAACGGCTTGTGAAAGCAGATGAAGGCTGCAACAAATCCATCAGCTCCAATCGTCATGGTTTCCACACCTTTGGAATCAGTTGGTTGATTTGTGAAGTATCGTGTGCTTCTTGGAGTGCAACGTCAAGTACACGTTAAACAAATACATGCACAGGCGTCTTCACTCTGTGGGCCACATCTTCAAGTCTTTCGGTGATCGGGAGAGGGCGACGGGAGCACGCAATGTAATGGCTGGATGCTCCTAGTCAAGAACTGGCACAAAAGCAGTGAATATTTGATTCAGTTGCTTAACTTTTGGACAGAAGCAGGAAAGTTGTTCGGTAGCAGTATTCATGTCTGAGCAGCCCTATTTAGGATCCAGTCTGCTCACCCTGAACAGGGAGGGGGCTAGAAAAGATGCCCTAAAAATAGTCTGCTTCACCCCATCCTGTCTGGAAAGCCACGTCCAGAGGGATCACCATCATGCAGTCAAAAAACATCAAGAAATGAAACTGTGAAATTTGGAACCTGGAATATATGAACTCTGATGGCTAACCCAAAGTCAGACCGACCAGAGAGGAGAACTGCCTTTGTTCCCTGGGAACTCCAAAAATTCAACTTTGACATTGTTGCGCTGAGTGAGACCCACAGAGCTGGAGAAGGGCAACTAAAGGAAGAGCAAAGTCAACACACCTTTTTCTGGAAAAGACTTGATCCTGAACAACCGAGGACCCATGGAGTAGGTTTTGACATCTGAAACAGCCTACTTCAGAAGCTGACAGAGCAACCACTGGGAATCAACGAGTGTCTCCTCCCTCCTGCCATCTGGGAAAAGGCACCGAAGCATTTGGGCTCTCACGACCAGACTATGTAACAGTTTCTTCCCCCAAGCCATCAGAGTCCTCAATACCCAGAACCTGGACTGACACCAACTTACTGCCCTCTACTGTGCCTATTGTCTTGTTTATTACTTATTGTAATGCCTACACTGTTTTGTGCACTTTATGCTCTCTGGGTAGGTCTGTAGTCTAGTGTAGTTTTTTTTTCTGTGTTGTTTCTTACGTAGTTCAGTGCAGTTTTTGTATTATTTCATGTAGCACCATGGTGCTGAAAAACGTGGTCTTGTTTTTACTGTGTACTGTACCAGCAGTTATGGTCGAAATGACTATAAAAAGTGACTTGACTTGTCTTATGACTCTGCGAATCCAGCTCTCAAGAACCAACACATCATCATCATCAGTGCCTGTGCTCCAACTCTGGATGCTGAAGATAAAGAAAAGATGAACTTCTACGCCCGACTTGATGCCGTCCTTTCCTCTGTTCCTAACGATGACAAGATCATTCTTTTGGGAGACTTCAATGCCAGAGTCGGGAAAGATCACAGGCTCTGGACTGATAATAATAAGCAAGGAAGGAGTTGGCAAGGTCAATGCCAGTGGAACACTCCTACTCACCAAATGATGCTGAACACAACCTGGTGATTTCAAACACACTCTTTCACCAGAAAAACAGGCGAAAAGTCTCCTGGCAGCATCCATGCTCCAAACACTGGCACCTCATCGACAATATCATCATACGATCTCGGGACCAACAAGATGTACTGATAACAAGAGCTGCTACTGGTGCCGACGAGTGCTGGACAGACCATTGACTCATCTCGTCCACCATGAGAATGAAGATTTGGCCCAAAAGGAAACACCAAAATCAGAACAGTATTAAGAAACTCAATGTTGACATCCTTCAAGACATCAACCATGTACAGAAGTTCCAACAAAATCTTCAAAAACAACTGCCTCAACAAATCCCACCATCTGTAGAAGAACACTGGAATCAATTGAAGAACGCTATCATCATCACCTCCTGCAAAGAAACAATTGGGTTCATGGTGAAAAAACATCAGGATTGGTTTGATGATAACAACAAACTACTCCAACAACTCATCGACGAAAAGAGAAAAGCTTTAACCACCTTACAAAATGACCAACAATCAGCTGCCAGAAGGAAACACTATCAGGAATGCAAGGCTGCAGTCCAGAAGAGCACCCGAAACCTGAAAAACCAACGGTGGAGGAAGAAAGCTCAGGAAATCCAAAAATTAGCAGACGCCAACTACACTCGAGGCTTTTTCAATGCAACTAAAGCTATTTCTGTCCCATCCACTCACAGTCAAGCCCCTCTCAAAAGCAAAGATGGTTCAACCATCCTAAAGAGCAATGCTGACTTCAATTCTAGATGGAGGGAGCACTTTGAAGATCTTCTAAATCAGACCGTCTCATTTGACAGGAAGGTGATTAACAAGATTACAAAACAGCCCATTGACGACTCCCTAAGCAAAATACCAACATTTGAAGAAGTCAAGGAAGCCATCAAAACCTTGAAAAACACCAAGGCCGCTGGACTTGATGGAATATCAGCTGAGGTCTACAAAACTGGAGGTAACCTGCTTCATTACCAACTGCATCAACTTCTCATCAAGATCTGGATAAATGAAGATGTACCAGCAGACTTTCGAGACTCAGCAATCGTCACCATCTACAAAAGGAAAGGCGATCAATCCGAAACTATCGTGGAATTTCCCTGTTAGCAACAGCAGGAAAGATCCTCACCTGCATCATGAACAACCAGCTCAAGCCTTTAGCCGAGAAGATCCTTCTGGAGACACAAGCCGGATTTAGACCATCACGTGGAGCAATCGACATGATCTTCACAATGTGACAACTACATTAAAATTGTTGTGAACAACTTCAACCTTTGTACATGGCAGTCATCGACCTCACCAAAGCCTTTGACTTGGTATCAAGGGAACTCCTATCAGATGTTCTATCCACCTATCGATGCCCTGAAAAGTACATTCAAATCCTGAGGCTCCTCCATGATGGCATGCTTGCCACAGTCATGGTCAGCAATAGTAACCGTGAGCCTTTACAAGTCAGATCAGGAGTAAAACAGGGATGCATGATTGCCCCACCTTTGTTCACCATCTTCATTGCGACAATCATCCACATCATCACAGACAACCTACCCCCAGGAATCAAAAGTGTCTACAGAACAGATGGCAGACTTTTCAATCTTGCCCGTCTCAAGTCCAAAAACAAGACATCCACGAGTTCCCTCATCAAGTTCCAATACACAGATGACAACAGTGTTTCAGCTCTCTCAGAAAACCACTACAACTCTCATGGTCCGGTCCGTAAAGTCCGCGTTCCAATTCACGGTTCGGTCCGTGGACTCCGGACTCCAGGTCTTCCGGATGTCCCTTGTTTCAACTGGGCTTAATCAGAGGCACCTGATGCTCGTCTTGGGGCTGGGAATATAAGTGGCCCTGGAGTCCAGTGTGGGTGCTGGTTTGTCTTGTCAGTATCCTGTCCTTGCCTTTGTGGGGTAAGTCAGGCCATCTTTGCTGTTACCCTGAGGCTGGACTGTTCCCTTCCCTTCACCTTCCTCCTGAAACCTTGCCTGCGTCCTCGCCTGTACTGCTGTCAAGTTCTACCACCAGAGCAAGACCAGAGCCTTGCTGTGTCTAGATAAGGAACTGTCTTTCATTGTTTGGAACTCTTTGTGTCCTCGCCTTCGCTAGGTAGGTCTGGCCATTTGCCACTACCTTGTGTTGGGAACTATCTCTCTGTGTTCCAGTCTCCCAAGACCAAGGCTCTGTGTTCCAGTCCCCTAGGTCTGAGCTTCATGTCCTCATCAGCCCAGGAGTCCCGTGTCCTGCCCCCACATCCAGTTCTGTTGCCTTGCCACGTCTTGTCCTCGCCTAGATCTGGAGTCCAAGCCCGAGTCAAGATCCAGGTTCTGGGTCCCTGTCCAGTCTCTGGCTCAGAGTCCTTGTCCAGGTTCCAAGTTCCTAGTTCAAAGTTCCTAGTTCCTCGTCCAGGTCCCGCTTTCCTAGTCTAGTCCTAGCCCAAGCCCTGTACCCTAGTCTCGTCCAGGGTCTGTGTCTTGTCCAGCGTCGTTTCTTCCCCACTTCCCTTGCTTTCTTGACAGACCTAGTCCTGTTCCTGGTACTTCAGTGTCTGTGTCTTGCATCTGGGTCCGCTCCCAATGCCCACCTTATGACAGCAGATTCTAACTGCCGTCAACTGAGCATACACAAAACGTGGACTTACCATCCATTGCAAGAAGACTCAGATCATCTACTAATCGTCACTAACTGAGACAAATTGGATAGAACCAACAATTCAACAACCCTGGAAAATGTGGACCACTTTCCATATCTTGGAAGTCACCTCTCCTCCAACGTCGATCTTAATGGCGAGATCCAACGTCGTCTCAAATGCGCTGGAACAGCTTTTGGACGTCTCTGAACAAGAGTCTTTCATGATCGTAACTTCCGAACAGACACAAAAATGTTAGTGTACAAAGCAGTGGAGATCCCAATACTCCTGTATGCAGCAGAAACGTGCACAATGTACAGACAACATCTGAAGGCACTCGAAAAGTTCCACCAACGCTATCTTTGAAACATCTTGTATATCAGCTGGGAAGATAGAAGAACCAACGTCAGTGTGCAAAATGAAGCAAAAACAAGGAGCATTGAAGCTTACGTCATCAAGAACCAACTAAGATGGAGCGGTCATGTTGTTTAGATGAAAGACGAATGTCTGCTGAAATAAATTTTCTACTTCCAGCTTAAGGGAGGCAAACATAAAAGAGGCGGACAACAGAAGAGATTCAAAGATGTCTTAAAAGCCAACATGAAGAAATTTAACATTGACATCAACAATTGGGAAACCAATGCCAAGGACAGGAAACTCTGGCAAACCTTCATCCGAGAAGGAACAGCAAATTTTGAAGCCAACAGATGTGCAGAATTAGAAGAAATAGAAGGAAATGGAGAGGCAGCAACAACCAAAGCCCGATCTGCCATCTGGAACTACCTGTCCTGAATGCAGAAGAACTTTCAAAGACAAAATTGGACTCATAAGGCACTTGAGAGCCCATAAATAGATCAACAGAATGAAGACCATCATCCTCGACCTCGGGATAGCCACAACGATGATGACTCTGTATAAGTACCGTTATGCACAGTTCTGTACCATAAATGTAAATATGTGCCAGTGTTCAATATTCAAAGTTATCAAAATACATACATGTCACTATAAACAATCTTGAGATTCAGTTTCTTGCAGGCAATCACTGTAAATACCAGAATTATAACAGAATCAAAAAAGACAACACCCAACAGGATGGACGAAAATAAACTGTGCAAATACAAAAGGAAGAAAAATAAATAAGCAAACATACAATAAATATGGAAAACATAAGAAGGAACTTGAAAATGAGTCCATATAGACAATAGGTGCAGAAGTAGACCATTTGGCCCTTTGAGCCTGCACCGCCATTCTGAGATCATGGCTAATCATCTACTATCAATACCCGGTTCCTGCCTTGTCCCCATTTCCCTTGATTCCCCTATCCATAAGATACCTATCTAGCTCATTCTTGAAAGCATCCAGAGAATTGACCTCCACTGCCTTCCGAGGCAGTGCATTCCAGACCCCCACAACTCTCTGGGAGAAGAAGTTTTTCCTTAACTCTGTCCTAAATGACCTACCCCTTATTCTTAAAACATGCCCTCTGGTACTGGACTCTCCTAGCATCTGGAACATATTTCCTGCCTCTATCTTGTCCAATCCCTTAATAATCTTATATGTTGCAATCAGATCCCCTCTCAATCTCCTTAATTCCAGCATGTACAAGCCCAGTCTCTCTAACCTCTCTGCGTAAGACAGTCCAGACATCCCAGGAATTAACCTCGTGAATCTACACTGCACTTCCTCTACAGCCAGGATGTCCTTCCTTAACCCTGGAGACCAAAACTTTACACAATACTTCAGGTGTGGTCTCACCAGGGCCCTGTACAAATGCAAAAGGATTTCCTTGCTCTTGTACTCAATTCCCTTTGTAATCAAGGCAAACATTCCATTAGCCTTCTTCACTGCCTGCTGCACTTGCTCATTCACCTTCAGTGACTGATGAACAAGGACTCCTAGATCTCTTTGTATTTCTCCCTTACCTAACTCTACACCGTTTAGATAATAATCTGCCTTCCTGTTCTTACTCCCAAAGTGGATAACCTCACACTTATTCACATTAATCATCATCTGCCAAGTATCTGCCCACTCACTCAGCCTATCCAAGTCACCCTGAATTCTCCTAACATCCTCATCACATGTCACACTGCTACCCAGCTTAGTATCATCAGCAAACTTGCTGATGTTATTCTCAATGCCTTCATCTAAATCGTTGATGTAAATCGTAAACAGCTGTGGTCCCAATACTGAGCCCTGTGGCAACCCACTAGTCACCACCTGCCATTCCGAGAAACATCCATTCACCGTTACCCTTTGCTTTCTATCTGCCAACCAGTTTTCTAACCATGTCAATATCTTCCCCCCAATGCCACGAGCTCTGATTTTACCCACCAATCTCCTATGTGGGACCTTATCAAATGCCTTCTGAAAATCGAGGTACACTACATCCACTGGATCTTCCTTGTCTAACTTCCTGGTTACATCCTCGAAAAACTCCAATAGATTAGTCAAGCATGATTTGCCCTTGGTAAATCCATGCTGGCTCGGCCCAATCCTATCACTGCTATCTAGATATGCCACTATTTCATCTTTAATAATGGACTCTAGCATCTTCCCCACTACTGATGTTAGGCTGACAGGACGATAGTTCTCTGTTTTCTCCCTCCCTCCTTTCTTAAAAAGTGGGATAACATTAGCCATTCTCCAATCCTCAGGGACTGATCCTGAATCTAAGGAACATTGGAAAATGATTACCAATGCATCCGCAATTTCCAGGGCCACCTCCTTTAGTACCCTAGGGTGCAGACCATCTGGACCTGGGGATTTGTCAACCTTCAGTCCCATCAGTCTTCTCATCACCGTTTCCTTCCTAATGTCAATCTGTTTCATTTCCTCTGTTACCCTATGTCCTTGGCCCATCCATACATCTGGGAGATTGCTTGTGTCTTCCCTAATGAAGACAGATCTAAAGTACTGATTAAATTCTTCTGCCATTTCTCTGTTTCCCATAACAATTTCACCCAATTCATTCTTCAAGGGCCCAACATTGTTCTTAACTATCTTCTTTCTCTTCACATACCTAAAAAAGCTTTTGCTATCCTCCTTTATATTCCTGACTAGCTTGCGTTCGTACCTCATTTTTTCTCCCCATATTGCCTTTTTAATTAAGTTCTGTTGTTCCTTAAAAATTTCCCAATCATCTGTCCTCCCACTCACCTTAGCTCTGTCATACTTCCTTTTTTAAAAAAAAATGCTATGCAATCTCTGACTTCCTTTGTCTGCCACTGTGGCCCCTTTCCCTCCTTTGAATCCTTCCTTCTCCGGGGGATGAACTGATTTTGCACCTTGTGCATTATTCACAAGAATACCTGCCATTGCTGTTCCACTGTCTTTTTTGCTAGGATATCCGTCCAGTCAACTTTGGCCAGCTCCTCCCTCGTGGCTCCTTTGTTCAACTGCAACACTGACACCTCCGATCTGAACTTATCCTTCTCAAATTGCAGATAAAAACTTATCATATTATGGTCACTACCTCCTAATGGCTCCTTTACTTCAAGATTGCTTATCAAATCCTGTTCATCACACAACACTAAATTCAGAATAGCCTTGTCCCTGGTCGGCTCTCGTACAAGCTGTTCCAAGAATGCATCCCGTAGGCACTCTACAAACTCCCTATCCTGGGGTCCAGCACCAACCTGATTCTCCCAGTTCACCTGCATGTTGAAATCCCCCATAACTACTGTGACATGTTGAGGGAAAAGTTCTATGATGGGGTAAGTGAAGTTATCCCTATTGGTTCAAGAGCCTGATGTTTGAGAGGAAATAACTGAACCTGATAGTGTGGGTCCTGAGGCTCTTATACTGTCCTCCTAAAGGCAACAGCAAGAAGAGAGCATAGCCTGGATGGTGAGGGCCCTTGATGATGGACACTGCTTTGCTGCGACAACACTTCATGCAGATATGCTCAATAATGGGGAGGGCTTTATGCATGATGGACTGGGCCGTATCCACTACTTTTTGTAGGTTTTTTCCCATACAAAGACATTGATGTTTATATTCTAGGCCTTGATGCAACCAGTCAATATACTCTCCACCACACATCTACAGAAGTTTGGCAAAGTTTTAGATGACACGCTGAATCCTCACAAATGTCTAATAGAGAGTCACTGCTGTGCTTTCTACGTAATGGCACTTGCATGCTGGGCCTAGGACAGATCCTCTGAAATGATAACACGGAGGAATTTAAAGTTTCTGACCTTCTCCACCTCTGAATTCCGCCCCCCCCCCCCCCCATGAAGACTGCCTCACGGACATCCACTTTCCAAAGTATGCTCTTCTTATAATAGCCATCAAAGATCAGTACTTTCCAATGTGCAAGGTTAATTCATATTTAACAAAAGTGTCTATATGCACGTAACTAAGAAAACCCACTTTAGAAAGCCGAGTCTTGCAAGTACAAGTGCCAATATTAACACAACTGTTAATTCAAGCAAATCAATTACTATCATCAAACAGAGAAAACAAGTCCTGAAGATTCTGCATCAAAATCTCAAATCAAATTTACAAAAATCAAAAATACATCTCAATTCTGGTCTCTTTCCATTCATGATATGGCATTTACCCAATATCACAAACTTTGATTTATGCCCACCATTGCAACTTCTTTCTCATCTCCATGTTCTATTGATCTAAGAGCAAGTTAATAGAAGATCGAACACAGTAATGCTTGTTGAATAGTATTATAGATTGCAAATTTATCTAATACAGGCTATTAAACAATGGCAAATTCTTGTTCAGATGTTTTACACATTATATTCAACAGCACACAATTTGTGACTGAAAATTGAATAACAGACCTCCATTTCATAAGCACAAGAAATTCTACAGATGCTGGAAATCCATACAAAATGTGGGAGGCCAGGAAGCATCTATGGAAATGAATGAACAGTCAAATTTTTGGGCCTAGACCCTACTTCAGTGTTTTATTCGGGGTGTGGAAAGACTCCAGTAATGGAATCAGGCCATTTTATTCAATACAAAAAAATGTATAAACCATTGCTTTCAAAGATCATGAACTTCAGTGATTTAGCAAAGCTTTGAATCAAGTCAAATGCATTTATCCATAAGATCTGGCTTTGTTGCCACGTGTGTGATGTACTTTTCCACATGACCTTTCAGCACTAGCGAGATCCAAGCACCATGTCACACCTGGCCAGAGTTGACAGCAAGATTTGATTACAGCAAGTTTCAGAAATAACAGCAAAACACTTCGCAGCAAGATCTCTGATAGAAGTGACAGAACTGAGGTTTCCCACAAATGAAAAAGCCACAGGAAAATGACAGTTTTAGACACAACTGAACTATTGAAATATTGATTTAGTGGAATTAAAGACACAGAATTTACCCTCGTTTAAAAAAAAACATTATGTTACAAACAGCAGATATTATATTTCTGCGAACCCTGTGAACTACTGGGTTGAAATGTATAATTCACACTTAATAAACTTAACTCGAGCCATTATTATACTCTCCTTTCCCACCTCCCACCCCACCGTCCCTACTTCCACCAATAGAAGCGCTTTCGACCTGCAAGGGAGCCAAATTGCCTATGAAGACATTAATCAGAGTAAACAAGCGAGAATACAAGAGTCGTATTTAAGGATTACGTTTACTAAATGTATTTAATCTTGGACAAAATTTGATTGCCATTACTGAGTTGCTACTGGTTTTGCGCTCCCAAAAAGAACGAAACCGATTGATCTGCGTTTATGTGACAGGAGCGGGACGATTTACAGATATATATATATATATATCAGACTGCTTTCCTGGTATCCGTGTGAGATTCTTCAACAGATTCGGTTAAAGCAATGAGGCCAGCTACTACGGGTAACTGGCCTGATTGCATGCCGTTGTCTTACCGTGTTCTTGCGCCTTCAGAAGAATACAAACAAGCACGAAAACGCCCCCAACTATTTATCTCCTTGTTTGCACAATACCTGATACACAGCTGCGCTGAAGGGAAAGCGCGACAGAGTAGTTTTAAGGATCATTCCTGCAGAGAAGGGTGGGAGTGAAGCAGCGTGCCATGGACATTTTTCCCCTCCCTCTCTGCTTTCGAAATTATGACTGAAAATAAGAGTGGGAAAAAAAAACTTAAAAACTGTCAAAAATGCCCCGAATAAATTAGTGTGAAATGCAGGAGAGAGAGTTACTTCATCTTCAGAGTGAGGGAAAATCGCGGTTTCGGTCTTCTTGGAAAAAGACTTGGGTATTCGCATGCGCAGCGTCCCACCTGCTTTATTTCAACAAGTATTTCAGTTTCAGCTCAAAGGAAACGTTTTTAACCGCGCGGTTTCTGCAGTCTGATTCTGTTGACCAATTATCGTGTCTGGTAAAGGACGAACGAGCCGGCTGCAATTAAATTCCACGATGAGGTGGGGTAGTGTGATGGAAAACCATTTCCATTTTGTAGTGTTGATCATTACGTCAATTAAGCGATATCCGACCATCTTCCCCCAAATTCAGACCTATTTTACAGTTAGCACCAAGTTTACAATGTAGGTTAATCAAGTCTAAAGCAATAATCAATTCATGTGTTAAGTTTTTATCCCCCTGCATTTTATTTAAATTAAAGACATGCCCCTTCTAACCAAGGTCCTGCAAGATGAGCCGGATTTGATTGAAGGTTGAAAGGAGAGAGGGAGGGAGAGGGAGAGGGAGAGAGAGAGAGAGAAATTATGCAATGCATGTCCATCAAGTGAAATGATCTTGCTTGGACTCAAGTTAAGAAGATCACCTGTTGAGGAAGTTTTGTGAAACTCTCCCTTTGGAAAATTGTTGGTATTTCTCAGTTAACATGTGAAGCTAGCCCAAAGCTATCAAAAGACAGGGCACCATGCAAGTAAGTTAAGCTGAGCCACTGAGCTCACTAAAAAGAACAAGCTTAAAGGGCTTCATGACTAATTGTGTTCTGCACTTTTGTAGAATGGAATTATGAACAAAAGACCAGTTCCAAATACGTTGTTGTCATTAGAAATGAACTAATGTGCACAATTTTGATTTTTTTCATGTCAATATAGCTTTTCTTTTTTTTGCTTAAAAAGGCAGAGAAGAACATATTTCATAGAAATTCAATCCCATAACTATCATTTTTTCAACATCATGTAACTGAAACTGTTTTATTTCCCCCCTGAAACACATCAACTGATGTGCTCAGTCATTCTACATTACGGTTCAGTCATTCTACGTCAAAGTACATTAATGCCACTATATACTATCCTGAGATTCATTTCCTTGTGGGTGTTCACAGTAAATACTAAAAAATGACAATACAATCAATGAAAATGCACATAACACATATGGATAAACAACCGATTTGTTGTGTGAATTTTCAAATAGTAGGGTTGCGGGGAGAGTGACAATTTAGACACAAAAGGCTGAATCAAGTCCCTACACCAGTTCCCACACCCATATACCATCCTCCAAACCAACAAAAGGACCTGTAATACACACTATGTTCAATTCCCAGCCTTAGTATCACCTGTCTGAAAACATCTATACAATATAAAAAATAATTTTCATCTGTAACTTCAGGCAGCATGGTAGTTTGCTGCCATAACTTCAGTTCATTGCCATTAAACAATCTCTTAAGACAGTCCACAACAATTTCTAGGACTGTGACTAGATCTTTAGACCATTCCTTTCAGAAGTTCTCTGAATTACTTCATTTTTGGTCTATCACTTACCTGCCAGTTAAGATAGGTTTGGAGTGGTAAGGTGGCGTAGTATTTAGAACAATTGCTTTGCAGTGCCGATGATCACAGACCAGGGTTGGATTTCTGCCGCTGGCTGTAAGGAGTTTGTATGTTCTCCCTGTGACGCTGCTGGTTTCCTCCAGGTGCTCCACTTTTCTCCTAATTCCAAAGAAGTACACTTAGAGTTAGAATTAGTGAGTAGTGCACATGCTATGTTGACACCCAGAATTGTTTCAACCCTTGCAGCCTGTCCCCAGCACAACCCTCAGTGACAACAAATGAATTTTCTGCGTGTTTTCTGACACACTTTATGTTTTGATGTTTCTATGTACATGTAACAAGTAAAGCTAATCTTTACAGAGGACAGCGCAGCACAAGAACAGGCCCGTTGGCCCACAATTAACCTAGTAATTAAACACTGTACTAAACTGATCACTTCTGCCTACATATGGCCACTATCCCTAAATCCTCTGTACAATCATGTGGCTTCTGCATTCATACTGAAGCATGTATGTTTCAAAGTTCTCCAGCCAAGCCAGCTGTGCCTCACTGGGTGAAATTCTTGTCCCAAATAATGGAGACGGTGGGTTCAAGTTCATCTCCAAAGTCTTCAGTAAAAAGACTGAAGTTCCAGTGCAATACTAAGATTGTATTGCTGGGAGGTACATTGAGGTGCTGTGTACTCTCACAGGTAGATGCAAAAAGTTCCATACCAGTAATATGTCAAAAACATTAGTGAAATCCCATGTGTATTGGTCAACATTTACCCATCCTTTAATAGACAATTTGGTCATTATTGAATTTGTTGGGAGCTTACTGTGCTCATATTGTCTAATGCATTTCTGACAGCACAAAAGTACCAAAGTTTAATGGGATATGAAAATATACAACACAAACTCATCTTTAACTTCAAATATTTTCTTAATCAGAGTAATTTAGGGTCAAGCCTCTGAACAACCCAGCAGAAGCCACATAAAATTATAAGAAATACACAGCTCAGAAACAAGCTATTCCTCCAATCTAATCCCCAAATGCTGTTTCCTGTTTTCTTTAATCTATCAGCATGACCCTCTATTCCTCATTTGCTTGTACATTTGTCTGCTTTCCCCAAAAATGCATTTGTACCATTCAACACAACCTTTCCCAACGGAAGCTTCATGCCACTACAGGAAGATTGACAGATTAGTTGGCTTGCCAAAAATCCAATGTAATTCCTCAAGTGGAAAGGTCCATCACAGGCATCAAGCCACCTAGCTACAAAATTGATTCAATGTAAAAACAGTTTGGATGGGAGACTGAGCTTCTTAGAAACTACTGCAATTAATTAAAAATAAGTCAATACAGTTAAAATGCTCACAGGAAAAAGTCAAATAGCTTTCGCTGTCTTTCATATACAACTTTGAGGCTGTTCAAGTTGAAGTGGTTAGTTAAATGTTGTAAATAGGAATGTTCTCAAATCCTGAGCAATGGAATCATTCAATTCCCTGAGTCCAATGTGTTCTATCACCTGAAACAGTGAATGTTTTGTTATCTTGGTATTTTCGTCCTCAGTCCATGTTCTATGACTTTCCCCTCATGTCCTCTCATTTAAAAATTTGGATCAGATCTAGATCTCTTTGGGTAGGAAGGGTCAGCTACTGTGCCATATTGCTAAATAAAAATATTTTTAAAAATCAGTTGACCAAAGTTATAAATATAGAAATTGACATTTCCTTTGGAAATCAAATGGAACAGGACAATCCCTCCAGAATCTCAGCAAAGAATGATATGGGAGTTATCATTGTGAACATCTTCACTGAAATTATCTACCTACTCCTCTATCAACACTCTTCAATTTTACCAGCTTCTGATTGGCTTAAATAGTGTTCACCTTCCTCAGTTTTGGAATTTTAGCAAGCTATTCAATAGTTACACATGTCAAGTAGGCATCAATGTAAGCTGATTCTGAAGCAATAAGCAAAGCTTATTCATGGGTTGTAACTCTAGCTTGACTTTCAGGGACTATTAAAGCACTCCTCCACTCATCGGTCATAGTTACCCTTGTAAATAACAATGCTTTTTCAGGATCATCACAATGATGGACATGGAAAAGAGTAAGAAGTCAATAGGAAGAGTATGAGACTAAATCGTACTCCGAAGACAGAAGACAAAATTCTAGGCCGATGCTCTGATGGAGTACTCAAGGAATATTGAACTGTCTTTCATACAAGGCATTAAGCAGAGATACTGCCCTGCCAATGAATCCTGAAGATGAGAGTTCTCTTTGATTTCCTGCCAATATTTATCCATTAATTATCTACTGATTGGTGTTTATAGGAGTCAGCTATGTGCTAGTTGGTGGCTGTGCTTCATCCATAATAAAAGGAAACAAAGTCCAAAGTACTGAATTGGCTCAAAAGCTCTTAGGGACCTTCCAAGTCCTTGCAAAGAGATATAAATAGGCAAGTCTCTTTTTTCTTAATCACCGGAAAACTTACATGTGATTGAAATAGGTCATGCTGCAGTGTATTCTAGATGGAAAATATATTAAAACACCATAAATAGCATTCAGGATCAAAGAGACTAAGGGTTTGCCTTGAGAAGCTCAAGATATATTAATAATATTAATGAAATGTAAGGTTTTCATTTAATGTATGGGCATAAAGAACAAAAGCAAGAATTTATAGTCAAAATTAATACAATCCTGAACTGGCCTTCAACACTCCCAAATCTGGTATTGGTGAATAAGGGATTCAAAGGTTTCAGCCCAAAAAGTTGACTATACTTTTTTTTTCCATAGATGCTGCCTAGCCTGCTGAGTTCTTCCAGCATTTTGTGTGTGTGTTACTCAGATTTCCAGCATCTGCAGGTTTTCTCTAGTAAGTGAATTAAACAGCTTAAGAAATTCACATTAAGGCTATTATTGGGGGTAGATCTACCACTTATGAGCTACCAAATTTGCTCAGATCAGCCAGCTTTTAAGCCCACGATTGATGAAATGTTCAGGCCTCTAATATAAAATGGCAGGAGTGCAGCCTTTTTCTCAGACAGGGCAATCGTTACATTGGAAAATATGTCCAGTGATCCTGGGTCCTGTTAATCTGCACAAGTGTCAAGGTGCTCATTGAGCTGAATTAATGAGCGACTAGGAGAAATGGGTAGATCAGTTAGTTTGATCTAATTCAGTCAAATTAAATATACTGAATTGTTTGAAATCCATGCGTGTTCTTATTGTTTCATTTAAAGATATATCTTGCCAGCTAGTAAGTTTAGATGCGGAGACCTCATTGATTGTTGAAGCCATTCAACAGAAGCATCCTGATACCTGTCCCGGGAGAACCCTGCATTAAGCTGGGTTTTGTGTACTCCGGAGAAAGGCAATGTGTGGAACCATGGTTAATGGAACAGCATGGGCTGAGGGCACATTACCAATATGCATGTGTAACTCTCCAATCAACTTAAATCTGGCCCAATGCATTTCATTATGAAAACAACATGGCAAAGCAACAGTCAATAATAAAATAATTAAACGCAGAGAAACCTTTTGTAAATACACCTGGACACTTGCTCTTTAATGCAGGTATCTAACCAGCCAATCATTTGGTAGTGATTCAATGCATAAAAGCATGCAGACATGCAGATTTGATTGTTGTTCAGGCCATGTATCAGAATGGAGAAGATATGTAATCAAAGCGTCTTTGACCTTGGAATGATTGATGGTGCCAGAAGGGATTATTTGAGTTTCTCTGAAATTCCCGATCTTCTGGGATTTTGCATGCACAACAGTCTCTAGAGTTGACAGAGAATGATGTGAAAAAAACAAAAAAAAACATACCCAGGGAGTGGCAGTCCTGTGGGTGAAAATGCCTTGTAAATTAGAGAGATCAGAGAATGGGCAGATTGGTTCAAACAGCTGACAGAAAGGGGACAGTAACTCAAATAACATGCATCACAATAGGCATGTGCAGAAGAGCATCTCTGAACAAATAACACATCTAATCTTGAAGTGGAGAGCTGCAGCAGCAGAAAACCATTAACATACAGAAATACAGTCAGTGGCCACTTTATTAGGCACCTTCTGAGTGTATATTAGAAGCAAGAGTGCAGCTAGGGAAAGAATAGGTTTCAATAGGACTTGACATCCCAAAATGCATTACTTCATATTTATCTACTTCATACCTCATAAGCCTGTTCCACCATTCAGTCTGACCCTAGCTGATCTTTTCCTTCATGCTTTATTTTCCTTACTTGTCCTCATATCCCAGGATTCTATTAATATCCAGAAAACAATCAATCTCCTCTTTGAAATCAATCAATGACTGAGCTTTCAGAAACCTCAAGCATAGAAATTTCCAAAGATACACCATCCTCTGAGTGTAGAAATTTCAACTCAACTTGGACCCGAGATATTAACCGTTTCTCTTACCATAGATGCTTGCCTCAACAGAGGAATGTTTCCAGAATTTTCTGTATCTATTCAAAATTCCTGGTATTTGCAAGCTTTTTATTCTATTTCCATTCTTCTGAGATGTTCACCCCTCTTTCTAGTCTTCTTGGTCAGCATCTTCACACCTGAGTCCTCCAAGAATATTGTATGTTTAAAAAAAGTTTTCACTTGCAGGAGCAAACTGAAAGATCACACAGAGCTGGTGTTCGAAATAACACGTGATTTATTAAAAACTGGTGTGCACTAGGGGACCAGTCAAAGCTGATCTACCCTGGGCATCATCACTGCTTCAGTCCACGTGTCTACTTCTAGGCTTTGTCTGTGATTCCCTCTTACTACATTAGCACAATCCACATCCTTATTTACTAGTTACTCGCCCACACCATATTTTCCCCTACAGCAATTCCACCCCGCACCCCAGCCCTTGGCCTAAAATGGCCAAAAGAGCCTAAAGACTAGATCCCGAATGGTACCCTTGTTTGGCTTACAAAATGGCCAACCCACTAACGCCAACACTTTACCTACCATCGTAGTACATACTAAAATAATAATGGTCAGTAAAACCATCAGAAAACAATCAGCTGTACAAAATAATGGTCACTAAAACGATCAGCAGCACAACAACATATGAGAGATAAGTTGAATCCAGGGATGGATTTGTACATTCAAATCCCAATTCCAAGTGCTATCCCAAAAGGAGGCAAGAGCCAGCTCCATTCCATTCTCATGATTGGTCATCCTTTTCAACAGTGCATTCCATTTCTAACTGACTTCCTTATCCTCTTGGCTGATGTTTTTTTCCAATCAGTAGTAAAGTGTTGAATGTGTGGTAGTTCTATGGCTACATACTTGTGCAATCTTTTGTGATGCTATCATAAATAGTAAGCTCCTGCTTCAGTGTCCCTTGTGCGGCTGGCTTAGCCAAGTTCTGCACTGTAGTCATTAATTCAGTTGAGACGTCGCTGATTACAGCCAGTTAGATTGCATTACAAACTCCCGTTGTAATATACCCTTGCTGATGTTGCATCGTAGTAGATGTTGTTCACCAAAGTATAACTTAGAAAGGTTTTATGATTAACAGGCAATATTGAGAGGGAACAGTTACCATATGTGGCAAAACCACATTCTGTCAGGCTTCATCATACAATCTTATTTGGACATGGCCAATGATTACCCCTTTGGGACATTATATCAAGTTCACCCCCTCTTGGTCTTGTGTAACTCAATGACATAGCTGGCAGGTTGTTTAGAAATATCTAAGTTCATGGTATTTTCCGACATATACTCTCATAAGAGAGTATGGCTGATTGTCAGAAGCTTGAGAAATTCTGCAGATGCTAGAAATCCAAAGCAATGTATACAAAATACTGAAGGAATTCAGCAGGTTAGGCAGCATCTATGGAACTGAATAAACAGTCGAAGCTTTGGGCCGAGACCCTTCCACAGGACTGGAAAGGAAGGAAGAAGATGGCAGAATAAAAAGGTGGAGGGGAGGGGAAGAAGAATAGCTAGAAGGTGATAGGTGAATCCAGTCAGGTGGGAATGGTAAAGGGCTGGAGGTGAAGGAATCTGATAGGAAAGGAGAGTGCATCATAGAAGAAAGGGAAGGAGGAGAGACACCGGGGGAGGTGATAGTCTTGGTGTGGAGGAAAGAGGCCAGAGTGGGGAATAGAAGAAGAGGGAAGAGGGAGGGAAAGTTTATTTTACTGGGAGGAGAAATTGATATTCATGTATCCCTAACAGTGTATTGATACAAATTCTGGGATTCCCAGCCTCTTCGCCAAAGGTTGATACTAATTATTTCACGAGGAGTTGTTTTAACTCCTCTGTGGAGATCTGGAAAACAGGTCCCACTACACTACCACTTGAAGCAAAGTGGTGATCCTCGGCTTGTTCTGTCCAAGGTCTTGTCCCACTACCCCTCTACCTTTCAATCAACGCTTATCCTGACTAGACCCTGTCTTCGTAAAGCAACTGCACCTGGCTTGCCTGTTTCCCCTGTGCTTACAATCCCAGGCCATGTGCCTTCTTCCAATCTGAAACATTCAACAGTGCCTTGCCTGTCCTATCACTATGGCTGCACATTCTCTTGTTTTCTCCCCTCTCCACTCTGTCTCATTGCCCACTTAAGTATTTGATTAACTATGTGGCCAACGGGTAGCCTTACTTTTATTATCCAGGTCAGCTGTAGGACTATGCCATCTTTCAAAAGTTGTTGGAAGATGCTATTGTACTGTTTAGGCCCGTATAGGCCACCATGTTGCTCATATGCCTGATACTTTCGCTCAGCAAAATCATCAACTTCCTTTTTTAGATCATGCCTAACTAATGGAATCTTGGTTCAGTTTTCCTATCCTTTTCCTAGCACATCCTTAACTACCTCAGTAAAGTCCTCCATATTTTCTTCTGAGGATCTACTTCTCCATTACACCAATTTTTATATTGGATATGGTCAGGCAATGTGGACCAGACCAGCTTGGATGTTTCAAACTTTAATAGAATGTGTATACCATTAAAACCATAAGACCATAAGATCTAGGAGCAGAATTAGACTATTTGGCCATCGTGTCTACTCTGCCATTTCATAATGGCTGATCCAGTTTTCCTCAGCTCCAATCTCCTGCCTTCTCTCTGTATCCCTTCGTGTCCTGACCAATCAAGAACCTATCACCCTGACGAAGGGTCTCGGCCTGAAACGTTGACTGTACATCTTCCTATAGATGCTGCCTGGCCTGCTGCGTTCCACCAGCATTTTGTGTGTGTTGCTTGAATTTCCAGCATCTGCAGATTTCTTTGTTTTTGCAAGAATCTATCAACCTCTGTCTTAAATATACATAAAGACTTGGTCTCCACAGTTGCCTGTGGCAAATAATTCACAAAAGTATACTCCTAAGAATCAAATGGTGAGCCTCTCATAATTCTAAAACCTTTTGCCAAAAAAACACGTTGTCATCATAATGTTTAATAGCGAGTAATTAACATAGTAACATCTGTTTCTCTGTTGCTGTAAAAGGTTCTTCCACATTGGACTCCATGGTGTTATTCCCTATGGCCTCTGGTTGACCTGGAGAAGTGCTAATTCTAAGGCAGCCACTGCTGCCTGTTACAGGATAGAGGTTGTAAATCTTGGGCGATTACAAACTTGTTTGGTGATCATTATTCTGTGGTGAATGCACCATTATGCTGCTGCTATTACTATAGCCTTTTCATATTTGCTCTTCTCTTAAGAGCATTCCATTAAGCAATTTGTTCAGAGTTTGTTCCATCCTGATTGTAATGCTTCTTGGTATGCTACCATCTGTATGAGGGATCCTTCCAATTTCTACAGCTTGGTACACTACCATCTGTATGAGGGATCCTTTTCAATTTCCACATCTTGGTATGCTACCATCTGTATGAGGGGTCCTTCCAATTTCCACATCTTGGTATGCTACCATCTGTATGAGGGATCCTTCCAATTTCCACATCTTGGTACGCTACCATCTGTATGAGGGATCATTCCAATTTCCGCATCTTGGTACGCTACCATCTGTATGAGGGATCATTCCAATTTCCGCATCTTGGTACGCTACCATCTGTATGAGGGATCCTTCCAATTTCCATATCTTGTTATGCTACCATCTGTATGAGGGATCCTTCCAATTTCCACATCTTGATATGCTACCATCTGTATGAGGGATCCTTCCAATTTCCATATCTTGTTATGCTACCATCTGTATGAGGGATCCTTCCAATTTCCATATCTTGGTACGCTACCATCTGTATGAGGGATCCTTCCAATTTCCACATCTTGGTACACTACCATCTGTATGAGGGATCCTTCCAATTTCCACATCTTGGTATGCTACCATCTGTATGAGGGATCCTTTTCAATTTCCACATCTTGGTACGCTACCATCTGTATGAGGGATCCTTTTCAATTTCCACATCTTGGTATGCTACCATCTGTATGAGGGATCCTTCCAATTTCCACATCTTGGTATGCTACCATCTGTATGAGGGGTCCTTCCAATTTCCACATCTTGGTATGCTACCATCTGTATGAGGGATCCTTTTCAATTTCCACATCTTGGTACGCTACCATCTGTATGAGGGATCCTTTTCAATTTCCACATCTTGGTATGCTACCATCTGTATGAGGGATCCTTCCAATTTCCACATCTTGGTATGCTACCATCTGTATGAGGGATCCTTTTCAATTTCCATATCTTGTTATGCTACCATCTGTATGAGGGATCCTTCCAATTTCCATATCTTGTTATGCTACCATCTGTATGAGGGATCCTTCCAATTTCCACATCTTGATATGCTACCATCTGTATGAGGGATCCTTCCAATTTCCATATCTTGTTATGCTACCATCTGTATGAGGGATCCTTCCAATTTCCATATCTTGTTATGCTACCATCTGTATGAGGGATCCTTCCAATTTCCACATCTTGATATGCTACCATCTGTATGAGGGATCCTTCCAATTTCCATATCTTGTTATGCTACCATCTGTATGAGGGATCCTTCCAATTTCCATATCTTGGTACGCTACCATCTGTATGAGGGATCCTTCCAATTTCCACATCTTGGTACACTACCATCTGTATGAGGGATCCTTCCAATTTCCACCATTCCAAGGATTCCTCTGGCTTCCTTTTTCCTGCCATGGCTATACCTTACAGTGTCTGCAATTCTGGCTCCCCCAGCCTATGTCTGAAATAAAGTTGTTTAGCCCATCCGTTTCACAAATCAATTGCAACCCATAACCACCAGGACACCACCAGTTACCCAGACAGTCTACCCCTTGTTCTCTGACACCAAACTCCTCATGCTCCCTTTTTACAATATGATCCACTAGGGGTTATCCCTAACCTAAATGGGTGATATCTCATACACACTCACCCAACCGGGAGCTTCATAGTCGGTTTCAATTCAGTGCCGTGATCACTGCTCCAACTGTAGGAAGAAACCGAAAGATCACATAAAGCTGGTGTTTAAAATAATGTGTGAGATATTAAATGCTGGTGCACATCATGAGACCAGTCAAGCTGATGCACCTGAGTATGAATTTGGTAGAGCTTTTACATTCTCAGTTGATGAGATTGTCAGAAGAGCTACATTTTGATAATAGAGTGGTGGCTACAGGAAGACTTAATTAATGGACTAGGTCCTGAATACAGAGTAAAATGATTGTCCCCAGGTCTAATAATAAATCCAGTTTATTTTTACAACAATGGGTGCTTGAAGCTGCTCTCACCAATGCTGACAGGGGGATGTTTTCAGAATTCTGAGATTTATTTAATTAGTGGACTGTACTCTATATTGGTCTTCTTCTGTTTTTGGTGTTTTCTTTCTTGTTGCTGATTGGCAGCTGGGCAATGTGTTAATATTTGTTCAAGGGAGGAGTTGGGGATTTGGGGTCTGATGTTCCTGTTGGCATTTGTTCTGTGTGGGTGATCTGTTAGTTTTTTGTGTGTGAGAGAGGGGGTTATGGAGTCTGATGCTGCTGTTGCTGTCTCTCTCTGTGAGGGAGGGGGTTGTGGGGCTTGATGTTATTGTCGCTGTATTTTTTTTATGAGGAAGGGGCTGGGGTTCGGGGTTTTGATGTTCCAGCTGCTGTTTTCTATGTGAGGGATCTGTTTGTTTTCTGTGTGAGGGTGGAGTGGGGGTGGGGGTTAGGGGTTTTGTTCCCTTTTCTAATTTGTGCCGGGGTGGGGTGGTTAATGTCTTTTCTTTCAACAACTCTTATAGTTCATCTGTATTTCATGGCTGTCTGGAGAAGACAAATATTAGTTATATTATACATGCATACTTTGACAATAAAATGAACCTTTGATCCCTTTGATATCGTTGTCCACTGGTTGAGCTTGTCAATATTTATTTGCATGCACCTCACTTCTCACATTTCTGTTTACTTTCATGTCATCAACAAAATTGGAAATTCTCTATTTGGTCTTCTCAGGCAATTCATTCTTGTAGATTTTGAATGTCTGGGGCCCAAACTCTAATCCTTGCTCTTCTTCTCTCATCATAGCCTTCCTGTGATCCCAAGTTCCATAAGTATTAAGATAGAGATTAGCTTTATTTGTGACATGTACATAAAAACATTGAATCTGAATTAGAATCAGGTTTAATATCACCGGCATACATTGTGAAATTTGTTGAATCAGGGACAGTCAGCATGGCTATGTGAAGGGCAGATCGTGCCTCACAAGCCTGATAGAGTTCTTTGAGGAGGTGACCAGGCATATAGATGAGGGTAGTGCAGTGGATGTGATCTACATGGATTTTAGTAAGGCATTTGACAAGGTTCCACATGGTAGGCTTATTCAGAAAGTCAGAAGGCATGGGATCCAGGGAAGTTTGGCCAGGTGGATTCAGAATTGGCTTGCCTGCAGAAGGCTGAGAGTTGTGGTGGAGGGAGTACATTCAGATTGGAGGGTTGCAACTAGTGATGTCCTAGAAGGATCTGTTCTGGGACCTCTAATTTTCATGATTTTTACTAACGACCTGAATGTGGGGTTAGAAGGGTGGGTTGGTAAGTTTGCAGACGACACAAAGGTTGGTGGTGTTGTAGATAGTGTAAAGGATTGTCAAAGATTGCAGAGAGACATTGATAGGTTGCAGAAGTGGGCTGAGAAGTGGCAGATAGAGTTCAACCCGGAGAAGTGTGAGGTGGTACACCTTGGAAGGACAAACTCCAAGGCAGAGTACAAAGTAAATGGCAGGATACTTGGTAGTGTTGAGGAGCAGAGGGATCTGGGGGTACATGTCCACAGATTCCTGAAAGTTGCCTCACAAGTGGATAGGGTAGTTAAGAAAGCTTATGGGGTGTTAGCTTTCATAAGTCGAGGGATAGAGTTTAAGAGACGCAATGTAATGATGCAGCTCTATAAAACTCTAGTTAGGCCACACTTGGAGTACTGTGTACAGTTCTGGTCGCCTCACTATAGGAAGGATGGGAAGCATTGGAAAGAGACCAGAGGAGATTTACCAGGATGCTGCCTGGTTTAGAGAGTATGGATTATGATCAGAGATTAAGGGAGCTAAGGCTTTACTCTTTGGAGAGAAGGAGGATGAGAGGAGACATGATAGAGGAGTACAAGATATTAAGAGGAATAGACAGAGTGGACAGCCAGCGCCTCTTTCCCAGGGCACCACTGCTCAGTACAAGAGGACATGGCTTTAAGGTAAGGGGAGGGAAGTTCAAGGCGGATATTAGAGGAAGGTTTTTATCTCAGAGAGTGGTTGGTGCGTGGAATGCACTGCCTGAGTCAGTGGTGGAGGCAGACACACTAGTGAAGTTTAAGAAACTACTAGACAGGTATATGGAGGAATTTAAGTTGGGGGGTTATATGTGAGGCAGGGTTTGAGGGTCGGCACAACATTGTGGGCCAAAGGGCCTGTAATGTGCTGTACTATTCTATGTTCTATGTTTTGCAGCAATGCAATCCATGATAATATAGAAAAAAATGTGTAACACAGTAAATAAATATATATAATAGTTACCTTAAATAAGTAGTGCAAAACAGAAATAAAAAAGTAGCTAGGTAGTGTTGATGGGTTCAATGTCCATTCAGAAACTGGATGGCAAAGGGGAAGAAGCGGTTCCTGAACTGTTGACTGTGTGCCTTCAGGCTTCCGTACCTCCTTCCTGATCGTAACAATGAGAAGAGGGTATGTCCTTGTTACAAAGAGTGAAGGAAGCGAACCCAAGTGCAGGATGCAGGCACAGAGATTGAGTTTGGATGTTTACTCGGGTGTAAACGTCGAACAGTAAGCAGGAAGGATCTTGACATGGAGTCCTGATATGGTACATTGACACGGAGCCTTGACTCGGAGACTTGACACAGAGCCTTGACTTAGAGAAACGGAGTCTCATAGGTCAACCTTGGAACTGGAGCTAAACTTAGAACAAATGGTTCTAAGTGGTTGGGAACCGTGGTTACTCACAGGAAAAAGACCAAAGAAGTGGCGACTAGTGGTTGCAACGCCAGGATTCTTGTGCTGCAGGTCTTCATAGAAACCGGGTGTGCCGTCATCAAAGAGAATTAGCAGTAGATGGGAAATTAATGGTCAGAATCAAGGCATAATCAAAGGAAATTAGGAGCAACATAGGGAATTAACGATCAGGACCACGACAGTACCTCCCCATCAATGGGAGCCTCCAGGCCAACCACCATGCTTGTCTGGATTGTTCAGGGAAGGGTTCAGGATGAAGGAGTGGGGAATCCAGGAATGTTCCTCTGGGACGTATCCTTCCCAATCGACCAGGTACTGGAGGCCCCTGCCTCGGCGGCGCACATCCAGTAATCGCCAGACGGTGTACGCTGGGTGGTTGTCAATGATCCGGGCAGGTGGAGGGGGTTCAGCAGGAGGGCACAAAGGGTTGACGGATACCGGCTTCAATTGGGAAATGTGGAAAGTAGAATGGATGTGCATAGATTTGGGTAGTTTGAGTTGGACCGCTGAGGAGCTGATAATACTCTCAATCTCGAATGGTCCCACGAAATGGGGGGGGGGGGGGGGGCGAGTTTCTTGGGCTCGTTCTTGAGGGGGATGTCTTTAGAAGTGAGCCACACCTTCTGCCCCAGCAGATAATCAGGTGCAGGAATCCAATGGTGATCGGCAATCCTCCAGTTGCGGTCGGCAGAGTGGAGCAGGGCTGCGCGCGTGTCTTTCCAGATTTTGCGACACCGGCGGAGATAGGCCTGAACAGAAGGCACAGCAATGTCATCTTCATGAGTGGAGAACAGAGGGGGTTGGTAACTGAGGGAGAATTCGAAGGGAGACATTCCAGTGACGGTGCTGACCAGGGAGTTGTGGGCGTACGCTACCCAAGTGAGATGGGTGCTCCAGGTAGTCGGTGGTTATGCAGCGCAGTGCTGCATCCCAGTCCTGGTTAGCCTGTTCTGTTTGACCGTTCATCTGCAGATGAAAGCCGGATGACAAGCTTACTGAGGCTCCAAGGGCTTGAAGATGAATTGGGGACCCCGGTCAGAAATAACGTCAGAGGGAATCCCATGAAGGTGGAAGATGTGAAGGACAAGGTTGGCTGTTTCACGAGCTGTTGGGAGTTTGGGAAGGGCTACGAAGTGCACAGTTTTGGAGAAGAAGTCCACCAGGGTGAGTACGGCAATGTTCCCATATGAAGGGGGTAGTCCCGTAACGAAATCCAGCACAGTGTGAGTCCAAGGGCGGCTAGGAGCAGGTAGAGAACAAAACAATCCAGCAGGTGGTCAGTGGGAGGCTTTTCCGTGGGCACGGACAGAACAGGCAGAGACGAAGGAACGGGTGTCAGCGTCCATGGAGGGCCACCAGAAATGCCTCTTCAGAAGGGACAGAGTCTGATCGATCCTGCAATGGCAGGTGAAATGAGATGTGTGCCCCCACTGGAGAACCTGAGATCAAACAGAATCGGGCACAAAGAGGCGATTGGAGGGTCCGTTGTCTGGGTCAGGTTGAGTCTGTTGGGCTTCTTTAACTATGGCCTCGATCTCCCAGGTGAGAGCAGCCACTACACAGGATGGTGGAAGGATGGTCTCGGGGTTGGGAAGGCTCTCCTTGGAAATATATTGACGGGAGAGAGCATTGGGCTTCCCTTTCTTGGACCCCGGACGATAGGTGAGTGTAAATCTGAATCGGCCAAAAAATAATGCGCAACGGGCTTGGCAGGAGTTCAGGCATTTGACAGTTTGGATATATGCAAGGTTCTTGTGATCGGTCCAGATGATAAACGGATGTTCCACTCCCTCCAGCCAGTGCCTCCACTCCTCCAAAGCAAGTTTGACTGCCAGTAACTCTCGGTTTTCTATGTCGTAATTTCGCTTGGCGGGGAAAGAAGGCGCAGGGATGAAGTTTTTGGTCAGGGCTTGAACATTGGGAAAAGATCACTTCCACCCCAGAGTCAGAGGCATCAACTTCCGCAATGAATTGACAAGAGTGGTCTGGTTGGACCACGATGGGAGCAGAGGTGAAATGCCTCTTCAGCTCCAAGAAGGAAGCGTTTGCTTTGGGGTCCCAGTGAAAAGGGGTTTTAGGAGAGGTGAGTCGAGCAAGGGGCTCTGCCACCCAGCTGTTATCCCTGATGAAATGACGATCAAAGTTTCTGAACCCCAGAAATCGCTGGAGTTGCTTGAGCGTCGTGGGTGTTGGCCACTCTGTCACTGCCCAGATCTTTTCGGGATCCACCGCTCTCGATGACGTATCCTAAGAAACTGACTGAAGGAACATGAAATTCACAACTCTCAGCTTTTACGAATAGTTTGTTCCTCCCAAAGCTTCTACAGAACCTGACAGAGGTGGTGGGTGTGATCCTGAAGACTGCTGGAGAAGATTAAAATGTCATCCAAATAAACAAACACAAAGCGGTTAATAAAATCTCTAAGGACATTGTTTATCAGGGCTTGGAAAACAGCAGGAGCATTGGTGATCATGGCCGAATGGCATGACTAGGTATTCGAAGTGACCAAGAGGGGTGTTGAACATTGTTTTCCACTCATCTTCCTACCTTATCCTGACCAGATGATAGACACTTCGAAGGTCCAATTTGGAGAAGATGGTGGCTCCGTGAAGTGGTTCAAAAGCAGAGTTGAGAAGGGGCAGTGGATATTTGTTCTTTATGGTTAAGCTATTTAGGCCTCAGTAGTCAATGCAGGGGCACAGTGAACCATCTTTCTTCTCCACAAAGAAGAAGCCTGCACCAACAGGGGAGGATAAGGGTCGGATAATGCCCGCCGCGAGAGATTCATTTAAGCAAGACTCTATTGCTTCCCTTTCTGGCTGGGACAAGTTATACAGGTGACTGGTGGGTAGAGGGGCTCCAGGGAGAAGGCCAACTGCACAATCGGAAGGGCGGTGTGGAGGCAGGAAAAGAGCCCAGCAGGTCAGGCAGCATCCGTGGAAACGAACAGTCAATATTTCAGGCCAAGACCCTTCATCAGGCCTGACGAAGGGTCTCGGCCCGAAATGTTGACTGTTCGTTTCCACGGATGCTGCCTGACTTGCTGAGTTCCTCCAGCGTGTTGTGCATGTTGCTTTGACCCCAGCATCTGCAGAGTATTTTGTGTTTAGGGAAAGGGCCTGTTGTTTGCTGAACACTTCTCCCATATCGTGATACACTGCTGGAACCTTGGATAAGTCGGGGGTTTCAGCGCAGATGAGGTCGCGGTGACTTTCACAGGGGAAAGGGCTGATTGAAGACAAGTGGAGTGACAGAACGGGCTCCAGTTGGCTATTTTCCCAGTAGACCAGTCGATGTGAGGATTGTGGTGGACCAACCAGAGATACCCAAGAGGAGCTTAAGGAGAGGAAATTAAGTTAAATTGTACCTGCTCCCGATGGTTCCCGGAGAGAATTAGAGACAGAGGTGGTGTGCAGTGTGTGACCCAGGCCAGAAGTCTGCCATCTAGTGCCCAGGCTTCCAGAGGGGTACTCAACGGCTCCCGAGGAATTCCGGCCCAGGAGGTTATGTCTTCATCCAGAAGATCGCCCTCAGCACCGTAGTCCACTAGAGCTGACGGAAGCAGGGATTGTTTGTTGTAACATAATATTGCCAGGATCTGCATCCGGGTTCTGGGAACGGGAGGGAATGTTGTCTGGCCCACCAGGGTCTCCCTTTCTACTGGTGAGCCTTCCTCTCTTTGGCCGAAGGGGACAGGTAGCTCGGAAGTGGCCGGACTGACGGCAATATAGACACTCACCCGCTCTCAATTTCCGGAGTCGCTCAGCGGGAGAGAGGCGGTTCCATCCCAGCTGTATGAGTTCCTCTCCCGGGGCGGTGGAAATGGCCAGACTGGGAGCTACTCTTGGAGCAGGAGGAGGAGAGGGACTTGTTCTTGCGGGAGGCGGGAACGAGTGCCGTGGAGTGGCCAATGGCGGTAGACGACCAGATCTTTCCCTATGGTGTTCTCAGAGACGATTGTCCAACCTGGTGGCTCGGGAGATTAAGGAATCCAGGCTGTCGGTGTTGTCTCTTGCCACCAACTTGTCTTTCACCCTGTCGCTGAGACCATCCCGAAGTACCTCTTGGAGTGCCTCGTCATTCCACCCCAAGTCAGCCGCTGATGTTCAGAACTCCACTGAATACTCGGCAACACGGCGGGAGCCCTGACGGAGGGTGAATAGACGCTTAGCGGCGTCTTTACCACGGACGGGGTGGTCAAAGGTCCTTCTCATCTCTGTGACAGAGGTGGGGAATGAAGAGTAGATATCCGGCTGATTATCCCAAACAGCTGTAGCCCACACTGACGCACTTCCCTGCAACAACCCCATGATATAAGTTACCTTTGATTTGTCCGTGGAGTACATGGATGACTGCTCTTCAAACACCAAGGAGCATTGCAGAAGGAAGGCCTGGCACTTCCCCAAATTCCCAAAGTAGTGTTCAGGTTCAGGTGCGTGCGACTCTCTTGGAGGGGGTGTTACTGACACGTAGGGGGTTGCCACTACAGACTGTCTGGAATGGTTTGACTGAGTTCCAGAAGAGGATGGGGTAAGATTAGTGGATACACAATCCACCTGGTCACCGATCTTCATTATGTTAACAATCCTTCCCAATCGACCAGGTATTGGAGGCCCCTGCCTTGGCAGCTCACATCCATTAATCACCAGATGGTGCACACTGGGTGGTCATCAGTCATCCGGGCAGGTGGAGGGGGTTTGGCACGAGGGCACAAAGGGCTGACAGATATCGGCTTCAATTGGAAAACGTGTAATGTAGGATGGATGTGCATAGATCTGGGTAGTTTGAGTCAGACCGGCGAGGGGTTGATAATACTCTTAATCTGGAATGGTCCCAGGAAACGGGGGACGAGTTTCTTGGGCTCGTTCTCGAGAAAGATGTCTTTAGAAGAGAGCCGCTTTCACTTTGGAAGACTTACTGGCTTGCAAACTCTGCTAGAGTTGACTTGCATCCAAAGTCGCCACCAACCTCATTCAGAACTGTTCCTTAGCTCTTGAAATAGTCCTCTGCAAGTCATACCTGTTTTTCCTGTACAGACCTGTGTCGCCAGACTTAAATGCCACAGAGCTATCCCTCAGCAGACTACAAATCTCCCGGTTCATCTGCAGCTTTTGATTTGGGTATGTACAGTAAGTTCTCATAGGCACACACTCATCCACACAGGTTTTAATGAAGTTGGTTGACGACTATGGTGTACTCGTTCAGGCTTGAAGATGAGTACAGTCCAGTCCACTGATTCAAAGCAGTCTTCTAAGTGTTCCTGCACCTCCCTTCTCCGTACCTTCTTGGTCCTCACTACTAGTGCTGCTGACTTCAGTCTCTGCCAGTACTCAGGGAGTAGAAGTACAGGCAGTGATCAGTCTTTCCAAACTTTGGGCGTAGGATAGCACGGTAAGCACTCTTGATGGTGGTGTAACAGTGGTCAATTGTGCAATGAAATGGGTCATTTTGCATCAACAACAACACAGTCCGAGAGTTGAGCTGGTAGCATCGCACAAGTGTTGCCATGTTTCCATTGTCAACATAGGATGCAACAACTCATGAATCCTAACTGTACATCTTTGGAATGTGAAAGGAACTCGAGCATCCAGAGGAAACCCATGCAATGTAAAACCTCCTTATAGACTGTGGTGGGAATTGAACCCTGATGGATGATTATTGGCACCATAAAGCGATGCACTAACTGCTACACCATCTAGACTTCTGTGGTACCCTTCAATGCCACCATGCCACCCTTTATCTCACCTTGTTTGCTATCCTCTCAGGTAGGATGTGCTCAGACATCCAAATATTCTTCATGCCCTGCTCCCTATCATCTGCTCTTCTAATACATCTTCAAAAAACTCCAATATAAAAATCAAATATGATTTCCTTCTCAAAGATTCACATTGGCTCTGCTCAGTCACGTTTTGATATTATATTAGATAGATTCCAGTGTTTTCTCTGAAACCAACAGCACACAGTAGTTCTTGTTTCCGTTCCACCTCCTTTCTTAAAAAAAAACTTACGCTTCTCTTAGATCTGCAGAATCATTCCAGAATCTGCTGCTGGGATTTAACTGGAAGGAAGAGGTATGCCAAGTACAGTCCTATTCTACTGAGCACAGAACAACTTGGTTGCAGTTCAACACTCCACTGGCAATAAACAAGAGTGTATAATAATCAAAACCATGCTTTGTCCTTGTCTCCTGTTAGCCACACTAACCCTCTGGGTTCCATTCGATATCTTGACCACATTGCCCTCGCCATCCCGGAAGCAATCTGGAAGAGACAACCTGGCTTCACGGAGTGATGCAGTCCACGCATCAGCCTTTATGACCTTTCCACATTTCATGTTGTCAAAGGCTGTCAAAATGTCGTTAAATGCTCTGATAACCAGGAACATATCTAAAAACACAATTTGAAAGGTTTTAGACAGCTGAAGATTATATATAAAATATATGAACTGAGAAGTTTTACCAGAATGTTACCGAGATTGGAGTGATGGAGTTATTACTAGAGGCTGGCTAGTCTGGGACTGTTTTCCCTGGAATGCAGCAAACTGAGGAGTTACTTCAGAGAGATTCCGAAAATTATGAGAGCTGTAGATAAGGCCGGCTGGTGGCGCAGTGACATCAGCGCCTGACTCCGGAGCGAAGGTTCGCGAGTTTGAACCCACTCAGGCCGCTCCTATTCACGCTTTAAATCCTTGTCGGGTTGAGTGTCTAGCTCGCAACTCGGCCTCGTAAAAAAAAACACTGCGCTGTGAGAAGGACATGGGTGACCACTCACAGAATCTTTCCTCCAAGACAACCACTTGATAAATAAAAAGTGGTCGCTGAGGCTTTGTATGGCACACACAGAAAAAAGATAAGGTGAATGGGCAAAGTGTCTTTCCCTGAGTGGGGAAGTCTAAAACTAGAAGGCATAGAAGGCAGATGATGGGAGAAAGGTTTATAAGTGACTGCAGGAGAAATTTCTCCGCACAAAGGCAATAGCTGTCAGAAAAAGCTGTAGAGGCCCACAACAATTAGAACTTTAAAAAGATACATTTTGATAGGTTAATGGATAGGTAATGTTCAGAGGAGTTTGGGCCAAGCACAGATAGATGGAATCAGGTCAGATTGACAACTTTGGTGACATGGACAAGTTGGACCGAAAGACCTGCTAAGCATAATAAAGTGGCCACTGAGTGTATATTCATGGTCTTTTGCTGTTGTAGCCCATCCACTTCAAGGTTTGTTATGTTGTGTTTTCAAAGATGCTCTTCTGCATACCACTCTTGTAATGCATGGTTCTTTCAGTTACTGTCAGCTTAAACCAATCTGCTAAATTTCTTCTGATCTATCCCAGGCATCATTAGGCATGGGAGATTGCCTCTCACAGGATTTTTTTTGCATTTCTCACCATTCTTTGTAAACTGTAGAGACTGATGTGCATGAAAATCCCAGGAGAGTAGCAGTTTCTAAGATACTCAAATCACCCCATACGGCACCAACAATCACTCCACAGTCAAAGTCACTTAGTTCACATTTCCCCATTCTGATGTTTGGTCTGAATAACAGCTGATCCTGTTGACCACATCCAAGTGCTTTTATGCGTTGAGTTACTGTCTTATGATTGGCTGACTAGATATTTTCATTAACGAGCACGTGCACTGGTGTACCTAGTAAAGTGACACTGAGTATGTTTCTATGATACTGAGATCTATGACTTTATTAAACAGACTTTAAACATTGATATTAAATTAATTCATTTTTAAAAAACTATGAAAATTAAAAACACCGTTGACTCCATTCAAATGAAAGTGCGCTATGTGAGGCTGAAACACCAGAGATGATGTGCATGCTGGCCCTCAGCTCACTGTGCTTGAACTCCACCCTGATTTCATTTGAAACTAACAACAAAGAAGGAAGTCAGAGACACCAGGATCTGATTCATGGCATGTTCATGACATTTGTGTTGCAATGCGCAGATGTGAACGTCCAGAATGCATTAACCTGCAGACTGCAGTGATCCGAGATTCTCTCTGTAGCTGCCAGCTGACAAGCAGCATGATTAGGCTCCATGTGAGAACACCTGCTCATTATCCACTTAAGCTCGAGGTCAATCTGGGATTGCTTTTTAATGCACGCCACACATTAGCAATTTGAAATACGTCAGTCAGCTATTTTGCAGGGAACACTCACCCATTATTTATCTGTGCCATAGATGCTGAAAATTACATTACATACCTTGGTTCAAGGTATTGAATAGTGACCACAACATTCTTATTCAGTGTGAATTGCATATTATCGCCAGGTATTAGCCTTTCTCCTTCTTCTTTCTTCTTCTTCCTCGGACTTCAACTACTGCACAGAGTCTTGCCATCTTCAGAAGTTTTCTGATGGTTCTGCCATAGTTGGATGAATCAGCAAGGGAGATGAGGCTGAGTACAGGGCTACGGTGGGAAACGTTGTCACATGGTGCGAGCAGAATCATCTGCAGCTTAATGTGAAAAAGACTAAGGAGCTGGTGGTGGACCTGAGGAGGGCTAAGGTACTGGTGACCCCTGTTTCCATCCAAGGGGTCAGTGTGGACATGGTGGAGGATTACAAATACCTGGGGATATGAATTGACAATAAACTGGACTGGTCAAAGAACACTGAGGCTGTCTACAAGAAGGGTTAGAGTCGTTTCTACTTGCTGAGGAGACTGAGGTCCTTTAACATCTGCCGGACGATGTTGAGGATGTTCTATGAGGCTGTAGTGGCCAGTGCCATCATGTTTGCTGTTGTGTGCTGGGGCAGCAGGCTGAGGGTAGCAGACACCAACAGAATCAACAAACTCATTCGTAAGGCCAGTGATGTTGTGAGGGTGGAACTGGACTCTCTGACGGTGGTGTCTGAAAAGAGGATGCTGTCCAAGTTGCATGCCATCTTGGACAATGTCTCCCATCCACTCCATAATGTATTGGTTAGGCACAGGAGTACATTCAGCCGGAGACTCATTCCACCGAGATGTAACACTGAGCGTCATAGGAAGTAATTCCTGCCTGTGGCCATCAAACTTTACAACTCCTCCCTCACAGTGTCCCTGAGCCAATAGGCTGGTCCTGGACTTATCTCCGCTTGGCATGATTAACTTATTATTATTTAATTATTTATGGTTTTATATTGCTATATTTCTGCACTATTCTTGGTTGGTGCGGCTGTAATGAAACCCAATTTCCCCCGGGATCAATAAAGTATGTCTGTCTGTCTGTTCCTTATAACCACCAATATCTATACAGATTCAGTAAAACACCAGGCTAAATTCAGGATCACTGTCAAACAAAATGTTACATCAAGGTGAGTATAGGGAGTTAGGAAAGAGGATGAAGAGAAGGACCTCCAAGGTAGTGATCTCCAAATTAGTGCCATGGGCTAGTGGAGGTAGGAATGGTATGATAGCACAGATGAATGAGTGGCTGAGGAGATGATGCAGGGGGCAGGGTTTCAAGTTCTTGGAACATTGGAACCTTTTCTGGGGAAGAGGTGACCTGTACACGAGGGACGGGAAGATTTGCCGACGCTAGTCAGGAGGGCCGAAGCTGGTTTCACAGGGCGCTGGAAACCAGAGCACCAGGAGAGTAAGTGAAGGATCAGACAGGAAGGTAGATGTCAGTGACAGTACTGAAAAGTAAAATCAAAATAACAGGTATGATGGAACGGATAGTTTGAAGTGTGTCTATTTTAATGCGAGGAGTATATGGATGAACTTAAAACATGGATCAGTACCTGGAACTACAATGTTGTGGCCATTACAGAGACTTGATTGAGAGAGTCAGGAATGAGTGATTAATGAACCAGGCATTCGAAAATCTAGAAAAGACAAAGATGGGGGTGAGGGGCAGTTGCACTACTAATCAGAGACATCACAACTGTACTCAGGGAGACATTATGGCCACTAAGTACACTTGGGTAGAACTCAGGAATAGGAAGGGAGCAATCATACTGATGAGGTTGTACTACAGACCCCACAACAGTCATGGGGACATTGAGGAACAGATACGTAAATAGATTAAGGAAATATGGGTATACATAAAAATAATAGGGTTGTTGTCATGGGGGAATTCAACTTCCCTAATATAAACTGGGAGCTTCTTAGTGCAAAGAGTTTAGATGGGGCAAAATTTGTTAAGTGTATCCATGAGCGTTTCTAAAATCAATATGTAGACAGTTCAATGAGAGGAGGGATTGTACTGGACCTGGTGTTGGGTAATGAACCTGGCCGGGGAACTGACCCTTCAGTTCGGGAACAGTGATCTCAACTCCTTAACTCTCAGGATATCTATAGATAAGGATAACTATGGTCCTTGCAGGAGAGTCATAAATCAGAGTAGAGTAAGTTATGAGGGCATTAGGCAGGAACTAAGGAGAGCTAATGGGGAACAACTTTTTTTTGGCAGGTCCACATCAAACATGTAGAGGGAGCTTAAAGATCAATTACACAGAGTACAGGAAAGTTATGTCCCTCTTAGAAGGAAAGATGGGGATGGAAAGTTAAGTGAATCTTGGATGTCCAGAGTAGAGATGAATTTAGTCAAGAAGAAAAAGGAAAAGTATGTAAAGCTTCAGAAGTTAGGATCAAACGGAGCATATGAGGGTTATAAAGAAGTCAGAAAAGAAACCAAGAAAGAAATTAGGAAAGCCAGATTGGGCCATGAAAAGTAGGGTTAAGGTGAATCGCAATGTATTTTATACATACATCAAGAGCAAGTGGATAACTAGGGAGAGGGTAGGACCACTCAAGGTTAAAGAAAGAAACATCTTCTTGAATGCGGAGAATATGAGTCAGGTCATTAATGAATACTTTGCTTCAGTATTTACCAAGGAAGAGGATATGGAGGACTAGGAGATCAGTACTGAGCACATAAATATGTGAGGGCATTTAGAGGTCAACGTGGCCTCAGTTGTTGCGTTCCCCGTGCTGCGGAGTGAGCTGCTTCAGCCGTCCGGCGAGGAGCCACCAGAGGTGATGTGGCATGGCAGGTGTTCACACTGGGTTGGGGGCTGCCCTTCCCATCATTGCTGCCCTCCGGTGTCCTCCCAGTGGAAGACAACCGGATTGTGTTCGCCTACAGCTACACTCATCCGAGATGAAGAACTGCTTCTTGTTCTTGTGGAAAATGTGTTGCAGGGCAACAGCCCATACACCATCAATCTACAGACTATGAAACTCAGGGATATGAACTATATTACTAAATGTTTTACTGCTATCCTAATTACATATGCTATATGGGCTATATGCTATATATGCTATATAGTGTTGGTGCGTGGCCTAGTGGGCAAGGCATCAGACTAGTAACCTGAAGGTCACTGGTTCGAGCCTCAGCTGAGGCAGCGTGTTTGTGTCCTTGAGCAAGGCACTTAACAACACATTGCTCTGCGACGTCACCAGTGCCAAGCTGCATGGGTCCTAGTGCCCTTCCCTTGGACAACATCGGTGGCATGGAGAGGGGAAGGCCTGCAGCTTGGGCAACTGCTGGTCTCCCATACAATCCTGCCCAGGCCTGCGCCCTGGAAACTCCAGGCGCAGATCCATGGTCTCTCGAGACCGACGGATGCTACCACCACCACGGGCCTAGTGCTGTGTGTGACTGCTGGTACTATGTTTTGCACCTTGACCCCAGATGCACCATCAATAACTCACGCTGAGACTTAGGAAGTGAGATATCGGCTTTTATTGACTGAAGAACAACACTACATCCTGGGAAAATGAGGGAGAGCAGCAGGCCACAGTCGCCTTTATACAGGGGTCTGTGGGAGGAGCCACAGGGGCAGTCAGCAGGGTCTGTGGGAGGAGCCACAGGAGCAGTCAGACAGGTATATCTAGTTCACCACAACCCCAGAGGAACACTGTTTCGGTTGGCTGTATTCATGTGTATGATTGAATGACAATTAAACTTGAGCTTAAAGTTGAATTCTTGGTCTTTTCTACAAGAAGTAGTAGACTATAAAATCTGCCCTGGTTGCTATAAGCTCTCAGAAATATTGAGTCAATTAATTCTGCCACATGTAAGTAATTATAAATTAAATACTATTGTTACAATTGATTGAAAGCAGTTAGAACAACGCTCAAAAGTTTTGACAACATCTGGCACCCTGATAAATACTCAAAATATCCTCTCTTCTCACTACCGGGTCCTGATGGAGGAACTTGGAACAAAGCATTGATTGTTTATTCCTTTTCATAGATGCTGCCTGACCTGTTGATTCCTCCAACACTCTGTATATGATCTAAGTAAACTTGACTGTGTGGTACAGAATTGACTTGTCCATTGAAGGCAGTGGATAGGTTGTAGATAGAGCATACTCTGCCTGGAGGTCACTAACCAGTGGTCTTCCATAGGAATCTGTTGGTGGACTTGTGGATAGTGTGGAGGTTTGTCTTAGGTTACAATGAGACATTGACAGGATGCAGTGCTGTGCTGAGAAGTGGCAGATGGAGTTCAGCCTGAAGAAATATGAAGTGATTCACTTTGAAGATTGAATTTGAAGGCAGGATACTTGGTTAATTACAAGATTAATGGCATCAAGGAGGAACAGAGGAATCTTGGGATACATGTTCGTAGATCCCTCAAAGTTGTTACATGAATTGATAGGGTTGTTAAGAAGGTGTTGGTCTTTATTACTTGGGGAATGAGTTCAAGAGCTCCAAGGTAATGTTGCAACTCGATAAAGCTCTAGGTAGACCACACTTGCAATATTGTGTTCAGTTATGGTTGCCTCATTATAGGAAGGATGTAGAAGCTTCAGAGAAGATTTACCAGGATCTAGAGAGCATGTCTTATGAGGATAGATTGAGTGAGCTACTGCATTTCTCTCTAGTGTAAATGAGGATGAAAAGTGACTTGACAGAGGTATACAATATGATATGAATTATAGATATGGAAGACTAGAGAGCTAGTGACATTTTCCCAAGGTGGAAATGGCTAACTTCATAATATCATGGGGTATATTTTTAAAGTGATTGGAGGAAAGTATAAGGGAGATGTCAGAGCTAAGATTTTTTACACAGAGAGTGATAGGAACATAGAATGACCTGCTAGTAGTAGAGGCAGATAGATTAGGGGCATTTAAGTGATTCTTAGATAGGTGCATGGATGATAGAAAAATGGAAGAGCATGTAGGTGGAAGGATTAGGGTGACCTTAGAGTAGGACAAATGGTTGGTACAACATCATGGGCATAAAGGCCTGCACTGAGCTGTAATATTCTACGTTCTAAATTCCATCTCTCCTAGACTGAAATCCTGGATCTATAGGACTGAGGGGAGACTGCAATGGTTCAAGAAGGTAGTTGACCATCACCTTTTTATGGGCAGTTAGCATGGCAATAAATGTTGGTCTTACCAGTGATGCCCAAATCCTGTCAAAGATTAAAACAAAACTGTAAGGTATCCAGACACAGCAAAATGCCAAGCCTTGATTTTGAGTACTGTACATTATTGGGATTGATATAAACTGAGATGGAAATAAAGAATATTTCAGTGGTTGGATAAATAGTTTTAGTATGCATTAGATACATCTGGTCAGTCACTTCAACAACAAATTTTGGGAGAATTATTTCAATAATGAGTTGAGCTCTGTGACCAAAGTTTTCTTAGAGCCAAGAGAACTGTATTGAATTCAAGAAGTGCTATGAACTTGAGGTAAATCATTGATGGAGCTTTACATTTTGCCTTCACCGCAGACTAATCTTACCAAGCCTATGGAAATACAAAGAGCACATTCCTAGAAACAAATTGTATTTGCTTATGGCCAATACTAAGTTCTCCCAGTATTTTTGTAGTAATTTGATATGTTGATATGTTGATCCTGCAGAAAGTATATTCATGCAGTGTTTGTATTAATAGGCTAAGCATATCTATGGGGATGTGGTGCAAACTTCATGTCAAAAAACAGTTTTACAAATCCCAACGTAATTAATGATTTGTAGGTGGTAGAGCGAGGGCCAAACAGTTGCATTCCAAGCTCTGTGAATAGTACCATTTTCTTTAAAATGTGAGAATATTACTTGTCTATTCGAAACATTTTCTGATAATGGTTCAAGACCCAAAACATTGATTCTGTCCCTTTCCATTGATGTTGACTGAACTGCTACCATTTTTTCAAGAATTTTATGTTTTTTAAATCAGAACATGTATCTGACATTTTATCCCTCAGAGCAAATTCTGCAAGTAGGTTTGACAGATAGCAAATCCTCAAAGTGGCTCAATATACCAGCCAGTTCTGGCCCTCAGGAGGGTCTACTTTTGACATGAACTTGGGTCTTTTTTAAACTATATATACAAAAGTTTATTCAAATAATTACAGTATCACAGAAATGTGCTATTGCACGATATAAACATACCTAATAAATAACACTATTTGAAGTTTCATTTAACATACAATTATCACTATCCAAAAACACATTAAAGCCTGTGAGGATCGAAACACTGAGATTCACAGAGGCTAATTAACCTACTGACCACCCACGTAGTTGGGATATGGGAGGAAACCAGAACACCCACAGGAAACTGGAAGCACCCTGCGAAAACCCACTGTGTCACAGGGAGAACGTGCAAACTCCACAAAGACCAGGCAAACAGCAGTGGAGGTTGGGACTGAACCTGGGTCTTTGGGACTATGAGACAGCAGCACCTCCTACGGTGCTAGCCCTCAATGAATGGATACACAAGCCTCAGGGCCAGTGATATGGAAAATACTGATGTGACTCCAGTGCACTGTACTTGGATGTGCTTATCACATCAATCTTCAACAGATACTGCATATGAACGGCCAACCCCTCTATCCAAACACATGCAGCTTTATTGACATCAATGTCCTGGTAATAGCAGGGCCTTTGCTTTGACTGAACACACTGTAGGAACGGCATGAAACAGGCTCATTATCTCCTTTGGTGTTAATCTCATCCTTCACTGGAGGGATCAGCAGGAATTTCCAACACAGCTGCAATTAGCCAGTAGATGCTTTCATCTCAGCAGTGATCCAGTGAGCAGCATCCCCACTCCTGAAGCAACAAATTCTGAATTTAAGCCCCATTCTAGAGATAGAAATTTAAGCTGACTTTGAAAGTGCAACTTTCTTCTAAAGATTGAAGCTTAGCTTTAATTGTCCAACGTACATTGAAACATCGAAACACACAGTGAAACATATTGTTTTTGAGTCAATGACCAATGCAGTCCGGGCACAGGTTCAGGGCCAACATTGCATGCCCACAACACACTAATCCTAACCGTAACTGCACATCTTTGGAATGTGGGGGGGGGGGGGGGACAGGAGCAGCCAGAGGAACTCCTTACAGAGAGGGGTGGGATTTCAACCCCAACTGGTGATTGCTGGTGCTGTAAAGCGATCGCACCAACTGCTAAACTACCATGCCTGCCTTGATACCAGGATGAAATATGGTGAATCATGTCTGATGTGTTTTGCAATTTTTTTGAGGGGGTTAACAGCACTGAAGGCAGGGAATTGTCTGGGTTTTGTTCCCGTAGACTGCTACAAGTATTTTACGACATGACAAAGAATAATCATAAAGCAAAACTAAAATCATACAGAATTAGAGGCCATTTTATCCAATAATTGTTTTTTAGGTGTAATAGATAGTAGTTAGATAGGAATACTCCAAGTTTAGGGAGATGTGACAGGTAGTGTTCCCTGGGGTTGTATTGGGGCCATGTATATTAATGACTGAATAATAGAATTTATACAACCAAGGCCACATATTCACAGGCACGTGGATTGAGAAAATGGAAACAAGAAGATATAAAGGATATTAAAAAATACAGGGGTTAAACATTGGCTGACTGAGTATTAATCACGGAGATATAAAAGATTATCAACTTAAAATCCAAAGGTCATGTCGGGATACTTGATAAACTATTTAAAAAAAACACAAGAAAGTCTGCAGATGCTGGAAAACCAAGATAACACGCAAAAATACTGAGTGAACTCTGCAGGTCAGGCAGCTTATATAGAAATTAATAGTTGATATTTCAGACTGAGACCCTTCTTAAGGACAGAGAAGGAAGAGGAAAGATGCCTGAATTAAAAAGGTGGGGGAGGGTGGAAGTGGGCTATTTGGAAATTGATAGGTGAAGCCAGGTGGGTGGGAAAGTTCAAGGCTGGTGGAGCAAGAATCTGATAGGGGAGGAGAGTAGACAACAGGAGAAAGGGAAGGAGGAGGGGATCCAGGGGAAGTAATAGGTAGTTGAGTAGAAGCGAAATGTCAGAGTGAGGAATAAAGGGTGGGGCAAAATTGTTTACTGGAAGGAGAAATCGATACTCATGCCATCAGGTTGGAGGGTACCCAGATGGAATATAAGGTGTTGCTCTTCAACCCTGAGCATGCCCTCATCTTGACACACGAGGAGACCATGGATTGAAACATCAGAATGGGTTGAAGTATGAACTGCATTGGAGAACCAAAAGTTGTCGATGAGAATAAACCATGAGAAATTAATGCACAAGTTGATAAAGCAATGAAAACGCTGGATATAATGCTAACTTTTAGCACACAGCAATTTGACTTTGAAAGTGAAGATGATATACCTCAGGTGTACAAATCCTGAGTCAGAATCCACTTGGAATACTGTGCTCTGTTTTGGACACCATCCCATGTCAAAGGTATTCCAAGTTTGGAAGTAGTTCAGTGAAATTTTACCAGAATGAAATTAGATCTAAAAGGGTTAAAATCAGGATCTCACACTCAAATAGGTGCAGATGCAGAGCTAATTGAAATTTTCAGCATGGAGCTTGGTGGAATTGTGCTGGGGCAATATTTCACGAATTACTAAACAAAGTCAGGTAAAGATGCAGATCACATAGCAACTAAACTAAAAGGCAAACAGCTTCGAGGAGCTGGATGACCTACTATTCCTATGTTCGTATAACTAATAGACATCTGTCGTTTATGCATATTGTATTGTTCCAAAATCTCTCACATACTTATTTAAATTTACAATGAAATCCTATAGTGCCCTCGTAGACTTGTAAAGGCCTTTTTTTTTCCTGTGCAATTCTGAAAACTATTTCAACCGGCATCCTTATGGAATTCTAATATGCATGAAAACAGATGCAATTATTTCATTAGATCACTGAATATTTACCCAGGGCTACCCAACAATGTCATTCAATGCAGAGCAGAATAACTGAAATATTGCTTACAGATAATGTTGAACATCAGACTTGAATAAATGTGCCTGGTTGGGATTTTAGTCTGAACATGATTTTAATCAATCTCAAGAGAGGGATTAACATAAACAGAAATATTTAAATAGAATTATTTATATAGTTAATATAACCAACAGTGTGAAGTCCAACCCCATCTACTGCCAGTTTCAATTCAAGGAAGCACAATTATGGTTTTGTATCATTTCTGGCTTCCAAGCAAGAACAGTGTGACAATGGAAGGAGCTGTTAATGTAATGAAAGTTATTAATCTGTTTACAAATATCATTCTGTATCACTCTGTGAAAGTGATGTGCCAAGAGTCGAAGGGGACTCTTGGCATACTAGATCTTACGAATTCATTATAACAAACAGTGGCACAGCTCGTAAAGCTTCTGCATCATAGCTTCAGTGATCCAGGTTCAATTCTCACCTCAAGTGTTGCTGGTGTGGATCTTGCACTTTCTTCCTGTGAGCTCATGGGCTTTCTCTGACATCCCAACTACCTGCAGGTTGGTAGATTAATTGGCTGCTGTAAATTACCCCTGGAGTGTAGATGAGTGGTAGAATGTGGATGTAGAGGGAGTTGATGGAAATGTATCAAGAATAGAGAAAAGGATTCATGCAGGATTAGTACAAATCAATGGTTTTTGGTCAGCAGATTTGTTGGGATCTGCTTCTCTGAATTACTGGTCTGTGACTGTGACTATTATTCTAACACTGGCATGCAAATGAAAACGTGCACCTGATACTAGTCAGGCCAAGTTGCAGTTCCATCTGTAAAGAAAGACTCACATTTATAAAGCAGTATTTCTTATCACCCTAAAGCGCTTTGCAACCAAGGAAATAATTTCAAGGCATAGTCACTATTTTAATCTAGGAATGATGACAGTCAATTTGTTTACTTTTTGAGTGAGGTATAATTATTGATCAGGGTACAAGGGAGAGTTCTTCTTCAAAATAGCAAGGCAGACTCTTCCTCCACCTGCAATAACAGATATTGGCTCACCCAAAGGGCAGTGTCTTCAACAATACTGCACTACAATGTTTCTTTAGACTTATGTGTTTAAGGCTATGGAGTGGGACTTGAACCAACATTCTGCTTCAGAGGCAAGTGTACTTCAAACTAAATGATAGTTGCCACATAAAAGGTCCATTTTCAGACAGGTCCAGAAAGATGAATACATTGGAGCAAATTTAAAAATGATGGCATGTTATTATTCCCTTTTAAAATATAAACATCTGGAAAATGAATGGCTTTCCTCTCAGGGCCAATTGTGACAAGAGCAGCTATTACTTGCAGTCATATAGCACTCTTAGAGAATTATGCTGAGTTCTGATCTCCCCATATGGAAAGGATGTGGAAGCTGCAAAGAGGGTGCAGAAGGGATTAATGTGATACTGCCTGGATTAGAGAGCATGTCTTATAACAAAAGGATTAACAAGTTAGGGCTTTTCTCTTTGAAGCAATGGAGGATAAGAGGTGACTTGATGTAGGTGTGTGTGATTATGAGAGGCATGGACACAGTGGACTGCCAGCACATTTTCCCCAAGGTAGGAATGACCAATACTGGTGGACATCCATTTAAACTGAGTGGAGGAAAGTTTAGTGAAGATGTCAGAGGTAAAGTTTTTTTTTAAACACATAGAATGGTGGATGCTTGGAGTGCACTACCTGGGGTGGTGATAGAGGCTGACATGATAGGGACATTTAAAAGACTAAGATAGGCACATGGATGTAAGGAAAATGGAGGGTTATGGGCTGTGCAGAAGGGAAGTGTTAGAATAACTGTGGAGGAGGCTTACATTGGTCAGTTCAACATTATGGGTCAAAGGGCCTGTACTCTGCTGTACTGTTCTTGCTCCAACAGAGCATCCCAAAGTACTGCAGAAATAACTGTTACCGTGTCACCTAAGGAGGTATTAGGGAAATCAATAGCAGGTTGATCTCAAGTGCAGAGGGACTTGGGAGTCCTTGTACAGAACACCCTGATGGTTAACTTTCAGGTTGAGTCAGTTGTGAGGAAGGGAAATGCCATGCTAGCATTCATTTCAAGAGGTCTAGAGTACAAGAGCAAGGACGTGATGCTGAGGCTTTATGAGGCACTGGCGAGGCCTCACCTTGAGTATTGTAAACAGTTTTGGGCCCTTCATCTTAGGGAAGATGTGCTGGCATTGGAGACAGTCCAGAGGAGGTTCACAAGCATGATTCCAGGAATGAAAGGGTTATCACACAAGGAATGTTTGATGGCTCTGGGTCTGTACTTGCTGGAATTGAGAAAGATGAGGGGGGATCTCATTGAAACCTTTGGAATGTTGAAAGGCCTAGACTGAGTGTATGTGGAAAGGATGTTTCCCTTGGTTGGGGAGTCTTGGACCAAAGGGCACAGCTTCAGGATAGAGAGGTATCCATTTAAAACAGATGTGGAGAAATTTCTTTAGCCAGAGGGTGGTGAATTTGTGGAATTTGTTACCACAGGCAGCTGTGGAGACCAGGTCATTGGGTGTATTTAAGGTAGAGGTTAATAGGTTCTTGATTGAACATGGCATCAAAGGTTACGGGGAGAAAGTCGGGAGCTGGGGTTGAGGAGGAGGTATAAAAAAGGATCAGCCATGATTGAATGGCGGAGCAGAGTTGATGGACCAGATGGCCCAATTCTGCTCCTATGTCTTATGATCTTCTGGTCTAAGTTTCACAAAATAAGTAGATATTATGTATGTTTCAAGAAGAAAAGAGATTGGTAGGTTTTAGGACTGAAATATAGTGGTTAGGGCCTCATTTACTCAGAAGCAGGACCATTAATCGTGAAATAGTGGAAGAGGCCAAAATTGAGAGAGGACAAAGATTTAGAAGGTTGAAAAGCTGAAGGAGATTAGAGTCAGGACAAGGTAAGGCCTTGGGAATTTCCAAACAAAGGTATATTAACATCAAAGCATTGGGTAACTGAAGACCGGTGCTTGCCAGCAAACTGGGGTGATTAGAATTAAGAGAAATTAATCAGGTATATCAGATGAGCCAATCAAACAGAGCATGGCCAAAAGGTTCAGGCTTGGTCAGATAATAACAGAAGTAATGACCTATCAGTGAGCCAAATTGAACCCCAAAAGATTGAAAAGCGCAAAGTCATCATGACATATAATTTCTGATTGGGACGATCCTCACGTCTCAGGTACCTGTTTAACACTGATATTAAGCTTTTAGCCACCATATAAATCTATTCCCAAGGCTATCGTGCATACTTAAGATGCTAATCAGAACAAATGATAGACCATGTTCCGTGAGCATGTTCAAAGAGATCACAGCTGCACTATCAGTAACTGAGAACTATTTTTTCAATATAAAGATCCAATAATAATGGTGCTGTTATTTTTTGTAATTGAAGCCATACATGGGGATTGATATGGGTTCACTACCAGCCCAACCCTCAGGGCAAAAATAGCAAAATAGATCTGTTGATGCTGGAAGAGTGAAATAAATATCAAAATACTCAACATGTCATGCATCATAAGTGGGAGAGATGAAAGGCTCTAAGAAAAGGTTTTGTAACTGGAATGTTAACTTTGTTTCTCTCTCCATAGTTGCTGTCTGACTACTGTGTATTTTCAGCATTTTCTATTTTTATGCCAAGAAAGGAAATTGACTGAGGAAAGACCCACTACTTATTTAATTTAAGAAAAATATATATATACACAATCTGTAATTCACATTTTTCCTATTGCAAAGACGAAAGAATTCACAACGTATGCCAATGATCATTCTGATTCTGATTTTGATGTGCTATAAGGTAGAACTTCTTGGTTTTCTTGAAGGATTAAGAATACTAGTACTGTACTTGAAACACCTCAAGAAGAATCGAGCTTCCAACCAATTTACAAAATGCAAACCTCCCTCAATCCACCTCGTATTCTCTCAACTTACCTCAGTACAAAGGTCACCATACTCGGTCCCAAAGGTGGCTTTTCATCACTCGATATCTCACCTGAGAGCTGGCGTTTGCGTTCCACCATATTCTGTCCGGATGATGACGATTACTGTGAAGCTGAGTTAGGAGGCCTCACACAGCTTCCCACAAATCAATTTCCCCAACCATCTTTTGTGCACATCCTGAGAACTTGCTGTCCACCTCAGCTCATGACTGGATGAATCCAACAAACAGATAGCATCTCTGTAAAGACCATTTATAAATAAAGGAATGATAGGAGATAATCCTATTATAGCAGTTTTCAGATATTTATGAAACATTGTATAATTGTGAAGCAGCAAACTCTGCTTCTATATCTGTTAAAGGGAACATGGAAGCCCATTATAATGAACACTATTGAGGTCTTGTAGAGACAATTTTTACTGGCAAAAGCAATGTATCTTGAATTCTTGGAATTTCAAAAAATGGACCGCCCATAATGCCAATAAATTTCTTGAGTTTAACAAACTCCCTTTTAGCTTCTGAGCTGTGCCTTTTCATAATTCAGAGATTGAACAGATCAAGTAGCATCTCAGAAGTATCTTAAAGGAATCAAGATGATAAGGGGATGTGGCAGGAATGCAGAGCTGAGTAGAAGTATATATTCTTCTGGCTTTCAGCACCTAAGTTACAGAGAAAGGTTGAACAAGTTAGGTCTTTATTCTTTGAAGCGTAGAAGGTTGAGACAGGACTTGATAGAGGCATTTAAAATAATGAGGGGGTTAGATAGAGTTGACATGGATAGGCTTTTTCCATTGAGAGTAGGGGAGATTCAAACAAGAGGACCTGAGTTGAGAGTTAAGGAGCAAAAGTTTAGGGGTAACACGAGGGTGAACTTCTTTACTCAGAGAGTGGTAGCTGTGTGGAATGAGCTTCCAGTAGAAGTGGTAGAGGCAGGTTCGGTATTGTCATATAAAAAGAATTGGATAGGTATATGGACAAGGAAGGAATGGAGGGTTATGGGCTGAGTGCATGTCGGTGGGACTAGGTGAGAGTAAGCATTTGGCATGGACAAGAAGGGCCAAGATGGCCTGTTTCTGTGCTGTAATTATTATATGGTTATAATCCATTGTGTAAATGTGCTATGTATTTGAACATTTGTGTATCCTTGTTGGTATGTGTGCAGTCCTTGCAGAACCTTGAGCAGAACGGACAAACTTTCTGGGTTTTTCATGAATTACTCTACATATTCTACGTATTATTGCATGGGAGATTGGGAGTGTACAGGTCGGTGGACACTGAACATCTTAGCCATGATATGTTGTTTTCATAATGGTCAGAAAAATCAGTATATGGTCAGTGCAGTAAAAACATAGCTCACTTCACAAACATTCTTAACTCTATTCAGAAAAGATTGGTTAAAACAAGTTAAAACTAGAATGGAAAAATGAATATAGTTTAGTTTCTGTGCAACTACCTCTAGGAAAGTTTACAAAGTAATATGCTAACAAAATTGAAGAATCAGATGTTGGTATTTAGGGTCACAAAGCCCACACATGCATCAAGCCAAATCCAAGATAGCCTTTTCTAAACTGATACCTGTTCCATGTGTGGTAGAGTAGTAGTGAGCACAACGCTTTACAGTACCAGTTACCCAGGTTCAGTTCCCGCTGCTGCCTGTAAGGAGTTTGCATGTTCTCTCCATGACCGTGTGGGTTTCCTCTGGGTGCTCCAGTTTCCTCCCACAGTCCAAAGATGTACCAGTCGGTAGGTTGTGGTAAATTGTCCCACGATTAGGCCAGGATTAAATCGGGGTTGCTGGATGGCATAGCTCGAAGGGTCAGAAGGGCCTTTTCCACACTGTATCTCAAAAATAAATAAAAGAAGGTGTGTTAAATAGACACTATATTGATCAAAATTGCATAAAGTGATTGCAGAACATCTGCTATTTAGATGGCAAAAGCAGAAAGAAGGCCTGACTTTGTCCGGATTATAAGGGAGCCCTCATCAAGTTCACGGAAGCTGAGCAATACTCCTTTACCATATTGCAGTACCTGTATGCTCACTTGACAAAGGCTAATGTCATGACCAAGTGGATCATTGTCATGTAAATACACATGGAAAAAGTAAAAAAATCATCACCTATAATGAAATATACTCATATTTCAAGTGGAAGTAATATGAAATACTTCCAAGAAGTTGAAGAGAGTCCAATGCTTCTAAACAATCAAGACAATGCTTTAATCATAGATATTCCAGAGAAGGAACATCTCTGTATACTTGAAGAAGTTTTAATGGACTTATTGAAATAACTTGATGCAGATGTATAAAATGATAAGAGGCATAGGTAGAGATATCAGTCAGCACCATTTTCCCAGGGCAACAATAGCTAATATGGAAGGGCATAAACTTATGGGGATTATCAGAGGTAGGATGTTTACACAGAGAGTGATAGGTGCATGCCAAGGGTGATGGTAGAGGCAGATACACTAGGGACATTTAAGAGTCTCTTAGACGAATGGATTGAAAGAAAAGTGGAAGGTTATGTGGGAGAGAAGGGTTAGATTGATCATGGAGTAGGTTAAAAGGTTTGCACAACATTGTGAGCTGAAAGACTCATATTGTGTTGTACCTTTCTAAGTTCTCAAAGTTCTCTAAGATATTCATCTCAGGAAGAGTTAATGTGTCCTTGTGTAGAAAGGAGTGGCTTAATTGGGCCTGAGGGGAGGCGTCAATGGTCCACAACTGATTAAAGGAAAAAAAAATGATGCAGTGTCAATGTTAGATACAACTGAAAACGTTACCAACCTTAGTTTTTATGTGATTTTGCAATGTTGTTTCCACTACTGCAGAAGGACCTTGGAAAGGGCTGGGGAAACTGACCTGCATGGAATGAGTGTAGATAAATAGTTGGGAAATGGCATAAGCATTTTGGGCTAAAGGACCTGCTTCCAATCTGTATGATTTTATGACTTTCATATGTCAGTGATTATAAATCAGATTCTAGTTCTGACACGCACCAACTAGAAATAGGAAGAACTGTACTCAAATGGAACAACATTGCATATTTACTGTTCAAATGGAATGTGATAGATGATAGCTGTATTAAATTTGTTACTTTTGAATGACATTTGTAGACATTGAGATCAATTTTTACCTTTTGGATGACAGAGAATACTTTTCCTGGAACGACACTGGGGATAAGGAAGTACTTGTAGAAGCTATGGTCAAGATATATATAAGTGTCTAAACAAAAGAGAGTTATCCTGGAGGAGGAAATAAGTACTTTCCATTACAGACACTATAAATTATGGCTGCAACAAATTTGGTCACAGATTATACTCAGAAAATGACTGGTCAATTATTTCATTTGGAGTACTTGGACTTTGTTAAGATGAAGACATGGCTCAGTGCTTTGTCCATTGACCTGGCATAGCCAAAGGTCTGTGAAAGATGGTGAGCAAGCACACAATCTGGTAAGAGCACAGTGCATCGCCACAAGAATACTATTCCAAAAGGAGAAGCACCCTAAGAGGCCAATCCAGTGCAGACTACTACAGTATGAGTATATTGCAGACAGCCTTCTGATTTTAATGCACAGCCATTCAAAATGATTTGAGGTCGAGTGTGAGGTCATGTGCCACCAATAAATGCATTGTGGAGAAACAGATTCATAATATGGCCATTTCTATGATGTTGGCTTAATTTTTCTCTCTTCATTTGTGCAGCATGACTTGCCAGGCACGTCTACTATCCTAACATGCAGTATAACAAGAGAAATAACACAATCGCCTGCCAGGTGTCCCTGTTTGACACCAATTTTCACAGATGCTCCCTATATCCTGTCCAACCATCCTATCACTTCCTGTGACTTTTATCTTTCTTTCCATGTTCTGACGAAGGATCTCCAATTTGGAATGTTGATCCTGCCTGACCTGCTGAGTATTTCCAACAGATGCTGGTTTTATTTCATATTTCCAGTAACTGCTGTTTCCTTTGCAGTTTGTGACACAAAGCTAGATCAAGCAATGCTTCATGTCTCATTACCATTCCCGTCTCAAACGGAGCTGCTGAGAGATCACAGCAAACAGTGAAAGGCAAGAACAAAGCAAATCATGGAAGGTAGATCAGGTCTGTCTCTGAAACATCAACTCAGAGATTTCCTTCTGGGCCACAGATCAATGCCACTTTCCACAGCATGATACACTACTGCAGAGAAGCTGTTGCAAGGAAGACTCAAGATATCTCTCAGTCTAAAGGAAAGGCAGAAGAAAGACAACTGAGACCAACAAATGGCACAACACATGCAAGTGGAAGAGGCTGAGATTATATGATAAAGTTTCTGTGCTGACAGTGACAAGCAGGTTGAAGATGAAAAAATGCAAGATTGGAGAGATTGCACAGATTTATAATCCTTAAAAAAATAAAGTAAAAGCTCACGTAAATCACTTGATCCTTGTTTAAGAGACCTAAGAAGATAGTGAGGAAGATTGCTAATTTGAATTAATGGTGAAGTGAGTTCTATTGTTATTAAAGAAGAAATAATATGTTGACATACTGAAGTAAATCAAGAAATGGCAGCTTCAATGCATCCAGTGATAGAGGCTCATCTGCACACAGAGCTCCTATATAGTTCTGAACAATTTAAGACCAATTTAAATTATAAAATTGATAAGTGTTGCTAAATTTTGTTCTTTTAAAGTGAGAAAGCAGTAAAGTTTATGTAATTAGGTCTGATGTCATTGTATGTCTTTTTTTAATCTTGTGTGCATGTTGTTCTTTACGTATGTGCAGTTCAAAAAGAACAACTACTAACAAAACACCAATTTTTGAGCTTGCTTTTTTTGGGTATAACGCTACACATTCTGGGAGCTTAGAACCCATGGAAACAAATAAATTCCACTTATGACATTTTTGAATGGCAGAGCAAGGCCAGGAAATTTTTATGGATAATTAACAAATAAGCCTCCTCACTGTTCCTTTGACAGCATCTGCTAGTAAATGGCACTCATGTGTATGAGGTGCAGCTGCTGTGTTAAGTAGACCACTCTTGCTATAGTCAGAGTCAAGTTGCTGCATTGTATGACTTTCTGTTTCTATTATCACAATATTTCCAAACCCCCATACAGTGAGGTAATACAGGGGTCCAGTTTTGAACTATATATTGATATACTTGTGTAGATGTGACATTGACACTAGTTACAAAAGCAGTAAAAGTTAAAACCACAATACCACTTCCATTGAAGAGATGGTATTGGACATTGGATATGGCATTCCTTTTGAAAATAAAGCAGCACAAAGGAACAGTACATCATTCTTCCTGTACACAAAACTATATACAACAATAGAGTCAGCAGTATTAATGATGTGTGAGTTGTGAGCATACATAGAAATAGATGAAAAGGGACATAAAAGTAAGCAACTGTTCCATTAATCCTTTCTGTCCAGACTTGTCACACTCTACATTGTCCTAGTCATACAATCTCCTGGGAGAGGTTTATAAAAAACAACTTTTGGCCAATTTAGGGAAAGAATAGTCAAGGAAATTTGGTCTGACAGTTGTTAAAGTGGGTTCCAGGAGATGCAGGTATTTTTAGAATCACAGTTATTCCTCCTGCAGCAAAGGACAGTTGTTTATACTTCTGGATCTGAGTCTGTAGTGAGCTGAAGTCACAATGTGGAGAAATGGAAACAAATATTTAGTCTTATTCACCACTGCAGTACGAAGGGAGAGTGATGTTGTTGGACATAATGGCCCTTTGATTCATTTGATGTTTTGTCTACCTTTTCATATGCAGGTGACATACAAGACCGAAGGCATGATGTATAAAAGAGTCAAGAGCTATCCTTTAATCCTAGTATTTATCATTTCATTAACAGTGGGGAATAGGGATCATCTTATTAACACCACATTACTTTTTTGGTGGAAGCTTGCTATGCACAGCTTGGGTGCAGCAATTCTCCTTTAATAACTCCACTGAGAAATGTATAATTGACTGTGAAATGAATTGGGGCAGCCTGTGGCAGGGAATAGTGCTGTATAATCTTAAATCATTTATTTTGAAGTGCCCTCCAGATTTAAAACTTCAGCATTTCCTTTGTAGAAGCCTCTGATAAATCCTGACAATATTGTTCCATTGCAGACCAGTTGCTCACACAATCAGTAATGCCACATGACTCATCCACTGCCAGCAATTAAATTGTTATAGAACCAAATCTGCAATTTTCATTTCAAGGAATATTTTCATGAGAGCATAGTCTGTCAGAACAGTTTTAGGGTTAGATTTTAAGGGATGGAGTTCAGGTGTATAATATTCTTCAATGCAAGGAGATCCAGCTGCACTACAGCTAGGTTCCAATTGACTCCAACATTTACTGTGCAACAGCAGATAACGGGAATGTAAACAGCAAAATCCTAACCACAATACATGGACAGTAGGTAACTTCAAGTAATTCCCCTATACTGCTCTATACAGCTGCTCATAATGGGCATAATCTGAAAGTACATAAGAGTCTTGTACTGAATCAGTTACCATGATGCCACAGAGTTTGAGCAAGAAATGCAGACAGATTTGTGCTTGTGCATGTTTAATTCAGTGTGGCGAGTGAACAAGCTAGGCTGACCCCAGGCAAACTAGTGAAGATAATGTACTGTCAGTCTCTCTTCCTGGCCAACACATTGCTCTGAAGGGAGGCACAAGGTCCATTGTCTTTGCTCTTTACAATAATGACTTTTGGATCTCATTTGAAGACGGATGCTTGCAGCAATAATTTCACATGTTTCATGGAGGCTCACACGGAGGAAGTTGGAATGATACTAAGTTTAACAGGAAACCAAGCTGAAGCCAACGTCAACATAAACATTTTTAACAGAATTCCACTCATGAGAAGTTTGTGTTCTGGAAAGAAAACAGGGAATCACCAGCCTCTGCAAGAAGTTGTTCCTATCCCCCTCAATTTTGATCACACTCCCCTCATCTTGTAACTATGCTCCCTTCCCTCTCTGGTAGGAACATCTTGACATCTTTATCATTCCCCCTTTTCTCTTTAAGCTATCTTCCCTTTTCTTCATCGGTCCACGTGCAGGGTTTCCATTCCCCTTCCCCTCCACCCTCTCCATCCCACACAGAAACTACTTGACATGCGGAGTTCATTCAGTAGATCGTTTGTTGCCCTATATTCCAGCCTCTGCAGTCCCTTGCACCACCCACTGCTTTATCATGCCCCGTGGGATCATATATGCTTCAACAAGATCACACTTCGTTTTTCTAAAGTGGCATGTACATATTTTTAGGGAAAATTTTACAGCAATCCCAGTGGATACACTTAATGCAGTGTTTACAGAAATGATAAGGCACATCCATAAATATTATCACAGTAGAGGCTAAATTTTTACTTATTTGATAATACAAAGTCTCCATCACTGGTAACTTTTACATCCAACCTCATCCCAGAACTGCGTAGCATTTTGAGCAGCTAAGAGTTAACGGCATTGTGGGTCTGAATTCATGTATGGGTAGACAGTGTCAGGATGACAGATCTTTCACTAAAGGGCAATCATGAACCGATTAGGATTTCTGGTGAATCAAAATCAGAATCAGGTCTATTATCACTGACAAGTCGGACAGATATATTCCAAATAAGAAGAAATTTTCGAATGGAAGAAGGACACTACCGTGGCTGACAAGTGAAGTCAGAGCCAAAGTAAAACCAACGAGATGGCATACAAGGAAGCCAAAGATAGTGGAAAGATAGAGGATTGGAAAGCTTTTAAAAACTTTTAGAAGAAAACTGAGAAGATCATTAGGAAGGAAAAGATGAATTATGACAGGAAGCTGGCGACTAATATCAAAGAAGATACTGAAAGCTTTTTTAAGTATATAAAGGGTTGAGTGTAGATATAGGATCAATAGAAAATGACGCTGGAGATATTGTAATGAGACGTGCATAGATGGCAGAGGACCTGAATAGGTATTTTACATCAGCCTTCACAGTGGAAGACATCTGCAGTATACCGGAAATTCAAAAGTGTCAGGGAAGTCAAGTATGTGATGTGAAAATTATGACCGAGAAGGTGCTCAGGAAGCTTAATACTCTGAGGGTGGATAACTCTCTTGGACCTGATGGAATTCACCCTTGAGTTTTGAAGGAAGTAGCTGGAGAAATTGCGGAGGCATTAATAATGATCTTTCAAGAATTGATAGATTCTGGCATTGTACCAGATAATTGGATAATTGCCAATGTTACTCCGCTATTTAAGAAAGGTGGGAGGCAGCAGAAAGGGAACTATAGACCTGCTAGCCTGACATCAGTTAAATCCTGCCTGACTAACCTACTGCAATTTTTTGAGGAAATTACAAGCAGGGTAGATAAAGTAGATGCAGCAGACGTGGTGTACTTGGATTTTCTGAGGGCCTTTGACAAGGTGCCGCACATGAGGGTGCTTAGCAAGATAAAAACCCATGGAATTACAGGGGAGTTACTAACATAGGTGGAGCATTGGCTGATCAGCAGAAAACAGACAGTGGGAATAAAGGGATCCTATTCTGGCTGGCTGCTGGTTACCAGTCAAATTCCACAGGGGTCGGTGTTGGGACCGCTGCTTTTTACGATGTGTGTCAATGATTTGGACTATGGGATTAATGGATTTGTGGCTAAATTTAGCAATGATACAAAGATAGGTGGAGGAGCGAGTAGTGTTGAGGAAACAGAGAGCCTGCAGAGAGACTTAGATAGTTTAGGGGAATGCCCAAAGAAGTGGCAAATGAAGTATAATGTTGGAAAGTGTATGGTCATGCACTTTGGTGGAAGAAATAAATGGGCAGACTATTATTTAGATGGGGAGAGAATTCAAAATGCAGAGATGCAAAGGGACTTGGGAGTCCTTGAACATGATACCCTAAGGTTAACCCCCAGGTTGAGTTAGTTGTGAAGAAGGCGAATGCAATGTAGGCATTCATTTCTAGAGGTATAGAATATAAGAGTAGGAATGTGATATTGAGGGCCTATAAGGCACTTGTGAGACCACACCTGGAAAATTGTGTGCAGTTTTGGGCTCCTTATTTTGGAAAGGATATACTGATATTGGAGAGGGTTCAAAGAAGATTCAGAGAATGATTCCAGGAATGAAAGGATTATCATATGAGGAACATCTGGCAGTTCTTTGGCTGTATTTCCTGGAGTACAGGAGAATGAGGGAGGATCTTATAGAAACATTCTGAATGTTAAAAGCCCTGAACAGATTAGATATGGCAAAGTGATTTCTATGGTAAGGGAGTCTATGACAAGAGGGCACGACTTCAGGATTGAAGAATGTCCATACAGAACAGAGATGCAAAGAAATTGGTTTAGTCAGAAGGTGGTAAATCTGTGGAATTTGTTGCCGTGCGGGGCTGTGGAGGCCAAAGCGTAGGGTGCATTTAAGGCAGAGGTAGATAGGTTCTTGATTAGCCAGGGCATCAAAGGGTATGGGGAGAAGGCAGGAGAGTGGGGATGACTGGAAGAATTGGATCAGCCCATGATTGAATGACGGAGCAGTCTCGATGGACTGAATAGCCTTCTTCATCTCCTATATCTTATGGTCTTAAGTTTGTTGTTTTGCAGTGCAATACGTGAAAGGATTACAATAAGTTACAATAAGAAATGTATAAAAAATACAGTAAATAACTGTTGCAAAATGAGAGCAAAATAGTGAGTTATTGTTCATGGCTTCACCGAATATTCAGAAATCTGATGGCAGAAGGGAAGAGGATTTCTTTTAAGAGATAGAAATTGGTAAGAGGATCTTCCAACCCAAAGAGCTCAGTCAGACTAACTACAGTCATGTGTGCAATTAACCTACTAATCTGTACATCATTGCAATGTGGGAGGAAATTGAAGCACCCAGAGCAAACAAACACGGTCATAGAAAGACAGTTCAGACACCTTAAAGGCAGCAGTGGGAATTGAACCCTGGTCACTGGAGGTGTAATAACGCTATGCTAACCACTTTGCTACTGTGATGCCACATTTTAAAATAAGTTCACTCCCAACATTCACTGAACCTGAAGAACCCAGACCAAATAGTCTTACCCAGACCCAATTAAACAACTCCTAAAGCAGTGAGTGTACATCTTCAAGCTCCCGCACCTGCTCACTGATGGCAGTAATGAGAAGAGGGCTTGTCCTTGATGGATGCCGTCTTCTTGAGGCACCACCTTATGAAGATGTCCTCAATGGCGTGGAGTGCCCATGATGGAGCTGGCTCTGTTTGCAGTCCTCTGCAGCTTTTCTCAAATCTCCCTACCAGGTGGTGATGTAACCTGTCAGAATGCTCTCCATGGTACATCGGTAGAAATTTGCTAGGGTCTTTGGTAACGTACCAAATCTCCTCAAACTCTGAATGAAGTATAGGTACCCACATGCCTTCTTTGAGATTGCATTAGTATGCTGGGTAGATCAAACCCAACAGTTTCAGAAGGAAAATTGCTATCTTTTTCGAGCTTGCCTGGACCTGATCATAAAGGACAGATTGATTTGGGACATTTGTGTTCTGATAAAACATTTCAAATTAGATCTGGTTAAACTATGCTCTGTTGCAATTTGCCAGTTTTATTCAATGTCCTCTCCTTTTACCTATATAAGGTTAATCTGCTTATCAAGAAAGTAACTTTCAGAACGGACATGAAAGCTTCATGTCCTTTCTTTTGAATGGCACATTTGGGTCATACATATTCGTGTTAGGATCGGTTGCCATGTTTAGTTTAGGTTTTAATTTTACACGTAGTCAGACCAATGGTTATCATCAATAGTATGAGCTTTGCTTTTAATTCAGGATATATTTAATTACTTAGATTTGTATTTCCTTTCTACTAAGGTGAGATTTGTATTTGTGACCTCTGAGGAATTGACCAGGCCTCATTTATTACTTAGAGAAATGTCATGGTAACAGGCCCTTCCAGCCCAATGAGCCTGTGCAGCCCACTTGCACCCATCTGACCAATTAACCCACTAATGCAGATGTCTTCGGAATGTGGGAGGAAGCCGGAGCATCCAGGAGAAACCCAGGTGGTCATGGAGATAATGTACATACTCCTTACAGACAGCAGTGGGAATTGAACCCGTCAATAGTGTTGCGCTAACTGCAATGTTACTGAGCTGCCCACAACAGTCTAATAGTCTCATATCTCCCAGCACCATGCTATCCTAATCTCATCTCAGTCTGGATTGGGGTATATTATCTGAGGATCTTTCTTTAAATTAGTACGGTCATGTCAACAATAAGTGACATCTTTACCCAAGAACCATGTCATGATTGTCCTCTGATCCACACTTCACTCTCCAAAGCTTCAGCCACACTTGGGACAAGTGTTATGAGTGTTTTGTTGTTGACTATATTAATAACTGAGATGAATAGATTTTTAGATACCACTGGAATCAGAAGGTACAGACACAAGATGGGAAAGTCAGAGAGACACAGGATCAGCCACAATCCTATTGAATCGCAATGCAGCCTCAAGAGGATATATGACTCATTTATGTTACAATTTCTTATACTCTTTTGTATACTAGAAAGCATAACTTAATGATTGCTGAACAAAGGAAAAACATTATCATTGATTTGACTTTTTGCACTATTTATGGGATCCAGCTCAGTGACATTTGAAACCACAGTGAACCGAAATATGATGCACAGAATGTCTGGCTACCAATAAATTATGTTATGGTGGTTTCCTGTGTTACTTGAGACCTCTGTGTGTGCCCTTCAAAGCTTGCTAAGGTTGGGTTTTGCTTTTGCTTTCTGATACATTGCTTTCTGTTCATTTGTGCCTCATGTCAGTAGTTCTTATTGACCTTCAGTAAAACACACAAGCCCCAAAATAAACAAACAATAAAACTATGCACATTATAGCTTTAAGTACATAAGTGCCAAAGACATCTACAAAATAATGCATGATGGTGTGTGGAGGGAGATGGGCTTAAATCAGGAAGCACAGCTGCATGGATTAGACAACAGATGTCTCCGACACAGACAGCATACTAGATAATTCCCTAAAGCCATTGAAATGAAACAATAGCTATAGGACAAGCGATATGATTCCGAGTCTTGTATACACTAGGCAGATAACAAATGCTAGCCTGCTGGCAGTTGATCAGAAATCAGTGCATTAACTTGTATTAACAAAAGAAATCAGTCCAAATTGCCAACATTTTCTACCAGAGGCAAACTCCACTTGTGGGGGGGTGGGGGTAAAATTCACTTAAAGCCACATACAGATACCTATTCTAATTAATGTGTTTTAAATCAGTAAACATTTAATTATATAATTTGTGCATCCTTGGTAGGTTAGATTTTTGGGCATTTCTGCTCAGTGAATTTTCATATCTTCTGGTGGTGGGGTTGAGATACATCTCTACCAAAGGAAGTCAAACCAATCCCCTTTTGTTCTCTCCATTTCTCAAGAGGAAATGGCATCATTGACACCTCACATCACATAGAATTTGCCAGAATGTCTAAGGTCGTGATATTACTAAATTCTTAAAGAAGTCTGTGGGACTATAAAATATAACTGTTTCCTGATCCTCAGCAATTGAATTTAATTCCTAAATTTTACAAATATGGTATATTGAAGAATCATTGTTGCTCCAAAGAGATTAGCATATGGACCATAGGAAAGCAGCTTATAGGAAGGACATGTATCCGGTGATATGTGATATGTCATCCCTAAAAATGAATACTGGGTGAAGTGTTGGAGATATGTATCTGACAAAGGGGGTGTAGGGCACTCCTTCCCTCCACTAGCGTGCAGGTCATCCTTGGACAAGATGCAGCACCTGTTTAGCCCTCCCAATCAGGGTCATGTGAAGTCATGGTGGATGGTCATATGAGCAGCCAGTGCAGCCAGATTATGTCATCACTGACACCAGACAGATAAACTCTGAAGAGTATTGTCAGTGGCTAGGCACACCTGTCTTGTAAAATATACTATGCAGAAGAAAGCAATGGCAAACCACTTTATTTATTAGGTACAGGACGTATCTAATAAAGTGACCACTGAATGTATTTCTGTATGTTCACCGTCATCAGCTGCTGTAGCCCATCCACTTCAGAGCCCCAACATGTCGTGCATTCAGAAATGTTCTTCTGCACAGTATTGTTGTGCTACATGGCTATCCCAGGAGATCAGCAGATTCTGAGGTACTCAAACCATCCTGTCTGGAACCAAAACCCATTGTATGGTCAAAGTCCCTTAGATGACAACTCTTCTTCATTCCGATGTTTGGTCTGAACAACAACCTCTTGACCATGTCTGATTAATTTATATATTGAGTTGCAGCTACACAATTGGCTGATTATATATTTGCATGCATGAGCAGGTGGACAGTACACCTAATAAAGTTGCCTCTGAGTGTACATTACATCTTTATTGTTGGAAAATACCACAAATAAATATTTGCAGCAAAGAGAGATATATCCAAAATTTGGTGAAACAAAAAACTATTTTTTTGTTAAAAAAGACAAGGATGGAAAGTAAACATGAGGAGGCAGGGACCAAAAAAATTCCAGTGCTTAAGAACTATTAGAATGCTTGCCAGTAGAGTGCAGAGGTGGTAGGAGCAAAGCGTCAGAGGGTGTGAACAAGATTTTAGTTAAAGTAACATAGAAGTTTCAGGTCTTACAGAGCTGAAAAATATACTCATATAAGGGGAGGCAAGACTGTCTGAGGATGATGATTATAAATGATAAGTATTACAAAGGAGATAATATGAGTATATTAATCCACATGCTATCCTTTTGAATGGCAGAATTCAGTATTTATTAGTCAGGACAACTATATTGGATACATATTACGAGTGATGGCATTTACCATTAGTAGTCACTGGGAAGTAGAATATGTTTAGCCAGTTAATTTCCTTTAAATATTAGCCTAATGTTTCCAAATAATATTCTGGCATCAATAGTTACCTTGGTTTACAGTTATGAAATGCCAGATGCTCAGTTTATGCAGAAGGGAGGCAGCGACGTAGATGGATTGGTGGGTTGGATGCAGCATGTGAACTTCCTCCCCAGGTGATCCTTCATATTAGAGGATTCCAAAACTACAGTTTCAATATGGTTCCAAGGAAGCGGGGGAACCTGGGGGAACCAGAATACAGGCTGGCTGAGAAGGTGTTCCACTGACATAGTCATGTGTAGCATGGTACCAGGAGAGGAGCTTCACAATTCTACAATTCTTTAATGTTTAAAGAAATGGGGTGAATATAAGTCCAATTTTTAAAAAGGTGCAGTAAACATTGACACAGGCTCACACAAGTTCATCCCCAAACAGTATGGAATATTTCATCTATTTGAATGAGGAAACTGTGTATTCACAGCCCACGATTTTCCATTAAGCTCCTGTAGATTCTTCAATGTGTGTTTCCTTGGGTACAAATCATCACGGTAAAGATACAGACTTTGAAGCTATATCTATTCATGTTTAATAGATTCCTGGTTCTATGCCGTTTGGAGAAATGAATCTAATGTACTTACTGATGCAATAGAACCATTTATACAGAGATATATTTACGCAGTAAAATGGTCTTTATATTTGATCTTACATTGTATGAATTCTCCATGATATCTTGTTAAATATGACTCTTTAGAGTGGAGGTGCCCAACCTGGAGTCCACAACCCCTTGCTTAATGCCTTTGGTCCATGAGGTAAAAAGGGTTGTGAATCCCTACTTTGGAGTAGAGTAAAGTGCAGGAGCAGGCCCTAATGGCCTACAACGTCATTGCTGATGCTAATGCCAATTTAAAATAATTGCATCTACCTGCACACTGCAGAGAGACAAACAGGGCAGTAATTTTCATCAAGGAAAGGGCAATGCCAGTCATATTGAAGAGGCCTAGATCCAACCTGTTGCAAACTGCCAAATCATGGGAGAGGAGGGTTGATGTGGCAAGGAAGCTGCAGATCCTGGAGCTGGTGCAAACTATACTTTCACCAGTCATCAGCTACTGTGATCCACTGAGGACAAGAAAATCATCCTGGTGGAGCTCACAGTTTCATGGAGGAAGGATGCTAAGAGGCTCACAAGAGGAAGACCCTGAAGTACCAGTCCTTAGTCCAGGAGTGCAGGGACAAAGGATGGCAGATGTGGCTACTTCCCCATGGAGAATGGCTGTAGTGGTTTCCCGGCAGGGTCAGCCTGGAGGTTCGGCCTTGATGAAAAGAGCAGGAAACAAGCAGCTCACCAGATGGGGGAAGAAGCAGAAAGACCCTCTTGCTGGATATAGAGCAGGTGAGAGGAGTTGACCTGGAAGTCAGGACCAGATGGACAGTGACGAGGCCACAACTGCTGACCTGCTAACTGGAGAGTGTAGTGGTTAAAAGTCGATACACTCTATGAACATTGGGCACCATCTGATGTCATCTGCTCCTGGCCAAAGGCTACAGTTACCTCTTCAGGTAACTGTAGAGTGCACCCCCAGTGTATGATGCAAGTACTTCCCTCCATTCCTTGTCTGTTCATAAGCATGTCTAAATGCCTTTTAAATGTTTCTGTCATATATCTGTATCCAATACTTCTGGCAATTCATTCTAGTCATAGACCACTCTCTGAATAAAAAAAAATGCCTCACAAATATCCTTTAAACTTTCCCATTCTCACCATGTCTTTGCCCTGTGGTATTTGACATATCTACTTTGGGAGAAGATTCTGACTATCTACCCCATCTCTACTACTTCTATCAGATTCCCCCTCAGCATTTCATTGGAAAAATTCCAAGTTTGTCCAATCTCCCCTTAAACTAATCGTCTCTAATCCGGGCAATATCCTTTATACACACTCCAATCCAATACATCTTTCTAATAGAGCAACTCCAAATGAGGCCCCACAGAAATTTTATAAAGCTACAACATGACTCCCAACTTTTATACTCAATACGTTCACTGATAAAGGCAAATTTGTCAAATGTCACCTATCAACTCGTGTTGCCACTTCCAAGATGAAATGGATTTACATGCCGAATCTCTGTATACTGTATTAATGATCATAAACCCCCTGTCACTTATGAAAAAAATGTTATTAATAATTCAAATTAAAACTAATCGATAGACTGACAATGAAAAGAATTGTGTTGAAAAAAGAATTTTATTTCAAAATGGTTTGTTCAGTGGCTTCTGTTGATTGACTTCTGTTTCTTCAATGATCTAATTATAATTGAACTCTTTTTTTGGAAATCAAAATCATAATCCATGTGGCAAGTTAAATTTTCACTTTGAAATGCCAATATAACATCTGACCTTGAAACAAGGGAAAAGAAAATCTAAAAACAGCTGACAGTGCCTCCAAAATTATCCATTAAATTACCTTAAAGTACTTTCATTATCGATTAACCTCTCATTGTTTTCAAGGTGCATGACATGGCAATCAACCTCTCATTGGCCTGTTGCTGTGTGTCGCAGAAATTGACCTCTAACTAGCCTCACAGAAATGCCCATTTACAGTGAGACCCAACAGCCTCCAAGACTCTATTGGTGATGATACATAAATGCTCATGTTTCAATTCTTGTCTCTTATGTAATAACCTGAGTGCTCGATTAGAAGACTGCCTTGTGTTTCACTGTAGGTCATCAATAATCATACATAATTTAAATTATCACAGTGCAAACTTGAAGTGCAATAGTTATCGGATGTAATTCCCCACATTTCAGGGATCCTCAGCTTGTTATGCTATGTGGGTTACATCACTTGTGGAAACTGAGCTCTTGCTATCTTTCACTGTAGGTTTATAATGGTTGTTTATAAAGATTGAATCAACTAATCTCTTATTTGTAGTTCTTTGACCTTCCCTGTTGAACAGGGAAAAGGGTACAATTTTTTTTGTCAAAAACTACATCATTTCTTGAAAAGGAAAAAATGCCAGTTCTAAACATAATTTTTTTCATATAATCCACAAAATAATTTCCTCTTTATTTTGATTTTTATAATCGTTGGCCTCGGTCATAAAGGTTAAATTATCTCTCACTGTTTATTTTATCAAATTGGGTACAATTTTAACAATTTTCAATAAAATGAAATCTGGTGATTTAATAGCAAAATGATTTCTGAGCTCTGTATCTATCATTCCTGAAAAATCAGCATTTATCTTCATTTGATTTTATAAATATCTATAGAATATTTCTCATTCTCTTACACATCTTATGTATGCTTCTGACATTCTACAATTGCTTACAAACTGTCCAAGTGCTAAGACAAGAAACACAGGTTATAACAATTTTGATTTCTCTATTATGAGGTGACTGGAATAAGGGTGCACTCCCACTGTTCAAGACCATGTGTCTTGATCTCTGCCTTGAATTTGTCCTTATTCCTTTTCTTCCAGATACAATTTATCTCTCTTGGGTATATTGCACCCTTTCTAATTTTTACCCCAGTTGTTGTTTCTTCAGTTTTATACTCTCCTGTAACCACTTTTCAATGATCCCATTGCCTTAAGTCTATCAAATCCAACTCAAGCACTATTGCTGTCTTCTCTTCCATGTATTGTAACCTAGTCCCAAACAGTTTAAATTTTACATTCTTAATTTTTATGTTTAAATCCTTCATGGTAGAGCATAGTAGAAGTGATACAAATTGAAACTTTTTCATGCACTAAGAATGACTGAAATATGTGATATTGAACATAGAACATAGAATAGTACAGCACAGTACAGGCCCTTTGGCCCACAATGTTGTGCCAACCCTCAAACCCTGCCTCCCATATATCCCCCCATCTTAAATTCCTCCATATACTTGTCTAGTAGTCTCTTAAATTTCACTAGTGTATCTGCCTCCACCACAGACTCAGGCAGTGCATTCCACACACCAACCACTCTCTGAGTAAAAAACCTTACTCTAATCTCCCCCTTGAACTTCCTACCCCTTACCTTAAAGCCATGTCCTCTTGAACTGAGCAGTGGTGCCCTGGGGAAGAGGCGCTGGCTGTCCACTCTATCTATTCCTCTTAATATCTTGTACACCTCTATCATGTCTCCTCTCATCCTCTGTCTCTCCAAAGAGTAAAGCCTTAGCTCCCTTAATCTCTGATCATAATCCATACTCTCTAAACCAGGCAGCATCCTGGTAAATCTCCTCTGTACCCTTTCCAATGCTTCTACATCCTTCCTATAGTGAGGTGACCAGAACTGGACACAGTACTCCAAGTGTGGCCTAACCAGAGTTTTATAGAGCTGTATCATTACCTTGTGACTCTTAAACTCTATCCCTCGACTTATGACTAACATTCCATAATCTTTCTTAACTACCCTATCACCTGTGAGGCAACTTTCAGGGATCTGTGGACATGTACCCCCAAATCTCTGTTCTCCTCCACACTACCAAGTATCCTGCCATTTACTTTGTACTCTGCCTTGGAGTTTGTCCTTCCAAAGTGTACCACCTCACACTTTGCCGGGTTGAACTCCATCTGCCACTTCTCAGCCGTCTTCTGCATCCTATCAGTGTCTCTCTGCAATCTTTGACAATCCTCTACACTATCCACAACAGCACCAGCCTTTGTGTCATCTGCAAACTTGCCAACCTACCCTTCTACCCCCTCATCCAGGTCGTTAATAAAAATCACAAAAAGTAGGGGTCCCAGAACTGATCCTCGTGGGGCATCACTAGTCACAACCCTCCAATCCAAATGTACTCCCTCACCACGACCCTCTGCTTTCTGCAGGCAAGCCAATTCTAAATCCACCTGGTCAAACTTCCCTGGATCTCATGCCCTTCTGACTTTCTGAATAAGCCTACCATGTGGAGCCTTGTCAAATGCCTTACTAAAATCTATGTAGATCACATCCACTGCACTACTCTCATCTATATGCCTGGTCACCTCCTCAAAGAACTCTAACAGGCTTGTTAGACATGATCTCCCCTTCACAAAGCCATGCTGACTGTCCCTGATCAGATCATGATTCTCTAAATGCCCATAGATCCTATCACTAAGAATCTTTTCCAACAGCTTTCCCACCACAGACGCAAGGCTCACTGGTTCATAATTACCCAGACTATCCCTGCTACCTTTCTTAAACAAGGGGACAACATTTGCCTCCCTCCAATCCTCCAGTTTTGATCATGATCATGATTGATCATGATTGCCATTATAATATACAATAGGGAAAAGCTTTTAAGAAGAAGGTGACAAAGAATAGGGCAAAACTGGTAAAATGATTTATTATGGGAAGGATGTCAAGGCTATGGAGAGGATGCAGAAGAGTTTTACCACAACGTTGACTGGATTCAAGGGCATGTGCTAAAACTAGATGTTGGATAAACTTTGGTTGACTTCTCTGGAGCAGCAGAGGCTGAGGAGAGATCCGATAGAGATTTATAAGCTCATGAGATGCATAGATAGAGTAGACAGATAGTAGTATCTTTTTTCCCAGGGTTGAAATGTCTAAAAGTAGAGGGCTTGCATTTAATGTGAGAGGGGTTAAGTTGAAAGGAGATGTGAGAGGCAAGTTTATAACACAGAGTGGTTGGTGGCTGGAATGCATTGTCTGGGTGATGGTTGAGAATGATACATTAGGGGCTTTTAAGAGATGTTTAGATTGTTACATAGCAGCAGCAATAGATTACACATTGAGTCAGGTTTTAATGGTAAAACCACTACCTTTATTAGAACCACTACCCATAATATAGAAAATTAAACAAAATAAACAGAAGCTAACAGGTGTGTGTGTGTGTGTGTGTGTGTGTGTGTGTGTGTGTGTGTGTGTGTGTGTGTGTGTGTGTGTGTGTGTGTGTGTGTGTGTGTGTGTGTGTGTGTGTGTGTGTGTGTGTGTGCAGTTCCCAAACAGTCAAGCTTAGGAACAGTTCTTAAAGTCTTAAGATGGCAAACTAGAAAAGGTCCAGTAATCCATGGAATAAATGAAGGGAGAGATTTGTAAATCCACGTTAAAATGTAGAAGGAAAGCAATTATGAAGAATTCCACAGGTTCCACACTGGGAAAATGAAGTAATAGTCGCTGAAGATCTTATCCGTTGAGTCGTTCTGAAATCCACGTAGAAATATCACAAGGTGACAGTCACAAATATCCCTTTGCACAAGTGGTTACCACATAGCACACCCGAATCTAGGTAAGGGTTAACAAAACTGGTTGCCACAGGATACTCCAACAAAAATCCATGTATGGATTATACGAAGTGACAGTCACACATCCAATGAGCATGGTGTGCCATTAATCAACCCAATCCTTTGGGCATGGGAAAGTATCAGACTTTACCCATCGCAGCAAACTACTGCCAGCAGCTTGCAGTCCAAAACTTCTACTCTCTCTCTCCCCTTCTCCTACTACTGAAAGTCCCAGCAGTCTGTCTCAGCTTGTTATACTGACATCATAGTCCCGCCTCATCCAGGCGTTTTAAAGTGATACACATAGTAAACAAACCATGGTCACATAACAAGATAGGCATATGAATGTGAGATAAATGGAAGGACATCGTGGGTAGAAGAGATTAGTTTAGTTAACCATTTGATTACTAATTTAATTGATTCAGCACAGAGTTGTGGGCTGAAGGGTCTGTTCTTGTGCTGTATTGTTCTATGTTCTATATTCTACATGTACAGAGATATAATGAAAAACTTTGCTTTGTGTCTTGTCCGTATAGACTACTTCATTGTGTCAATACATTGAGATAGTACAAAGGAAACCAATAGCAGAATGCAGAATAAAGAGTTACATTTACAGAGAAAGAGCGTTGCAACTAGACACTAAGGTGCAAGGCCATACTGAGGTAGACTGTGAGGTCAAGTATCCATCTTATCATAGTAGGGGACTGCTCAGTAGCAAATGCACTTAATTGAAATCTTTCCGCAACAGCTTAATAAGTGTGTCACCAAAGTGTATCATACAATTAGCTTTAAATAAGTTTCAGGAGGGGAGAAGAAGCTCAAAATTATTGTGTAATTTAGTTTTAAGGTGAATTTAACAACTTGATTTTATAACCCCATCCAGAAAACTAAACTATCAGTTATTATGAAACTCATTGTTGTTTTCATGATAGGTAATCCTACCTTTAGGTTTCCAGTCTTGATCAATGATAGTGAAGAGGAAGATGTCCGAATTATAAATTTAAAATTTTTTGCCTCAGAAAATTTAATTTTATAATCATATAAGATAGTATTTTGACATTAGCAAAAATACATATTTTGGACATGTAGATATCAGGACTCACATGCATATGAAGTTAATTGTGATTTTATATCATTCAATAAACACTAAAAAGAAAAAAAGGCTATGCGGTGAACATTGCCCTCAAGATTTTATGTTTGGAACTTCCTTTCAAAGATAATTCATAGCTATTGCGGTTTGTGAGGTAAAGAAATATTGTAAAGCACAGACTAATAAACAAAATAATAATGTTTAGAAATCTGCTGTAAAGGAATGTCTGACAATACAACAGAACAATACTTTCACTGCTAAAAGCCTGAGAATAGTTTGCATTACACCTATGCCACATGACATCTTTTATTGTTGTTCTTCATATTTGACTGAAAAATACAACTGAAGAAAGTCCAGATTACCCTAATGAGCCCCTTTACAGATGCCAAAAGCTGCAACAAAAGACTGCTTTTCTTTCAATAGAAGGCTGTGCAAACATTTCAGCACAGGAAAAGTACAGAATAATGACTCTATCTCAATGTTTTACAATAGGAAAGAAATGTTCGAGGAACCTTCTCCGCTTCAATATCCCCGCTTAAGAAGCAAATCACAGCGTAAATGGTACAGGATGTAATTGCAATCATCCCAGTTCTCCTTAGTGCTCCCATATCATTTTACAACAGATGAGCACAATTTTACAACAAAACATGTAATTTTCAAACCAGCTGCCATTTCCAAAACATTGCTTAAAAATACCTTGAAAATAAGAGCCACAGTTTTAATTCCGTCCAGACATAAGAAAGTTGCACTATTCATCTTTAGTGAAGTAAAACTTTTTGCAAACTGTTGTATGAGCAAAATGTTGCAGCCAAATTGTGCTTCAAATAGATGAGTTTTGAAATGGATGATGGAAGATTGATTAGAAGGTGCCAGACAGAGTACAATCTGGAAAATATGAAGGTATATAATTTGGTAGGAAGAATAGAACAGTGGATTAATGGTGAAAACCTCCCAAATATTTTTGTATAGAGAAATAAGGATGACCTGGATGAGGAGATACAGGAAGTAATCATGCAGATACAATAAGCCATCAGGGAAGCAAGAAGATTGGTGTATAAAAGTGAAAAGGTCTTACTAAGATTGTGCACGGATTTGGTGAAACCACGTTTTGAATTGTGTGCACAGGTTTGACCTCCATATTTGAGGAAGGTTATACACATATTGGAGTCAATGTAGTATGGACTCATAAGATTGATTCCTGGGATAAGAGGCTAGCTCAATGCAGATTGTTTATGCAATGTTTCCCTCAGTGTTTTACAGTGGGTAAAATACACTCTAATAAAGTGGCCACTGAATGTTTGTTATGGTCTTCTGCTGCTGTAGCTCATCCATTTCAAGGTTTGACATGTTGCACATTCAGGGATGCTCTTCTACACACCGTTGTTGTGACATGATTATTGGAGTTACTGTCACCTTCCTGTCAGCTCGAACTAGTCTGGCCATTCTCCTCTGATCCCTCTCATTAACAAGATGTTTTCACCCACAGACTGCCATTCTCTGGATGTTTTCTGTTTCTCACACCATTCTCTGTAAACTCTAAAGAATGCAGTGCATGAAAATTCCAGACCAGCAGCTTTTGAGATACTCAAACCACCTCATCTGGCACCATAAAACATTCCATGGTAAAAGTCACTGGGATCATATTTCTTCCTCATTCTGATGTTTAGTCTGAGTTTCTTAACCATGCTTGCATGCTACTGTGCATTCAGTTGCTGTCCCATGATTGGCTGATCAGATGTTTGTATTGAAGAGCACATGTACAGGTGTACCTAATAAAGTGTCCATGGAGTCTAAGTTCCAGGAATCTTCTCCCCTTCAATATCCCACCAAAAAAAGCAATTCATAGTACAAATAGAACAGGATGTAATTGCCTTTTCCTTTTGACTGCACATCATTTCACAATAGGGGAAGTTATCTTTCTGAGGCATTGAATATCTTGAGCAGATGCTGAAAACTATTTTTGATGAAGAGCATGGAACTGGAGGGGCACATTCTCAAGACAAGCATTAGTCACTTTAGGATTGAGATGGAGATGAATCTCAAACCAGTGACTTTGTTAATCTTTTGAATGTTGTTGCATATTCAAAACTGCATTTAGAAGATATTATTTTTGAACTTGTGAATGGATGAGGCACAGGATGAAATGTGATCTTATTGAATAGTGATGGATCAAAGAACAGTGTAGTACATTTATTTTTATCCTTAACTATGTTGACTCTAAGATGTTCTGCGTACAGCATATAACTCTCCAACATGTCTTCAAAGCGTTCTACAGGATCTTTTGTGTTCAGTACAGAGCCTCGACTGAACACCTCATTTAAAAGATAGCACACCTGACAGTACAGCACTAATCCAATATTACATTTGGTGTGAAGCTAGACTTTTGAGCCCAAGGCTCCAGATTGGAATGTAGAATCAGAGGCAACCTTTTGTTTCAATGAGTCACAATTGGCTATCCATGGAAAAAGAAATTGAAGAAGATTCAGGCAATTTCAACCACCAACTATCAGGAAGATTGCACTGTTTTAAATATCTTACAATAAAATAACCTTATTCTCTTCTGAAAAGTTATTCAATATTATGCCAGTTGCAGACACATTAATCTAGAGACGAGCTTTCAGTATCATCCCCTAGTTTTGTTACCTTTTCATATTTTTGAGTTGGTGCCCAGAAGTGGTGTGCTAATTTTTTAAATAAATACATAAAAATAGAAGATAGAACACTCCAGCACAATCAATCTAAACCTTCCTTCCCAATAGCCCTCCAAATTTCTATCATCCATGTGCACATCTATGAGTTTCTTAAAGGCCCCTAATGTATTTGCCTCTACCACCACCCCTGGCAGGGTGTTCCATGCTCCTACCACTCCTTGAGTAAAAAAAAAACCTGTGATATCCTCCTCATACTTTGCTTCTGGCTGGGTTTCACTTCCCTGGAGTAATCTGAGATGGTTCACAGCCTTCTTCCTCAGTTTCAATAAACTCGACTAGTTCACACTAAAAAAAAAATAAAAAAAATTATGCCCCCTAAAATTTGCCATTTCTACCCTGGAAGAAAGTTTCTGACTCTCTACTCAATCTATGGCTCTTATCACCTTGTATACCTTTATCAAATCACATTTCATCCTTCTTTGCTCCAAAGAAAAATGTCCCAGCTCACTCACCTTACTCGCTTAACTCATGCTCTCTAATTCAGGCAGTATCCTGGTAAATCTCCTCTGCTCCTTCTCTAAGGCTTTGACATACTTCCTACAAGGAGACGACCAGAGCTGAACACAACCTTCCAAGTCTGGTTTAACCAGGGTTCAATTGAGCTGTAAGATTGTAACAGTAAGGGAGCAACCCCACTTCTTTTCATTAATTCAAGTAAATGAGTTGAGATCGGCAGGGGATATCCTGACTTAAATAACAGATGATTATGGTCAGGGAGAGTAAATTGGGTAAGGACATACAGAAAGATCTGCTTGCCCACTAGCTGGGTGTGAAAGCTTTCACAAATACAAGAAAATCTGCAGATGGTGGAAGTCCAAAACAATACATGTAAAATGCTGGAGGATCTCACCAGACCAGGAAACATCTATGGAAAAGAGTAAACATCTGATGTTTTGGGCCGAGACCCTCCATTGGGACCCTTCTCCTGATGAAGGGACTCAGCCCAAAATACCGATGGTCCTCTTTACATAGATGCGCCTGGCCTGTTGAGTTCCTCCAGCATTTTGTGTGAAGGCTTCATTGTTTTCAGAAACAGAAACCAAGCTGGAGTTCTGATTTGGAGTTTGTTACTGGATGAGAATCTAATTATTGATACAGCAGAAATCAAAACAGTTAAATGTACAGCCATAGACTCTACATTTGTAAAAAACTAGTTGCACTAAATCTGTAGGAATATTATGTAGAGCCAATAAATCTATAAGACTTTCAGCTCCAGAACATAACACACCTACAGAGTTATCTTATCTCCATCACAGTCATCCATACTCTTAATGACTCAAAATTTGTTTTTATTCAGCATTTCATTGTCAGATCCCCAGCTCCAATCTATGTAAAAGCCAATTAATGCACTTAACAGAAAACATTGTACTTCCATAGCACTTTTAATGATTTCAGAAGATGATTTATGTGCTTTAAAGTACTTCTGTTGTCACCCTTATAAAGAAGGTAACAAGCACCGATATGATAATGATTGGATAATCTCTTTCCTCATATTGGCTAATGGATAAATCAAGCCATTGTGGATGACTTAACGGAAATTTGAAGTAGTATTGCAGAATATTTTATGTCCACAGGAGGTATCAGACAGGGTCTTCTTCTGCATCACATCACTTCCAGTCATGCAAGAATCCCACAGTACAACGTTGGGGAACTAAGCATGTTGTATTTCCCATGACTACTGAAACCCATCACACATGTCTGCTTGACTTTGACTGGGTGTGTTAGATGAAGAAATCAAATCTTACTTTTACCTTTAAATTGGTGTTTGCTTCATGATTAATTAACATCTGGCAGTCAAGTGTCATCTATTCTACCTGCTGAGGGAGTTTTCTGCCATCATCCTGGAGGCAATGCATATTCCACCCCTGGCAAATGTCAAGCAGCATTGGAAAATCTGAGCATTGTGATCGATGGTCACAAGGTAGAACACTATCAATCTATCTCAGTTGTTATGAGGGACGACAATCAGGCCGGCTCGAAGAAGAAACCAATAACATGTCAACCTGTAGAACCAGAGGAGCCAACACACTTGACCACTGTTACACCACCATCAAGAACACTTACTGTACCACCCAGCATCCATACTTTGGTAAGTCAAATCACCTGGATGTACTTCTACTCCCAGCCTATAGGTAGAGACTGAGGATAGTGACACCACTGGTGAGGACTGCGGACATATGGTCAAGGGAGGCAGAGATGCATTACAGGACTGCTTTGAATTGGAGCACTGGACCATGTCCAGGCAAGCTTCACTGGATCTGAATGAATATGCTATGACCATCACTGACTCCATCTGGACCTGTATGGATAAGTGTCTGCCTTTGAGAATTAACTGAGGTTTCCCAAACCAGAAGCCCAGGATGAAACAGCAGATCCACAGTCTACTGTGGGGTGGATCTGTGGTGTTCAAAAAAGGCAATTTGGAATCCTACAAGAAGTCCATGTATTATCTACAGAAGTGCTTTGTGAGAGCAAAAAGGTAATTCCACGTGAAATTAGAGATGTAATCAGGTGCATGACAGCAGGGATTACAAGCCATTACTTCCTATAAAGTGGAACCTAATAGCATAATTGTCAGTGATGCTATATGCTCAAATAAGCTCAATGTTTTTTACGCATACTTTGAATGGGAGAATAACACTACACACTTGTGAATCCCCACAACATCAGCTGATCTCATGATCACTGTCTCGGAGGCCAACTTCAGACCTTCCTTCAGGAGGGTGTGTCCTCACAGGGCGCCAAGCACCGTCAGTGTACCTAGAAGGGTAATTAAAAACCCATGCTGACCAACCAGTTGGAGCGTTCAAGGACACCTTCAACATCTCGCTACTGTGGTCTGATGTTCCCCACCTGCTTCAGAAGAGCTGCAATCATATTGGTTCCCAAGAGGAGCAGGATGAACTTCTTCAACACCTATTCACCATATATACCTACTGTAATGAAGTGTTTGAAGAATTTGGTTATGGCTAGAATTGATTTTTCCCTGAGCAAGGAACTGAGCCCAATGAAATTTACCTACTACTGCAATAGTTTTACAGCGGAAACGATCTCACTGGATCTCCGCTCTGTTTTGGAGCACCTAGACAACAGCAAAACATATGTGTTGTTTAATGATTACATCTCACTATTCAATACCATCAGCCACTCAGTATTAGTCACCAAGCTTCCAAGCCTGGGCCCCTGTACCTTCCTCTGCAACTGGATCCTTGACACCACAGTCCGTACGGATTGGTGATCCTCAGTGACGACCCACATAGGCACACCTCAAGGATACATAGCGAGGCCACTGCTCTTGCTTTCTCTATACTCATGACTCTGTGGCTAAGCAAAGCTCAAATCGCATCTATAAACTTGTAGAAGACATCACTGTTGTTGGCAAAAATCTCAGATGAAGATGAGGAGATAAATAAAACAGTGGTTGAGTAGTGTTACAACAATAACCTCACATTCAGTGTTAGCAAGAACAAGGAATTGGCCCCTCTGCCATGAATGCTACCTCATTATTCCTTTTTATTGCACTATTTATTCATTTTGTAATTTATAGTCATTTCACATCTTTGCACGGTACTACTGTCACAATACAACGATTTTAACGTTGTACTGTATAAAACAGTGATATTAAACCTAATCCTCATTCTGATTCTGATTAGAAATTTGACTTGGTTAAAATCAAAAGAGATTAATGGATAGATTTTGCATATCCCTTGAAGTGATTGTTTCCTTCCCACTGAGCTGGTTTCAAATGAAATAACCATGCTCCCATCAGGTGGTTGGTATCCCTTTTAGTGAAATAGCAAGTGGCAGTATTATGTCAGGTTAGGAAGGTTTATTTTCTGATATGATAGTCTATTTCCCTTTACTGAAGAAATACAGATTTTGGATAAGATACAATTGCAATTTTGAGAGGACAAATATGGCACTGACACAACGGATTGGTTAACAAGTATTAACAATGCTGTTTCTGGTCAGCCTGGCAAGGTGAAGCTGTCACTCAACATCAGAAGGCCTCAATTTCACAGGTGCAATTATTGCATTAGCAAAACTTGTCAAGTGCTCTGAATGTCTTTGAAAATGATTGTGACTGACAGCTGCACTTAATTGTGGAATACATCATTTTGATCTTCATTTGTCTTCGTTCAGATATCAAAGCCAAGTAAAACTGTTGCCTGGATTGAGATTATTCAGTGACTTTATTACGCAGCTTGTCTAGAGTTAATGGAGGAAACAATCCTTTCTAGGACCTACTGTATTCCCAGTTTCCCCCTCTAATTCTATTAGCTTTCTTAGCCTGATACCGGCTGGTCATCATCCTTTTACCGAAGAAGGGTCTCGGCTCAAAAAGTCAACTGTTTATTCATTTGCATAGCTGCTGCCTGACCTGCTGAGTTCCTCCAGGATTTTGTGTACGTTGCTTTGGATTTCCAGCATCCGCAGTCTTTCTTGTGTTCCTTCTTCTACTTTGCCTCTTTTGTCACCCACTGAAAACACTGGGGTTTTTCTTCTTAAGACTCTTTCATCTTGCATTTGAGAGTTCTCCCAAGCCTTAGCAACTCATCATCCTCACATTGAACTGCATTTTCAGTTACAAGCTCTGCCCTACTTGCTCATACTACTTCTTTTCTAAAGACATATCTTCTTGTGTCAGAGACACCATGTGAAGTATGATCTGTTGTCCATACTATTGGTTGAAATAACAAAGACTCTATCCATAAACTGAATTCACAGTCAGTTTTCTTGAGCCTTAGGGAGACAGTCACTTGGAGTCTTTTTGAACACACCTTCATACATATGGCAAAGATATTTTAAGTCTTTCAGTTTTAAATATGAGCACCAAAGACTTGTCTTGTCAGTAGTGCTGGGTAACAACAGGTGATTACTGTCAAAAGAAGGACTAGAAGGTTTCAAAGTGGTATCTCATTATCCCCTTCCCAAGAGTTCAAAGTTTGGGGAATAAATGATGGTCTCTGTATTATCTGTAGCATGGAGTACATCTACATGAAGAGTTGTTGCAGGAAAGCAGCATCTATCATCAAGGACGCCCACCACCTGTATACAGGAGCTGTGGGACTCTCACCACCAGGTTCAGATACAGTTATTACCTCTCAACCATCAAGCTCTTGAATGAGAGGGGATAATTTCACTCAACTTCACTTGTCCCATCATGGAACTGTTCCCACAACCAATGGCCTCACTTTCAAGGACTCTGCACCTCATTTTTGCAAAAATTGTTTTTTATAATCATTATTATTGTATTTTTATTTTTTCTCAGCTCAAGCTGGTAAAACCTGAGGAATGAGCATAGCCAAGCAAGCACACTCATTTATCAATTGCTAAAACTTTCAGAATATTCTAGTGGTGTTTAGTATTGTGGCTTTCTGAAGATTTACATAAATATTGCTGTGTAGACCTAATTGTTTAATACTATTGTGTCGTTACTTTGGAATGATACCAGTTGTAGATATTACTATTAGGACAATGTATTGTAAACTGTTGGATTGTTTCTGGTTGTTCTTGGTATGATCCGTATTTATCATCTTGAATATGTTGGTCTTTTACTATGTATTTTTGATCATTTTCTTGTGTTAACCACCAGATCCTCTGTTGCCACAAGGAATCATTCTGTAGCTGGAAAGAGGAGTCCAACTCTGAGCTAGGCGTTTGACGATTCCTAGTCGTCATCTAGTCAGCTCAGATCCTGGACACATCTTCCATGGAGGGTCATGCCTTTCCATTGGCTAACTTTTTCTTCTGAAGTGATTATTTCTTCGTTTTCCTGGGTTGTGCTTTCATTTAAGTTCCGTGGTGTGTACTTCCTATCAGAATTGCAAATCCTTCTTCGTTAATGGAAGTATATCTTTAGAAGTTTTATCTAACTGTTGTGTAATTTTTTAATGTCTCTTATTCCTCTTCCTCCTTCTGTTCTAGGTAGTGTTAATCTAAGTGTGTTTGAGTGTACAGAGTGTTTTCGAAAAGTTATCATTTCCTTTCTTATTTTTCTTTATAAATTTTCCAGATTGATTTTGCACCAAGATATTACAACAAAACAATATGTTAATATGGGTATAGCAAAAGGATTTATTGCCTTTGTTATATTTTTACTATTAAACTCGGTTTGCCATATTTTCTTAAGCCTTGAAATAAATTCTATTGAAAGTTTTCCTTTTATTGTACAATGATCTATTTTCTTTGCTTGTTGATATCCCAGATACTTATATGTTTCATATTGATTCATGATTTGTATTGTATCCTGCCGCTCTGTTTTATTCTCTATTAACTCTATTGTACTTTTCTTTATGTTTAATGTTCTGCACTTATCTAGTTCAAAGTTCATGTTATTTTTTAAAATTTTTCTCAGTTTAAGCAGGTAAAACTTGAGATATGTACAGAGCCAAGTACACTCATTTCTCAATTGCAAGGAACCTTAATGACTATTCTAGTGGTGTATAGCATTGAATTGAATTGACTTTATTTCTTGCATCCTGAACATACATGAGGAGTAAAGATCTTTACGGTACGTCTCCATCTAAATGTGCAACGTGCAATCATAGTAATTTATACTAATTTATAATAAATAGAACAGTCAATGTAACATAGAAATACAATCAAATCAGTGTGAGTTAATCAGTCTGATGGCCTGGTGGAAGAATCTGTCCCACAGCCTGTTGGTCCTGGTTTTTATGCTGTAGTACTGTTTCTCAGATGGCAGCAGCTAATGCTAATGCTATTGTAGTGATTTTGGGATGACCACCAGTAGTAGATATTACTACTGGAACAATATATACCCTGTTCATCTTTCATAGTCTTTCAATTTCCTCTTTTAATTCAGTATATTTCTGATGTTTCTCACATTGATTTCCATAAGTTATGTGTGTTTGGAATGGCTGTATCTATTAAGTAAATTGTTCTTGCTTGTTTAACCTCTGTTATTATATCTGGATTAATATAATATATTATAATTATTATTGTTTCGTTTTCTTTCTTTTAGTATCAGCACAGTTTGTTCTCTTTTGCACACTGGTTGCCCATCCTGATGGAGCAGTCCCTCATTAATTCTGTTATAGTATGTTTCTATGAGATCTCTCCTCATTCTCCTAAACTTCGGTGAATACAACCCAAGAGATGCCAGTCGTTCCTCATACGGTAACCCTTTCATTCCTGGAATCATTCTTGTGAATCTCCTCTGAACCCTCTCCAATGTCAGTATATGCTTTTTAAAATAAGGAGCCCAAAACTGCACACAATACTCCAAGTGTGGTCTCACGAGTGCCTTGTAGAGCCTCAACATCACATCCCTGCTCTTATATTCTTATATCAGGTCTTTATTCTTTGGAGCACAGAAGGTTGAGGGGGGACTTGATAGAGGTATTTAAAATTATGAGGGGGACAGATAGAGTTGACGTGGATAGGCTTTTTCCATTGAGAGTAGAGGAGATTCAAACAAGAGGACATGACTTGAGAGTTATGGGGCAAAAGTTTAGGGGAAACACGAGGGGAAACTTCTTTACTCAGAGAGTGGTAGCTGTGTGGAATGAGCTTCCAGTAGAAGTGGTAGAGGCAGTTTCAATTTTGTCATTTAAAAAAAATTGGATAGGTATATGGACAGGAAAGGAATGGAGGGTTATGGGCTGAGTGCAGGTAGGTGGGATTAGGTGAGAGTAAGTGTTCAGCATGGACTAGAAGGGCCAAAATTTCCTCTTTCCTTGCTGCAATTGTTATATGGTTATATTCTATACCTCTAGGAATGAATGACAACATTGCATTTGCCTTCTCGCCACTGACTCAACCTGGAGGTTAACCTTTATTGTATTCTGCACAAGGACTCTCATATCCCCTTGCAACTCTGCATTTTGTATTCTCTCCAGTCTCTCTGCAGGCTCTCTGTTTCCTCAACACTACCCGCTCCTCCACCTAACTTTGTATCATCAGCAAATTTGGCCACACATCCATTAATACTGTAGTCCAAATCATTGACATACATTGTAAAAAGCAGCGGTTCCAACACTGACCTCTGTGGAACTCATCTAGTAACAGGAAGCCAGCCAGAATAGGATCCCTTTATTCCCACTCTCTGATTTCTGTCGATTAGCCAATGCTCCACCCATGCTTGTAGTTCCATGGGCTCTTACCTTGCTAAGCACCCTCATGTGCAGCACCTTGTGAAAGGCCCTCTGAAAATCCAAGTACATCACATCCATTACTTCTCCTTTGTCTACCCTGCTTGTAATTTCCTCAAAAAATTGCAGTAGGTTAGTCAGGCAGGATTGTCCTTTCAGGAAACCATGCTGGCTTTGCTCTATCTTGTCATGTGCCTCCTGGTATTCTGTAATCTCATCCTAACAATCGATTCCAACAACTTCGCAACCACAAGTGCCAGGTGACAGGTCTATATTTTCCTTTCTGCTACCTCCCACCCTTCTTAAATAGCGGAGTAACATTTGCAATTTTCCAGACATCTGGTACAATGCCAGATCTATCGATTCTTGAAAGATCATTGTTAATGCCTCTGCAATCTCTCCAGATACTTCCTTCAGAACCTGAGGGTGCATTCCATCAGGTCCAAGAAATTTATCCACCCTTAGTCTATTAAGCTTCCTGAGCACCTTCTCAGTCATCATTTTCATCGCACATATTTCACTTCCCTAACACTCTTGATTGTCCGGTATACTGCAGATGTCTTCCACTGTGAAGACTGATGCAAAATATCCATTCAGTTCCTCTGCCATCACTGCATGTCTCATTACAGTATCTCCAGCGTCATTTTCTATTGGTCCTATATCTACACTCAACACCCTTCCTTTATATACTTAAAAAGCTTTTAGTATCTTTTTTGATATTAGCCGCCAGCTTCCTTTCATAATTCATCTTTTCCTTCCTAATGATCTTATTACCGTAGATTCCGGATTTTAAGCCGCTACTTTTTTCCCACATTTTGAACAGCTTTGAACTTTGCGGCCTTTAATACGGAGCGGCTAATGCATTATTTTTTTTCATGCCGCCGAAAACATTTTGCCTCGTAACAGTAGACCAATAAAATTGATGAGTAGTTCACAGAGGTCCAATGAAATTGTACGATAAATCAAGCGCACTTTCACAATTAAATTATTGTAAATCAGTCATTTGTACTCACCCTCATCAACATGGAAAACACTCGAAGAAAAGCATTGTGCTGCCTTTATGGCAGTTATTTAGTTTATAATATTTTCGCTTAGAATTCATTTGTTAGTTAAAGTTAGAAGAGTTTTAACTAAATTTGTTTTCTGTACTACATCGCGGGATGCTATGACGTCACACCCGGTTTCGCCGCGTCTTGTGGGATACCGGTTTGCGATAAACGGGACGGCGGGGGGGAGCGGCGGAGCGAAAACGCTGCTTTTAAGTTAAAGGCGATCAATAACTTTTCCTGGTAGGCTGCAGTATATATATATTTTTTACCAGTCGTTAGGAGATATTGGAATGTTGTTCAGTAAAAAAGTATACGCAACGTGTATTTAAAAGTAGCCGCGTTACAGGCACGGTTCGAAAAAAAGCATTTGCAATATGTATTTGTTTATGTTACCATATGGATTTAATTAAAAGTTAAAAAATCCTCACGTGTAATATCTTTCTGTGTAAATATCTCATATTACAAGGTGGGACACCTGCGGCCGAAAATCCGGTGCGGCCTAAAATCCGGTGCGGCCTGTACAAGTAAAAAATTGATTTTATTTCTAAAATTAGAGCCAGCAGCTTTTAATCAGGTGCGCTCTGTAGTCCGGAATCTACGGTAGTTTCTTTCTGCAAGTTTTTAAAAGCTTCCCAGATCTCTATCTTCTCACTAGCTTTGGCTTCCTTGTATGCACTCTTTTTTGCTTTTACTTTGGGTCTGACTTCACTTGTCAGCCACGGTAGTGTCCTTCCATTTGAAAATGTCTTCTTCTTTGGAATATATCTGTCTTGCACTTCCCTCATTTTTCACAGAAACTCCAGCCATTGCTGCTCTTCTGTCCTTCTTGCTGGTGTCACTGTCTAGTCAACTTTGGCCAGTTCCCCTCTCATGCCATGGTAATTTCCTTTATTTCAGTGGAAAATTATATTGCTAAGTGCCAACATAATTTGAGTTGTCTTTGAAACTTATATTCTGTTCCAATCATTTCATACCAAAGTATTCATAGAAGGTAAAGATATGTAGAAACCAAGGACAGAGGCTAGAACAAAATTCTTTCTTCTCAGCCCTTTACCTTTTCCACTACAGAGTCATAGAGCAATAGAAAAGTACAGCACAGAAACAGGTCCTTTTGCCCATGTAGTTCATGCCAACCTGCAGCAGGTCCATAGCCCTCTATACCCCTACCATCTGTATACCAATCCAAACTTATCTTAAATGCTGAAATCGAGCTTGTATGCACCACTTGTGCTGGCAGCTCATTCCACTCTCTCACAACCCTCTGAGTGAATAGGTTTTCCCTCATGTTCCCCTTAAACTTTTCATCTTTCATCCTTGAACTTGCCTAATTGAAGTCGCACCCAACTTCACTGGAAAAAGCTTGCTTGCATTTACTTTAACTATATCCCTCCTAATTTTATGTACCTCTCTCAAATCTTCTCTCAATCTTCTACAAAGCAAGGAATAAAGCCCTTACCTATTCAATCTTTCCTTATAACTCAGACCTTCTCAACCTTGTAACGTCCTTCTAAATTTTCTCTGTACTCTTTCAACCTTATTTAAATCTTTCCTGCAGATATGAGACAAAAACTGCTCAATAATACTTCAAATTAGGTCTCACCCCAATGTCTTATACAACTTCAACATAACATCCATCTCCTGTACTCAATATATTGATTAATGAAAACCAATGTACTTGAAACTTTCTTTAGGACCCTATCTATTTGTGACACCATTTTCAAATGAATTATAGACCTGTATTTCCAGATTCCTTTGTTCTACCACACTCTTCAGTGCCCTACTGTTCACTGTGTAAGATCTACCCTAGCTGGTCCAACCAAAGTACAAAACCTTGAAGATGTCTGGTCAAAATGCCATTTTTCAACCCATTTTTCCAACTGGTCCAGATTCCACTGCAAGTCATAATAGTCTTCCTCGCTGTCCACTACATCCCCAATGTTGGTCTCATCCACAAATTTGCTGATCCAGTTAACCACATTATCATCCAGATCGTTGATATAGATGACAAAAAATAAACCATGCACTGATCCCTGCAGCACTCCACTAGTCCACAGGCCTCCAGTCAGAGAGGCAACCATTTACTACCATTCCATGTCTTCTCCCACATCTCACCTCCCAGCTTCTCACTTCCCTCCCCCCCCCCACCCACACCCACTTATCTACCCCTCACCTTTCCACTTATCTTCTCCCTCTCCTTCTACAAAGTTTGTAGTTTGTACTACTTCCCCTCCCCTTGGAACGAAAGATCGACTCTTTAATCCTTTTAATAGATGCTGCCAGACCTGCTGAATTCTTCCAGCATTATTATAAACTGGATGCTTATCTAATCCAGCCCATCATTTGGTCAGGATTTTGAACCCTCCGGTTTAGAAAAGGTATTACATTTATAGAAAATCATAGATTTAGCACTATGGTGCAAAAAGATGTAATTGTCCCTATGAGTAGAGGTCTGATATACAGTGACTAGTTCTAAAGGAGTAATAAAGGCTAAAATGATTATTTATTTATTGTGATACAGTGTGGAATAAGTCCTTCTAGCCCTTTGATCCATGTTGCTCTGCAATCCCTGGATTTAACCCTAGCCTAATCACATGATAATTTACAATGACCAATTAACCTACCAACGGGTACATCTTTGGACTGTGGGGGGAAACAAGAGCACCAGGGGAAACCCATGTTGGCGTGGGGAGAATGTACAAACTCCTTCCAGGCAGTGCAGGGAGCTGAACTTAGATCACCTGTACTGTAAACGCTGTGCAAACCACTTTGCTGCCCTTAAGCTACCGTGGCTCCTGTTTCACTGAGGCTAAAGGATTAAACGGTGAATAGAGAAAGACTCTTCTGGGTGGGGAATCAGTGATGCCCGTAAGACATAGGAGTTGAATTAGACCATTAACCCATTGTGTCTGCTCCGCTAACATCTAATGATGCCAATTATAAGCTTAACATTGTTATCGCACAGAGAGATTTGGAAAAAATCTTTATGTTGCTATGGTTTTGATTAATCTTTCAAGAGAAAAAATGATAAATATTTGAATCAGATGAAGGTGTAGGAGGTTGAGTGATAAAAGTGAACAATGGGATATTTTTGGAATGCTCCAGTAAAGAATCAGCACAGGTTATTTTGGACAAATAGCTTCCTGCTGACTTCAATCTAGCATGCTTTTTATGTATTCAGAATGAACATAGGTCTTACACCATATGTAGATGTCTGCACAGACCTAGAGTCTGTAAAATACAACAGCCTTTTTCAAAGAAAATCCATTACATGTGTTTTTTTTTTATTCTTCACACTTTCAAATTCCATTTTGAAAGCAAGCAGCTGCAATCTGCAGGGAGACACAGTGAAGGATGGCAATAGTTTTCAGAAAACTATTTCCTAAACTTTAGTTCAACCTTCAAGACAATTCACTGTTACAAAATACTTTGAACCAAGTGGTCTGTCTTGCAATTTTGAAGAATCAATATGGTCATGTTGTCAGAAAACAATGGCCTTTAGTACATCTGTACATCATTCCCCATGGTAGTTCCATGATAGAAAAAACAAATAAACTACCACAGTTGCTGGAATTCTGAAGTAATGCAGGAACATTTGGAAACCCACTGCAAGTCTGGCAGGATCTGTGGAAAGGGGAGGAGAGCTCATGTTTCAAGAGGATGATCTTCCATCAGATCAAGGGGGAAAAAAGATCTGTGATATAGAGGAGAACATCAGGTTGATAAATGATGAGATGAATGAGATAAATGATGGTTGTGCAGAGGAAAATATGTCAATAAAGGCTTGATAAAGTTATATCTGGGGAGAAATACACACTGTACCCACCTTATTAGGTAAAGGAGGTAATGCATGGTTATTTCAGTTACTGTCATATCCCTGTCAGCTTTAACCAGTCTCGCCACTCTCCTCTGACCGATCTCATTAACAAGACATTCTTGCTCACGTAACTGCCGCTCACTGGATGTACTCTTTTGCATTTTTGCACCATTCTCTGTAAACTCTGTTGTGCGTGAAAATCCCAGGAGATCAGCCGTTTCTGTGATACTCAAACTACCTCATCTTCCTTCATCATTCCACATTCAAAGGCACATAGAACACATTTCTTCCCCGTTCTGGTGTTTGAACAACAACTGAACCTCCTGACCAGATTTGCATGCTTTTCTGCATTGAGTTGTTGCCACATGATTGGCTGATTAGATGTTTGCATTAATGAGCAGGCGTACAAGTGTACCTAATAAAGTGGCCATTGAGTGTATGTTATGTAGAAGTAGTTGAATGGAATCTGGATTAATCTGGAGAAAGAAAAGGAACACTGTGAATGCTGGAAGTTAAATATACAAGACAGAGATGACTGCTCTTAAAGAGTGGAATGACACTTGCAGTCTTCCAGTCTTATGGGACCATGCCAGAATCATGAAATTACAGTATCATGCAAATATCTCAGGTACATATATATAGCTAGGGTCCCTAAGGCAATTGCATAGTACTGTAGTAATTTTATGTATTGTACTGTACTGCTGCTGCAAAAACAAATACATTTCATGATGTGTGTGAGTGATGATAAACTTGATTGTGATATAGGTCTTTATTATGGATTGAGGGTGGGTAGTGGGCAAGGAGATGGGAATCATGGTTGGGAAAAGGGGAACAGAGAGGGGAGGGAGCGCAAAGCACCAAAGAGACATTTTGTAATGACCAATAAACCAATTGTTTGGAATCAAATGACCTTGCCTGATGTCTCTGAGCTGGGTGTGTCTGCACACGTGCCACCCCACCCCAGCTTTGGCACTCCTCCTCTGCCACATCCCACACCCCTCCCACAGTGCTCCACTCTTGCCATTCAGAACATCCTTTGATCCCACCAGGTTTACAAACTTGCTCTCCGCTCCACATTGACAAATATGGTACTATGCAAAAGTCGTAGGCACCCAAGGTATACCACATATATGTGTCTAAGACTTTTGAACTGAATGGAGGCACTCAGCAATGTCGCCACCAGATGTAGATATGATTTCCCAAAAAGCACAGGAGACCACATCAAGAATACCAAGTGCAGTTCGCTAAACTAAAGTGTTTCACTATGAGTCTTTGGCTTCTTGGATGGCAGGAAGGAAGGAGGTGAAAGGGCAAAAGCAACTGGCTGTTGCATGGGGAAGTGCTCTGAGAAGGTGAGTGTTGTTATGGCTGAAATGTGGACAGAAGCATAACGTCACAGAAGGAACAAATTTTTTTGGAAAGCTGAACGTTGGGGCAGTGGAAAATTTGTCTGGCGATGACCTAACGTTGAAGGTGTCATTAGTTATAGAGGAATATCCAATGAAAGTGAAGCCTACTGGGGTGGAAGGTGAGAGCAATGGGATCTCTTCCTTTTTGTCCTCTTTGTTATTATAATGTGTATTGACTCTTCCCTGGTTCTCCAGAAACATCATTGACCCGATATTTTAGATATTTCTCTCTCCAAAGACACTGCCTGATCTGCTTTGTATTTTCACGATGTTGCATTTTATTTTAACCGCTATCATCAATGCCAAAATGTTTCTGTTGAATTGTAAAATAGTTTTGAAAAGAGCATTACACATAATATTTATTGAATGATTTGCATCATCTGTGAATAATATCAGGAACCCACAAATCTGTTCAGACTGCTCTGCTTTTCAGGACATTTGTCTTTGATTAATAGAGGAAAAATAGACTATGATAGTAAACTTCTATAAATCATTAGAGCAGACTGTGAAAACTCCTTCAAGTATGCTAAATGAGAAAGATTAGCAAGGCAAAAGTGGGTCTCTTTTTGTCAGTAATGGTAAAAATTTGTAATGGCATTGATGAAATGGTAAAGCAATGAAACCAAAACTATTACACTGTCTTTAGAGGAGAAGACACAAGTACCATTCAGAAGTGCTTGAATTTCAGGAGTCTAATGAACAGAAGGTAATAAAGAAAGTTAATACTGGCTGATGTTGACATATACCCCAGGATGCACAGGGACACATCATCACTGATGTAACCTGGGGTCATTTGGTGTTTTGGTTCTTTCAACATCAGACACACTTATCCAAGTGACCCAGCCAGGGTTGATCAGGCCCTGGCTTGTGGCCAGGCAGCACTGATCCACAGGTCACACCTCTTGATCCGTAGCCATCTGGAGGCTCGATCAGCAGCCTCTGTGACTGTCCTGATGACTATTTTCTGTGCAGCCCCTGTAATGCCAAGGAGAAAGTAGGTTCTACACAGTGAGCAGCAAGTAAAGCCTCTAAATCCCACCTATATAGGCCCACAATGTGTCCTCCAACCTTGTCTCTGGCACTGCTTTACCAGCTCCTGTTATTTGTCTTTCATAGGCTCAAGTGCTTCCTTGATCTGGTTTTCCCAAGGAACTGTCAGTTCTACCATGACCACCTGCTTTGAAGTTTCTGACAGAACAAATACTGGAGAAATTAACAGTACAGAATGCTGATAAATTGACATACATAGTGTAATTACCTGTATCCTAAACTACTACAAGTAGCCATTAAATTATTAGTTATCATCTTTCCCCATTTTATAGATAATGGAAATGGTCCTGCAGATTGAAGGGTGAGCAATGTAAACATGATATTTAAAATGAGGGGGAAAGCAAATTGGCAATGTTAGACTGGTTAGAAGTAGGGAAGTGTCAGTGTCTATTATAAACAATGTAATAGCAGTACACTTGGAAAATATCAAAGGAATTACATGAAGCCAACAAGAATTCATGAAAGGGAAACCATGTTTGACAAACCTGCTGGAGTGTCCTGAGGTGAGAACTGGCAGAATAGATAAGGAAGAAACAATAGATGCTGCGTATTTGGATTTTCATAAGGCCCTTGATAATGTCCTACGTAAGAGCTTACTGCATAAAATTAGAGCACATAGAATTAGCTTGGAATTTTGGCTTTATAAAACTATAAAACATCTACCTCTTGTATTTTATCCTCGAGATTAAATTGGAAATATTTCATTAGTTTCCTGAATTATCTTATGTTTGTCTGTGATATTTTAATAATTTATGTATATTGACTCACATTGCTTCTCAGCTCCTACCATTTAGAAAATGTAGTTTTATTCTTTTGTAGACCTAAAGTGCTTGACCTGAGATTTGTTAAACAGTGAAATCCATTTGTCATCTTTGTGAGCATAGACTTCATTCATTATTCTGTAATCTAAAGCTTCCTTGAAGTGCCGTCTATCTTGGTGCCATCAGCAAAATCTGATTTATAGCTTTCGTTCTGATCATCCCAGTCCTTTATGAATATGCTGAATAACTGTGGCTCCAACAGAAGAGAGTTTAGTCAGGAGGTTGACAGAATCCCAGGACAAATGGCTTTTTATACAATCTTTACCCAAATGTCCTCAAAAATAACAGTGACATTTTGAGAAAACTGTAGAAGTTCTCTAGTAACGTATTCAAAATGCAGGAGGAATTCTGCCAACCAGGCAGCATCTATGGAAGAGAGTAAACAGTTGACAGCGCAGGATGAGACCCTTCATCAAGTCAAAGGATCTTGGTCCCAAATGTTGACTGTTTACTTTTTTTCATTGATGCTGTCTGGCCTGCGGAGATCCTCCAGTATTTAGTGCATGTCACTTTGGATTTCCAACATCTGCAGATTTTCTTGCATTTTAAGTTCTCTAATGTTAGCAGCTTAAGTGTCTTCACAATGCATTCAGTGTGAATTGTATTTCTGGCACTGAAAGTTTTGGCTTTGGGTTTTATATTTGAAACCAAAATTCCAAACAATTACAGCATAATCTTTAGTGTTCTTTCATTTCAGCAGTAATAGTATGATCAGTTGAGTCAGGTTTGATGTTCTCCTAAGGGGTTGTCTATTGTGAGTCCTCAAGTGGCTGTTGAGGCCGATCCAGGGTCCACACGTTCTGTGCAGTATGGGTGAGAGTAAATTGTGGCTGTGGTTTGTGGTTGGGTCTTTCTGTTGTTCAGTCTCTCCTTTCACCATTGCCACCTGTTCTCCACAACAGAGGTCATTTTTACAAACAAGAGAAAATCTGCAGATGCTGGATATCTAAGCAACACACAAGACATGCTGGAGGGATTCAGTAGGACAGATAGCATCTATGGAAAAAAAGTACAGTCGACGTTTCAGGCCAAGACCCCTTGACTGGTCATTTTCATATAGCACAGCTTCCTCTTGAACAGATTACCTCCAGTCATACCTATTGAGTGCAGTATCTTAGATGTAAACTTGGATTTCTTCAGGCTGCTTTAGTGTTACCATTGATGCATTTCCTATGCCCACTAGGGGTTCACTGACCTTCTTTCAACTGGGAGTATATGATCTGCTTGGGGAGATGTGAGTGATACATCCAAGTGACAAGACCTATCTATCAGAGTTGCTGTTGCTTTATCATGGTGGAGATGATGTTCATTTTGGTCTCCTCCAGCACACTTTCGTCTTCTAGGGGTATAATTTAATTCTGTTGGGCTTGTACTTCCCAATGTGTGATTCGAGATGTTAGAATTAATTATTGAGTGCTGAGGTAGTATTTCAATCTGAGAAGCTGCTCAACCACTGATTTTCTGCAACAGACTCTTTATTATGATACTTGACTGGATCCATCATTTAGCCTCCTCACTGTGGTGACACTTTTTCTGATTTCACTGCTGTGGTCATGCTATGAGAAGAAGCAGGCACAAGAAGTGAGCAGGACTCAAGATGTATTGTCCTAAGGCTGTGACTCCATCATTGGACTGGTACCCTTCCGGTCCCTTCTCATTTTTTTTTGTTGTTTCACATAATTTCAATCACAAGAGTTAAAATATTGTCCAGACTGCCTTTTAACCCCTATAAGTGCCCACCAATCCTGGAAGGCCCTCAGTGAACAGATGGACATGATTTGTTTCTTCTCCATTCACATCTTGGCATTAATATAACCTTTAACAAAGGCAGTCTGTTGATGTGGACATATCACTGCAGATCTGTTACCTGGAACTATGAATAGCCATTTTGGTCATGTTCAGGAGCTGAACAGTTTGGACATCCCTTGAATGATCCACCCCACTCTACAACTGAGTACCCAGAGATTTGGGGTACTGGAGAACCAAACCTTGAGGTGCATGTTCTTCAGATGCCTGGATTGCAACTTCTCTCATTGCATTATGCAACTGACAACTTGTACCATCCAAGGCCTGTTTCATTGCATTTAAAAACTGCTGATAAAGACAGTAAGACATTTGAAACTAACTTAAATAATCAAAACTTTATTTGTAGAACTAAATATTTTGTTTTAAGTAAATTAAGAACAAATAGTACCACTTTAAATTTGTTGAAAACATAAATACTTGGAGAAATAAAAATATAAACCAATATCTTACCTTTGTCATGAGCATTGGGTATCTTCCCTGAATTTGATCAGCCTGCACTAGATACACCTGTTATGGCTGGCTCTGAAGTTGAGAAGTTGGAGTATAAGTGTACTCAGTCCCTCAGCTCAGGGTGTCACAGAATAGTCCTGGGATCTATGGTCACTCCAAGGAAAGAGCAGGATCTATTACATTCCATTCTCCCAGATGAACAAGTGCACAGACATCGAAGGTACTGATACACACACTGAAGCCATACTGTGGTTCCCTACAGAACCGCCAGCTATTCATCAGCCTGCTTCAGATGTCAGTGTGATACAGAGGCAGCACTGTGGGAAGGTGATATCCTTTGGATAAAAATTTAGACAAGGTTCAGTGCACAAGTTGAAGGAAAAGTGAAAGATCTCCTGGTAATATTTGAAAAAGAGCTGTCAAATTCCCAGTGTGCTAATTAATATTTATTCTTTCAAAAAATAACAGATTAGCCAATGATCCATCTCATTACTGTTTGTGTGAGATTGTATGCAAGTCAGCTCCGTTGATTCTCAAAAATAACTGCAAATATAGCATATCGCAAATGGGTGGGAGGCAATTTGGGAAGTTTCTCCACAATAAAGTGCTATTTAAATGCAAGTCTTTCTTTTTAACGTACTTTTGTAAACAACATTCCAAACAATTACAAACTAATTGTTAGTGCTTTTTCATTTTATAGGAGCATAACTTAATTCTATTGGCATTTTGTAACTTGTCAGCTCTGGTTTGTAATCATTAGTGGCTTTACATGGATATTATGAACAGATAAAACATTTTACTCATTATGTTTAACCATGAATGGAAGTGGAAATAAATGTTTAAAGGGAAAATAAGTTAAAGCACAAAGTATGGGTATGAAGAAATAAATGAAAAGATTTGCATTTCTGTAGTGTCTTTCACATTCTTCCCAGAATGCCTCAAGGCACTTTACAACCATAGAAGTACTTATGAACTCTTGTGATTCTGTAACTTTACCAAAATACTGACTCAGGTATGGTGGGCAAAATAACTGACTGTTGAGTTGAGAGGAACTACATTCTGTCATAATTCTTGGCAATTCTTTTTCATAAAAAAACAACTGCTTGATAATTAGGATATCAGTATGCATTGCAGACAGCAAGTACACTATGCAAAGAATGTACCAGAGATTCGGATGCTAACACAGAAGTTATTAGATCCCCTCTTAACCTTCTCTACTCTAAACAAAACATGCCTTTTTCTTCTGACTCTGCAAATATATAAATTTTCTCACCTCTGATATCATCCTGATAAGCCTCTCAGTATCATAGTCTTAGAACATGACAGCACAGAAACAGCCCATCCATCTAGACTGTGTTGAACTATTATGTGGCCTAGTCCCATCGACCTGCACCTGGATCATTGCCCTCTGTATCCACCCCCCATCTATTCACCTATCCAAATTTCTCTTAAATGTTTAAAATGAACCTTCCACTGGCAGCTCATTCCACACTCTCACCACCCACTGAGTGAAGAAGTCCCCCATTATGCTCTCCTTAAACATTTCATCTTTCACCTTTAACCTATGACCTCTTATTCTCATCTCACCCAAATGCAATGGAAAAAGCCTGCTTGTATTTACCCTCATAATTTTATATACTTCTATCAAAACTCCCCTCATTCTCCTATGCTCCATGGAATAAACTCCTGAACTACTCCACTTTTCCCCTCTCCCCTCTCTTACACTTGCCACTTTCTTTGCCACCTTTGATAGTTAACTGAGACATTTAGCTGCAACATGGGATTTGAACTGGTTCTGCTCAAATAAATAAAAGATATATTATGAAATCCAAGTCATATGAGAAAAAGAACCTCATATGCAGTGCCACCAGTACAAATATTTGCTCCTCATTTACCACTCGATCTTAGTTCTCCTAGGATGTGAATTGTCACACATCTCATTCCTCTTCTTCAAACATGGCCCCTATTATCAGGGTGTACACAACTCGACTAGTGCTTGGAGGTGGTAAGATGAGATGCATGCAGCAGGCTTGGGCCCACTTGACTCCATTCGTGGCACTGCTCTGCTTCCTTGCCTGTTGGGTGATTTGCATATGAAAGGAAGCAGGAAGAAAAGTTTAAAGCTCAAACTTCAAATTCGTTATCGAAGTATGTAAACCCTGAGATTCATCTTTTTGCAGACATGTACGAAACAAAGAACCATGACAGAGTTCACTGAGAAGACACCCACACACAATGGGACTGCAAAATTACCAATTTGTAAAAGAGGACAAATCATGCGAATAGCAAAAATTAGTAAACAAAAACACAGCCAGCATGAACTGCAGAATCTCTGAAAGTGAGTCCATATTTGCTGAACCGATTCAGAGCTGAGGCAAGTGAAGCTTGTCCTGTTATGTTTTGCAACTTTAGAAGCCAATTGAAACGTAAACATCAGAGCTCAGGATAACTCATGTATTTACTTTTTCTTTCCTTTTCTTTAGTGAGGCGTGCACATATGACATGATGGCATAATGACGTACTTCTTACATATAACCCGCAATGAATTATGGACACAGAGGATGCTTAATCAAACAATATATTTACAATGTGACACAAATATTGCTGAAATATTAAATACACAACACTCCTCCCTGCTTAGCTATAAACTCCAACTCAAAATAGAATGCACCTCAACTCAAATATATAGCATGTTACTCTCTAGACATCTTATATACACAGTATACTATGTAGTATAGCTACTATATAGACATGCACAGCATAGTAAATTTTAAGTTGTCCCATTCAGTCCTAAAGATTAAATCATTGTGGAGCGGCCACTGCACAGGACCGAAAGAAGCTGCAGAAGGTTGTAGATCTAGTCGGCTCTATCTTGGGCACTGGCCTGCAGGGTACCCTGGACATCTTTAGGGAGCAGTGTCTCAGCAAGGCAGCATCCATTGTTGGGGACCTCCAACACCCAAGATATGCGCTTTCCTCGCTGCTGCCATCAGATAGAAGATGCAGAGGCCTGGGGGCACACACTCAGCGATTCGGAAACGGCTTCTTCCCCTCTGCCATCCTGAGTGGACATTGATGCTTTGGACATGACCTCACCTTTTTTAATATGTGGTATTTCTGTTATTGCACATTTTTTAAAAATCTATTCAATTTACATAATTAATTTCTTGTTTATTTATTATGTTTTATTTTATTTATTATTATTTTCTTTCTCCCTCTGCTAGGTTATGTATTGCATTGAACTGCTGCTGCTTAGTTAACAAATTTCATGTCACATGCCAGTGATAATAAACCTGATCCTGATTCTGCTTTCTTACTCTTGTGGGAATAGCATCTTTCCTGATGAGTGGTTGTGGGGAGTAGCGGGGTGGGGTTGTGGGGGGGATAGGCACTGCTCTTGTTATCTTCTGCATGTATTGGCATCGTGAACAGTACGTGGCAAGTGGCTCTATCTGTTGATCTAGCCCAGACCACCAGACAAAGCTTCAAGACAATGACCATGACTAGATGACCAGCAAGTAGCTCCTCCAACACTTCAGCTCTCAGATTTAATGATCCAGCAACTCTCAATCCCCAGATAAGGGGACCTCCATCAAGGACAAGTTCATCCTGGCAGAGTAAAAAAGGGGGAAACCCATATTTCTTCTGTGCATTCTAGCCGGATTGGGTGGCCAAGTAGACCTGAGACAGTGTGGGATCTTTTTTGTTTTCCCTTTGGATCATCGCTGCCTTAATGGGGGAACTTTCTATTTGCACTAGGGCAAATACATCAAGCGGAGGCCTGCTTTCGCATATTTTTCAGGTATTTCCTTTTCCAAGGACAAACAGGGCAATCAATCAGCATTTCCATGACAAGTCATCCTCTTGAATACATTCTTGTAATTGTGACCTCCAAGAAACAGAGCCAAACTCTGCATTTGTGCTGCCACTGTTCGTGGAACAACCTTCAATGATTGAAAATGGACATGAATGTTTGGTGCTCAGTAATGAGGGTAAACTCACTCCTATACAAATATGGGCTGGAAAGTTTTAAACCCAAAATCAGACTCAAGGCCTCTCTGCAATCTGTGCATAATTTTTTTTTCTGCAGAGGTAAAGGAATATGATGCAAAGTCTATGGTGCATTCACTTCCATCACTCGTAAAATGTGACATGACTGCACCTATACTGTACCATCACAAGCAAGCTTCACTGGGCACTGTGGATCATTACGTGTGAGTGCAAAATCTGGCATCACCATTTTGCTTCTCTTTTGGAAAGCCACCTCATACTGCTTTATCTATTGTAATTTCTTTTCGATCTGGAGTAATGATTTCAAGGGGTGGAGCACAATAGCCAGGTTTGGCAGGAACCTGATATAGGAAATGACAAATCCTAAAAAGGACCACAACTGTGTCACATCCTTTGGCCTTGGGGTATCCACCACTGCTTGAACTTTCTCAGAATGCTTGTGTAATCCTTGTGTGTCATAGTAAGTGATGTTTGGTTCAAAGAATGCACTCTTGTTGCATTGTGCTCTGAACCCACAATGTTCTGATCTTTTTAACACTTCCTCGAGGTTTTGGAGATGTTCCTTATCATCCTCACTGGTAACAATGATGTCATCTAGGTATCACCAAGTGCCTGGGCAGCACCTGGTTCATAGGTTTCTGGCAAAGTGCAGGTGCAGATGCTACTACAAAAATAAGCCTATTATAGTGATAAAGCCCTTTGTGAGTGTTTATGGTAAGAAACACTTGGGATTTTTCTAACATATTCATCTCTAGGTAGGCCTCAGCTAAGTCCACTTTGCTGAAGTGTTTTCCCCCGGAAAGGCTTGCAAAGATATCCTCTAACCTGGGCAGTGGGTATTGATCTACTTTCTGTACTGGGCTGATGGTTACCTTAAAATCACCACAGATCCTGAGAGACCCAGCCTTCTTAGCTATTGGAACAACTGTCATTGCCCTTGAGCTCTCCTGAACTTTGGAAAGATTTTCTTTGGACTCCATTCAATCCACATCACTGACTACTTTATCTTGAAAGGAATAAAGAAACAGACGGGCTTTGTAAAACTTTGGTGTGGCATTTTCATTTAACACTATTTTACCCTTGATACGTTTGAGTTTTCCAATGCCCTCCTTGGACATTGTTGTGGCACCGCCTAGTAACTTTCTTAATTCACTTTCGCTTGACTCTATTGTAGGGACGAGGCATGCAAATGGTGGATGAATCTCCAATAAACTTATAGTTGTCTAAATCAATCATGGCCCCACAATGCCGGCCCTCCTGTTTTTTTTTAACCACTTACAAGCCCAATGTGGCTTGATGGTTTTTGTATTTCACTGTTATGAATGTTATTCCACACCATTATCTTTTTTCCAGTGTTATGAAACCAGTAACTGGTTTCACTTACCAGCAAAGATAGATATGTCAGTTGAAGTCCAATGGTACTATTTTCAAAAGTTTTATTAATAAAGGGGCACAAAAATTAAGGTTAATACAAACATTCAGATAACATGCGTCAATACTCAATCTAAAACGCAGGTACATTAATAATCACTCAGAAATAAGCTCTTTCGTTGTCTAGGGTATAATACTGAGTCCAATTGGAAATATAAAGAGTCACTCTGAAGTCTGCAGGCTTTTCCCTTTTGGTTTCACGTGTTGGAGAGAGAGAGAGATAAACGGAAAAACTTGCCCAAAAACATCCGTGGAATCAGGGGAGCGATCTTCCCCGTTGTTAGTTAAAAGCGATCTTCCGTTAGTTCTAGCCACAAACCCCGCATTCGGAATTTAACGCACGTGGCTTCCTTCAAAATGGCTTCCCGTTCCAACGGGAAGCGTTATCGTACTTCTTGGTGTCTCCTTGGTGCGTCTGAGGGTCGTCCTCTTTCAGACCCTTCTTTATACTGCCTCACGGGATCTCAGGTGTCAATCAGGTTGCAGGTGATGCAATCTCTCTCTCAACCAGCCCACTTTGCCCGAGGGCTTTACAATGTCCCTGCGAGTTGGCACGTCTGCAGTTCCCAGGTGTCTCCTGAGAACAATGCCACAGTCTCCAGCTTTTGTCCCAGTGGAATGCGGTATCCAGCACATCGCTGTCTTTCCATTTCCTGTGTCCATTCGGCCTGTCTCTCTCTCTCTCTTGCTCTCTCTCTCGGGTCATTGACCCCCCTTTCACTAGGGCTCTTGCAATTCTCACAAAGGAGGGGGCTGGTATCATAACACCAGTATAATTTCTTAGTTGGATATCTGCAGACTTCAGCTCAGTATCATTGCAATGACATTCAAACTCATTCTGTGTAATCACTGAAACAGGCAGGCCATTTTAATTAATTTGCTGTTCACTTCTGATGTAACCCATTTTGCTAGTCTCTTGTTAGTTTTTGCATTGTAAATCTTAAGGCTACTGAGCCCTGTATCACTGTCATCATTATCAGCTTTTTTTCATCAACATCAGGCAGATTAGTGCTCTTTTTGAAACTGCAACTTAACTTTTTAATCTTTTTTGCTTCCCTGTGCAGTTCACTTAATTTTGGCTGCCTAAAATTCTCTTTGCATGTGTCCTACATTGTTGCATTTTTTGCAAGTTTCACCTTTAGCCCTACATTGTTCTGGTGTATATGAGCCCCTTCCACTATGGTAACACAATTTGTTCAGCTAGGCAGTTTTCTGTTTAGCTATTGTAACTTTGTTCATGCTCACTTTAATTCCTGTCTGTAATTCACTGCATCTCTGGCAGATGCTTCCATTGATACAGTAAATTGAACTATTTTTTTAATGTGAGTTGTGCTTCAGTTAGGAGCTGTTTCTGAATGCATTTATATAAGATCCCACAAATTAAATAATTTCTCAGAGCATCATTTAGCCCCTCACCAAACTAACAATGCAGAGACAATTTCTTCAGTTCAGCCATGTGAGCTGAAATGGGCTCCCCTTCCTTTTGACTCTGCTTATCAAACCAAAAACATTCTGCAATCAACAATGATTTTGGTTCTAAATGTTTCTTCATTACTTTCATGATATCAACAAAGATAATTTTGACTGGTTTGTTTGGAACACTCAAACTTTGAAGCAAACTGTAAGCTTTTCCACCTATTACACTCAGCAACACCAGCACTTGTTCCTTATTGACTATTTCATTTGATTCATAATACTGCTCAATTCATTCAGTAAACACCACCTAGCTATCTGTTGTGTAATCGACCATGTCTATCTTTCTAATCTAACCAATAATTTCTGCTTATTTATTTACTTATTCATAGTTATTATCACCTGGTACTCACTGTTTATGAACCTTTGAATTTAGTTTCTCTGTCTTTTTAAAAAATCTCAACTGTCTCCGATGTCCCTTGTAAATGGAAAAAATGAGCTGCATTTTAACAGGTAGCCAATTGGCTTGGGGTCATTTGAAAACTTACTTGTCCCCACAGTAATGCTTTGTAGCTTTAGAAACTAATTGACTGAAAAGCACAGGAGTCCAGGATAACTCATGCAATCAGTTTTACTTTCCTTTTCTTTAGTGAGACACGCAAATATGTCATGGCAGCGTAATGATGCATGCCAATTATTTAATTCTTACATATAACCTATGATTAATTATGTAAGTATATTTGCAATATTACTCAACTATTACTGAAATATTAAATACACTACATGTCCAGGAATCAGATGGCTGCGGGGCAACAGCTGTATCCAAACTTGGAGGCATAGAATTCAAGATGCCTGCTCTCCCTACACGATGGTAGTAGTGAGAAGCGAGGGAGACCAGTCAAACGCAGGCAGATGGCACTGAGCACTTGTTTGTTTTCTGCTCCCAGCCTTGACAATTTTAATGTTGCTTGATGCTTTAATCAGCGCAGCGTGATGGAGTCGATCAGGCCTTGACGCAGTGTTCACACCCAGCAATGGCTGCCCTGCACTCTGAGTGTCCAGGTCATTGAATCCCCCAGGAGACTGCATAAGCACCAGGTTGTTTAAGCAGTTCAAGGTATTTTCTCATCAGTGGCATGTACTGATTGCCACGCTATGGCTTTTCTGAGCAAAAGACTAAATAAGCAAGATCAATGGTTCCTGCAACTGAGCATCTTCACTTCAAAAGCACATCACCAATTAGAAGCTCCTCAAAGAAGCAGGGGCCATGAGACTGCTGGTCCACAAAATGACCAGCAAAGTGGATAAGGGTGCTTTCAATCATCATTGACAACTTGGTATTTGAACTGGACCTCAATCTGGACCAGATCACCAGGGCTGTACACAATTATTAACAAGAGAAAATCTGCAGACTTTGGAAATCTGAGCAACACAAACAAAATGCTGGACGAACCTAGCAGACCAGGCAGCATCTAGGAAAATAGTACAGTTGACGTTTTGGGCTGAAACCCTTTGACTATACTCATTTCATAGATGCTGCTTGTCCTGCAGAGTTCCTCCAGCATTTTGTATGTATACACAATTATTGCTGATCTCAAACATTATGGTCTGGCATTTACTCAGTCAGATATGGACAATATGGGGTTGCTTTTCAGTAACCGTGGAAGGGTCTCAACCCAAAATATCGACAATGCATTTCACTCCATAGTTGCTTGATCTGTTCGTTTTCTCCAGCAATTTATGAGTGATGATCACTACTAAAGTTGTGTTCACTTTCAAAAATACTCATTCCAAGCATTAAATTCACATACTAACATCATGAATTGATAAAATTAGGGCATAAGTGTTGTAGATACAAAGATATTCAAGATCGGAGGTTGAATACAGGAAAGAGACAATGAGGTATGTGATATGTCAGGATCTCACTGACTGGCTAATGATTCATCTGGGCCTAATATCCCAGATGAATGAATGAATGTTTTGCTCAAATGTCAACCTTCTGTTTCCCTCCACAGATGCTGCCTGGTCCACTGATTTCCTTCAGCATCTTTTTTGTGGTCTATTCTCCTGCTATTTTCTCTTATATAAACTGCAGATGATTTTTCTGCTTTCTCAGTACTTTTCCCCACTCTATTGATAGTGTGATTTCAAAACAACAGCCTTGCATTTGTGAATTCTTGAATTCATGGAGAAGAAAACATAAAATAAATAAAATGACCTGTTCTGAGTTTGGGGAAATTACTTCAGATTCACTCTTCACGTCTTCTTTGATACTCCTTTGACCTGTAATGACTAGAATGGTGTCCTCATAAGGCTTCTAATGCCTTAAGCTCTGTTCTGCTGGAGGCAATGTCTATGGAATTTATTGCCACCGATACCTTGGAGGCCAAGTCATTAGGTATTGTTAAACTGGAGGTTGATAGATTCTTAATTACTAAGGGCATCAAAGGTTATGGGGAAAAGATAGGAGAATGTGGTTGAGAGGGATAATAAATCAGCCATGAGTTACTGGTAAAGATGACCTGATGGACTGAATCACTTTATTTTGCTCCTATGTCTTATGACACTTATCAAGTTTAAATATCACAAAGCTGTCATTCTTTCCCCAGTTGACCAGATTTGAAATTAAGTGGCTACACAACGATAGTAGCTGAAAATAACTCAGAAAATGTTAAACTTCAGAAAGATTTTGCAGATGACTACTGCGACTTGTGTTGAATCGTTGTTTCTTTATATTTTTGTCTTGCTATAAGTATGATCATGCATGGGAGGAAACTCAGACTGCTCTCTGTCATGCTTCAACATAAATTGATTTACAAATTATAGGGCTATACTTCTTGGTTTGCAAACGGAGGTAAGAATTTCCAATTCAAAAACACACTTTAACCTTCATGTTCACATTCCTGCAGGCACAGTACATCCCCTGGGTTCTCGAGATTGCATTCACAGCCTGTGTCAGGCTCACGTGGGGCAGATGTATTGGGACTCCATATAACACTCACCCTTGCCCTTTTTCAGTTAGCGAGTGAGATGGGTGGTGGGGAGTGATGAGGGCCACGGTATTTTCATGTCTTCTCTTCCAAATGGCATTTACTAATAGCATTAATTAGCAAGTGGAACACATCAGCAGATTAGTTAAGTTACTGCACCAGCAACCCAGAAGCTAGACTGATGATCCTGAGACAAAAGTTCAAATCAGGATGACGTGGAATTTAAATTATTTCTGGAGTTTAAAATGTAGCATCGGAACAAAGTTGGTTCACTAACATCTTTAGGAAAGCACATTTCCCACACCTCCTGCATCTAGACTTTATGAACCTCTGGGCCCAGTCCAATATAGTTGTATCTGTTTTGCCCTGCATTGACACTGAAATGTCATATAGGAGAAGACAATAAATTCTCTCCATTCCAACAAGGTCCCCATTATGTGAATAAATAGATGAAAAAAATCCCTGGCACCATCCCCTTTGTACAAATGTAGCGCCAATTTCAAATGGTTATCAGAAATGCATTTCAATTAATTGCAGAAATAATATCTGGTGTAATGGTATCAGTTTGCTACAGGTCTCCCACAATGAAGTGAGTTCCCATGAGTTAAAAATAGCATCAAGTTATTTTTAAGTTAAAGTACATTTTAAGTATTTGTTGCATTCCGCAAATCTTGGCAGTAAAAGTTAATGACCCAATATTTCCACAAAATAATTAACAGCTCTGTAATTACCTCTGTAATTGTGAGCAGATTCTGCAAGCACAGAAGTAGAGTTGATTGTTACTGTCACTCCGAATTCACTCCAACTACAGATCTACTGAAATCCAGTGGGAGAAAATGAAGTTCCGCATTTGCCCAGCAAAAATGTTGGGAAACTTCTCCCTTGATTTTGCACCTGAGCCAATCCAGCACTGGTTCTGTGAGTGCCTTTGTTTCAATGGAAAAGACAGATACAAATTTCAGTATTATACATGTTTTGATTTCACTGAGTTAACTTATGCTTATGCATACTAAATTGTTTTAGTGTGGTGTTTGCAAAAGTTTCCTTGGCACAAATTTGAAACTGAACAGTACAGTAATCCTTAATATTCTGGATAATAATTATTCACATTTCAATGTCATATAAACTGGATAGCCTATCCTATTCAGATTGCATCTTGTGGCTGCTTGTTTCATGCATCTAACTGCTGCTTGTGTTTATTGGATTCTTCAAGTCCTTTATTAATAATTTGTTTTAATGATTTAATTAACTTTTAATGATATTAAAATGTTCTTAAACATTAGTGAATGTCAGAGACACTTACAAAACATTCAAGCTGTTTGGCAGCCTTGACAGCTAGTTCAACCTGTTGGTGTGGATTAACCTGCCGACAAAGGATTTTTGTGGGATTTATGATCAATGGCCTTGCCAACCAGTTCAGACTACCTTCTTTGAGTAAGTTTGCATTTAATCAGAGCTGCTCAATGTATTAGCAGGTAGTTAAGTACAAGTGATGAATACATTTTCAGAAGTCTTGAGTCAGTGTTGAAAATTGTGCTATAGCCATGCTTTTATGAAAGAAACTTTTATTTATTCTATACACTTTTGATACCTCAAAACATCTTAAAACAAATCATCTACTTTAAAATCTAATTAATATTGCAACATAGGGAATGAAACTAATTACTTGCACTTAACAAACTAACACAAATCCAACAGACAGCTTAGATGGACAAGATATCTCTCTGAGTAACATTGAGAAATAAATTATTGTCCAAAACATTAAGGATTAATAAACTGCTCAGCTTCAAAGTCATGCTCAGTAATATTTTAGAGCAATCTTAGAGAGCAGGCAGCATTTCAGATCATGTAACATTTAATCAGTACCATACAGGAGCATCAGCCTCAATTTATCGTGCTTAAACATCTGGAGTGCAAATTGACCCCACCACCTTTGCTACACTGAACAAAGGTTGACATAGAAATTCAGGTAATTCTGAAGTCTGATAAAAAATAATTGATGCTAAACTAGTTGACTCAAACAAAATGTACAGTGTGTGCTCTGAATAATATGTTGTGTCACAGGTGGAGTGTATATTTTTTGTTCACAGCAATCCTTAGGGTCATTATAGATCCTAAATATACTTAAAATATAGACTTACTTTAAGTATATTTTTGGGGTATCTATTATCAATTGTCACTTTTAATATCTAACTGACCAGAAATTTTGATACATGTTTTCTATCCACTCAGCAGCTCCAGCTAACACAGATCTATAATTCTTTGAAAGTGGCATTACAGGTAGATAGGATTATAGAGAAAGCTTTTGACACATTGGCCTTCATAAAGCAAAGTTTTGATTACAGGAGTTGGGATGTTATGTTGAAGTTGCATAAGATATTGGTGAGGCATAATTTGGAGTATTATGTGCAGTTTTGATCACCTGTCTACAGGAAAAATGTCGATAAGATTGAAGGAGTGCAGAGAAAATTTGCAAGAATGATGCCAGGTCTTCAGGACCTGAGTTTTAGGAAAAAATTTAAGTGGTTAGGATGCTTTTATTAATGTTTTATACAGATTTGATAGAAGTATGCAAAACTATGAGGGTTATAGTTAGGATAATTCCAAGCAGTCTTTTTCCACTGAGGCTGGGTGAGACTAGAACTAGAGGTCATGTGTAAAGGGTGAAAGGTAAAATGTTTAAGAGGAATACGAAGGGGAAATTCTTCACTCAGAGAGTGGCGAGAGTGGAACAAGCAGCCATCAGAAGTTGTGCATGTGGATTCAATTTCAATTTTTAAGAGAAAGTTGTAAATGTTCATGCATGGGAGGGGTATGGAGGGCCATGGTCTGGGTACTGGTCAATGGGATTGGGCAGGTTATTAATTTGGCACAGACTAGATGGGCCAAAGGGCCTGTTTTTGTGCCGTAGTGTCCTAAGATTCTATTCTTGATCCATTTTTAATGTTTTCTAAATTGATAATAAGTCAATGGCATCTTTAAATTGTGTTTGGGCGGTTTCAAACCAGGATTTTGTCTATTAAATATGCAAACCTCTTAAATGCTGCCACAGACAACTTTTTACAGCACCACCTTCACTGACCTTTTGACATAAGGCTATGAGAAAGCATGCAAAGTCTTCAAAATATTTAATGAATTGACTTCAAAATATTCCACCAAAAGTTGTGGACAACCCATTTAAGTAACATCATCATGCACACAGTAGCCTTTGTGAGAAATGGCATTCCTTACAGAATACATAGGACTTTAGTGTCCAATAAATTTGCAGGAGTTTAATTTTTTTTCCATAAACAAATCAATTAGAAGTCTTTAATCTCCTTTGGTTTACTAGCCTGGAAAACATGGAAATTTACCAGTAATAATTGGCAGTGCAGATATTGAAGGACTCAAGCTATTGCGTATAATTTACACTTGACGGAATCAAATGGAATTGGGCATTATTGAGGAAGCATTATTATTTTGCAGAAACACTTAGTAATCCACTCAAAATAATACTCCAACACCAATCTTTAGCTACAATCAGTATGGTTTATGAGCAATGGGGAAACAATGCTATTCTCGAATCCCTATAAACATCTAACCTCAACTCTCACTTTTCCCAGGTCTACTGATGGACACTAACTCACTTCACCCTAGGTCACAACTCTTCAAGTATACATTTGAGTTCTTTCAAATGTAGTTCGAAGTAAATTTAGTAGATGCAGTCAACTCACAGTGAATAATTTTCAAGGCCAAGAAACATAAGTCATAACTTTTTGTTAACATTTAAAAAATGCAATATACTAAAAGGAGATTAGAATGTGAGCAAATGATTGAAAAGGAATCTAAAATGTCATAAATAAATGTGCTAAATATATTTAAAATCCATTATATTTTGAAATATTTATATTGAATATGTTACAATGAAAACCCAAACCATTATGTTTTTAAAAAAACAGCTTGTAAATTGTAATTATGGATTAGTAAACCAATAAAAATCAGATAGAGCTCATGCAAAAAAGGGTATAAATTTTACTACATCTTATAGCTGGATTAGTTCAAGTATGGCTTAAATACACTTCAGTTTAACTGATTTCAATTAATTCCATTAGAAAACACTGCAAATGGACTATGGAGAAGCTGTAGATAAGACAGTTTGGGGATTTCCACATTAAATTATGCAAGTATAGAAATCCTTAATTTATTGTTATTTTCATATAGTAGACAAGATGTGATATAATTTCACCATTAATTAAACTATAAAATATAGCACAATATCTTCTTATAAATTATTAAATAGTTACTGATGACACAGCAGGAGACATTTTGACCCATCATATCTGCTCCATTTGATAAAGAGCAAATCAGTTTAACCTTACTTGACAACTCTAAGTCCTTCGCCCTAGGTCACAACTCTTCAAGTACACATTTGAGTTCTTTCAAATGCAGTTCAAAGTAAATTCATTATCAAATGTGCGTGTATGTCACCATGTACTACCATGAGATTCATTTTCTTGCAGGTATTCGCAATGGAAGAAAGAAATGCAATAGAATCAATGTAAATCTGCACAGAATAACTGACAAGCAATTTGCAAAGAAGACAAACTGTGAAAATAAGTAAATAAACAAACAAACAAATGGACAACCCAGGGTGAAGCGACTCAGGATAGGACGGATGGTAAAACAGTAAAGATAGCTTGCACTCAGACAGTCAGGAATGGCAGGCAGGTGATGGGATTCAGTTGTAGCCAACAGGCTGAACATCAAAACATCAGGGATGCAGAATCAGAAAGGATAGCAAATACTGTACTCAAGGTGTTGTATCTAAATGTGCGTAGTATTTCTTATATATAAGGTGGATGATCTTTAGATTAGACTAGATTAAATTCAACTTTATTGTCATTGTGCCGAGTACAGATACAAAGCCAAATGAAATGCATTTAACATCTAACCGGAAATGCAAAGAATAGTGTTATTTACAAAATAACTGCGAACAAAAAGTAAGTGCTACAGCACACAGATATAAAAGTACTGAGACAGTACAATATGGGTGCAATACTGCTTAGCGCTGTGATGTGAGGTTCAGCAGGGTCACATCCTCAGGGAAGAAGCTCTTCCTGTGCCTGCTGGTGCGGGAGCGGAGGCTCCTGTGGCACCTACCAGATGGGAGGAGAGAAAAAAGTCCACGTTTAGGGTGAGATGCATCCTTGATAATGCTTTTCGCCCTGCTCAGGCAGCGTTTATAGTAGTTGTTCTCAATGGTGGGCAATTGGGTGCCGATATTCTGCTGGGCAGTTTTCACCACCCGCTGGAGTGCTTTGCGGTCTGATACGGGACAATTGCCATTCCACACTGAGATGCATTTGGTGAGTATGCTCTCAATGGTACAGCAGTAAAAGTCTGTCAGTATCAGGTTAGCTTTCTTGATGCTCCGCAAGAAATAAAGGTGCTGTTGTGTCTTTTTGATCAAGCTGGAGGAGTTCAGGGACCAGGTGAGATCCTCAGAAATGTGGACACCAAGGAACTTGAAGCTTGATACATGCTCCACTACAGCTCCATTGATGTAGATGGGGACATGAATGTGGCTCCTAGCCTGCCTGAAGTCCACAATGATCTCCTTGGTCTTCTGGGTGTTAAGGGCCAGGTTGTTGTCGGCACACCACGTGGCCAGGTGCTGGACCTTGTCCCTGTAGACCGTCTCGTCATTTCCTCTGATCAGGCCAACCACTGTGGTGTCATCTGCGAACTTGATTATGAAGTTAGAACCATGTACAGGAACGCAGTCGTAGGTGAAAAAGGAGTACAGAAGAGGGCTCAGCACACAGCCTTGAGGCACGCCAGTGTTCAGGGTGAGAGTGGAGGAGGAGAGGTTGTCTAATTTAACAGATTGGGGTCTGTTAGTCAGAAAGTCCAAGGTCCAATTGCAGAGGGATGAGCTGATACCAAGCTGGCAAAGTTTGGCGATCAGCTTGGAGGGGGTCACAGTATTGAATGCTGAACTAAGGTCAATGAATGGCATTTTCATGTAAGAGTTGGGGCTGTCCAGGTGGGTCAGGGCAGAGTGAAGTGCCGTGGAGATGACATCCTCTGTTGACCTGTTGGTGCAATAGGCAAATTAATGGGTGTCCAGGGTAGTGGGCAGACAGGATTTCAGATGTGATAGAACCAGTCTCTCAAAGCACTTTGCAATGATGGGGGTGAGTGCAACTGGGCGGAAGTCATTCAGGCCCGTGCCAGTGGAATGCCTTAACACTGGCATGATGGTGGTGATCTTAAACCTTGTGGAGACAACTGCCTGGGCCAGGGACTGATTGAAAATGTTCATAAAGATCTTGTTGCATTATTACAGATTGCCAGGTATGATGTTGTGTCCATCACTGAATTGTGGCTGAAGGATGGTTGTAGTTGGGAACTGAATGTCCAAGGTTACATGTTATATCGGATGGATTGGAAGGTAGCCAGAGGGTGTGGTGTGACTCTACTGGCATCAAATCAGTTCAAAGATGTGACATAGGATCAGAAGATGTTGAATCCTTGTGGATTAAGTTAAGAAACTGCAAGGGTAAAAGCACGTTGATGGTAGTTATATATAGGCCTCCCAACTGTGGCTGGGAAGTGGACCACAGATTACAAAAGGAAGTAGAAAAGACGAATCAAAAGGGCAATGTTATGGTTGTCATGGGAGATTTTAACACTCAGATCAACTGGGAAAATCAGTTTGATAATGGATCTCAAGAGAGTGAGTTTGTTGAATTCCTAAGAGATGGCTACAAGAGCAGTTTGTCATTGAGCCTACTAGGGGATCAGCTATACTGGATTGGATGTTATGTAATGAACCGGAGGTGATTAGGAAGCTTAAGATGAAGGAACCCATAGGAACCAGTGATCACAATATGATTGAGTTCAACTTGAAATTTGACCGGGAGAAAGTAAAGTCTGATGTAGCAGAATTTCAGTGGAATAAGGGAAATTACAGTGGGATGAGAGAGGAGTTGGCCAAAGTAAATTGGAAGGAGCTGCTGTCAAGGATGTCATCAGAGCAGCACTGGTGTGCGTTTCTGGGAAAAATTAGAAAGGTGCAGGACATATAAATTCCAAAAATGAAGAAATACTCAAATGGTAAAATAGTACAACCATGGCTGACAAGGGAAGTCAAAGCAATTGTAAAAGTAAAATAAAAGGCATACAACAAAGCAAATATTAGTGGGAAGACAGAGGATTGGGAAGTTTTTAAAAACCTACAGAGAGCAACTAAAAATCATTAGAAGGGAAAAGATGAAGTATGAAAGCAAGCTAGCAAATAATTTTAAAGGAGTTAATAAAAGCTTTTTCAAGTAAAAAATAAAAGAGAAATGAGAGTGGATATAGGACTGCTAGAAAATGAGATGGGAGAAATAACGGGGGACAAGGAGATGGCTAATGAACTAACTGAGTATTTTGGATCAGTCTTCACTGTGGAAGACACTAGCAGTATGCCTGATGTTGTAGTGTGTGAAGGAAGCGAAGTGGGTGCAGTTACTATTACAAAAGAGAAAGTACTTAAAAAGCTGAAAGAAATAAAGGTACATAAGTCACTCAGACCAGATGAATCGCACTCTAGGGTTCTGAAAGAGGTAGCGTTAGAGATTCTGGTGGCATTATAAATGAACTTTCAAAAATCATTTGATTCTGGCATGGCACCATAGGACTGGAAATTGCGAATGTCACTTCACTCGTTAAGAAAGGAGGAAGGCAGCAGAAAGAAAATTATAGATCAGTTAACCTGAGCTCAGTGGTAGGGAAGAGCCAATTGTTAAGGAGTACTTGGTAACACAGGACAAGATAGGGCAAGGTCAGCATGGTTTCCTTCAGCAAAAATCTTACCTGACAAACTTGTTGGAAGTCTTTGAGGAGATTACGCGTAGGATAGATAAAGGGGAAGCATTAGATGTTGTACATTTGAACTTTCAGAAAGTCTTTGACAAGTGGCCACACATGAGGCTGCTTACCAAGTTAAGACCCAATGTCATTACAGGAAAGTTACTAACATGGTTAGAGCATTGGCTGATTGGTAGAAGGCAGTGAATGGGAATAAAAGTATCATTATCTGGTTGGCTGCCAGTGATTAGTGGTGTTCCACAGGGGTTGGTGTTGGGACCACTTATTTTTATGCTGTGTATAAATGATTTAAATGATGGAATAGATTGCCAAGTTTGCAGATGATATGATGATTGGTTGAGTGGTAGGTTGTGTTGAGGAAACAGGTAGGATGCAGAAAGACTTAGACAGATGAGGAGAATGGACAAGGAAGTTGTAAATGAAATACAGTGTTGGAAAATACATGGTCATGCACATTGGTAGTAGAAATAAATGTGTGGACTATTTTCTAAATGGGGAGAAAATCCAAAAATCTGAAATGTAAAGGGACTTGGGAGTCCTTGTGCAGAACACCCTGAAGGTTAACTTGCAGTTTGAATCTGTGGTGAGGATGGCAAATGCCATGTTAGCATTCATTTCAAGAGGTCTAGAATACAAGAGTAAGGGTGTGATGCTGAGGCTTTATAAGAAACTGGTGAGGCCTCAGCTTGTCTTTCGTGAACAGTTTTGGGCCTCTCATCTTAGAAAAGATGTGCTGGCATTGAAGAGGGTCCAGAGGAGGTTCAAAAGCATGATTCCAGGGATGAGCATTTGATGGCTCTGGGTCTATACTTGCTGGAATTGAGAAGGATGAGGGGGGATCTCATTGAAACCTTTGGAACGTTGAAAGGCCTGGACTGAGTAAATGTGGAACAGATGTTTCCCATGCTGGGAGAGTCTGGGACGTGAAGGCAATGAATCAGGATAGAGGGGCGCCCTTTCAAAACAGAGATGCAAAGAAATTTCTTTCACCAGACGGTAGTGAATTTGTGGACTTTGTTGCCACATGCACCTGTGGAGGCCAGGTTGTTGGGTGTATTTTAGGCAGAGATTGAGAGTTTCTTGATTGGAGATGGCATCAAGGGTTATGGGGAGAAGGCCGGAAACTGGTGTTGTGCACCTGCAGGTGAAAAAAAAGCAATCAGCCATGATTGAATGGCGGAGCAGACTCAATGAGTCAGATAGCATAATTTTGTTCCTATGTCTTGTGTCTTATGGTCAAACAAAACAAATCAAATAACATAAATTGTGGAGTCCTTGAGAGTGAGTCCATAGGTTGTGGAATCAGTTCATTGTTGAGATAAGTGAAATTATCCACAGTGGTTCAGCAGGTTGTAAAGTAATAAATGTCCTTGAACTTGGTGGTGTGGGTCCTAAACCTTTATCCAGAAGGCAGCAGTGAGAAGAGAACTTGGCTTAGATAGTGGGGATCCATGGTGATGGATGCTGATTTCTTGTGGCAATGTGATGAGGATTTCTGCCTCGATTACACTGTTTTGGCAAGGAGATCTAGAAAATTTTCTAGACTCAAAGCTTTTGCTCCTTTCCCTTCTGATTTATCCATCAAATACTTCTAAATCTGTGTTCCTTGCTTCTTGACCTCCTTGTGTAAGAAATAATTACTATTTACTCTAACTCTGTCAAAATTGTATTATCTCAATGAGATCTGATCTCAGCCTGGACGTTATCATGGAAACAACTTCAGTTGATTCAATTCTTTTGTATCCATTTCCAGTCCTGGCAACATGCTAAAACAACTTTGCACCTTCATTTATGTATTACTGATTTTAAGTTCACACTCTTCCCCAAACTTTGCATTCAGAATGTTATTGCATTCCTCTACAGTGCTGGTGAACAAAATAGATGTTTAATGAACTGAGCAACAGTATGACTTTTAATAACAGTGTGAAGATTACAAAGGAAGAAAGTCTATTTTTAGATTCAGTGAAGTGCATTTTGAATACTAGTCACTGTTGTAAAGCAGAAAATACAGCAGCCATCTTGAGCACAGAAAGCTCTCACATGAGCAATTTGATAATGAATATATAATAGCTTTTTATATAATGAATACATAATGCGACCTAGGTCTGTACCAAAAAACCAGGTATGATTTGCAGAGGGTATTTCAACGGTGAAGAGACTATTTCGAACAAGGTTGGAGGCTCTAAAACCTGTGCCAACCAACTGGCAGGAGTATTCAAGAACATCTTGAACCTCTCACTGCTATGGGTGAAAGTTCCGACTGCTTCAGAAAGGCAGCAATTACACCGGTGCCTAAGACAAGTGATGTAAGCTGCCTTAATGACTATTACCTGGTTGCACTCACATCTACTGTAATGAAATACTTTGAGAAGTTGGTCTTGACTAGACTGAACTCCTGCCTCAGCAAGGACCTGGACCCACTGCAATTTGTCTATCGCCACAATAGGTCAACGGCAGATGCCATCTCAATGGTTCTTCACATGGCCTTAGACCAACTGGACAATGCAAACATCTATGTCAGGATGCAGTTCACTTACTACAGCTCAGCATTCAACACCATCATTCCCACAATCCTGACTGAGAAGTTACAGAACCTTGACCTCTGTACCTCCATCTGCAACTGGATCCTAGACTTCCTAACTGGAAGACCAAAATCTGTGTGGACTGGTGATAATACCTCCTCCTCACTGATGATCAACACTGGCGCACCTCAGGAGTCTGTGCTTAGCCCATTGCTCTACTCTCTCCACACCCATGACTGTGTGGCTTGGTATTGCTCTAACACCATCTATAAATTTGCTGATGATACAACCATTGTAGGTAGAATCTCAGATGGTACAGGAGCAAGATATACAAACTAGTGGAGTGGTGTCGCAGAAACAACCTGGCACTCAACGTCAGTAAGATGGAAGAGCTGTTTGTGGACTTCAAGAAGGGTAAGACAAAGGAACACATACTAATCCTCATAGAGGGATGGGAAGTGGAGAGAGTGAGCAGTTTCAAGTTCCTGGGTGTCAAGATCTCTGAGGATTTCACTTGGACCCAACATATCAATGCAGTTATAAAAAAGACAAGGCAGCGACTATTCTTCATTAGGAGTTTGAAGAGATTTGGTATGTCAAAAATACGTTCAAAAACATCTATAGATGTACCATGGAGAGCACTCTGACAGGCTGCATCACTCTCTGTTATGGGGGTGGGGGGTGGGCCGATACTGCACAGGACTGAAAGAAGCTGCAGAGGGTTGTAAATTTAGTCGACTCCATCTTGGGTGCTAGCCTGGGAAGTACCCAGGACATCTTCAGGGTGCGGTGTCTCTAAGGCAGCGTTCCTTATTAAAGACCCCCAGTACCCAGGGCATGCCCTTATCTCATTGTTAACATCAGCTAGGAGGTACAGAAGCCTGAAGGCACACACTCAGCAATCCTTGTAGAATTTTCTCTATTTCTGCATAAATATCACCTAAAATGTGATCAGATCTTCATGTGTTCTAAAACTAGATAAAAAGAGCCCAATTAAATAAATAACACAAAAATCGTCATACTTGTTCATTTATTTATTGAGAAAATTGGTCCAACATTGCATGTATTTGTTGGAAAAAGTATATGAACCTTTACTATCAATAACTGTTGTGTCCCCCTTGTACAGCAATAACTTCAACCAAACGTTTCCGGTAACAGTCAATCTGTCCTGCATATTGGCTTGGAGGAATTTTAAGCCATTCATCTTTACAAAATTGCTCTTGCTGAGATGTTGGTGGGATTATTTTATGAACTGCTTGCTTCAGGTCCCTTCACAACATTTCTCTAGGATTAGGGTCAGTACTTTGACTACGCCATTCCAAAACATAGATTTTTCTTCTTTTTAAAACATTGTATTGTCAATTTACTCGTGTCTTTGGATCATTGTCTCATTGCATTATCTAACTTCTATGAAGCTTCAGGTGATGGACTACTACCCTGACATTCTCCTGTAAGATACCTTGATACAATCTTAAATTCATTGTTTCCTCAATTGCAAGCTTCTCAGGCCTGGAGGCAGCAAAGCAGCCTCAATCTGTGATGCTCCTTCCACCATACCTTACAGTTGGGATGAGGTTTTGGTGTTGGTGTGCAGTGCCCTTTTCCCTCCAAACATAGGAATGTGCATGTCTACCACAAAGTTCAACTTTTGTCTCATATGTCTACAGAACATTGTCCCAGAAACATTGTCAAACATTCAGGTTGTCTTTTGCAAACTTGAGATGTGCAACATTTTTTTTTGGAGAGCAGTGGTTTCCTCCATGGCGTCCTTCCTTGAACACCATTCCTGTTCTGTGTTTTTCTTATAGTGGGCACATGCTCTGAGGCTTTAGAAAGTTCTAGAGATTTCTGCAGATCTTTTGCTGTTACCCTTGGGTGCCTTTTCATTTCCTTCAGCACTGCACTTTGTGCTTTTGGTGTGTCATTTGCAGGATGCCCACTCCTAGGAGAGTAGCAACAGTACTAAATATCCTCAATTGTAGACAATTTTTCTTGCTGTGTCAACATCAATGTCTTTAGAAATGCTTTTGTAGCCTTTTCCAGCTGCATGCATCTCTAAAATTCTTCTTCTAAGGTCCTCTGAAAGTTGTTTTTGTTGTGGCATGTTGCACATAAACAGATCTTTCTTGAGAAGATCAGGCTTTGTCAGTAATCTGACTTGTGTGTCTTTTTTATAGGGCAAGACACCTCTGCAACCCACACCTCTGATCTTATCTTATTGATTGGAACACCTGACTCCAAGTAGGTTTTGCAGAAGACATTACCCAAGAGCTTCACATACTTTTTCCAACAAATGCATGTAATATTGGATCATTTTTCTCAATAAATAAATGAACAAGTATAATGGTGTTTGTGTTATTTATTCAATTGAGTTCTCTTTATCTAGTTTAAGGACTTACATGAAGTTCTGATTACATTTATGTCATTTTTATGCAGGACTAGAGAAAATTCTATGGGGTTCACAAACTTTCTGGCACCATTGTATACTGGAAGCCAAGTGCACACCAACATCTGGCTCACCGTCAAACACTGCCTGGAGGTCTACATGCAACACAACTATGGTGACCTATAGATCTTTCCTGGCTGATGATTAGCTTCATCTTGCATTTAAATATCCACTGTATGGGTTAAACTCTCCTTGAATCTTCTCTCAGCCACCATGATCATGAGAGTGACAGGGATCCCAGAGAACTTATTTTAATGATGCACTGCGATTCTGTGACTTTCCTATCAACACTGCACTAAACAATTTGCTCATTTGTTGAAGTAAAGGTGAAGATTGAATGTGTACTGTTGTGAACAAAATGACCTGCACTTTTTGTTTAATGTCTTCTGGCATATATAGCAAATGTATTTCAGTAATAGTAATTGCTAATGGGGAGGATGCTTTCTCCTTCAAAATTTCAAAAGAGTTGCAGAATAAAAAGATACTGTACTTCTTTATTCTCTAGATTAACCAGGATGGAAAATCTACATTCTAGCTGGCAACTTCCTATTGTTTCTTTTGAATTTAATAGCTTATTTTACTTATAGATTCCAAACTATGTAGATCAGGCTCAGAATAATTATCATTTGCTCACATGTCAAATTATGGGTGTTTCAAATTAATTTTTATCCCGCTAACCAATAAGCACTGGCTTCATCTTAAACTAAGAGAGGGTTGAAGTAAGTATTATGTAACACATGCAAAACTTCAAATCTCAATAGTAATTCAGGTCTGCAGTAAAGATCTTGCTACTTCCAGTGGCATTAATCACTCCTGTATGAGTCAGACCAATCTGAGTGGATTAGCAGACACTGCCCTATATCAATAGCTCTCCCTTAGGATGCAAGCAGGATCATTTTGCCCTTCACCAAGTCATGTACATACAGCACAGAAACAGCCCCATTGGCCCATACCATCTATGGTGAACATGGAGTTATTTAAATTCCTTTGCTGCTGTGGATTCAGGTACAAGTCTCCCGATTATTAGTGCACATCTTTAAGTTAACAATAAGGAAATGGCTATGCCATGATTTCCCCTGAATTATTTCTTATGTTGCAATGCACTTTGGAATGTTAGAAAGCCATGCAAGGTGTTATATAAATGAAAGTCTTCCACTTCATGAAATATGCTGTTGTTATTTAGTAGACAAATAGCATTAACAATGTGCACCACCCAACACCACATCAGACTAGTAGTTTGCCAATCTGTTTTCATGGCATTAGTTGAAAGATGAACTTTGGCTAGGGCCTCTAGAGAAATCATTTATTCAGCTTCAAGTTATCCTATTTGATTGTTATTTAGTCCTCCAATAAACACTTTCTTTTTCTGATGGGTTATGCCTTCAACACATTTGGTGAGCACAACACTGAGGAAAACATTAAAACTAAATGTCAAACTTTAGATTAAAACAATTGAAAGGAGATCTTGTTTATAAGTTTCTGGGGTTTTTAAAAAGTTGTCCCTTTAGGAAAAACATAGAGCTTGTGTGAATAGTTTCAGAATAAAAGGAGCCCACCTTAGGTAAAGCTCAGGAGGAACTTCTTCTCTTGGAAAGTCACAAGTCTTCACAATCACCTTCTTTAGGGAATTGTGGAGAAAAAAATCATTAAATATATCCAAGAGTGGATAGACAATTTTTAATCAAAGGGAAGTTAAGTGTTATGGGGAATAGATCAGAGCAGAGGCCAAAATCAGATCTACCATGATATTATTGAAAGGCAAAGCAGGTTTGAGGACTACTCAACCATTTGTTTCTTCAACCAAAGGGGATTACTTCATTCAACTTCAATTGCCCCATTATTGAAATGTTACCAGAACCAATGGACTCTTTCCAGGACTCTTTATTTTGTGTTCTAGATACATATTGCTTATTTATTTACTTATATTATTTCTTACTTTTAGTACTTGCATAGTTCATTGTCATGTGCACGTTGGATGAATGCCCAAGTTGTCGTTATTATTCTATGGATTTTTTGAGTATGTGTACAACAAAATGAATCTCAAGGTTGTAGATGGTGACATATATGTACAGTACTTTGATAATAAATTTAAGTTGAACTATGTCTATTTCCATTTCATAACTTGTTATGAAAAACATAATCAACTGCATGCCTTCTTCACCTCTTTGTTCTTCATTTCCAGGTTTGCTCTGATCTTTTTCAACATCTTTACAAGAACCACCATCTGGCATGATCTAAAGAAAAGCATCCAGTCAAGGTTTCGGACAATGGCTAAAACAGTAACAGCCTCAACAATGATTAGCACAGACAGTGAACACCTACTAACAACTAGGGATTTCCTTGCTGCAGTTACCATGTGTCACATTACCTTGTACAATGCAATACATGAATCTGCTGAAATGTCCTTAATTTCAAGGTCTTTTAGAACTTCATTGAAGGTCATCTCTTTCTTGCATTGTGATTCTTTGGTCTGGGGAGTATCCTCTGTGGTTTCTTCAGTTCTATTTGGTGAATTCACGTATGTGTTAGGGGAGCCCGTACAACACACTGTTGTCTCTGCGTAAGACGATGCAATCTGAAATCATCATTCCGTAACAAACAGTATGAGAACTAAGTACATCTAAAGTTCTTCTGTAGTGGTGGTCTTCTGTGTCTAACTGCATCTGTGTGATATATTAGAGCAAAATAAATATGAACTAAAATTATTTCTCTTTTAACAGCCCTATTGAAACAGTAGTGCATAAAATGCATTTCCTGTAATACATGAGTAGTTGTTCATCCTACATCATCAGTAGATCAGGCAACATCTGTAAGAGAGAAATAGGCAGTCAATGATTTGAATTGAGATATTTCATCTGGGCAGAAAGATAGAGGGGTGATTGCCAGTATAAAGCAGTGAGGAGTGTGTAGAAACATTGATAGCAGCCCTCATGCATGCACAAATGCATTGAGGCATTGTGTATGTGTGTCTGTAGGTATATATGCAAGGGTTATCTGCAACATGCAAAGACTTTAAATAAGCACACTGAACATTTCAAACTATTGTTACTTTGCCTCAATCCCTCCCAACCAGGTTCCATCTATCATGCACACACTTTGCCTACTGATTCTCCTATCGCCTCTCTTAACTGCTCTTGCTGCCCATCATTTTCCAAACCTTGGGAAAGATACTCCCTGTCTACTCTATCTATGCCTCTCGTAATCTTATAAACCTCTATCCATTCTCCCCTCAGCCTCCTCCACTCCAGAGAAAACAATCTAAGTTTGCCCAACCTCCTGTTATAGCACTCTAAACCAGTTAACATTCTGGTAAACCTATTCTGCACCCTCTCCAAAGCCTTGCCATCCTTCTCATAACAGGGTGGCCAGAACTATGTGCAATACTCCAGAAGTGGCCTAATTAGAGTTTTCTAAATCTGTAACACAAATTTGTGACTTTTAAACGAAGTGCATTGACAAATAAAGGCAAGCATGCCATATGTCTTCTTAAACACCTGATCAATCTTTGTAGCCACTTTTAGGGAGCTAGGGACTTGGACCTCAAGATGTCTATGCCCATCAACACTGTTCAGGATCTTGCCCTTAACAGTGTACTGTCTCTTTGTATTTTTGACCCACCAAGATGCAACATTTTACATTTAGTCATCAGTCATTTCTCCATCCATATCTGCAACTTAGGAACAACAATTAAATCTTTTTAATAAAAAGAAACAAGATGCTAGAAGAACTCATGGATCAGACAGAATCTGTGGAGAGAAATGGACAGTTGGCTTTTCAGGTCAAGTCTGTTTATTTGGACTGAAAGATAAATTGGTGAGGAGAGGGGTTGGGGAAAGAGTTGGTAAGCATTAGGTAAATCCAGGCGAGGAGTGGTAATGGGAAGGTGGAAGAGGGAAGAGTGGAAATAACAATATAAACCAACGAACATCAGAAAATTATAGAATCTGAAAGGAGAAGAAGGTAGAACATGGAATCAAGTATACCTTGTCACTTTGTTTGGCCAATTGATTGTCTGTGATGGTATATTTGATTAATTTGAGTGAATACTTGGATAGATCTCAAGTGGACAATACTATAACATTTCACATTTCAGCCATCTTCAAATTCTCTTGAATAATCCAAGGCTAAATGCTTCTGAAAAAATAATCACCACTTTTGTGTTATTTGTATTCATAGATTCTTGGAGTCAAAGACTCATATCATATAGAAATAAGCCCTGTGGCCCACCATGTGTATGCTGACCCTCATGTAACCATTTATACTAATCTCAAAGACCAATATTTGGTTCTTAGCATTCGATGCGTTGGTAACTGAATTGCTTGTCTAGGTAATTAAATGTTGCTTGTGCACCTGCCTGTATCACCTTTACAGGTATTACATTCCATAGTGTAATCATCCACTGAGTGAAAAAAAAGTCAGATTGTCTCTAAGCATATTACTCTTCTTTACAATGTAGTATTGCTATTTCAACCATCATCATGTGATTATCTGATTATTACTATTTATAGAGTCTCACAGTGTCAAAGAGTCTTGGAGTTATACAGAATGAAAACAATTACTTTGGTCTAACTTGTCCAGGCTGAACAACGTGTGTTGCCGTTTACTTCCATTTTACTTCATTTGGCTCAGAATCCTCTGAACCTTTTCTATCCATGTCCCTGTCCAAAAGTCTTTTAGACACCGTAATTGTACCTGCCTCAGTCACTTCCTCTGGAAACTTGTTCCACATACCAGTCATGCACTGTGTGAAAACCTTGCGCATCCAGATCTTTTGAAGTCTTTCCCTCTCGTGTTAAGCCATAGCTCTCTATCTTCCGACTCACTGACCCAGGATAAAGACTGTGACGATTCCACCTTATTCGTGCCCTTCAGCCTTCTTTGCGCCAGGGAAAGGAGCCCCAGTATATCAGGTTTCTCCACAGAACTTGTCCTCCAGTCTAGGCAACATCCCTATGAAACTTTTCTGTACCCTCTCTAGCTTAATTACATCCTCTCTGTATAGTTTGGTGACCAGAACTGAACACAATTTTTCACACACACAGATTGACTATCGTGTTTCTTATAATACACCTCTAGGAGCTTTATTTACTGGCAAATACTTGGAGATGTCCTGAGGTCTTAAAGGTCTTTCTTTCATTAAAGTTGACAATGTTGTTGATATTGCTGTTGTCAAGTTCAACGATGAATCAAATATTTCATGTGTCTAGAAATGTTCAAATATTATATCATAAATGCTTTGATGAGTCCACTTTTCCATCTTTCCCCAAAGTTACCACTATTTGTGGAATTTGCATTTAATTGTTACATGAATTACTGAAGCTCAAACTCCAAACTAAGTTTTTTATTGGAATATCTATTTAACTTTATCTGCTATATTAATTTTTTTATCAAGATTTACAACTCAGGCAAGAGCTTTGAAGGATTTGCATGCTTGAGAGCAAAAAAATGGTTTGGATAATTATAAGTTCCTATAGGTGGAAGGTGGTAATTATGGATTTCAGTATTATTTGTTAGATATGAAATCAGCTCAGTAAGAGGGTACAGTTCAGTTAATTATAAATGGAAATTAAATTGTCTGTACTCCTTGCAATGTTGCAAAAATGCTATTGAAGGAAATGCCTAGGGAAATGTGAAATAAAATGGAATTGCAGTGTGTTCAGAAAATTCTTACTCCAAATTTGTTTCTAACATTGTCTCCCCGAACACTCTGCTCCTTAAAAACCCTCAGTGACACTCACTTCCTCAACTCACCTCAAGTATTTGATTGTACTTCATCAATCCTGCTTTCTTTATCTGTCTTTTGTTACCAACCACGTAAGGAGTCATTTCCACAGTAACCACATTTTAAAAAGAACCTCTGCACGCTTTGGGTCAACACTGGTCTTTGCCCAGTACATTGGTGAGACCTGATGTGGCTTCCTCTACATCAGTGAGACCCAAAGAAGATTGGGCAATCACTTCGTCGAGTGATGCTTCCACTGTGGCTTCCTCTACATCAGTGGGATCTGATGTAATAGTTTGGGGGACCGCTTTGTCAAGCATCTTCACTCCACCTGACACACCAGGTGGGATTTGTGTGATCACCTATTTTAATTCTACTTCCCATCCCTATTCTGACATATTGGTACATGGCCTCCTGTACTGGCATGATGAGAGCACTCTCAGGTTGAAGGAGCAACACCTCATATTCATTCTTGGTTGCCTTTGATTTGATGGCATAAGCACTGATTTCTCTAGCTTCCAGTACTTTCTCCCCCTAGCCCCTTCTAACTTTCCCATTCCCCATTTTGACTACTCTTTCACCACTTCCCTTTTCCCCTCCCGTCTTTGATGCTTCTCCTCCTCGCCTTTTTCCCAGGGTCTACTCTCCATTCCTGTCAAATTCCTTGTCTTCAGCCCTTTACCTTTTCCATTTACCTCCCAGCTTCTCACTTCACCCGCCCTCATTCCCCTTCACCTCATGTGTTACATTAAATTTTGTAAAACACTGGATAAATGTCTGGAAGGTAAAATGACAATTTAACTCTTTGTGAGCTTGCAGCATGTAGATTGTCTCTACAAGGTAAACACTATAGGTCTGTTAATGTCTCGTGTATGTTGATACCACCTGAAACACACACAAAATTCTGGAGGAACTCAGCAGGCCAGGCAGCATCTATGGAAAAAAGTACAGTCGATGTTTTGGGCCGAGAACCTTCGGCAGTACTGGAGAAATGAAGATGAGGAGTAGATTAGGGGAGAGCAAAACTCAAGGTGGTTGGTGAAAGAAGGGGGAGCGGTGAAGTAAAGAGCTGAGAAGTTGATTGGTGAAAGAGATACAGGGCTGGAAAAGGAAGAATCCGATAGGAAAGAACAGAAGGCCATGGAAGAAAGATAAGAGGGGAGGAGCACCAGAGGGAGGCAATGGGCAGGTAAGGAGATAAGGTGAGAGAGGGAAAAGGGAATGGGGAATGGTGAAACGGGGAGGGGGGAGGTGGGTCATTACCAGAAGCTTGAGAAATCGATGTTCACACCATTAGGTTGGAGGCTACACAGACGGAATATAAGGTGTTGTTCCTCCAACCTGAGTGTGGCCTCATCTCAACAGTAGAGGAGACCATGGACTGATATAACAGAATGGGAATGAGAAGTGGAACTAAAATGGGTGACTGCTCAGAGATCCTGTTTATGCAGGCAGACAGAGCTTAGGTGTTCAGCGAAACGGTCTCACAATTTACGCCTGGTCCCACCGACATACAGGAGGCCTCACTGGGAGCACCAGGCACAGTATATGACCCTAACAGGTGAAGTGTTGCCTCACCTGGAAGGACTGTTTGAGGCCCCCGAATGGTGGTGAGGGCAGAGGTGTAGCTGCAGGTGTAGCACTTGTTCCGCTTGCAAGAGTAAATGCCAGGAGGGTAATCAGTGGTGAGGGATGAATGGACAAGGGAATCACATGGGGAGAAATCCCTGCGGAAAGCAGAAAGTGGGGAGAGTGGAAAATGTGCTTGGTGGTGGGATCCTGTTGGAGATGGCGGAAGTTCCAGAGAATTATGTGCTGCTCACGGAGGCCGCTGGGGTGGTAGGCGAGGACAAGAGGAACCCTATCACTGGTAGGATGGTGGGACGATGGGGTTTCACATATCACCTTGTGTTTCTCTCTCCCCTACCCCACCTTTTAAATCTACTCCTCATCTTTTCTTCTCCTGTCTCAGCCTGAAACGTTGACTGTACTTTTTTTCCATAGATGCTTCCTGGTCTGCTGAGTTTCTCCAACATTTTGTGTATGCTACTTGGATTTTGAGCATCTGTGGAATCTCTTGTGTTTGTGAGTGGATAGCTCCTGGTTTGTTTCTTAGTCTCAGGCACCATTAACGTGAGGATGTCTGTTAATGACTAGATGCCTTTTGGTCTCTTTGAGAGCTAGGTTGTTGGATAGTTTCTTAGTGTCTGTCAAGTTGGCTTGATGGATTTTTTTTTGGATTTGGGCTTATCATTCGTACAGTATGTAGTATTGAAGTTCTTTTGTAAGTCCAAGGAATGTTGTGTGCTGTGAGATAATGGGGAGCGACCATTAAAGTTAATGAACACGTGTGTTCTTTGAATGAAAGAAACCAGACTTAGTTAATGTAAGAACAAAGAGTTTGTATGTCTTGTGGTTGCTCTAGGCTTGTGAAACTCATATTTATTGGGATACCCTTCCTGGTTTTGTTGGACTTCACCTGAGAGCCAGAAATCATCATCGGTGACTAGGACCCCTACTTTTATGAAAGAGTTAGAACTCGGCGATGCCCCGACAACAACAATCAAGTGGTGACTCAGAATAATGCACACTGAAGTCTTTGTGACTTGCCTGATAATACTTTGTGTGGTTTATTTATATGGGGATATCTGGTACGATGATGATTCGGATGGGGATGAAAACAATGTAATCGATATGCGCTTCCTCCGTTGTGTAAAAGTTAAAGAAGTACACTGGAAAGCCACCGAGCAAAATCAAGCTGCAGCGACTGTTCCCTACTGCCATGGAGACCACTGTCCATAACTGCACTCCCACCGAGTTACAGGATTTAGCCCAAAGGTTGCATCAGCTGTTAGGGGAATCCTTGCTCAGATGCCTCTCCTACCAATGGGATTTAGGTTTTTAAAATATGCATTAACTGATTCCATTAGGATCATTAACAATGGACCCATTAGTCCTAGCTTAACTGTGGGCTGGTCAGGCTGATGGAGCTGAATGCTTCCTTTGAAGCATACAAGCTGTCCATGCTAGCTACCCTGCCCTTTTGGATTGGAATGCATCTCCTCGTCTCTGGAAACCACTCTCCTTGAGGCTATTTAATGCCTCTGAGATATTATAACACAATTTGCCATTTATAATAATCATGTCTTTAACAGCCCCGCTTGTATGCTAACCTGAGAGGCACCTTGTTGACTCTGTTAGCGTCAGCTGAGGGTCAGGCTGTTGCAGAGACAAGTAGTTTATTGGCCCAACTTGAAGAGCTGGATGCAGATCAGGAACGGGAGCAGGTTAAGACTGCTTTTCAATCCTGTCAGCAACTGGGACATTCTAATCACATGACGAGTGAAACTAGGAATGCTCCAAAGCAACCAACAACAGTCAGCATCAAAGATCCCCTCTTCCCATCCTAGTAGAAAGGAACTATTCCTGTCCCTGCTGAAGGCAGGGCTGGAGAAGGACAAAAAAATGATGGTGTACCTACTGGTGTTATTTAAGTATTATACAGTGAGCATTGTGACCCAGGTGGATTGCATTTAATAGCCCAGAAAAAGGAACTGATCACCCTTCCACCCTTTACACTAGAATGTAATGTTAATCCCAAAAAGGAGGGTGTTCCTCAGTTATATCCAGACTTGGATGAATTGGACACTGGATGGCAGGTTACTCAAACCATCGCCTAAGGGTAGGTCCAGGGCTCCAGGACCACCAGGTTTCTATCACCTCCAGCTTCTCACTTCAACCCCCTTCCCAACCCACCTGGCATCACTTATCACCTTCCAACTCGTATTCTCTCCTCTCCCCCCACCTTCTTATTCTGGGTTCTTATCCCTTTCTTTCTCATTCCGATGCATGATCCCGGCCTGAAATATCGATGCTTTATTCCTTTCCACAGATGCTGCCTGGCCCGATGAGTTCTTCCAACTGTTTGTGAGATGTTACATTTATCACGTTTTTCAAATTTGCAATGATTAAAACGGAGGACTTTTGTAAAGTGATTTGACAAAAGCAAGCTATTTATTGAAGCAGAAACCATCCAACAAGTTCATCACTGACAGAACAGCATTTTTATTATTGCCCAGGCTAAAGAGTCAGTGCAGGGGTGGGCTGAGGGAGAGATGCTTTGGTTCAGGTGGAGTTGATTTCTGCGTTATTAAAACACTGTCACATTTCATTCCAAAGATGTCCTCTTCTGCTACCACATTTAAGTTTTTCCACTGATGCTGTTCTCCAGCCAAGATAAACAAAACTCTGTTCAGCTTGTAAGTGTATCTGAACTCAAAGTCAATATTGATTTATTATCATTTCAAGTGGGTACAGAGGTGAGGTTAACCTGGAGTTTCCCAATGTTTTCCTAAACATTCATCATTCTGAAGAAATTATCTGGAAGTTATCACTTCCAGAAAGCTAAGCAATGGCGCTAACAAATCTGCATTCAAGAATTGATTTCCTGTCGAATGGACCAGAATATAGCAATAATTCTGCTGGAGTGATCCTTAGGATTGACTTAGATAAAAATCTAGTATCAATCTAGTCTGAAACAGTTCCTTCACTCCTAACTAGGGGCTAAAATCAATGTTAATATAAAGCAGCTTCTAACAGCTTCCCAATACATATCCATCCACATGGCAGAGTGGATATACAGGTACAGCTCATTAATCAGGATTTTGTTGATTTAATAAATGTGCCTTTATTGTCTACCTCCAAGTATTTCCTTTCTTCTTATAACTACAAGACAACTTCGACCATTTTCCATTAAGTAAAATGGAACGTTATTGAAATTCAGATGGAGGAATAATCCTTATACAGCAGGTCCAGCATTCATCAGATCGCCTGAACAATTGTGCTCCACAAAGAAATATTGAACAAAGGCGAATAATAGAACTGGGCTAAAGCAGTCATTCAAGAGCTGGTGCTGTATAAACATTAGATTTCCCCGTATAACGGCACCAGCCATCAGTTTACTGTCAGAGGTAAAATGTGAACAAAAGCCAGTGAGAACATTCTTTCATGGGCCATGCAGGGCCGAGTTCTTTACAACCCAGGAGCAAGAGCTTAGTTTGATGTTTGGTGGGCATTCCTCAAACAGAACAAACAAATGCGCGGACTGACATTTCAATAGGGAAAGGAACCCAGGATCTATAATTGTCAGAGTGCCACATTGAACCTCGCAAATTTGCCACCTACTTCATCAGACTCTAAATCTTTACCCTGCCTTGTATCAGAGCACAGCAGCAGCTGTACAGCAAGTAAACAGCTTGTAATATTCTGACCGGCTGCAACTTCTCAACTATTAATTAGATAATGCAAATAAAAACAGAAATCCTGAGATTTCTATTTTTATTTTAAAAAACAGCCATTCTCTCTCTCTCTTGCTCTCTCACACACATGCTCTCTCTTTCTGTCTGTCTGTCTCTTTCTGTCTGTCTGTCTGTCTGTCTGTCTGTCTCTCTCTCTCTCTCTCTCTCTCTCTCTCTCTCTCTCTCTCTCCCCCCCCCCCCCCCCCTCTTTTTCTGTGCGGTCTTTCCCCAGTGCTGATCTCAGGATTTGACAGACAGTAGTCTTTGGGTGGTCTCTTCACAATCCACCTGCTCAATAAAGCAAAGGAATTAGCTTCCTCCTGAAACAGTACCAGGATTAAAAGTGACTGTCTTGAGGTTTTGTATTTTAATGACAGTGTCTACAAGGTACCTTTGTGTCCACTTGTTAGCACAAGTTCCTCCAGATCCTCTTCAAGATATTTTTAAGGAGTGGCGTCTCAGGAAGGTGGCATTCATCATTAAGGGCCTCCACCACCCAGGACATGCCTTCTTCTCATTGTTACCATCAGGAAAGAGGTACAGAAGGCTGAAAACTCAAAGATTCGAGAAAAGCTTCTTCCCCTCTGCCATCTAATTTCTAAATGGGCATTGAACCCATGAACTCTATCTCATTGCTATTTTTATTTCTGGTTTTGCACTACCTATTTTAACTTAACAATTTAATATACATATATAATTACTGTAATTCAGTTTTATTCTATATTTATCTTGTATTGCATTGTACTACTGCTGCAAATATAGCAAAGTTCACGACATATACCAATGAAATTAAACTTGATTCTCATTCTGATTCTGACCTCCTCTGCCCACACCTTCTGTGTGATCAATTCACTTTCTTGCAACAAATGTCCAGTCTCTATTGAAGCAGCCAAATGGCATCAAGAATTTCCCCAGCCGCAGCCGAGTGCTCGGGTCTGCTATGCTGCATTCCCTTCCCTGTCAGTGTGCAAAAATACAACAGCCTGCCAAGGCAGGTGTTGTAATACAGAGTAAATGGGGTGTGCGAGGAGAGAGAGAGAGAGAGAGAGCGAGAGAGAGAGAGAGCGAGAGAGAGAGAGAGAGAGAGAGAGAGAGAGAGAGAGAGAGAATGGCTGTTCTTTAAAAATAAAAAGAGAAATCTCAAGATTTCTCTTTTTATTTGAATAGTCTAATTAATGGTTGAGAAGTGAGAGAGAAATGAGAGAATGAGAGTGGAGGAGATAGAGAAAGACAGAGAGATGAGAGAGACGGGGGGAAAGGGGAAAGACAGAATAGCAAGAGAGAGAGAAGGAGAATGGGTAGAAGAACCATGTCCTCAGGTGCTTAGCAGACTTACAACTCAGATACTTATTCACCAAGGAGAATGATACATCACTTTTGACCCAAAGTATGGCTATAAAGCTGATGCACCATCAATAACTCTCAGAGACGGGAGGCGAACGATAGGCTTTAATTAGCTGCAAGAGACCACGATTAGTAGCAAGAGACCACCACACAACATCCTAGAGACTGAGGGAGAAGCAGTGCCTCCAATCGCCTTTATACAGGGGTCTGTGGGAGGAGCCACAGGAGCAGTCAGCAGAGGGGCGTGTCCAGACAGGTATATGTAGTTCACCACAAAAGCATAAGTATAAATTAAGCTTTCTGGAAACTATTTAAGTATGGTTATCAGTGCATATCAATACATTGTGATAGAGTTCTACCTGTAATTTTTATAAAAGTTAAGCATTTTGCAATGTCTTTAATATAGTCATCTTCTGCATGTTCCTTGACTCAAATTTAATATGTCAACAGAATGGATATTAATGATATTAGGAGAATTCAAGCAAAATTTGAGTTGACTGACCTTTCAAGTTTTGCCCCAGTAAAATTAGGAATATAGGTAATTGAATATCAACAGCTCAATCAGGAGAAAATCAGAAAAATCTGCTGATGCTTACACCTGGCTATTGCACATTCTTTTATCTCTATCCTTTCCCCTCAAATTCTATGAATGTAATTAATATGTGTAACATTTTCTATATAAAAGGTTCCATATCAATGAAATGTACTCTAATTTGTTTACAGATCTATATCATCGGTAAGCACTATTGATAGGGCAAATGCATTATTGACAACACACGTAGGGTTACAGCACACAGTGAATAAAGGCTAATAATTCACTCAAAGTTCATTTAAATTGCTTTCTTTATAGATTATGTACAACTGACATACAGTATGATTTTCAGACGTGGTTTCTCTAAGCACTTAGGGTACTGGCTTAACATGACATTTGAGAACATGATAATTTGAATTGATAATGCAAGAATAAATATTGTTATGTCAGAATATGCATTTATATAAAGGGCATACTACTTAAAACAATACTTATGTAATAATCTTGACTTCTGAAATGTACATCATTACAATTTAACATCAATATTTTGTTAATACGTTGCCCATTATTAATGATAATTAATGGCATCTTCTTCAGTAAGAATGGCATATGATTGAAATCAGCAGGAGGTAAGGCATCTGCAGAGAGATAAAATCTGAGCTGATGTTGCGCCAGACTTTTCACCAGAATGATGAAAGTTATGATGAAAACATATTGTAGAACATAGACATAGAATAGTACAGCACAGTACAGGCCCTTCAGCCCACAATGTTGTGCTGACCCTTAAACCCTGCCTCTCATGTATCCCCCCACCTTAAATTCCTCTATGTACCTGTCTAGTAGTCTCTTAAACTTCACTAGTGCATCCACCTCCACCACTGACTCAGGTAGTGCATTCCACGCACCAACCACTCTCTGAATAAAAAAACCTTCCTCTAATATCCCCCTTGAACTTCCCTCCCCTTACCTTAAAGCCATGTCCTCTTGTATTGAGCAGTAGTGCCCTGGGGAAGAGGCGCTGGCTGTCCACTTTATCTATTCCTCTTAATATCTTGTTGCCGGACAAGCCATTAATTTAAGTATATTCTGAAAATGTTGATTTCCATCATGGGCGCAACCTTCCCTGAAGGCCCTCACTTTGTAGTTTAAAAACAACATCTTCCTCTCTGCCATCATATTTCTGAGAAGTCCATGAACACTACCGTGTTAATAGTCTTTTGCTTTAATTATTTATTTCTGTAACTTGCAGCATATTTTTTGTTTTGCATTGTCCTGCTGCCGCAAAAGAACATATTTCATGACCTATGTCAGTGATAATAAAGCTCATTCTATTTTCCAACATTCACCATATTTTGTTTTTACATTATCAGCTTCACCCTACCTCAGGAGATCCCTTCCTAACCCATGCGCCTTTTCAGGCGAGTTTTCTTTTATCTTAGCTTACTCCTTTATCAAGCACGTGAAAGCATTTTGCTATACTGGTGATAATATCTAATGTCAGTGCTTTTGTTGGATTTGGAATTGACGTTTATAGAGCCTCAATTTAAACTTATCATTTTAGATCGATTTTCCATTTGATGCCCCATGAACACTTGATAGATATTTCAAGCATGAGGTTTTGGCGAGAGAATGAAGCAAGTGTGATTTTTTTTTTCAGATTTCCCCAGCATAGAGCCGCCAAATGTCTGATGTAATGAATGGCCTCCTCTGGCTCTATGATAATACAGCAGAATTTATACCTCTCTGACAGGTTGTCAACAAAAACTTGTCTATCAGAAATCTAGGCTAATATTATTTTCTGGAATGACGAAGCAAAACATTATAAATAACCAATTGCATCTATACGGCACTTCAGTGTAGAAATATATCTTGGAGTCCTTCACAAGAGCGTAATCATGAAAAAAATCCACGAGTCTGACAGTCCAGGGCCAAGCGTTGGAGGCTTGAAGGTGGCCTGTCCTGGAATTAGAGGCCTGTCTGTGTGTGAAGGGGTGACTGGGTGGAAGGCTTGGAAAGTGGCTTGTTTTGCTTTCGCTGACTTGTTTCATGCTGTAGTTGTTGCCGCTAGTGCTGTTCTGCTGAACATTGTGGGTATGCTGTGCTGGCACTGGAATGCATGCCAATACCTGTGGGCAGTCTGCAGCACATGTTTGGGTGTGTTGGCTGTTAACAGAAACAACACATTTCACTGTGTATTTCGATGTACGTGTGATAAATAAATCGGAATATGAATCTGAAAAATACCAAATTGACCAAAAGAAGGTGATTCTTGGAAGAGCAACTAAAATACAAAAATAACATATCAGTGAAAATAAGATGAATCATCTCTTGGCTTTAATTTAATTTCAGCCACTTCAAGAAGGTACTGTAGCATAATGGTTAGCACGACGCCTTGCAGTACAGGTGATTGGGTTCATTTCCTGCTGTTGCCTGTAAGGAGTTTGTATGTTCTCCCTGTGACCGTGTGGGTTTCCTCTCGGTATACTCGTTATTCTGGTTTCTTCTCACAGTCCAAAGATGTACCATTTGGTAGGTTAATTGGTCATTGTAAATTGCCATGTGAATAGGCTAGGGTTAATTCAGGAGTTTCTGGGTAGCTTGGCTTGAAGGGCCTATTATGCACTCTATCTCAATAAAACAAAATAAAATAAAAACAGAGATGGGACAATAAGGTGAGAAGTTGGTAATATCAGCAGTATGTAACATCACTCCCAACCAGAAGACGAATGGTCTGGTTGAATCTCCTTTCAGGAGCAAAAACACAACAGAAAAATGATATGCTTTTTGCCCATTCAAACAGAGAGATGTGGTATAGATTTTCTATTCCCATCCATGCTTGGATGCACTTCGAAACAATTTTCAGTGGGCAGATACAATAGAAGTGTTGGCTGAAAGTATTTCTACATCTTACACATGTTTATCTTTGTGCTCTGGAAGGTACAAACAGAAATGAAGGTAATTTACTGGCATGATCAGACTCCAAATGGTATAGGTCTGTACTTGGTTGTTGTCACCTCTGGATACGAGTTATGAACACACATTATACCTTAAATTCAAAATATTAATACACAGGAGGTCACGAATGTGAGTTAGGATACAGTAGTCAGTAAATTTTAACCGCTTTTTTTCTTTGCTTTTAATTTTTCCTGTTTATGCAGGATACTGAAGTGTTAGTAGCATTCAGATTATTTAATTCTTGTATTCAACACATGAAGGCCAGATTTGTTTCGTAGTGTTTTTGACACCTCTTTCATGCTCTCCCACTGTTCGTGAGCACCACTAGGGTTGCTAGTGTTAATCCACACTGTTGAGGCAGTTTGTGTCAATTCGAGCCGTGAGGTCAAGTTGCACAAGAGCTAACTGTACGTTCATCCGGGTATACCCCACACTCAGAGACAGGTTTCCCTGCTGTCTCTGAAGAAAAACCCATTAGTTTTGGCAATTACAGGCTCTTCCTCCCTCCCCCAGCCCCCGCCCCGCAAGTAGTGGGCTGAACATCACAAAAAGAATGGCATCGTTAAAGTATGTGGTTAGCAGGTATGCCATAGTGTTAAATATTTCCTTGCATATGTATGCTGTATTCCTAGTGGAAATGGCAAGGTAACAGGCTTGCCACAAAGAGGATAAAGCTTCTGCAAACAGAATTCATCTGTTTTCCCCAAATACATATTTCCTGGCTGATGAACACGTTTGATCCATGCTCTACATTTCCTCCATTACTGTATGTATCATTTATTCCCTATAATCTTCTTTTCAGATACTTTATTGAAGACTTTCCAAAAATTCAAATGTGCATCTGCTGCATTCCTTTTATCCATCCATTTCTTTTGATGTATTCAATGTTTTTTTCCAAAATTGATATTCCTTAAACAAGTACATGTTGGCTGCCTTGATCAACCATATCTTTCTAAAATGCTCACTAAATTGATTGAGCAACTTACCATTGATGTCCAGATATTAGAAAATCATTTGCCGAATCACAAAAGAAGCCCAGTTCTAAAGGCAATACATCACTGTAGCTGTATGAGATTGAGGTACTTTATAAATGATCAAGACATACAAACAAGCTGGATGAACTCAGCAGGTCTGGCAGCATCCGTTGAAATGAGCAGTCAACGTTTCGGGCCGAGACCCTTCGTCAGGACTGAATGTTATAAATGATTGCTGCCGTGTTTATTTTTTTCTTCAATTTCAAATCCACTCACAATCCTAGCACAATAACCTGAATAATTTAATATATTAGTGGTGATGGAAAGAGTGAACGATTTCAAGTTCCTAGGTGTCAATATCTCTGAGGACCTAACCTGGAACCAAATATCAATGCAGCTACAAAGAGGCATGACAGTGTCTGTATTTCATTAGGAATCTGAGGATATTTTTGGTATGTCACCAAAAACACTTGCAAATTTCTACAGATGTACTGTGGAGAGCATTCTAACTGGCTGCATCACTCTCTGGTATGGGTGTGCTACTGCACAGGATTGAAATAAGCTGCAGAGAGTTGTACCTTAATCAGCTCCGTCACGAGCACTTGCTTCCATTGTATCCAGGATATCTTCAATGAGTGATGCCTCAAAAAGGCAATGTCCATCGTTAAGGATGCCCCATCACTCTACTTCGCTTCTGCCAGTTGATTTCTGAATGAACATTGAAGCCCTGAAAAGTACCTCACTACTTTTTTATTTCTGTTTTTGCACTACTTATATATATATATATATATACCGGTGGTGTAGTGGCATCAGTACTGGACTTCAAGGCAGATGGTCCTGAGTTCAAACCCCAGCCTGCCCGGGCAGCAGCAGTATCTTGCACGGAAGAAAGACTGGTAATCTACTTTCGCATCTTGCCATGAAAACCCTATGGACCCTATGGTCCATGAGGTCATGAAGAGTCAGACTTGACTAAATGACTGATTTCATGGTGTTTTTCTATTACCATGTATTGCATTATACTACCGCAAAGACAACAAATTTCACGATGATATTAAAGCTGATTCTGATTCTGATTTTTATATCCTGATGTAAGTCTGTACTTATTTAGTTGGTACTCCTTTTAAGAATTAGATGTCAATTGTGTTTATTAAATGAATAACTATTTATAATTTTGGTGCAGACCCAAGTGGACCAATATCAGGAGAAAACAAAAACTTGTGTATAAGTGAAATTTAAAGGGAGGATGATAATTCAAGGAGTGCATCATACCATATGGAATAGAATGATACAAATCTAGAGAGGACTTCAGAAAGCACGAGGAACTGAAATAATCTGAACGAACATTCAACCTTGCTACTTGTTAAGATCAGGCCAAATCCTTTACCTCCTGCTGGGTCCAGTATTGCTTTATACTCATGGTGTCTAAACTTGAATCAATAACAGTTTTGAATATGCTCAATACCTGAGGCCTACATCCACCAAGGCCTACTTCATTGGACAGTAATTCCTGCCAAAGTTGAAGAAACAGAAACCAGGTGCCAAGCAGCACGAAGAAAACCAGACCCTTAGGAGCAAGATTTTGAATGCAGAAGGCTTGTCCAGCACCCTGATGATTAACGATTAATGATGTTGGGATGATCTAACATGACATTGTGGCAAGGACATTTTCTATCTGACTGGTATTTCATTGCACCATCATGCATTGGAATGGCCAGCTCTATCGTTGGATTTTATTGCTGAACCACTTCCGCCATTAAGTTCCAAAGTACGGGTTTGCCAACCCGGGTTCAAGTCAAGTCAAGTCAAGTTTATTGTCATTAAGCTACAAGGGGTGATTGATAAGTTCATGGCCTAAGGTAGAAGGAGTCAACTTTTGAAAACCTAGCACATTTATTTTGCAATATAGTCCCCTCCTACATTTACACACTTAGTTCAGTGGTTGTGGAGCATACGGATCCCTTCTTTGTAGAAGTCGGAGTCTTGGACCTCCAGAAATGGTCGACAGTTGGGGTGATTGATAAGTTTGTGGCCCAAGGTAGAAGGAGATGAGTTATTAACTTCAAACTTTCTGCATAATCACTGAAAGAGTTGAGCTGCACGTGCATTTAACGAGAGTTGTATAACTCACCTCCTTCTACCTTAGGCCACAAACTTATCAATCACCCCTCGTTTTTACGTATGCCATCAAATGAGACAATGTTTCTCCGGACCAAGATGTCAAGCACTATAGTACACATAATGCCCATGTAACTCATAATAACTTAGGAAAGTAAGAATTACATCTACAAATGAATTATGCATAAATAACCAAAGTGCAAAAATTAAATATTGAATAGGACAGTACAAATTAATCAGTGACACTTTGAATGCGATGCAGCAGGAAGTTCAGAAGTGAGGGAAGAAGCTGTTTCCGATCCTGACCGTTCTTGTTTTTATGCATTGCAGTCTCCTGCCTGATGGTAGAAAGTCAAAGAGGATGCTGGATGGGATCCTTGATAATACCAAGGGTCCTGCATTTACAGCACTCCTGATAAATATACTGGATGGATGGTAAGGAGACCCACATGATCCTTCTAGTCCGATGTTTGGCTGCTCCTCTACTAGATGGAGTTGCAGCCTGTCAGGATCCTCTAAATGGTACTCCAAATTCAGTTAAGATGTGGTGGGAGCCTCGCTTGCCTCAATCTCCTCAGGAATTGGAGGTGCTGTTGTGCCTTCTTATTCAGGAAGGTGATAGTGAGGGACGAGGTGAGGTCATCTGTGACATGATCCTCCAGGAATTTGGTGCACTCAACTCTCTCTACAGAGGAGCCATGTTCACGGAGAGAGAGATGGTTCATCTGCACATTCCTAAAGTCCCCAATCATTTCCTCAGTCTTCTCCACATTCAGACTTAGGTTGTTATTTTCACACCAGTCCACCAGCCACTCCACTTCCTCTCTGTACTCCGGCTCATCATTGTTGCTGATGAGACCACCCACTACTGTGTCATCTGCAAACTTGATGACACATTCATATGTCAGCAGTATGAACAGCAGTGGACTGAGCACATAGACCTGGGGAGCGCCAGTGCTCAGAGTAATGGCTGTGTGCGCCCTTTGCTTAATGGTATTGGTTGAGAAATCCTGTTCCAAGGGATTTGATATAAGTTGAATATTTAACTGAGGCTGTGCATTGCTCATTTGCCATGAGAGCAGACGTTTGTAATGCCCTGGTTCACATCTTTACTGTTACGCTGTAGGAATTTCATTTAGTAGCTCTGTAAGAGCTGTTATTCTGCTTTCTGCCTGTTTGGGTTATTGTTGAAGATTAGGGATGATGTGGAATGTGGGGCGTTTGTTCGAGAGGAGATGAAGAGAGAAGATGCTAGGGAGAATCGGTCATAGCATACAGTCTGGTGGGAGACCTGTTTGATCGAGCTGGATTGTGAGCAACGTTCAGAAGGAGGTGTGTGCTCTCACTTTGATTGAAGGCCCAGAGCGTGAGCGACAGAGTAGTTCAAGACTAGTTCCAACCTGTGCACATTTGACTGTTTAATTAGAATGGGCCCTTTTCTTTTTGTTATTCCTTACTAATCCTTCAGTTAAGATTCATAAATATAGTTCCATTAATCATATGCAGTGCACTGTCTGTTACTTCGTGGCACTAATTTTAACAGGGTAGCAAATGACACAGCAGCCACACAAACCGAGGTTGGGGCAGAATCAAGCGCGCCTGAATCTCACAAGTTTGGCAGGCTTGGAGGTTGTCTTTCCTATACTTACACAGCCAGGGAAACCAAGGTGCTTTCATATTGAATGTTGTCTGCAGCAGTCTTTGTTGAGAAGGATATTTTCCATATTAATGAAATCAGCTTCCAAAGTAAGATGTGCAGCTTTTGCTCTCCTTGAGTATAGAAATGTGCGGAGATCTTAATGGGGAGGTGATGGACTGGGTTTGGGGTACAATAGAATGTAGAACACTAAAGCAGAGGAACAAGACCTTTGGCCCACAATGACAACCAGTTAAATTAGTAATCAAATGGTCAACTAAACTAATCCCCTCCGCCTACATAATATTATGTAGTTCCAAAGAAGCTCAGGTTAAAAAAAGAGCATAAAGCTAATTAGACAGTTCACATAATTCTAATTACCGATTGAGGAAGAGAACACGACAAATTGTGGGACATATCTTTAAAAGTAATCTCATATTTACCAACCATCCTATGAGGTCTTGATAGTGTGGTGAACTACATATACCTGTCTGGACATGCCCCCTGATGACTGCTCCTGTGGCTCCTCCCACAGACCCCTGTATAAAGGTGATGGAGGTCTGAGCCCAGCCTCTCAGTCTCCAGGATGTAGCATGGTGGTCACTCACTGCTTATTCCTTCTTCCAGTCAATAAAAGCCGATACCTCGCTTCTACGTCTCAGAGTGAGTTATTGATGGTGCATCAGATAGTATAAACTAAATGATTCAACGCCCTCACTGAAAAAAGAACAGCTTCACCAATGGTTTATAGGAATCAATCAGCAGTTCAGGATTAATTTAGAAGACAACTCTTACCTCTTTAAATATGGTACTTCATGATACTTTCACACAAAAATTATGTTTATATGAGATACTTTTTAAGAAAAGAATATGCAAATAAAAGATGACATAAGGTTGTAAGGGCGTAGGCAACACATTTTAACCATTCACAGGTGGTTTCCACTCTAAGCAGACCTCTTCCATTTCCCACGGCTAACTCTGTGCATTTAATGTAAAGCAACAACACCACCAGAATTAACCTTTGTTTCAGCCATGCCTGTCATTTATAAATTACCAGCTGCATTCACTGACAGTGTACTTCTGCTCAAAACCTTGAGAGAAATGCCCACATTCCTGGAATGTTTACTGACTCTAAGTAAATGACAGTCACCCCTTCCCCTGTTAGTGAAGTAAATCACTTGGCCAGTTATGACGGTACAGGTGTCCCCCCCCCCCCCCTTTACAAAGGTAGAGCGTTCCTATGAAATCTTTTTTAAGCCAAAATGGCGTAAAGCGAAGAACTATTAATTTATATGGGAAAATTTTTTCGTAAAAGCAAAAATCCTCTTTGCAATGTGAAAACAGGTTACTAATGTAGGTCTTTTGTAAAAGCGAAGTGGCGTAAAGCGAACAATCGTAAAGCGGGGAACATCTGTGTCTGTATAAAGACTTAACAAATCAGTCAGCAACTTTCCTTGTTTATTTTGTGCCAGAAATGAAAGATGGTTTCCTTCCTAAAAATATTTCAGTTACTGTTGGGGAAAACACAAAACAAAATTCACTCCAACAGATTAATGAATACCTTGTCCCATTTACACTTTAATTTAACAGGAATTTAACAACACTTTAATTTAATAATACAGGAGGAATTAAAGCCTGACCATAGCAGTGTCACAGTGAGCACTGTATTATCAGAACAGGAAGTGTTGTAGCAAGACTCGGTTTGATATATGTCACGCTTTCTTTTATTGTTTTTTTGTACACATTAGCATTAACCAACTACTTGCTTATCTGTGACCACCTTTACACCATCAAATATCAAAAGATAATTCATAGAGGCATGTTTAAAAACTTTTGACAACAGCCACATAAGAATTTTCATTTATTTTATTTAGAGATACAGCACAAAACCGGCTCTTGCAGCCCAATGAGCCACGCATCTCAGCAACACACTTATTTAACCACAGCCTAATCACAGGATAATTTACAAAGAGTAATTAACCTACTAACCGGTTCATCTTTGGAATGGGGGTGGAAACCGAAGCACTGGAAGAAACCCACAAGTTCATGGAGAGGACACAAAAACTCCTTACAGATGCATTGGAATTGAACTGTGTACTACAATGCCCGAGCTGTAATAGCATCGCACTACCTGCTACATTACCATGGCTCCCCAAGAGTGGTTGAACTCTTTGGACAAAGCGATTGGTTTCACATAACTTCTTAAATCAGGAGAGAGAGATAAAGGTGATAAAGGGTTTACAGAGGGAATTCCAGAGCTTAGGAGCTAGAAGTGGAGTGGTTGAAATTAGGGATGTGCAGAAAGTTAGAGGTAAAAGATAAACATAACTCTCAAAATGTTATAGCACTGGGTGGATGAATAAAGGAAGAGAGGGGATAGGAGCCACTTAAAGTCAAATAGGAGGATTTAAAATGGAAGTGAAATTTATTGGTAGTCATGTAGGCAGAGCTTTTAATCCTAAGGTTATGGGCAATAGATGTGGATGAAGTCAAGACTACGGGAGGTGAAACTCATATATTGAAATAAAAGCAGGAAATACTGGAAAAAGCTCAATGAGAGGCAATATCTGTATAAAGGGAAACAGAATTAATGTGTCAGGTTGAAGAGAATTCATCAGAACTGTGAAAGTGAGAGGATAAGTTGGTTTTAAGTTACAGCGAGTGACAGATGGTTCGAACAAATGAGATATCGCTGAAAGTGTGAGGCCATATGATTCCAATATTCACAGAGCTGTGTGGTAAATGAATTAACCGGGACAGTTCAAGAGAGAGAAAGCAAAAAGGGGACGAACAGGTCAGAGCCAAAAGCTGAAACCTAGAAGAGGATTCCTGAAAAGCTCAACAGATTGAGCAGGGACAAGATAGGGAGAGGGAGAGAGAGAGAGAGGGGGAGAGAGAGAGAGGGGGAGGGGAGACAGAGAGGAGAAGAGAGAGAGAAAGAGAGCAGGGAGAGAGGGAATGAGGGAGAGAAAGAGAGGGAGAAAGAGAGAGAGGGAGGGGGAGAGAGAAATGGGAAGAGGGAGAGGGAAGAATGAGGAGGGGAAAGGGAGAGAGGAAAGGAGGGAAAGAGAGTGAGAAGGACTGCCTTAAAATAGATAATTTTATAGAAGTGGCCAGTGTTTACAAATACAGGAATGTTGAATTAAGTGAAAACATTGAATTCAGTATTGAATCCTGATAGTTACAATGTGCCCAAACAGAAGACAAAGAGCTGCTCCCCAAGCTGTTTTATATTTTAGAACAATTTTTTTTGTGTTTTCTCACTTATCTACTTTGTGATTTTTAGAAAATAATCTTTCATTATTTGCAATGTGAAGAACACGCTCTCACCTTCCACATCTGAGCTCTTTATACATTAACTGACAATATACCTGCGATGGCATTTTGCTTTGAACTTTTATATTCAATTGTGTAATCAAACTGAGGCAGGGAAAAAGGCCACCTCTGCATTCATGATGAAACGATTGCCTGTATTGTTGAATCAAGGCTGAGAACTGTTCACAATGGCTAATGGTTTGTGGCCAAGATTAAAGTCTGATTGAGCAGAATTGATGGAAAAAGTTACTCCTGAGGTATTTCCAAATACCTTTTCTGCACTTTGAGCAGCAGCTTCTTTCATTCTTCAATATACATGATTCAAAAACAGTTTTTCATCGCTGCCAACTATTCAGAATCAGAATCAACGTCAGGATCAGGTTTAATATGACTGGTGTATGGTGTGAAATTTATTGTATTGTGGCAGCAGTACGGTACGAAACATACAAGTTACAAACATAAATAAATAGTGTTAACCATAGTTAACGGTGAGATAGTGCTCATGGGTTAATGAAACATTCGGAAATCTGATCACAGAAAGGCTAAATTAAATTGAATTGAATTGACTTTATTACTTACATCCTTCGTGTACATGAGGAGTGAAAATCTTTATGTTATATCTCCATTCAAATGTGCAATGTGCAATTACAGGTATAGCAAATTCAAATAAACATTATGCACAACAGGAGAGCCAATATAACATAGAAATACAGTTGCATCAGCGTGAGTTAATCAGTCTGATGGCCTGGTGGAAGAAGCTGTCCCGGAGCCTGTTAGTCCAGGCTTTTATGCTGTGGTACTGTTTCCCGGATGGTAACAGCTGGAACAGCTTGTGGTTGCCGTGACTTGGGTCCTTTTTACCCACCTGTCTTTGTAAATGTCCGGAACAGTGGGAGGTTCACACTACAGTTGTGCTAGGCTGTCCGCACCACTCTCTTCAGAGCCCTGCAATTGAGGGAGGTACAGTTCCTATTCCAGGCAGTAATGCAGCCAGTCAGGATGCTCTCAATCGTGTCCTTATAGGAAGTTCTTAGAATCTGGGGGGCCATACCTAACTTATTCACTCATTTAAGGTGAAAGAGGCACTGTTGTGCCTTTTTCACCACACAGCCGGTATGTACAGACCATATGAGATCTTTAGTGATGTTTATGCCAAAGGTGCTATGTGGTATGGAAACTCTACCACAGTGGACAGGTAAGTTCTACAATGGATAGTCATATTTGCCTAATGCATTGCTGGCACTAGACTACCCACCATCAAGGACATATATACAGAAAGTTTCCCCAGAAGTGCCAGTAACATCATGAAGGATCCTACCCATCCTGCTCATGGATGGGCTGTTTGTCCTACACCTATAAGGGAAGAGGCTACATAGCATCCAAACCTGGATGACCAGATTCAAAAACAGTTACTTTCCCCAAGTAGTCAGTCTGATAATACCTCGACCCACTATCACCTTCTTTTAGAATCACCTTATGTTCAGACACTCCTGTGCCTAGTGTCACTTCATGGACAAAGAGTCAATCTATGTATCTAAGCTCTCTGGTTAATTGGGACACATTACATTTTGCTTCAATTAAGTGGCTGCCCCAATTAGCTGAAGTTTCATGGAGTTAGTTAAAAAGATATAAAAAAGACAAACTGAGTAACAAATCATGTACTTAGCTGAAATACACAACAGATTAGAATGCTACCAATAGCATTACAGTGCTGTAAAACTGTGTATTAGTTCCTAGTAGTTATCAGTGGAGGAACTCTTGCAGTGTATGCAATGAACAAAGTTAGGGCAGACAATGGACTACCTTCATAGGATGCTATCAGTCATTGCATCCTCCAAATTTTCATTTTCATTGTAAAATTCAAGATGATTGTTAACATCTACAAATTGTTCGTAGTTGCTAACTTGTTGAAGGGGTGACATCACACAAAATGCTGAAGGAACTCAGCGGGCCAAGCAACGTCTATGGACAAAAGTGTAGTCGATATTTTGGGCTGGAACCCTCCATCAGGACTGATGAAAACAAAATGAGGAGTCAATGTTAGAAGGTGGGGGGACGGGAGGAAGAAGCACGAGTTGACAGGTGAAACCAGGAAGGGGGAAGGGTGAAATAAAGAGCTGGGAAATTGATTGGTGAAAGAGATACAGGGCAGGAGAAGGGAGAATCTGATGGGAGAGGACAGAAGGCCATGGAAGAAAGAAAAGGGGAGGAGCACCAGGGGGAGATGATAAGCAAGTAAGGGAATAGAGTGAGAGAGGGAAAGAGGAATGGGTACTAATGACATAGGAAAGAAAAACAAAGCGGTCCTGAAAAGAGAATGTGGAGAGCTGGGCATCTCCCAGGTAGTAATTTCTGGATTGCCTCCTGTGCCACACGTCAGAGAGGGTAGAAACAGGATGATTTGGCAAATTAATGAATGGCTGAAGAGCTGGTGCAGGGGGCAGGGCTTCAGTTTCTTGGATCATTTGGATCCCTTCTGGCGGAGGTATGACCTGTTCAAAAGTGATGGGTTGCACCCGAGGGGAACCAATGTTCTTGTAGGGCAGGTTTGTTAGAACTGTTGGAGAGAGTTTAAGCTAATTTGGCAGTATAAACAGGTGAGAGGAAGTAGGGTGGACTGATGTGAGAGTTGTGAGGTGATAGAAGGTAGTGACAAAGAGATGAAAAAAACTGGAATCTGTTAAGAGAGGACTGTGGCCCATGGAATAAAAGGAAGGAGGTGGGCAGGAGAACCAACAGAAGGAATGTGTGGATGATGGGCAGATGGAGAGATTGGAAGCAGGGAAAGTTATAGAATAATTTGGGTGTGTGAGATCAAGATAGAAGCAAAGGAGGGAAGGGTGGGGGGATAGTGGGGAGTGTCTTCTGGAAGTTAAAGAATTTGATGTTCATACTGTTAAGTTCGAGAATGGCCTGGCAAAATATGAGTTCCTATTCTTCAAATCTGCATCATCTCAATTTGGCAGTTGAGCAGTCCATATACGACAGATCAGAGCGGGAATCGGAAGTGTAATTAAAATTGCTGGCCCTCAGGAGACCTGTGCCAGTTTATCTCTGTCTTCTCTCCCCACCCTCTCCATCATTCACACATTACTCCTACTTGTTACCTTTCTCCCCTTTCTCCCTTTATTCCATAGTCCACTGTCCTGTCCTATCAGATTTCATATTCTTCAACTGTCTTTTTACTTCCACTTATCACATCGCAGCTTCTTGCACAATTCCCACTCTCCCCCTCTCTCTCTCTTTCTCATTTTCCTATCATCCTCCTCACCTGAATCCCCCTATCACCTACCGGGTCATACTCTACCCTCTTCCCATCACCTTTTTATACTTCTATTCCTTCAACAGCCAATGAAGAGTTTTGATCTAAAACTATTTATTTCCCTCCATACATGCTGCCTGACTCACTGAATTTCTCCATATCCTTTGTGTTAATTTTAATCTATTATCCACTTTTTCATACAAATTAACCCAAGTTTTTTTAATCGATTGAAGTCAAAGCCAATGGATGCAGGCTTCTAGTTACACTCCACAAATCATTAATTCACACTTCTCCACAGAGCTGAAGCCAACATTCTTCTTGATCTTTTATCCCTGTGTCAATTTGTTATTTATGTCCATGTGCTTGCATTCCTTCTCTCAAACCAGAGCAATGTATAACCTACGGAGAAAGACAAGAAGACATGGAGTGCACCTTAGAATATGTTCAGCTGGCCTATTCAGTTCTCTGACTTCATCACTCATGTGCCATATGTTATGTATTTACATCGGCTCCAAACTGGTCAATGCTTTCCACAACCTCTCAAGTCTCTGTACACAATGTGTTTATTCTCACATTTGTGCTAAATTTGACACAAAATCAACTATTTATATTGAATCTTTTAGGCTCACACATACTGACTGGTATTACGTGTTCTGTTCCACTGACCTACGGATTGAGACAATCAGAACCAGCATACGTCCTGAAATTCGTTGTCTTTGCGGCAGCAGTACAATGAAATACTTTATAATCGAAACAATGTGAATTACAGTAAACATATATATACTTACTGTAATTCACTATTGTTATTCACATTTATACATATTAAATAGTTAAATTAAGTAAGTAGTGCAAAACTAGAGATAAATAAATGTAGTGAAGTGGTGTTCATGAGTTCAATGTCCATTCAGAAATCGGATGGCAGAGGCTGTTCCAAAATCATTAAATGTGTGCCTTCACATTTCTGTACCTCCTTCCTGATGGTGGCAATGAGAAAAAGGCATAACCTGGGTGAAGGGGGTCCTTAATGAAGGATGCTGCCTTTTTGAGGCATCGCTCCTTGAAGAAAGACACTACAGTAATCTGAGCAGTCATCTTTTAACCTGCTCTAAACTAATAAAAAAAGTTCAGTTTTTTTCATGTGAAGGTGTTACGTATGCGAAAAAAATGTTTCCTTGCTGCCCCTACCTTCTCTTAGTGGTACCAAAAGGTCTTCCACTGTAGTCCTTAAAAGTTGCAAGCTAAGCCCCTTTCAGTTTCAGCTGTAGTCATTATCTCCATAGGAAAAACATGGAATGTACACTATGCTTGCTTTTATCTCTTTCTTTATATGCATCCAAACTCCTATATCTTTCTCCTGACTAGCATTTTTCATAGTTGCACATTGCTCCCTTGGAAGATGTACTCATTGTTCCCATGTAAGATTGATCGTCTAATTTTAACAGTGGGCAGATTAATTTCATCAGTATGATTAACCTCTCACTGTTGTTACGATGTTTGGATCAGATCATGAACACCTGTTCTACATCTTGCTTTTGGATCTGCGGAAAGATGAAGAGGCTTTTTATTTGCTTTCATGCAGTCCATCATCACAGGAATCTACTCATGTCCTGATATCTGCAGAAACCCCAGCAGCAAGATCTTTCAGCTACTGTAAGTCATAGCAGAGCTTATGTAAAATACAAAGACCAATTTATGTTAGTGGATGTGTCAGTGCTCGGTCCAAGATTTTTCCTTAAATATCTCCCAAAAGGTTTCATTTACAGAATTCAACACAGACTATTCTTAATTTTACTAAAATAAGGAGCACAGTCACCATCTGGCACACTGCTGATGAGTAGCTTTGTTTGACTTTCTGTCTGATTGTATAAATACAACATGGGTTATTTTAGTTAAGCTGTTTGTATTCCAACAGGCAAATATTTAGACACATGGCTGTCAAAATAAGTATGCAGAGGTGTACTTGTAATGATGTTATCATCATAAAATAGGTATTATAAAGTATTCTTGTCAAATGTATTTGAAACTTCTATTGCGAATTCTGCATCTTCCTTGACATCTTTCAAATATTTAGAAATGATAACATTCACAAAGCAAAAACCTTCATGTATAGAAATTTATCCTAACCAACAGTGCTAAATGCTAACACCAGGGTATGGTAACCTGTCTCCAAAATTTATACCAATGACAAAATATCTCAAGGAGCTTCACTGCAAATTATCTGAAAATATTTGACAGAGGAACACAGAAAGATACTGGGGTAGATAGCCTGCAAAAAGAGATAAGGTGTAGGGAGTATCTTGAAGGAAGCAAAGGGTAAAAGGGCAAACAGATAAGGAATAGAGTTCCAGACTATAGTCTGCAATAGCAAGTACTGAGCAGAAGCCTTAGGCATATAGATAGATATATATATATAGCTATGGTGCTGAAGACATTAGTGTATTTGTCAATATGGAGTGGAGAGTGAGTTTATAGATCTGCGGGAGCAAAGGATGTTGAGAATGGTGAAGGTGGAGCACCATGGGACGGGAGTGGGACATGTGGCAGCAAAGCAGTGCCAGGGCAGTGAGGGGGGTGTGTGATTCAGGTGCAGACACACCTAGCCCCGAGACACCAGACCAGGTCATTTGATTCTAAACAATCGGTTTATTGATCATTATAGAATGTCTCTTTAGTGGTTCCCCCTTGCTTCCCCTTCTCCTAAACATGATTCCCTTTTCCTTGTTCTGTACCCACTCTCATTCCACAAGGTGCATGGTGTGTTGGCCTTTATCAACCATGGGATTGAGTTCAAGAGCTGTGAGGTAATGTTACAGCTATATAAGGCCTTATTTAGACCCCTCTTGGAGTGCTGTGTTCAGTTCTGGTCACCTCACTACAGGAAGGATGTGCATGCTATAGAGAGAGTGCAGAGGAGATTTACAAGGATATTGCCTGGTATGGAGAGTGTGCCTTATGAGAATAGGCTGAGTGAACTTGACCTTTTCTCCTTTAAGTGATGGAGGATGAGAGGTGACCTGATATGATGTTGAGAGGCATTGACTGTGTGGAGAGCCAAAGGCTTTTTTCCAGGGCTGATTTGACTAACACGAGGGGACATAGTTTTAAAGTGCTTGGAAGTAGGTACAGGGGGAATGTCAGAGGTAAGTTTTTCACACAGAGAGTGGTGGGTGCATGGAATGCACTGCCAGTGATGGTGGGTGGAAGTGGATACAACAAGGTCTTTTAAGAGACTCTTAGATAGGTACATGGAGCTTAGAAAAATAGAGAGCTGTGCGGCAGGGAAATTCTAGGCATTTTGTAGAGTAGCTTACATGGTCTGCATAACATTGTGGGCCGAAGGGCTTAAAATGTGCTATAGATTTCTATATTCTATGTTCTAATAGGGACATATATCAGAATCAGGTTTATCATCAGTCATACGTCATGAATCATTTTTCTTTTTTTTGCAGCAGCGGTACTATAGTATTGTGCAAACGTCTTGGGGGGGATGTGTGTGTGTGTGTGTGTGTAAGACATTTGTACAGCACTATAGCTGTTCATGGATGATCAAGAGGCAAGAACTTCAAGAACTCAGAGAGAGCTGGTACTTTCTGCTGAGGGACTGGAAGAAGTTACAGAGATTGGGAGAAATTTGTAAACAACATTGAGAAATGAAAAAAAGGTACTTTTTAATAGGGAACCAATATTACTCAGGCAGTATGAGCATGGTCAGCTGATGCAAAGTCATGGCAGCAGTGTTCTGTTTATCCGCAGGGAGAGCAGGAGAATGGAAGCTGGCCAGTTGCACATTGGAACAGTCAAGGTTCTAAGAGTCAGCTAAATGCATGGATAAAGGAATTGGTAGTAAACAAACTGGGGCAGCAACGGAATCAGACACTGAAAGTGAAATGACAAGGTTTAACTAAAAACTGTACGTAGTGCAATCACTTGTGTTAAGTATGATGTCCTCCTTCGGGGTTGTCTACAGGAATTAGCCCAGAATGCTTGGGTAGATTTTCTTAATGGAGAACCTTGCTTAACGTGGGAATGCTGATGAATGTGCAGTCACTACCTGGTAACTGACAGATCGAGATCAGGATCCAGTGGCATGGGATGTATAACATCTGGGTACCCTTCAGTACTGCAGCCTACCTTTACCTTTACAACAGCAGTACTTTTACACCTTTTACCTTTACCTTTACACCTTCTTGCAGCAGTAGCACATCTCAATACATAAGGTCTAAGATTTTTGCACAGTACTGTATTTAGTCAGAAGGAATGTCTGCCCATCAAGTAATGGATGATGGTTGACAATTTTGAGATAGCGGACAGGTCGTCAGAGATGATATTCAAGATTCAAGTTTATTTATCATGTGTATTTATAGTGCTTCTACTTCCTCAGGACTCTGCGGAGATCTGGCATGTCATCAAAAACCTTGGCAAACTTCTAAAGATGTGTGAAAGAACGTGTGCTGACTGGCTGCATTACAGCCTGCTATGGGAACACCAATGCCTTTGAGTGGAAGATCCAATAGAAGGTAGTGGATTTGGCCCAGTACATCATGGGTAAAACCCTCCCAACCATTGAGCACATCTACTAAGTGTTGCTGTAGAAAAGCAGCATCGGTCATCAAAGATCCCCACCACCCAGGCCAAGCTAATTTCTTGCTGCTGCAATCAGGCAGAAGGTGCAGATGCCTCAGGAATCACACTCTTGAAACAAAAGGGGATAACTACACTAAATTTCCTCTGATGTTCCCACAACCAATAGGCTCACTTTAAAGACTCTTTATCTTGTTATTTCAGACACTCGTTATTTATTGCTGCTTATTTATATTTGCATCTGCATAGTTAGTGTTGTTTGATCCTGTTTATAGTTACTATTCTATAAATTTTCTAAGTATGCCCACATAAAAGGATCTCAGGGTTGTATGTGGTGACTCTGATAATTTTTTTTTTACTTTGAGCTTTGAACTACATTGAAAAATAAAGTGAAATGCATCACTTGCAATTCCAAACAACACACCCGAGGGTTTGATAGTAGAAGTAGTTAGTTAGATGTCAGTGTAACTTATAGCATGACATGTGGAAATGGTTGCTATGTCTCCAGATGATATTGTTATGGAGCAACATATGGGTAAAATGGTGATATGTAATGGAAGGTAGGTTAGATCCTTCATGGCTGGTTGGGTGAGGAGGCATCAGAAGTGGCGGCATTAAAACGGCAAGATAAACCACTGCAAGTGATTACACACAAGTGAGTTGTAAAGAATGGGAACGAGCAAGAAGCAAATCACATCAGTGACAATGCAAAACAATAATCTGTTCATGCAGCACCATGGACAGCGAATAATATGGACATCAGCAGCATGCAATTCTCTGATGGCTATTGCTCAGTACTGTTTGGCTCTCATGTCCTATCATTTCCCATCACATTATGCCTCAATTAAAAGGAAAATGGATAATGGAAGTCATTGAGTAGAGTAAATCAGACTTGCCCTTATATTAAAAATCCTGACACCCTCTCTCAACAGCACAAATTCATTTGCACCATATTGTCTGATCTGTAAATGGAGCTGCAGAAATTATATCCTACTGTGTTCACAGGGGGAAGGAAGGAATTTATATGAAGAAAATCACTGAAAAAGAAATCATTTTATTTATTAATCAGAGAGTAATTTGTGGTCACAATATATTATAAGGAAGCGTAATTAGTACCTGTACAAGTCTGTGATGCATGAGAAAAAACAGGATAAGGCTGAAGATTGATGTAAGGTCATGAGGTGGCAGAATGAAGACTTTGATTTTTTTTTGTTCAGTCTGCACTAGCGAGCAATTATGTTCAGCAGAACAGATTGTTTTGATGAGGCTCTGTCATAAGCTTGCATCATTTTTGATGAAAGTGGACTGCCAATTCTCCTTAACTTTGATAACTCAGACAGCTTTGCAAAAGCAGGATCAGAAGAAAATGTGCATGGAGTAGGAAAGAGAGTAAGGGATTCAGGGAGTTAATAAGAGGCAGGGAAAAAATCAGTTGATACAAAATGTTGCAGAAAAGTTGCCTGGAGTACCTTTCACAGCTTCAGAATGTCCAAATCGGTGGCAGTCAAAGAAATGTATTCATTGTTTTATAGTAATAAGCATATCGAAAAAATGCATATAGAAAGATCACACAACTGTCAATAAAATTCATGACCTGACTCTTTGTGTTTTAGACTTTGGTTCAAGAATACATATTGGTGTTGGCATCAAAAGGAATCCCTGACATATTTTCTAAATTTCTTCTGTGGTTTTGTACACCCATCTTGGTGGCCAGTGAGTTTCAAGTCTTATCTGAAAGGCAGTGCAGCGTTCCATTTCTCATTGTGGAACGCTAATGCAAGTTACAAATTAAAAAGGAAGTGAAAAAGACTAATAACGGTAACATGAAGAACACCAGATGCTGGTAACTATTTTAGGTGTGGAGAACCTGATATTCAGAATGGGTCATTATCATTTTTCAAGGAGGATGGGAAAGTGATGAATAAGTATCTGTTTCCCATTTCACAGCCTGGCCGTTTTTTATTTTTCTCAAGCAATAAGCCTCTGCTTCAATCTGCACCCTAACATTGGAGAAGGTCCAGAGGAGGTTCACAAGAATAATTTCAGGAATGAACATATGAGGAGCATTTGATGACTCTGGGCCTGTACTCATCGGATTTTGAAGAATAAGGTGTGATCTCATTGAAACCTATCAAATATAGAAAGGTCTAAATAGAATGGATGTCTTCTACAGTGGAGAAGTCTAGGACCAGAGGGTACAGACTCGGAATAGCATGATGTCACTTTAGAACAGAGATTAAGAGGAATTTCTTTAGCTAGTGGACAGAGTCTGTGGACAAGTGACTGTATACTTAAAGTGGAGTTTGGTAGGTTCCTGATGAGTAAGGGTGTCACATGTTCGGGGAGAGTGGGGTTGAAAGTTTCAAAATTTCAAAGTACATTTATTATGAGAGAATGTATAAATTATGCAACCTTGAGATTTGTTTTCTTACAGGCAGTTGCAAAGTAAGGAACCTGAAAGAAACCAATTTAACAAAATAAGTTCAACCCCCAGTGCCCACAGAGAAAGAGAGAGAAAAAAAAAACACAAAACAATTCATATAAGCAAAAGAAGCAAGCAACAAAATCAGCACTCTGGATGAAATTGAGTCCTTATATCCAAATCCCCGGAGCAGCCTGGAGTAGGCCCGAAAGTCTTGGTATTCAGTTCATTATATTAATGGGGCAAATTGCTGCAAATTTCACAGACTCGAAGCACAGCAGCCTGGGGCAGTCTCACAGCCTTAGTGTTGCAGAGAGAGAAGCCTCCAGATTATCTGGGCTGGTGGTTAAGTTGCTGCAGATCTCACAATAGGTCATTGGCTTGCAAATCACTTTGGGCCTAGATTTCACTGCCAAAGAAGCTGTTCTCGACCACTCCAATTCGTCTCAGCACATAGAGTGATTCACCCTCATACCCAAGTTAGTTGGACGGGCATCAGAACGCCTCTGTCCAGTCTTCTCCCCTCCAAATTATTGACTCCAACCAGCATGGCTCCAACTCCAAGTGCTCTGATTTTGTTGGTACTCCAAGTACGAGCAGGGCATGTCCTGTGATTTCAGTTTGTCCTCACTCACCTCTTCATTGTTTGTAGTGATATTAAGAAAAAACTGTTATTAAAATGATTTTAATTCAAACTACCAGTAAACTGCTCCACGTCTTAAGTAGCACCATCTTAAACCAGAAATAAATTAGGATAATAAATCAGCCATAATTGAATGATGGAGCAGACTCATGGGCCAAATGGCCTAATTCTGTTCCCATGTCTCATGAAACACCTTGCTGCTTGCTTCCAACTGAAGATGAAAGTTTCCCATTATCAATTCTACTAAGGATTTCATTGCCATAAGAAATTTTCAAGTTTATAAGTGGGGATGTGATGAAAAAGAAGGTTTGGTTTGAAAAGCCTTTGATATTTCTCTTGCTGAATTGTGTTTTATCATGCCATCTGAGAAGAGAGGTGTTGCTGATTTCAGATTGAAAATACTCCAAAACCCTCTCTTCAAGAAGTCGCAGTAAATTTCCAATTCCATGACTCACCAAAAGTGCTAAAACTGATAAACATAAATAAATGTCACCACAGTGAGCAGTTGTTCAAATTGAGTATGAAACTGAAATAAAGAACTTGCATTTATTGGGCAGGCAACAAAATTAAAAGTCTTCCAACTTTCAAGATAGGTGAAGATCCATTAACTCAAAGAGACAGACATTTAAAAAGACCTTGAACATGAGAAAGCCTGCAGATGCAGGAAATACAAAATAAACACATATAAAATGCTAGAGGAAGTCAGCAGGTCAATCAGCACCTATGGAAAAGATAAACAGTTGACATTTTGGGCCAAGACCCTTCTTCAGGACTGAAATGGAAGGGTGATGATGCCAGAATAAAATGTTGGGGGGAGGCTAGCTAGGAGGTGATAGGTTGGAAAGGTAAATGGCTGGAGAGGAAGAAATCTGATCAGAGAGGTGAGTGGACCATAGGAGGAGGGGCACCAGGGGCTGGTGAGAAAAAGGCCAAAGTGGAGATTAAGAACAGGGGAGGGGGAGGTAAATATGTAAGAATAAATCAATATTCACACCATCAGGTTGAAGGTAACCCAGATGGATTATAAGGTGTTGCTCCACCACCCTGAGGGTGGCCTCATTTTGGCACAAGAACAGGCTATGGACCAACATGTTAGAATGGGAAATGGAATCAGAATTAAAATGTTTGGCCACTGGAAAGTTGAGCTTTTGGCGAACGGAGCAATGATATTTGACAAAGCATTCCCCCAATTTACGGTGATGCTCACCAATATAGACGACGCCGTCTCAGGAGCACTGGACACAACAGGTCACCCCAGTAGGTTCGAAGGTGAAGTACTCACCTGGAAGTATTGTTTGAGGCCCTGAATGTAGGTGAGGGAGGAGGTGAATGGACAAATGTAGCAGTTGGTCTACTTGAAGGGGCAAGTGCCGAGAGGGAAATAAATGGGGAGGGACGAATGGGCAAAAGAATTGCTGAGGGTGTGATCCCCGTGGAAAGCAGAGAGGTCGGGAAGGTAAAGATACGTTTTGTGGTACACCCCTTCGGAGATGGCGGAAGTTGCGGAAGATGATGTGTTACATGAGGAGGCTCACGGGGTAGTAGGTAAGGACAAGAGAAACTCTATCACTGTTAAGGCAGCAGGAAGATGGGGTGAGTGTAGATGTTCTGGAAATAGAGGAGATGCGGGAAGGGCAGCATCAATAGGAAACCCCTATTCTTTGAAAAAGGAAGACATCTCTCCTGCCCTGGAAAGGAAATCTGCATCTTGGGAACAGGTGCGGTGGAGGTGAAGGAACTGGGAAAAAGGAATAGCATTTTAACAGGAAATAGGGTGGGAAGGGGTATTGCCAGGACAACATTGGCAATTGGTTGGTTTATAAAAGATGTACACTGACAATTTGTCTCCAGGGATGGAGACAGAGAGATCAAGAAAGAGGAGGAAGGTGTCAGAAATGGACCAAGTGAATTTAAGGGCAGGTGGACATTAAAGGCAAAGTTGACAAAATTGACAAGCTCAACATGGGTGCATGAAACAGCACCAGTGCAGTCATCAGTGTAACAGAGTAAGAGTTGGGGCAGTTCTTTCAGCATGGACTCTTCTATGTAGCCATCAAAGAGGCAGGCATAGCTGGGGCCTATGGCTACCCCTCAAGTCTGGAAAAAGTGGGAAGAACTGAAAGAAAAATTGTGGAAAGTGAGGACCTGTTCTGCCAGATAGAGTAGGGTGATGCTGGAGCAGAATTATTTGGTCCTTTTGTTAAGAAAGAAATGGAGAGCTTTGAGGCCTTCTTGATGCGAGATAGAAGGGAATAGAGACTGAACATTCATGGCGAAAATGAGGCAACCAGGGAGCTGACAAGTTCAAAACATTTAAAATGGTCTGTTAACAAATTATTGAAGTTTTAGCAATATACCTTGTTATGTTTGTTCTTAATAAAGTCAAGCTTGCTATGAGTTTACATACGGAACATTTTATTATAGAACTGCTCCTCAACTGTGTGCCTGTGTAACCAGGTCACTATTGTAGCGTCGAGTTCCGGGTGAACCCCTTGCATTGCCCACTGGGAATCGAAGTTCTTTATTATGCACACATGATAACACATCTTCTCCCTCAAAAGATAAAGAAAAATAATACTACTGTATATCCTCATAAATCTGCAAGCAATAATAATTCTTTCCAACAAAGATATTTACATTCTGTAGATGGTCTCCTTTCTTTCCTTTTTCAAATTTTCAAATGTTTAACATTTCAACTTCAATTATAATGTGTTGGAGCATGTTGTTGTAAATCCATGTAATTCCTTGTCAGAGGTGTCCCTCACTCCATGTGGAGATCAAAATCAGAATCAGAATCAGGTTTATTATCACTGGCAAGTATCGTGACATGTGTTAACTTAGCAGCAGCAGTTCAATGCAATACATAATATAGAAGAAGAAAAATAATATAAATAAATAAACAGATTACAGTAAATGTATATTGAATAGATTTAAAATCATGCAAAAAGAGAAATAATAATATATATTAAAAAAATGAGGTAGTGTTCATGGGTTCAATGTCCATTTAGGAATCAGATGGCAGAGGGGAAGAAGCTGTTCCTGAATCACTGAGTGTGTGCCTTCAGGCTTCTGTACCTCCCACCTGATGGTAACAGTGAAGAAAGGGCATGCCCTGGGTGCTGGAGGTCCTTAATAATGGAGGCCGCCTTTCTGAGACACCGCTCCTTGAAGATGCTCTGGGTTCTTTGTAGCCTGTCAAGATGCTCTCCATGGTACAGCTACTTCTTCTTCCACATATCCTTGCCAGAGCCATGATCTAGAAGGCTTTTATTTTAGCTAATTTGACATTATGTACTCATTTAGGTATCAATAAGTTTTCATTCATTGGAAGTTTAGTGCTTATGTGTTGACCCATCTGCTTCCGGGCTGGTGAAAGGCTACTCTGCAGTGGTGAACTTCTGTAAGTTATTAGACTTCTGTGGAAATCCTCTCATCCATCTTGTACTTCCTTCATCAGGCCCTTCACTACCTTGAATGAACTCTCTGCTAGGCTATTAGATTTTGGGTGATGTGTATTACATGTCAAAACCCCCAAACATTGGCAAAGGACTCAAATTCATAGCTTGAAAATTGTGGACCATTGTCTGATACCACTTCACATGGAACTTCATGCCTCGCATACTCAATTTTCTGGAAGGTGATGACCGCTTTGCTGGATGTTGATTGTAGTGTTGTAGCCACTGGGTAATTTGAAAACTAGTGTGTTACAACAATGTGACTCTTCCAATTGCAATCAAACAAATCCACTTCAGCTTTGAAGTATGGCCTGCCTGGTACAGAATGTGTTGTAAGCAGTTCTGCTTGCTGCTTTGGTCTGTTGGTAAGCATATTTCACATGAAGCAGTGGTCTGGCTGCTCTCTTGGTTCATTCTTGGCCAGTACTTCACTTCACAAGCTCTATGTTTACTCAGTAAGATGCTCTTTGTGGATTTTCTGGAGCATTTCCTTGCATATTGACACCAGAATTACAAACTTGTTCCCTCTGAAGACCATTTTTTTCACAATTGACAGTTCAGCTCTGCATGCCCAATCATTCCAAATACCCATTGGACCATCACTCTGAGCTGCCGACCAGCCTTTCCAAATTGTATCTTTGACTTCTTTCTTTGTTTCTTCTGAGCCTGCTGCTTTCCTAATCTGCTCTGTTCTATCAGGAGATGCTGGAAAACAGGTGACAATCATGTCAACATACACTTGGATATCTGCATTAACCTCTTGGTCACTTTTTTCTTTCTTGTCGATTGCTTGAGATGGTGTATCAGTAGCAAACATAAAGTACACCTTTCTGGATCTTAAAGCTTCAGCATGACTCTTCAGTTATGACTTTATTCAGGATCTGGAAATACTTTCCTGGCTCGTGCAACCAAATCCACTCACCTTGCTACTCAAGGAGTGACCTAAGAGACCATGGAATTATGGGAAAGTTACATAAGTGGATAGAGTGTTGGTTGATTGGCAGGAAACAGAGAGTGGGAATAAAGGGATCCCAACAACAAACACAAAATGCTGGTGGAACACAGCAGGCCAGGCAGCATCTATAAGGAGAAGCACTGTTGACGTTTTGGGCCGAGACCCTTCATCAGGGATCCCATTCTGGTTGGCTGCCGGTTACCAGTGGTGTTCCACAGGGGTCCGTGTTGGGGCCACTTCTTTTTACATTGTATATCAACAATTTGGATTATGGAATAGATGGTTTTGTGGCTAAATTTGCTGAATATACAAAGATAGGTGGAGGGACCAGAAGTGCTGAGGAAACAGAGAGTCTGCAGAGAGACTTGGATAGATTGGGGGAATGGGCAAAGAAGTGGCAAATGAATTACAATGTTGGAAAGTGTACGGTCATGCACTTTGGTAGAAGAAATAAACAGGCAGACTACTATTTAAATGGGGAGAGAATTCAAAGTTCTGAGTTGCAACGGGACTTGGGAGTCCTCATGCAGGATACCCTTAATGTTAACCTCCAGGTTGAGTCGGTGGTGAAGAAGGCGAATGCAATGTTGGCATTCATTTCTAGAGGAATACAGCATAGGAGCAGGGATGTGATGTTGAGGCTCTATAAGGCACTGGTAAGACCTCACTTGGAGTACTGTGTGCAGTTTTGGGTTCCTTATTTAAGAAAGGATGTGCTGACATTGGAGAGGGTTCAGAGAAGATTCACTAGAGTGATTCCGGGAATGAGAGGGTTAACATATGAGGAACATTTGACTGCTCTTGGACTGTACTCCTTGGAGTTTAGAAGAATGAGGGGGGTTCCTCATAGAAACATTTTGAATGTTGAAAGGCATGGACAGAGTGTATGTGGCAAAGTTGTTTCCCATGGTGGGGAGTCTAGTACGAGAGGACATGACTTGAGGATTGCAGGATGCCCATTCAGAACAGAGATGCAAAAAATTTTTTTTAGCCAGAGGGTGGTGAATCTATGGAATTTGTTGCCACGGGGGACAGTGGAGGCCAAGTCATTGGGTGTATTTAAGGCAGCGATTGATAGGTCAGGGCATCAAAGGTTATGGTGAGAAGGTGGGGGAATGGGACTAAAGGGGAGATTGGATCAGCTCATGATGAAATGGCGGAGCAGACTCGATGGGCTGAATGGCCGACTTCTGCTCCTTTGTCTTATGGTCTTATGATCTAAGTGGTGTTGACACAAGTGAACTTAGCCAGATAAGTCACCATCTCCAAGAAACATCTTTTTTGTTTTGAGGCCTCTCCATGTTTTCAATGGCTGATGTCTTTCTTGGGTCATGCTTCACTCCCTCTTCAGATATGACATTTCCTATGAGGATCAGTGTCTTAACACCTGACTCTCATTTCTCTTTATTTCATTTCATGTCACGTCAAGCACTTGCTCCTGTTGTTAATCCTCCGTGGACCTGCAGACAACAATGTCATCCATCATGGTCCCGAAACCAGGGATGCCCTCAAATATCATGTGAATGATTTTATGGTAGAATTCTGGTGAGGACAGAATCCTATATAGTAGCCAAAAAAATGATATCTTCCCTGTGGTGTGTTGAAACTTGCCTCATCAAGCTTCATCTACCAAAACCCAGATGATGCATTGAACTTGATAAGCCACTTGGCCCATGCAAACCAGGAGATTATCTCCACCCGTGTTGGCAATTTAAAATGTTCTCTCTTGATAGTGTTATTGAAATCTCTTGGGTCTAGACGTAATGCTCCATTTTTTGTTTGCACAATGGCCAGTAATCTTCATCAGTTCTTCATCAGTTCTTCAATTTTCTCTGTGATGTTAATTCTTGTTTACGTTTGCTGCTCAGGTTGACAGTGTTGGTAAGGAAGTATATGGTGTGTTGGCCTTCATCAACCATGAGCCTGAGTTCAAGAGCCATAAGGTAATGTTACAGCTATATAAGACCTTAGGCCCTGCTTGGAGTACTGTGTTCAGTTCCGGTCACCTCAGTACAGGAAGGATGGGATAATATAGAGAGTGCAGAGGAGATTTACAAGAATGTTGCCTGGATTGGAGAGCAACTTATGAGATTAGTTTTAGTGAACTTGACCTTTTCCCCTTGGCGCAATGTAGGATGAGAGGTGATCTGATAGAGGTGTATAAGATGATGAGAGGCATTGATTGTGTAGGTAGCCAGAGTCTTTTTCCCAGGGCTGAAATGGCTAACACGAGGGGTCATAGTTTTAAGGTGCTTGGAAGTAGATACGGAGGGGATGTCAGAGGTAAGTTTTTCAAACAGAGAGTGGTGGGTGTGTGGAATGCACTGCCAGTGAATGTGGTAGAGGCGGATACAATAGGGTCTTTTAAGAGACTCTTAGATAGGTATGAGGAGCTTGTAAAAATAGAGGGCTATGCGGTTAGGAAATTCTAGGCATCTTCTAGAGTAGGTTACATGGTCAGCATCACATTGCGGGCTGAAGGTCCTGTAATGTACTGTAGAATTTCTATGTTCTATGTTAGTCTGCAGGTGGAAACAAAACTCCTCTGCATGCATGGACAACAGGAGTCACTGTCCAGCCTATATGAATTTTGTATACACTCTGTAAGCACCTGAGCCCCTCAAAGACATCTGCGTACTCTCCCATGAGTGTTGTATGGTCACCATTGGACTGTGAAGCCATTATGAGAACTCTTTTCACCAGGTTGAGCATTTCACATGCACTTAGACCTATATTGGTTGTACTCTCCAACAATTTAAGCAAAAGCCCCTTTGACTGGAACGTTCTCTTCAGTGTAGCCTATCACTTTTAATTTCACTGGGCAAATCTTGCTCTTTATTGCAAGAGTCTTGTAATCATTTATAGATAACAGATTCACCTGGGCTCTGGTGATGTTTCATTGGAATTACTGTTTTATTCACATTCAGTAATAACAACCCATTCTGTTTACCAGCACCAGCAGTCTGTAGAGACTCCACAAAAAATTCCCACGTTTCCTCCTTAACCATGTGAACCTTTCTCTGGTAGCCCCAGCTTTGTACTACTTTGCAAAATGATTCTTCTTCTCACAATCATTGCAGGACTTCCCATAAGCAGGGCATATCACAGGACTTACTTGGTGTTTGAACCTCAGCTAAGTATTGATCGAAGCGAACACCTTGTTTCTGGTCACAGAGAAAAAGAAAATTCTCAAATGCAATGTTTTTACTTGGGGCAAAGTACTCCTCAAATTCTGTTATCAGAGTGTCCAATGTAAAAGGTGTCTCATCGATTAGAAAGTTGTTATAGATGTCCAAAGCATTTTTGCCAATTACCTGCAGAAAAACACTTTTTTCATCAGTCCCTCCTACTCCACTAGCAGCTAAATATATATTGAATTGCTGCTTAAAGTGTTTCCAGTTATCAGTTATATTGCTGGTAAGCTGCATAGTGCATGAGGACATAAGTTATCCATAAAGGGAACTATCGGCTTCTCACCTGAATCTATCTTGGTGAATCTAGTGACAGCTGAAATTTGGGAACAACTTACTCTCTGCCTCACCAGCCAGCTTCACTCCATCACTTGCTGCTAGCAACTTTCGTACTCATGCAGTTCTTTCTCACACACGGCATTTACTTATTGTCCGTGTTTAACCTTATTCTGTATTCTGACTCCATGTTATGTTTGTTCTCAATAAAGGTAAACTTGGCATGGGTTTACATTAGAACATTTAATTACTGAATTGCTCCTCAACCCTGTCCCTGTAGAACCAGGTCATCATTGTAGCTTCTGCTCTGGGTGAACTCCTTGCATTGCCCACTGGGAATTGAAGTTCTTTATTATACACACATAATAACACATTCCTTAGATTAAAAGCAGATAAAATAAATTTGCAGGTGAAGATGTGGTTGTTTTCTTGCTGCGATAATTTGACTCTCTGTTTCTAATAATAACTCTTCTAATTGTTGTTATCTGACCTGATCCTCCCATTAGAATTGTTACCTTTGCTTTTGGGCTGTTTGAATTTGCAAAATCATTTTTGTAAGAAGAAGTTTTGGAGAAACTTTAAAATATCGGCCTTGCCAATTCAATCTGCTTTTGCTGAAAAATGGCTACCAGCCAGCTAGTAATTTGATGGGGACCTGCACACATATTTGAGTCCACTGTCATTCAGATCAAACTGGGTTGTTTATTTTAAAGCTGCATGTGAAACTCTCAGTGATCAATGGATGAATCTTCCCTACTGCATGTCAGCTCTACCTCTCCAGTTACAGTGAGATCTAACCAGTCTATCCTCGAAGAATCATTGGGAGCTACTCTCAAAGAGAACACATATTTTTCTGAGGGGAAAAGGAAAAAGGTAAAAATCCTGATTTAATTTAATTTAGTGACACTCTTTCAACCTTATATATGTGAAATCATGCAGCCCAAGATCGAACTTGCGATAAACCCCATTCAAATATTGTCCTCGCAATCGTCTACTAATATTGACTTGTGGACAAGCTATACCTTCATGTCCAAAAGCTGACTCTTATTTTCAAATCTATTTATGGTGTTCATCTCTAGTTCTCTTTACTTAATTAAGATATTATGATTACTTCTTTGAAGCTTTTTGTCACCCTATCTTTGATAGTCGTCCTGTAAATCAGCTTATCTAAGGATTACCACATTATATGCATTTTATTTTAATGGCCCTTGCTAAAATGTCAGTATGGTAAACACTAAAGGCCAACAAGATTCCATTCCACTCACAACAACCGGGAATACCATTTCTGATGCAGGCAGTCATGATGGGGTGTTAGATCACATTTATTGGGTGCTCTCACACCCATTTTCAACCCAAGATTAAAGTCCATTTCACGTTTGTTCTTAGTCTGCAGGGATATTCAAAGAAAAGTGAATAGGATACCACAGTCCACTTCTTTTTACTGATGTTTCATAAAACTGATGGTATAGAAAATAGAAACTGAATGACAGATAATGAAATAGGTTTAGAGGAAATGAAAATCTATATGGAAACAGCAAGGGAAAAGAAATACACAGACCAAAGAAAGGCAGTAATTAACAGGTAGAGCAGTAAATATTGAATCATTGCTTCCTCCGATAATTTGAAATATTTTATTACTTTTAGATTGCTGCACCTTTTCATCTGTAATACCTTTTCTTTATTTTGTTTCTGTCTGTTTCATTCCTTGTCCATTTTATATAGCTTTTCTGGAGTATATTTACTTCTATGTACAGTCAGTCTTTTTTTTCTCATGCTTACCAACTACCTCATTTATTCCTTATCTCAAAGTTGCTGAAATAGCATGACAGATGACTGGGGAAATGCAATTAATTAATGTGCTGTCCCAGCCAGGCAATTAGTGAGCCCCTTGAGTGATACTCCATCTGGACAATGCAGTATATGAAAGAACGAGACTGAGAGCAGTGGTGTGTTTGTGACCAAATTGTTCATAGTGTTATTCAATATGCTTGCTAATGGGTGATTTACCCAATTCTGCATCCCTCAGGAGACTTTCTGATGGTCTGCCTTGCCCAAAAGAAATGTCAGTCAGAAAGTCTACCAATGACCCAGGTTGATAATAGGGCAAGCCAAATGTCAAATTAACTGATACACAGGGGAAAGGGACTGTAAAATTTACCTGAGCCAGTGACAGTCATAGGTTTTGTTATTTTCATCTTGTTTTATTCCCTTGCAGTTAATGCTTTGATTATAAAGCTTATGGTAGATGTAAACATATTGAGTAATTGAGCTGGTCTGAAAAAGACAAAATACCGATTTAAGGGCTCAGTTACCATTTTTATTTCATTCTTTACGCTCAACGGATAAAATGTAGCATCAAAGAACATGACAGCACAGAAATAGGCCCATTGACCCATCTAGTCCATGCCGAACTATTAATCTGTTTAGTCCCATCGAGCCTCATCTGGACCTCCATACCCCTCCCATCCATGTACCTATTCAAATTACTCTTAAATATTGAAATCAAACCCACATCCACCCTTTCCACCTGCAGCCCGTTTCACACTCTCACCACCCTCTGAGTGAAGGAGTTCCCCCTCATGTTCTGCTTAAACATATCACCTTTCACCCTTAATCCATGACCTCTAGTTCTAGTCTCACCGAATCTTGGTGGAAAAAAGCTTGCTTGCATTTACCCTATTTATACCCCACGTAATTTTGTATCCTTTACCTCTGTCAAATGTCCCCTCATTCTCCTATGCTCCAGGGAAAAAAAGAAGTCCTAACTTATTCAGGACAAGATAGGACAAAGTCAGCATAGTTTCCTTAAGGGAAAATCTTGCCTGATGAATCAGTTGGAATTTTTTGAGAAGATTACAAGTAGGGTGGATAAAGGGGATGCAGTGGATGTTCAATATTTGGACTTTGACCAGGTGCCACACATGAGGCTGCTTACCAAGTTAAGAGCCCATGGTATTACAGGAAAATTACGGGCATGGTTAGAGCATTGGCTGATTGGTAGGAAGCAGCAAGTGGAAATACAGAATTCTTTTCTGGTTGGCTGCCAGTGACTAGTGGTGTTCTGCAGGGGTTGGTGTTGGGACTGCTTCTGGGTCTGTACTCATTGGAATTTAGAAGGATGAGGGGAGATCTCATTGAAACCTTTTGAACATTGAAAGGCTTAGACAGAGTAGATGTGGAAAGGATATTTCCCATAGTGGAGGAGTCTAGGACAAGAGAGCACAGGTTCAGGATTGAAGGGCGTTCATTTAAAACAGAGAAGCAGAGAAATTTCTTTAGCCAGCGGTATTTATTGCCACAAGCAGCTGTGGAGGCTAGGGCATTGGGTATATTTAAAGCAGAGATTGATTGGTTCTTGATGGGATACAGCTTCAAAGGTTACAGGGAGAACGTCGTGGAGTGGGGATGTGGAGGGAAAAAATAAATTAGTCATGATCAAATGGTGGAGCAGACTCGATGGGCCAAATGGCCTCATTCTGTTTCTATGTCTTATGGTCTTATAGTCTTATATTCAATCTTTCCCTTGTACTCAGGTCCTCACGTACTGGCAATATCCTTGTAATTTGCTTTCAATCCTATTGCTAGCTTTCCTGTGGGTAGGTGACCATACTGCACACAATACTCCAAATACTCCTCACCAATACACACCTTCAACATAACATCCCATCTCCTCTACTCAATACTTTGATCAATGAAGGCCAAGAGGCCAAAAGTTCTCTTTATGATCCTACCTGTGATTATGTTGTGACATAGTATTGTGGCAGTTCCAGTAGATGAGTACTGAGAAAGATCACCAGAGCCTAAACTCCCATACATCTGCAGGATTAAGCCAGTGGGTGCATTAAAACACCTCCCCAAAGGAAAGGTGAGAAAGTAGAAATAAAAGAATTGGCATCTCAAGTCAAACTAGGTATGCTTCTGGCAGTGGAACTACTCAGCAGACCAGGCAACATTTGCATTGACAGAAACAGATACTGCATTTCAATCCAGTAACTACCCATCAAAAGTGGAGATATGAAAAGCTTTAAAGATGCATCTTTGTGTAAGAGTTTACCGATAAAAGGATTTGTTCTACAAAATAAATAATGGAAAATACAATGTATGCATTGTTAGGTAGTCAAAGCTTCATATTAGCATGCATTGTATCAACAGAACCAAAAGCTCACTTGCATTTACCCTATCTATACCCTCATTATTTCATTTACCTCTATCAAGTCACCCCTCAATCTTATATGCTCTAGGGAATAAAGTCCTAAGATATTCTAACTTTCTCTATAACTCATGTCCTCAAGTCCTGGCAACATCCTCGAAAATCTTCTCTGCTCTCTTTTAATCTTATTTACAGTACATCTTTCCTATAGATAGGTGACCAAAACTGCACACAGATCTCCAAATTAGCCCTCACCAATGTCTTATACAACTTCAATATAACATCTCAACTCCTGAACTCAGTACTTTGATTTATGAAGACCAATGTGCCATAGGCTTTTGTTATGACCCTATCTAGCTATGACACCACTGTCAAGGAATTATGGATCTGTACTCACAGACTTCTCTATTCTACTGCACTCCCCAGTGCCCCACCACTGACACTCTAAGTCCTGCCCTGGTTGGTCCTACTTAAGTGCAATACCTCACACTTCTCTGCATTGAATTCCATCTGCCATGTTTCAGCCCATTTTCCAGCTGGTCCAGATCCTACTGTAAACTTTGATAGTCATCCTCATTGTTAACTACACCCCTAAATGGTGTTATTCACAGCTTTGCTGAACTACTGTTCACAGGCCTCCAATCAGAGAGCCAGCCATCATGACCAGAATCCCACAGCAGGACCTTATCAAAAGTCTTGCTAAAGTCTATGTACACTACATCTGCTTCCTTGCTTTCTTATGGATCTCACCTAATCTCCTTTCCTGGCTCCGGTATAAGAACATGGAGTTAACAATGTACTCTGCTAGACAAGATTTCTATTGAAACCTCCATTGCATATTTGGAGAACTGCACCAGAATTTTGACCCTCCCTTGCCTAAATAAATGCTGCTCCCCATGTGGAAGCATAGGCTGTTTATTTGAAGTAGCAGATAGAAGACGATTGGGTGGGGGAGGATGTATACACAATTTGCCAACCACTCCTTTAAGTGGTTTTGCAAGCAGGATGGGGAGAGTATGATAACACTGAAATTTGAACTTGAACTTTGAACTAAGATATAGTACAAACAACATGACAGATACTAACAGGTACATTGCATTTGGTTCTACTTTCCTTTTGAAATCAATAGTGGAATGAATTATTAAAAATAACCTACTGATATGCAGATTTTAAACACAAAAGATTTTGCAGATGCTAGAAATCTTAAGCAGATTTGATGAATGACAGTTTTAAATTTAGTCTGTGAACTAGTTTCCTAATTTCCTAGCAGACTTCGATGTTACATCCATATTGAGACTCTGACCCTTGAATTGAACTCAAAAGCGTGATTTTTTTTTGTCAAACTTAGTTGAATTTCTACTTTACTTCCTGAAGTCTCGAACTTGGACATTTCATGGTCAACCAATTCACCGTCCAGGATTGTTTCCTTGCAGTGACCAGTTATTGCATTTGCATACTAGACTTGACCCTAATTTAGAAATATCTTGGTTCCAGAAACATTTCCTTGCTCCATTTGTATAAACTTAGCTTGCAAGGTCTGGTGAGAACACAACTGTCTCATTTTACTTGAAATTTCATTGTTCCTAATTAGTATCATATTGTTGTTTTAGATTAAAAGGTCTTGATTTCACTCTAGAGCCAAAATTTGACTGAATAAATCTCTCACTCATATCTTCATAAGGACTCTGGAAGTATACAGCCACTAATAGTATGCAGAACCAATCTTTACTTCAAAAAGGAATTGGTCATGCAAAGTTTCCTGCTGTGTTTTGACTATACTTGCAATGCTTTCTTCTTAAGAGTGACTGTAATTATTCTGACTGAACTTTTCAATGATGCATTTGAAGATTAAACATATGAAGGGGTAAGAATATACTTGGAATTGTTCCATCCCATTAAGTTTATAAGCAGAATTCAAAGCCAAAGGCCAATGCTCCATCTGAAGCTGCAAACCTAATGAAGTGAAGTATCTCTCATAAACCAACATATGTACATAGACTTCCAGTGATCTACTTCACATTTAGTGATGTCTGAAACCGAACGCATATATGAGGAGCATTTGATGGCACTGGGTCTAGAGCACAGCCTCAAGAATAGAAGGACATCCCTTTAGGACAGAGATGAGGAGCAATTTCATTAGCCTGGCAATGGTGGTGAAACTGTGGAATTCATTGCTACAGATGGCTGTGGAGGACAAGTCACTAGGCATATTTAAAATGGAGATCGGTAGGTCTTAATTGGTAAAGGTGTTAAAGGTTATGGGTAGAATGCAGGAGAATGGGATTGGGGGGCAGAAAATTAGATCAATCGCGTTTGAATGGTGGAACAGATTGATGAACGGAATGGCCTACTTCTGCTCCTAGTCTTATTAAGGTTGATGGTTTCTTGATTAGTAAGTGCATGAAAGGTTGCAGAGAAAAGACAAGCGAATGAGGTTGAGAGGGAAAGTATACCAGCCATGATCAAATGGCAGAGCAGACTCAATGGAACAAGTAGCCTAATTCTGCTCCTATGCCGTATGACCTTCTTGCCTTACGTACCAGGGGTATGTCATTGCTTTTTTCAAGTAGTTAAGTGTATTCTCTGGAATGGTTGAGTGGGCCATGACTATGATTAGGCAAATCTTACATTCAGCATTTACTTACTTATGATTGTGTTCAAATGAAGCCAATAAATAAAACTTTTCACAATTACCTTCATATACACTATTCCTATAAATTCAACAGTTTAGCCGAAATTTTTTTTTCATGAATGCTTTTTGAGTGAGGTAATGAATATGGTCCTGAAAAATTGAGTTGTTGTGTTATATTGCCTCATTCTTATTAACACTAATATGGCTAACGTTGCTCTTGTTTCTTTCTACGCCTTGTAGTGCATCGAGTGACAACCTTGCCATTTTTTTAGCACTTGTCTGCTTTTTACAAGGCTGAGTTGCTAGCTCGATGCTCAACCCAGCACAGACATAAAGCGTGCAAGGAGCTGGCTGGAATCAAACCCAGGACCATTCTCCTTGAAGTTCAGTGCAGATGCCACTAACACCACCGACCAGCTAACATGGCTAATGGTGTGTAGAATACTTCAGCGCCTGGTCAATGCTGCTGTCACTTGCCACCTGGCTAGTTGTGGATCACATCCATGAGCACACATGCAAGAATTAGACAAATACGATTCCAAGCTTATCCAGAATTTGCCATGTAAGAGTTTTTAATCATCTTCAGCAATTCTCCAGAGTTCTTTTTGCCAATTTGTCCTCAGAACCTGTTGAGACCAGTTTGTATATCCAAAAAAGTTATCATTATTTGCAAGACAACTCACTATTCAAATGTTGAGCCTTCGAGCTCTTGGTACTACATGAGGACTAAAGACCACCATAGAATAAAGAACAGTATCACACAGGAACAGGCCACTCCGTCAACAATGTTGTGCTGAATAAATTAAATGACAATCAAATGTTCAACTAAACTAATCCCTTCTGCCCACACAATAAATCTTATATACATTTCCTTTTCGAAATTCACCATTTCTCTTGACATCAAATTTCTCGTACTTTGTCATCCTTCTCCTTCTTTTGAACTGGAAAATACCTGTTTTTTCGGTATAACATCGGTAGCTGAGCGAAGGGCGCTGAGTAGGCTACGGTCAATTATGGAAAACCCTGAACATCCTCTACATAGCACCATCCAGAGACAGAGAAGCAGTTTCAGCGACAGGTTGCTATCGATGCAATGCTCCTCAGACAGGATGAAGAGGTCAATACTCCCCAATGCCATTAGGCTTTACAATTCAGCCGCCAGGAGTAAGATATGTTAAAGTGCCGGGGTTGATTGTATTTAATGTATTTAAGTAAACTACTTAAGAACTTTTTAAAAGCTATTATTAATGCTTTTTGAGAGAGTGATTTAGATGCATATCATATTTTTACTGAGTTAAGTATTGTATGTAATTAGTTTTGCTACAACAAGTGTATGGGACATTGGAAAAAATGTTGAATTTCCCCATGGGGATGAATAAAGTATCTATCTATCTATCTATAAATATCCTCTACATGTCTGAGGCAGACTTACCTAAAAACACCTGTCTCCAATTAACTCTCTCTTATCCTGGCTAATATTCCCTAATTTGCCCTGCTCCAACTTAATACCCTCCCACAAGGTCTATTCTTAGCCTTACCTATTGCAATATTAAAAGTTAACAAGTTGTGATCACTGTTCTTCCACTAAGATGTCAATCACCTGTTCAGACTCACTTCCCAAGAATGTCCTTTCCTCTTTTTGGACTATCGACATATTGAGATATAGAGCCTGTCTGGATGGCTGAACAAATTCAGCCCCCACTAAATCTCCTGCACTAAGGAGTCCAGGTCTATCTGAGGGAAGTTGATGTCATCCACTAAAACCTTGTCATTTGCACAGCTTTTCCTAATCTGACTGCATATCTATTCCTCAGTGTCTTGGAGGCTATTGTGCATTCTGTATAGAACGTAATCAAACTGATTGCACATTTCTTATTTTTGAGTTCTACCCATGTAGATTTACTGATGAACCCCCTCCCCGTTATGTCTCATCTAAGCATAGCTGTGATATTGTCCTTGATTTATAGCACAAATTCCACCCAAACCTTTTCTCAAACGTTGACACCATTAAGCATCCATTCCTGTACCTTTCTCAACCAAGTCTCTGTTTTGGTCATATCATCATAGCTCATGTATTGATTCATGCTCTGTTTATCACCCTTACCAATAATATTTAGAGTCATGGAGAAGTACAGCACAGAAACAGGCCTTTTGGCCTATCTAGTCCATTCCAAAGCTATTTAGATTACCTACTCCTGTCGACCTGTTCCAGGACCATAGCCCTTCATACCCCTACTATCCATATACCTATCCAAACTTCTCTTAAACATTGAAATTGAGCCTGCATGTACCACTAATCCTGGCAGTTTTTTACCACACTCTCACAGACCTCAGAGTGAAGTAGTTTCCACTTATTTTCCCCTTAAACTTTTCACCTTTCACCTTTAACTGATGATCTCTGGTTGTAGTCCGCCCAACTTCAATGGAAAGAGCCTGCTTGCATTTTTATACCCTCATAATTTTGTTACCACTATCAAATCTCCTCTCAATCTTTTACATTCTAAAGAATACAGTCCTAATCTATTCAATCTCTCCTTATAACTCAGGTCCTCCAGATCCGACAATATCCTTGTAAATTTTCTCTGTACTCTTTCAAACTAATTTACATCTTTCCTGTAGGTAGATGACCAAAAATGCACACAATCCTCCAAGTTAAGCCTCACCAACATTTTATACAACTTCAACGTAACAATTCTGGAAGATATGCACTTAACCCTCTCTGTCCTATTGTGTCTATAACCTTGCTGCTGTCTTGGTTACTGATCATGACCTCTACCTTCTTCTCAATCTCTCCACATTCAAACCGGGTGCTCTGGTTCTCATTCCCCTGCCAAACCAGTTTAAACTCTCCCAAGTGGCATGAGTAGAACGCTTGCTTAGGATATTGGTTCCCCTTTGGTTAAGGTGCAACCTGTTTCTGTGGTACACGTACATGTTCCAGACGAGATTGCAATGATCCAGGATCCTGAAGCCCTGCCCACCTGTACCAGTTGCTCATCAAGTCATTGATCTATCTTTCTTTTCTTGTCCTGTCTAGCACATGGCACCAGGACTAATACAAAGATCAATGTCTTTGAGGTCTTGTTTTTCAGCCTCTTTCCTAATACCCTATTTACTCACTGTGCAGGACATCTTCTCCCTTTCTATCTTTGTCACTGGTGCAAATGTTGAGATCGGAAGCAAGTCACAGAGCACCGAAGGAACTCAGTGGGTTCCGATATCACTTCCAGCTTCTATCATCATTCTCGATGTTCCCCCTTCCTCATCTGATTCTACCTCTTGCCTTCCAGTTCCTGCTCCAACCCTTCCCTTTACTTCTCTTATACTGGCTTTCTTCCCTTCTTCTTTCAGCCCAGATGAAGGGTCTCAACTCGAAAAGGTGACTGTCACTTTTCCTCTGCCTAATCTGCTGAGTTCCTCTAGTGCTTTGATATGTACTGAAGCTTTATTGCAGTGCCTGTGTAGTAGACTGGTACATAACTCTGCATAATACAGAAAATATAGTTGTTCCATCCTTAAAGAAATATTTCAATCATAATGTTATATTTTTCCTTCTGTGCTTCTGTCAAGTTAATATTTGTCATATGAGCATCTTGAAATACGAACATGCCATCCATAGCCAAGCTCTCTCATCCTGAGAATGCTTATCCAATGTGAACAATAATTTAAGGGCTTTTCTACACTACAACTTAATCCATGTTGAGAGCCGGCTTCAGACTTTACAAGCTCATTTCACCCACAACAGCTGCAGCCAGCAGTAACAGGCTATAGAATATAGTTGTCAATATATATATCCAACCCATTGTGCACCAAGTCCCTTCCATACGCTGAACCAAAGAGATTGCCATTGAAAGGTCTGTCAACACAAAAGCAGAATACTAGAAGTCCATTACAGTCCAGCTGACCAGACCCCAAATTAAAAATCCTTCCCATTAACTCCAGACAAATGCTCAACAATGACTATTGCAATCCCTCTGACAGTCTCAACTTCTATCATCCAGAATTTTTTAGCAAGTCATCTCTACTACATATATCAGCAGTTAATTCCATTTTTTACACAGCTTCTGCAAAAACAAAATTATTTTGCTTAAATGTACAGTAGTCAGGGTACTTGTGCTCAGTATGTAAAGGGCTCTATGTAACAATATATTTTCTTCCTTATCACAAGCGATTCAGAGTAGCACACACAAAATGCTGGAGGAACTCACTAGGTGAGGCAGCATTAATGGAGAAGAATAAAGAGCTGATTTTTCGGGCCATGACCCTTCATCAGGACTGGAAAGGAAGCAGGACAAAGCAGGATTAAGAAGGTGGGGGAGGAGAAGGACTACATACTAGAAGGTGAATAATGAAACCAGGTTAGTGGGAAGGTAGGTGGGTGGGGGAGGGTGTTGAAGTGAAACGCTGGGAGGTGATAGGTAGAAAAGATAAAGAGTTGAACAAGAATGAATCTGATAGAAGAAGAGAATGAACCATGGGAGAATGGGAAGGAGGATGGAGACCAGAAGGAGGTAATAGGCCAGTAAAGAGAAGAGAAGGGGTAAGAGGGGAATGACTCAAATAATCTTCTTAGCAATCTTTATTGTTCATTCAAAACTTTCACTTTAATTATCAATGTTTAAATTCACCAGTGGTCGTGGTGGAGTTTCCACCCATGACCCTATCTCATTAGCTCAAGTCTCAGGATTGCTAGCCACTCTGCCCTGAGTCCATGTATCTGAAAACATAGGCAAAATCCAAGGTAATGATTTTGAATTCATATACGTTGTGTAATTCCAAGGATGTTTTATGTACACTTGACAATGGAGAATATCGATGATGCTCTCCCTTTTCCTTCCCACATATCGTTTTGGGGAATAGAAATTTGCTCTTATAAAAGTTGCAAATAATTACCCAAGAATTTGAGATCTGGAATAAAACTCACTCTCAGGGAATCTGTGTGAAGAGAAGTAAGTAAATGATCATCAATTTTGTTCAACTTGCATTTCTTGAAGTGTGTGCTGGTGACAAGGCTTCACATTTTGGAAAATGATGATGCAGATGATTTTCTCAAAATCCAATAATGCCCCCCCCCCCCCCCGTATTCCTCATAATATTCTGTAGTCAGTGACTGATTCCACTTATATTCCTGTGGATCATAATGTCTTCCTGTTGAAAAGTTTGTTGGGAAACCATATACGTAAAATTCATCCTTAGTTTGTAAATGTAAACCAGAACTTTTTGGGTATGGATCACAATTTAACATTCAAAGCTTCAATGAGCATGCACATCTATTTCTATTCATTTTTCTTGCTCGCTGGGTCTCCCAGTAGAAATATTTTTGGCTGTCTACATAGCTTGATTAATTGACCTTTAGTTGAATGTCACTTGTTAGCATACTAGTCACATCATAAAAGATTGTGTCACTATGCTGATCATTCCAGATGCTCAAGATAAGTCTGAATATGTACACGTGAAACATACTTAACCTCCGTCCCCACCATCCAGAAATGGTGAGTGGCTTTGAATGAATCAAGTCACCCTAACTTAAAGTTTCCGAAGAAAGAGAACCTGACTTTTTGTTGGGTGAGTGGTAATGTTAAGGGGTGGAAGGAAACTGTCAGCTTATCATATAATGAAACCATCTCATATGCTAATGTCCTACAAAGAAAGAAAGCAGATTCTTTCATTTGCTTTGTCTCTGGTTCAGGAACAATTAAGTGTGAACAATAAAAGCTGACTTTATGATCAAGTTAAGTAAACCAAAGGAAAAGATAATTCAAAGTGGAAAACATTTATAGCAGTTCACAGCTACTTAATCTGTACTATTAATTGGCCCTTTCCCAATAGTTTTTAAAATGGATTATTCTACCAACAACTCACCATTTTTCATTGATTATTTTAATGTTCTTCATGTTGGCTATTACTGTTACAACCACATGCCTAACCTTTGTACAGCTGCTGGCCTAATGACTTTCATGTGTCAATCAAATTAAGAATACTTTTGAAATTTCATCCTTTGTGTAGTCAAAAGAAGAATCCTCAAAGACCAGGTGTAAGCCGAAAAGTAAGCACACATTCTTCATTGGTCCCTTTCACTGAGATATCAGGTCTCAAGCAAAGGTGCACAAAGGGGCAGCTACATTGATTGTTACTGAGAATGGTGCAGGCATTCTGGGTGAAGTGTTAAGCTGATTGGTACAACCCTTTCCCTAACTACGATGAAGAAACAGAACTTTCCATTGATTGTGCATAGCGTTGCTCATAAGCATCTGAGCAGTAACTTCCAGAACTAAGATATTCTCTTCAATGCTGAATTCTGTATAGAATCAAGCAACAGAGTATCTCTTCAACAATTCAGTTAGTATAAAGCTAACAGTTGCATAGAGCGTCGACTAGAATATTTAATTTTATGTAGAGTTATGTGAAGGAAAGTAATGAACTAAAAAAAGTTTTAAGAGAAAAATAGAAGAGACAAACTTAAAATAAGTTTTAAATCTCAGACTACAGTTAAATTCTGAAAAAATAAGAATCTGCGCTTTGAGAATAAATTTCCAGTCAGTTCTTTGTTAGTAATTATGAAGGGTCCCCTCCCCTTTCCTTTGGTCCACTATGGTCCACTTTCCCCTCCTGCCAGATTCCTTCCCCTGCACCCTTTCCCTTTCCACCCACTTGGCTTCACATCACCTTCCAGCTAGCCTCCTTCCCCTCGCCCCACATTTTTATTCTGACATCTTCCCCTTTCCATTTCAGTCCTGAAGAAGTGTCTTGGCTGGAAAAATTGTCTGTTTCTATAAGAAGTACAATCGACATTTCAGGTCGAGGCCCTTTGTCAGGACTAACGGAAAAAAGAGATATTAAGAGAATCCCTGGAAGAGGCTTCACAGTAGTGAATTCGAAAACACAAACACGAGAAAATCTGCAGATGCTGGAAATTCCAGGGATGCCTACACTGAAGAAATTTAAATCTTCTCTTCAACGGGAGTTTAGTGAAACCCACTCTCACTGCTCCCCATCTGTAATTTCTTCGGCCCTTCAACTTTTCGGCCACACGCAGATCTCTTACTATCTCCTTTTTCCGTTAGTCCTGACAAAGAGTCTCAACCCCAGACATTGACTGTACTTCTTCTTATAGATGCTGCCTTACCTGCTGCATTCCACCAGCATTTTGTGTGGGTGTTGTTTGAATTTCCAGCATCTGCAGATTTTCTTGTGTTAAAGTTACTCATTTCCATAGATGCTGCCTGACCTGCTGAGTTCCTCCAGCATTTTATGTGTGTTGCTTGGGATTTCCAGCATCTGTAGACTTACTTGTGTTTATTATTAAGATTTGTTACTTTTTTGGAAGTACAAATGCACAAACTTATTAGTTTAAATTTCATGTACATGTAGTGTATTTAATGAAATAGATTAAATTGTTACAACAATATAATGCCTTCAGATGACTTTGCTGAGCAGGGTAAATCAGGCGGAATGTTTGGGTTGCTATGAACAGATTTCAGAGCAGTTCTGCAATATACTCTATAATAGCAGTCAGTGTTTATGATCTCAGCATTACATCTGCCATGGAAACACCAGTCACTGAACTCAGTCAGGATTTGGTTGACTGGTCGACCAGTTATTTTCATATCTTTTTTGTTATCCTTCCATGAAAATGATTGTTGAAACAGTATAGGAGTATCTAAACTGGCCATTTATCTCCCAAAATTTACCAAGATTATGACATGTAGCATAAAGTAGCTTTTGCAGTGTTAAGGTTAATATTATATATTAAGATAAACTAAGAAAGGAAATTCAGCACTGCAATAACAATCCTATTTTAGTTGATCACCCACAGTATTGGCTCTCTGTAAAATGTGACATTCTCTATCTACCATGGGTTTTGTCATTCACTTGAGATGTACAGTAGGAGCTCTTTAAACCAGTGTCACTAAGAAACAGATGATCAGATTACCAACCTGTGTGCAATAAAGTTTTCCAAAAGTAGGCTGGGTTATTTAAATGTAAGTCTTCCTTCCTTTTCCATATTTGCTGACGTTGTACATTCTAAATTACACCCCGTTTTCCTAGTCCCTCTTCTAGATTTATTGGAACACGAAATACTGGCTTGAAGAAAACCTGCACATTCCTTCATCACAGACACATCCATGACAACGGGCTAACACACTGGTGATAGAAGACCAACTGAGCATTATTTTTAAATCTATGACAATTCAAAGGTTGGCAGGCTGTTTGTTGAAGGTCAGTTCTTACTGACCAGATGTGCAGGGATGTAATACTGATATTGTCAGAAATTAAACACCACACTCAATTTTCTACTCCATTAGTCATGTTTTCTTGGGAACTTGTACCATAAAAACAATGCACCTTGCAGTGTAGGGACTTGAATGGTATATGGAAAGGAGAAATTGATAGAGTTACTGACATATGCAATTACTTTTACCAACATATTTACTATATTTTGTACCTTTTTGTTCCATTCTCTAAAATTGGCTGGATGAGAATTATCAGAGCTCCTACCCATTAGTGATCTTGAACACTACACTTACAGAACTAAATCCCTGAATTCAAATATTTCTGAAAATAATTTGATCTGCCAAATAATATACTATGGTATATAGAACAGGTAGCAAAAGTCTCAGAGAAAAAGCGAAAACAATCAAAGGAGTTTCAGCAAAATATCTATGAGGGTTGAAGAGGTCTGATGTTTAAAATTACTAGATTTTTAATCCCACTACAGCAGGTAGGGAATTTAAATTTGAGCATTTAAATGAAACTGGAATACTTGATCATTCTCAAAACATCAGATTACCATGAACGCCACACACAAAAGGCTAGAGGAACTCAGCAGGTCAGGCAGCATCTATAGGAATGAATAAAAAGTCAACATTTCGGGCTGAGACCCTTCTTCAAGACTGGAGAAGAATGGGAAAGATCCCAGCATAAAAAGGTGGTGGGAGGGGAAGGAGAATAGCTGGAAGGTGATAGGTGAAGCCAGGTTGGTAGGAAAGGTAAAGGGCTCGAGTGGAAGGAATCTGACATGAGTGGAGTGTGGACCATTGGAGAAAGGGAAGGAGGAGAAGAGCCAGAAGAAGGGTAAGGAGATTATCCTGAAAACATTTTGGTTCATTGATACCCCTAGGGAAGGAAATCTGTCATGACTACCTGGCCAGTGCATAACCTCAGACCCACCAGTGCAGAAACTCTCTACTGAAACAGCATTTCAAATAATTTTGAAAGGATACTAAATGCTGGCCTTGGCAGTTGCTGCCCTGTAAATCCATAATAATAATAAAAAAAATGTTCCAAGTTGTGCTATTCAGGTTTAAAACAAATGGAGAATCCACCATCACCAGCTGAAATCATTTATCAGTTCTTTCCAAAGTCAGATTAAAGCTGTCAAAGAGTATTATTTATTGGCTGTTCACTAAATAATAATTTCAATTATTTATACTGTATATGCATGATACATTCAATTATTCAATGAAAATTAAACCAAACAGAGAAATGTAAGGCCTAAAAACCTTAACATACATCTTTTTCTATCTAAAATGAAGAGGCTGACGGAACATTCCAATCGAAAGTACTTTCAATCACTTTAATCAATTAGCTTGAAATCTAAATCTGGTATAGCATTTGCAAAACTCTATAAACTGAACTTACTAAAATAAGTTGAGTCCAGATGCAGTGGAAAGATAATCAGCCTTCCCTTGTAAAACTACAACTATAAATTAGTTTCTGGCTGCTCTTGAGTAATCATTATCTCCCCTACGACACATTGCAATAAAAGTGGTGTCAATTTCCCAGCGGAGGATCATTGGTTTCATTTGTGCAATTCATTAACAAGGTAATCATTGCCGAGAAAAAAATCAGAGATTTGCACTCAGTGGTAAAGTAAACAAAACAAGCTACCATACAGGTCAACTAGTGTGGGTTTACTGCCTAGAAATACAGTATGTACCTCACTGGAAGTGTTAAATATGCTTCATTTTAGGATCAGCTCAGTATATTCTGCCTCCAAAATTCACTTTAAAATGATATTAAAAGTGAGAGCATGACTGTGTGTGCGTATATTCAGCACTGCCAACTAGGCAAGAATTGCTTGTCACATTCTTTACACTCTTACGCTGCTAATGTTGAGTTCCAGTACATTTCCTGCTTTTGTGTTAATTTGCCTCTCCATCATGTACCTCATCTAGCAACACACATAATTGTTCATTGCCTTCCTTGAACCTACCATGTGAAAAGACCTTTAATGAAATGATAGAATTAACAGTTTCATCATCCATTTGAAGCAATGACTTTTATTATTTCTTTTTCAGGGAATCCAATAAATTACAATAGAAATATGAACTATTAATCAGGGATGGCTCCTGGTAGAATTGAGTTATTATATATAGATCCCTTTTTTGATACATCTCTTTGCTTGAGTACAATACCTGCTAACACAAACCTTTGACAACCTTACAATGCATGTATTGTATTTTCCATTATTTATTTTGTACCCTCTGTGATGAAATCTTTTTATTGCTAAACTCCTTACATAAAAGATGCATTTTAAAGCTTTTCATATCTCCACTTTTGGTGGATAGTTATCAGCTTGATATACAATGTCCGTTTCTCTCAATGCAGATGCTGCCTGGTCTGTTCAGTACTTCCCCTGGCAGAAGCTTACCAGATCTGATTTGTTATGCCAATGCTTTTATTTCTGTTTTTCCTCCTTTCCTTTGGGGAAATGTCTTAATGCACCCACTGCCTTAGTCCTGTAGAAGTGTGAGAGTTTAGGCTCTGATAATCTTTTTCAGTACTCATCTACTGGTACAGTCACAACCTGATCCCAACATATCCATGTAGTTATAAAGAAGGCAAGACATTGGCTAAAGTTCATTAGGAGTTTGAAGAGATTTGGCATGTCAACAAATATTCTCAAAAACTTCTATAGATGTACCGAGGAGAGCATTTTGACAGGCTGCATCACTGCCTGGAATGGGGGGAGGGGGCTACTGCACAGGACCAAAAGAAGCTGCAGAGGTTTGTAAATCAAGTCGGCTCATTCTTGGATACTAGACCACAAAGTACCCAGGAGATTTTCAGGGAATGGTGTCTCAGAAAGGCAGTGTCCATTATTAAGGACCTCCAGCACACAGGGCACACCCTTTTCTCACTGTTACCATTAGGTAGGAGGTATAGAAGCCTGAAGGCACACACTCAGTGATTCAGGGACAGCTTCTTCCCCTCTGCCATCTGATTCCTAAGTGGATATTGAGCCCTTGGACACTACCTCAATTTTTTTAATATACAGTATTTCTGTTTTTTTGTATGTTTTTAATCTTTTCAATATACATATACTGTAATCGATTTACTCATTTATTTATTATTATTATTTTATTTACTTTTTTCTCTTCTATATTACGTATTGGATTGAACTACTGCTGCTAAGTTCACAAATTTCACTTCACATTCTGGTGATAATAAACCTGATTCCGATTCTGACAACTACTGTAAGAGAAGGGAAAATACAACGAGGCAAATGATTTAGTGAAGATGATCATAACATTTTCATTGGAGATATTTATAGCAGTAAAGGCAGCAAACATATTGAACTATTTCACAGTAGATTATAGATTCATGGAATCATAAAACACAGCCATCTATTCCGTGCTGAACTATTCTGCCTAGTCCCTTCGACCTGCACCTGTATCAGAGCTGTCCATACCCCTCCCATCCATATACTTTTCCAAATTCCTCTTAAACGCTGACATCAAACCCACATCTACCACTTCCACTGGCAGCTCATTCCACACTCTCATCACCCCTTGACGAAGAAGATCCCCCCTTATTTTCCACTTAAATATTTCACGCTTCACCCTTATCCCATGCCTTCTAGTTCTAGTCTCACCAAATCTCGGTGGAAAAAAGCATGCTTACTTTTACCTTATCTATACCCCTCATAATTTTGTATCCTTTACCTCTGTCAAATGTCCCCTCATTCTCTTATGCTCCAAAGGAAAAAAAATCCTGACCTATTCAACCTTTCCATACAACTCAGATCCTCAAGACCTGGTAATATCCATGTAAATTTTCTCTGCACTCTTTAAATCCTATTGATATCTTTCCTGTAGGTAGGTGACCAAAGCTGCACATTGCACTCCGAATTAGGGTTCACCAACATCTTACAGCACTTCAACATAACATCCCATCTCCTTAACTCAATACTTTGATTGATGAAGGCCAATGGGCAAAAAGTTCCTTTTATGACCTTACATTATCTACCTGTGATTATGTTGTGACATAATATTGTGATATTCAATTGAAGCTGCTCGCTCTCTTCGCTTCTGATCCCTCTATGAGGATTGGTATGTGTTTCTTCGTCTTACCCTTCCTGAAGTCTACAATCAGCTCTATTGTCTTGCTGAGGTTGAGTGTCAGGTTGTTGCTGTGGCACCATTATCTCACTCCTGTACGTCCTCTCGTCACCACCTGAGATTCTACCAACAATGGTTGTATTGTCAGCAAATATAAAGATGGTATCTGAGCTATGCCTAGCCACACAGTCATGTTTATAAATAGAGTAGAGCAGTGGGCTAAGCACATATCCCTGAGGTGTGCCAATGTTGATCGCCAACGAGGAGGAAGTGTTATCACCAATCCGCAGAGATTGTGGTCTTCCGGTTAGGAAGTCAAGGATTCAATTGCAGAGGGAGGTACAGAGGCCCAGGTTCTGCAACTTCTCAATCAGGACTGTGGGAATGATGGTATTAAGTGCTGAGCTACAGTCAATGATATAGTCAAAGGTGGATTATCAAGTGCCAGTGAATTTGGAACAGACTTGACTATATCTTCCTTGACAAGTGTCCTGTCCATAAAGTTAACAGCTAAGAGTGTTATTTGTTGGATCTCCACCTATCCCACATCCTGATAATCATGAATTGAAATATCTGAAAAAAAACACAAATACATTGAAAACAAATTGAATATCCACCCAAATTACAATGTAACCAATAAAAACACAATTTCAATTGAATTCAATATATCGTCATCGTTGAATACCTAGAAGCATGGGTTCTTTTTTATCTAAATGTTCTTTGTAATTAAATGAAGACCAGTCCAAGACTTGAAAAGTTACCTAGCTGAAAATATAAGATACTGACAAATAACATGATGAAGAAAATCCTTGCAGATCCTCATCATAATTGCACCAAGTAGGGTCCCACTATGGCATGCTTCCTCAATGCCTGTATTCTCCTGCTTGGAGAACTCCAATTCACACGCTGTCAGACTTGGGAAAATAGTGCTGTCACTTTGTTGCATCTGTGCCCACAAATTAGATATTCTTCCCCAGCATTACTGTGGGAGTAATAATATGGAAGATCAATTATGAGTTCAATAACATGGCTCATTCCTACACTTCATGGTACATTTGAAATGGAGCATAAGTTCTGCCTTCATTATTGTTGCCATACAACTTAAAATGAATAGATAAAGCTAATATAAAATCTAATGATTAAACATTAGCCTTATTTGTCTCATGTACATGGAAACATACTGTGAAACGTGTTGTTCGTGTCAATGGCCAACACAATCTGAGGAGGTGCTGAGTGCAGTTTGCAGCTGTCGCTATGCTTCCAATGACAACATGTCATGCCCACAACTGACTAATTCTAATTTGTACATCTTTAGGGTGTGGGAGGAAACTGGTGCACCCAGAGGGAGGGCCATGCAGACATGAGGAGAATGTAAAAACTCCTTACAGACAGTGACAGGAATTGAACTTCGATCTTCTGATCCCCGGTGCTGTAAAGCGCCACATTGACTGTTAAACTAAGTTGCCAAAGATTGGTTGAGGATAGTTGCTTACAATTCTGTCAAACATTCTTTCCATTTTTTAGAAATTCTGAAGGGTTATGTTTAATGGTTGGTTATATTACTTATATAAATGAAGTTCATAGTAATATCTTTAATCTTTTAAATGTGTTGGAAATGTTGAGTGTTTAATTATTTAGAGAAACAACGTGGGACAGGCCCTTCTGGCCCTTCAAGCTGCACTGCACAGCAACCCCAACAACCCAAATTTGACACAAACCTAATCAGGGAACAATTTATAAGACCAGTTAACTTACCCTGTGCATCTTTGGACTTCGGGGGGAAACTGGAGGACCTGGAAAAAACCCAACATTGCACGGGGAGGATGTACAGAGACTCCTGACAGAGGATGCGGGATTGAACTCTGAATTCCAACGCCCCAAGCACTAACAGTGTCGCGCTAACTGCTATACTATCATAGCGGTTATTTTGAAAAAAGAAATTTTTGATAAATAATTTTTGAATGTTTTGGAATATCAAAACTTAAGCATATTCAAAGGAGAAACAGCAATAGAACATTGAACCCTTCTTACCACTTCAGCATTGCATGCCTTCAGTAACCCTATATCCCGTGATTTCCATAGCAACTTATAGTTTATTACACTCTGTTTCAACTATTCTCAGTGACTGAATTTGCACAGCTTTCTTAGGTAGAGAATTCTAAAGTTTCTTCCACACTCTGATGGAAAATTTTCTCCTCAGCTCTCTCAGAATGGCTGATCTCTTCTTTGGAGAATGTCAATCTTATTTCTGGACACTATGACTAAGGAAGACATTGTCAATGACCCTATTCCATTTTGTGCACATCAGAGAGAGCAGGTCTAGTCTGCTAAATCTCTCCCCCTATCACAAGCATGTCAGGAATCAGTCACTCAGAGGTATTTTGCAAAGAGAAATCTGTACTTTTTCCAAATGTTAGCATCAAGCACAGTGGTCACCAGCAGAAAATTCCAATCTGGTTAATATCACATTGCTATTCCTAAGATCTTCTCCATCGTTGTAGCTGTGTTTCCTGCTTTACAAAGGAATTACCTGTGAAGAGATACGTTAGGATGTCCTGACACTGTAAAATGTGCTACAGTAATGTGAGATGTTGTTTCTTTCATTAATCTGCTTAATATTTTAATTAATGTACTGTAATTTAGCCTACACAAATTGGATTTTACCTGCCGATTGTTCTGGGTTAAATATTTCATTTAACTCATCTTCAAATTCCTTCTCTTGATTCAATACACCCCTCCTTCTATCTCACACTGGTCATACAGATGGCCAAGATCTTGTGAACTAGATCATTAATTTAGATTGGAATCGGCAGAGTTATAATATTGACCCCTGAGACATGACTTTACATATTTTTTCCCGTATTGGCAGGCCTCTATCTCATATTTGTCGACGTCTGACTTTTACATTGAATCCCCAGTGTGAAACAAAAGCAGTGCACTTTTGTTCAGAATTCCAGTTGGTATCTCTACTTGTCTCTAGTGCATTTGAGATGTTATTTTCTCCCTATTTAATATTCAGAACCTTTGAATTATTTCACTCAGAAAGAGCATTCTAATATGCCAAATGTATCTGGCCCCAACAGATTTCTTCCTCTAAAATATTGTATGCTCAATATGCACATTGTTCTGAACTCAGACATACCCTGTGCTCACTTAGAAATGAGCAGATCTTTTAGCAGCTTTGCTAATTTTTCACCAATTTTTTCATACAACTGCCACCAAACGTCAGTAGCCTGACATCAGTGGTGGGAAAGATGCTGGAGTCAATTATAAAAGAGGAAATTACGACACATTTGGATAGCAGTAGAAGGATCAGTCCGAGTCAGCATGGATTTATGAAGGGAAAATCATGCTTGACTAATCCTGGAGTTTTTTGAGGATGTAATTATGAAAATGGACAAAGGAGAGCCAGTGGATGTAGTGTACCTGGACTTCCAGAAAGCTTTTGATAAAGTCCCACATAGGAGATTAGTGGGCAAAATTAGGGCTCATGGTATTGGGGGCAGAGTACTGACATGGATTGAAAATTGGCTGGCTGACAGGAAACAAAGAGTAGCGATTAACAGGTCCCTTTCGGAATGGCAGGCTGTGACCAGTGGAGTACCGCAAGGTTCGGTGCTGGGACCGCAGCTGTTTACAATATACATTAATGATTTAGATGAAGGGATTAAAAGTAACATTAGCAAATTTGCTGATGACACAAAGCAGTTTAATGTGGATAAATGTGAGGTTATCCACTTTGGTGGCAAGAACAGGAAGGCAGATTACTATCTAAATGGAGTCAAGTTAGGAAAAGGGGAAGTACAACGAGATCTAGGTGTTCTTGTACATCAGTCAATGAAAGCAAGCATGCAAGTACAGCAGGCAGTGAAGAAAGCTAATGGCATGCTGGCTTGTATAACAAGAGGAATTGAGTATAAGAGTAAAGAGGTCCTTCTGCAGCTGTACAGGACCCTGGTGAGACCACACCTGGAGTATTGTGTTCAGTTTTGGTCTCCAAATTTGAGGAAGGACATTCTTGCTATTGAAGGAGTGCAGCGTAGGTTCACAAGGTTAATTCCCAGAATGGCGGGACTGTCATATGTTGAAAGATTGGAGCGACTGGGCTTGTATACACTGGAATTTAGAAGGATGAGAGGGGATCTGATTGAAACATATAAGATTATTAAGGGATTGGACGCTAGAGGCAGGAAGCATGTTCCCGCTGATGGGTGAGTCCAGAACTAGAGGCCACAGTTTAAGAATAAGGGGTAGGCCATTTAGAACAGAGATGCGGAAAAACTTTTTCACCCAGAGAGTGGTGGATATGTGGAATGCTCTGCCCCAGAAGGCAGTGGAGGCCAAGTCTCTGGATGCATTCAAGAGAGAGTTAGATAGAGCTCTTATAGATAGCGGGGTCAAGGGATATGGGGAGAGGGCAGGAACAGGGTACTGATTGTGTATGATCAGCCATGATCACAGTGAATGGTGGTGCTGGCCAGAAGGGCCGAATGGCCTACTCCTGCACCTACTGTCTATTCTCTATTGTCAAACTTTAATGCTACATCCTTTACGAGGGCATGACAGAAGGTCTGCACTTCCAGAGCAATTTATACAAATTCTGATCATTCCAAGGCACAGCAAATGTAGTATTTCAAAAATATCACCTCTGCAGTAAAATGTAAATTTTTAGCGAACTAATTATCAATATAATAATTAATAGAAAATCGGTGCTTTTGTGGGTTTTATTGAAGGACAAATATTATCCGGATTTTGACCACTCTTCTTTGAAATGCCATTATGGAATCCTTATATCCACCCAAGAAAACATTTAGGGTGTTTTAGTTCATGTCACATCTAAAAGTCAGCAACTCCCACGCCAGCGTCAGAACTAAGTTATTTTATACAAGATGTTTGGGATGAGAATTTAAAGGAACCTATCATAAAGTAGACAAGAAAGTTATCACACTTGATTAAGTACTTCAGAAACCAATGGGTTGCATTGGATTGTGTGTGCTTTCTTCAGTGTGTTGCCCAGATCTACTACTACCTGGTGCTTTTCCCAGGTCCAGCTGAGGCTTCTATGGATGTATGGATCTAGGTGTGCCTCATTCCAGAGTTGGGCTAGGATGAGGGAAGTTCCACTGGGATAGGCTCGCTACACCTTGCCCAAGTAATTGCGGGAGTTTATCAGGTCAGAGAGAGGGAATTGAATCAATAAGAAGTACAGAGAGAGTCTAGATTTAAGATAGAATAAGTATTAGTGAAGGTTAACTGATTGAAGACTTTTCTCCATATGAGTGAAAACTGAGGGAATAATCTGATGGATGTGCTTTAGATTATGAAGGAGTTAATTAGGATAGATATGGAGAAAACTTTTCTCTTGTGGGGTGATCAATTTGAAGATGAGATATCAATTCACCAATCAATCCATTAAGGAATGCACAAGAAACTTTAAGTAGAGTATGGTGAAAATTTGTAACTGACTAGATTATCAATGTCAAAACAGTGATGTATGAAATGAGGGTCCGGCTAAGTACTTGAAGGAGTAATGTAGCCACTTTTTAAGTCCACCTGTACACTTGCTCGTTAATGAAAATATCCAATCAGCCTATCATGAGGCAGCAATTCAATGCATAAAAGCATGCAGACATGGGCAAGAGGTTCAGTAGTTGTTCAGAACAAACATCAAAAATGGCGAAGAAATGTGATCTAAGTGACTTTGACAGTGGAATGGCTGTAGGTGCCAGATTTGGTCATTTGAGTATCTCAGAAACTGCTGATATCCTGCTATTTCCATGCACAACTATCTCTAGGGTTTACAGAGAAAGGTGCAGAAACGAAAGAAAAATCTAACTGACAGTTCTGTTGGCAAAAATACCTTTTAATTATGAGAGAGGTCAGAGGAGAATGGTCAGCTTGGTTCAAGCTAATAGGAATGCAACATTAGGTCAAATAACCATGTGTTACCACAGTGATGTGCAGAAGATTATCGCTGAATGCACGATATGTCAGACTTGAAGCTGATGGGCTGCAGCAGTAGAAGACCATGAGTGTACACTCCGTAGCCCCTGTATTAGGTGCAGGAGGTTCCTAATATAGTGGCCACTGAGTGTTTGTGGGAGAAATCTGTGGGTGATAAACACTGGCGTAGGTCCATTGGCCAAAAAGTCCTGAAAATCTGCTGTAAAGTTATTAATTTTGCAAACTGACTATAATATGGTTGATGTGCAGATGACTCCTCCAACTGTTGTGCTTTAATTTGGAGTATTCACAGAGGATCCATCAGCAAACTACTGCTTAGAGCTTTAGATAGTATTTTCAGCTGAAATTCTGTTGAAGAATACTTCCAAGGAAAATGTAGAAAATCTGTTTGTAACTTTGCAAGCTTAATGTTGACATGGTGTTTCAGGCATAATTTATGTCCAGGGTTTTACAAACACAGCCATTACCCTGGAAAACTAGTTTGAAGATAAATGTTGCTTTTATACTTACCAGACTATTGGGACACAGAGGATAAGTTTTTTCTCTGGGGTGCTTAGTGGAACCATTGCACAGTTGTTGCCTCCAGCCAAGCAAGATTTTATGTGCCATGAATACGATAAAAGTCAATTGGTTGGAAATTGGATTGCACCTACGTTTGGGATGTTAAAACATGGCACCCAAAGAGGTCCTCTCAATAAAATGGCAAAAATGCTCAAAAGCACATCTGAAACAGTCCTGCAAGCATTACAGATCAGGACCAGTGTAAGATCTTTTGGAATCAGTCTGAAATGAGGTGATAAAGTGCCACACATGAGGCTGCTTAGCAAGATAAAATCCTATGGTGTTACAGGAAAGATTCTGGCATGGATAGAGGAATGGCTGACAGGCAGGAAGCAGGGAGTGAGAAAAAAGGGGGACTTTTCTGGAGGGCTGCCAGTGACTAGTGATGTTCCTCAGGGATCAGTATTGAGAATACTACTTTCACATTGTTTGTCAATGATTTGGATAATGGAATTGATAGCTTTGTGGCAAAGTTTGCAGATGATACGAAGATAGGTGGAGGGGTATGTAGTGCTGAGGAAGTAATGTGATTGCAGAAGGATTTAGACAATTTGAAAGAATGGGCAAAAAACTGGCAGATGGAATATGGTGTTGGAAAATGTATGATAATGCATTTTGGTAAAAGGAGCAATAGTGCAGATTATTATCTAAATAGGGAGATCGTTTAAAATTCAAAGGTGCAGAGGTTCTTTGGAGTCCTCGTACTAGACTCCCAGAAGGTTAATTTACAGGATGAGTTTGTGGTAATGAAGGCAAATGCAATGTTGGCATTTATTTCAAGGGAAATAGAATATAAAAGCAAGGAGATAATGCTGAGCCCTTATAAGACACTAGTCAGGTCACACTTTTAGTATTGCCAACAGTTTTGGGCCCTATATCTCAGAAAGGCTATGTTGTCATTGAAGAAAGTCCAGGCAAGTTCACAAGGATGATTCTGGGAATGAAGCAGCTAATATATTAGGAGTGTTTGGCAGCTTTGGGCCTGTACCCACTGGAATTAAAATAATGCATGGGGATCTCATTGAAACCTACCGAACGTTGAAAGGACTAGATAGGGTGGATGTGGAAAGGATGCCTTCTATGGTGGGAATGTCCAGTACTAGAGGGCACAGGATCAAAATCGAGGGGCAACCTTTTAGAACAGAGACAAGGAGGATTTTTTAAAATATATCCAGAGAGTAGTGAACCTGTGGAATTCTCTGCCACAGACAGTGGTGGAGGCAGAATATATTTAAGGCAGAAGTTGATAGTCAGGGCATCAAAGATTATGACGAGAAGACAGGAATATGGGGTTGAGTGGGATCCGGGATTAGCAATGATGGAATGACAGAGCAGACTTGATGGGTGAATGGTCTAATTCTGCTCCTATGTCTTATGGTCTTCTAAATACTGGCACTGATTTCCCCAACAACAGGAACCATGTCTTAGCCCTTAAAGGCAATAGACAATAGACAATAGACAGTAGGTGCAGGAGTAGGCCATTCAGCCCTTCTAGCCAGCACCACCATTCACTGTGATCATGGCTGATCATACACAATCAGTACCCCGTTCCTGCCCTCTCCCCATATCCCTTTACCCCGCTATCTATAAGAGCTCTATCTAACTCTCTCTTGAATGCATCCAGAGATTTGGCCTCCATTGCCTTCTGGGGCAGAGCATTCCACATATCCACCACTCTCTGGGTGAAAAAGTTTTTCTGCATCTCTGTTCTAAATGGCCTACCCCTTATTCTTAAACTGTGGCCTCTAGTTCTGGACTCACCCATCAGTGGGAACATGCTTCCTGCCTCCAGCATGTCCAATCCCTTAATAATCTTATATGTTTCAATCAGATCCCCTCTCATCCTTCTAAATTCCAGTGTATACAAGCCCAGTCACTCCAATCTTTCAACATATGACAGTCCTGCCATTCTGGGAATTAACCTTGTGAACCTACACTGCACTCCCTCAATAGCAAGAATGTCCTTCCTCAAATTTGGAGACCAAAACTGAACACAATACTCCAGGTATGGTCTCACCAGGGCCCTGTACAGCTGCAGAAGGATCTCTTTACTCCTATACTCAATTCCTCTTGTTATAAAAGCCAGCATGCCAATAGCTTTCTTCACTGCCTACTGTACCTGCATGCTTGCTTTCATTGACTGATGTACAAGAACACCTAGATCTCGTTGTACTTCCCCTTTTCCTAACTTGACTCCATTTAGATAGTAATTTGCCTTCCTGTTCTTGCCACCAAAGTGGATAACCTCACATTTATCCACATTAAACTCCATCTGCCATACATTTGCCCACTCACCTAACCTGTTCAAGTCACCCTGCATTCTCATAACGTCCTTCTGACATTTCACACTGCCACCCAGCTGTGTGTCATCAGCAAATTTGCTAATGTTACTTTTAATCCCTTCATCTAAATCATTAATGTATATTGTAAACAGCTGCGGTCCCAGCACCGAACCTTGTGGTACCCCACTGGTCACAGCCTGCCATTCCGAAAGGGACCCGTTAATCACTACTCTTTGTTTCCTGTCAGCCAGCCAATTTTCAATCCATGTCAGTACTCTGCCCCCAATACCATATGCCCTAATTTTGCCCACTAATCTCCTATGTGGGACTTTATCAAAAGCTTTCTGGAAGTCCAGGTACACTACATCCACTGGCTCTCCCTTGTCCATTTTCATAGTTACATCCTCAAAAAACTCCAGAAGATTAGTCAAGCATGATTTTCCCTTCATAAATCCATGCTGACTCGGACTGATCCTTCTACTGCTATCAGTAAGCACATCAGACAGACACACATAATGATTACAAAGCACACTGCACACATAGTGACTGCCTTAGAGAAGACAGTTGGCTGTTGGAAGGAGGGTTAGAACACCAAGAGTAAATAGGTAGAAATTTCAAGAAGGAAGTCTGCCCCATGATTCCTTTTTTTGTACATTTATTTATCAGGTGATTTAAGGTAATTTTATGTCTTTGCACTGCACTGCCGCTGCAAAGCAACAACTTTCACTTCATATAAGAGAGTGGTAACGAACCTGATTCTAATGCTAAAGGTGCAGAGAGGTGGAAGGAAGGTCAAGTATAGGATTAAGAATCCTGAAGATATGGAAATATGGTGCAGGAATTGCTTGTTAAGAATATCATCATAAATACTGCTCTCAATCAAATCCACTTATTCAGAGACACAAACAATTAATCACACAGATTAGCACCATATTAAGGGCACCAAATTTCTTGGTGTTCACCTGGTGACGAATCTCACCTGGTCCCTCAATACCAGCTCCATAGCCAAGAAAGCCCAGCAGTGTCTCTACTGTCTGTGAAGGCTGAGAAAAGTCCATCTCCCACCCCCCATCCTCACCACATTCTGCAGAGGATGTATTGAGAGCATCCTGAGCAGCCGTATAGAAGAAGGTTTCTCAAGAGTTCAGTATTTCACCATGAGACAATCCTTTCCCTTAAGAGCAGAGAGGTGAAGGACACACCACCTGAAGGAAATAAGCTGCATGAAATCTGATAGATATACTCTCCAAGAATGTTTCATTGTGATTTTGATTTGATCAACAGGAAACATTCTCATTGCCATCCATTCTGTGGCATCACCACAAGGACTCACAAGGCTGTGAGAATACTACTTGTCCTCTCAGACTTGCCCATTCGATATGATCTCTCTGACATCTCAACACTTCTTTTGTGTCAGTTCTGCACAGTGCTCAATTATGATCTTATAGGTTACGGGGAGAAGGCTGGGAACTGGGATTGAGGAGGAGATAGCAAAAAAAGGATCAGCCATGATTGAATGGCGGAGCAGACTCAATGGGCCAGATGGCCTGATTCTGCTCCTATGTCTCATGGTCTTGTGGTCAGTTCCTTACTTTTAACAAAATTATTTTCCTCCTCTTTTAGTATAGCAATTAATCAAGCTTCCACAACTCCCAGGGAGAATAATTCTAGAGACTCACTACTCACTGTGATAAGAAATTACTGTGCACCCAATGTTAATCTGTATATTGTTACCATTCAATCATGTTTACTCCTTTGCTTTCTCCTATTAGTTAAGTGGAATCATGTCACCATGTTGGGGGGGTGGGGGGGGGGGGTGGTTGGATGGCTATGGTCCAGCTGCTGGTCAATGGATCTAGGCAACTTAGATGGTTCAACACAGACCAGATGGGCTGAAGGGCATGATTATGCACTGTAAATTTCTAAGACTCTATGACTCTATCTACCCTGACATATTCTTTATCTTTCAATAATCTTACCCTTTATTTTTCTGTACTTGACAGAATATGGATTTTTAGTTAACTGAATATACATATCCTCAAAGGAAATAGCCTTGTAAATCTTTTCTGGACTGCATCCAATGCTGATGTGTCCTTTCTTAGAACATTCCCACTTTGAGCAAGATAATAATATGGTGGGACAGAGGAGTAGGTGTCTGATGGTCATGATGATTGCGTTGATGAAGATGATGATGGTGGTGATGATGATGATGATAAATACTTTATTGATCCCGAAGGAAATTTCAGTGTCACAGTAGCATTACAAGTGCACAGATATACAAATATACAAATATTAGAAGAGAAGTAAGAAAGAAATAAAGATAGTTACCTCTAACAGTCTAACAGGAGGGGTCATCACTTCCCCAGCTATAGGTTGACCCATTATAGAGCCTAATGGCTGACGGTAAGAATAACCTCATATAGCACTCTTTGGAGCAGCACAGTTGTCTTAGGCTATTACTAGAAGTGACCCTCTGTTCAGCCAAGGTGGCATGCAGAGGGTGAGAAACATTGTCCAGAATTGCCAGGATTTTCCATAGGGTCCTTTGTTCTACCACAGTCTCCAGTGTGTCCAGGTTGACTTCTATAAGAGAGCCTGCCTTTCTGATCAGTTTATTGAGCCTGTTGGCATCACCGTGGTTGATGTCATTGCTCCAGCACAACACCATCTAGAAGATTATACTGGTGACAATAGACTGGTAGAACATGTGAATGAGAGGCCTATGTACTCCAAAGAACCTCAGTCTCCTGAAGAAGTAGAGGCAATTCCAGCCCTTCTTGTACACAGCCTGTGTGTTGGTGCTTCACTCAAGTCTGTCATCCAGCTGTACCCCCACGTACTTGTAGGTCCTCACCACATCCACGTCCTCACTATCAATAGTAACAAGGAGCAGTGCAGGTTTGGTCTTCCTAAAGTCTATCACCATGTCTTTTGTCTTGCTGATGTTGAGCTGCAGGTGATTCAGCTTGCTCCATTTGACAAAGTCCTCCACCAGGGCCCTGTATTCATCCTCCCATCTCCCTTTATACACCCAGCTATTGCTAAGTCATCAGAGAATTTCTGCAGATGACATGACTCAGAGTTGTATCTGAAGTCTGAGGTATACAAGGTAAACAGGAAGGGAGCCAATACATTCCACTGTGGGGCTCTGGTGCTGCTCATAGCCATGTCTGACACACAACTCTGAGGCTGCGTAAACTGTGATCTGCCAGTCAGGTAGTCCATTATCCAGGATACAGTGAAAGTGCCAGACTGCGTTGAACTGAGCTTTTCCCCCGGTATTGAGGGCTGTATGATACTGAAGGCACTTGTGAAATCTAAAAAACATGATCCTCACAGTGCTACCCTGCCTACACAAAGGGGAGTAGGCTCTGTTCAGCCGGTAGATGACAGCATGATGGAGTCCAATGTGCTCCTGCTAGGCAAATTGCTAGGGATCGAGGGCTAATCTGACCAGGGGTCAGAGGTGAGCCAGGACAAGCCTGTCTAGGTCTTCATGGTGTGTGAGGTCAGGGCCACTGGACAGATGATGATAATGATGATGATGATGATGGTAATGTAGATAATGTTGATGGTGGTAATGAAGATGGAGGTAACAATGGTGAAGAAGTTACTGATGATAACAATGGTGGTGATGGTAGTTATGCTGATAAATAATACTGTGTATTATTCCATCTGACATATTAGGTTATAGGATGCCTTTTATGGGGAGATACACGCAGCACCACTGGGTTGCCATCGGACAAAAGATATTGGCACAATGAATCTGTAGGTAATGGTGACTTCACAAATGTAATTCACCAGAGGACTCAAAATACCTTCGTAACAAGGTTAATGTAAATTCCCATCCAGATATTTAGTTATTGCAAAAGGTAACAATTATAGCAAGGTGCCTCTATGAGCTCTATCAGGGGGTTTTCTGGAGACAGGAGCATGTGACATTCTCTCTAAAAGCCATGAATGCTTCTTAGCAAGAGATCAGTGGAAACCCCATTACACTGCACATACACTCACTGCCCACTTTATTAGGTACACGAGCACACCTGTTCGTTAATGTAAATATCTAATCAGCCATAATGAGGCAGCAACTCAGTGCATAAAAGCATGAATCAAGCATCAGAATGGGGAGGAATTGTGATCCAAGTGACTTTGACTGTGGAATGATTGCTGGTGCCAGATGGGGTGGTTTGAGTATCTCAGAAACTGCTGATCCTCTGGGATTTTCACACACAACAGTCTCTAGGGTGTACAGAGAATGGTGCAAAAAATGACAAAAAAATCCAATGAGCAATAGTTCTGTAGGTGAACGTGCCTTGTTAATGAGAGAGGTCAGAGGAGAATGGCCAGACTGGTTCAAGCTGGTGGAAAGACAAGAGTAACTCAAATAACCATGTGTTATAACAATAATGTGCAGAAGAGCATCTCTGAATGCACAGCACTTCAAACCTGGAAGTGGATGGGCTACCACAGTAGGAGACCATAAAACACTCAGTAGCCAGTTTATTAGGTATAGGAGGTGCTTGTGCATTGTGATGTGTAGGTATAGATTGAGGTCATATACCACAAATTCTTCCAGACTGTGCAGTTTTCAAATCAGCCAGCTGGATATCTCATCTGCAGGAGTAGTTTGAAGTTCCAGAAGAAAGTGGGAGCAGTTTAACATCACCGTTGAGCAGAAATTTGTCCTCAGTGAAGATAGGTAATAGACACGAGCAGCCAAAGTTCCCTATGAGCAGAGTGACGCTTACAAGACATCAGCAGCAATATGTTCTTCTTGCACACAGGCAGGTGGCTCTCATTCTTGTGCAGAGAAACGCTGTGGGTGAACTGATCATGGCCCATGCAAAGCAGAGAAGCAGACTATGGTGGTTCCTTACTTTCCTGCAAACAATGACCAAAATCCTGTTGCAATAACACAGCAAACTGAAGCCAAAGGACAGAAGACAACAGACTGCTTGAAAATAAATTCCAGGATTTATTCCCTCTGTCCCTGAAGATTCAAATAATAACAGCGTTGTTTGGATTCCAGCAGATTGCTACATCAATATCCATTGAATCGCCAGAGAAGTTGATGTCCTTTTTCATCACAGTGCCAATCTGCTGTGGCATTTCATCAGAATCTCAGCTAAATGAAGAGGGTTATTGGGATTCTGAGGAAGTGCAAAGAATGAGGGACAGAGAGGCTAAGCAATAAAAACAGGAGATAGGTTGGGAAGAGTGAGTGATTGAGAATCTGAGCAGATGCAAGGAACTGGAACCTGGAACAACAAATAATCTGCTGGAGGAACTTAAAGGATTAAACTGGATCTGTGGGAGGGTTTATGTAAAGTTTTGATCTGAAACATGGACAAGCCATTTTCTCCCACAGAGGGTGTGATGTGCATTTCTTCCATTTCTTTTGGGATTGGACAAGAGACTTAAATAAGGGGCCAATCAGAAAGAACAATTCTGAATGTGCTGTCTTCATTGCAACTATGCAGGAAGCAGAGTCTTAGCATAACTAGTTTCATAGACAAGGAAGCTGAAATTTGTGAAGTCTAATTAATAAAAGTGAAACGAGAGAGTAATGGTTATGGAAGGAGTGAAATGAAAATCAAAGTGTGACATGAAAAGGCAGGAAGTAAGCACAAAAGCTTTTGAGCAATAATTGGAAGTGGAGTGATAAAAATGCCTTGGACAGTCAAAGCTCAAGGATCTTTATTTGAAAGCATAAAGCATCTGTAACAATATGCATGAGTTGATGGCACAAATTGAAAGAAATAATTTAATAACTGGTGAGATATAATTGCAGTACGATCAGGATGGGCAATTCAGCATTACAAATTTCCAAAAGAATAGTTTAAAGGGAAAATGAGGTTCTGGGAAGACTTGTAAGGAACATATCAGTGCAGTGTGAAGTAGACTCAGTTTAGATAGAAGTGAAGGAAGCTGAGTAATGGACAACACAAATAGGAGTGATCTGTGGACCTCTGAAGTGTTGTCTCATAATAGAACAGTACATGAATGGAGAATATCAAAGTGTATAAGAAAAAGTCAGCATTTGTCATGGGTAATGTTAATATGCATATTGATTGAATATAATGAAACTGGGCAGGGTACCCTGGAAGATGAATTTGTGAAGAACATCAGGGATTGTCTCTGAGAGCAATACCTTATGGAATCACCTGGAAACAGCTATTTTAGATTTGGTCATGTGTAAAGTGGTAGGTTTAATATGAGATCATTAATGAAGGATCCTCCAAGGAGTAGTGATCACAATACGATAGAATTCCAGGTACAGCTTCAGGGCAAACACATCAGATCCAAAACCCATGTTCTCAATCCAAATGAAGGCAATTATAAGGGAAGCATTATCTAGGATGGACTGGGAAAAGAAGGTAAAGAAAAGATCAGTGGTTAAGCAGTGACAGATCGTTAACTTCAACACCGTGGTAGCATTGAAGTTAGTGCAATGCTTTATAGTGCCAGCAGTCAGTGCTTGGAGTTCAATTTCTACCACTGCCTTTACGTTTATACTTTCTCCCCATAACTGTATGAGTTTCTTCTGGGTGCTCTGCTTTCCTCCTACTTTCCAAAAGACATATGGGTTGTGGACCTGCTATGTTAGTGCCAGAAGCTTGGTGACACTTGTGGTCTGTGTTGGTTGTTCAGGCAAATGACACATTTCCCTATCTGTATTGATGTTTTATTGTACATGCGACAATTAGAGCTAATCTCAATCTTTAAGCAACTTTTTAAAATAAAATTCCACAGAAATATATTCCAATCAGAAAGGGAGACTTGGTGAGAATGATGAACAACCTGTGATCAAGAAAAAAGGGTCACAGAAAGTAGTAACTGGAAACTAGACCATACAATTTGGCATTGCCATTGGCAGACAAGAGAACTAGAAATTTTTCCAAATAATATCAAAGCAGATATCCAGAGACTCTATGGAAAAGAGGAAGAATGTAGCTGAGGAATGAATGCTTTGAACCTCTTGAAAGTGAGGCTGAGAAATGAATAGTAGGAAACAAGGAAATGGCAGCTAAGTTATTTGCTTTGTCTTCTTTTCACGTTCAAATATCAAAAGATATCAATGACCAGGAATCTCACAGCATATCCAGCAACCACTGAAACTCCCTAAGCACATAACAACCACAGAAATAATTTTGAAGTGCTCTTCATTGTCGGAATATAGGAAAAGCAGCAGCCAACGTACACAGAGCAAACTCTCATAAACAGTAAAGCAGCAGCTTGCAGACTTTAGTAGCAAAAAAATGAAAATTCTGTAAACACTTAATAGGTCTCGTGTCATCTGTTTCAGATCAAAGACCCTTTGAATTTGATAACAAGAGAAAACAAGTTAGTTTCAAGTTGTAGTGAGCATGGAGGAATGATAAGGTTAGGTCTGGGTTTAAGATATTGATTATGCTATCCAGTTGATAGGTAATTGACAGACTGAAGAGAAAGAAAATGCAGATAAAGGAAAATAAAAGCTATAAACTGTAGAGCTATAGAAAATATCCAGTAAGTTAGTTTTGTGTAAATGTGAGTTTGATTGTCAGCATGGACTATGTTGGCTGAAAGGTCTGCATGCAGTTGCCTGACTCAGGTGTTGAATCGTGTATGTTTGCATTGGCAAGTACCATGACTAATAGAATGGATTTAACAATTGCTAGTGTGGGATGAATATTGGTTTAGAAGAATAGCTCTTCTTTATAACAGTGCAGCAAAGCTTCTAATGTCCTCCTGAAAGAGCACATGGGATTGATTTAAAATCTTATCTGAAACAAGGCAGTCATCACAGTGCAGTGAACCCTTCAGGTTGTCCATCTGGATTTTGTTTGCATGGTCTTTGTTAGGGTGGGGTCGGTACCTGGTGGAGCAAATAGAAAAAAGGAAGAAATAGAGAATGAAAGGACATTCACTGAAGTTAAATTCTTAAATCATTTCTGTGATCTCAAAAAAGACAAGCCAATATTTGATTTGTCAGATTCAACTCTGTTGCACGTACCCTTATTCCTTCTCTAGTTTGCCTGTATATAATACAAAGTCATATATTATTAACATTTTCCTCATTAAATTAAATTGAAAATGCCAATTGTAGTGGTAGACCTTATTAACCGGGGCAGAGGGAATTTTTCACGCCCTGCCTGTCAGCTGGATGAAATTCTAATCAAACCTCTAACTTACGCAAGAGTTATTATAAAAGCAGTATGATGAAAGTTTAAAAAACCAGAAAATTGCAGCAGCTAAACTCACTATGCAATTAGTTCTGTCCCTTAAGAAATGGAAGATAATGACAAGTGCACTGGACAATGGGGTTTATTTTACCAATAGTGACAGCTCAAAGCCTGGCTTCTTCCGCAGAGGCTTAATTACACTATTTTATAAAAATTCACTAATGAGTTTGAAGGAACCCAATTAGTTCAAATATGCGCATATGCATATAATTATTATGATTGGTCTAAAAATGCGATAGACTTTGGAGAAAACCTGCAAATCCTGGTAATGTCCTCTCACTTAATTCAGGTGAGTTTTGAGAAATTTGTTGAAGAGTTACATTATAAATTGGTCCTGGCAAAAGGCACTGAAATAGGGTGAATTGGTAGCTCTTTCAAGGAGACAGCTCATCCAAAGGGCCAAAGGGCAGGGATTTATTATATTAGCTCCCTGATGGCTTAGCCAAGCATCTGAAAGTCTGAGTAGTGAAGCTGAGACCTTACCAGGGTGGAAGAATTTAATGGTTTCATGTTTTGGGTCAAAATGTAATTACTTATTAGCTCAGTTCTCATCAGTTACAAATCTTGGGCTCTTTCTGGTCAAATATTATTATTTTACTTCATGTTATGTGCCACAGTTAGCCCTATCCTCAACAATGAGTTAGTTGGTGCTGGATTCAGGTCTTTCTACAGAATGTCTATGCTGACTCTTTGATGCCATCATGATGTTGTACTGTAGGTGACTTACTTTGGGTGAAATTTTAAAGGTGGGGATACATCTGCTTTCAGATGTTCTCAGCATAATTCTGAAGAGGAGCAGGTAAATCCTGTGCTGTTTCTCAGCCTACAGTTATTTCTCAACTTTACAAAGAAAAAAAGAGATTATCATGTTAGTAAGCTTTAATTTCAGCTGGATTTGTTACCTGGGGTTTCTGCCCACCCACTTTAGCCAAATTCTCAACATGAACCACCATGCTCAATCACACATGAAGGGCTTCCAGCAAGGCCTCAGTGTAGATGAGGCTCTTGGCTACATTGTGCTGGGGCCTCATGTCACAGAATTGTCAGGGGAGGGGGGGCATGAGTCTGAGACGGGTCTTAAATCTCTCTGTGCTCAGGAGCATTTAACTTCTACAACAAAGGCTTTAAAAATTACTGAACATGATTGAAGCATTTCAGAATCGGTTTAATATCACCAGCATATGTCATGAAGTTTGTTCAGGAAGACACCAAGAAATAATTAAAGATAGCATTGAAATAACTGAGCTTAAATTTTTCTTTTTTTAAAATTTTATTTTATTTTACTTTTGCTCAGCATAACAAAACTTTCAATTTTCGGAATCCCCATTGAAATGGATAGGATTACTCCTCCATTGGGCTTTTTTTTTCTGCTGCAGAGTCAGAATGACAAACTCTACAGCATTGTGCTGTGAGACCTTAACACAATCCTGTTGCTCCATTGCATTCCAACTGGAATGCAGTAACAGGGCAGATTAACAGATGCCATTCTTTATCACTCAGCATGTCATGGACTTATTGTGGCTCCGCAAAATCTGTGAGACTTATCTTGGAGAGTTTAACACCAATGGTTGCCAAATCATCAGTTCAAAGTAGAAATTCAGCTCATTTTATTGTCATTTGTGTTAGCTGGCTAGGGGAAAGAAAATGGCTGCAATGCTTTCTGCATTGGAAATCTACTGCACATTGAAAAATGCAGTTTATAAGTGTTTTGGTATGCTCTGCAAGTGGTGAAGGGTGCTATATAAATGCAAGTCATTGCTTCCTATTTTAATTATTTCATTTTTGTCCTCTGTAATATTGATTTGCATCTGTTCTACCAGCAGGCTTCCGACACATCTTACAGGTTTAAACTTTTAACAGTTGGAGGCTCTTGCTAAGTCAATATTAGTTATAAATTCTCGATAATTAAAATTTCCATCTACACCGCAGGGTATTTTTTCTCAAGCAGATAGAGCTGGGTAGGAGAATGGGGGAAGAAATTTATATTTGATCCTTTGCATGAAACATTTATATGAGCATTGTTATTTTGTTGGCTTTAATGGAACAAAGTTTAACCAAGAACTGAAATTTAGCAATGCATTTATCATTGGTCACATTCCCTCCTCCAACCAACAATGCACCATCGACAAAACAACCACAACCTCCCCTTCCCCACACCAAACACACATCAAAAAAGTTTCTCTGTATCTGTTAATACCAATGAAAAATAAGCCATGAATCTATAGAATCGTTGCAAAGTTCACTGCGTAAAAATGTTTGTCTTCTGCTACATAAAGAGTAAATTTATTGATTATTGCTGAATAGATTGAAGTTCATGTGCTGAATTTAACTAAGATTACCAAGTTAGTTAAACGTTCATGAGATCTGGGTTGGCAGAACAGGAACATGTGCTGTGTATTTTCCAACATTAGTGGAGAGCATAAGTATCTTTTTAACAACTAAAACTGAGAGAAGAAACTACTGGCAAATACTGAATTCATGCTGATGAAGATTTTGCTATTATAGTTACAAAGACTCATCATCCATGGCCAGTGAACATCAACTGGTGCCATTGTTTTGAGTCACAAATTGTCGAGTGAAGAGAAAGGTTCATTGTTTAACACAACAACAAGGACTGTGAAAGTTAGAATCAGAATCAAGTTTCTTTACACTGACATATGTCATGAAATATGTTGCTTTGAGGCAGCAGTACAGTGCCCCATGTAAAAAAAGTACCATAAGTTATAACAAGAAATGTAAAAAATGTACAGATGTGGTACAAAAATGAAGCAGGATAGTGAGGTAGTGTTCATGGGCTTATGGACCTTTCAGAAATCTAATGGCAGAGGGGAAGAAGCTGTTCCTAAAACATAGTGTATGTTTTGATCATTATCATAATGGTGACAGCAACAATGAAGAATATTTATACAATAACTAACACAGTGAAGTAGCAAACTTGTTGTTCATATACAGGACTGTGCAAAAGTATTATGTACATGTAAAAATTCTGTAAAGCAAAGATGCTTTCAAAACTAATGAAATGAAAAGTTGCAAATTATCAAAAAATTACTATAAAAACTACATCAAATCAATATTTGGGTGACCACCCTCACCTTTTGAACTACTGTACATCAATTCTCTTAGGTACATTGTTATGCAGTTTTAGAAGAAAATCTGCTGGTAGGTTGTTCAACTTGGAAAACTTGAACAAAGTTGTTCATCTTGGAAAACTTGCCACAGTTCTTCTGAATAGTTTGGCTGTCTCGCTTGTTTCTGTCTCTCCAGGTAATCCCAAACAGCCTCGATGATGTCGAGATCAGGGCTCCATGGAGGCCATACCATCTGAAATCATAAAAAATTTAATGTGCCTAAGACTTTTACACAGTACTGCAAGTTCTATTCACCTGCTGTGTTTCATTCATTATGCAAATTTTCACGAGGGAAGGAAACATTTCCATCATTCTGTGAGCTATCTTACTCCCCCACCTAATGCATATTATGTTCCTCTGACAAAGCAGAATACAAGCAGTTTAAAGTGAGTTCACTGATTTATGTTCCATGTCAGCAAGACAAAAGTAAATGGGATTAATGTATGCTTTTTGAATACTATCAACCTGAATGTAACATAGTTCTGTGCCAATGATAATAAATGATTTAAAAAAGTGAGGCATTGCATCTGTATAACCTAACTTGTTGAATTGTAGGAAACAATGTCACAACATTTAAAAGCCCATTCATCCCCAAATAGAAAATAAGAAAATTTGCATTTCTATATCTATTTTTACAACCAGAGTATTTAACAAATATAAACTATTTTTTAAAGAGTGGCCACAATTGTAATGAAGGAAATGTGAAATATATTTTACACATAACATATCTTCTAAAATTGTCATTTGATGTTAACCACATTCTCTACTTATAATGATGTTGATTTGAGACATATATGTTAACCTAGTCACTGCGGAGAACTCCCTTACCATGTTCCACAGAAGTGATATGGCATACTTTATATTTACCTGAGCAGGCAGGAAAATAATTGATTTATTGTCTTTTCTTAACGATAATCCCTCTGACAGTACAGCACAGCACTTTCTAAATTCTACAATGGACTGTCAGCCAAGATTTTGGTGCTCAGTTTACTGGATTGAGACTTGAACACACCCTTTTGATTCAGTGGCAAACAAACTACCCTATGTAACAGCCAAAGCAATCAGATTTATACATTACTGGTATTCATTTGAGAAAATTAATTTCAGCAGTCAATTCAAACTTGATGGAATGTAAAGTCACAAAAAAATCAAATTGGTTTTGCTTGCCAGTGTAAGTATAGGAAGTGGATTTTTACCTTTATCACTTAGAGCAAAATTACAAAAGTGTTTTTCAAAAGATTGACTTAGAATGTTATTGGAAATACTGACCAGTTAAATTGTCCATCCTTATGCGTTTATTAAATTGTTGGCTGTCATACTGATAGAACACAGAAAAGAGGTCACATTTTCCTTTGGGCTTTTGTTCAAAGTTTGAAAGATCTATCCAATTAGTTTCATATCCCTTGTTCTTTCTGTATTTCTCTATAAATGTTTCCCCTTTGTGAAGTTTTCTAATACCCTTTGATAACCATTGAATTGAATTGTCAATTGTCTTTTCGGGCAGTCTGTTCCAGATCATAAAAGGACACTACATCATATTTTCCTCATTTCACCTCTTGCTCTCTTTCCAGTTACCATAGCTTCATCAACAATGGCTTGGGGCACAGCCTCCAAGCATGCCCATTTGCAAGTACTGTCTGCACCCTGAAAGTTGACACCTGAGGTTTGGCTGTCATTGGTTCTGGCTGTAATCACTGTAGATTGAATAATTTTGCATTAGTTCTGAAGATTAACTTGGATCTCAAGGAAAGTCTGGTGAAGGAGAGACACAGTATTGCAGAAAAATATTGTGTTCATTTGGAGACCGTGCTCTGAGTTGAAGCATGTAAGAGGATGGAACTTGCACTTAATATCACCAGGACAGATATCTTCAACCTGCCCCAACTGCAGTAGAGGTTCACGAGAAGATCTTGGAAAACATGGACCACTCCTTCCTTTAAGAGCCACAACTTAGTGAAGCTGGATATTAATGATGATTAAGGAAGAGGCTATCCAATGTTGAAGACCTCAGACCAGACTCAAAATTCATTGTCTAATAGACAGTAGCAGTTGTGCTCTGCAGCTTGCCTCTGAGAGGTGGACCATCTTCAGCAGGCAAATTCAGGCACTAGAAAGAAACACTACCAACAATAACTTGACAAAACCCTCCAAACTCACTGACAGGGTAAAGGAACCAATGTCATTGTGCCCTGCCCAGCCAATATCCCAGCTGAATTTAGTCAATATGTTAGATGGCCTCATCTGATACAAAATCTGAAACAGACACATCATTACAAACTTTGTTATAATCAGAGACTACCAAGTCAACAGAGGAAAGGATAAGAGGATGTGTTGAAAACCTTTTTGAAGAAATAGAACATCACCTTTGTCTCTTGGGTATTTCTAGCCCATGACTGTTCAAAGTGCAGAAGGGGTATTTGATATAGTATTGACAATCTAAGATCAGGAATACCCACCATCTAATAAACTATCTACTCAATCTCCCCTCCCCCCCACCCCACCACCAGTCGGCACTTTCTGTCATTCATTGACCTCATTGGTCACTTCAGAAGTCATAAAACCAAAAAAAGAGGAAAAGGAGAAACAAAATATTGATAACAATGATAGTAGCAATGACCCCCTGCCATTGTGGTGGGATCGGCGAACTTGACAATGTGATTACTTGGGTGTTTGGTCATGCAGCCATGTTCAAGTATAGTGTACAGCAATCCCACACAGCTCAGGGGTGCACCTGGATGAGCATGATGGGGAGGGAGGAGTGGTTGGGCATCCTGACTCTCTGAGGACTGTTTGTTTGGGAGTCCAACACCTAGTTGCACTGTGGTGTATTTAGACTGAGGAGTAGGAATTTGTTTACCAAGGCCTGTGGGACAATAGTGGAAAAGGAAGATAAGTAAATAGATTCTTCTTTTTAATAGAGAAAATGCAGTAGAACAGTGTGATCTAGGATATAATGGTCCATTGTTCCCTGAAGGTGGAATCTCATGTGGATAGGGTGCGGAAGAAAGCTTTTGGTATGCTGGCCTTTATAAATCAGAGCATTGAGTATAGGAGCTGGGATGTAATGTTAAAATTGTACAAGGCACTGGTGAGGCCAAATTCAGAGTATTGTGTACAGTTCTGGTCACTGAATTATAAGAAAGATGTCAACAGAATAGAGAGAGTACAGAGAAGATTTACTAGAATGTTACCTGGGTTTCAGCACCTAAATTACAGAGGAAGGTTGAACAAGTTAGGTCTTTATTCTTTGGAGCGTAGAAGGCTGAGGGGGGACTTGATAGAGGTATTTAAAATTATGAGGGGGATAGATAGAGTTGACATGGATGGGCTTTTTCCATTGAGAGTAGGGGGGTTTCAAACAAGGGGACATGAGTTGAGAGTTAGGGGGCAGAAGTTTAGGGGTAACACGAGGGGGAACTTCTTTACTCAGAGAGTAGTAGCTGTGTGGAACGAGCTTCCAGTAGAAGTGGTAGAGGCAGGTTCGATATTGTCATTAAAAAAAAATTGAATAGGTATATGGACAGGAAAGGAATGGAGGGTTATGGGCTGAATGCAGGTCAGTGGGACTAGGTGAGAGTTAGCATTCAGCACGGACTAGAAGGGCCAAGATGGCCTGTTTCTGTGCTGTAATTGTTATATGGTTATATGTTATATGGTTATGGTTATATAAAAGAAGGAGGAAATAGTGAATAGTGAGAGAAGAAGAAGAAAAAGAAGACAAATGCTTTGTGTTCGATAATCATTAGGCATATTTCTCCCGAATTCTGCATCATCTCACAGGATGATCAAAATGTCACATCTATAGGATCAGGGTCAAAAACTTTGTAACTATTTGTTATTTTGTTCCTTTGGAACAACTTCATAACTGCTGTATCCATTGACTATAGAATTGAGTAATCTTTGCATTTTCTGTTTCTACTTCCTGAAAAAGAAACAGTTAAACTTTAGTTTTGTTTTCAATTTAATGAAAGAGAAAAGGCTTATACTTGTTCTGAGATTTTGCTTCTACTTGTTATCTTAAATAAAATACAATAGAAATAGAGTACTGTTATTTTTGCATCTTGTCAGTACATGGCCTCCTCTTGTGTTATGATAAGGCCACCCTCAGGGTGTAGGAGCAACACCTTTTATTCCAACTGGGTAGCCTCCAACCTAATGACATGAATATTGATTTCTCCTTCCAGTATTCCCCCCCCCCCTCATCCTCCCCTCTTCTTCTATTCCCCAACTCTGGCCCCTTACATCTTCTCATGTACCTATCTGTACCATTGCCCCCCTCCCTGCCCTGGGTTCCTTCCTTCCCTTTCTCCTCTGGTCCACTCTCCTCTCCTACCAAATTCCTTCCTCTCCATCTCTTTATCTTTCCCATCCACCTGGCTTAATGTATCATCTTCTAGCTATTCTCCTACCTCTCCCCCATCTTGTTATTCTGTCACCTTCACCTCTCCTTTCCAGTCCTGAAGAAGGGTCTCAGTCCAAAATTTCGATTGTTTATTCATTTCCTCATTTGCTGAGTTCCTCCAGAATTTTGTATGAGTTGTTATGTATCTGTTTACTTTCATTTATAAAAGATTAACAACAATGATATTTTTTTTTATTGTGGGTTGTCCCAAACTGGAAAAGCAGAAAAGGAGTACAAATTATCATTCTCCTCATCTATAGATAATAGCTACATAGAATGAAAACCAGTCAGCTTCTACTGTTTCCTACAGTAACAGTATATTATTTTGTCTCTGGCCTGTAGAATATGGGATATCACTGAGGACCTTGCAGAAGTATGACCTATTTTTCATCAAATGCCATGCAATGGGTTTCTCCAGTGAGGGATGTTAAATCCCTAATGAAATTTCTAAAAATATCTACTGGGCTCACTCTATCTCTAAATACCCAGCTGACAATGTGCAGCAAGTACAGAAGGAAAATATTAGAAGCAATCTTTCCAATATAGGCACAACAATAGAGACAGGTAAACGATTAAGCTTCAGGCTAATCCTCAAAGCTACCTGCACATAGTCCATTTAAACTGAAACTATTATCACAGGTGTGATGCTTTTTTCAGTGGAATGTAATTTAGAATTTACAACAATAAAGACAAAATGGATTTAGAAGATTCATAGGTTAAATGAGCACCTTTGTATTGCAGACACAGGAACCTCAACCTTAATTAATTTGTGCAGGATTTCATTCTGCGCCCAACAAGCTTTGGATTGCTATTAGCTGATGTTCATTTTGATACCATCGTCTAGATCAGTTATAACTCTAGAGTAGAGAATATTAGAATCAGAATCAGGTTTATTATCACAGGCATGTGTCATGAAATTTGTCAACTTAGCAGCAGTAGTACAATGCAATACAGAATAAAATAGAAAGAAAAAATAAGCAAGTAAATCAATTGCAGTAAGTATAAAAAATAGATTAAAAATAGTGCAAAACATAAGTAATATATAAGTTTAAAAAAGTGAGGTTGTGTTTATGTGTCTAACGCCCACTTAGAAATTGTATAGCAGAGGGGAAGAAGCTGTTCCTGAATCACTGAGTGTGCGTCTTCAGGCTTCTGAACCTCCATCCTGCTGGTAACAATGAGAAGAGGGCATGCCCTGGGTGATGGAGGTCTTTAATAATAGCGGTCACATTTCTGAGGCAACGCTCCTTGAAGATCTTTTAGATACTATGGAGGCTAGTACCAAAGATGGGGCTGACTAATTTTACAACTTTATTTCGGTCCTGTGCAGGAGACCCAAACCCCCCCTCCCCATACCAGACAGTGACGTAGCCTCTCTGAATGCTCTCCAAGGTACATCAATATAGTTTTCAAGTGTCTTAGTTGACAAACTAAATGTCTTCAACCTCCTAATGAAATATAGCTGCTGTTTTGCCTTCTTTATAGCTGCATTCATATATTGGGACCAGAGCAGATCCTCAGAGATCTTGATACCTAGGAACTTCAAACTGCTCACTCTTTCTACTTCTGATCCCTCTATGAGGATTGGTTCATTTTCCCTCGTCCTCCAATTTCTGAGGTCCATTTACTAGGTTGTTGCTGTGACGCCACTCAATTAGCTGGTATCTCTCATTCCTGTATGCCCTCTCGTCTCCGTCTGAGCGCCTACTGATAGGTCTAGCTAATGTACAAATGCAAGACAGTAGGTGGAAATGTAGCCTTTGTGGTACTTGCTTAACTTACAATGTAGAAGCTGATGTACATCATGCTCTTCTGAAATTCAATTGTAAATCGTTTAGTTTCAAATGTATCTGAATTTCGGAAATGGACTTTAGTGCAAGTTATTACAGTTATTATATCACAGGCTTAATGTGTAGAGCAGTCTACTCAACCTTTTTTTTTGCCCCGGAGGAACCCTTAAAATAATTTTCAGGTCTCAGGGAACCCCTGCGTAAAAAATATTATATCTACAGCTCACGGTATGTTAGCGTGATCAGTAACTTGTGGTTATAATAGTCCAAAAATCATTGTTAATGCTCTTTTGAGTTCAGAATGAATTTTTAGCCAACCTTTCTTGAAAAAACAGGTGGTTAAGCTTAGCTTAACTTTCTTGTAATTAATCTCCTTCTCTTTCATAAATTTTAAAAACTCATAAGGCAAACATAATAAATTTCTGTTAAATAACTGGCTTAAGCCAAAATGGGATTTAATTTTTCTAAAGGTAGGCTCTGTAGATTTAATTTAAATAAAGGTTGTAAATTGATTTTAGTTAATGCTATTTACAACATGAAAATTTATTGACAATGTTGAATGGTAAAGATACTAAAAACCATAAGCCAAAACAATATGAATAAAAATACAGCCTAAGCCACAATTTTATACAAGACTTTGAAGAAACGTTTTCTTACTAAGTGGCATGATCAGGGTCAAATATAGGCCTAGCATATGAAACGTGTGCTTGTTTTTTGCTGCACAAATGCTCGATACTGGCTTGAACTTGAGACAAGCACACATAAGTCTAACCTTCAACTGAAATGAGATGATCTCTATCCTTGCTCTTGATGATTGTTAAACAAGAAAAACTTGCTCACACATGTCAGAAGTTGAAAACTGTAGCAAAATTTTCATTGCATTCCGATGAATGATAGAGTACTTTTCTTTCACAGAAATCCCGAAGTTGTCCAGGGACAGGTCAGTATTATCTCATCTTGAGTGCACGATCAGAAGGCATCTCACAAAGTTCTTCCTCTTTTCTCAAAGTCAAGTTCTCAGGTTGAGCAGATGATTCAGAGAAAGGGTCCCTAACCCAGTCATATACATGTGTTGAAAGGGAGGAAAAACATTGTACAATTTTGTTCTACAGTTCTTCCAGGTGGTCTCCAATAAGTATTGAGACTCTCTGATATCCTATTCACTCTCAAGCCCAAAAAGCAGTGGAAACATTTCAAAATTTCCTTTTGCAACATGACTTTTCCAAAGTTTCAGCTTCCTTTTAAATCCAAGAATCTTGTCACTTGAAGTCAAAACATTTTCTCCAGGGCCTTGCAGAGACTTGTTCAACTGGTTCACAAGATGAAAAACGTCTGCTAAGTAGGCTAGCTCCTGCAGCCATTCTTTATTTTCAAAGCACTCAGCAAAATCTGGCCCGTTCTTTTTTTGAAAGTACTTCTTTTAGCTCAAACACCCTGCTGAGAATAAGCTGCTGGATTTCTGTATAGAACTGGGGATTGGTGTGCTCTTTGTCCAGGTTTTCACACCTTACTTTAAACATTCTCAAGTGAACTTGGTCTTTGTTTAATAAAGTTAACCGTTTTTATAGCATTATTCAGAACATTTTTCATTTCATCTGAAAGAGTTTTTGACATCAGCACCTCTCTGTGAAGAAACCATTGTGTGGTGACATTGTCAGGATTTTTTTTAGAAGAGAAATAAAACCTCTCATGGAGCCAGCCACAGATGGGGCACCATCAGTACAGGTGCCAACACAGTTCCTCCAAGACAGACCTTTTGTTTCCACATATGAAGGCAAAACATTAAATATATCTTGGCCTTTGCTTGTTTTGGGTAGCTCTTTACAACAGAAAAAGTTTTCTTGAATTTCAGCCTCATTTACAAATCTTACAAATGCCACAACATTAGATTAGATTTTTTAGATTACCGTAGATTCCGGACTACAGAGCGCACCTGATTAAAAGCCGCTGGCTCAAATTTTAGAAATAAAATCAATTTTTTAATTGTACAGGCCACACCGGATTTTAGGCCGCACCGGATTTTCGGCCGCAGGTGTCCCACGTTGTAATATGAGATATTTACACAGAAAGATATTACACGTGAGGATTTTTTAACTTTTAATTAAATCCATATGGTAACAAAAACAAATACATATTGCAAATGCTTTTTTTCGAACCGTGCCCGTAACGCGGCTACTTTTAAATATACGTTGCGTATACTTCTTTACTGAACAACATTCCAATATCTCCTAACGACTGGTAAAAAATATATATACTGCAGCCTACCAGGAAAAGTTATTGATCGCCTTTAACTTAAAAGCAGCGTTCGCTCAGATCCAAAGCCGCTCGCGTAATGCGCTCCCTCCCTCCGTCCCGTTTTATCGCAAACGGCATTTTTCCCACAAGACGCGGCGAAACTGGGTGTGACGTCATAGCATCCCGCGATGTAGTACAGAAAACAAATATAGTTAAAACTCTTCTAACTTTAACTAGAAAATGAATTACTAAGCGAAAATATTATAAACTAAATAACTGCCATAAAGGCAGCACAATGCTTTTCTTCGAGTGTTTTCCATGTTGATGAGGGTGAGTACAAATGACTGATTTACAATAATTTAATTGTGAAAGTGCGCTTGATTTATCGTACAATTTCATTGGACCTCTGTGAACTACTCATCAATTTTATTGGTCTACTGTTACGAGGCAAAATGTTTACGAGGCGGCATGAAAAAAAATCATGTATTAGCCGCTCCGTTTTAAAGGCCGCAAAGTTCAAAGCTGTTCAAAATGTGGGAAAAAAGTAGCGGCTTAAAATCCGGAATCTACGGTAGATTATGAGGACACTCAGTCCCCGTTTATTGTCATTTAGTAATGCATGCATTAAGAAATGATACAATGTTCCTCCAGTATGATATCACAGAAACACAAGACAGACCAAGACTAACTGACAAAAACCACATAAATATAACATATAGTTAGAACAGTGCAAAGCAATACCGTAATCTGATAAAGAGCAGACCATGGACACGGTAAAAAAATGTCTCAAAGTCCCCAATAGCCCATCATCTCACGTAGACGGTAGAAGGAAGAAAAACCCTTCCTGCCATGAACCTCCAGCGCCACAACCTTGCCGATACAGCACCCTGGACGCACCCAACAACCAACTCTGAGTCCGTCCAAAAACTTCCAGCCTCCGACCAGCCCTCCAACACCGAGCACCATCTCCACCGAGCGCTTCGACCCCAGTCCCGGCCGCCAAGCAACAGGCAAAGCCAAGGATTCGGGGCCTTCCTCTCCGGAGATTTTTCAATCGCACAGTAGCAGCGGCAGCGAAACAAGCATTTCAGAAGTTTCACCAGATGTTGCTCTGTGCTTCTCACGTCTGTCTCCATCAAATCAGGATTGTACACGGCATCCTACTTGACAGATTACAGATATTCATCCCGGAGTGGCCACTGCGCACTGCGTCACGCCGCCAGCTTCTCTTTTGTTGCATGACATTTATCGGTGAAATTTGTTGACTCATTAACCAGGATAGATCAGCTATTGTTTTTCAGTTTATCACACAAAACTTCTTCAACATCATGTGACATGTAGGTCGACTTATCATACTGTTTGCGAGTGGCCACCTTCTCACCTGAACAAAATACATGCAAGACCTCATTCTCCTACCTTGGCAGTGTCATCCCCAATGATGGTAGTAAGGGATGTTAACAATCGAGTCGCCATTTTGGGCACCTCCAGAAACATGTATGGAAGAACTAGCAGCTGTGTCTGTCCACAAAAATCCAGGTGTACAGGGCTGCGGTGGTCACTACACTGCTATACGGTTCTGAAGCCTGGGTCTTGTATCATAAGCAAATCTGGTTGATTGAGTGCTTCCATCAGCGTTGCCTCTGCTCCATCCTGGGTATCAAGGACCTGGAGAAGGCTTAAATTCCAAGCTTTGAGGCTACTTTACTGCTCAGGCAGCTCCACTGGCCAGGCCACGTGTCTCGCGTGGACAACTCCAGGTTACCGAAAACAGTACTCTACAAAGACTTCTCTCAGGATAAGAAAGATCAACTTAAGACGCAGTTCTCTCAGGGAAATAGCAAGGTCAATGAGTGACAGCAGCTAGCCAGCTGCTAGCGGCCACTGTGACAGAGACTACTGGAGAACACCAATCCACAGCGCTGCCAAGAACTTTGAGGAATCCAGAAGAGCGACTGCTGAAGAGACACAGAAAGGATCCTACTACCCAAGTGCTCGCATCCCAGCTGTTCCTGTGCCCCTTCTGCTCCAGAGTCTGCAGGTCTAGAATTGGCCTCTACAGTCACCTATGATCATGCCATTGCTCCTGAGGACTCTTCTTCCTTTCTAATCTTTGCAAGCAAAGAAACCAGCCATCATCATCATTGATCATGAAACCTTTTCAATTTCTCATACTGCATCCTGTCCTAGCATTATACCGACGATAATTTTACTTGCTACCTTTATTAGGATCTCACCAACTGTGTGACTTTTCCTTTTCTGGGTAATAAGTTATGCTACTAAATAGTTTGCTTCCTGAAACCTTTTACAGACTCTGACTTTACTAACAAAAGCTTTATTCTGTTTGCTTTGAGATTCCAACAGATGTTCAAAATAATCAACACTTTACTGTGTTGTATGGCTGTGATTTGTAGTTAGGTGTATTTTCAATTTTGCAGGAGACGTTGCTGCATCTGTAAGTTGTCCTCCATTGGCTAGACACAATGGAATATGACAATTTGAATCAGCAGTCCATGTAAAACTCATTGATAAGTAGCTTTCATTGTAAAGGCAGACTTCTTTGTTTCTGTTGCTGTACTACTGCAGTGAAATGACCCTGAAGTTTGTAATTCAAAAGTCGCTACGTTGGACCATCAGACATGCCTGTAAAACACAGGGGTTAATAAGATAGAAAAGGGGGCGAGTCCATTCAATGATCAGAAAACACACTTCACGTTCCTCATCAGCCTACTATCCTCCCTTCTGTGCAATATAGCAATCACCAATAATCAGCCTATCGTCCTCCACTCCATGTAATACAGAGCTCACCAGTTATCATCTTATCATCCTTCTCTTCATGCAGTACAGAGCTCACTCATTATCAGCCTTCTGTCTTCCCCTCTGTGCAATATAGCACTCAGCAATTATGAGCCTACTGTCCTTCTCTCCATGCTATACAGTGCTTACCAATTATCAATGGCCTCCCACTAACTCACATCAAAAACTGAGAATGGACTCAACCAGTCCTACTGCACTCTGCCACACTGGGCTGAGGGACCTCTAATGAGATTGCTAACGGGGCGCCCCAGTCACTGGCCACCACTAGCATCGCATGTCATGTGAAGTTTAAAAAGCGATGTTTATTTTTTAAAATCATTATCCCTTGTGTAATCCCAAGCAACCACTCATGGAACCCTAGGGTTCTGCGGAATCCCAGATGGGAAACCTTGGTGTAGAGAAGTCCAATTTCTATCTGACCAACTCTGCTGCAGTACTTCAACATTATCATAAAGTGGTGGAAGTGATGGCAACAAAGCCTGATAACTCCAGTGACCTGCCTTTATGGGTTTTCTCTGGGTGATCTGGTATCCTCCTACTTCCTAAAGATGTTGTAACTGGTAGATTAATTGGCTATTGTGAATTGCTCTGACATTGGGGAAAAGATAGGAGAATCAGGATAAAGTAGATGGATGTAGGAGAGAAAATAGATCACAGGAAAAATAGGTTGTGAAGTGGATTGATAAGATTGTTGTGAGAGCTGGCACTGACTCAATGGTCCAAATGGCTTTGTCCTTTGTTATAAAAAGGAATTTTATTGCAAATCTTGACTGCTGAGACAAGTTCCAGTTTGGATGAAATAACCTGTCACTGAAATAATTTGCTGATCATCACTGAATTAGATTTGTCCTCTTCTTTGTTTGTGATGGTATTGGGTTTGCTGACCATGATGTTCTAAACTGAAACACAGACCTTAAATCCTATCTGATATAAATAGCTATTGGTACCCACACTAAAGGGAGATCATACTGTAACTACCTGACCTTCAAAAGCAAATTCACTTCCCTGTTTATTTTCCACAGCAGGTTTAGCTGCCAATACTCACTATTTGAGTATTGGGTCGCCGTTTCGTACCAAGGAGAAGATACTTCCAAGCAAGCAAAGTAGTTGAAACACAATTCATGTATTTTCAGTGATACACGTTTAATCCAAACAGCATTTTTAAAATGTACTTAAAACTCACAGAGGAGTTCTCTCTTATATAAGACTTCCAAATTACACACCATTTCTAAAACACAAAGGATTTCCAAAACACAGGTACAATTTTAATAAGCTAAAAAGACATACCAACAATGCAGACAAATGAATCGTTTGTCACAGAAATCAAAGCCAGAAGAATGGATTCAAGACACCCCATGTTTCTGTTCTTCTTCTTGATGTTGTTTAACCCTTCCTAATAAGCCTCAACTGCTTCATACACTTATACAGATTGGCAGCCACTTGGATGACTTCATGTCTATATGATATTTCCTCAGGTATCCTTTTTATACAGTCTAAAAGCTTCTTGGAGACACAGTTCCAAGGTACCCACAACTAATGTTGTGAAGCTGATTCCATGAACACACAGACCTTCCACCTTATTAATATATCAGCCATTTGATATGCTAATTGACATAATCCATCTGGTCTGCAAGGTTCTTTGAATTAAACAATTTATCAACATCGTCTGTTTGAAACAAGCCAATTTAAGTAACTCATTGTCTTAAACTGCATCTCTTGAAAAAAAAAAGGTTGTAACCAAATATCCTGCTTTCAAGCCTGTTTGCAAAACTGTCCTTTCAACTGCAAACTGATTATTGTTTGCATTTGACATCAAAAACTGGCTCCCGTTTATGACCAGCAGCTAAACAAAGAATATTATTTGGAAGTTTATCCTATTGAAAAACAATCCTTTAACCTCCAGAAGTATCAGGTGCTATGCTTGGAAAGCCAAGCTTGGCAAAAAAGGAGAGGCTCCCTGGCCCAGGAAGTGAACATCCATCACAGATTGTGGGAAACTACATTGAATTGTGCTGGTGGGAGGGTGGGGCAAAACAAAATGATAGATGGATGAAGTTGGAAACAATTAAAATGCAAGCTCTTCTTCAGCTATCTTTCAACAAACAGGACTCACTAGAAACTTGAGAAAGATATCTAAACATTGCAATCCGCGAAAATAGAAAAACACAGATTCTCTAAGTGCTCAATCTGAATGCAGTGAACTATGCCAGAGGTCTTGGAAAAATATAACTGCTGAGTAATTTATCCCCACCTGAGAACACTAAATGAGATAATTAGTGGAATGAATTTTGAAGCTCTTTGTAACCACATTGCACCTGTAGTACTACTGATCAGGATGGATTTCAAGTCTCAAATCATAATGCAGATTTGACTTCTGGGAGATATTAGGTCTTTAGAGGAAAATGGGTAATGAACACAAGGAAAATAATATACTTAATAATGTTTATAATCATATTATTGTGAAGTAAATGTATAAATGGGATGAAAGTATATTTTCCACTTTTGAATATAGTAAATGCTATTAGATTGCCTTTATGCAACTCACTTTACCAAAGAATCTTGCAGTCAGAGAAAAAAGGCAATTATTCTGTTGGTCCTGGCTGAATTTGAATCAACGATTAAATGATAATGTCAAACCCACTGGTTCCTAGATTAATACACTTAAATGTCATGTAAGTTAGAAACTAGCAGGTGATAAGATGATATCTTTGCTATCTGAAAGAAAACCACAAAATATTCTAAAAATACCCACATTGCTCGCACAGCCTTCTAGGCTGAGTTGCAGGTCCAGGGCTTTCAGAATTCTTGATATAAATAACGGTATAAATGTTACTTCTACCTTGCCTGCAGGACAATAATGATAGCTATTCACTTACATCCACCAGTTCTTCCAAATCATGCACACAATAATGTACAGTAAAATAATGAACATTAAATGTATATTACATCTTCTGTAAAACAAATCAATTAGAATTCTTAGATTTGACCGGTGTTAGAATCGCTTGATGAAATGTATCTTTGGTTGCTAATGGTAAAGTATATAAGATGATGCAAAACAACAAACTTTTAGAGGAAGGGAGGAAGAAAGTAGAGACAGCAACTGGAAGATGGCAGGTGGAACTAAAGTGTAGAGTCAAAGGGATGGTCAACATTTTTGGCTGAAGCTATATCAGGACTGCACCGAGAAGATGGGCAGTATAAAAAGGAAACAGAGAGCGGTAAGACAGGATTGGTAGGTGATAAATGGAACTGGCAAAGAATGTATTGTTGGGCAGAGGGAGCCTGGTGGGGAGAGGGAGGGGAAGGGGGTTTCGAGGGATTGATATTGATGTGTGATAGGTGGAAGGAAATAAGAGAAAAAACTTGGGCAGATGGAGTCAGGTTGGGAGAAGGGGATGGGAAAGGTAGAGGCAGAGGCTGGAAGGTGTGGAATCCAATAAAGGATTGATGATGGGCAAATTGAACCAGATGGAAAGGGGAGAAGAAGTTCAAACATTCAAACTTCAAAATACCTCATGTCTGTGTACCATATACATATCAAAGTATGTATATGTCACCATATATCCTGAAATTTGTTTATTTGCAGGCATTTATAGGAAAATAAAGAATTGCAATAGAATTTATGAAAAGCTACAAATAACGAAGAAACAACTAATGTGCAAAATAAGACAAACCATTCAAATAGTTTTTAAAAATAAATAAATAATACTGAGTATAGAGTCCTTGAAAGAGAGTCTATAGTTTGTGGAGTCACTTCAGCAATGAGGTGAGTGAAGTTACCCACACAGGTTCAGAAGCCTGGTGATTGTAGTGTGATAATTGTTCCTAGACCTGGTGGTATGGGACCTAAGGTTCCTGTACTTCCTGACTGATGGCAGTAGTGAGAAAGGAGCATGGCCTGGGTGATTACATCCATGTCTTCTTGTGGCAGGGCTCCTTGTAAATGTGCTCAGTGATTGGAAGGGCTCTGCATTTGATGGTCTGGGCTGTACCCACCACTTCTTGTAGATTTTCCCATTCCTGGTTATTGGTGTTTTCATCCCAGGTCATGATGCAATGATTCAGATACTCTCCTCTTTGCAACAATAGAAGCTTGTCAAAGATCTAGATGAAATACCAAATATGTGTATGCAACTTCAGAGGTGCTATCATGCTTTCTCTGTGATGGCATTTATGTGCTGGTCCCAGGACAGCTCCTTCGAGATGGTAACACTAAGGAATTTAATGTTATTGACTCTCTCTACCTCTGATCCCCTAATGAGGACTGGCAAATGGACCTCCAGTTTCCTCCTCCTATGGCCAATAATCAGATCATTGGTTTTGCTGATGTTGAATGTAAGTTTGTTGTCATGGGATCATTCACTGGATTTTCAATCTTCCTTCTGTAATCAATTTGTTACCACCCATGATTCAACCAACAAACTTAAATACAACATTCAGCTTGTACTTAGCCTCACAATCATAGGAAAGGTAGTCCAAGGAAGAAGAAACCCAAGTGTGTGGGTAATGAGCAGATGACCCAGGTCAGGGAGGGTAATGCATCTATGTGATGGAGGGGGAGGTAGAAAACGTGAACAGAGGGAGAACCTAAGAGAATCAATAGGGGTGGGAAAGAAATATATTTTTTATGTGGAAGTGGAAAACACAATGTTCATACCAGGGTGGTTACAGACTTTATTAAAACAGCTGTGGTTGAGTGTGTCCTCATGAAAATCATTCAGGGCTTTCCCCAATCAGAAGCCCTGGATGAGCAATGAAATCTAGAGCCTGCTGAGAGCCAGATCAGAGGCATTCAAGTCTGCAGATCAAGAATGCTACACAAGGTGTATTTCTCGAGCAAAGTGGAGATTCTGGATGAGACTGGAGTCAATGAGGGACTCGACAGCTGGGGCAGGGTTTGAATGCCACAACCTCCTACAAAGCTAGATCTTGCAGATAGGGGACAGCAAAGCTTTGCTTTCAAATGATCTCAATACCTTCTATTTTCTCTTTGACCACCAGAACAGGGAGAAAATATCATACACCCCCATGTCTCCCGATGATCCTTTGGTCTCAGTATCTGAAGATGATGTGAGGACTGTCTTCAAGAAAGTGAATCCAAGGGAAGCATCCTGTCCAGATGGAGTACCTGGTGGAGTACTGAAGACCCATGCTGACTAACTTGCTGGTGTATTCACGGATATCCTCAACCTCTCGCTCCAGCAATGTGTGGTTCCCACCTGCTTCTAGCAGGCTTCAACCATACCAATGCTCAAGAAGAGCATGGTAACCTGTCTAAGTGACTATTGCCAGGTGGTTCTTACATCCACAATGATAAAGTGCTTCGAGAGGCTGGCGTTGAAGCCTGTCAGCTCCTGTCTGAATGGTGACTTCGCCTGCCGAAGCAACAGCTGATGCTATCTCAATGGCTCTTCACACAAACCTGGAACATCTGCACAGCAAAGATGCATACATCAGGGGGCTCCTTATCAATTACAGCTCGGCATTTAACAGCATCATCCCCTCAAAACTGATCAGTAAACTCCAGGACCTGGGCCACAATACTCCTTTGAGCAACTGGATGCCAGATTTCCTCATTTGTAGACCCCAGTTGGTTAAGATTGGCAAAAACATCTCCTCCACAATCTCCACTAGCACAGAAGCACTACAGCGATGTGTCCTTAGCCCCGTGTTTGACTTGCTTTACGCCTATGACTGTGTGGCTAACTACAACTCTAACACCATACACAAGATTGCTGACAACATCACTGTTGTGGGCTGCAACAAAGAGGGTGATGAATCAGCATACAGGAGTGTTGTTGAAAGTTTGGCTGAGTGGAGTAATAGCAACAAACACTCACTCAATATCATTAAGGCCAAGGAACTGATTGTAGACTTCAGGAGAGGGAAACCAGAGGTCCATGAGCCAGTAAGCATTGGAGGATCAGAGGCGGAGAGGGTCAGTAACTTTAAATTCCTGGGTGTCATAATCTCAGAGGACCTGTCCTGAATACAACATATAAATATTATTGTGAAGAAAGTACGACAGCACCTCTACTTCCTCGGGAGTCTGTGGAGGTCTGGCATGTCATCGAAGATCTTGGGAAATTTTTATAGATGTGTGGTGGAAAGTGAGCTGACCGGCTGCATTACATCCAGGCATGGGAACACCAACATCATTGAGTGGAAAATACTAAAAAAGGTAGTGGATTCAGCCCATACATCATGGGTAAAGTCCTCCCATCCATTGAGCACATCTTCATGAAACATTGCTGTAGAAAATCATCATCGACCATCAAAGTTCTTCACCACCTGGGAATGCCGCGTTCTCACTGTTGCCATCAGGTAAAAGGTACATGTACCTCAGGACTTGCACCATCTGCTCCAAGAACAATTACTACCACTCAACCATCATGCTCTTGGACAAAAGGGGATAGCTGCACTCATTTAAGGATTCTGTTATCTTGTTATTTCATGCCTGTTATTTATTGCTATTTATTTTTATCTGCTTTGCACAGTTCATTTACAGTTAAGAGTTCCTGTACTATAGACTTGCTAAGTATGCCAACAGGAAAAAGAATCTCAGGGTTGTATGTGGTGTCATGTAGGTACTCTGATAATAAATTTTACTTTGAACTTTGGGTTGTAGGTGACACAACTGAAATATGCTCACTGCTCCTCTTCTGTGATCTTTGCTGCTCTCGAACTCTTCAACCATGCATTCACCCAGCATCTATCACCTACTAACTAACCTCACCTTTGTGCACTGCTGTCTTCCCCTTCCTTTCCAGTCCCGAAGAAGGGGCTTTGTCTGAAAGATTGACTATTTACTCATTTCCACAGCTATTGTCTGACCTGCTGAGTTGCTCCAGCATTTTGTGTGTGTTGCTCTGGGTTTCCAGTATCTGCAGAATTTCTTCTGTTTATAAAATATGATACATTGTTCACCATGGTAGTGGAGAAAGCTGAGGACAGGCAGTGGTCAATATGGAATGGGAATGGGAGTTATAATGACTACCCTAACCCCATCTGGTTTCATTTGTTCGCCAGCCTGTCCTTATGTGGTTCCACCTATCATCATCCAGTGTTTGTCTCTGTTTATTACCTCCCCTCCTCCGCACACCACTGCTCTGATCATCTGCCATTTTTTTTTTCCTTTACTTGTTTCTACCATAAATTCACCTGCCTCTGTATGTGAACTTCACCTCAATCCCATCCCCCCATTTGGTTCCATCTGCCAATTAATCTCCCATTTCACCTGGTCCCATCTATTACATACCAGCCCATGTCTCAGCCCTCCCACTCATCTACTTATACGGCCTATCCTCCCTCTGTCCTCTTAGTCTTGATGCTAGGTCTCGCCCTCTGCCATCAGAGTTCTGAATGGTTCATGAATCTGTGAACTATTTCTCTTTTGCACAATTTACTTATTGTAATTTATAGTCATTTATATGTCTTGCACACTACTACTGCCACAAATAACAAATTTCACCCAGTATGCCAATGATAATAAATCTGATGCTGGTTTTTCTGATCCCAATTTAGGATTTTGGAGCAACACCCACAAAATGTGAAGGAACTTAGCAGGGAAGGCAGCTTTCATAGAGGGAAATGAGCAGTCAATTGCTTCATCAGGACTGGATAGAAAGACGGGGGTAGAAGTCAAAATAAAAGGGAAGGGGGAGATGGAAGAGCGTGAGTTGGCAGGTGGTATAGCATTTTCCATGGTGAAGGCTTTTCAGGAGGAGTGTGCTGAACTCAAGCGGAGATGGGAGAAAATGAAGCTGGCTGTCAGATTTGGCAACAACTATGGATTAATGTAAATTTATATTGTTTAATAGTCATGAAACAACAAAGAATTAAATATGTTCCTTGCACCATTTAGGAGATTAATAGCCTAATTAAGCAGTGAAATATTGTGTACCCAACAAGAAAGAAATGAGATTTAACTTTTTCCCAAGAGACTGAGTCAATACAATTAGAATCTACCCTGTTTGAAAGCAGGAATTAGGGAGGTGATCCCTTTCAATTCAAACTGTGCACATGATAATTACGTTAATCAAAAATAATGGAACTTGTAGATTTAACTAGGTTTATTTGCATTAAAAGGTAAGTAGGCCACAGTAAACATCAGACTAAACCACAAGGAATCAATTGAAATGCATATTTATGATCAAAATACAGAGTTACCCAAATTGTTTTTCAATTTAATTACTATTTGGTTTTTGTGTGGAAGTTTACTGCTGCAATTTGGAATACCATAAGGTTAGTACTTCAAAACCTGCATGTTATGGTGACTTCTAAAGAACATATGTTGGCAGAAAATAACTGTTCTAATTCATCCAACATTTGATAGCCCATGTAAAATTTCCAACACATTCAATGTCTTTTTTCCAATAGATTTTCCTTCTTCATTTGTCATTGAAAATTAAATCAAATTTCATCAATATTATATTGCAAAATAGATGAAAGGTATAGATTAGATATTAGCGATTAGCTTTATTTGTTACTAGGACATTGAAACATGCGGTGAAATGTGTCTTTTCTATTAATAAATTAACACAATGTGCTGGAGGCAACCTGCAAGTGTCGCTATACTTCCAGCACCAACATAAACTGGCCATAACTTACTAACCTTAACCCATCTATCTTTTGGACTGTGAGAGAAAACCAGAGCACCTGGATGAAATTCATGCAGTCATCAGGAGAACATGCAAACTCCTTACAGACAGTGCTGGAAATTGAACCCTGATCCCTGATCAATAACTGGCACTATACCATTATACCAACTGTTATGCTATTGTGCTGCTCCATGCAAGATAGAAAGAATTCATTAGATCCACTGGTAAATTTCCATTCTTATGAACTTGCTTCTTAAACTGTTTGTGTCAAATCTTTATCTATTTAATTTTTAATTTTTTTCTAAATCTGACTTTTACTACATCTTCCAATAGGATACCTTTGGACCATGGAGTGCACTGTAAATATTTTCTCCAGATCACCTGCTTTCTTGAAGGTCCTTTAGGTACTGAACCAGGTCTCTATACATTACCAAAATCTTATTAAGTTTATTTCTCCTAAAACTGTCCCTCCAATTTACTCTGATTTGCCTCTCTAATTATAACTGGTCTTAAATGCAACCTCTGTGAATTTATTTTACATAATCTGTTACTTTTCCCTGTTCTTAAAGCAAGATTGAATGCTCAGATTTTCCATGGACATAAAACTCATGGAGTGCACAAGTAAGGTATTTGGCTTCTTTCAGCATTTGTGATGATCATGGCATATATCTAGGCACTCATTTTCATGTTAATAAAAGTTCATTTTATTTATTTATTTAGTTGTACAGTGCAGAGTAGGCCCTTCTGGACATTGAGTCAGGCCGACCCAGCAACTCCTGACAAACCTGATTAACGCTAAACTTACCACGGGACAATTTACAATGACCAACTAACCTACCCGGCATGTCCTTGAACTGCGTGGAGGAACCAGAGGACCTGCAAAAAGTCTACATATTCCATGAGGAAGATGTACAGAGATTCCTCACAGAATAGTGCTGGAATTGAATTCCAAACTCTGGAATGCCTCAAGCTTTAATAGCTTCGCGCTAACCACTGTGTTACTGTGGCATCCATGACACTTGTGGAATGTATTTGAATGAGTGTAGGCCATCAGGGTTCCAAGAATGGCTTTGCTGCAGTGAGTCAAACACGAAGCAATGGCATGGGGGAATACTGTCAGAAGTGGGACAACTATCAGCAGAAACAAATAATTATTGACTCACTCACATGAGATCTACTTAAAACCAGCTCCTGGTATACAATTGCTTCTTCCACATACATGGCATCATCCCCAGTGTAGCCCAGATACAGATCTTTCCAGGTTCTGATGGGGATCAATTCCTGAGAACTATTTGCAATGCATGCAGTTTGGAAACTGGAGAAGTGGCTACCCAGCAACGTATTTCAATAAAAACATAGGCTAACCAATGGCAATGTGCAATCAAGCCAAGGTGTTGAACTCAGCTATTCAGATTTCTCTGCAAGATTACTGCAAACTGAATTGACGCACAAATGAAGATGCCTATAGCCCAAAGCAGCTGGCAGATCCATCCCACCATTCGCCCAAGTGCTTTCTCATATGTGCTCTCTATACATAAGTTGGGTGTTCATAAACTAGGGAGGACATGAACTTAATGTCATGATATTCTACATTTTGACAAGACTATACAGAACCCAAGAAATTTATCTATGGTAACAACCTACACACTTTGTGTTCCCTTCATCCAGAAGAAAATAAACCTTTGTTGATAATTGGGAGACCCTGGATTCCTCACTTGGTCAGAGATGCAGAAGTGTGCAGTAGGGACAACCCATTAGGTCACTGTGGCAATTTTCCCCTTATTTTTCTTATAGTATTAAATGAGTGAGTTTCACTGAATTATGCCTTAAAATAGACTGTCGATAAATTGCAAGTGAAGTACTCACCCTATAAACAAATTCAAATTTTCGATGGTGGACAGGCTTCAGTAAGTTAGGAGATGAGTTCCTCACCACAAAATTCCTAGCCTCTGTAGCTGCATCGTTTATATGGCTACTCTTAACAGCAAAAAACACCTGTGTTTATTCATTATTTCAAACAATGCACAGCTTTCTACTGACAATAATCAGGCAAAACTTAACAATTAGTCATACAGGGAGAAAGAACAGATGCCAAAAAGCACAAAGTGTAAGGATTAAAAGGGTATTTCATACTGTGACAATCTGTCTCTGAGACCAGAGTGGTGATGACTTATAACTCTTCCATAATCCAAGCCTAGAAATTTATTTGACATACAGAATTTGTATGGAACAAGCTTCCACTCATAGTAATTCACTGGTTAAATTATCCTGTCTTTATTGCATGAACTTACTGTAATTTCTGCCTTGCTCTATTTAGAGTGCTCTTTGGATTAGGTGTATTCTGAAAAAAAATGTTTTTGTTTTCAGCTTAAGCTGCCCATCCCTTTCACAGTTGATTAGCCAAAATTGTCCAGTCAATAGACACTCTGAGGAGTCTATTAAAGGAGGAAACAGAATTGAAGAGACAGACAGAGGATTCAGCCACTTAAAGGCAGGTCTGCCAATGCAGGCCTGAGTAAAAACAAAACTGAGTAATCAGCACAAGAGGAGTTCCATGATCTGGAAAGCGTGGGTTAAATGAGGTTATAGAAAAATGGAGAGGGTAAGAATGAGAGTAGTTTGAAAACAAGAGCAAGAATTTTAAAACCAATGTGTTGTTCAATAGAGAGTCAATGCAGAGAAACAGGCCCAGAGTAAATTAATGAAAGATATTTATCCTGGGATAGGACTGGAGCAGCAGATTTTTAGATGATCTACATGGAATAAAATTACTAGGAATGTATTGGGAGCCATAAACACAAGAGATTCTGCAGATGCTGGAAATCCAGAGAGAAAGAGAGAGACAGACACACACACACACACACACACACAGTGCTGGAGGGACTCAGCAGGTCAGGCAGCATCTATGAAAATGAAGAAACAGTCACTGTTTCAGGCCAAGACTCTTCATCAGGACTCAACGTCTGTACTGGGATTGTCAGGACCAGAATGAGCACAGGCGAGAATGATGGTTTCAGAGGCCCATGGATACATGGATCAAAGCTCATCTTGGCACCAAATATCCAAAGGATGAGCAATCTGGTACATTTTCAAATAGTGGTCAGGGTGAGGGACAGAGCTGAGAGTTAGGGAAGGGCAGTTGTGAAGTGGATTGAATGCAGTGACCTGACATCGAGCTGGTGGAACTCTTGACTAATCCATTCCCAAACAGGCCGTCTGACAAACAAAACACCTGATGAAGTGAAGCTTAATGAGATCAGGAAACTGGAGGTGATGCCACCAATACTGCAGTGAAGTAAAGGGAATTACAGCTCCATGAGAGTACAGCTGGCCAAAATTTATTGGAATGGGACACTAGCAGGGATGACAGGAGAACAGCAATGGCTGGCGATTCTGGAAGCAACTCAGAAGGTGCAGGATAGATACATCCCAAAGAAGAAGGCAGGATGATGCAACTGTGGCTGAAAAGGGAAGTCGAAGACAACAATGAAAGCAAAAGAGGGGGCATATAATAGAGCAAAAAATAGTTGGAAGTTAGAGGATTAGGAAGATTTTACACGAGAAGGCAACTTAAAAAGCCAGAAGGAGGGAAAAGATGAAATATGAAGGCAAGCTAGTTAATAATATCAAAGAGGGTACCAAAAGATTTTTCAGATATATAAAAACAGTGAAAGAGTAGATATCAGACCATTGCAAAATGACGCTGAAAAGGCAGTAATGGGGGGCAAGGAAATGGCTGACAAACTGAATAAGTATTTTACATTAGACCACTCTGGAAGACACTTGCAGTATGCCAGAGTTTCAACAGTGTCAGATGACGGAAGTGAGTGCAGCAGAGGTAGCTGAAGAGATTGTGGATGCATTAGTAAAGATCTGTCAACAATCAATAGATTCTGGCATGGTTCTGGAGGACAGGAAAATTGCAAATGTCGATCCACTCTTCAAGAAGGGAGAGAGGCAGAAGAAAGGTAATTATAGGCCAGTTAGACTGACCTCAGTGGTTGGGAAGATGTTGGAGTCAATTGTTAAGGATGAGGTATCTGGGTACTTGATGGCATATGAAGGCACATGATAAAACAGGCCAAAGTCAGCATGATTTCCTAAGGGAAAATCTTGCCTGACTAATGTGTTGGAATTCATTGAGGAAATAACCAGGATAGACAAAGGAGAATTGATGGATGTTGTGTACTTGGATTTTCAGAAGGTGTTTATAGGGTGCCACAAGGTGTTTAACAAGATAGAGCCCATGCTATTAACGGAAAGATCCTGGCATTAATAGAGGATTGGCTGATTATCAGGAGATAAAAAGTGGGAATAAAGGGAGCCTTTTCTGGTTGGCTGCTAGTAACTAGTGCTGTTCCATAGGTTTCAGTGTCAGGCCCGTTTCCTTTTATGATATATGTCAATGATCTGGATGAAGGTATTGATGGTTTTGTGTCCAAATTTGTGGATGATGCAAGTATATTGGAGGGGCAGGTAGTGTTAATGAAGCAGGGATGATGAAGAAGGATTTAGACAGATTAGAAGAATGGATAAAGATGCAATACAATGTTGGAGAGTGTATGATCATGCACTTTGGTAAAAAGAATAAAAGCATGGACTAGTTTCTAAACAGGGAGTAAATTCATGAATCAGATGTGTAAAGGGATTTGAGAATCCTTGTGCAGGATTCCCTGAAGGTTAACTTGTAGGCTGAGTCAGTAGGGAGGAGGCAAATGCAATGTTAGCATTAAATACAAGAAGAGTAGAATTTAAAAGCAAGGATGTAATGTTTAGTTTTGATAACACAACTGGTGAGGCCTCACCTGGAGTATTGTGAGCAGTTTTGAGCCCTTTATCTAAGATAGGATGTACTGACATTGGTGTGCGTTCAGGAGATATCACAAGAATGATTCTGGGAATGAAAGGTTCTTTATATGAGAAGTTTTAATGGCTCTGGGTCTGTAGTTGCTGGAATTCTAATGAATGGGGGAGATCTCACTGAATCCTATCAAATGTTGAAAGGCCCAGGTAGACTGGATGTTTCCTATAATGGGGGAGTCTAGGACCAAAGGGCACAGACTCAGAATAGAGGGACAATCATTTAGAACAGAGATGAGAATGATTTCTTTAGCCAGAGGGTAGTAAATCTAAGGAATTTGTTGCTACAGAGGCTGTGGAGGCCAGGTCATTTGGTACATCTAAGCTGGAGGTTGCTAGGTTCTTGTTTAGTCTGGGCATGAAGGGATACGGGAGTTGGTAGGAGAATGGGGTTGAAAGAGAAAATGGATCAGTTATGATAAAATGCTGGAGCAAACTTGATGGTTCAAAAAGCCTAATTTCACTCCTGCAGTATGTGTTATTGTCTTGTGATCATGGGATAATGTACAACTGAGAAAGTGGTAGGGACCAAGAATAGATCCTTGGGGGAACACCAGGGATAATGACGTATGTGCACAAAATGAAGTTATTGCAGGTTGCTTGCCTTCTTGTGAAAGACATTTTTCCAAGTACCGTTAGACTAAAGTCCAAAGTGTACAAGGTGTGAATATTGCACAAATGATCTGATTTACCTGGAGAATTAAATGAGGAGGTCAATGCAGTTGCCAAGTTCAGAAAATATGGGCTCTTGGATCAAGATTGAGACACAGGTCATATGGGTCCATTTTTTAAATAGACGTGGTACATCCTCGAAGAGCATTACACATATGCACAGGATCTGAAGCTAGTTCCCCGAATGAGCAGCAGATGGCAAGTCAATTGGATTTCACTAACCGCATCTGTAACACCTTGACGGATGGGTTTGTGGCACATGCTCTCTACCCGTGAGCATGTGGGAAACTCAGTGTGCAGCAGAAGCCCGCACCACAGGATTTCTTTTATTTTTTGAGAAGGCTAATATTACTGCTGTCCTTTGAGACAGCTTTATCATATTAAATGGTCTTCACCCCTAGCAGACAGTGCATACTGCTGTCCGGTGCTCCAGAGTTACATTCTATCTTCCCATCACAATAAGGAAGGTCAGTGGAAAAGTGACATGCTGCAAAGTCATTACGAGACAGGTATTTGCATGTTATAATGAAGCGCTCCAAAAACAGAACACAACATGACATAATGTAACAGGTAATCTGGAAGAAAAAAAAGAGCAGCCCAGCGGCCATGAACATTAAGCTTAGCTTGTGCAGAGGTCTTTCTAATGAGCCAGGAGTATATCTTCAAGGATCATTTATGTTGAAGCCTCATCTTAAAGTATCAAATTAGGAACTGTTGAAAAATGCTGAATGTAATCACTAACCTACAATATCACCCCTCCTTATTTATTGTAGCAACACAGAAGCCATTCTGTGGAGAAAATTAAAGCACCAACATTTTTTTCTAGCACCAATATATTTTTCTGGTTTAGTGAAAATGCAGCTTTCAAAAAAATTGAATGTTCTGTGACAATAACCTCATAATATCACCTAATTTTTTGAATGTTAGAAAGACTGCAAGCTGAAAGGCAGCACTAACTTGAGTTTAGTTGGAAGATACTGACATATAAACTGGGAAGCATTGGAATTTTGATATGGTGATATCTCAAGAGACTCTTGCTAGAATAATTTTAAAAAATCCAGATTCTTTTTTCATGGGACTCCTGAGGGGGATTGTAGAATGATTGAATGTCAAACTTCTTTTTGGAATAAAATAATCCAAATAATAACTGTCCTGGTCTTCTTCGATTTTAAAAGGAATTGGAAAGTGCTGCCAACATCTTTTCCTGGTCTGCCTGGTGTAATGAAGCCTCTGATACAATAGATAGACCACCAACTGCCTGGAGAAACTTGTCTTTGTGCTTAATTTAACATTAATTTCTGTCTGATATTTCAAGGATCAAGGCAGCCTCATTTTAAATATTGTCCATTCATTCCCATGGCCAAGTACCACGTGAGTACAGCAATTAAAATAGAAAGTCTGAAAGTGACCAAGTTGTTGAAATGTGACCTTACCTCAACACTCTGAGGCAATTACACCCACTTTGTCAAATCTTAAACATGTAGCTCTGATAACATTCTCATAATTCAGATTGAATTTTTATTATAGGTACTTATTCCAAACCACTTTTGTCTTACCTCTGTTACTGGGACATTAAAACATCATAACATGGCTGGCCTACATCAACACAGGACTTTTGAAAAGGTGATCTTGATGATCATACAAAAGTATTAGTGCATTGCACCAGCTAAATGAGCTAAACCTCTATATGAAGCAATGGAGATCATGATGTTTTACTTGTGAATTTTGTTCAACTGTTAGCCATGAGATTTCAGCCATCCCCATGGTAGACTATTGGCACAAACATACATCAAGGTGGTCATACAAGAGGGAGAGGCTGCAGGGGAAAGGAGAAGTACCTCAAGGTTTAAGAACCTGGGTGTCTCTGCCAGGCTGACTATCCACCTGAGCTGCTGTTTACTGTGGCTGCAGGAGGCTGCAGCAGTTCTCACAGTTAGGACTGAGACATTGTAGAAAGGCGCAATGCTTTGTAAGTATGACAATTTACTGCATGTCACTCACAGCTACTATTCCATGATATCACACACCTGGATGCAGAATCTCTTATCACCTTAATTTAAGCAAAACTTGGCTTAGGGACTTGACTGGAGAAAAATCCACACATTCTTGCAGTGGTTATATTCCATTAGGAGTTTGAGATTTGGTATGTCACCAAATATTCTCACAAATTTCTACAGATATACTGTGGAGAGCATTCTAACCTCGCCATTTGAAATAGAGAGGCCACTGCACAGGATCAGAGAATGCTGTAGAATGTTGCAAATTCAGCCAGATCCATCATCTTCAAAAAAGACGATGCTTCAAAAAGGTGGCATCCATTATTAAAGACCCCCTCCACCCAGGACCTGTTCTCTTCTGGTTACTATTTTCCGAGAGAAGGTACAGGAGCCTAATGACACATACTCAACATTTTAGGAATCAGTTTCTTCCCCTCTGCCAAAAGATTTTTGAACAATGAACACTGCCTCAATATTTTTGCACAACATACTTATTTTTAAAAATACATACTTCATATTACAATTTATGGTATGTTTTACGTATTGCGCTGTGCTGTTGCCACAAAACATTAAGGTTCATGACGCATCAGTGATAATAAACTAGAACTTGATTCTGATTCACCTTAGAGGACTAAAATCAGGACTAAAAGAGGCAGCATTACAGACAAGGCTAGAGTGCATGGTCAGCTCTGTCTAGCTCCAATTCAGGAGATGGTCACGTTTATTTTGTTCTCTTTCAGGAGGTTGTGCAAATGCACAAAAGCATCATTTATACTCTGGAGGTGATGCACACTTTTCTGCAAGAGCTTAATTGTAATCTCCACAGCAGCGTCTGGGTCAGGAAGCTGCAATCAGGTAGACGCGAGTAGTGACTATGTGAAACCTGTGTGCTCCCATGGAGGCTCAGATCTAAGTGTTGTTCTAATCTCTGCAACCTAGGAACAGGTTATTGTCCTTCGTGTGATTTCACTTGTCAGCGGTTTCCTTTCACCCCAGCAGACAGTCTTTCTCCCTCCATGGTCACTCAGTTCTTGATCAAGGGGCTGCATGAAGAGTTGAATCTGAGCAGACATCTGATGGAAGAAGGTAGTTTTGATACAAGACATGTCAATCTCATCTGGCACATATTATCAAGGTGGACACAATCGGAGTGGAGTCCGGGTCAAAAAAAGATTGGCACATCACTGTGCAGTAGCTTTTCTTTAGCAGACTGTGCTGAAGCCCTTTATAAGGACAGCAGTTTTTTCTTACACCACTGTCTCCCAAGCAACAGGGTCACCTTTGCCCTGCAGCCAATTATCCTAGTCTGCTGTTACTTGTGGGAAAGAGCAGCAGTCTCGAGCTGGCCAAGGAAATGAGCTTGTGGTAGGAATCTGACATGGAGATTCACAGCCCATCAGTAAATTTGTTGGACCTATCATGGCAAAGTAGAGGAAGGTGGGTCAGAGGGGTGAGTAAGTGGGTGGGAAATGTAACATAGCTCTTGGTCTTCAACACTTTCATATATATTACTCAACAGGAATTGTCACTAGAATCTAACAGAAAGATTCTGCTTGAGAAGTAAGTTTCATTTCAGCCTTTATCTCCTTTATTTGTGGATTAATTTAAAAGTCTTTGATCATCCCATTTATTGTTGTAATCATTTTGTGGACAGCAAAGAATGATCTAACCACTATGAAATTAAAGTAACCACTGGTGATGCAGCTACACAGTGGAATTCACTGTGCAGACAGTCAGATAATTATATTCCATAACAAAGAATATACCTTCACTTTCACAGTAAGAACAAGTTTTCTTTTCCACCAACTAACAAATACAAAATAGCTATGGACATTGCTAGGATATCTGTGAATTATTGTGTCAAGATGCTTGCTGTGACTTTTGCTTTAGTGAGGCTCAGTAACTGCTGCCGGGGTTTATCCCCAACTATGCCAGACTTATTTAATCAACATTTTTACTGGCTGAACGTAACTCACTAATGAACAATCAGATTATTTTATGTTATTCTGAGACTGCCTTAAAAAGAGCCTAGAAATGGATTTGTGATCTTGTCCTCCCTGGAACTTCAACATTTTGCCGGATTATTAAGGGGTTAAATGTCCTAAGATGAGTAAAAAATGGCATAATGGTTCTTTGGAATTTTCTCCAAAGACAGATATAAAACTACTTTATCAATGACTGATTATCCAAGAAGGCAATCGACTATTTTAAGTTAAAATATCCTCATCAATATTGTATCATTCTAATGAAACATTTTTCCCCAGAACACATTGCTATGGTTATGACTGAATGAAACCCTTGTCTGAAAGGCTCAATGACATGAATAAGACTTCACAAGCATCATTTCAAATCTTTCTTTACAGTACTGCAAATGCATAATCATGCAGCTGAGGATTTTCACAGCTTAAAGGTTAAAACCAATGGTGATGGCTTTGACTGTTAAAATGTTTTAATGTCCAGGATTTGCTTGTTGAGGTGGAAGAACCATTTGATTGATATATAAAAAGTAGCAGTTAATGGGACTGGAATAAAAACCAACATCATTAGGTACCCATTACATTTTGTTCTAACATCAATTGGATCAATTATTTTGAGTGAATTTCTTAACTCAGAGTTTTAAAAAGATGCCTTTGTCATTGATTGAGCATATTCTTTAATGGTCATCCTTTCATAACAGTACCTCATCCACTGGGGCACAAGTACATGGGAGTTTTAGAGTCATGATTAGCTGCAGTGGTACTAGTTTTGACTTTTAAAGGGCATTGAGGGTCAGCAATAATGGGATCTTGTTATTTTATCCTTTCAAGCAAACGATGCACCAAAGTCTTCTCACAGAGCTGATAACACAGCACAAAGTTCTTTTTGCAAAAGTATTGCCTCCTCAGAAATATCATTAAGGACTCTCATCACTCAGGGCATGCCCTCTTCTCATTGTTACCATCAGGAAGGAGGTACAGAAGCCTGAAGGCACACAATCAGCGAGTCAGGAACAGTTACTTCTCCTCTGCTATCTGATTCCCAAGTGGACACTACCTCACTTTTATTATTTCTGTTTTTGCACTATTTCAATTTAACTGTTTTATACACATATATATACTGTTATTTATTTATTTATATTCTATATTGTCATGTATTGCGCGTACTGCTGCTGCTTAGTTAACAAATTTCATTGCAAATGCCGATGACATTAAACCTGATTTTGATTTTGGTTCTGATTCTGAAAAATTTCAACAACATCCTTGACAGCCTTCCATGTGATTTTCTCCAGACCCACTTGAAGTTCTTCAAATTGCAAGCCATTGATGAGCTGCTTGACTTGTGGAGCAACAAAAATGCCTTCCTTAATCTTGGCAGGAGTTATTCTGACTTGAATTATGAATTGAAATAACAAATATAAGCGATTTTTTTTATAACTGTGTGCGACACAGAAATTTCATGGTGATTTTCATGATCAATAGCCCAAAATCCATAAGATATGCCCAGAAGTATTCAGGAAGCAAAATCTTTGTTGTCCAGTGTAACCTGACATCAACCTTATAAGAACATTTATGAGAAGGGTTTTCATGCATGTTCCCCAGGATAGAATGAGTGACAGAGTTACTAAAGTACTCAGTCTTTTGATTGACCAGATTCCGTGACAACGTTGCAGTAGAACTCTCATTAATATTATTATGTATGGAGTACATTAACTGCAGAAAGAACTAGAGGATGCCATTTGAAAGCTACTACTGATATTGCTTGTACTGAAGACATAGATAAATAAATCAATTATAGGTTGACCACAGATAGGTCTCTTATGATGATGATAATCACAATGAGATCAAAATCATCCCATAATCAAATTATTTCTTTCTGCATGGTGACATATAACATCCCCTTAGTGGAACCCACACAATATCATGAGTGTGACTACTTCCTGCAGTGGCTCTTTCTTACTGGGTTCCTTCTCATCCTCCTATTCCAGCTGGTGGAGGCAATGGCATTTCATCCGTGGGATTTGTCATTGATGTTCTGGATGTGCAAATTCTCACAGCACCGCTCAACATGTGTTAGGAAAATAGAGAAATATGAAAAGCCAACTAGAGGTGGGTATTAATTGTCTCTCAGTCCCCAACCATCAGGTTAAAAGTGACAATAAAAGAACTCTGGCAAAACAAATTCCAGAAGAAATTAGAGATATTTATGCTTCTAGAAATGTAATAGTGATAAACTTAAATGGGCACAAGTTTGTTCTATTCACAAAGCATTTTTGATCTGTTATGCTGAAGGTCACATGAGTGGGAGAAGAGGAGGGAGGCACATTGCCACATAAGCACAGTCTATGTAAGTTAAGAAAATGGGTAAGATAGCAATCCACATGCAGGCAATACCACATAAACCTCACTGAATCAAAGTATACAAAATCATTTCTTCTCAAGTATAGTGTGTCATTGGCATCTCTAATCCTTTAATGAGCATAAAACTAGACTCTAAATTGAACTCAATAATTTTAGATAACCATCCTTTTTGGTTTACATTAGAGCTAGCCAAATCTGATGCAAAGCATTAAGCTGAAATGTTAACAATGTTCTCCCTCTATAGATGCTGCATGACTTGTTGAGAATTTCCATTGTTATAAACATGAGGAAGTCTGAAGATGCTGGAATTCCAAAGCAACACACACAAAATGCTGGAGCAACTCAGCGGGTCAGGTGGCATCTTTGGAAATGAATAGATAGTTGACCTTTTGAGCTGAGAATCTTCTTCAGGATCTATCATTTCTAATTTCCATTATTCCTTTTCATTATGTATTAATAACAAATATGATAGTCTGCAGCAGTTTTATTTTTACTGTTTGCTCTCCACACTGTCTTCCTTCATAGCTTTCTATTTGGTATATTAGTGTCTCACATGGAATACTGTACAGAGAAAACTTTTTGCCCTGTGTCAAGACAAATCCAGACAGGTCATGCCATACATAATTATATTGAAGTAGTAAAACACATCTTCTCCAGACAGAGGAGCTCTGATTACTAAATATTTACATCCTCCCTCCACCAGTACTGACACCATCAGTGCTACTTTTTGTTCTGAAACAAAACTAATAGGTCCTGCATCATCTGGAGAAAGAAGAGTAGTTTTAATGCACCAATAGAGAGGCTGTGTACAAGAAGGGCCAGAGTCGCCTTTACCTCCTGAGGAGACTGAGGCCCTTTGCAGGCCTCTCCATCATATGTTCTACCAGTCTGTTGTCACCAGTACAATCTTCTTTGCGATGCTATGCTGGGGCAATGGCGACAGTACGGATAATGCCAACAGACTCACTAAACTGAATAGAAGGTCTGGCTCTGTTTTTGGAGTCATGCTGGACACACTGTAGGCTCTGGTAGAACAAAGTACCCTATGGAAAATCCTAGCAATTCTGGACAATGTTTCTCACCCTCTTCATGCCACCTTGGCTGTACAGAGGAGCACTTTTAGTAATAGACTAAGACAGCTGTGCTGCTCTAAAGAATGCTATATGAGGTCATTCTTACCATCGGCCATTAGGCTCCATAATGAGTCAACCTATAGCTGGGAAAGTGATGACCTTCTGGTAGATTGTTTGAGGTAAGTTATTTTTTATTCTTTCTTTCTTCTCTTCTAAAATTTGTCTATTTGTAAATCTGTGCACTTGCAATGCTACTCTGTCACTGTCTTTTCCTTTGGGATCAATAAAGTACCCATTTATCTATCTATCTATCTATCTATCTGTCTATCTAATACTTCAGGTCAGAGACCTTTTGTATGAACTGGGAAACAAGGAAAAGAAGTTACTTGGGATAGAATGATTGGGTACATTGTTCCAATGACTTCTTTCCTATGAGCAATGGGACAGATCAGCAAATGCAGGAACATGGGTACCTGGTCAACTTTCAGCCTGAAGTACCTGTTCTGGGACCTGGTAGTGGGTTGGCACTGACCACCAAACCCTGAAAGAACTGAATATAGTCCAACAGCAGAGAATGTGCAGCCACACTGCCTCTATAAAATATTCACTTAGATCCCCATTTTTGAACTTTTCCTTGAATGACCCTCAAATGTTCAAATCAGATACATGCTCTAACAATTTAGGAAGTGGTTTGCAACACTTGTCCAACTTTCTGCCTACAACAGACAAGTATGCTGTTCTCAATCTATAGATTTCTCTGAAAATTACAACAGGTAGGTCTTGGTCATCAACAGTGTGGCAAAGTATCTGTTATACATGAAGCAGCCAGCAAAAGGATGGTGATGAGTTGAAAATCACAGCAAATATACTATATATTTCTTCTTCTTCTATTATTAATGAAGCATTTGGTATTTGCTGTGTAAATCATTGAGATTACACAAGAGGGGCTCTAAATTTAATGGATTACTTACTGTCTATGGTAACATTGCGTTTAAGACATCATTCATTGCTAATGAATTAACATGAGCTCTCAGTCAATCTAGATCATTCAATAATGCCAAGGTTTGCAGAGTTCCAACTTTTTTTTTACTACAGATATTCAAGTTCTGATTATGGCTTGCTCATGGCCTAGATTTCATCATGTATACACAGTATCTCACAAACTCCACTGGAGCTGCTGGAAAAGACAATATAAGAGCATAACCATAAGATAAAGGAGCGAAATGAGGCCATTTGACCCATCAAGTCTACTCTGACTGCTGATCAATTCTCCCTGTCAGCCCTAACCTCCTGCCTTCTCTCATATTCCTTCATGCTCTGACTAATCAAGAACCTATCAACCACTGCCTTAAATATACCCAATGATTTGGCCTCCACGGCCCCCTGTGGCAACAAATTCCACAGATTTGCCATTCTCTCGTTTAATAAATTCCTCTTCATCTCTTCTATTCTGAGGCTGTGCCCAATCTTCCACCCAAAGGCAACTTTCATTAAAATACAGTTAGATGTTAAAATGTGGCTGTCCCATATTGATGAACTTCTGCAGAGCAGTAAATTCCATAGCTTTAATTTTTCAGCCTTGCATAACATGTGTCTCCCATCAAAGACTGGCATGAATGAACATGACTATTTATGTAAGCTCTTTGGACCTGGAACCTTCCCTCAGATAGCTTGGTGATTTAATAAAAATGAGTATCCAGTTGCTTGTTTAATGGCTGCAGCCAGAAGAAGAGGAGCTAAGAGATCCGTGAAGTTAAGGGACACTCCTGCTATTGTTGTCTTCACAGGACAGGATTTGAAACACAAAACAAGAATTGTTCTACCATTGCTCCCCTCCAGTAAAGGAATTCCAAACTTGACAGATCCAAAGTATTGAACTGTTGCAAGCGGGAGTGTTGGCAAGCATTAGACCAGAGCTAATTTGTAGGAGGAGCCTACTTCTGATCACTGTCATTCTTATCTGAAGAAAATGCCCTACTTAGCATCCTGTTGGGCCAATATTTCTTGTGTACAGGATCCTAGTCCATAAACTGGCCCTTATCATACCAATTTAATGTCCTGAAACTATTTGATAATGCTGACTTTCCACTTCTGTGCATTTGTAAGTTCAATGTTAGGGCAAGTAAGTAATAATTTAGTGTGATGATGAGCTACCAGAAGCATGCTGACAAATGGGAGTATTTTATAGTTGATGATAATGTCTCTGTCAACTTCATTCATCTGATGGCCTGCACACAGCGATACGGAAGATTGTTGGTTCAACTCCAAACACAGGCAATTATTAAGTCAATGCTTACGGTGTCATGCAGTATTAAATAAGTGCTATGTTGTTGGAATTACTGCACTCTTCGGATGAAAGGCAGAGATTCTTCTAGCTTTTGGGCCTATCAAATAACAACTTTGATAAATAGATATACAATCATTTATGGCTGTTAAGGTGCAAATTGATTATGTGTGGACACGCAAAATATGTTATTACAATGCAAAAGTTATCCTGTGACTTTAAAACACTTAGTGAGAGAATCTGAGAATGTGGCTTGCAAACCAAATTTTGCTTATTTGAAGTTTTCATTGTCAGTCTTTTAGCAAAGTATGAGACATTTTTTAAAAAATTGCATGCAATTTAGCATCCATTTTTAATTTTATAATGGCATTATATTTCTGTACTGACCAAATATAAGGTCCTGATGCTATCCTAATAATAATGAAATAATATTGACATTTGTTTCTGGGGTTTCGATATTAAGGTAAGTTGATTTTCCCTGGCCCTTTCTATTGAATTTATCTCTGTTCACTCATGCTATAAGCCTAATGTAACAATGACCCTGCAATGTACTCAGATTCTGAAATTTAATTCATTGATATCAAGGAACCAAAGGCAAATTACTACCCCCTTAGAGTCTATAGATACAATGAAAATAACACAATTAAATCTAACATCATTCACCCCTTCACAAAGACATCTATAAAATAATTTTCACTTTAGTGGTATAATATACAAGATGAAGTAGATCAAAGAACTGTAGATGCTAGAATCTGAAGTAATAACAAAAAATCCAGAAAATGCTGGTCACCCTCATTTGAGGGATCATCTGAGGGAAGAGCAACAGTTAACTTTTCAAGTCATGGATCCTTCGTCAACACTAAGAAGGAGAGAAAAGAAGTTGGTTAAGCTATAAGGAAGGTGGATGAGGGGGAGTGACTCTGATAGGGAAGTCTTTGATGACCATAAGGGTAAGCTGTAAACAAGGTATAGAGTTAGAGAGTTGTAAAACACAGAGACAAATGCATCAGAATAAACAGCCTACGGCTACCAAGATGCCCATCCAATCTGCCCACAATTGGCCCAAATCCTTCTAAACCTTTCTAATCTATCACTTGTTTGACTGAATTTAAAAGGTTATGTGATCAAGGAGTGAATAGGAGCAGTCAGAGAGTGAGAAAATAGACAAAAGACATGCTGGGCAAGTCTTCATGGTCTGCATTTCTTCTATATGGAAATATTTCTATAGATTCTATAATAAAGAATCTCCAATGTTTTTTTCCCTCTATATTCTCACTCCTTAACTACTCCCATTCACTCACTAGCTAGATAACCTTGCTTACAGGTTACTCCCCACAGTCATTAAATTTTTGCCCTGTCAGAGAAATCCTCCCTCCCTCACCTTCTATGCTGCTTTAATGAGCTTCTTTCCTTTCTCTCCCAGTTATGGAGCATGATGTCTCCTGGACTACCCCACCCATTACATGCTGCCAGTCAAAGAATCATCATCCTCTGTTTCCTATCATGGAGCTATTTCTGAATCTGCTTTGCTCCCCCCGAATCCTATGCAGATTAGCCTTCCAGATTTCTCTGCCATGCAGGACCTTGTCCTGTCAAAAACTTTACTACAGTCCAAACTGATAACATCTGCAGCTCAAATTTGTCTATCCCCTTTGTTACCTTTCAAAAAATTTGAAAAGATTTGTCAAACATCAATACAAGCAAAACTATGCTGAGTATTCTTGATCAGACGTTGACTATCCAAATGTGGTAGATCTTGTCCCTCACAATTCGCTCCAGTAATTTCCTTACCATTGAAGTCTGGTGTTCTCTGGTGAGTTCTTGTTATCCTTCTCTGGAATAATGGAACATTAGCCACACCCCAATCTTCTCAAACTTTGTAAGTGGCTAATGATGAAGCAAGTATCTCTACAAGTGCCTGTACGATTTCTTCCCTAGCCTCTCATAAGATCCATGCTTTATGCTTTTGGGATTTGCCCACCTCAATGCACTTCAAGCTGTACAAGACATGGTATATGCCACAGAATATATCCTATCTCTAGGACATGTGCTGTGGTGCATACTTTTCAATGCACTACTGATTAAGCTTTATACATTAATGGAAAAGATATGGTTTAGCCTTTCAAAAAGCTTCTTATTTTGATGTGAGTTACTTTTTTTTGAATTATGTAGCCTGCTAAGTTAATTTCCTTTTTCATGATGTTGGGTCATTTCTGGCGATATTATCAACCCTTCATCACTTTAGATATAGACTCTATCCAAACCAACTACCAATTAATATCAATGAGATTTATATCCTGTGAAAGGAAAAGATAGATGTCATACTGTGAATATCAAATATTAAAACTCAAGACTAAAATGTTGAGGGAATTTTAAAGAGACTAAGATGGAAAGCTTCAGGAAAGGGAAGTTAAAGCATAAGGTCAAGGAAACCAAAAGTATAATCTTTGATGAAGAAGGAGAGACAGAAGAGAAGGGAGCCTGGAACATTTGGATGTTAATGTAACACAAGGTCGGAGAAAATTACAGATATAGTAGTTTTAGGGTGAAGGTAATAATCCAGTTTTCACTTCAGTTCAACAAGTGGAAATCATGCAAGATAGAAGGCAACAAATCCAATCACTGTACTGTGTTGTTTAAAGTAGATTAATTCCTTTGTTTTTTTATTGTATTCATAAAGCCACTCTCCTACATTGTTCCGTTAAGAACAAATTACTCTTCAGATAGATGGTCCTGAGCTCATTTCTTTTTTTATACAGATGATGACATATAACATAAGATTCTATTAAATGGGCACCAAACTATTTATTCCCAGTAGAGCTTTGCAACTGCATTTGTCCAATGAAAGCACATCACAGGAAACAACATGATCTGGACATAAGCTTTAATTACAAGGGGTGATTGATATGTTCATGGCCTAAGGTAGAAGGAGTCAGTTTTAGAAAACCTAGCATGTTTATTTTTCAACGTAGTCCCCTCCTACATTTACACACTTAGTCCAGCGCTTGTGGAGCATACGGATCTTGGACCTTCAGGAAGTGTCCACAGAAGGGTGATTGATAAGTTCGTGGCCTATTGGAGAAGGAGATGAGTTATACAGCTCTTGTTACATGTTACACTTTCTGGAGGTCCAAGATCCGTGTGCTCCTCGAACGCTGGACTAAGTGCGTAAATGTAGGAGGGGACTATGTTGAAAAATAAATGTGCTAGGTTTTCTAAAATTGACTCCTTCTACCTTAGGCCATGAACATATCAATCACCCTTCGTATGGCATGGTTGTCATCAATTTATAATGGTCATTCTTTGCACTATAGGACTCAAAAATTATTTGGTGGAGTGATGTTTTTAAACCATCACTAAAACAAGCCTCAGCATTTTGATGTGAAATACTCCATGAACTGCCAGGTAGCTGAATATCACATTTTGCAATTAACGATTGACTTGTGTTGTGCTGTTTAAATTATTTTGATAACAGTTTATGTTTAAATCCTTAACTTTTTCATGGTTTTTGTTAGTGATATGATTTTATTCAGTTAATCTGTTAAAAAATATAATACAAGAGACTTGATGCAATTTTGCCAATAAATAAACACGATGCTTTGTGTCACTGTGAGTGTGTGTCATTGCAGAATACATGGACTGGGTCAACAATTGTTTACTTTCTAATTATTATCTCTGTATGTAACCAATTATTGAGCCAGAGGATCAGGAGTCATACAGGGAGAATTACATACGTCCTCTCACTGAAAATGCTGGAATCACAGCATTTGCTATCATGCACAATTTTCTAATACCAATCAACCAAGCAGCATGTACCTCATTCTTTATTCTATGATGTATGCTATACTTTTAATGAATGTTTCCACAAACTATCTCCCGTTGTTTCCCTCTTTGTATAAATCTCTGAAAAACATGATCAATAAATCAATGTATGGCTAAGAACAAAAATTAAATTAAAATATAATGCTGATTCTGAATCAGCAGCTAATTTTTCTCTTTGAAGGATAAAATTGTTCGTGATAATAGCTGCAGAGATTTTGGTAAATAATTGGTGTGTAGTATTTTAATAAATATCCAAGCACTAACTCAATCAAGTTGTGGTTCTGCTCTATTCAGCTCAACATCAGTAAGTCCAAGGAGGTGGTGGTGGACTTTAGGAAGACTAAGCCTGTACCGCTTCCCGTTACTATTGATGGTGAGGACTTGGATGTGCTGAGGACCTACAAAGACCCGGGAGTGCACCTGGATGATCGATTTGAGTGGGGCAACAACACAGAGGCTTTGTACAGAAGGGCCAGAGTTGCCTTTCCTTCCTGAGGAGGCTGAGACCCTTTGGAGCTCTTGCCCGTGGTCCAGGCCTTCTGCCACATAATGCCTGTACCTCTTTGACTGGTGGCACCTGCTTCGCACAGACCATGTGTTGTTGACCTGGTTGTTGATCTTCCACGGTCCCGGGAAGCAGTAGGTGCGGAGGCTCTCCATGATTACGATTTCAAGGCAATGCAACTTCTGGTGAGGGCTCCAATGGAGCGTGTAGGTGTGGACATCCTGAGCCGTTTCTCCCAAACTGATGCCAGGAACTGCTATGTTCTCACACCCACGGATTACTTCAGAAAGTGGCCAGAGTCTTACGCGGTCGCAGACCAGAGTGCCGCCACCACCGCTGAGAGACTCGCGGAGGAGTTCTTCTGCCTTTCTGGTACCCCTGAGGATCTCCATGGCGACCAGGGGTGCAACGTTGAGGCGCAGGTGTTTGGTGCGGACTGCAAGCGGCTGCGAATCACCAAAATATGTACCACCCCTCCCCCACTTTATCCGCAAAGTGATGGGCTGGTGGAGCATTTTAACCGTACCCTGGCCACGTAGCCTGCCATCCTTGTTGGCTGGCACCAATGCGACTGGGATTGCCACCTACTCCTAGTATTGTGGGCATACCGGACAACAGTTCAGGAGAGCATCAGCTGTACTCTGGAGGTGCTCATGTTCGGGAGGGAGCTGCACACAACAGCGGTTCTGGAGTTTGGCCCCTGCCTCCCGAGCCAGAGATTCCTGGGGCAGCTGGGTTGGAGGACCCGCAGCACCTGCGGGCTGTTCACGTTGCGGTTCAGCAGAACCAAAGCGCAGCAGGCATCTGCCAAAGACGGGCTTATGAGGCCCACGGCTGCATACAGGACTTTACTGTGGAGGACCAAGTATGGGTCTACTGCCCCACTCACAAGAAGGGACTCTCCCCCAAGCTTGGAAGGTGCTGGAAGGGGCGAGGTGAGGTGCTCGACCATATCTCCGACATGGTACACCAGGTGCAGTTGCCTGAGCAGTGGAAGACAGTCATGCTGCATCAGGACCGGCTGGCACCATATTGGCCCTCGGCCTCCACTGGCCCAGCATGGCTGAAGGAAGGAGGTACACTCTAGGTGCCCCGCCTCTCACTTCCCTGGGAGGGAGAACACTACAGACACCCCACAGTGTCCCAGAGTGACAGTGACATCAGTACATTGGGACCTTTGGTCTTTGTTGTGGACTCTGGGTTGCTGGGGTTGTCTAACCCTGCAGGTGATGGTAGTGTGGTGCTCCTGAGGCGTGGTTGACAACTTGCCCCAGCATTCCTAGCAGTCAGTGCTGCTTAATGTACTTACTTTAAAATGCATGCACGGTATGTGTGTCCGGTAGAATTATGGTGAGATGTTTAAGTTCATTTATTGTTAGATTTTAGTTCAGGTTATACAGTTGTTCGCTTTTGTGCTGCCCTGACTGTAACTCAGGTGTGTGATGGTCTGTGACCCGGTTAGCTCTCACCGAGTGATTGTGCTTTGTCTGTTATTGCAGTTGAGGTAAACAAGCTTTTCTCGTCTGCCACAATACATAGGCAGACTAGCGCTGCCAATATAGCATCTGCATCCACAGTACTATAGATGATCAATACAATACAATACTTCAGTGCTACACAGTAAAATACTTCAGTCCTCTATTAGTGTATACACAATACAGTGACTAACCCGTGATAATTAGTGTAGTACACCAGGCCATAACTGAATATGAACCTGGATCAGGCAGGGATAAAGGATAAGGCTAGGATCAGCATTGTCTTATGTCTCTGCTCCTTGGTCCCATCTTAGATCCTCAAATAAGGCTCCTGCATCCCTCATTTTGGTCTTGGTGCAATTCCCCTGATAATATCACAGGCTGTTCCTTTTAAGTATTTGCATCTGTTCTGGGGAGACTGGGATGACAGGCAAACCCACAACGAAGGCAGCTGGGATCATGAAAAGCCATGGGGGACAGTCAGGCTGCAGAGATGTGGAGTGTAAGCTAGATGGACCAAGCCCCTGAGATGCATATGACCTTCCAGTCATATGTGGTTCTAGTTAGGAAGTGCCTCGACACGCTAAAGAATAGTATGATTTAGAACTGCAAAGCAAAATTGTTGTTTTTATTAATTTTAAATTTGAACCTGAAAGCACCGTGTTAACAAACACAGTTAAGCAAACAGCACAGGTAGGTGTAAGGTTATGTGTCTTCCATTATCTTATTAAATGGTGGAACAGCCTCGAGGGCTACATAGCTTACTCCTGGTGCTACGTTCCCATGAAATCTGAAAAGATTGAGTGAATTGAGCCAGTTAACAGCAGGTAAGCATCTTGTCATGGCAAGTTAATAATTTAGTACACCTTACATTTATATTTCTTTTACTGCTACCATGATTTTCCCATCTGAATAACAATGTTCACAAATCAAAATGTTCCACTTGTCTTGAAAAATGATGAAAGGTCCATCAGTGTGCGCTAATAAATTGGCAAGACTGCAGCAAGCAGTAGAGGTAATATATTTTTTTAATAATATAAGGCAGAAGAACTAATGGATGTGGAAATTATAGGGGGATTAGAATTGGAAGAGTCACCTTGCTAATTAAAAACTAACAATTGCCTTGTTACACAATACTTGAGACTGTTGATTTGTGGTCTGCTCAATAAAACAGATATTACTCTTGCTGTTTTACCCATGTCCTCTGAGCCTCTAGTGTTTCAAGAACTTATTACAGGAAAAACTATTGTATTTCAATTCAATTAACAGCCTCCGGGTGCTTTGGTTTCCTCCCACAATCCAAAGATAAACTGGTCGGTAGGTAAATTGTCTCATGATTAAATTACCTTGAATATATGGTCTCTTCTTCATTGACATAATCAGTCACTGGGTGTCTGTTTCTCACAACCTTGTTCTCAGTCCGCAACGTGACCCCAAGTGTCTGACTAGCAACTCTTAAGTCCTCTGGCCCACTCCCACTCTGACCTCTCTTTACCTAGAATTCTGAACTGTTCTACAGATATTCAGCATGTTCTCAAAAAACTTTCAACTCCATATATTCTAGCTTTCCAAACATTATGTTGAGTTCAACAGTCCGAAAGCAAAAATATAATAGATGCTAGATGTTTTCTTTCACTGATGCTGACGAGCAGAATATTTTACACCATTTTCTGTTGTGTTATGAGTTCAACAATGTTAGAGAATGTGCTTTCTACTTCCATTTATACCTTTTCTATTAAACCTACTGTTCTTTCATTTGACCTCTGTGGTATAAAAACACTGAGGTTCAATCTCTGCTCTGACATCTAGAGATCAGGGCCATTAATCCAATGATAGGACTTCAAATTTCTCATGAAAGATGGGGAATTTAAACTCAAATAATTGTGCAAGTCTATAGTTTTAAAAAAGCAACTAGTAACAAAAGCAGGAAACTTCCAGATTTTTGTGGAAAACCTGGTCAGGGAAGCAAATCTGTCATTCTAGGTTGCTTATGACTTCACACTTGTATCATAACTGTTTCCTCAGTTAAAGGACAAGCAAAGACAGAATAAATGCCAGGATTATCTTCCTGCAACAAAAATTAAATAGAATGTTTGTAATGAAATGCAATCTCTGTTGCTCCATCACAGAACATCCTCTATGTTCATTGCTAATATTTTCTCTTGTCTATGTCTTTGTGGATACAATAGGATCTTTTAACAGCCTCTTACAGAGGTTCATCGAGCTCAGAAAAATAAGGGGCTATGCGATAGGAGAATTCTAGGCAGCTTCTAGAGTAGGTTACATGGTCAGCACAACATTGTGGGCCGAAGGGCCTGTAATGTACTATAAATTTCTATGTTCTATGCATATATTTTGCTTGTTGTGACTTAGCTCATAGAATTATAGAATCATAGAAATCTACAGCACTTTAAAGGCTCTTCGGCCCACAATGTTGTGCTGACCATGTAACCTACTCTAGAAACTGTCTAGAGTTTCCCTACCACATAGCCCTCTATTTTACAAAGATCCATGCACCTATCTAAGAGTCTCTTAAAAGACCCTATCTTAACTTGCACAATTGTGTTTGGCATCTATTAAGATCTGTTAAAATCCTCTGTTCAATTTCAAATTCATATCATAGTCTATAACGCTTAATTCCTAATTAGCTTCCATTTTCCTTTCAGATATATGTTGGTGAATACACATTTTATTGCCAATTCTGCGCAAGTGAAGGATTTGAATCCAAAGGACGTTATGCATGATTGACAAGGGTTCCTTATCTGAAGGAAATTAATAGATTCAAATAGATTTTTACATTTGTCAGACACCTTTATGGTTGGTTTAATTGGTGATACCCAGAACTGACCATATAAAAGGATAATTTCACAACATTGCCCTGGTCATATCTGAGTTTACACCCGCTGCAATGATAAAATATTATAGATATTAGGAATATGAAAATTTACAAAAACAGCTGTTCTGATGTAGGGTCTCAGCCCAAAACATTGTGTTTATTCTGCTTCATAGATGCTGCTGAGTTCCACCATTTTGTGCCCGTGGATAGGAAAACATTTTGCAGGTAAGGTGGTGTCTGCGAAAAAGGGGCAGGAGTTCATATTTAGGATCAAATTCAACTCTTTTTTTCTTCAGAACTGATAAAAAGTTAACTCTTTAAATCTCTGCACAATTATTGACTGACTGCTGACAATCCCCAGCTGTGTTCCACATTCATTTTGTAGGCATTCCATTATTGATCCATCATGCAAAGAAAATTCTTAGCATACAAAACTGGATGCGCTCTTTTCATTGTTTTGCCGAACAATTCTATCACAAGACCATAGGTTTCTGAAATTGTTTCCAATAACAATGCAGCGTTTAAAAAGAAAAGTAAAAGGTCAAAAGCTTTGCGTTAATTACAAAGTTTTTTGACAAGAATAGCTAATTAACAATAGCAAACATGGCAGCACAATCCACTGCTATTTTCATTGTTGGAAATGAGCATGCTGCTGCTCAAACACGTACTATGTTCAGCGATCATTCCTTTACTAATTTAGAGGTGTATCTATCAAACTACTTCACCAGTCTACAGTTTTAAGGGTTAAATCAACTCAACTTAATGTAGTGCAAATCCTTCCTAAAGGTTGCTAATTTCACACTTAGATGATTGAGAAGGTGGGCTTTGTTAACATTGGCAAGCTTGTGCTCACACTGTATCGCTTATGGTTTGCGGCACTTCATGCTTCAACAGAAGCTTCTTTCAAACACCCATATATTATTTGTAAGTGCTCTCAGATCTGTATTGTGTTTCTGACTGTGACAAAGAATTGAGAGAATCAGTCAACTAGGCCACTTTAGCCACAGATATTTTTTTAAAAAACTGAAATACTGTCTGGTATTGCTGCTAAGACCTTTGCTACATAAATAATGTAGTACCAGCCATTATTAATCATTCATATAAGTTATAAGAAAGTGATTTTTTAAAAGTTCAACAGTTCTGTCTCTACAGAAACTACAGACAGAGTTATTGGAGACATGAATATAAGATTATTTTTAATATCTTATTTATTTTTATTTGTATCAGCTTGAAGCTAAATAATGTGAAGTAATTAATAGAGATAATTATTTTTTGATATGGTGCATCTTCCTGACAACCAAGTACTTTCTAATGTATTAAAATCAATGCAAATTGGTGGCATTTAAAGCAGATGACCTGTGAAATGGGACTAATCCACTAACACTAGTGTGACATACTTAACAAGATTCATTTGAATGAGACATGACTTTATGTTGCGAGTGGACAGTAGAGCTCTCTGCACATCCACCTTTATTCATTTTTACTGCAAGCTGCAATTAGCTAAGTGCTTAATATGAATACATACAGCTCCTGCAACAGTCTATTGATTCTGAATTGAAAGTTCATTTGACAAAAAGGAACAAAATGCATGATGTAACCCTTTGCTTCTAATTTAACAGAGATCTGAACACTTCCTACAATCCTTTGGAGTCTGAAAATAGTCTTTTTGGAAGGCGTGAGGCTTTGATGTTCCTGAGTTGATGAATATACCAAATGAAAATAAGTGCCTCAATTCAAATCCCTGTGCACTCAAGCACATGGAACAAAATCCTCCTTTATTCAGTTATGTTTGGCACTAATTGGAAGGAGTAAATGTTTCACTATTGGTGAAGTCCAGTTAGGATTAGAAAGAAGTTTAAGCTTTCTAAAAGTAAAGACATAATTTTTGAAGTAAAATAAGATTGGCAACCCATTGGGATGGGTTCTGCCTGATGTGGAATAGGATTGGATTCCTGGTACCTTAGATAAGTAGCATTGCAGCAAAGATTGTTAAACTAAAGGACACTTAAAGCTGAAAATGCATTGATGATGAATGAATGAATGAATGAATAGAATGAATGAAATTAATTTATTTTGGTCGGTACAAACATAACAAAAAGCATAATTTAAAATGATAATTTCATAACGACGATTTCATAGGACAAAATTACAACAAAAAACTTAGATATTCTTTAAAACAGACCGAAAGGGTGTAGGCTGAAGCTACAGCTTATTACGCCTACCCCTCTTACTTATACAACAACATATTTGGCGTCAAGCATCACATCAAAAACAAAATATTTCATAATCTTTTAACACAAAATTCAATTCCAAATATCATTTATTTACATTACTCCCTTTCATTTTAAATCATGTATTTTATATTTGTTTATTAAATAATTTTTAAATAATTTTTAAAACTTGTTAAGTATAGTACATGTTTTTAAACAATGATTTTTTACATTTGTTCTTATCCTTTGTTTTTGAAATATACATGTTCCTCTCAAATCATGTTGACTTTCATTTTAAACAACCTTTGGATACTTTGTGGTACCTGTCCATTTTTTTACTTTATACATAATTTGTATTCTTTTAAAATCTACAAAATCTCTGAATTTTAAAGTATTTAGTTGAATAAATAGTGGATTGTTTGGCTTATAATAACTTGTCTTATTTATAATTCATATAACTTTCTTTTGAAGTAGAAAAATTGAATTTGTATTTGTTTTGTATGTATGTAAAAGTCATGATGTGCTTAAGAATGAATGTGACACAGTCACAGCCAAGTAATGTGAAAAGTCTGTTCACAATCATTAACACAAACAATTAATAAAAATCATATTTAAATACATGCATAGACATCTCCATGACATCTGCAATAAAACAAGAGAGCTATTAAAGGGTCTCGGTCCAAAATATCAACTGTACTCTTTTTCATAGATGCTGCCTGGTCTGCTGAGTTCCTCTAGCTTTTTGTGTTTTGTTGCAAAGAGAACTGTTGATATTTATCTGTACTGAGAATCAAATGTGCCAAGGAAAAATGAAACATAACCACTTCAAAATAAAGATCGATGATGAAGGTTATAACCTCTTTTAAAATGGAATTAGAATTGGGCAGGGTTGTGGAGGAGAGGAAGCAAAGCAGATATGAAGGGTTAGGGAGGACAAAAAGATAAGAGTTGCTGTACTAACTGGAGATAACACAATGCAGTTGAAAAAAATAGTTTTAAATATTATAGAAACAAAATACATAAGAATATCAGAATCAGAATCAGGTTTAATATCATCGGCATATGCCGTGAAATTTGTTAACTTAGTGGCAGCAATACAATGCAATACATGATAATATAGACAAAATGAATAAGCAGGTAAATCAATTGCCATAAGTACATATATGTATATTACATTTTTAAATGTTAAGTAGTGCAAAGACGGAATTAATAAAAAAAGTGAGGTAGTGTTCTTGGGTTCAATGTCCATTTAGGAATTGGATGGCAGAGGGAAAGAATCAATGATTGTGTGCCTTCAGGCTTCTGTACCTCTTTCCTTATGGTAATAATGAGAAGAGGGTATGTTCTGGATGATGGGAGTCCTTAATAATGGATGCTGCCTTTCTGAGGCACCATTCTTTGAAGATATCTAGGATACTTCAGAGGGTAGTATCCAAAATAGAGCTGACTAATTTTACAACTTCCTGTAACTTCTTCAATCCTGTGCAATAGCACCCACCACCCTCCCATACCAGATAGTGATACAGCCTGTCAGAATGCTCTCCATGGTCCATGCGTAGAAGTTTTTGAGTGTTTTAGATGACAAACCAAATCTCCTCAAACTCCTAATGAAGTATAGCTGCTGTCTTGCCTTCTTTATAGCTGCATCAATATGTTGGGACCAAGTTAGATCCTCAGAGATCTCGACACCTAGCAACTTGAAATTGACCACTCACTCCATTCTGATCCCTCTATGAGGATTGGTTCATGCTCCCTCGTCCTCCCCTTTCTGAGGTCCACAATCTGCTCTCTGGTCTTACTGACGTTGAATGCAAGGTTGTTGCTGTGCCATCACTCAACTAACTGGTATATCTCACTCCTGTATGCCCTCTCTTAATTTACAAAGATTAAGAGAAGATTGAAACAATAAAGCGTATTCTAGTGGTCAAATTGTAAAGAGAAGTTAGTGTAAATAAACATATTGGCTGTGTAATGAAATACATAAAAGAGACATAATAGTAAAACAACAATAATAATAAGTATGAATAAAGTGAATAATAATGAGGGATTGCAGCACACATTGAATGAGTTGGAGAAAAAGAAAAAGGGAATGTTACAAAGTCATGAGATGTTTCTACAAGAGTGATAAATTTCTGGTGTTGCAAATGTACAGGATAAAGTTTTGAGGTAATTTAGATTTTTAACACATTTTGAGACCTATTTCACACAGATGCATCCAGGGCGTTATATTATTTTTTTTCTTATAATTTGCTCCTATTGGTTGTCCTCTTAGCTATGAAAGGAAGTATTTCTTCATTAGTGGGTTGCCCAGGTACAAAGAGCTGAATATGTTGAGGTTACCACTGCTGTGATATTAACACTATTATTGAATGAGAGCTGATGAACTTGAATGTAGAAAATACTGTTCCACAGAAAAGGAGTGTGGTTGAGAATAATTGGAAGCATGTGCACAGCTTTCTATATACTAACCACTATCATTTCTAATGAGTTCTTTTCTAATTGGCGGGAGCCAAGATGACTGACTGTCAGACATTTAAAGTGACAGATGCAAAGTTGCTTAAACGTGAGCAAATGTCAGTGTGAAAGAATATGCTAAATTTGTCCAATGAATTGCAGAGAATTGCTGTGTTGTAATTATTATTTTGCTTACAGTGTTCTCCAGAACTATTTGCCTTAATGTGCAAAATAATCTACTTCTAGACATACATAGTATATTTCAAATTCTCATTAATATTGGTGTTAATGCATTCATACATGAAGATTCAAAATGCCTTGCAAAATGAAAGATGCACCAGATAATGCGAGATAATGACTAGAAATATACTGGTCATTACCGATATACTTTTCTTGAAAAGGAAGAAGTGAACAATGGAAGAAAAAGCATCTTAGTGTACTTTATTGGAACAGTGTGGAGAGAGATCAACCTTGCATCATTTCAATAACATAACAGTTGAAAAGATGGTAAGACTAACCTTGGGTAAAAACTGAAAAAAAAAATCAGAATCTCCTTTAGCTCAAAAGTAAATGAACATGCAATTATAAGAACTCAGCACCACACTGCCCTCTGACAATAGAGTTTTGGCACCAGTCCTGGAAAAAATAAATTACCCGTATCTCAGACATTGATGATAAAATTTACCAGAACCTTTAATGCAGCTACACAGACCTTCATCACTTGAGGAAAATAATATTTCAAGATCAACTCCTCAGATCCAGCACAAAACCCATGGTCCACTGGCCAACAGGAATGCATCACCAACTGCTCACTTGCCCAGCCTATCAGCCATCATTTGATTTATTTGTACGAGTCTCTAGGTCACACATCAGCCATTTTAGAACCCAAGAAATCGGTGGATGTAAGACATCCTTTACTCTCAAGGTGTGCCTTAGCAGAAGAAAGAATAGAACAATTAAGGAAATTCAAAATATATCATCAGCACTTCCAATGGAACTCAATCTTATTCTTGCCTGTTGTATCTATGAACTTCCTGTTGCAGATCTGTTGGATGGCAATCAACTTTTATTCCTTGTGCTTTACTCCTTGTGGGGATTTGAAATGAATTCTACCGTCTCCATTTAGGATGAGCTATTACAGTATGGACATTTCTTGCTACTTTCCTCTTCAGTTTCATGTCACAGTGTGGGAGTTCACCACCAAGGTATTGGAAACATACATGTGCACTTGAAAATGTGATCTGGATCAGGTTTTCTCTTTCTTATCAAATATTAAAATTGTCTCTCTATAAACCAGAGGTTCTAAATCATGGGTCCATGGACCCCTTGCTTAATGGTATTGGTCTATGGCATGAAAAGGTTGGGCAGCCCTGCTGTAAATGAACATTTTGTCATAATTCTGACAGGAATTTACTATTCACCACATTAAAAAAAACTACTTGTCATTTAACTCTATCTACAGATTGAGATGTTGGCATAATTTATTTTACAATCATCCTGGCACAAATGAACTTTAAGTGCTCAACTTACTGAATACTGCAATACATTAAAAATTATTCACTTGTGATATTACGATTATTATACCATGTATTGGATTATTTCTATTATCAAATCAGGGTTCTTATTTGACTATAATGTTGGACAAAATATATGATATTTATTGGCTCAAGGGTCCAATAAATGTGATGATTTATTCATGGCTTCTCCAGACTGTAAGTTCAGATGCCTCTACAGTGTCGCAGCCCAACAATCTGTTAACCATCAGACACTGTGTAAACAGAATAATTGTCTTAAAACAGTAATTATCTTTTAAAGCCAATGCTATATATAAAACAACCATAGCTTACAAGCAAGGTAAATTTAACACTGTATTATGGTATGTGTATAAAGTAGCTTATCATTGTGTAGAAAGTTGAAGTAGTGGAATTTGAATTGTAAGTCAAACTGATTTGGCACAGGACTTACTTCATTAGCATAAATCATTTATTATTCTCCTCCTCCCCCCATTGATATGTCATCTGCCAATCTCTAACTAACTCTCTGCAATATTTGCACTCTCTCTGGCTATCTCATCAATTCCTAATGTGGTAGTTCTACAGTGGGGACTATGCCTTCAGCTGCCGAACTGGGATACACCTGGGACGGGAGGACTGTCTGTGTGTATGCGTTGGTTTGGAGGGAGGAACTGGGTTTGTTTCACTGTTGCTGTTGTCCTGTTGTTGTTAGTGTTATTCTGTGAACAAGGTGGATATGCTATGTTGGTACCGGTATGTGTGGTGATGCTTGTGGGCTGCGTCCAATACATCTTTAGGCTGAGTTGGCTGTTGATTCAAACAGTGCACTTCACTATATGTTTCGATTGACGTGTGATAAATAAATGAATCTGAATATGAACATCCAAAATTCCTGTCTTAAACCTGTTTACTTTTCTTTCCTCCTTTGATACCTCCCTTAAGTCTACTACCTTAAAACAACTTTTGATTACACTGGACAAATATTTTCAGACATTTTTTGGTCATGATAAACAGCTTGAAGCTGAACACAAATATAATTTCAGACTACTTGTATCATGTAGGAATTTGGAGAAATAAGAAATTAACTTTGAATATAATGCATCATAATTTTAATAACTTTAATTGCGTCATGGGCTAACACTTTGCAATAGTTCAACTTAGTTAAAAATGTTGAAGATTTTAATTTGTACTCAATATCTGAGGCTTCTCGCTTAAGTGTCCAACAATAATCAGCCAACATTGATGGATTCCAGTTGCCCTGATACCACTTCTCCATGACCACAATGATCTGGTGAAAACATTTACCATGCTCGTCATGACGGTGTCAAGAATTTCAGGGAGTAATTCTAAATAGGAACATAGAAAATCAATCTTAAGTGACATGTTGCACTTCATGGTTTTGTATGCTCGAAGCATGTTGTCAACCAGCTGTTCATAGATTACTGCTCTGTAGTTGCTGGGACAATTTTCAACAACATCCTTGAATGCCTTGAATGCGATTTTCTCTGGTCCCACTAGATGTTATTGTAATTGCCTGTCTTTGGTAAGCTGTTTGATTTGTGGAGCAACAAAAATGCCTTCCTTGACCTTGGCTTCAGTTATTCTGATGCTAAGATTAAGGAAGGTGTTTTTGTTGAATTGTGAATTTAAATAACAAATATGAGCAATTTTGAAAAAATGATGCACAATAGGAAAATTTCATGATGATTTTCATGACCAGTAGCCCAAAATCCATATGATACACCCATTAGTAATCATGAAACAAAATCATTGTTGTCCAGTGTTATGTACTCCATTATTTCCTTTTTTTGTGTTGGCTTTCTAGTGATGCACCTTAGGAATTTTCTGCTATGTAAAGATGAAATATAAATTAAAGTCGTTAATCAAGTAAGGATCTGGCTCAATTTCCAAGCTAAATTTATACCAGCGTTTCAATCTGATGGAAAGCAAACTACTTTACAATATTACAATTGAGTGGTATATGTTCCCATTATTTCCTCAATTAATAAACAGGGGTTTTGTATTTTGATCCTATCCACTGGAAATATTTGATGTTTACAGTGCTTTTAATTTGTATGTCAATTTGTTCAAGTGAATTAATTCTTGACAGAATTAGTACCCCTCTGAAGCAGAACGGTGAGTGTGAACATTGACACTTTCATTTCTAAAAGCTTTTTGTATCTTCATATCTTAATGCATTAATGTCAACATTAATGAGAATTTAAAATATATGTATGTCGAGAAGCAGATTATATTGCACATTAAGGCAAATAGTTCTAGCAAAGATTGTAAAGGAATTAAATAATTACAAAGTAGCAATTCCCTGTAGTTCAGCAGACAATTATTTCCCTGGTCTTAATTTTTACTAATCCAGAAATTTGTCCAGTGTCTTCCAATTTTGGAAAAGCCTTCAATTCAAAAACATGAGGTATATTATGTATTCATTACAGTTCAACATAGTTTTCTATAACTTAAGTGTGGGGTTATAAAATATGATGGCAGCAAACAATACTTCTTATTGAGGAATTCTTGGCATGAATTACAACAAAACTCTATTGCTCCACAATAGACGCTTTTCATTTATTGTTTGACATATTTCAGATCTTTTCTGAACAAAAGGACAGAAGCCGAGATGATGGAATGATAGTTCGAATCAGGCAGGGTCTCACTGAATCTTAGATCAGCTTTACAGGCTGAATGGTCTACTTCCTCAAGTCAAGTCACTTTTATTGTCATTTCGACCATAACTGCTGGTACAGTACACAGTAAAAATGAGACAACGTTTTTCAGGACTATGATGCTACATGAAACAATACAAAAACTACACTGAACTAAGTAAAAAAAACAACACAGAGAAAGCTACACTAGTCTACAGACCTACACAGGACTGCATAAAATGCACAAAAATGGTGCAGGCATTAGAATAAATAATAAACAGGACAATAGGGCAAGGTGTCAGTCCAGGCTTTGGGTATTGAGGAGTCTGATAGCTTGGAGGAAGAAACTGTTACATAGTCTGGTCGTGAGAGCCCGAATGCTTTGGAGCCTTTTCCCAGATGGCAGGAGGGAGAAGAGATTGTATGAGGGGTGCATGGGGTCCTTCATAATGCTGTTTCCTTTGCGGATGCAGCGTGTAGTGTAAATGTCTGTGATGGCGGGAAGAGAGACCTCGATGATCTTCTCAGCTGACCTCACTATCCACTACAAGGTCTTGCGATCTAAGATGGTGCAATTTCCAATCCAACATAATAATAATCTTCCAGTCCTCAAATCCTGAGCTTCATAGTTAAGCTTCCTGTTTTTCATCTATCTCATTTTCAACATAAACTTTGTGAGCACTTCAACCCACAAGCTCCAGTTCACTTGGACTCTGGCCATCTGTATATTATTATTAATATTAACAGCTCAATATACCCCAGCCTATTATTGACCACTGGTTCTTCTTCTAACTTGTCTTCATGTATTCTTTTAAAACTGCCTTTCATTGACATATGCTTGCAATCCAGGCCGAAGACTCAGTAAACTAAATAATAAACCATGCCCTTTTTGTCTTCTCTACTGGATATTTTAAATAAAATCTGTTTATGCTTGAAGAAGCTTGTTAAATTTTCCAAATGTCTTGACCAATGTTTATTCCTCAACCAACACTTTAGTCAAAAGTAAGTGACCAGATGAGGGAGATGATCAGAAAAGCGTTAACTGATAAGGAACAGTTGTGAGGAAGAATTGGAAAAAGTAGGGAGATCAAGAGAGGCTGAGCAAGGTAGCATTTAGAAGAAGGTTTAGAGTGATGACAGACAATAAATCTTGAGTTAATTGTAGAGCAGAAAGGATGACTTATGCTTCTGTTCTTGGAAATGGTCTCTTTATTGCTACTCCACTTTAATGTCAACCTTTGATAACTCTTTAGAGTAGGTTTCCTCTTACTCTGAAACCAAGGATAAAAATAGACACAAAATCTGGGAAAGTGGTGCGGGGGAAGGTAAATATTACATTGATATAGTAGGGATATATTTAATTGAAGAGATCAACACACACAAAAAGCTGGATGAAATCAGCAGACCAGGGACCATCTATGGAGGGGAATGAACAGTTGATGTTTCAGACCACTATCCTTCTTCAGGACTGGAAAGGAAAGGAAAGGAAAGGGGAAGAAGTCTGAAAAATAAGGTTGGAGGACGGCTAGGACTACAAGCTGGCAGGTGATAGGTGAAGCCAGGTGAATGGAAAGATGAGTGGGTGGAGAAAGGGTTGAAGTGAGAAGACAGGAGGTGATAAGTGGAAAAGGTAAAGTGCTAATGAAGAAGGAACTTCATTGAAAAGGAAAGTGAACTATGGGAGAAAAGGTTGAGAAAGGGCACCAGAGAGAGGTGATAGGCAAGTGAGGAGAAGAGAAGGGGTAAGAGGGGAAGCAGAATGTGGAATGGTAAAAGAGAGAAAGGGCTGGTGGGGAAATTACAGGAAGATAAGAAGATCAATATTCATGCCATCAGGTTTGAGGCTACTCAGACAGAATATGAGGAGCAAAACCTGAGAATGTGAGGTTTTGCTCCTCCAAAACTGAGAATGGCCTCATCATGGTAGTTGAGGAAGCCATGGACCAACATGTCAGAATGGGAATCTGCTCACAAAGCAGTCCCCCAATTTGGGTCTCACTGAAGCAGAGGAGGCCACACGGGGAGCACCAGATTCAGTAGATGACCCCAACAGACTTGCAAATGAAGTATTGTTACATTGGGCCTGTATGATTCAGCATTTGTTTACACTCATCTCAATTTGTTGTCCAACATTGCCATTAACTTCCCCCAGATTGTACTAGTTACTTGCATATTGGGGACAATTTGCAATAGCCAATTAACCTATCAACTCATACTTCTCTGGGATGGTGAAGAAAGTGGAACACTTGGAGGAAATGCATACAGTCATAGGAAGAACAAACAAACTCCACAGGGAGCACCAGAGTGTTAGCCGTGAAGGAATTGAAATAGGAGAAAATCTGACTGGAACGATGGAAGACAACAAAATCAATATCCATTTTTTTCATGCCATGTGGTGGAAAGGATGGAGACCACCATTTCATCATTTTTATGACAGTTCTGCAACCTTCATTTTGTGAACTGGATTTGCTCAGGAATATCTGTATCAAAGCAATTAAAAGTGGACACAATGAGACCCTCATTGATACCTCCAAATTAGTAGTTGACTGTCAGAGTTCCTTTGGTAAGATCAAAGATGCAGGCTTATGAATAGTGCACTCTGTGTCTGTGATCTGAAGTAACTTCAAACGAGCAACTAACTAACCAATGTTCCCTCCAAGGTGCGCGCATGCACATATCTTTTGCTACTAGCACGCAAAGAAACTTAAACTGTGCACAAAAGGTTGTCACCCTGTACCTCATTGGCATGTAAAGTATATCTCATGATCATACACAATCACATTTTCTGTTTCAGTTTCTAATGCAGACAGTGTTGGCAAGGTGGAGTATGCGATGATTTGTCTGTAGATTTTAGAACTGGCTTACTTATACTGCTTTATTGAAAAAAAATATTGATTCACCTTGTCAAATTCCAAAGAAGCAAAGGGCCTGAAGCACAAAAGAACTGCTAATTCAGTTAAAGCAGAATGGCTTAATGAAACAGTAGAAACTGCTACACCGAAAGTTCATGAGGTCAGGAATGTGCAGCTACGAGAAATATTTATGAACATTTCTAGCTGTTAACAAATGATAACAACATGTGCGCATTGAATTTTTTAAAAAGTATTCATTTTATCACTGGGCAAAAAAATTGCACAGCACTAGATTATTGCGCATGTTGGTCATTACAAACCTGACGAAAATGATATGAACTGATTTTACACAGGGAAAACAAACAAAGGGTCATGAAGCATGAGATATTACTTGAGAGAAGCACAATAAAGTAATGGTCTTTATTGATTACAGCTCAGAATAACACCATCCAACACTCAGTTCTAATCAACAAGCTCCAAAAACTGGGCCCTGTACCTCCCTCTGTAAATGGATCCTTGACCTATTCATTGGGATACACAGTTAATGCAGATCAGAAATAACATCTCATCTTCACTGCCAATCAACACGAGAGCACCTGAAGGATTCATGCTTATCCCACAGCTGTACTCTCTCTACACCCACAACTGTGTGGCTGGGCACGGCTCAAAAGCCATTTATAAATGAGCTGATAACTCAACTATTGCTGGCAGAATTTCAGGTGATGATGAAGAGGAGTATTGTACAAGAGTGAGATAGCTAAACTGATTGAATGGTGTTGGAACAACAAACTAGTATTCAACAACAGGAAGACTAAGGAATTGATTGTGGACCTCAGGAAGGAAAATTCAAAAGAACACACACTGGTCCTCATCAAAGGATCAGCAGTTTCAAGTTCCTGGGTGTCAACATCTCTAAAGATTTGTTCTGGGCCCAACATATTGATGCAATTACAAAGAAGGCATGACAGTCCATTTCATTAGGAGTTTGGGGAGATTTGGCATGTCATCGAAGACACTCACAAATTTCTACAGCTGTACAATGGAGAGAACTTGAACTGGTTGCATCACCATCTGGTATGAAGGGGCCACTGCACAGGATCAGAAAAATCTGCAAGAAGTAACAAACTCAGCCAGCTCCATCATGGGCACTACTCTCTCCAGCACTGAGCACATCTTCAAAAGATGATGCCACAAAAAGGTTGGCATCATCATTAAAGACTCCCTTCACCTGGGACATGCCCTCTTCTTATTACTGCCATCAAGGAGGAGGTACAGAGCTCAAAGACACACACTCAATGTTTTAGAAACAGCTTCTTCCCCTCTGCCATCAGATTTATGAATGTACAATGAACCCATGTATACTACCTCACTATTTTTTCTTTATTTTTCTCTCTTTTTGCTCGTTTTATCTAATTTAATATTTATGCATGCATTTCTTATTGTAATTTATAGTTTATGTACTACTGTTGCAGAACAGTACATTTCAAGACATGTGCAAGTGATACTAACCCTGATTCTGATTCTGATGCATTGGACCAGAGCCAATGAAAATCTGACACAAAGCTGTCACTCCAGAGTCACAGAGGGCAGAGCCAATGAAATTGAAATAAAACAATTTAAAATGATAAGGAAAGAGAATAAGAACAAGTGCCTTCAAATGTGAAGCAGCAGGAACTACTGAGAGCTACTATTGAGAGGAAGATTCCCATGCCAGGGGCAGGGAAATGGAGGATTAATTTGGCCAATGGGAGACCCCCTTTTTCAGTGTTATAAATTGGAGTGTGGTTTGGGCGAGCATTGGCACAAAGGGAACAATAGTGTTCAGGATTTAAATGATTGGCCTGGTGTCAACGTAATTATGTGCACAGAGACAATAAAGTGCGAGTTTTGAGTTAATTAAGATCCATGTAGTGATTTGCCTAATGTAAGTCAGTTTGTTATAGGTCAACAAGATGAGATGATTGAACCCACGTCTCTCAAGCTTTAAGACAACAGCCCTACCAACCGATCCACTGTGCTTGATGGTGAAATGCAAATCAGGAGTCCTACTGACAAGGTAAAGATGGGTATGCAATAAAGGCAGGCAATCCATGACTGGTTGTTTTCAGAAGAAGCCAGCTCATCAATGTAGCATACAACAAGTTTTACACTGCTATCCTGCTGTAAAACGCTTTTCATTTGCATACACAAGAAGGGAGCAGTCATTGAATTTGTAGTCCTGGATCTGAATCTGAATATAATTTCATTGCTTGTTAAGGGATTTTGTTGTGTATATATTTTGCACAATATAAAGGTGATGGCATTTCACAGTACAGGTTATGGCAGTATTCCATTCCCAGGAACTGCTCCTGGCCTGAACTGTTAGCAAGTTGGAAACGTGGCCATGACTGAGTTCCCACTTGGTAGAACATTCCTGTAAAGGTGGGTTGTCCCATATGGATAGGTAATCTGTAGAAGTACATAAAATCTCATTTTGTCACTCTTAATCATATAGCTGTTACTAATAAATTTAGCCCAATACTATCACGGGCGGGCTAATAATTACATACTTTTAAAGGATCTTACTGCAGGTAAACATAGAACATAGAACAGTACAGCACAGTACAGGCGCTTCGGCCCACAATATTGTCCTGACACTTAAACCCTGCCTCCCATATAACCCCCCCACCTTAAATTCCTCCATATACCTGTCTAGTAGTCTCTTAAATTTCACTAGTGTATCTACCTCCACCACAGACTCAGGCAGTGCATTCCACACACCAACCACTCTCTGAGTAAAAAACCTTCCTCTAATATCCCCCTTGAACTTCCCACCCCTTACCTTAAAGCCATGTCTTCTTGTATTAAGCAGTGATGCCCTGGGAAAGAGGTGCTGGCTGTCCACTCTATCTATTCTTTTAAATATCTTGTATACCTCTGTCATGTCTCCTCTCATCCTCCTTTTCTCCAAAGAGTAAAGCCCTAGCTCCCTTAATCTCTGATCATAATGCATACTCTCTAAACCAGGCAGCATCCTGGTAAATCTCCTCTGTACCTTTTTCAAAGCTTCCACATCCTTCCTATAGAGAGGCGGCCAGAACTGGACACAGTACTCCAAGTGTGGCCTAAACAGAGTTTTATAGAGCTGCATCATTACATCGCGACTCTTAAACTCTATCCCTCGACTTATGAAAGCTAACAGCCCATAAGCTTTCTTAACTACCCTATCTACCTGTGAGGCAACTTTCAGGGATCTGTGGACATGTACCCCCAGATCCCTCTGCTCCTCCACACTACTAAGTATCCTGCCATTTACTTTGTACCCTGCCTTGGAGTTTGTCCTTCCAAAGTGTACCACCTGACACTTCTCCGGGTTGAGGTAAAGTTGTAAATACTATTTATGTTTGTAAAAATGACACTATTGATAGACTGAATGGGGTTGTCTCTAGATAGGACTCACAAAATGCCATAACCTCTTGCAAAGCTAAATCTTGTGACAAAGGGGAAAGCTGAGCTTTGTTTTCATATGAGCTTAATGCCATCTATACTTGCTTTGTCCATCAGAACAGGGAGGAATCATCGTGCACTCCACTTTCCCCAATGTCTCCCGATGATCCTTTGGTCTCAGTCTCTGAAGATGACGTGCGGGATGCCTTCAACAAAGTGAATCCAAGGAAAGCATCCAGTCTAGTCTTCAGTTCCTGGATGAGTACTGAAGATTTGTGCTGACCAACTGGCTGGTGTATTCACAGATATCTTCAATCTCCAGCTCCGGCAGTGAGTGGTACCCATCTGCTTCAAACCGGCTTCAATCGTACTGGTGCCCAAGAAGAGCGTGGTGACCTGTCAAAATGACTATCGCCCAGAGGCACTTACATCCAAAGTGATGAAGTGTTTTGAGAGGCTGGTGTTGAAGCATATTAGCCTCTGCTTGAATGGTGACTTGGATTTGCACGAATTCCCCTATCGAAGCTACAGGTCTACAGCAGGTGCTGTCTCAATGGCTCTTCACACAATTGTGGAACATCCGCACAGCAAAGATACATACATCAGGATGCTCTTTATTGAGTACAGCTTGGCATTTAACACCATCATCCCCTCAAAACTAATCAGTGAACTCCAAATCCTTGGCCTCAATACCCCCTTGTGCAATTGGATCCTGGATTTCCTCACTTGTTGACACCAGTCAGTTCAGATTGGCAAAACCATCTCCTGCTCAATCTCCATCAGCACAGGAGCACTGCAGGGATGTGTACTTAACCCCCTTCTCTACTCACTTTACACCTATTACTGTGTGGCTAAGTGGAGCTTCAAAATCATTTCTTGCTGCTGCTATCAGGTAGAAAGTACCGGTGCCTCAGGACTCATACCACCAGGTTTAAGAACAGTTACTACCCCCAAACATCAGACTTTGAACAATAGGGGATAGCTACACCCATTTAAGGACTCTGTTATATTGTCATCTCACGCTTGTTATTCATTGCTACTTTCTTACATCAGCAGTTGCACAGTTTGCTTGCAGTCCATAGATCCTGATGTTTACGTTTTACAGTTACTGTTCTATAGATTTGCTAAGTACGCCTGCAGAAAAAGAACCTCAGATCTGTATGTGGTGATGTGTATGTACTTTGATAATAAATTTTACTTCAAAATTCAGAAAAAATGGTAATCAAGATGTTAATTAGAATGTATTTTTCTTGGGCTCCATGTGACAAAATTCCACCTAGTGTCAATGACGGTTGTCTGCAGACACTCAGCAGCTACCAAATCCATCTTGTTGGTCTCTCCTTCATGTGTATGCTTGTGTACTCACTGTTTATACAGCTTGGGGGGATTGCTTCATTGAGCAGCTTCTCTTCAGCCACATCTCCTGGTGGCCAGCCATTTTAATTCCACTTACTACTCACATACTGACATGTCTGTCCACTGCCTCCTCTACTACTAAATTGAGGCTAGGTGATGATTAGAGGAACAGCACCTCATATTTGGTTTTGGTAGTCTGCAACCCGACAGCATCAACATCAATTGTTCAAGCTCACCACTCCCCCATAACCCCTTATTCCTGTGGCTCGGTTGCCTCCTCCCTTTCCTCTGCTCTACCCTTATGATCTGCTGATTACCAACAATACCCCACCCTTTATTCCAATTGGACAGTAAGCTTATGGCTATTAGGTTCTTTCTTCTTCAGATCTTTACATTTCCCATCTACTACTTCCCAGCTTCTCATCTCATTCCCAATTCTCCTCTCACCTCCCCACCTACCCACCTTCACCCTGTCATGTGATTTCATCTATCACCTGTCAAGTCATGCTCTTCCCTCCCACCCACCCTTTAATTCTGGTATCTGCCCTTGCCCTTCCAGTCCCGATGAAGAGCTCAGCCTGATAAGTCAACTGATAGCTTCCTTGCATAAGATGCTGCCTGACCTGCTGAGTTCCTCCAGCATCGTTTGTATGTTGTTCCATTCCAGCATCCGCAGTCTTTACTGTGTTTTTGTACGTGTGGGCAGTACATAAATTGAGCATTCTTAAGCTAGGAAGGGTTGTACTTCACTATTTATAAATCATGAGCTCTTGAAATCTTGAAAGGCATTAAGTAAGTTCATTTTTATTTTTGAACCATTAAACCTCAGTAAAGCCAGCAATAGTGCAAACTGACGTGGGACTCAAAATTTGGGGAAATGGTGAGAGAGAGGAGAAATGCTGGAAGGAAATCTGCATCAATCATTTTTTTTTAAATGTGCATTGTTGGCTTGAAATCAAATTTCCACTCATTTGAAAACAAGGTTGATTTCTACATAGATTTTTACTTAACCTACCTATTCAGTCAATAGCAAGCATAACATAAAGCAACCCTTTTATGTATCAATCTATACTTCTGCAGTTTTAATGAATGTGAAACAACCTTGAAATGTAGAAAGCAATTGATAAATATAGAAATGTACTAAACTCTACGTCTGCTGTGGAAGTATTCAGTTTAACAGAAACGAGAGTTTTAAATCTAAAAGAATCATGAGCACTGAATGATGTTCACTGGAATTTTCTCACACACATCACTCAGTAATGCGTATCACTGTTTTACAAGACTCTGTCCTGATGCCAACAGGTTACTCTGTCAACCAGTAATATTAGCTGCGCATTACCTCAGACTGAGATGCAGCAAAAAGATACTCATTGTGGTGTCCATGCTGTTAATGTCATGCTACCCCCCTTACGCTTCTGTTGAAGTTGTCAGAAAAGATTAGATCAAAAGGGTGATAAAAGGAACTAAACTAACACCGGGAGCTGTGAACTAATGCAAGAACTGCTTCCTGGTCCCAATTAGAACAGATACAATATTTCAACTGAATGGTGGGATGGTGGGGGTGGTAGAAACAGGTCAAAATTCATCGAGTGCACATCCAGAACCACATTTATGCCTTTCAACAGCATGTAGAAGTATCCTATTCTTTTAGCGGAGTGATGATGTGCACAATGAAAGTGGGCGATCTCAAGTAAAGTCCATAGAGATGTTAAGGAAGACAGCACTCACCAAGTATTGAAGTACTGTAGTGTGTTTTCTGGAAAATAACAGCTAAGTTCCAGGACCAGATTTACAGTATAATATGCTTTTTCAGAGCAATGTAGAAGGCAAAGTAAAAAAAAAATCTTGGAAGAATTGACAATTCTTGTAGTACTGGGGAGATCATGCTGACAATCCAGTACTGTATTAACAGTATGCTGCAGTTGGAGAGAAGCCCCTCCATCTTTTGATTTGATGTTAACTTGTTTGATTCTCAGTCGGGTGCAACAGATCCCACAAGACAATTTCACAGCAAAGAAGGGGAAGTGTCCTCGCTGTCCTTGCCAATATTTACTCCTTACTCAATATGACTATATGAAAAAAATCTCATCTTTACGTTCTCACTGTTTGTGGGTTCCTGCTGTTCTAAAATTGTCTCCTGTATTCCATACAGCACAGCAGTCACTGCACAAAAATAAGTTATTGCTCTTCAAAAGACCAGTCCTTGATTTTGGAGGTCCTGTAGGTGTAGTAAAAGTACAAGTCTTTTTATGAGATACTTATTAATTATATCCAGTAAAGAAACACAACCAGTGATCCAATGACTATAAAATATATAAAAAATAGACATTCTTGCAATAAAGTTTGTCATTGCCATTCCCTGTGGATTGTCCATAATTTCCTAAACCCTGTATCTTCAGTACTATTAAAGCCCACCAGATGTTGTTGAAATTGCAGTTGAATTCAGGGGGCATGCATCAATTATTTAACCTAAAGAATAAACTGGATTGCACAACAGGAAATTGGTGAAATAAGATTATCCTGGATGCAGTAGCGTGTAGGCAATAGAGATACAGAACAAAGCAAGGCTTGCAACAATTTAGAAGAGTACAAACCCAATGAAAAAGCAAACACTTTGGAAAGTAGACAACGAGAAATATTCATATAAAGCCTGGTGCATTCAGAACTAATGGTGCTATATTTCATCTGGTTATGATCTAATAAATAAAAAACATGTAAACACAAGAACCTTATGCATTCTTAATCATTCAATAAGAACATAAACAGCATAGAACAGTACAGAAAAAGAATAAACTCTTCAGCCGACTATGTCTGTGCTGACCATGATACAAAGTTAAATGAATCCCATCTGCCTGCACTTGGTCTGTACCCTTCCATCTAATGCCTGTCACGAAAAGAAGTCTTGATGAAGGGTCACAGCCTGAAATATCGACTGTTTACACTTTTCCATAGATGCTGCCTGGCCTGCTGAGTTCCTCTGGCATTTTGAATATGTTGTCCAATCTCTCTTTCCAGTGAATACATTCAAATTCAAGCAACATCCTGGTGAACCTCCTCTGCATCCACCTCAAAAACTGCCATATCATTCCTGTGATGCAAATCCTCCAAATGTGGCCGAACTGAAGCTTTATACGGCTTCAAAATGACACACCAACCAATGAAGGCCTGTCACATTCTTTAACACCGTATCTATATGTGGAATTCTGGAAATATCAGCCAGTCAGGCAACAACAATGGGAAGAGAAGCAGAGTTATATTTCAGGGTGAAGCTCCTTTGTCAGAAGTATCTCTATCTCCCTATATTCTCAGTGCATCTTCTTCACATAGCATACTGAACTAATAAGGATCATTCACAATGGAACTATTAATGGTAACCATCGTCATGGTGCTTTATCAATCCTCATCCTTACTGAGATCTCCGTGACCTGATAGACCACATACTTCTCCAACATATTGTCTGGGTGTTAAAACCAAATCCTTTTCTCCAAATTTCACCAAGAGTTAAAGAAGATGGGCAAAATGGCACAATCTTTTGAAAAAAAAACATCTGTTCGACAAAAGACTTTTTTTTCTTTCTGAAAGGTAATAATAGCACATAGGAATAGAAGGAATTCCTGTCATAGATCCTATCTCTTGAGGTCTAATTGCTCAATAGTTCCTTGAAAAATCTGATAAACAATGATGATAGATCTTTATTACTTTCTCATTTGGAGATGATTACATTCGCAAAAAGAATATAATCTTTCTGTTGTTGGTGACTTGCATGAAAATCAAACATCTTTTTAAATCGTGCTACTCCTAATCAGATTCTACAGTGTCTATGGTATAATATATTGATCATCCCTTCAGTGGGCTGTAATTTGATTACATCAAACTATCATCAGTAGCCCTTGTGACTTTAAATAGCTCATTCAGAGCAATCAATCAATATTGTGACACATTTAATAATTCCTCAGTAAAAGACTCAAGGAAATGATTTTAATCACCAGAATTCAGAAACTGCATAGACCGCTTTCAATTTTTAATCATGTTAATTCAAAAATTAAATCCATTCTGATGAAACAAAACATTACAGTCTATTTTCTTCATTGGCCTTGAGAAATAGTTTCAAATTTTGGAAGATGTCTTGTTCAGATTTTGATGAAATTCCAAGCATTTTTTGAGATTGAGTTTTAATTCAAATCCACTCTCTATAATAAGGATAAAATGCTTCTCTCTATTGATGGAAAGATGTCTGAGATAGAGATAAATTTTATACTGGAGAGCACATGAATTAATTAACTATAGTATAATTGCTAAGTCAATTTATAATCAAGCGGCATAGAAAAGGACATTTACTCAAAGTAGTAGACCTAAGTTCAGGAAATAGAGAATTCTGGCAATACCCAGGAGGTCAAGCAGCATCTGTGGCGACAGAAACAAAGGTACACTTTCTGGTTGGTGACACTTGATCAGTGTTCTTTCATAAGGACACTATCCCAATTCAGGGCTACAAAAGATTTCAAATAAATTCCTTTTCAGTGGTGGAAAAGTTATTGGAGAAGATCTTGAGAGGCAGGATTTATGAGCATTTGGAGAGACATAATCTGATTAGGGATAGTCAGCATGGCTTTGTCAAGGGTAGGTCGTGGTCTACAAGCCTGATTGAATTATTTCAGGATGTTACAAAACACATTGATGAAGGTAGAGCAGTCAGTGTAGTGTACATGGATTTCAGTAAGGCATTTGATAAAATTCCACATGCAAGGCTCATTCAGAAGTGAGGAGCCATGGGATCCAAGGAGACCTTGTTTTGTGGATCCAGAATTGGTTTGCCCACAGAAGGTGTTTATAAGTAAACAGCTCCATTTTGCATGGAGGATGGGGCCCAATGGTATTCCATGGGGATCTGTTCTGCGACCCCTTCTCTTTGTGATATTTATAAATGACCTGGATGAAGAAATAGAAGGGTGGGTTAGTAAGTTTGCTGGTGACACAAAACTTGGGGATCATGTGAATAGTCTGGACAAATGGCAGGACATTGATAGGATGCAGAACTGGGCTGAGAAGTGGCAGCTGGAGTCAATCCCAGATAAGTGTGAAGTGATTCATTTTGGTAGGTCAAATTTGAAGACAGTGAAGACAGAATATAATCTTAATGGTAAGACTCTTGACAGTGTGGAGGATCAGCAAGATCTTGGGGTCCTTGTCCAGGGGACACTCAAAGCTGTTGTGCAGTGATAGTGTCATTAAGGAGGCATATATTGTGATGGCCTTCATTAACCATTGGATTGAGTTCAAGAGCTATATAACACCTTAGTTAGACTCCATTTGGAGTACTGTGTTCAGTTCTGGTCACCTCACTACAGGAAGGATGTGGATACTATAAAGAGAGTGCAGAGGAGAGTTACAAGAATATTTCCTGGATTGGAGAGCATGCCTTACGAGAATAGGTTGAGTGAACTTGGCCTTTTCTCCTTGGAGCGACAGAGGATGAGAGGTAACCCGATAGAGGCGTATAAGATGAGAGGTATTGATCGTGTGGATAGTCAGAGGCTTTTCTCCAGGGCTGAAATGGCTAACACAGGGGGTTGGGGGGCATAGTTTTAAAGTTTAAATGTAAGTAGGTATGAAGGGGATGTTAGGGGTAAGGTTTTCGCAAAAGGGTGGTGGGTGTGTAGAATGCACTGCCAATGATGGTAGTTGAGGTAGATACAATAGGGTCTTTTAAAAGACTCATGGATCGGTACATGGAGCTTAGAAAAATAGAGGGCTATTCAGTAGGGAAATTGTGGGCAGTTTCTAGAGTAGGTTACATGGTTGGCACAACATTGTGGGTCGAAGGGCCTGTAGTGTGTTCTAGATTTCTATGTTTTATGTTCTAAAATTAATTCTGTTTGGAACAGTAGGTCTTTGATTTTGTTTTGCTACCATGTTTATTTGATGGCAACATAATGGACTCAAAACTGATGACTTAATAACAGAATCCTTATTGTATGGTCCATCTGTCCTGATTTTCAGGTGTAATTTCATTTAATTAGTTTCAGATCCTTCCCTAGACAGTCAATAATCTCATTAAAGTGCATAAATAACAATTATCCAATGACAGAGAAAATACCCAATCTCTTTTTCTCTCTGGGTTGCTGCCTCATGCAACACAAAATCAAAGAGTGAATTTGTGAAGAAGATAACCAAAGACATTCGTTGGTGTAACAACTATGAAGTTCAAACACCAATCATTGCTCTGATTGCCTTGGAGGTTCAAGTCCAGAAGGTTTCCTTCAATAGTCATTGAGCTGCAGTTAGAGCTTCTATTATCTCTTCTCCCTCATTAAACCACACACAATTCTGCTGATCCTATTGAAGAATATGCAGCAAGACCACTTTGAGAACTCAATGACATTATGTTTTCCAGTTGCTCAGGGCCAAGACAAAGAGCTCAGTTATCACCAGCAGTTTAACAGCTCAATAAGAAAATGAGGCAGCCAATGGAACTAATCAGACCAACTGTTAACTTCTGGGGTGAATGCAGATATTAGTATTGGTGATTAATTGGTTGAATGAAACAAGAACACAAGAAAGTCTGCAGATGCTGGAAATCCAAAGAAACACATACAAAATGCTGGAGTAACTCAACAGGTCAAATAGTATCTAATGAAATAAGTAAACAGCTGACGTCTTGGGCTAAAACCCTTCTCCAAGACTTTTTCATTTGCACAGATGCTGTCTGACCTGCTAAGTTCCTCCGGCACTTTGTGTGTATTTCTGAGAATGAAATAAGTGCTGCTGCAGATAAATATGAGAAAATCTGCAGATGCTGGAAATCCAAGCAACACACACAAAATGTTGGAGGAATTCAGCAGGCCAGGCAGCATCTATGGAAAAGAGTAAACAGTTGAAATTTCAGGCTGAGACCCTGTAAATTATCGGGACTATAATTTACAGCAGGAATCAATAATCTACTGAAGAAGTCAATTTGGAGTAGATGGATTCAATCTATAGTTTATGGAGTCAATCTGTAACAGTGGGAATCAATCAGCAGTCTGGGGAATGAGACATCAGCTATTGCAGTCAAAATATGGTTGGTGGATTCAGTCCTCAGCTGGATGAATCAAAATCAGCTGCTAGATTCGATCAACTGCTGGAAAAATCAACAATCAGTTGGTATAGTTGGTAGAGTCACTCAGAAGTTCATGATCAACCGCAAGAGTTAGTCATGGGGGCACACTCATACTTGAGTTGTCAATCAGCAGCTGGTGGAATCAATCGTTAGCTAGAGCTGACAATGTCAGCCGGAGGTGTCAATCATCAGCTTGTAGGATCCAATCATCAGGTGAAGGAATCATTCATCAGATGGAGCTGTCAATGTCAGCTGAAGGTTCAATCAACAGTTGAATGAATTAGTTATCAGCTGGAGCTGTCTATCATCAGTTGTAGGAACCAATCATCAGCTGGAGAAATTAGTCAGTGAATAGAGCTGTCAATCATCTGCTAAAGGATTCAGTCATTGGCCAGAACTGTAATTGTCAACCTGAGGAATCAATTGATAGCTGCTGGGGTCAATACATAATTTCCTTGTATCATAGAAAGAGCAGCTCTGATTGTCGGTGTAAGAACTATCTTGTGCAATTCGTTTTATATTCACAGAGTTCCTCCAGATGCTGGAATTCCAGAGCAACGCACTCAAAATGCTGGAGGAATTTTGCAGGTCAGGCAGTATCCGTGGAAATGAATAAACAGTCAGCGTTTTGGGTTGAGAGCCCTTGTCTGGATTGGAAAGGAAGGGGAAAATGCCAGAATTAGAACAAGATGCCAGAATATGAACTGGGGAGGAAAAGGAGTAGAAGCCAGAAGGTAATAGGTGAAGCCATGTGAAGGGGAGGGGGATGAGGTTAGAACTGAAAAGTGACAGGTGGAAAAGGTAAAGGGCTGCGGAAGAAGGAATCTGATAGGAGAGAAGAGTGGACCATAGGAAAAAGGGAAGGAGGATGGATATTGGGGGAGTGATAGGCAGGTAAGTGACAATAGGAGAGCCAGAAGGGGGTTGGACAATTTGATGTTCCTGCCATCTGGTTATAATGTTACTTTTTTCACCAGCCAGAGACATGATGAACACTAGAATGTCTGCAGATGCTGGAAATCCAAAGCAACACACACTTAGTGCTGAAGGAACTCAGCAGGTCAGGCAGCATCTCTGGATATGAATAGACAGTTGACGTTTCAGACCGAGACCCATCTACGGGACTGGAAAGGAAGAGGGAAGACGCCAGAAAAAGAAGGTGCGAGAGGGGAAAGAGTCTAGCTGGAAGGTGATAGGTAAAGCTGGGTGGGTGGGAAAGGTAAAGGGCTGGAGAAGAAGGAAACTGAAAGGAGAGGAGAGCGGATTTGTAGGATAAAAGGAAGGAGGTAGGGACCCAGTAGAAAGTGTTAGACATTAGTTCATCTTATCTTTCCCTATGATATAGCAGATAGACACCTGGCACTTCCATCTTATGCTGTCTTTCAGAAAATACCATCAAACCTATTCTCCATGTACTGTATTGACCTGTAACCTATTCTCCTTCAGATCTGTCTTCATTCTGCTTCCATCACGTACGCTCTGAATAGTTCACACGAACCAATTACGACACCAACCATCACATCCTTGTGATATAGGAAACTGGAACACCAGGGACAACACATCAGGATTTACAATGGGACAGAAAGATCACAACACGGCGTGCTGCATCACAGTCACTAGACATATCATTAACTGACCAGTGGATTCAATCACCAAATAGTTCCATCATCCAATGGAGGATCACAAGAAACTGGTGTACTCTAACTTTAGTAAGAGTAACTCTTCAACTGGAGGAGAGAAATATCAAACAAGGGAAAATCTGCAGATGCTGGATATCCAATCAACTCACACAAAATGCTGGAGGAACTCAGCAGGCCAGGCAGGGTCTATAGAAAGAGTACAGTCAATGCTTCTGGCTGAGACCCTTCAGCAGGTCTGGGTAACGTGCTGAAGAAGGAGAATTCTGATAGGAGAGGACAGAAGGCCATGGAAGGTGTCATGTTCATGCCATCAATTTCGCAAACTTCCAGTAATGCCCCCACGACTTCACCATTCCCTATCCCCTTTTCCCTCTCTCACCTTATCTCCTTGCCTGCCCATTACCTCCGTCTGGTGCTCCTTCCCCCCCCCTTCTTCCTTCCATGGCCTTCTGTCCTCTTCTTTTCAATTCCCCCTTCTCCATCTCTGTATCTCTTTCACCAATCACTAATCAAATCTCAAATCCATTTAGCATAAATTGATCCTCTTGAACAGTACCCTACAACAACTTGAAACATCAATTCCCTCCATACTAGCATGCCGTGGCTATAGGGCATATGACCTACAAAATGCACTGTGATTGTTCACCTTGACCATTTCAACTACAACACCCAAATCAGCACCCTGACAACCAAGAAAAGTATACATGAGGCACCTGAGAAAACCTCCAACAGATTCCCCTCTGAGCTACTCACCTTCCCAGCTTAGAAATATATCACTGTTGATTTATTATTACTGGTCTAAAACAAGTTTCAAGAAGGTGGATCACTACCATCCTCTCAGTGACTATTAAGGATGAGCAATAAAATCTGGCTTTAACAGTGGCACTTGTCCCAAAAAGTGAACAAGTAAATAAAATATGGAAAAATGAAATTCTGATTACTTTCTATAAGCAGCAACTCTGTATAAAATTCTTTACACTGAACTGGGTTTTCTAGTCCAATATGATTTGTGTATATCTGAGTTTGCAAACATTATTGCTGTAACTATTATTAGTTCTTTGTGGAATCTTTAATATCACATTGCTGCCTGAGTCTATAAAACTAACATCAGCTCTGAAGAACGCCTGCAGGCTCAAGGTACCTGTGCACACATAAATCAATGAAATGTAAATCATTAAAGTTGTTTCTTTCGATAAACTTCATTACTGTTCAACCAAGACATAATCTATTGAAAATTACTTTCTCGTTTCTTCAATTCCATAAATTATCTGATCATAAGAAGACAGTTTGTGAAACCAATAACAGAACCTGGAATTCGTAAACCAATTTCTAATCCCAGTCCAAATGACATCCAGGTCTGATGCCCCAATATAAAATGTGGAATGGCATATAAGTGCAGTGCAGTTAATGTGTTGATGAATCACTCCAATTTAGTTCAGAGCCTACTTCATTAAAACAAGTTTTTTTTGCTTCTAAATATCAAAGTTCATCCACAGATTGGGAACAGGTGAAACATTTTCAAAGAGTGAATTCAGGATTTTGTCAACAATAAAGTGCTACTTGGATAATAAGCATGAGCCTGAGATATAGAAAAAAGTAACTTGAAAAACATTATACTTGCATAGACATTTTAAAATTAAATACATATTTCATTTTCAACTCTTGCAAATGTTATAAGAATAGATGAAATATGAGCTAGAGTCGACCAGCTAGGTCTTACCACTTGATAATGTCATGGCTGAACTTTATGTTACTTTCTTGGCATGACATTTATTCCCTCAATGTCCAAAAATCTTGCCAGCTCATTTTAGAACATTATAGTATCTGAGTCTTTTCATATTTCTGGGGGCAAGAATACCAAATATTACAACCCAAAATTTCTCTTCATCTCATTCCTGAATTGCAGTCAATTTGTCTGGGGAGGATGACCTAACTTCTTGACTATCTAGCTAGATGAAGAGGTTTCTTTGCATCTACTCAAGTTCTTTAGCAGCTGAATTTTTCTTCCAAATTTGCAAATTCTAGAGAGTGTGGGCCCAACCCCTTTGCATGAGATGACCCTCTCATTCCAGGGATAAGTACAATGGACCTTCATAGCATTGACCCCAAAGGGGTATATCAGTCTTTTTAAAAGAATCCAAAAACAATTTGGTAGATAGATGTGGACTCACCATATACTTAATTGTTACTCTTCTATTCTTGCCCTGGAAATGAAACTAGCATACCATTTCTTTTCCTTCTTACTTACACTTGTGTGTTAACTTTGTGTGACTTGTATACAGAGACATTTAAAGACTTCTGAATTACATTTATCAGATTTTCATATTTTAATGAGTTCTCTACTTTTTTCATTTTTATGACTCTAGTGGATTATTTTGCACATTCCAACATTAGACTGCATTTTCCACTATAAACAATTGCTTACTGAGACTAGACCAATATGTGTCTTCCTCAAATCCTACTTTGAAAACATGAATGTTGATTTGAATGGCAGAAACGATTAAGGGTCAGGCAAGGAGAGATCAAGGAGAGCAGAGAAGGAAAGGTAATAGTGCAGAATAATGAGGGGGTAAGGGTGACACGATAGTGTAGCAGTTCACATAACCCTTTACAGTGCCAGCAATCCCAGTTCAATTTCCACCACTCTCGGTAGGGAGTTTGTACATTCTCCCCATAATCACATGGGTTTCCTCCAGCTACTGCAGTGTCCTTCCATATTCCAAAGACATATAGGTTAGGGTTAGTAAGCTGTGGGCATACTATGTTGGCGCTGGAAGAATACTGTCAATTGAAGGCTGCCCGCAGTACATCCCCAAACTGTGCTGGCCATTGACATTATTGCACATTTCACGATATGTTTCAATGTTTCGATGTACATGTGACAAATAAAGCTAATCTTTGAAGTTTTACCTTTAGTCACAACTAGACAACCGGGTGACCCCCTTGGGGCACCCTTTGAGAGGAAGGTAGTGCAGTCTGATGTGATATGCTTTGGAAATTAAAGAAGAAAAACTCAGATTGTTAAAGAAAGACGCGTAGCAAGACAAATACAGCTCCTCCTCGTTTAACGAAGAACATTTTTGATGAAAACATTTCTGGTTGATCTGCCACCCTTCAAGAATACTCTAAGTTTTCATTTCTTTTTCCCCGGCTTAAAGCCACATACAGCTGACCATGCTGGAATACCGGTTTCTCTAAATAAATCAACACATTCTCCATGGTTTGGCCTTGAAAGGTGGAATCGGCTCTGTGAGCATCGTAAGGCGCTGCTGAGGCTGGCCGTGCGCATTCGTTGTGGTGTCGCGTCGCAGTTTCCATTAAGGCTGGAATCGGCTCAGGTTGTGGAAAGCGGGGCCTGTTGATTGACGAGTGAGCAATTTTATACGGATATATAACCCTGAACTTTGCATGCATTCTGTAAGTTAGCGCATTTTAAGTCGACTTAGTCAAAAAAAGTGTCGCTGTAATGCACCGTTTGGGCTAGTTGGAGGTCACAAACAGACAAACAGAGCATGAGAGATTTAGTAGTATATAGATTCCCATTGTTACTGAGAAGGAGCAGAGTACATAAACATAAGAATGCATCAGTAAATTAAGTCAGAATAAAGAAAGATGCCAAGTTCAAATTAAGTGCTCCTTATTTGAATTCACACAGTATTCATAATAAACTCAATGAAGTGTTGACACAAATAGAAACAAACAGAGATTATCTAATAACCAGTACAAAGGTAGAGTTGATGAAAGTACAAAGGCTCAGATGCAGATATTGAAATACAAAATGTTGTAAACACTCACCAAGTTGAGCAACCTCTGTGGAATATAGTTAATGATTCAAGTTGAAAACCCCATGTCAGAATTTAGCAATGTGACCAAGGCTGGGAACTGTGGTAGTGTTGTGGTTAGCGCAATGCTTTACAATACAGGCCACCCGTGCTCAATTCCTGCCACTGTCTGTAAGGAATTGTTACATTCTCCCTGTGACCGTGTGGGTTTCCTCCCACAGTCCAAAGATCATCTGGTGGGTAGGTTAATTGGTCATTGTAAACTGTCCTGTGATTAGGCTAGGACTAAATCAGGGGATTGCTGAAGGGCTGGAAGGGCCTATTCCACACTAATCTCAATAAATAAATAAATAAATATTCAGAGGCAAATTACATTAAAAGGGATAGTCAGAAAGAACAACTTGTAGCTCTCTTAGTAATTCATTTAATGACTACGATGGTGACAAAAACACAGTGCAGGAAGGTTAAGTCAAGGAATCAGTTTGAATGCAGGTAATATTTAATGAGTCTAGGAAAGTGCTGGAGAGAATTGCCATTCCACCACACACCCCCACCCTGACCAACTAATAGTTATGATGTAGGACAAAGTATACTGTAATTAGATAAATAATAGGGGGAGTTTTAAAAGTTACTGTAATAATTGTGGGTGATCATAATTATCATATGGATTGGTGAAAGCAAATTGTCAAGGGCAGACTTGAGGGCAAATTCACAGAGTGTATTCTGAGGTACTATTAATTAATGACTTCTTTGTAAAATTCCTTTGGAATTAGTGTGGTTGAATTGTAACTTTAGTTTCAGGTTAAAAGTCCTGGGTCTAAACTAAGTTTCCTAAATTTAAATAAAGGCAATTGCAACAAAATAAAAAAAGATTTCACTGAAGTGGAATGGGAAAATAGGTAACGTGGTCAATCAGCAGTCACAGACATTTAAGGAGATATTTCATAAATGTCAGCAAAGATTTATTGCAGTGAGGAAGAATGGTTTTATTTGAAGGATATACCATCCATGGCAAATTAATGAAGTTTAGCATGGTGTAAAATTGAAAGAAAAGGCATACACTGAGTTGAAGATTAGTGGTAAGCCAGAGGACAGTGAAATGTCTGCAAAGCAGCAAAGAGTGACCAAAATAATTATAAGAGCAGAATGATAGTGCAAGAGACATCAGAAATAAATGACATAGAACAAACAATGCCATCTTTTATAGGCATATTTAAAGGAATAGAGAAGCCAAAATAAATATTATTTCTTAGAGAATGACACAACAGAATTAATAGTGAGAAATCGAAAATTGAAAAATATTCAAAATACTTACTTCAGATTTGTCTTATGGTAACATCCCCAAAACATCAGATATCAAGTGGTTTTAGGGAGGGAGGAACTTAAAACAATCTGTTTCTCTTGAAAAAATATGACAAGACCCTTGGACGTGATAGTCTGCACCATTGTGTCTTAAAGGCTGCAGAGATGGCTGCATTAGTCTTAAAGTACCAATCTATTGTCTTTACCCTGACTAGCCTAATTATGCTTCAAGGTCCACATCTGTATGGTCGATTCTTAACTGTTCTAGTAATGTACTAGGCTATTCTGTTCAGGGACTGACAATCGATGTTAGCTTTGACAATAACACCCACATTCACTGAATAAATGAGTAAAGACAACAAATTGGTCGGTCCCACACAGTCTAACCATAAGAATCGACATTATGGGACATCCTTTGGAAAATGGAACATCTTCCAAATCTCCTCTTATTTATTTCTGTTCTCGAATAAAGAGTCAGAATTTGTTTATGGATTACTTGAGACAAGGAGATATTATATGCCTCCCCAGCACAGTGATTTGGTTTAAACATCTAAAAGTAAGCGTATAGCTGTTTTGGATAGACACTCCAGCAAAAGAAAAGTACAATGTCTTCCTATCTCATCCCGTTATAGTTCCTATATACTTTCTAAATGGCTCTTGCACTATAGAAAAACAGAGATGATCGAGAATGGAGGCAGACTATTTTTTTCTGTAAGAGTTCTTTTTTGCCTTTTTGACTGTTCTACAATGGCAAGTGTGCAAATGTTTCTCTTCTTCATCTGGTGATTGCAATGACTTTCTAATCTTTGCAGCCTTATTCCGTGGAAAATCACATCCATTGTTCAGCCTCCAATTACAGGCTAACATTAACTGCCCAAATGCCTCAAGAAGATGGAGTATAGCTATTACCTAGATCCCTGCAGTCAACACAGTGTAGTTGCTTCATCGGAGCTTTCAGGCAGAGTGCTCTAGGAACTTAATCCAACAAAAGGGAAATAACAGTGATATAGTTCTAAATCAGGATGGTGTGGGTGTTGAGAACTTGCACAGAATAGTGTTACCATGCACCTTCTGTTCTTGCCTTTATGGTGGGCGGATGTAGATTTAGAAACTGGTGTCAAAGAAGCCTTTTGGTTGATTTCAGTCTATCTTCTTTCAGTGTTTTGGGAGATGAAACTACACCTAAGCACCAAGAGCAAATAGCATTCCTCTCGGTTCTCCTACTTTCTGCTAAGCTTAATGTGTGCCAAAGTGTTAATTCCTTGTCACCTGTTTTGCACTATCTTCTCAGAATAATTTCACACAAACCTTCCAATATTCCAGAACTCAAGCTTTACAAGGTCTAATCACAATATATGTAGGTATCTCATTCACTCTTCTAGCTTAAAATATTGCTGTTTTATTTTGCCTGTCACCTGGGCTTCTTAATATGGAACAATTAAATGCATTTAGTATTTGTGGAAAGTACATTTATGAGTGGGCCCATGTGATAATGAGGATAAAGAAGAAACTCACTGGTTTGCACGTTAGGCCAATTAATGGACATACAACTCCAATTTCCACTGTGTTTTAAGACAACGTAGAGTTTATTACACTATTGAAGGTTCCTACTTTTCTACTTAACTGGATCAAATGGAAACACCTACACAGAAGGTTATGGGGATATATTCATGCTGGATTACCAGCATTAAATACTTGCCCAAATATTAATCACCATTTATATTTAAATCTATGCATTCATGTCCAGCTGGAGTTGAATGTATAGAGGTAAACACAAACAGCAGCTAAGTGATTAACAATGGGACACAAAATAAATTTTGTTTCCTCATGTCTCAAATTTTAGCTTTGTGTGGCTCAGAATCAGAATTAGAATCAGATTTATTATCGCTGACATAAGTCATGAAATTTATTGTTTTATGGCAGCAGGACTGTGCAAGACATAAAGGATTACAAGTTCCAGTAATAAAATAAACAGTACTAAAGAGGAAAAGTGACATATTGTTCATAGATTCATGGACTGTTTAGAATTCTGGTGGCAAAGGAGAAGAAGCTGGTTTTAAAACATTGAGTATGGGTCTTTAGGTTCCTATATATCTTCCCTAATGGTAGTAATGAGAAGGGGGTATTCCAGGTGGTGAGGCTGCTTAACAATGGATGCCTTCTTGTGGTGATGTCTACTGAAGATGTCTTGGATGGTGGGGAGGCTTGTGATTGTGATGGAGCTGGCTGAGTCTACAATACTCTGGAATTTCTCTTGGTACTGCACATTGGAGCCAAGTGGTGACGGAACCAGTCAGAATGCTCTCCGTGGTATATCTGTAGAAATCAGCTGGAGTCTTCAGTGACATACCAAGTCTCAACATCTCTTCGTGAAGTAGAGTTGCTGACATGCCTTCCTCATGATTGGATCAATATGTTGGGTCCAGTATAGATCCTTTGAGATGTTGACACCTAGGAACCTGAAGCTGCTCACTCTTTCCATCATTGACCACTCAATGAAGGTTAGTGTGTGTTCTCCTGACTTCTCCTTCCTGATGTCCACAATAAATACTTTGGTCTTGCTGATGTTGAGGTAAAGTTGTTGATGTGACACCCCCAACTAGCCGACCTGTCTTGCCGTTTTATACCTCCTTGTCACCATCTGAGATCCTGCCAACAAATTTATAGATGGTGTAGAGAGTGCAGAGCAGAGGACTAATTGTGCATCTTTGATGTACGGCTGTGTTGATTATCAGCGAGGAGGAAATGTTATTAATGATCTGCACCAAATGTGAACTCTCTAGCAGAAAATCAAAGATCCATTTGCAGAGGGAGGTACAGGGGCCCAGGTTTTCAAGCTTATTGATTAGTACTAATGGGATAATGGTGTACAAAGCTGAGCTGTAATCGATAAACAGCAATCGCACATATGTATTGCATCCATTGTATAACTACTGTGGCGGTAGGAAAGTTGCAATGGGTCCAGTCCCTTGCTCAGGCAGGAGCTAATTCTAGTAATGACCAACCTCTCGAACCACTTCATAACAGTAGATGGGAGTGCCACAAGTCATTAAGGCAACTGCTCTTCTTGGGCACCGGTTTGACTGATGCCCTGTTAAAGCAGGTGAAGCCTTCCACAGCAGCAGTAAGAGGTTGAAAGAGTCCTTGAACATTCCAGCCAATTAGTTGGCCCAGGTTTTCAGTACCTATGAGTTACACCAATAGGGCATGAAACCTTGTGAGGGTTTACCTTCTTGAAGAATATTCTGATATCAACCTTTGAGACAGAATATTGCCAGATGCTATGGAATTCACACCGTAAGACCATAGAGTCAAACAACATAGGAGCAGAATTAGGTGATCCAGCCAATCGAGTCTGCTCCGCTATTCCATCATGGATGATTCCAGAACCACTCAATCCCATACACTCGCCTTCTCGCCATATCCTTTGAGGCCCTGACTGATCAGGAAACTATCAATTGTCGCTTTAAATATACCCACGGTCTTGGCCTGCACAGCAGTCTATGGCAGAGCATTCCACAGATTCACTACCCTCTGGCTAAAAAAATTCCTATTTACCTCTGTTCTAAAGAGTCGCCCCTCAATTCTGAGGCTGTGCCCTCAAGACCTGGACACCCCCCACCATGGGAAACATCCTCTGTACATCCACCTTATCTAGTCCTTTCAACATTCAGTAAGTGTCAATGAGACCCCCGTCCCCTGCATTCTTCTAAATTCTGGTGAGTACAGGCCTAAAGCCACCAAGTGCTCCTAATATGTTAACCCCTTCATTCCCGGAATCATCATCATGAACCTTCGCTGGACCCTCTAATGACAACACATCCTTTCTGAGATACGAGGCCCAATACTCAAAGTGTGTGGCCTGACTAGTGTCTTATAAAGCCTCAGCATTATTTCATTCTTATTATATTCAATTCCCCTTGAAATAAGTGCCAACATTGTGTTTGCCTTCTTTACCATAGACTCAGTCTATAAATTAAACCTCTGGTAGTATTGTATGAGGACTCCTAAGACCCCTTGCACCTCTGATGTTTGAATTTTCTCCCCATTTAGATAATAGTCCACACTATTGTTCCTTTTACCAAAACGCATTATCATACATTTCAAACACCATATTCCATCTGCCATTTTTTGCCCATTCTTCTAATTTGTCTAAGTCCTGTTGGAATTTGATTGCTTCCTCAGCACTACCTACCCCTCCACCTACCTTCATATCATCTGCAAAATTTGCCACAAAGCCAGCAATTCCATTATCTAACTCACTGACAAACAATTTAAGAAGCAGCGGTCCCAATATTGACCCCTGAGATCACCACTAGTCGCAGGCAGCCAACTAGAAAAGGCCCCCTTTATTCCCACACCCTGCTGCCTGCCCGTCAGCCATTCCTCTATAAATGCCAGTATTGTTCCTGTAATGTCACAGCATTTTGTCTTGTTAAGCAGCCTCATTGGTGACAATTTATCAAATGCCTTCTGAAAATCTAAGTAAATGACATTCCCTGCCTCTCCCTTGTCCACCCTGCTTGTTATTTCTTCAAAGTACTCTAATAGATTTGTCAGGCAGGATTTCCCTTGACAGAAACCATACGGACTTTCACTTATTTTAACTTTAGTCTCCAAGTACTCTGAAACCTCATCCTTAATAATAGATCCCAATACTTTCCCAACCACTGAGGTTAGGCTAACTGCCTATAATTTCCTGTCTTTTGCCTTCCTCCCCTCTTAAAGAGTGGAGTGTCATTTGAAAACTTTCAGTCCTCTGGGACCATGCCAGAATCAAGCGATTCTTGAAAGATCATAACTAATGCATCTGCTATCTCTTCAGTAGCCTCTTTCAGAACTCTGGGATGTGGTCCAAATGACTTATCCCCCTTAAAGCATTTCACGTTGCTTAGCATTGTTCCTTCATCATAGCAATGGCACTCACTCCTGCTCCCTGATACTCACAGACCTGTGGCACACTGCATCTGTCTTCCATAGTGAAGACAGGTGCAAAGTACTTATTAAGTTCATCTGCCATTTCATTGTCCACCATTACTACCTCATCAGCATCACCTTCCATGGTCTAATATCAACTCTCACCTCCCTTTTATTCTTCATATATCTGAAAAACTTTAATTATCCTACTTCATATTATTGGCTAGTTTGCCCTCATATTTCATCTTTTCCCTTCTTATAGATTTTTAGTTGCCTTTTGGCGGATTTTAAAAACTTCCCAATCATCCAACTTCCCACTCATTTTTGCTACATTATATGCCCTTTCCTTGACAGTCCTTAACTTCCCTTGTCAGTCATGGTTGCCTATCCCATTTGGGAACTTCTTCTTCTGTGATACATATCTGTCCTCTGCCTTGTGAACTATTACCAGAAACTTCTGCCATCTCTGCTCTGTCGTCATTCCCGTCTGTATCCCCCCTCTAATCTACCCATGCAAGCTCTTCTCTCATGCCTCTGTAATTCCCTTTATTCTAATGTGATACTGATACATGTGACTTATGCTTCTCCTTCTGAAATGACAGGATGAACTCAATCATATTATGATCTCCATCACCCAAGTGTTCCTTTACCTTAAGCTCCCTAATAAAATCTGGATTATTACACAATACCCAATCTAAGATAGCCTTTCCCTGAATAGGTGGAAGCACAAGCTACTCTAAAAAGCCATCTCATAGGCATTCAAAAAATTCCCTCTCTTGCAATTCGACACCAACCTGATCTTTCCTATCCCCTTGCATATTGAAGTTCCCCATTACAGTTGCGACATTTCTCTTATTACATGCCCTTTCCAGCTTCCTTTATAATCTCAACCCCATGTCTTGGTTACTATTTGGAGGCCTATATATGATTCCCATATTTTAACTCCACCGACAAAGATTTAACAACTTCTGACCCTATGTCACCTCTTTCTAAAGATGTAATTCCATCTCTTACCAACAGAGACACACCACCACTTATGCCTTCCTACCTGCCCTTTCCATGCAAAGTATTTTCTTTGATGTTAAGCTCCTGACCAATCTCTAATTGCACCACAGGTTCATCCACCTTATTCAGAATACTACATGTACTTAAATACAGCACCTTAAGCCCTGCATTCTTCACCCTTTTGAATTTTGCCTCTGTGGTACAATTTAACTCTTTGCACTGTCTGCATTTGTACCCAATCATTGGTTTGTTCTTCCTTATATTCATGTTACATCTATCATCTACTTGTAAACCTGCTGGTTCATCCTCAGCTCTTCCTATGCTACTCCTATCCTCACTGCCACATGGCATCGGCAGCAATCCCAAGATTACTACCTTTGATGTTCTGCCTCTCAGCTTCTTTCCTAACTCCCTGTATGTATTCTGTTTTCAGGATCCCCTCCCCTTTTCTCCAATATGTACCATGACTTCTGGCTGCGCACTCTCTCTTGTCAGGATATTGTGTATGCATTCAGAAACATCACGGACCCTGATACCTGAGAGTCAAACTACCATCCTTGTTTCTTTTTCATGTCCACAGAATCACCTATCTGTCCCCTAATTATAGAGTTCCCTATTACTGCTGCCATCCTCTTCAGTTCCCTACTCTTCTGAGCCACAGGGCCAAGAGTCAGTGCCTGGGGCATGGCTGCTGTTGCCTCCCACAGGTAGGTCCCCCCCACAACAGTGCTCAACTGGGGTACTGGTTGTTGAGGGGGATGGCCACAGGGGTGCTCTCCACTGACGTTTCCCCTTCCATCTCTTGACAGCCACAAATCTGTTTCCGGTAGCCTTGGGGTGACTACCTCCCTGCAGCTCCTGTCTATCACCTCCTCACACTCCCTAACAAGCCAAAGGTCATCAAGCTGCATCTCTGGTTCCCGAACATGGTCTCTAAGGAGATATATCTCGATGCACCTGGTGCAGATGTGCCCATCAAGGAGGCTGGAAGCTTTCTGGAAATACCACATCTGACAGACAGAACACAGGCCCTGAAGACATATCCCCGATTCTTTCAAAAGTTAAATAAGAAATAGAAATAAGAAATAAACTTACTTACTTGCCTCACTTTCGCCTGTTCTTGCCAAAGCCTTACCACTCTGACTCAGACCACTCCCATGATGACAGCTCTGCTAGACTGTACCTCTCCTTTATGGAGACAGGGTTTTTCAAATCTGATTTGCATCTGTGCAGGAAGACTTCTACTGCATCTTCACCACTGTCCCCCAATCAAATGCTCCTGCTGAAAACTGGCTGCTTTTTCAAGCTCCGCTCTGGACCTGCGGGGGAATACTTCTACTGCGGTTGTGCCACTGTCCAATCAGATGCAATTTTTGTTCTCCCTTTCAAAGTGTGCATAAAAGGTGTAATAATTGCCAGGGGTTCTTTTAATTTCTCTGACATAAATTGCAATGAAACATCATGAAACACAAAACAGCACTAAATAAAACCTTTCATTAATCTTGCATTGACATTTCTTTAGGAGGCCAGACATTTCAAATCCATTTTATCAACAGAGGAAGCATTTATATTTGTTTTAAAGATGTATTGAATCAATCTGTATTATGCAGAACTGCAGAAAACATGCAGTATAGGAACAGACAATTCAACTCAGATCATCACTATTCTTCCTCATTGCATTCTTTCAGAATGGCTTCTGTTTTTTTTCCTTCAAGAATTCATCTGGCTTCCTTTTAAATTTTCACACACTCATTACCTCAGAACTTCCCTGCTGTTGCAAGTTCCACATTCTAACCAGTCATTAGTACTTCATCAGATTTATCGTGGTAATCTTATATTTCTATCCTCCGGAAGACTCTGGAAATTGGAATTGCTTCCTCCATTTCTTCAGAACTTGGGAAGTATAAATATGCCAACTACTTGCATTTCAAGGTGACAGTTTTTCAACAAGAAAGCAGCTGTTAGTGTTTAACATAGAAGAAGTTGCACTGGGAATAAAATTTGTCAATAGCTGCTGATCAGATCACAAGAAAGGCAAAGCTGGAAGCCGTTTATTCATTTTCTCCAGAATTTATTTCTTTCTTCACTGTATATGGTAGTCCCATTCGAGTATCAGACATGTAGAAATATATGCTTAGTTACATAGAGTAAACACATGTTATTGTTATTCATCATAAGGAAGGTAGAAAGGGTTAGATTTTAACCCTCAGGTGCTGAATCAAATGGAGTACAGTATACCTAAGTGTCTGTATGTCATCTATAGAATTCAGATCAATTACCACCAATACTGTCAATCAGCCCTACTATGCAGAGGTCAGAACTGTTTACTGAAGAGCATTTAGCTGATGCTAAGCAGGAATTTTAGATACCTATAGAATGTAGGTAAAGGGTAAATTCAATGACATAAGGGAAGCAGCATCTTTGGGATACCCAGGAGCAAGTCACATTGGATTGAAGGTGAGCTCTTGATGCAATATAGATCCAATGAAGATGAACCTTTTCAAGGAAGAAAATTCAGTTGGAGTTTGATCATAGTTGAGCCGAGAAACATTAAGTCTCAGAATCAATCAGATTGAGTGTAAAACAAGTGAATGGATAATCATAACTAGTTTAGACATTTGAATGAGAAGTACAGGGTCACTGAAGCCAGTCATGCATTACATTTACCTATTGGCAATCAGTTAAAGGATATAACCGTTTGATGTTATCCATCAACATCCATTTTAAAGCCTACTATGAAAGATGAAAGAAGAGCTTAAACACTGAAAGGAACCATTCCTGATATCTGTGAAATTTCTGTAATCAAAGCCACTGACAAACAGGACTCTGCTTCAGAAATAAACTACTTCTGAACCATGCAGTCTTGCAGTTTTGGCTAAATATACTTTGATGGAGGTTTGACACTTGCCCTTGGGTACAATAGGGATCAAAAGTAGCTAGGTTCCTGCTTGATGTCCATGGCAGTATGAACATCAGTTCAGGGCTGAGCACCAGTTTCATGATCCCTCCCTGCATTGATCATAACTGAGTGCAGCATGTGCCAAATCATATTCCCTGCTTTCCTTATGTTCATCACCAGCCAAACCAGAATTCCTTCAAGTCAGTATTTTCATGTTCCAGTTCTCCTCAGCTTCCCTCTTATCCTGGGCCATGGAGGCTCCCTTGTAACTTTTAATTGACCTTGCCACTCTACATCCATCTTCATCCACATAACTTTCATATGCTTCTATATTTCAACTGCTGAAATCACACACCTTAATCATATTCAGGTTAATGCCTCCCATTTCTTTCCACTTATTATTCTATTTATGTGCTTTGCAGCTAACGTAGACCATATTGGACTGATCTCATATGAAAAAAATTCTCTTGAATATCCTAATCCCTGATTTTACCAAATATCTTTCCTTTACATCAGAAAATTGACTTAAAAACTTCACTTTCCTTTTTACAGACTTGTATTTGGATTTAGAATTGGTTTATTATTGTCACATCTACCAAGTTGGAAGTACTGTAGCCAAAGGAGGGTGAATCTGTGGAATTCATTGCTACAGACGGCTATGGAGGCCAAGTCATTGGATATATTTAAAACAGAGGTTGATAGGTTCTTGATTATTTAGGGTATCAAAGGTTATGGGGAAAAGGCAGGTAGGTGGAGATGAGTCCATGGCCAGATGAGCCATGATCTTATTGAATGGTGGAGCAGGCTCGACGGGCCAGATGGCCAACTCCTGCTCCTATTTCTTATGTCCTTATGCAGCTACAGAGACATGTAGTGCAAGTTAACAATAAGGTGCAAGATCATAACAAGGTAGATGATGAAGTCAAGAGCCCATCTTATCGAACTAATAGTGTGTGCTTTCAGATTTTTGTATCTTTTGCCCAGTGAAAGATAGGAGAATTGAGAATGTCTGGCTGGTGGGATTTTTAATAATGCTGGCTGCTTTACCAAAGAACATAGATAGAGTCCATGGAAGTGAAGATGATTTCAATGATGTGCTGCACTATGTCCATTGCTCTCTGCAGTTTCTTGTGGTTATAGGTAGAACAGTTGCCACAAAAAGCTGTGATGCATTGAGATAAGATGTTTTCTATGGTGGATTGATAAAAATTGGCAACAGTCGACAGGGATAAGTCAAATTTATTTAGCCCCATGAGGGAATAGCGACCCTGGTGAACTGTCATGGCTATGGTGTCAACATGATAGGACCAAGACAGTGTGTTGGTGATGTTCAATCCAAAGAGCATGAAGCTCTTAACCCTCTCTGACACAGCTCTAACCCTCACCCCACCCAACCACTTCCTGAAGTTAATGACCAGCACTTTTGTTTTGTTATCGGTAAGGGTAAGGTTGTTGTCATAACACTATGAGATCTCTCCACCTCCTCCCCGTATGCCAACTCATCATTATTTGAGATGCAGCCCACTACAAACTTGTAGATGTCATTAGGGCAGAATCTGGTCACACAGTCATGAGTGTAGAGGCAGTAGAGTAGGGGGCTGTGGAGACAAGCTTGTGGAAGATCAGTGTTGTGAATAATTGTGGCGGAGATGTCATGTCCTATCCTTACTGATTGTAACCTTTTGGTTAGGAAGTCAAGGATCCAGTTGCATAGGGAGGAGCTGGCTCCCAAGTATCAATTTGGTGGTATGTTTGCTTGGACTTATAGTATTGCAGGTAGTACTGTAGTCAATAACTATAATCTTTGGAGAAAATTCCATTCTTTATATGGAAAGCAAATAAAACTGCAAACGTAGAAATCTGAAACAAACAGAAATGATGGAAGAACTCAACATGGCAAGCAGCATCTGTAGAAAAAGAAACTAGTTAACATTTTGGATCAATGCCCCTTTGTCAGAGCTGTGGTGTGGAGTGTGAGTGAAGTGGAATCAGTTTTCAGATCAGAGGTGGGCTCAAATTAGTGATTCACTTGCATATAATATCAATGAGAAGAACATATTATCTACTAGACAACCTTCTTGAAGTAAAACTGAATTTTACTTCAGATAGAATCTTCACCTCATCTTCACCTGTCATAATGCTCATAACCTTTCTCACCATTCTATAAAATACCTCGCTACTTCTTCCTTTATCTCATGCACTGTCTTCACCTGCACTGTTATATTGAATAAACATACCACCTTTCGTCTTAAACATGATTTCTTTCACCAGTTCAACTTTGAAGACTAACTCCCGCTCGCTCAACCCCTCCCCCCACCCCCATTTCTGAGGAAGGGTCACTGACAGGAAATGTTAACTTCCTGTGAATGCCATTTGAATAACTTAGATCCTCCAACATTTCTGTTTTCATTATAGTCTTTACATGTCCTAGGCAATGTCCTTCATCTTCAGACTTTTCATCATAAAATCCATTGTCTTTCAGCCTACAAAAATCATAGCCTTCTCGCATAAAAAATTCATTGACTATAACATAAGCCTTTTCACTAAATTTCTCTATTTGAATGTTAATAACAATTACTTCTCCTTATTCAGAAATTGATTAAGAGAGAAAAATATCCAAAGGCACATCACAAAGGCATACTCGGAGAGAAAAGAGCATAGACAAACAAGAACTATAGTTAATCACATCTCTTGGAAAGCTTTTTTTTAAGCCACGCTCATTTATGAGCAAGACAATTTACATTTAAGCTCCTATTTTTTGCTATGTGACATTCAATGGGATAATAGCACTTTTGTCTGACCATGCACATTAATTCAAAATGGCTCTATGTTTTGTTACAAAATTTAAAATTTATTTCTAAGGTTCTTTTAAAAAGGAATCAAAATAGAGGTGCTCAAAAGAGCAGTTTAACATAGGTATATTGTGATAATTTATGCAATAGGATTTGAAATCCTTTCCGTGTGTCTATCAGAATTAATTGGATATGTTCTTTCCTTTTAGTTAAGACTATGAAATATTTGGATACTTCTTAAAAATTTATTTTCTCACTTTTCAATATTAGTAAATCATTTAAACTTTGGAAATTTTTGTGTGATATGATCAAAAAGACCAGAAAATTTAATGGAGTTTCTGATAAAAGAAAAAATCAAGGCCTTAAGAAATCATAAATTATTTTCAATAAATGCTAAAAATGTTTTACGGTATCTGCAGCACTCAAAATATGTCATTATGTCCGACATCATAATGTGGCTATTTTTATTTTGTTTTCATTTGCAGGATGTGGCCACTGTAAACATCAGTATTTATTGTCCATGTCTCATCACTTTTGGGAAGGTGGTGGTGAGACATTGCCCTGAACCACGGCAGACTATGAGGTGAAGTTTTCAGTTTATGTCACAGACTCTCAATACCTGGAACACACTGCCAGAGGTACTGCTGGAAGCAGATGCAGTAGTGGCATTTAAGGTCTATTTAGACAGGTGTGGGGATATGCAGGGAATGGAGGAATATGGACCATGTGAAGGCAGAAGTAGTAAGTTTATTTTGCCATGGTATTCGGTACAGACATTGTGGGCCTATGGTCTTGTTCCTCTTCTGTGCTGTCTAAATTCTATGTTTTAGCTACTGCATTTTGCTTTATTCTTAAAATACAATGAGTTGGGCAAACAGGAGAGGGAGTAACCAGATGGTAAAGGAAAGGCTATGTGGATCAGTTGTAGTAGCAGAAGCTAAATACCAGATACGTTCAGAGACAGAAGAGATTCTGAAAGCGCTGGAAATGTTGAGCAACCTACTGATTTACACCACCTTTTTTGTACTACATATTTATATTCTTTAAATATATTTGTAATTATAATTTACAGTATACTTGTATTATGTATTGCACTGTAGTACTGCTACAAAACAACAAACTTCATGACATATGCCAATGATAATAAACCTGTTTCAGATTCTGATTCTGAAATACTGGAGGAACTCAGCAGGTCAGGCGCATCTGTGGAGGGAAATAAATAGTCAATATATCGGGCTGAGACCCTTCATCTGGTGCTTTCTTTCCCCTTTCTTTCCTATCCTGATGAAGGGTCTCTGCTTGACTGGTTATTTCGCTTCACAACCTGTTGAAATCCTCAAACATTTTGAGTGTGTTGTTCAGGAACTGATGTGTTGACCATGCGTGTCACTATCCAGGTTGCCAGATGGGACTGCAAAATGAATTAGGAAGTGTTACTCACTGAATTACTAGCTGGGCTGCGACCAAATGGCAATTGCCCACATGTGAAGTATACGCAGAATATAGAGGCTGGGAGAGAGCATTAAAACAATTAGTCAGAAAAGAGAGCTGTGGCATCCAGTGTGAGTTATCTAGAACCCAGACTGAATAAGGGGGGCGAAGTAATTTTCGTCAAGGAATAGAGAACTGCAAGGTATTATATCATCCTGAGTCATCAAAGTTTCCTCTTATAAAAACATAGAAAACCTACAGCACAATACAGGTCCTTTGGCCCACAAAGCTGTGCCGAACATGTCCCTACCTGAGAACTACCTAGGCTTACCCATAGCCCTCTATTTTTCAAAGCTTCATGTATCCATCCAGGAGTTTCTTAAAAGACCCTATTGTTTCCGCCTCGACCACTGCCGCTGGCAGCCCATTCCATGCACTCACCACTCTCTGTGTAAAAAACCTACCCCTGACATCTCCTCTGTACCTACTTCCAAGCACCTTAAAACTATGCTCGCTTGTGCTAGCTATTTCAGTCCTGGGAAAAAGCCTCTGACTATCCACAGCATCAATGTCAGTCATTGTCTTATACACCTCTATCAGGTCTCCTCTCATCCTCCGTCGCTCCAAGGAGAAAACCCGAGTTCACTCAACCTATTCTCATAAGGCATGCTCCCCAATCCAGGCAACATCCTTGTAAATCTCCTCTGCACCCTTTCTATGGTTTCCACATCCTTCCTGTAGGATATCTCTATCCTAATGGCTAAGTTATTATTAAGTGGCAATTTTGGGAATACAAAAAATATAGAAAAAGAAAAGAAAAAAAAATGAAAAGATTTAAGTGGGAATGGGAAGCATCTGAAGAAATGGTCTATGAAACCTGAAAAATGAGAGAGGGTCCAAAACTGTGTCTTGATAGGTGGTCACCACATGGGGATTTTCAGCTCTGCTATTTTCAAGACAGTTTTAAATTATCTGTGCTTACAGAACAATATAGCTCTGCAAGTTTTGAACTAACAATGATGACAATAGATAGTAAAGTTTCAGGGCAGGTATTAATTAATTAATGAATTAAATCATTTATTTTTGGCAGATTTACAAATGTAAGCAATTATGATTCATTGCAAGATCAAGCAAGATGGATAATCCATCTTGGATAGATGAACCTGTTTCTATTTCTGTTTAATAATACATTTAAAAAGGTTGTTATGATTTACTTAATTTATTTCCACTAATAATGCTATGTTGGCTTCAGAATATGTGGCAACACTTGTGTATTGTCCCCAGCGCATCCTCAGTTTGTGTTGGTTGTTAACGAAAAAAAACCCACACATTTCACTGTATATTTTGATGTACATGTGATTAATAAAGAAATCTAAATCTAATTCTAATTTTCAAAATTATTTGCTACTTATTTTTTATTGGCAATCTGCATTTAATTTGAGTGTAATGCATACAGAATATGCATTAACATAATCAAACATTGTTCAAGTAGACTGTTGGAAATATTAATTCATTAACACAACAGAAAGATATGAATGAACTTTTATTCCACTGAATTTCTAAGTAGTTTACTTGAGACACTTTGATAAAAATGTTCCCTGCTGCAGGCAAGCGTGTAGTTTTCTTTAGTTCTTTTCCATTTTCAAAGCAAGTTATTTTAAAGGAGTGATAGTTTGTAATGTTTTAGATAAAAATAAATGTTAATGCTGCTTTCATGTTTGGGATATCTGGAGTTCGGGGAGTTGGGACTTGGCAGACAACAGCAGGATATCTGTAAGTAGCAGTCTCACCTATTTTTAGAGTTCAGCCCAAACACCTCAGGGTAGGGCAAAAAACACAGTCAAGGCTCACAGAACAACATATCTAAGTATTCCTTTAGAAATTCATTAAAACTGGAAAAATTATAAATTAATCCAAATATAATCACAACAATAAGATAGTTATGAGCAATTGTTTAGCATTTAGAAACTGCTGCTTTGCAAGTCCAAAGACTCAGAATTTAATCCTAACCACTGGTGCCATCTGTGTGAAGTTTGTAGAATATCTTTGTGATCACAAGCATCCCACAGATACTCACTTGCTTCCAACATCTCAACGGCATGTGATTTGGTACGTCAATCGGCCACTGTAGATTGCTCATAATATGAACATGAATTGTAGAATCTAGAAGGAGTTGATGGGAGCATGGGGAACGCAGAATGGGACTGATGTATAGAGATGTAAGAGACTGCAGATGCTGGAATCTTCAGCAGAAAATCATTGGAGGAACTCATCAACATCTGTGGGGGGAAAGGAGCAGTCAATGCCTTGAGTCAAGACCTTCCATCAGGACTGAGAGTGAAGAAGAGTGCTTGTATAAAGAGGGGTGCGGCAGGGGTGAGATCAAGACCAATAGGTGGTCGGTGGACTGAGCAGGGATGGAAAATGGTGGTCAGATGGAGCAGGTGTGGGAGGGGAGCAGTGGAGCTGGGAGAAAGGGGCAGGAATGTGATAGGTGAAAATACACAAAGAAAAAGTTTAAAATGGCAGGTAGAGACAGCTGGGGCATGGGTTTAGTGTAGGTATGTAGTTAATGTTTGATGCAGACTTATTGGGTTAAAGGGTTAGTTTCCATTCTGTATTGGTTAATATCTCTATGATTCCATGAAATTATTGAAAATTCTTTTGATATAAAATACTTTAAACTATTGTCTATTATGTTACCTCTGCATTCTGCATCTTACACAACTTTAACCCTCAAAAGTAATGATAATAGCTATTCACATGTAGACAATAGACAACAGACAGTAGGTGCAGGAGTAGGCCATTCAGTCCTTCTAGCCAGCACTGCCATTCACTGTGATCATGGCTGATCATATACAATCAGTACCCCATTCCTGCCCTCTCCCCATATCCCTTGACCCCGCTATCTATAAGAGCTCTATCTAACTCTCTCTTGAATGCATCCAGAGACTTGGCCTCCATTGCCTTGTGGGGCAGAGCATTCCACATATCCACCACTCTCTGGGTGAAAAGGTTTTTCCGCATCTCTGTTCTAAATGGCCTACCCCTTATTCTTAAACTGTGGCCTCTAGTTCTGGACTCACCCATCAGTGGGAACATGCTTTCTGCCTCCAGTGTGTCCAATCCCTTAACAATTGTATATGTTTCAATCAGATCCGCTCTCATCCTTCTAAGTACAGTATAGTATGTACAATAAATGTCTCTAACTATTAAACTACACTTTATACCATCTTCATCTTGCTTGCTGCAAGACTATGAGCTATTTGGTACATGAACAATTAATGTTCATTCATTAGAACTAGAAAGTGGCTTGATAGTTGGGTCTGCTGGGCCCTCTGGTGTTTGTCAAATATATTAATGATTTGGGTGAGAATGTAGGTGGGATGATTAGTAACTTAACCAATGTGGTGAACTACATATACCTGTCTGGACTGCTCCTGTGGCTCCTCCCACAGACCCCTGCTGACTGCTTCTGTGGCTCCTCCCACAGACCCCTGTATAAAGGCGATTGAAGCCTGATGCCCAGCCTCATTCTCCAGGATGTAGTGTTGTTCATTCTTCCAGTCAATAAAAGCTGATACCTCGCTTCTTATGTCTCAGAGTGAGTTATTGATGGTGCATCAACCAATGACTTCAGAATTTGAGGTAGTGAACTGTGAAACAAGTTGTCTGAGATTCCAGCAAAATAGGGATCAAGTGGGAAAATGAGCAAGGGGGATAGTAAATGGAAGTTAACACAGAGTGCAGAGTGATGCATTTCAGGAAGTTAAACCAGGACAGGACAAACTCAGCCTATGTGGAGGGTTGATGGAGTACAAGTACATAGTTCTCTGAAAATGGAATCACAAGGATTCAGGGTCACAAAGAAGTTGCATGCAATGCTTGCCTTCATCAGCTGAGACATTGAAGTAAGAGTAGGTACATTATGTTATTGTCATACGAAACATTGGTCACCACATTATAGAAAGGTGTGATAAAACTAGAGTGGGTGAAGTAAAAGGTTCACAGGAAAGTTTCCATGGATTGGAGGGTTTGGGTTACAGGAGAGACTGGATACCTTGATAGGAGGCCTGTTTTCTTCGGAAAAACGGAGGCTAAGAGTAGATATTACGGAGGTATATAAAATTATGTGAAGCATAGAAAGAGTCAATAGCCAACGTCAGCTCCCCATGGTAGGTTGACCAAAACCTAAGGGTATAGGTTTAAAGTGAAATGTAAGAGGTTTCAAAGGGATGTGAAGGGAAGTTTGTTTTCACACAAGAAGTAATTGGAATCTGGAATGAGCTGCCAGGGAAGTAGTGGAGATAGGAGCTGTAACAACATTTAAGAGGATTGTGGACAGGTATTTGAATGAACAGGACACAGAGAGATAATAGGACGTAGTGAAATAATACAAACAAGTGGGATTAGTACAGATAGGCATGTGGTCAATGTAGTTGGGGTATTCTGTTTCTGTTCTGTACAACTTTATGACTCTATGACACTATAAGTTTAAGCTTATCTCTATTCCACAAATTTAGTGTATGGGTTTCATGTTGGCTTTAAGGATTGAAGAAATATGTCTGTATTTGCAGGTTCTTTAGAATTTTCTCTCAGCACACAGACTGCTCAAGAAGTTGAGCAAAAAAATACTTGGTTCCTCATGACATACCAGGAGAAAATATTTGGTCATTTTTTTGGTCTATGTTGTTGTTCCAAGGATTATCAGCACACCAATTAGGAGTGGCTTAGCTTCATCTCTTCCTCGTAGTCACACTGAAAATGTGTACGGATGTGTTACTGAAAGTTAAATGTAGGAACCTTGGATACTAGTCTTACAGTTCTGATAAAAGGTCATTGATCAGAAACATTGATTTTATTTTTGCCTTTACAGATGTTGCCTGATCAAATTGTTTCTGATGTTTGAATTCATGCATGCACTTACTTCACCCAGATTGACTGGTCAGAAACAGCCCAATCAAATGATTTAAATTTTGGATTGTCCAAATTTTCCTCACAAGTTTCAGAATTTCTCTCAGGCCTTTCTATTTTCCTTCATCTTCCCAGATCTAATGTATAAGGAACTCCTTAACACCTCAGATGGGGCATTTTACATTTCCAATAAAATTGTATGAAGTGGACAACTAATAGATTCTCCATAGCTGTGAAGTGGCTAGTGGTATTATGAGTATGTGATCATAGCAACATTAAAAAATGAGCCTGTAATTTTGTGTGACTATTTTATTTATTTAGAAATACAGCATGGTAACAGATCCCTCCAGCCCAAAAAGCCCACAATAACCAATTACACCTGTGTGACCAATTAACCTACTAACCTGTACACCCTTGGAATGTAGGGGGAAACACCTGGAGCCAGAGGGAAAGCATACATACTCCTTACAGACAGGGGATGGAAGAACAAACATGGAAAGAAGAAAGTGAATGAGATTGGATAGTCAATTGATGACATTCAAACTGACTAAGTTGATTGCCTCAGTCCAGGTCAGAACAAGGAGTATAGGTTATTGTCTGTACCAAACCCATGATCCCTTATCTATTCAGTGAGCACAGCCTGCACTGGCAATTCAGCATATGCTCTGATATCTACATTTAGTGTAGAAATACAGAACTTCAAAGAGATGGTTCAGTACTTCCTCAAAGATGTTGGGGGGGGGGGGGGGTTGCTCCGAAAAATGTGTACTGATCTCTGATAAGTGGTTTATTGTCATTCATTTCATTATATGATTTTCAATAGAATTAAGACTGATTGGTCTGTGAGCACTGTAGTTCATCTGCAAGCCTCTCTGCCTTTCAACCATAATTTCCGCATGTCAGGTACTCTTAAGCCCAGAGCAAGATTTTAGTCCTAGTCCTAAAATGCGTTTCTATTTCAGTAATTTTGTCAAATGTCGCCTTGAGAAATTTTGCTCCATTATAGGTGCCATTTAAATGGAAATTGTTGCGATTATTTGATTCATTAGAATGCTTCATTTTTGATGACTGTTTACATATTTGACTCATTAATTCTCAAAATAGATGATTTTTATTAATTTGTTCAAAGTATTAATTGATGCTCTCTGGCCTTATTTAAATTTATTTTCAAGATCTAGGCATCTTTGAAATGATGCAATAGTTTAAAAAGGCATTTCATCACTCGTCCCTAAATTATTATCCATATCTTAATTTCTATTTTTATTAATTCCTAATTGCCCTTGAAAAATTGGTGAGTGGTGAAATGTTTCTTTTGAATCACTGCAGTCCATTTGGTGAAGGTAATTCCACAGTGCTGCTGAGTAGAATATTCAAGGATTTGGACCTCATTATGATGAAGAAATGATCATGTGCAGTTCTCAGGGAAACCTGCAAGTGGTGGTGCTCTCATACACCTGTTACCTCCTTGTAGTTGAGGATGTATGTTCAGAAGATACTCTCAGAGTGACTTGAGTGTGTAACTATAGTGCAGATGGGCAAACATTGCAGCCATTGCCAGCTCCTGGTGGAGGGAATGAAGTTTAGGATGGCATTTCAGAAACAGAATCAGATTTAACATCACTGCCATGTGTTGTGGAATTTGTTCACTTTATGGCAGCAAGTACAATGAAATACATGACAAATAAATATCGAGGAAAAAATGTAGAAATAAAAATAAATTATTGAACTACTGTTCATGGGTTCAACGTCTATTTAGGAATCAGATGGCAGAGGGGAAGAAGTTGTTCGTGAATCGCTGAGTGTGTGCCTTCAGGCTGCTGTACTTCCTTCCTAATGAAAACAGTGTGAAGAAGACATGTCCTGGGTGGTGGGGAGCCTTAATGATAGACACTGCCTTCCTAAGGCTCTGCTTCTTGAAGATGTCTTGGATACTGTGGAGGTTGCTAGCCATGATGGAGCTGACTTAATTTTACAAGTTTCTGCAACATAACCTTGTGCAGCAGCCCCCTTGTACCAGTGACGCAGCCAGTCAGAATGCTCTCCATGGTACATTTGTAAAATTTTTCAAATGTTTTAGTTGACAAAGCAAATCTGCTCAAACTCCTAATGAAATGTAATCGCTGTCTTGCTGCCTTTACAGCTGCATCAATAAATGGCAATCAGATTACGTAGCTCCTCAGAGATATTGACACCCAGTAACTTGCATCTGTAGTGCCAGTCAAGATAGCTATTTTATCTTAAAAGCTTATTGACAGTATATGCATCTAGCCTCATGGAAACTTTGGTTTGGGGTAAAAGCCTTGGGGTATAAGATGAGTCAGTTGCCATAAGATTCACAGTCTCTGAACTTCTTTGCTAGCATTGTTATTTATGTTGCTGGACCAGTTGGATTTCTGGTCAAAATTGCCTCCCAGGATATAGGAAGTGGAGTCGGCGATGGCAATGCCATTAAATGATAAGGGCAGATGGTAAGATTCTCTCTTGTTGTCCATTGGCTGTTAAGCGGTCTCTGGTCTCTGGTATGAGTGTTACTCGCTATTTAATATACCTGAATGTTGTCTTACTGTTCAATTTCAATTTACTGATGAGTTTAAAGTTCAATTTACTGATGAGTTTCCAAAAGGAATTATACTACCATCAGTTAACAACCACATTTCAACCTCTGTTGGTTTGAAGGTCATAGATGAAGCATGGTTAGACTCTGCCCTGAGGAACTCCTAATGTGATCTCCAAGGAATGCGATGACTGATGGCGAACCATCAACCATTGCTCTTTGTGCATGGTATGATTCCAACTACTGAAGTATTTCCCTTTTGACAAATATTCACTTCAGTTCTACCTGCTTTCTTTAAATCTTGGGCCCATGGTTGTTCAAATAGCAAAATTTCAATGTAAATTCAAATGTTAGAGATTTGAATTACACAGCACAATACTTATGTTGAATTCTGGTGTGGCAGAACAAAAAGCACAAGACTTTTCACTCAAGCTTCAAGTACACTTCAATTTCCAGTACACAAGTGTAAAGGAGAATGAAATAATTGTTACTCAAGATCCAATGCAGCACAAAAAAACACAATAAGATAGTGAAGACAATAACAAAAAAAACACAATTAATACAGAATTGTGAATTCTGTATTAATACAGAATTAATAAAAATATACATTAGATAGCTTATATACATAGATTTGTCTGTATGTCTATAAAATGGTGCTAGGCACTGAAGTTTTTGTACATAAGGTGACCAACAGGCAATGATAAAGTAGTAGTGGTGGGGGTGTGGAGGAGTGGGTTCATGGGTGGAGGGTTGATCAGCCTTACTGCTTGGGGAAAGTAACTATTTTTGAGACTGGTGGTCCTAGTCATGCTACGTAGCCTCCTCCCTGAGGGGAGTGGGCCGTGCTGCGGGTATCATGTTACTGGCCCTTTTCGGGCACCTTTCTGTATATATGTCCTTGATGCTAGGTAGGCCGGTGCCCATGATGCTTTGGGCAGTTTTGGCTACCCATTGTAGAGCCTTCCTATCCACCACAGTGCAGTTCCGTACATGTGGCGCTAGGATGCTCTCTACTGTGTATGTGTCGAATGACATGAGTATAGATGTGCATAGTCCAGCCCTCCAGCTTTCTCAGGAAGTAGAGATATAGCGGAACTTTCCTGGTTGTGTGGAATGTGCTCTGAGACCATGAGAGGTTGTGCGAGATGTGCACTCCCGGGAGTTTTTAGCTGCTCGCAATTTGCCAATGTAAAGTGGGATCTGAGTGATGTGAGTTCTCCTGAAGTCAATATCCATCTTTTTTGCATGGTTGACATTAAGACAGAGGTTGCAGTACTTGCCTGGGACCAGGCTTCTTCCGCCTTTCTCATCATTGCTGGTGATGAGGTACACCATTGTCACGACAACGGCAAATTTGGCAACGTGATTACTTGGGTGTTTGGCCATCACGTGTGAGCAGAGTGTACAACATTGCTTCATGTAATTTCCAGTACACAATTGTAAAGGAGAATGAAATAATTGTTACTCAGGATCCAATGTAGCACAGCTCTGGTGGCATCTGTGGTGAGGATGTTGGGGAGGAAGGAGCTGTTGTACATCCTGATTATCTAAGATCTGTTGGTTAGGAAGTCCAACACCTAGTTACACAATGGTGTATAGGAGTTTGTTCACAAAGGTCTGTGGGACAATAGTGTTGAATGCTAAAATGAAATCCAGAAACAGTATTCTCATGTATGTGTCCTTCTCAGGGCTGGGTGCATGACAAATGCTATGGTATCTATCAAAGAATGGTTCTGCGGTAAGCATATTGGTGTATGTCCAATGTGGTAGGAGTGAAGTTTTGATATGTGCCATTACCATCCGTTCAAAGAACTTCATGATGATTGGCGTCAGTGCCACTAGACGGTAGTCATTTACTTCTGGGACAGGGATGAAGGTGGCTGATTTGAAGCATGTGACGAGAACGGCCTAGATGAGTGAAGTGCTGAAGATGTCTTTGAAGATGTCCGTGAGTTGGTTTGCACACTTCCCGAGTACTCAGTTTGGGATGTTGTCTGGCCCGGCCGTCCTACAACGATTGACTCTCTACAGAGGCCTTCTCATGTCTGCTGATTTTACAGATAGTGGATGATTACCCAGGAGGAGGCTAACTTTAATGGCTGGTGTTGTGTTGCATGCCTCGAAGCATGTATACAACTTGTTTAGAGAATCAGGAACGGAGGAGCTACTGGTACATTTGACAGTGATTTTCCTTGCATAACAGTGGTAAGATTCCCACTATCCTTTGATCAGATGAGTATGGTAGTGCTGTGCTAATATCACTAGGCTAATAATCAGCATCTCTCTGGATGACAGATCTTGAAAACTGAGATTCCATCTACCACGACAGCTGGGGAATTCAAAATCAATTAATAAAAAAATGAAGAAAAAAGATTAAAAAGATTAGCTTTATTTGTCACATAGATTAAATTATTAAAACATACAAAGAAGTGTGTATCATTTTGAAGAAAACAAGTGTGTAACCATGAAACTACGACATTTTCTTCAAAACCCGGAAGACCACAATCTGTGTTTATCAGAAATTACTTCTTCATCTTGCTGACAATTAACACTGACACACCTAAGGGATGTGTGCTTAGTCCACTGTTGTACTCTCTCTATACCCAAGACTGAGAGGCTAGGAACAATTCAAATGTCATCTATAAATTTGCTGATAATGCAACCACTGCTGGCAGAATTTCAAATGGTGATGAGAAGACATACAGGAGTGAAATATATTAACTAGTTGAGTACTGTTGCAATAACAATCTTGCACTCAACTTCAGTAAGACCAAAGAACCAATTGTGGACTTCAGAATGGGTAAGATGAGAGAACCCACGTGGAGGGATCAGAAGTGGAAAGAGTGAGCAAATTTAAGTTTCTAGGTGTTAATATCCCAGACCTACCGTATCGATGTAGCTACAAAGAGGGCGTGGCAGCAGCTATATTTCATTAGGAGTTTGAGAAGATTTGATATGTCACCAAAGACACTCGCAAGTTTCTAGAGATGTACTGTAAAGAGTGTTCTAAGTGGCTGCATCACTGTCTGGTTCAAGGGGCATGCTGCTACTGCACAGAATTGAAATAAGCTGCAGAGAGTTGTAAATTTAGTCAGTTCCATCATGGGCACTAGCCTCCATTGTATCCAGGACATCTTCAAGGTGCAATGCCTCAGAAAAGCAGCATCCATCATTAAGAACCCCCATCACCCAGGTCATGGCTTGTTCTCATTGTCACCATCAGGCGACACCTGAAGACACACCTCAATAATTTAGGAACAGCTTCTTTCCTGATTTCTGAATGGATATTACAATACCTCACTACTTGTTTAATTTTTATTTTTGCACTACTTATTTAACTATTTTATGTGTATACTTACTGTACTTCATGTTTTTCTTTTTATTATGTATTGAATTGTACAGCTGCCACAAAGACAACAAATTTCACGATATATGCCTGTGACATTAAACTGATTTTGATGCTTCTGTGTGTACCAGACTGGTCCATATTTATTTCCAGCTATATAGCCATGTGATTAAACACAAGAGATTCTGCAGATGTATTGCTCAGCAATGTGTTTGCCTCTTTACTGCATTCTGTAAAGCCCTGTTAGGTTACTTATTTCAGTGGTCTAATTTGACAATAAATGCTGACACTATCAGTGCAGTCCATATTGCAAGACTGAATAAAGAAATAATTATTAAATACTAGGGCTACTTTCAATATACAACTGTTCACCAATTTTGTTCAAACTCCCTGAATAAACTTCGCTAATGTCCTTGAAATAGAGCTGAAGGTCCAATAATACGTACACAGAATTAACTTTTTCTGCAATCTTACAAACTTGCTTCCACTGGATTATAGATGTGACCTTGACCATGTAATCAATGCTTTTTGTCTTCTGGCAACATATTACATTCCTGATGGCTTCTGTCACCTCTGAGAAAATTTCTAAGTGTGATGCTCCTTCAATGCAAGCATAATAGACTAAATTGTTACCTTAGATTTTCAATCAACTTAAAAGAAATGACCTCATATTTTCTTCGGCTACATTCCTCTTTCTATTTTTATATAAGGTTATTAGAACTTATTTGCTTTTATCTCTTTCCTAATCACTACGGCAATGTTTTCAGTCACCATTTAAATTTAATTTCTTTTGCTTTCTTTCCTAATAGGTTGTTAATTCTCATATTAAAAGCATATCTTAATGAAACAAACAATCTTTGAGTGCAACAAAGATGCAGTTAATGAATATAAATACCTGTGGCTATATAATGAAATGCGTTTATCTTATAACAAACAGTAATTAACCACACCGGCAATTACTAACAATTATTTGAGCTGTGACCTCACTCTGTAATTCCTTTCTTAGTTCTTTGTTTTGGATTTTTAATACCTCAATTAAAATATTCTAATCATCTAATCATTGACCTCTGCTAACGGCCTTTTATGATTTATCCCTTTCAGTTAGTTTGACAATGAATAAGAATGAGACCGTCAAAAATACCCTGAAGGGTTGACTGTGAAATAATTGAGTAGTTAAAAGCAAAGTATAAAAATTGTTCAGTTCAGAATGCAAGATCATAATAGAACAGGGAGTGTGCCATTAAGCCCATTGACTCTGGTGTGCACTCACTAAATGCATAAATAACCTCAGATTTTCCCTGTTTCTATTCCATCAGGTTCCTTTGCCCAATCATTTAACTTTAACTGTCTACGTCCCTTAATGGAGTCTACATGTATCTCACAGCACACTTTTACAATAAACATAAGTGACAAAATCAATTCAGAAAATTTGAAAGACTGTTTTCAGTGTTTTCATCCTTATTTTGAAAAAGTGAGAAGTAAGATTATTAGCACGATACAAGGCATAAATCAAGAATGTTTTGAAACTTACTCTAGCCAGTCATGCTATATTAGCCGTATAGTATATACTCTCCTTCGAGAATTCATTCCACTAAGAATGAATGCAGAAACAAGTTAGTGACCAGAAACTGCCCAAATAGATCCATTTCAGATTTACTTTGTGACCACTTCAGATGGTTGCATGACAGAAATTAAATACACAGAATTATCACAGAATAAATCTGTCACAATTTTGCAAATTTGTGTTCAATGGATATTTAGATGGAAAAATCACAGTTATTTAACGTTGGTTCTAGAAAAATTTTGAGTACCGATATTTGTGACTGATCTACAGCATATCAGTTTTTTAAGGTGATTAATACAAATTGTGTGATATTCTGCAATTCACACCAGGGTTTTACGTTGCTCTATTATGGATAATTCATCCTGGTAAGTGTTTTGTCAATGCTGTATAATCATTATCGTACTTCTGAAAGAAGTAACCCATTATGTTGCTAAGTATTTATGGTTAAGTTATCACTATATTACAATTATACTTGATTTGATTTCAAAGCATACATTTTATTAAATACTCATTTCAAATTTAAGCCACTGGTAACACAGTGGACCAAATCGTTTGAATTTTTTACTTATAGTGGATTTTACTTCCACAGAAGTTAAAATTTGAGGTAAAACTCAGTCAGTTGATCTGATTTCATTATTGCCCTATACAAGGGAGCCATATTGTTTCCATTGCTTTCTGCAATACAGGCTGATTACCCCTTATCTGAAATGCTTAGGGCCAGATTTGGATTTTGGATTTTTGGATTCTGGAATACATAATGAGATGGCTTGTGGTCACCGTCATTTCCAACTCTGAACTTATGTGCTATTCTGAGTGATGAACAGACCTGATGGAAATGGGGTGCAGAGTTAACAATTCCCCCCCCCCCGAGAACTACGAACTATTGCTGTTGCTATGCTGCTACTGAGAGAGAGAGATGATGCCCAGGCAAGAACATCTGCTGCAGATAAGAGGGAGAGAGAGACTGTTGATCTATTGTATTTTGACTCTTCCTGGATTATTTACCTTTCACTACAAGGACTTTACTTTGCTCGTTAACATTCCTCAGGAGATAGCAGGAGTGGCATGATTTGATGGACACAGTCATTCAGAGTTGATGGATAGCTGAGACCCCGTGAGTGGGGATAAAAGACAGGCCTGGAGAGACACCCTTCAGACACACCAGTGGCCACTGACTGAGTGTTGTGAACCCACAGAAAGGTGGGGGTTTCAGAGACCAAATCAGGAGATTGGTCAATGAAGCTCACAGTGTTATGGCAGGGCCAGTGGGGACTTGTGTGTGTGTCCACTCATGCCAGAGTGACAAGTCCACCACAGAAGAACGGTCTAGATAATGAACAGAGGGGTCATAACTGAATGACCACTACGATCCGACGGAATCAGAAAGCAACAGAAGGTTTGCCTGTTGCAATTGTTACATCTCTCTCTCTCTCTCTCTCTCCAACGATTACAACACAACAGCCATAACTACCTCAGCACGCATGAACTGAACTGAACTTTATACTTTTCTATGACAATTCATTTACCCCTAGACATCGATAGAGTTTGTTTATTATTGCTTATTATTATTCCTACACTTTTAAGTTTATTATTGCTAACCTGTTTTATATGTATATTTGCATTTTTGATACTGTATTGTGTAGTTTACTAATAAACACCTTCAGTTTTGGTACCACCAGACTCCAACGGATTCTTCTTTCTCTGCTGGTCTGACACCCAGTTACAGGGTACTAACAAATTGGGGGCTCATCCAGGATTTGATAACCAAATTGGCGGGCCATTGAATCGGGATAGAAGTCCCTTATCTGATCTGGTTGTGCGGATAACCGGACAGGAAACCAGCAGAGATGGAGATTGACAAATTTTTAAAAGACCCGACTTCAGGAGCATTAGAGGATGCCAGGAAGGCGGAATTGGTGAGTGTTGCGAAACGATTAAATCTCTCGGCGGTGAAATCGATGATGAGAAAGTTGGACATACAGAGAGCAATAGCTGTGCATTATGTATCCGAGGGTGTTTTCCCATCGGATGTATTGGACCTGTTCCCTGAGAGGAAACCAGCCGAGGGTGAGATTCAGTTACAGATAGAAAAATTAAGGTTGGCTGAGGAGGAAAAGAAGAGGGAGCATGAGCCCCAGATAAAGGAAATGGAAGCTGAAAGGCAGAGAGAAGAAGCTGATAGGCAGAGGGAGGAAAGAGAGAAAGAGAGGCAGCATGAGCTAGAAATGGAGAGGTTAAGGGCATCACAGGGAAGAGAACAGGCAGCAAACCCAAATGAGAGGTTCAAGATTGATCTGGAGATCCAGTTGGTACCTCCATTCAAGGAGATGGATGTCGATAAGTACTTCCTCCATTTTGAGAAAGTGGCTGTGAATCAGAACTGGCCTGAGGGGAAATGGGCTGTTCTGTTACAGAGCGTACTTAGGGGGAAGGCTCAGCAAGCGTTTTCGGCATTGTCTATGGATGAGTCTACGGATTATGAGGAAGTAAAAAGGGCTGTATTGAGGAGTTACGAGTTGGTGCCAGAGGCATACCGGCAGAAGTTCCGGAACTTGAGTAAGCCGTGGAACCACACGTATTTAGAGTTTGCCCATGAGATGCAAATGTATTGTGAGCGTTGGTGCGCCTCAAAAGGGGTCGTTGGGGATTATGACAAACTGCTACAGTTAATACTGATGGAGCAGTTCAAAGGTTGTATCCCTGAAGGTATGAAGACGTACTTGGATGAGAAGGAGACAGAGACTCTGTCTGCAACTGCCAAGTTAGCAGACAAGTATGTCTTAACCCACAAGACAAAGTTTTCCTCAAATAAGAGCTACCAGAGAGGCAGTAGGGACGGTAGAGAAAGCCCACTGGCTAAGGCAGAGAATAAGCCAGGAGCTAGTGGAAAAGGTAAGGAGGAGGAAAAACAGGCTGGCAGGAAGGTTCCTAGCTTTACATGTTATAATTGTGGGAAAGCGGGCCACATAGCATCTAAGTGCTTTGCTCTGAAGAAGGAGACAGGAAAAGGGAAAACAGCAACTCCGACTGGTTGCATTGAGCCGGTCAACAGATCGATGAGGAAGGCAATGTTAGATAGAGCGCAAGAGGGGTGTGAGAAGTTAATCGCGGAAGGGACGGTGTCTGTGAAGGAGGGTGAAACCCCAGTTCCAGTGCGGACACTGGGGCTGGACAGTCATTGATTTTAAGGAAGGTGTTAGATTTTGGTTCTGAGACTGAGACTGGGAGGTTGTGTTAAGAGGTATTGCGCAAGGGACTGAGGCCGTACCTTTGCACAGGATATTTCTGAAATGTGGCCTGGTATCTGGACCCGTCGAAATAGGGGTGCGGTCGAAACTACCGATGGACGGCGTGGACTGCCTACTTGGTAACGATCTGGCAGGTGGGGACATGTATTCAGCAGTGAAACTAACAAGCAAGCCTGTGAGGGCTGAGGACCAGCTCATAGATTCCAAGATTTATCCCACATGCGCAATAACTCGCAGAATGTCTAGAAAGGCGGCTGAGAAAGGAACCCATTTAAATTAGTCCAGTGTTGATTTAGCGGAGATGTTTTTACCGACCTTGTATAAAAAGGGGTTACCGGATGAGGAGGAAAAGGATAGCGGGGTTAAGGAGAGTAAAGGAGAGGAGGTATATCTACCATTAGCAAGGAGGGACTTTATGAAGGAACAGAGACGTGATGAGGAGCTTGTGGCGTTGAAAGAATCAGCTCTTTCTGAAGAAGAGATTGATAAGGAACCAGGGGAATACTACCTGAAGGAGGGAGTGTTAATGAGGAAGTGGAGGCCGACCACGGTGCCAGTCGATGAGGACTGGGCGGTGGTACACCAGGTGGTGGTTCCGAAGGTTTATTGGAATGAGATTTTGAACCTGGTTCATAAGATACCCCTAGGTGGACACTTAGGAGTGAGGAAGGAGGTTATGGAGGCACAGAGTAAAGATGAGAAACAAATGGGGCAGTTAGAATGTTCAGGGCTGGACACCGATGATCTGTCTGGCTTGACAGAACTGTTTTCAGTTGGGGAATTTAAGTGTGTTCCCGATGATATGAGAGCAGTCCTAGATGAAAAGGATGCCACTACCTTGAGGGAGTCTGCTGGGTTAGCAGACGAGGTTGTTTTAACCCGCAAGGTTGAGTTTATACTGGAGGGGAGTTGCCCAGAGAGTAACTGGGAGGATCAGGGGATCTTAGAATTTGAAAAGGGAACTGGTATTGAAAGCCTAGAAGAGGCAGATGTCCTGTTGACCGGTGTTCAGGATGTGAAGGATGTGGAGTCGCAGGGTACTGAACCTAGTGTTGAAGCTCAGGAAAAGTCTGAGGTATCTGATTTAGTTGAAAAGGAATGCAGTCCTTTTGGGTCAGATTTACTTGGTTCAGTGGAGAAAGGGTTAACCTTGGAACCAGGAGAAAGTGAGAATTCTCAGTCTCTTCTGTTAGACGGTGTTCTAAAAGATATTGAGGGGAAAAGTGTTACTAAACTTTTGAATAAGGTAAATTTAAAGTCTGGATTGATTTTAGAAGCCTTAACCATGATGAAGGAACAATGGCTTGTTAACAAGGTGCCTGTGAGTCAATTACAGTTTGTTTTGGAATTTAAGGATAAATAACCTGATGTTGTTCAAGTATGTGATTTGGTGAGGCAGAACTTAAAGTGTTGTTTTGACCAAGAGGGATCACCTGCAGATGTTAAACTGGAAACTAACTGAATTAAAGATCCTGAAGATAAAATTAATGACCTGCTTAAAATTAATGAGTGGTTTGGAAGTTCAGCAAATGGGCTTAGTTTGGAAAACACTGGTGATAAGATAGCTCCTGTGAAAGGAGCCTGTGAAGGCCTATTCCAAGCTGGTGAGCAAGCTAACCACGTGAGAGTTAAGTGGAAGAGAGGCAATGGTTGACCAAATGCCACTTTGAATAACAGGATCTGGTTTTGCGGGAATTTGATTTTTTTTTTAACAAGGCTTGTGAAAGATAAAATCATCATGGAAGACTGACTGAATGTTAAGTTTAAAAGTAAAATATAGATTAGTATTTGTACACTTCTGTAATGTGTTACACAGTATAATCACACATGTATTGGTTCACACTTTGTAATATACACCTAAGCTAAGAACACAACCCCTTGGTATTTTTGGCTAACATGAAGAATAAAAATAGGCGGTTATTAAGTTGGAGTTTGTTGTTACAGGAATTTGATATTAAAATACAACATGTAAGGGGGAGTGATAATGTAATTGCTGATTGTTTATCCAGATGTTGATTTGAACATATATCTGTACTATTCTTGTAGTTAAGACCATTTTTGTTAAGCTCTGTAATTCAGTAATGTGCTTTATTAGTTCATTTTCACCCTGGTAAATATTCCCAGAAGGATGGGGGTGTTATGAGTGATGGACAGACCTGATAGAAATGGGGTGCAGAGTTAACCATCCCCCCCCCCCGAGAACTATGAACTATTGCTGTTGCTATGCTGCTACTGAGAGAGAGAGATGACGCCCAGGCAAGAACATCTGCTGCAGATAAGAGGGAGAGAGAGACTGTTGATCTATTGTATTTTGACTCTTCCTGGATTATTTACCTTTCACTACAAGGACTTTACTTTGCTCGTTAACATTCCTCAGGAGATAGCAGGAGTGGCATGATTTGATGGACACAGTCATTCAGAGTTGATGGATAGCTGAGACCCCGTGAGTGGGGATAAAAGACAAGTCTGGAGAGACACCCTTCAGACACACCAGTGGACACTGACTGAGTGTTGTGCACCCACAGAAAGGTGGGGGTTTCAGAGACTGAATCAGGAGATTGGTCAATGAAGCTCACAGTGTTATGGCAGGGCCAGTGGGGACTTGTGTGTGTGTCCACTCATGCCAGAGTGACAAGTCCACCACAGAAGAATGGTCTAGCTGAAGAACAGAGGGGTCATAACTGAATGACCACTACTACCCGACGGAATCAGAAAGCAACAGAAGGTTTGCCTGTTGCAGCTGTTACATCTCGCTCTCTCTCTCTCTCTCTCTCCAACGATTACAACACAACAGCCATAACTACCTCAGCATGCATGAACTGAACTGAACTTTATACTTTTCTATGACAATTCATTTACCCCTAGACATCGATAGAGTTTGTTTATTATTGCTTATTATTATTCCTACACTTTTAAGTTTATTATTGCTAACCTGTTTTATATGTATATTTGCATTTTTGATACTGTATTGTGTAGTTTACTAATAAACACCTTTAGTTTTGGTACCACCAGACTCCAACGGATTCTTCTTTCTCTGCTGGTCTGACACCCAGTTACGGGGTACGTAACAGTGCCACCAGTAAGCAGTCTTGGTGTTATATGAGCAATCAGCGTTTTGGGCCAAGACCCTTCATCGAGACTGAAGAGGGAGGGGGCAGGGGTTCTACAAAGAAGGTGAGAGGAGGGTGGGTAGGAGAAGGCTGGTAGGTGTCAGGTTAAAAACCAATCAGAGGAAAGATCAAGGGGTGGGGGAGGGGAAGCAGGGAGGGGATAGGCAGGAAAGGTGAAGAAGGAATGTAAGGGGAAAGCACTGTGTAGTAGAAGAAGGCAGAATCATGAGAGAGGTGATAGGCAACTGGAGGAGGAGGCAGAGTGAAACTGGGATGGGGGAAGGGAGAGGAAGGAAATTACCGGAAGTTGGACAATTCAATGTTCATACCAAGGGGCTGGAGACTACCTAGATGGTATATGAGGTGTTGCTCCTCCAACCTGAGTTTGGCCTCATCATGGCAGTAGAGGAGGCAACGTATGGACATATCCGAATGGGAATGTGAAGCAGAGTTGAAATGGGTGGCAACCAGGAGATCCTGTCTGTTGTGGCGGATGGAGTGGAGGTGCTTGATGAAGGAGTCCCCCAATCTGCATCGGGTCTTGCCGATGTAGAGGAGGCCGCACTGGGAGCACCGGATGCAATAGATGAGCCCAACATACTCACAAATGAAGTGTTGCCTCACCTGGAAAGACTGTTTGGGGCCCTGAATGGTGGTAAGAGAGGAGGTGTAGGGACAGGTGTAGCACTTACGCTTGCAGGGATAAGTGCCAGGTGGGAGATATGTGGGGAGGGACGTGAGCACCAGGGAGCTGGGGAGGGAACGATCCCTGCAGAAAGCGGAGAGGGGTAGAGAGGGAAAGATGTGCTTAGTGGTGGGGTCCTGCAAGTTGTGGAGGATAATATGCTGGTGGTGGATCCTCCGCAACTTCCGCCACCTTCACCAGGACCCCACCACTAAGCACAGTCCGCAGAGATTGTTCCCTCCGATCAGCATATCATTAAGCAGCAGATGTTCATTCTGATGCTGAGAATACATGATGAAGAGCATCATTGTTCAATTTATGCAGCGTGTTTCTACTTTTCATTAATTTCTGTTCATGGCAGGGGTGAGGTCACTTCTCAGAACTGCGTGTGGTATGCACAGTCCTGTGCATCACTTGGGACCTTCAGCGCCTTGTGGAATCTTCCATTTGTGACAACGTGCCAGCACTCAAAAAAAAAATTGTTTTTCAGATTTTGGAATTTCAGATAAGGGATATACAATCTGTATAATGCCCTCCAGACCAATAACCCCATTAGTTATCTATGAAAAAAAACCTGCCCAATCACCATCAGCATTTAACCTGCTACACCAGAGGTCACAAAACACTAGACCACTGTTATACTAAGGTAAGCAATGCAAAACATTTCGGGAAATCTAATCATTTGGCTGTTCTTCTCTTACTTGAGTACAGGCAAAGGCTAAAGAGCACGGATCTAGAGTTTAGGACAACAAAGATGTGGTTACAGGAGGCAGAGGAGTAACTGCGGGATTACTTCAAATTGGTGGACTGGACATTTTCTAGGACTCATCTGTAGATCTGAATAAATAAACCATTGTTGTCATGGACTCTATAAAAATAGACTCTTTCCCAGCAAAAGCATTCCAAGTCTTCCCCAACTAGAAGTACTGGAAGAATCATGAGATCCACAATCCGCTGAGGGCCAAATCAAAGGTTTTCAACTCTCGTGATCAAGAGAAAATCAAGAGGTCCAGGTACGATCTCCAGAAAGCTTTTTCACGGGCAAAGTGACAATTCTGACTAAACTTGAATCAATGAAGGATGCATAACAGCTATCGCCTCTTATAAAGAGAGATCAAGTGATATAGGGTCAACAGGGCTTCTCTTCCAGACGAACTTAATGCCTTCTATGCTGGCTTTAACCATCAAAACATGGAGAGAACATAATGAACTCACACAGACCCTGATGATCCTGTGACTTCATTCTTTGAGGCTGATGTGTGAGCAACCTTCAGGAGATGAACACACGGAGAACATTCAGCCCACAGGGATACCTGGCTGACTACTAAAGACTTGAGCTGATCAACTGGCTGGAGTGTTCACTGAGATCTTTAACCTTGCACTTTAGTAGTCTGAGCAAAACCACTGTAATGTATGGATCTATTTCTTTTAGAGCAATGACCTCCCCCTTCTTATCACTATGTATTGATCTGTTGTCTGTGCATCCACTGTTGTCTACGCATGCACATTGTTTTTCTCTCTCTCTCAATGCAATGTCAGTATATCAGTTAAAGCCATCTCCTGCATGCGTGCTTTTACTTAATTGGTATGCAGTTTTGCACAAACACAACAGATTGGTGATGAGTATGAACCTGAACATCAGAGAAAATCCCCAACTGCACCAACAGTTACGGGATGAAACAGCGAGAGTTAAACTGCACGAGAAAGCCATTACAGATGCTAACAAACGTGAGTACAGTGCATAGTAACAGTGAAAGAAGTGCTGAATTTAAAGTGAAAAAAATGCGGCGATGGCTTCAGTCAGGAAAGTTGATGAATTTGTTTGTGCTAATAAAGGCTGGGAGTTATATATTGAGAGGACTGAACTGTATTATAATGTGAACAACATGGAAGAGCAAAAGAAAGCCCCTACATTCTTAGCTTAATGTGTGCAAGAACTTGTAGTCTCTTACAGAACTGAGTAACCCTTAAAATGCCAGCAAGCAGGACGTTGGATGAAATTGTTACAATTTTACTAAATCACTTGAGCCCTAAACTGTTGGTAATAGCTGAGAGATTTAGATTTAGAAAATAAACCAGTCAAAAATGAAAGCCTTTCTGAATACATTGAGGAACTGTTCAAATTTTCCCAGTTCCGTGACTTTAGAGATGGACTTTCTGATGCAATAAGGGACAGGCTTGTATGTAGCATGCATAGACAAAGCACTCAAAAGAGGCTACTATCCAAAAGAGACCTAACCTTAGAATGGGAATTGACCATTGCAAAATCATTAGTGACTGCAGCGAAGGATGCAGCAGAACTGCAGAGAAGGAGGTTAGAATGTGAAATGCACAAAATGTCCCTGAAAGGTGCAAAAAGCCAAAGATGTTATTGATGTGGCAAACCCTCTCATGATTCAGATGACTCAAAGAAAAGTCTGTAGAAAGTGTCACAGACAAGGTCATATAGCGAGAATGTGCAAGGCAGACAAAAAGCAAAACTGTATGAAAAGTCTCAACACTAAACCAAGCAAATGCATAGTTATCGAATGTAAAACAGAATCAGACAACATAGAGTCTGACAAAGGTGAACTGTCATGCCTAGAACTTTATTACTTTTTCAATATGTTTTCAATATTTTTATTAATTTCTATATAGAATACAGATTTCAAGGAAATACATATTATAAAACAAAAGAAAGATATAATAATACCAAATACATTATATTTGAATCACATTAATGAACTCCTTACCCTATATTCATGTAGATTAGATTAATTCATATGTTGACATATGAATAACTTTTATATATAAAAAAAATCTAACCCCACTACCAATGCCGAAGCTGTTTGGTAAAGACAAAAAGGGGAAAAAAACCTTATCAGATAGTGAAATATGCTATTAACCAGCATTTGTACATTAACAGGAAATCAAAGGTTTTGAAAATAATTCAAAAATGGTCCCCACAAATTTTGAAAATCTTAGTTAGATTCAGAAATTGAACAACAAATCTGCTCTAAGTTTAAGCATGCCATAACATCCCGTAACTACTGAGCGTGATTAGGCAGAGTAGCATCCTTCCAATTAAGCAAGAGCGCCCTCCTAGCCATAAGAGAGATAAAAGCCAGAATGTGCAAGTCAGATGTTTTCAAAATGATATCTTTCCCTCCAACAATACCAAATAAGGCAGTCAAAGGATTAGGCTTAAAATTTACTTGAAAAAGTACAGAACAAGTTTGGAATACTTCCTTCCAATATTTTTCAAGACTTGGACATGTCCAAAACATATGAATGAATTAAGATTCTCCATTGTTACACCTATCATAGTAGGGAGATATATCCATATAAAAAATGAGATAGCTTATCCTTGTTCATATAAGCCCTATGGACCACTTTAAATTGTAGGAGGGAATGACAGGCACATAACAATGAAGTATTAACCTGTTTAAAAATTTCATTCCAAGTTTCTTCAGAAATTGAAGTCTGTAAGTCTTGTTCCCAAAGACTTTTAATTTTGTCTAAAGAATCATTTCTCATTCCCATCAACATATCATAAAAATTGGATATTGAACCATTATAATTAAGAATTTTGTCTAATAAGTTCTTATCAGGACTTTTAGGAAACATATATAATTGAGATCGCAGGAAGTCTCTAATTTGTAAATATTGAAAAAAGTGGGTTTTTGGTAAACTATATTTAGTTGACAGTTGTTCGAACGAAGAAAGACTTCCTCCAACAAACAGATCCTTGAAACATTTAATACCCAATCTATCCCATTGTTTAAAAAAAACATCAGTCATAGAGGGTTAAAAAATAAATAAGAAAAATGGGAAAATCTCAAACCAAAGTGTTTTCTAAATTGTATTCAGATTCGCAAGCTATGTTTAACTACCGCATTTTCAGTTATTTTACTTAAAGATAAAGGAAGTGAAGATCCTAAAAGAGAGCTGATAGAGAATATATTAACAGAGTTAGCTTCTAAAGAAACCCACCCTGGACAGTCCTCATGATTAATATAATATAACCAAAACATAAGATTATGTATATTAACTGCCCAATAATAAAACCTAAAATTTGGTAAAGCTAAATCTCCATTCTTTTTAACTTTCTGGAGATGAACTTTATTCAGTCGAGGATGTTTATTTTTCCATATATAAGAGGATAAAATAGAGTCAAGAGAATCAAAAAAGGATTTAGGAATAAAGACGGGTAAGCTCTGGAAGAAGTATATATATTTAGATAAGATATTCATTTTAATAGAATTAATTCAGCCAATCAATGATAACGAAAGAGGCGACCCATTTGATAATGTTCTTTTTATATAATTTAATAAAGTAAGAAAATTTTCTTTATATAGGTATTTATAATTCTTAGTAATTGTTACACCCAAGTAAGTAAGTTGATTTCTTGCAATTTTAAAAGGAAGATTAGTGTTAGTTGATACCAAATTATTCAAAGAAAAGAGTTTACTCTTATGTGGGTTCAATTTATATCCAGAAAACTTGCTAAAACGAGAGAGTACAAAAAGTGTAGAAGGTAACGAAGTCTTAACATTTGGAAATAAAAAGCAATAGTGATATTTTGTGGGTAGTGCCCTTTGGCAAAATACCAGTGATATCACTAGATTCTCTAAAGGCAATAGCTAAGGGTTCTAAGGCCAGGTCAAAGAGCAAAGGGCTCAAAGGACAACCTTGACTGGTTCCACGTTGAAGTTTAAATGGTTTAGAATTCAGAGAATTAGTAAGAACCCGAGCAGAAGGAGATAAATAAAGTAATTTAATCCATTGAGTAAAACTGGGCCCAAAATTAAATTTTTCTAAAATTTTAAATAAGTAGTGCCATTCAACCCGATCAAAAGCCTTCTCAGCATCTAAGGATATCACCCATTCTGATATCTCCTTAGAAGGAGAATAGATAACATTTAATAACTGGTGAATATTAAAATGGGAATATCAATTTTTAATAAATCCAGTCTGATCGCCAGAAATGATAGATGGTAAGATATTTTCAATCCTACGAGCCAGAACTTTAGACAGGATTTTAGTATCAACATTAAGTAAGGAAATTGTTCTATATGAAGACCATTCAATTGGGTTCTTATCCTTTTTAAGAATAAGCGAGATGGAAGCTTCATAAAAAAACTGTGGCAACCTAACCAACTTAAAAGAATCTGAAAAGACTGAACATAAATGAGGTATAAGCAATGAAGAAAAAGCCTTATAAAATTCTCCAGAAAATCCATCAGGACCTGGAGCCTTCCTTGAGTGCAGTGAATGTACAGCCTTGGCAATTTTTCATGAGAAATAGGTTGATCCAACTGTTTTCAGTTATCCACAGAAAGTGTAGGAATATTTAATTGGTCTAAAAAATTATTCATTACAGTATTATCTTTAGGAGGGTCAGAACTATAAAGTTTAGAATAAAATTCGCTAAAGGTATCATTTATTTCTAAATGATCAGTTGTCCTGACACCATTAGCTTTACAAATTTCTTTAATCTGTCATTTAGCAATAGAAGTTTTAATTTGGTTAGCCAATAATTTACCTGTTTTATCTCCATGAATATAAAATTGACTTTTATCCTTTAGGAGTTGAGTTTCAATAGGATATGTTAATAAAAGATCATGTTTAGTGTCATGCCTAGAACTGCACAGTACAACTGAAGCAGATCACAAAATTATCTGGATCATAATAGATGTGTCTAGCGTAAAACTGAAAATGGAACTGGACATACAGTCAGCTTTGTCTATAATTTCAGAGACTGATTACAACTGATTACAACAGACTGTTTTCTAAGATACCATTAGAGAAGACCTCAGTGGTGCTAAAGACCTACACAGGTGAAAAAGTGTCTCCTAAAGGCAAACTGAAGGTAAATGTGACATATAGAGGCCAAACACAGCAGTTAGAGCTTTATATATTGAAAATTAGAGGGTCAGCACTACTTGGATATGAATGATTGTGAAAAATCCAACTAGACAGGAACTCAATCAAACCTGTCATTGTGACATTAACCGGCAACTGCAGCCAAATTGTTGCACTAACTAGAGACTGTCACAGCTGCATAATGCTAATCAGAAGGTGCTTGATAAGCAAATTGAAAACTTGGTCAAGAGCTTCTTGGGATGTCAGAAAGTTCGAAGTGCACCCCCACATGCACTATTACATCCATGGGAGTGGCTGACGCCACCATGGCAAACAGTACATATTGACTCTGCTGGGGCGTTCATGGACTCCATGTTCCTGATGGTGGTGGATGCTCATTCAAAGTGGCAGAGTCACTTGCAGTACCAATGAAGTCAACCACCTCAGCAAAGACTGTCTTCGCTCTGAGGAGTACCTTCACCAGAAATGGCTTACCAGAACAAATTGTGAGTGTTAACAGACCACAATACTCGACAGAAGAATTCCAACTGTTCATAAAGAAAAATGGCATCAAACATTAAAAGTCAGCTCCTCACCACCCAGCAATGAATGGATTAATTGAAAGGTTTATCCAAACCTTCAAGGAGGCAAATAAAGCGATGGACAAGGAGGACATTTCTTTACAGCACAAGGTGGACAACTTACTTTTTGTGTATTGGAACTCAGTTCATGCAACAACAAATCAGACACCTGCTATGCTGTCCTCGAACAGGAATCTGAGATGTTGCATAGACCTCATGAAACCAGATCTATGGGAGGAAATGCAGATTAAACAATTCAGCCAGTTGCCAAGTAAATCAAGGAGCTTCGAGGCTGGGCAGGAAGTCCTAGTGTGTGATTACTGAGAAGACAAGTGGACATCTGTTAGGATAGCTACAAGAATTGGACCATTGATGTACACTGTGGATGTTAGGGATCAGACATGGAGATGCCCTGTGAACCAGATACTGGATGCTCAACCAAAGAACACACCTGGGTCGACTGCATCCAACAAGATGGACACATTACAGTCACCGGATTTACCTCTCAGTGATGATCATGTCACTGACAGCAACATGATGCTAGAAACCAAGAACGCTGTCTTAGACAAGACGCCTATCAAACCTAATGCCACGCCACAGGTCCAGAGAGGCCATCCTGAAAGAAACAGAGCACCACCCAAAAAACTGAACTTTTAGAACTGTGAAGTTGTTATGGACTATTATTGTGAAAGGCTGCTTATTTGGAATATGGATTTATGAAAGGGAAATTGAATGCTTTGTAGATAAACAGTTTTATGTTGCATTAGTTGCACCATTGTCTATTATTTTCAGGAGATTATTTGCTTATAATTTAAATTCTGTTTTCTAAAACATATTCTAAGACCCAGTGTATTCCATGAATCTATTGAGTTGTGATAAGTATAAACTCAACTAATGTTGGTTAGGGAAGGAAATCTGCCTGACTTTTTGTACTACTTATTTGTTATATATATTTATTTTTGTAATTTGTATATTTTTTAGTATGTATTACAATGTATTGCTGCCACAAAACAGTATTTCATAACATATGTTAGTGATATTGAATTTGATTCTAACTCTGCTTCCTTACCTGATGTGGATATCCGTCTCTACTGTAATAAAGAAGGTGTAAGGCACTCTTTCCTTTTGCTATCCTGCAAGTCACCCTTGGGCAAGGTGTAGCACCTGCTTAACTTGCCACCATTAGGGTCACATGAATCCATGGGAGCAGGTGGTGGATGGTTATATATAAGCAGCTTGTGTATATCGCAGGTCATGGTTATGCGAACACTGACAATAGCCAGACAGTCTCTGAGGAACATCGATAATATCTGGGGTCACTTGTCTTGTAAAGATACTGCCCGGAAGAAGGCAATGGCAAAACATTTCTGTCGGAAAATTTGCCAAGGAGAATCATGGTCACGAGACCATGGTCACCATGGCAAATAATGTTGATGATGATGATAGCCTGATCTGACTATGTGCGGTTTCAGACAAATAACAATGTGTTTGAAAAAGGACCTAGTGCTTTCCCGGCATATATGATGAATAATTTTTTTCTTGGGCTTCCAGCCGGGTACACATATTAATTTAAACCAATGTTTCGACGTCAAACTCTGCCATCTTCATTAACAATGTGTTTGGTGAACTAGTGAATTGGCTCATTTCTATTACATGCACTGAAATCCTTGTTTTGCATCCTGTCCAAAGCAGATCACTTCATCACATCAGTACATTGAGATAGTACAAGGAAAAACTGTAACAGAATGCAGAATAAGGTGTTACAGTTACAGAGAGTATTCAGTAAAGGCAGACAATAAGGTACACACCCATAACAAAGTAGATTAGAAGTTAATGTCCTTAGAAATATCCTATAAATCACAGTATAGCATAAGAATGGGTAATAAATGCAGGCCTTGTCAGTGGAGGCAATATCCTGTGAATGAAAGAATTAGTACCTACAGTACACAAGTTCAGTTTTCCCATCCCTCAGTTGCTCTTTAAGGATTCTTAGGTCAAACAGTCATTTTCCAAAAATCCCATTTGAAAGACCAGTGAATTCACAATGTCGTTAGAAACTGGCACTTCATCCACAATGCAGCTGAAGAAACCCCAGGAATCTGACATCAAAAGGCCTGGACAGCCCGAAGAGGTATAGCTTGTTTCCTGTTGTGCAAATGGTGATTTTAAAACCAACAAGCAATGCCTGCATGTGATTGAAGTCACACTGGTTGGTGAATTGTATCATTATTTCATGTTGATATTTTGGGGGAGGTGTTGGTTTAAAGTGCATTTATTATCGAAGTATGTACACATTGTATAACCTTGAGATTCATCTCCTTACAGGCAATTGCAAGAGAAGAAACCCAAAAAAAACCCATGTAAAAAAATGCAACTGACACCCAATATGAAGCAAGACTTAAAAAAGACAGTAAAAGCAAGCAGTCAGCATTCAGAATGAAAGGGAGTCCATAGACAGGAAGTCCAAGGCAGCTGTAGCAGCCCCACAGCCTCAGCTTCAGTTCCTCACACAGTGGAGGAAGACATTGTGGAGCCCAAGACACAAAGCCCGAGGCAGCCAGAACGGCCCACAGTCCCAGCCTCAGTACAGTGGAAAACAGAACAAACATGGCCGAGCAGTGAGTAGAACCAGCCCTCTGGTCCAGACACCCTGTCTTCTCAGTCCATCCGGCCTGGCTCTGCATGCAGTAATACTTGCTACCATTTGTTCAAAATCCTTACTCATTGTTTTCAGGTTACACACAAGATAACTATAGATACGCCAACAAATAATCGTGATCTTATCAATGGGAGAAAGAGAGGTACTTCCTAAGTTTGTCCTGCAGCTGACCTTCTTCCACCTTGTTCATCTAATCATTTTTGGCATCTTCAGTAACTAGAAGTAGCGGTACACCAACAGCATCGTGATTTGAGGAATTTCTAGGAGCTACAAGCAATTACATTTGTTAAAGCTGCACTGATTCCAGGAGAGGATATTGGCTGCTTATAAAGCCTGCACAAGGATTGCAATGGTAAGTGACCCTGCCATTGGTTTGCCATTTTGTCATGTTATCATTCAGCTCATTCTGAGGAACTGAAAGGGAAAGATAAAAATCAATCTTAAACTATCTCCCCTCCGTTGATACACAGTTAGTGACAACCCATTCAAATATTTCAAAGTTTTAAGTTCAAAGTACTTTTTATCAAAGTACATATATGTCACCATATACTACCTTGAGTGTCATTTTCTTGTGGGCATTCACAGTAGATACAAAGAAGCTCAATAGAATCAATGAAAAGCACCACGCAGACACAGATGGCCAATCAACAAATGCGCAAAAGACAAACTGTGCAAATTCAAACAAATTCGAAAAACAAGATTCCTGTTGCAGCTCTTTCCCTGACTATCGACTAAAATAGTAACTGAAAGGCAGCTGAAATGTTTTTAAAGAGCTCATTTAAACATAAAGTTTAAATGAAACTTTAGCATGGAGTGAACACTCACCCATAATTTGCTGGAAAACATTGATAAGAAAGACAGGTTTTTATAATGCAACTTCCACATCCTTTTCAAAATGTCTCAAAGCATGTTACCACAAAGAATTAGTTCTGTAGTTTCTGTAATCATTCCCTTAAAGTTATAACCATAACAGCCAATTTCTGGACAGATAACTGCCACAAACAGTACTGGGACTAGCATTTCAAAATTATTGAATATAGCCCTGATACTTTGTAGAATACCCATGTTCTACTATATGTATGGCTATTTAATTACATCCATCTAAAGATGCAGGCAAGGACTCACTTTGTAATTTTATCCAAAAAGACAACACTTCTGATAGTGCAGCACGCCATCAATAATGCTCTGGAGGATCAGTCTGAATTTTTGTATTTAGTCCTGTGTAGAGGGACATGAGCACAGATTGTCCTGACGCAGAGGTGTGAGTTCTACCATCTGAGCCACAGCTGACACTTGCAAGTTGCAGCTCCATCTGTTTTGTATCTCCATCCATGTCACACACTTCTCTCTTCATTTCCAAGGTTCTTTGTCTCATTGGTTTTAACATTCTAATCTAGGGAGAAAAACCAAAAATAATCCTGACTGAAAATATTTTCTTTCCAATACTGTCACAAATATTTGTGTTAATATGAAAAGTTGTTGCCAATTCTTCATTTAGAGTTAAAATGCCAAACCAATCCCCTTCTGTTTTCCCCACTTCTCTGTAGGAAATGGTGTTACTGACACTTCATGTCACATAGAATTTATCAGAAACTCCAAGGTCATGATAGTACCAAGTTCTTAAAAGAATCTTAAGGATACAACATAACCTGTTTCCTGATCCTCAGCAAGTGAATTTAATTCCTTGACTTTACAGATCTGGTATACTAGAGGGTTATTGTTGCACCAATGAAGTTAGGATATGGACGATAGGATTTCAGCTTCGATGAAAGACTTGTGTCCAATATATGTCATCTCTAAAAATGAATGGTGGGTGGTGGGGTGGAGATACATCTCTATCAAAGGAAATGTAAGGCGCTCCTTCACTCCGCTAGCCTGCAGGTCACCCTTGGGCAAAGTGTAGCACCTGCTTAGCTCCTCGATCGGTGTCACATGAAGCCATGGGGGGGGATGTGGTGAATGGTCATATGAACAGCCGGTGCATATCACAAGTCCTGGTTATATGACTACTGATGGCAGGCAGACAATCTCTGAAGAGAATTGACAGTGGCTAAGGTCACCCATCTTAAAAGACACTGCCTATAAGTAGGGAATGGCAAACCACTTCTACAGAAAGAATTGCCAAAAATAATCTTGGTCAAAAGACCATGATTGCTACATCATATCACACAGCACATAGTAATGATGATGATGAAAAATGATTGGGATGATAATCGTGGGATGCAACATATATGTATTGATAGATGTTCCTGCCATTTCCCGAGAGCTTTTCTTTGATTATTGATGTGCCATTTTCCTAAAAGTCATACCTATTAAAAAGTTAATTGAGATTATTATAACTGCTCATAAAACTGCTGGAGCTAATTAGGTGGCAGTTATTTTTGAAAGAAATCTCTCACTTTTCTGAATAATTTCTTATCTGCAGCAAAGCGTCAGATTAAAGAAGATAAAATCATCTCGGTTTTACAAAGGGCCAACCATCACTCTGTCATATTTCTCCTGAGACAGTGAAGGTAAACATGGTATCTCTCATGTGAGATATCCAGAATGTGATCAATGTTCGTTGGGTACAAAGTTACATACTAGATGTATAAATATGAAGACATATTAAATTACAGAAGTGGTGAAATTCTCCCCTAAATTTAACACTTGGTGAGTCCAGAGGTCATAGCCAGAAGGATTAAACTTACAGATTGACAAATTTGGAAGTTAGAGGTCTGATGTCTACGAGTCTAGGGCCATGGTCTGGAGGTCAGAGGCCCAGAGAAGGAATGTCTTTGGCTTGTAGGCCTGACATTGAGTGTGTGGGTGGGGAGGGGTGTATGAAAGGGTTTGCTTTGCTATTGTTGCCTGTTGTTTGTTTGCCATGTGGTGTTCTGCTGAACATTGTTGGCATGCTATTTTGGTGCTGGAACGTGTAGCGACACTTGCGGGGTGCTTCCCAACACATCTTCAGATTTTATTGGTTGTAACACAAACAACACATTTCACTCCATGTTTTTGACATACATATGATTAATAAATAAATCTAATCTACTCTCATCATTAAAGATGAACATATAATCATATATATCCCTTTAAAGAAAATGTCCACAAACATCATTTCTTTAACCTGAACGATGTTCCTTGAGCAAGCAACATCGGACATCCATAAAATGAATGCTGCCTGTAAAGCAGAAACTGCTTTGTAGTGTTGCTAAAGCAGCAATAAATCTTTCCTTTTGAATGTGGTGTGCCTAGCATTCTGACTAAAACTCATTATCTAATGAAAGCTTCTTTTGCTGTCCACCATGGCGTTTCCCACTTAAGCGATCTTTATAGAGCAAAGCAAGCAATAACACTTATTGGCAGTTTTTGTATTTTCACACTCAATTTTGCTTTTGCTAAGAATACTTCAAATCAGTTAGAAAGAAACTTTCCTCCCATCTGTTCTGACTGGATGAGAGCCCGAGTTCCAGTGGGGAAAGAAAATCTGCTAACGTTTTTTGACACCCAGTGCCTACGCTTTAAATACCATGAAAAAGGAAAATGTGAAGAAGGAGAGCAAGGATTTAAAGAGACGCTTTTAACTTGGGTTTGCTTAGCTTCTGCGGTATATTAGCAATATCTCCATGAGGTTGCAATGTCAACACCAAGATGCAGCAGAGTTATATGAGCAAGGTATTTGCTGCGAGATAGTCAATGCACTTCACTGAAAGCAAAATTCTGGTGGGTGAGTGTAGAGGAAGAAGACAGTGGTGCAATAAGTGAGTGCAGAACCAGAATTCTTGAGTAGCAGCAACTATTTTATATGCAGAGCACAGGATTGCAGAAACCATTCTTTGAGGTAAACAAAAATAATTCCAAGCTTGCTTTAACTGCATTCTCTGGCTTTCAGTATGAATTATATTTACGAGGATGTTGCCATACCTAGAGGGCTTGAGCCATAGTGAGGGATTGGCCAGGATAGGTCTTGGAGAATAAGGGCAACCTTATAGAAGTGTTTAAAATTAGGTGATCCACAGATAAGGTAAGTGATCATAGATAAGATGGTGGCAATCTTTTCCTCAGGGTAGGGGTAGTATAAAATTGTGGGGCATTGGTTTAGGGTGAGAGGAGAAAGATTTAAAAGAGAGTTGAGGAGCAATGCTTTCACACAGGTGGAGGTGAGCAGATGGAATGAACTGCCAGAGGGTGTGGTTGAGACAGGTGCAACAGTATTATTTAAGAAGCACTTGGAGGGGATCTGGAAAGATATGGGTTGAATACAGGGAACTGGGACCAGCTTTGTAGTTGGAACAATGTAGCTGACCTGGATTCATTGAACCAATGGACCTGCACATGTGCTGTTTTGCTCTGTGATCCTACAACACAATGTGACATTTTAGTTTGTCATGGGTGATATGATTAATAAACAATGGAATTGAAGTGAGTTCTGGTGAAAGATACGTTTGAAATATTTCCCTTGCTCTATCTCCTCCCTTAATAATTCCCCTTACTCTATGTTCACACATTCGCATTGCTTTTGGCCAAAGCAACCAGTGATTGACCAGCTAAATCTGGTGAACTGTGCTGAGATGCCCACATGGTGCCCATAGCTTGTTAGTTGGTTTGTTCGGCTGGCACCTCAAAAATCCTGGTTGCCTCGGGTGACCAGATCATCAGTAATGCAACAGTCAAATACAATGCCCACAAAATGAGAGGTGAATAAAAAATCATGGTGAATTTTTTGAAATTGTAAAGAAATGCATGCACTAGTTGATGCTACAGGGAATATAGATGCAGAATTTAATGGGGGTTATAATGTGCTCTTGTTTGCTTGCACTGAATGCACAATATATCAACAGCTGTTGTACTCCTCTTTTGAAGTTCAAATCCAGTGAATGAGGATGTGTCCCACATATTATTCAGGTCATTAATAATCTGTCACTTAGAGCTCTAGGCTGGAATTCCTCAATCATAAAATCTGACATGCTATATAAGAAAGAAAGTGGAGAAATACAGGAAGTATTTAAAACCTGCTGAATGGTATCAGCATATTTATTAATTCAAAATGAATTATGCTAATGATATAAATGAAAGGCAACAATAGAGATGATTTTCTCTGAGCCAAATTAACCACCTTAAGACCCATAGCAATAACTCCATACTTACAGAGCTCTTTGATCTAGATGTACTGAGAATAGGGCTCCCAGCTATGCCTTCAGCAACAAGCTGTGTATTTTACAGCTTCACGCTGTATTTCATACAACAAGTTAGTTCCCGGTTGATTTAATCTCCAGACTACAATTTAAACTGGCATGATTCACTGCAACATATTTGCATTTATAAGTAAAAGGGGAGAAAAAGGGAATATGATAAAGTACAGCACTACAGAAGGGAAGGCTTATTTATATAAGACCTTTTGCATCTTTTACAGAGCCTTCCCAACGCTTTTTATTGCCAGTGAAATATTTCCTGAAGTAAAGGACACACAACACACTTTTGGTAATGAGCAAAGGTCAGATTATCTGTTTTATAAATGTTGTTTGAGGGACAAATATTGGTCTGGCATCAATGATAAACAGCACCTTCTTGCCTCTAATAGCACAAACAGATTTTTAATGAGTACCTAAGAGAATACAACATGTTTCAGTTGAAAAGACAACAGCTCCCACAATGTAGCACTCCCGGAGTATTGCAGTGGAGTCTTGGCAGAGGCTGTTGTACTAATGTATTAGGAGCAGGTCCTGAAACAAAAACCACCTGAGCCACAGCTTGTAGAAACAGCTTCTAAATAAACTTACAGGAACAGAAGAACCTGTAAGGGTCTTTGATCTCATTCCAAAAAAAAAACTCCCAATAAAAGGCGGAGATATGTGCAATACAATCAACTCAACAACATTTGGCGAATGTCACTGGCGCTAGTCTGACAATACCCATCATATATAATTTATCGATGAAGTAACTTAGAATATTTCATTTCCCATTTAAAGGTGTTAGATAATCCTGCGTTACAAGCCAGAAGTCAATCATATAATTTAGTTTCTCATGGAGATAAATTTGTTTTAATGCAATATTATAATTACTTTTATCCTTCTTCAGGAACATTCTGAAGCTGAGTGAATAAAAGTGACTCTGCTTGCTGTATGATGAAGTTGCTAATTCAGTTATGAAAAAAATAATTTATGCATTTTCATATTTTGATATGAACGTAAAACCAAGCTCTTGAATGTTTTCAAGAAGAACACTTTTACTGCAGATATCTGTGAAGATCCACATTGCTTCAGTTCTTACACAATATTCTCAGTACAAGAAGGTAGGACGTAGGTAAAAATCTGTTTGAATGGAACAGCTTCTTCTCCTCTGCCATCCAATTTTTAAATAGATATTGAACCCATGAACAGCACCTCACTACTTAAATTTCTAGTTTATTTTGCACTGTTTATTTTAACTTAACTATTTAATAGACATATATATACTTAACGTAATTTTTTTCTGTATTTTTATTTACTACGTATTTCATTGCACTGCTGCTGTAAAGTTTTAAAAAATCACAACATATTCTAGTGATATTAAACCTTATTCTGATTTTGAACTTAGTGCCGGTTGCTAAGATCAATCACTAATTGTGCTGATCGGTGAAAATCAGATGTAAGAGAGTTCAGTGTTACCTGTAAGATGCATTAAACTTCCCAATTTTCTGACAGCAAGAACAAAAAAAATTGGCTTGCTTTTATATTGTTAACTTGATGACATCGAGAGCACCCAAGCAACTTATATTCAATGATTTTCTTAAACATTATTCACTGTTATATAGGAAGCATCGTAGTTAATTTGTAGCCTGAAAGCTCTCAATGATAATATCCAAATAATTGTTTTTGTTATGATGATTGAGGAAGAAAATCTTGCTAGAGAATTCTATTGCCCCAATTCAAATGAGCATGAGGAGTCCTCATTTGACATATCTATATCTCTTTGCAGTCTCTCCCCATCCTCTACACAACTTGTTTTCCTTTCAATTTAGTGTCATTAGCAAAGTTAAACGTACTACATTCAGTCTCTTCTTCCAAATTATTGTTGTATATTGTGAACAGTACCAGGCCCAGCACTGGACCCTGTGGTACTCTGCTCTCCACTGACTGTCAACCAGAGAAACACCCACTTATCCCAACTCACTGCCTTCTACTTGTTAACCAATCCGCTATCCATGCTAATACATTACCCCCAACTTCATGCATCCTTAACTTATTGATAAGTCTTTTATGCAGCACCTTATCAAACACCTTCTGGAAATCCAAATATACAACATACACCTGATCTCCCTGTCTACTGCACTCATATCCTCAAAGATCTCCAGTAACTTTGTCAAAAAGGACCGGCTCTTCATTAATCCATATTGTATATGCCTGATGGAACTATTTCTATCCGGATGTCTCACTATTTCTTAGTGATAGCTTCAAGTATCTTCATGACTTTAAATGTTAAACTATAGAGACCATCCTTTTGCCTACATCCTTTTTAAGCAGAGGCATGGCATTTGCACAGACCTGCCCAGAGTTCGGAGATTTGTTGATTTGATTTGTTATCGGAATGTGTCTCCTATAACTTCTGCTGCTTCTTTCAATACTTAGGGATGCCTCCCATCAGGTCCAGGGGAGTTGATGCACTTTAGGGTCACTAGTTTGTCATTCCAGACACATTACCCAATATCAATTTCCATTTAACCACCCTTTTCTGCTTCATATCATTATAAAACCTTTGTATATATTGTATTAGTTTATTTTCATCTATCTTATTGCTTGCTGAGTGGTTCATTGGTGCTTTTTATTTTTTTCCCAATCTTCCATTTTCCTATTACTCTTAGCGACTTTATACGCATGAGCTTTATTTTTAGTTTGATGCCATCTTTCAATTCCTTAGTTACCCGAAGCTAGCTCTCCTCACCCTTGCCTTTAACTGGAATATGCTTCAGTTGAGCAGTCTCTTGCTAAAAAGTGTCTTTGAATGTCTTGTACCATTCCTCAATCATCCCAGCATATTGCCTGTGTACTCAGTCAATGCTAGCCAGCTCCTCCCTCATCCATTTGTAGTCTATCTTGTTTAGACATAATGCACTGGTTTTAGATCAAACTATTGGATGGTCCATTTGTATGAGAAAGTCAGTCAATCTCTGATCACTCTTTCCAAAAGGATACCTAACTACAAGATCATTAAATGTGCTTGTCTCAATACACAGGACCAGAATAAGAACATGGATTATGTCTCTTGCCCACTATGGCAAGAAGGTAAAGTTAATGACCGAGTGATTTAGGGTACCTCCTGTACCTAATTAACAGGTACTGAGTGTATGTTTGTGCTCCTCTGCAGCTGTAGCCCATTCACTTTAAGGTCAACGTGTTGTGCGTTCAGAGATGCTCTTATGCACACTATTGTTGTAATGTGTGGTTATTGGAGTTACTGTCACCTTCTTGTCAGATTGAACCAGCCTAACCATTCTCCTTGGATTTCTTTCATTAACAAGGCATTTTCACCCACAGACTCACGATAGACTGACTTCCTATCTGGGGGGGAGGCTCGTACTCTCAGTCACTTCACGCCATGGAAATCGGCGTAAGCTCTGGCCTGATGAGCCTATAAGGCTCGGGACAGACTTTAACTTTAACTTAACTTCACCCTCAGAATTGCTGCTCACTGATTTTATTTTTTTTTGCTTTTTTGTACCATTCTCCATAAACTCTAGAGACTGTTTTGAGTGAAAATTGCAGGAGATCAGCAGTTTCTGAGATACTCAAGCCATCCCATCTGGCACCAACAATCATTCCATAGTCAAAGCCACTTAGATCGCATTTCTCACTCACTCAGATGTTTGAACTGAACCTCTGGACCATGTCTAAATGGTTCATGCATTGCATTGCTGGCAAATGATTAGCTGATTAGATATTTGCAAAACGAGCAGGGATACAGGTGCAACTAATTAAGTGACTACTCAGTATATGCTATTTAGTTATTGTCTTGATCATCTCAGAAACACCAGCACGATTGTTATCTGGATTATGCTTTGTGGAATTCCAGGACACTTTATGAAAATCTTTAAATACATGATTACAACAGTAACAAGAGCCAGGAGATTCTTTACAGGAATGACCCTAGTCTGCTATTTTAATTGAGGCACTTAATCATTCAAAAATAACTCAATGAATGCCTACACTAGGTTAAGATAGGTTTTCACTCGTTGTTTTTGACAAGAATTTCAGCCTGTGTTGCTATTTTAACCTTGGAGAGAAGGATTCTTTTCTGCTGGAAATGAATCATTGCCCTGTAATTTATAAAGAAAAACATCAGAAGTTAATGGAAAACTGATTTGCAGGCACAGGCATCGACTACTGAATTGTATGCTCTCAGGTAGACTTGACTGATTACAGGGCTACAGTAGGTGGTTAGAAATGGGAATAATTAGACTGCTTTTTCAAGGAGCCGGCACATGGGTGATGGGCCAATCAGCTTCCTTCTGTGCAGTATAATTCTATTATTGCCTTCTGTCTAGGGTTTTACTATTATTTGTACTCTTTTTGATTACTGGGATGATTACAACAATCTCTCTTTTCCACTCTCCAAAAGCTTAAGGTCATTAGAAAATCTAATGCTCATCTAGAGAATTTATTCCCAAACCACAATAATTTCCCAAGTATGTGAATCTTTAAAAAATAATGTAATGATGAAAGCATCCTTCTTGCCCCAGAAACATGCATCAACCTGTGATGAGGTAAATGAACCTTTCCATCAGACACTAACCATTATGTATTAGGAATTACTTTCTGATGAAAAATGCAAATGATGTAAGCTTCTATCCTTTTTCTGCAATAAATTGAAAATATCCAGTTTGCAGGATAGCAGCAGCTAATATTTGCACATATTTGGGAGCAGGAATTTTCAGGAAAGCACCAGATCCATCAACTATCCTCCCCAAAAAATACCATCATGAGTCATTAATTTGAAAATCAATTTTATAATAAGACTAAGGAACAGAATTCAGCCATTCAGCCCGTCGAGTTGCTCCCTCATTCTATTATGGTTGATTTGTTAACCATTTGAAACCCATTCTCCTGTCTTCTCCCCATAACCTTTGACACCTGTACTAACCAAGATCATATCAACCTCTGCTTTAAATATACTAGATGACTTGGCCTCCACAGTTATCTGTGGGAATGAATTACACAGATGCACTACTCTCTAGCTAAAGAAATTCTTCCACATCTCTGTTCTAAAGGGATATGTTTCTATTCTGAGATTATGTCCTCTGGTCCTAAACTCCCCCATTACAGAAAGTATCCTCTCCACGCTCACTCTATCTTGGCGTTTCAATATTTGATAGGATTGAACAAGGTTCCTTTCATCCTTCTAAACTCCAGCAAGTACAGTCCCCAAGCCAGCAAATGCTGAGAGATCAGGGTCATTCCTTGATCAGGAGAAGGACATTCAGCCTCTTGAGCTGCTTCTGTAAGTTTTCGAAAATAAAGCAATGTAAAGCATTTTATCACAAGCAAGAGAAAACCTGCAGATGCTAGAAATCTAAGCAAGAAACAAAATACTGGAAGAACTCGGCAGGCCAGGCTGCGTCTATGGAAAAAAGTACAGTGAATGTTCTGGGCCGAAGCCCTTCGACTTCCTGCTGAAGGGTTTCGGCCTGAAACGTTGACTGTACTTTTTTCCATAGCTGCTGCCTGGCCTGCTGGGTTCCTCCAGCATTATGTGTGTGTTGCTGAGGCATTTTATGTTTAAGATAAACCAGAACAACTCATTTATTGTACTCCAAACACTGAGAACAAAAAGCATGGTATCTGAATTTCATATAATACGTCATCACATCAGACCAGCCTCTAAAGGTGAACCCCAGCTCAATATCAGTGGTTGTGAATTATGTATACTTCCACCAATTACATTACCCTACAGTTCCAACATTCAATGAGAATTGCAGCCAATCTGAATCATTACTCATCTCACCTGTCTGTATTTCTTAATTAAGACCGACAACAGTGCACATCATGGAAGCTGGAGTAACAAAAAATCTAGAGGAGGAACTCAGCAGGTTGAGCAGCACCTTGAGGAGGAAAGTAATTGTCTGCTGGGATTGAAACCCTGCTTTGAGACTCCAGTATCTCGTATTTCTTAATTCCTTTGGTGAACACAAATCCAGAATTCTCATGTGTTTTTAATTTGAATGAGCACTTGTTGTGGGAGAGAGTTCTAAACCTAATCTTTGTTAGAGGAAGAACATTTGGAGGGTCTCATCAGCAAGAATGATGAGTCAGCATACAGAGAGGAGGTGCAGTGGCTAACGGACTGGTGCAGAGGCAACAACCTGTCTCTGAATGTGAACTAAACAAAAGAGATGGTTTTTGACTTCAGGAGAGCATAGAGAGACCACTCTTCGCTGAACATCAACGGCTCCTCCGTTGAGATTGTTAAGAGCACCAAATTTCTTGGTGTTCACCTGGCAGAGAATCTCACCTGGTCCCTCAACACCAGCTCCATAGCCAAGAAAGCCCAGCAGCGTCTCTACTTTCTGTGAAGGCTGAGAGAAGTCCATCTCCTACCAACCCCCCCTCCCCCCATCCTCATCACATTCTACAGAGGATGTATCAAGAGCATCCTGTGCAGCTGCATCACTGCCTGGTTTGGGAATTGCACCGTCTCAGATTGCAAGACTCTGCAGCGGATAGTGAGGTCAGCTGAGAAGATTATTGGGGTCTCTCTTCCCGCCACTACAGACATTTACAGCATACGCTACACCTGCAAAGCTAACAGCATTGTGAAAGACCCCACGCACCCTTCCTACAAACTTTCTCCCTCCTGCCATCTGGCAAAAGCATTCGGGCTCTGACGACCAGACTGTGCAACAGTTTCTTCCCCAAAGCCATCAGACTCCACAATCCCCAGTTTAGACTGACATCTACATCATTTATTATTTGTATAATAAATTTGTCCTCTACTGTACCTATTGTCTTGTTTATTAATTATTTATTTATTAATTAATTATTGTACTGCCCTGCACTGTTTTGTGCACTTTATGTAGTCCTGCGTAAGTATGTAGTCTAGTGTCTCACATAGTCTAGTGTAGTTTTGTGTTGTTTCATGTAGCACCATGGTCCTGGAGGAACACAATTTCATTTTTACTGTGTACTGTACCAGCAGTTTATGGTCGAAATGACAATAAAAAGTGACTTGACTTGACTTGAACTGAACTTCTTAACATCTCCAGGAAATGACCAGGATCTGATTAAAAGGTTATATGCTCTTTATCATTAGTTGCCTGGCTGATTGACAAAAGTTCCCGCTACCTGAAGTATAAATCTCCTCAAATGTCCTATATTTCAAAGAATGCAAATGAAGCTTTGGCAAATTTTCCTGATACCTTTAGAAACCCTGATAACATTTCATTGAACACTCTATGCGCTCTTTTCAAGGTGCAGTGTTGCCATCCTTCTGATTGCTTAGCTTTTGCATTGAACAACAATCATCAGGACACGGTTGTCAAGCTTTTAAGGTTGGATTTAGCTGTATGTGCCAGCATCTTCAAACAGTACCTATGAACCCAGGCAAAGGCTGCATGTATTTTTCTTGTGAGCTGCACGTAAGAAAGCTGAACCTTAGTCACTGAACCTGGGAGGAGTTCAATGCAGGTCAAGATCCGTAGTACAGAAACATCTGGCTCTCAATAAAAAAAAGTGACGACAGCTCTTTTCAGCTGCTAAGTTATTCTCCAAAGCTAGAGCGGATCTTCCCCAGATCAACCAATTTGCTGTGCAGTGAAGTGTAAAACAATTCATCGATGCCCACTTTGCCAAGATAGATTTATTTTTATACCGTAGTCTGGAATGGAATAAAAAGCCAATAAAACTATATATTTTTTCTGAATTTCTAGGATCCCCTGGTTGTGAAATTTGCTGACTTCACCCATGTGACATTGATAACACAGATAATTTCCAAAATGTATCTCTCCAGAATTAGATGAAGTGCAAAAGATTTTATCCCTGGAAGGGATATGTTGTTTGCTATCTTATTGCTACTTTCTGTTCAGTATGATTTCATGGCAGACTGAAATCTACTCCAATGCTTTTATTCTTCGTCTTTCCAAATTCCTGGCTAGATTTCTACGACAGAAACAAAAAGCACCATAGCTACAGAGTGACCTGATTTATTGACTTTTCTTGTGTCTCGTGACACCACTTCATAAAATCAGAAGTGATCCAATCAAGCATTCTACAAGACAAGGTTACTGAATGAACAAGCTGTGAAAATGCTTTAATGAGGTGTTAAGAAGTACCACATTGCCATATTTTCTGAGTTACATTTTGCATTTCTTTGGCATATATCAAGTAATTTCTCACTTCACTATCAGAAAAGGACTGATTATTGACATCCTAGATCAAAACAAAGAGGGCAAGAGTGACACTTCTGATGCTAGAGAACAGACCAGATCAGATTATGGAACAGATCTGATGGGCATTCTCATCTGCTAAACTCAGTCTGTCAAGCTTCACAGATATGTGGACCAATAATTTTCTGAGCTTTCATCTCATTAAATGGCAGCTCTGTCTTATTTAACTCTGTTCCCTTATAGAGGGCCTTTGTATCATTTTCTCAAGTCTTTACACAGCACGGCATTTGTTCCACTTGGAGATAAAGCACTATCTTATTGACAATTTCATTAGTAAGTCATCACTATTTACAAAAGTCATTTAATTGGTCCCTTTATCATGCACTTCCTTTATAAACTCATTTTAATCCAACATGACAAGATGCAACTTTCCAACCCAAGAGGCTGAGATTGTTCCAAGTTATCAGATCAGGATAATGTGAGGAAATGCAGAAAAAATGCCTTAAAATGTGCTCAAAATGGAATCAATGACTAAAGAAATTCATGGAAAGAAAGAGGCTGATGGTAATTATATTGGAAGGCTCCATGCAAATTAAGTTTTCCTTACCAGAGATAGAAGAGAAAAAAAGTCATGGTCACAGACATGATAATGGTTTATAAAACAGGATATAAATGTAAACAGTATGACAGTCAAGACCTTTTGAGTGAAGACATGAAAAGTCAAGGACATAAATCGTCGTCAGGTAGATCAATTAATTTGGAAGTCATCATGGTATGAATTTTATAATGTGAGGTAATTGTCACCAGAACTGTTGCACTCTTCCAACATAAATATCACCTAGATTGAAATATTGCAGGGTAATTTTCTTTAAATTTACAGCACTGGAATACATTTTTTAAACTCTATTGTCTTCAGTCTTTATTGCTCAGTCCTTAGTTCCTTATTTTAAAATTCTAGCAGTTGCTCTCAGCTTTGGAGAATTCTAATCTGTAGAGGAATAAGACAATAGAGTTTGACAAGTAGAGTGGAAGATTTTGAAAGTTGGGCTAGAATTTGCTCGGAAACTCCATTGAAGTTCCATGTCAAACTACAGGTGTTCACAGGTAGGTAAGTGTTGGAACATCAGAACATAAGCTTTGACATGAGGGTGTCATGCTTCCTTCACTGATATCTGCCTATGAATTCCCAGATGAGCTCTGTATCTGAGGGTAACCCTAGTATAGCCATTGTGAATACAGAGAATACATTTGTGAATAATTTGTATACAGAGAGGTAAGTGCAAGGGGGAAGTGTAAATAATTTACAATTTATTGAACTCAGTTTACTTCAGTGTATTTAAGGACAGTATTTAAAATTTATTAAGTATTTCAAGAGATATAATTCCTATTTGTTTACTTTTTAAATAGTTTTTAATAGAACATGGAACAGTACTGTACAGGCCCTTTGGCCTATGATGTTGTGCCAACCAACATAAGCCTATCTACGATCAATCTAACTCTTCCGTCCTACACAACCCATAATCCTATAATTTTTCTAAACTCCATATACCCTACCTAAAAGTTTTTTTACATGTCCCTTTTGTATCAGCCTCCACCATCATTCCAGGAACCCATCATCTTTGTAAAACTACCTCTGCCATCTCCCCTAAAGTGTCTTCCACTCTCCTTAAATGGATCTGCTCTGGTATTGGTCATTTCTGACCTGCATAAAATGTGTTTGCTGTCCACTCTATCTGTGAATCTCATATTCATATACAACTCTACCAAGTCTCCTCTCATCCTCCATCACTCCAAAGAGAAACATCCCAGCATGCTCAATCTTTTCTCAAGATATGTTCTCTAATCCAGGAAGCATCCTATTAAATCTCCTCTGCACTCACACTAAATGTTCCTCATACTTTCTATTGTTGTGTATTGAATATTTCAGTAGTACTTGAGTAATGCTATAAATATATTGTTTTATTAAGCATTATTGTTAGCTTAAATAATTCATTACATGTTATATGTAAAAATATGTGAATTGCATACATCATGACACTACCACATGATATGTGCATGCCTTGCTTAAAGAAAACATGAGAATCACATTTTAGACTCCTTTGCTTTTCTTTCAATTAATTTCTTGGAGTTAAAAAATGTAACATAGGTGATGAGTTATTTTAAAAATGAACCTGAGACAACTACCTACCTGTGGAGCATAGTGAGATGTTCAAATTTCAAAAAAATGCAGTACAGCATGTGCAGAGAAGGTCAAGTTAAAAAAAAAGCAGAAGAGTTCATGGGTTCACAAACTGTGAGTACTGGGTGGTAATAATCATAAACCAAGCAGAAGTGGCTGGTTCCATTGGGAAGATTGACACACTTGATTACACAATAGAGAACTGAATTTTAAATATTGAATGAATTGAGCAGTATTTTAAAGCAAATGGAAGAGCCAATAGGAAACACGTACCAATGTTGATGAATGCATTGGGGTTAAAGGCATATAGTTTGCTTTGAAGTTTAACTGCTTGAACCAAATCAGCTAAAATGAGCTATGCTGATATTGTGAAAGGAATGCAGGAAGATCTAGAACTGAAACTATTCTTGATTGCAGAACACATTGGGTTTCATGAGTGGAATCAAAAGGAAGAGGAGTCCATTTCAGCATATGTGGCTGAATTGAAGAAATTGTCTGAGCATTGTCAGCTTAATAATGCACTGAAAGATCAATTAGTTTTGTGGAATCTTACAAGAAAGCCTTTAAAAACAGCTTGTAACTGAAGTACAACTTAGATTTTAAAAAGCAGTTGAAATAGCTGTATCAATGGAAATAGTCGGCATAGACACAATTGAGTCGCAGTCCAGAATGAAAGTGAGAATGAACAAAATTGCAGTGTCTAAACAGAAACTGGCTAGGCTGATCAAATCATCTTACCATTGTAGCAAGGGTGCACATATACCAGATCAATGTAGATTTAAAGATGAAACTTGCAGAAAATGCAACAAAATAAGACACATACAAAGAGCATGTCAGCCAGACAAAAGTAAATGAATTGCACAGTGAAGAGAAAAAGCTAAAAAGTCAAATTGCAGTTTCAGAAAGAGCACTAATCTGCATGCTGTTGATGAAAAGTTGAATAATGATGAGAGTGACGCTGGGCTGAGTACCCTTGAGATTTACAATGTGAAAACTAATCATAGACAAGCAAATTGGCTTACACCAGAAGTGAACAGCAAATTAATTAAAATGGAATTGGCTACTGGCTCTGCAGTTTCAGTCATTCCACAAGATGAGTTTGAACAGCATTTCAAATATACTAAAATGAAGGCTGCAGATATCCAACTAAGAATTTATATTGGAGAAAAGTAAACTCCTATGGGAATGACATTCATAAAAGTTAAATACTACAACCAACAAGCCACATTGGACTTGTATGTGGGAAAGCTTCGAGGGGACATGTCTGGCTGGGACAACTACAACTGGACTGGAGTGCCATCCACAATTTGCATGCCACAGCCCTGGCAATAAAGCCAACAGAAAGTTATAGGATGATATGACAGCAGTGTTCAAGGGTGGCATTGGAAAACTCAAGGGTTAAATGAAAATGCTGCACCCAAGTTTTGCAAAGCCCATCTGGTTCCTTATACCACCCTTGATAATGAAGCTAATGAGCTAGATCGCATGGAGGCTGAAGGAGTTCTTTCCAAGATTAAGTAGAGAACTTAGGCAAAACCAGTGGTGCTGGTAGCCATGAAGAAAGGATCTGTCAGGATCTGTGGTGAGTTTAAGGTTACCATCAACCCAGTACTCAAAATAGATCAATACCCTCTGCCCAAAATAGAAGATATCTTTGCAAACCTTTCAGGAGGAAAACCCTTCAGCAAAGTGGACTTAGTTCAGATCTGCTACAGTAGAAGACTATAAAGCCTTTCTCATCATTACCACGTACAAAGGGCTTTGTAATAGTCATATTTTTGGAGTAGCTTTTGCACCTGCACTCTGGCAGAAAGCTATGGACCAGGTGCTGCAAGGTTGCCCAGGCACTCAATGTTACCTGGATGGCATCACTGTTATGGCAAATATAAAAAGAAGATTATGAGCTCAGAGCAGGATGCAACAAGTGTGAATTCTTTAAACTGAGCATTACCTACTGTGGTCACACTATTGACGCACAAGAATTACACCAGAGTGCTGAGAAAATTCAAGCAGTGGTAGATTCCCCAAGACCATAGGATGTGTCACAGTTATGGACCTTTTCAGGATTTGTCAGCTACTATAGTAGGTTCCTGCCAAACACGCCTACTGTGCTCCATCCTTTGGATTCATCACTGCAGATTGGAAAGAAGTGGTAATAGATAAAGCAGTGTGAGGTGCTTTCAAAAAGGTAAAGGAAATAGAAACATAGAAAATACGTGCAGGAGTAGGCCATTCGGCCCTTCGAACCTGCACCGCCATTCAGTATGATCATGGCTGATCATCCAACTCAGAACCCTACACCTGCTTTCTCCCCATACTCCCTGATCCCTTTAGCCACAAGGGCCATATCTAACTTCCTCTTAAATATAGCCAATGAACCGGCCTCAACTGTTTCCTGTGGCAGAGAATTCCACAGATTCACCACTCCCCGTGTGAAGAAGTTTTTCCTCATCTCGGTCCTAAAAGGCTTCTCCTTTATCCTTAAACTGTGACCCCTCGTTCTGGACTTCCCCAACATCGGAAACAATCTTCCTGCATCTAGCCTGTCCAATCCTTTAGAATTTTATACATTTCAATAAGATCCCTCACCACCTGCTGAACCTGCATGCCCACCTTCAATGACTGGTGTACAATGACATGGTGAAATGAAATGGTGATGATAGACACTGTACACACATATAATGATCCACATCATCCAGTGAAGCTTGCCTGTGGCCTGTCTCCCTATGGTATAGGTGTCGTCATGTCACATGTTGTGACTGACAGAAGTGAACACCCGTAGCCTTTGTATCATGTTTCCTCACCACTGCAGAGAAAAATTGCACACATATTGACAAAGAGGCCTTGGATCTGGTTTGGGGCGTTAAACATTTCAATCAGTACTTGCTAGGGACAGAGTTTACTCTCATTACTGATCACCTTCAACTACTAGTGTCCATTTTCATTCCACAGAAAGGTGTTCCACTGACAGTAGCAGCACAAATACAGAGATGGGCTGCTTTTTGTGGAGGACACAATTACGAGTTTGAATTCAAGAAAACAACTAATCATGGAAGTGCTGATGGATTGTCCCATTTATCCTTGGAAAAGGAAATACAAGAAAAGTTTACATAAAGGAACACTCCTCTTAACATATTCTCCCTAACACAAATTGAAGGTCTCCCTATTATGGCAGAGATGAATTAAAAGGAAGCCAGAAAAAAAAAACCTACACCATCTCAGGTGTACATGGCAACACAAAATGGCTGGAATGTGCAGCAGAAAATCCAGTTCCCCCATTTTTACCAGTGCCAAGATGAACTTGTCATTGACAGAGGTTGTCTTGTGTTGGGATTGAGAGTTGTTGTACCATCCAAGCTGAGAGCTAAATTGTTGGAGGAGCTACCTACTGGTCACCAGGTGTAGTGAAAATGAAAGCATTAGCTGGAGGCTTTATCTGTGGCCTGGGATAGATCAGCAGATCGGGCAGCTTGGCATGCACTGTTCAGAATGACAACGTTCAGAAGATGCCAAGATCAGTGACACAACATCCCTGGGAATGTCCTGCATTCCCCTGGCAGAGGATTTATGTGAATTTGGCTGGATCGTTCATGGGCACATCTTTCTTAGTAATGTGAATGTGGCTACAAAGTGGCCAGAATTATTCTCAGTAGCCTCCACTACAGCCTCACATATTGTGGATGTGTTGAGAAGCCTCTTTGCAAGGACTGCTGTTCCAAAGCACTCAGTGACAATGGATCACCATTTGTGGCGGAACAGATTCAATCATTCCTGAAACGAATGGGATAAGACATGTTACATCTGCACCGTGCCATCCAGCTACAAATGACTTGGCAAAAAGGTTTGTCCTGAGTCCAAACAAATGCAAGCAATATCAGCGGAACACTACACTAACACTTAATCAGAAGCTCGTCAATTTCCTCCTTACATGTCACAATGCAGCACACTCCACAGCCAACAATTACCAGCTATGCTGCTTTTGGATTGTACATTGCATACACGCTCAGATGTTCTCAAACCCAATCACAGAAGGAGCATTCAGGTTAAACAGCTGCTACAAATTGAAGGCCCCCCAAACAAAAAAAAATCAATCATGTTTCACTCCTGGACAAGCAGTCCTAGCTAGGGACCACAGAGATGATCAAAAGTGGGTACTAGGAAAGTTTAAGGGCAGAAGTGGACCACTCACCTATGCATTGCACCTGATATGATCTGGAGAGGACACATCAATCAATTAAGATGAGCAGAGTCAATGTTAGAGAAAAGAAGGATGCCACCGCTGAAAGAACAAGTTCCTGCAGTTCCAGAATCAACTCGTACAACCATCATGGAAGAGGCCCCAGACCTCAGGTTGTTTCACAGCCACAACTCCCACCTACTAAGCAGAGAGATTCCCTTTTATCACGAAAGATCTTATCCCACAAGAGTAACAAAGCCTCCATAGGGATTAAATCTTTAGGTTTGAACGGGACAATTAAAAAATTTAGTCTGCTGTGGACAGTAGTTGTATATATACTATGCTAGCAGTGAAACCTTTCCTGGAATGTTACATACACCCCAGGAAAGGATTCAGTGCTAGCATAATGGCAATGGTCTTTCTGTAGAAGTAGTGTTTGGGTTATGTTTAGAGATAACGGATGCTTTGGAATATGAGCTGGGTTTTTTGTTCAGCACGAGATGGAGTGAGAGGACGCTGGAGAGAACCAGTCGTAGGATACAACCAGATGGGGAGATCATGGTTTGATGAAGCCAGATAGTGATATTGACTGAGGATCGGTGAATTGAGCTCCAATTGCTGCACATTAGACTGTTTAATTATAATGCGCCCTTTTTGATTTTTCTTTCTTTTCTTTACTAACCTTTTAGTTAAGATTCATAAATATATTTCCTTTAATTGTATGCAGTGTATTGTCTGTTGTTTCTTGGCACTGAGTTGTAACAGGGTTGCAAATTACACAACATCCCCACAAACTGGGTTTGGGGTGGGAGAGTTGTCTCAATCTCACCAGTTTGGCGGGACCACAGTGTGGCTTTCCTAGACTTATACAGCCAAGGAAACCATATCTTATCGCTACATGGTCCCAGTTCCCCAACCATTGGCATGGACCTTGTTACTACGGGCAATATTAGAGCCAGTATGACCCTTCTCGTTCTTGCCGCTATCATCAGAGGTGTTTGTGGGCAGGTGTAGCGTAAGTGCGAGGGATCTATACTGTGGAAAATCATGGAAAATATTATATCTTCATAGAATAATGAACATGGAATGGTACAGCATGGATACAGACCCTTCACCCACAAAATCTATACTGATCGTGCAGCCAGTTTAACTAATCCCATCTTCCAGCATGATATCTGCACTCCTCTAGTCCCTGCCTGTCCATGTACTCTTCCATATAGAGATTCAATTTGCTATCCTACCTGCTTCTACCATATCACCTGGTAGCATTCCCTGTGTTAAAAAGGAAGCCTGCCTTTCATGCTTCCCTTAGATTTTCTGCTCTCGGCATAAACCTACACCCTCTGGTATTTCACATTCCATCCTGGGAGAAAGAATCTGACCATCGACACTCTCTATGCTTCTCATAATCTTATATAATTCCATTAAGTCACCCGTCAGTCCCTGATATTCCAGAGAAAGAGAAAAGCAAGAGTTTCAAATTATCCTTGTAGTTTATACTCTCCAGTTCAGGGGACATTCTAGTGAGCCTCTTCTACACCCTCTGCAAGGCCTCTATATGTTTTCTGTAGTTTGGCAATCAGAATTATGTACACTACTTTAAATATGACCTTGCTAAAGTTTTATATGGCTGCAACATGACTTCCTGACTTTCATACTCAGTGCCCCAACAGACTGGGGCAAACGTACCATAGGCCTTCTTTACCACCTTTCTGTGACCATCTTCAGGCAGTTGTAGACTTGAAATTCAAGATCCTTCTGCAGAATTTTGGTGTCTTGCTTGCTTCCATCTCTCCAAGTAAACCCAAGCACCCTTGTTGAGATCAGGGCTCTGTGGAGGCAATACCATCTGAAATCATATTAAATATCTAGGGTGCCTAAGAGTTTTGCACATTACTATACATGTCTCCAAATACGACCCCGAGATTCTTGCAGGCATTCACAGTAGAACGCAGCAATACAGTAGAACTACTGATAAACATTATAAGGAGATTCTACTTCCAGTGACAGGAATCCCGCCAGGAATCAAGCAGGAGAAGTGAGTAAATGAATTTGTTTTAAATTTAGTGAAAGGGAGGGGAATGGTGGAGGATGGCCTCCACTGCAACTAAATCACACTTGATTTCAAGTATTTCCAGTTAAGCAACACTTGCCCTTTGACCTTGTCCAAGCTCTCCTTTCAGGTGAAACAATAATTCATTTGACCTCCCTTCAAAGATGTATTAGTGCCTGCAGGATACGTATGTGAAATTCTCTACACTGATGAGGCAAACACAGGTTAAGTAAGTGCTTTACCACATCACTAAACACTTCTGTGCCACACTGTTCCAATGGAACTTAACATGAAGTTGATGACCAGTAACTCATTATCAATCTAAGCATATTGCAGCCCTTGTAACTCCACTGAATTTCAGGCAACCAGACCTTCCTGTTTGTATCAGTATTAGCCAGTTCTGATGTAAGGTTATCTGCACAACATACATTCAGGCTGTCTGACAGATGCTATCTGATTTGCTGATTTTTTCCAACATTTTCTTCTATTTCATATTTCTAGCAACTGTCAAATCCACAGATTATATTTCCAGCTGTGTTTGTTTTCACTCTTCTGTCCTAATTTGTTGCTCTCTATTTATACCTCGTCTACACAGGTCAGCACTGATCAACCAGTCTTCTCCACCCATTTCATATTGTTCCAGCAACATTTATGTCATATGAATTCTTTTGGTCTCCATTTAAAACAGACCTGAATCATTAACTCTGTTTCCTTCTGCACTGCTGCCGTCCAGACTGCTTAGTATTTATAGCATTATTCCATTGACAAGGAGATAAGTCAAAAGTCGCAAAAGTTGAAGAGAACACAACAGAGAATGAAGCATCTTTTACTGTAGTTAATTATGTTCCAGAAAGCCTAGGCTGAAAGAAAGTTGGAATGAGATTCAACATTAAATTCCATATGGAAGTCAAAATGTTTTGAAAGCAAAAAAGCAAGAAAGGGGAAAGAATGTGGGTGGGAACCGAATGCGTAGATTTTTAAAGAACTTAATCCAGAAGATAGCCTTCTTCTGAGCTGTAATTCCCTTCCTCACCAGCTCATAAATATGACATTGCATATACACTGTAAATAGCATTAACAACCAGGACATTAATCTATTCAATAGACTGACTCTGATTTCTTTTGATTGTTAACTCTCTGTATTATATTTTCCTGAATTAATTTCAAAAGTTGAATCTTAATTTTGAATTGTTAATGAAATACCACCTTAATATATCCTGTTACTTAGGTTTCTGATTAACTCTATTAATTGTTTTTTAACTGCTGGGCATGGTTAGATGCTGCTTGCTGTGATTATAGGTTTAAAGTGTGATATTTCACTTTCAATTATTGCACAACCTGTATTTTCTCTCAAATTCAGCCTTTATTGCTTTATCTGTCTATGACCTGACAAAGGCAATGGTGAACAGGGGCAGACTGACACTACCTGTACTTAATGAACTGTTTATTGAGTATGTTTCTGATATTCTGCTACTATAGCTAATCCACTTCAAGTTTTGATGTGTTGTGTGTTCAGAGATGCTCTTCTGCTCACCACTGTTGTAACACATGGTTATTTGTGTTACTGTTGCCTACCTGCCATCTTGAACCAGTCTGGCCATTCTCATCTGACCTCTTTCATTAACAAAGCGCTTTCACCTACAGAACTGCCGCTCACTGAATCATTCTCTGTAAATACGAGAGACTACTGTGTCAGATCTGCAGTTTTTGAGATACTTAAAGCACTCTATCTGGTACCAACAATGTTTCCATGGTCAAAGTTAATTAGATCACATTTCTGCTCCATTCTGTTGTTTGGTCTGAACAACAACTAAGCCTCTTGACCATGTCTGCATGCTTTTATGCATGGTTGGCTAATCAGATTTTGGAATTAATGAGCAGGTGTATAGGTGTGCCAAATAAAGTGGTGACTGATTGTATTGCTTATTAATGATCTTGTTAACTAGAATAGAAAGGAAGAGTTAATGTAAATAATAATTGTCGTATTCAAATGCAGGTTACTCCATGACAGGATCTTTGAGCAGTAGCTTCTTGGAGCGATCAGAAGCCTGAGAAAGAGGAGGGGTACCAATACTAGTCAGGGAAGGTGTCATGGATGTGCTCAGTCAGGACAGACCGGAAATGTCATCTAGAGAGTTGTTATATATGGAAATGAGAAATATGAAATGTATGACCACATTGAAAGGGCTGTATTACAGACCACCCAACACTACGAGGGATATGGAAGAACAAATTTGTAGAGAGATTGCAGACTGTTGCAAACAACAAAGTTTGTTATAGTAGGTGATTTTAACTTTCCACGTATTGACTGGGACTCCCATACTGGCAGAGGACTAGATGAGATAGAGTTTGTCAAATGTGTTCAGGGAAGTTTCCTTAATCAGTACATTGAAGACCCAATGGCCGTCAGGGAATAAGACAAGGCAGGTTACAGAAGATTGTGTAGGGTAATACTTTGCATCCGGTGATCAAAATGCCGTTAGTTTCAAAGTGAAAATGCAAAGAAGATAGGTCTGGTCTGCGGGCTGAGATTCTAAATTGGAGTTTTGATGGTATCAGAAATGATCTGGCAAGTGTAGATTGGGACAGACTGTTATGTGGCAAAGAAGAATTTAGTAAGTGAGATGTGAGCCTTCAAAAGTGCCATTTTGAGAGTATGAAGCTTGTATGTACCTGTCAGAAAAAAAAAGGTAAGGATAACAAGTGAAAGGAATCTTAATTTCAAGAGATATTGAGGCTCTGCCTCAGACTAAAAAATTGGATGAGACATTGGCTTTGTGGGAGAAGCCAGAGAGAAGTAGTAGTAGATTCTCTGACTGGAGGCCTGTGACTGGCGGTGTGCTGCAGGGATCGCTGCTGGGTCCCTTATTGTTTGTCATCTGGATCAATGATCTGGATGATAATGTGGTGAACTGGATCAGCCTATTTGCAGATGACGCCAAGATGAGGGCCATAGTGGAGAGCGAGGTCCACTATGAGATCTGCCTCAGCTGGAAAAATGGGCTGAAAAATGGCAGACAGAATTTAATGCAGGCATTTTGCGCTTTGGCTGGACCAATGAGGATAGGTCTTCCACAGTGAACAGTAGGGCATGGAGGAGTGTGGTAGGACAAAGTGATCTGGGAAAACAGGACCATAATTCATTGGAAGATGCATAACAGGTAGATAGGCTCGTAAAGAAATTTTTTGGTGCATTGGTCTTCATAAATCAATATATTAAGTACAGGAGATGGGATGTTATGTTGAAGTTGTATAATACATTGGTGAGGCCCAATATAGAGTAATGTGTGCAGTTTTGGTCACCTACCTTCAGGAAAGATGTAAATAATTTTGGAAGAGCACAGAGAGAAAAGGATGTTGCCAGCTCTGAAGACCCGAGTTATAAGGATAGATTGAATAGGTTAGGACTTTATTCCTTAGAATGTAGAAGTTTAAGAGGAGATTTGATAGAGGTATAAAAAAAATGAAGGGTATATAGGGTAAATGCAGGCAGGCTTTTTCCACTGAGGTGGGGTGTGGCTACAACCTAAGGTCATGGGTTAAAGGTGAAAGGTGAAAAGATTAAGGGGAACATGAGGGGAAACTTCTTCACTCAGAGGGTTGTGAGAATGTGGAACAAAATATCAGCACAAGTAGTGTATGCCAGCTTGATTTCAACTATTAAACAAAGTTTGGTAGGTATTGTGGTGAACTACATATACCTGTCTGGACATGCCCCCCCCCCCCCCCCCCCCGCTGACTGCTCCTGTGGCTCCTCCCACAGACCCCGGTATAAAGGCGATTGGAGCCTGGGCCCTGCCCTCAGTCTCCAGGATGTAGTGTGGTGGTCAATTATCTTGCCTCACGTCTCGGAGAGTTATTGATGGTGCATCAGGTACATGGATTGTAGGGGTCAGGAAGGCCATGGTCCCAGTGCTGGTAGATGACAGTAGGCAGTTTAAATGTTTTCAGCATGGACTAGATGGGCTGAAGGGCCTGTTTCTGTGCTGTACTTCTCTATGATTCTAAAACTAACACAAACCAATCCAGTGAGTCAAATGCAAACCTCTTCAGCATCTAATTATTAAATTGATCTTTAAAGGAAAACATAGAAGTCTTTTTGATGTGCTGAAGTGAAGAGGATTAAGAAATGTCCTGGTGACCTTGAGGAGAATGTTGTTAGAGAATCAATCTGGATGTATTTATGGCATCCATTATCTAAACAGAATATAGTTCTCAAGTCTTAAAATATATGCAGGATAGTTAGTCTCAGTTTTATTGGAAAGAAAACAAACCAAACTGTGAAAAATACTCAGCAAATGAAGGGAGAAGCAAATTTAATATTTTGGGTTAATGACCATCATCTGATATTTGGTACTTAGAGAATTCAAATTCAAATGTTTCTGTGATGAGCAATCGGGACATCTGTTGTCAATGGTAACTCAGATGGTTGAATACCTTTAAATTTTAACCTAGAAATGCCACTCCTGAGATGTGAACACATCAACCTCTGCCAATGCTCCAGTGCAGTTTTTTTCATGAAGCCATTGACTGATCTGACTTGATCTCATAGTTCCATTACTTCCCTTTGAACGTATTATTTGGTGGTTATTCCTTTTCGCTTTCTAGAAATTTTTCACATTCATGTTGCTTGTTTTCTTTTGCATTACAGCAGTGAGTGTATTTCAAAAGTATTTCACTGGCTATCAAAGGGTTTTGGTATATCTTGAGTTGTGAAAGACAATGTAAATAGAAGCATTCTTGGATTTTTAGCATAATAGAAGAAGTTGGCAATCTACTTGTATTTTGAATGGAGTGCTCATTATTGAGGATCAATGGCGGAGCTCTTCCTACAGAACGAGGAAGGTCATTACCACATGGATTCTTTTTGCGTGTGTATAGTCCTTTTGACCCATCCAGCCCATGGCAATGATAATGCTCCACTTGAAACAATACTTCAGAGAACACACACTTAGCTAATGAGTAATGATCTCGAATGCAATGTTTGAAGTGAACACTTGAAGGAGAAATAAAAAATTTAGAACTATTGATAGGTAGTCAGGGTGTCAGGCTAATTCAATGGCTTCAGCAAAGACTATATCTAGATAAGATAGTCCAAAATAATAGCTCTCTTCCATGATTTAATGATACTATTTAACTTAGCATAAACAATTCAACATTCTCTCTATCTTTCATAATTCTCTATATTTCATAATCCAGTTAATAGAACTCACCAAACGTATGTATAGTTCTTAACTGAGAACTTCACATTAAATGACCAACTTGTCTGGATAATTTGATTCCAGTACAAAGGTATTTCAAGTAAGAATAAATAACAGATGTGATTTAAATTGATGCAAACATTTAAACTGGGTACAGAAAATTACAATTTGATTTGTTCAACTGCTCTGCCATTTCAGAATCAGAATCAGGCTTACTACCACCGGCATGGGACGTGAAATTTGTTAATTTAGCAGCAATGGTTCAATGCAAGTTATAATCTGGCAGAGGAAAGTAATAATAATAATAAATAAAATTTTTAAAACAATAATAAATAAACAAGTAGATCAATTACATATATTGAGTTGATTTTTAAAAAGTGCAAAAACAGAAATACTGTATATTAAAAAAAAAGTGAGATAGTGTCCAAAGATTCAATGTCCATTTCGGAATCGGATGACAGAGGGGAAGAAGTTGTTCCATGATTGCTGAGTGTATGTCTTCAGGCTTCTGTATCTCCTATCTGATGGTAACAGTGAGAAAAGGGCATATCCTGGGTGCTGGAGGTCCTTAATAATGGACGCTGCCTTTCTGAGACATCACTCCCTAAAGATGTCCTGGGTACTTTATAGGTTAGTACCCAAGATGGAGCTGACTAAATTTACAACTTTCTGCAGCTTCTTTTAGTCCTGTGCAGTAGCCCCTCCATACCAGACAGTGCTGCAGCCTGTCAGAATGCTCTCCACGGTACAACTAAAGAAGTTTTTGAGTGTATTTGTTGACATGCCATATCTCCTCAAACTCCTAATGAAGTATAGCCACTGTCTTGCCTTCTTTATAACTACATCAATATGTTGGGACCAGGTTAGATCCTCAGAGATCTCGACACCCAGGAATGTGAATCTGCTCAATCTCTCCTCTTCTGATCCCTCTATGAGGACTGGTATGTGTTCCTTCGTCTTACTCTTCCTGAAGTCCACAATCAGCTCTTTCATCTTACTGACATTGAGTGCCAGGTTGTTACTGTGGCACCACTCCACTAGTTGGCATATCTCACTCCTGTATGTCCTCACGTCACCGCCTGAGATTCTACCAAGAATGGTTGTAGCATCAGCAAATTTATAGATTGTATTTGAGCTGTGCTTGGCCACACAGTCATATGTATATAGAGAGTAGACAATGGGCTAAGCACACACCCCTGAGGTGCACCAGCATTGATCGTCAACAAGGAGGATATGTTATCACCAATCCACATAGATTGTGGTCTTCTGGTTAGGAAGTCAAGGATCCAATTTCAGAGGGAGATACAGAGGCCCAGGTTCTGCAACTTCTCAATCAGGATTGTGGGAACGATAGTATTAAATGCTGAGCTATAGTCGATGAACAGCATCCTGACGCAGGTGTTTGTGTTGTCTTGGTCGTCTAAAGCCGTGTGGAGAGCCATTGAGATTGCGTCTGCCATTGACCTATTGTGTTGCAATGGGTCCAGGTCCTTGCTGAGGCAGGAATTCAGTTTAGTCATGACCAACCTCTCAAAGCATTTCGTCACTGTCAATGTGAGTGCTACCGGGCGATAGTCATTAAGGCAGCCCACATTATTCTTCTTAGGCATGGGTATAATTGTCGCCTTTTTGAAGCAAGTGAAAACTTCCGCCCATAGCGGTGAGAGGTTGAAAACGTCCTTGAATACACCAGCGAGTTGGTTGGCACAGGTTTTCAGAACCTTACCAGGTAGTTCATCAGGACCTTCTGCCTATGAGGGTTCACTCTCTTTAAAGACAGTCTAACATTGGCCTCTGAGATGGAGATCACAGGATCATCAGATGCAGCAGGGATCTTCACAACTGTAGTTGTGTTCCCTCTTTCAAAGCGAGCATAGAAGGCATTGAATTTATCTGGTATTGAAGCATCACTACCGTTCATGCTATTGGGTTTCACTTTGCAGGAAGTAATGTCTTGCAGACTCTGCCAGAGTTGCTGTGCATCTGATGTTGCCTCCAACCTCATTTGAAATTGTCTCTTCACCCTTGAAATAGCCCTCCACATATCATACCTGGTTTTCTGTTACAGGTCTGGGTTGCCAGACTTGAGTGCCACAGATCTAGTCTTCAGCAGACGGTGTCCCTCCTGGTTCATTTATGGCTTTTGGTTTGGGAATGTACAGTAAGTCTTTGTAGGCACACTCTCATCCACACAGGTTTTAATGAAGTCGGTAACAACTGCAGCATACTCATCCAGGTTCGAAGATCAATCCCTAAACACAGTCCAGTCCACCGATTCAAAGCAGTCCTGTAGGCACTCCTGTGCTTCCGTTGTTCATACCTTCTTGGTCCTCACTACTGGTGCTGCAGCCTTCAGTCTCTGCCTATACTCAGGGAGCAGAAGTACAGCCAGGTGATCAGACTTCCCGAAGTGAGGGCATGGAATAGCACGGTAGGCATTCTTGATGGTGGTGCAGTAATAGTCCAGTGTGTTGTTTCCTCTGGTATTGCAAGTGATCTGTTGATGGTAGTTGCTTAGTGATTTTGGACTGGTTAAAATCTCCCAAAACGATGGTGAAGGAGTTAGGGTGCGCTGTTTCGTGCATGTTCATCCTATTACTCAGATTATCTAAAGCCTGCTTGACATTGGCCTGAGTTGGAATGTAAACTGCTACCAAAATGATCCCAGAGAACTCCTGTGGTAGGTAAAAAGGACGGCACTTTATAAGGTTCTGGCTGTTTTGTGAACTGAATTTTTAAATAGTAACTTCCTCATTCTGAACTCGTGCAAGAAGAAACAACCTCTCCACTTCCTACCTGTTAGAAAGAGCAAACTTAACTTGTGAATTCCAGCTTGATCTCAGCCAATGTCTGAACATAGTAAAAGAGGCTGCATTCACTTAGGGATTTGATGTTCTGATAATATCCTATTGTCAATTGCAACTATATTCTGTGATTAGAACACAACATTTCTCAGGCCTCCAATTTGTAACATTACACAGTTCCTCTTTTACTTTTGCCTCTTCATTCATATCATAAGCACTATAACCGAGGTGCCAAAGACAGAGTTGAAATACTGCATCCTCTCCTGTTCTCATTGATTGCATTGCGTTTTGGCACAATTCTCACCCCAGAGACAAAATAATTCTCAGCCTGATATTTCTGTGCAGTACAGCTTTCACTACCACAGTCTTTCAGAAGATATGCTAAAGGAGGCCTCTATCTGATTTGTCAAAGGGCATAAAGATTACTTTTTACTCTTTCAAAAATTCCGGGAAGTTATGCCTGGTGTTTTGGCCAATACGTATTAAGTAAATTTTGTTTAACATCACTAAAGCATCTGTCATTATTATATTGATGTTTACAGCAAGTGAAATGATCTGCTATGTATTTTCCTCTGTAGTGTTAACTGTACTTCAGAAAGTACTTCTCCGGCTAAATAGTATGCTGGCATAGATTTGATTTTATAAATATGAAATTAAAATTAATGTAGAAATACAAGTCTTCTGACTTTTTCTTTTCATCTTTTGTGAAAATCTACAATTTAGGATGCCCCATAGATGTTTGTATATGCTGTCATACCTTTGAACTTCCTTTGGTTGTCCTCAAGCTGGTTTGTTCAGCTTAAGCAGTGACACACTGCACTCAGAGCAACTAAGCTCTCTGCAGTGCTTCAACATGCACAGAAGGTCTATAATCACACCATCTGCATTATGCTGTATCAAAGCTGGGCCATTGAACCTTCTGGCAGGTCATGGATGAATCACTATCCTGCTTGATGAAAAAAAACACACCAACTTGCCACTTACATGTAACATCAGAGTGTTTATCTCCCAATCTTGAATCCTTCAACATCCTTTGCTAATGTTGTTAGCTTTTTCCAGCCTATTGATCAGCACTTTATCTACTCAATGGTTAGTATTATAAAGCTGCACCTTCCAACTGCTGAGCAAGATTGATTAAGAATCTGGTGATAGCGCTCCATTAAGAATTTTTTTATACCTAATTTCGCAAGGAATTATTGATATCATTTAATATTCTACATGTATATTCATCCATATCTTTGAAGTATCTTTACCTCAGTTCTGAATAAAATTTATACAATTACAAAGAAAGCATTCCAGTTCATTTACAGAGGGATACAACTGAGAATCAGAACATGTATAAACCCTTTTGTTAGATCACTCTTTCTCAATACCATAAGTACATTTTGTAGCCACTACAAAAGGGTGACAATTTTACTGGAATGGCATTAAACTGAATGTTTAGGACAGGTTCATCTAATATCAGAAAATGTATGCAGTATACAACCTGAAATTTATACTTTTTACAGATATTCTTGAAACAAAAGCCTCATAGAATGAATGATAAAAACATCAAAGCGCCAAAGCTCTCCTCCCCCCTACCTTTGCACAAGCAGCAACAAAATCATTGACAACCCCCACCTCACCCCCACTCAGGCCAGCAGTAACATTAACCCCCCTCCGCCTCTCCACACCTCAACATGCAAGCAACTGCAGAAGCCTCTCCAAAGAGACTTTGATCCAGAGCCTGTCAAAACTACAGTCCACAAACCAGTATATCGATATCTCAGACAGACCCTCTCGAGCGAGCGAGGGAGAGAGAGGTCGCTCCTGCAACAAGAAGAGTGGAGACCAGCAAATCGCTCTTCCAGTGTTACAATCTACCGCATTGATTCTCCAAGCTCCTTATCTCTAAGTTGAATATATCTGGATTTTCTTCTCGAGAAAAGAGGAGACTGCAGTTTGGTCCGTATTAGGTTTTGAATATTTTGAAGATGTTTGAGGGGCAGACCAAAACCAACGACTGTAAGTAGAAGGCAGTCACCTAAAGATAAAGCGGGGGAGTAAAGCTGATAGGATTGTGCCAGCTTATATTTAATATGGTCAGAGTTTCCTTCTACACTGTAGCAATTCAATTATTCTAATTCCTGTGAGGGAATAAATTCACCAAGGAGATAATGAGAGTGTGAAACATGTTATCACAAATAGTTATGACAAATAGCATAGATATGCTTTGAAGAAAATGGATGAATATTAGAAGGGGAAAGAAACTGAAGGATTATGCTGCAGAGGATGAATAAAGAAGAGGGTAAGGAGATTTGTGTGGAGAATTAAATCTATCATGCATCTATTGGAAAAGGTGGCCTCTGTGCTGAAATGTCTATTTTGAACATATCAATGAAAATAACCTGACTTGAAATTTCAATACTGTCTACTAGTAAATGTATGATTAGTGGTGTTTGTGAGCATATATTTTTGCTTTCCTTTTATATGTTGTTGAGAATGTCATAGAAAATGTTTGGTATGTGGAAGGTAATGGTATTTCCCATGAAAGGAACAGAGTGATTTGGAACTTGAAGCAATGTTCTTTCATCGATGTTGACATTCTGTTTCATGCCTGGAAAGGAAAATGCAGCACATGGAAGGATGCTCATGTCAGTTTTGGTTCCCAACAAAATAAGATTATAACAGGGGAATGCAAGTTGTCACAGATTCAGAAAACTATGGATGAATTTGGATGCCAGAATCATGACACCATATCAGCAGAATCTCTTCATAAAGTAATGGCTTCCATAATATTCTCACAGGAACATAATGTTCTGATTGTTGCTCTTTGTTTATAAAATTATCAAAATCTTTGAGTGCAAAGGGATCACTTCTTACCTCTGATGCCTCCAAGCTTTGCTGAATAAAAAAACATTCAAACACCTTCAGAAATGTTAATCTGAGCCCTTCCTACTGCAAGAACTCTATGGCAGAAGATGAGATCTACAACTTAAATCCTGGTGACTTTTCCATCAGTCGCTGATGCATTGAGTGTATACAAAACTGTTTAAAACAGAAGAATTAATAACATGCCTGTAAGTCATACGTACAATACCAGAATCCCTTGTGCATGAGACTTATTTATAAGCTTGCTGAGAGTGAGACCTTGTTAAATTACTTTCATCCATGATACACTTCTGGGGTTCTGTTGTCCTTTATGAACGGAATAAAACTCTAATCGAGTAGAAAGTCATTGGCTGTACTTAATAACCCAGGAATATCTGTCACCCATCTACACCACTTAGTGTTTTCAGATTGATGGACATTTGCTTTAGTTCCCTTCCTCTCTAAATTATAAACAAGGATGAAGTCATATGAACAATGATGAAAAATATGTTTCAAAGGGAATGGGATTCTGGGAGAAGTTCAGGATCAATATACTGCATAAAGTGGTACTATGTTGTCCACTTAACATGAGATCCAGAGATAAATCTCCACTTTATAATCTAGCCATTAATTTGAGGGAGCTTTTTGTAACCAATAAACTGCTGAATTTCTCATAAAACAACAGTAGCACATTTTCTAAAGGAATTAGTTCTTAGGGAGTTTTACAGATAAGATGTAGAGTTGACGTTCCCTTGTCTGGTGTCTCCGGAACTAGGGGTCACAGTCTCAGAATAAAGGGTCAGCCATTCCCAACAGACATGATAAATTTCTTCACCAAGCGAATGGGCACAGTGAATGCTCCATGGCTGACTATATTCAAGACAGATTAATAACATCATTTTTTGATATCAAGGCCATCAATGAATATAGTATAGGAAAGTGCCACTGACGTACAAAATCGGTTATAATCTTATTCTTATTTATTTTCTGATGGAACAGGCAAAAAAAGACCAAATAACCTGCTCCCTGCTTTGCTTTCACTGTTTTTATGTCCAACACTTGGAAATATCTTGCAGTCCTGAGCAGTGCTGCATAAATGCCTGAAGTTTGTTAACCTTGACTAACTTGCCCTTTGGGTTTAAACATCCAACCTCACTTCCTCTGTTGTCTCTCAGTGTGGAAATTATGCAAATATCCTCCTCTTGATGCTCACAGAACACGTGATAAAGAATTGACTATTTCACTTCATTAATCTGGTTTACACCTTAGATTGCTGTGGTAGGAAAAGCTCCCTCTGGGGTTCTGGACCGAATCATAATTTTGAACAGATTCAAGAAGGAAAGGCAAAGTAATCACAGTCTATGGCAGACTATATATGGATGGGTTGGATTCCTCCAAAGGTTTATTAATGTATTTTGAGTGCAGTTAATTGCACTTCCCTCTCACGTATACAGTAGGTTAGAAAATACTGAAGTAGAAGAAAGAGCAGACATCTTATTGAAAGTGAAGTGAGCTCAAGGGGCTGCATGGCCTATTTTTATTCCTGTTTCTTATGCACACAGTGGAATCCCCATTGAGAGCACCATTTTGCTGCATTCACGGATATTGAAGAGATTATCTAGGCTGAGAACTTTTTCTCAAACAAGTTTAAAGCAAAATAAAAATTGTGTCGTCAGACAAGTGGGGCAGAAAATTTACCCAACTGGACCTGAAACATAGGCTGATTGCAGTTCCTGTCAGACTGAAAGCCATCTGATACAGAAAATCAAGCAAACGCTCTGCATCCAAAAGAGTTGAGAAGCTTACCTTGGTTTGTCAGTCTCTTCTGCCAAAGGCCATTTTAAGTGTGTCTGATGATCAGAGGGAGATTAAAATAAAAGAAATCAGCTTCAATAATTTAAAGTATTATTTTTATAATGTAATTATCAGCTCTTTACAATTCTAAGGTTTAAAACAAAGCTGCTTACCTTAACTTGGCTGTTTATTCAGAATTGGTGACCTACTTCCCATTAAAGGGGCTGCATGCATTAAGTGAGCCATGGATTGTTTAAAACTGAAGGGAATGTGCATGGAATATAATTAGTCCCTTGGCTCAGGGTGCCAATGGTGAGCTCATTGTTAAAGGGATTACAGAAGCGTTGGCATCTAATCTCCACTTTGTCTGTAATTTCTTTGTTTTTCACATATAGGTGTGGAAGTCTGAGCAGTTGTACAGAAAATATGGAACAGTCGCAAGAAAAGAATGCAGACTTGCCCAGTGTTACCAAATGTATAGCACATGGTGAAATTAAATCAACTTATTGCTTTCCCTGTCGAAATTCTCAGTAGTGTGCCTTTGAAACTTCATGAGTAGACTGTCTAATGTTCCATCATGCAAACACAAAATTTAAAGGTGCAGAACAATGGAAATGATGGAGTTCAAAAGGGAGACTTCACTCCACACTTGCACATTCCAGTGGATGCAAATCATTTAATTCTGGTTGAATAAGGGACAATCTAATTTCTTACACAGGCATCCCAAAAAGCAAGACTATGATGCCAAAATAATTTGGATATTTTAAGCTTTCAAACATAATATTGATTGTCTTTTTTTTAAGGACTGGCTGTATTAATAGAATTATTGTCAAGATTTAAACTGAGAGTCTGCTGGCAAATTATTCACATTCAGAGAACAATAGAGATGTGTAACTCTGGTTCACAGATGTCAACTGACACTAGGATCATCATTAAATATATATCAGTTTACTGACATACAGTGTGGAGTAGACCCTCGCAAACAAGAGTAAATCTGCAGATGCTGGAAATCCGAGCAACACACACAAAATGCTGGAGGAACTCAGCAGGCCAGACAGCATCTAGGAGTTGACATTTCAGGCCAAAATCCTTCGAAAGGACTGGAGAAAAAAAAGCTGAGGAGTAGAGATGGGGGGGTGGGGCGGTGGTGGAGAGGGAAATAAAGGAGAGGAGGAGTGGGGGGCTTTACCGGAACTTCTGAACTCCAAACTTCCGAACTTCTCAAACTTCCGGTAATGCTCCCCCCATCCTCCTTCACCATTTCCCATTCCCTTTTCCCTCTCCCTCTTTCACATCTCCTTGCCTGCCCATCGCCTCCCTCTAGTGCTCCTCCCCCTTTTCTTTCTTCCATGGCCTTCTGTCTCTTTTACAGATTTACTTCCCAGCTCTTTACTTCATCAGCTCCCTCTTCAGGTTTCACCTATCACCTTGTGCTTCTCTCTCCCCTCCCTCTACCTTTTAAATCTACTCCTCGGCTTTTTTCTCTCCAGTCCTGTTGAAGGGTTTCAGCCTGGAACATCGACTGTACTCTTTTCCTAGATGCTGCCTGGGCTGATGAATTCCTTCAGCATTTTGTGTGGAATAGACCCTTCTGGCCCTTCGAGCTGTGCTACCCAACAACCCCTGTTTTATCTGTAGCCTACTCACAGGACAATTTATAATGAACAACTAACCAACCAACCCATACACCTTTGGACTGTGGGAGGAAACCAGCGCACCTGGAGGAGAATGTACAAACTCCTTACAGGCAGCGGCGGAAATTGAACCTGGATCATTGGTAGTGTAAAGCATTGTGCTAACCATTATGTTACTGCGCTGCCTCACATCTAAGATGTGAGACAGAGGTATTATATGCTACTAGGCTGCAGACTAACAGTGGTCTCACTGAAACACTTCTGTAGACATGAAGGGTTAAATGGCTCATTCCTATAAAGTGGCCTTAATGAGGAGGACATCTGGAAGTACATAACATTTCGTTTGCACTCAGATACTAAAAATCTCCGTTTTATTTGTAAAGGAAACTGGATTTTTGTGGATTTACACCTTCAAATTTATTTTTTGTTATTTTGTGAAACCATGCTACTTACTAGTTGAACACATACTCCTCCTTTGTAGGCAATGCACACATCATCATTCTCTACAGTGGTAAGAAGACGCAATCTTGTGGAATCATTTATGCCGGACCCAGCGGAAGTTTATAACTAGAACACTAACAGAAAATGCTGGTGAGAAACAGCAGGGCCTTCAACACCAGCAAGACTTCTGGTGGGAGAAAATAACACTTGGGATACATTATATCAATGATTTGAATCAGGACATACAATAAGTAGAGCATGCATAGCAGATAATTCCGACCATTCTGGGATGGTAATTCATCTTTGATCCTTGTGGCTATATAAGCATTAGGATTGTGCCTTTGATTGAATGGCCCTCCTAAAATCAGATTCATGGACTTAAATAGAATATCAAGAGGGGAATGGAATAAGTAATGCTGCAGTAGCCAAAAATACACTCTGTAAAGTTATCAACCACAAGAGATGGACTTTGTCTTTGTGCATCTGGACCCATGGTAGATTAAGTGATGGAGATTTATTGCTGTGATTATTCAACCACTCCCATGGTATTATATCAGGCAATGGTCATAAACACTATCAAGATTTCTTTTTTGTTCTTTCGGTGGTTTCTATGACCTGATAAATGGGAACAGGATGATTAAGCAGAGCTGGTTATCAGAAAAATGACATCTATCAGCAAAAAATTGCTGCCTTGTGTCAGAAAAGCCTTCTGGAGTGTTTCACTTTATATTTACTTGGCTAACAAAATTTGAGAGCTTACAGCATAAAGACTCCACTTGCTACATTGAGTGAAAACCTATATCCAATCTTTCAACTGGAGCAGTCTGGTAAAATACTAGCTCCCTGTTATAAAGTTCATTGCATACACTTCAGTAGTTTCTATTGGAATAACATGTTAGGCTCTTCCTTAACATTCACTCATGGTGAGGCATGTTTGGAAAATGGTGATTTTATGATAATCAAACAGTAATGGCCGAATGACTGCAGTGTCGTAAGACTTATGGAATGAATGGACAATGGTAGTCTGATTGTCTTTATTTCAGCTTTTCAAGGGCAAGCATTATAAATGGAAATGCACAGGTTTAACAATGTTTTTCTTCATGGAGGAGTAAATGTAAGCTCCGTGCATCCTCTTTCACTGGAATTGCACCTTGCACTGTCCGACATACAATGGGTCATTACAAATATTGCGAAGGGGGCACGTTGACACTCAAATATGTCATAGAAGGATCTAGTGAACAAATTCTTAAAAGGTGAAATGCCAGAACTGGTGCATTTTCTTTTGCTGCAGTTTTCTTTTTTTTAAATCAATGAAGCAATATTTTTGAAGTGTGATGCAATGCTCAGAGAATACTCTTGTATATATAACACAACAGGCTAAGGATGGATTTCTAGAGTTCTTTTATTTTTGTTGCAACAAATAGCTGTCAAAAAGGACTTTTGCAAAGAGTGACTGTATAGTTCTAACTGTTAATTGGTTCAGTATTTATCTAGCTCTGCACCAACAGGAGCCTTCACTTGCCGTCAGTATATATATCAATAACAATATCAAGTTTTGATATCTCCAGGTGTGGCCTGGAAGTCATGTGACTTCAGGATGCAGCCCCAGAAACAACCGAGTTCCTCACCAATATTACCAGAGACTAAAACATCGAGACAGAGAAGGCCTCTGTCCTCTGTCACAAGAAGAATCCTTTCATTCTCTCTCTCACCTCTCTCTGTCTCACTCTTTTGCCTCTCTCTCGCTCATTCTCTCTCTGACCTCTGTCTCACTGTTTTGATGGTAAGTGAGAGCCTGTCAGTCCCTGAGTCTGGGGGGCTCAAGGAAACAAAGCAAAAGATTGTAATATTAGAACAGTGAGCGGCTGGCCTTCCGCTTTCTGTCTCCCTTGCTTATGAGAGAGAATCTGTCTAAGAAATTGAAGTCCCAAACATGAGGAAATCTGCAGATGCTGGAAATTCAAGCAACACACACAAAATGCTGGTGGAATGCAGCAGGCCAGGCAGCATCTATAGGAAGAAGCACAGTTGACGTTTTGGGCCAAGACCCTTCATCGGGACTGACAAAGTGTCTCGGCCTGAAATGTCGACTGTGCTTCTTCCTATAGATGCGGCCTAGCCTGCGGCGTTCCACCAGCATATTGTGTGTGTTGTAAGAAATTGAAGTATTGGGTTATGGACACAAGTATTGGTTTTTGATTAACTCCAGATCAAGGTCTCTTTAGGGACTTTTGCTGTTGCTTGCTTGCTGGAGGAGGGAGGGGTACAGTACTTTTTCTGATACATGGGAGAGGGGGAGGATCGATGCTTCTGTTGCTTCTTGTGCATGGGAGGAGGAGGAGGAGACTTCAGGGTTCTGATGTTTCTGTCATTCATTCTTTGGGGTTTTTTTGTATTGTGGATGTCTGCAAAGAGTAAGAATTTCAGGTTGTAAACTGTATACATTCTCCGATATTAAATTGAACCATTTGAAGTAATCACTTTCAAGTTTATTGTGATCTAACTGTACATGTATACAAACAACTGAAACAACAGTCGTCTGGATCATGGTGCGTCCACACAACAAATAGTATATTACACACAACACATAAGCCAAAATATTATACTATAAGTAAGTAAATGAAATATAATTGAATGCATGTAGTAATGCACAGCACAGGCAAACAGTACAGTAAAAAGCTCATTGACCTAGGGGCAAGATGATGGTTGTAGGGTATTCATTGGTCTCACAGCCTAAGGGAAGAAGCTATTACCCAGTCAGGCAATCCTAGATTTGATCTCCTTCCTGACAGTAGTGGGTCAAAGAGATTGTGGGATGGGTGGTAGGGATCTTCAACAATGCTTTGGGCCTTTCATCTGCAAAGCTCCCAGTAAATGTCACTAATAGGAGAGAGGGAGATCCAAAGATTCTCTCAGCAGTTTCACTGTCCTCTCTAGGGTCTTGCAATCTGATGCTTTGCAGCTTCTGTACCACAAAAATGATGCAGCCGGACAGGACTCTCTCGATGGTGTTCATGTCGAAAGTTGTTAGAATGAAGGTGGAGGACTTTGCATCGCTCAATCACCTCAAAGTGTAGCTGTGCCTTCTCGACTATTGAGGAGGCATTGTGGGCTCAGGTTAGTTCGTCCATTAAGTCCACACCATGTGCCACAGCAAAGCCATCAATGCAAAAAAGAGAGTGGTCACCCTGTGCCTTCCTGAAGTCCAGAATCATCTCTTTATCTTCTCTACGCTGAGATGCAGATTGTTCCAACACCATTTGACAAGCCCTTCCATCTCCTTGCTGTATGCCAACTCATCATTGTTGCTGATGAGGCCAACCACTGCAGTATCATCAGAAAACTTGATGATGCATTTTAAGATGAATCTGGCAGTGCATTAGTTAGTCAGCTGCGTGAACAGCAGCAGACTGAACATAATACACTTGGGGGTGGGGGTGGGGGGGGGTTGGCAGTACACCAGTGCTCAGCAAGATGATCCCGAGACATTGCTGCCAAATTGGACCAATTAGGGTCTTTCTGTCAAGAAGTCCAAGATCCAGTTGCAGAGATGGATGTTGAATCCCAACACGTACAGTTAATCCTCCAGCCTCTGAGGGGCGATGGTGTTAAATGCTGAGCTGAAGCTGATGAACAACATCTTGGCGTACAAGGCATCATTTTTTTGGTGGAACAAAACGGAGTAGAGGGCCAAGGCATTGGCATCATCAGTGGACTAGATGAGCTGTAGACAAACTGGAAAGAGTCCAATGTAGCTGGAAGATGGGGTTTTATGCGATCCGTTACCAGCAGCTCAAAGCACTTCATGACTGTTGAAGTCAGTGCCACTGGGCAGCAATTACTTAGGTCAGTTACCATTGCTCTCTTTTGCATTGGAATGAGCCGTACATTAAGTAAGTTTTGCTGACTGCCCAGCAAACCTGTTTAGGGCTATTACATGAAAACAGGAGAAGTTGTGTTGCTGGTAGTATGGCTAATAGTGTTGCATCTTAACCAGCTTTCCTGATTCCAGCACCTGTAGAGATATCTTAGATAAATACTGCAACTATCTTCAGCAAGAATAACCTTTTGACATAAATATTACAGGGAATTTTGTTATAAACAAAATGCTTTCTTCTGCTCTTACTTTCAATTACCACTTTTTGTAAGTTTCTTGACACATGCTGTTTGATTAACTTTGGAACCACTGCCTACAACAGGAAAGATTTGCCCCAATATTCTGGCAGTGGATGTGTGAAATGCTGGCAATCCTGTGACTTTAAGAACTAAACAAGTAATTGGAGGACTAACTGAATTAGTCAGTGAGGTAGGATACACTTGGCCAACTTTTGCTTCACTTCAGTAGAAGCCACACTCCAAAATTATCTTCCTTCTCTTGGTATCTTATCATGTGAATGGAGATCAAAATGTAAGCTGGGGATCTTGAATCGCACTCTTTATCACTGATTTGACTGAGGAGAACAAAATGTAATATTTCCAAGTTTACCGATGGCACAAATCTAAGTGGGAATGTGAATAGATGAATGTGCAAAGAGGCTTCCAGTGAGTAAAGAAAAGCCGAGTAACTGATTGACAGCACAGCATTATTTTTATTTATTTGGAGACATTGCATGGTAACACACCCTTTCAGCCCACCGAGTTTGTGCCACCCAGTTGCCTCTATTAACTTTCTATTGAGTATGTCTATGGAACGTGGGAGAAAACTGGAGCACCTGGAGGAAATGCAGTCGGTTTCCAGAGAGAAAGAGAGAGAAACAGACTTATTGCTTTATATTGCATGATATTACTCTATTAATATTAGGCATCTTCCTTTGAGGTTTAATCCTAGATTTCTAAATTTAAACTACATTTAAAAGATTAACAAGCCTCAGATCATTACTGATATAGCAAACAAAAGTTTAGTTGCAACAGTAATAACATAATTATTCTTCAAAAATTACTAAATTACTTAAAGTGATTGGGAGAGAAATTTTGATTGGTTGATCATACTAATTGGAGATTAGTGTGATGCCTGCCCTTAGTACACTTAATAGAATTGGATATTTGGAGTGAGTACAATGGGAGGTTGATACTCCCATATTGGTTTAGAATTTAAATTTCTAACCTGATGTTTATTCACATTGAAATGAGCTCTGATACCCTCTAGAATTTCCTGACAATGCAATAACTCTTAGTGTGAATATTTCTTTAAATTACATGGATCAATATTTGACAGCCCCCTCCTCTTCCCTATCTACTCACAGCTCCAATCCATATACAGTTTCTCCAACAACCCTACTGTTGGCAGGATCACAGGGGTAGTTGAGTAGCTTACCAGAGTGAGCTCAATCACCAAGTGCCACAACCACAGCCTTACGCTCAACGTCAATGAAATGAAATAGCTGATTGCTGAATTCAGGAAAGGTAAGGAGGTTGAACTTCATCTGACTTCATTGGGAGTTCTGTGGTGAGAGAATCAGCAGCTTTAGATCCCTGAGCCCAGGACAGAGTCATAATCACAAGGATGGCACGTCAGCATCTATACTTTAAGAGATTAAGGAGGTTCAGCTTGTCACTGAACAGTCTCACAAACTTCTACAGATGTACTATTGAAAGTGTCCTGACTGGTTGTATCATAGTCTGCAACTTGAATATGCAGGGACATAAAAAGCTGGAGAAAGTAATTGAGTCAGTCTAATAATCATGGCCACTTCCGTCCCCACCACTCGTAGTATCTACAGGAGGTATTGCCTGAAGATGGCAACATCCATCATCAATGATCCACACCATCTAGGCCATGTCTGTTACGGTACACACTTGAGCGTGCCAGCCCCCGGGGTTTAGAGGCTCTGCTTCTGCAGTGTGTGGATAGCTGGAGCAGTCCCTTTAAAGATTCTAGCCTGGTCCACCAATTGCCAGCCATGCTTTGGCACCCAATTTGGATAGCTAAACACCACCTGAACTCAGGTTTGGTGCTCAGTCATCAGCTCAACTTTGGTTCAGTCTGCGGTTGCATTTAAGATTTCTGTCTATTTGGATTATCATCTAATCTCATCCAACATTTACTCAAGCACCCTGTTCTCACCTCAGTCTTCAAATCTAGTCTGGGGTACTCCAGCACTTGGGTCCTCACCATCGTCACCTAAACCCTTTGCTTCTACATCAACTATTCCCAGTCACAATCAGGCAAGAGGTGGAGAAACCTAAAGTCCCACTCCACCAGCTTCAAGAATAGCTCCTCTGTTTAACCATTCAGTTCTTGAATCAACCGGTAAAGCTCTTCTAAGTACAGGTTAGCAATACCATGACCACTTTGTTCATGTGGTGCTTCTATCATTTTAATTATATTCTTTCTTGTGAAAAACATGTTATGTTTAATTTATATTTCTTATGAATTCTGTTTATATAATGCTATTTGCCTGTGATGCCACTGCAGGTTTTTCATTGCGCCAGTGCATACAAATACTTGTGCTTATGACAATAAACACTGATTGTGTCAGCTCAGTTCAGGAATGGAGTTAACACTGTCAAGTTAAATAAGTTGTTTTATATTTGAGAAGGAGCATTCCTTGATTTTGTGCAGTACGCTTTATGGTTTGCAACTTGCATAAAATCAATTTGGTGAAACTTGCGTCGACTGGAAAGAAAATTATTCTCATGAATTTACAAAGAATTTGTTTTCCATGGCAATATTTCTGAATAGCTTAAGCAGGTTTTTTTCAAGATGCAGTGAATTTATCCAGTGAGTTGCTAAGCCACACAGATAACAAAAAAAAGGGAAGTTTTATCAGAGCAATTTTACTGAGATTGTTGATATTTTGGCAGGGTTAGAGGAGAATTGATTCAAGCACTTTAAAATCTCCTCTGATAGGGAAAATGGGTCTGTTTTTCATTTCCTATTGTCTTAGATTGAGGTCTATTTTAAGTGCAGAATGCTGAAATGTCTTCTGACAAGAAATACAATCAATAGAAATTCGATGAAAGGAACAAGTCATCTTATCTCTGTGTTGTCCTGTCATTCAGTTAGATCATGGGTAATCTGTAACTCAGCTCCATTTATCCTTGAAACCATTATACAACAACTATGAAAACTAGTACAGCTTTAGTATCTTTGTATCAAAAGGTCCCAAAATGTTTCTCAGAAGCAATAATAAAAAAAACAAAATTGACATCCAGACAGCTAAGGTTTGAAAATTGTTAGCTTTTAGGATCTGACCTGAAGGAAGAAAGAGATGGAAAGGTTTAGAGAGACTCTCCCAGTTCCTGGGACCTGGGGTTTTGTGGCTGGGAAGTGCACTGCTCCTAATTGAGGAGGGATTAATTTCATGGTTGATGAAGATGATTTGAGGAACAAGGTTATGTCGATGAGATAAAAGAAATTAGAAAAAAAGATAGAGAAGAATAAACAGAGAAATTTGAAGACACGGTTTATATTTTAAGTCTGTTTTGCTAGACTGGAAGTTACCATAGTTTAGGAAGCATAACATGCTTGTATGGGTTAGGATATTGTGACAAGCATTTTGACAACCTCAGGCTACACAAGATAAGATACAGAGGTGGCGACATGTGCATTGGATTAGTAATGTTTAGAAGTAACAAAACAACTGTGATATAAATCAGTTAATCTCAGACATGAAATCTTTCAATGACCTCAGCAACTGATAAACGTTCCACTAACAAATGCTTCATTACTGAATGGTTAAATTCTAATTCCAAATTTACATTACCATATCTTGGATCACTTGACTGAAGTTAGTGAATTTTACCTATATATAATTTAAGAATAATTTCCTTGGGCCTGACATTTCTGCTAGCAATGAACAATTTACAGTTTCTATCTATTGGCACATTAAGTATGAACTTAAATTTTCTAATTCCACGTGTCTCACCTCTGCCCAAAGCGTTCCTATTACTAAATGGTAAAGACATGCAGGTAACTGGGTCTGGTGTATAATGATGCTGCAATAAACGTGGGCTGGGATAAACCGCCAACCCAAAAAGGATGAACAAACTTTGACAGATGACCTAGCCATTTCCTTGGAATGAACTATGCAGCCAGGCTAATCCAGTTGTGAAAAACATAACAGTATTTCTGACATTCAGAGACATTGAAACATGTTTCAGAAAACTGCCAACACTTACTGAATCACTTTAAAATAACTTACTTTAAAAAAAAAATCAGGCATTACTTTAATACAGCGGAGGAATAGATCCTTCAGTCCACCATCTCTGTGCTGCTCATCTGTCTAATTTGTTCACATAAAACTGAAGAGTCTTGTGTGAAAGAATCAACATTCATTCAACTGGGCATTAAGCCTGTCTATCCGTGTCCAACTTTCAGTCATTTGTGAACAGGAACTCCTGAAACTTTCATTTCATTCCCACGTCACTTAGCTTGATGGATTTATGTCCCATTACATGTTCTTGTCTTTTCAACATTGTTGATGAGCAAGTAACTGTGAGAAAGAGAAATCATTCAAAGTTAAAAAGAATATTGTAATTTTCCACGGAGACACAAGAGACTGCAGATCCTGGAATCTAAAGCAAAAAAAACCTGCTCGAGGAGCTTAATGGCTCAAGCTGCATCAGTGGAGACAGAAGGGTAGTTTTGGGTTGAGATCCTACATTGGGACTGCGAGTGCAGAAGGGTTAAAAAGATGAGGAGGTGGGATGAGGCAGGAGCTGTCAGACAATTCCCCATTCTGTGTTCAACCAGAGTCAGCTTAGTTATATCTCCCTTCAGATTGCTCCATCTGATTCTCTTTTCAATCATGTACCAGCATTTCTAAACATCTAAACTACTTTTTGTTCTTCACAAGCTATGCCACCTTTTTAAACAGTTTCCTTTTCATATCATTTCAGCCTGTCTTCTGCCTGCAGCTGTTCATATCCTGCTTATGTACAATTATGCAAGAATTTCTCTTGTCTCTCATAACTTTCCTATTTGCCTTGTACTCACTTCAATAGCTTGTCTTAAATGCACTAAACTGATAAGCCCTACGCTGAGTATCCAGCTTATCTTTGTTCCTGCCTTCTCTGTAAATGCTTGCAAGAAAATGAATCTCAAGGGTAGTATATGGTAACATATACTGTAGGTACTTTGTTATTAAATTTACTTTGGCCTTTTCCCCTCAGCTCTGTTCTTGTCCCCTGGCTTTGCCTTCCCCATCCAAATATTCAATGATCTATTTGGTTCCAATAGTCATATCTATCAATTAATATGATTCTGGCTGCTCTGGTTGTAACCTCAAATTTTCATTTGTTCCCACAAACTATGGACTCACTTCCAAGGACTTTTCATCTCCTAATCTTGATATTTATTGCTTATTTATTTACTATTATTTCTATTTCTTTCTTTTTGTATTCAGACAGTTGGTTGTCTTTTGCATACTGGTTGAATACCCAAGTTTGTGTGGTCTTTCACTAATTATATAATAGTTATTATTCTGTTATGGAATAATAGAGTATGCCCACAATAAAATGAACATCAGAGTTGTATATGATGACTTATAAGTACTTTGGTAATAAATATACTTCAAACTTTGCCCTTTTATCTATGGTAACCTTTCAACATTTAGTTTATCAAGTACCTTTGTATTTCTAACTTGAAAACATTCAATATCTCTGCTTTCTTTTCTGGTTTCAAAAACTAGTGACCCCTTTGTATCTTCTATCATTAAGAGGCGATTCCTTATTTTTAGAAATGACCTCAAATTCCAGATTCTCCTTCAAATTTAAACATCTTCTCTGTATCTGGACTGTTAAAACCAATCACAATGTTATATTTTGATTGTTGTGTCCCTTCTGAGCAACAGCATATACAAGCCTGACCTGTCCAATGGTCTCGTAAATCATCTCTGAACTGCTTCCAACAGGATTATGTCCTTGAACAAGGAGGACAATACTGAACACTATATTTCAGATCTGGTTTTACCAATGCCTATTATATTTGAATACAACATTCCTGCCTTTGTATTCAATACTCCCAGCATTAAGAAATAATATTCTACTAGCTTCCCAAATTAATTTCTGTACCTGCATATTTGGCTTTTGCAAATCATGCACTTGATTGCCCAGATCCCTTTCTATCTTAGAACTTTACAGTGTCTCACTATTTGCATAACATTTTTTTTAATTTGTTTTTTCTGCCAATATGAGAAGGTTCACATTTTCCCTCATTATAATTTGTTTCTCAGATTGTTGTTATTCAATTTGTCACATCCTCCCACCCTTGTCTCAAGTTTTCTTCCAACCTTTCTTTTTTGTCAGACTTACTTCGATGCTTTTATCCAAGTCAATTTCCAGGTTTTTTTAAAAAAAGTATTGAGATCCCAGTACCAATCTCTCTGACACATTACCCGTTGCACCCAGTCAAACAGGAAAAAAGCCCTAATTATGCCTCCTATGTCCTGTACATTATCCAATCTTCTTCCAATATTTTGCATCCCACACCATAAGCTTTCATTTTCCACAATAACACCTATTGAGCCACCATATAACATGCCTTCTGGAAATCCAAGTGTAGAATGTTCACTGGCTCCCTTTTATCCATTGCACATCTATTCCTTCAAATAACTCTTACCTGTACTCCCTCTTTGCTACATTGCCCATGGGTATACATGAAATTTCTTATGTAGGCTGATGACATTTCATTACTCTCTATGTCCCTTGCATCACTGTAGTAACTAACTTCAGAAGTACCTCAGGAAGTACATTTTGAAAAGAATCCAAAAAAGGTACTACAAAAATACAAGTCCGATTTTCTACAAAATTCCCTTGTACCTATAATTCCTGATAGGGCAATCTGAAATTAATTAATGAAAGAGTTGAACTTTCCTCCAGTTGAACACTGGAAAGCCATGATAGAATATTGCTACCTGGCTATTGACTCCAGTTCTATTTTACCTATTTAATCCAATCCCCTTTGATTCTACAATTTATTTCTATATCTCAGCATACTCTTTGGTCATTTGGTATGCCTTCCTGATCTTGTCTATGATTGACATTACAGCTTTTTAAAAGTGCATGTTCTTTACAAGCCTTGGAGCTTAGGATTTTTTTTTTCTGTGGCAAATACATTTGCTTCTTTTTTGTAACATTAAATTTGCTCTATAAATGGAACTTATTGAATTCATAATTTGATATGCTGAATGCATTAATATGTCAGGAAATATTTACAAAGCCAGCTTTTCAAATCAACTGAAATTTTTAGCCAACAGAGGACATAGAATTTATACCACCAGAACAAAAATGTTATTCATTGCTGAAAGCAAGTTGCTTGTTATCTTTGGTAAGGTAAATCATGCTGAACTTGGATTAGTTATTGAAGTGACCGTATCAGACAAAATGAGTGCTAGTCTATAAATATGACATTAATGTTTTTGTAGTACTATTTTTTATTTTGCACAGGTAGAATGTTCATCAGTGCAGTGACTAACTCCAAATGAACTTCAGCATGATTTTGAATTAAAAATAACTGCTTTATCTGAATTAAGACAGGATCTTCATTTACAGTGAATGTCAAAAAACGTACCCGCATGATGTGAGTTTCATTTAAATGAACAAAATGATATCTGTCTAGTGAAGAAAGGTACTTCAGAAGTCACACAAATGACTACAAAAAATCTGGTAATTAATTACTTAGCTGTTCCTTTTCAACAAACTGACAGGAATTGTCTAATTGGGTCCAAAACTTAAATTGGTCTTGATTTGTGTTCTTCATGTGTTCCAGGGAAAATTCATCCTTGGATGTGAACCCAAAATTGTTGAAGGGCATTGGCCATCTGCTGCCTTCTCTCCCTTCACACTGCAGTTATTAGAACTGAAGGCATGGACTGGAGTACCAGCCAATCCTCTTGCTTGTGATCAGTACTGGTAGCCACTGGTCTTCCCCTTGAAATGTTATAACCAGAGACAAGAGCTTGTTTACATTATACTAAGATGGTGCCAAAGGGTGACTGCTTCAAGTTCATTGGTGAAACAGCTTAAATTCCTCTCTTTGATACCTCTTTTCTATTCAAGGTGGCTGGGGACCTGTCAGAGTCCATGATCTACAACTGCACCCATACTGGTTCTTCATGGCGGTGGGTTCTTCCTCTTGGAGCTTGCTAGGTGGCTGCATTTCGATATCTCCATGAGTGGCCTGCAAGAAGTGTGCCTTCAAGGTGCTGCCTTGTGCAGTCCTGTGGATGCAATTCCTTGCTGGTGTCTCCAACTGAAGAGCTGCAGGAGATCGGACCATCGAGACAATGGGTACAGGTGTTGGAGGCCTCTGCAGTTGAACGATCTCTCTCTCTCACTCTCTCTCTTTCTCTCTCTCTCTCTCTCTCTCTCTCTCTTCCTTCCTTCCTCTCTTCCTTCTTCTGTCCCCCTCTCTCTCCCTCCCCCTCTGTCCCCCTACCCGCTCTCTTTCCCTCTCCTCCTCTCTCCTCCTCCCCTGTCTCTCTCTCCACTTCTTCCCTTCTCCCCTCTCAACTTCTCCCCATCCCCTTCTACCCTTGTACCCCTTCCCCCTCTCTTCCCCATGCCCCCACAGTCAGGTGAGTTTGACGAAGCAACAGTGCAGAGTGTAACATAGAAAAAGCATGCTGTTGTCTCCCCTCTTGCTGTGGAAGGGGTGACACCTCTCTCTGCATCGTTTGTGAGAGAGAGAGTGCCTGTGGCATATCGAACTGCTAGGTTATGGACTGCAGTTTTGTGATAGACGCTAGATCATAGTCTCTCAGGGAGCTTTGCTATTGCTTGCGTAGAGGGTGGTGAGAGGTGGGGGGGGGCTGATGCTTCTTGCTGGAACAAACGGGGGGAGGGGGAAGGGTTGAAGCTTTGCTGTTGCCTGTGCATGTGGGGGTCTAATGTTTTACTGTCAATCATTCTTTGGGGTTTTCTTCTGTTTTGTGGATGTCTGTGAAGAGTAAGAGTTTCAGATTGTATACTGTATACATTCTGTGATATTAAATGTGTTACGAATGTGCCACAACTCTGAGGGGCCGAAGGGTAACAAAGTCGCCCCCTCCTTTTTGAGAATCCCAAGATGGCTATTAATTCGGGACTGGGACCCAGGAAATGAGAGAGAATCCACAAGGTTTTGGAATGTGTCCTGGCCTCAGCGAAAACAAAACCCCTGATAACGGCTATTGTCAGACAGAATTGTGTATTGAGTACTGTACTATTCATTGAAGCCCCTCAGGGGATGACCAGAGTGGGCTGGTTGAGGGATTGCATCATCCCAACCTGATTGACATCTGAGACCCCGTGAGTAAGGATAAAAGAGGGTCTGGGGAACAACCCCCTTAGACGCACCAGGAGAAACGCTGGAAAGCCAGTGACAGCGTTTTATAGCGAACGCCGGTGAGGGCCCGTGTGCATCCTCCCTTGCCAGGGTAGCGGGCTCATCATGGAAGAACAGCTTAGCTAAAGGAGAGGCCACAAGTGAACGGCCACACCAACGAGACTCTGACGGATCAAAATCATAAAAAAGGAAAGCCGGCAAGTTTCTAAAAATCTCTCTCTCTCCAACAAAGGCTGCAGCCAGCATGAACTGAGTGACTTTTATATTTCCATCGGACAATACATTATCCCCTAGACAACGATAGAGCTTATTTCTTATTGATTATTATTATACCCGCACTTTTAGATTTAGTATTGACGACGTATATTATCTGTATGTTTGCATTGATATTATTTTTGTGTATTTTTACTAATAAATACTGTTAAAAATAGTACCATCAGACTTCAACGGACCTCTCTATCTTTGCTAGTAAGTGACCCAGTTATGGGGTTCGTAACAAATGGAACCAGTGAACTATTTAATTTGTCAAATGTTGATTATTAAGCAAAATTTTATCAGTGTTGGAAATCTGAAATAAACTCAAATGCTAGAAACACTGTGAGGAGAGAGGCAGAATAATCTCAGTGTGACGAGTTCAGAATCAGAATCAGGTTTAATATCATTGGCTTATGTTGTGAAATTTGTTGTTATGCTCCAGCAGTACATTTCAATACATAATTATAAAAACTGTAAATTACGGTAAGAAATGTACATACGTTATAAAAGTTAATCTAAATCAGTAGCCCAAAAAGAGTAGTGAGATAGTTTTCATGGGTTCAATGTTCATTCAAAAATCTGACAGCAGAGGTGAAGAAGTTATTCCCTGAATCACCAAGTGTGTATCTTTAGGCTCCTGTACCTTGTTCCTGATGGTAGCAATGAGAAGAGGGCATGCCATAGGCGATGGGGGTCTTTAGTGTTGGTTTTCGTCTTTTCGAAGCATCGCTCCTTGAAGATGTCCTGGATGCTGAGGAGGCTAGTGCCCATGATGGAGCCGACTGATCTTACAACCTACTGCAATCCTATGCAATGGCCACCTCATACCAGATGGTAATGCAAACAGTTGGAATGCTCTTCATGGTGCACCTGCACAAATTTGCGAGTGACATACCAGTTCTTCCCAAAATCCTTTTGAAATGTAGCCACTGTTGTGCCTTCTTCATAATTGCATCAATATGTCGGGCCCGGGATAGATCTTCAGAGCTGCTGACACCCAGAGACTTGAAACTGCTCCCCCTTTTCACTTCTGATCCGTTGATGAGGACTGGTACATGTTCCCTTGACTTCCCTTTCCTGAAGCCCTCAATCAATTCCTAAGTCTTACTGATGTTGTGTGCAAGGTTGTTGCTGTGATACCACTCAACCAGCTGATCTATCGTGCTCGTGTATGCTTTCTTGCCACCATCTAAAACTCTGCAAACAATAGTTGTGCTGTTGGCAAAATTATAAATGGCATTTGAGCTGTGCCTAGCCAATCATCTACACAATCATGGGTGTAGAGAGAGTAGAGCAGTGGGTTAAGCACACATCCTTGAGGTGCACCAGTGTTGATTATCAGCAAGTTGGAGATGTTATTACCATTCCACATAACTGTGGTCCTCCAGTGCGTAAGTTGAGGTTTCAGCTGCAGAGGGGGATACAAAGGCTGGGTTTTAGAGTTATTTTCATCAGAACTATAGGGAACATTATGTTAAACACTGAAATGTAGTCAATAAACAGCAACTTGATGTAAGTATTAGTATTGTCTAGGTTATCCAAGGCCATGTAAAGAGCCAATGAGATCACATCTGCTGTAGACCTATTGTGGTGATGGGCAAATTGCCTTAGGTCCAGGTCATTGCTTTACTCAAGATTATTTCACAATGTGTGTGTCATTTTTGGACAGGCACACTCAGTAGCCACCTTATTGGTTACAGGAATGGAGCAGTGTTGTCTTCTGCTGTGTTAGCCCATCCACTTCAAGGTTTGACATGTTCTGCATTCAGAGATGCTCTTCTGCACACCACTGTTGTAAAGCATCAATTGTTGAATTACTGTCACCTTCCTGTCAGCTTGAACCCATCTGGCCATTGTCTCAGGCCTCTCTCGTTGTCACATTTTTGCCCACAGAAATGCCACTCATTGAATGTTTTGTTTGTGTTTTGCAAACCATTTTCTGTAAGCTCTAGAGATTATTGTGTGTGAAATTCCCAGAAGATCAGCAGTTTCTGAGATATTGTAACTACTTCATCTGGCACCAAGTAATATTCCATGGTCAATGTCACCTGGATCAGACTTCTTGTCCATTCTGATATTTGGTCTGAACAACAACTGAACATCTCAGCAGGATTTTATGCACTGAGTTGCTGTCACATGATTGACTGATTAGATATTTGCATTAATGAGCAGGTGTGCAGATGTACCTAATAACATGGCCATTGAGTCTATGTAGATTTTGAGAGTCACATTTTTCATCTACAGATCATTCTTTCAAATGTTGCTTAAAGTAACATTAAACTGTAAACTTAAACTCTTTTCATTTTCATTCAAGCAACATTCCAAAGTATGACATTTATTTTCATCTGCAAAAATTTATTTTCACCAGTAATTCTTTTGATCAACTCTAGAACTAATCCAAATGTTTGGCTAGACAGAATGACCTTATTTGCATTTTTTCATTATACTTCAGGAATTACCCAATTAAAAAAAATAGACAGATGGATTACAATTCACACTATTTAAAAATAACTCTAGGTTCCCACTTCAAAAATGTTATTCCAGTAAACTACAGTAATTGCAATGTGTGTTCATTGATCTGTTAATGTAAGTACCAGTCTAGTTATGTTCAGCAACTTTAAAGGTTATCTTCAAATTATTTGTTTGCTTAGAAGGGAGCATCTTCTATCAACAAGCCATAATCCAGGAAGAAATCTCCATTGTTCAAATAATGAAAGGAAGAGAGGAAAGTGAATCAAGAATGGAAAGAAGGAATGGGAAAAAGAGATCTGGTAATTACAGAATATATTTTTCACAGAATGCGAATGTGAAATTAATTCTACACTACTACAGAATGGTTAGAAGATTTGTTTTGGTTATTACTGCTCTTAGTTTCTGACGTTGCAGATGGAAGGACAAAGTTAGAAAGTAGATAGTTTGACATAACAAATCAATGTGAGAATATTCCTTCAAGCCTGCTCTGGCATGCAGTGATATTATGGCAGAACCTAAGCTTTGGGATCATTTTCCCACCCACTCTATCTTCTGATTTCCCTCATGCCAAACATCTAACAATCTTGGCCTTAAATATAGATGACAGTTGAACATCCACAGTCGTTGAGCTGGGGTAGTTCCAAAGAGTTCCAATACCTTACTTTCCTCAGTTCAATCCTAAATGGCTAATCCCTCTCTATCCCATTTTTCCTGATTAGAAAACATCCATATCTATTGAATCAAGACCACATTGACTCCATGATAACTAAACACTTACTTTATTACAGAGACCAAAGCTACAGGCATTGCACAAGGTTCCATTACTGTCCTGCCCAATCACAGCACAATGGACAGAAAACTTATGACCAAATGCACACAAATAAGATGAATTCAGATGGGTAAATCGGTCAGTATGAATGAGATGGGACAAAGGGCCTCTTTCAGTGTTTATGTTATTTTATTTAGAGACACATTGCAGAACAGGCTTTTCTAGACCAACAAGCCGCACTGCCCGGCATCTCACCTATTTAACACTAAACTAATCGCAGAACAATTTACAATAACCAATCAACCTGCTAACCAGTACATCTTTGGAATGTGGAAAGCACGGGAAGAAAGTGCAGACCTTGTGTAGGAATTGAACTCCAATCTCTGGAACAACCTGAGTTGTAACGGTGTTGCACTAACAGCTATGCAACTGTGGCACATGCATAACTCCATGACTCTGATATGAATTTTTTTTTAACAAACAGCTCTTTGTAATAAACAAGCACTTGCACTGTATTTTTTTTAATGACTTGAATGTTCAATGTCAATTTTTAGAATGTATTAACAGTATGATTTATGTTTATGGATCGAGGTTTCCCTTGACAAAGATGTTTCTTTAACAAACTCTGACTCTATGAGATAGCAAATTAGGTTATACTTTGTAAACAAAATGAGGAGCTCTCCATCTCTAAGTGATGGACTTTATTTCCCATTCAAATGCGAGTAAAACACAATTAGTTACTAATCATGCAGTCTTTATACAGGGATCATTAGGAACTTTATGGTAGAGAGGATATAATCAATTATTATGTAAAGTTTTTGTTGTAATTTTTCATCCATATGTCATTGCCGGTTTTGCTGTTGCTTCATTTGAGGTAGTTCAGCTGTGACTGTGATTGGTAGAAACAAATTATACTGGAGCAGTTAATAGTCAGCAACTATCTTGGAGAATGGTATGTGGGAAAAAAAAAGACATTAATTGCAGAAAGAAAATGTCAAATTGCTGCATGTGGAATAATTAAACTAATGTATTCAGAAACATCCAAGATCTGATTTTTTTCATACTGAGGAAATATTTTGTTTTGATTTGTTTTTAGAGCTAAAGGTTGTTTCTGCTCAGAATATCCTGAAACAGCAGGCAAGGGAGATGTAGCAAGAAGGCAACAGGAAGCAGAAGTCCTGAAATATCCCATGAAAACATATTGGTTAGAAGCTAGATTCTTTGACAGTTTCTAGTCAGTTTGACAAATAAAATTCACAGGCAGCAGGGACCATCATTCTTGAAAGGCAATGGAGGAGCAGAATCAAAACATTGCTGCTGAGACATCCTCAAATACCAGGATAATGAAACCACGAGGATGACAATTGTGTTAACGGTGACTAATCCATCAAAACTTCACTTAAAAAAAAAAACTCCTTGTACTTGGTGTTAACAATTTAAAAAGAAAAGGTGTTTCACAATCAACCAATCTCTAAATATTCCAAATCAAACTTTATCTGTTGTGATCTAACTTCATTAAACAGTAAACCACAGCCGCTCATTATTCGGTATTTTATTAAGAATTTCTTGGTTTGAGTCAATTTTTTTACTATGGACTCAAACTTAAAAACTATACAATTGAAGATATACATCCCTAAACACTTGACTTGTAGTGAGTCTCCTTAAATATTCAATATTCTCCACTCTAAGATGTAGGAGATAATGTTTTAGTATATTTTGGTAACTACGAAAATCCCACTTCATTGATCTATATTTTTAAAGGTTTGCTGGCAGGGACTGAATTTATTTTCACCAATGCAAATATGGAGTATGAAACTCATTTTGGGTTCCCTCCCAGAAATTGATCAAAACTAATGAAGATCTGGCCAATTCTTTTCTCTAGCTGAAGCAATACATGTAATTTATCCCTAGGATCATTCTTCTGTCATTCTCTAGCGGAGAGGTTGGACTTACACTGAAACCCCTGCCAATTCCAAATAGGCCTCTTGCCCATGTTTAGATCTGAATCAGAATCAGAATCAGGTTTATTTTCTCTGATATGTCACTAATATTTCACAAATATGTTTTGTCCAAAACATAAACCAATTACTATAATCAACACACTCAAAATCCTGGAGGAACTCAGTAGATCAGGCAGCAACTATGGAAAAGAGTAAATGTCAACTGCTTATTCTTTTCCATAGATGCTGCCTAACCTGGTGAAATCCATCAGCATTTTGTGCGTGTTTCTTTTTAATTTCCAGCATCTGCAGTGTCTCTCGTGTTTGTTACTATAAATTATAACAACAATCAGTAAATAGCACAAAAGCAGAATAGTGAGTTAGTGTTCATGGGTTCAGGGATCATTCAGAAGTCCAATGGCAGAGGGGAAGAAGCTTTTTCTAAAATATCAAGAGTGTGGCTGCAGGCTCCTGTACTTCCTTCCTGACGGTGGTTACGACAAGAGAGCATATCCGGAATGACGGTCCTTACGGATGAATATCGCTTTCTTGAGGAAGCACCTTTGGATGATGTTGATGGTGAGGATGCATTTGCCCATGATGGAGCTGTCAGAGCCTATAATCTTGTGCTGCTGTGCATTGGTGTCCCCTTACCAGATAAATAATACAATGAGTCACCAACAACAGTACATCAGTAGAAATTTGCTGGAGTCTTTAGTAACAAACCAAATCTCCTCAACCATGTAATGAAGTGTAGCTGCTGGTGTGCCTTTGTCTTGATTGCATCAACACTTTGGGCTTAGGATCAATCCTCTTAGATGTTGAAGCCAGGCACAGAGGTACAGAGGAGATGTCAGGGCTAAGTTTTTTACGCAGAGAGTGGTGAGTGCGTGGATTGGGCTGCTGGCGACAGAGGTGGTACAATACGATAGGTTCTTTTCAGAGACTCCTGGACAGGTACATGGAGCTTAGGAACATAGACGGCTATTGGTAACCTTAGGTAATTTGTAAGGTAAGGACATGTTTGGCACAGCTTTGTGGGCTGAAAGGCCTGTATTGTGCTGTAGGTTTTCTGTATGTTTCTATGTCTATGTTTCTAGGTACATAAAATTGCTCGCCTTTTTCACTGCTGACCGCTCAGCGAGCATTTGTGTGTGTTCTTCCATCTTCCCCATCTTGAAGTCTATAATCAATCCCTTAGTTTTGCTAACAATTAGAGCAAAGTTAATTTTGTGACTCCATTCAACCACCCAGTCTACTTAGTGCCTGTCATCATCAAGTCAAGTCAAGTCACTTTTATTGTCATTTCGACCATAACTGCTATGTACAGTACATAGTAAAAATGAGACAACGTTTTTCAGGACCATGATGTTACATGACACAGTACAAAAGCTAGACTGAACTACATAAAAAACAACACAGAAAAAAAAACTACACTAGACTACATACCTACCCAGGACTGCATAAAGTGCACAAATCAGTGCAGGCATTACAATAAATAATAAACAGGACAATAGGGCAGTAAGGTGTCAGTCCAGGCTCTGGGTATTGAGGGGTCCGATAGCTTGGGGGAAGAAACTGTTACATAGTCTGGTCGTGAGAGCCCGAATGCTTCGGTGCCTTTTCCCAGATGGCAGGAGGGAGAAGAGTTTGTATGACGGGTCCGTGAGGTCCTTCATAATGCTGTTTGCTTTGCAGATGCAGCGTGTAGTGTAAATGTCCGTGATGGTGGGAAGAGAGACCCCGATGATCTTCTCAGCTGACCTCACTATCCGCTGCAGGGTCTTGCGATCTGAGATGGTGCAATTTCCGAACCAGGCAGTGATGTAGTTGCTCAGGATGCTCTCAATACAACCCCTGTAGAATGTGATGAGGATGGGGGGGTGGGAGATGGACTTTCCTCAGCCTTCACAGGAAGTAGAGATGCTGCTCTAGATAAGCAGCGCTTATTGGTTGGTCCAGAAGATCAGAGAACCATCAAAGTTACAGATCTGTTATTAGATATATCTCAATGAAAAGACCTCAGTTAAGTTTTAAAAAATAACTATATTAGTCGTGGTGACGATACAGCAATTAAATTGTTGTAACATTCCATATGGTTTACAAATGACCTTTTGGGCAAATAAACCTACATCACCTCATCTATAGGTGAGTCCAGACTCATGACAATGTGATCACCTGTAAATTGCACTTGGAAATCGGGAGGCCAGACTCTCATCTGAAGGAATGCTCTTTCCGTGATGCCACATTCCCAGAAAAGATTGGAGCAAAATTTATTAACTGGGGATATGACCCAGGATAACTTTCTGTCAACTCTGATCTTCTGGACCAACCAATAATACGGGGCCCTTGAAAATGAGTTCCACCAAAAGTCAAACCACAGTTGAAATACCACCGAAATAGAGGGTCGTGGTGTGTGTGTGCATGAACCAATGATTTATCATTGGCAAAGGAGCATCTCATTTGCCTAGTGAGACTAGACACTAGTGTATCTTAAGTGAAAACTGAGGATAAGACATGGTTTACCTTTAACCTAAAACAAACATTTCAGGATTAAATATTTCTGACTCACTGGAACTGCTTGAATGTTGTTCTGAATATATCCAATATGCTATATGTATTATATATAAAACATATTATTAAACAAAATATATAATAAAGCATATTATACAGTACACACATATATATTTTGCACGTGTGCGTGTGCATATTTCCTGGATCTGATGGATACAGAATGGCAATAGGAATAAACTGTTTGGTCACAGCTATTTTGTGAATTTGAATGGATTACAGTGAAGGAAACTTTGCAAATTTCTTTCAAGTGAAATTAATAATGGGAAACAGACAATTCATACTTAAGCAAAAAAGTATAAAGAGAAAAACTGATAACATTGATGATCTTTCAAAATCATGTTGTGAGGTGCAAAGGAGGAAGAGGGAAAGAGAAGGCTTATTATAAAATCAAATACAAGAAGGATTAAATAACTAACGTTGTGAAAATTACCCTCTTTCACATTTCCGTCATTCATCATTCCTGGGTTAGCGATCTTTCCTTTTGCTTTCTCTGTTGCTGCCCTGCTCCACACCCACTAAGTTTCTATTTCCACAGATGCTGCCTGATCTGCTATCTGCAGCATTTTCTATTTTGCTTTGTGATTTCCAGCAGAGCTTTGCTTATATAAACACACAAGGAACACAGAACACTACATCGCAGCACAGGCTTTTCAGTCCACAATGTTGTGCTAACCTTGTAATGCTAAGATCAATCTAATACTTCTCTCCTCCATAGCTGTACACTTTTCTGTCATCCATGTGCCTATCTAAGATTTTCTTAAATGCCCCTTATGTATTTGCCTCTATCACCACCCACAGTAGGACGATCCATCCACCCAGCACTCACTGTATAAAAAAATCTTATCTCTAACATCCCACCTATAGTTTCCTCCAATCTTATGTACCCTTGTACTAGCCCTGGTAAAAAGTCCACTTGAATTACCGGTATACCTCTTATCATTTTGGACATCACTATCAAGTTGACTCTCATCCTCCTTTACTCCTAAGGAAAGAGAAAAGCTCAAGCTCACTGAACCTATCCTCATAATGGTCTACAAGAATGCCATGGTAGGGTAGCGGTTAGCACAATGCCCTTACAGCTTGGGGCATCAGGGTTCAAAGTTCAATTCTGGCATCCTCTGTACGGAGTTTGCACGTCCTTCCCAAGAATTTTCTCTGGGTACCCCAGTTTCTTTCCGCAATCCAAGGATGTGTCAATCAGTATGTAAGTAGGTCTTTGTAAATTGTCCTATGATTAGGTTAGAGTTAAATTAGGAGCTGTTGGCGCTGATGATTCTGGTCTCGAAGGACCAGAAGGGCTTGTTCCACCCTGTACCTCTAAATAAATAAATACAACATGCTCTCTAATCCAGGCATCATCCTGGTAAATCTCCTCTGCACCCTTTCTAAAACTTCCACATCCTTCCTATAAAGTGGTGACCAGAACGGAACACAATATTTCAAGTGTGGCCTAAACATATTTTTAGAGTTGGAATGTTACCTTGGGTCAACTGGTGGTGGTGTAGTGATATTAGCACTGGACTTTGAAGCAGATGGTCCTGAGTTCGAATCTGACCGGGTCCCAACCTAGGCCGCAGCAGTACCTGGGCGGAAGAAAGGACTGGCAATCTACTTCTACTACACTATTCATAGGGTCACTTATGAGTCAACAATGACTTGATCGCACTATCCAACAACAACCCTCCAGCACTTAAACTCATTCACCTAACTAATGAAAGCCAGCACACCATACGTCTTCGTAACAACCATGTAATTTTGCGCGACAACATTGATGAATCTATGGACCAGGATATAGGATTTAAAGATCTTCATATGAGTTGTAGAAGGGAGATAAAGGATTTGTGATGTATAAAAGATACTTATTCCATGCATTCTTTTTCTTTACAGTGTACCTGCCACAGCTTCATGTCACAATATATATTTCACTGTTTAGAACTACCTTTTGAAGTTAGTGCGGTGATACACGAAATGAAAGAAGATGCATAATAGATGGCTCCTTGACCTGGTTTGACTTTTAAATGTAGCCGCAATGAACTTGAGTTTTTTTTTGGGTTGTCTATGACGTTCTCAGGTAGAAAATTCCAAAGATTCCAATCAACTAAGATTTCCAATCCTGCAAAGTCTGAGTCGCCTCTTCCAAACTCCTATTCCATTTTGCTGAGTTATGCTACTTGTCCAAAGGGGAATCGCCCATGTTAAAGTTTTCATCGGTAAGGACCCATGACAAGTGTCGGACTGAACATTGTATATCCAGAAAGAAAAATACATTGAACATTCTTAGTGTTATTTGGTCACTGCATTCAGTAGTGTTAATACTTTTCTTGAATCATATCACTATTGTCACTCATTTGTTACCCGTGGGGTGATACACCCTTTCGATGTTTGAGTGCCTTCCCCAACATACTCAGCCTCTCCATGCCCAGGATCCTAGACACTTTTCTCTCCACAGGGCAGTATGCCTGAGACTGAAAGACTGATTTAGAGTGGACATGAAGAGGATGTACCCAATAGTGTGAGACTCTAGGACCAGAGGGGACAGCCTCAGAATAGAGAGATGTGCCTTTAGAACAGAGATGAGGAGGAATATTTTTAGTCAGAGGGTGTGAATCTGTGGAATTCATTGCCACAGACTGCTGTGGAGGCCACGTTATTGGGTATATTTAAAGCGGAGGGTTATTGGGTCTTCATTATAAAGAATGTCAAAGGTTACAGGTAGAAGGCAGGTGAATGGGGTGGAAGGGGGGAATAGATTAATCATGTCTGAATGGTGGAAGAGACTCAATGAGCTGAATGGCCTAGTTCTTCTGTATGTCTTATGGTCTAATGGACTTAATGAGTGCAGTACTGCCACACCTGACATTCCTCTGGAATGTTCAGAGACTATTCTGAGTCTTACAGAGCAACCTAACTCCATGAAATCTATACTCTCCCACATTCCCATCATCACCTTCCTGGTCTCCAGCCACCAAGCTGCACCTAAGCTAATGTACAGTCAGTTAATTAACCTACCCATCAGCACATGTTTGAAAGTGTGAAGAAACCAAAGCATTTTGGGAAAGCCAAGAAGTCTCTGGAGAACGTGTAGACTCCACCTTCAGTAGCAGAGGTCAGCTTCACATTCGGGTCACGGGATGAGAGGCAGCAAGACTCCCTGCCGCAATAGTGTTGCTGTGCACTTTAATTAAAAAGATATGTCACATGAGATGCATCAGCAACATTTGCTTTCATTGGACTGTCAAATACTGTAGCAAAGAATCAATGCCACATATATTTCCTCAAACAATCCACCAGTGAACAGACAAAAGATATCCTGCAGATGCTGGAAATCCGGTGTAACCCACTCAAAATGCTGGGGGAACGGGTAAGGAAGTATCTATGGTAATGACAAACAAGTGAATGTTTTGGGCCAAGACTGTTAATAATGAATTAGAAAGGAAGGGGGACAGGAAGTGAGAAGAGAGGTGAATGGGCAAGTGTCCCATGTCTATTTGTCCCTTCCCATTAATCTCCCTCCTTGCACTTATCCCTACAAGCAGAAAAAATGATTCACTTTCTCCCTCATCTCCATTCAGTGCCCCAAACAGTCCTTCCAGGTGAGGCAACAGAGCGTCCTCAAATCTGTGGGAGTTGTCAGATGTATCTGATGCTCCCAATGTGGCCTCCTCTATATTGGTGATGCCCCAACATAGATTGGAGTCCACTTTGTCAAGCACCTTCATTGCATTCACAAAAAGCAGCATTTCCCAGTGGCTAACTGTTTTAATTCCAATCCCTGTTTCCATTATGACATCAGGTTGGAGGAGCAACAGCTGATATCCTGTCTGGATAGCCTCCAACCTGATGGCATGAACATTGATTTCTCAAGCTTCCAGTAAATTTTCTCCCCTTTCCTTTCCTCTTCTTCTGTTCTCCACTCTAGCTTCCCTCTCACCTCTCCTCTTCTCCTCACTCATTTATCTCCTCCTCCCACCCTTTCTCTCATTGTCCATTCTCCTCTCCCATCAGAATCCTTCTTCTCCAGCCCTTTACCTTTTCCACCTATTACCTTCCTAATTCTTACTTCATCCCCACTCTCCTACCTACTTGGCTTCACCTATCACCTTCTAACTTGTACTCCTTTCCCACCTTCTTATTCTGGCTTGTTCCCTCTTCTCTTCCAACCTTGATGAAGGGTTGGCCTGAATCTTCAACTGTTTATTCATTTCCATAGATGTTGCCTGACCTCTTGAGTTTCTCCAGCATTTTGTGTGTGTTAGTCTACCGATAAAAATGTTTTTATAAAAATTTAACAATAACTTCTATTCCTTAAACAATATATTCATGAAATACAAAATAGTACAGGACATTCTTTACATTTATGGTGTTGACAAGTTGACAGATTCATTTGTGCCAGACTGTCAGTACATTTTATATATAAAGCACTTTTGCAACTCATGGACTTATTGAACAATGCATCTTTCAACTGTTTTATAGCTATTATACAGGACTCAGCCTCTGTATATTCATGTTCTTAGACTGCAATCCATGGCTTTCCCATTGACAGCACATGGCTTCAGTGTCTCACTGAGTATGTACATACTTTAGCAGTCTGAAAGGGCCATTCCCTTATGGGCATTCCACTGTACTGGAAGATAAAGTTCCAAGTGCTTCAAAGTGCATCTTTCTCTAATTTGATGTCTGCCAATGTCACTTGATCTTCATCTTGATTGTGCCTCAAGGAAAAGCTTTTAGATCTGAGAATCCTCTTTATGCAGCTATTCAGGATTAACCTTGATAAAAACCATTGCATCCCTTTCTGGTCCTTTTTGCAATGCACAATCTACAAAGAGCTGTGTGATAGTCTTGAATAATATTCTGACAGTGCAGGAGAGATTGATGGGATGGGCTCACCACAAAAGGCTTTGATGCTGGTTTGTGAATTCTGGCAATGAAATATTCTCTCAAGTGGTTTCACTTCGGGTTCATTCCGAACTGTTGCAGAAACTAGCTACCATGTCTCACTGTTGCATTAGGTACGTCATGAATGGTCCATACTGGAGGTAAGTTTGTGTTCAGGTCACAGGAACAGATATTTGCCTACTCAGCAGGCTTCCTAAAGTAGCAGTATTCAGAATCTGGTTGCAATCCTGGAGAGCTTTTATGGTCTTCTTGCACAGATCATTCTGGCTTCCTCGAAAATCTGCCTCTTCATATCATTCAGTTTCAAACCTCCCCAGAAGCTGGTAGATTATTGTTTCGGTGTTCCATTTTAAGAGCTGGCTACAATGATTGCACTTGCTGTTCTACATGCTGAGAATGGTGAAAAATTGCAAAAATTCAATGAGAAATATCTCACTGAAACAGACAACATCAATCTCAGTGAAATTTTACTCAGAGAAATCTGACAATGCTTATTCTGTGAACTTAGCATTTAGAGTTTTTGGGCTTTTTTTGTTTGAAGCTTCCATGGAGAATACCACAGCAGGCAAGCAAATCTCAGCCCAATATAGGAAAAATACGATGCAGCTTGACATACTGAAAATAGTCACAGCAGAGTTAAAAATATTGGAGATGACTCAGGAGTTAACTTTGACTTCAAAGTGAAGAGCATGATGGACAAAAGACGTATGTCTGCAGAGAATCAGGATAAAAACAAAGGTTAAGAAAAGTACCTTAAAAGAATCGCTGCCTTGCTGTTCCTTATGACTGAATTCATGTTTTGCAGTGATGTACTCAATATACAATTGTAGTTACTACAGTGGTTGATAAAACTTAGCACAGGCAGGGACTAATAACTGATTTTTGTTAACAGTTTGATATATACAGGTGGTCAAGAAATAGAATGGGCTCCAGAGCTGTCTTGAAGTAACTATTACAAATGAGGATTAATGCCCAGATGAACATAACTCTAGTGGATCAGTTCTACAGATAGTCCTTACAGCAGTTTGGATGGAGACAGCAGATTGCAGAAAAAGATGTAAATAAGATATTAAGCTATTGTAACAATTGCATATTGATGTACGTATACAATTATATAATTTTATGTAAATACCTTACAGTTTACATGGCTTTAATCTATTTTCCTTTTAAAATTGTAATAATTTTTTTTAGATGTCTTTTTGAAATATTGTTATTTCAGACAGACATGAGAGTTTCAATAAAAATGATACCTGTTCACAGTTGCACAAAAGTAGCCAGGGACTCTATCCCTGCCTTTTGGCTGTGGACAAAATGCCAGTGTCTTTGAGCACAGATATAGAACCAGGACTGCATGGATTTCCGTGTGCTCTAGTTTCCTCCCACAGTCCAAGGATGTTCAAGTTAGGGTTAGTGAATTGCAGGCATACTATGTTGGTGCCGGAAGCGTGGCAACACTTGCGAGATGCCCCCAGGACTTCCTCAGAGTGTGTTGGTCGTTGACACAGAATGATGCATTCCACTGTCTGTTTCGAGTTACATGTGATGAATAAAACTAAACTTTAAATCTTTAATCTTTAAGTTATTGCAATGAAATTGTGCACCGTTGGTTTAGCATAACAGAAGAAGAGCTGTGGTTGACAATCAAGGAGTTCTCTTTGATAGCTAGTACTGATATTCAGGTGTCAATATTTAGGTGAACTCTTGGTTGACATTTGAAATTATATTACTATTTTGTGGCGTACACTGTTATAATTTTAATCACAGTTCCACTTATGTCCAGTGGTATCATTATATGGTTTTGTCTTTATAACTGTTCTCAGCAATCATTCTTTCCAAGTCAGAATATCAATAGGATTTTCAATGGTTTTCTCCAATCCAGTCAAATTTAAGGACACCATCAGGAAACCACAATGAAGATGTGACAATTCAGCAGTAATTCATTTGTGTTTTGACTCGCTCTCCCACTTATTCCTCACTACTTCATCTGCTTTGAATCATAGGATTGCTAATGGTCTGTGGAATAAAGGGGTAGGAATAAACCTAGTGTAGACAAATTTCAGAAATAGAGTTGAAAGTCCATTAATCACTTCATTAACTGTTTAGCACAGACAAAAAAAAACCCCTCAAAATCTGTTACTATGTTTATGCAGTATAAACCATGGCAAAGCCTTACACTGCAGCGGTGCTAATTCTATGTACTGAAACCAACATAGATTTTATCTCAAACACGAGAAAGTCTACAGATGCTGGAAGTCCAGAGCAACACACACAAAATGGTGGAAGAACTCGGCAGGTCAGGCAGAATCTACGGAAATAAATAAACAGTCGACGTTTCGTGCTAAGGCAATCCTGAAGAAGGGTCTGCCTGACCTGTTGAGTTCCTTCAGCATTTTGTGTGCTGACATAAATCTTATCCCATTGATTGTGCTCAGCAAGAGAGGAGTATTATCTCTCACTCTCTGTTGTTTGGACTAGATGGATAATGTGCATACATTGAACTCAGTTCTAAAATTCATTTCCCTTGAAGTTGTTGTGAATTCTGTTGAACTTCACACAGGCCAAATGTCGACATGTCCATAGCTCATATGATACAGCTGACTCCTCGTAAATGACACAGTATTCTATTCATTGTGAACAGGTCACAACCACCTTCTCAAGGGCAATAATACTGGACTTGACAGCAATGCTCAGATCCTAAAATATGAATTGAAGAAAAATCTACCCATGTGATTTGTGTCATAAATTTTAAATTCATCTCTTTTCTGATATCAAGCTGGTCTTGCTTGTGACCTTCAATAAATAGTAGTATCTTGGTCACTCCAGATGCCATCATTCTATTCACATTTTTGAATTGCCCAGTCATTAAGCACTTACTCATTTAGTGCCACTTGTCAAATTTCTTAGGTTGATAAATAATCTATCCATGTCACCTAAGGGACTTGATGAATACAAATGATGCTAAAAGTCCCTTGATCTCTGTTGGCCTTGATTCTGAACAAGTCTGAGAATACACAGGTTAAAAGACAGACACTTTGTTATTGTTGTGATTTTTATAAATATATATATAAATAAAACATCTTTGAGCAGGGGTTAATAGCATTTTAGGTATACTCCAAGTAATTGAATTCTGTCACAGTAGTTTGTTTCTCGGGCATTGTAGACTGATTGCTTGTGACAACTTTCATATCTTTCCCAAATAACCATCCGTCTCCTTCGTTGGTTAATCCATAGGCTCGGCTGTGTTCTTGAATCTCACAATGTTACCCTTGCTGTGTTTTTTCTGAGACTCTATGATCAAGATTATTAGAAATAAATAGAAACAAAAATATAGGATAACATGTAGGATGGCATATAATAATCTATTATATCAAATCCACAAACTATAATAACAGATCATAAAATCATAATAATGGGATGAAAGGATTTAAGAGTGAGACTAAATTTTTCTCAAAAGATCTTATGAACTTGCTTGTGATTTATTATCTGCAATAAAGTTTTTAACTTTGCTTGTTGAACTTGAAAATATAGTAGCACCTACACATTTTGCTTCTGACATTTGGATCCACTGAACTTGGAAGATATTGTTAGTGCCAGTGACTAAGGGAAGACCCTCCTTCCAGCCCCTCAGCCAAGCTAAACCAATCCTGTGATGTTATAACTACAATATAGACTAATTGAAAAGTTCTGCAATTGGATATAAAAATAGTGAAAATAAATGACCAAATTAATATTTTTCTCATTATATGCTACAGGGGATATGTTGTATACTGATTGATTTTTTTTTACTGCAGTGCTCAAACACATCCTGGAATGTTGAAAAAAGCAAAACAAAACTTCAGATACTGGAAATCTGAAACTAAAAGCAAGAAAATTGTCCAGTTACTCAGCCAGTCAGGCAGCATCTGCGGAGGGAGAAATTTAATTGAAGTTGCAGAGTTGATGACTCCTCGTTAGAACTGGTGAAATGTTCTTTGTTTCTGTTGAATCTGCTACACAGAACTGTGCAATGCATGTATGATGCTTCTGAAATTTGGTCCACTCACCATGGAAGAACACTACAATGCACAACATGATTCTGTTGGATTTCTTTGTTAGTGCCAGTGATTGAAGAAAAAATTTATCTCCCACGACGTTTTAATCATAATTCACACTAATTTAGTCATGTGATTAAGGTATTATGGGGTAGATGAGATTATTGACATGAAACATCAACTCTTAACCTTCTTTAGTACCTCAACCAATCATACTGTGTATCTCCAGCATTTTCTGTTTTGCTCTTGAAGTTTGTAGGCTGACCAGCTGAGCAGGAGAAGATTGGATATTTGTTGATAAGATAAAAATGTCACAAAATTAGAGTCTATGTGCCTTATTGTGTGATAAAAGAACATGATTTTGTTGTTCACTTCAACTGCAGTGGATTACTGCATCTGGTGGTAGTAGTGGAGATGTCAGCTATGACTCAATGGCCTGCATTGCATCTGAGTCTGATATTCCACACTGGAGGTTTGAACACACACAGTGAAGCTGACGCTCCAGTGTATTATGGAGGAAGTGGCTGTACACTACAAGGCATTGGCATTATAATTGCCGTGAAATTAATTGAGCCCCAATAATTTTGATTTAATGAAAACAAATTACAATGTGAAATAATTTCAGTGAACCAGTACAGTTAAAATACTGATACTGATAATATGGGGCTGGGCCATCTCAATTGCTGAGTAGCTCATAATCAGGCAGTTTCAGATAAGATTTTAACAGAGATCTTTATCTGCCCTCTAGGGTAGGTATAAATTATCCGGTGATATTACTTTGAAGAAGAGGATTTTATTACCAATATGCCGGCTATAATTTATCCCTCGACCAACATCACACAAAACTCTGATTACTTGGTCTCTGCTCTTTGTGGGAGATGTCAGTGTACAAGCAGACTGCAGCATTTCCTATACTACAATTATACCGAAGGAATTCAACGTATGTCAACGTATTCAGGTATGTCCACATTTTAGAGCTAGTTAATTCAGTTAGTTGTGCTGTGTGTCAGATCTGATCTATATCTCAGTTAGGGAGTCACCATCTTCACAGGGGCAACTTGGTAGCGTAGCAGGTAGCATTGTGCTTTACAGCATATGCAACTGGGGTTCAGTTCCTGTCTTTATCTGTACAGGGATTGTACATTCTCCCCATGATCACGTGTGTTTCCTCCCACATTCCAAAGACATGTGGATTGGTGGGTTAATTAGGCTGCGCGACCTCGCTGGACCAGGAAGGCCTGTTACCATGCTGTCTCTCAATAACTAATAATAGATCAAAATAAATAAGTTACAGCTAGAGGAGAGGACATTGTGTGAAAGTTAAATAGCTGCCTAAAATCATTGATGAGCTGAGAAAGGTAGTGAGGAATAATGTCATGGAGGAATTTGCCAGCACTCTATTCTATGCTGTAGGCTGCTGAGGCAGCAGGGTGAGGGCGGCTGATGCCAAGGAGATTAATAAACTTGTCAGGAAGGCAGGTTCCGTTCTGGGGGTGGATTCTCCGATGGTTGTGTCCGAGAGGAAGATGCTGCAGAAGCTATGGAGCAATTATGGACAATCTCTCTCACCCCCTCCATCATATACTAGACAAACAGAGGAGCATCGTTAGTAATAGACTGATTCCACCGAGGTGCACCACAGAACGCTACAGGAGATCCTTCCTCCCTGTGACTATCAGACTCAACAACGCCTCCTCCCTATATAATTAAATTGTTCCATTGCACATCTCTAATTTGCACTATTACATTTTAATGCACATTGTTTTTCATACCTCAATGCTTACATTTTGTATTTTAAAGTATGTATTTCTGACTAAGCAACCTTGCGACAGTAACTTCATTCGGGATAAATAAAGCTTTATCTTATCCTATCTTACAACTGAATTTCAAAACAAAGGCTCTGCCAGCCTATATGGAGTCATGGTAATTACTTCAAGCAGCTGCCTGTCCTTTACTCTCTCTTACAATATCTGCTCTAAGTAAAATAACGGTAATGAAAGCATGACTTGCACGGCACTTCACAGTACAGGCAACCTGGGTTCAATACCCACAATATGTAGAATATGTGTGAGGATTTGTACGTTCTCCCTGTGACCACGCAGGTTTTCTCTGGGTGCTCTGGTTTCCTCCCACAATCCAAACACTTTCAGTTAGTAGGTTAATCGGTCATTGTAAATTGTCCCTTAGTTAGCTTAGGATTAAATCGGAGGACTGCAGGGTGGCGTGGCTCGAATAGGCCAGAAGGGCCTGTTCCACGCTTTATCTCAATAAGTAAATAAACACTAATTCTAGGGTTCATTTCAGTGTCCATTGGAATTTCAATCCTTGGAAGAAGATCACAAAATGGTTGCACATTCTGCATTTTGGCTGTGATTTGGGTTTTGTAATGAAGTTATAAATATGGTCTCTGTCCTGATGCAGGACTGACTATTTCTTTTCTTCCACAAATGTTACTCACCCGGCTGTGCTCCTCCAGCTGATTTTTTGTTGCTCTAGATACTAACATCTTTCCCCTTCTGCGTCTCCTTTAAAATCTACCTCTTTGGTCAAGCCTGTGTTCATTGGTTAACTATTCCAACTGTGTCTTAGTGCAAAATGTTGTTCAATTATGCTCATTTAAAACTACTTTAGTCATTGATTCATTCATGGTGCTATAGAACTGTAAGTTCAGTAAATATCACTAAAAGCGGAATTTCCCAGTGACCAAACATTTTAATTCCCATTCTGACATGTTGGTCCATGGCTCCCTCATATACTGCAATGAGGCCACCCTCAGGATGGAGGAGCAACACCTTATATTCTGTCTGGATAGCCTCCAACTGATAGCATGAATATTGATTTCTCCTTTCGGTAAAAAGAAATTTCCATTTCTGTCCCTTCTTCTTCTATTCCCCACTCTGAGCGCTTACCTTATCTCACCTGCCTATCATCTCCCCCGGTGCCCCTCCGCCTTCCCTTTCACCTATCAGATTTCTTTTTCTCCAGCCCTTTGCTTTTCCTACACTCCTGACTTTATCTATCACCTTCTAGCTATCCTCTTTCCCCTCCATCCATCTTTTTATTCTGGTATCTTCCCCCTTGCTTTCCAGTCCTGGAGAAGGGCCGCAGCCCAAAACATTGACTGTTCACTCCTATCCACGGATGTTGCCTGACCTGTTGAGGGCCTTCAGCATTTTGTGTGTGTTGCTTTGGATTTCCAGCATCTGCAGAGTTTTACATTAGGCCCTTTTCCATGAGAATGCACCTCCATGGGTCCACATGTGCTTTGTCCCTCCTCCCCTGTTCTTGACATGCTGGACATTTAGTGTGACCTCCACCAAAGCATTAAGTGAAACTATCAGCTTTTTCCTCGACAATTAGATTCAAATTCCGCCATTCTGCATGTGCTAGGTTTTCTCCAATATAACCTTGCAAGTATCTAGGACAAAGGGTGGAGAACCTTTATTCTGCTGTTCAGCTTTGACTTTGTGTGCATGACCTACACAATAATGCCAATAGATGGCACAATGAATCAGTGAAGGCATCCAATGACATTGCACTGAGAATCACTGATGTATTCTCTGTAAGCTTTCAACTTACTAAAATATATAGCTTCTTAAATATTTTACCAGTAAGATATTGCTGTGACATCAACAGAACAAAGAAAAAATATCTAGGAGGAAACATGTTCAATCACAAGGCACTAACTTCCCTATTGGCACTTTCAACCTGTCCAAGATATGATCAGTACTTCATACAAATTGCATGCAACTGAACTTGTGGAAGGGGGCAACTATTCCTTGCAAGTAGAAGCACAACTGTAGTGTCTGTATCACTTAATCGCCTTTGATAAATGTTCCTATACAGCAGATGATTAACTTCAAGAGGAGGAATCCAGAGGTCCATGAGCAAGTCCTCATCAGTGGAGAGGGTCAGCAAATTTAAATTCCTTGGTGTTACTATTTTGGAGGACCTGTCCTGGGCCTAGCACATTAGTGTAATTATGAAGAAAGCATGGCAACACCTTTACTTCCTTTGGAGTTGACAAAGATTTGGTATGTCATCTAAATCTTTGACATATTTCTATTGATGTATTGACTGGCTGCACTACAACCTGTTATGAAAACACCAATGCCATTGAACAGAAAATCCTGTGAAATGTAGTCCCTGTCCATTGTGGGTAAAACCCTCCCCATCATGGAGTACATCCACATAAAACGCTGTCACAGAAAAGCAGGACGCACGGATCTCTGTAGTTCAACAATCACTCTCTCTTTCTCTCGATGGTGGAGAGAGTTTGCTGATGATTCTGGAGTCAGAGAATCTTGGAATGAAAAGCACCATGGCAGACTGCAACATCGTAACAGCGACTGTTAGTTTTCCCTTTTGCTGTGGAATGGGTAGCATCTCTCTGCCTCTTGGTAGTGAGAGAGTGAGGGCCCGTGGCATGTCGAACTGTCAGTAAACAATAGTTTTTGTTGACATGCAGATCACGGTCTCTCTTTGCGGGCTTTACTCTTTCTTGGTGGGTGGTAGGCTCTGGCGCTTATGCTGAAATGGATGGGGAGGAGAAGGGGAAGGGGTTTTTTTGGGTTCTAACTTTTTTTCTGTTGTTCATTCTTTTGGGGCTCTTCTATATTTTGTGGATGTCTGTGAAGACTTAGTTGTATACCATATACATTCTCTGATAATAAACAGAACCATTTGAATCATTATTACCACTCAAACATGAGGCTCTTGAGCCAAAGGGGATAATTTCACTAGCCCCATCATGGAAATGTTGCCACAATCTATGAACTCATTTTCAAAGACTCTTCATCTCATTTTCTCAAAATTTATTATTTATTATTATTATTTCTTTCTTTTTCTATTTGTGCAGTTTGTTGTCTTTTGCACGCTGATTGAATGCTCAAGTTGGTGTGGTCTTTCATTGACTCAGTAATGGTTATTTTTCTATTACAGATTTAGTGAGCATGCCTGCAAGAAAATAAGTCTCAGGGTTGTATATGGTGACATATATGTACTTTGAGAATAAATATGCTTTGACTTTTAACTTTTACTTTTAACTTTTGACTTTTACAGCAAGTCCGGTTAGTCCTGACGAAGGGTCTCGGCCCGAAACGTCGACAGCGCTTCTCCCTATAGATGCTGCCTGGCCTGCTGTGTTCTACCAGCATTTTGTGTGTGTTGTTGTTTGAATTTCCAGCATCTGCAGATTTCCTCGTGTTTGACTTTTAACTGTTAAAACTCTCCCCTACATGTCTGTTGAGTGATTCTAATACATCAGGAACAGATTTGCAAGAGCAGTAGGCTAAGATCTAATTTCTGAATTTTTAGATATTATTTTTAATAATAATATTATTCCCTTTTCTGATCAATTACTCAAACAAAATCTGAAATGAATCATTAGCTGCTAGAATAATATTGAGAAGGGAATGGTGATGTTTGGTGCTGGAAGGACAGGACACGAACAAGGCCAACAGTTGTTGCCCATTCCATTTAAGGGCTCTTTCAAAGGGCCATGAGCCTATTTCTAAACCACTGCTGTCAGTTTGCAATCATGTACTACCATTGTGTAAAATAGCTTTGATATAATTAAACAGATTTCACGAGCTTTTCCGTGAGCTGTTATAATTCAACCCCATTACAGCAAGTCTGGCATCAGACTGAGGACAGGAATGGCAAATGTCCTACCTTAGAAACAATTACAAATACAAATTACAGAAGGAAATAAAGACAAGTTTGTTAGGTTGTGATACGTGTTGGAGTTCATTTGAGTGAGTGAATACTAAGTGGCTATTTCTCAACTCTTAGAACAAGAAAATGTAATTTGTTTATACATAAAACACAGGCTTTCCTGGCATTACCACTATATATTGCCCATCGCTAATTGCCTTTGAACAGAGAATTTGCTGTGTAATTTCAGAGGATAATTAAAAGTCAATATCCTTGCTGTGGGTTTGCTCTTACATGTGGACCAGATCACAGTAAAAAATTGACACTTTCCCTTCCTAAAAGAAATTAGGAACCGTTTAGGGTTTTACGATCATCTAATAGCTTTATGGCCACCATTGTGGATACTATCTTTTTTTAAAACACGAAATGCATTTAATGAACTGAATTTAAAAACCTCAGCTATCACAATGAGATGCGTACTTGTGAATCAGTGATCTAAATTGTGATTCAAAGTTTAACAACTGCTACTGAGCTGTGAATTGGACAAAGTACAAGGAGACAAGGCATAGAATGCTTGCTAAGGTGAAGCTCTGTGGAAAGTAGCCATCCATCATGCATGAGCTCTGATGTGAAATTGGCCAGCTATCTTATTACAGGGCACATTGCAGTTCAGTCTGATCCTGTACTCGACAGTCATTTATGTCCCGTGATCACTTATTGTGATCAGGAGATCAGATCTCTGCCATTTCTATTTATTCACCTGTCCAGCTGGAAAACATCGAGCTAACTGGATTGCACCATTTTATTTTCTGACTGAAATCATCAACTGAGCACGGAGCATTGATTAAATCAGTCCCCCTGTTGGCAAGGCATTGACAAGTGAGCGGGCTGGTCCCTGTGTCCATTTCCAAATTTTAATCTAAATTTAATTTTTTTGCTTTGAACTGAACTTGTCACTGAAGTGGGGACACAGGAGTTTGCTGAACCAGTAATCTGGAGGCCTGAATTAATTGCCGGGTAGATGCCCTGGAGAGGAGACACCGATGTGGTGTTGGAGAGGCCTCTGTAGGCACGCTGGAATCCGCTATGAGTCGGTGCTCTTCTCCAGTGCTCGCCTGGTGCTGCCCTCTAGTGTTCTCTGGGTGGATATACAAGCTGGACACTCAGGGTTTTGGGCTAGATGTTTTTTTCTATGCAACTGTATGTTTTTCTTAAACCGCAACCATATATGCCATTTGTGCTATTTGCTAGGTCCAGTGTGCTGGGTGATGTTAGTAATGTGTCTTGCACCTTGGCCCGGGAGGAACGCTGTTTCGTTTAGCTGTATCGATCTCGCTGTGACAGCTGAGGTAAACTGAAATGAAATACGGGATTTTTCTACAAACTCATCCGATTCCAAGTGTTTGAAATTTTCCATTCTTATCCAACGCTGTTGTTACAGGATTCATAACTGCCCCGTGAAGAGACCGATTCAACTATTTAGATCTATCAGAACTATTCCATGCTTTGGCAGAGAGAATCAGGATAAGGCTCATCAGCACCTTAAAGGTAATTAGAAAAGGAAATTGATGCCAATGATTTGCAGAATCCTTGAATAAAAATCAGAATGATGGCAAAATGGTGCTAACGATCAATGATGATGTGTAGCAGACAGCTCACAAAACTGCTGGATCCTCGTTACCTCCTCGATATACCTCTGCTGAACTGCAGTCGCTGCAGTCTGCAGTGTGTAATTTCCCTTTTAAGGATAAACTATCCGGCTAAACTATTCGGCACTTTCACGATTTCCTGGGGGATTGGGCAAACTAAACTCTCAGGAGTGCAGGTGCAGCCAGGAACGTTACCGCTGGGGGTGTGCGCTGCGTGAAGACCTAATAGTGGAGCACAAACCTATGGCCAGCTCTATTCTTCCGTGACGATTAAAAGCGTCAAGCAAGATTAAAATGGTCAAGGATAAGAGAAGAAAACAAACAGGTGTTCAGCACATCTACCTGTGTATATTTATTGATTTGTTTATTGAGATAGAGTGCGGAATCTTCCAGCCCTTTGAGCCCTACCACCCAGCAACTCTCAATTTAACCCTAGCCTAACCATGGGACAATTTACAATGATCAATTAACCTGCCAACTGGTATGTCTTTTTTACTGTGGGATGAAACTAGAACACCCAGTGGAAACCCATGTGGTCATGGAGAGAACGTACAAACTCCTAACAAACATCAGAGGTTGCCCTGCCTTCTCTTTACTACCATCAGACGGCAAGTCCCACACTGCTAGGTTCAGGAGCAGTTGTCACCCTGCAGCCATTGTGCTCTTAGACGGGCTTCTCTTTCCTCAGTGCTGAATGGGACTCTGCAGCCGTGGGCTCACATTTGGTGACTCTGTGGTTTATTTTTCATGTGTTTTTTGTTTACAGTCTTTTACTATTTGTGTGAATCAATCAAGGCATTTCAGTGCTGAAATGACTCTGCAGCTGTGGCCCGCAACCATTGGGTTTCTGGACCAGTTTCACTGGCTCCAGCATTGATCCAGCTCCATGGCTGTGGATTCACTTTTGAGGACTCTGTGGTTAATGGTTTGTATTTGTTTATTTGTTTTTAATTGTTTGAACACTTAGTTCTTCTTTTTACACATTAGGTGCTTGATTGCCTTTGATGTGTGCGTGCTTTCTTGTGTTCCTTTGTTTAGTGGCTGTCCACAAGAAAACAAATCTCACTGTTGTACATACTTTGATAATAAATGTACTTTGAACTTTGAAAGCACGTGACAAGTTCCCAACATTATTTTAACATTCAGAATCTACTTCATATCACAAGCTTTAAATTGCATGATTTTTTTAAAAAACTGACAAATTCAAACTTCCACTGCTGGACTTGATATGAACTGTGAGGTGTGGATTTCCAGTTATTACTGTGTAATTCCTATTGACAGGCTTCTTTGTGATATTGGATTGCACAGGTCAAGTTTATTGAACCAGAAGCTTGTAAATATACGTTACTGTGCAGCAGTGCCAGTTGAATATATGAATGCATATATTAGTTATTCTTGTAAAAAGAGAGTCGCCAAGGTATGAGATTACTCTTTGCTCATGAGTATTTAATGGTGCAAGACCATTGGTCCTTGTAGTCTCAAATAAATATTAATGGAACTGAATGTGGCACAGAGAGTAACGGAGTGACTGATCTCAGCACGTTGAATAAAATCAATTATAATGTAAAATAAAGAGAAATGTTGGATGAATTCAGCCAGTCAAGAAGTATATACGGAAAGAGAAACTAGTTATGTTTCATGTTGAAGAAAAAGCAGCAGAACTGAAAAGTTATCACAAATTTTCTGTTTTAGTTTTAGGTTCCGGTATGCAGAGTTTTCATTTTCTTTTATCTGTAATGTGATACAGGCCGGCCAATTCCGCCTCCTGGTTTGGACTAGGTTAGCTAACTGCAGGTGAGTACCATGTGAAGAATATCTCAATTGGGTCAGAGATCCAGGCAGCTAAGGGGAAAACATGCCAGTAATGTTACTACAGGTTTGCTAACCAACATCAATTTCTTAGAAATGCAAGTATAATAGCAGCAGTTTTAATAACAGCATGGAGTTTTACTTAAACAGCAGTACATATCTTATGTTTTAATAACTCCAGATCCGTGACCATGTTTTCAGCTGACTGGTCCCAAAGTCTTGGAATTTCTATAACTACTGTTTCTCTATTTACTTTACTTCCTTTCATAAGTGCTTTATAACCCACAGCCCACCTTAGGATACCTTAGTCCTCCAGGCTAGGATATCCTAAAGTGGTGGTCCCCAACCACCAGGCCACGGACGGGTACTGGGCCGCAAGGAAACGTTATGATTTGGCGGTATGAAATGATATGAGTCAGCCGCACGTTTCCTCACTCCCTGTCACGCCCACTGTTGGACTTGAAAGCACTCGAGGTCATTAAGCACGCAAAGCCGTCAGTCGCCTAAACGCAGTGATACCCTCACGCCAGGGATCACTGGTTGGCCTCAGGGAACCGGCCGGCTCATGCTCTGAGGCGAGAAGTGCCATGGCTACCGGCCTGGAACGCGGACAAATGGGCGCCGCCTCTAAACCTGTTCAGCACACCGAATGGTCGTGGGGAACCCGGTGTTAAAATATTCGCAGAGGACCTAATTCGGGCTCAGGGTTTCGTAAGTAGCAGAGCAGCTACTTCGCTGTGATCTATTGAAAGTTATCCCTCAAGCCAAACTTTTGATGGTCGATAGATCCTACCTACTTACAAGGGGGGGCGGGCACACGCCCTGTCGCACTCCTCGCTTGGTCAGTCGCTCTCTCCGGACTGCAATCTCCGCGGCCCCAGCACGGGAACCTCCGGCCCTTACCTTGTCCTTTCACTGGTGTGTTGCAATAATTTTATATGTTCATACGAGGAAAATATGAACTGTGTGTTTAATATTAAATTCATTAGATAAACCCATTTAGAAATGAAATTGAGTGTATTAGCCACTTGAAAGTGATTAAAAGTTGACTTATGACCTATATGCCGGTCACGATTAACACCACCACCCCCCTCCCTTCCGTCGGCCGGTCCGTAAGAATATTGTCAATATTAAACCAGTCTACGGTGCAAAAAAGGTTGGTGACCCCTGTGCTAAAGTGGCTGGTGCCAAATGTTATTTGGTAGCATATTTGAGAATTACCTTGTAACATTTTGTTGCATTAGTATTGATATCAAAATGAATCAGTGGCATGCACAATAAGTTGAGAGAGTTGACAAAAAGCAGATATTAAAGAATCCTGGTGTCAAGTGTAACAGAGAGCCACAGATACAGTGAGAATAAGAAAGAAAAGGAAATAAATGTAAATCAAATCAAAAGTGCTAGAACAATCAATCAGATTGAGAGATGAGTAATCCCAACAACTGGATGATTTTCATAGAGATTTGAATGCGGAGGCTTTAAAGATGATAGTTGGTCTGGCTAGCTTCTTCCAAAGTACTATAGACTATGGGATATTTCCTGTGGATTAGGAATGGGTGGGGGAGGGTTTGGCAAATGTGATGCCATGAGTCAAGAAATGAAAGAGAAGAAAGGGACCAGTCAATTTAACAACAGTGGTAGGGAAATTGCAGGCATTCAAAATTAAGGATGCAATTCAGCCAACATATGAAATAAAATCTGGTGGAATTCTTTCTGGATGATACTAGTAATGGGGAACCAGTGGGCACAGTATATTCAGATTTTCACAAGTTATTTGATAGGGATACCTGCAGATCAACAAAGGTAGAGCATAAGATGGGCTGAGAAAGCAAAGAGGGAATAATCAGGCCATTTTCGGATTGGTAGGGTATGACCATTGGAATGGTGCTTAGGCTCCAGCATTTTACAATCTGTACTCAGTGGCCACTTTATTTGGCACCTCCTGCACCTAATAAAGTGGCCAATGAATGTATGTCTGTGGTCTTCTGCTGCTGTAGCCAAACATTTCAACATTTGCTATGTTCTGCATTCTGAGATGCTTTTCTGTACATAACTGTTCTACCTAGTGCTTATTTGCGTTACTGTCATCTTCCTGTCAGTTTGAACCAGTCTGGCCATTCTCCTCTGACCTCTGTCATTAACAAGGCATTTTCACCCACAGAACTTCTGCACACTGGATTTTTTTTTGTTTCTCGCACAATTCACTTAAATCACATTTCTTACCCATTTTGATGTTTGATCTGAATAACAACTGAACCTTTTGACCATGTCTGCATGCTTTTATGCATTGACTTGCTTCCATATGATTGGCTGATTAGATACTTGCATTAATAGGGCAGTGTTCCAGTGTACCTAATGAAGTGGCCACTGAGTGTATATTAACAGATTAACTCCGGGAAAGTAAATGTTTGATTTCAACATCAGCTGACTTTTCTCAACTTGGTGTGATTCTGAATGTGAATGAGGATGTAAAGTATCCCCAAGTGAATATAGGCAGAACGAAAGAATGGACAATAATTTAGTAGATGGAATGTAATGTGAGGTTATCCATTTAGGTACACATAACAGAAAAGGTCTGTATCTGTCATAATAAATAGCGAGAGATTGAGCAGTGCTGATGTTAATGAAAAGGTCAAGGTATGCTTGCATGCAGATTAATGAATGCCAACACATTGATGCCTTAATTACCAGAGGATTTATTACAGGAGCACAAAGTCCTACAGAAAATGTTTATGGACTTTGTGAAACTGCATTTCAAGTTCTATGTACAATTTTGATGCCGTTTTCCAAAAAAGTATGATCATAAATTCTTGTGACAAATTTTCTATGGGTGACAAATAAAAGCAGACACCAATAAGACCCTTTCCTTTATACCCAGGACATTTCCAATTCCACCACAAACCCAACATCCGCTCCCACCAAAAGGCCTATAATTTTCTGAACAAAATGCACACATTTATAATTAAAATAATCAGTTACATAAAATGAACTGAATTAGATAATAAATTACTTTCATTGAATCTGTTGATAGTTACAAGTGGTAATAGTATATGTAGAGTCAATGATGGTCTGTCATTTTGTAGATAATAGAAATATATTTGTCCCAGGAAAATCCAAGGATCCAAGAGCCCGTGGTATTACAGGTAAGATACTATCTTAAATAGAAGATTGGCTGACTGGCAAGAGGCAAAGAGAGGGAACAAAGGGAGACTTTTTCTGGTTGACTGCCAGTAACTGGTAGTGTTCTGAAGGGGTCGGTGTTGTGACTGCTTCTTTTCACGTTATATGTTAATGATATGGATGACGTAATGATGACTTTCTGGCAAAGTTGCTGATAATAGAAAGACTGGTGGGGGGACAGATAGTGTTAAGGAAGCAGAGAGTCTGCAGATTGACTTGGACAGATTAGGAGCATTGGCAAAGATGCAGCAGATAGAATGTAGTGGAGGGAAGTGTATAGTCATGCACTTTGGCAAAAGGAATAAAAGCAATGAGTACTTTTTAAAGCAGTGAGAAAATTTAGAAACAGGGAGTGCTAAGTGACTTATACAAGAAAATCCCAGTGATGATTCCCTAAAGGTTAACTTGAAGGCTGAGTTGGGAGCAGGGAAGGCAAATACAATGTTAATGTTCATTTCAAGAGGACTAAAATATTTTTTTTAAATGCAATGTTAGGGCCACATTTGAAATGTTATGAGAATTTCTGGGCCCCATATCTGAGAAAGGATATGCTGACATTGGTGATTTACGAGAATGAGAGTTTGATGTCTCTGGGCCTGTACTTGCAGGAGTTTAGAAAAATGAGGGGAATCTCATTCAAACCTAATGAACGTTGAAAGGCCTAGATAGAGTGAACATGTGATGTCCATTCAAAAGCAAATCCAGGAATCATTAGTGGAATAAAAGATGATATCAATGATGTAGAAGATTAGACATGACCTTGTGTTTCAGATTCCCGCTTCTATTTCTTATATTCTTTAAAACACACTACAATTGTTTATAACCTGAAAAAATGGAAGGGAATAAGTTGAAGCATCAAGAACCTCAACAATCCAGCATACTTGACGGCCAGATGGCCAACTTCTGTTCCTATTTCTTATATTCTTATGTTCTAACTGAATTTATTGTGTGAAAACAATCCCTTCCTGCAATGGGAACTCCAAGCACTAATAATTAGGTTAACATACATAATGTATGATATCCATGATGTACAACCTTCTTACCAAAGGCTGAAAAGTCCTGGTTAATCAATTGCTCATATTTAATTTGTTTAATATTGAAGAAAAACAATGCGGGGAAACACAATGTGCAAAGTACCAAGTACATTTATTATTAAAGCATGTATATTATATACAACCTTGAGATTCATCTCCTTTAGACAGCTACAAAACAAAGACCATTAAAAAGAAAACCATTAAACACCCAATGTGTAAAAGCAAAAGGACAAATAATACAAACAATAAAAGTAAGCAAATGACATTTTGGACCTTAAAGTTCATGAATATGATTTCACAGCCATGAAGCCAGTTCATTGCTGCAGCCAGTCCAGAAGCCCATTAGTTGTAGGCCGAAGCCCCAGTTCAGAGCAGAGATGACTAAACCTCACTAGGCAGTGAGCTGAACTCTGGCCCTGACACCCTGACATTTTCAATCTGAGCTGGCCCTTAGATCAGTCAAACATCAGCTCATTCCTGGCTCTCACACCTGGGCTGTACTGCTTCGATACACTCTTAGGCCTTGGTTCTGTTGCTTCAGCTCAGCCCATACTGACCTTTCTAATCTGGCCTGGTGTTTAAATCGATCAGACATTGGCTTGTTCCTCACTCTCGGGCCCTGACTTCACCACTTCAATTTGGCCCATCTGCACCATTCTGCACCTTCAAGACTTCAGTTCACACCACAAAAATACCAGGTCGTGCAGGCGGTTCAAAATCTCAGCCCTGAAAGGGAAGTTAGAGGCTATTGATTTCAGTGATTGTTGTCCAGAAAAATCATGATTAGTAGGGTAGTTAGTAGATTTCTTTGCTGCCAGTAAGGCATCGCAGTGCTCCACCTTGAACTTGAAAGTGTTGGAACACACAAAATGCTGGAGGAACTCAGCAAGGCAGGCAGCGTCTGTGGAAATGAATAAGTAGTCAACACTTCAGGCTGAGACAATGTTTCAGGGATGGAAACATGCAGATGGACTGGCCACCAATGTGAAAAGAGAAAAGAAGATAACATATTGTGTCACTGACTCTTTGTCAGAACTGGTAAAGTGAAATCTGCAGTCAGGACACAGCAAATACTGGAATCTGAAGAGTAAGCAAACTGCTGGAGGGACTCATTGGTCAGGTCCATGATCTTTCATAATGTTGCCTGTTACCCTGAGTTTCTCCAGCAGCCGCTGGAAAGGGTGTGAGAAGGGTGAATAAGAGAAAAGGGATATATCTGAGGGCAAGATGGCTCTGGAGATAAGCCATTGATGCAGCCATCTAGGTGATAGTTTAATGAGGGCTGTGGGACAGGAACAACTAAAAAAGGAACATATGAAAGTTATGAAATGCAAGTAAAATCCACGTTCCGCCCAGTTTATTGGATTATGTTATTGTAGTTGACAAACCTAAGTTTATATTATAATTTGATAACCTAAAGCAGAACTGACCAGATCTGATAGGAACAAAAAGGGAGTTAAATTGTTGAAGTCAGTATTGCAGATTTTGGGACTCAATTTCCCTGAAAGAAGATAAGATATTTAACACAAGCTTTTGGTCACAGTTTGGGAGGCCACAAACATGTCAGAGTGGTTTGGTGAATTAAAGTGACAGGCTACTCAAAGCTCAGCTCTTTCTTGTAGATCAAACATGGATTGGACAACTGTTCTGCTGAAAATCTATTTGGATTCTCCCATTAAGAGGAGATATCATGAGTATTGAATTAAATAAACTAGACTGGAAGAGTTGCGAGTGAATTGCTGATCTGTGTTAAACTGAACTAAAATAAATAGTGTTTATAATTTTGCCACTTGTATTAAATGTATAACATAGTACTTGATGCATATGGTGCTTCTCTTATAATTAGAATATAAATTTAGATGTAGATTGAAAAAAAAAATCTCCCTTCAAAGTTTCAGCCAACTGGTACTTTTTAAAAAATTCTACACATATTGAATCTCACCAACAGACTAAATAGATGGAACTAAATTTCAGAAGAAAGAGAATACTAAAGGGTGGAAAGGAGATGGGAAATAAAAGAGGAAATAATAAATTGGAGAACTTGGGGTTCAGCAACCAAACACATAGGTACTCAAGGGTGAAAGTTAGTTTCTTAAAGTAATTATTATCACCATTAAATATCCACAATGCTCCAGGAAGTTCTCTGTGGTGCAGTTGGTGCACAACGGTGTAGATTTTTGAGATTCAGGAAATAAAGATGATTTTCTTAGAGCACGATTAATGTTAATCATTCATTGGGTGTATTTATGTAAAAATACACATTGGGTATATTTAAAGCTGAAGTTGATAGTTTCTTGATCAGAAAGGGCACCAATGATTACAAAGAAAAAAACAGGCGAATGAGGTTGACAATAATAAATCAGCCATGATCGAATGGCGAAGCAAACTGAATGGGCCAAATGACATAATTCTGCTGGTCTTATAGTCTTGATATATATATATATGTGAAATATGGTGGTGTTGATGGTGTTGAATACTGAAAAGTCAGCTCTATCAAACTTTATGCCAATGAGTGTAGCAAACAAATTGTGTTGTCAATTAATAAAAGGAAAAATTAAGCTGCATTTTTAAACATCAACTGAAATTAGTTTATTGTACAGTATTGGATTAAATACACGTGATAATCTTCAACCTGGTGACTTTTACTGCCAATAATTGTTAAAAGTGATTTAATTATCAAGCCATTTTTAAAAATTTCAATAGTACTCAGTCAATACTAGGAAGGTTTGCTTGAATGTGATCTGTTATATAGATACAATTTTTGTTCATCGTTATTGAACTGTTCATTGTAAAGAAAGGACTTCTGGTGGCGTTTTAGTGCCTTTCATGACCTAGAATGTCTCAAAGTACTTTGTAACCACTGAAATTTTTTTTGAAGGTACCCCTATTGTAGTGTGGGGAAAAGACAAGGAATGAAGCTTAGTCTGCGTTAGAACACAAATCAATGCCTCAGGGATATATTGAGAGATATCTTTGTTAAATATGAATCTAGCTAGATATTGATTCCAATTGACAATTTTTGTGAATATTAATGAAATATAGAATAAAAGTATTTATACTCCATCTAAGTAATAAATTTTTAATTTTAATGCTGTTTATACTAAAAATGTGCAATAAATATAATGCATCCATGCTGCTATTTGTTGTGAAATCGGTGGTGATGCTATCAGTTGGCAGGGCTCTCGTTCTTTGTGCTTTCATGTAAGATTTGTGCTTGATAATGAATCATCTGAAATGCTTTGTGTTGTAGTTCAAGGCACATAGCAACTTCTACCATCTTACCCAATTCCAGCGACACAAATTAAATCCAATCAACATTTTTAAAAATTCTATTGCAGGGATTGCTACTGGTTAAAATTCATAGTGCATTTATAATAAGTACAAAATACAAATAAAAGGTTTTGCAAGACTGAGGGATTGATGGTAAATGTGCGGAAGGAATTGATTGTAGGCTTAAAGAAATCAGAAGAACACATACCAGTCATCCTTGAGGGATCAGAGATGGAAAGGGGGAGCAGTTTCAAGCTCCTGAATGTTAACATCTCAGAGGATCTATCCTGGGCCTAACACACTAATGCAACCATGAAGAAGATACACTAATGGTTCTAATTTGTTAGGAGGTTGCAGAGCTTTGGTATGTCAACAAAAGCTCGTCCAAATTTCTACAGAAGTATGGTGGAGAGCATTCTGACTGGTTACATCATGGACTGGTATGGAGGCTCCACTGTACAGGATCACAAGAGGCTGCAGACGGTTATAGACCCAGACAACTCCATCTTGGGCACAATCATTCCTGTCATTGAGGGCATCTTCAAGAGGTGGTACCTCATGAATGCAGCATTAATCAGGAAGGACCTTCACCATCTGGGACATAGCCTCTTCTCCTTACTAACATCAGGAAGGAGGAGTCTGAGGACCCATACTGAACAGTTCAGAAACACCTACGTCCACTCCATCGACAGATTCCTAAATAGTCCATATACATCCATGAATACTAATTCATTATCCTTTGTGTTTGCACTATTTAGTTATTTTGGCATTTATAGTAATGCATGTCTTTATACCATACTACCGCTGGTTAGGAACAATATTCATCAGTGAAAATAAACCTGATTCGGATTTTACACATTTTCCACTATTCCAGAGAAGTAAAGTGGCATTTGTGACATTCACTTAGTTTTTGATTTTTGTAATTTCACTAGTTTGATAACAAACCTTCAATGCTTTTGAGAATGAACTGATACAACAACTGGTCTTTGGCAATGATCATTATACAGATTTTTAATTTGTCTCAGCGTTTAAGCCATTCATGTATCGAATGTAGGTTCTCTAAATATCAAGTCCAGTCTTTATATACTGTGTGCCTGTGTGTGTGGATATACATATGTAGGTTTAAATGTACTTCTTGTATACTGTAGAAATATATTTGCATTTGAAAGAAATGGCACATAGGCCCCTCAGATTTTGCTGGTAAATATTTAATAGTTTATTATATGTATTTTCTTCTCAGAAACCAATATCTTCATTTGATTTAATCATAAATTTGGCCATTTACTGGAATATAGTCATGGAAAGTATTCTTAGAGATAGTATACATAATTATCTGGATAGACAGGGTCTGATTAGGAACAGTCAACATGGATTTCTGCGTGGAAGATCATGTTTGACAAATCTTATTGAATTTTTTGAAGAGGTTACGAGGAAAGTTGACAAGGGTAAACCAGTGGATGTTGTCTATATGGACATCAGTAAGGCCTTTGACAAGGTTCCACATGGAAGGTTAGTTAGGAAGCTTCAATCGTTAGGTATTATTATTGAAGTAGTAAAATGGATTCAACGGTGGCTGGATGGGAGATCCCAGAGAGTAGTGGTGGATAACTGTTTGTCAGGTTGGAGGCCGGTGACTAGTGGTGTGCCTCAGGGATCTGTACTGGGTCCAGTGTTGTTTGTCATATACATTAATGATCTGGATGATGGGGTGGTAAATTGGTTTAGAAAGCATGCAGATGATACTAAGGTAGGTGGCATTGTGGATAATGAAGGAGGTTTTCAAAGCTTGCAGAGAGATTTAGGCCAGTTAGAAGAGTGGGCTGAATGATGGCAGATGGAGTTTAATGCTGACAAGTGTGAGGTGCCACATTTTGGTGGGAATAATCCAAATAGGACATATATCATAAATAGTAGGGCATTGAGGAATGCAGTAGAACAGAGTGATTTAGGAATAATGGTGCATAGTTCCCTGAAGGTGGAATCTCATGTGGATAGGGTGGTGAAGAAAGCTTTTGGTATGTTGGCCTTTATAAATCAAAGCATTGAGTATAGGAGTTGGGATGTAATGTTAAAATTGTACAAGGCATTGGTAAGGCCGAATTTGGAGTACTGTGTACAGTTCTGGTCACCGAATTATAGGAAAGATGTCAACAAAATAGAAAGAGTACAGAGAAGATTTACTAGAATGTTACCTGGGTTTCAGCACCTAAGTTACAGGGAAAGGTTGAACAAGTTAAGTCTTTATTCTTTGGAGGTTGAGGGGGGACTTGATAGAGGCATTTAAAATAATGAGGGGGATAGATCGAGTTGATGTGGATAGGCTTTTTCCATTGAGAGTAGGGGAGATTCAAATAAGACGACATGAGTTGAGAGTTAGGGGGCAAAAGTTTAAGGGTAACACAAGGGGGAATTTCTTAACTCAGAGTGGTAGCTGTGTGGAACGAGCTTCTGGTAGAAGTGGTAGAGGCAGGTTCGGTATTGTCATTTAAAGTAAAATTGGATAGGTATATGGACAGGAAAGGAATGGAGGGTTATGGGCTGAGTGCGGGCCAGTGGGACTAGGTGAGAGTAAGCGTTCAGCATGGACTAGAAGGGCTGAGATGGCCTGTTTCCGTGCTGTAATTTTTATATGGTTATATGGAACAACTGCCTATATACTGATACCCACTCCAGAAAGGTTGTTGTCTGGTGCAATCAGTACTGAATTCGTTGAAACATTCCCACAAAGTCTCAAATATCACTATCTTCTGTTGAGAGGTTTGGAAAACCATGTTGCTGGATTTCATTTTCTGTGTGGAATATTCCAGGGATTTTTTGAAAGACCTTAAGGGTTCTATCAGGAATTCTCATATGTATGATTTCTTCAGCCGCCCGTTAAGAAGGTGCGTACACATTTAACCAGCATTTCTCAAGCCAACGGAGATTGACGCTGACTCAAGAACAATTCTGCACTTACACAGAGGATCAACAATCGCACTGTGTGTTAGGTAATAGAATTCAAAAACAAGGCAATTACATAAGACAGGAGACATTCTAGGAGGCAGTTTTCCATCCTCTGTCCTCAGGCATTGTAAAACATTTGTTCTAAAATATAGTAAAAAATCTCCATAAATCAACCATTGAGCTCATTGCTTATTACCCTATACCATACAGAATCAAAACTTTTTGCAAGATCGATAAAAATGGTCACAAAGTACTTAGGTTCTTTAGCATCATTAAATAAATTACTTAAAAGTTACAATTTTTTTTTGCATCCTAGAGTGGAGTGCTACAAGTACATTTAAACACACACAGAATATAATAAATCCTACAAATACATGCTGGTATTTATGTATATGTGCACATTTTATTCCCTATCCATACCTCAATTTCTACAATCATATAATTTTTTGTTCTTTATAATTGTTTTTATTGCTTGTCACACCAGCACACCACAACAAGTTCCTAATGCATGTAAATCTACTGTATATGGTGAATAAAGTTGATCCTTGGTCCTTAATCCTTCATTTATAAATACATCTTCCAATAGTCTTTGGCCAAAACACTTGTGAAAGTCTTTAACAGAAGAACAGAAGATATAAATGTGAGCACTTCCAGAGAGAAACACCAACAACTACGCACTGAAGATGTCACCTCAACTGGAGATGAAACATCTACAAGGTAATTACCAAGCTCCGTGAACACTGCAACACCAAACATAATGGACGCAACTGTTATCAGTTGCCAGTTATTAATGTTAATTAACATAATTTAGTTACTTGATTTGGGGAGAAAGATGGCAAACTGCATTTTAAATCTCATGGAACCCATTTGCATCGGATCCAGAGACAACAAACTTTAGCGAAAATCTTGCGATTTGTCCCTTTAATCCCATTAACCTTCTGAACCAGCCACTGCATCCTTTTCAAAACCATCAGTTGCCGCATCAGTTTTCTCAACTGCAACTTCAACAGTAAGACGTTGTTTATTTACAAAATGCATGGGAGACCAATTTTCCAAATGACTTTACTAATACTAAAATGTTTTCAAAAGTGAACCTACAATTCAACTACATCTGTAGGACATTCAATGATGACAAATCCATCCATCAACACAGAAAAAGGCTGCAGGAAATCAGTGGGTCAGGTTGCAACTATGGAGGGAAATTAATGGTCCATATTTAAGGTTGAGACCATTCACAGGACTGGAACTAAAAAAGGAAAATAGATAAAAAGACAGGGGAAAGGGTGCAACAAGAGCTGCCAGATGACAGGTGAATCCAGCTGGGAGTTGGGGGTGGGGGGGTAGGGGATAGTGTAATAGACCATTGAGGAAGAGGGAGAGTAGGAATAATGACTGAAATAGCAAAGTGATAGCTAGAAGTAATAAAGGGCTAAAGAAAATGAAATCTGATGGAGTTAACAGTGGAACATGGACGGAAGTGAAGGAGGAGAGCCAATGGGAGGAATATGTGGGTGACAAACAGTTCTAGAGGACAGGGAGGGGAAAGAGATGGGATGATGTGGGCCAAGGCACACCAGAGGACGTCATGGACAGACATGTCAATGTGGGAATGGAAACTGAAATTAAATTGGCTAACTACCAGGAGAACCTGGCTGGCGTGGTGGGTGAAGCAAAGTTGTTCGTGAAGTGATCCCCCAGTCGGCACACTGATGTATCAGAGGCCGCTTGAGGAGCACCAGAAGCAGAGATGTTGACTGTGCACTTCCCGCCACAGATACTCTAGATCCACTGAGTTCCTCCAGCATCTTGTTTATTGACTTGTAAAATCACAACCTTGGATGCCATTGCGGGTTTTCCCATGTCCACTTCACCTCCTCCCGTGGAAAAAACATTAAGCAAGCTATTCCCTACTTGGTTGAGTGAATCGGGCCTCATATCCAGTGCTGCAGCGTGCAGCAGACCAGGAATAGTGGGGGATGGTGAGCAGTTCTGGAGGACAGGGAGAGAAAAGAGATGGGGTGATGTGGGCCAAGGCACATCATGGACAGACATGTCAATGTGGGAATGGAAACTGGAATTAAAATGGCTAACTACCAAGAGAACCTGGCTGGTGTGGTGGGAAAGATGAAACTAGTTCATACCTTGGCTACTTCTGGCAAAGTAGTCTGGATGCATCTGAGATGTCATTCTCTGCAAAGACTATCTTGGAGAAACCCAAACCTTGTAGACCTTGCATGTTGATGTCTGGCTACAAGTGTGGGTCCTTGTCCATTCTGGTGGAAGAGGATAAGGCTGCCTTCTATGTCTCAATGGAGATCTACAACAGAGAAACAGGCCCTCGGCCCATCTATTCCATGCATTCCAAGTGGATAAAGTCTAAGTGGAATTCAGATTTGATTATGTAATAATCATTGAATATGTAAGTCCAATCACAAACAAGAGAAAATCTGCAGATGCTGGAAATCCAAGTAACACACACAAAATGCTGGAGAAACTCAAAAGGCCAGGCAGCTTCTATGGAAAAGAGTACAGTCTTTTCAAGCTGGTACCCTTTATCAGGACTGGAGAAAAAAAGATGAGAAGTCAGAATAAGAAGGTGGGGGAAAATGAGCTAGAAACACAAGGTGATAGGAGAAACTGAGAGGAGGAGGACTGGTGAAGTAAGGAGCTGGAAAGTTGACTGGTGAAAAAGCTACAGGGCTGGACAAGGGGGAATCTGATAGGAGAGGACAGAAGGCCATAGAAGAAAGAAAAGGAGGGAGGTAGTGGGCAGGTAAGGAGATAAGATGAGGGAGGGAAATGGAATGGGGAATGGTGAAGGAGAGGGGAAGCATTACTGGATGTTTGAGAAATTGATTTTCATGTCCTCGGGTTGAAGGCTACCAAGATGGAATATAAGGTGTTGCTCCTCCAACATGCAAGGATGGTTTGGTCTTAAATATAAGCCATGTGTAATGTAACAATGAGGGGGGCAATTCATGTGGAGTAGCCTGTCAGGAAATACAGGTTAAATATTGGCCTCAAGAAGGGATATAGATTTCATATCCTAGACGTGATTGAAAAAAGGTATAACTTTTCAGACTGAAATTGAAAATCATGTTGGAGATGTAATTTGGATTTTGAAGGTCATATTGATGTAATTTGAGGAAGTTATGATGGAAAAATATTTCCAGTACCAGGGAATTTCACAACAGTCAATAAGGTGCCTGGAAAGTGGAGTTTACCATTTCATTTGGTGCTGTGAACAGGTGCCGTGTGTAGCTCCAGCTCCCATATGAATAATCTGTTTAAAAGAAAATGAAAATTATTTTTAAAACTCGGTTTAAAAGATTTATGTGGAGATCTTTACCTGCTCAATTGCAGCTGTCATTTCTTTAACTGGTGTGAAGATAGAGAAGGCAGGCACAGCTTCAAAGAACAGTTCTCCGAGGAGTAGCTGAAGGAAGGGCTGTCAGGAGGGTGAGGGGAAACACGGTGGAATACAGACATTTTCCTTCAGACTATCTGTCTGTCTGCACCCCATCATCTTCTTTGTGATCATCTGCAAAAATCATGTTCCAAGTGTCCAATGGCCTTATGCCCCTGTGAAGAAAATAATCATTTTGTTGGCAAAAACTGCAGCAAGTATCTGCACGGGAAATTGCATAACAGGCCCACAATATGTTATGGTACACTCAGCAATGCTTTTAGAAGTATATTGATGACTGTAACCTGACGTTGATGAACACAGACAGGAAGTTAACCACTTGTGCTAACAACAACATGTGTGCATGTAATTTATATAGAGAAGTATTCATTTAACAAGTAACAAAACACAGTCAATAAGAAATTTCCATCTCCTTTGGTTTTGGTCACTTTCACAAAACGTGTGTAGCAGGCCTGCAGCGGGTAATGAAGGACTTTCGCACCAGAGCTTTTGCGTACTGTACATATGTGATTTGCTTGCTAAATGATGCTTTAAGAAGTCAAATTTCCAAACATCACTCCACTTGTTCCCACTTGTGAATTCTCCAGCAACTTTTGCATAGCAACAATACATGTAGGTAACACCAGTTTCTGCATTGTACATAAATATTTCTCATAGCTGCATGTTCCTGACCTCATGAGCTTTTTGTGAAGCAGTTTCCACTGTTTCATTAAGCCATTCCACTTTAAATTAACTAGCAGTTCTTTTGCGCTTCACAACCTTTACTTCTTTGGAATTCAACGATTTCTTCGATAAAAACAGAATAATTAAGCCAGTTCTAAAATCTGCAAACATATCATTGCAAACTCCAAGTTGTTAGCACCAACTGAATCAGAACCTGAAAAAGAAGTGTGATTGCGTATGATCGTGAAATAAACTGAATATACCAACGAGGTAGAGTGTGACAACATTTTGTGCGCATTTTAAATTCCTTTGTGCGCTGGTAACAACAGATGAGTGTGCCCACACATGCGCACAGCTTAGAGGAAACATTGTTGGAAGCTACATGAGTGTGGCATTGGAAGAAGGTTTGGGTGCAGGGCTTCTAGGATGATACATAGACACAGGAATTGGAAGAAGAGCAATTAGTTATTTAAGTTCTTGAGCTGTTTTAGCATTTATTACGTAATTAAGTTAGTTTCAATCATTTTAATTGTTTTTGCAGTTGATGTCCACATTCTTTAAACATATGGGTTTATTTTGTCTATCTAAGATGACTTCTTTGCTTCATTCAGAGATGTCAAAATACTGGAGCAAGGCTTCCAGTGAAAGATTGTGCTTGAGAGTACTTTAGAACAGTGAATGGGGTATGGGTGAATGGGGTATGGTTAATTCAACAATTTTGAATTAACAGAAGATTCCTCTCACCCGCTGTTATTTTATGACTCTACAGTATCATGAGACATGACTGAAAGCATTGTCAAAGAGGTAGATTTTGGAAAAGTTCTCTGGAAAGAATTGCAGAACTAAATTCTCTGGCAGCTGTTGACAAAACCATCAAAATTGAACAAGGAAGTGGCATTGCTAGTAGGAGTGGAGCTGTGTTGCACCGGACAATCAGGATGGATGACAATATAACTAACACCCCCATTATATGAGGAAGGCACCAATAATACTATACATCATACTCAGAGGTGATCCAATTACACTGAAAAATGAACAAAATGAAACTGGATTATTTTCATGGCTAAGTCCTGTAGTTCCCAGTGGTAACAAGAAACCTAAATATCTTGTTAATGTCATTTGGTCTTTCACTGTCACAGCTTACAATGCTGAAGAATTAGGCTGAGTGATCCTTCACGTCCATCACATCTATGAATAATGGCTTTAGACAAAATCCAGAAAAAGGTCACTGACCTACCGACTTTTCCGAGTAATTGGACATCAACAGGCTAGGTGTAACATTTAGGCAGACATTATGGATCACTTCTGTTAAATCATAAAACAGCATTCACAATCTTTCACAAAATAGACATTTTCCTTTAGGCTGCAGAAATGATATTTAAGGTTATAACCGTCAATCGACTCAACTGCAAAACTTCCTTTACCAGTTTGGCTTCAGAGCTGGAAAACTATGTTTTTTTGTATTAGGTGGAAAAGAGTACAAAGTCACCTTGGTCTCCTGGAGCAGTGCTGAACTCTGGAGGATATCTTAAATCTTAAGGCCATACCCGACTTTCAGGGAGAACTTGAAGTAGTCGTGGGAACTCTGGCAAACTCGAAACTAGATTACGCCAATTAATTTGCATAATTAAAACAGATCATCTTCTATTCATGTTCAAATTGGCGGCTCTATCACTTCAGCTAGAACAATGGTGAGATACTGGGAAGGTCAGCTACTTCATCATGAATGGCAGGGGAAGGTTCAGGTGCAGAGGTGCCTCCTCCTATCTAATAAGTTTTTATGAATTCTCATGACAAGATGGTAGGGATTGCTTGATAGTTGCTTAAGTACTTGTTGTTTCCCCTAGAGTCTTTGTTTTCTGACTAAAGACTGTTTTTTCTGCATTATGTTCAACCCACTGGAGGTTCAGTGAGCAGATTTTCCATCCGGAGAGCTGGGAGGGCTTCCGAAAATCCCTGTTGGATTCCTGAGGAGCAGAAGAGTGTTGAACGCAGTCAACAGAGACTGAGGCTGACGGCAGTACTGGGAACCAAGACTTTATCAAGTCCCAGCAGGAGAATTACTATTGGATAGATCTTCCCCATTGAAACTTAAGGCACAGATAGAAGGCACAATCAGAACCAGAATCAGGTTTAACATCATCGGCATATGTCATGAAATTTGTTGCCTTTGCAGCAGCTGTACAATGCAATACTTAATAATAGAAAAAAACATGAATTTTATTAAGTATATATACATATATATTAAATAGTTAAATTAAATAAGTAGTGCCAAAGTAAAAACAAAAAAAAGCAGTGAGGTATTGTTCATGGGTTCAAAGTCCATTCAGAAATTGTATGGCAGAGGGGAAGGTGTTCCTGAATTGTTGAGTGTGCCTTCAGGTTTCTTGACCATTTTGATGATAGCAATGAAAACAAGGTGTGAGCTGGAGATGGGGGATCCTTAATAATAGATGCTGCCTTTCTGCATTGTCCCTTGCAGTTGTCCCAACATGAGCTAGGTGACCCAAAATTGAGCTGTTTAAGTTTCTTCTACTATCTAGTGGTTGTTCTGTAACTCAATTTACAAACGTAATTTCTTATTGAAAGTGTGTGTGTGGTGTGGTGTTCTTGCCTCCACTACTTCTTGTGTAACAGAACAGCTTTTCTTTTCATTATGCCCCTTGCAATCCTTTTCACAATATCTTAAATCCATGTTCCCCGCTTATCAACCTCTGGAAAATAGGTCCTTCCTGCTTGCCCAGTCTCAGCCTCTCAGGATTTTATGCACCTAAATTAAATCTTCCTTCAGGCTCCCTTTTTGGTTCAACAGTTTCTTACATTTCAAGGAAGCCCATTGGGATGCTTCTGAACATCATGAATATTATGTAAGTGCAAATTAAGCATATTTAAAAAGGGCAATAGCAGGAGGCTTAGAACCTAATTGGTGTTTTAATATTCAAGTCCTCCAGTATTCACAAGAATATCAGAATTACAAACATGAGATATAATTGCTGGATTTATGAAGCCACCTTCTTGAGCAGATTATATACACCCCTAAAATATTGTTGTTCTCTGTCCATTTATTGCACCTACCTGTAAGAAGTTTAATTTGGTCTGGCTATCTGAGTTGCATGCGTGTTTCCTACTGCACTTTCAGCAATGTGTAGGGTTAATTATGGTGACTTATTGAAGCATGTCTGAGGGATAGCTAATCACAATTCAGCATTCAATCAGAACCAACAAGTGGTTTAGCAGCCTATTAATGGTGCTAAACTGCTTGTGAATGATCTTAATTGTCATTGAAGCTGTATCAGCAATGGTCAGTGCAGCAATCCTTGTGTGGAATATGCAAATTGAAACACTAATAAAGGGACTAAGAAGCCCAGAAGCTCACTTCAAACAAGAGGCTGTGCATATTACTGTAAGCTTAATAAATGGGCAGAGGAAGCTACTGGATTATAAACACACCTCACATACCAATCAATCTATTCCGTGTAGAATTTTCACAGTAACCTTCTGTCGCTCAGGAATAGGTCTATATAAAGATGTCTGACTGGAACGAAACACTGTCCAGGTGAACAGTAAGGATTGTCACATAGGAAATTTAGAGTCATGGAGTACTACAGCATAGAAACAGGCCCTTTGGCCCCTCTAGTCCATGCCAAACTTTTATTCTGCCAAGACCCATCAACTTGCACTTGGACCACAGACCTCCATATCTCTCCCATCCATGTACTTACCCAGACTTCTCTTAAGTGTTTTAATTGAACCTGCGTTCTCCACTTCCACTGGCAGATATATAATGGAGCAGGTCACTTACTGGTTCTGCCATTCATACATTACTGTACTACATCCAAACCCTTGATTTCCTAAATGCATTGTAATTTATGAAGTGCTGATTGGAATAATGCAGCAATGCACCCACAAATGCTTGAGCATAGAATTACAAGGATTTATTACACTTAGGATGGAAGTATTTTTGCTGATTTTTGTTCTAATGGTTAACCCCTTTTTCATTACTGTGACTACTCATTCTAAACACCACAGCAGAGAGAAAAAAAACATGTCATCTTAAAAGTTTCTGCCCCTTTCGGCAGTTAATCTGGACAGGTGTATATGGAAAGGAAAGGAATGGGAGTTTATGGGCTGAGTGTGGATCAGTGGGACTAGGTGAGAGTAAGCATTCGGCACAGACTAGAAGGGCCGAGATGGCCTGTTTCCATGCTGTAATTGTTATATGGTTATATGGTTAATCATATCAATCATTCTAGTTAGTCCCATAAGATGGCAGCGTGGATACTCACATCAGTTTCTCTGGGATCAACCAAAGGTGCTTTTACCTTTGTTAAATGTGGTTTTACACATAGTGAGACTATGCTTGATTCCACTAACTACATGCACAGCATGCCCACTGCATCAGTGAGCTGCTCATTGTTCAGAGTAATTGGCTGGGGTGTCATAAGAACCAGTTCAGAGAAGGTGAGTCGGCCTGTCAGGCTGAGAGAGTCGGGGTTGGGCTGAGGAGGTTGAGTTGAACCGTAAGGCTGTTGGACTGTAGGAGGAGCTGGATTGGGTTAGAAAGAGCTGACCTGAGTGCAGGCCATGCTGCCTGCTACTTGGAGGCATTAGAATTGGTACCTTCAAGTCGGGACAAAGATGGCACGTAGTGACTGTCTTGGACATTACTTTTGTGATCGCAAGGCCCTTTCAGACATTGATTGCCATTGGCCTGCTTCCCTTGTTTGGTGGTGAGGCAGCAGTGTCACGTCGGTTGTAGTGATGACTAGGCCTCAAGCCGTGGGCCTCTGTTGTAGCGTGACATCCATGCTTGGTTGGAGGTTGCCTCTCCCATCAGTGCTGTCTTCCAGTGTTGGGTTGGTGGAATTACAGGATGGATTGCCGAGTTACCATCAATTTGCGGGACTAGTCGCTCAAGGTCTTGGACTAAAACTGTGATTTCTTACATGACTATGTTCTTTTTTTTCCCTTTCCCACTATTTTGAATGTGTGTGTGTGGCTGCAGAGGAACACTGTCTTGTTTGGCTGTATCCAGGCTTGGCTTGAATGACAATTAAAGTCGACCTGATTGATTAGATTTGATTTGATTAGTCACCCTATTCACCTCCCATCACTATACCTCTATTGCTTCAGTTTACTGCACTACATTTGCAAACAATTTAAATCACTTTTTATAAACCTGTTTACATTATAAATACATGCAGACATTTGAATTGAACTGAACTGAATTGAACTGGCTTTATTACTTACACCCTTCACATACATGAGGAGTAAAAATCTTTGTTATGTCTCTGTCTAAATGTGCATCATGCATTTGTAATAATTTGTGACAAATAGTATGTACAACAGGACAGTCAATATAGCATAGAAATACAATTGGATTAGGATTTGGGGACTCATGCCAAACAACTTCAATGGTCTGAGGAGAAAGAGGTGCTGTTGTGCTTTTATCGCCACACAGCCGGTATGTACTGACCAGGTCAGATCCTCAGTGATGTGTATGCCAAGGAACTTAAAGCTGTTCACCCTCTCAACCCCAGATCCATTGATGTCAATAGGGGTTAGCCTGTCTCCATTCCTCCAGTAGTCCACAACCAGCTCCTTTGTGTTTACAATGTTGAGAGGTTGTTTTCTTGACACCACTGTGTCAGGGTGGTGACTTCCTCTCTATAGGCTGCCTCGTTATTATTTGAGATTAGGCCAATCAATGTAGTGTTGTCAGCGAATTTAATTAGCAGATTGGAGCTCTGGGTGGCAACACAGTCATGAGAATACAGAGAGTAAAGGAGGGGGCTTAGGACACAACCCTGAGGGGCTCCTGTATTGAGAGTCGGAGGGGCAGATGTGAGCGAGCCCTCTCTTACCACCTGCCAGTGATCTGACAGGAAGTCCAGGATCCAGCTACACAAGGCAGGGTGAAGGCCGAGGTCTCTGAGCTTCTTGTCGAGCCTGGAGGGAATTATGGTGTTGAATGCTGAACTGTAGTCCAAGAACAGCATTCTCACATAAGCATCCTTCTTCTCCAGATGTGTAAGGATGGTGTGTAGAGCTGTGGCGATTGCATTGTCTGTCGATTGATTGTGCCAGTAGGCAAATTGTAGGGGGTCCAGTGTGGGTGGTAGCAAGCTGCAGATGTAGTCCTTGACCAGCCTCTCAAAGCATTTGCTTATTATTGAGGTGAGTGAGACAGGATGCCAGTCGTTCAGACATGTTACCTTGATCTTTTTAGGTATAGGAACAATGGTGTAATTATGCATATTTTATTCCATATCTGTACTTTAACTTCAAAATTATTTTTATTTAATTCAGTATTGTTTATAATTATAGAATGTTGTATTTAGTTGTATGGTGCACCAACACACCTCAACAAATTCCTAATGAATGTAAATGCATATGGCGAATAAAGTCGATCCTGGATCATTTTATCAACCCTGTTCATCTACATGAGAATGATTTACATTTTCAAGGACAGCCCTGGCAGATTTAATGTGACATAGAACTCTTTGTTCTAGGGGAAAGTACAGTAAATGCTTTTAATCTTGTGACTGGAACCCTTTCAGCATTTTGTATACCGTACAAGGAAACGCTATTGCAGTATCCACACTATTCCTGTGGGACTGCTCATCTTAATAGTTGAGTCCCACGCAACTATTTATTGTCGCCGGTGACTTTAACCACGCGAACCTTAAGTCAGTGCTCCCCAAATTCCATCAGTGTGTGGACTTTGCAACGAGGGGGGAGAACGCATTGGACCTGGTTTACAGAAACATTCCCGATGTGTACCAGGCAGAGCCCCACCCCCACCTCGGATACTCAGACCACATCTCTGTTATGCTAAACTCAGCATACAGACCGCTTCAGACCAGTTCAGAAGCAGGTGAAAACCTGGCCAGCAGGAGCCATCTCTGCTCTTCAAGACTGCTTTGAGCACACTGACTGGCACATGTTCAGGGAGGCTGCAACCGATGGCGACTCTACCAACTTAGAGGAGTACACAGCATCAGTGACCAGCTACATCAGCAAGTGCATTGATGATGTCACTCTGTTCAAGACCATCACTATACGTGGCAACCAGAAGCCATGGATGACCACAGAGATGCGTGTGCTGCTGAGGTCCCGCGACTCTGCCTTCAGAGCAGGCGACAAGGCAGCTCTAACAACAGCAAGGGCCAAACTGTCCCGAGCCATCAGAGGGGCAAAGCGTGCACATGCCCAGCTAATCCACAGCCACCTCCAGGACAGCGGTGACACGCGGCGCATGTGGAAGGGCATCCAGGACATCACCAATTACAGGACAGCATCACCCGACTGTGCAGGTGATGCCTCCCTCCCAAATGCGCTGAATAACTTCTACGCCCGGTTTGAGGTGGAAAATGACTTGGTGGCGAGGAAGTCCACCCCTCCTGCGAATGACTAGGTGCGGAGTCTCTCCATGGCTGACGTGAGAAGAACCCTATGCAGGGTCAACCCATGGAAGGGTGCTGGACCAGACAACATTCCTGGTAGAGTGCTCAGAGGATGTGCAGACCAGCTAGCAGATGTTCTCACTGACATCTTCAACATCTCCCTGAGCAGCACCACCATTACAACGTGCTTCCAGGCCACCACTATCGTCCCCGTGCCGAAGAAGTTTTCAGTGTCCTGTCTAAATGACTACCATCCCGTTGGACTCACATCCATCAGCATGAAGTGTTTCGAGAGGCTCGTCATGAGGCACATCAAGACCCTGCTGCCCCTCTCACTGGACCCCCTGCAGTTTGCGTACCGTCCCAACCGCTCAACAGATGACGCCATTGCCATCACCCTCCACCTGGCCCCAACCCACCTGGACAAAAAAGACACATACGTCCAGATGCTGTTCATAGACTTCAGTTCAGCATTCAACACAATCATCTCTCAGAAACTGATTGGAAAGCTGAGCCTACTGGGCCTGAACACCTCCCTCTGCAACTGGATCCTAGACTTCCTGACTTGGAGACCTCAGTCAGTCCCGATCGGGAGCAGCATCTCCAACACCATCACACTGAGCACAGGGGCTCCCCGGGGTTGTGTACTCAGTCCACTGCTGTTTACTCTGCTGACCCACGACTGTGCTGCAACACACAGCTCGGACCATATCATCAAGTTCGCCGATGACATGACTGTGATGGGTCTCATCAGCAAGAACGACGAGTCAGCTTGCAGAGAGGAGGTGCAGCGTCTAACGGACTGGTGCAGAGCCGACAACCTGTCTCTTAATGTGAACAAAACAAAAGAGATGGTTGTTGACTTCAGGAGGGCATGGAGCGACCACTCCCCATTGAACATCGTTGGCTCTTTGGTAGAGATCGTTAAGAGCACCAAATTTCTTGGTGTTCACCTGATGGAGAATCTCACCTGGTCCCTCAAAACCAGCTCCATAGCAAAGAAAGCCCAGCAGTGTCTCTACTTTCTGCAAAGGCTGAGGAAAGTCCATCTCCCACCCCCCATACTCATCACATTCTACAGGAGTTGTATTGAGAGCATCCTGAGCAACTGCATCACTGCCTGGTTTGGAAATTGCACCATCTGGGATCGCAAGACCCTGCAGCGGATAGTGAGGTCAGTTGAGAAGATCATCGGGGTCTCCCTTCCTGCCATCACAGACTTTTACACTACACGCTGCATTCGCAAAGGAAACAGCATTATGAAGGACCCCATGCACCCCTCATACAATCCCTTCTCCCTCCTGCCGTTTGGGAAAAGGTTCCGAAGCATTTGGGCTCTCATGACCAGACTATGTAACAGTTTCTTCCCCCAAGCTATCAGACTCCTCAATACCCAAAGCCTGGACTGACACCTTGCCCTACTGTCCTGTTTATTATTTATCGTAATGCCGGTACTGTTTTTTGTGCACTTTATGCAGTCCAGTGTAGGTCTGTAGTCTAGTGTAGCTTTCTCTGTTTTTTTTTATTACGTAGTTCAGTCTAGTGTTTTGTACTGTGTCATGTAAGACCATGGTCCTGAAAAATGTTGTCTCATTTTTACTATGCACTGTACCAGCAGTTATGGTCGAAATGACAATAAAAGTTGACTTGACTTGACTTGACTTGAACTGTCTGGGCTACTTGTCCTTTTCCCAATGTATAGTTGTCTACTTAATTTTTTAATCTGTAGTCTGCAATACCTTGAATTCTTCCAGCAGTTCAATATTGTTCATCCAGACATACACTGTGACAGAGCTACATAGGTTGTCCACATAAGACCATAAGATATAGGAGCAGAAGTAGGCCATTTGGCCCATTGAGTTTGCTCCGCCATTCAATCATGGGCTGATCCAATTCTTCCAGTCATCTCCACTCCCCTGCTTTCACCCCATACCCCATGATGCCCTGGCTAATCAAGCACCTATCTATCTCTGCCTTAAATACACCCAATGACTTGGCCACCACAACAACAAATTCCACTGATTTATCACCCTCTGACTAAAGTAATTTCTCCGCATATCAGTTCTAAAAGGACGTTCTTCAATCCTGAAGTCGTGCCCTCTTGTCCTAGAATCCCCTGCCATGGGAAAGAACTTTGCCATATCTAATCTGTTATGAATGGCAACCAAGGCCTTACTGTTCTAAAGATTTAAAGAAGTTCCCATTTCATTTGTCTCCCAGCAACCAGGCTTTGCAATATTTTGGAGGAAAGCGTAGAGTAAATCCTGTGTTTGGAATTAAAATCTCATAATAATCTCCAGATTATAACCTCCATGAAAAACATGAAAGTCTCTAAATTGGATCTGAACTGGGCACAACAGCTCAGGTCACTTGATACATAAACGGTGTTTGAGTTTTGTAGAATTTGTCTGTGGCAACATTAATCAAAATATGGACCACGCAATCCATTTTCCCCCTTTACAGAGTTAAGTTTTCTTTCCTCAAAAGTATTCAAAAGGTTATATAATCTTAAACTGGATATAATTATTGCTTCAAGTCAACTACACACAAGAAGAAGATAACTCTGCCCAAGTCTGTGAATCAGTTCTTCAAAGTTCAAAGTAAGTGAAACATAGTAGTGGCACAGCATTGCTGTGAAGAAGGTTTGACAACTTTAGATATTTAGGGCTTCTTACAAGATAGAAGATGAAGACCAAATTCTCAGGATGAGCTTTGCTAATGGTGAGAGTCCATTTTCTACTGACCACAACACCTAAATTCATTGCAGTATGATAGAGGGAGGTTGTTGCTGCCCTTTTCACAGCTGGTGTTTAGGACAGCAAGAAGGTTCTCCATTTCTGGTGGTGTTCAGGGTTTCCTCTATCATGTCAATAGCTTCCTCTTGGTTTTCACTACTGTCAGTCATGCAAATCCCGGGTGGAGACTCAGGAATACTGTCCCACTCAGATGTAGAAGGAATCTTCACTGCTGTTTCCATAACAATTTTGTTTTAGCACTCATGGTTGTTAGCACTGAGCTGAACCCCGAAACCTAGAGGACTGGTAGACCACTTTCAGTCTGGCCTCTGCCCTTTGATCTGTTTAGTATGGGTGACCCTACCAAGAGCCAAAGCATAGTGCCTTGACAGCAGCCAATATAGCTCACCGGGTCATTGAGGCACAAAGCCTCCAAACCACAGGGTTGTGATTCTCTTGGATGATAGAGGTAATCATCTTTAACTATAATTTTTTTCATTATTTAATCTCTATCGCACTGTCACAAACCTTTATATACTGTATTTATGCTGTATGTATAGATGTATGTTATTCTCAGTTCTGTTCAGAAATATGAAATGTTAACCCTTGCTTATCTCTTTTCACAGACATTGCTTGGGCTACTAGGTATTTTTGTTCACATCCTCAGACATACAGAATAAGTGAGAGCTCATGGAAAGTGCAACAGCTGGTGCCATCCCATTCCATCAGTGAATGAAGCACCATTCTTCAGTGCTTACATAAATGGAATTGACTGTATGCTGGAAAGTTTTCATTTGGGACATTAACAGATATAGAGGTATATCCCGAAATTCTGATCATGCTTTCATCCCAGAAATTTTGAAAATCTGTATTTTTAAGTAAATGAGCAACTATGCTTCCACCTTCAGAATCCAGTGTCATAATTGGTTCTTAGGAACATCAAAGGTACTCTATATTCCATTGTTCTATACTCCATATTCAAAGTATTCCATTGTACTCTATACTTGTGGCCGATGACAATAGAAAGAAAGTGACACATTATGGGTGTGTATTCAATCACTAGCTGCTTTAAACCTTGATTGTTTAAAGGCTTTTAACACTTTAAGCATGAAATCAATGTTCATATAATCCCCCTTGAAGTAAATAACATGCTTGCTGCAATTTAAGTTTCTAATTGAAATATCCATAGAGATTAAGGTCAAAACAATTGTTCCAAGGCATTTTAGAACACAAATGATGCATGAAATGACTACTAATTTTCATCTGAAATCAACATTCCACAGGTATAAGCATGCAGCTAAAGCAAATTTGTTGGCAAGAGAGTACAAAGAGATATTTAAAGAGGTGGGGGTAATGCTTATTTTAGGATATAGTGTTAAATGTCTAATATGAGATTAGCTGATTATGCAAGTTTTCATTTGATCGAAAGTTTTCAACATGTGCAGCCAATTCAATGGTTTATTTAACATTATTGCTTAAAGTGAGAACTACCAGCAATGAATGTAAAGGAATTGATTTATAAGCTTAATAAGTATTCACACAACACCACCAAACACTTCATCTAATGTTGTGATTAATTCAGTGCTGATATTACAGATTAATAAACATACATGCAGGATTGTAATTATATCTCTGGCCATTTTAAAATGTCTGCGCTCATGTGAAATCAGGTGGATTCTTGTAGTTGTAGAACTGAGATTATCACAATACAGGCTAGTTTTTATTTTTATCATGTGTTAGTTTTCCCCCATTGGAACTGAGACTCCCTGTTCTAAGCAGTTTCCATCATATAGAGTAAATGGATCAGAAATATTCTCCCTCTTTTACTTCTATCGCTGCAATAATTAGCAGGCGTATTTTGAACACATTTTAAAAAGTACTGTTCTGTGGGATTCTATGCTTTAACATACCAGCCTCGCCAGGAAACTGACAAAAATCATTACTAACAGTTACAGGTGGGGGAAAATGACAAGAACCTGAAGCTTAGGAACTTAAAACTCCTGACCATCTGGATGAAAGGCAGGTTTTCTACTGACTATGCTATTGGGAAATGCAAAATTATGGATATTTTAATGAGCGGATGGTAAATATTCACTGAAGTCTGCACAAACACTGTTTTAATATCTTTTGAAGGAGTTCCACTGATTTTAACAAGGGCATACTGGTAATTTATCATCTGTGGAGAGCATCATAAACAAAGCCCTTTGTTAGTTGAGTGGTCATTTAACAGTGCATCTTCCAGACCTTCCCCCTCATTATCATTAGCTAATTCCACTAGTGTCTGTGGTTATTCAGGATCAGGTGCAATGACAGATGGGGTATGCCCAGGATATGTGTCCCTTTACCACACGCAGTCAGGAAAATAGGGTCAGGCTGCAGGAGGCACAGGATTCACAGTTGCAGCAATGCAATATTGGCAAGATGCCCAACCACAGGAACTGGTAGTAATTATAGTTTAATTCACTGTAGCTGTATTACCTGTTCCTTCCTTCTAACAAGTGACTTTTAAATTCAAAACCAAGTAACTCTTTAGGCTATTGTTCATTGAAAAGCATTTATTATTCAAATGTTCAAAACAGCTGTTGATATATCAGGAAAGCAAAAAAGGATTGCATTAACATAGAGCCTTTTTGAAGTTCAGGACACCTCACAGTGCACAAATTGCTCTTTGTTTGAGGTGCTGTAATGTAGGAAATGCAGAAGCAACTTTCTGCCATGGCATTGTTATGGTACACAAAGGGTCAAAGCTACCTCTTGCAAAATTAGACTGGATGATATACTTTGGCCAGGAATCAAGAAACAACCTCTCCTGCTCTTCAGAGAAATAAAAGTGTCATTGGATCTTTTATGCCCTATCTAAGATAGCAAACACATTGTCGTTTGGAGATTCAGTCTGAAAGATCAACCAATTTAGCATTCCATTAGTACAGTGGTCAAGTGTCAATTTAGATTTCTGTGCTTAAATTACTGGATTGGCATTGAAACCACAGCCTTCTAACTTTGATTCAAGTATTCCAATCACTGAGATAAGGTTAATGTTTTTTTCTAAATTATGAAATATGTATTTTTAATGAGTTGATCTGAGTTATTTTTTTCTCTCGCAATTTTATTGATAGACTGTGAATGGAATATGCTACCTACGGTTGTTTGACATTTCAATTTATCAACCAATTCAAAAGTAAATTAAAGTTAATTTCAAAAAGTGCTTTAGAATAAGTTTTTAGTGATGATAATTATAATAAAGCCCTTAGGAAGTCATATTTAGCCCAGCATCAGGAGAGAAGAATTCGGCTATTTTCCATCTTGTATTTTGCATATTGCTATACATTTGAAGAATCAGAGTAGATGACAAGCATTTTTTACATTCTATCAGTGAATTTTAATTCTAGAGATTTTTTCACTTTTGATTTATGGTTGTAGTGCCTTTCCCTACCAAAGCTCTACTCTGTAAGATTCACTCCTAAATCATCTTCACTCTCACCAAGTTCAAAGACCATCATTAAAGTTTAGCTCTTTAGTCAATAGCCCTCCTCTTTTAATATGGCTCAAATCACATTTTGTTTATAATGCTCCTGTGACATAGCTTGAGATATCGTTCTATCATAATACAATGCAGGATACTATACTAATGCAAGTTACTTTCACTGCTTACGTTACATTGAAATCAGACTAATCAATCTTTACACAGACGAAATGGTATGTATATATCTTAACAGCTTTTAAGCAGTAATAATGTGAGGTTGATTTTGGACTGCCATGTCTGAAGGTTGGTACCCATAATCTATCTCAAAGCATTGTGAGGTTTGGAGGCATTCGTTCATGCTGAGAGCTGTTAGAAAATGAGACATTTTGATACATGCAGGCAGAAACATTGTATTTTTACGGAAAATTGGATTACAGAAGATAAAGTGACTAAGTGAGGGGTAGATGGATTTGATTTAAACTGTTGTAAAGAAAAGTTTCCAAGTTGATGGGCCAAACGGCTTTGATTTCTGCTAAAATTGACTCTACTGTCAGGTACATGACTGCTGAAGTAGTAAAGCCAACAGAGTTTATCCTTCTATAGTTATCTTTTTATTACTGATAATGTAAATTCTGACAGTGTAAGTGTTTTCAAGGATTACCAAGCATTGCATTTCAATATGCTTCCTGGTACATGCAGTTAAATAGATAACAGCTTTCCTGTTATATCACATGATTAGATTACATCATGCAGGGCTCCTGGGGCTTGCTTCCATGATCCTTCCTTCAAGAAAAAAAATGATGCTGTCAAAGCTAAATAAAACTGATCCTACAAACTGGAACTGTACACACTTGTAAAAATATCACAGGTTGAAATATATTTCAAGGATTCAACACATCTCCACGATCAGACTGTGTTTATGAATTGCTTGAGATACACTTCTGTAGTTGTGATATCACCAAGATTCCTTCATGATGTGCAGCCTGTAACATTCTGCATAAAATGAACAACGTGTACATTTATTCGTCCTATATATTAATTTTAGTTTCTCTGGGGAAAATGCTTCCAGGGACAAAAGAAACTCCCGGCGTTAAGATTTTTAACTATGAAGACAAAGCATGCATTGAGACCAAAAAGCAACATGAAATTCATATTTATCTTTGGTGAACAAATAATGAACCATATACTCAAATATTTCCAACACCAAACAGTGCATTTGGAGCCGAGAATAAAACAAAGGACAACATTTGCTTAAAAGATAAATTCAGGAAAAATGATTGTGTAGTGTTTGGACTAATCTTTGGAGGGAAATACCTTTGGGACAAAATACTCAAAACTCAAATATGAGTAGAATAAGTGAGATGATAAGGGCTAGCTTTTATATTTCACACTAGAAACTTACTGCCATCTTTCTTGTCTGTGTGATAATTCTTAGCGTTCAGGCGAAATCCCAGAGAAACAACTGTTGACAGATATTCTCATGGCTCATTTGCCTTCTGGTGAATGAAATTAAAAAAAATATATATAGGGAACTACAAATGCTGCAAAACTAAAATAAAAACAGGAAATGCTGGAAACATGCAGACAATAAAAGAAGAGTGGAACAGCAGGTAGTATTGAGGAAGAAGGAGGCTAAAGAAGGACTTAGATTAGGAGAATGGGCAAAAAAGTGGCAAATGGAATACAGTGTAGGGAAATGTACGTTCATGCATTTTGGTAAAAGGAATAGCGGCATACACTACTTTCTAAATAGGGAGAAAATTCAAACCTCAGAGGTGCAAACTGACTATGGAGTCCTCGTGCAGGATTCCCTAGAAGTTAACTTAAACATTGAGTCCGTGGTGAGGAAGGCCAATGCGATATTAGTGTTCATTTCTAGAGGACTAGAATATAAAAGCAAGGATGTAATGCTGAGGCCTTAAAAGACATTAGTCAGAAAGCACTTGGAGTATTCTGAGCAGTTTTGGGCCTCTTATCCAAAAAAATAGAGAAGGTCCAGAGGAGACTTACAAGAGTGATTTGAGGAATGAAAGAGTATGAGGAGTGTTCGATGGCACTGGGGCTGTACTTGCTGGAGTTTAGAAGAATGAGGAGAAATCTCATTGTAACCTATCAAATATTGAAAGGCCTAGATAGGGTGGATGTGGAGAGGATTTTGCTTATACTGGGAGAGTCTAGGACCAGAGGGCACAGCCTCAGAATAGAGAAATGTCCCTTTAGAACAGAGTTGAAGAGTTGAGGAGATGGCTGTGGAAGCCAAATGATTTGGTATATTTAAAGTGAGGTTGATAGATTTTTGATTAGACAGGACATTAAGGATTTTGTGGAGAAGCTAGGAGACTTGGGTTGAGAAGGATAATAAATCAGCCATGATGGAATGGCGGAGCAGACTCGATGGGTTGATGGCCTAATTCTGCTCCTATGTCTTATGATCTTAACGCTCACTGGGCAAGGCATCAGCATTGGAAAGAAAACCAGAGCAGGTCAACAACCCTTTGTCAGAAATTGGAGAGAAATTAAGTTTTTACTTGCAGGGAGTATTCAAGAAAACAAAGGCAATATCTCCGATAGAGTGAGGCCAGGGTTGCCATGGGGATAAGATGAAGAGATTTACAATGAGAGACTGAATAACTCGCTATGTAAATTTTTACTCTGTCATTTTCTTTTCATAACTCTGAACAGTAAGGACAATTTAAATTTGAGTATATAACAAAGAGTCCACAATTAGCAATTTAACATGTTAATTTTGTGCTGTCTACTCATGTCTGGTTGTTGCATGAAACCAGTCTTGTCCAAACTGCTCCTAACTTGCATGAATTAGCATGATAACATAGGTAACCTAATATTATGTACTGTAAAAGGTTGATTGTACTTCTCAAAAGAAAGTTGCATCATGGTTGGAAGAAGTGTTGACTATCTTGTTTGATCTATAAACAACAATAGTCCTTCAAGTAGCTCTTGAGTCCTTTTAAAAGACCCAGAAGATGCCTTTCATTTTCAGCTATGTTAAGGCTGAAGTGTGATATTAGAACACAACTGTGTTGTTTTTAATAATTGCAAATCATTTGATTATCCCACTGTCCATATTGGTGTCAGTCACAGCATTGTCACACATAGATCCCTTTGCTGAGAAGTTGTCTAATTAGAAACAGAATCAGGTTGAATATCACCAGCATATGTTGTGAAATTTGTAGTCTTTACAGCAGCAGTACAAGTCAATATACAATAACAGGAAAATACCTGTGAATAACAGTAAGAATATATATATTAAATAGATAAGTTCAATAAGTAGTGCAAAAATAGAAATAATCTTGTGATCTTGTGAACAAAAAAAGTAGTGAGGTTGTGTTCATGGGTTCAATGTCCATTCAGAATTCTGATGGCAGAGGAGACAAAGCTGTTTCTAAATTATTGAATGTGTGTCTTCAGACTTCTGTACCTCCTTCCTAGGGGTCCTCAATGATGGACACTGCCTTTTTATCTTTTAAAATATTTTTATTCAGAAGAAAAAACAAGATTTACAGAGTGCAACACATAGATAGATCTCAACATAAATGGACACTGCCTTTTTGAGGCATTGTTCTAGTCTTTTTTCTGAGCTGGTCTTAGGTGGTGGAATACAAAGATGCATGGAAGCAAAGATGTGTAAATGCACCAAATGTATAAATAGCAATTAGCTAGGTTAGTTATGCTTATGTGTAACTTTTGGGGAAAAAAGAGAATATTTTCTTTCTCTAATTTTGTTGCAAGCATTAAAAGAAAGATCTAGTTCAAAAAATGGGGGGGGGGTGAGAAATAAATGCTACAACAATTGGCTAAATTGATGCAGACAGTCATGACAAAGACTAAGCTTGAGATGGTGGATTTAGTGTCTACCACTCAGAATGGAAATTGCCCCCCCTAACCCTATGGCCGTACAATAATTTAACATCACCTTTAGGTTGTCATTTTGATCCGTTTTCTTTAAAAATACAATTTCAAAATTGTTTGTTATTAATTGTACAGTCATTAGATTGATTTGATAGGAAGGGCCTTTGTATCTCATCCTGTTGCCCTGTAAAATGATATGGGCATCTGTTAATCATATAATGGCAGTGTAAGCTTTGCTCGGATTATTAGGAGAGAGCTGCACTTGAAAAACTTGATTATTCATTTATTCACCAAAAGAGACACTGAGTGTGAATTCTAAATGTACCTTTCTCAGGAACTGTTTGCTCTTCTCTCATTTCTCTTGCTTCCACTCTCAACTTTTTATTTTTCTTTATTTCCCATTACAACTCATGTTCTCAGTTCTTTGATTTGCATAGTTTGTCTTATTTTGTACATTAGTTGTTTGTCAGCCTTTGTTTATGTATAGTTTTTCATAAAAAATCTGTTGTATTTTGCCTTTTTTCCTGTAAATTCTTACAAGAAAATGAATCTCAAAGTACCATATGATAATGTATATGTACTTTGATAATAAATTATTTTGAACGTTCAACTATTGTGACTCATACGAAAGAATAACATTGGCTTGAAAAAAACTACAAAAGTAAATATCCAAACAACAATTTCTGATAGCCTGCATGGTATGAACATGCAAATTCACATATCTGTAATTGCATTATAAAAGTAAAACTTATTCTATAACTATATTCTGTTCAATCTGAGAAATCATTTTATTTAGTTCCTATGTTGCTGCAATTCAAGTCAGTGAAAATAGTGATTAGTGGTCACTCATTGTTTGAATATGCTCTGACCTACATTGATTTTCAATCTAACAAAATCTCCATTTTAAATCTCTGACATGAGATTCTGTAGGTGTTGGATATCCTGAGTAACACACTCAAAATGCTGGAGGAACTCAGCATGTCTGAAGCAAGGATGGAGGAGAATAAACAATTGACTTTTTGGGCTAAGATCAATATTTGAAAGGAAGGGAGAAGAAGCCCGAATAAGAATGTCTGGTGGGGGAGGGTAGGTGGTGAAGTTTAAAGAATACAAGCTGGTAGGTGATAGGTAAGAGCAGATAAGGGGAAAGGTGAGTGGGTGGAGAAGGGGGAGTTAGAAGTAAAACAGTTGGGAGGGGATAGGTGGAAAAGGTAAGGAGCTGAAGAAGAAGGAATCTGATAGGCGAGAACAGTGGACTAGAAGAAAGGTAAGGAAGAGGGGTAACAGAGAGAGCTGATGGGCAGGTAAGGGGAAGAGAAAAGGTGAGAAGGTAACCAGAATAAAGAATGGAGAAAGAGAAGAGGGAGGGGTGAGTAGTTACCAGATTTTAGAGAAATTGATGTTCATGCCTTCAGATTGGAAACTACCCAAACAAAATGTGAGTTGTTGCTCCTCAGCCCGAGTTTGGCCTCATTGAGCCAATGTAGAGGAGACTATGGATAAACATGTTGGTATAGGAATGGGAAGTCAAATTGAAATTGATAGCCACTGGGAAAATATCTCATCCGTTTTAATCGTATTGGAGCCCCAGACATCTTTTCTATCTCAATAAACTCCTTCACCTCTATAACCATCCTGGAAACAAGTGTTTCTTCAATTCTAGTCATATAAGGATGGTGTGCAAGTGTGGGGGTGGGGTGGGGTTAGCAGGATAGCTCAACCAAAGGGAAGTAACCAAATCACAGTTAACAGACTTCCAATACTCACTCAGAAGTCTCCAGTACCTCAGTGATATTGTAGATGTTAATCTAAGTTTGCAGGGATACCCAATCTTTGGGGTTTGCACGGTCATTTTCCGGAGAGATCAAAAGATAGTGGACTGAACCTGATGGCAACAGTTCCCTACACATTATCTGACATTACTCAGAGCATACTGGGGATGTGAAGTGATATATTAAATAAAAATATTATCAGAGACAGAGGTACAGTAGAAAATAAAGGGAATATGAGTGCTTATGTTATTGGAAGGCCTTTATGAGTGTGTTCCACTAGTGTCAATAATTAGTCAGAGTTTCTGATGATGCACATTAATGAACTGGACTTCACTATAGCGAGGACAATGAAGACATCTGTAACATAATACAACATTTGAGTCTTTGGTTGGCATGGTGAGGAAGGAATTATTTTAAATTACAGGAAGATGTAGATGGCCATTTGGACAGAAAAGTGGCAAATGAATTAAATTGCAGAAAGCTGACAGGCATTGAATTTGGGAAGATGTAATAGGGCAAAAAAGTACAAAATAAATGAGAAGATATTGAATGCTGTGGAGAAACAGCAACCTTGAAACGTGCGTATGTCCTCCTCTGATTCTTAAGATGGTGAAAGAGGCATAGGGATTCATTCCATTTTTAGTTAAAGCCTAGAATATCAGAGCAGCATGGTTAAGCTAGGTATTTGACCGAGTCATTAAAGATGACGAGCTTGCAAAGAGTAAGTAGAAAGGAGCTTTAGAGCTTGAAACCAAAATTGAAGAAATTTGTAGAAGGAAAAGAAGAAACACATTTTGCATTCAGAAGATAGTAGGAAAATGGATCTCAGTGAGAAAGGATGAAAAAGACAGAGAGTTGTATTGCAATTAAAATATTGATAGATGCTGACTTGAAGATCTTATGGTATTATGGAACTATATAAACATGATCTGCAGATGGATTATATCACAGAAGCCAGAGTCCCAATGAGTCAGCTCAGAAGGATGTAACTTGTGGAGTGCCCCAAAAATAGGCTGAGTAACTGGGAAAGGACTTGACAAATGGAGCTTCATGTGAGAAAATGTGAGGTTAAGCACATCAACAAGAGCAATTTAATAAGGAAGAAACTGGCAAAGAACATGAATTCAAGTTGGGGCAGATTGGCCTTGTGCATACCAAATGTTGAGGCATATTTGGGGGTCAAAGTGGCTACTAGTGTTCCTTATGAAGAACAATAACCAGATGACCACCAGTTTAGTGCTGGAAGATGGGATTAGGCACGGTGATTCTTTCTGGACAATCATCGACAGACCAAACTGAGCAGTCTCCATCAGTGCTGTAAATTTTCTCTGACTCTTTGAACCCTAAACTCTGTCTCTCAAGTAAGCAATTGCACTGTCTTCAGTCATACAATAATTGCATAAAAGGTTATTGCGAAATATAACACACGTTTTGCTTATCCACAGGAATAATTTAATTAAGAACTTTATTTCCTTAAAGAAATCACACTGACCCATTTGCACTCAAACATTTCAGACTTCTATTTCAGTTGTATTCTAAAGCTGAGCTGTTGATTTAATTTCAAAATTTTAGCACAATAAAACATCCAAAACTAATAATGGAGAGAATGTTGATTTAAAACAAAGTTAAATGATGGTTTATTAAAATATTTTTAGCATTCATTTCTCTGAAGTCCATAAATGAGAAAATAATGAGCTTGGCTTCATTTAAATACAGTACCTGTAGGCATATTCAATCTTAGGCTCTGGATTGTCCAATGCTGCATTTTTCAGTATTAAAACAGTGCCAACATCCACATCTGAGTTAACACTTCCACATCTGCAGTAACTGCATTTGGAAAGCTGGAGAGGAGACATTTAACTTACATTATGTGTAAAATTACAATGCAATTTCTGCTACAGACTTTGATCTCCATACAGACCATTTTATCACTGATTTCCACAGTCTGGCTTCTGTTTTGCAAGTCTTATTATTTCTTCCCTCAGTTTCACAGCTGGACGGCTGGGGTCAATGGACCATTTTACAACTTTTGCGACCAACTTTATGCTGAGAGTAGGCATGCTTGCTGTGAGATGAATGGGCAGGGATACTCCAGACCCTAAGGCAGCACCTCCAAAATGGTGTCTTGCTTGTGAGCAGTATAATTTTACAATTTGCTTCTTGACCTTGACTGCTACCATCTGCATTAGCTTCCAGTACTGACAGCGTTAATAGCTTTCAAATATGTTTCAAAATCTTTGCTCGTGGGTATCTAGTGGATAATTTATGAAGCTATTTAATTCCATTTTTATGCATCTCATACAAAGGGTAATTATTTTGATATCACTAAGTCATCATTATCGTTTTGTAATAAATATTGTTTACATTATCACATTTTCTCATACACTAGTCCAAATTTGCAAAAAACCTTTTTTTAATAAAGGCTATAATGAGTCTATTTTACTGTTTGCATTTTCAGGTTCTGCTTGTAAGACAGCCAGTAGTCATTGTACGAGAATCTAAAATGAAAAGATGCACTTGTGAGATGCCTTTGAAGCCAAAATGGAAAGAGCAAAAGGACTCAATAGAAACAGAGGAATATCAATAGCCATGATATTTGAATAGATCCTTGACGATCCCAAAGCAATGAATTTCGATGTGACTGGGTCTATTGCAAAGCACCAAAGGTGAAATAAATCTGCTTTATCTGCACTACAAAGTAATCAGTTACGTAAAGAACAATTTTCACTTTAAAATGGATTCATGTAATTGCTCCATATTCTAGTTGCTAATCAGAAGGAATGATATGAAGGTCTGTAACCTGGTTGGCAGCACATTTGTAAGCATGTGAATTAGCAACTAATATAAAATTTCAGGAGTTCTAACAGAAGGCATTTGATTTTGTAAGAGGGAGGAAGGAGAGCAGTGTAACAGTGATTAAGGGCTGGGCTGTCACTGAAATTCAGTGAACTGTGAACGTGAATGGTCAAATAGAAAATCATAAGAACGTAGGAACTCTGAGGTCAGTCATTTGTTTGTGAGGATGTCACCTCTAATCTTTCCTTGATGCCAGACCCAGGCCACACAGGGCAGGAGTCTCACTATTGAAATAACACTATCTGAGGTAAATCTGATTTTGTTTTTGCACTTGTGTTCTGCAGGTAATGAAAATACTTTAATCACCAATGGAGGGGACTATCAGCATGATATATGGTCTCTTAACAGAATGACTGACTTGCATGTGCATGTAACAGTCACTTTATATGGATCTATGAATTTTGAAGTTAATTATATTCTAATTATGTAGTAATTGTTTATCTAAATCACCATATGGTGTTGGAAGAAGATGAGCAACAGCTCAAAATCTACAGAATTTTCCAACATTGGTCACTAAGGACACAATCACCAAGACCAAGGAGATGGTGGTGGACTTTAGGAGATCTAGGCCTCATATGGAGCCAGTGATCATTAATGGAGAATGTGTGGAGCAGGTTAAGACCTACAAGTATCTGGGAGTACAGTTAGACGAGAAGCTAGACTGGACTGCCAACACAGATGCCTTGTGCAGGAAGGCACAGAGTCGACTGTACTTCCTAAGAAGGTTGGCGTCATTCAATGTCTGTAGTGAGATGCTGAAGATGTTCTATAGGTCAGTTGTGGAGAGCGCCCTCTTCTTTGTGGTGGCGTGTTGGGGAGGAAGCATTAAGAAGAGGGACGCCTCACGTCTTAATAAGCTGGTAAGGAAGGCGGGCTCTGTCGTGGGCAAAGTACTGGAGAGTTTAACATTGGTAGCTGAGCGAAGGGCGCTGAGTAGGCTACGGTCAATTATGGATAACTCTGAACATCCTCTACATAGCACCATCCAGAGACAGAGAAGCAGTTTCAGCGACAGGTTACTATCGATACAATGCTCCTCAGACAGGATGAAGAGGTCAATACTCCCCAATGCCATTAGGCTTTACAATTCTACCGCCAGGACTTAAGAACTTTTTAAAAGCTATTATTAATGCTTTTTGAGATAGTGATTTAGATGCATATCATATTTTTTACTGAGTTAAGTATTGTATGTAATTAGTTTTGCTACAACAAGTGTATGGGATATTGGAAAAAAAGTTGAATTTCCCCATGGGGATGAATAAAGTATCTATCTATCTATCTATCTATCTAAGTACAAAATGAACAAGTCCTTGATAGTGAAGAGATTAAAAGATTTTTGTTTCTCAGTACAGATTGAACGATATGTGGAATAGACTTTCAACATAATCATTTTGGGGCTCTTTTATACGTCTATGGTGTGAATGCTGTGTTGATTCTCTTCATGAAAACACCTGGATTAAAAAAAGATGCAAAAGTTGATACTCATACAGAATGGAAGCTGAGGACTAAATAAAGTAAGGTGTAATGCTCACCTCTAACAGAGTGCAATGTACAAGTAGTTAGACCTCAAAGTGATAAGCACACATTTACAGCTGTGGCCCTAATGCTACGTTCTAATGTAGAACATTGTAACTTAGCACTGACAGTCACTTGACACCTTGTCAGATGTTAACTGAAGCAATTCAAATTTACTGCCTCCATAAATGGAAATCACATGCTTCATCTGATGAAATTGACTGCTGGCTGTGGAGCAGTATAGAAAATGGAGACTAAGATGAAAGAGTAAAGATGGTTGTGCTTTTCAGAACCTGAATTATTTGTCAGGTTCAGTGAATATAAAGATAACTTCTCTGGCACAAAATCTATTCCACATCCCAATAAAAGGGCAGTGAAAGCTTTACCATAGCAGGGCACAGGGCATATTATATTTCTGTTATTTCATGCATGCCATAAAGTTACCTGAAAAAGTTGACGGACTGGTGTCTTTTTAGCACCATTCAAGATCATAAGATGTCCCAAAGCTCATTGTTACTATGAAAGGACTAGCTACTGCTTCTTGGTTTGAGATGAGGGAACCGATTTTAATGTTCCTACTGAGAGCAATGCAATAAAAATGGCAAAAGATGTTTTATTGAAGTTAATTTAGATAACATGTATTGGACAGACACTGGAGAGTAAGGTGTAAATTGATTACAATATAGAATGTATATAAACCATCTTAAGTATCTAAAAACAAGAACATCTATACTTCAGTTAGTTAGAAAGATTTCATTTCTTTCCAAGGTAGACTGATTTCTCCTGAGAGAAAGACTAAGTGAAAGAAATCGGGCAATTCTCTGTTGTTTATTTGGAGGCAGTTTCCATTGACGTTTATTATCTTCCTTAAAGAAAGTTTATAAAACCAGGAAAAAAAATCTTTGATACCAATAGACGTCTTGTATTTCAAATGTGTTTGGAATTGCAGCAAATTAGTGGACACATTTCTCATTATTTCCACAAAAGATTGGCTTTCGTATGAAAGTCTGTTCAACTGCTATTTCAGAGGGCAGTGAGAGGGCTCAGGGATATTTTGGATTGATGAGACCAAACCAGTTGTGCTACTGAATGTCAGTTTAAGCTGTTGTTGAAGATAAAGCTTAATGACTTGCTGATTATAGCCCTAAATTTCATTGGAGGCATTGGGCTTATAAGTAAATCTGGACAAGGTCATAGACAAAGCAACCCTTTGATCAACACCACATTTACCATATTGGACTTACATATCCTCTGTGCCTGCAATGGACCTGGCTAAGTCTACATCCCTCTGCAGCCTCTTCTCATCCTGGGTCCTCAAGTCAAGTCAACTTTTATTGTCATTTCGACCATAACTGCTGGTACAGTGCATAGTAAAAATGAGACAACGTTTTTCAGGACCATGGTGTTACATGATACAGTACAAAAACTAGACTGAACTACGTAATAAAAAAAAACACAGAGAAAGCTACACTAGACTACAGACCTACACTGGACTGCATAAAGTGCACAAAAACAGTACCGGCATTACGATAAATAATAAACAGGACAGTAGGGCAAGGTGTCAGTCCAGGCTTTGGGTATTGAGGAGTCTGATAGCTTGGGGGAAGAAACTGTTATATAGTCTGGTCTTAAGAGCCCGAATGCTTCGGAGCCTTTTCCCAGACAGCAGGTGGGAGAAGAGATTGCATGAGGGGTGCATGTGGTCCTTCATAATGCTGCTTCCTTTGCTGATGCAGCATGTAGTGTAAATGTCCATGATGGCGGTGAGAGAGACCCCGATGATCTTCTCAGCTGACCTCACTATCCGCTGCAGGGTCTTGCGATCCGAGATGGTGCAATTTCCGAACCAAGCAGTGATGCAGCTGCTCAGGACCCTCTCAATACAACCCCTATAGAATGTGATGAGGATGGGGGGTGGGAGGTGGACTTCCCTCAGTCTTCGCAAAAAGTAGAGACGCTGCTGGGCTTTCTTTGCTATGGAGCTGGTGTTGAGGGACCAGGTGGGATTCTCCGTCAGGTGAACACCAAGAAATTTGGTGCTCTTTACAATCTCTACTGAGGAGCCGTCGATGTTCAGCAGGGAGTGGTCGCTCCATGCCCTCATGAAGTCAACAACCATCTCTTTTGTTTTGTTCACATTAAGAGACAGGTTGTTGGCTCTGCACCAGTCCATTAGCCGCTGCACCTCCTCTCTGTAAGCTGACTCATCGTTCTTGCTGATGAGACCCACCACGGTGGTGTCATCGGCGAACTTGATGATGTGGTTCGAGCTGTGTGTTGCAGCACAGTCGTGGGTCAGTCCTCCATAACAGAATATGATGCAGCCAATCAGAATGCCCTCCACTGTACACCTAGAGAAATTTGTAAGAACCTTTGGTAAAATTAATCTCCTCAAGCTGCTAGCCTTCTTCATAGTTGCACCAATGTGTTGTGTGCAGTATCAATTCACTGAGATGTTGACACCTAAGAACTTGAATCTGCTCAATTCCTTCCACTGTTGACTCCTCAATGAGAATTAGTGTGTTTTCTCCTGACTTCCCAATTCTGAAATCCACAATCAGTTCCTTGGTCTTGCCAATATTGAGCTTGAGATTATTGCTGTGACACAACTCAACAAGCCCATCTATCTCACTCATGTACACCTTATTGTTGCCATCTGAGATTCCACCAACAGTGATGTCAACAGCAAATTTTTGGATGGTGTTTGAGCTATGCCTAGGCACAGAACCATAAGGTGCAGAGAGAGTAGAGCAGTGGGATAAGCATGCAACTTTGAGGTGTGTCTTTGTTGATTTTCACAAAGGAGGAGGTTTTATAACTGATCGACACTGACTGTGGTTTTCTAATAAGGAAGTCAAGAATCCAGTTTCAAAGGGAGGTACAGAAGCCCAGGTTTAGTAGCTTGTTTATTAGTGCTGATGGGATGATGGTGTTGAACACTGAGTTGGTATCTATAAATTGCAGCCTGATATACATTTTACGGTTGTCTTGGTGCTACAAAGCTATGTAGAGGTTCAGTGAGATTGCATCTGCTATAATTCTATTATAGCAGTGGATGAATTGTAGTGATTCCAGGTGAGGCAGGAGCTTGGTCTAACTATAAATAACTTCTTGAAGCACTTCATAACAATAGATGTGGGTGATACCAGGCAATAGTCATTGAGGCAACTGAGATAGTTCTGTCTTTTTGAAGTAGATAGGAACCTTTGACTATATCAGTGAGAGGTGGAGATATCTTTGAACACTCCAGCCTTTTCATTAGCACAATTTTTCAATACCTGGCCAGGTACAACATTGGAGCCGGATGCCTTACAGGCATTCACCCTCTTCAAAGATTTACTGATGTTGGGCTCTGTGACTGGGATCACAAGGTTGCCAGATGTTGTGGGGATTCGCACAGATGTGATGTTTTTCTCCCTTTCAAAGTATGCATTAAAGGTGTCAAGCCCATTTGGGTGTGAAGCATTATAGCCATTTATGCTGTTAATTTGCGTCTTTCAGGAAGTAATGGCATGTAAAGCCAGCCACAGCTGTCATGCATCCAATTATGTCTCTATCTTCACATGGAGTTGCCTCTTCATCCTCATAATTGCCTTTTGTTGGTCATACCTGTACTTCATGTACTTCTTCTAGGATTCTGGATTGCTGGTCCCGAACACCAATTATCTAGCCCTCAATAGATTATGAATCTACTGCTTCTGGTTTGGGAAAACTTAATACATTCTCAAAGGCACATGCAGGGCCATGCAAATCTCAGTGAATTTGGTGACACTAGACAGGGACGAATCTTTAAGGGTGTTCCAGTCCACAGATCCAAAGCAGTCGATCAAATTCCTCTTTCAATTGCTGTGGGTTGATTGGGATTTTCTCATTTGGAGATATGTGATTTGGAATAGACACAAGGAGCTTTCATGCCTTAGAGCAAATTTTTAGTTCAGCTAGTGTTATTTATGCTCCTCTTTAATTGTTGAGGCCTTCCATTATTCAAGGTTGACTATGGATGTTGCATCCTGGTTGTCCATGCAATCCTGTATACAAGCCAGGGTAGTGCAATATGGAGGGTGAGTTGTTGCTCAGCAAGCAGACTCCCCTCTTCATACAGCTAATGAATCCGAAAGAACAGCGGAGACTGATACAATTTGGTACCGGTGTTGTCATAGGAGTTGCCACTGAGCATTGAACTCCATGTAGGACTGCCTTAGCAATACCAGCTCCAGATATTCCTTCAGGGTTTACTCCTGAAGCCTTCCCAATGAGTGGGTACAGCCTTAAGGCAGCAGGGGTTTGAGATCAGAGTTGTCCTTCTCTTAGATGAGCTGCCCAGTACAGCCGATAAACCCCATCTGCCCAAAGTAACTGGCTTTAAGGTGCCAGTAAGATGCCTTTTCCCCTTTTTCTGTCAGTAGTTCTGCCAGGCTTAGTAGTTAAGCTACACCTGAAGGCCCGGAGCTGGACTTGGTTGTCAGAGGCTATTTGAGATACAAATCATTGGGAGCATTTAATAAGTAGTGGGACCTCATCCTCACTATCTCTCCCCAGTATGATAACCTTAAGGAACAACTCTTGAATTCCATTTTTGAAAATATATCAAGCTGATTTAATTTTAAGCCAGGCCGTCACTCTCTGTTATATTTGGTACCTTTCAAATTAGACTTTACTAAGTGTGATCATGTGATTGATACTGATTGATTTGATTATGTTCAGGTGACAGGTATCAGCTGGGAACAACCTTGGATTTTTTTTTTAAGAGAGCAGGTGCAGGAAGCACAGAAGCAGTTATCTAGGATGTGCTTACATTAGTAAAAAATATCTTTGTGAATCGATGTCTCTGTAAATAAAGGTTTGGAGGCAACAAATCTCCAATATCTTACAACACCAAGGAAAATTTAATATAGCAGCAGAGGATAATATCTTCAAGATGAAGGATAGAAGACTGAAGCTAAAGTATTAGTTACCTAATAATGTTCATTAACAGGGACACACTCTATCATAAGAGTTTCTGAAATAAGCTCTCCCCATCCTCTTTCAAAGTCTATGTAAATTGTGTCTTCAACCAATATATATTAGCTCAGTATAATCAACACTAATTAATGTTAACCTCAAGATGCTATTAACAGGTTCCCTTCTCTCTCTTAACAGCAAAAATCCTCATAATAATAAAAACAAGGCTTCAAAGTTATCAGGCTCTTTCCAATTAGTGTGAAAGTGTAGCCAGTTGCCAGGAATTTCCAGTGCATAATCACATGGCAAAAAGATATTAATATTTTCAGTTTATAATTAAATAATGAGTTATAGAATTCTCTTAGTTATTGAGTTGAAGTCATTGGAAAGAAAACTTGAATTATAACAGCTAGGTATTGTTAAAGCAAATCTTAAATAATGATACTGTTGAAATAGTGCAGGAATGGGACTTTATAAAACTTGATATATTAACTTGAGAAATGTAATGCCCTGGATGGTTTAATATATTAGCATATGGAAGCGCTTGGCAAATGGGAAGAGTTATCATAAAGGTAAGTGTCATACTCAGCCATTTTGTGTACTTTCAGGTGCATGCTTGAGGGTCACTCTTTGCAGACAATTTAAGATTGTGTTTTCCAGACAAAAAAAAATAGTGACTGGCTTATTCTATGGCGTGAAGAAAGAGAAAAGAACTAAAATACACATTTGCATTCTGAATGCACATCTGCCTTCCAAATCAGACTGCTTGAGCATTGATTTCATTGTGTTTTGTGGAGCCATCTGTGTTCGAATTGGCTGCAAACTTCAGTATCTTTAGTTATTATACAACAGGGACGATGTTTCAACTGCACTTCATTGGTTATAAAGCATTTTTAAACACCCTGAGGATATGAAAGGCAGTATATCAATGCAAATCCTTTTTTGTTCTCTTGCCGTATTTCTGTTTGAAGTTGATGTGCTCAGATCAACTCCCTGGCAGTCCATACCAAAAAGATTATCTGGCCTTCTAATAATGCATGTCTGATCTTTACCTAATCTCAGCTATTTTTGTGAAGTTACCCTGTGAAGTATGTAATACTTCAGTACACTAATATCAGCGAAAGTCCACTTATTCCCTTCAGAACTTGGCACTCTGAAAGGAACTGACATATTTTGGGCATAAGAACGGAGGACAAATAATAACCAACTTTGGTAAAGTAAAATAAACTGGAAAAAAAAGGGCAGGGATTTAAGACCATAAGATATAGAAGCAGAATTAGGCCATTTGGCCCATCGCGTCTACTCCACCATTTGATCATACCCGATTCATTTTCTTCTAAGCCCCAATCTTCTAACTATTCCCCATATCCTTTCATGCTCTGACTAATCAAGAATCTAGCAACTTTTGACTTAAAGATATCCAATGACTTCTATGGCAATGGATTCCACAGATTCACCACACTCTGGTTAATGAAATTCTTCCTCATCTCCATTCTAAATGGACGTCCCTCTTTTCATTAAGGACCTCCATCACCCAGGACATGCCTCCTTCTCATGCTACTATGAAGGAGGAGGTACAGGAGCCTGAAGGCACACACTCAATGTTTCAGGAACAGTTTCTTCTCCTCTGGCATCAGCCTTCTGAATGGACGTCATGAGCTCAGTACTTTTTGCACTTCTTGTTTAACTTAATTTTCTTTGTTTACATATACTAATTGTAATCTATAGTTTTTATTATTATATATTGCAAAACAACAAATTTCATAATGTGTGCCAGTGAAATTAAACCTGATTCTGATCAAACTGTTTTTTGGAGTTTAGGAGAATGAGGAGTGATCTTGCTGAAACATAAAATCCTTTAGGGGATGTAAGAGAGTAGATTTTGATGTTTCTACTCATGGGAGAATCACAACGGGTAGCCCATGGTCTCTGTCCAACTTTACATGCCATGTAGCCTGCAAACTGTGAGAGGATGAATGTTTAGGGGTCAGAGAGTGAGTGAATGAAAGGGCAGCAGAGGATGTGGTTCACAGGTCACCTCATAAGCCAGTGTGATTCGTAGTCTGATGTCCTGCCTCTGGTATTTCCTCTCTACTGACCAGCTGCTTCTCCCTCCTTCACCACTCCCACCCATGAATCAAGAATGGGAGGCAGAGAGAACCTGAGGGAAGGACAGCATTTCTACCCAGAGCAGGATGCATGTCTGCCACCAGCTAACAGAGAAAGTAGATGAGACAGCCCATTGACCAATATTGATAGAGTGCTGGTGTACAGGGATTCAACCTGTGTGGTGGATACTGAAGATTAAAGCTTGAAGGTGAATTGGGAGTCTGGATGTTGAGGACTAATGGTCAGAGCCATGAGTCTGTGAATCCTCTGGGGAAGTCGACAGCTGCTGGAGGCCAGAGGCTGGACACAGCCTGTTCAGGGGTTGAAGAACTGTGAGTAGGTGGTGGGAAGGTGGAACAGGACTTTGATGTTGTTGTATTGTTGCTTGTTCTGAGTTAATTGGTCCGCATTCTGGGCATGCTATGTTGGCATCAAAATGTGTGGTTACACTGGCGGGCTGCTTGCAGTACATCCTTTGGTTGTGTTGGTTGTTACTGCAAATGATACTTTCCACTGTATGTTTCAATCTACGTGTGATAAATAAATGAATCTGAGTTTGATCTGAACCAACGGAGAAATGATCTATTGTATTGGAGGATTGGAGATTCCCATTTGAAATTGAAGTTTGTTAGAATGGTGGTGAATCACTTGAATTTTCTTCTCCAAGGGCTTGTGGGCTACAGATTGCTGGCGATATTTTAAAAATAAAATAAATAAAAGATTGAAAGAACAGGGAACTGAGGACTATGGGGTATTGGCAGAGATGAGGAGATGAAATCAAGGGTAGAACAACCACACTTATATTGAAGTGCAGGGCAGATTGAAGGGCTATGTGGCTTATTTTTGCTCCTATTTCCTGATGATCTTATGGATGTTTAATGTGGTGAATTGAAGATATGGTGCCAAAAAGGAACAGGATGTAAGTTCATGTAAGGCAGCATTAAAAGGGCAAGTTCCACTAAAGCAATATTTCCTTTTCACCACATGGCCAGTAAAATAAAAGAATGGTCTTCTCAAACTTTGTCGAGTTGGTCTTCTCCATGACAGGAAGTCGGAGTCTTTTACCCGACGGTTTTTCAGCCAGGTATTCATTCTTTTTAATTGTGAAAACAAATCCTTGGTTCTACTTTCAAGTAAACAAATGCTTTCCAGATTAAAATTAATCAGTGAGCCCCAAAAGTGATGGAACATGGGTCAAGGATGACATTGATAGCTTGGTACTGGATTTGTACAGGGCACAGAAAGAATAATTGCAGCATTACAACAGTCCACTGTCATCTTCTTTTAAATAGAGAATTATAAGCTGTGAAAGAAAGAACAGAGTTACTAGGTTTGAACTCACACATAACAGTTGTGCGTTCTGTGCTTTAATTTATACAATGCACTGTTTTCACTTTCAGCATGGAAATATAGCTTTATATTTCACTAGGCATGTGAAGAGATTTGGGATGTCACCAAAGAGACTATTAAGTTTCTACTAATGTACCACTAAGAAGATTCTGACTGGTTGCATCACTGGAGGTGTCAATGTACAGGATCAAAAAAAGCTGCAGAGGGTTGCAAACTTGGTCGGTTTCACCATGGGCACTGGTCTTCCCAATGTCAAAGGCATCCTTCAAATGGTAATGCTTCAAGAAGGCAGCATCCATCAAAGTTCAAATGTAAATTTAATATCTAAGTACCATATACAATATAAAGATTTGTTTTCTTCCCAGCATACACAGTAAATACAAGAAACACAATAGAATCATGAAAGGCCGCTCAGATGATGATGGACAAACAAGCAACGTGCAAAGGGCAACGAACTGTGCGAGTACAAAATTTAAAAAATACTAATTGTAATAAATAAATAAGCGATCAATATTGAAAACATGAGATGAAGACTACTTGTAAGTGAGTCTATAAGTTGTGAGAACAGTTCAGTGATAGAACGAGTGAAGTTATCCCCTCTGGTTCAAGAGCCTGATGGTTCAGGGGCAATAACTGATCTTGAAACTGGTGGTGTGGGTCCGTGTCAATGTTGTGTGGAGGACTTTAGCTGTGGTGGACTAGGCTGTGTCATTACTTCTTGTAGGATTTTCCATTCAAGGGTATAGGTGTTGCCATATCAGTCTGTGACGCGACATGGAAATAGACATTCCACCTCACATCCATAGAAGTGCGTCGAAGCTTTAGAAGTTATGCCAAATCTTCACGAACTTCTATGAAAGTAGAGGCACTGCCTCACTTTTTTCATCATTGCATTTACATGCTGGAACTAGGACAGATCCTCGGAAATGATATCACTGAAGAATTAAAAATTGATGACCCTCTCCACCTCTGGTGCTTGGGCTTAGTTTTCCTCCTCCTGAAGTCAATAATCAGCTCCCTGGTCTTGCTGACATTGAGTAAGTGTTTGTTGTTGTGGCACCACTCAGACAAAACCCAATAGCAGGAATGGCAGTGATGCTTCACTACCAGATGAACTCAACACCTTCTATGTACGCTTTGAAAGGGAGAACACAACTACAGCTGTGAAGATCCCTGCTGCACCTGATGACCCTGTGGTCTGATCTTCATCCCTGAGGCTGGTGTTAGGCTGTCTTTAAAGAGGGTGATCCCTCGCAAGATGAAAGGCCCTGATGGAGTACCTGGTAAGGTTCTGAAAACTTGTGACAGCCAACTGGTGGGAGTATTCAGGGACATTTTCAACCTCTGACTGCTACAGGCGGAAGTCCCCACTTGCTTCAAAAAGGAAACAATTATATCAGTGTCTAAGAAGAATAATGTGAGCTGCCTTAATGATTATTGCCCAGTAGCACTCACATCTACAGTGATGAAATGCTTTGAGAGGTTGGTCATGACTAGACTGAATTCTTGCCTCAGCAAGGACCTGGACCCACTGCAATTTGCCTATCGCCACAATAGGTCAATGGCAGATGCAATCTCAATGGCTCTTCTCACAGCCTTAGACCACCTGGACAATACAATACAAAAACCTATGTCAGAACGCTGTTCAAGACTATAACTCAGCATTTAATACCATCATTCCCACAATCCTGATTGATAGGCTAGAGAACCTGGGCCTCTGTACCTCCCTCCACAATTCCACAACTGGATCCTTGACTTCCTAACCAGAAGAACACAATCTGTGCAGACTGGTGATAATATCTCTTCCTCGCTAATGATCAACACTGGTGCACTATAGGGGTGTGTGCTTAGCCACTGCTCTACTCTCCCTGTACCCATGACTGTGTGGCTAGGCATAGCTCAAATACCATCTAGTAATTTATTGGCAATAGAACCATTGTTGGTAGACTCTCAGGTGGTGACGAGAGATTGTATAGGAGAGAGATATACCAACTGGTGGAGTGGTGTCACAGCAACAACCTTGCACTCAACATCAGTAAGACAAAAGAGTTGATTGTGGACTTCAGGAAGGGTAAGACAAAGGGATCAGAAGTGGAGGGTGTGAGCAGTTTCAAATACTTGGATATCAAGATCTCTGAGGACCTAATCTGGTCCCAACATATCGAGGCAGTTATAAAAAAAGGCAAGACAGTGATTAATACTTCATTAGGAGTTGAAGAGATTAGATATATCAAGAAAAACACTCAAAAACTTCTATAGGTGTACTGGGGAGAGCATTCTGACAGGCTGCATCACTGTCTGGTATGGGAGAGAGGCTAATTCACAGGACCGAAAGACACTGCAGAGGGTCATAAATTTAGTTGACTCCATCTGGGGTACTAGACTACAAGGTACCCAGGACATCTTCAAGGAGCGGTGTCTCAGAAAGACAGTGTCCATTATTAAGGACACCCTGCACCCAGGGCATGACTTTTCTCATTGTTACCATCAGGTAGAACATACAGAAGCCTGAAGGCACACACTCAATGATTCAGGAACAGCTTCTTCTCTTCTGCCATCCTATGTCTAAATGGACATTGAACCCATGAACACTACCTCACATTTTTATATTATTTCTATTATTATTTTTATATATTATTTCTGTTTTTGTATGGTTTTTAATTTTTCCAATATACACATACTGTAATTGATTGATTGAATTATTTATTTTTCTTCTATATTATGTATTGCATTGAACTGCTGCTGCTAAGTTAAGAAATTTCATGACAGTGATAATAAACCCGATTCTGATTCTGAAATTTTTTTTAATGTCCCTCCTATATGTTGATTTGAACCACCTTTGATTCAGCCTATGACAGTGGTGTCTTTAGCAAAGCTGAATATGGCGTTGAAGCTGTGTTTAGCCACACTGTCATACAGTGCCTTTAAAAAGTATTCACCCTGATTGGAAGACTTCATGTTTTATTGTTTTTCAACATTGAATCACAATGCATTTAATTTGGGTTTTTGATACTGATCAACAGAACAAACTCCTTTGTATCAAAGCAAAAACAAAGTTCTATAAATTGGTTTAAATGTATGAAAATTATTAAACACAAAATAATTGATTGCATAATCACTCACATCCTTCAAATCGGTATTTAATAGATGCACCTTTGGAAGCAATTACAGCCTTGAATCTGTGTGGATGGGTCTCTATCAGCTTTGCACAACTGGACACCGCAATTTTCCCCATTCTTCTTTACAAAACTGCTCAAGCTCTGTCAGACTGCATGGGGATCATGAGTGAACAGCCCTTTTCAAGTCCAGCCACAAATTCTCAATTGAACTGAGGCCTGGACTGACTTGGCAACTGCAGGACATTAACTTGTTGTTTTTAAGCCATTCCTGTGTAGCTTTGGCTTTATGCTTGGGGGTCATTGTCTTGCTGGAAAACAAACTTTCTCCTAAGCTGCAGTTCTCCTGCAGACTGCATCACGTTTCCCTCCAGGACTTCCCTGTATTTTGCTGCATTCATTTTACCCTCTACCTTCACAAGTCCTCAGGGCCTGCTGCAGTGAAGCATCCCCAATGCATAATGCAGCCACTGCAATGTTTCATGATAGGGATGGTGAGTTTTTGATGATGTGTGATGTCTGGCTTATGTCAAACATAGTGATTAGTTCGATGACCAAAAAGCTCAATTTTGGTTTCATCAGGCCATAGAACCTTCTTCTGGCTGACTTCAGAGTCTCCCACATGCCTACAGGCAAAGTCCAACCAAGATTTCATGTGTGCTTTTTCAACAGTGTCTTTCTCTTTGCCACCGTTCCATAAATCTGCGACTGGTGAACCACTCAGGCAACAGGTGTTCTATGCGCAGTCTCTCCTGTCTCAGCCACTGAAGCTTGTAACTCCTCCACAGCTGTCATAGGTCTCTTGGTGGCCATGCTCACTAGACCCTTTCTTGCATGCTCACTCAGTTTTTGAGGATGACTTGCTCCAGTCAGATTTACAGCTGTGCCATATTCTTTCCATTTCTTGAAGATAGACTTAACTGTACTCCAAGGGGTATTCAGCGACTTGGAAATTTTCTTCTATCCATCTCCTGACTCGTGCTTTTCAATAACCTTTCTGCAGATGAGCTTGGAGTTTTCTTTTGTGTTCATGGTGTAGATTTTGCAAGGATACTGACTCACCAGCAGTTGACCTTCCCACTACAAACGTTACATTGATTGGCATTATCTCAAATAATAATGAGGCTGCCTAGAGAGAAGAAGTCATCTTCCTGGCACAGTGATATCAAGGAAACAACCTCTCCCTCAATGTCGCAAAAACAAAGGAGCTGTTTGTGGTCTACAGGAGGAATAGAGATAGGCTAATCCCTATTGACATAAATGAATCTGGGGTGAGAGGGTGAGCAGCTTTAAGTTCCTCGGCATACACGTCACCGAGGATCTCACGTGATCTGTACATACCAGCTGTGTGGTGAAAAAGGCACAACAGCACCTCTTTCACCTCAGATGGTTGAAGAAGTTTGGCATAAGTCCTGGTATGGGAACCATACCTCCCTTAATCACTGCCCGGTATGGGAACTGTACCTCCCTCAATCGCAGGACTCTATAGAGAGTCATGCGGACAGCCCAGCACACCTGTAGATGTGAACTTACCGCTATTCAGGACATTTACAGAGATAGATGCGTGAAAAGGGCCCGAAGGATCATTGGGGATCTGAGTCACCCCAAACACAAACTATTCCAGCTGCTACCATCCGGGAAACAGTACCACAGCATAAAAGCTAGAACTAACAGGCTCCAGGACAGCTTCTTCCAGCAGGCCATCAGGCTGATTAATTCACACTGATAGAATTGTACTCTATGCTATATTGATTGTCCTGTTGAACATACTATTTATTAAAATTTACTATAAGTTACTTCAAATGACTATAGTCGATGCTGTTCATCAGAAGACCACAATCTGTGTGGATTGGTGATAACATATCCTCTTCACTGATGATCAACACTAGTGCACCTCAGGGGTGTGTGCTTAGCTCAATGCTCTGCTCTCTCTATACCCATGACTGTGTGGCTAGGCATAGTTCAAATACCATTTATAAATTTGCTGATGATACAACCATTGTTGGTAGAATCTCAGATGGTGACGAGAGGGCGTAAAGGAGTGAGATATGCCACCTAGTGGAGTGGTGCCGCAGTAACAACCTGGCGCTCAACGTCAGTAAGACAAAAGAGCTGATTGTGGACTTCAGGAAGGGTAAAATGAAGGAACACATCCCAATCCTCACAGAGGGATCAGAAGTGGGGAGAGTGAGCAGTTTCAAATTCCTGGGTGTCAAAATCTCTGAGGACCTAACCTGGTCCCAATGTATCAATGCAGCTATAAAGAAGGCAAGACAGCAACTATATTCAAACTATAGGAATTTGAAGAGATTTGGTACGTCAACAAATACACTAAAAAACTTCTACAGATGTACCGTGGAGAACATTCTGACAGGTTGCATCTCTGTTTGGTATGGAGAGGGGGTGGGGAGGGGGCTACTGCATAGGACTGAAGGAAGCTGCAGAGGATTGTAAATTTAGTTGGCTCCATCTTAGGTACCAGCCTACAAAGTACCCAGGATATCTTCAAGGACTGGTGTCCCGGAATGGTGTCCATTATTAAGGACTTCCTGCACCCAGGGCATGTCCTTTTCTCACTGTTACCATCAGGTACGAGGTGCAGAAGTCCGAAGGCACACACTCAGCGATTCAGCAATAACTACTTCCCCTCTGCCATCCAATTCCTAAATGAACACTGAACTCGTGAACACTACCTCACTTTTTTAATATATATTATTTCTGTTTTTGTACTATTTTGATCTAATTAATATGCTTATACTGTAGTTAATTTACTTATATATTTATTATTATTATTATTTTATTTTTTTCTTCTATATTATGTATTGCATTGAACTGCTGCTGCTAAGTTAACAAATTTCACGACACATGTCAGTGATAATAAACCTGATTCTGAATCTGATTCTGAAATTGCACATTGCAGATTTAGAAGGAGACGTAATGTAAAGATTTTTACTCCTCATGTATGTGAAGGATGTCACAAAATAAAGTCAATTCAATTCAATTCAATTTTTACTACAATCAATTGAAACACCTCAACTGCATACAGGTCTCCAAATATAGATCTTCATTTAACTATTTATGTGACTTATTAAAACCAATTGGCTGCACCAGTGATTATTTGATGTGTTTTATTAAAGGGGGTGAATACTTATACAATCAACTATTTTGTATTTTCTATTTGTAATTAATTTAGATCACTTTGTAGAGATCTGTTTTCACTTTGACACAGAAGAGCCTTTCTTTGTTGATCAGTGTCAAAAAAGCCAAATTAAGTCCACTGTGATTCAATGTTGTAAAACAATAAAACATGAAAACTTCCAACGGAGTGGGGGGGGGGTGAATACTTTTTATAGGCACTGTTCATGTAAAGCAAGTAGAGTAGAGAACTAAGCACAGAGCCTTTTAGTAAACCTGTGCTGATGAAGATTGTGGAGGAGATGTTGTTGCCAATTCTATCTGACTTGGGTCTGCAAATGAAGAAATTGAGGATCTAATTGAACAAGGAGATATTGAGGCCAAGGGCTTGAAGATTATTAATTGGTTTTGTGAGGTTGATGGTATTGAACGCCAAGCTGTAGCCAATAAAGAGCATCCTGATGCATGCATCTTGGCAGTCTAAGTATTCCAGGGTCGAGTGAACAGCCAATGAAATAGCATCTGTGGAGGACCCGTTGCGCCAGTAGGCAAAATGGAGCAGATCCAAGTCTCTTCACAGACTGGAGTTGATATGTTTCATCACCAACCTCTCATAGCACTTCATCTCAGTGGATTTTAAGTGCAACTGGATGATAGTCATTGAGGCAGGTTACCACATTTCTCTTAGGCACTGGTATAATTGAAGCCTGCTTGAAGCAGATGGTTATCTTTGACTGCTGAAGCGAGAGATTAAAAATACTGGTGAGCACTCCAGCCAATTGAGCAGCACAGGTCGTTAGTACTTGGCAAGATAACATGTCTGGGCCAGATGCTTTGCATGGGTTCACCCTCCGAAAGGATGTTCTCACATCAGCCTCAGAGAGTGAAATCTCAGGTTCATCAGGAGATGTGGGATTTTGGGAAATTTCCTCCATGCTTTAGGTGGTCAAAGCGAGCTCATCTGGGAGTGAATCCTTGTTGACACCTGTGTTGTTATGTTTCACTTTATAAGAGGTGATAGCATTCAAGCCCTGACACAACTAGTAAGCATCATTCACAGTTTCAAGTTTAGTCTATAATTGCCACGTCACCTGTGAGAAGGCTTTCCGGAGATTGTACCTGGACCTCCCTTGTTGGTCACCAAACTTGAATGCCACTGATCTATTCCTCAGCAGTCTGCAGATTTCATGGCTCATCCAGGGCATCTGTTTGGGGAAGGCTCTGAATGATTTTGTGGGGATGTGGTGAGCTACATATACCTGTCTGGACACGCCCCTCTGCTGACTGCTCCTGTGGCACCTCCCACAGACCCCTGTATAAAGGTGACTGGAGGCACTGCTCCTCCCTCAGTCTCCAGGATGTTGTGTGGTGGTCTCTTGCTACTAATCGTGGTCACTTGCAGCTAATAAAAGCCTATCATTCGCCTCCTGTCTCCGAGAGTTATTGATGGTGCATCAGGGAACACACTCGTCTACAACTGTTCTAGATCTAGGTAGCTTCTAACCTGATGGCATGAATTCTATCTAGGTAGATATCCAACCTGATAGCATGAACATTGAGTTTCTCCAACTTCTGGTAATTTTTTCCCCTCTCCCTTTCCTCTTCTTCATTTCCTCACTCTGGTGTCTTATCTCTTCTCCTCACCTGCCTATCACCTTCCCTCGTGCTTCTCCTCCTTCTCATTCTCCCATGGTCCACTCTCCTTTCCTATCAGATTCCTTCTTCTCCAGTCCTTTGTGTTTTCTGCCTATCACCTCCCAGCTTCTTCATCCCTCCTCCCCCACCCACCTGACTTCACCTATCACCTTCTAGCTTGCTCTCCTTCCCCTTCCCCACACCCTGCTTTTCTGGCACATTCCCCCTTCCTTTCCATTCCTGATAAAACCTCAGCCCAAAATGTCGACGGTTATTTATTCTGTAGATGCCACCTGACCTGCCACGATCCTCCAGCATTTTGTGTGCATTGCTCTGGATTTCCAGCATCTGCAGAATCTCTTGTGTTTCAATTTTTTTTTTTAATCTTTGGGTCACTGGAAGCAACATAAACCCAAATCCTTTGACCTGAAGTGTATTACTTGCAGGACTATATCTGTACTAAATGTTGCACAAACCAGTGTGGAGGCTCTGAATGTGATGCAAATCAATTACAGCTTTTATCTTTACCCTGTCAGTTTCTATTCCCTCTAGCCATTAGTAATGATGAGCAAAATTTAACATTCCTGCCATTGAAAATAAGCACCAGAGAATGTCAAAAAAAAACTAAGGAAAAGCTCACCGCAATCAAATAGTAATTGAATCTTGTTTGATAAAAATTCCTTTTTATGTTTGCTCTTTGACTTCAGCTGCATGAAAGTGAACCTGCTCACTCTCCCAGGCAAATGCTGGCCTCTGGATGTATGGTATAGGGTTTATTGGGTGTGGTACCATAATATTGAAATTATAGACCTCAAAGCAAGAGGCGTAATTCAAAACATGAATTCAACCCTGCCATGGCAGCGGAATTTTTTAAAAAATAACCTGGAATTTTTTTAAAAATCTGTCCGATTACATTAACTGTGAAATTTCCGTACTATTGTAAAAACTCACCTCTTTTTACCAAAGTATTTCAAAGTAAATTTATTATCAAAGTATATACTGTATAAGTCACCATATACTACTCTGAGACTCATTTTCTTCCAAGAATTTACAGGAAAATAAAGAAATATAATAGAATATATAAAAAACTATACATAAACAAAGAATGACAAGCAATAAATGTGCAAATGAAGATGAATTTTACAAATATAAAGAATAAATAGTAATGAGAACATGAGTTGTACAGTACTTGAAAGTTGAGGTTAGAGGTGGTGTAACCAGTTCAAAGTCATGGTGATTGAAATTAGCCATGATGGTTCTGGAGCCTGATGGTTGTAGGGTAATAACTGCTACTGGAACTGGTGGTGTGGGACCTAAGGTTCCTGTATCTCCTGCCTGATGGTAATAGTGAGAAGAGAGCATGGCCTGGATAGTAGGGTTTCTTGATGATGGATACTTTCTTGTGGCAGTGTTCCATGTGATTGTGCTCAGTGGAGGGGAGGCTTTCCCTGTGATGTACTGGGCTGTATCCAGCAGCTTCTGTAAAACGTTCCATACCTGGGCATTGGTGTTTCTATACCAGACTGTGAAACAACTACCGTAGTTAGGAAACTCTCTAATGTTCGCCTATAGAAGTTCATAAAATTTTTAGCTGCCAGAGAGTCAGAGATGTATGGCACAGAAACGGGCCCTTTGGCCCATCTAGTCCATGGCAAAACCATTTAAACTACTTACTCCCATCGACCTGCACCAGGACCGTAGCCCTCCCTATCCCTCCTATCCATGTCCAGTGCCTATAAAAAGTATTCACTCCACACCACCTCCCTGGAAGTTTTCCTGTTTTATTGTTTTACAGCATTAAATCACAGAGGATTTAATTTGGCTTTTTTGACTGTGATCAACAGAAAAAGACTGCTAAGTGTCAAAGTGAAAACAGTCCTCAACAAAGTGATCTAAATTAATTACACAAAATAATAAAACACAAAATAATTGATTGCATATGTATTCACTTCCCTTTTATATTACACACCAAATCATCACTAGTGCAGCCAGTTGGTTTTAGAAATCGCATAATTTGTCAAACAGAGATCTGTTTTTGGAGACCTGTGTGCAGTCAAGGTGTTTCAATTGATTCTAGTAAAAATACACCTGTATCTGGAAGGTCCAACTGCTGGAGGGTCAGTACCCTGGCAAAAACCTACACAATGAAGAGAAAGAAACACTCCAAGCAACTCTGTGAAAAGGTTATTGAAAAACATAAGTCAGGAGATGAATACAAGAGAATTTCCAAGTCACTGAATATCCCTTGGAGTACAGTTAAGTCACTCATCATGAAATTAAAAGAATATGGCACATCTGTAAATCTGCCTAGAGCAAGCTGTTCTCAAAAACTGAGTGAGTGTGTAAGAAGGGGTCAAGCGAGGGAGGCCACTAAGAGACCTATGACAACTCTGGAGGAGTTACAATCTTCAGTGGCTGAAATGGGAGGGTTACCTGGGTGTTTCACAAGTCACAGCTTTATGAGAAAGTGGCAAAGAGAAAGCCACTGTTGAAAAAAAACCTCACGTGAAGCCTCAGCTAGTTTGTCAGAAGGCATGTGGGAGACTCTGAAGTCAGCTGGAAGAAGGTTCTATGGTCTGATGAAACCAAAATTAAGCTTTTTGGTCATCAGACTAAAGGTTATGTTTTACATAAGCCAAACACCGTACATCATCAAAGACAAGCCATCCCTACCGTGAAGCATGGTGATAGCTGCATCATGCTGTTGGGATGCTTCACTGCAGCAGGCCCTGGAAGGCTTGTGAAGGTAGAGGGTAAAATGGATGCAGCAAAATACAGGGAAATCCTGGAGGAAAACCTGATGCAGTCTGCAAGAGAACCGCGACTTGGGAGAAGATTTGTTTTCTAGCAAGACAATGATCCCAAGCATAAAGCCAAAGCTACACAGGGATAGCTTAAAAACAACATATTAATAATGTCTTGGAGTTTCCAAGTCAGTCCAGACTTCAGTCCAATTGAGAATTTGTGACTGGACTTGAAAAGGGCTGTTCACTCATGATCAGCATGCAATCTGACAGAGCTTGAGCAGTTTTGTAAAGAAGAATGGCAAAAAAAGGCAGTGTCCAGATGTGCGAAGCTGATAGAGACCTATCCACATGGACTCAAGGCTGTAATTGCTACCAAAGGTGCATCTACTAAGTACTGATTTGAAGGGAGTGAATACTAGTGCAGTCAATTATTTTGTGTTTTGCATTTGTAATTAATTTAGATCACTTTGTAGAGATCTGTTTTCACTTTGACACAACAGAGTCTTTTTCTGTTGATCAGTGTCAAAAAAAAGCCAAATTAAATACACTGTGATTCAATGTTGTAAAACTTCAAAGGCGGGTGAATTATTTTTAATAGATTCTATCCAAACTTCTCTTAAATGTTGAAAACGAGCTCACATATACCACTTGTGCTGGCAGCTCAGTTCATACATTCACGATCCTCTGAGTGAAGATGTTTCCTCTCATGTTCCCCTTAAACTTCTCACCTTTCACCCTTAACTCATGATCTCTGGTTGTAGTCTCACCCAGCCTCAGTGGAAAAAGCCTGCTTGTATTTACCCTATCTATACCACTCATAACTTTGTATACCTTTATCAAATTGCCTCTCGATCTGCTACGCTCTAGTTCACTCGACTTTATGCCTCATCACTGAATTAGTTTCACTTCCAAGGACTCTTCATCTTAAGTCCTCAATATTTATTTATTCTCTTTCTTTTTGTATTTGCACGATGGCTGTTGCCTGCCCTGTTGGGTAGGGTCTTTCATTTATTCTGTTGATGTTTCTTGTATTTATTGTTACTGCTCACAAGAAAAGGAGTCCAAGGTTATATATGGTGACATATACTTGCTTAGGTAATAAACTTACTTTGATCTTTGAACTCTGAGAGTAAAATAGGAGTCATCAGATGTGACAACGCGAGCTTGCATTAAACAGACCAGCTGTGGTTTGTTTGCCAGAGCAAGTAGATCCTCTGCTTCTTCTTGGATGCATGTAATCCGTAAATAATTGAGTCACCAAATTCTAGGCACAGAAGGAAGCCCTTCAGTCTATTGGGTCAATGCCGGCCAAAAAAAAGGAACCATTTGGTTTAACCTCACTTCTTAGCCTATCGTTTTGTATGCATTAATACTTTATGTAATGGTCCAGATTTTTTTTTATATCAATACTGGTTTTGCCTCTTGTACTCTTCAAAGCACAGCTGAGTTGACCCAAGAACAGTAACTTGATTACACCTATATTACTCTGTAAGCTCCTTTTATACAACATCAAAGTATATCCTCTGGTCTCTAATTGGTTTCGTACTGCCTAAATCTGTATGGCCTTGATATTTTTTTCCATTAACTTTGTAATGTCACTCTGACTTAGTGGGCTAACATTCTGCGAAGGCAGCTGGTCAGTCTGCTGACTTCACATTTCAAAATTAATGCAAGAGAGACTTTGACAAGTTTCTTGTAATGAGATCTAGGAAGCAACCTTCAATAATTTCCAAAAAATTAAAAATTTATATTCAAAGATTGAAATCTCACAATGGACTATAATGATATTACCAAACATTCTATGAAAGCTGTAGGGAGAATTTCTATTATTTATATATTTACTATATGTATTTACACACAGTGGCTATTTTATTAGGTACCTCCCATACCCTATAAAGTGGCCATTGAGTATATGTTCACGATCTTCTGTTGCTGTAGCCCACCCACTTCAATGTTAGACGTGTTGTGTCTTCAGAGGTGCGCCTCTGCACACCACTATTATAATGCGTGGTTACTTGAGTTAGAGTCGCCTTCCTGTCAGCTTGAACCAGTTTGACCATTCTCCTCATTAGCAAGGCATTATTGCCCGCATAACTCAGCTCAATGGATTTTTTTTTTTGTTTATCGCACTATTCGCTCGAAACCCTGAAGAGTGTTGTGCACGAAAATCACAAAGAGATCAGCAATTTCTGTGATACTCAGACCACCCCTCCTGGCACCAACATTCATTCCACAGTCAAAGTCACTTAAGTGGCATTTCTTCCCCATTCTAATGTTTGGTCTGAACAACAACTGAACCTCTTGACCATGTCGCCATGCTTTCATGCATTGAGTTGCTGCCACATAACTGACTGATTAGGTATTTGCATTAATGAGCAGGCATACAGATGTACCTAATAAAGTGATCACTATGTGTATAGATTTTATGCATTTAATTCTTTTACTTCAAATAAGATCAAAACGTTAAGTGTGGATGGTGAACTACATTAAGATAATTCTGGTTATTTTCTTCATTCAAATCTCTCATAAGTAATCAGCTTTGCTATTCCAGTGCACTCCTGGATAAATTTCTACCTTCCAGCCTTAATAAACCTGAGCTCATTAAAACGCTGCTGTCATATCTGACTCATATTGAGTCCCATTCACCCATTACCACTGTGCTAACCTCCATAACCTGACTCTCGTTTTGATCGTATCTCCACTCTGACATTGACTCCACAGCCCACTTTCTCTTTTAACTGCTCACACTCTACAGCATTCACAGATCTGTATGGTTTTTCATTTCTGCTTTCTCATACTTCACTGATTTTAATCACCCCTTGGAATGCCAGAATTCCCTCCCTAGACTGTTCCACCTCTATCTTTCTCACCTCCTTTAAGATGCCCCCTAATCCTTTGGTTATGTTTTTGATCACCTGTTCGGATAAGTGGCTTGAATGAAATATTCTTTGAAAATACTGCTGTGGAATGTTTGTGGTTAAAGGCACAAGAGAAATACAAATTTTTGGAATTTATTCCCTGTGTTTTTGGCTTATAAATCAGTGCTGATTACCTGCCTGGTATTCTGCATTTCATTTTTTGAACTTGTAACCCTTCTTCCGCCAATGCCACTTAAGCTGAAGTCATGTTCTGTGCTTACTTTTTCTGTGAAGTGACTGAAATTGATTTGTGACCCCTTTTCTGCCTTGTTTCAAGTTTCAATAGAAAAGAATTCCACAGTTTATTCCCATGAGTCGGTCCTTTTGATGCCTATGATCACTACTTTGATTCGACGCTACAGCACTTCTAAGAGTTGAATAACTTCTTTGTGTGTCGGTGATGAGGACAAGCTTCACGGCTGAAGACTATGGGATGATTGCAGCATTAGGAATGTGGCTCAATAATCCATTCATTTTGCAGGTTGCGGCACCACTTTCTGTTTGGTGGGATCTTTCAGTGTACAAATTGTCTGCTGCACTTCCTGCTCTGCAGAAATTAACACTCTGCAGGAGTTACATTCTACATTCACTAGACAGGACAGCGGAGGACCGTGCCCTTTCAACTTACCCGGGTGTGAGGGTAGATTGCTCTAAGCACAGAGCTAATTTAGCAAGGTAGAGAACAGCTTCTTCTGCAGAGGACTCCAGGTCTGAAGTGAATCACTGGGTGGCATGTGTTAGACCCAGAGCGATTCGCTGTGGCGAGGCCCAGGTCTTAACGCGTGGTACAATATCCTTTTCGGACAATGTAAACGCCAGCCTGGATGGACTGGTAAGGCATGGTGTCGAGAGTCGGGCGAGGTTGGGTTGCTCAAAGTGCTGAGACATTTTGGAGAGGTTGAGAACGGCTTCTCTGGCAGTGAAATCTAGGACTGGAGTGATTTGCCATGGCAGAGCTGAGTTCCTAGTGTGAGGTTCAGACAGTTTAAACGCCAGCCCAGATAGTCTAGGGGATCCTCTCTCCGCAATGCTAAGACTGTCATACTGCCTCTGGCTGCTATGCTTCATGTCTGCGAAATTTGCATCAACTTGCTCTGCTAATATGATGAACCGAATACCAAGACTTTGGGCCGACTCCGAGCTGCTCCAGTGATTTGGATCTAAGGATTGAATCTGGTTTGGAATGCTGTTGATGTTGCTCGCTTCTATTGTTTGCATGATTTGTTTTGTTCTGTTTTCTGTTTGGACACTGGGGATTGGTCTTTTTTTTAAATTGGGTTCTTTCAGGTTCCTTGCTTTGTGACTACCTGTTAGGTAAACAAATCTCAAGGTTGTATAATTTATATATTTATTGATAATAAATGCACTTTGAATCTGTGTAGTCATTTTCTGTTTCACTCTGCATTCAATCAACAATGTAATCAGAAGGGAGAGAAAACACAGTGGCTGAAAAAAATGCTGATACCTATTCTTAAGGAAGTTGAAGTATAACACTCAAGAATTAATGATAGGTTTGGGCAAAGGCAAGAAGAATTTATGAAAGGGAAAGCATGATTGATAAACCTGTTTGAGCCTTTTTTAAGTATGTAGCTTGCAGATGAAATAAAGGTGAACACATTGATGTAATGTATTTGGCCTTTTAACAGGCCTTCAGAGATATTAAGCAAAAAGGCTTATCAGAAAGTGTACAAGAGGCAATATTCTGAGTAACAGAGGAAGTGTGTAGAAAGAAAGCAATAATAGTGAGGTTGTAACTAGCAAGCTGTTGCAGGGCCTGTTGCTGGGATTCCAACTATTAGATAGAGACATAGGAAATAGTTGGGGGTAGAGCACTCAGCCTTCAGGTAGGCACGACCTGTCAATGTGATCACGGCTGATCGTGCACTTCAGTAACTCGTTGCTGCATTCTTCCCAGTGCCATCATTCCTTTGACTTTAAGATATTTATCAGCTTCCTTCTGAAACGTGTTTAATGTCTTGGTGTTTATTGCCTTTTAAGGTAGAGAGAATTACTCAGGCAACCCACACAAAATGCTAGAGGAACTCAGCAGGCCAGGCAGCATCTATTGAAAAAAATTCAATTGATGTTTCGGGCTGAGATCCTTCAGCAGAACTGGAGAAAAAAAGATAAGGAGCAGATTTAAAAGGTGGGGGGGGGGGGGAGGAGATGGAGAAGCACAAGGTGATACGTGAAATTTTTGGCAGGGGGGGTGAAGTAAAGAATTTAGTTATTAGGAAATAGTGATGGAATTACTCCTGAAGATAAACTTAATGGGTTGAATGATATTTTTGACACCATAATTAAATATAAAATACGTAATGGGTTATTATACAGGTGACAATATAATGTTATCCACTTAACTAGAAAGATCAGCATTGTGGATTGTGTATAAATGGTGAGAGATTGAAAAGTTTTGGCATTTAGAGAGACTTGGGTGTCCTTGTACATAAATCACTGAAAATGATCACGTAGATACAGCAAGCAATTAGGTAGGCAACTAGTATTAATTCAATATGATTTGAGTACAGAAGTAGAAGCATCTTGCTTTAATTATATGGGACCCTGGTGAGAATGCATCTGGAATAATGTGTACATGTCTTCTAACTTGAGGAAGAATGTAGTCATGATGAAAGGAATTCAGAAAAAGTTCACAGGATAGGTTTCCAGGATAGGGGAAAGATGGTTGTTTTTTTTTGTAATTCAAATTGTTATTATTTATTCTTATTTTACAAAGCAGCACAGCATATCATAGAACAGATACAGTACAGCATATTTATACAGCCATCCCATGACAGGAAAACATATAAAACTAAGAAACAGAAAAAAAACTTCTAATTTAAGTTTAAATTAACATACAACCAAAATTGATCCCACACATCTTGCACTTTTCCCCCACTGTTAATTCTTCCCAACATGTGTTCATATGATGAAATCTGAACCATTCCCTCAGTCCATTCCCTCACAGTGGGACATTTGTTTTTTTTTCCAGTTTTGCGTTATAATTCTTGCAGCTGTGATGAGACCCACCTTTAAAATAGTAAATTTGTCATTGTTTACATTAGGTATCATTGTCCTATCACCCAAGAGACAAAGCCGTGGGCACAAGGGCAGTGTAGGACCTGACCAATTCCCCAACACATTAAGAACTTTACACCAAAATGGACAAACCATTGGCCACTCCCAAATCGTGAAAATATGTGCCCACCTTTTTTTTACATTTCCAGCATAAATGATTATCAACAATCCCCATTTTGTAGAGTCTAGTTGGTGTCCAATAATATCTGTGTACTATTTTATACTGAATAAATTTCCCTCTCGCTTCCCTAATATGTCTAACCACATTTGATAAAATATTTGATCACTCATTATCTTCAATATCACTTCCAAGATCCTTCTGCCATACTGCTTTGAGATTGTTACACGGTTCACCCACAGAGTGCTTGAACATTTTATAAAACACTGATGCTTTATGAACTTCTTATGGTAGTGTAAAGTATTCAGTTAAAGGGTTACTTTGTGGGCCACCATTCTTGAATATGCTACTAACGCAATGTCTTATTTGTAAATACTTCCAGAAATTCCCTTTATCTACAGAGTTATATTTCCTCTGCAAATCCATATATGACATAAAAATGACAATGTCTAAAATCATAGATCATAGTCTCAAAATAAGAGGTCAAATTTTCAGGGCAGAGAAATCCATGACCTTAACCTTAACCCTTACCTAAAAGACAGAGGATCTTTGGAATACTCTATTGAGAGGACTATGGGTGGGGGTGGGGAGGGTGTTCAGTGGCTGAACACACTTAAGCAAAGTTTTAGAAGCAAAAATAAAAGCTGCAAATGCTGGAAATCGGAATTAAAAGAAAATACTGGAAATGCTTCGAAGAACAAGCAGCTCTTCTGCAGAGAAAAAATGAGATAATGCTTCAGATTGTTAATCTTCCATTATTAGGTGTTACCCTAGGATTTTCTAATGTTAGATCAAAGTTGGAGATAAATATTTTTGAATATGAAAGATATATATGATCGAAACAACATGACTGCAGGAATATGGTATTGAAGTTCAGTGATATCATAAAATGATACAATTAAAAAATATGGTCTCTTCTTGCTTCTGTTTCTCTATTTCAAGCATCCGAATAGACATAAAAGGGGATAATTTGTTACAGCTGTGGACTCTTGCGCTCTGGTTGGAGACTGTGTCCTGAAAAGAGAGGAAGGTGTGAGAATCACTCACCAAAACAAGCAGAATCCACAGCAGCGTCCTTTTTGTCCAATCTGACTGCTGACCAGATTATAGAGCTGGTGAAGACAGCATCCAGGTCAGAGAAGTGGCTGGCAGAAGCCTGCTTTCTGAGTGCCGGCCACCCATGGATGTACTCAGAGGGTTTATTAGGGGGCCAGAAATGTGATGGTGCTGGTGGACATAAGGTCTTCAGTCATCTTGGTTGTGACTGGAGAGGCAGTTCACATTACCACTGCAGGAGATGAAAGAATGAGATGAAGAGAAGTGAGCCTCAGGTGCTTGAGATTGAGGATGTGCCGTTTCCTGTGGATTTTCAGGTGTGGCCAAACTATGAGGGCACTGACATAGGGATAAGTGCAGTCAGTATGGCAGGTGCTGTCATAGATGCGGGAAAGGGAGAAATTACATGGGCAAGAATGGGACAGTGAACACGTATGATCCACAGAGCAGACAACATGCCCACAGACAAGTACCCCAAAACCGCACCCTTAATAATCGACTCCAATATCGTCCCAACCACTGAGGTCAGACAAACTGGCCAGTGGTTTCCATTGTTCTGCTTCTTTCCCTTCTTGAAGAGTGGACTGACATTTACAAATTTCCAGCGCTCCAGAATCATGCCAGAATCCCTTGGTTGTTGAAAATTCATAACTAATGCCTCCACAATATTTTCACCCACCTCTTTCAGAACCCTGGGTTGTAGACTATCTGTTCCAGGTGACTTAACTATCTTCAGGCATTTCAGTTTCCCAAGCACCTCTCCCTAGCAATGGCAACTTGACATACGTCTGCCTTCGACACTCTCGAACTTCTGGCATACTGTTAGTGTCTTTCACAGTGAAGACTGATGCAAAATACTTATTCAGTTTGTCAGCCATTTCCTTGCCCCCCATTACTACCTCTTTAGCATTATTTTCCAACAGTTCAATATCTCCTCTCATCTCTCTTTTATACCTTATATATCTGAAGAAACTATTTGTATCCTCTTTATTGACTATTATTAGAGGATACAGAGGATATCAATACTATTGGCTAGCTTACCTTCGTATTCCATCTTTCCCTTCTTTCTGACTTCTTAGTTGCCATTTTTTGGTTTTTAACAGCTTTTCAATCCTCTAACTTCTGATTAATTTTTGCTCTATTATATGCCCTCTCTTTGGCTTTTATATTGACTTTGACTTCACTTGTCAGCCACAGTTGCATCATCCTGCCCTTAGAATACTTCTTATTTGGGATGTATATATCCTGTGTCATTTGAATTGCTCCCAGAAATTCCAGCCATTGCTGTGCTGCTGTCATCCCTGCTAGTGTTTCCTTCCAATAAATTTTGTCTACCTCCTCTCTCATGCCTTTACTTCATTGTAATACTGATACATCTGACATTAGCTTCTCCTTCTCAAACTGCAGGGGGAATTCAATCATTGGGCCTCCTATGGATCCCTTTACCTTAAGCCCTCTAATCAATTCCATTTCACTGCACAACACCCAATATAGATTAGCTGACCCCCTAGTGGGCTCAACTGCTCTAAAAAAAATCTTGTAGCAATTCTACAGATTCCCTCTCTGGATCTAGCACCAAATGGATTTTCTCAATCTTCCTGCATATTGAAATCTCCCATGACCATTGTAGCATTCCCCTTCTGACATATGTTTTCTATCTCCCATTGTAATTTGTGGATCATATATTTATCACAGTTTGGAGGTCTCTATATATCTCCCTTCAGCATCTTTTTACTCTTGCAGTTTCTTATTACTTGAATGTGTAATTCAAAGGAAATCTTCTCAACCCAAGGTATTGAAGTGAACAACACACACAAAATGCTGGAGGAACTCAGCAGGCCGAGCAGCAGCTATGGAAAAAAGTACAGCTGATGTTTTGGGCCGAAACCCTTTGGCAGGACACGTCATTGAAGAGAACGATGTCCTTGTAACTGTTGAAACAGTATTGAATCACCTACTGCTACCACTGATCATAAGGGTATAAAAAATGTGATCTTCTTTGAGCTTGTGAGCCTCTACCAATTACAGAGTCTCTCTGGTGTCCTCAATCACAGTGATGACAGGGGGATTATCCTTATCATTTTAAATGACAGACTAAGCTTGATAGGGTCAGATATTCTACTCTATTCTGATGGTTGATCGACTAATACACTTGAAGTTCAATCAACTTTACCTTTAACTGAAGCGAAATTTGTGGCAAATTCAGGTGTTTACACTTATGTGGTGCCATCGTATGCTGCAATACAATCTAATCAGGTTGTCTACCAGTCAAAACTATTATCTCCATGTTTTATGTGGTCAGAGACCTCATTGTTCTCTGCAAAATGTGAAGCATCTTCCTAATTTACTAACTGGACACAGATTTCAGAAAGAAACAAATGAAACAAGGCAGTTGTACCACCAGTATGAGAGGGAACAATAACAAAAGCTGTCCCAGAAACTGACAGAGCGAATAAAAATAGGCAACCATTGTTTATTGTGAATCCAGTTACTCATATGAAAACCTGGCTCCAGAAGAATAAGCTATTCCTTAGATACAAGAACAAATAAGATATGCAATTTAACTCCTTTCAATATGTCAACTTACCTTGAGCACTGCAGTTCAGAAATTCAATAGCATATGCAAGACATTTTTTCTATCATTATGAGGTTGAAAATTGACACGACCCAGCATGAAATGTAAAAACTACCATTCATTGGACTTTTCATGGAATTCTGAATGAGTTATTCATTTATGAATCAATTTCCACTTGCGTCATACCCAAACCTTCTTTTGGAACATTATGGGTGAAATGGGACTATACTTCATGCAGATTGTCTAACACCCTGGTGTGCAATTTAGAGGGAGCCACAATACGGGATCTACACATCAGTGTTCTTTGTCATATCAACAGTTAGTCTTATCTCACTGAGAACTCTGGAAACATACGGTTACCTTGAGCTAACCATCCTTGCATGGTGATTTCATAGACTTTTGACAATGTTGGGATATTCCTTGTTTCCCTTTGTATTTCAAAATGTGTTACCTGCAATTGGTCCAGCAATGCGATGCGGAACACTTCTGCTGGGTCACAGTATGAAGACTTTTCATCTTCAATTGTCAACAGTGGAAGACATGACAAGCCGTTAGTGTTGCTCTGTTGTTTGGTACCCTTGAACTCTATGTCAGAAAAATGAGCTCCTAGGAACAGTGACCAAAGTTGTAACCAGGTGGCAGTCATCACTGGAATTCCCTTCCTGGGGTGGAAAATGCACACAAGGGGCTGGTGATCTGTCACTAGCGTAAACTTCTGTAGGCAGAGGTAGTGGTGGAACTTCTTTATTCCCCATAGTAGACTAAGAGCCTCTCGGTCAACCTGTGCACAGTTGTCTTCCTCGCTCATCAGTGAAGCAAATGTAATTGGATGTTCCAATCCATTTTTCATAGTGTGTAAAGAAACAGCAACAATGCCATAAGGGGCTGCATCACATGCCAGTCTGATGGGCTGCGATGGGTCATAATGGGTGAGCAGTTCATCTGATGTTATTAGTCTCTTTGTTTCCTTGAATGTCCTTTCACATCTTTCTGACCATTCCCACTTTGCTCCTGTCTTCAACAGTGCATTCAATGGATGCAGCACTGTAGCAATGTTTGGGGGAAACTGGTGGTAGGAGTTTACGAAGCCCAAGTATGACCTAAGTTGTGATGCATTTTGTGGTTTGGGTGCCTGTAGGACTGCTTCAGTCTTCCTTTTGTGACTTAAGTAAGCCATGCTTGTCAATGACATGTACACAATATGAGATTTAATTCTTGAAAAACTCGCTTTTCTCTCTCTTTGCACGCAGACCATATTCACACAGCCTGGTAAGGACTTTACCAAGGCTCTGAAGGTGCTCTTTATCATTCTTGTCAGTCACAATGATGTCGTCAAGGTTATATTGAGTTATTGAGTTCTCGGAATATATTGGAGCACTTGGTCCATTGATCTTTTCCAAATTGTTGTATCTGATGTGATACTAAAGATGAGACAATTATAATGGAACAGTCCCTTGTGAGTGTTGATTGTAAGGAACTTCCTTCTTGACTCCTCAATCTCCATTTGCAGATAGACTTGCGACAAGTCAGTCTTTGAAAACCTCTCCCCACCTGCCAAAGATGCAAAAATGTCTTCTGTTCATGGCAGAGGATATTGCACAGGACACAGCACCAGGTTGATGCTCACCTTGAAATCCCCAGATATGTGAATGGCTCCTGACTTCCCTTTCTTGGTCACTAGGACAATGGGTGCAGCCCAATCTTTCCACTCAAGCTGGAAGAGAATTCCAGATGCCTCCCAGTTCTGTAATTCAGCATCAACTTTAGGACAAGGTACTTTATGGAATCTTGGTGTTGCTGTTTCATCCAGTTCTATTCTGACCTTCATGCCTTTGAGTTTACCAATCCCCTTTTCAAATACTTTCTCATTAGCATTAAAAAGCTGTGCCAGTGTCTAGTTAGTGCTACTATTTGGGTTCCAGCTGCCTGTTGATGCCAGATTGAGAGCTTTGATTGAGTGCCAGTCTAGTTGGATTTTTCTCTACCATTCACATTCAAAAAGTGCTGGCCCTCTGCTTATCAATACATAAAGCTCTACCTGTTATGTTTGGCCTCTTTTAGTTGCCTTTGGGAGACACTTTTTCATCTGTGTAGGTCTTCAGCATCACTGAGGTCTTCTCTAACGGTATCTTAGAAAATGGTTTATTGCAGTCAGCCTCTGAAATTGTAGACAAAGCTGACCCCGTATCCAGCTCCATTTTCAGCTTTACACCAGACACATTTATTGTGATCCATATGACTTTGTGATCTATGTAGTTCTAGGCATGGTAGCTCACCTTTTTCAGAATCTGTGTTGTCTGTTTCACATTCAGTCACTTTATGCATTTGATTAGTTTTGTGCTTGAAACTTTTCACTTTGTGTGGTTTGTCTCCTTAGTTATGCTTTTTGTCTGCCTTGCACACTCTTGCTATGTGCCCTTGTCTGTGACACTTTATGCAAACTTTTTCTTTGAACCTAGTCATTTGCATCATGGGAGGATTTGCCACATCAATAACATCTTTGGCTTTTAGCACAATTCAGGGACATTTTGTGCATTTCACATTCTAACCTCCTTTTTTGTTATTCTGCTACATCCTTTGCTTCAGACTCTAGTGATATTGCAATGGCCAATGCCTTTTCTTAGGTTAAGTCTCTTTCTAATAGTAGTCTCTTTTGAGTGCTTTGACTATGCAAGCCTTAATGCATCTGAAAGACCATCTCTAAAGTCACAAGTTTGCACAGTTCTGCAATGTATTCTGAACTCCTTTCATCCTTTGACTGGTTCCTTTTGAAAAATCTAAAACTCTCAGCTATTAACAGTGGTTTAGGGCTCAAGTGATTTTGGAAAATTGTATCAATTTCATCAAACATCTTGCTTGCTGGCTCTTCAGGGGTTACTAAGTTGTACAAGAGATTGCGCATCCTAGGACCCATTAAGCTAAAAAGCTTGGGAGAGACAACAGATCAATACTAGTGCTAAGGGGAGTCATTGCTCTAAAAGAAATAGATCCATACATTACAGCAACAACCACTGGATTCCAGAGATAACCAAATTCATCACCAAGGTAAGTTCATACTTACATTAAATGTCTACCACACTGTCAAATCTCTTCACATTTGTCATGTTCCTAATCATTCCTCCTTATACTTGACCCGAATCCTGCATGAAAACCAGTTTGGCCATTTTTGGATACACTTGGTTCTGATTTGAGGTGACAAATCTGAGGTGAGGCAAGTTAACGTGGCAAGGTCCAGGCCCAAGAACGAGGAATGTGGCGATGTTTGACCAATTTAAGCATTGGGCCAGTTTGGAAAGTTCAGGTACGGGCTAAGTCGAGGCAGCGAGGCCCGGGCCCAAGAGTGCATCAAGAGTTGTCAGTGAACAAGGAACAAGCTGATATTTAAGCACCGGGCCAGATTGAAAAGGTCAGGGTGTTGGGGCTGGGATGAAGGATTGGCCAGTGTTCACCTTGCTGTTCAGCAAGGTTTACTTATCTCTGCATTAAACTGAGACTGTGGCCTTCTACTAATGGCCTCATCGAAAGGCTGCAATGATGATTGGCTTCATGGCTGTGAACTCACTTTGTGAACTTCTGGTTGTTACTGCTTGCACAAATTGTTCTTTATATTGCACATTGGGTATTTGACAATCTTTTAATGGGCTTTATTGGGTTTCTTTGTTCTAAGGCTGCCTGCAAGGAGACAAATCTCAAGGTTGTATATAGTATGCACATTTTGATAAAAAGTATTCTTTGAATTTTGAACCTTGAAATCGTAACAGCCTCCCAGTCTTAATCATTGGTGAAAATAGCACTTCAATTTCTTCTGGTCCTAATCATCAACAAAGCTTGGCAGGGGATGGGATTCTAAGCATCAGGGAGGTAAATAAAATGCTGAAAATTGATAACAGGTCAGTGACAGCATGTTCAATAAGTGTGATGGTAGGAAAATGGCCAGGAGATAAGAGAGCCTATCGGGTTAATTGCATTTATTTCAATGCAAGAGTTCAGACAAGTAAGGAAGATGAACTTACATCTTTGATAGCTCCTTGGAACTGTAATATTATAGGCATTACAGGGACATGGCTGGTAGCGGAAATAGAGGATTTGAGGTAAGAGGGGAAAGATTTAAGATGAACATGAGGGGCAATGTTTACACAAAGATACTCTCCATATAGAATAAGTTGCCAGAAGAAATGGTTGAGGTAGAATAATGCCTTTGAAAATGCAGTAAGTTAGATAGGTTCAAAGTTCAAAGTCCATTTCTTATCAATGATACTATATACACTCTTGAGATTTGCAGGCAACCACAAAAGGAAAGAAACCCAATAGAACCCATTAAAGAAAAGAAGACCATCTCGCACCCAACGTGCAGAAAAAAACCCAAACCGTGCAAACAATAAAATTAAGTAAATCACATTCAGAACTGAAGCTCAGAAAAGTGAGTCCAGAGCCGGGAAGCCAGTCACAGCCAATCCAGGAGCCCATTAGTAAACACAAAGTATGCTGCAGATGCTGTGGTCAAATCAACACATACAAACAAGCTGGATGAACTCAGCAGGTCAGGCAGCATCCTTTGAAATGAGCAGTCAACGTTTCGGGCCGAGACCCTTCGTCAGGACTGAAGAAGGAGGGGACAGGGGCCCCATAAAGAAGGTGGAGTGAGGGTGGAAAACCAATCAGAGGAAAGATCAAGGAGAGGGGGAAGGGAAGCAGGGAGGGGATAGGTGGGAGAGGTGAAGAAGAGATGAGGTGAAGAAGGAATCTAAAGGGAAAGCACTATGGGTAGTAGAAGAAGGCAGAATCATGAGAGACGTGATAGGCAGCTAGAAGAGGAGACAGAGTGAAACTGGGATGGGGGAAGTGAGAGGGAGGGAATTACTGGAAGTTGGAGAATTCGATGTTCATACCAAGGGGCTGGAGACTACCCAGATGGTATATGAGGAGTATGAGGTATATCCAGGAGCCCATTAGTTGTAGGCCACAGCCTCAGTTCATTGCAGAAACAAGTGGTTAGCAAAAGGCTGCATGGTAATGTAGTGGTTAGCATAAAACTTTACAGTACCAGTGACCCGGGTTCAATTCCTGCTGCTGTCTGTAAGGAGTTGGTATGTTCTACATGTGACTGCATGCGTTTCCTTTGGATGCTCCAGTTTCCTCCCATGGTCCAAAGATGTACCGTTTGGTAAGTTAATTGGTCATTGTAAATTATCATGTGATTAGGCTAGGATTAAGTTGGTGGTTGCTGGGCAGTGCAACTTGAAGGTTTGGATGGACCTATTCTGCACTGTATCTCAATAAATGAATAAATAAATAACATTAAACCTTGCCGAGCTGCAAGCTGAACACTAACTTGTCCCTTGCCTCCAGCCCTGAGACCCTGATCTTTTTGATCTGGCCCGACACTTAAATTGGCCAAAAATTGGGTCGGTTCTTGTTACCTGATCTGGGCCCTGCTGCTTCGGTACACTCTCAGGCCCAGGACATGGACTGCAAAGATTTGGAAGGTTACGGGCCAAACACCATCAATGGGACTAGTTTGGATGGGGCATCTCGATTAACATGGACCACTTGAGCTGAAGGGCCCGTTTTGAGCTCTCAAACCCTGCCCTGATCCTTTCTGAAGACAATCCTCTCACTTTTAGCTACCCCTAATCTCTTGCTTTTATGAACAGCCAACCTTGAGCCCTGATACACACATAACTACCAGCACCTCTCAAAGTTGAACCTCAGACCTGGCCTTGGCAGAGTGTATCACATATTCCATTTGTTGAAAGATCCATTAACTTTTCAGTTGCACCGAAGAATTAGGCATAACTAAAATTTGTAGCTGGGATTCACTACCAAAGTGGTGTTAACACTAAGATGTGATGCCCAGCATGTGGACTCATCTAAGTGCTCTAGATTTCTTGCCATGTACTTTTCCTTGGATTATTACAGTAATGTTGTAACACACATACCACCCAATGATTGCCAATTGTTGGAGAAAACTAAGCCTTTATTGTATATCAATTGCCATTATATGGTGTTTTATCTTTAGTACAATTTTAATGATATCATAAAAATATGCACCAATGATTTAATTATACAACCACAATGGAAGTAGAAAAAAGATGGACGTAACATTGCTGCAAAAATGCCTTTTTTGCAGTACAGCAAAAACTATAGACACCCTCCACAAGCACAGCAGCATTGAGAAGAAGGGTGGAAGGGAATTATTTATTTTGTACAATGTAATTAGATGGCCATTTTAACATCAGTGGAGTGTCTCCATGAAACTCCACAAGCGAACAGAGGAGAACCCCATCCAACAAGGATAAGAATGTGAAAGAATCACAACAGGCCACTCTGCATGTTTTAATTGCTAGCCTTGCTTTCAGAGCCTTAGTGGCTGCAGATGTCACTTGTGTGTTCACACATCATACCCATCTCAAAAACAAAGGCAGCGATGCATATAAAGCTGTTCAAGGTCATCATGGACATGGCTGGCTTTGACTTGGACCCTGTCAAACGAGTCTGTGAGCTTCATGTAGGACATAGATTTTATTGTTGCACGTAATTTCCAATTGTAATTTTATTTCTTTGTTTCATTGCCTTCATAAAGTGTCTGAATGTTACAACTGCTTGTTTTTCTTTCAAGCTTGATACGAGTTGCTGCAGATTCACACCAGTTTCCTGGCAGCATTAGCTCAAAATACAAAATTGCACATAATTAACAGCAATTGGGATTAAATTGCATGCCTAATACAGGCAGTAAGGGTGGCTATAATGTGAAATGGGGAGGCGGGAGGATGGGGGGGGGGGGGGTGATGGCAGAATCATGCATGAACTATACCAAGAAACATTATTATTCTGGCATGGTGCCACTGATGTATTCACATGCCAGTCATTTGCTATTAAATTAATGCTTTTACTTTTACTGGGCCCTTTACCATGTTGTCCTTTTGTGAAGAGGCAGACCTTCAATTAGCACATTGGACAATAGTTTCTAATGGAGACTTTGATAATGCCCTTCCATTTACTTTAAGATGAGATATTTACTGAATGTTAACTGAGTGATAGTTCATCCATCTAGCAACAGCCTCCTTCTAGTTTAAAAAAAATCCTAAGGTGGGCCTAACCTGTCAGAAAATAGAGAAGGAAATGAGAATGAACCAGGGACAATGGAAGGAGAAATTGGAATAGGAGGCCAAAGCTTTGGCCATGGAAGCAACTTGGACATCTTGTTTAAACAGCACAAAGCACTCCTGGACGATGGGCAAAATTCTGATGGCTAGAAGAAGTGATTTGCTTTTTATGGGAGTTATTTATACCACCACTGCATATTCTCCTCTGCTGCTTTCTAATGCTATCAGATAAAACAATTTTTAGCTTTGGAAGGGGGAGAGGCTGCATTATTGGTGGACAACTCTGCTGCATGTTTGTACTGATGAGACAGATGAGGTTCTGCTCCACAAGATTAATGGACATGCAGGAAGTACTCAGCAGTGTGGACAATGGGAGGGAAACATAGTTAGCATTTTCAATAGTAAAAACAGTGCAGATGCTGGAATACTAAAGTAAGAGTATAAGATGCTAGAGAAGTCTATTAGGACAAGCAGCACTTGTGAAGAGATAGGAAACAGACCATTGAACCAATTCAGTTGCTCAGCCTTTCATGTTCAAAGTAAATTTATTATCAGAGTATGTATATGCCACTGCTTACAACCCTGAGATTCATTTTCTTGCTGGCATAGTCAATAAATCCTTTGAAGATCCTGCACCAGCTTCTTGATGGTAGCAAGAAGAGAGCAAGTACAGAGTGGTGGGAGTCCCGGATGATGGATGCTGCTTTCCTGTGACAATGTACTCTGTGGTGGGGAGAGCTTTACCCTTGATGGACTGAAGCGTTTACGTTACCTTTTTTAGGATTTTCCATTCAGGGGAATTGGTGTTTCCATACCAGGCTGTGATGCAGCCAGTCAAAGTACTCTCCAATCCACATCTACAGAAATTTATCAAAGTTTGAGATGCCATGCCAAATCTTTGCAAACTCCTAAGGAAATTGATACACAGCCAAACTTTCTTCATAATTTTACCTACGTGCTGGGCTCAGGACAGGTCTTCTGAAATAGTAACAGCAAGGAATTTAAAGTTGCTGACCCTCTCCACCTGCGATCATCTGATGAGGACCTCCAGCTTCCCCCTCCTGATGTCAATAATCAGCTCCTTGTTCCTAGTGACATTGAGTAAGAGGTCGATGTTACGGCATTATTCAACCAGATTTTCAATCTCCTCCCCTTATAGTGACTCGCCACCACCTCTGATTCAGCCTAAGACAGCGGTGACATCAGCAAGTTTGAATTTGGCGTGGAGCTGTGCCGAGCCATAGATTAAGCGTAAAGCGAGTAGAGTAGTGTCAGGATTGGTTGAGGTCTGAAGTAGCATCATAACATTAACTTCGGTCTGTCTTATCTTTACCACAGGTGTGATAGATCTGACCTTCAGAGTATTTTCAGTATTCAGTTTGTTTCAGATTTCCAGTAACCTGCATCTCCATATGTTCTCTTTCATTATTATTTCCTTATTATCTCTTTTTATTTATCTCTTTACATACACTTTTTCCAGAGGAGTCAACAATGATTAATAAACATTCAGCATTTCCTCTTGACTAATACCATCAGTGCTACCATTACTTATGTCTTCATTCTGTTATGAATGTACCACAGCTCTGAGGGGCCGAAGGGTGCAGGACCAGCCCCCTCCTTCCGGAGAATCGCAAGATCGCTATTAATTCGGGTCTTGGACCCAGGAAATGAGAGACAATGCGACAGATTTGACCATTGTTCTTAGAGGCACCTGTGTGAATTGCAACTCTATAGTATGTGCCAGCTATCAGGGACATGGACACCCTCGGGCAATGTGGGGGTGGGGATTGTATCACCCTACCTTGATTGGCATTTACAAATCTGCCAGCCATGATAAAACGGAGACTGCAGGAGGCGGTACTCCAGCGACGCACCAGACAGAGACCATCGCTCATCGTTCCCGTAAGAACGGGAAGCTGCTCAGAAGCCACGTGTGATTTGGATCCCCTAGCTAGGGAATCGAGTGGCTAATAACCCCGAAAAGGATTCGGAACTGACAACAAGGAACTCCCGTTCCCGATTTCACGCTTTGAGTCCAGAAGGCTGGCAAGTTTATTTTCTCTCTCCAACCCGTGAACACCCAGCGGTCCCTCAAACGGCAAAAAGCCTCCATGAACTGGCGAGACTTTTATATTTCCATCGGACAATAGTTTAAACCCTAGACAACGATAGAGCTTATTTCTGATTGGTCATTACTATTCCTGCGCTTTAGATTGAGTATTGACGACGTATGTTATCTGAATGTTTGTATTAACCTTACTTTTGTGCCCCTTTATAAATAAAAACGTTTAAAAATGGTACCATCAGACTTCAGCGGACCTCTCTATCTTTGCTGGTAAGTGACCCAGTTATGGGGTTCATAACAATTCTAACTGTGGCTGTTGCAGTGAGTGGCTGAGGAAACCAGGAGGCGGACCAAGTGCAGGACACAGGCATGGAGATGGACTTGGACTTGACTTGGATTCGGAGCCTGGAACTGGAACATGGAGACGACCACACTAAATAAAGACAGATGATTCTTGCTCAGAGGAGTGCCGAACGGCCAGCAATCCCCAGCTAGACATGAAGAGACAGAATTTCCAACTCAGAGCAGCGGCAAAATGGCCAGACCGACTCAGCTGGAAATGAGACAATAAAAACAAACAACGACAGACAATATTTATCATGGCTCGGAGTAGCACATCAAGCGGCAAGCTTTCGACTCGACCCAGGAACTGCGGATGACAGGCTCTTGACTCGACCCAGGAACAGCAGACGGAACAAGCATAGCCACTCTGCTGAGGTGACAAACCAGCAGCGAGTAGAAGTAATCTGGAGACTTTATGCTGCCGGTTCAAATGAGGATCAGGTGCCCTAATCAAGGAGCCCAGTGGAACACGGAGAAAAGGAAATTAACTGAAATGAGTAGTTAACGGACCAGACCATGACAGTGGCAGATGGAGTTCAAACCAGATAAGTGTGAAGTGGTTCATTTCGGTAGGTCAAATTTGAAGACAGAATATAATATTAATGGTTGGATGCTTGGCATTGTGGATCAGTGAGATCTTGGGGTCTGTGTCCATAGGACTCAAAGCCGCTCCACAGGCTGACAGTGTTGTTAAGAAGAAGGATAGTGTGATGGCCTTCATCAGCTGTGGGATTGAGCTCAAGAGCCTTGAAGTAATGTTAAAACTATATAAGACCCTAGTTAGACCCCACTTGGAGTATTGCGTTCAGTTCTGGTCACCTCACTACACGAAGTATGTGGATACTATAGAGAGTGTGTCGAGGAGATTTACAAGAATGTTACCTGGATTGGAGAGCATGCCCCATGAGAATAATTTGAATGAACTTGACCTTTTCTCTTTGGAGCAATTGAGGTTGAGATGTGACCTGATAGTTTTAACGTGCTTGGAAGTAGGTACAAGAGGGATGTCAGAGGTATGTTTTTTTTATACAGAGGCTGGTGGGTGTGTGGATTGCATTGCCAGCGACAGTAATAGAGGCAGGTACAATAGGGACCTTTTCGAGACCCTTAGACAGGTACATGGAGCTTAGAAAAGTAGAGAGCTATGTGGTAGCATAATTCTAGGAAGTTTCTAGAGTAGGTTACATGGTCGGCACAACATTGTGGGCTGAAGGGCCTGTGATGTGCTGCAGATTTCTACGATTCTATGAACTCCCATTTTCTCTGTTTTCTTCACTCTTTCCTCTTTGTAGAATTAAAGTGACCTCAGTTTAGGTTGAAATATCATCGACCTCAAATATGAAGTCTATTTTTCTCTATAAAAATGATTTTGAACTGCTGAGCATCTCTGCTTTTTCCTGTCTTGAACTAATGCTTTAGATTGATGCCCATGTTAAACGAAAGCCTCAGTTACACTTTTGTAAAAGATCTCAAATTAGATTTGGAAGTGTTGCCTGGCAAAGAAAGTTCTTCCCATATCCAAAGTCACTTACAAGTCAAGTCAAGTAACTTTTTATTGTCATTTTGACCATAACTGCTGGTACAGTACACAGTAAAAATGAAGCAATGTTTTTCAGGACCACGATGCTACATGAAACAGTACAAAAACTACACTGAACTACGTGAAAAACAACACAGAATAAAAACTACATTAGACTACAGACCTACCCAAGACTGCATAAAGTGCACAAAACAGTGCAGGCATTACAATAAATAATAGGCACAGTAGAGGGCAGTAAATTGGTGTCAGTCCCGGCTCTGGGTATTGAGGAATCTGATAGCTTAGGGGAAGAAATTGTTACATAGTCTGGTCGTGAGAGCCCGAATGCTCCGGTGCCTTTTCCCAGATAGCAGGGAAGAGAAGAGTTTGTATGAGGGGTGCGTGGGTCCTTCATAATGCTGTTTGCCTTGAAGATGCATTGTGTAGTGTAAACGTCCGTAATGGCAATGTTTTTCTCAGATAGATGATCTTCTCAGCTGACCTCACTATCCACTGCAGGGTCTTGCGATCCGAGATGATGCAATTTCTGTACCAGACAGTGATGCAGATGCTCAGGATGCTCTCAAAACAACCTCTGTAGAATCTGATGAGGATGGGGGGTGGGAGATGGACTTTCCTCAGCCTTCGCAGAAAGTAGAGACGCTGCTGGGCTTTCTTTGCTATGGAGCTGGCGTTGAGGGACCACATGAAATTCTCCATCAGGTGAACACCAAGAAATTTGGTGCTCTTAACGATCTCTACAGAAGAGCCGTCAATGTTTAGTGGGGAGTGGTTGCTCCATGCCCTCCTGAAGTCAACAACCATCTCTTTTGTTTTGTTCACATTCAGAGACAGGTTGTTGGCTCTGCACCAGTCCGTTAGCCGCTGCACCTCCTCTCTGTAAGCTGACTTGTTGTTCTTGCTGATGAGACTCACCATGATCGTGTCATCGGGGAACTTAATGATATGGTTCGAGCTGTGTGTTGCAGCACAGTTGTAGGTCAGCAGATTGAACAGCAGTGGACTGAGCACACAGCCCTGGGCAGCCCCCATGCTCAGTGTGATGGTGTTGGAGATGCTGCTCCTGATCTGGACTGACTGAGGTCTCCCAGTCAGGAAGTCTAGGATCCAGTTGCAGAGGGAGGTGTTCAGGCCAGTAGGCTCAGCTTTCCAATCAGTTTCTGAGGGATGATTGTGTTGAATGCTGAACTGAAGTCTATGAACAGCATCCAAATGTATGTGTCTTTTTTGTCCAGGTGGAGGGTGATAGCAATGGTGTCGTCAGTTGAGCGGTTGGGATGGTACGCAAACTGCTGGGAGTCCAGTGAGGGGGGCAGCAGGGTCTTGATGTGCCTCATGATGAGCCTCTCGAAACACTTCATGATGTTGGATGTGAGTGCAATGGGACGGTAGTCATTTAGACAGGACACTGAAGATTTCTTCGGTTCGGGGTTGATGGTGGCGGCCTTGAAGCATGTTGGAATGATGGTGCTGCTCAGGGAGATGTTGAAGATGTCAGTGAGAACATCTGCTGGCTGGTCTGATGTTCTAAGCACTCTAAGAACATCTAAGAGTTCTAAGCACTCTACCAGGAATATTGTCTGGTCCAGCAGCCTTTCGTGGGTTGACCCTGCACATGGGTTCTTCTCACATCGGCCACGGTGAGACACAACACCTGGTCATTTGTAGGAGGGGTGGACTTCCTCGCCACCATGTCATTTTTCGCCTCAAAATGAGCATAGAAGTTATTCAGCGCATCTGGGAGGGAGGCATCACCTGCACAGTCAGGTGATGTTGTCCTGTATTTGGTGATGTCCTGAATGCTCTTCCACATGCGTCGCGTGTCACTGCTGTCCTGGAAGTGGCTGTGGATTCTCTGGGCGTGTGCATGCTTTACCCCTCTGATGGCCCGGGACAGTTTGGCCCTCGCTGTTGTTAGGGCTGCCTTGTCGCCTGCTCTGAAGGCGGAGTCACAGGTCCTCAACAGCGCACGCACCTCTGCGGTCATCCATGGCTTCTGGTTGGCACGTATAGTGATGGTCTTGGACAGAGTAACATCATCAATGCACTTGCTGATGTAGCTGGTCACTGATGCTGTGTACTCCTCTAAGTTGGTAGAGTCGCCATCGGTTGTAGCCTCCCTGAACATGTGCCAGTCAGTGTGCTCAAAGCAGTCTTGAAGAGCAGAGATGGCTCCTGCTGGCCAGGTTTTCACCAGCTTCTGAACTGGTCTGGAGCACCTGATGAGCATTCTTTATGCTGGGATTAGCATAACAGAGTTGTGGTCTGAGTAACCGAGGTGGGGGCAGGACTCTGCCCAGTACACGTCAGGGACGTTTGTGTAAACCAGGTCCTACACATTCTCCCCCCTCGTTGCAAAGTCCACATACTGATGGAATTTGGGGAGCACTGACTTAAGGTTCACGTGGTTAAAATCTCCGTCGACAATAAACAGTCCATCAGGGTGTGCGTTCTGCAGTTCACTAACACTTATATCCTTCTTGTGTCTGTGACCTCTCCAGTGCAAGTTTGTTTATATCTTTCTGAAATAACATTACCAAAATAAGACAGAAGAAATTCTGACAATGCTAGAAATCTAGAGAAAAGCATACAAAATGCTAGAGAGATTTAGCAGGTCAGGCAGCATCTGTGGAAATGAATAAACAGTCAAGTTTTGAGCCACAATTGGAAAGGAAGGGGAAGAGACCTGAATAAGAAGGTGGGGGGGGGGGGTAGGTTGGGAGGGGAAGGAGTACAAACTAAAAGGTGAAGCTAGGTAGGTGGGGGACGTGGGGTGAAGTAAGAATCTGGGAGGTCATAGGTGGAAAAGCTGAAGGGCTGGAGAAGGAAGAATATGATAGAAAGGGAGAGTGGACTGTGGGAGAAATGAAAGGAGGAAGGACACCGGGGGAGGTGATAAGCAGATGAGGATAAGAGAAGAGGTAAGAGGGAAGCCAGAGAAAGGAATTGAAAAGGGAAGGAGGAGGAGAAAAACTACTGGAAGTTGGAGAAATCAGTGTTCATGTCATCTGGTTGGATGCTACCCTGATGTGTAGCTCCTCCAACCTTAGAGTGGCCTCATCATGGCAGTAGAGGAAGCAATGGACTGACATGTCGGAATGGGAATGAGGAATGGATTTAGAAGATTGGCCACTAGGAAATCAGGCTTTTTGCAGATAGAGAGAAGGTGCTCGACAAAGTGGACCCGCAATCTATGTCAGTTCTCACCAGTGTAGAGAAAGCCACACTGGGAATACCAGATAGAGTAGACACACTCAACAGATGTGCAGGTGAAGTGTTTCCTTACCCGGAATGACTGTTTAGGGTTCTGAATGGAGGGGAGAGAGGAGGTGAATTGGCAGGTGTAGAGCTTCATCCATTTGCAGGGATAGGGGCCAGGAAGGAGATTAGTGAGGAGGAACAAATAGACAAGGGAATCCAAGAGGGAGTGATCCCTGTAGAAAGTGTGTAATATTTGAGTAATATTGTAAATATATATATATATATATATACATTTGTAGTTGGATTAAGCATGCTTTGTTTATTTAAGTAACTCCTTACGGAGTTACCAGGCGACCATAGCATATGTGTGTGCCTTGCTAAAAGTGAAAACCAAGAGTACATGTTTGTCCTGGTCTCCCTGCATTTCACATTCCATTAGTTTTACGTTTTGGAGTTAACAAAACATAACTGTGATAAAAGGAAGTTTTAATCAAACCAAAAATGATTATCTACCTGTAGAAGTGCAGTGAGATGTTTGAGTTACAAAAAAAGTGCAGAGAGATATCCCAGTTTGAAAAAAAGTACAGCATGAGGTTTCTTTCGAATGAGAGAGAGAAGGTTGAGTTAAAAAATAGCAGAAAATGGAATAAATTCAGAGTCATAAACAATGTGCACTGTGTGATTATAATCATAAATTTTTAAAAGCAGAAATGGCTGGCTATATTTAAAAGATAGTTGCATTTGATTGCACAAGAGATGCATGTTATATACTGAGCAAGTTGATTAGTTTTTTGAAATGAATGAAATAACCAATGAAAAGTGAGTTTTGCTGAGTGAATCGGATTTAAAGAGAGACAGTTTGCTCAGAAGTTTAACAACTCCAACCAAACCAGATGAAATGAGCTTTGCTGATATTGTGAAAGTACAGCAGGAACATTTAGAACCAGAACTATTGTGGATTACAGAACATTTCAGGTTTCACAAGCAGAATGAAAAGAAAGGGGAGTATTTCATCAATTTGCCTTTGATAGCTTTCTGCCTGAGTACAGGTGCAAATGGTACCCCAAAAATAAGCCCATTACAGCAATAAAGTCCTTTGTGAGTTTTTACGGTGAGAAACACTTTGGACTCTGCTTCCATCTCTATCTATAGCTTGCTCTCAGCTAAGTTCACATTGCTGAATTGTTTTCTTCCTGAAAGATTTACAAAGATAACCTGGGCAGAAGGCAGTGATCCACTTACAATATTAGGTTGATGCTGATCTTAAAAATCACCACAGATCCCGAAAGACCAATTATTCTTGGAACAGACCTATTCGTCTTGGCATCAGGGACCACTGACATTCCCCACAGGACCTTCAAAATACTTCCTTCCACCTCCATGTGATCTAGCTCACTGACTCTTTTGTAATGAATGCCATAAGGATCCTGAAGGGCTTTGCAAAACTTGGGTGTGGCAAGTCCATTTAACACTGTTTTACCCTTGATATGCTTGAGTTTTTCCTTCAACACTGCTATGGCATCATCCAGTGCCTTTCTTAATTCACTTTCAGTTGACTCTGTTGCAGTGGATGTGGCATGCAAATGGTGGATGTACTTGCAATCCAGCTGTAGTTGTCACGTCACAGCCACTCATGACCCCACAATGCTGGCCCTCCTGTTTTTACCCCATGCAAGCCCAGTGTGACTTATTGGTTGCTGTATTTCACTGTTACAAATATCATTCCCACAGGACCTATCTTTTCTCCAGTATGGGTGTTTGATTAGATATCTAAAGGCTTCAGTTCAGTATCTTTGAAATGTCGTTCGAACTCATTTTGTGGAATGATTGAAGATGCTGAGCCTGTGTCCAATTCCATTTTAATTAATTTGACGTTCACTTCTGGTGTAAGCCGTATGGCTTGTCTCTTGTTAGTTTTCATATTTTAAATCTCAAGGCTACCTTGTCCTGTGTAACTCTCATCATTATCAGATTTTTCATGAACAGCATATAGATCAGTGCTAATTTAGAAACTGAAACAACTTTTTATCTTTATCTCTCCCTCTGCAATCCATTTATTTCCATCTGTCCAACATGCTCTTTGCATGGGTCCTACTTTGTTGCATTTCCTGCAAGTTTCACCTTGAATCTTTCATTGGTCTGGTGTATGTGAGCCCCTGCCACAAGAGTAACGCAATTTGTTCAGCCTTGCAGGCCGCCATCTAGGTGGTGCAATTTTGGACATGTTCACTTTCATTCCGGACTGCAACTCAATTGCATCTGTGTCTGCAATTTCCCTTGATACAGATATTTCAACTGCTCTTTTAAATGTGAGCTGGGCTTCAGTTAGGAACCATTTCTGCGTGTTTTTTTTGTAAGATTCAACAAACTAAATGATCTCATTAAGCTCATCACTAAACTGACGTTGCTCAATCTCTTCAATTCAGCCACATACACTGAGGAGGTATAGTCAAGAAAGTCTTGGGAATTGGTAGGTTTAAATAAGATATTGGAAGGCTCTGATAATGGAGATAGAGAGATTGAGAAAGGGGAGAGAGGTGTCAGAAATGAATTAAGTGAAGTTAAGAGCAGGGTTGAAGTTGGAGGCAAAATTAATGCAATTTATGTGCTCACCATGGGTTCATGAAGCAACAACAATGCAGTCACCAATGTAGCCGAAATAAAACAATGGGTGATCTTATCAATAGTACAGCACTGTTTATTAGAGCTTGTAATACAAAAATTGACTTACTGTGTTTCCCATGTTACAACTTTCAAAAGTATTTCATTTGACAATTAAATACACTAGTATGTCATAAAGTCTTGAACAGTAGTGTACAAGCACAAATTATTTACTACAATATAGTTAATTGTGTAATACCAATAAAATATTTCAAAAACATATTTGTTCATTAATGGTGTCTTGAAATGATTCAAAAGCTTCAGTAATATGTACACTTCATATGCCTGTATTGTTCACTCCTATATAATGTATATATAATATATAATGTAATATCAATAAAATACTTCAAAACATATTTGTTGGTTTTGATATGTACAAAATTGGATGTGCTTTAGGCTAGGTCTCAGATCTTCATTTAGTATGAGAAGTTTAGGGTATGGTTTGACACTAACGTTTCATTACGAGTTTGAGGAGATTTGATATGTCACCAAAAGATGGTCATAAATTTCTACGGATGTAACATGCGGAGCATTCTAATTGACTGATACTTATCTGGTATGGGATGGGGGAGTACTACTGCACAGGATCAAAATAAGCTGTGGAGACTTGGGAACTTAGTCAGCACCATTGTGGGCACTAGCCTCCATAGTATCCAGGGCACAACTTTAAGGAGCAATGCCTCAGAAAGGTGGCATCCATCATTAGGGGCCCCCCATCACCCAGGTCACGCCTTATTCTCATTGATTCTGATTTTGTGGCTCAGTCCATATCTTCTCAAGTATATTTGGGGTTGCTGAGGAGTGTAAAATGTGTTAAATTGGATTACACATGAGTTATTAGTAATAAGAATGGAAGGCAAAAGAGCAGGTGAAAGGAATTTTACCACTGAGATGGTAATAATCAGAATCAGGTTTATTGTCACCAACATGTATCGTGAATTTGTTATCTTAGCAGCAGCAGTTCAATGTAATACATAATATAGAAGGAAAAAACAAAATAAAATAATAATAATCATCATCATCATGATAAATAAATAAATTACAGTATACATTTATTAAATAGATTAAAAATCATGCAAAAAACAGAAATAATATATATTTAAAAAGTGAGGTAGTGCCCAAGGTGCCATGTCTGTTTAGGAATTGGATGGCAGAGGGGAAGAAGCTGTTCCTGAATCGTTGAGTGTGTGCCTTCAGGCTTCTGTACCTCCTACCTCCTGATGGTACCAGTGAGAAACCTGCATGCTGGAGATCCTTAATAATGGACACTGCCATCCTGAGATACCGCTCCTTGAAGATGTCCTGGGTACTTTGTAGGTTAGTACCCAAGATGGAGCCAACTAAATTTACAACCCCCTGCAGCTTCCTTTGGTCCTGTGCAGTAGCCATCCCCTCCCCCCAACCCCGTACCAGACAGTGATGCAGCCTAGTTGCCCAATTTTTTTTCCCACATGCCATGACTCTCTTCGAAGCCAAGTGTTCTTTAATAGTTGAATGTAGTGAGGTCAGAATCGATGGCAAGAAATAAATACAAAATCTGTCAAAATGAGAAGAAGACACTTGTAGGGAATGTTGCACTGGAAGAATTTATAGAGGTGGTGAGGCATTTGCTTTTGGCCATCAGCGCTATTGTTTTGAAGACTATTTTCCATCAATTGCATCTTTTCAGGGATCAAATGGATGGAGATAAGTAAGAATTACTGTTTGTAATTAATCAAATTTCTCCCCAAGATGGGATTTTGAAGTTGCATTTGTATACCGAAACAGGACTTAGGAGTAGGAATATTGGAAGAAATATAAAGAAGGCGGGTGAGTGGGACTAAATGGTAGAATAGATCGGCTCATGATAAAATGGTGGAGCAGACTCAATGGGCTGAATGGCCAACTTCTGCTCCTTTGTCTTATGGTCTTATGGTTTAAATCTGAAATTGACTCAGCAAGTGGCACAGTTGATTCTCAATTAAAGAATTGGTGAATTTAATTCCTACTCCAGAGAACCAAATGTTAAAATGTAGCCCGAGAGTCTAGTGCAGTGCTAAGGGAAAACTGCACTGTTTGGGAGTACTGTCTATTAAGTTGTAACATTGTTCTGTAATTGGTCCCATAACACTATGTTACAGGTTTGGAGTGTTGCTGACAAGGCCAACATTTACCGTCTACTCCTGGTATTGTTTTTCTATCATCCTCTGCTAAGAGAAGACTCGTCACTGTACAAAGTGCCAAACCTGAGGCTAATGAATTTGTAACTACTTCCAAACAAAATTTCTAGTTGGATTGTCCATCTAGGTTTCCTTCTAAGAAAAGGGTCTTTAATAATTTCCTGTTTTTGACATATGATGTATGGACAGAGATAGTTGGACACAGTGAAGGCTATGGGATCAGATTGTATTTTAGCACTCTAGATTTAACTCTACTTCTGTCCAAACTATTTTGAGTGATTATAACACTGATACCTATTTGACCAAGTTGAATATTGTCCAGGTATGTCATGTTCTCAAAAATCAGGATAGCTCCAATACAAGCAATAATTCCCCAATCAATCTATTCTCAAAGTGATTATGAAAGAAGGTGTTACCAAATGTGCTATAAAATGGCATTTACTTATCAAAAATGTTTAGTTTGGCATTTAGCATGAACTCTTAGCTCCAGATTGCTTTACATCATAATCAGGCTTTAGAAAGTTGCTATACATAATGGCCAGATTCAGGTTATTGTTAGTTTTTCAGTTAATCATCTAATTACCATGCAAAATCTTTCTTCTTCCCCTATGAGGTTTCTAATTTTCTCTTCTGGGGATGATAACAGAACATTTATGAGAAAAGAGAACGGATGGATAGTAGGAGCTTGGAACTTGATTTCCATCAGGATGATGGCGGACAATCTGTGCCTAATCATCTAATGGTATGTGGGTTAAATTTATACATTAATTCTTCAGATCTTTTGCCATAATTATACATGAGTTCAGGAAAAATAAGGAAAGCTCCATGTACAGTTTAGTGCAGAATTGATCAAGTACTGTTTTGCCTGAGGTGCAGTCTTTTTTAAGTAGTATATTAAACCGAGGTTCCATTTGCCAAATTATTCTCTGCCATTACTACGTGTTCATTACATGTGCATAAATCCTTGAAAATTAAAGTAGAGAGAGACTGGTTTAGCAGAAGGGATCCTGGGAACAATTAATGCAGGAATGTTGTTTTTTGTCTGCAGATAACACTGGATATATTGTGACAGGATTATTGTGTCTAGTCCAGACCACTACACTTTAGGAAGGATATGAAAGTCTCAGAGAAGGTATAAGGATTGAATGGATTGCTATATGAAGAATGTTTGGTGCCTCTGGGCCTTTATTTACTAGAGTTCAGAAGAATGAGGGGTGACCTCATTGAAACCTATCAAATGGTGAAAGGCCTTGATAGAATGGATGTGGAGTGAATGTTTCCTATGGCATGGTGGGAGAGTCTAGGACCAGAGGACACAGCCTCAGAGTATAGGGGTGTCCTTTTAGAATGGAGTAGAAGAGGGATTTATTTAGCCAGAGAGTGGTGAATCTGTGGAATTCTTTGCCACAGGAGGCTGTCGGAGGCCAAGTGTTTATGTACAGGTATATTTAAGTCAGAGGTTGATAGATTCTTGATTGGTCAGGGCATGAAGGGATACAAGGAGAAGGCAGTGGATTGGGGCTGAGAAGAAAATTGGATCAACCATGATGAAATGACGGAACAGTCTCGATGAGCCAAATGGCCTAATTTTCTCCTATATCTTATGATCATATGAGGATGAAGATAGATAGATAGATAGATAGATAGATACTTTATTCATCCCCATGGGGAAATTCAACTTTTTTCCAATGTCCCATACACTTGTTGTAGCAAAACTAATTACATACAATACTTAACTCAGTAAAAAAATATGATATACATCTAAATCACTATCTCAAAAAGCATTAATAATAGCTTTTAAAAAGTTCTTAAGTCCTGGCGGTAGAATTGTAAAGCCTAATGGCATTGGGGAGTATTGACCTCTTCATCCTGTCTGAGGAGCATTGCATCGATAGTAACCTGTCGCTGAAACTGCTTTTCTGTCTCTGGATGGTGCTATGTAGAGGATGTTCAGAGTTATCCATAATTGACCGTAGCCTACTCAGCGCCCTTCGCTCAGCTACCGATGTTAAACTCTCCAGTACTTTGCCCACGACAGAGCCCGCCTTCCTTACCAGCTTATTAAGACGTGAGGCGTCCCTCTTCTTAATGCTTCCTCCCCAACACGCCACCACAAAGAAGAGGGCGCTCTCCACAACTGATATATAGATGGAGTGATGTTCTTTAGAGCAAAGAAGGTGAGAGGAAATCTGATGGTGCAAGACTTACTCAAATCGATAACTAAAAAGGAAGTTAATACTGTTCCTTTTGGAAGATGGTTTAAAGTGCAGAGGGGACAGATTTCAAATACGGGTCAAAAAGCTGCATGCAGATGTGAGGAGACTGGTAATGAGCTGTTTCCAACACTGGCACAATCAAAGAGTCAATCAACTTCTGAAAAAAAAGGAAATGTGAATAAATGTGAGAGAAAATAACTTTGGGATAGATGGGCACTAAGATGAATTGGCTTCCTTTCCTCAGAATTACTCAAGCTCAGTGAATTGAATGGCCTTCTTGAGTGCTGTAATAAATCTCTGATCCTGTGATATTATGCAGGTAATAGGAGGAAGTCTCCCTGTGCACTGCCCAATATTTATTTGTTTATCAGTATCACTAAATAGATCATCTGCTTTTATTTAAATTATAGTTTGTTGAAGCTTGCTGCTCTGCTTATTAATTTTAAGTACACTTAAAAAATAACACTTCATTGGCTGGAAAGTACTTGACTTTCTTTAATTTAAAATGTTGCTCCAAATGTCAACCTGATGACATAGTGCTGTAGAAAATTATATTTCCTGATTGTTCATTTTTCCTTGAATAATTCTGATGATTAGGCTAAAAATGGTATTTTTTCATAAATGAGCATCAGTAAATGGTAATAAAAGAATTTCACTCCATTTCCAGTCACACCTGCTCAGAAGCGTGCACTCTCATTATGTTTAATATATCATGCACAGTCCAATTTCATTCAGCAGCTGGTTTTTGGGCTGCAGTCGTCCATTATTGAACCCTGCAGTCCATCAAACACCTGAGCTTAAATATTCAAATCTTGAACTAAATTACTGTTGTGCTTCCTTCGCTGTGGGCGTGTTCTTTATCGGTGATTTACTGACAACTTGGTGGAATAAAATGAGCTATAAATCCAGCCGGAAATAACCTAGATACTGCATGATGCTCTAAATCTCTTCGAAATTTGATCAGTGACCTTATATTGAGTTCGGTTTTGCTTGCATATATTCTATCCAGTCCGCTTCACTTTCTCCTGATGTGACAGGCAGTAAATTTGATTGATTTCAGATATCCCTGCAGGTTATTAAAGGAATTCTCAGAAAGATGGTCTCTTTTAGTATTCCATCTCAACCTGCCATCAGTAACAGGGAAGGATGCTTAAATGAGGTGTCACATGTGCAGCAAGCATCTGGTGGCTTTCTGGTTTGTTTAATTCAACACTTCTGGAATAGATAAACAGAGTCCCAACTTGCTATTATTTATTATGTGTATCAAAATCAAAGATTGAACAGCATGTCAAAATAAGGCAAACAATCTGTACAGTAATACGGGTCTAGGAATCAGTGTAAATAATTAAATAATAATGAACTTAAAAGGCCATTAATAGTTGGGTAATGAAGGTACAATTGGGTTTATCATGGGACCAACATGAATCCTGAGTATTACAAAGGATGTGTCATGTCTTTGAACTAATCAGAGCAGACTTGATGGCCGAATGGCCCAATTCTACTCCTATGACTGAGAGTCTAATGTCTGCAACCTTTTAAATATCTGAAATCAGATACAACTGCTCATAAAGAAATGTATTGTTTAAAGATTGTCTGTTTATTAATACAGTACACATTCCTTGTTAAGGGGTTATTCTTGTCTTTCAAAGCATCAGACCAGCAAACTAAATTCAACTAAGAGACACATCAGGGTTTCTTTGAGAGTTTGAACTCAATTCTTTCAACTTTTGGATGATGCACTGTAATCAAGAATGATTTAGCTAACAATGACTGTAATTTACATCCATGTATTGCATTAATATGTTCTAAGACATTTCTTAAGGTACTTTACCCTCCAAAGCAATTTTAGTTCAGAAGCAGGTTATAAGAAAGTTCTTAATGGAGGAAAGCACAGCAATGGGGTTTTAGGAATTAATTCCAGAACTTGAGGCCTTGACAGCAAGAGGACAGCAGACGGAATGATTAAAGCCACAATGCTTCAAAGGCCAGAAAGGGAGATGTACAGGCCTGTGTCAAAATTTCTGGGCTGGTGGAATTTGTGGAGGTAGAAATACATGTAGAACTTAAGTCCTGAAGATGGATCTTGGCTTGAAATATCAGCACTTTGGATCTCTCTGTTGATGCTGCCTGACCTGCTGAGTTCTTCCAGAATTTTGTGTGCGTTTCTGCGGAACTTAAGTGTTGCTTAAGTTAATCATTATATGTTCCTGAGTACAGCATTATGAGTGAAAGGAAATTGGCCTATTTTTAGACAAGGACAACTGAATCATGGATCACTTTAAGGTTATGGAGGGAACTTAATAAGCTGGAATGATGGCTTGTGGTATATTGGAAGTCTAGAGTAATGTAGAAATGCATGAGTTTTCACTCTGAAGTGAAATAGGACATTGGCTGTGCTCAGTAGAACTTTGCAGATGAAAATAAATATTCTTCGCATGTCATGGAAGTGAGGTACAAAAGTCAATCAGAATCACATTATTCATGAAAATTGCAAACACTTTGGATCGGACTTGGGTAGTTGTCAGAAGGTGGTATGGAGTCAATAGATGAATTAGCATGTACTAAACTGCTTACAGTTTGTCTTCATCAGAAAATGCACCAAGGTAGCTGATGCTTCTGTGGATACATCTCAGGTCGGCACAATGAATTATTATTGGATAAATATGAAAATGCTCTACACAGTGTAAGGCTTTACCTGGGTATGAGCAAATATTCTGCAAAATTTAAAATCATAATTTAAAAAAATAGTTTTCTTCTTTCTAGGAAATTGAACCTGACCAGATGTAATGACATGGAAGTGTGTTGTCCACTGTATGTGTTAATAGGTCAATGTAATAACTTACAGGCCTTTAACACCTATTGAGTGGAGACGTTTTTCAGAAACAGAGTTCAGAAACACATCACAGCATATATTTCCACACTTGAACCCATATGGACGCAACATGCCTGCACTGTAATTGCCCTGACATTGTTGTCCACATTTTGGTTGTTGGAAGGCCCACTGATGCTTTGATGCTGAGTTATCTCAGGCTTGCAATATTTCCCACAAGTGCCTCTCAGTGCTCACATTGACCGAACATGCATGCTTTGCTCTAGTACATGATCTTTAAATTAGTTACTTGTTTTATTATTGATGTATGTACTAAGAAAAAGTAGAAAAATTTCGTTTGGCATGCTATTGATGTGGATCATTTCATTATAACAGTGTATTTAGGTAGGACAAAGGAAAAAGACAATAACAAAATGCAGAATAACATGTTACAAAGTGTGTCAGGATGATAGAATGTCACGAATACCACCGTCAATGGTGTGTCTAAGTGAGGGGAGGAGTCAAAATTTGCTCTTGGATTGTAAATTAGCATGAAGTTTGCAAATTAGCTGCAGAATTTGCTTTATCGCATTGTGGATAAAGATGCTGGATCATTTTGATGCAGGTTATGATTTCAGAAATTGTTGATTTGTTACACATTAAACCAGATAAGGAAATCATCAGGAATGTGACTGAATGCTTGGGAAATTATGTTTATTTTAAAGGGGTCTTAAAGGAGGAAAGAAAAAAATTATAGAATTTCTTAGATGAAGGCAAAACTTGCAACAGTGATGCATTTCAGTTCTGTGGTTTATAGAAAGTTAGGATTGCAGGAGTAGAGAAATCACATGGAGGTTGTAAGGCTGGAAAGAAATTAGGCTCAAAATACATAAACAATAATAATAATATTAGATAAATAAGTAAAAAGTAGTATTGAGTTTTAGAGTCCTTGAAAGTGAGTCCTTAGGTTGTGGAATCAGTTCAGTTTCAAGGTGAGTGAAATTTTCCACACTAGCTCATGAGCCTGATGGTTGAAGGGTAGTAACTTTCCCTGAACCTGGTGGTATGGGACCTAAGGTTCCTGTACCTCCTTCCTGATGGCAGCAGTGAGAGGAGAGTATGGCCTAGATGGTAGGATTCCTTGATCATGGATGCTGCTTTCTTGTGGCAGCTCTCCTTGTAGAAGTGCTCAATGGTGAGGAAGATTTTTCATGTGATGGACTGGGCTGCATTCATTACTTTTCGTAGGCTTTTGTGGTTGCAAAGCAGGGAGGAAGAAGATGTTGAAAATGCTGCAAATCTGACAGAAAAATTGTCACGATTATCTGTTACTTCACTGCTGAAAGACTCGGTACTTTTTCAGAAGGTAGAATGTAAAGTTAGCAGGAACTGAAAATAAGTGGCTCTTCAGCAGCAGGCTTGTTGCTTGTTTTAGTTGTTTAGTTCTGTATGGAGATACAGCGGTTGATTTTAGTGAGTCTCTTTGATATGTAAATTTTAAATATTTTGTTAGTCAGATGGTAAGTTCCGCAGCTCTTCAAACTTTCTCGTTAATTTGTTGTTGATTTGGTTGTAGTGGGCAGAGGATGCTGGTCGCTGCTTCCTTGCAATGATAATTAGATGTTTTATGAAATGGAAGATGCAGAACAACAGATCAAAGCTGTTTAAATGCCTGCAGTTCCTCCGGTCCAATCTCCCAGCTGATTGATCATGATAGGAGCAGCTGAGAGGCAAGAAAGGATGGGAAGAGGGAGGCAGAAATCAACATAGACCATGAAAATAGAATTCTTAGCATGTAGAGAAATAAATAGAATGCTATTAATAGTTTATTCACCATTGAGGCAGTTATCAATTCGATCTGCATTGCTCTACACTGACTCCTGGTTAGACTATACCCAGATTTTAAAACAGCCATGCCATCTTTTTTGAATGCCTCAGCCCCCACACTCCAATACTGCTGTAATCAACTCCAGCCTTTCAGCTCTCTGAGATCTCTGTTGTTCTCCAACTCTGACTTCTTGGTGCTCTCTTCATTTCATTTCTTTCCCATTTTGGCAGCTTGGCTTCTGCTAGCAAAATTTTTAGCTCTACGATTCCTTGTAAACCATTATCAGCTCCCTTTTCTTTTAAAGAGCCCCTTTAAAAGCCATCACATTGACTGAGGTTTGGTTACCTTCTCTGATATTTCCATATGTTACTTGTATTTAGTCTCCCAGAGTGCCTTGGCATGTTTTGCTATAGTAACAACAATAAAATAGAAATAATTGTTGAAGCAGCACATACATTTGAAGCAAATAGATTTGCCTTGCTGATGTTCTGGCTGAATTAGTCTGACTAATTTGGGAAATGGAAAATACTAGAAAGACATTATGGTTGAACAAGATTAGAGGAGCTTTGTATAAATACTATGAGAATATCATTTTATTGTTACTTTGTCTTATTTTTTTGTGAAGTTTGTACTGGAGTCCCACAGTAAGGTTCAGAACAAATGTTGTATCCTTCTGCATTGTTGTTTAGTCATGTTGAAGGAATGGGTGGTGGGTTACAAAGTTTGTCAGAAGTACATCTCCTCTGCCCAGGTGGGACCTTTATTCTAATGTTTAAATTGTAGTACGGTGGTTGTTTAAACCAGTAAATGTCACACATAAAATAGTGGGTATTTGTTCCACTCAGACCACAAGGGCCTTGGTAAACAGAATATTTGAATTTGAAAGCGCTGTACATCGGAAAAAGTATGAATGCTGCCACCTCACTCTCCCTATTCGAACTGCTTCTTGGTATTCTAATCATTGTCTTCCAGTTTTGCTCTGCAAAGAACTGGCAAAATCCCTGCATTGCATCTTTCTTCCTCCACTGCACCAGTTCATTACCCTGCTGAAATGAATGTCACCACTGACAGCATTGGATGCTTGCCAACATTACCTTGATGAGGTCTGCAGAAGTGATTTTGGTGTTCTGATCCTAATAGGCAAGCTTAATCGACTCTTTGCTCTACACCTGGCTGATCTGCACCAGATTGTCTTCAGTGTCTCTCCACAATAAAACATTTTTTGTAGTGGTAGGTTGTGTTGTCTAGGGGCTCACCGCTCTGGATTGTAATTCAAACAAATAGCATTAAACATAATAACAAATATGTGCATATCTTGCAAAGTGGGCAATGGGGACAATTTATCTTAGGAACTGCGCAGAACTCCATTTAAGTTATAAAAATGAAATCATTAAAGGTACCAGTAACAAAAAAGCAGTTGTGCTATTCTCCTTCGTGTGAACTATTGTGGGAAAACTACCTGTAATTCAAAGGATCATTGCACCTAGATAATTATCAGTTTCGAATGGGAATATTTCCCCTGTTGATATGAGAGCAAAATTCTTAGATATGAGGCAAAACAGGGTTTTCTTTTTTTGGAGAGTTGATGATGAGAGCAATTTTTCTTTAAGAAACTGACCTTTCTGGAATCCTCTAGCAGCCATGTTATGCACTGGCTATGTAAGCACTGGATCTAATGGAGTGTGTGCTTTTCTCGTGATTTCCCTCTGTGAAAATCAAAGTCGATTGAATTTGTCCCTGGACAGAGAAGGTATTGTCACTTATTTCCATCTGCATGCTTAAAATTTAATTTTCCCCAGAACATACCGGTGCAATTCTACACTGCCAACATTGAGAATACCTCACATCAGTCATTACTGTCTGGTTTGGTGCAGCTTCCTCTCACAGTATACGAAAACTACAGTGAACTGTCAGGTCAGCAGTAAAGGTCATTGGTTGCAGTCTACAATCATTGCAGGACTTGTACGTATCCAGGACAAACAAATGGGCAGGTGGAAGCATTGCAGACACTACCTACCCTGCAAACAGCCTTTTCCAAAATCTTCCTTCCAGAAATTTCAATAGGACTACTAAAACGAAAGAAAACATGACATCTTAAAAGTTTAGTTCATCTGATCAACCCTTCTGGTCAGCCCCCCCCCCCCCTTCAACCCCTCTATTACCCCCTGCACTGTAAAAACTTTAAACTATTTTTCATAATGCTGTTTAGATGGTAAATACATGCCGGTATTTCTGGTTTGTTTTGCACTTTTTATATCATATCCATACCTTCTCTTAACTTTATTTTTTGTATAATTCATTATACTTAAAATTCTTGAATACTGCCTTTTATTGTACATTATACCCTGACCAACACATCACAGCAAATTCCTTTTACATGTACGTGGTAAATAAAGTTGATACATAATCCTTGTAAAATTCAGATCGTTACATCTCTTCATATCTTTTCTATTACTAGTCCACCATTTGAGAAGTTAAAAAAAAAGAAAAAAAACTTTATTCCTAATGGAATGCTAAAGTAATCATATTACCCAGGTTTCATTTGACTTTAGACTTTTTCAATTCTGATGCTGTCATTCACGTGATTGAAGGAGTTAATTTTAAGCAGCTTCTTCTGCGCATCCAAACTCATTCTGAAAATCTGGAGAGGTATCCATTGCTATGTTAATATAATGAGCTCATTTTCCTCTGCTTATCTTGCAAGTGAATGAAGTCTGTAGCTTCGGAATGAAAACGTCAAGCATTCGTGGATTATGTGCAATATATTTGGCAGAAAATGATTTCTATATTAGAAATGACCTTGCTAGCCTTTTGTAGCCTTTTTAAAATGTGTCTGTATAAACTAATTTCTTGAAGGTTATATGTCATGTACGCATTGGTAAATTGCTCTTGAAGCTTAGTGCTTGATGGTACAGGATTCCTGGGCTGCCTGGTACTGAGTCACCTCTGTTACAACATCTGTTCCTATCTCAGTGCCCAGAAAAGAACAACTGTTCAGATTTAAGTCCTGTTAACAAGGAGAAAAGAAGGTATAAATTCATATTTCATGTCCTCTTGATGCCCTATAAAGAGTTGCTGAAAGATTTTATATATATATATATATATATACACACACACACACAAACACATATATGTGTGTGTAAAAATTGGGGATATGAATTTAATTTGTTTAGTAGAAACATTAGAGGAGAGTTGTGGAAAAATACATTTCTCAATTGCTTGAGAATAGTGGGTATGTGGTGTTCACTATTTAAAAGTGGGTGGAGACTGAAATGCTCTTCACATTTTAAAGGGCACTTGTGATAGTGAAAGCTTTATAGGGCAAAGTGCCTGGAAGTAAGACAATCCTAAGTGTCTTACATCTTGACTAAAATGAATATAACAGACATAAGAGGTTTCAGACATCAAGGTCACCCAGATCAAAGTCTCCCTGTGCATGGGCAATGCCACCATCTTCTGCTTGGATCCAAAGTCAGCCCACAGATTGATCAGCATCCTGCAGTCAGTTTGAGTGGACATTAGGGGGCAGCGTCAACCACAGGAGAAGTGAGGCGATGCTCTTTGGCATCTGATTGAACTGATCCATTTTCCCCTTCATTCTCAGGTCTAAGCACAAGAGATTCTGCAGATGCTGGAAATCTGGAGTAACACATCAGTGCAAAATGTTGGAGGAACTCAATAGCATCTATGGGAAAGGATAAAAAGCCAATATCTTTCTGACACCTCTCTCCCCTTTCTCGATCACTCAGTCTCCATCTCCGAGGATGAACTGTCTAACGACTCTCACAGCTGTCTTAACTATACTTCTTCCCACTCTGCCATTTGTAAAAATGCCATTCACTTTTCTCAGTTCCTTTGTCTCCGCTGCAAATGTTCCGAGGATATGGCTTTCACTTCCAGAACATCAGAGGTGTCCTCCTTCTCCAAAGAATGGGGTTTCCCTTCTTAGAACACTGATGTTGCCTGGACATCTGTCCCCTCCCCATCTTCCCACACCTGACAAGAGCTGGTGTTTCTCTTGTCCTTACTTACCATGAGCCTCTGCATTCAGTATATCATCCTCCACAACTTCCACCATCTTCAACAGGGTCCTGTTACCAAGCACATCTTTACTTCCCCTCCCAGCTCTGCACTTTCCACAGGGATCATTCTCTCTATGATTCTCCTGTCCACTCATTTCTCCGCACTGATCTCCTTTCTGACACTTATCTCTGCAAGCAGGAGTGCTGCACCTGCCCATTTGCCTCCTTTCTCACCTCCATTCAGGGTGCTAAACAGCCTTTCCTGGTGAGGCAACATTTTACCCACAAATCCATTTGGATTGTCTACTGTAGCTGGTGCTCCAAATAAGTCCTCCACTACATTGGTGAGACCCAGTGTTGATTAGGGGTTCACTCCATCTGCAAAAGCAGGATTGCCCAGTGACTAACCATTTTAGACCATAAGATAGAGGAGAAGAATTAGGCTGTTAGGCTCATCAAGTTTGCTCCACCATTTCATGATATATTTCCTCTCAGCCCCAATCTTCTGCCCTCTCCCTTCATGACATGTGCAATCAAGAATCTATCAATCTCTGCCTTAAATATGCATAAAGACGTGATCTCCACAGCTACTTGTGGTAAAGAATTCCACAGACTCACCACTCTCTTGCTAAAGAAATTCCTCCTCATCTCTATTCTAAAAGGACACCTCTCATTTTGAGGCTGTGTTCTCTGGTCCAATCCCTACTCTCAGTCCAACATGGCAGTTCATTATACCTCCTCTACTGCCATGATAAGGCTGCTTTCAGCTTGGAGGTGCAACACCACATATTCCATCTGGGTAGCCTCCAACCCAATGGCATGACTATCAATTCCCTTAACTTCCAGTTATTTTTCTCTCTCGCTCCTTTCCCTCTTATTTCATTCCCCGCTCCTCACCCACTTATCAGCTTACCCTGGTGCCTCTCTTCCTTATATATTCCTATATATAAACTCTATCTACTGCCTCTACACAGGAGTCTGTCTTTCCTCTGCATTTGGGTTCCACCAATGCCAGCGCACACCAGGACAGAAGGACCCCGCAATGTAATGGATCCAGTGGAGGTTGAACAACGTCCTGGATATTAATCAGCTGCAGGCGAGGATGCCATCTGTTCTTAAGTCCATGTTCTGAGTCTTTGTTCCATCTGTTTCTCATCTTCATTCTGAGTCTCTCATGTGAGTTCACATCCTGAGCTTCTCTAATCTATTTTCAAGGCTTTTTCCAAGGTTCTTAAGATCAACTAGGTTTGCTAGGTTGCCCATGGCGTACCATGCTTCTGAGTTTTATTCCATGTTACCGAGTTATATTCAAGGTTTCCAAGTTTTATTCAATGTTCCTGAGTTTTATTCAATGTTTCCTATGTTTATTCTATGTCTCCAGTTACCCAGGAGTTTCTCAAGATTACCAGGTCTGCTTAAGTTCTCCAGCCCTGTTTCTAGTTCTTCAGGCCTGTCTCAAGATCACCATGTCTGTTTCAAGTTCTCCAACCCTGTCTCAAGTTCCCAGGTCTGCCTCAAGATCACCAGTACTGTCACGAGTAAACCAGCCCAGTCTTGAGTTACCCAGGCCTATCTTGAGATCACCAGGTCTGTTTTAAGTTCTCCAGCACTTTCTTGAGTTCCCCAGGTCTGTCTCAAGATCAACATGCATGCCTCAAGTTCTTCAACCCTATCTCAAGTTCCCCAGGTCTGCCATCATAGAGAGGGAGGTACTGTACTGACCTGTGCAGAGAACGTTTTGCTCTGAGGTTCCTAGAGTACCTTAATTGGTTATTGTTGTTAACTTGTATTGTTAGTTGTTTAACCTTGTTAAGTTTATTTTGATAGGCTAGAGGCCTCAGTATGAACACTCTGGGAGCACTATTGGACAAAGATGCGATGGTTCCTGTGGTGTGGTTCCCTGAACAGACTACCCAAATATTCTGGTAGAATGCCTTTTCAGCAGAACTTGCCAACAGTTACCAAGATCATTCTGGGTTGGGAATGGGTTGGGTACTCCCTTTCAAATCATTCCAGTGTAGTTGAAACCTCAGTCAGGACAGCTGTGAAGATGGTGGGGAGAATGACACTGCGTTACAGAATATGCATTTGCAAAGAAGGACTGGAAAAGGATTCAAAGTGCCTTGTTGCAGTTCATTCTGACTAGCTGTGAAATAGACCATAAGGCCACAACAAATAGGGGCAGAATTAGGCCATTTAGTCCATAAAGTCTGCTCCATCATTCCATCACAGCTGATTTATTACCTCTTTCAAATCCATTTTCTGCCTTCTCCCCATATCCTTTGACACCCTTACTAATCAAGAGCCTATCAACCTCTTCTTTAAATATACTCAATGACGAAGCCTCCACAGCATCTCTGGCAATGAATTCCACAGATTCACCACTCAAAGAAATTCTTCCTCTTCTCTGTTCTAAAGGGATGTCCTATTCTGAGGCTGTGCCCGTTGGTCTTATACTCCACCATTATCGGAAACATCTCTCCACATCCACTATAAGTCCCCCCCATTGAGCACAGGCCCAGGCCCATCAAACAGGGATTCTCAAATCTGTGGTGTGTTCCCACAGATGCATACTGAGAGACTGGCTTCAAGTGTATTCAGAAGGTCATTAACTCAGTGAAGGTCATTCTTCAGTGTACCCAAAACCTGTTGATATTCCAGTACAGTGTGCTGACTGCAAGGGAATGCTGTCAGTTGGTACACTCCAGGATGTATGAGAATACAGGGAATCTTGCTGCAGCCAAAGTTATGGCTTTATGAGGATTATTTGCAGCTGTGGGTCCTTCTACTGCCAGAATTAAGCGACTGAGTCTAGTGTGCAACCCTCTTAAAAATGTTTGTATCATCCCAGCAGTGGCAGTGGTGTAATATCCATAAATTAGGCTAACACTACCAAGATATGGTAGGTGGAGTGTTTGATGGCTCTGGGCTTGTACTCATTGGAGTTTTGCAGAATGAAAGGATACTTTATAGAAACCTGTCAAATATATTCTGAAATAACATGCCTGGCCTTGTTGCTGCACTATATCCAATTCATATGTACTTTCCTGGACTAACCATCTTTCAGAAAGATATTCTAACTGAAAAACACCTTCCACACATGTTGATTGAACAGTGGTCAACAGCCTTGCAAGTACTGAAGGAGAAGAACACTATGGATCCTGTGAGATAGCTCCTTGAGCAAACTGTCAAAGCCACCTGGCAGAACTCAGTAACAAATGCCAAGACCTCACTTCACTGGTAGTGAGAAGGTTCTTCTTCATCAGATACTTCTACGAGGTCAGAGTCACACTATTTGGTCTTCCAGTGCAACGAGATGTCCACAAACGAATGCTGCAGCCTGGCATGTACCAGTCTGCAAAAGAATGTGCTAAGAAACACACTGAAGTTTGGTGCAGCCAAAGCAAATTTGTGGGGAAGGAATACAGTATAAGATCCTGTTCCCACTGGATACTGAGGGGCTAGGTTCTATATAACAACCATTTAAGAACCTGAAAGATGTATTTCTCAGGGGCCATGTGAGTAGAAATAGTACCTCATCCATAAAACGTAATGACCTGAAGACACCATGAATATGTTGCTATGAAAGCATTATGAATTTATGGGTTGGGGTTTCACATCACTGTGAATGTAAAGAAAGCCACAAACTGATTTGATATTTTTGAAGTAAAACAAATACGATAGGCTGAATGGTTTATGTCTGCACAGTAATGGTCCATATTTTTGGAAAAAATGCATTGATTCTGTCGACTGTAAGAACTTTTTATTCAATGTCTTAATCTATTTAAAATATAATGGATGAATGTATTATTAACCAAGAAGTTTCAACATCAAAAAATAGATCTTTCCTTATTAACCCATTCCCAGGGTGAATCTTCACTACTATGCTGTTCAATTGAAATCAATGGGCATTCTTTGGATGCGAAGATTATGGAAAGGAAAGCATTATAAACCAACAAAAGATATTCTTCCATATGCCTTGCACCACTGCCTTTATCTAGTTCACTCCTAATGTCTTTCTGTCCACATCAGAAACACAAAGCACCTTCATTTCTCTTGAAACAAATGGATGCCATTCACAGTAAATGGTTTTTTCTCTACAATTATCATGTGTGCATCATAAATAAAATGACAAATCCAATGTTAATAAGCTTTAAAACAACAATACTTGTATATTGCTCAGTAATAGTGACATGCTAACAATTATCAACAATTATTAAAAATGATTTTTAAATGACTTTGATGTATTTCTAATTAAATTGACAAGAAATTCTACAGTTTGATTGTGAGCTTTATTAACTCTGCATTTCAACTATGCAATTTCCAAGTGCTTATGCCATAACTGATTAAATAATTCATTCAGCAATCAAAAGCAACAGGAAACACTAACCAAAAGTATATTTTAAAATAAACATAATTGGATTTTGAAATGTGATATGTGATACTGCATTGTTTTCATCTTGGCAGAAATCTGTGAATACTATTACCCCCTGTGTTAACACTGACACTACTGGTAATTCCTTGTATCTTGGTGCTGGAAACACATTCGAGTGGAATGCTGGAACAAGGGATTTTGCACCTTCAGAAGCAAATTAATGCTAATTGAATTGTGTACTTGCCATAACAGAATAGCCAGCAGCAAATAGATTGGGCTGGCAATCAGAAAATCATCCTGACTCAAGGTGAACAAATTAAAAAATAATAAATCATCGTTTGGATCCCGTCAGATTCATATTTTGGGTTACGTTTTCTGCTGATGGGAAGTGTCAGGTTGGCATGTGATTAACAATTGGCAACCCCTCTTCTCTCCAACCTGATTTTTAAATGTCCTCTATCTGAAAATTGGATTAAAATGTAACAATCTGTCTTCAAGGGTGAATGGCCTAATCTTGTTCATAAGTCAAAGGAATATTTCTCCACCAATTACCATGTCTTGTCCTTCTTCACTCTGCCACACATGGTGCTGTCTTGCATCTTCCCTGGGGTAAATATCAGTCAAAAGGTAGACACTTCAGTGGGGTTGAACACTGCTTCACCATTCCCATGAAACAAACAGTAAAATAATGGACCGCAGTATCCTTGGGAAAACAGAAAAAAGAAATGCAGGTGGGATCAGTGATGCAGTGGAAGGCACAAGCATTCCTCTTGCTTCTGGCACATGAATGCCTTATGTAAGACAATAACAGGGAGGAAAATTACTATAGTCATCCTAAATTATAAAAGCTGTTGCAAAAAAAAATGTACCTCTAAGTACCTCTAGATCACAGCTGCCAATACGAATAGCAGAATAGACATAATTGATTAATTGACTCGGGGATTGTTGAAAGTCAAATATTTTGGAATTTGAGGAATGGTGTACGAGGTAACTTGGATGGGGCATTGCAAATTTTCTATATTCATAGATTTTTTTTTCAGACATAAACTGTGGGTCAGTAAGAAACACATCACAATTTATTTACCTTGCCTGGTTTCTTTGAAAAAAAAAGGTTGAAAAATGTTGCATTTCCCAATGTGATCAGTCACAGAATGAGGCATTATCCTTGACATTCTGTACAATTTTTCTGGTTGTGGGAGTCCAGGACATGCTATTAGAGTTCAATTGAATTTGAAAAGTCATGTGATGATAGGTGTGATGAAAAGAGGGAAACAGAAGAATCTTAAAATCCCTGGAGTTCAGTATATTAACTGATATAAAGGCAAAATGAAGGCGATAATTGACATAAAGATAGAATAGAGCCCCATCCCAAATGTTGCGCTTCACAGGATAAGACTTCTGCTCCTTCATCCACAGCTGACTGGCAACCATCCAGCACCCTAAATGTCCTTTTCACCCACTGCTCATGTGATATGTCTGCCATTGCATGTGAAACAGTAACAAAATATAATGTAACAATTCACCAACTCTATTGGACATTGCCTTCCAAACTTGCAAAGAAGAAAGGGATAACGTACATGGGAACACTGCCACCTGCAGTCTCCCTCCAAGTCAAGCACCATTCTGACAGGGAAATGTCTCCTGGTTCTTTATTTCTCTGTCACAAGGAAGGAAGCTGCACAGCAAAGTGACTCACTGATATCTTCTTAAGGACATTTAGTGTAGCAATGAAAGCTGGATCTTGCCAATGGCACCATATTTGCATATGATTGGAAGACACAGTCTTTGCCTTTTAGATGCTCCTAAAATATTTCTTTGTCCAGTTCTCCTTTCATTCACCAATGCTAATGCAGTTGAGTGTTAAATTTTATTAACAAATATTCTGTGAAATGCCTTACAAAACTAAAAGGCTTGTCCATATAAAGAAAAGCTCTTCATGTCCATAAGACAATAAGACTTAGGAGCAGAATTAAGCCATTCAGCCCATTAATTCTGCTCCACCATTCCATCATGGCTAATCCCAGATCCCACTCAACCCCAGAGACCTGCCTTCTTGCCATTTCCTTTGATTCCCTGACAGATCAGGAAATGATCGACTTCCTCCATAAATATATGCAAGGACTTGACCTCCACCGCAGTCTGTGGCAGAGCATTCCACAGATTGACTATTCTCGGGCTAAAAAAAGTCCTCCTTTCCTCTGTTGTGAAAGTCATCCCTCAATTTTGAGCTGTGCCCTCTAGTTCTGGATACCCCCACAATAGGAAAAATTCCTTTCCACACCCACCGTATCTAGTCCTTTCAGCTCCAATGAAATCCCCATGCATTCTTCTAAATTCCAGAGAATACAGGCCCAAAGCTGCCAAGCACTCCTCATATATTAACACCCTCATTCCCAGAATCATCCTCGTGAACCTCTGCTGAACTCTCCAATAACAACACATCCTTTCTGAGATATTGGGCCAATAACTGTTGGCAATACTGCAAGTGCCGTCTGACTAGTGTCTTATAAATGCTCAGCATTTTCTCCTTTCTTTTATATTCTATTTCCCTTGATATAAATGCCAACATTGCATTTGCCTTCTTTATCAGACTCAACCTGTAAATTAACCTTCTGGGAATGTTGCACGAGGACTCCTAAATCTGTCTGCACCTGTGATGTTTGAACCTTCTTCCCATTTAGTTAATAGTCTCCTTTCACCAAAATGCATTATTGTACGTTTTCCAATGCTGTATTCCATCTTCCACCTTTTTGCCCATTCCTGCAATTTGTCTAAGTCCTGCTGCAATTGCATTGCTTCCTCAGCACTACTTACTCCTCCACCTATCTTCATATTATCTGCATACTGTACTTTGCCACAAAGCCATCAAATTCATTATCTAAATCATTGACAAACAATGTGAAAAGCAGTGATCCTAAAATACTGACCACTGAGGAACACCACTAGTCACTGACAGCCAACCAGAAAGGACCCCTTTTATTCCCACTCGCTCCCTCCTGCCTGTCAGCCATTCCTTTATCCATGCCAGTATCTTTCCCGTAATGCCATAGGATTTTATCTTGTTAAGCAGCCTCATGTGTGGCACCTTATTGAAAGCCTTCTGAAAATCCAGGTAAATGGCATCCAGTATCTCTCCTTTGTCTATCCTGCTTGTTCCTTCCTTGAAAAATTCTAATATATTTATCAGGTGAGATTTCCCTTCACAGAAACCATGCTGACTTTGACTTATTTTATCATTAGTCTCCACGTACCTTGAAACCTCATCTTTAATGATAGACTCCAACACTTTCCCAACCACTGAGGTTAGGTTAACTGGCCTATAATTTCCTCTTTTACCTTCCTCTCTTCTTAAAGAATGGAGTGATATTTGCAATCTTCCAGTTCTCCGGGACTATGCCAGAATTAAGTAACTCTTGAAAGTTCATGACCAATGCATCCATGATCTCTTCAGCAACCTCCTTCAGGACTGTGGAATGTAGACCATCTGGTCCAGGTGACTTACACACCTTAAAACCTTTCAGCTTGCCTTATACATTTTCTAATGACACTCACTCCTGCTCCCTGACACTCATGGATCTCTGGCACACTGCTCATATCTTCTACAGAGAAGACAGAAGCAAAGTACCCATTAAGTTCATCTTCCATTTCTTTGTCCCCCATTACTACCTCACCAGCATAATTTTCCAGTGATCCAATATCAAATCTCACCTCCCATTTACTCTTTATATAACTGAAAATACTTTAGGTATCCTGCTTTATAATTATTGGCTAGTTTGCACTCATATTTCATCTTTTCCCTTCTTATTGCTATTTTTGGTTGTCTTTTTATTGGATTTTAAAAGCTTTCCTATCATTCAACTTCCCACTCACTTTTGCTCCCTTATATGCCCTATCCTTGGCCTTTATGCAGTCCTTAACTTCCTTTGTCATCCACGGTTGCCTACCCCTGCCATTGGTTAACAGCTTTTTCTGTGGGACATATCTATCCTGTGCTTTGTGAACTATTTCCAAAAACTTGAGCCATCCCTACTCTGTGATAATTCCCATCAGTATCCTCCGCCAATCCACCTGGGCAAGCTCTTCTCTCATGTCTCTGTAGTTCCCTTTGTTCCACTGTGATACTGATACATGTGACTTATGCTTCTCCCTCTCAAATGTCAGTATGAATTCAATCATATTATGATCACTGCTTCCTAAGGGTTCCTTTACATAAAGCTCCCTAATAAGACCTGGATTATTACCCAACACTCAATCGAAGATAATCCTTCCTTGAGTAGGCTCAAGCACAAGCTGCTCTAAAAAGCCATCTTGTAGGCTTTCAGCAAATTCCCTCTCTTGTGATCTAACACCAACCTGATTTTCCCAATCCCCATGAATATAGAAGACCCCATTACAATTGTGTCATTACCCTTATTACATACCTTTTCCAGGTCCCCTTGCAACCCCAACCCCACATCTTGGCTATTATTTGGAGGCCTTAATATTATTCTCATAATTGTTTTTTATCCTAACATTTTCTTAACTCCACCCAGAAAGATCTGACATTCTCTGACCTTATGTCACTTATTTCTAAAAATGTAATTCCATCTCTTACCAGCAGAGACACACTTCCGCCTATGTCTTCCTGCCTGTCCTTTCGATACAAAGTATTTCCTTTGATGTTAAGCTAGCAACTATGGCTTCTTTCAGCCACGACTCAGTGACGCCCACAACATCATACCGACCAATCTCTAATTGTGCCATGAGTTCATCCACCTTATTCCGAACGCTGTACATATTTAAATTCAGCACCTTCAGTCCTGCATTCTTCACCCTTTTGAATTTGGCCTCTGGGGTGCAATTTAACTTTTTGCTCTGTTTACATTTGTACCCAATCATTGGCTTGTCCTTCCTTACGTTCATTTTACATCCTTCATCGACTTGTACACCTGCTGGTTCTTCTTCAACCCGGTCATACTGGTTCCCATCCCTTTATTCATTATTATTATTATTATTATTATTATTATTATTATTATTATTATTATTATTATTATTATTATTATTATTATTATTATTATTAATTCCTTATGTCAAGGAATAAGATTTTTTTTCGGTTTTGGTTATTTGGTATTCCATTCAGGCCTTTGACAAAATGGAATTTTGCAGGTACCCAGCAAACTCTCACAACCTGACCTCTTGCGTTGGACTTACAAATTTGAATCACCAACGCTGTAAAGAACCACCTAAGTCGAACAGAATCCTGCCATAAATTCCCAGTCCCATGGGCAGAGAGTAAGCACTATGCTCTCAGGGTTTAAGGATCCAAATCTTCACAGTTCAATATTTTAGATTACAGAACCAAAGATGAAGAGCTGATCTTGTCAGACTAGAGTGAATGTTTTCTGACACAGCAGTTATCTAAATCTGATCAGCATTCAATTGTTACAGTTGGGGGGAAAAACATCAATGCTTTCAGGAGTCTCAATCGATCATTTTTATAGCTTTTACTAAACTTAAAATTTGTTTATGTTAGGCCTTTCCTTTCCTAACAGTATATTTGTGCTACTAATTTATAGCCTGAATCCTGTACATTTGTGCCCCTCCAACCACCAGCATATCAGGAAAACTAAATCTCAGTAATAGTTCCTTCAGCAGTGGATGTGCTGAATGAAGGGACCCGAGAAACTAAGCTTATACTATAATTTTAACTTTTAAGAAAACTCGCATTTGAAATGTTCCTGATCCTTAATCAATATTACACAGTAAGCACAATAAGAATTTCCTCAGTTGTAAATTCATTGGGTTCATTTACAAAAATCAGCTTTTTGAATTGTTTTTCAGTTTGCATGCATTAAAAATGGTGCCAAATGTCATGGAACAAATAAAGCAAAATTGGAGGACTACTTCTCTAGATGGTTGTGTTCAGCAAACTGTGGGGTTTTCTGAGAGCATTGGCTGAACATTCAGGGCCACCTACTTTAGAATGCAGGACTTTTAACAGATGGAAAATCACTTGTGTAGACCAGTTGTGGTGAATCTTTTTGAGTGTGTGCTCAGTATTGCAACTTCCAGAGTAGGGCCTTCTATATTTTGACTTAGGAAATTTTCCTAGACACATTTCACAGATTCCACCCTGTCCATGCCCTTAACACTCTGGGTTGCCCAGTCAATACAGGGAATTTAATTTTTCCTATAAATGCAATCCTATTATTCTTATAACTATGAGCAATTTCTCTCCACACCTGCTCCTCAAACTTATTTATTTATTTATTGAGATACACCACAGAGTAGGCCCTTCTGACCCTTCGAGCTGTGCCACCTAACAACCCTAAATTCAACCCTTGCCTTATCACAGGACAATTTTCATTGAATAATTAATATACTAACTGCTACATCTTTGGACTGTTGCAGGAAACAAGGAGTATCCGAAGAAAACTCACGCATTCCAGGGGATGACATACAGACATTTTACAGATGACAACGGAATTGAACTTTGAACTCTGACTCCCTGTTTCTGTTCCTGAGGTTCCAGCTGACTACTTGGAGGTCTATACTACAGTCCCACTCTGTTTCTAAGTTCTCCCTATATGGCCTCAATGGATGGTCAAAGTCAAAGAATGTCATATCAAAGTATGGTTTTAACAATCCGCTCTTATCAAAATGACTGAACACCCTCCTTGCTAATCTATTCTCTGTAGCATCCGTATCCTGGAAAATTGAGCTGCTAGTCCTGCCCATCTCTCAGCCAGTTTTATGGCATGGCTACAACAGCCCCCGACCCCCAGTCCTCAGGTTTTTACTGAAATTATTCTGAAACTTTACCTCCTTGGGGGAACCATCCTCTCAGTATTTACTCTGTGAAACCTTCTCAGAATTATTTTTATGTTTCAACATATTCACTTTTCATTCCTCTGTGCCAGTGGTCCCCAACCTCCAGGCCGTGGACCGATATCGATCTGCGAAGCGTGCAGGGTTGCAGCAGTAGCCGGGACGCTCCCAGCACATGTTTAAAAAAAAAGCCAAAATAAACAAGCTAGATAATTAGGTGCCGCCCGGCATGTAAATGTCGGCCCAGATCAGATGTGACACAATCGGCTTTTTTATAAAGATGGGCTGGGTGCGCTCCGGCTACCGTTGCACCCCTGAACGCTTCGCGGCCCTGAGGTTGGGGACCACTGCTCTATGCTCCAATATGTACGGTCCTAGCCTACTCATCCTTTCTTTTTTTGCCAGTTCCTTCATCTGAGCATTTAATCTTCTCGGAACTGTCTCTGGTGAGAGCTCACACCTCCTTAATTACGGAGATATAGAACTCTAGAAGCAGTGCCAACATCACTCTGTAAACTTGTATCAAAGCTTCATTTTACCCCTTCTAAGTCAAAAAAAGTTCCAATCTCCTTCTATCTACTTGCTGTACTTGCATACCAACTTTTCCCCTCAGGAATCCAGGGAATATCAGTAGAATTCAATCCATGGAATTATTATCTTCACAGCCTCTTGCTTTATGGCACTCAGATTCAGGTTTTCAAAGTTCAGAGGACTTAGAGTCATAGAGCACAGTGACAGGCCTTTTGGCCCATCGCTCTCTCATCCATGTGGCTATTCAAACTTCTCTTAAATGTTACAACTGAACCCATGTCTACATTTCTGCTGGAAGGTGGTTCCACACTCATACTACCATCTGAATGAAGAAGTTCCCCACAAGATCCTCTTTAACATTTTACGTTTCACCCCAAATCCATGAACTCTAGTTGTAGTCTCATTCAGCCTGAGGGAAAGTGTCTGCATCCATTGATCACATTAACCTTCAGCCTCTTTTTTTCACCCAATACTTTTTAATGATAAAGTCTATTTTAAGTTCCTCCCTCCCTGTAGTATCCTGAAGATATAGAACCATAGAACATTACAGCACAGAAACAGGCCCTTCGGCCCTTCTTGGCTGTGCCGAACCATTTTTCTGCCTAGTCCCACTGACCTGCACCTGGACCATATCCCTCCATGCCCCTCTCATCCATGTATCTGTCCAAGTTTTTCTTAAATGTTAAAAGTGAGCTCACATTTACCACTTCATCTGATAGCACATTTCATACTCCTACCACTCTCTGTGTGAAGAAGCCCCCCACTAATGTTCCCTTTAAATTTTTCCCCCTTCACCCTTATCCCATGCCCTCTGTTTTTTTTCTCCCCTAGCCTCAGCAGAAAAAGCCTGCTTGTATTCACTCTATCTATACCCATCATAATTTTATATACCTCTATCAAATCTCCCCTCATTCTTCTACATTCCAGGGAATAAAGTCCCAACCTATTCAACCTTTCTCTGTAACTCAGTTTCTCAAGTCCCAGCAACATCCTTGTAAATCTTCTCTGCAATCTTTCAACCTTATTACTTTACTTTTACTTTACTTTAATTGTCACCGAACAATTAATACTAGAGTGTACAATCATCACAGCAATATTTGATTCTCTGCTTCGCGCTCCCTGAAGTACAAATCAAAGTAAATATAATAAAAATTTATATTATAAATCATAATTAGAAAATAGAAAAGGGAAAGTAAGGTAGTGCAAGTCAGGTCCGGATATTTGGAAGGTACGGCCCCGATCTGGGTCAGGATCCGTTCAGCAGTCTTATCACAGTTCGAAAGAAGCTGTTCCCAAATCTGGCCATACGAATCTTCAAGCTCCTGAACCTTCTCCCAGAGGGGAGAAGGACAAAAAGTGTGTTGGCTGGGTGGGTTGTGTCCTTGATTATCCTGGCCGCACTGCTCCGACAGCGTGCAGTATAAAGTGAGTCCAAGGATGGAAGATTGGTTTGTGTGATGTGCTGGGCTATGTTCACGATCTTCTGCAGCTTCTTCCAGTCTTGGACAGGACAACTTTCATACCAGGTTGTGATGCACCCTAGAAGAATGCTTTCTACGGTGCACCTATGAAAATTAGTGAGGGTTTTAGGGGACAGGCCAAATTTCTTCAGCTTTCTCAGGAAGTAAAGGTGCTGGTGGGCCTTCTTGGCAGTGGACTCTGCTTGGTTAGACCAAGTCAGGTCATTTGTGATATTCACCCTGAGGAACTTAAAACTTTTAACCTGTTCCACCTGCGCACCACCGATGTAGATGGGGTCATGTGGTCCGCTACTCCTTCTGAAGTCAACAACCAATTCCTTCGTCTTGCTGACATTGTGGGATAGGTTATTGTCTTTGCACCATGCCACCAGATTCTTAATTTCCTCTCCGTACTCAGACTCATCATTACCCAAGATACGGCCTACAATTGTGGTGTCATCAGCAAAATTATATATATTGAATTCGATGGAAACTTGGCTGCACAATCATGGGTGTACAGTGAGTACAGCAGGGGGCTGAGTACACAGCCTTGTGGGGCACAGGTGCTCAGAGTGATTGTAGAGGAGAGTTTGTCCCCTATTTTTACAGCCTGGGTCCTGTCTGTGAGGAAGTTGAAGATCCAGCTGCAGATCTGAGTGCTAATATCCTTCCTGTAATTCGGTGACCAAAACTGCACACAATACTCCAAATACATTGTCATTCTGGTAATATGTTTATTACTAGTGTAATGTTTTTTGTCAGGAAAACTGATCTAAAATAATGATTTAGAATCTTTGCCGTTTGTCCAATCCTTTTTACAAATTCCACGCTGTATCAAAAGTTTCCTGTATTTTGATTGTTCAGTTGTTTGCAGGAGCCTAATGCGTCAATCTTAAAATTAGCTTTCATCCAAAGCATCATTTGCAGCTGAGTATCTTGCATAGGAAGACATTGAGGAACAAAATCAAACTAAATCAGATTATGCAATGCTTCATGGTTGGTAATAACAGCAACATTTACAACACAAGTGACGTGAAGATGACACTCTATGGTTTAAAACTGAAACCGCCATAATCTGATCACTACCCAGTAAATGACAGTCGAGATCAGTTAGTAGAAATTGTTGCAAGCAATGCAGTACGGATGTGTGGATTGATGTGTTATGGGTCCTTGTGATGGCATTGACAATGAGTCTCCGAGCAATTGTGCTCTGGTCCTAAACTGAAATTTGCTCACCTCACAGTAAATTTCCCTTCGCCTACTACTTTAACTGGAGTGAGTCACAGGCTAATTTAAATATGATAACTGAAGTGTATTTTAACATACCCTGACTGTCTTTGATTCAAGGACAATGTGTATTTATTTAAGAAATGCTACAGATAAGTCAATAGTCATGATATGGTTGAGTGAATATGACCGTATTAAAGTATGCTAAAAATATAATATTTATAGTCCAAAACTCACAAACCACATAATGTTTTTTTGTGTGCGTACCAATTTATGCACAATAATAAAACACTGATTATGTGCAAACCTGTGCCTCTACAAAAAGAGTACATTTTTTGACATTCTTAAATGAGAGGAAACAGAAGTTCTGTTGATGTACTGGTCAATATTTAGTCCTCAGTTAACACCCTTGAAGAAAACAGGGTGCCTGGTCATTGATCTAACAAGAACTTTATAAATTGTTGCAGGAGTATACTATGCTGCATTGTTCAAAGAAAAGAAGCCACTGCCAACATTTATCTGTGCTCCAGTTTCCTGCTCTGTTCCTACCTCATTTGTTAAGGGCTAAAAACTCTAATAGACTGGGGCAACACAGGGACGTAGCAACGCAATTATAACAAAAGTGACTGGGTTTATTTCTGCTGCTATCTGTAAGGAGTTTGTACATTCTCCCCGTGACTGTGTGGGTTTCCTCCAGGTGCTCTGATTTCCTCCCCCATTCCAAAGCTGTACAGATTAGTATGTTTCTTTATCACATGGTTTGTAATTGGGCATGAAGGGTCTGTTACCATCCGAATCAGAATCAGGTTTGATATCACTGCCATATATTGTGAAATGTGTTGTTATGTGACAGCAGTACATTGAAATACATAATAATAATAAACTGGAAATTACAGAAAGTGTATATACATAAAATGTTAAATTAAATAACTACTGTAGTGCAAAAGGAGAAAAAAGAAGCAGTGAGGTAATGCTCATGGTCTGTTCAGAAATTTGACTGGAGAGGGGAAGAAGCTAGTCCTGAGTCCCTGTACCCCCTCCCTGGTTGTAGCAATGAAAAACGGGCATGTCCTGGGTGATGAGAGTCCCTAATGATGGATGCCGCCTTTTTGAGGCATTGCTCCTTGAAGATGTGTTGTATGCTGGGGACTTAAGTGCCCATGATGGAGCTGATTGAGTTTGCAACATTATGCAACTTATTTTCCTGTGCAGTGCTTCCCCATAACAGACAGCAATGCATCCAGTTAGAATGTTCTCTGCAGTACATCTGTAGAAATTTATGAGCGCCTTTGATGACATACAAAATATTGTCAAACTCCCAACGAAATATTGTTGCAATCGTGCTTTCTTCTTATTTAGAAATATCATGCTGCATCTAGAAAAAAATCAGATATATACCTGAATATAATCTTTAAATGAATATTCACAGTCTCTGTGACATGAACTCAATAGGTCTAGAAGCAGAGAACGGTCTATTCTTCATTGTCCTAAATGGTTCATACTGGGGGTATCATCTCTCAGCATCTGACTTTCAAAGTTTCCTGAAATGCACTGTATTATATGCCAATATAATCAATTCTTCCAAATTTTCAATACTAAAGGCTTTTTTTTCCTCCCTCACTGACTCAGAACTCTGTCAAATTCACCATTATTGTAGAGATAAACAAAACTGTAGATCCTGGAAATCTAAAATAAAAACCAAAATATGCAGCAGTTCAGGCAATTATCTGTGCAGAGAGAAGCAGGACTAATATTTCAGGTTAACGCTCACAAAACATTGGTGGAATTAGCAGGACAGACAGCATCTATGGAAATTAATAAACATTGATGTTACGGGCAAAGACCATTCATCAGGACTAGTAAGGAAGAAAAACATGCCAGTGTAATGCCCTGGTAAATAACCTGTTTTATTGCATTTCTACCACTATGATGTTATGTTGTTAGCAGCTTTTCTGCAAACGCAGTGTTAGTTAAGCTCCACAGACTAGTGTTTTGTCTTCGGTTCAGGTAAGGAGCTGTTTGCTCAGCCTAGGAATGTTGTGTCAGTCAACCGGTTTGACTTGGTAATGTGCTGTAACAGTCTGTCGAGTAGGATGCCATGGGACATTTGAGAGAGTGATGTGGGTTCAGATTTCTGGGGAACAGTGGTCTAACTTTAGGTCCTTGTTGGCTGGCGGTATGGAGTGGAGCACAAGGAAAGATGCTCGCGGAATGCCGCTCAAAGCAGAGACCTCATTGTAAGAAATGCTTTGTGCAGACAAATGGTTCCAAGGAGGAAATGCCTATACTTCAGAGATAGCCAGTCCGTTCAAAATGGTCTTCGAGGAAAGTTCGAACTGTGGCTGGTGTCTTTCACCCAGACCCTAGGTTCAGCACATGAGTAATCAAAGCAAAGCGTCCACCTACCGCAGAAATGAGCTCCAGCGTTTATGTGCATATTCAGACTGGTTTAACTGTAATGGGTCCTTTTCCTTTTCCCTCTCTGTTAAAAGTCATCCTCCATCTTTTACTGGGTTACTCAGAGAAGTTAGAGAGGAGGAAAATACGATTGAGGGGCGGAATGTTTCCAAAAGCTGAATAATGTCTTCAGTGGTAGTCTCTGTTGCTAAAGTGACCCCTGATGCCACAGAGATAGAGCTTTTGAAGAACGAGATGAAAAACCTTTGAGCTGGGCTGACTCTGTGGATGTCTGCTAATGTTTCAGCTTAATGTAAAGGATTTTTGACAAGAGAGACGGCCGTTATTTTCTGTTACAACTGTGGAAAAGGTGGCGATTTCAAGCAAAGCTGTGAGTGACAGGAAAATCTTAGAAAAATAAGTCTGGGGTTATTCAAACAGAGAAAAAAAGACACAAAACTACTGAGGGAACCAGTTAAGGAATGGGCTGGTGTCTCAGAGAGGATACATTCCAATCAGTGTATCACCAGAAATACTAAAGTGCAAAACACTATTCTTGAAGGTTTAGTGGGACCAAGCTCTGATGTATCCATATGGATCGAAGTTATGCATTGCAGAGCTGTATGTGACACAAGTTCTCAAGTTACTTAACTTTACAGATCCTTCTCCGGCCGGGATCTGACGCATTCACCACTGATCCCATTCAGTGTCTTTGAGATCTGGGGGCTTAGTGCTGATGATTACCATTTGATGGTTACTTTGCCATTGAAACTGGAGTTTTCAGAAGCAGATGTTGGAGTAGCTGAGACTATTGATAAACTAGTGTTGGTCTGCCTGGATCCTGTTGAAAGGGAGGAAGCTTCCACTCTTGTGAGAACAAATACTTCCATTGTGAGAAGGTTCGAGGAGAGAAATGGAGAGAATTGTTTGAACACCTTGTCCATTCGCCCAGTGTTCAGAGCTGCGTTTGAGGAGGTGCAAATTTTTCCTAAACAGGATGATGAACATAAACAGGGAACTGGATGGTACACCCAGTCTAAACCTGTCACGTCATGTCTGGTGGAGTAGCTGGAGTGACAGAGAACACCTCTTTCTGAGAGAGGTCTTGCTGGTTAGCACCAGTGGAAGCTGAAAATGTTTGACAGCACCTGCTTAAACTGAATGAAGCCAAGTTCAGACAGGGGGCAGGAGAGACCGAGTTGCCGGAAGGTTCAAGTGATAGATAATGGGAGTCATCCCCAAGTAAACAGGAATAATCATAAGGAGCGTCAGAGGCTGAAGAAACTGAAGATGAGATAAGGAGGTCTCAGAGACTCAGGAAACCTCCAGATAGGCTGGCATACGTTGCACGTGGGAAACAGAGTGTTGTGTCAATCCCAGTAGTGAGATATGTTACTTGCATTTACAAAGGGATTGAGGTTTCTGAAATCATGAAATTAATTTGAACACCATGTTATTAATAATGGTTGGATAAGTTCCGAAGGCTCACAAAGTCATGAGAACATGATTACGTTTGGTGAGAGAAGCATGTAATGCACTAGTTAAGAACCTGCTTTATTGCATTTCTACTCCTATGCTGTTATACTTTTAGCAGCTTTTCTGCAAACGCTGTGTTAGTTAAGCTCCATAGATTAGTGTTTTGGCTTTAACTGAGATAAGGAGCTGTTTGCTCAGTCTAGGAATGCTGTGTCAGCCATTTGGGTTTGACTTGGTAACGTGCTATGACATTCTGTCCAGCGTGATGCCATGGAACATTTGAGAGAGCTGGGTGGGATCAGATTTCTGGGGAACAGTGGTCTAGTTTTGGGTCTTTGTTGGCTGGAGTTGCGGAGCAGAGTACAAGGGAAGATGATCGCAGAATGTTGAAGTAGAGACCTCATTGTAAAGAAGTGCTATGTGTTGACAAATGGTTCCAAGGAGGATGTGCCACTTCTCCTGAGGTAGCCAGTTAGTTTGAGATGGTCTTTGAGGGAGGTTTGAACTGTGGCTTTCACATAGACTTTGGGATCAGCGCATGAGTAATCAAAGCAAAGCACCAGACTATGCTAGTAATGAGCTCCAGTGTCTATATGCACACTTAGACTGATTTACCTGTAATGGTCCATTTCCTTTTCTTTCTCTGTTAACTGTTTGATAAAGTTGAAATATTGTTAAATATACTTTAATTTTATGCTACTAGTGTACGATCAGTTATTTCCTGGCGAATGATAACTTTTACATGGGCCAGTATTTACACAACATTCATCATAATTTTCATTCCCTCATCAGAATATTCCAACTCTCTTGTATGGATGAATCCAAATCTTACCAACGCTGGGCATGCATTGCTTATGGAAGGTGGCCTTCTCATCATTAGAACATAGAACATAGAATTGTACAGCACACAACAGGCTATTTGGCCCACAATGTTGTGCCGACCCTCAAACCCTGCCTCCCATATAAACCCCTGAGTGATTCTGAGCCACATGGCTGTTACACAGAGTTAACTAATGAACCAGGCTTATTATGAACCATAGTGAGAGTGTTACACCATAATAAGAAGGTGGGGGTAGAAGAAGGTGGCAAGCTTCATTTTCTGTCCCGATGAAGTGTTTCTGTCCGAAACAATGATGGTTTATTCACTTCCATCATGCTGCTGGACCTGCTGAGTTCCTCCAGCATTTTGTGCAGGTTGCCCTGGATTTCCTGCATCTGCAAGATCTCTTGCGTTAATATTTCAAGTTAGTGACTTTTCAGCAGAACTAGTAGCTCAGAGAAAAAATGTATTGAGTTGCAGTGAGGCAGAAGGTTGGAAAGTGCAAAAGTGACTGAATAACAACTCACGTTGCCACCGGCTGAAAGGGTGCAACAGAAGAGGCTCTAAGTGAGCATAATAAAACCATTAGAGCTGTCCAAGTTGTTGTCCTTTGAGGAGTAAATTTGACGATTATCTGTTCCAGTTTGCTTTAGACTGCCATTTGCCTGAGAACATCGTGAGACTGAGTCACAGAGAAACACAGCACTAAAATAGGCCATTCAGCCCACTGAATCCATGTCAAATATCAAAGCTCCATATTACATCATTCCCCATGTTTATTATTCTCCTCAGTTCCCACCAGATTCTACCACTCACTTACATACTAGAGACGATTTACTGTGGCCTATTAACTGAGCCGCTCACACACCTTTGGGATGTGGAGCTCACTGTTAAAGGTCTTGTGGTCACAAGGAGAACACAAAAACTCCACACACACTTTGGGAAAGATTCTCTCTTTGTGTATGAATAATTCCTGGAATACAAACTTGAGGGATTATTGATCAATTTCCATCCAAAGCAGCACATTCCTAGCTTAGAAATCAAATCACAGCTTGAAAAATATGACTCTTGCAAGCTTCTACAGATGTCCATTGGAGCGCATTTTGAATGATTTAATCGATGCCTGCTATAGAGGCTCCAGTGCATAGAATTGAAAGAAGCCGCAGACGGCATAGACTGAGTCAGCTCCATCACAATGCCTCAAGAAGGAGGCATCCATCATTAGGGATTCTCACCTTCTGGGGCAAGCACTCTTCCCATTACTGCCATCAGAAAGGAAGTCCAGGAACCTGAAAACGCACACTCAGAGTTTCAGGAACTGCTTCTTCCTCCCTGCCATCATATTTCTAAATGATACATGAACACTACTTCACTATTTCTCTTTTGCACTACTTAAATCGATTTTTATGTCTTCCACTGCACTGCTGATGCCAAAACAACAAGTTTCACGATCTATGTCAGTGATAATAAACCTGGTGCTGATTCCCCAAAAAAAAGGCAAAAGACATGCAATAAGAAATTAAGTTATGAAAATTCAGATACAGGAAGATCCTGGAGATTATTTGGTAATCAAATACTTTGCAGGAGAATGCTATTATAAGACAGCTGAAGGCATCAGATGATAGCTTAAATAGGTCACTGGAGTTGTACACTAAACAAGAACTTTAGTCTCCACTGCAAGTATTTCGAAAAAGCTTATCTGCAAACTGAGGTAAAAGTAACTGTTCCAGTATTAATTTATTCACCATCATTAATAACATATTATCTGTCACATTTACTAACCAGAAGCTGAAATCACTTTGTGTTACATTTGTAAAAGGATATCAATCAAAATAAAATTTCTAATGAAATTGTTTTCAACACAATTGAGCGCTGAGATCAGCAAAACTAATCAATTCCTTGGCTTCTCTGCCAGTTGAATTCTGATAGAATGGACTCCAAAATCCAGGGAGATGGAAATGTATGGCTGGGAAAATTATCACCTCTACACCTACAACAGGAGCCACATGTATTCAGGTAGTTCTGAACATTATTCACTAATACCAATAATTCAGATCAATGCAACAGAACTCATGTATTTAATTTCAGAAGGAGCCCAAATGAATTTAAGTATTATTGACTTAGGGCAGATTGGGTTGCTCATTTCAAGGTAGTGGGACTTTGACTGGATCAATGACCCTTGGCCTCAAGGATCAGGAACAGCAATGGGAATTTCCTCCTTCCATATAAAAGCTTGAGAAAACATACCACTAGGCTCAAGGATAGCCTTTGCCTTATATAAGACTCAAAGTGGAGGTATGTCCCTACCTTTGCTAGCTGACAGGTCAACCTTGGGCAAGGTATAGCACCCCCACCCCCAAAATCAGTGTCATGTGCAACCATGTGAGCAGGTGGTGGATAGTTGTATGAGCAGCTGGTACGTATCACAAATCCTGGTTATGCTGTCACTGATGCCAGGCAGACGACCCCTAAGGGGTTGTCTTTTGCACAACGAATAGTCATACTTTCTCTAGATAGTCCAGCACAAAATCTTTTATGAGTTTTTATTGATATTTCTGAAGTTGCATCCAGTAAAGGTGACGCTTACACTTAACAGAAAATAAGGGATCTAGTGTATTGATTCACAGCATGGTTTTCTATACAACAGCAACACGATGTGATCAAGGAAGATCAGAACCTCCAGGAACAAGTTGGTACAGAAGTGTCAAACAAGGTGTTGCTTTTAGGTTTAAAATTCTGAGCTGTGCAAGTTATCAGCTTCATATTTTATGACATGTGTGAGAAATCTAAAAATTACAATAAGCAACAGAACTCTTGAGATCATGTCATTTTCACCTTTGAAGAATCAAATTGTATACTATATCAAACAGCTTGGCTTAAAATATTTGCTATTTTCCTTGGAAGAGAGCTGCAGTTTTATAATTTTTCAGCAGCAGGAACATGATGAACTGCGGTATTCCTTATGTCCACTGAGTTGCTATGACGTTATTTTGGCTGTCTTCCCATTACCCAGCCACTTCTAAAAATATACACATTTTTGAATCAAAAGCACAATAAAAGGCTTATTTTAACCCACTCATTGCTAAACTAAATCAAGCCAATTTTAATGCAAATTAAAATTGCACCCAATATTCTCTGCTTTCTCATCTGCTGTTCAGGGCATTTTTATTCTTTTTAAAATCTCACCATTGCGTAGATAATGTAAAAAGAAAAGTGGGTTACAGCTCCATTTAAGACTATCACACTCTCTGCATGACATTTGTCAATCTAACCTATTATACCTGTTAATGAAAATTTATAGTGTCAGGTTGAAAAGAAACACATCACCCATTTTTGTTACTCAGTTGCAGCTAAAATGACATTGCTATGACATTCAGACAGTTCCCCTTGACTTCCTGTCTTGAAGTCTGGGACAAAAATTTTAAACACAAGCAAGTATGCAAATGCTGGAAATGCAAAGGAAAACACACAAAATGCTGGAAGAATTCTCAGCAGCTGGCAGCATCTATAGAAATGAATAAGCAGTCGACGTTTCATGCTGAGATCGTTCTTAAGACCTGCTGAGTTCCTCCAGCATTTTGTGTGTGTTGCCTGGGATTAAAATTGCCCAGATGAGGTCATTCTCTGAGCGATTCAGCACCGTCTCATAACATTAGTGAACATAATGAATAAACTCTTCTTGGGCTTCCAGCCGGGTACAGGTATCCATTATAACCGATATTTTGATGTCAAACTCTGCCATCGAAATGTCGGTTATAATCAATACCTGTACCCGGCTGGAAGCCCAAGAGGAGTTTATTCATCATATATGCCAGGCAAGCACTAGATTCTTGCACTGAGTCCTCTTTATGATGGTCAAATTAATATGGAAGTCAGAGAAGTTTGTCATGATGTATTATTCAAAATCCTGACCTCTTCTTCACAGTTTAATGGACTAATTTGTTACTCGCTCAAAACTGTTCCCTTGAAAACTGGTTTCTGGCCCTACATACAACTCTCTGGTGATTGGGTTTGCACAGTTTTCTGACCTCAAACAGGCTTTGACAATTTTCCTTCATCTATTCCTTTATCACACTCTAGGTCTCAACTAATGGATGCAGTCAGAATGGTTTGTGTCCAATGCAATGATTATTTTATTTTCATTTTTAAATTTCTTTTCTTAATCTATTAATTTATATGTTTTCATACCTTTCAACCATGATGATGCCATCCGCATCTTTTTTATAAACCGGACAGATGGGCTTGAGATGGCTTAATGAACTTTTCTCAGGCATACTAGGATAAAGTTTCTACAAATTTGTGGAGTGTTAATGTAAGCAGATGGAGCCTCAAATTTGTAGCTCTTCACAATGTGATCTCAGGGCAGAGGATTAAATGTGCATATCTCCACAAGTTTGTCTTAATGCATTGACTTTTTTTTTTGCTAATTTTTGTTCCAGTTGAATGTGCTTGGTGTAGATTCACAGGATATATATTTGAGGAAACATTGCCAAGCTGCAAAAATCATAACCTGCTGATATCAGAGATATGATAATTATGTTTGCTTCTGATATCCACGAGAACAATAGGAAATTGGAAATACGGCATTGCTGAATTATGAATTTCAAATCCATAGAAGGGATTTACCAGCTTCTTTGAAACATTGCTCATTACAGTTCTGCTTCCACCCAGATAATTGACATGGAAACACAAAAACATTTTTCAACCTGGTTAGTTTCTTGGGTGAAGCCATTATGAGGAGCAGAACCAAAAGGATACAGCTGAAATCACTAAGGATGAAATGATGGAGGTGATGTCAGATGATTGTGTGAATGTTCCTGCAAAGCAACGAGAGCACACAACGGACCATGGAGTCTGTCAGATGGCAGTAAGTTTGGACGGATCACCAAGGATTCCCCAGAGGTGAGTGCCGCTGCGACAAGATAAATGGTGGAAAGTTTTCATTTCAAGTGATCCAGCCCAGGACGTTCTCCTTGATTTCCTCAAAGTGCCATGGGTCTCTCTCACATTCCAAATATCCCATTAATTAGCTGGTATAAACTGTGCCTAACTTGTAGATGAGTGGTAAAATTGGGGGAAATGAGTTGTTAGTTGGAACTGACAGGAATTTGGGGAGAATAGGATAAGTAGAATTACTGGGATAATGGTTACATGACATATGATGGGCAGCTGTTGCTGCTTTTTCTCTCTCTATCTCCATACACGATTGGAAAGTCACAAGATGAGTTCTGCCCTGGTCCATTGGTTGCGTGACTACCAAGTTCTGCCGAAAGCCCTCTGTTTCTGGGAATAGGCATGGGGTTAGTCTGGTGGTGTAGCTTCACTAAGCATAAGCGTGCATTCTCATTATATCCATGCAAAAGAAAGGAAATCATTTACAGTTACATTTATACCAAATCGTGCGCAGTCTCAGGATATTCCAAAATGCCTTGCAATCAGAGAAGTATTTTTGAAACATAATCACAACTCTAAAGTGAGCTTTATGATATAATCACTTCTCTAGAATAGGAAATGCGGCAGCATGCAAGGAAAAGGTTGGCAGTTGCCTCAGAGCTTTGGAATATTAATGCATTGTCGACAATGTCGATAATTGCCTTTATTTCTTTATAATAGATGGCTTTAAAGTGCTTTGGCAAGTCCCGAGTTAGTAAAAGGTGATGTATAATTGTAAGTTTTAATTTATTGAACACAGGAATGCTGACGAACTCATCGTCATTTGGAGCACTTTGTGTGGATATCCTCAGTAAATGAATCAATCCAACAATGTCAATATACATTATGTAGCCACTCATCAAAGCAAATGGAGCTATCAATCATTGAAAATAAGAGATTTTATCATGTAACATTCTTCTGCATTTTTAATCTCAAGCTGGTTACTAATGTAGCTACACACACAAATGTAGGTTGCTGTTGAATTTCGATCATCCTTGACTTGCTGACTCAAATTACTTCTGCTGTCCTTTGCCTCATATCCATCTCTGTTCACTAGCTCCAACTGTCCTCTGTTACAGTGATGGCATATAGCAATCTGGCTCTGAAATTTATCCGATCAGAGCTATTGACTAGAGATGAGCCGTTCCGTCCAAATTTGTCCCCATTGCCGCTCCAATAGAAAAAAAATCTTCCTCACAGCTGTCACTTGACAACACTAGACAAGTTTCTGTTTTTGTTAACCTGATGTTCAAAAATAAATGAAAATTAACAAAACCTTATTGAATGCTAACTCAGTCTGCACTCCATTTGAGATGGTGATGATACATCGGAAATCCTCTGGCAGTACTTTTATGTATGTTCTATTTTCCTCCTTGTCGGCTCCTTCTCCTTTTCTTGACCTTGCATTTCTGTAAAGATTTTCATCTTTTTTTTTAAAGGCATAAAGCCCAACTATCAAGGGTAAATTCTAGCCGCTGTTATGATTCTAAGGATAAAGCCTAGATGATCTGCAGCTGTCTAGTGGGAGATATTTCTGTGAGTTCTTGTGAGGTATTTCCTTCCTCTGATGATTGTTATATGTCTGGGAATTCTTCTGGGATTGTGCTCTTTTCAGTTGCTGCAACAAATTCCATTTCACACTGATGTACAATGTGCATCACTCCTTGTTTCGCTCATACTGTTGCTGATTAGATTTTGCACATCTGTGCCTGTCTTTGCTGCTGAACCTTTGACTCTCAGTTTGTCAAATCATTCAATAATGCTTATATCCTTTACATGCAAATACAGTGGACAGTGCACGTTTCCGAAACATATGGGATGACAGAATCACTGCAGCTCTCTGGAGTGTGAGATTTGTGTTATCACTTGGGTCTTGATCTAGAGACTGTGCCGCCACATTGAAGAGGGAAGATACCAGCAATGCCATTGCTGTTAAAAAAAATGTGTGTGTGTGTGTGTGTGTGTGTGTGTGTGTGTGTGTGTGTGTGTGTGTGTGTGTGTGTGTGTGTGTGTGTGTGTGTGTTAAAAAAAAAAGATATATATATATATAGCTTTTCAGGATGCAGGCCTGGGCGGGGTTGTATGGGAGACCGGCAGTTGCCCAAGCTGCAGGCCTTCCCCTCTCCACGCCACCAATGTTGTCCAAGGGAAGGGCACTAGGACCCAAGCAGCTTGTCGTCACAGAGCAATGTGTTGTTAAGTGCCTTGCTCAAGGGCACAACATGCTGCCTTAGCTGAGGCTCAAACCAGTGACATTCATATCACTAGACTGATGCCTTATCCACTAGGCCACACGCCAACACTCTATATAGATATATGTGTATCATCCAAATTCATTGGAAAGATAAAGAAATGATTGTAAATGCTCTCTCTTGGGACAATGCCCCAACATTAAGGTTTGAATAGCACTCTGTCAATTCAGTTAGGCAGATCTCATCATTTCCCATGACACCAGACTACCAAAGCAAATGCTCCATCCTGAGCTCTGGTACTGAAATTGCCTGCTGGACAGACAAAGGAAGCGGTTTATGCATGTGCTCAAAATATCCTTGGAAAAACTGCAGAACCTCCACTATAGGTCTTAGCACTACTAAAAGTGAGACATTTGGGATGATCTTGAGAACCTAGAGATCAGGTATCAGGAGTGTGCGAAGTTCTAGTGTTAATGGTACATGGAGCACACCAACTTATGAATCTTCTATCTTCCTGCTCCTTCAGACATGCTGTGCCCCATTTGTAAAGGGGTCTGCATCTTTCATGTTGGCCTCATCAGTCATCTCTGAACCTACATAACTGGAGGGAAATATCATCCTTAATCCCGATAGGCTGCCTATAAAGAAAGCTTGCAAGGAGGAAAGGCAGGGAGTGAATCATAGAACCTTTATGAACATTTTACATGATCTCACTTATTTCATGGATTAAAGCAGCTTCTGAATACTTCTATTTTCCTTTAATCAATTTCTTAAAATTACATGGATATATTCAAGACTGCTTTAAAACATTGCTTTTTAGTTTTTGCTGTACATTTTCAATAGACTTTGCCATTTCCCTTGTTAAGCTGTTTCATTTAGTCATTGTGATGCTAGTAATGTTCGTTCTGTGAACACATAGAATTTCACAGGTTTTTTTTATACTGTAAACAATAAAGTGTAAAAATCTCCTTATGGACAAGTATATGAAAGGAGGAAAGCGTTATACATTGTGACAGGGTTTTGTTTCATTTTGGAAGCCTATTGAACTCTGGGATCTTGTGTTCAACTCTGGAGCTTTAGTTAAAAAAAAATAAAGTTGCTGACAGTTAGAATGCTGAGATATCACTCACGCATTTTGAAATAAATTTTGTATAAGATGAAACCCTGAAATTCCACAGCAACACACTCAAAATGCTTGAGGAAATCAACAGCTCAGACAGCATCTATGGAAAGGAATAAACAGTCACCATTACAGGCCAAGATCCTTCATTAGCACTGGAATTCCTGAATCATGGAGTATGTGCCTTCAGGCTTTTGTTCCTCCTACCTGATGGTAACAGTGAGAAAAGAGCCTGCCCTGGGTGCTGGAGGTCCTTAGTAATGGATGCAGCTTTCTGAGACACTGCTCCTTGAAGATGTTCCGGGTACTTTGTAGGCTAGTATCCATGATGGAACCGACTAAATTTACAACCCTCTACAGCTTCTTCTGGTCCTGTGCAGTAGCCCTCCTCCCACCACCCCCACACCAGATAGATATGCAGCCTGTCACAATGCTCCACGGTACATCTATAGAAGTGTTTGAGTGTATTTGTTGACATACCAAATCTCTTCAAACTCCTTATAAAGTATAGTCGCTGTCTTGCTTTCTTTATAACTGCATCACTATGTTGGGACCAAGTTAGGTCCTCAGAGATCTTGACATGCAGGAACTTAAAACTGCTCACTCTCTCTACTTCTGCTCCCTCTATGAGGATTGGTGTATGTTTCTTGGTCTTACCACCATGGAAGAAAGAGAATGAGGAGGGGTGTCAGCTGATAGGCAGGTGAGGAGAGAGAGGCCAGAGTGCAGAAATGAAGAGAGGAGGGTGAAAAATTACTAGAAATAGGCAAAATTAATGTTCATGTCATCAGATTTGAGGCTAACTGGAAGGAAGATGAGGCACTGCTCCTCCAACCTGAGACTGGCCTCATCATGGCCGTAGAGGAGGCCATGGACCAACACGTCAGAATGGGAATGGAATTTGAATTAAAATAGTTGGCCACCAAGATATCCTACCTTTTGCTGATGGAACAAAGCTGCCTGACAAGGCAGTCCCCCAATCTATAACGTGTCTCTGCAATGGAGGAGCACCAGATACATTAGACAACCCCAGCAGATTTTCAGGTGAAGTGTTTCCTCACCTGGAAGGGCTATTAAGATTCAACAAATATGTTTATGACTGGAATATCTATCCATGTAATTTCTCACTTCTGGTCTGCCTTGTTCATTCATCTCCTCTGTGCTCAGTGACTGTGGCTGCCCTTTGAGCAAACCTTTGACTTTATAATTCTTGCTGCTCTCCAATGTGGAAAATTGCCCACTTATGCTCTGTCCACTTGAAGTAGAACAAATCCAACAAATTACAGCCCCATCAGTCTACTCTCCATCTTCGGCAAAGTGGTTGTAAGTATAGTTGACAGCACTCTGAAGTGGCATTTGCTAAGAAACAGCTTACTAAAGGAAGCTCACTTTAGGTTCTGCCAAGTCACTCATTTCCTGGTCCAAATATGGACAAAAGAGCTGAACTCCAGAGGTGAATTGAATGTAATTGTCCTTGATATGAATGCAGCATTTAAGCTCTAAATAAAATAATCAGGAAAATAAGTCTACGTTGGTTGGAATCACACCTACCTCAGAAGGAAGATGTATGGAGGTCAATCATCTCAGCCATAGGGCATCTATGCAAAAGTTCCTCAGGGTAGTGTCCTAGGCCCAACTGCCTTCAGCTGTTTCATCAATGACCTTCCTTCAAACACAAGGTCAGATATGTGGATGTTTGCTGAAGTTTGTACAATATTCAAAACCAGTTGCAACATCTCAAATATTGAAGCAATCTACAAACAAAATGCTGTTTGTCCCATCCACTCCATAATGTACTGATTAGGCACAGGAGTACATTCAGCCAGAGACTCATTCCACCAAGATGTAACACTGAGCGTCATAGGAAGTCATTCCTACCTGTGGCCATCCAACTTTACAACTCCTCCCTCGGAGTGTCAGACACCCTGAGTCAATAGGCTGGTCCTGGACTTATTTCCACTTGGCATGATTAACATTATTATTTAATTATTTATAGTTTTATATTGCTATACTTCTTCACTATTCTTGGTTGGTGTGGCTGTAACGAAACCCAATTTCCCCTCAGGATCAATAAAGTATGTCTGTCTGTCTGTCTGTAAAACCTGGGCAACATCCAGGCCTGGGCTGCTAGATAGCAATTAACATCCATGCCACAGAGGTACCAGGAACAGGCAATATCCAACAATCACTCCTGACATTCAATGCATTACTGTCACTGAATCTCCTGCACTCAATATCCTAGGGGTTACCACTGACCAGAAACTGAACAGAAGTAACCATATACATAATGTGAATACAAGAGTGGACAGAGACTTGTAATCTTATGGCAAGTAACTTATTCCATAACTCCATAAAACCCGTTCAAATCCAACAGGACTTGAACCAAGTGAGTGATAATGTGCTCTCTGCTCGTCCGGGTGTCTGTAACTATAAACAACATGCATGAATCTGGATACCATACAGATACCATGCAACCCCCAGGGCTGTGTGCTCAGTCCACTGATGTTCACTCTGCTGACCCACGACTGTGCTGTAACACACAGTTCGAACCACATCATCAAGTTTGCCGATGACATGACCGTGGTGGGTCTCATCAGCAAGAATGACAAGTCAGCATACAGAGAGGAGGTGCAGCGGCTAACAGACTGGTGCAGAGCCAACAACCTGTCTCTTAATGTGAACAAAACAAAAGAGATGGTTGTTGACTTCAGGAGGGCATGGAGCGACCACTCCCCACTAAACATCGACAGCTCCTCTGTAGAGATTGTTAAGAGCACCAAATTTCTTGGTGTTCACCTGGCGAAGAATCTCACCTGATCCCTCAACACCAGCTCCATAGCAAAGAAAGCCCAGCAGCGTCTCGATTTTCTGCGAAGGCTGAGGAAAGTCCATCTCCCACCCCCATTCTCATCACATTCTTCAGAGGTTGTATTGAGAGCATCCTGAGCAGCTGCATCACTGCCTGGTTCGGAAATTGCACCGTCTCGGATCGCGAGACCCTGCAGCAGATAGTGAGGTCAGCTAAAAAGATCATCGGGGTCTCGCTTGCCATCAGTACGGACATTTACACCACACGCTGCATCCACAAAGCAATCAGCATTATGAAGGACCCCACGCATCCCTCATACAAACTCTTCTGCCTCCTGCCATCTGGGAAAAGGCACCGAAGCATTTGGGCTCTCACGACCAGACTATGTAACAGTTTCTTCCCCCAAGCCATCAGACCCAGAGCCTGGACTGACACCAACTTACTGCTCTCAACTGTGCCTATTGTCTTATTTATTATTTATTGTAATGCCTGCACTGTTTTGTGCACTTTATGCTGTCCTGGGTAGGTCTGTATTCTAGTGTAGTTTTTTATCTGTGTTGTTTTACATAGTTCAGTGTAGTTTTTGTATTGTTCATGTAGCACCATGGTCCTGAAAAACGTTGTCTCATTTTTACTGTGTACTGTACCAGCAGTTATGGTTGAAATGACAACAAAAAGTGACTTGACTTGACTTGATTATGACACCAGTAATCTATTCACAACCATTTTCTGCCATACACAATTCCAACAGTTTACACCAGCTATAGGAAGCATGGCAGCAACTTGCCCAAGATTCCTCAGACAGTAGCTTCCAAGGCCATGACTTCTACCAGCTAGAGGGACAAGATTCACAAAAGCAATAGAACACCATCTCTTGGAAGTTGCCTTGCAAGCCCCACACCATTCTAGCTGTTCCTTCACCATCACGAGGTCAAGGTCATGGAGTTGCCAATCTATCCATTCACTACAAGGACTGCAGTTGATTCAGAAAGCAGCACACAACCACTTTCTTGAGGACAGTGAGGAATAGTTTACTAAATGCTGGCTCAGCCTCCATGCTTTGAATGAATTAAAGAAGTCCTCAGTGGGCTCCTATTTGAGGCGTCTGAGCTTCTTTAGATCTAGCCTTATTATCATCCTCAAATTTAATTGATCCACCATTGAAGACCTTCCACGATAATGATCAAGAAAGTGGTTTTTATTTAAATTAATGCATGTTAATAAATGTTTCCCCTTCATTTGCAAGTTCGGAAATTTGAGCTTCGAACATTTCAGGACCTTGGCATGCGCCAAAATCTCCTGAATGCTTGAGTGATTTCTAGGGTCAAAGAAGAATCCTAGCAATGCGTATGTGTTCCAAGAACACTTGGCCTCGAGATGAAAACAACAGTGACTCATTTGTACTTGATTGGAAAGACAGCTCTAGCAGTTGATACCCAGCTGAAAAGACCATGAGTTCAACTTCTTCTCAGTTGAGATTTTAATCACCTGCCTACACTGGATGAATTTTACTCTTTCCCAGTGAGCTCGATAGCTGATGTATGGTGCTGCAGCAGACCCTTAAATACTCAATCTTAAGAGACGGAAAGATCTCAAAAACATTGTGCTGTCATCCAATTAAGTAACAGTGCTGACAGCAGCTGACAACAAACCCAAGAGCCAAGGGCACCCAATACTTCTGACAGGAGAAGGATGTCTGTAGGTAGCAGCTAGTATTATGCTTTCTATAAGTAGAAACAAAAAAAAGACATAAAAAGTTCTTGACTTGTGGTTGGTTATAAATTGAAGTCTCTGATGGATAAAACTGCATTTCTCTGGTATTTAAACTTTTTTAAAAAAAAGAAATAGTGTATGGAAATAGCTAGAAAATAAAATTGATCACAGTTTGTGCACATCTCTCTATACTTTTCAATTAGTTCGACAATTCTCCAAAAGATTTGCATTTATCGCCTTTCACTTTCAGCCTATTTTGAACCATTTCATAGCCACTTAAGGACATTTTTCAAGTCTAGTCTCTGTTACAATACCAGAAGCACAGCAGAAGATTTGTTTAAAGCAACCCAGCAACAACAGCTCATCTATTTTGTGCTGGCTGGATGAGGGATAAATACTAATTGGAACTTTGGGAAGAAATCACTTGTTCTTCTTAACCATGATACCATGGTATCTCTTATCACTACTTTTCAGTTTGTGTTTATGTTCATTGAGAGGAACTCAAATCCACAGCTTTCTAGACGTGAAGATGTTTCTAACTAAGCCACAGCTGAAGTAGAATTTACTGTGGTGAGATCATTGAGACAAATTGAAGGTACGTTTTCAATTTGTTTAATCCTTTTATCACATTCCCTTCTTTGTGTTCCCTATATTATTATAGGATCAGAATTGCAGCTGTGTGTTACAGAGGTTTGACTTCATCTGACTAAAATTTAATGTGGATGAGAGAATGGTGATTCGTGAATTTAATAAGGCATTATCAAGAGAATAACGTGGAGAAATTGAACCTTTAGAAACAATATCTTCTAAGGAGTTCACCAGGTTCTGTCCATAGGTTAAACAACAATACTAGCTTCCGCTTATATGTAGCAATTTAAACATAGCAAAAATGCCTCAGGACACCATCAAATAAAAAGTTAATGCTAAATGTTAAAAGATATTATGGTGGTGGCTGATGAATTAAGTTTGAAGGTGAGATGAGAATTAGAGAGGCAAAACTGTGAGGCAGAGCTCAGGGCTGAGGCAAAGAAGACACAATTCCCAATAAGAGTTATTCAAACAAAAGTATGCACAAGAAACTAGAATTGGAGATATTCCAGGATGTTAGCTGTCATGTTGGAGAAGCATGGTGAACTACATATACCTGCCTGGACACGCCCCCCCTCCCCCCCCCCCCCCCCCCCGCTGACTGCTCCTGTGGCTCCTCCCACAGACCCCGGTATAAAGGCGATTGAGGCCTGAGCCCTGCCCTCAGTCTCCAGGATGTAGCATGGTGGTCAATTGCTGCTTGTTCTTTCTTCCAGTCAATAAAAGCCGATATCTCGCCTCACGTCTCAGAGAGTTATTGATGGTGCATCAATTTTATTGACTGGAAGTTTAAACCATGGACAGCATTTTACGTCCGGAAAAATTAGAGTGCCTTCCTTTGAATTAGTTTAATGTTTTAAAATAATAAAACATAACACTGGGCATGGTCAATCAAGATTGAGAAAATAAGCAAGGTTTTCAAATTTTATGTGAAAATTGGCTACTTGGAATACCACTGTAACTCGGTTTCTAAATTTCACCGGTTATTCCTGTGCTAGATCCTAATAATCTTCAGGACTAATGAAAAATGCAAAGCATCATATTTAAATACATGAAGTTTTATATATATTCTTAATTTTATGTGCTCCCTATGCAACATTAGAAAATGTGACCAAAACTGGATTACTGAAGACAAAGAAATTTCAAAGAATAATATTTCTATACTGAGGGAAAAAAAGTGGTTTGAGGAAGATCATGCTGACTGAAATGTCTGTGATGGGGCAATGTAATTCTGTATTAATCACATCACAAAAACACAACTGAAAGGTTAATTTGTTTACCAAATCTAATTATTTTTCTGCTCCAAACTAAACAAATATTGCTGCTTGATTTTAGTCCTGTCCACATCCACATAATGTCTAATTTGCTTCTACGTCAGAAATGGAATATCATTTCACTGTTAGTTCACATTATCATAGGTAATGTGAAACCATTGCACAAAGAAGCTTGGCTTCATTTTTCTTTTTGACAATTGTGCTGTTCCATGTAATTTTCCTTTGATTAAAACCTTTATCATCCATCAAACTTTCTCCTTTATAGAAGAATGCTTTGTTTTCTACACAACATAAGGACTAAACAGATCAAATATTGACAAACCTGATTGAATTTTTTGATGAGGTAACAGAGAAAGTTGATGAAGAGAATGCACTAGATGTCCATGCGGATTTTCAGAAGATATTTGATTGTTGGAAACAAAAAGCTGTGGTAACAAAATTGAAACCCTGAGAATAAAAATTTTCAGCGGCAATCTGGTTTAAAATGGCTTAATAACCTAATGCAGAATGTCATAGAAATATATATTTTTTCAAACAGGTTGTTTGTGCAGAGAAGTGAGTGGTGGGACCACTGCTTTCCTTAATAGTTATTAATCAATATTCGAGGGGTGATTGATAAGTTTGTGGCCTAAGGTAGAAGGAGATGAGTTACTAACTTCAAACTTTCTGCATAATCATTCAAAGAGTTGACTTTCATGTGCATGTAACAAGAGCTGTATAACTCATTTCTTTCTACCTTAGGCCATAAACTTATCAATTACCCATCTGTGGACACTTTCTGGAGGTCCAAGATCCATATGCTTCATGACCGCTGGACTAAGTGTGTAAATATAGGATGGGACTATGTTGAAAAATAGATGTGCTCGGTTTTCTAAAATTGACTCCTTCTACCTTACGAACATATCAATCACCCCTCGTAATATGGGTATAAAGGGTGCAATTCTAAAACATGGACATTGCTCCAAACCTGGAGTTGCGGTAAGTAACAGAGACGGAACTGGATTAGTATTACAGGTCTGTGGCAGAGCAGTGGGAAGTGATGTGCTTTAGTGTGAAGAATAATGTGAAGGAATAGAGCAAAAATGAACTACAAATCATGTTCTAGATCATAAATCTAAGGAGGTTATCAAAGTGCTCACATTTCTAGCTGAAGTTCTAGAAGCAGAGAACAACTACAGTAGAGAAAGAGGATGTTAAGTCCATTGAGTCCAGACCTGCTGTATGTAAGCAGTCGATTTAGTCTTTCACCCTACACCCTTACAAATAATTCTAAGGCCAAGAAGCCTTTTAGTTTACTAGCATTGGTCTGGTTTGAAGCCTAGTACTGCCGAAGGGTTTCGGCACGAAGCGTCAACTGTGCTCTTTTCCTAGATGATGCCTGGCCTGCTGAGTTCCTCCAGCAATTTGTGTGAGTTGCTCAGATCTCCAGCACCTGCAGATTTTCTCTTGTTTGTAATTGAAAATGAGCTTGTATGGTTCACAATTTGCATCTTGCTTTCTTACAGGATAGATGCATATAAACTTAATATGTGCCAGAAAGACAAAGACTTCAACTGGACAAAAAAAATAGCCCTGATCTAGAGTGACCTACAGATATACTACATTTAGTCTCTTGGTTGCTTAATAAAACACAACTATAACAGTCCATCCCATCATATGGAGGATAAAACAACCCATAGAGTAAGTAAACAAGTTAAATATTGAAAGTATTTAAGGAACATGTTATGAGTAGGTTTTCATCAATTCATCCTGACATGAACCAAAGTAATTTTTTCTGTAGAACTTTGGACTCCTTTCCTGTAAAAATTGATTAAGCGCACAATTGGAAAAAATAATTTCATAATCATTTTGAATATATGGAAATGGGCAAGTATGCACCACTATTTCATAGATATTTAACAAGATTAATGAGATGACTTTACCAATTAGTTCTTTGCAAAATGACCAGAGTCATTTTCAGTATTTTCATTATAGATCAAAGATGATCAATCTGCTACAATCCGTGATAAATTTGCATGGTTATCAGTAAGATAGTTTTGACAATCATGGAAGGACTAAACACATGGCTTTTAGTTCTAAAATCATGTGTCATTTTTATGCTTTATGTGGTTCTATAGTTCTTTACTTGTCAAACCAACCATTCTCATTCTTCCATCCTTCCATAACCATTGTAGAGCTGGAAATACCAGATTTCAGCCACACTCATAACTTTGGCTATTTCAAGCAGGAGTAAATCAAGGCAACTGGACTTGTTGTGTTGTCTAGAAGATGCTTCCCCACTCATCCCAGAGGCTTCTTCAGTTCCGATTCTGATAGGTAGTTCTCTGACTAAAAAAACTCTGAGAGTTGTTTAAAGGCATAGCGATCACATGAGGTTAGTTAAGAGGCATGAAGGTAATGCGAGAGTTATTAGTCTTATCTTTGCATGAATGGAAGTGTGAACTGCTGTGGAGACACGCTGGGGTAAAGATGTTCAGACTGTATTGCAAGTGGTGCCGTACCTCAACCCCTCTGTTCAGAAGGATTTTCAACAAACACCAAATCCCTGTGTTTTTCAAACCTACAAACACTCAGGCTGAAACTTGTCTACCCCAAGGATCCTACACTCCAAACATAAACAGATCAATATTGTATATATGCTATCCAATGCAATGAGAACTGCATAGATCTGTATATCGGTGAGACAAAACAACAACCACTTCACAGATGGATGGCTCAATGCAGGAGGGCTAACATCTCGGGTCAAGAGTTGGCTGTACATCTACACCTAAAGTGCAAGGGACACACTTTTGATGATAACAATGTGCCCATTTTGGACAGGGAAGACAGGTAGATTGAAAGAGGAGTTAAAGATGCCATCTTTGTCAAAATGGAAAACCTGTCTCTGAACAGAAGGGGTAGAGTATGACACTACTTAGTAGCTAGTTACAAGGAAGTCCTGACATTTCTACCTTTGGAGAAGGTAGATTGGGAGAGAAGTATAGGACACTACAGACAAAAATCATGGAATTTCAAACAATGCAAAAATGACTACATCTCAAATACATGGGTATAACATGCTTTGGAAAATCCGCAGAGTGATATATAAAGAGCTTCATCGAAACCACAAGAGACTGCAGATACTGGAATTTGTAGCAACACACAAAAAATAGCTTTAGAAGATCTCAGTAGGTCAGTCAGAAACTGTGGCGGGAAATGGACAGCCAAAGTTTTGGGTCAAGAACCTTTACCTAGACTCAGTCCCCCAGTGCTGTTTGGGTGTTGTAGAAGGATCTTCTGTTTTCTTTCCTCTGACTTACATTCTTTTAATGTATTTATTTATGTATCTGCAGTGAGCTTGCCTCTTTTTCATTAATTTTTAGTTTCAGAGAAAAAGTCAGGCCCTTGACACAAATCACAATATAATTATCCTGCAGACAGGAGTGACATATTTAGAATATAGTCCCTTATAATTTCTTGAGTCATTTGGGTCCGATGCGTACAATTTGTATTCTGTCAATTTATCACAAGTATTTTCACTACCCTTCTTTCCAAATGCAATGTTTCAAATAAAATATTTACTTAACTCTTTTAAGTATCCTAAATGTGTATCTATATATTTTCATTATTTTACTTTACATTTTATAGCTATTTTTAAAGACCTGTTTGTGCTCACATCACATAATTATCCATGCCACTAATTAAAAACCTTTAAATACATTAAAAGCAGTGGTAGCCTTGGGCACCAATGACATGGTCCTTGATGTTAGGGACTATTCTGGAGTTATGTAAATATAGCAGATTAATTCAAACAATCACCAGGCTTCAGTTCTTATCGTAAATGTAAATAAGTTCAGGAAGATTCCAATTAGCCTTCAATTTTTTTATTATAAATTGCAAACAGTAAATTGAAGTTAAAGCTACAGAGTACTCTACAGACTAAGGCTACATCCACACTAGACCAGATAATTTTGAAAACCCCAGAATCTCCTCCTACTGTGCATGCGCAGGACACATCTACCGAAAACAAGCGACATGTTTGGTGTCGAATCTCACCGTGAAAGACTTGGTGCGCATTTGTGCAGTTACAGACTAGAAAAACTTAAACGACGGGCAGCTGTTGGCTCTCGTGCAGGAGGACTTAAAAGTAAAAAAAAAATACTGGAGCGTATGGAGGCAACCGACAGGGAGTTCACGGACAGTATGAACTGGCTGACGACGGACATTGAGAAACTGACTAACTCTGTTGCATTAATAAAGAATCTTGTTAAATGTGTAAAACATGTCAGCATCAGTGTTATCTTGTATTTCCATACAATGTTACATTAGGCTGTTACACAGCTATTGTCAGAGAAGTACTTGCATAAATAAGTAAACCACCTTCATACAAGCAAGGACAGAAAACAGGGCAAAGTGAGTATACTTATTTATTCAGTAAGTTATGGGTCAAAGTATTTGGTGAGTACACGTCTAGTGGCTTCAGTCTCGTTGCTGTCTGTTCTGAAATTGCTAGATTGTGTGGGGGGTTGCATTCAGGAAAACAATGAAATGGCGCACTGCCCTCTGACAGCATTTTCAGATTTCTCTGGTTACCCCGTCCACACTGATCTGCCCATGCGGCGTTTTCAAAACTACACACCCTGGACAGTGTTTCTGAAAAGCTCAGGTTTCGGGGAACGAAAATGCCATTTTAGTGTGGATGGAGGGTAAAAACGAAGAGAAAAAGCTTCAGTTATGGATTTATCCAGTGTAGTGTGGACGTAGCCTAAGAGATTAAATATGCAAGAGCTTAACATCAAGACAATGGGTTTGTGTTAACTGGTTTGCATCAAACTAGGCAATAACGTGAAGTAACACACACAAAATGCTGGTGGAATGCAGCAGGCCAGGCAACGTCTATAGGAAGAAGTACAGTCGACGTTTCGGGCTGAGACCCTTCATCAGGACTAACTGAAAGAAGACATAATAAGAGATTTGAAAGTGGGAGGGGGAGGGGAGATCCAAAATCATAACAGAAGACAGGAAGGGGAGGAATGAAGCTAAGAGCTGGGAAGTTGATTGGCAAAAGGGATACAAGGCTAGAGAAGGGAGAGGATCGTGGGATGGGAGGCCTAGGGAGAAAGAAAGTGAGAGGGGAGCACCAGAGGGAGATGGAGAGCAGGCAAGGAGTGATTGCGAGAGGGACAGAGAGAGAAAAAAAGGGAAAAATAATGATCAAACAAACAAACAAATAAATAAGGGATGGGGTAAGAAGGGGAGATGGGGCATTAACGGAAGTTAGGGAAATCAATGTTCATGCCATCAGGTTGGAGGCTACCCAGACAGAATATAAGGTATTGTTCCTCCAACCTGAGTATGCCTTCATTTTGACAGTAGAGGAGGCCTTGGACTGACATATCAGAATGGAAATGGGATGTGGCGGCAGTCAGCAATAAAGGGATCCAGGTCAGGCAGAAAACCAGAGCGGGGTGTCAATGAAGAGGAGGAGGGTTGAAGATGGGAGAAGGGGTCATCGGTGGGGGTGGGAAAGTCCTTGCCGAAGAGGTAGGCTCGAAAATGGAGCCAGCGGAAGAAGAGTTCAGCATCATGGCATATGTGAAACTCGCCCTGGTGTCGGCGCAGGAGGACAAAGGTGACGTCCTTACTGACGACACAGCGCTCTGCCTCAGAGGGTGGAAGGTTGGAGGGGATGGTAAAGACCCAGCACAGATAACAGCTGGGATCAGAGGGGGAGGGAGATTGGAGAGGGGAGAGGGGAGGGTTGGGGTGAGAGAAAGATGGAGCCTCTGAGGGCTCAGGAGCTGATGATGGGATCTGAGGGAGATGGGGTTGCAGAGTAGTGGTGGGGGAAGGGGAGACGGGAGTCACAGTCGCAGCACGTGAAGACCCGGCCTGGAGACTGCACAATCGCTTTGAAGGTGCCCACGATCGTTGGAACCCGCATTGATGGTGCTGGAGTCTGGGTTTTGAATATGCCTTGGATTGGTAGAGCCGACGAGATCGATGGCCGGGGCAGCATTCCAAAGTTCATGCCTGCTAGCGTCAGAGCCGGCAGGCTCTGGGGTCTGCAGATGGAAGATCTTGTAATCCTTGCCTAACATGACAAAATCAAAGAAACGGCGATTGCACGCATGGATCCAGCGGAGGATGAAATAACGGACAGGTCCATTACAAACGGCGAAGAAAGTGTCCCGGAGGTGTGGAAGGGACTTGGATAAGGACGCCAAGTACCTCCTCATGGCAGAGAGTGTCGCCCTCAGAACTTGACAGGAGAAACAATGGGAGGAACAACAGGAGGCAGAGTCAATTAAATGTGTGTACCCGGGATCTTCAGAAGGTCCAAGTTGAGAGGCTTGAAAATGAATCGTGAAGCCAACTGGAGTAAGTTGGCAGCAGAGACAAGTTCCTAGGAAGGATATATTGCTGTAATAGCAGGTCTGGGTGAGTGTGTGATTGAAAAGTTGAAGGGCCAAAGAAATAACAGATGGGGAGCGGTGAGAGAGGGTTTCACTAAACTCCCATCAAAGAGAAGATTTAAACAATGTGAACTTATTTGTACCATTGTGAATTGAGTTCAAACTGGCAGAAAAGATGGATGTCACTCAGCATGTCAAACATGGTCACAGGTATAGGCAGTCAATAGTTTTTGTGTACTTACCATATCTGAATACTTAGATACAGCCCTGATGACATTAATTTTGGGTGTTGGCTCTTTGCTGTCTAAATAGAATATTTGTGTTAATTAGTTTCTCCTAAAGGTGCTTGGATCTTCAAAAGTGTCTTATCGATTACAAAGTGTTCCCATTGTGTATCTTTTGTCAACCCGAAGTATTAAAGTAAATAATGGCATTGTAACTATTGAAAGTTCATTGGATCACCTACTATTACCTTTGATCTTAAGTGTATAAATAATGTGATGTTTGGGTTTGTGAGCTTCTACTGAGAGTGTCTCCAGAATGATGTCTACTTGTTGTGCTGAATATAGACTTTTGTATTTGTATTTGTATTTTGTATTTATTTTATTTCATATCCAAGGGAGTAAAAATCTTTATGTTGCATCTCCGTCACAATGTCCAAGCAATAAAGAGGGGAAGTGTGGGAGGATATTGCCCAAACACTAAAATAGTATACATAATTGATTTGTATTCACAATCAGATCAATGTACAGTCAGATATGCAATCAGATTGATGTGTATTGTTTAATCTGATGGCCTGGTAAAAGAGCTTGTTGGTCCTTGCCTTAATGCTGTGGTACCATTTCCCAGATGGAAGCAGTTAGTAGTTGGGGTGGCTGGAGGGCCTTGATGATCCTTCAGGCCCACTTTACACACCTGCTGCTATAAATATCCTGAAAGTTGACATCCAAAGATCAGCTGGACTGTCTGAACCACTCTCTGCAGTGCCCTATGATTGAGAGTAGAACAGTTCCCATATCAACCAGTCAGGATGCTCTCGATGGTGCCCCTACAGAAAGTCCTGTGGATTTTGGGATTCAAGCTGAACTTTCAGCCATCTGGGGTGAAAGAGGAGCTGTTGTGCTTATGTACAGCTGGAATGTACAGTCCAGGCGAGATCTTTGGTGATGTGTATACCGAGGGACTTGAAACGACTTATCCTCTCAACCACAGTCGCATTGACGTCATTAGGGACCAGTCTGTCTCCATTCCTCCTACAATCCACGATCAACTCCTTTGTTTTTTCAACATTGAAGGACAGATTGTTTTCTTGGCACCATTGTGTCAGGGCGTTGACTTCTCCACTGTAGGCTGTCTTATCATTGTTGAAAACGTTGTGTCGTCTGCAAATTTGATCAGCAGATCGGAGCTGTGCGTGGCAGTATAGGAAGTAGAGGATGGGAACACACAGCCCTAGGGATCTCCTGTGCTGAGGGTTGGAAGGGCAGAGGTGAGGGAGGCCCACCCTTATCACCTGCTGGCAATTAGATAGGAAGTCCAGGATCCAGCTGCACAAGGCGGGGTGCAGGCTGAAGTCTCTATGCTTCTTGCTGAGTCTGGGGGAGGGGTGGATTTTGGGTTATGGTGTTAAATGCGGAACTGTAGTCCAAGAACAGCATTCTAATTTAAGCATTCTGTATCACCAGCTTCAGTGTCTCTGCAGTAACTTCAATCACTATCACAACAATTGATAAGAAATATATGTTGCTGATTGTTTTGTTGCATTAAGACCTAACTTTATTAAGAGGCATTGTCTTCCACACTATTGCATTTGCATTGATTTTTAGCATTCTTATTCAGAATTTTAACCATGTAATTCAGAATAACGGTGTGATTTGAAGAGATGCACTGAGAGCGATCCTTCAGCAAATGGTCCTGGTGCAATTTGAAACTTGAAAATAACATGCAAGGAATTGGAGAGGGATCTGGCACTTATCCCAGCAAGTGGAGGAAGTGCTACACCTGCCCATTCGCCTCCTCCCCCACCTCCATTCAGGACTTGCAAACAGTCCTTCCAGGTGAGGCTGTGAGTCTGTCAGGTTCATCTACTGTATATGGTGCTCCTGGCGTAGCCTCCTCTACGTCTGTGAGACTCGACAGCTTTGCTGAGGACCTTCACTCTATCTGCAACATGCAGGGGTATCTCAGCAAATCATTGTAATTTCAATCCCCATTCACATTCTGGCATGCCTGTTCACGGCCTCCTCGACTGCCATGGTGATGCCACTCTCAGGGTGCAGGAGCAGCAACTCATATTCTGTCTTGGTAGCCTCTAACCTGATGGCCTGGTCAACAATTTCACTAATGACGGATCATTTCTACCCACTCCCCATCTGTCATTTTCCATTCTCCATTCTGGCTCTCCTTATACCTCTTCTCTCCTCCTCACTTTCTGACTTCCTCCCTCCTCCTTCCCTTCCTCCCATGGCCTACTCTCTTAGAAAATAGAAACAAAGAACATAGCAATCCTACAGCACAATACAGGCCTTCAACTCACAAAGTTGTGCCAAACATTCCCCTACCTTCGAAATTACAAGGGTTACCCATAGCCCTCTATTTTTCTAAGCTCCATGTACCTATCCAAAAGTCTCTTAAAATACCCTATTGTAACCACCTCCACCACTGTTGCTTGCAGCCCATTCCACGCACTTACCACTCTCTGAGTAAAAAACTTACCCCTGACATCTCCTCTGTACCTACTCCCCAGCACCTTAAACCTGTGCTCTCTTGTGACAGTCATTTCAGCCCTGGGAAAAAGCCTCTGACTATTTACACAATCAATGCCTCTCATCATCTTATACACCTCTATCAGGTCATCTCTCATCCTCCGTCGCTCCAAGGAGAAAAGGCTGAGTTCACTCAACCTGTTTTCATAAGGCATTATCCCAATCCAGGCAACATCCTTGTAAGTCTCCTCTGCACCTTTTCTATGGTTTCCACATCCTTCCTATAGTGAGGCAACCAGAGCTGAGGACAGTACTCCAAATGGGGTCTGACGAGGGTCCTATATAGCTGCAACATGACTTCTCGGCTCTTAAACTCAATACCACGATTGATGAAGGCCGATACACTGTATGCCTTCTTAAGTACAAAGTCAAACTGCGAAGCTGCTTTGAGCATCCTATGGACTCAGATCCCAAGATCCCTCTGATCTTCCACACTGCCAAGAGTCTTACCATTAGTACTGTATTCTGCTATCATATTTGACCGACCAAAATTAACCACTTCACAGTTATCTGCGTTGAACTCCATCTGTCGCTTCTCAGACAAGTTTTACATCCTATCAATGTCCCGCTGTAACCTCTGACAGCCCTCCACACTATCCACAACACCCCCAACCTTTGTGTCATCAGCAAATTTACTAACCCACTCCACCACTTCTTCATCCAGGTCATTTATAAAAATCACGAAGAACAGGGGTCCCAGAACAGATTCCTAAGGTACACCATTGGTAACTGACCTCCGTGCCGAATATGACCCGTCTACAACCACTCTTTGCCTTCTGTTGGCAAGTCAGTTCTGGATCCACAAAGCAATGTCCCCTTGGATCCCATGCCTCCTTACTTTCTCAATAAGCTTTGCATGGGGTACCTTGTCAAGTGCCTTGCTGAAATCCATATACACTACAGCTACTGCTCTTCCTTCATCAATGTGTTTAGTCACATCCTCAAAAAATTCAGTCAGGCTCATAAGGCACAACTTACCTTTGACAAAGCCATACTGATTATTCCTAATCATATTATGCCTCTCCAAATGTTCATAAATTTTTCCCCTCAGGATCTTCTCCATCAACTTACCAACCATTGAAGTAAGACTCACTGGTCTATAATTTCCTGGGCTATCTCTACTCCCTTTCTTGAATAAAGGCACAACATCTGCAACACTCCAATCCTCCAGAACCTCTCCCTTCCTCATTGCTGATGCAAAGGTCATCACCAAAGGCTCAGCAATCTCCTCCCTTGCCTCCCACAATAGCCTGGGGTACATATCATCTGTTCCTGGCGACTTATCCAACTTGATGCTTTCCAAAAGCTCCAGCACATCTTCTTCCTTCTCCTATCAAATTTCTACTTCTTCATCCCTTTACCTTTGCCACCTATCATCTCCCAGCTTCTCACTTCATCCCCCTTGCCCATCCACCCACCTTCCCCCTCACCTAGCTTCACCTATCATCTTCCAGCTTGTACTCCTTCCACTCCCCCACCTTCTTATTCTGCCTTCTTTTCCTTTCCTTTACTGTTCTGATGAAGGGTCTTGGCCCAAAATGTTGACTCCTTATTCCTTTCCATAGATGCTGTTTGACCTGCTGAGTTCCTCCAAAATGTAAGTTTTTAATTATTTGAAATTTCACTGGAGCTTTGACTTGATTGACTGCAATGCTGAGAGATGCAAATCTTCAGACAGAGAAGATGCTCCCATCTAAAATTTGTCTTTGAAGTAAGCTTCTATTTTTTGAAAAGAATAATGGCAAAAAAAAAATTTGCTATTGATATTCGGTGGCAGTCAAGTAAACCTGCAAGACACTTCTGAAGAAGTACTCTGGCAAATCAGTGTCTCCCATACCTGAAGGGCAACATGAACTTCATGCTTTAATCAATGTTGATGAATGTATTCATCCTATTTTTTACGCAACTATTTAAACCTCAAGGAAATATGTTTAGCAAATAGGCTGTGAAATGAAAGGACTGAAATGCAGAATTTCATTTATTTCTTTTTGAGGAACTAAGATCAGTCAGATCTAATTTGCATCATCAGGGACAATTAAAGAGAGATTATATTGCAAATTAGATGTGAACGAAGACAGTGGCAGAATAGAAGTTAATATTTCAAGGGGTCTTGAATATGATCTTCCCCTTTGTTCCACAACTTTATCTTTCAACTTATGGAAATGATTGCCTTCCAGCAGAAGGTTGGATAAACCAGAGTTATACCTTCTGGAATTCAGACGTGTAAGAGGCGACTTGACTGAAACATACAGCATAAAATCTCAAAGAGTCTTGATCTCGCACATAATGCTTCCTTGTTTTGAGAATCCAGAACTAGATCATGTCTGTATAAAAATTAGTTGTTAATTCAGGACTCAGAGAGGCTTTATTTTTCTTGGAGGATTAAAATCTTTGGAAATTCCTTCTTCAAAAGTTGGTGAAAACAGCAATCTTGGAGGCAGTGGGAGATAGATTCTTGATATGCAAGGAAGGCTAGAGCCCGATTGTTGGGCCCAGTTTCAGTTATTAAATGACAATCATTTCCTATATAACCTGCTTCTTTAAAGCAGGCCTTGGGTAAAATCATGAAGAAACCTTCTAAATTCATTTGACCTCCAGCTCCTTTTTGATACTTGTATACAATAAATATGTGAGAAAATCAAGAACTAGCTGATTCATGCATTAGAATAAACCAGCAGTTCTATTCTGACCACTGACTGAACATGAGGATATTCTAGCCCATTATCAAATAATAGTTTGTTAAAGATAAATCATAACATTGATTATTTAGGCCAAACTACCCGCTTCAATGGCATAACTTTCACGTTCCACTAGCTGTGTTCCTAACTATTTTCAATGTCATATTTTTGTTGTTTCACATTAATTTTTACTCGGGTAAATCAGTCAGTCAGAATGCATGAAACATAAATAAATAATCTGCTCAGAACCTTCTCATCTACCACGTTATTTATAATGTTTCCAAAGTTCTAATGAATTAACGGGAAACTGTACCAGTCTCCATCAGAATTTCAAAAAGCATTTTCACTATGCAAGTCCTCATGCCATGCTGGTGCACTACAACCTCTGCTTCACTATCTCTGCAAAGAAATTGGCTAATTTACTGTGGGTAGGAATTTGATGTATGTGTGTGGAGGTGAAACAGCATAGAATTTGTTTAAAACAAAATGTTTGTCAGCCTGGCAATAATAATCTCCACATACATCTAACGAAAGTGCAATCAAAGAGCAGAATTCTGTAAATGTAGGAAATATAAAACAAAAACAATAAGCAAAGTGAAGAGAGAACACTGAGCCAATTAGGCAATATCATCAGGATAATGATAAAAACTCATCAGCCTGAAATGTCAACCATGTGACCCTCTTCACAGGTGCTGATTGACTTGCTGACAATTTCTGGCATTTACTGTTTATATTTCAAACTGAAGTGGCCTAACCTTGTCTCTTGAAGAAATTTGGCTTCGTTCCCTAGAAAAGTCAATGAATTGAAAAGTGAATCTTGCATCCATTTAAAACTGCAAGTCAAGATTAAGTCCCTCCTCTTGTAGGGATATATTTTAGCAGGGCAGGGGGGTTCAAAACAATAGACAATAGACAATAGGTGCAGAAGTAGACCATTCGGACCTTCGAGCCTGCACCGCCATTCTGAGATCATGGCTGATCATCTACTATCAATACCCGGTTCCTGCCTTGTCCCCATATCCCTTGATTCCCCTATCCATAAGATACCTATCTAGCTCCTTCTTGAAAGCATCCAGAGAACTGGCCTCTACTGCCTTCCGAGGCAATGCATTCCAGACCCTCACAACTCTCTTGGAGAAGAAGTTTTTCCTTAACTCTGTCCTAAATGACCTACCCCTTATTCTCAAACCATGCCCTCTGGTACTGGACACTCCCAGCATCTGGAACATATTTCCGAACTCTATCTTGTCCAATCCCTTAATAATCTTATATGTTGCAATCAGATCCCCTCTCAATCTCCTTAATTCCAGTATGTAGAAGCCCAGTCTCTCTAACCTCTCTGAGTAAGACAGACCGGACATTCCAGGAATTAACCTCGTGAATCTACGCTGCACTTCCTCTATAGCCAGGATGTCCTTCCTTAACCCTGGAGATCAAAACTGTACACAATACTCCAGGTGTGGTCTCACCAGAGCTCTGTACAAGTGCAAAAGAATTTCCTTGCTCTTGTACTCAATTCCCTTTGTAATAAAGGCCAACATCCATTAGCCTTCTTCACTGCTTGCTGCACTTGCTCATTCACCTTCAATGACTGATGAACAAGGACTCTTAGATCTCTTTGCATTTCTCCCTTACCTAACTCTACACCATTCAGATAATAATCTGCCTTCCTGTTCTTACTCCCAAAGTGGATAACCTCACACTTATTCACATTAAACGTCATCTGCCAAGTATCTGCCTACTCACTCAGCCTATCCAAGTCACCCTGAATTCTCCTAATATCCTCATCACATGTCACACTGCCACCCAGCTTAGTATCATCAGCAAATTTGCTGATGCTATTCTCAATGCTTTATTCTAAATTGTTGACGTAAATCGTAAACAGCTGTGTTCCCAATACTGAGCCCTGTGGCACCCCACTAATCTCAACCTGCCATTCCGAGAAACACCCATTCACCGTTACCCTTTGCTTTCTATCTGCCAACCAGTTTTCTATCCATGTCAATATCTTCCCCCCAATGCCATGAGCTCTGATTTTACCCACCAATCTCCTATGTGGGACCTTATCAAATGCCTTCTGAAAATCGAGGTATATTACATCCACTGGATCTCCCTTGTCTAACTTCCTGGTTACTTCCTCAAAAAACTCCAATAGATTAGTCAAGCATGATTTAGATCTGTCTTCACTAGGGAAGACAGATCTAAAGTACTTATTAAATTCTTCTGCCATTTCTCTGTTTCCCATAACAATTTCACCCAATTCATTCTTCAAGGGCCCAACATTTTTCTTAACTATCTTCTTTCTCTTCACATACCTAAAAAAGTTTTTGCTATCTGACTTTATATTCCTGGCTAGCTTGCGTTCGTACCTCATTTTTCCTCCCCGTATTGCCTTTTTAGTTAAGTTCTGTTGTTCCTTAAAAACTTCCCAATCATCTGTCCTCCCACTCACCTTAGCTCTGTCATATTTCCTTTTTTTAATGTTATTCAATCTCTGACTTCCTTTGTCAACCACTGTGGCCCCTTTCCCCCCTTTGAATCCTTCCTTCTCTGGGGGATGAACTGATTTTGCACCTTGTGCATTATTCCCAAGAATACCTGCCATTGCTGTTCCACTGTCTTTTCTGCTAGGATATCTGTCCAGTTAACTTTGGCCAGCTCCTCCGTCATGGCTCCATAGTTTCCCCTGTTCAACTGCAACACTGACACCTCCGATCTGCCCTTATCCTTCTCAAATTGCAGATAAAAACTTATCATATTATGGTCACTACCTCCTAATGGCTCCTTTACTTCAAGATCACTTATCAAATCCTGTTCATTACATAACACTAAATCCAGAATAGCCTTGTCCCTGGTCGGCTCTCATACAAGCTGTTCCAAGAATGCATCCCGTAGGCACTCTACAAACTCCTTATCCTGGGGTCCAGCACCAACCTGATTCTCCCAGTTCACCTGCATGTTGAAATCCCCCATAACTACTGCGATATTAACTTTGCCACATGCCAATGTTAACTCCTTATTCAACTTGCACCCAATATCCATGCTACTGTTTGGTGGCCTGTAGACAACACCCATTAGGGTCTTTTTTCCCTTACTGTTCCTCAGTTCTATCCACACAGACTCTACTTCTCCTGATCCTATGTCCCCTCTTGCAAAGGACTGAATCTCATTCCTCACCAACAGGGCCACCCCACCCCCTCTGCCCACATTTCTGTCCCTACGATAGCACGGATACCCTTGTACATTCATTTCCCAGGTCTGATCTCCCTGCAGCCATGTCTCCGTTATCCCAACAATATCATAGTTACCCATTCGCACCTGAGCTTCAAGCTCATCCGCCTTATTTCTGACACTTCGTGCATTCAGATATAGAATTTTTAGCCCATTTCTCCTCTCTCTGTTTAAATCGCTGCCTATTGTGCTTAACCCAGCTCCCCGAACTCCCATCGGGCTATACGCCCCTTGAATTTTGTTGTCCTTCCTAAATTTACTTATTCTTTCTGCACATTTAACTCCATGTTCCGTCAGACCATCCCTCTGTACATGTGTCCTCCTTATCACTTGTTCCGCCTCACCTTTCTCTACTACACACTTAATATTCCAGAACCGTGTAGTCCCCACCTGTCCTTTATTCTTCATCTCGCTATCCTCTCTCGCATTCTGGATCCCTGCTCCCTGCTAATTTAGTTTAACCCCCCCCCCGAGAAGCACTAGCGAACTTTCCTGCAAGAATGTTAGTACCGCTCCAGTTCAGGTGTAAACCGTCCCTTCGGAACAGATCCCACCTTCCCTGGAACAAAGCCCAATTATCTAAAAACCTGAAGCCCTTCCTCCTGCACCATCCTCTCAGCCACGTATTAATCTGTATAATCCATCTGTTCCTTGCCTCACTCACACGTGGCACAGATAGCAATCCTGAGATTGTTACCCTGGATGTCTTGCTCTTCAGCTTCGCACCTAACTCCCTGAACTCACTACGCAAGACCCCCTCACTCATCCTACCCATGTCATTGGTCCCTACATGGACCACAACATCTGGGTTCTTGCCCTCCCTCTCGAGAATAACCTGCACCTGATCTGAGATGTCCCGGACCCCGGCACCAGGGAGGCAACATACCATCCGAGTCTCCCGATCTTCCCCACAAAATCTCCTATCTGCCCCCCTGACTATAGAATCCCCTATCAATACCGCTCTCTTGTCTTCCCTCCTCCTCTTCCTAGTCAAGGGTCCAACCTCAGTGCCAGAGACAGGACCACTGCAACTTCTTCCTGGTAGGTCATCCCCACCAGCAGTATCCAAAACGATATACTTATTGTTGATGGAAACGGCCACAGGGGTGCTCTGCTCTCTCTGTCTGCTCCCCCTGCCTCTCTTGACTGTCACCCATTTGCCTACCTCCTACCTCCTAAAACAGCCCTATAGGATCTTATATATCCAACAGAGAAGGTCATAGTTTAGCATGGATTGTATCAATGGATTTATTTGACTGAAATTTCCTAATATAGCTGCTCAGGTTTATCTTTGGAAATAGTACCTATATTCAAAGTATTCAAGGTATATTTATTATCAAAGAATGTGTAAATGGGACAACCTTGAGATTTGTTTGCTTACAGGCAGTCGTAAAGCAAGGAACCTAAAAGAACCCAATTAAAGTAAGTAAAGGCCAACCCCGATGTGCACAGAGAGAAAAAAAATCAAACCATGGAAGTGAGAACCAACAATAGCATTCCGACCAAATCGAGTCTTTAGATCTAAACCCTTGGAGCAGCCTGAGAAAGGTCCAAAGCCTTGGTATTCAGTTCATCAGATTAGTGGGGCAAGTCTCCTGCAAAGTTTGCAGACCATGAGGCTACTGAACTCCCGGCCACATCATATTCAAAGTGCCACTGGTTAATCTGTTCTGTACCTTATAATATTTAATATTAATGCACTTTAGTTTGTTATTTATGTGTAGTTCATCTGTAGATTTCACCCTTCATAAGTTATCGTGTGTTATGTGTGTTATGTGCTTTACATCCTGGTTCAAAGCAACGTTGCCTCATTTCTATACAATTTATATAGTAATATACTGTACATTATATACACGTATGTAGTTTAATGACAACAAGCTTCACTTGACATGACTTGAGGCACGAAACACAGCAGCCAGGAGCAGTTTCACAATGTTAGCGTTGCAGGGAGAGGAGCCTCCAGTCTATCTGGGTCGTCATTTAAATTGTCTGAAGCTCACACCAGGACCCAGGCCCTGCCACAGTGAATCACTCTGAGCCTAGAATTCAGTAGCAAACTGCAAAGCCAGCTGTTTTCCAGACTGGAAATTGAACTACCTTGTACCTACAGTATTTTAACTCTTGAACAGTTTCCAGAGTAGGCATTGTGCTAAGCTGAATGAATATCAAAGAGAAATCCAGATTATAATTAATAACAACTGTTCTTGTTTGTAACTACTTGTCTGATGGTTCCCTTAGAAACAATTGTACACTATAAGATGAGAAGAGGCCAATTTCAAGCTATCTGCTTCTGAGCAGAGTTGAGTAAAGGTGCTAATTTGCGACCAGAGTACTTGGCTGCAAATTCATATTTGTTTGTGTCACATCACTGCACATCTAATACAGAAGGCTGGCTCAAAATCTGTAAGCAAAAGAGATCAAGGGGCTCAGCAGCACTCAGCATTAAAACAGAAGAAATGCTTGCTATTCTTTGAACATGATAAACCCACAAATAAAACGAGAGGGACATGTATCTTGGCAGAGTGTGATTTTTGGAGAATTGTGCTCACTGCAATAGAACATGTAAAATGATCCTTTAATGCCTCTCAGGCAGATAAATAAGTGATTTAACAGGAATACATGTTGAAAAGTGTGTTAATCCAACAGTGTGATGAACAAATTGCATTGTAAATGCCTGAAACCAACTGTATTAAAACTGGATTGAATGATGGATCCCTGCCTGTGCTGGGAGACTCTGTAACACCAAAGATGTGAAAAATACAGAGTGGCAGCTGTGAAAATGTAGCCCAAAGTGGATGCAGCATTATCTTTTTCAGTATTATCTTTAGGTACAAAGATGTTTGTGAACTTGACAATCAGAAGTTTAGATGCTAAAATGGTGCTTATATTCCAAACTGTTCGTTTCCTGTTTGCTGATAATTTGGAATTCAGATATGCTACAGGAAGCAATGTTTCACAGAATGAGAATATCACTGATGGATCATTTATTAATTGCCCCCGTTGTTGGGCAGCCACTAGTTAGCACATGCCCAATATCCGAATCATGCAATTCAATGAGAGACTTTTTGACCCAAGTGCATTTGCCCAAGTTCAACAAGTTCATCATAATGGTTATTAGTTCTCTTCTGGGTCCTCAAAAACTGATAATTTGTTTTCCTTCCATTTATATAAAATCCTTTAATTTTAATTTGAAAAGAGTATATAGTTTTGGTCTTCTCATGCCAGAACCCATTTTACACAATCAGGAAAGCTCACCGAGAGCATCCCAACAAGCTGCATCACCTCGTGGTATAGAAACTGAACTGCAGTGAACTGAATGGCTCTACAGCAGGTAGTCAGAACTGCCCAATACATCACCTGCACCAGCCTACCTACCATCAGGAACATACATTATATACAGAAAGGTGCTGGTAGAGGGACAGTAACATCATGAAGGATTCCACGCCCCTGTGCTCATAGACTGTTTGTCCCACTCCCATCAGGGAGGAGGCTACATACTGTAGCATCCACACCAGGACCACCAGACTCAAAAATAGTTATTTTCCCAAGGAGAAAGGCTGATCAACACCTCCATCATTAACCCACCACAACTTTATTATTTCCTGTCAGTCACCTTATGTACTGACACTCATGTGCCTAGAATCACTTTATAGAATACAATCAATCTATATGTATGTTATGGATTGTTATTTATGGTGTTTTTTAAAATTATTATTGTGTTCTTCATATTATTATGTTATTTGTGCTGCATTGGAACTGGAGTAACAATTATTTCATTCCCCTTTACAATTGTGTCCTGGAGATTACATTAAACAATCTTGAATAATAAGAGTAAGTGTTCTTTCAGAATGATTGCTAAGTCATCAGCCAATGGTGAAGTGACAATGTTCGCTTGCTGATCCTGGTAAAGCCTCCCACAATGGTATAGCTATTGCTGCAGTGCCGAGTGAACAGTAGTTGCAGTCACGTTTCAATCTCTAAGGACACTAGGTCCCAAACCAGATGTCATTGAATTAGCTATGCAGCCAGCCACATTAAAAAAAAATGTTTATAAAAGATCAAGCCCTGGATGAGAAGCACCATTTTTGTTTAACATTTACATAATATTAAAACAAGAATAAACATGATGAAAATGATATCTCAATGGCCACACATGAATTTATTTTAAATTGTTTAATTTCTACTGTTCATTATGGGTTCCGATGGGTTCTGATGTTTCAGATATGATAGAGGCAGAGGGATAAAGGGTAGGGGGTAACACTGCTAGTCAGGGAAAATGTTACAGCAGTGCTCAGGCAGAACAGATTAGAGGGCTTGTCTACCGAAGCCAAATGGATGGAGCTGAGAAACAGGAAAAGTATGACCACATTAATGGGGTTGTATTATAGACCACCCAATAGTCAGCGAGAATTGGAGGAGCAAATCTGCAGAGGGATAGCAGACAACTGCAGGAAACATAAAGTTGTGATAGTAGGGGATTTTAATTTTCCACGTGTTGATTGGGACTCCTATACTGTTAAAGGTCTAGATGGGTTAGAGTTTGTGAAATGTGATCAGGAAAGTTTTCTAAATCAGTATATATAGGTACCCACTAGAGAGGATGCAATATTAGATCTCCTATTAGGAAACGAGTTAGGACAGGTGACGGAAGTGTGTGTAGGGGAGCACTTTGGTTCCAGCGATCATAACACCATTAGTTTCAATTTGGTCGTGAATAAAGATAGATCTGGTCCTCGGTTGAGGTGCTAAACTGCAAAATGGCCAATTTTGAAGAAATGAGAAAGGATCTAAAAAGCGTGGATTGGGACAGGTTGTTCTCTGGCAAGGATGTGGTTGGTAAGTGGGAGGCCTTCAAAGGAGAAATTTTGTGAGTGCAGAGTTTGTATGTTCCTGTCAAGATTAAAGGCAAAGTGAATTAAAAATAAGGAACCTTGGTTTTTGAGGATTATTGATAAAGAAGAAGAGAGAGATGTATGACAGGTATAGGCAATAAGGAGCAAATAAGGTGCTTGAGGAGTATAAAAAGTACAAGAAAATTCTTAAGAAAGAAATCAGGAGGGCTAAAAGAAGACATAAGATTGCTTTGGCAATCAAAGTGAACCTAAGAACTCCTACAGGTATGTTAAGAGCAAAAGGATAGTAAGGGATAAAATTGGTCCTCTTGAAGCTCAGAGTGGTGGGCTATATATGGAACCAAAAGAAATGAGGGAAATCTTAAATGGGTTTTTTGCATCTGTATTTACTAAGGAAACTGGCAAGGAGTCTATGGAAATAAGGCAAATAAGTAGTAAGGTCATAGAACCTATACAGATTAAAGAGGAGGAGGTACTTGCTGTCTTGAGGCAAATCAGAGTAGATAAATCCCCAGGACCTAACAGAGTATTCCCTTGGACCTTGAAGGAGACTATTGTTGAAATTGCAGGGGCCCTGGCAGATATATTTAAAATGTTGGTATTTGCAGGTAAGGTGCCAAAGCACTGGAGGACAGCTCATGTTGTTCCATTGTTTAAAAAAGGCTCTAAAATAATCCAGGAAATTATAGGCCAGTAAACTTGATGTCAGTAATAGGTAAATTATTGGAAGGAGTACTAAGAGATAGGATCTACAAGTACTTAGATAGACAGGGACTTATTAGTGAGAGTCAACAGGGCTCCTCAGACAGGATGAAGAGGTCAATACTCCCCAATGCCATTAGGCTTTACAATTCAACTGCCAGGACTTAAGAACTTTTTTTAAAGCTATTATTAATGCTTTTTGAGTTAGTGATTTAGATGCATATCATATTATTACTGAGTTAAGTATTGTATGTAATGAGTTTTTGCTACAACAAGTGTATGGGACATTGGAAAAAATGTTGAATTTCCCCATGGGGATGAATAAAGTATCTATCTATCTATCTATCTATCTTTGTGTGTGGTAGGTCATGTTTAACCAATCTATTAGAATTTTTCGAGGAGGTTACCCGGAAAGTGGATGACGGGAAGGCAGTGAATGTTGTCTACTTGGACTTCAGTAAGGCCTTTGACAAGGTCCCGCATGGGAGGTTAGTTAGGAAGATTCAGTTGCTAGGTATACATGGTAAGGTAGTAAATTGGATTAGACGTTGGCTCGATGGGAAAAGCCAGAGAGTGGGAGTGGAGGATTGCTTCTCTGAGTGGAGGCCTGTGACTAGGGTGTGCCACAAGGATCAGTGTTGGATCCACTGTTATTTGTCATCTATATCAATGATCTGGATGATAATGTGGGAAATTGGATCAGCAAATTTACTGATGATACAAAGATTGGGGGTGTAGTGGACAGTGAGGAAGGTTTTCAAAGCTTGCAGAGGGATTTGGATCAGCTGGAAAAATGGGCTGACAAATGGCAGATGGAGTTTAATGCAGACAAGTATGAAGTATTGCACTTTGGAAGGACAAACCAAGGTAGAACATACAAGGTAAATGGTAGGACACTGAGCAGTGCAGTAGAACAGAGAGATCTGGGAACACAGATACAAAATTCCCTAAAAGTGGTATTACAGGTAGATAGGATCATAAAGAGAGCTTTTGGCACACTGGCCTTTATAAATCAAAATATTGAGTTTAAGAGTTGGAATGTTATGGTGACGTGGTATAAGACCTTGGTGAGGCCGAATTTGGAGTATTGTGTGCAGTTTTGGTCACCTAATTACAGGAAGGATATTAATAAGGTTGAAAGAGTTTTAGAGAAGGTTTACAAGGATGTTGCCAGGACTTGAGAAACTGAATTACAGAGTAAGGTTAAATAAGTTAGGACTTTATTCCCTGGAGTGTAGAAGAATGAGGGGAGATTTGATAGAGGTGTATAAAATTATGATGGGTATAGATGGAATGAATGCAAGCAGGCTTTTCCTACTGAAGCTAGTGGAGAAAAAATACAGAGGACATGGGTTAAGGATGAAGGGGGAAAAGTTTCAAGGGAACATTAGGGGGAGCTTCTTCACACAGAGAGTGGTGGGAGTGTGGAATGAGCTGCCAGTTGAAGTGGTGAATGCAGGCTCACTTTTAACATTTAAGAAAATCTTGGACAGGTATATGGATGAGAGGGGCATGGAGGGATATGGTCTAGGTGCAGGTCAGTGGGACTAGGCAGAAAAATGGTTCAGCACAGCCAAGAAGGGCCAAAAGGTCTGTTTTTGTGTTGTGATGTTCTATGGTTCTAAGATACAAAAGTCTAAAAGCACATGCCACCAGGCTCAAGGACATATTTTATTCTCCTGTTATAAAAATATTGAAGTCCCATAGTATGATAAGATGGACTCTTGACATCACAATCTTCCCCAAAGAATATCCTGCACGTTATTGACTGCCGGTACTGCACCTTCTCTGTATCCATAACACTCATTCTGCATTCTGTTAATGTTCTCACTTGTACTACATCAATTTACTAATTTTGTGAAATGATCTGAATGGATGACAGGCAAAACAAAGTTTTTCACTGTACTGTGCTACATTTGACAATGATAAAACAATTTTTCAAATTAGAAGCATTTATCAGTGGGACTTACCATCTACAGTATTTGCAGACATACAGTATTTTCAAAAAGCAAAATAAAATGTTGGAAATACCCAAGGTGAAATAACATCTGAGGAAAGAGAAACAGAGTTACTATTTCACCAGGAGAAGGGGAATTTTGAAAATGACAGTTAGAAAATTTACAGCACAATACAGGCCCTTTGGCCCACAATGTTGTGCTGAGCATGTAACCTACTTTAGAAGCTGCGTAGAATTTTCCTACCACATAACCTTCTATTTTTCTAACTCCATGTATCTAAGAGTCTTTTAAAAGACCCTATTGTATCTGCCTCTACCACCTTCACTGGCAGTGAATTCCATGCACCCACCACTCTCTGTGTGAAAAACTTACCTCTGACATCTCCCTTGCCCATACTTCCAAGCACCTTAAAACAATGCCCCCTCGTATTAGCCAGTTCAGCCCTGGGGAAAAAAGCCTCTGGCCATCCACACGATTAATGCCTCTTATCACCTTATACACCTCTCATCCTTCATTGCTCCAAGGAGAAAAGGCCAAACTCACTCAACCTATTCCCATAAGGCATGTTCTCCAATCCAGGAACATCCTAGTAAATCTCCTCTGCACTCTCTCTGTAGCATCTACATCCTTTTTGTAATGAGGTGACCAGAATTGAACATAGTACTCCAGGTGGGTCTAACTAAGGTCTTATTTAGTTGTAACATTACTTCATGGCTCTTGAACTCAATCCCATGGTTGATGGCTAACACACCATATGCCTTCTTAACAACACTGTCAACCTGTACAGCAGCTTAGAGTGTCCTATGGACATGGACCCAAATCTCACTGATCGTCCACACTGCCAAGCATCTTACCATTAATATTATATTCTGTCTTCAAATTTGACCTACCAAAATGAACCACTTCACACTTACCTGGGTTAAACACAATCTGCCACTTCTCTGCCCATTTCTGCATCCTATCGATATCCCACTGTAACCTCTGACAACACTCCAGACTGTCCACAACACCCCCAGGTTTTGTATCATTAGCAAACTTACCAACCCACCCTTCTACTTTCTCATCTAGGTCATTTACAAAAATCAGAAAGAGGAGGGGTCCCAGAACACCACTGGTCACTGTCCTCCACAAACACCCTTTGCCTTCTGTGGTCAAGCCATTTCTGGATCCACAAAGCAAGGTTTCCTTGGATCCCATGTCTCAGTACTTCCTGAATGAACCTCGCATGGAGAACCTTATCACATGCTTTACTGATATCCATATACACTACATCCACTGCTCTACCTTCGTCAGTGTGTTTTCATCCTCAAAGAATACAATCAGGTATGCAATTGGTCTTGGGATGTGGGGTGGTACATTGTTGGTGGCTGGGGATTGAGAGTGGTTTGTGATAGAAGAAACAAAGGGAACACTTGCGATAGGATGAACAAAACTACAGAGAGTAAGGATGAAAATAATGGTGATACTGGATGAAGCAAAATAGTGAAGACTGGGCAATTGAAACAAATTGGAAGAGGTGTAAACAGATTGAGATGGATGAGGATGGGAGAGAGATTTTTTTAAAGAATTAACATTGGAAATGTTACAAAACGGTTTCTAGAAAATTACAAGGAAAAAATGCTGGAAAAATTAACAAGACAAGCAGCCTCTGTGGAATGAAAAAAGAAAACTTAGGTTAATTTTGCCAATTAATGACCTTTCATCAAAATTGTACAGTTCTGACAGATACGTATTGGAAAAACTAATTTGCAGACAACTCAGCTTGCTGACATTACTGTTGCAACTGGGAAAGAGTCAGAGGCAAAGAAATTGAAAGAAAAATCACTTAAGTTATCTAAGACCATCTTTCCTAAAATGAGGACACTTCAAAACTTTACAGCAATTGAAATATTTTAGAAGTGCTTTAATATGAGAACACTTGATTTGCATTTTGATTTTAGGGTGTTATTTAATTTTTTCATGTATCTATTTCTCCAGTATGATATGACAATAACAGAGTTTAAATATGCCTTAATAACCTTTAAAATAATCATTAACCTGAGATTGGCAGTCTTAATCCTACTCTTGATATTTGAAATATCTCTATTAATCAGATGAAGACCATAAATAAATTGCAGCCGGTATTTTAAAACGTTCATGATTAAAATCACAGCTCTACATGTAACAGCCCACACAAATTCATCAGTTTTCAACTGGTTAACAGTTGATTGTCTTAAAGCCATGTTAGATTTGTTAACATGTTGTCTTGCATGGCACATTGAATGCATCTAATCTCTCCCCATCGCAATGTAGTCTTTTCAATTGTCAACAAAAGGAAAGACGAGGTTAAATTTTCAAGTTCCACAGATTCAATAATTCTCTTAAAAATAAGTTGGCAACTTGTAAAAAGAAAGAGAGGGTGCATGCCCCATTCTGAGGTACATTTAGTATTTATGGGTGCTGATCCAGCTACCTCTGTCTGAAAGACACGAAGTGTGAAGTGACTCATTCTGCTGTAGTACTTCAACAACTTTATACAACCTGATGAAGGCACCTATTATCTTAAGAACTTGAAGTATTAAAAAATGCCTCTGTCACATAATTCATCTCTGAAAATGAACCTGATAACACTTTAAAAGCTACCAATTTTGTCTGTAATAAAAAGAAAGCTTCAATTTCACATTTACTTTGTGCGGCTTTATTCTCAAATCAAAAGCTAAAGCTGTGCTCTTATAACTAAAATGGAGATAAATGAGTGTTAGGTAGTCCAACTGTGGGTAAGTAACTGTTATAACAGTATGGACTAGATAGGCTGAAGGGGCTTTTCTGTGCTGTAGTGTCCTGCAGGTGGTGTAGAGGTTAAACATTACAGTATTTTCCTAGTATATGGGGATTGGACAAGAACATAGCAACATAGAAAACCTACAGCACAATACAGGCCCTTCGGCCCACAAAGCTGTGCCAAACACATCCTTACTTTAGAAATTACCTAGGATTACCCACAGCCCTCTATTTTTCTAAGCTCCATGTACCTGTCCAGGAGTCTTTTAAAAGACCCTATCATATCCGCCTCCACCACCGTTACCAGCAGCCCATTCCATGCACTCACCACTCTCTGCATAAAAAAATTACCCCTAAGTTACCCCTAACATCTCCTCTGTACCTACTTCCAAGCACCTTAAAACTGTGCTAGACATTCCAGCTTGGGAAAAAGCCTCTGACTATCCATACGATCAATGCCTCTCATCATCTTATACATCTCTATCAGGTCACCTCCCATCCTCTGTCAGGAAAAAAGGTCAAGTTCACTCAACCTATTCTCATAAGGCCTGCTTCCCAATCTAGGCAACATCCTTGTAAATCTCCTCTGCACCCTTTCTATGGCTTCCACGTCCTTCCTACAGTGAAGTGACCAGAGCTGAGGACAGTACTCCAAATGGGGTCTGACGAGGGTCCTATATAGCTGTAACATTACCTTTCGGCTCCTAAACTCAATCCCATGATTGATAAAGGCCAATGCATTGTATGCTTTCTTAACCACAGGGTCAACCTGTGCAGCAGTTTTGAGTGTCCTATGGACTCGAATCCCAAGATCCCTCTGATCTTCCACACTATCACTGCCAGTAATACTATATTCTGGTATCATATTGGACCTATCAAAATGAACCACCTCATGCTTATCTGGGTTGAACTCCATCTGCCACTTCTCAGCTCAGTTTTGCATCCTATCAATGTCCTGCTGTAACCTCTGACCGCCCTCCACACTATCCACAACACCCCCAACCTTTGTGTCATCAGCAAATTTACTAACCCACTCCACCACTTCTTCATCCAGGTCATTTATAAAAATCACAAAGAACAGGGGTCCCAGAACAGATCCCTAATCCTTAAGGATTGGTAACTGACCTCCGTGCCGAATATGACCCGTCTACAACCACTCTTTGTCTTCTGTGGGCAAGTCAGTTCTGGATCCACAAAGCAATGTCCCCTTGGATCCCATGCCTCCTTACTTTCTCAATAAGCTTTGCATGGGGTACCTTGTCAAGTGCCTTGCTGAAATCCATATACACTACAGCTACTGTTCTTCCTTCATCAATGTGTTTAGTCACATCCTCAAAAAATTCAGTCAGGCTCATAAGGCACAACTTACCTTTGACAAAGCCATGCTGATTATTCCTAATCATATTATGCCTCTCCAAATGTTCATAAATCTTTCCTCTCAGGATGTTCTCCATCAACTTACCAACCATTGAAGTAAGACTCACTGGTCTATAATTTCCTGGGCTATCTTCACTCCCTTCCTTGAATAATGGAACAGCATCTGCAACCCTCCAGTCCTCTGGAACCTCTCCTGTCCCCATTGATGATGCAAAGATCATGGCCAGAAGCTCAGCAATCTCCTCCCTCATCTCCCACAGTAGCCTGGGGTATATTTCATCCAGTCCCAGTGACTTATCCAACTTGATGCTTTCCAAAAGCTCCAGCACATCCTCTTTCTTAATATCTACATGCTCAAGCTTTTTAGTCCACTGTAAGTCATCCCTACAATTGCCAAGATCCTTTTCCATAGTGAATACTGAAGCAAAGTACTCATTAAGTTCCTCTGCTACTTCCTCCAGTTCCATACACTCTTTTCCACTGTTACACTTGATAGATCCTATTCTCTTACATCTTATCCTCTCGCTCTTCACATACTTGTGGAATGCCTTGGGGTTTTCCTTATTCCTGTCTGCCAAGGTCTTCTCATGGCCCCTTATGGCTCTCTTAATTTCTTTCTTGAGCTCCTTCCTGCTAGCCTTATAATCCTGTAGCTCTCTATCATTACCTAGATTTTTAAACCTTTTGTAAGCTCTTCTTTTCTTCTTGACTAGATTTACAACAGCCTTTGTACATCACGGTTCCCTGTACCCTACCATCCTTTCCCTGTGTCATTGGAACGTACCTATGCAGAACTCCACGCAAAAATCCTCTGAACATTTCACACATTTCTTCCATATATTTCCCTGCAAACATCTGTTTCCATTTTATGCTTCCAAGTTTCTGCCTGATAGCCGCATATTTCTCCTTACTCCAATCAAACGCTTTCCTAACTTGTCTGTTCCTATCCCTCTCCAATGCTATGGTAAAGGAGATGGAATTGTGATCACTATCTCCAAAATGTTCTCCCACTGAGAGATGTGACACCTGACCAGCTTCATTTCCCAATACCAGATCAAGTACAGCCTCTCCTCTTGTAGGCCTATCTACATATTATGTCAAGAAACCTTCTTGAAAAACACCTAACAAACTCTACCCCATCTAAACCTGTCACTCTAGGGAGATACAAATTGATATTTGGGAAATTAACATCTCCCATCACGCCAACCCTGTTATTATTACACCTTTCCAGAATCTGTCTCCCTATCTGCTCCTCGATGTCCCTGTTACCATTGGGTGTTCTATAAAAAAAACACCCAGTAGAGTTACTGACCCCTTCCTGTTCCTAACTTCCACCCACAGAGACTCCGTAGACAATCCCTTCATGTCTTCCTCATTTTCTGTAGCCATGACACTATCTCTGATCAACTATGCCATACTCACCTCTTTTGCCTCCCTCCTTACCCTTTCTGAAACACCTAAAGCCTGGCACTGGAAGTAACCATTCCTATTCCTGAGCCATCCAAGTCTCTGTAATGGCCACAACATCATAGCTCCATGTACTGATCCATTCTCTAAGATCAACCCCTTTGTTCATAATACTCATTGTATTAAAATAGACACAAACCATTGGTCTGAGTATGTCCCTTCTCTATCACCTGCCCATTCTCCCTCTCACACTGTTTCCAACCTTTCTCTATTTGTGAGCCAGCCTCCCTTTCCTCCGTCACTTCAGTTCAGTTCCCACCCCCCAGCAATCCTAGTTTAAACTCTCCCCAACAGCTTTAGCAAACTTCCCCATCAGGATATTGGCTCCCTTGGGATTCAATTGCAACCCGTTCTTTTTGTACAGGTCACTCCTGTCCCAGAAGAGGTCCCAATGATCCAGAAATCTGAATCCCTGCCCCCTGCTCCAATTCCTCAGCCATGCATTTATCCTCCACCTCACTCTATTCCTATACTCACTGTCATGTGACACAGGCAGTAATCCCAAGATTACTACCTTTGTGGTCCTGATTCTCAACTTCCTTCCTAACTCCCTGTAGTCTGCTTTCAGGACCACCTCCCTTTTCCTGCCTATGTCATTGGTACCAATATGTACCACGACCTCTGCCTGTTCTTCTTCCCACTTCAGGATATCATGAATGCTATCAGAAACATCCGGGACCCTGGCACCTAAGAGGCAAACTACCATCCGTGCTTCTTTCCTGCGTCCACAGAATTGCCCATCTGACCCCCTAACTATGAAGTCCCCTATCATAGCTGCCATCCTCTTCCTTTCCCTACCCTTCTGAGCCACAGGGCCAGACACTGTGCCAGAGCCACGGCCACTGTTGCATCCTCCACCCCAACAGTATGCAAGCAGGAGTACTTACTGTCATGGGGTACAGTCCCAGGGGTGCTCTCCAGCCTTTGACTCCTGTCCCTCCCTCTCTTGACTGTCACCCACTTATCTGTCTCCCCAGGCCCCGGTGGAACTACCTTCCTATAGCTCTTCTCTATCACCTCCCCACTCTCCCTAATCAGATGAAGGTCATTGAGCTGCATCTCCAGTTCTCTAACGCGGTCCATAAGGAGCTGCAACTTGACGCACCTGGTGCAGATGTGGCCGTCTGGGAGGCTGGGAATTTCCCGGACTTCCCACATCTGACACCGAGCACAGAACACTGGACTCACACACATTCCTGCTGTCTGTAATCTACACAGATTACCTACTTCACCTCAACCCGTTAATGCCTAAACCCCATTGAGCCAAAGCCTCCCTACTCTGTCGCCCTCTCTATAAGCTGTGTCCTTTTAAACTCTTCTTGCTGTTCTCACTGGCTGATGTCCACGCGCTTGCGCAGTGATGCCCTGATCAAACCGCTGAAGAACTAGCCGTCTCCTTTTAAACTCTTCTTCCTTTTTTTTTAAACATAGTCAATTATTTCAATTATAATGGTGCAGAAGAATGTACAAACGTATTATGGTCAAAGGGCTATTTGGATAGTCCAGCACCAATTTCTTTTGTTTCTCTTGGTCAAAATATCAAATTTTAAATTTATTATCACATGCAACATTAAGATTAATCTTCTTGCAGGCACGCACAAAACCAAGAAACATAATAGAATCTATGAAAAACTACACACAACAAAATGGAGAAACATTAATGTACAAAGGAGGACAAATCATTGAGAACTAATGGTATTAGGCAGTAGGTTAGACATCATCTCGAGAGGGAGAAACAGAATTAATGTTTCAGGTCAATGACCTATCATCAGAACTGCAAGCTCTTTTCTCAGTTTGCTTATTGTGTACAACAAAATATGCCTTTAGCTTTATGATCATTTCCATTTGTTTAGTTGTCTCAATTAATTTATCAAGCTGTGAACATTGAGATTAAAGCATATTGATTGACAAGTGATTAACAGAGGAAATTTCAATAACAACTTTGTCCTTATTTATCACTGATCAAGATGATAATAAGTTTATAACTCAACATTAAAATTGAAGGATGAGTTATAAGTGGAATTAACCTGAAACTGGATTTGTATGCTTTTGCAGTATTCTGTAAAATTCCTAAATTTAGGATTGGTAACATATAATGAGTTGAGAACAAAATAGAGGTAACTTTAACAACAAAATAAAAGCTGAATTAACTATGTATTCTTCCATTTTTAATGTTCATCCTCACTCCTGATTCCTCAGGATGGCATATCAAATAGACCACAACTTCTCTCGGGTGAATTTGAAGAAAGTGAAGTTGTCTTGTCAATGTTCATTCCATACACATAATTGAAAATGATTATTTGTTCATTATTATTTTTCTAATTATGATCCTGGTTTGTGGAAATTGGTTGGCACATTCCCTACTTTCCTTCAAAAACGAATCCAAGACCCCCAGTGTAGCCTCTTGTGTATCAGTGAGACCTGACCTTCTCGTCGAGCATCTATGCTCTGTCTGCCAGAACAAGTGGGATCTGCCAGTGACCACCCATTTAATTCCACTTCCCATTCCCATTCCGATATGGCCATCCATGGCCTCCTTCACCTTTAGGCTAAGGCCACACTTAGGTTGGAGGAACATCACCTTATATTCCATTTGGGTAGCCTCCAACCTGATGGCGTGAACATTGATTTCTCAAACTTCCAGGAATGCCTTCCTCCCTCTCCCCTTCACCATTTCCCATTCCCTTGGTGCCCATCGCCTCTCTCTGGTGCTCCTTCCCCCTTTTTTCCTCCCTTCCATGGCCTTCCTTCTCTTTCACCGATCGACTTCCTTGTTCTTTGTTTCATTGCTCCCCCTCCAAGTTTCACCTATCGCCTGGCGTTTCTCTCTCCCACACCCCCACCTTTCAAATCTACTCCTCAGCTTTTTCTCTCCAGTCCTCTTGAAGTGTTTCGGCCCAAAATGTCAACTGTACTTTTTTCCATAGATGCTGCCTGGCCTGCTGTGTTCCTCCAGCATTTTGTGTGTGCTTCCAAGTCTGTATGACAAACTAGAAAACACAATAAGTTATATAGATAAACCAGCTATCTTTCATATGTATGTAGCGCTTGTTTATCAAACTTTTCCTTTTGACTTAACTTCTCTTTAATATTATTTATTTGGTGCTGTAATTGATTATTGGCATTGACAGAACTGAGATGATGTAAGAGACACAATGCAATCACTTAACATATCTGAAGTTTTCATTAATATGCCAGGTATAATAGACAACAACCCACAGAAAAATGACAGACAGTAAAAATCTGTCACTAAACATTTGACTTTATTTGCATAAATCGTAGGCAAATAAAATTGCACTTTAATCACTAAAAATTCATTGAGTGCTATAATATGACACTGTCACCTTGTGTTAATGTGAAAACATTCAAGGAACATTCTGCATCCATCGTACTTCTATTTCATTATTCAAAGTCATTTTCATCACCATGTCATTAAGCAACAGAAAATGGAGCTGGATCATCTTTTTGTGTGTGTTTTACGGGACCTCATTTGAAATGGCTTACCCAGTAGAATCCTTTTTCAAGGAATCATAATTCTTACTGTTAAGATCTTGTTAATGGGGTGTTTTATGTGATTTCTTGTTTCATATCAGAGCCATAAACTGTAATTGTTATCAAGGGGTGGTTTATCGGGTTCCAGTGACCTTCAGGCACAATTCACAAGCATTTCTTTTCTCTGTTCAAGTGCGTGGAGATAAGATAATGGGGAAACATACTGTTTCTCCACAAGTAGTCCACTGTCCTCAAAATTGTTACATACATCAAGACGTCCAACTGAGGAGTTAAGTTTCATTTCCAAAACCATGACAGTTTGAAAAAAAAAGTTAACAAAGTGATTTAGTGGTTCTAACATAAAATTTTCAAGCTGATCTGTATTTTTTCTTTTCACATGTTTGTGAAGGACCTTCTGTATATATGCATCATCTGTCTGACTTTATGGTAAATTTATAAATGAAAAGCAGCTTATGGAATAAAAGGGAACATTAGAGTGCAGGGAATGGAGTAGGAAGTTTCGTTGGTGGAGCTGTTTCAGTCATTCAGTGAATCAGCAGCTGAACTTGTTTAAGGAGCCCTCAGTTTGTCTCAGCTGCTTGTGCTGCTAATCCTTCTGAGATTGGGTTTGAGGAGATGCAAGCGGTGACTGCAAGGGATGACTCAGGAACAACATGGCTTGTGAGTTGTTGGTTGTGGAGTGTGCTGCATTGCAATATGTAAGTAGGAAATTGGCAAACTTCTGATTCTGTGTTGGTGTAGTGTGTTCTGCTGACATTTCTTGTAGTGCATTCTTTAGACTTCAGAAAAACATTCCACCAAGCCATTTATAAGATGCATGGCATGATGCAGATGTAACATGTCTTATTTCATTCATTTTCAGGAATGACTGAAAGTGTTCCACAACAAACTGTTCCATTGTCACTAAGTGTTCTGGACACCAGTCCTTGAGAAGAGGCTTCTCAACACATTGACAGTATGCAAGGCTGTAGTGGAGGCTATTGGGAACTCTTCTGGCCACTTGTAACAACAGCCACTACCACCAAGGAATTTGTGCCCATGAATAGTCTGGCATTAACCCATATGAATCCTCTGCCAGGGCAATGCAGTCTATTTCCAGGGATGGTGAGGCACTCTTCTTGGTATCTTCTAGATGAGTTGGCAAACCAAACAGTGAAATGGCAAACTGCTCGACCTACTGATCTATCCTAGGCCATCAGACAAAGGTTAAAGCCAAAACTCTCATTTTGACCATGACTAGATGACTAGCATGTAGCCTTTCTATCACTTTAGCTCTGAACTTGGATGGTACAACAACTGTCAATTTCCACATAAAGCAACCTCCATCAAGGGCAATTTGATCCGGGTGTTGGTAAAAATAGGAGACAGGGATATCTGCTGCAGATTCCAGCTATTTTGCACTGCTATGTCGGCCTGAGAGAGTGTTGGGTCGTTTTTGGTTTCCTTTGGATCATATCTGGCATGCTAGGAAGAAGTTTGATTTGCATTAGGGAGGATATGTTAAGAGGAGTGTCCTTTTTGTAAATTCTTCAAATATTTCCTTTTCCAAGGATAAATGAAGCAATCCATCAACATTTCCCTAAGTTGTCCTTTTGAATTTGATCTTGTAATTGTGTCCTGCAAGAAACAAATTTCATAGATGCATTCGTATTGCTGCAGTTAGTGCAACATCTTCTGTGGATTGAAAATGGGCATTACTGATTGATGATTAGGAATGATGGAAAACTCTATCCCATACAAGTACTGGCTGAAGGATTTTATACTCCAAACCAGACTCAGTGCCTCTCTGTCAACCTGTGCATATTTTTTTTCTGCAGTGGTAAGGGAAAGTGATGCAAAGTCTCTGGGACATTCACTTCTATCAGTCATAAAATGTGACTTGACTGTGCTTCCACCATAAAGTGAAGTGTCCCAGGCAAGCTTCACTGGATGATGTGGATCACAATGTGTGAGTACAGTGTCTGACGTCACCATTTCCTTTACCTTTTTGAAAACCACCTCACACTGCTTTGTCCATTATCATTTCTTCCTGATCTGTATTAATGAGTTCAAGCACAGTAGCTAGGTTTGACAGGAAGCTGTTAAAAAGGACCACAGCTGAGACAAGTCCTTTGGCCTTAAGACATTCACCACTGCTTGAATTTTCTTAGCACCCTTGTGTAAACCCTGTAAACGATGCTTGGTTTGAATAACTCACACTTGTTGCATTATGCTCAGAGCCCACAATCTTCTAATCTTTTTAACACTGTCTTGAGAATTTGGAAATGCTCCTTGTCATCCTCACCAATAACAATAATATCAGCTGGTGCCTGGGCAGCTTTGCAGCGCCTGGTCCCTAGCTCTCTGCCAGAGAGCAGGTGTAGATGCTACTCTAAATGTAAGCCTCTTATAGCGATAAAGCATTTTGTAGGTGATTATGTTGAGGAAAAACCTTGAACTTTCTTCCATCTCCATCTGTAAGTAGGCCTCAGCTAAGTTCACTTTGCTGAAGTCTTTCCCTCCAAAAAGGTTTACAATGATATCTGCTCTCTTGAGCAGAGGGTATTGACCTACTTTGAGTACGGGGTTGATGGTGATCTTTATATCATTACAGATCTTGACAAACCCATTTTTCTCAGTGGCCGAAACCATTGGTGTTGCCTAATGAGCTACAATCAAACTTGAAAAGAATTCTTTCAACCTCCATGCAATCTAGCTCTCTGGCAGCGTTATCACAGATGGTATTAGGAACCAGAAAGGGATTGCAAATCTTGGGTGTGGCATTCTCATTTAACACTATTTTACTCTTGATCTGTTTGAATTTTCCAGTTCCATCCTTGAACACTTCTATTGCATCATCCAGTAGCTTTCTTAATTCACTTTCAGTTGACTCTATTGCACAGGGTGTGGCATGCAATTTAGTGAATGGATCTTCAGACAGGTAGTTTTTGTCTCAGGCATTCATGACCCAACAAAATTGGTTTTTCTGGGTTTTTTTTAACACATGCAAGCACAACGTGATTTTTTGATTGTTGTATTTTGCTGTTATAAATGTAATTCCCAAAGGAGTTACCTTTCTTCCAGTATAAGTTCTTAGTTAGATATCTGCAAGCTTTGGTTCAGTGTCTTTGAAGTACCAGTTCAAGCTCATTTTGTGGAATAACTGAAACAGTCAAACCACTGTCAATTCAAATTTTAATTAATTTTCCATTCACTTCTGATGTAAGCCATATTGCTCGTCTTTTGTTAGTTTTCACAATGAAAATTTCAAGGCCTGTGTCAATCTCATTATTTTTCATCAACAGGATGCAGATTAGTGCTCTTTCTGAAACTGCAACTTGAGTTTTTATTTTTTTATCTTCCCTGTGCAATCCATTTATTTTTGTCTGCCTGATATACTCTTTGTATGTGTCCTTCTTTGTTGTATTTTATGCAAGTTTTGCCTTTAAACCTGCATTGGCCTGGTGTACAGTATGTGTCCTCCTCCCACAATGATAAAGCAATTTGATCAGCCAGGCACGATTCTGTTTAGATGTTGCAATTTTGTGATCGCATTATCTAAACAATCTCTCAATGCATCATTAAACTGATCACTGAACTGGCAATGCTCTGACAATCTCTTCAATTCAGTCCTGTAAGCTGAAGTGGACTCCCCTTCCTTTTCATTCCACTTATGAAACCTGAATTGTTCTGCAATCAGTAATAGTTTCGGCTCTCTAAGTTTTCCTGCATTATTTTCATGATATCAGCAAAGCTTCTTTCGGCTGGTTTAATTGAAGTGTTAAACTAATAAGCAAACTCTGTATTTTCCCACCTAATACATTCAGCATAACTGGCACTAGCTTATCATTGGCAACTCATTTGCTCTGAAATACAGCTCAATTTGCTCAGTATACATCAGCCAGTTATCCATTGTGTAATTGAATGTGTCTACCTTGGATGTAGCCAGCCAATTCCGTTCTTTTTTTTAAATTTACACTTATTATTACCTGATGTTCACTGCTTATGAACCCATGAATTTTGTCTGTTTTTTGCCTTTTCTAAACTCAACCATTTAAGTTATTGAAACAGAGATATATTCATCTAGGTCTTCTAAACAATGTAGGTGGACCTACCGAGCAGGACAAGAGGTGATTTGTATACGCCACCTGGTCTCCCCACCTAGTTATTGTTACTATGTTAGGACCAATGATTGGAGGTAACACATCCATTCTTAGCTTCGCTGGAAGATGAGCCTATGGATGCAGCGCAGTTGCATCTCTCAGTATTAGCCACTTTTGTGGTGGTCTTTTTGTTCTTGCCACTTTACAGTCCTTTCTTTCCTTATATCTGGCCCTCCTTAGTGCTTTTCTTCTGAACACAAGAGATTCTCCCAATGTTGAAAATTTTGAGCAACACACACAAAATGCTGGAGGAACTCAGCAAATCAAGCAGAATCTATGGTGATGAATAAACAGTTGAAGTTTTTGGACAAGACCATTTAGCAGCACCAGAAAGGAAGGGAGTAGAAGCCAAAATAAGAAGGTAGGGGAAGGGAAGGAATAAAGGCTGACAGGTGATAAGCAATTCCCCCCCCCCTTTCTGTCTTTTTCCATTCCTCATTTTGTTTACCCCCTAACCTCTTTTCTTTTCCTCACCTGCCCATTGCTTCCTCTTAATTCCCATCCTCCTTCCCTTTCTTCCATGGTCCACTATCCTCACCTATTAGATTTCTTCTTCTTCAGAATTTACCTCTTCCACTATACCTTCCCAAAAGTTTTTAACTTAATTTTAGTTGTTTTTCTAGATATCCATAAAAGATTTTGGGAGTGATTTAATTTTAGCCAATCATATAAAGTTAATACTGTCAGATCAGTCGGGTAATAAAAAAACAGTAAAAAATATTTACTTATTATAGATTTCCCAAAACCAGAAGTTCTATGACATCAATTAGCTTAAAAATTCTGTTATGAGGATCACATTTAAAATTTTCCACAAAAATACATGGGATATGACTGACTTCAGTGAGGTAAAAATGATCCTAGATTACAAGAATAGGTGTATGTACTCCAGCTTCCCAAAATGGTTTCCAGTGAATTACTTTCAAAGGAAGCAAGTTTTGGAGATACAGGGTTGCTTGGCCATTGTTCTTTTACAGCTCTGGCACAAGTGACTGACAACAACATCAGTAACATGCTAGAAGCTAGGAGTATGCTTGAAACACTTAGTGGGCCCTCAGTTTTGATGAGGAGTCTTTGACCTGAAACAATAATCCTGTTTCTCTTTCTCCAGATGCTATCTTCTATGTGCTTCCAGCATTTTCCGTTGTTTTTTTGGATTTCCCTCATCGATTTTCAATCCATGAGAGAAACACTTTCTACAGGTGTCCCCAATCCATGTTCCACCATGTTATGATCTTACATGTTCTTGTCTTTTAATGCCTTTGTATTACAAATAAGTATTGCTCCAACATGATGTTTAAAGCAAATCACATTTTTTTTCAAAAAAGGTAACTGGAGTTACTATACGGGCATGGATGAAATTTTGATTTGAGTTAAATCAAGTGGAAATGATTCAGTTTGAATCTAAGAAGTATACAAAGAGACAAGGCTATTGAATGCAGTAAGCCTAATCCCTTTGCAAGTCACCTTTCATTCAATTAGCTGATGTGCTTGTGAGAGAGATGGGAAATGAGAAGCTCTACAAATTTCATTATGACCTGTTCAATAAAATCAGCCAAGTGATACTCAAAGATATTGAGAGAAAATGGCAGAAACTCTCACTATTTCAGGCAGCAACTGTGGAGAGAGGAACAGAGAAAGCTTGGGAACAGCTTCCTATCTTTTGATCAGGAATTTCATAGAGCTTCGAATTTAATATTATTGCAATATTTTCTGTTCACATCCACCGATTCTACAGACAGGGTTAGGAATGTTTTTTTTCTACCCATTTACATCACCACTAGAAGAGTTTTTGTTTTATTTTAGTTTTGTTAACATCCTAGTTATGCCTCACTCCATCAGCAGATATGTTCTTTAATTCCTCTAAGATATCATTCTTTTGTAAACCTCCATTTTTTAATTTTCCTCAGTCATCCTCAATCCCCTTATTCTTCATAATGGGCTGTGTGCTGGGATATCAATCAGCATATTGTACTCATGCATGTGTACATTCATTATTTTATAACAATTCTGTAAAATGACATCCCAACTGTTACATTCAATTCACCAAATGATGAAGGTAAGTGGGCCAAATATCTCCTTAGCACACTGTCTAACTCTGTTGGCACTTTCAGGGAACTATATACTTATGCCCCATGTCAATCTGTTCCACTGCACTCTCCTGCCCTGCTTTGTTTATTTACAGTCTTATTTCCAGTCCTGTTTTAACTAAAGACTAAAGAGCTGGTGGTGGACCTGAGGAGGGCTAAGGCACTGGTGACCCCTGTTTCCATCCAAGGGGTCAGTGTGGACATGGTGGAGGATTACAGATAACTGGGGATATGAATTGACAATAAACTGGATGGTTCAAAGAATACTGAGGCTGTCTACAAGAAGGGTCAGAGCCGTCTCTACTTCCTGAGGAGACTGAGGTCCTTTGACATCTGCTGGACGATGCTGAGGATGTTCTACGAGTCTGTGGTGGCCAGTGCTATCATGTTTGCTGTTGTGTGCTGGGGCAGCAGGCTGACAGTAGCGGACACCAACAGAATCAACAAACTCATTCATAAGGCCAGTGATGTTGTGGGGGTGGAACTGGACTCTCTGACGGTGGTGTCTGAAAAGAGGATGCTGTCCAAGTTGCATGCCATCTTGGACAATGACTCCCATCCACTCCATAATGTATCAGTTAGGCACAGGAGTACGTTCAGCCAGAGACTCATTCCACCGAGATGCAACACTGAGTGTCATAGGAAGTCATTCCTGCCTGTGGCCATCAAACTTTACAACTCCTCCCTCAGAGTGTCAGACACCCTGAGCCAATAGGCTGGTCCTGGACTTATTTCCACTTGGAATAATTTTACTTATTATTATTTATGGTTTTATATTGCTATATTTCTACACTATTCTTGGTTGGTGTGACTGTAACAAAACCCAATTTCCCTTGGGATCAATAAAGTATGTCTGACTATAACTTCCCAAAAGGCATCACTTCACATTTGTCTGAATTGATTTCATCTGCCATTCCAGTGCCCAGTGTGTGTGTGTGTGTTTATATATATATATAATGTATCATGTATCAGCAACTCAATTGTATGAAAACATGCAGTTGTTTTGCATACCAAACGTGATAATGGGAAAGAAATGTGACCTCAGTGATTTTGAACGTGGAATAACTATTGGTGCCAGATTGGGTGGTTTGAGAATTTCAGACATTGCTGATCTCTTGGGATTTTCAGCACAACAGACTCTAGAGTTTCGGAGAATTGTGCAAAAAACAAAACAAAAAGGATCAGGTTAGTGGCAGTTCTGTGTGCAAATTTTTTTTTTGTTAATGAAAGAGGTCAGAAAAGAATGGCCAGAATGGTTTAAGCTGACAGGAAGGAGACAGTAACTTAATTAGCCACACTCTACAACAGTGGTGTGCAGAAGGACATATCTGAATGCACAACATGTTGAACCTTGAAGTGGATGGGTCCCAGTAGCAGATCATGAACATACACTCAATGGTCACTTTCAGGAGAGGGATGCCAGCTGCATCAAGGGCATTAACCTCCACAGTACTGACACCTTCAAAAGGCAATACCTCCAAAAGGTGGCACCCATCACCCAGAACAGGCCCTCTTTACATTGCTACAATCAGGAAGGAGGTACAGGGGTCTGAAATACCATACTCAACATTTTAGGAACAGCTTCTTCTCCTCTGTCATAGGCCTTCTGAATGGACAAAGAATCCATGTGCACTTTTTTTTTGGCTCTCTTTTTGCACCATTAATTTATTTTTTTAAAATATATTTCTTATTTTAATTTAGTTCTTTTATTATGCATTGTAATGTACTGCTGCCACATAACAACACATTTCACGACATATACCAGTAGCATTAAATCTGATTGTGATTCTGATGCAGAAAGGACTCAGCAAGATAGTCAGCTTCAAACGAGAGGAATAAATCGTTGACGTTTCAGGCCGAGATCCTTCATCAGCACTGGAAAGGAAGGTTGGGAGGGAGGCAAAGAAAGGAATTTTTTCCCTTGCTTCCAATAATGTTCCGGGAAACACTTAGCCAAGCCCCAGGAATTTAAGCCTCTTTGTGCACCTCAAGACCACCAACTCGAGATTCTGAAATGCTTTTTATAACTAAAACAGAATCTTCCCTATAGTTAATGTTCCAACAGCAAACAATGTTTAGAAGTCTTGAAAATGAAGTGGACCTTCAATCCAATAATATTTTTCACTAATGGACTAGCTTAATATTCTATTATAATTGCTACATTGTTCAAACAGCTTACAATGGATGTCATAAACGGAAGTTAAAGCAGAGGAATCAGGTAATTATGCAAGCACTTGACTGATTGATGGATTCGACTACTTGAACCCAATCAGCTTCATGATCCTAATTTGTCATGAACCTTATCTGAGTGGTGTAGAAAGACAGTGAACATCACAGTCAGCAAGCAACATTCACACAAGGCATCTTAGAGCACAGTGGGAATAAATGAAGTGATTGATGTTATCCTTCCCAAACCTAGGGATACTGATTTTAATGACAAGCACTATGACCATCCTGCCTGAGATTAGCTCACTGGCACAAGCCACAGGCAAAGCGGGGGCTCCCTGTCTCGTTTGGCTGTGCATCTTGCTGAATGAACAAGCTGATAAGTTGACAGAGTACCAGAAGAGTTCTTACAAATTGGCAGAGCTCCATTTATAGAGGGCAAAATGAGATTAATATGTCCTTGAAGTTGTGTGTCTATCCTAATTTACCAAAGTGCATACAACAAGTGTCAATTAGCAATATTCCTTTTACTGTGTTTGGATTAATATTTTGATTCAACACTGAATATAAATTTTCAAGCTATTATGAAGTTGTGTTAATTGTAAATTTATTATTTCTTGTCTGGAATGATATTATTTTCCCTGGGATAGCAATCACAACACAGTTTCTCCTTCATCTAAATTTGCATATGTACCAGTTGGAACTTTACAGAACAGTTTTTGAAACAATTGAATTCAACAACTCTTCGCTCTAGTCAAACTGCCTGACATTATGAAGCAAATTCTATTCTGGTGAATGTATATGTGTGATGCAAATGTCTTCCTGGCTTAAACTGGAAATCCAAAAACTTTAGCTCAGCAATGGAACTGATTCATTTATGGACAAGGAGAAACATTCCTCTATATAAACACAAGATCATTTCATTCTGTTGAACCGTCCTCCCTTGGAAATGCTTGAGATCTCTGCAGAGGTGCAAAGCATAAATTTGGCTCTGAGCTCAAACAGAGCTGATCTCCCTGTGAGGCAAGCATTCCTATTTTGATCAAACAAAACAGCAGCTGAAAATCTATTCCACCAGAGACTGCTGTTTTCCTGTGAATGATGTGCTTTCATTGTATTTGCCCTCGATTTAACAATATTGTTTAAAGGAGGTTGAGTGTGAAGTCGATGGGTCAGAGTAATAAATTAAAAATACTGCTGCCTCTAGGGGAAGATGTAAGCTGATCAGCAAAAAGATGGAAAGCAATATGAGGATCCCACCTAAAACATAATACCTCCACAAATGCACATCTCCCTCAGGAAGGTACTGCAGTATCAGCTGGATTTTCACACATTTCATATTGTTGGTGTGAGTCTTGAAACAATAACCTCCAAGCCCATAGAGATGAAAGTGCTGCCCACTGGAATGGACTGGACCATTTCAGGTCACTCTTCCTGCGTCCCTCTGCTCTTTATATCAATTAGTGTGAGATATAAGATGAAGCCAACAAGGGGGTCTGGAAATGCACTAAGGCCCTAATTGCCAATATCCTGGGGTTTGGGGCAAGGTCAACACTGCCTGAAAAAACAACTTAAATAGCCACATTAACACCATGACTACAAAGGCAGATCAGATACTGGGTATCCTAGAGCAAAAGACCTACTTCCTTTCACCCAAAACCTCTCCACTATTAGCAATGTAAAATGAGAAGAGTGATAGAATGGTCTCCAGCTGCCTGGTAAGAGCAGCCTCAAGAAACTCAGTGCCATTCACAGAACAGCAGTCAGCTTGACTAACACTCTGACAATCACCATGTACATTCTTCCCCGGTGGATAGAGCATTACAGTGTGTATCATTTCAGAATCGGAATCAGGTTTAATATCACTGGCATATAACGTGAAATTTATTACTGTTGGGGTGAGTGAAGTTGTCCCCTCTGGTATATTTGATCTTACAGTTTGGAGACGAATAGACTTTTTCTATGTGCTGTCTCTGCATTTTTCCCTGTTGGAGAGTAATACAGCCACAGATTGGAGTACTATACCTGAGAGCAGAGCCTGGGAGTCATAGGCTCATACAACGTGGAAGTAGGCTCCTTGGCCCAACTTGTCCATGTTATCTATGGTACATTCCTGAGTCTATTCCAATTACCTGCCTACATCTCTAAATCTTCGCTATCCATAAACCTGTCCGAATGTTTTTTTTTAACATTGTAATTGTATCCACCTCCACCTCTACCACCTTCTTTGGCAGCTTGGTCCATACACCCACCATCATCGATGTGGAAAAGCCTATCCCTCATGTTCCCTTATGTCTTTCCTCTTCCATCTTAAGTCTATGCACTCTAGTTTAGACTCTCACCTTGAGAAAATGATTGTCCATCCACCTTACATGATTTTATAAGGTCACTCTCAGTCTTCTTCATTCCAGGGAAAATGGAAACAGTGAATCCAATCTCTCCTCATAGTTCAAACTACTCAGTCCTGACAATATCCTTGGGGATCTTTTCACACTTGCTCCTACTTAATTACATTCTTTCTAAAGTTTGACATCCAGAACTGCACGCAGTGTTCTTGATGCAATCTTAACAAAGTCATGTATGGTTGTAACATAACTTCCCAACTCAATGCCCTGTCTGAATTTGTGTAAAGTTGTTTTTCTGTAGGTCAGGTCTCCCCCAGGATACATTGTATTGATGATTGATCATTGTCACTAGTGCTATTGTTAAAAGTTGATTTTTAAGATGCTCTGTAAATTGTGAATTATTGCAAGTTACTGGGGAAAATGTCCTCAGTTTCTGATAAAAGCATTGTCACCCAGGACCTTGTCAACAGCATGATAAAATTACAGTCTTTGCAAATGAATTGTATTTTAAACTCTTCACAAGACATTAGGACTGATAATCAATTATTTGGTATCATTTCAGGCATGTGATTATGGCTGTGATTGCTATGGAAGCTTTATAATTGCCTTAACAATTCTCCAAGTGGCCTTTTGTTTTTGCAGTCATGGCTTGTGCTTACTAAGTCCAATATTGAGGCTTGTTCTTCATGTTTTTAATGAGCTTGGCATAATACAAATTTTATGCCATGAATCTATACAAAAAATATGCCATTCCAAACACTTAGTTACTTGGTTACTAGCACAACACATAAAAGATCTGAAGGAAATATGGGCCTTTGTAAAATTATATTGACAAATACTTCACACGTATTGTAGAGCTAGAGCTGCATTTACAAAGAATTTAACATTCTTTCCTTTTGAATATCTCATTAAATACTTGAAAAAACACAAAGAAAAATGTCTTTTATAGGTATATCATGGATGGCTACTACTTTCTCATTACTGATAATGTAATTTCATTTTCAGTAATCATGCTTCAAAAGCATTCATTCACATTATGCCATTAACAAGCTGTAAATTTTAATTAAGGAACATTTTCCTTAAAGAGAAAATATAAAATCTGGTGCACTGTCAGTACACTAGCTTCCAAAAAACTGTTAGATAAACATTTTACAGTAGTTTCACAAGAACTTAAGCAATAAAAGTACAAGTAGGTAAGTTGACTTCTTGGATTTCTTCTGTCATTCATGCCCAGTCATGAGTGTCACCCACTTTCTGTTTAATCCTCATTTCCTTTCATTTCTTTCACGGCCCAAGTCTATTAAGCTCACCTTTCAAACTTCTCACTGCACATCCAGATCCAATGAAAATTTTCAAGCAGTAACATTTTCTCAGATGAACTTTCTCCTTATCTCAGTCCTGAATCTTATATTAAAACTATGCCCTCTATTCTAGACTCTACTGTCTGATACTGTCAGGACATTTAGCATTTTATTGTTATCACTGCTTATTCTTCCAAACTCCAGTAAATTCACTCTGATAGGCCTAACAGGTTGACCACAGGTGAATCTATGATGCATCAGCCTCACAATTAAATTCTTCTTTAGATACATAGACCATAATTGCACAAGATGCTCCCATCAAAACCCTGTGTAACTTCTGCAAGACTGTGTTCCACACCCACTGCAATATTTGCTGCTGATTAACTGATGCACCATCAATAACTCTCGGAGACATGAGGCGAGAGATAGGCTTTGATTGGCTGAAAGAAAGAACAAGCAGCAATTGACCACCACACTGCATCCTGGAGACTGAGGCCCCGGGGTGGTGTCTCCAATCGCCATTATACCGGGGTCCATCGGAACAGCCACGGTCAGTGGGAGGAGCCACAGGAGCAGTCAGCAGGGGGGGGGGGCGTGTCCAGACAGGTATATGTAGTTCACCACATTAACTAAAATACAATGATCAGTTTATATAAAAAAGTTTAATTGTTTCTCGAAGAGTTCTCCTCTTTTCAGTTCTTCCCAGCAAAGAGAATATTTTCACCTTACCTTATCCTTCACCAACATTATATGAATTAATCAATAAGAAGAAACCAGCAAAAACTTTTCTGTCAAAATTTAATAGTTCTTGTTGAAGAAGATTGACACCATATTTCCTCTGGAGTGTTTCATGTGTTTTTGCTGACACATATATCTAACGTATCCAGTGCACCTGAGATTGTATCTGTGATAATATTTTGGAAATTTCTTTGGGCACAAAATAGTATCTATGATAGTATCTATTTTGATACTTTCTTTGTCATTAGTAACAACCTAAAACAGATCTGCATAAATCAGTTTCTTATATATGTTTAATTCAAAATAAGATAAGTACTCTGATCAGTTCTGAAAATATGTGTAAATATTTTGCGCGGCACAGCTCCCGAGGAGAAATTGGTTTGCATAGCAAGGGATAGAATTCAAAGGAAGCAAGCAGGGGGCAGTCAGGGTATTCTGCATACCACAGTTCCTGAGGAGACATTGGATTGTGCATAATTAGGTACTTGGTAAGATTCAAGGAGAAGAAGTTAGGTTTACGGGAGTGGGCATTGTGAGAATGAGTCGATGTTAGAGTGGGGAGCTCAGGGTTTGGGTCATTGAAGCTTTGGCTACGAGAGACAAAAGCTGTAGGTAGATTTTATTCATATAACTTGTTCTTTCTCCTTGCACAGGCAGGATAGTGGAATGCTCCTTTTCTGGGTGTGGGAAGGCAGGGAGACCTCTAGTGTCCCTGATAACTACACTTACAAGAAGGCATCCAGCTGCACCTTCTTTCAGACTGTGTTAAGGAACTGGAGCCTGAACTGGATGAACTCTGAATCATTCGTGAGGCTGAAAGGTTGATTGACAGAACACACATGGAGACAGTTACACCCAAGGTGCAAAGCACAGGTAACTGAGTGACCGGCAGATGGGAGAAAGGGGATAGGAAGCCAATGCAGAGTACCCTTGTGGCCATTTCCCCAGACAACTGGTATACTGTTGAGGGAGTGGAAGAAACGAGCAAGCTGAGGAAAGCCACAACAGTCAGAGCTGGGGAAAATCACAACAGTCAGGTCTTTGCTAGCGAGTCTGGCTCTATGGCTCAGAAGGGGCGTGGGGAGAAGAAGCAGATGACAGGTTCAGGTACTTCTCAGAATGAATCCACAGCATTCTTCAGTGGGAGGGTGAGCAGCGAAAGTTCATGTTCCACGTTTGTCCCAATGATGTATGTAGTTGGTGCAAAGAGGGTTCAGGGAGTCAAGGCTGATTTATACTTGTGCGTCACATCCACACCATAAGTAATGTGTACCCTACGCCGTAGGGTGACGTGCACCTCTTCAGTAAAGTTACTTACTCGTCGTAGCGATGCAGACTGCAACAACTGTGATTAGTCCGCTTGGTAACATTGCATGTCCTCCTACGCATTTCCGGTTGCTTCTTCTCCACCATGTCTTGTAGGCTGTGCATACACTGGTGCAAAATAGGTGAACCAAATCGTCAAATCTACCTGCCGACATGCAAAAATGTTTGAAATGCATTTCCTCATCCATGTCTCTCATGAAGAAACTCAACACAGTGGCACAGAAACCAACGCATGCTCGTTATGGCGTAGAGGAAAGCAGAAGTGATAATCAGGGTTATGGCGTAGGCTATGGGGTAGCCCGTACACACAAGTATAAATCAGACTTTAGGTGCTAGGTTAAAGGACAGGACCTCCAGGGTTGTGATCTCAGCCCATGCCACCTCCTAGTGAGGCCAGAAATAGGAAGATCATACAATTTAACACATGGCTAAGGAGTTGAAGGAGCGGGAGGGAGGGCATCAGCTTTTTGGATCATTGGGCTTTTCTCTAGGGAAGGGGAAATCTGTATAGAAAGGATGTTTTGCACCTGATATCCTAGTGACTAATATCCTAGTGAGAACGCTTACAATTGCTGCATGACATTGGGGGGGGGGGGGTGGTGGTGGAGTGGGGTTTAAACTAGAGTTGCAAAGGATGGAAACCAAAGCACCCGAGCAGATCGTGAAGTGGTGGAAAGATTCTGTTAAGACTACATACAAAAGAGTGTTGTAGGAAAGGCAGGTGAGCTTAGTGTATGGATCAGCACATAGAATTATGACCTTGTAACCAATAGTGAGACCTGGTTGCATGAGGGACAGGACTGGCAGCTCAACATTCCAGGTTTCCATTGTTGTGGACATGACAGAGTGGAAGGAATTAAAGGGAGATGTGTGGCAGAACTATTAATGGAAACTGTTGTAGTGGTGCTCAGACAGAACAGACTGGAGAGATCATCTATTGAAGGTGTACTGTATCGGTGGAATTGAGGAATAAGGAATGGATGACTAAGTTATTGAGATTATATTATGGACCACACAACAAGGAGCAAATTTGTAGAGAGATTGCAGACTGTTGCAAGAAACGTAAGGTTGTGATACTTGGTGTTTTAGCTTTCCAAATATTAACTGGGATTCCCATACTGTGAAAAGGCTGGATGGGCTGGTATTTGTCAAATATGTTCAGGAAATTTTCCTTAACCAGGTCTTAAGAGTTCCCAGCTGCAGAGAGTGTGATACTAGATACTAGAATGAGAGAGGGCAGGTGACCAAAGTTTGTGCAGGGGAACACATTGCTCCTCGTGATCATAGTTTCAAATTAATTATGGAACAGGATAGGTCTGGTCCTTGGGATGATATTCTAAATTGGAGAAAGGCCAATTTTGATGGTATCAGGAAGGTTCTTGCAAGTGTAAATTGGGACAGGTTGTTTTCTCGCAAAATTATATTTGGTAAGAGGGAGGCATTCAAACGTGAAATTTTGAGAGAACACAGTTGGTATGTTCCTGTCAGAATAATCAGCAAGAATAACAAGTTTAAGGAAACTTGTTTCTTGAGAGCTGTTGAAGCACTGGTTAAGAAAGTGAAGAAGTTGCATAGCAGATGTAGGCAGGAAGGAGCAATTAAGTACTTGAGGTGTATAAGAAAAGCAAGGGAACACCTAATTTGGAAACTAGGAGGGCTAAAAGAAGGTGGAGGACTGCTCTCGTAGACAAGGTGATGAAGAATCCCAAGGACCTTTACAGATATATTAAGAGCAAAAGGATATAAACAGACAAAGAACAAGGAACAAAAATTGGTTCTCTGAAAGGTAAGTGTGGCCATCTACCAATGGAGCTCTTAAATAGATTTTTTGCACCTGTATTTACTCAGAAGATGATCAGAGTCTACAGAAAAAAAAGGCAAAACATTAGGGCAGTGATGCATCATAAAGCAATCACAGAGTAGGAGGCATTTGATGTCTTGAGGAAAATTAGGGCAGATAAATCCTCAGGGCCTGACAAAGGGTTCCTTCAGAGACTAGTGCAGGCACCTTATCAGAGACATTTAAAATGTCCTGAGGCATGCTGGAGGATTTGAAGATGGCTGATGTTTTTCTGTTGTTTAAGAGAGGCTCTAAGAATAAGCCAGGAAATTATTAGCCAGTGAGCCTGACATCAGTAATGAAAAATTATTGGAAAGTTTTCTAAAGGATCAGGTATATAAAAAATATGGATAGACAGGAATTGATTAGAGACAGTCAATGTAGCTTTGCGCATAATAGGTTATGTCTAACCAATCTTAGAGTTTTTTTGAGGAAGCTACTAGGAAAGTTGATGGAGGGAAGGCAGTGGATGTTGTCTGCATGGACTTCAGCAAGGCTTTTAACAAGATCCTACATGGGAGATTGTTTGACCATGTTCAGTTGCTTGGAATTCAAAATGAGGTAGTAAATTGGATTAGATATTTGCCTTGCAGGAGAAGCCAGGGTGTTAGTAGATGGTTGCCTCTCTGACTGGAGGCCTGTGACTAGTGGTGTGCTGCAGGGATTGTTGCTGGGTCCATTGTTGTTTGTCATCTATATCAACCATCTGGATAATAATGTGGTAAATGACACCAAGAATGGGGTGCAGTGGACTGCGAGGAAGACTGTCAAGGCTTGGAGTGGGATCAGGACCAGTACTTCTTTGGACATGGGAGGAAACATAAAAGATTTCCATGCCGCGATGGTACATTACTTCAAAGATGATGGTACATCACATAAAAACTGGGAGCAGGTGTAGGAAATTCAGCCTTTGTGTCCCTCCCCCATTCAGTAACAGCATTTGATTGCCCTATCTCCATCTCTCTTCATTGCTCTAATATGAAGACATCCTTGAATAAGCTCAAAGGTGAAGCTCACAACTCTCAGAGGTGCAGAACTACAAAGATTAGCCATCCTCTGAGAAAATAAATCTCTCCTTTTTTTCATTCCTGTTCCTTAAACTGAGGTGAACGTTAGTTCTAGGCACCTCAGTTAAGGGAAACAACTTTGCAACATCTGATCTCTTGAAATCTCTACAAATTTCATATGGACATTCTTTCTTCTTTTTTTTTAAACTTTCAAAGTTTAAAGTACATTTATTATCACACATTCTTGACTGGAGAATCTACCTGACCTATTCTATCTCTTCTCATATGGATGATTCTAGGAAGTAAAGTTTGTGATTTTGGAATATTTTGATAAGAAATCCTTTACATGCTTCTATAGTGCATGTTACGGCTGGTACCATAAGACCATAAGGTATAGGAGCAGAAGTAGGCCATTCAGCCGATCAAGTCTGCTCCACCATTCAATCATGGGCTGATCCAATTCATCCAGTCATTCCCCACTCCCCAGCCTTCTCCCCATACCCTTTGATGCCCTAGCTAATCAAAAACCTATCAATCTCTGCCTTAAATACACCCAATGACTTGACCTCCACAGCTGCTCATGGCAGCAAATTCCACAGATTTACCACCATCTGACTATAGTAATTTCTCCGCATCTCAGTTCTAAATGGACATTCTTCAATCCTGAAGTCGTGCCTCCTTGTCCTAGACTCCCCTACCATGGGAAATTACTTTGCCATTTCTAATCTGTTCATGCCTTTTAACATTCGGAATGTTTCTATGAGATCGCCCCTTCATTCTCCTGAACACCAGAGAATACAGCCCAAGAGCTGCCAGACGTTCCTCATATGGTAACCCTTTCATTCCTGGAATCATTCTTGTGAATCTTCTCTGAACCCTTTCCTTTTTACAATATTTTTATTCAAAAGAAAAAAAAAACAAGATTTACAGAGTGCAACACATAGATACATCTCAACATAACTTGTGTACATTCATATATTGTAATAAAATTGATCAAAATGTTATAGCATAACACATAAAGGTATACCACTCTGTAATCAAAAATTTAAAGATAAGTCATACATCATAAAAGAAATTTTTTATATAAAAAAAGTCAACCCCCTACCAACTACCAAAGAAAAAAGCTGATGGGTGATAATGGATAATTAGAAAAAAAAAACATATTCGCTTAAGAAGAGAAAATAAAACTATACATAAAAGTCTGTGCACTGTTAAACTTTATAAATTGGAAAAGTAATTTAGGAAAGGTCCCCAGATATCCATGACTGACAAAGTCTTTAAGGATTGGGATGAACTGGGTATTAAGTGTTTTTGGGACCTGTTTATCTCAGGATCTCTTGCTTCATTTGACCAATTGTCAAATAAACTTGCACTCCCAAAAACACATTTTTACAGATACCTTCAAATCAGAGATTTCCTACGTTTCCAATTAACTACTTTTCCTATAGGTCCTGATAAAAATTTACTGGACGATCTTTTAAATTTAAAACCTTTTCTTAATGGTTCTATTACTGGTATCTATAACTTGTTGATTGATTCTAGACAAGACTTTTTAGATAAAATAAAAAAAGCTTGGGAGGATGACCTAAATTGTCAGATTTCTGATGATAGATGGAATAAAATTCTTAAACGGGTTAATAATTCATCTTTCTGTGCTTGTCATTCTCTTCTACAATTTAAAGTGCTTCATAGAGCTTACTCTGAACCCTTTCCAATGTCAGTATATCCTTTCCAAAATAAGGAGCCCAAAACTGCACACAATACTCCAAGTGTGGTCTCAAGAGAGCCCTATAGAGCCTCAACATCACATCCCTGCTCCTATATTCTATATCTCTAGAAACAAATGCCAACATTGCATTCGCCTTCTTCACAACCAATTCAAAGGAGATTAACCTTTAGGGTATCTTGCACAAGGACTCCCAAGTCCCTTTGCATCACTGCATTTTGTATTCAGTCTGCCTGTTTATTTCTTCCACCAAAGTGCATGACCATACACTTTCCAGTACTGTGTATAATGGTGCTCTGGTAAGGGAGGAAATGCACTTTAAGATGGTGGACAAATTAAATGTTGCAGTACAGAATTCTCTTTCTAAAGATGAATGGAAAAAGAACAGTAATTGTTAGATGGCAGATGTTTGAAAAGAAAACCTTCTCAAGAATAAAAAGACTGCTCACCAGCACCTTTGCATCTTACTGCAGAGGATCTGACAGCAACAGGACAATGTATGGATTTAACAATTCGTTCCCATATGCCTCTGCTGTGCACATAACTACAAGTTGGATTTACCACCGTTTTAATATGCTGTTCTGATGATGCATATATTTTATCACCATCTGGTGAATTACTTACAAAATCCACTTATGGTGATTTATACATGCTGAGAAACAGCTGGTGTAAGTGTCCTCATAATCCATGTCAGTCCTTTAAACCTTTCTCTTTTTATTCTTGCTGCTCAGCAAGTCTTACCATCTCTTGTATCACAATACTGGCGGTGCGAGAATTACAATTAATGCTTCAACTGATGCAAAAAGGCTTGAATTACAGTTCCTTGCACAAGGAAATTGATGGCTTAGGCTTTGCGGCAATATATTTTTTCCAGTGACCATGTAAGCTCGCAGTTGACCATGCATGGCATGTAATGGTTGGCAGCAATATATGAAAGCCCAAGGGACTCACTGATAGTGCTTCACAAATCTTAGCCATGGAGCTTTGATTAAAGTCTTGCGTTATTCTGCTTTAATAGGAGAATATAACATAGTAAAAGAGGAAGGCTTCCTGAGTTCCCTGTTCAATACAGAATAGTAAAAAGGATTTCACAGGAGCACACAAGATTCCAGTGCATTGAAGCTGAATATTAAAGCCTACAGAAATACATGTCTGATTTTACTGTTCAATTTCTGTATGCATTTCCTGTAGCTCTTCAGCTGTCCTCTGCCATTGAGATTCAGACAATAGTTCTGAACATCCACTGCAGTAAATGAATGAACATTAATGTGCAAAGCATTTATTTTATTGAAATAAGACTTTTTTTTAACTTTCAGCTTTTATTTTAAACATTGAATAGGACATCTGCCACAATGAGTATTTCAGAATTTGATGCCTGCTAAGGATTAAAATAATCCTGCACACAATATTTTATTAGCTTTCACTGACATGAAGTCCATCTGAAGCTGAAAGATTACATCACTGATTCATTAAGTAAATTATTAATAATGACGCTACATCCAAAAATGCAAAGTACTGTTAAAGAAACACATTAATTGAATTTTACTTGCAGATGAGTAATTTCCAATTGCTTTGTATTATCAGGTACAAGTTACTCTTTCCTTGAATACAGCTTCCCAATGCGTGCCCTCTCATGTTTAGAAAAAGGAAATCATGCTGCTTTGACCTTTTTTTCCCCATCTTTATTATTAATTCTGCTTCATAGCCATCTGACAGGAAGTGCAATTCAAGTGCACTCGAGAAAAGCCACTTGGTGGTTTGATGGGATTATAAATTGCTGCACATGGTCTGCCAGAATAAAGAGACATTTGGCAAAGATAGCAGGACTGATTTACTCTACTGGTGCAATCACTTTTGGAAGGTTAAGAGGTTCCCCTTATTTTCTCCTGTAGCGTATGCGCTGAAGCTATCAGTGAGTAAGGGCCAATTTATTTATATCATAATGCATACACTAGATATCTAAAAGCATTTTAATACACAACTTGTCTTTTCAGGACTGATACAAAGTATTAAGGTGTAACGGGGAGAGATTAAGGAAAGGGAGGTCAGAATTAATTGGTTTACTCACCGGCTTTATTTGCCCTGTGGTGAACCTATCTAGGAGGAAGAGGAATATCAGACATAAAAATCATTACACAACAGTCAGATAAGACTTATAAGGATATATTCAACAAAAACAGGATTCAGCACTCCACGTAAGCATATTCAATCCCATTAAGAATTACACACCACTAAACTTAAATGAAAGCACATCCCAGAAAACTGAAGAAGTTATCATTGCTGAAGAAAAAGTTAACCAATGGATCAGCATGACCCTCCATGGAGGACATCCCTATGATCTGAGCAGACTAGACATCGACAAGTAAATGTCAAACACCTGCCTCCGAGTTGGAGGTCTCTTCCGAGAAGCAGAATGGTTCCCAGCTGCAATGCAGGACCAAGTGTTTAAAACAAAAAATAAAACAAGAATACATAATAAGAGACCAAGAAATTCAAGATGAAATATTTTGAAAATGCCAAGAGAAACCAGAAGCAATCCAACACATTATAGGATCCTGCAGCGGTTAAACTCCATCTGATTATTTACACAGGCACAGCCAAGTTGCAAACATCATTCATCAAAATCTTACTTAACAACTCAAACTCATAAAAAACACCATACCTTACTAATTACAAGCCTGATCCAGTTTTAGAGTCAGAATTCTACAACATATACTACAACCAATCCATTATTATAGATAGGACAATCCATAGTAACTTTCTGGATATAATCTTATAGGATAAAGAAGCAAGTACAGCTTACTTAATAGATTTAGCCATTCCAAACACACATAACATACAGAAATCGATAAGTGAAAAACACCAGACATATTCTGAAATAAAAGAGGAAATTGAAAGACTATGGAGCATGAACAGGGTATATGTTGTCCCTACAACTGGCATCACCCACAAATCACTACACAATTGCATTAAACAATTAGGCCTACACAGCAATATTTATGTAAGTTCCTGGAAAGCCACAATACTAAACACTTCTAAAGTAGCCCGACAGTTCCTAGCAACAGAGAAATGATTGTGCCAAGCTATGCCATACCATACCTCAGGTTTTACCAGCTTGAGTTAAGAAAAAAAATATATAATAGTAATAATAGTAATAATAATAATAAATATCAAGAACATGAGATAAAGTGTCATTGAAAGGAAGTCCATAGGTTGTGAGAACAGTTCAGTAATGAGGTGAGTGAACCTGAATGAAATTATCCCCTCTGGTTCAAGAGCCCAATGGTTGACACATCAAATTTGTGAAAATTCTTTCAGAGAGCAATAGGGGTCAGCTGACTTTGTTAAGATAGATAGATAGATAGATAGATACTTTATTGATCCCAAAATAAATTACAGTGTCACTGTAGCATTTGAAGTGCACAGATGTAAATATCTACAGATATTAAAAGAGAAATAAAAAAGAATAAAAAATAAGTTAGCTCAAAAGTCTAATAGGAGGGGTCATCACTTTTCTGGCTATAGGTTGACTCATTATAGAGCCTAATGGCCGAGGGTAAGAATGAACTCATATAGCACTCTTTGGAACAGTGTAGTTATCTTAGTCCTGTTACGAATGTGGAGCAAATCTGATGGGCAGAAGGGTCCAGAATCACCAATGACCGCCCCCTCCTTTTTGAGAATCACAAGATCGCTAGTATTTCGGGTCTGAGACCCAGGAAATGAGAGAGATACACATCATGTCAATAATGAAAGAGCGAGACGCAGGATCACAGCAAAGGCATTTGCCATAGAGATGCAGAATACACAACCAGGTGGAATGTCTCCTGACATAAGCGGAATGGAACCACTTATCACTGCTATTGTCTCTTGGGGAAGGATTTGTGGATTGAGTACTGTACTATTCATTGAAACCCCTCAGGGGACAACCAGAGTGGTCTGGTTGAGGGATTGCATCATCCCAACCTGATTGACATCTGAGACCCCGTGTGAGGATAAAAGAGGGGTCTGGGGACCACCCCTTTAGACACACCAGGAGAAACGCTAGAAATCCAGTGACAGTGTTTTATAGCGAAAGCCGGTGGGAGCTCGTGTGCGTCCTCCCTTGCCTGGGTGGTGGGCTCATCATGGAAGAACGGTTTAGCTAAAGGAGAGGTCACACTTGAACGGCCACAAAAACGAGACACCGACGGATCGAAATCATAAAGGAAAGTCGGCAAGTTTTTCTCTTTCTCTCTCTCTCTCCAACAATTGCAGCACAGCGATGAACAAACGACTGCAGCTTGTGTGAACTGCAGTGAACTTTATATTTCCATCGGACAATTCATTATCCCCTAGACAACGATAGAGCTTATTTCTTATTGATTATTATTATACCCGCACTTTTAGGTTTAGTATTGACGACGTATATTATCTGTATATTTGCATTGATATTATTTTTGTGTATTTTTGCTAATAAATACTGTTAAAATAGTATCATCAGACTTCAACGGACATCTCTATCTTTGCTGGTAAGTAACCCAGTTATGGGGTTCATAACAACTTGGGGCCTCGTCTCGAGATTTGACACCAAATTAGAGGGCCAGTAAATCGGGCTTTTAAGTCCAAACTTGGATCTGGTTGCGCGGGTAACCAGACGGGAAACCAGCAAAGATGGACGTAGACGAATTTATAAAAAACCCGACTCTGGAGGCGCTAGAGGCTGCCACAAAGTCGGACTTGATCAATATTGCGAAAGGACTAAATCTCGCAGAGGTGAGGTTGTCAATGAAAAATCGGGAGGTGCGGAGGGCCATAACAGTATTATATTGTGAAGAATGTGTTTTCGGCTGAGGTATTGGAAAATATCCCTGAAAAGGTACCAGCTAGCGAGACGGCTCAGTTAGAGTTGGAAAAATTAAGGTTGGAACATGAAATTAGGTTAAAACAGCTGGAAGCAGCTGAAAGGGAGAAAGAAAGAGCTGAAAGGGAGAAAGAAAGAGCTGAAAAGGAGAAGGAAAGAGCTGAAAAGCAGAGGGAGTATGAGGAGAAGGAGAAACAGAGGCAAAATGAGCTGGACATGGAGACGTTAAGGAAAGAGCAAAGAGCTCAAGGGCCAGACTGAGAGGAGAGATTTAATGTCAGTAGGGAGTTTAGGTTAGTACCTCCGTTCAAGGAGCCGGATGTTGATAGTTATTTCTTGCATTTTGAAAAGGTGGCAGTGAGTCAGAAGTGGCCCAGAGATCAGTGGGTGGCATTGTTACAAAGTGTGTTAAAAGGGAAGGCACAACGGGCATATGTGGCGTTGTCCGTGGAAGAGGAGGAGTATGAGAATTACGAGGAAGTAAAGCAGGCCATTCTTCAGGCCTATGAATTGGTACCTGAGGCCTATAGACAAAAGTTCAGAAATTTAAAGAAAGTGTGGAATCAGACGTATGCAGAGTTTGCCTATGAGAAGGCTCTTGTGTGTTCTTGGATGAGTGTGCTCTTGGATCGCTGGTGTGCAGCAAAAATGGTGGAAGAGGATTTTTGGCATATAAGGGAGTTAATTCTGATTGAGGAATTTAAAGGTTGTGTTTCGGATGATATCCGGATGCATTTGAATGAGAAGCCGAATAAGTCCATATCCGAATTTGCTAGGTTCGCAGATGAATATGCCCTAACCCACAAGACAAAGTTTTCCTCGAAAGACCTTGGGAATGGGAGAGAAAGCCCGCCGGCTGAGGCAGAGATTCAGCCGGAAGCTTGTGGTAAAAATAAGGAGGAAGAAAGGCAAGACGGCAGGAGGGGTCCTGGCTTGACCTGTTTTAATTGTGGAAAGGTGGGTCATATTGCATCTAAGTGCTTTGCTCCGAGGAAGGAGACAGGAAAAGGGAAAGCAGCAATCCCTACAGGATGTATTGTGTTGATCAGTAAATCAACGAGAAAGCCCCAGGTAGATAGAATACGAGAGGGGCGTGAGAAATTTATTTCAGAAGGGACCGTGTCGGTGAAAGAGGGAGAAACTCCAGTTCCAGTGCGGATCTAGAGAGACATTGGAGCTGAGCAGTCATTGATTCACAGTAAGGTACGAGATTTTGGTCCTGAGACGGGAGAGGTAGCTTTGAGAGGCATAGGAAAAGGGACAGAAGCTGTGCCTTTGCATAGGATCATTATAAATTGTGAGCTGGTATCTGGACCAGTTGAAATAGGGGTGCGATCAGAATTTCTGAGAACTGACGTAGACGTCCTTCTGGGGAACGATTTAGCTGGTGGTGAAGTTTGGTCAGCCATGGAGCTGACGAGCCAGCCTGTAAGCGTTGAGGACCCGCCCCTAGGTTCCAAGATCTATCCCGCATGCGCGACCACTCGCAGCATGTCGAGAAAGGCAGCTGAGAAAGAGACCAGTTTAATTCAGGCCAGTATCGATTTGGCTGAGACGTTTTTACCGACCCTGTACCAAGAGGGGTTAGAGGGTGGTAAAACGGAGAATAGGGAGGTGAAAGAGAGTAAAGGAGAGGAGGTAGACCTACCCTTAGCCAGGAGGAAATTTATAGAGGCACGGAGTAAAAATGAGAAACAGATAAGGCTGTTAGAAAGTCCAGGGTTGGACATGGATGATCTGTCTGGCTTGACAGAACTGTTTGAAGAAGTTGAAGAATTTAAATGTGTTCCCGATAATAAAATAAGGGCAGTCCTAGATGAAAAGGATGCCATTACATTGAAGGAGTCTGCTGGGTTGGTAGATGAGGTTGTTTCAGCCCGCAGGGTTGAGTTTACTCCGGAAGGGAGTTGCCCAGAGAGTAACTGGGAGGATCAGGGGAACTTAGAATTTGAAAAGGGGACGGGTAATGAAAGCCTGGAAGAGGCAGATGTCCCGTTTGAGTGTGTTCAAGATGTGGATGCACATGGTACTGAACCTAGTAATGAAACTCAAAAAAAGTCTGAGGTATTTGATTCAGTTAAAAAGGAATGCAGTCCTTGTGGGTCAGATGGACTTGGTTCAGTGAAGAAAGGGTTAACCTTGGTACTAGTGGGAAGTGAGAATTCCCAGTTGTTTGTGTTCAAAGGTGTGTTAAAAGTTAGTGAAGAAATAAAAGGTGGTGATGTGGATATTATTATTGAAGGAAAAGGGAAAAGTGTAGTTCCTAAATTGAATGAAGAAAATTTAAAGTCTGGATTGGTGTCAGAAGCAGTAATGAGGCTGAAGGGACAATGGCTTGTTAACAAGGTGCCTGCGAATCAATTACAGTTTGATTTGAAATGTAAAGGTGCCCCACGCACTAATGTTATTCAAGGGTGTGCTGTGAAGAGGCAGAATTTGAAATGTTGTTTGGACAAAGAGGGATCGCTTGCAGATATTAAACTGAAAACTAATAGAATGAAGGGTCTTGAAGATAAAACTAACGACTTGCTTAAAAATAAAGAATTGTGTGGACGTTCAGAAAATGGGCTACGTTTGGAAAACATTGTTGATAAAATAACTCCTATGAAAGGAGCATGCAAAAGCCTATTCCACACTGGTAAGCAAGCTAACCACGTGGGAGTTAACTGGAAAAGGGGCGAGGGTTGACGGGAAGCCACTTTAAATAACAGGATCCGGTTTTAAGGGATTTTGACAAAGCATGTAAATAATTAAGACAACACAATGGAAGATTGACTGTTAAGTTTGAAAGTAAAATAAAGATTAGTATTTGCATGAACGTTTGTAATATACACGAAAGCTAAGATCACAACTCTTTAGTTTTGTTTTGCTAAAGAAAAGGAATAAAAATAGGAGGTTATTAAATTGGAGTCTGATGCTACAGGAAGTTATTAAGGTACAAGATATTAAGATATTACAGGAGGTGACAATGTAATCGTTAACTGTTTAGATGCTGAATGGAATGTATAACTGTATTACTCTGTAGTGAAAAAACAACTCTTTTATATTGTGTTAGATTCTGAAATCCTGTAAGACTCTGTATTAATTAATTTTTACCTGTGGCAAAAATCCTTAGAAGGATGGGGGTGTTATGAATGTAGAGCAAATCTGATGGGCAGAAGGGTCCAGAATCGCCAATACCCACCCCCTCCTTTTTGAGAATTGCAAGATCGCTAGTATTTTGGGTCTGTGACCCAGGAAATGAGAGAGATACACATCATGCCAATAATGAGAGAGCAAGATGCAGGATCACAGCAAAGGCAGTTGCCATAGAGATGCAGAATACACAACCAGGTGGAATGTCTCCTGACATAAGCAGAACGGAACCACTGATCACTGCTATTGTCTCTTGGGGAAGGAATTGTGGATTGAGTACTGTACTATTCATTGAAACCCCTCAGGGGACAACCAGAGTGGTCTGGTTGAGGGATTGCATCATCCCAACCTGATTGACATCTGAGACTCCGTGAGTGAGGATAAAAGAGGGGTCTGGGGAACACCCCTTTAGACACACCAGGAGAAATGCTAGAAATCCAGTGACAGCGTTTTATAGCGAAAACCGGTGGGAGCTCATGTGCGTCCTCCCTTGCCTGGGTGGCAGGCTCATCACGGAAGAACGGTTTAGCTAAAGGAGAGGTCACACTTGAACGGCCACACCAACGAGACACCGATGGATTGAAATCATAAAGGAAAGTCGGCAAGTTTTTCTCTTTCTCTCTCTCTCTCTCCAACAATTGCAGCACAGCGACAAACAAATGACGGCAGCTTGTGTGAACTGCAGTGAACTTTATATTTCCATCGGACAATTCATTATCCCCTAGACAACGATAGAGCTTATTTCTTATTAATTATTATTATACCCGCACTTTTAGGTTTAGTATTGACGACGTATATTATCTGTATATTTGCATTGATATTATTTTTGTGTATTTTTGCTAATAAATACTGTTAAAAATAGTATCATTGGACTTCAACGGACATCTCTATCTTTGCTGGTAAGTAACCCAGTTACGGGGTTCGTAACAGTCTGTTACTAAAAGTGCTCTTATGTTCAGTCAAGGTGGCGTACAGACGGTGAGAAACATTGTCCAGAATTGCCAAGATTTTCCATAAGGTCCTTTGTTTTATCACAGCCTCCAGTGTATCCAGTTTGACTCCTATAACAGAGCCTGCATTTCTAATCAGTTTATTGAACCTTTTGGCATCACCCACATTGATGCCATTGACCCTGCACACCACTGCAAAGAAGATTGTACTGGTGACTACAGACTGGTAGAACATGTGAAGGAGAGGTCTGCATATTCAAAGAACCTCAGTCTCCTCACGAGTTAGAGGGGACTCTGATCTTTTCGTACACAGCCTCTGTGTTGGTGCTCCTCTCAAGTCTGTCATCCAGGTGTTGGTTGGTTGGTTATGTTAGTTGTTAACGTAAATGATGCATTTCACCGTTCGTTTAGATGCACATGTGATAAATAAATCTGAATCCGAATCTGTTTCATTTGCCATTTGTGTCTGTGTCTTCTGCTTAGTAAGCTTATTGCCACTGATGGCCATTCATTCATCAAACCATTCTTGACTTAAACCAGCTCTGTCAGGTCTCATCTTGTGCTTCTCTGATATCGGGTCCTTGGTGATATATGATTATTCTTGAATATCTGCTCGTGTGAGGCCCTATGTAAAGTGTGAGATGGGAGTACACCTGTGTCTTACAGACACACATGTATGCTGCCAGCTCCAGTGCCCACATTGGGCATCTATCACCTCTGCAATCATTGATAGGGGTCTGGTGGAAGATGTGGATGTAGGGGGACTAATAAAGAGGGACTGACATTTTATGTAAATCTTTCAGTGGTCCTTTTTTCTTATACTTCACACCAGGAGATCTACTTTGAGAAATCCTTTGGCAGTACGACCTGCGCAATAAGCATTGAAAATAGAATGAAATATATAGCCCAAAGGCTCATTAGATTTCCAATGGCAGTAAGTATGACTATTGGGCTGAGTTTAATATAAATGTTTGTAATTCATAGATTCAGAGAATCTTGAAATACAGCACAGAAAATGGTTATTCCGTTCATTATAACCCAACTAGCTCTCTACCACAGCAACAGTTTCATTTCACTGACCAGTTCTTTCTTTGTGGCCTTGCAAAATTTTTTCTTCACCATATATTTATCCAGTTCCATTCTGAAAGCAAAATGGAACCTGTTAACCACATCTGTAGTTTTCAACTACATGCTTCATTAAAAAAAAATCTAACTCATGATTGAAATTCTTTTATCACTATCAATTCTCTTTCGCTTTAGTTTATACCTGTGACTTCTCATCCTGGACTCCTCCACCAATGAGAACAATACTTTGTTCAAGCTCTTCATCTTACATGTGTCTAGTCTATCATCTCTCTCCTCAGCCTATCCTATCTTTCCTTGTAAATGCAGTCTCGTTTCCATGAATGCTTTTATATCCTTCTTGTAATGAAATGACTGGATAGAACACAATACTCCAAGGCTAGATCAATATTTGACAAAGGTTCAGCATGACTGTCCTGCTTTTATGGTCCAGGTCTCTAGGTATCACAATCCTGGTATTACCAAGTTTGATAATCAAATGGACAAAGAAGATTAAAGAGCTTGAAACAACACACACAAAACGCTGGAGGAAATTAACAGGCAAGGCAACGTCTATAGAAAAGAGTAAACATCGACTGATTACTCTTTTCCATAGATGCTGCCTGGTTTGCCGAGTTCCTCCAGCATTTTGTGTGCTGCTCGGATTTCCAGCCTCTGCAAATTTTCTCTTGTTTGTGAATGAACATGGTTTTTGTGTTTCTTCTAGCAGGTGGGGCATAAAGCTAAATGCAGTGTCACACTATCCAATGTGCAAGGATGATTTTAGTTAATTCATTTACAGAATATAATGTTATGGCTTGGAGGTAAACCTTCAGGAGGTGATGTGGCTAATGCACAAGACCTTCTTCCAAGAAGAGATGGTGATTTTTAGAACTGTTGCCAGTGGAGTCCCAGTCATCTGCTCTCTGTACACTTTGTAGATGGCAAATTTTGTAGCATTGGTATTGGTTTGTGTGGCAATGAAGCAAACTGTTTTATCCTGGGTGATTTTCAAAGTTTTCCCAGGGCTGAAGGAAGTGCAGAGTGTTTTACCTCCAGTTTATATGCGCCTCCTGCTAATGATTTTGCTTTTATTTTGTGATTGATGTCTAAATTACTAGTATAGAAACAATGTCTGCTTCAACAAGCTTCATTAATGCATATCAATAAAGGTAGTTAACCAGAAGATGGATTATTATGTACTCCAACAAACATCCTAGATGTTACACTACCACAGAATGGAATTCAATGTTAATGCTATACATTAATATCCCAATTCTGTATCATCCAAGAGATCCAGTTTTGAAAATTTTAAGTGGTTTAGTCATTTATTTAAGTTGAATTAGGTGGTGCGAAGTATTATTTTACTTCTTTTGTAATTATCGTTGTTAATTGTTCTTCAATTCCAATCATCTTGTCCAAAAAATTTCACCCAAAGGTGAACAAAAGAAATAAAGCTTTGGGAAGGAATCTCACAGGAACCATCAGGTACAGATGAACAAGATTTATTGGAATTCTCGTTTTAGATACACATTCCTTTATTAAGGACCTTGCAGAAAGGTATCAGAAACAAGGGGTATGTCAATATAATATAAACAGCAACTAGGTTTCAATTTTATGATTTATCAGAGTTGTAATAAGCCACTGCCATAAAGAACAGTAAATCTTATATAACTATCTTTTTTGATGTGTTTGACTATATGCAGCATGGAGCTACTGTGAATAAAATCAGTCAGATAGCTTGACAGAAGTTTAATACAAAATCTTATTATTGTGATTTGTTTTATGTGACTGAGACTCACCAGCAATATAAAAATTGAATATTCTGTGTTTTTTTAAATCAATATCCCCAGTTTTACACTGTCTATGAGAAATTTAAGAAAATAAGTTGAGAGATGAAGTTCGCTGCCAGAACCTGCTTGGGTCCCAGCTATCTCTGTCATTTCATGTACAGGTGTCCCCCGCTTTATGAATATTCGCGTTACGCCACTTCGCTTTTACAAAAGACCTACATTAGTAACCTGTTTTCACATTACAAAGAGGGTTTTAGCTTTTACGAAAATTTTTCCCATATAAGTTAATGGTTCTTCGCTTTACGCCATTTCAGCTTCATAGGAAACTACATTCGTAAAGAGGGAGAATTGTGTGGAATTCTTCATTTCAGTCTGACTCAAGTCCATTCTCTCTCTCCATTTATCGGTGCATCAAGGCTGCATTAGTTTCTCCTCCTATTTTACCCTGACGTAGGAAGATGTATCACACTTACTGCCAGTTTACTCTATTCTTACCTGTTTGAGGTCACCTCTGATATTTGCTTCTTCCATTTTCTGCTTGTACTCCATTCTGTGATGATTACTTAAACAGCTTTTGATGGAATTTGTAATAATCCTTCACCAGGTGAAATGCCACCATTGATTCATGCTAAGAAAATATGTTTTAGTCATAGGTATCTATTTAGTTTATATCCAAAACATTAAAAACTTGAGTGAAGAATAAAGAACCAGGGTTAAGAACAAGAAGCTCTGCTGCTTTCTTCCAGAAAAGAAGTTTTTTTCCTCAGCTTTTAATTTCTAATAGCATTTGAAGGAATTGGCAAGTGATTTCAGGTTTATGAACTATCATGGGAACATTGCAACACTTCCTTTTACTCTATTTCCTGAAAGAATTCTGTTTCTCCATCATTTTTTGCATGTATGCTGACAACATCACTTTCAGCACCAGTACTGTCAGTACGTCTTTGTCCTCTGCCAACCATAGTCTTGCCACCAACATGACTGAGGGATCTCTGGGCCACATCTGTTCCATCCTGCTCATTTCTTCTCCTACTTCACAACTGTGGCAGAGTTACCCTTATCCTCTCATTCAACTACATCAACCTTCAAATTCAATTCTTCCAACATAGTGTCACCAATAGGCTTATTAACCCTTTGCTCCTCTGAAGAACCCATTCCTTCCCAGACTCACTAACTTATTATTATATTCCCACAAATATCCAACCCCTTTCTATGTAAATGCAGGTGATGGAACATCCCACACACTCTTTTCAGAAGTTTCTGTGATTTCTTGCCATTTATTTCTACCTGCACTATTGCATTCTTACTCATAGCATCTGCTCCCCTCTGCAGGGGAGACCAGTTGTTATTTCTTCCAGTACATCTCCATTCAGTCTGCAAACATGGCAAAAGGATTCCAATTGTCACCTTAATTCTCTGCATCGCTCCTCTTCTGTGGCCATTCATGCACTTTGGAAGAAGGAATAAAGGAATATACTATTTTCTAAATGGTAAGAAAGTTCTGAAATCAGAGGTGGAAAGGGACTTGGGAATCCTTGTGCAGGATTTTCTAAAGGTTAACCTGCACATTGAGTTGGTAAGGAAGGCAGATGCAATGCTAGCATTTATTTTGTGAGGAGTAGAATGTAACAACACGGATGTAATGCTGATAAGTCATATTGGTCAGACTGTGACCTGTTTTGGGTCCCTTATCAAAGAAATGATGTATTGGCATTGGAAATGGTACAGTGGAGGTTCACAGACAAAATTTCCTCTAATTTTTTTACAGCTGCACGGACCAATCATTGCACTGTGCAGGAATTTTTTACAGGGCCTGAAAACTGCACAAAATTTTAATAAAGCATTATATAAAAGAAAGTTCCATCTGCACAGCAACAAAGGCTATGTGTGTGGGAGTATTTCAGTTACTGTGCGGCCATGTATACATGCAGTTTGGATGGAAGTGTGTTTACAGGAATGATTCTGGGAAATGAATGGTATATATCTGAGGAGTGTTTGATGAGTCTGCCTGTCCTTGATGAATTTGAGAAGAAGGAGGTGGGGGAAATCTCAATAAAACCTATCAAATATTGAAATGCATAGATAGAGAGGATGTAGAGAAGATGTTTCATATAGTGGGGGAGTCTAGGACCAGAAGGCACTGCAGAATAGAAGAATTTCCCTTTAGAACTGTTACAATCAAGGATTCGGCAGCATAGTAGATACGGCACTTGCGCTTGTGAGTTTGCAATTGGCAGGTAATTATTATTTAATTTCGATAGTATTTAGCTCCATACTTGTTGTCATAGTACTTGTTGAGACTTGGACAGAGCATAGCAATGCTTCACTGCTGCCTTCCCTGACTCTGAAGACTGGCAGTATTCGCTTAATGTTTATAAGTTCTTTTCAGCCGCAGCACAGACTTCGTTTTCCTTTTGAGAGTTTTAGTTAATGGCCCTGTTTGACCTTGCGTTTATTGTTTTGTTTTCCTTTTAACATTGTTTGTTTTCAAGTGTGTGAACTGTCGACTTTCTTCAGTGTCTCTCACTACGCACTTGGGCCATATCCGAACCTGGTAACAAGAACAGAGATAAGGAGGAATTTATTTAGCCAGTGGGTGGTGAATCTGTGAAATTAATTGTCATAAATGGCTGAGGAGGTCAAGTCATTGGGTATATTTAAAGCAGATATTAATAAGTTCTTGATTAGTGTGGGCATCAAACGTTGCAGGGCAGGATAGTGGCTTTGAGAGGGATAATAAATTGGCCGTGATAGCATGGTGGAGGAGACCAAAAGGGTTGAATAGCTTAATTCTGTTCTTATGTCTTATGGTCTTATGGCCTCTCAGTTCCCAATCGCTGAAATTGTTTCAGAGACTCAAAAGTAAGCTCAAGGACAACATCTCATATTTTGATTAGATCAGTTTCAGTCTTTTAAACTTTGCTCTCAGTTTAGCAGTATCAGTCAAACAGTGTTTCCACCATTTTTATATCAAATTTCTATTATACTTCAGTGATTCAATTAATTGACATTTATATTTCTTCACTTTTAATAGTTCATATTTGCAATCATTTTGTCATTTTACCTCTCTGTCCTTCTAACCCTATCCTTTCACAAGTCATTTTATTTTCAAGTGCAGGAAACAATCAGTAGATCAGACAGTATCCGTAAAAAGAGAAAAGGAGTTACATTTCAAGTTGAAATTTTTTTGTCAGAAATCGAAAAGTGAACAAGTTATAGCCTACTCTACTCACTTTATACCTATGATGGATTGTGTGGCCAAGTACAACTTTAGAGCCATATTTAAGTTTGTTGATTACACTATTGATGGTGGCTAAATCGAAGGTAGTGACAAATTGGCATATAGGAGGGTGGCTGAAAATCTGGTTGAATGGTGCCATAACAATAACCTCTTATTCAAAGTCAACAAAACCAAATAACTAATTATTAACTACAGGTGGAAGAAGCAAGAGGTCCATGAGGAAGCCCTCATTAGGAGATTGGAGGTAGAAATTATCAGTAACTTCAAATTCCTTGGTGTTACATAGGGATGTGATGTTGAGGCTCTATAAGGCACACATGAGATCACATTTGGAGGACAGAGTGCAGTTTTTGGCTCCTTATTTTAGAAAGGATATATTGATATTGGAGAGGGTTCAGAGAAGATCATGAGAATGATTCCAGGAATGAAAGGGTTACCATCTGAGGAACGTCTGGCAGCTCTTGGACTGTATTCCCTGGAGTACAGGAGAATGAGGAGGGATCTCATAGAAAAATTCTGAATGTTAAAAGGCCTGGACAGATTAAATATGGCAAAGTTATTTCCCATTGGGAGGGAGTCCAGGACACGAGGGCATGACTTCAGGATTGAAGGATGTCCATTTAGTACAGAGATGCAGTAAAATTACTTTAGTCAGAGGATGGTAAACCTGTGGAATTTGTTGCCACAAGCAGCTGTGGAAGCCAAGTCATTGGATGCATTAAAGGTAGAGATAGATATGTTCTTGATTAGCCAAGGTGTCAAAAGGTGTGGGGATAAGGCAGGGGAGTGGGGATGACTGGAAGAATTGGATCAGCGTGTAATTGAATGGCAGAGCAGACTCAATAGGCTGAATGGCCTACTTCTGCTCCTATACCTTATGGTCTTATGATCTTATATAGACTCACTTTCAAGAACTTTCAACTCACATTCTTAGTATTATTTATTTAGTTTTTATTATTTGCACTATTTGTCTTCTTTTGCACATTGTCAATCATTGTTATTTATAGTTTTTCATAAATTCTATTGTATTTCATTATTTTTCCTGCAAATGTTTGCTAGAAAATGAATTTCAGGATAGCATCCGATGACATGCAGTACATGTACCTTGATAATAAATTTACCTTGACTTTGACTATGGATAGGAGCAAGGAAATCCCTCTGATATTATGAGGCCAGTTTTGCCATCATAATATGCTTACCAAAGCCATTAATGAAGACACTTAGGGAGTCAGGAAACAAATGTCGGGGCATATACAGTATATCTCAAAAACAGATTGTAGTGGTTGTAGAGATCAGGCATCAAAAGAGAAATGTCAGGAATGTCTAGGAAAGGAGGCAATGTCTTGGAGGGTATGAAACCACTTAAGTATTACCGTTGGATAGCCTACAGCAGAAATGGTCAGCTCTGATACAAACTGAGAAAGTAAAATAGCTGAAATTGCCGCACAGAGTCCAGAACACAGCAACATACCAAGGCATAAGATCAGTTGTCTATAATGGATCTTGCTGGAGAGGTGCAGGAGACCAGACATATCAGATTGCAAGAGGGGTAGAGAATTAAAATGAGAGGCAACTGGAACTGAATCTCAGGATTAGCCCTGCAGATTGAATGAAGAGAACACATAAAACTGTCCTGAGCATTGAGTTCAATGTGTTAGATTGAAAGAATTGCAAGTGAATGGCTGCTTCCTTTAAAAGGATTGTTTGAGTCACTGGATAATGGGAAGGGACTAGACAAAGAACATTTTTCACAAAAGCTTTGAAAGCTGGCATGTTTTGGCATTTTCTGTTTACTATTCAGATTTCCAGTATCAATAACCTTGATTTTCCTTTTCTTCTTTCCTCTGCTTCCCATCCTGTACTCCCATTCAACACTGTCTGCAGATAAAAAAATACTTTTTTCCTACTAATTCCAGTATTATGAAAAAATACACTGACATGACATGTTAACTACTTTTTTTCCTGCATATTTCCCTTCTTCAGATTTTCAGCATCTACAATATAGAGCTTTAAAGGGATTTTCCATTACATTTGGGCAAAAAGCAAAATCCTTCATCCTTCAGCATCTATTTGTATCATTCACAGGCTAAAAGCTAAGTGACTTTTGCCAACTGCCACTCTTCATCATTAAATGATATATTTTCGTTATGTAGGTGTGACAGTAACTTTGGAACGGAATGTTAAAAACTCCAGTTTTATTTCTTGCTATCGTTTCCTGATTTCAAATACTGTGGAAAAATAAAAGCTTTTGAAGGTTGAGTAAGATGACTCGTGTTCCTGTGTCATGATTCTGAAACTTTCCCTCTAAATGTCAGTATAGTAATCTGGCAGCTGCTCTGATATAATGCTGATTAAGTGTTAAACAGAAACCATAACATTTCTGTCATAAACCATTTCATGAATGTTTCCTGTTTTACCTGAGCTCCCAAGGAATCAAGTCCTTCTTTTAAAGGTATCACACTTATTTCTAATTCTTTTCGTGGAGTTAAACATTCTTGTTATAATCTCTCCAACCTCTTTGATGGTCTTCTAATTTAGACTTCTTCCCCAACTTCATGTCTGCATGTTCTACCGTGCAAAAATGTAACGTAGGTTATTGATTATTGTCAAATTTATAGTCATAGCCATATGTACCCAAGGTATATTTAATATGCCAGGAAACTTAGCTTTTTGCAGCAGCAGTACCATATATTGCAAAGATATGTTAACAAAAGCTTAACAAAAATTATACATAACTCACACATACCCAGAAATGAACCACAAAATAAACCTAATCACACCATAGTGCAAACTGAGAGATGGTGAAAAAGAAATAAAGTCCAAGGTAGAGTTAGGGGCTTTCAAGTTGGTTCAAGAACCTGCTGCCACCGGGGAAGAAACAATTGGCGTCAGTCTTCAGGCTCTTGTGTCATCTGCATGATGGCAACATTGAGAAGATGGCATGGCTTGGATGGTTGGATTCCTTAATGACAGATATCACCTTCCTGAGACATCTTGTACTGTAGATGTCCTGAGTGGCAGGGACAGCTGTACCGATGATGGAACTGTCTGAGTCCACTGTTCCTGTAACTTCTTGAATTCAAGTTTCCATACTGATCAAAATGCCTTCCGTTGTACATGTGTAAGCCTTGCCAAAGTCCTAAAATCTAGAGTTACCTCTCTGATCTTCACTAACTTGTTTGTTTCCTCCTTATCTCCTTCATTGACCTGGCTTTTGGTCATCTTCTCTTCAATTTCCTTCAGTGATACATATTCTTTAATAACATTTTTATGAAACGTATTGGGATATTCGGCACTGTCGAAGGTGCTGTATAAATGGGAATTGTTATAGTCATACAACCATTATTTCGAAGAGATTTGATGTCATGTATTTACTGATCACTCAACTCAACTAAACCAGATTATCCGATCATTCTCATAGAGCTATCTGTAGGAAGACAAGCAATACTGTAGTGTTGTCCCATTTTTAATAGCTACCTAAAGTACTTCAGTGATGATAAAACTCTTTGAGATTTCATACTTTGACTAATTTTGTTTTACTCCAAAATTTTTGGTTCAAGTGATTTTTGCATATTATCCTTTCATTTCTGATAGATTCCTAATCAATGTGTAATCATTTCAATTACCTTGCTTGTAAATGATTTATAAATTAAGTTAACAGTGGCATACTGTGCCGTCATATACAAATGGCCAGCTTGTGAAATTTTTCTGTCGGCAAACCTTCTATTAGATTTCTTGACATAATAACAACTGTTAAGCTTCAGATGTAATCCAATCATTGTAACAAGCTTTGAATTGTCCTGAGGCAAATACAAACCTCTTTCTTTACAACCAATACCTTGCATACATTCATAATCACTACCACTTTTTACTTGTAAAAAAAAATCTGTTCCTGAACTCTTAGTGTTTCAATACTTTATTTCAGATACTAGCAGGATTTCCTGTTTATGTCATAGATGCTTCTTAGGTTGCTGATCTTGAAGACAGTGTATTAAGATGAACACTTGGCATGAGTGGTTGTGAACCCGTTCTGCCTGACTGAGACAAGCAACAATCTGCACTGCTGGAGGAAATCAATAGATCGAACAGCATCTTTTACATGCACTTCCTCCAATCTTATTTAATATGTTTGTTGCACATGATGCAGCCGGCTCCACATCAGCAAAGCCAAATGCAGACTGGGCAATCAATTTTCCAGGACCTCTGCTCCGTCTGTAGTGGTCATCCTGAGCTCCTATCTGCATGTCATTTCAACTCCACTCCACAGTTCCACAATGACTACATAGAACATAGAATAGTACAGCACATTACAGGCCCTTCGGCCCACAATGTTATGCCGACCCCCAATCCCTGCCTCTCATATAACCCCCCACCTTAAATTCCTCCATATACCTGTCTAGTAGTCTCTTAAACTTCACTAGTGTGTCTGCCTCCACCACTGACTCAGGCAGTGCATTCCACGCACCAACCACGCTCTGAGTAAAAAACCTTCCTCTAATATCCCCCTTGAACTTCCCTCCCCTTACCTTAAAGCCATGTCCTCTTGTACTGAGCAGTGGTGCCCTGGGGAAGAGGCACTGGCTGTCCACTCTGTCTATTCCTCTTAATATCTTGTACATCTCTATCATGTCTCCTTTCATCCTCTTTCTCTCCAAAGAGTAAAGCCCTAGCTCCCTTAATCTCTGATCACAATCCATACTCTCTAAACCAGGCAGCATCCTGGTAAATCTCCTCTGTACCCTTTCCAATGCTTCCACATCCTTCCTATACTGAGGCGACCAGAACTGGACACAGTACTCCAAGTGTGGCCTAACTAGAGTTTTATACAGCTGCATCATTACATCGTGACTCTTAAACTCTATCCCTCGACTTATGAAAGCTAACACCCCATAAGCTTTCTTAACTACCCTATCTACCTCTGAGGCAACTTTCAGGGATCTGTGGACATGTAACCCCAGATCCCTCTGCTCCTATCCTGACATTTACTTTGTACTCTTCCTTGGAGTTTGTCCGTCCAAAGTGTACCACCTCACACTTCTCCGGGTTGAACTCCATCTGCCACTTCTCAGCCCACTTCTGCATCCTATCAATGTCTCTCTTCAATCTTCAACAATCCTCTACACTATCTACAACACCACCAACCTTTGTGTCGTCTGCAAACTTGCCAACCCACCCTTCTACCCCCACATCCAGGTCATTAATAAAAATCACAAAAAGTAGAGGTCCCAGAACTGATCCTTGTGGGACACCACTAGTCACAACCCTCCAATCTGAATGTACTCCCTCCACCACAACCCTCTGCCTTCTGCAGGCAAGCCAATTCTGAATCCAGCTGGTCAAACTTCCCTGGATCCCATGCCTTCTGACTTTCTGAATAAGCCTACCGTGTGGAACCTTGTCAAATGCCTTACTAAAATCCATGTAGATTACATCCACTGCACTACCCTCACTATATGCCTGGTCACCTCCTCAAAGACCTCTATCAGGCTTGTTAGGCACGATCTGCCCTTCACAAAGCCATGCTGACTGTCCCTGATCAGACCATGATTCTCTAAATACCCATAGATCCTATCTCTAAGAATCTTTTCCAACAGCTTTCCCACCACAGACTAGTCTGTCCTTGGTCCTCTCCAATGCCGAGGTGAGGCCCAACCCAAATTAAACGAAGAACACCTCATATTCTGTCTGGGTAGCCATAGGCATTGAATTCTTGAGTTGCAGGCAACCCTGATCTCCTGTGTTCCCGTCTGGCTCTTTCCTCCCGATCCACGCCTGGTATTCCCAGTTTTGCTCCCTTTCCCATAGCCGGTCATCCAGCTTCCTATCACCCAATTTTATTGCCCTCCTCTTCCAAATCCATCCAATTGTGATCAATATATTTCAACCCCCAGCTCCCCTTTCCCATCTGTTTCCATCTATCCTTCACCACTCCCCTAACAATTCTCATTATCACCTTCCTTACTTATCAAATTCCAGCACTGGTAACCTTTGTGCTTCTGCTTATCACCCCTGCTAGATGTACCCATCTTCAACCACCCCTCCCCCCACCTGGTTCTATTTGCCATTCACACAAAATGCTGGAGGAACTCAACAAGGCAGGAAGTATCAATGGAAGGTAATAAACAATTGACGTTTAGGGCCAAGATCCTGGTTTCGGTCCATGGACTCAAACAAAGTAGATAGGGTACTGTTGTGTTTGAATACTTAACCCACTTAAAGCAAAATGTAATTGAGATGGATAATGCTTTCAAAGTCTCAAAGGTACATTTAATGTTCGAGAAACATATACAATACCCATCCTGAAATGCTTTTTCTTTGCAACCATCCACAAAAACAGAGGAGTGCCCCCAAAGAATGAATGACAGTTAAATGTTAGAGCCCTGAAGTTTTCCCCAGCTCCCCTCCCTCCTGTGCATAAGCGGCAGCCAGCAACCAGCAAAAAAAGGCATCAGCGCCCACCACCAAGCATTCAGGAATGCAGCAAAGACACAGACTTGCAGTGCCCCATAGACTACTCATTCACCCAGTCTTCGACATACCACAGGCTCTCTCTCCCCCTAATAAGGGAGAAAGAGGTGTCCATTTCACAGTGAGAGGAGAGACAGAAATTTATAATATTTTTATTTTCTGTGTTTTACATCTTTAAACATATTTAAAGTATGAAGGAGTGAAATTCCTTGCTTCTAAAAGAGTAATTCTAGTGCCAGAGATGGTGTTAGGCAATAATTAATTCTTAACACCCTTGTAAGTACTCCTACCATGAAAATGATCATGGACTCTTAATATAAAATGCTCCATTGAGGCTGGACTGTTTTATTTGAAGATCAATCCAGTTAGAACCACTTCAGAGTTCAGTCCCTATATCCTGGGAGTCTTTCCTCAGTCAAATGTTTATCCAATTCCTTTTCAAAATAGTGTCTAAATCTGTGTCTCTTTTTGCATATGCTGTGAAGTCCATATCTTTCACATATGTTGCAGCAGTACAGGGTTCTACAGAACCCTGGCATGTGAATACATGGAGAGCACAGACATAATCTTAGAACAGTTCCAGAGAGCACAATGCACAGTGCTACAGTAATAGGTCCTGAAAGTGTTTGCTGTCTGCCATATCCTACTGGTTTAACACTGCTTTCCAAGCAGTGCAGAATGTTCTGGCCATAAATTCTTGCAGCTGGTGTTAAGTTGGAAAGGTACCGTAGTTCCCACACCATGGTGAAGAACAATCAGCAAAACTGAAAAAAAGACAAAGGCCAGATTGTGGAAATTAATGAGATGTATAAGGAAAATAAGAAAGGTGAATTCTTAAAATGTATCAAAGCTAGTTATTAACTTTTTAAATATAAAAATATTTGGGGAATGTGGAAGTGGAATGCAGTCTATTAAAGTGTCTCCAGGAGACATTGAAAAGTGGCATCAATAAGAATCAGAATCAAGTTTAATATCACTGATATATATTGTGAAATTTGTTGCTTGTTGCAGCAGTACAATGCAATAAAAAGGAAATTACTATAATTTACTATAAGAAATATATTAAAAATAAATAAATAGAGCAAAAAATAGCAAAATAGTGAGGTATTATTCTTCAATTCATGGGCTGTTTAGAAATCTAATGGCAGGGGGAAGAAGCTGTTTCTAAAAATCAAGTCTGCATCCTCAGCCCCTTGGACCTGCTCCCTGATGGTAGTAATGAGATTACGGATGGTGAGGGTCCTTAATGATGGATACATCCTTCTGGAGGCACCATCTTATGAAAATATCCTTGATGGGGAGAGTCTAGTGCCCATGATAGAGCTGGCTGAGTTAATAACTTTCTGCATGTATTTTTTTTTTGCCAAATCTGTGCATTGGAGCCTCCATAGCAACCACTCAGAATGCTCTCCATGGTGCATCTGTCAAAATTTGATAGTCTTTGGTGACATCCCAAATCTCCTCCATCTCCTGATGAGTTAGAGCCACTGGTGTGCCTTATTCATGATGGCATCCATATGTTATTTCTTTATCTCTAAAGATGAAGAACCTAAAATAAGATCATTCTGATAGTTGATGTCTGAGGAGCATCCGGTCTTCTCAGCTTTTCTTTGGATAGATGTGTGTAATCCTGGTTAATTAAACCCAAAGATGTAATGTTAGAAAGCTCTATCTGTGGAGGGATGAAAACGAGGTTTACAGAATTTAAAAAAAAAGAACTTGAGGAAAAATGCTATAATGCAATAATAAGGTGTAGCTGATGCAGGCATGGACAAGAACAGAAACCCAGCAAACTATTAGAAGCTAAAGATATAAACTGTTAAAAGTGGAATTAGTAGTGAGTATCTTTACTCTACTTACTTATAAACCTCAGGATGAAAACTTTGGAGGAGAGATGATATCTATAAAAGGTTTATTGAAGCTACAGCTGTGACAAGCAGCAGCTATAGTGAGACTATATTGATAGAGATGGAGGTCAAGGTCTCTACCGTGTGACCAGGAATTAGTTCTGTTAAATCATATCAAGGGTTCTGGTGAGTTAAAATACTTTTATTGCTCTGATTGTATAATTTCTGTGTGAAATATGCTCAGAAGTGTTGTGACACTTGGAGGATTTGTCGTGAAAGAAATTAAGCTATATCTATATATATATATAGGAGCTGAATTTGAATTTGTAGACATGTTGACCTGAAGCTGAAACTGAAGTTAACTATAATACTTAAATAGGAATTCAATTAGTTTCCTAACTAACTAGTGATAACTAAAAATGCAAATGTTAGTCTATAGACTTTAAAATAGGGAATAAGACTGGATCTAATTAGTTGGAGAAATTGGTTATTCTAATGAATCTCATTGATTTTAACTAAAAAGGAATTAGTTTTTTGTTTGCTATCTGACATTTAGAACATAAGACAAAATATTGGAATTTTGAATTGTTCTTCCTTATGTTAATATTTTGTATATATTGGTATTTTTTTTATAAACAAACTTACCTCTAGAAGTGTGTGTTTTCTATTCACTGCCTCCTTCTGTTACCAAGAGCTTCTGATGGCCTACTTGCACTTAATGTAGTACTATGTAATTTGATTTTCTCATAAAGAATACAGCGACCAGTCGCACAAGATAAGACAAGCACTACATAGGTATTACATGTGCTAACAAAAGAAAAGTTTAACAAAGTTCCCTCTAATTTGTAATGACCATAGTGTGCAAAAATCTTGTGCTGTACAATTTTTTGCTTGGTGACAACAACATGTTGTCTTTTCTTCAATTTCTTCAATGAAACCGTATAAGTAAACCAGTTCTAAAATCTGCAGAAATATCATTGCAAACTCCATGTTGTCAACATCGTTTGCATCAGAAACACGAAAGGGAAATGTAATTATGTACGATTGTGGAATATACTTAACATACCAGCGAGGTAAAAGGTGACAACCTTTTCTGCACAGTTTAGATTTCTTTGTGTGTTAGTAGCAAAAGATATGTGAATGCGCCTTAGAGGGACCATTGTTAACAAATACATTCTTAACTCTATTCCTGGCACTACAATACTAATGCCAGCAACAATGAGCACTTCTTCACCAAATATCAAGTTCCTTCCCTTCCCTCTTTTTTATCTTGGGGCTGTAAGAAAGCTAGTCATATAAAGGGGAAGGTAGAGCCATAAGTTTTTGGTAATGGCTCATCTAGAAACCTGATTTTTGACTGCTTCAGATGGGAAGTAAAGTTGAAAGGTACAAAGGAACAAATACAAGAGCGACATCATTCATAAGGGGCCTTACACATCACTCCAACGTTCTTTGCAATCAATGAAATGTAAGTTTAGTCACTGATGTAATGTGTCAGTGTACTTCAGATCATGAACAACCTCAAAAAAGCAATAAGAGAAATAGTCAAGCCATCTGCTTTTAGTAATGTTGATTGAGGGTTAACATTTGGTGAAAATACAGAGAACACTCTTACCCTTCTTCTAAATTCAATCGAGAAAAATGACCAGGGTCTTCTTTTAACATTATACCTAAAACTTCTCACATCCTTCTAAAGAACATTCCCTCAGTTCTGTATTGAAGGCTCAGTTTGGATTTTGTGTCAAAGTTCCTGGAGCAAAACTTAAAAGTCGATAATTTTCAGTAGTAAGAATGTTACCTTCTAACCAAATTTGGATAATGCTAGCAATCCTCATCAATATAGAGTGTCAGTGATTTTCTACTTTACTTTCTCCTGACTGTTTATGCCCATCTTTCTATGATTTTTAGATTCAACCTAGAGGCAGGAGGGAGAACCAGTGTTAGTCACATCCATTCCATGAGCAATACCTGGGAGAGGACAGTAATTCAGAAAACCTAAAGCTGATAACAGTGCAATTAATTTCTTGCTTCAGGTGGGCTCTGTTTTCCCTTCTTTGGTACCTTGTGAATCAAACATTCTGAATTACAAACTCAAATCCAATTATCACTCAGTCAAGAAACAAGATCTCTCCTACTATTTAACAAGGTTTAGCTGAATTGCACAACAGACTTGCATATTATATTCCTTTGGGTTAAATGATAATCATAGAACCTATTAAAGTATTAATAGTCAGTTTTATCTTTCAGTCATTTTTTTCCTTATTAAATTCAAATTTTAATGATATCCCAGGTGCTCCTTATCTTTTTGATTCCTCTCTTGTCTTGAGGTTTCATGTTCTGTGTCTCTAATAAAACTGTCCTAAATGCCAAGTATTTTCATCTGTATCCTCCTCCATAAGATTCAACACTCCTAGATTATCATCTCCATTTGTCTCCCTCCATTATCTTTTCCTTTCCCTCCAGTGTATTCGGCTTTCCATATCAGCAAAGGATTTTTTCTGCTAACAGCACCACACTAGTATATACAATATACATTGGTGGATCATCATTTGTGATTTACTTCTGTGTAGAAGTCACACTTAGTCCAGGTAATCTAATTTTTCCTCTCCTTATGTGGAAAAGGTTGCACTTTTGCTTCCCATCTGAAAGAGCCAGCTCTTGAGACATTAGGTTTGCTGATAGAATGGTCAATGACTTGAAACACTATTTTTCGCTCTACTCTTCAATCTGTTGGGCATTTCTATCTTTGTTTGAAGAATATGGATGAGTAACTGAGTTCATTAGCATTGCTTCCTTGTAGAGACTGTTGTGAATTCTAGTTGACCTCCAAAGCATGTATAGATTACTTCCTAAACTGAACAATATCTTAATACAAGCATTAGTGCACATAAATTTGATACCTATGGGAAGGTATTTATATACTGCTGTGTTTATGATTATACTTGATTCAACATCAAACCACAGTTTTTATACACTTGATGCAGCATGTAAAAGGAAATGTTGTGGCATTCCAGCATTCTGCAATTTTATTTGAAAACATTGATTTCGTATAATTCTTTTATGAATGCAGTTCATGGTGGTAGGCACCTGTGAAAGGGAGAAAATTCAGCAAGTTGAGTCTCTTCTAACAATCCCTGCGGATGGAAATAACATTGAAAAAATAATAATTTTTAATATAACATTTTGAAATGCTGCAGAGAAGAAATTGCTGACAATCAATTCATGCAAACGATCTCCAGTAATGCAGCTGTCAAATGTAGAACTCTTCAAACCATTTCTACCTCTATCTCCTCAATCCGTGAGGGAAGGACCTATGAAAACTTCACATGTCACGAACCTTTGGGAAAGTGAAAAGGCTACTCAGTCCATTGGGCCTATTGCAGACAGAACAGATTCATTCTTCTTAAGTCATTTATTTGGCCCAAAGAGTTGAAGCTAACTTTTTCTTTAACCATAAGATCACACAGATTTAACTCTAGAATGCATGTCAAAGCATTTAGTATTATTATTACCCATGTCTTGTTATTTTGTTTTTTTGTTTAGTTGGTAATGATTGAATGTTACCCATTCAGTAACATCTTGACCAATTTTTCTTTTTTTCATAATTGATTTCATAATTAACACTCAAAAAATGCTTGAGGAATTCGGCAGGTTAGGTTCATAGTTACACTCTTCATTATTTCATTGTAAAGTGTCTAAAAACATTACCCTGCGTATTATCTACTGTTTACAACAATTTAAAGGAAAGTATATTGTCTTTTCCCTTTCACAATGCCAGAGAATTCCACAGGTCTCCCTTTTCAAACACAGAGGGGTAGATGCTCTTCACATGAACTAATGAAAAGTTACGTGGGTACGCAAGACTCAGCTGTTGTTACTATATGTGCCCATGAGCAGCATGTCACAGGAACCATACTCATGTCCACATTTCTCCGAAAAAAAATGTCTATGCTATGTTTTCAAAAGCTCGTAGTATCATAGAGTGTTACAGTACCTTTTGGCCCACCATATCTGTGTGAAGCATCAACCACACATTTATACTAAATCACATATTATTCTCCCTGATTCTCAACTTTCACCCAGGTTCCATGACTTACCTGTATATTCAGGGCAATTTACAGTGAACAATTATTTGATCAATGTTCACAAGTTTGAGAAGTGGGAGAAGATTGTGCAAATACCATGCAGAGAACAGCTGTGGTAAGGAATGAATCTGCTGTGAGGCAGTCACTCCATCAGATGCCCTAGCTCTCATCTGCAACATCACACATACCAGCTCACAGATGTACCACGATTTCTCTTACACTGGAATTTAAGATTCCTTTAGTACTCATTTTCTAGCATCAGAATTATTCCAACACATGGTTCCTGATATATGCCACAGTTCACAGTACATGCTAATCATTGCTGCCTTGGGGAGCTCATTGACACCAGTCACATCATTAGACCAGACTTTATGCACTTCTCCTTCAGCCCACAGGAACAGGCATGGGCACTGGCTTGCAATGCAAGGTTCAGCAAACTGTAGGCATTTACAAACTGCCCACATCTCCTTCTTGTCACCTCCTGTCACATGATAGGCTGATATTTGCATTAACAAGTAGATATACCTAATAAAGTAGCCACTGAGTGTAATTTCAGCATAATTTCTTTCCCTTCATTGTCTTGACATTTGTTTTTACAACAGATATTTTATCTACTTTTAATAGCTTTCCCAAATTTTCAATACTTCTTCAAAACAGTGACTCCTTTGCTTGCATTTTCGAAAACAGCCCTATGTGAATCTTTGGCATCTCTTTTTTCAACTTTTCAAGGTTCTTCTGAAGACCCTGACCTGGAGTTACTCTGACTGGTTCTTTGTGGGAATAGGACCAACTTCAGGCCCACAATTGATATCCCAAGGAGGCAGCCTGGAAGGTGAGCATGCCTTCAGAGTTCCGGATTTTCGTGGCTCTGGAGGCATGCTGATTCTAGGCCGGTGCCCCTGACTGAAGCATCGTGGGAGAACACAGAACATCGGGAGCAGCATGTTAGTTGCTGGGGGTTGTGTGTCCGGTGATCTGCGCCTTTCTGGTGCTGACTCTCTGGGCGCAGAACTCAGAGAAAGCAACGCAACAGACTTATAACATCGTAAATCGGCGAGTTGTTTGCTATGTCTCCCCTCTCGCTGTGAAATGGTGTCACCTCTTTTTCCCTTATTAGAAAGAGAGAAAGCCTGTGATATGTCGAGTTACTGGGTGAACGACACATCACAGTAACTCGATACGTTTTTGAGGTACTGCAAGTCTGCATCTTTATTGATGCTTGCTGCATTCTTCAGTGCTTATTGGAGAGTGCTGATGCTTTTTTGCTGGTAGGGGTGGGGGGAGTGTCATTGCCTTGTTTCTGCTTGTGCGTGGGAAGGGGGAGCTGGGTAGGGGGGGAGGACTTTGGGGGTTTTAACATTTAACTAAGCCTGATCTTGCACCTCTTTAAAATTGCCACCTGATTAGTCAACAGCTGAAGGGAAACAGGGATAAACTATCAATGATATGGAGGTAAACGCACATAAAGTGTTAAGTAAAGAAGTCAGATTTGTAAGTTCTGGCTAAAATAAGACACCATTTTTAATTTATTTCTCTTTTTTTGTTCAACTGCTGAACATCCATGCTAGTGTGAAGGGCAGTATTTCACTTTGAGCTGTGTGGTTTACTAAACCAATTTCAAGATTATCATTTGTGTGTGTGGAATCGTGTGTAAACACAAAAAGATAGGGAGTGTAGACTTCCTTCCATATAGACATTTGTTAATCTGATAGGGTTTTATCATTTTTTTTTACCCGTATTTGGCCAGCATCCATTCAGAAAAGAGATTTTGTCTTAAATTAAAATTTGATTTTAATCAACAGAATTTATTTGCCAAGCAATCATTATGAGATTTAAACTTAGATATCCAGTCCTTCATTTAGGCTTTTGGATTAGAAGTCCAATAGCATAACCAACAATATGCCTGTTAAAATTCAGCAGAGTTGAGAATAGAGAGTGGAAAAGATCTTTGTCACAAAGTCTTAGGAACTATATTGATAGATTTCCAAGCTAGGGCAACAATAGTTATATTGACTTCTGTTCGATCAGGAATGGGATCTAATATATAACATTCAAAATATCTAATGCCTGTCAATTTAAGGTCCATGCTATATGTGGAAGATTTCCCCTCCACTACTATGTTTTAATAGAAAAATGCTAATTGCAATGATTTGGAATTAATGTATTCCACATTCATATTGTTATCCGAACAACTTTTAAGGCAGTCGCTATCACACGAGTCCAACATTTCTGATTTCATGAAAGGTAGTAATTAATCTCCTTACTTGTTTTATCGATTACTGGCATTAAAGTACTGCAGCCAGCAATCTACTGCAAATGCATTACAGTTCAAAGTTTAAACAAAATTTAGGACGTATCCTCATGAGGGAGGATGTATGAGCATGTCATGTGTTGATATCATGATGGCAACACTAGCCTCATGATATCAAAGGTATTTCCTTGGTCCTATCCATAGACAAAGTCAAAGCAAAATTATTAATGAATATGTCACCATATACTACACTGTGATTTATTTCCTTGCAATCAAACAAAGACAGACAAGAAACCGATGTGCAAAAGAAGATAAACTGTGCAAATACATTAAAGTGTAATAATAAACAAACAAGCAAACAAACAAAACAAACAAACAGATAAATAAATAAATACATATTGAGAACATGAGTTGTAGAGTCCTTGAAAGTGAGTCCATAGGTTGTGTTCAGCAATCAGTTCAGTACTGAGGTGAATGAAATTATCCACACTAGTTCAGTAGCCTGTTGGTAGAAAGGTAATAACTGTCCCTGAACCTGATGGTGTGGCACCTAAGGCTCTTGCACCTCCTTTCTGACAACAGTAGAGACCAGTAAAAATTATCCACTATCCAGTTATGAGGGTGCATCTAACTGTTAAAAGATTTTACATTTAGAAAATTATTTTGTTTTAAACATGTCAAGTAATATTTTTATGAAGAAACACCCACTCTAGAAGGCTCACCAAAAATACTGCAACTTTAAAGAGCAGAGTAAATATAAGTTCTCAAGACTGCAAGCAGCAAAAATCAATGTATGCAGAGCCAGAGCTCACATTGTTCACTGGTGTTTTGTTTGGACTAGATAGGGAAAGGCATTATGAGTTATTTTTTGAAAATTTTAAAGCTTGTAAAGGTCGAAGTTGACTTTGTGATATAGATTTTAAATATGCCCTCCAATCTATCTCGTAGAAGCACTGAAATTTCTGCTGATTCACTAACTAACCCAATTCAATGCACGCATTAGCATTTATTAAAAGAGAATAATATGCTGCAGCAGTAATAAAGATGCTCAATTATTGAGCTGCTGCTAATGTTCTTGGGTCCTGGGGGGGCTGTCATACTTCTCCAACTATGCTGTTTATTCTATCTTTAACTTGTCATTTACATTCTCTGTTCTCTGACCAATTCCATTTCTCTTCTACCTCAATAACAGCACTACCTCCTCCTCCTCCTCCTCCTCCTCCTCCTCCTCTCAAAAAGATCAACATTTCTGTCTGACATTGGTTTGTTTTCTGATTCTCCAGCAATGTCTGGCAGCTTCTTTCAGTGGGTAGCAATGGGTTCATATTACATTCACTGTCATAGAGTCATGGAGTCATACAGCAGAGAAGCAGGCTGTCCAGCTCGCTGCATCCATGTCAATCCTTTTGCCCATCTGCACGAATCCCAATTGCCCATACCAGCTTGCTATCCTTTTTTTTGTCTTGAACAATAAATTGCTGGGGAAGTTCAAGAGAGTTAAGCAACCCTTGTGGAGTCAAAGGTATGGTGACATTTCAGATTTAGTCTCCGCATCAGGACAGTGTAGCGTAAGATTAGTCCGTTTATAAAAGTGAAAGAGAGGAGAGAGGCAGAGCTGGTTGGTGATAGAGTCAGGAGGGGAGAGTGAGCCCAGATAAAGGGGAGTGGTGAGGGTGGATGCAAAAATTGAATGAAGGAAAGCTGAAGGGGGGAAAGGGAATGATATAACTGTTGTGGTATGCACCCAATCATGCCAGCCTCCTGGATTTAGATATTCTGATTCTCCGGTATGTGGATAGCTGGCCCAGCCACCTTAAATTTTCAGGCCCGCTCCGCTAATTGGCGGCCATATTTTGGTGCTATGGTTTGGATAGTTAAAGAGCACCTGAACTCTGGTTCAGTGATCGTTAGTTCAACTTTATTTCAGTCTGCAATTGTGTTTTGGATCTCTGTCCTGTTTGGATTCTCACCTAGTCTCATTAGGTTTTCACCGAGCATCTAGTCAAGAATACTTGAACTGCTGCTGATAAGTTAACAAATTTCATGTCACATGCCAGTGATAATAAACATAATTCTGATTCTGCTTTCAGTCTCAAAATCGTGTCTCTATTCTAGTCTTGGTTACTCAAACACTTCAGTACTTATCATTCTTGCCTAAGCCTCTTGTCACAATGGCTTGTAATGGGATTCACTGGACTAAGGGAACTCTCTCTCTGTTCTCTGTGGGGAAATGGTGGAGGTTTGGAGATTTCAGTCCGTCAAACTTTACAGAGGGGAAGTCACATTTCCTTTAGTAGAAGGACATTTCAGAAGTCCTAAAGTGGGAAGCTGCATCTTTAGAACAGATGTGGCAGAGATGGAGAAACTAAGAGAAGAGGATAGTATCCTTAGTGCAGATAGGGTGGGAGGAGGTGAAGTTGAATTATTGTGGGAGTTCATACATTTCTTGTAGATAGTGGATAGTTTATCTCTAGTGATAGAGTCAGAGGTCTAGAAAAGCAAGAGAAATGTAAGAAATTGTCCAGGTGAATTTGAGGATAAGGTGTAAGTTGGTGCAAAGATCAAATTCAAGTTTATTGTTATTCAATTGTACATATGTATATAGCTAATGAAGCATCGCTTCTCAGGGATCAAGGAGCAAAACACAGAAAGTTGGTGCAAAGATCAAATTCAAGTTTATTGTTATTCAATTGTACATATGTATATAGCTAATGAAGCATCGCTTCTCAGGGATCAAGGAGCAAAACACAGAACATGCATCACAAACAGCAAATAAAATAATATTAACACAATAATATGAACAGATTAAAATATTTTAGAGATGTACAAACTGACAGAGCACAGATATGAAATATAATTAAATATACAACACTCTTCCTTTAAGCTCATCATCTCTACTAGAGCATTGGTCACCGACAGCAAAGTCCTCTCTCCTGGGCCAATCTTTCAAGTCCAGGTTTCAACCCATCTGTATGTCCTTGAAGTGACCATCCAGGGTTGAAAACTTTAGAGCTATTTTTGGCATTTCTGTATCTCTGGATTTTATGGGATGTGTTTGATAGCCCCTTACTCGACCTTTCTCCTTTCACAGCTGGGCTTGGTACCATCCATGGTCGAGTTATTGCTGTTACTGCTGCTGTCATTTACATTATGAATCGTGCGTTATATGTACTGTGCTGCGCACCTTGGAGGAACGGTGTTTCATTTGGTGATATACATGCCAACACAGATGCCTTGTGCAGGAAGGCACAGAGTCGACTGTACTTCCTTAGAAGGTTGGCGTCATTCAATGTCTGTAGTGAGATGCTGAAGATGTTCTATAGGTCAGTTGTGGAGAGCGCCCTCTTCTTTGTGGTGGCGTGTTGGGGAGGAAGCATTAAGAAGAGGGACGCCTCACGTCTTAATAAGCTGGTAAGGAAGGCGGGCTCTGTCGTGGGCAAAGTACTGGAGAGTTTAACATCGGTAGCTGAGCGAAGGGCGCTGAGTAGGCTACGGTCAATTATGGAAAACTCTGAACATCCTCTACATAGCACCATCCAGAGACAGAGAAGCACTTTCAGCGACAGGTTACTATCGATGCAATGCTCCTCAGACAGGATGAAGAGGTCAATACTCCCCAATGCCATTAGGCTTTACGATTCAACCGCCAGGACTTAAGAACTTTTTAAAAGCTATTATTAATGCTTTTTGAGATGGTGATTTAGATGCATATCATATTTTTTACTGAGTTAAGTATTGTATGTAATTAGTTTTGCTACAACAAGTGTATGGGACATTGGAAAAAAAGTTGAATTTCCCCATGGGGATGAATAAAGTATCTATCTATCTATCTATCTATCTATCTATCTATCTATCTATCTATCTATCTATCTATCTATCTATCTATCTATCTATCTATCATGTAAGTAGTTGAATGATGATAAACTTGAACTTGATAAGCAATGCATACTGGCTGATAGCAGGATAGAAGTTTCACAGCCTAGGGGAAGGAGCTGTTACCTGGCCTAATGATTCTTGTCTAATACTGCAGTAACATTGATGAAATTGATGAGTTCCACAGGAAGAACCATCAGTAGATGAAGAGATGTGTTGATGTGCAAAAGCAAGTTTGGAATAAGCTCTACTCCATGTAGCCAATGAAGAGACAGGTGTGACATGGAAGTGCTCATAGGTAGCCCTTCAATTTGTAGAAAGTTGGATGAATTAAAAGAGAAGTTTGTTGAGAGTAGAAACAAGCTCTGACTGATGGTCTAGAGTGTTGATGGAGTGCAATTGGTTGGGTTTTTCTCTGAATCTCTGTGTCAATCTTAAGAGACAGACTATTTATTAATAACTACAGTAGAACTCTAAGACTAATGAAAAAATATAACATTAAGAAATAGTAAGGTATAAATCCAAGACATCACCTCCAATCTCAAAGGGACATAAGTATTCCAATTCCACAAGATCATGATCTCTTCCCACTGTTCTTGATCATTATTATTCTTCACTCAGCATAACAGATTAGGAAAGCAGTTTATTGTCTCAGTGCAGTGTCGTTGAACATTACAAAGGGAAATCCACTGTTGTGTTTTGTGCTATATATTTTGTGTTACCTGGTAGCAATGAAGTGCATCTGAATTGCCACTGAAAGAGATAGGTGTTGCATTGACATGAGTCTTCATTTTCCTCTAAGAAGCAGAAAAGCTCCCAGAGGAAATACAAAAGGAAAAATGAGCAAGGAATTACAACCTTCCTTCTTAGATTAGGTTGAAAAGTCAGCGCAACATCATTGGGTGAAGAACCTGTACTGTGCTGTAACGTTCTATGTTCTTGATCCTGTATGTTGTATCTCAGCCATGACAAAACACCATCACTTTCAAAACTCTATCACTCTCAAAACTCCTTCACTCTCAAAACTCCATCACTCTAAAAACCCCATCACTTTCAAAATTCCATCACTCTGATCCAGTATTACATTATTCATGTGGCAATTTTTTCTTGCATGCTGAACTTACAGATGATTTGAGAGAGCTCACTTCAAAGGCAATACACAAAAAATGCTGGAGGAGCTGAGCAAATCAGGTAACATCCATTGGATGGAAAAACCAGATGATCTTTTGGGCTGAGACCCATCATCAAGGCTAGAAAGGAAAAAGGCATGAATCAGAATAAGAAGGAGTGGAGAGGGGATGGAGTACAAGATGGCAGCTGGTAGGTGAGGGGTGGGGGGTTAGGTGGGTGGGTGGAGGACTGGAGGGGGATATGTACGCAGTTGGTAGTTGATAGGTGAGACTGGGTGAGGGGGTAGATGGGTGGGTGTGAGAGTGGAGATGAAGTAAGCAGCTGGAAGCTGAAAGGTGAGACTAAGTGAGGGGTGTAGGTAGATGGTTGGGACAGGTGGATGAAATAAGTGGCTGCGAGGGGGTAGATGAAAGAGATAAAGGAATGAAGAAGTGAGAATCTGATAGGAGCGAACAGTGGACCATGGAATAAAGGGAAGGAGGACAAGAAGCAATAGGAGGTAATGGGTAAGTGAGAAAAAGAGAATGGGTGAGAAGTAAGCAGAATGGGGAATAGAAAACTAGAGAATGGGGGATTGGGGAGATATTAGTAGAAGTTGGAGAAATCAATGTTCATGCAATCAGATTGGAGGCTAACTGGCCAGAGTATGAGATTTTACTTCTCCAACTTGAGATTGGCTTCATCATGGCAGAAGAGGAAGGTACAGACAGCCCACACCTCAGCAAGTTCCACGTACACCATGATGCCGAACTCTTCTTCCGCTGGCACCATCTCTGAGCTTACTTCTTTGGCAAGGACTATCCTACCCCCACCGATGACCCCTTCTCCCATCTTCAACCCTCCTCCTCTTCATGGACACCCCGCTCTGGTCTTCCGCCTGCTCTGGATCTCTTTATTGCTAATTGCCGATGGGACATCAACCGTCTCGACTTCACCACACCGTGTTCCAATTCCAACCTCACTCCTTCCGAACGCTCTGCTCTCCGCTCCCTCCACGCCAATCCCAACCTCACTATAAAACCTGCTGATAAGGGGGGAGCTGTTGTAGTCTGGCGTACTGATCTCTACCTGGCCGAGGCACAGCGACAACTCTCTGATACCTCCTCTTATTTACTCCTTGATCATGACCCCACTAAGGAGCACCAGGCCACTGTCTCCTATACCATCACCAACCTTATCAGCTCTGGGGATCTCCCATCCACTGCCACCAACCTCATAGTTCCCACACCCCGCACTTCTCGTTTCTACCTCCTACCCAAGATCCACAAACCTGCCTGTCCAGGTTAACCCATTGTCTCAGCTTGCTCCTGCCACACCAAACTCATTTCTGCATACCTTGACACTGTCTTATCCCCACTTGTTCAATCTTTTCCCACCTATGTTCGTGACACTTCTCATGCTTTGGATTTTTTCAATGATTTTAAGTTCCCTGGCCCCCACCTCCTTATTTTCACCATGGATGTCCGGTCCCTATATACCTCCATCCCTCACCAGGAAGGTCTCAAAGCTCTCCGCTTCTTTTTGGATTCCAGGCCTAACCAATTCCCCTCTACCACCACTCTACACCGTCTAGCGGAATTAGTCCTTACTCTCAATAATTTTTCCTTCGGCTCCTCCCACTTCCTCCAAACCAAAGGTGTAGCCATGGGCACCCGCACGGGTCCCAGTTATGCCTGCCTTTTCGTTGGCTTTGTGGAACAGTCCATGTTCCAAGTCTATACGAGTATCTGTCCCCCTCTTTTCCTTCGCTACATTGATGACTGCATTGGTGCTGCCTCCTGCACACATGCTGAGCTTGTTGACTTCATTAACTTTGCCTCCAACTTTCACCCTGCCCTCAAGTTTACTTGGTCCATTTCTGACACCTCCCTCCCCTTTCTTGATCTTGCTGTATCCATCTCTGGAGACGGCCTATCTACTGATATTTACTATAAGCCTACAGACTCTCACAGCTACCTGGATTATTCCTCTTCCCTCCCTGTCTCTTGCAAAAATGCTATCCCCTTCTCACAATTCCTCCATCTCTGCCGCATCTGCTCTCAGGATGAGGTTTTTCATTCCAGGACGAAGGAGATGTCTTCTTTTTTTTAAACAAAGGGGCTTCCCTTCTTCCACCATCAACTCTGCTCTCAAATGCATTTCTCCCATTTCCCGCACATCTGCCCTCACCCCATCCACCCACCACCCCACTCGGGATAGGGTTCCCCTTGTTCTCACCTACCACCCCATCAGCCTCTGGATCCAACGTATAATTCACCGTAACGTCCGCCACCTCCAATGGGATCCCACTACCAAGCACACCTTTCACTCCCTCCCTCTTTCTGCTTTCCACAGGGATCACTCCCTATGCGACTCCCTTGTCCGTTCATCCACCCCATCCCTTCCCACCGATCTCCCTCCTGGCACTTAACCTTGCAAGTGGAACAAGTGCTACACCTGCCCTTACACTTCCTCCCTCACCACCATTCAGGGCCCCAGACAGTCCTTCCAGGTGAGGCAACACTTCACCTGTGAGTCGGCTGGTGTGGTATACTGCGTCCGGTGCTCCCGGTCTGGCCTTTTATATATCGGTGAGACCCGACACAGACTGGGAGACCATTTTGCTGAACACCTACGCTCTGTCCGCTAGAGAAAGCAGGATCTCCCAGTGGCTACACATTTTAATTCCACGTCCCATTCCCATTCTGATATGTCTATCCATGGCCTCCTCTACTGTCAAGATGAAGCCACACTCAGGTTGGAGGAACAACACCTTATATACCAGCTGGGTAGCCTCCAACCTGATGGCATGAACATTGATTTCTCTAACTTCCATTAATGCCCCTCCTCCCCTTCTTACCCCATCCCTGATATATTTAGTTTTTTTTTGTTTTCTCCCCCTCCCTTTTTTTTCTTTCTCTCTCTGCCCATCACTCTGCTTGTTCTCCATCTCCCTCTGGTGCTACCCTCCCCCTTTCTTTCTCGCTAGGCCTCCCGTCCCATGATACTTTCCCTTCTCTAGCTCTGTATACCTTTCTGGCTCTCAGCTTCACCCCCCCCCCCCCCCGGTCTTCTCCTATCATTTCGCATTTTCCGCTCCCCCTCCTGCTTTCAAATCTCTTACTATATTTCCTTTCAGTTAGTCCTGACGAAGGGTCTCGGCCTGAAATGTCGACAGTGCTTCTCCCTATAGATGCTGCCTGGCCTGCTGTGATCCACCAGCATTTTGTGTGTGTTGCACAGACACACATGTCTGAATGGGACTGATAAGTCGAATTAAAATGGTTGGTCACTGGGGAAATCTGGCCTTTTGCAGCTGAGCATGTAAAGAGGCCTGACAAAACAGTCCCCCAATCTGTATCAGGTCGCATAGATGGGAGGAAGCAGCACCAGGAGCATTGGATACAATAGATAACGCCAACAGACTCATAGGTGAAGAGTTCTCTCATATGGAAGGATTGTTTTGGGATCACCCACCTGTTTGTACTCCTTCCCCTCCCCCTCCTTCTCATTCAAGTTTCTGCCCTCTTCCTTTCCAATCCTGATGAAGGATCATGACCCGAAACATTGACTGTTTATTTCCCTCCATAGATGCTGCCTGACCTGCTGAGCTGTTCCAGGATTTTCTATGTGTCAGAATCAGAATCAGAATCAGGTTTTAATAGCATCGACATAAGTCATGAAATTTCTTAACTTTGCGACAGTAGTACGATGCAATATATGATAAATATTTTTAAAATGCTGAATTACATTAAGTATATATATGAATATTAAATAGATAAATTAAGTAAGTAGTGCAAAAACAAAACATGGAGAGGTAGTGTTGATGGGTTCAGTGTCTATTTAGAAATTGGATGGCAGAGGGGAAGAAGTTGTTCTGGAATTGCTGAGTGTGTACCTTCAGGCTTCTGAAGATCCTTCCCGACAGTAACAATGAAACAAGGACATGGTGGTGAGGACGTTAATAATGGACCCTGTCTTCCTGAGGCACCGTTCCTTGAATATATCTTAGATGTGTTGCTCAAGATTTCCAGCCTCTGAGGAATCTCTTGTATTTATCACTTCATGTGCAGTTGCATGATTATGAATGATAGAGTGTTGAAATGTCCACAGAGATTTGAATGCAGACTATGAGGCTACCACTAAGGAAGCTTTGCTTTGACGGAGGTGCCATTCTTCAGATACAATCCAAGTATTCATCTGACATTTGAGGTTAAAGTTTTTGTAGCCACTATTTTAAATTTATCACTGGGGTCCTCGCCAACGTTTATCACTAAAACAAGTTGTCTTGTCTTCATCACATTGCTGTTGGTGGAATCCTGTGAGCAAGCTGGAAGTTGCGCTTCCCACAATAGCGGTCGAAGCTGATTGATTGTCTGAATGGGATGCAAAACGCACTTGACAAATACAAGCATTCCTTTTTGTCGCATCTAACAGATTGTGTGTTTCTTTGCTGTGAAAGGAAGCAGCTTTAAGTCTTTCTCATTTAATGCTGTTCAGGTGAGTTGCACAGACAATTCTGAAAGCAGTGGCTGATCTATCTGCATATTCTGGATGTACGTAATACCTGCCAAGGACTCGAACAGTTGACCCTTAGTGAATGCCATGCAGTGCAGGTGCCAACAGCTGTTGTCAACTTTTACAATCGGTCACTCTGGCATCAAAAATCAATAACTTTTTACTGCTGCTTTGGGAGGTGAATGGCCAGAAATGAGAAATGGGAACTTGGACAGCTGGTTAGCAGTCTGTTGATTTTCTCATTTTGTGGTCCAGTATAATTAGAGTTACTAAGACCAGCCAAAATGCTGATCTTTTAGTTGCATATTAATGTTGAAGTCCTATCCTCAGGCACTAGCCCATCTGTATATCCAGCAATAATCATTAAGGAGGGAAAGAAATCTTTGGCACAATGTGCCCTGTCCAGCTAAGGGATTTTATCGTATGGATCAGAACGTGGGGTCAGTGGAGAAGCAACCATGCTCATTCTTGATCTCCAAGAAAGTTATCTGTAAAGATGTAATTACCTCTGCAGGGAGAGCTTCTCCCTTCCTGGTGCTTGCTGCTGTCAGGTGTCAATTCAATAGAACCTATCATGTCTAGCAAATCTGTGTTGCCAAAAGTAATATAATGCAGATGCTGGAAATCTGAAATAAAATGTTCAAGATGCTTAGTAAATCAATTAGCAGCTCTGGAAAGCAAGATTAACATTTCAGGCTGATCACCCTTCATCCATTTGAGCAAAATATCATGACATACTGAGAGCTAATGATAGAAACATGTATATAATATCGAAAAAGATGTTCAAATGTATAAATATGCTTAATAAAATAATACAAAACTGTTTTAGATATCTGTAGATTTATATTCTAATTGTACCATCATGGCAAAGGAAAAGTTAACCTCACTTAGAGCCAAGCTATAAATTTTCAGTTTTCATCAGTCTTGTGCATAGTCTAAATGTATCAATTTATTTGACTTCCCTTGACTGTGGTGGTGACAGTTGCAAATAGGATAGCCTATGGAGTCAGCCAAATGATTTCAAGGAACTTTGGAGCTTCCATGTCAAATGACACGTGAAGAAATTCCAAAGAATGCTATGTGTTTCACCAAGTAACAATAGCTTACACCAATAATTCCTTATCACCACGGCAATAGGATGAACAAGATACATAACATTCCTAAAATACCACCAGATCCAGAAATTTGACAAGGAGGAAGTGCTATTGTTAACTAAACTGGGTAGAATGAAGAATAAGAGAATGCATTTCACCCCACTTTATTGGATCATGACAGTAATTGATTGCTAAATCCAGGTATTCCCATGGTTCAAACAATTAAGACTAAAATAAGTGTTTTCTGCATGCAGGAAAAGTAACCAACACTTGTAAGAAAGGTGTTAATTTTTAAGCCCAAATCTTTGTTTAAATGAACAACAGATGCAGTGTTCTACAAAATTGATAACCTAGAAGTGAAATTCTAACTTGTCTTCTAATCCTGTGAATTGGTTCATTAAATTTCCCCTCTGAATGTCAAAGTTTTAACTGGAAACAAAACTCGCAGTCTCATTTAGTTTTCCACTCTGTCTCTATGCTCTGGGGGGTTCTTGTTCTTGTTAGCACCTGTATGGACAGATTTTGTAATTGGCAACTCCCACTGTGCAATGCATCCTCTGTTGAAGGCAAAATGGAAAACCACATCTAAATATGTTTTCAAACTTGTAGAAATCAATAAATTATCAGTAATAACAAAATATTGCATTTAAAATGGATATTTAGAATTGCAAAAATATCTCAAGCTGCTTCGTACGAGTAGTAACAAAACATTGGAACCAAGCCCCACTAGAAGATAATGAAGCCAAGTAAGTATTCAGGAGTTTGGTTTGGGGATAATGGGAAAAGGATGTAGAAAGGATTTGGTATTCCATCAAGAAACATGGAAACTATCTGATAATTAACAAATTGAAGATCTTTTTTATAGCTATCTACCAAAAAGCATCCGACAATTTCATTAGTGGCTCTTTATTACAACTTACAAAAACAGTCGGCATTCAATTCAAACTGAAAATTACTTGAAGTTAAAAGGGCTACAAATATAAGTATGAAATATTCAAAGGTTTCGAAGGTACACTTAATGTCAGAGAGATGTATACAATATACATCCTGAAATGCTTTTTCTTCACAACCATCCATGAAGAGTGGCCCCAAAGAATGAATGACAGTTTAATGTTAGAACCCCAAAGTCCCCCCCAGCTCCCCACTCCCACGCATAAGCAGCAGCAAGCAACAATCCCTCCCCCCACCAGCAAAAAAAAAAAATGCATCGGCACCCTCCACCGAGCACATACCACAGGCTCTCTTTCTCCCTAATTAGGGAAAAAGAAGTATCTCCATTTCACAGCGAGAGGGGAGACATAACAAGCAACTTGCTGGTTTACAATGTTAAAAGTTCGTTGCATCATCTTTAAACAACTGTATAAGTCCCATTGAAGGGTCTTGGCCTGAAACATCGACTGTACTCTTTTCCATAGATACTGCCTGGCCTACTTATTTCCTCCAGCGTTTGTGTGTGTGATGCACCATCAATAACTCTCGGAGACTGGAAGTGAACGACAGGCTTTTATTAACAGCGAGAAAGGGAGCATGACCATGTCGAAGACTGAGGGAGGAGCAGTGACCCAATCGCCTTTATACAGGGGTCTGTGGGAGGAGCCACAGGAGCAGTCAGCAGAGGGGCGTGTCCAGACAGGTATACATAGTTTACCACAGTGTGTTGCTTGGCTATCCAGCATAAGCAGAATTTCTTTTGTTTGTGCCGAAGAATCTCCAGTCCAGCTCTAGAACACATACAAGTTCTCAACATCATGGCATACTATAGTTTACAGAAACTACAATAGGCACTGTGATAAAAAATACAATCCTAAAATCCCATAAGTGCTTCCAGTTTACAAGCCATTTGTTGAGAAGAAGCTCACTTAAGCCATATTTTTATTTTCTTCCAAATACGAGTGCTAATTTTCATCTTTTTAAGGTTTTTGAGCAGGTCTTTTGGTTCAGAGCTGGACTTGAAAACCAACGCAATCATACACCTATCGTCACATTTCCGTGAAACCATTTTCTTTTACAAATCAATCTTCGTGAGTGCTCTATTATAAAAACTGAACCAACATGGGGGTCAGTATGGTCAAGTACTGACTACATCAAGGTGCACTGCTATTACACTTTCCCGCCGTTAAGTTCATAAACCATAATGAATCTTCATGGTAACTGAATCCTTTGTATTGATATTCTGGCATATGTGATAACACAATGCAGGTCTTATTGGTTAGATTTTTGGGGGATCCATGTACGGACACTATATTAGGAAACAGATGAAATCATGGAAAGTTCCCAATTTTTTTTCCCACCAACTATTTCTTATCCACCTTCCAAAGAACTCCAATGGGTTTAAAGAGATTTGGGATGACTTAGTGGGGTTGTGAAAGCTATTGCTTACTCTATTTTTTTGTCTTTAGGAAAGTTAACATGGAAAGATCAGCATATTCGAAAGAACACCACACAGAAATTGCTGAAGAAACTCAGCAGGTCGGGCAACATCTATGAAGAGGAATAAGCCATCAAAATATTGAAAAGGAGTATGCCTGCAAAACCTTGTGTGAGATAAAAGGTGCCTGCATGATTGCGCATCATTCCAACAGTTGTTCACTTTGGAGGGCTGGTACTTCGAACTTTGTTAATGGGTCTCAAGTGTCTCCAAATTGTTAAAGGAAGTTTTCTTTTGCTTCATTCTGTCTTTTCATAAGAAAATAAGACATCACAAATCAAGAACTGGAAAACTGGGGAGAGAAAAGTGGCCATTGGTTCACATTTGGGTTAAACGTTGAGTGGTATGGTCTTTAAAGGAAAATCAGCACTAAGGAATGCAAGTTCTGGCTAGAAATCAGTGATATGTGTTGGGATAGTGAGGGGATGCTGGAGGATCTGGGAGTTGAGGTGGTGAGCTATTGGGAAGACAGTTGAAGATTCAGTGTTTTGGGAAATTGTGTGGGAGGTGGGGGCAGCAGCTGAGTCATTTGACACTTCGGGGCAGAGTAGGTGAGTCTCCAAAGTATTGGTGTCACCATGTTCCTGAAGGTAATTTATGGAACTTACCTTCTGTGGTGAACTACATATACCTGTCTGGACACGCTTCCCCCCCCCCCCCCCAACCCCGCTGACTGCTCCTGTGGCTCCTCCCACAGACCCCAGTATAAAGGCAATTGGAGGCACAGCCCCTTCCTCAGTCTCCAAGATGTTGTGTGATGGTCACTTGCTACTTGTGCTTTCTTCCAGCCAATAAAAGCCTGCCTTAACTCATGTCTCAGAGTTGGTGCATCACCTTCACAGAGTGCCAGTGTGGTATTTCAGAATGAAAGCATACTTGAACCAAGTGAGACGAAGACTGATCATTCTTAGTACCTTGGCAGTATTCTAAAATATGAACATATTCGATTTGTATCTGACATTCAAATTGTATCAGTCATATAGACATGGGGCTTGTAGTGAAATGTGTGCAACTGAATCTTCAGATTATTCTGTGTCATTACTTGGTGCAAGCTCTTGTGTTTCATTAACAGAAAAGAATCCAGAATTTGTTGATATCACATTTCATTCAAGGAAAAATCTACTTTCAATTGTACAGCACCGACATAAATACCACCACATAATTGATTTTTTTTTACTTTGCTTTCTTTCCATTTCATATGAAAGCTCTTTCTTAGGATAGTAAATATTAGAGAGGAAGGGACTATTACTGAGAGAGGTGTTTGGAGGAAAGAACTTATTGATTAAATATCCAGGAATAGGTCCAACTGGAACTGACAATGCCAGCAAACAGTGATCAAACATCCTGTTGTTGGTCAGAGCTGCCTCTTTTGTGTCTGATTTGAAGGAGTTCACCCAATTATTGCTGAAATCTTGCATTTCTCAGCATATCAGTTACTGAGTGAATAAACTACTGAGCTACTCAAGGCCCCATATACATTTATATTGTACTATAAGGTACTGTACAGACATCTAGATTTCTTCACTCTGTCATAAAGATAGATCTAGCTTTTATTTTAAAAACTTTATCTCTTCTGATCAAATAGAACAGAAACGGGTTTCACCCAATGTATTGGGCATTTGTACACCAATATGTAAAGTAGAATTTAAGAATATGTAAAGGCGAGATTATATAACAGGCTCCTGTTCGCTTCAAATATACCTTCGCTATCAATACACAGGTGTACTTATACTTGCAAGGTAATATTTGCACTTTTTGCCAACTCCAATCTAATCCAGATTTCTTCATTCAATGATCAACACTTTGACATATGACTGATTTTATCTCAAAATCTTATTCTTTTTAGTGATGAGAAAATGTGTTAAAATTGATGATAATTATCTAAGGGTATAGTGAGTCCGTTTTCAAGCAAACCATTCAAATTATACATCCCTAATGCCCCGAAGTAAAAATTATACCAGTAACCCACTTCATCTGACATAATTTTATTAAGTAGCAGTGGAGCCCAGCTATCATACTAATTATATTGTCACTATTAAAGCCCATGATTTTACTATATCCAGCATGACACCTTTGCATTAAGAACTGACCTTGAATTTGCATAGAACAGAGTGGTATTAAGACTTCCAAACGTATTTTCTCTGTGTATGGAAGTTCCAAATTATTTGCTTTCATGATCTCAGTTACTGATAAGGAAGCAATGGAGATGAGTATCACTGAGTCTGAACTAAAATGTCTCCTTCAATTGTGTCCACAGATTGCACAACTAAGAATTTGTATGTTTATCATTATGTGGGTCTTCTTTGCTTCCCAAACAATTTCCTCTCTCAAACCTGCAAAGCAGAACACTCCCAAAATATTTAAAAATTGATCATTTTTTTGAATGGACAAGGTTTTCAGTCAAGGTGTTCTGAAGTTACCAGACAACAGAAAAGGAAAATTGAATTCCATTTTGTTATTTGTGACAATTATATTTTAGTACCTATTAGATCACATATGTATTATTGTATGAAGTAATGAACATCAAATGTCAGAAGAAATATATGTGTCTTTTCCTCAGTAAGGGCTGAGACAACCTTCAAATTGATTCTTAAACAAGGAGAGAAAAAATTTATGTCAAATTTATGTCCTGTTGCCATAGTGCCACACACATTTTCTCTGCCATACTATCAGGACTCTAAGGATTATATTTCTGAAGAGAGATTGCATTAGCCAGGTTTATAGTTCCTGAAAAATAAAATTTTAGGTAGTGATTTGACTGGAGTTTTAAAAAAAAAGAATTAATAGTGTTGAACCATTGAAACCTTTTCTTCTGGGAAAAGTGTCTCTGACCTTTAAACTGGGTCATTCAGGAGGAACGTTTGGTACAGGGAGTGGAAGTGTACATCACTCTTCCCTTGAAGTCTGTACATGCTGATGCTGATGATAATTTTTAAACTTTGAAAACTGAAAACTATTGGTAGCTGTTAGAATTAAGAAATCTGGTTCACAATTTTCGAGCTGTGAATTTGAGTCCTTTGCCAATGTTTGGTGGTTTTGACATGTAATTTCAAGCCCACATCACACAAAATCTAATAGCCTCACAGAGAGTTTAGTCAAGGTAGTGAAGAGCCTCATGGAGAAAATGCAAGCTGGACTAGAGGACTTTCTCAAAAGTATAATGGTTTACAGAGTGCGCCACGGCAGAATGGCCTTGCACCAGCCCAAATGCTGATGGGTCAACGCATACTCACTAACCTTCCAGTGCATGAAAACCTGTTGACACCTACAGGAGCACATAAGGTCAAATTGGCTAAAGTGAAAGGCAAAGAAAGCAAAAACTGTGCCACAACAAGACCCAACCAGTCCTGAGGCCTGCAATTCAAGAGCAAATTTGAAATCACGATTCTGGCACATGGTCCATGGAAGGATACTTGTGTTATGTATCCCGTAACTGGATCACTTACCAGCAAAGATAGAGAGGTCCACTGAAGTCTGATGGTACCATTTTTAAAACGTTTTTATTTATAAAGGGGCACAAAAGGAAGGTTAATACAAACATTCAGATACCATAAGTCGTCAATACTCAATCTAAAGCACAGGTATAGTAATGATCAATCAGAAATAAGCTCTATCGTTGTCTAGGGGATAATATCTTGTCCATTTGGAAAAATACAACAGTCATTCAAAAGTCGGCAGGCTTCAGCCTTTTGGGAACCGCTGAGTTTCCCGTGTTGGGGAGAGAGAGAGAGATTGGTGAGAAAAGGAACACTTGCCCAGGTCCTTACGAAGCAAAGCCGTGGAATCAGGAGAGCAGGCTTTCCTGTTGTTAGTTAAAAGCGATTTTCCGTGATTCCAGCCACAGACTCCCAATTCGGAATCTAACGCACGTGGCTTCCTTCAAAATGGATTCCCGCTACGACAGGATCGCTATCGGGTCTCCTTGGTGCGTCTGGAGGGGTCGTCCCCCCCAGACCCTCCTTTATACTTCCTCACGGGATCGCAGGTGTCAATCTCTCTCTCAACCAGCCCACTTTGCCCGAGGGCTTTATACGTGGTCTTCATGAGACAATAGTCAGGGTCGCTTTATTCTGCATCCCAGTGGAACGTGATATTCAGCACGTCTCCCTCTCTCTCCCATTTCCTGTGGCTGTTCAGCACGTCTCTCTCTCTCTTGGGTCATTGACCCCCCCCCCCCCTTCACTAGGGCTCTTGCGATTCTTGCAAAGGAGGGGGCTGGTATCATAACACTTGCAAGAGGAAGTAGCTCCACATTCCTAGAAAATCCAGGTGGAGCAAGGAACCACATGGATCTATGACCAGAACCTCCAACCCATAGCTGTAATGTCTTACCTGTCAGTACACCAAAGGGGCCAGCATACGTAAAAAATTAACATGTTGATCAAAGTTCTCAAAAAGATGTAAATATTAATGCAGCAAATGCAAGTAATGCAACTGTGGAAACAAATAGCAGACCAAAAAGGATCACTAAACCACTTCAGAGACTGACTGCAAGTTGTCGAGTGGAGTGGGTGATCATTACAATTAAAGTTGAAATGTTGAACAGTTGAAAATTTAAGTAAAAAGGGAAAGAGACTGGTTATAGAATGTAGATATCTTTGTTTGGAAAGGATTGTTGTTCCTTGCACGTTTTTGAGCATTGTGTTTGTTTTTCTTTCAAGGGGGAAGATGTGTTGTTATGTGTGCATAATAAAGAATTCCATTTCCCAGTGGGCAATGCAACAGTTCACCCACAACCGGAAGCCGTGATGGTGACAGGTTCCGTGTGCACAGGTTTGAGCAGCTGTTCAGTAATAAGATGTTCTAAGATAAACCCACGCCAAGTGTGTCTTTATTAAGAACAAACCTAACATGGAGGGTGGAAGTTGGTGAGTGGCCCTGTAACCCAGTTCCTTGCCAATTTTGCTGACTGAAGTACCATGGGAGATTGAAATTTCATGACTGGAACACCAAGACATGCCGTTATTTCTAGTACCCTTCTTAAACCTTTCATTTAATATTCAAATATGGAGTGCATATTAATCAATAAATTCTCAACCCCAAAATATTTTGTGATTGGACTTTTTTCAGTTGAATCATTATTATCTGATACAGGTGCCCCCACTTTACAAATGTTTAATTTACGCCACTTCACTTTTACAAAAGACCTACATTAGTAACCTGTTTTCTCATTACAAAGAGGATTTTCGCTTTTACGAAAATGTTTCCCATATAAATTAATGGTTCTTCGCTTTACACCATTTCAGCTTAAAAAAGGTTTCATAGGAACGCTCTACCTTTGTAAAGGGGGAGGGACACCTGTATTTAATTCTGGTTCCTGCCTGATCTTCAGCATTGAACATATAGTGATGGTGCAACTGGTGAAATTATGGCTTGCTTTTCATTCTTGTGAACATTGTGCTTGCCATCATGACCCATTCATTGGAAGCTCTACAATGAGGTTGTCCACCATCACAGCAACAGATTGGTAATTATCACAGTCTGCTGTGTTAGAAACTTAAATAGATTCTGCTTGATAGCATTTTGTTGATTTGAAGTTGGTTTGTTATTATGATTTGAGGACTAATTTGTCCGGTATGCTGTTGATACAGATCAGTTCATTCAAAGTTCAAAGTTGAAAGCAAATTTTATTATCAAAGTACATATATTTCACCATATACAACCCTGCACACTGCACATTGCATTGAGGGAATACAATAACAGATCCAGAACAAAGTGTAACATCTACAGAGAAAGTGTAGTGCAGGCAAAGAATAAGGTGAAAGATCGTAACAACGTAGATTACCAAGTCAAGCGTCCATTTTGTCATACAAGGGAATTATCTTTGGGATATCTTGAACAGGGTGTGTCAGGAGTCAGTCGTTCATTCATGCATACTTTAATACTTCAGTGATAAACCAGAAGCTTTGGAAATTTCTAATGGGTCAAGTTATTCTTTGACACCATATCCATTTCACATGTGCCACACCCAGAAAGGTAGTTTGAGTCAGTAGATCCTGGTGCTAGCCACAATGGTAAAGTCTTCAAGCAGTCAGAGTTTCAAGATTATTTAGTGTCATCTCCTGTACATAAGTGTAAAGAGGAAAAAAGTAATTGTTACTCCAGCTCCAATGCATCACAAGAAAAACCCACAAAAGATAAAGAACACAAAAATGATAATAAAACACAATGTATAAATATATTACATAGCTGATATACATAGATGAATCGCATGTCCATAAAGTGACACTAGGAACAGGTGTGTGGTCACATAAGGAGACAGACAAGAAATAATGAAGTAGTGGTAGTTAGGTCATGGAGGGATGGGTTAGTGGGCTGAGGTGTTGATCAGCCTTAATGCTTATGGAAAGTAACTGTTTTTGAATCTGTTGGTCCAGGCATGATGCTATGTAGCCTCTTGCTTGATGGTAGTGGGACCACCAGCCCATGAGTAGGGTGGGTGGGATGCTTCATGCTGTTACTGGCTCTTTTCTGGCACCTTCCTGTGTTTTGTTTTCTGTTGTGGATCTCTTATGTTGCAAAGTTTGTTTTCTATTTGGCCAATGTTCTCAAGTGGATGGCAGTGAAGTAAATATTTGATAAGGGTTAGTAAACTTAATCTAAGTTATAATGTTTTTCTTTAATTGTTTGCAATTCAGGGTAGAGAGGAGAGTTGCTCATCAAAATCGTTAGCAGCTTTAGTCTAATTGTCCTTTCTCCTGCATTGCTGCTTCCTTCCCCTGATGTTTTTAACACTGCTTACCCACTTCTTCACCATTGGCAGCACTGGTGAGTTCCCTCTGAAACCTGCACTAATCTAATATGGCAGTCAGACAGTATCAAGCCAACATTAATCACTTGAAAATGCTTGGTGCTCAGTGATTAATTCCTTGTTCAGCCCTGATCTAATAACTAGGCAAGGATGTCAAAAATAGCTGAAAGAGTCATTTTTGAAACATTTTTTAAAAATTAACTTCAGCATCTGTCATGCATACAAAGGGGTGAAAGGCCTCTTTCATTTATATCATTCTTTGAGTCAACCTGCGATGTAATTCTTTCTTATAGGCAATTGTAATGTCTCTCTATAGAATTACTTTGATCATGCAGATGAAGGTGCCGAAGAATCTGTGCATTTGGTTTGTCAGCTAACCCATTTAGTACGATCATCAGCTTGTGTAATCATTTCAAGTGATTCTATGCTTTTACATTTTGTTTTAGTTTTATTGCCTCTCGAAGAACAGCATTTTTCTATGATTTCTCTATGCAACGTCAAATAATCTGAAGCAATGATGATAAAAATCTTGGAACTAATCACTGGACACAATCAACATGGCAGTCAATCCTTCTTTATTTCCACTACAAGGGACTTGGTCAGCAGGTTCTCACATCATCAACTGAATTCATTGAGTTGTTCCCAAAGCCAATGACCTCACTTTAAGGACTCCTTACCTTGTTATTTCATGTTCTCATTATTTATTACTGTTTATTTATATTTGCATTTGTGCAGTTTGTTGTCTTATGCACTCTGTTTGATCTTTCATTGATTGTGTTCTAGCTACTATTCTATCAATGCTGAGTATACCCACAGGAAGATGAACCTCAGGGTGTATATTATGACATATATGTACTTTGATAATAAAAAATACTTCGACTTTCAATTGTTTCCTCATTAATCTGAGTGATTGCAAAGGTTAAGTAACAGCATAGACAATGATGCACACAGTATATTCCTTCGACGAAGGATGCAAACACTTGGAAATAAACTCTTTCACATAACCATAAGCTTAGAAACAGACTCTTCTTGATCATATTGGGTGGAAGGATAGGCTTGAGGAGACCAGATGGTCAACTTTTACTCCACTTTCTTGTAGATTCAGCCCACTAAGTCGGGGCAAACCATTAAGCATCCACTTAAATTAATTTCATTTTAATCTCTCCACATTCCCCTTGATTTCCTTCAGATTCTAACATTCCCCTACACACAATGGACAATTCTACTATCAGAATTGAACCTGGACTTCCAGAGCTTTGTGGCAGCCGCTTTATTCACAGTGCCACTGTGCCATCCAAGAACCATGTGCTGAATACATTTGCTGACCTTCCTCTCTATATTTCATCATACATTTTTTTAAGGTGGTATTTGATCCATCATGTTTCAATCCCTCCATGATGGAGTATAGATACCTTATCAATGCATATGAATGAATTATCTATGTTATCTTACGTCAGACTTTTGATAGACACCATGCACAAGACATATACTATCACAGCCTCTTGCATTGTATTACCATATACACCAAATATATATCAGTCCTTACAAAGAATGATTACAGATTATCATAAAAAGTTAACAATTCCTGTCCCTACCATCTCTGTCCCAATTTTAAATGAAGTTAAATTATGGATTTTTTTTGACTTGATTTCTTTTGTTGCTCCAAGGATGATGGCTGGTTTTGACACACCTGAGATAATTTTCCTCAAAATATTACATTGCCCCTAAAATCTCTTGACAAAAGAGCACTTTGTTTATAAATGTACATCATTTCTTTTATGGAATGCATAAAGTTGTAGACTAGTTTTATGCTGATCTTGAGGAAAGCTCTTTGAATGTTGCACTGCTGGTCATACTCAGCTATATTGCATTTGGCCACAATTGCCTTGTGATATGTGAAGAGATCTTGATTTAGATCTTGACATGAGATTATGGAAAATAAGTTCTTTTTCCTTCTCATTTCACATATCCAGTCATTTTTATTTCTATAGCAACAAACCAGAATCTTCCCCTTTGTGTGTTTATTGTGGCTCCTACATATATGATAGCTCTTCAGGCCAAAATGAACTATTAATTCCTGTGAGATTTGTTTTGTGCAACACCACAAGTTTGCTGAACATATAAAACAAAAGATATAACTTTCGAGGTGGTGTAATTCCTCTTCTGAATTAACAGAGAATCAAACAAGTGTTATTTCATTTAATGTCATTAAATTACATGTCATTATAATCTAGTATTGACAAAAATAATATCTTGAAATAATTTTTAACAAAGCTTGTGCATTGTTTGGGATCAATATCATGTGACATTTAGTTAGCAGTTTGCCCTGATCTTTATGCAACTACTGATTCTAGCATTTAACGCATTGATACGGCCTTGATGAAAACTTGTATTCTATTTGAAACTCCTACCAACTTAATCAATTCATTCAAGAAAAGAAGTAGGAATACCTACTATACCTATGGGTCAATTAGTCTACTATCAATGTTAGAGAAAACTTTGGAAAAGATATCTGAGATCCTTCTCCCGATCTCATTCATGCCAAATTAAACTACACTTAGAAACATGGGAATAGTCAGCACGGATTTGTTGGTTGGAGATCCTGCCTGACTAGTTTACTTAATTTTGGTACAGCTAACTGAATATATGTTGTGTAATTGATTGAAGTATTTTTATTTCCCTCAAAAAATATGCAGTTGTAGTAATTAAAATTAGTTAATTCCAATCAGTAACTATTTTATATGGCGCTCAACTAGTCGGAAGAAAGTCAGATCAGGTATACAGTACAATTAAAGAGAACCACTTCAATTTGGAAGCAAAAGTGCAACAAAATGTTGAAACGTTAAGATTCACTTTGGTGCCAAAGGGTGATAGAGAAACCATACACCAAACATAATATATAAATAAATAATAACAATTTGATGGATTGATATAGTAGAGGTGTGGTTGCTCTAGATGAAAGTGTGTTCACCAACCTAGCTGAACTGTTCGATCAATTATTCTAGTGAACATTACTTAGATCGTAGCTGTTGCAATTTACAGAATTTTATTCAACCTATAGATGTGCAAGTCAAACAGCACTCTTTCTCATCGAACTGCTTAATATTTCGACATCTGCTAACTTTAAGAATTAATTCAAACTCTAAGAAAGCATTGGCTGTATAGAGGGTTGCAGAACGGCAGGTTTTAAATAAGGCTCCTTGTTGGGAGCACTGAAGAGCTGAATTTACATCTCACACTTGTTCATGCTGCTTCAGACTAACTTATTTAAAAATAATTAATATAGATGCCACTTATCCATGATTCAATGCCAAATAAGTACTGTCGGCAATGAATATTCACATGTATCTGCAGTCATCCATGAATAAAGAATTTTTTGATACAAGACCAAAATTAGTATAACTTTAATATGGTATTATTATGTGCATTTATTGCATTTAAATACATCTCAGTACATAAGAGTCTTTAATGTTGAAGTGCAATGAATTCATTTGTGTGATAAATTAAGTATGTATAAAAGCTACTTAAGGCAAATTGATCTGGGCCTGTTGCATAGCAAAGTCCCAAGTGTGCCAATTCCAACCATAAGACAACTGATTAAATACAGTAGATTAACTAATTGAAATCCATAAAACATTTATGTGAAGTTTCTGTCATTTGAGTTATATGCTTAGTATATTATTTGAATGTTTCCAATTTGTTTTGTAATGGGAACGTTGCATGAATATTCACAAGTAGCTATATACTATGAAAGCAGCATCCGTGGAAGTGAAAAACAAAGTTACCGCAGATGCTGACAATATAATAGGCTTGTAAATCTATAATACCTTCCACATCACTTTCTGGATATCCTGATCAACACTGTGTAATCAATGAAATACTTTTAAGATATAGGAAGGAGATGAGGCAAATGATTTGCATACCAGCTCCTACAAACAACTTTGTGCAAACTACTCTTTTGGTGATGTAGGTTGAGGGATAAATATTGGTCGGGAGAGCCAAGATAGCTCTACCTTGCAACCCTTCTTCAAAGTAACATCAAAGAGTCTTTTTCTGTTCAGCTTTTAATGTTTATTTAAAATCAGATAGGGCCTTCGTTCAACGGCTCATCCAAACAACAGCTCCTCAAACGAGAATTGCATTAGGGTGGCAGTCAAGAACTTCTGTACAAAAGACGGGAATCCACAATCATTTGGCTCAGAGATAGGTGTATTAGCCATTGAGAAACATGACAAAATGAATGATAAAAACAATAAAAAGGATATTCTGTAAATCACGCAAAATCTGAGGCAAGATTTCACCCTTGGAATACTCACTCTACAATTGACAACCACCTTGTTGAATGTTTCTCTCATTTTTTTTTCATAGAAGTTTATTTATTCCAAATTCCTTTCCTTTGAAAGGCCTGGGTTCACTTGATCAATTAGTTGTACATTTTTATAGCAAAAAAGAGATTAAAGTTTTACAGAATTTATCAAGAGTTGTTGGTGTTTTGAAGTTTAGACAATGCTATAACTCCATACATCTATATTTACATCATTCCACAGATATGCAGTAGAGATCATCGTAACAAACCAAATCAATGCAATGTACAGAAACTGCATCGTGGCAGACAGGAAGGTTCTACAACTGGTAGTCCAAACTGCCCAATGTATTATCAGAACTAGCCTACAAACCATCAAGGGCATATAGACAGAAGGTGGCTGAAAAGGACCAGTAACATCATAAAGGATCCCACCCACCCTGCTCATAGACTGGTTGTCCCATTCTTATCAAGAAAGAATCTATGTAGCTTTCACACCAAGACCACCAGACTTAAAAACAGTTACTTTTGCCTAGCAGTGAGACTGAGAAACATCTCCACCCACTATCTCACCTCTTCACAGCCCCTACCACCATACTTCATCATTTGCTATCAGTCACCTGTGGACAGACACTCCTGTGCCTGGAGTCACTCTATGGATACACAATCAATCTAAGTATATAAGCTATTTTACATACTTAAATTGATTATGTTTTTTCATTATTATTGTTCCTAATTGAGTTTTTTGTTCTGCTTTGGATTCGAAGTAACAATTATTTTATTCTTCTTTACACTTGTGTAGTGGAAATCATTTTGTTATCTGTATAAAGAACTTCAGTTCCCAATGTGCTGTTCACCCCAGAACCGGAAGTGACGTGCGAGAGCTGGCCGCACGCGCTTGTGCCAGGCTGAAGCCAGTACTGGAGTGCACAGTAAATAAAAATATGTTAGGTTTACCCATGCTGTTTGTCTTTATTAAAAATAAACATAACAGAAATGATCATCTTGAATCTTACATATGATAAAGTTAACAACAATGTTTACATAAAAGCATTAATACTTAACCTAATTACATGATGAAGGGTTTCAGGCCTGAGATATTAACTCGATTTTTTCTCCCTTTATCTGTGGACTAACCAGCTGAGTATTTTTTTGTTTCTTCTGTTTTTGTTTTAGATTTCCTGCATCGAGAGTCTATTTTTTTTAATTTTAATGATCAAATGAAAAAATTGTCCTTCCTGTTGCTGTTTTGAACTGCCAGGGTTCTATCCCTCAGTTAGGTTACGGTATCTTCATTTTCAATTTCCAAGCTTTTCTTGGCTCCTTTCATGTTCTTGTCAAACAAAAAAATCCATTGATGTCAAATTTAAAATATAGTTATTTCTCTTGAGATTTCCATTGCTAACTGGTTTTAACAGAATAGTGCTCCTGAGCCTTTCTGGCTCTGTTTTGATTGCTTTCTTCTTTGGGATGGTAACATAGCAGTTAGTGGAGCATTATTACAGCTTGGGGCATCAGAGTTTGGAGTTTAATCCCAGCATCCTCTGTAAGGAATTCGTCCATCCTCCCCATGAAGTGTGTGGGTTTCCTCTGGGTGTTACAAGGTGGGGGGCAAGGGTGCTCAAGGAGGACCCAAAAGCAGGACACAAACACGTTTTTCTAAGGTTCAATAAAATAGAGTTTATTACTCTTTACAAGGAAAACCGTGATGCAAGGATAGAACAGGGAAATCAAGGAGGGCAAAGAGGAAATGGGAATAGGCGTAATGAACGAGGGCTCAGACCCGGGACTAGGCTGGGACTCAGGGTCTGGGAGGAGAGGACTTGGAGACTGGGGATCAGAGCCAGGACTCGGAACACGGACCTTGGACTTGGACACTTGGAACACCGCAGCCAGGACTTGGAGACTTGGAATGCCACAGCCAGGACTTGGACACTCAAACATAGAACATGAAACACTGAGCCAGGACTCCACCTTAAGACACCAGGCATGGAACCGGGGACTCTTCTTCTTCAAGGGACAGACTCAGACACAGGACATGAAACACTGAGCCGCGTCTCCGCCTTAAGATACCAGGCATGGAGCCGGGACTCTTTAACACAGGGTCAGGACCCTTCTAGAGTACAGGGCCAGGACCCCTCTTTAGCCAGGACATGGATACGGACACCACACAACAACAGTCCATTCGAGTAGCGGCAAAAGGCCTGCCTACTGAACTGAATACAAGACGACAAGACAGCGGACGCTACTATCACTTGACCCAAGTTTGTTCCAAGCTGTGGGAGCTCTTAACTCACCCCTGGCAGGTTAAACTTGCCCGGACCCTCTCTGGCAAAGGAAGGCAAATTGCTGGCACTTGCTGCAGGAGGAGTCTTGGCTTGCTCTAGCTAGAAACTTAGTTGGCTCCAGCTAGCTGACTTTGGCTCGCAGTAGCTATGGTGACTTCGCTAATGCTCCATGATGCTCTCGCGCCGAACAGCTGAAGCCGGGGGCTTATAAACTGCCGGTTCGGTCGACAGTAGATAGCCTTAATCACCAAGCTCGAGGGACACGGGAAACAGGGAATTAAAGGGGAACAAGGATTCAATGGTCTGGATCATAACACAACCTAGATAAATTTAAGGGGAACCTGATCCGCCATGACACTGGGTGCTCTGGTTTTCTGCAACGGTCCAAAATAATACCAGTCAGTAGGTTAATTGGTCATTGTAAATTGTCATTTGATTAGGCTATGATTATGCTTGGCTCAAAAGGTGATAACTATCTTTTCTGCACTGTACCTCTGAGTAAATAAACTTCTAAGCAAGTGGAAATAATTTTAAGGTGATTGTAGGAAAGTATAGAAAGGATGTTAGAGATAAATTCTAACAGAGAGTTGTTTGTGTGTAGAATGCCCTGACAGTGGTGGTGGTAGAGACAAATATATTAGGGGCATTTAAGAAAATTTTAGATAGACACATGTATGATAGAAAAATGGTGAGCAATGTAGGAGGGAAAGGTTAGATTGTTCTGAGAGTAAGTTATAAAGTCAGCACCAACATTGTGAGCCAAAAGCGTCTGTACTGTGCTATAATGTTTTGTTTTCTATGTCCTATGTTCTGTATTCTCTCAAGATTGGAATAAAATTTCTGTGTACCTGCCTTCTTTTTTTTAAGACAGAAAAATCAAATCTCTCACTTACATTTGATATTTGCCAGAAATAATGCAATCATAACATGGGCCCATGCACACTTGTTTTTTATATGCTTCCCTTTGTTGATTTCTAAGTCTTTTCAAAAGCAGGTTAATGTCAATAATTTCAGCGACATTTTCCTGCAAGATCCAAGTCTTGATGTTATTAATTGATCCTTAGGAACAGAAGCACTTTACTGTGAGCAAAGATTAAGTAGGGTTACTGGAATTTACTGAAATTCAGAAGGATGAAAGGAGATTCCATTTAAATATAAGAAAATTCTGAGTTGAAATGACAGGCTGAAGATCATGGTTTCAGGGTAAGCTGTTCCCAGTTAAATAATACATTGAAGAAATATTTATTTATGCAGTAATTTTTGGAACTTTGACTTTCTCTACTCTAGAGGGCTGTTAGTATTTTTGATATATTCAAGGCTGAGATATTTTTGGACTCGATTGCAATCAAGGGATATGGGGTTCAAACAGAAAAGTGGAAATAAGAAAGTTTAGAAGTAAGTAGGATGAGTTTAGTAGAATTTTTTTCTTGCAAAGGAACCATTCACCTGGTATGCAAGTGAAAGATACCTGTGAAATGCAAACTACCATAGTGTACTAGATGATTTGCACTGCTCCAACATTAAGATTACACAAAAAAAATCTTGGTTTCAATAACCTGGTGATTTCTTTTTGCATAAAATTTCCACCAAACACATTACAGAAAGCTAGTTGTGGAACATAACATTGTTTGATGCTTATATTTATTGCAGATTTATGTTGCTAATCAAGTCGATCAGCCCAATGAAGGAACAATATAAAAGTTGAATTTAATAGCTATAGGCAATAAATTGTGATTGCTGATTTCCTAAATATAGAACTTCAGTAAATCCAAATATTCTTTATCTCTCTCCCCATATTTGATTTGTCTCTAGTTTGCTTTTCTTTCCTGTCATCCTTCTCTATTACATTTCTTTAAACTCCTGCTGTTCCAGTTAATAGACAATTGGTCCCATAGTTGACAAAGACCCCAGAGAACTTGTTAACAGACACATAAGAAAAAAGTAAACAAAATTGAAACTAAATGAATCTTGACCTTTATGTCCAAAATTCACAGTTTATGGCTGTCATGAGCAAAACCATAGCTTATCGCCCATCTCCTTTTGCCCTTGAGAAGATCTGGTGGGATGCCTTTTTGATTCACTGTATATTCATTATAGATAGGATGTAGACATTTCAGAGAGAGCGCAGAAGAGATTTACCAAGATGCTGCCTGGATTAGTGAGCATATCTTACGAGGATAGGTTGAGTGATCTTGGCCTTTTCTCTTTTGAACAAAGGAAGGTGACTTAAATTGTATCAAAGTGTGTCTGGCACACATTGAAGAAGTATTAACTAGTTGAAGGATTTTCTCCCATTTCTCTGTAGAAAAAGATATTTGAAGTTCTCTTTCCCACTCATTCTTAATTTTAACTCTAATTTCTTCAATGTGTGCCAGACATGCTTTGATACAATTTAAGGTGGTTCATAGGGCTCATATGTCCAAGGATAAGTTAGCTTGCTTTTATTGCCATATAAATCCTGTTTGTGATAGTTGTAATTCTGAAATAGCTTCCTTGACAAGTATGTTCTGATCTCGTCCTCTTCTAGGAAAATATTGGAAAGATATTTTTGATATTATTTCAGTAGTTCTGCGTGTTGATTTACAACCTCATCCTATTACTGCAATTTTTGGACTACCAATGATAGACTCCAGTCATTTATCCTCATCAGCTTGTCATTGAATTACATTTGTTACATTAATAGCCAGAAGATCCATTTTACTTAAATGGAAAGATTCCCATCCCCCTACCACATTTCAATGGTTTTCCCAAATGATAGCATGTTTAAACTTGGAAAAAATTAGGAGCGGTACTTAGTAATTTTTTGCTCATGTATAGAGGAGCGGAGTTAATGACAAATTATAATTTTAAACGATGAAACATGGCAGCCCAATCTTTGTCTGTTTTTTTTAGTTTAGTTTCTTTATAAAATATATTTTTCATGGTTAGTTACTAAGAGATTGGGAGGCTGAACTACATTTGTAACTTAGAATCTGTGTTTGTACATGGTAACCATTATTAATGTAATCCCAATCTCTATGCATCATCATCATTATTGCTATGTTTATTGATTTGAAACTTAATAAAAAGATTGAAAAAGAAAAGAAAAAGGAAGATGAGTTGATAAAAGTCGTAGATAGAGTGGACTGCCAGTGACCGTGGAAAGAGCAAATATGAAGGAGAATGTGAGGAAAGCATAAGAGGAAGGAATATCAGAGTCAGATCTTTAAACCGAGGGGTAGGTGCATGGGTGGTAGCAGAGGCAGATGCATTACAGACAAGTAAGAGACTCTTAGATAAACAGATGGATGAAAGAAAAATGGAAGGCTGAGGGCTATTTGGGAGTGAATCATTAGATTGTTAGAGGTTAAAAAGCCAACACAAGATATTGAGTTGAAAGGCCTGCACTGTACTGTACTGTTCTGTGTTCTATTCTTCTGGTGAAAGTTCTAACACAGTGTTATTGGGCAGGGAGTTCCAGGACTGACCGTACATTACCATTCTTTCATTGTTGTCATTTTTATTTCCAAGTTGAGATAGTGCCTGCCCTGACAGGAATCTGTCATTAATAGTTTTCTTCTGCAGCTCCTGCCCCACACTTTATAAGGAGGAGGTGTCATGGATTGGGATGTGCTGCACAGAAGCACCTTTGGTAAGGAACGACCTTGCCTTCCATACATAGCATTTCACAACATTTCTGATTTTTGCTTTTGCAGATAGACTCTGTTGAAGCTCGGTGAATAATTCACTACAGGATATCCAGCCTTTGACATACTTTCACAGTTATGTTGTTTATTTGTCTGGTTGAGCTATATTCCTGACTAATACTAATTCCTAGGAGGTTGATAGTGACAAGGATCAGAAAAGATAATATCATTAAATATAAAGAGTAGGAGATCATTTCTTGGCACACATATTAGGACAAGCTGCAAGAAGTCCTACTCCAACCAATTCCCTTTCATTACTGTTGCTCTGCAGAATATATTGTTACAGGGAAAAGATGAGAAAAAGTTATGTGTGTTGCTCTAGATTTCCAGAATCTCATGTGTTTAAAAGATCAATAAATTGCACATTTTTTCACACTTTGACTTCCTTTTGTTTCTTCTTTGGAAAGAAAACAATTTCAAAATGTTCCATTTTGTTGGAGCGGTGGGGAAAGGACATTCTAACTGGTTTCACCAATATCTTATTTAGAGAGAGCAATGCAGAGAATCAAAAAAAAAACTGCAGAGGGAGTAAATTCAGCCAGCTCTGTCATAAGGACTGGACTCCTCATTATCAGGGACATTTTCAAACGGCAATACCTCAAAAAGGTTGCATCCATTATTAAGGACTTCACGACCCAGAAAATACACTTTTCTCATTACTATCATCAAGGAGGAGATACAGGAGCCTGAAGACCCAAGCTTATATATATTCATTCAATCAGGCTTGTAAGGCATGACCTGTCTTTCACAAAACCATGCTGACTATTCCTAATCATATTATGCCTCTCCAAATGTCCAAATGTTCATAAATCCTGCCTCTCAGGATCTTCTCCATCAACTTACCAACCACTGAAGTAAGACTCATTGGTCTATAATTTCCTGGGCTATCTCTACTCCCTTTCTTGAACAATGGAACAACATCTGCAACCCTCCAATCCTCTGGAACCTCTCCTGTCCCCATTGATGATGGAAAGATCATTCCCAGAGGCTCACCAGTCTCCTCCCCGCAGTAGCCTGGGATACATCTCATCTGGTCTCAGTGACTTATCCAACTTGATGCTTTCCAAAAGCTCCAGCACATCCTCTTCCTTAATATCTACATTCTCAAGCTTTTCAGTCCACTGTAAGTCATCCCTACTGTTGCCAAGATCCTTTTCTGTAGTGAATATTGAAGCAAAGTACTAAGTAAGTACCTCTGCTATCTCCTCCAGTTCTATGCACACTTTTTCACTGTCTTATCCTCTTGCTCTTCACATACTTGTAGAATGCCTTGGGGTTTTCCTTAACCCTGTACGCTAAGACCTTCTCATGGCCCTTTCTGGCTCTCCTAATTTCTTTCTTAAGCTCCTTCCTGTTAGCCTTATAATCTTCTAGATCTCTATCATTACCTAGTTTTTTGAACCTTTCGTAAGATTTTCTTTCCTTCTTGACTAGATTTACAACAGCCTTTGTACACCACAGTCCCTGTACCCTACCATCCTTTCCCTGTCTCATTGGAATGCACCTCTGCAGAACTCCACGTTCTGAACATTTGCCACATTTCTTCTGTACATTTCCCTGAAAACATCTCTTCCCAATTTTTGCTTCCATGTTCCTGCCTGATAGCCTTATATTTCCCCTTACTCCAATTGAACGCTTTCCTAACTTGTCTGTTCCTATCCCTCTCCAATGCTATGGTAAAGGAGATAGAATTGTGATCACTATTTCCAAAATGCCCTCCCACTGAGAGATCTGACACCTGACCAGGATAATTTCCCAATTCTAGTACAGCCTCTCCTCTTGTAGGCTTATCTACATATTCTGTCAAGAAACCTTCTGGAACACACCTAACAAACTCCACTCCGTCTAACCATCTAAATATATTTATATACATACACACACACACACACACAAACACACACACACACACACACACACACACACACACATTTATACATATATATATACGCATGTATGTATGTATATGTGTGTGTATGTGTATATATGTATATATATATTTCCTATTTAAACATAGTATATTTTATTTATTGCACTGCCACAAATTAACTGATTTCATGACATATGAGGATGATAATTAACCTGAATCTGATTCTGATTCCGAATTATAAACCAGCATAATGCTGTTCTTTAAGTGGGAAATAATAGAAAATATGTAGATTAGCACAGGCAACACCAAGGACAGACTCAATGTCTCAGGTCAATGACATTCATCAGAATTGGATTTAAGCTTCTGTCTTGCTCTTGACCTTTATGATAATTTCATAATGATAATGCTTGTAGTATTGTTCCTTGAAACGATTTTTAATGAGTTGAGAAAAGGGTAATAGAGGTTATGGGAATTTGAAGCTTTAATGAGTTTACCTTTGAGGATCAAAGTAAGACCAGGGGAAATATTTTTTAAGTATTTGATAAGGTCCCACATAGGAGATTGGTGGGTAAAATCAAAGCTCATGGCATTGGGGGGAAGACATTGACATGGATAGAAAACTGGTTGGCAGATAGAAAGCAAAGGGTAGCGGTGAATGGGTGTTTCTCGGAATGGCGGGTGGTGACTAGTGGGGTGCCACAGGGCTTGGTATTGGGACCACAGCTGTTTACAATTTATATCAACGATTTAGATGAAGACATTGAGAATAAAATCACCAAGTTTGCTGATGATACTAAGCTGGGTGGCAGTGTGACATGTGATGAGGATGTTAGGAGAATTCATGGTGACTTGGATAGGCTGGGTGAGTGGGCAGATACTTGGCAGATGACGTTTAATGTGAATAAGTGTGAGGTTATCCACTTTGGGAGTAAGAACAGGAAGGCAGATTATTATCTGAATGGTGTAAAGTTAGGTAAGGGAGAAATACAAAGAGATCTAGGAGTCCTTGTTCATCAGTCACTGAAGGTGAATGAGCAAGTGCAGCAGGCAGTGAAGAAGGCTAATGGAACGTTGGCCTTTATTACAAAGGGAATTGAGTACAAGAGCAAGGAAATCCTCTTGCATTTGTACAGGGCCCTGGTGAGACCACACCTGGAGTGTTGTGTACAGTTTTGGTCTCCAGGGTTAAGGAAGGACATCCTGGCTGTAGAGGAAGTGCAGCGTAGATTAGCAAGGTTAATTCCTGGGATGTCCAGACTGTCTTACGCAGAGAGGTTAGAGAGACTGGGCTTGTACACGCTGGAATTAAGGAGATTGAGAGGGGATCTGATTGCTACAGGGGATCTGATTGCTACATATAAGATTATTAAGAGATTGGAGAAGATAGAGGCAAGAAATATGTTCCAGATGCTGGGAGAGTCCAGTACCAGAGGGCATGGTTTGAGAATAAGGGGTAGGTCATTTAGGACAGAGTTAAGGAAAAACTTCTTCTCCCAGAGAGTTGTGGGGGTCTGGAATGCACTGCCTCGGAAGGCAGTGGAGACCAATTCTTTGGTTGCTTTCAAGAAGGAGCTAGATAAGTATCTTATGGATAGGGGAATCAAGGGATATGGGGACAAGGAAGGAACCGGGTATTGATAGTAGATGATCAGCCAAGGTCTCAAAATGGTGGTGCAGGCTTGAAGGACCGAATGGTCTACTTCTGCACCTATTGTCTATTGTCTATTAAGTAAATACATAATTCCAAAGCATAAATTGCTCCTAATTCTGGAAGATTGGGATTGAGGGAAAAAAGAGATTATTCACTGGTCCATCAGTGTTTTTATCAACATCTAGGGAATAGACATTGCAATTTGCCTATCGCCTCAATAGATGCCTTTATGCACTTTGAAAGGGAGAACACAACTACATCTGTGAAGATCCCTGCTGCATCTGATGACCCTGTGATCTCCGTCTCAGAGACCGATGTGTTAGACTGTCTTTAATGAGAGTGAACCCTCACAATGCAGAAGGTCCAGATGGAGTACCTGGTAAGGTTCTGAAAACCTGTGCCAACAACTTGCGGAAGTATTCAAGAAAAATTTCAACCTCTCACTGCTGTGGGTAGAAGTTCCCACTTGCTTCAAAAAGGCAACAAATATACCAGTGCCTAAGAAGAATAAAGTGAGCTGCCTTAATGACTATCGCCCGGTAGTACTCACATCTACAGTGATGAAATGTTTTGAGATGTTTGTCATTACTAGACTGAAATCCTGCCTCAGCAAGGACCTAGACCCATTGCAATTTGCCTATCACCACAAAAGGTCAACAGCAGATGCAATCTCAATGGCTTTCCACACGGCTTTAGAACACCTGGACAACACAAACACCTACGTCAGGATGCTGTGCATTGACTATAGTTCAGCATTTAATACCATCATTCCCACAATCCTTATTGAGAAGTTGCAGAACCTGGGCCTCTGTATCTCCCTCTGCAATTGGATCCTCGACTTCCTAACCAGAAGACACAACCTGTGCGGATTGGTGATAACATATCCTCCTCGCTGACGATCAACACTGCACCCCTAAGGGGTGTGTGGTTAGCCCACTGCTCTATTCTCTATATACACATGACTGTGTGGCAAGGCATAGCTCAAATGCCATCTATAAGTTTGCTGATAACACAACCATTGTCAGTAGAATCTCAGGTGGTGACAAGAAGGCGTACAGGAGTGAGATATGGTAACTATGTGGAGTGGTGCCACAGCAATAGCCTGGCACTCAACGTCAGTAAGACAAAAGAGTTGATTATGTACTTCAGGAAGGGTAAGACGAAGGAATACATACCAATCCTCAGAGAGAGTGAGCAGTTTCAAGTTCCCGGGTGTCAAGATCTCTGGGGATATAACCTGATCCCAACATATCAATGCAGTTATAAAGAAGGCAAGACAAGGGCTATAATTCATTAGGAGTTTGAAAAGATTTGGCATGTCAGCAATTACACTCAAAAACTTCTATAGATGTACGGTGCAGACCATTCTGACAGTTTGCATCACTGTCTGGAATGGGGGGGGGGCGGTGGGGCTAGTGCACAGGGCCAAAAGAAGCTGCAGAGGGTTGTAAACCTAGTCAGCTCCATCTAGGGTACTAGCCTACAAAGTACCCAGGACATTCTCAGGGAGTGGTGTCTCAGAAAGGCAGTGTCTATTATTAAAGATCTCCAGCACCCAGGGCAGGCCCTTTTCTCACTGTTACCATCAGGTAGGAGGTACAGAAGCCTGAAGGCACACACTTAGCGATTCAGGAACAGCTTCGTCGCTCTGCCATCCGATTCCTAAATGGGCGTTGAACCCTTGAACACTACCTCACTTTTTAAATATACAGTATTTCTGTTTTTTGAACATTTTAAAATCTATTCAATATAAATATACTGTAATTAATTTACTTATTTATTTGTTATTATTATTTTTATTTTTTTTCTCTTCTATATTATGCATTGCATTGAACTGCTGCTGCTAAGTTAACAAGTTTCACGTCACATGGCAGTGATAATAAATCTGGTTCTGGTTCTGGTTCTGATTCTGATCAATGGCAGATGCAATCTCAATGGCTCTCCACATGCCTTCAGACCACCTGGACAACACAAACACCTATGTCAGGATGCTGTTCATCAACTATAGCTCAGCATTTAATACTTTCATTCCCACAATCTTGACTGAGAAATTACGGAACCTGGGCCCCTGTACCTCCCTCTGCAATTGGATCCTTGACTTCCTAACTGGAAGACCACAATCTGTGCTGATTGGTGATAACGTATCTTCCTCGCTGCCGATCAACGCTGGTGCACCTCAGGGGTGTGTGCTTAGCCCCCTGCCCTACTCTCCCTATACCCACGCCTGTGTGGCTAAGCATAGTTCAAATACCATCTATAAATTTGCTGATGATACAACCATTGTTGGTCGAATCACAGATGGTAACAAGAAGGCAGACAGAAGCAAGATATGCCAACTAGTGGAGTGGTGTCACAACAACAACCTGGCACTCAATGTCAGTAAGACGAAAGAGCTGATTGTGGACTTCCAGAATGGTAAGATGAAGTAACACAGGACAATCCTCATAGAAGGATCAGAAGTGGAGAGAGAGAGGTTCCTGAAAGTCAAGATCTCTGAGGATCTAACCTGGTCACAACGTATCAATGTAGTTATAAAGAAGGCAAGATAGCGGCTATACTTTATTCAGAGTTTGAAGAGATTTGGCATGTCAACAAATACACTCAAAAACTTCTACAGATGTAACGTGGAGAGTATTCTGGCCAGCTGCATCACTGTCTGGTGTGGAAGGACTACTGTACAGGACTGAAAGAAGATTCAGAGGGTTGTAAATTTAGTAGGCTCCATCTTTGGTACTAGCCTCAAAGTACCCATGACATCTTCAAGGGGTGGTGTCTCAGAAAAGCAATGTCCATTGTTAAGGACCTCCAGCACCCAGGGCATGCCCTTTTCTCACACAGAAACCTGAAGGCACACACTTAGCGATTCAGACACAGCTTCTTCCCCTCTGCCATCCGATTCCTAAATGGACGTCGAAACCTTGAACACTACCACACTTTTTAAAATATATATTATTTCTGCTTTTGCATGATTTTTGACCTAATCAATATACATATACTGAAATTGGTTTACTTATTTATTATTATTATTCTTTTTCTTCAATATTATGTATTGCATTGAACTGCTGCTCCTAAGTTAAACTTCATGTCACATGCCAGTGACATTAAACCTGCTATTAAACTTGCTTCTGATTCTGAATAATCTTTACCCCCTTGGGTAATAAAATCAAGACTATTAATTATCAGAAAATAAATTATTTCATTGTGTTATAAAACCTTATTGGTCCTTGATGCACCATCAATAACTCTTGGAGACTGGAAGTGAACGATAGGCTTTTATTAACATCAGAAAGGAGTACGACATCTCAGAGACTGAGGGAGGAGCAGTGCCCCAATCGCCTTTATCCAGGGGTCTGTGGGAGGAACCACAGGAGCAGTCAGCAGAGTGTCGTGTCCAGACAGGTATACATAGTTTACCACATTCACCCCCACCCCCTTGTTTTAAAAGAGAGTCCCACGGGGCGAAATTTCTTACAAGTATTTTTACAGGTCAAGTCTATCAGGCGGTCGAGTCTGTCGCTACGATCTAAGTAGCACCGGTGGTGATTGCACCGGTGACGGTGGTTGTGCTGGCTCCGGCCTGACTTGAGGTGTCAGCCCGTTAGGCATCAGTAACCCCTCATGCGTGTGCATGGCACCCGGTATGGGAGTGTCGTGAGGAGTCTGTGTAGGGCTTGGCATGCGCGGTGTCTCATAGGTATATACATTGGTGGTTACGGGGTTCATAGTCACCGTGGAGTGTTCGGGGTAGGGGTCTGGTGCTCCTGCAGGCGCCAGGTCACGGACGGAGACCGTGTCCTCCTGCCCATCAGGTAAGACCACGTAGGCATACTGGGGGTTCGCATGAAGTAGGTGAACCCTCTCGACCATCGAGGACTATTTATTGGTCCTCGCATGTTTCCGGAGCAGCACCGGCCCTGGGGACGTCAGCCACACCGGTAGGGTGGTCCCAGTGGCAGACTTCCTGGGAAAAGAAAAGAGTTGCTCATGAGGGGTGGCATTGACGGACGTGCGTAACAGGGAGCGGATGGAGTGGAGTGCCTCGGGGAAGACCTCCTGCCTGTGAGAGACTAGCAATCCCTTTGACCTGAGGGCTAAGAGTGTGGCCTTCCACACCGTGGCATTCTCCCTCTCCACCTGTCCATTCCCCCGGGGATTATAGCTCGTGGTCCTACTAGTAGTAATGCCCCTAGCCAGCAGGTACTGGCACAGCTCGTCACTCATAAACGAGGACCCTCTGTCACTGTAGACATAGCAGGGATATCCAAACAGAGTGAAGAGCTGGCGCAGGGCTTTTATGACGGACATGGCAATGGTATCGGGGCAGGGGATGGCAAAGGGGAACCACGAGTACTCGTCGATTATGTTAAGAAAGTATACATTGCAGTCGGTGGAGGGAAGGGGGCCCTTAAAGTCGACACTCAGTCGCTCAAAGGGGCGGGTGGCCTTGATAAGTTATGCCTTTTCAGGACGGTAGAAGTGCGGTTTGCACTCAGCGCAGACTTGACAGTCCCTGGTCATCGTCCTGATTTCCTCAAGGGAGTAAGGCAGGTTCCGGGCTTTCATGAAATGGAAAAGCCAGGTGACACCCGGGTGGCAAAGATCTGCATGGAGGGTGTATAGCCGGTCGAGCTACGCGTTGGCACATGTTCCCCGGGATAGGGCATCAGGGGGCTCATTGAGCCTTTCAGGCCGGTACAGGATGTCATAGTTGTAGTTCGATTCTCCGCCTCAAAATTTTATCATTTTTGATTTTGCCCCGCTGTTGGTTGCTAAACATGAATGCAACTGAGCGCTGGTCGGTCAGCAAGGTGAACCTTTTGCTGGCGAGATATTGCCTCCGGTGCCTAATAGCTTCCACTATGGCCTGGGCTTCTTTCTCCACCACGGAGTGCCAAATTTCAGGGCCTTGAAGGGTATGAGAGAAGAATGCTACCGGCCTTCCTGCCTGATTGAGGGTAGCAGCCAGTGCGAAGTCGGAGGCGTCACTCTCTACTTGGAAGGGAATGGTCTCGTCCACCGCATGCATCGTTGCTTTGGCAATGTCCCCTTTAATGCGGCTGAAGACCGCGCGGGCTTCAGCTGAGAGGGGAAATGTGGTGGACTTGACCAGGGGGTGGGCCTTGTCTGTGTAATGGGGGATCCATTGGGCGTAATAGGAAAAGAAGCCCAGGCTCCATTTGAGGGCTCTGAGGGTGTTGGGAAGAGAGAGTTCCAACAGGGGGCGCATACGGACGGGGTCAGGGCCAATGACTCTGTTCTTCACGACATACCCAAGGATAGAAAGTCGGGTGGTTCCGAACACACACTTGTCCCTGTTATAGGTAAGTTTAAGAGCTTTGGCCACTTGGAAAAATTGTTGGAGGTTGGTGTCGTGATCCTGCCATTCGTGGCCGCAGATGGTGATATTATCCAGATATGGGAACGTGGCCTTCAGTTGGCACTGGTCCACCATCCGGTCCATTTCCCTCTGGAAGACAGAGACACCATTCGTGACACCGAAGGGGACGTGCAGGAAGTGATAGAGCCTGCCGCCCACCTCGAAGGCGGTGTAGGGGTGGTCCTCCGGGCGGATGGGGAGCTGATGTTAAGTGGATTTTAGGTCTATGGTCGGGTACACCTTGTACTGAGCTATCTGATTGATCATATCCGCGATGCGGGGTAGGGGGTACGCGTCAAGCTGCGTGAACCTATTGATGGTCTGGCTATAGTCCACGACCATCCTATTTTTCTGCCCGCTCCAAACAACAACCACCTGGGCCCTCCAAGGACTTGTGCTTGGCTCAATGATCCCCTCCCTGAGCAGCCGCTGCACCTCCGACTGAATGAAGGCCCTGTCCCCCGCGCTGTACCTCCTGCTTTTAGTTGCCACAGGTTTATAGTCGGGGGTCAGGTTGGCGAACAGCGATGGGGGAGGGATCTTGAGGGTGGAGAGGCTGCAAGTGGTGTCCATAGCACGGCTGTTGGCATGGTGCTGGGTTGGATGTGCGGGTCGGTGTGTGTGTGTGTGGTCAGTAGCGGGGTATGTGATGAATTCCCACAGAACTGAGGATTTCTGACAGTGATTGGTGGGAGGGGCCCGTCATACTCCATTGTCACACTTTTCAGGTGGCTCTGGAAGTTGAGCCCCAATAGCACAGGGGCACACAGTTGAGGCATGACCAGTAAGACAAAGTCCCGATACTCCATGCCCTGCACCACTAGCATCGCTACACAACCCCCCCCGGATGTCTGTTGTATGCACCCAGAAGCCATAGCGACCCTCTGGCTTACCGGCCGTGTCATGAGTCCGCAGCGTTGCACCGTGTCTGGGTGAATAAAACTCTCAGTGCTGCCTGTGTCAAACAGGCAGCTAGTCTTGTGCCCCTCCACCAGGTTGTCCATCATTGACCTTGCGAGCTGGTGTGGAGCGCTTTGGTCGAGGGTCACGGAGGCCAGGGTTGAATCGCTGTCTTAGTGCCGGGTAAGAACCCATGGGTCGGAGGCGGAGCAAGGTGGCACCGACAAAGATGGCCGCCCCCATGTCTCACACAAGGCGAGCAGGCAAGATGGCCGCCCCATGTCTCGCATGCAGTGCTGCTCAACCCCACTCGCGGTTTGGACTTACAGGCCTTGGCGAAGTGGCCCTTCTTTCCGCAGTTGGAGCAGGTAGCTTCTCGGGCTGGGCAGCATTTTTGGGAGTGCTTTTCGAGTCCGCAGAAGTAACACTGCGCGGACTTGCAACTGGCAGCAGCCGCGGTCGATTCGCTGGCGGGTTGCAGGGACTTCACGGACTCACAACTGGCAGCAGCCGCGGTCGATTCACCGGCGGGTTGCAGGGACTTCACGGACTCGCAACTGGCAGCAACCGAGGTCGATTCACCGGTGGGTTGCGGGGTCTGTGGCGTCCACGAGGCTGGCAGGAGATCGCACGCCTGGAGAGCGTCAGAGTTGTGCAGAGTGGCCTCCAGCGTGTCGGCCAGCTCGATCGCCGAATGTAATGTAAGATCGGCGTGTTCCAGCAGCCACTGGCGCACATACACTGACCTAATCCCCGTAACGAAGGTGTCTCTTACTAGGAGCTCTGCATGCTGTTCCGCCGTCAACCCCCTGCATTCATAGGCCTGCACAAGTGTCTGTAGGTCCTGGACAAACTCAGCGCTGGACTCTCCGGCCAGCTGCTGTCGTATCGCTAAGCGATGTCTTGCGTAGACGGTGTTCACCGGCCGCAGGTATTGTCTTTTGAGGGCATCCATCGCGCCCTAGTAGTTCGATTGGTCCCTGTCATGGAGTAGACCCGTGGACTGACCCTGGAGAGGAGAACTCTCTTCATCGTGGCAGGCTCGGTCACATGAATCTCCTCAAGGTACAATTCGAAGCATGCTAGCCAGAGTTCGAAAGCATTGCCGGCTTCCTAGGATTGAGGGTCGAGATCCAATCTGTCAGGTCATAAAATGCTCTCCATGTTTTAAAATTACTGTTAATAAAATTGATGCACCAGTAATAACTCTCGGAGACTGGAAGTGAACGATAGGCTTTGATTAACAGCAAAAGGGAGCACGACATCTCGAAGACTGAGGGAGGAGAAGTGCCCCAATCGCCTTTATACAGGGGTCTGTTGGAGGAGCCACAGGAGCAGTCAGCAGAGGGGTGTGTCCAGACATGTCCAGACAAGTATACGTAGTTTACCACAGTCCTCTTGTGTATATCTGAAGTTTTTGTATGGCAGAATTGCCTCAAACGATTATTATCCAAATGTATGTAAAACCTCTCATCATATGAAGAGACCTGTGGAGGGCAAAAGTAAAAACTGAATGCAATGTGGGATACATTCTATTTGGTTAACTCTCCATAGGGAAGCTACCCCATTCTGAAGACATTGTGAGTTAAAAAAGGTTAAATGCATCTCTTTCTCTCTAAAATTGAAAAGTAAACTAAGCCAGTTCAAAAGCTAATTGAATTATATAAAAGACTCTTTGTGAGTACGCATTTAGCCATAAACATTTACATAATAGGCATGTTTTAATTCTAAAATGATGATATTGTTGAAAGCTTCCAAACATTAAAAATGATTTTGATACATATACCTATATTGCAGTTCATCATGGAAATAAGTTATTGTAATTTTTTTTATTCACAATAGATGAAAATTTACAAATAGTAAATTTAAAAAACCAACTGCAAGCTGGTGAATTAATGCATTTGTGTAAAAATCCATTGCACGTTCAAACAATTGTTAACCAATAAGTACTAAAATGAGGCACTGGGTGATTTTGCATGCATGTATTTAGGAGAAAGCTAAGCTCCTTAACATTTGAACAAATTATTTGATTTCTGGAAATACATAATCATAATTTATTTTACTACTTTTGGAATTTTGAATTGCAACTGTGATATAGAGTTTGCAAGTCCAGATTTACCAAGTTTCTATTTGTGACTCCCCAATTAAGAGAATGGTGAGGAGTTATTAAAATAATAATAACAACAACAATAATAATAATATTAAATACTTTATTGATCCTGAGTGGGAAATTTATTCGTTACAGCAGCAACACTTAAAAATGCACAGCAGTGTGCAAACTTAGCTAATAATAAAGTACAGAGTACACATGTAAATGTTTCTTTTGTAAGTTAGGCAGCCCTAATATAAGTTTGTTGTTGGTGTTTCCAATAACAAGGGAGACTTTTTTTTTTACAATGCTGATTTAATAGGTGCTGGAAACAACTGTATTGAATTGCCAATGGACAATTTTAATGGGCTCCCGAAGGGTCAGTGTAACCGAGTGGAATGGGTGGTTTATTGATTCATCATAGTTTAATGAATGCTCCAGCAAACCTAATTTTTTCCAAGAGGTCGTTAAATCTATATTGGGTAATACTGCAAATGAGAGATCTTGACAGACACAAGAGACAGCATATAAGACTGCATTGCCAGCTGTGAAAAAGAACTGAGGCTGATTGTAAAAAAGCAGGAACAGGCTTTCTCTTTAGGGTGAGTACTAACAACTCTGGTAGCACTGATTTTATTACCTAGTCAATAAAGCAGAGTGGTGGAATAACTATTCAGCATTATATAGTGTGAAAGCAGGTCACAATGTTCAGACAGTGATTACTACACTGAGGAATTGAATATTTGCCACTTTTGTAAAATGGAAGTGGTTGGTCAACACCGCTGATGACATTTTAGCAACAGCATTTTTTTTAGGGGAAAAAAAACTTCCAAGTGAGATCCGGCAGACCCTGTGGGGATAACAAAATGAAGCTAACATTTCCGGTTGATGGCATTTCGTCAGAACTCGCAATCTGCCTGATTTGCAGAGTATTTTCAACATTACTGATTTTATTTCTGCAGTCTTATAGTTGCCATGTTTTGCTTTGGGATTGTTTTTATTTTATTAAGGAGAGTACAGTCTCATCAATACTGGAAGGGTTATTAGATTTCAATATACAGTTTATAATGGGCAACTCTTCATACCTAAGGGATGCCTGAAAGATATCCGGGCTCGTAACTGGTGGGCCATTGCTTCAGCATCTCTGATGACTGTTTGAATCAGCTGTGTGTTATGTACATTGGACTTCACTGCTGAAAATAAATTGCAATGGGCAACAGCCACAGGAGCCAAGACTGTACCTGTTCCGTTTCATATCACCAGGAGTAAACTGGGTGAGCCAAGTGCAGAGTATGGGAAGCACTGGTAAAATACCAGAATCTGTTTTGTAAAAGAGGCCCAAGATTTCAGTTCAGGCTGACCTAGCTGTGTTATGCACTTTGTATACAATTTCAATGCACGTTTTGATGATCACATGGGTTTCTTCCAGGTGCTTTGATTTTGTCACGTATTCTGAAGATGTTTGCGCTTGTAGGTTAATTGATCACATGGGTGTAATTGGATGGGGGCTCATTGGGCTGGAAGGGCCTGTTACCATGCTGTATCTCTATGTAAAACTAAAATAAAGTCTTTGGTTTGACCGTCTGTACCAGAAACAGCACCACACCCACTCAGACCTCTGTGCTTCAGCTTCTCAACATGGAAATCCCTGACTTTGAAACTTCCAACAGAATACTACCTTGACTAAAAATATTGTAGTATGATAACTTGATGTGGTAAATATAAGGGCATCAGAAACAGATCAGTTATTCAACCCCTCCTTCTGATCTGCCACTCAATGAAATCATAGTGAACCTTTATTTCAGCTAAACTTTACTGCATTAACCTTAAGTTCCCCCTAGTTCTCTTACTGTATCAATCTTGGTCTTAAATATACTTAATAACACAGCCTCCTTCTGAAATCTTATTATCCACTGGGTTAAGAAATTTCTTTGTATCTTTGTCCACATTGGCTGAACCTTTATTTTGGGGCTGTGACCCCTGACAGTAGACTACCAATCCAAAGGAAGCATCAACTCTGAATACTCCTTGTCAAGCCCTGTAAAAAATATGGACACTTCAATGAGTTCACATTTGAGAAGAGGTTCCTGAGGGAATTACATCTGGCCTAGCTCTCTTTCTGAGACATGACAGACTGTTGTTTTTGATGATGACATCACATTCAAAAGTTCAGTTATCTCCCCTTTTGAAAGACAAGAGCAGACTAAATTGCTGCAAGCACACAGTTAGATGGATTTTTTTTTTCCAGACCCATGAGAGTTTGCCATATTTCTCAGCACTGCAAAAGTGACCAGACTTCAAAAACGTTGGTTGTAAAGTGCTTTGGGACATTCTGAGATGGATGTGAAATGAACTCTATATATTTTCTTTTTGCTTTGTCTCTGTGCACAGGTATCAAACTACAGAATGACAGCTCCTCAATGAGACCAGGATGCAGAATCTGATTCGATGGCTTGAGGCAATCAGCCAGGTTATTTTTGACCCAACTGGCACCTTGCATTCTTCTTCTGTGGCATCTGCAAAGTTGCATTCACCTTTCACTGCTCCATACCATCCAGTGTCCTCCCGGCTTCTCGGCTGTGGGTTTCTTTTTCACGTGCCAAAGCAGTCCACAAGTCATGGATAAATCTGATAAGTTTATTTTAAAATGGATGTAAGTTCCACAAGTTAAAAATATAAATAACAAGACTAAAGTATACTAAAAAACATATGGCTTCAGGTACCCCATTGAAATGAATTTCCTGTTTGTAAGTCAGCTGTGGCTGGCATTAAGCAGAGGTCTTAGGTATGAAGTACATCTATACCTTTGCACAATAGGATTAGAATACTCTCTTGGACTCAGTCCTAGTCTAGGGCTATCAGCAGAAAGTTAGATGCACCGATGTTGGAGCACCAGTACGTCATGTTTCCATACCCTACAGTATGTTGATGTGAAAATTGGGTACCCACCAACACACTAATTACTGTTTCTCTATGGAACCACCTGCCAGCCCATCATGCAATCCCATGCATGATAGCTACTCTAACACGTTCTGTGCAAGACAGCTTAGTCTACATTGAAATTGTGACCAGTTTGTTATGCACCTGTCAGTATTTCTCCATGTAACTATCAGGAACTATTGGGTTTCCACATAAGTGAACGTCAAGCTCCTCACTTCAGTGTTCCTCAGTGTTAGATAGTACTGTCAAGGCAACCTCGCAGCTGATGCAGATCCCTCTGCAAGGCCTTCCTCACCGTCTGCTACACCCCCAATCTCAGTGTCATGTGCAAATTTGCTGATCCAGTTCAACACATTATCATCCAGATCATTGATATAGGTGACAAATAACAAAGGACCCAGCACAAATCCCAGCAGCACACCACTGGTTACAGGGTTCAAGTCAAAGAAGCATCCCATTACTATCACTCTCTGGCTTCTCCCTCAAATTCAATGTGTAGTCCAATTTACTACCTCATCCTGAATGCCGAGCAACTGAACATTCTTGACCAGCCTCCTTTGCAGGACCTTGTCAAATGCCTTACTAAAGTCCATGTAGACAACATCCACTGCCTTGCCTTCATCCACTTCCCTGGTAATTTCCTTGAAAAACTCAATAAGATTGGTTAGACATAACCTATCACACACAAAGCCATGCCGACTATCCTTAATCAGTCTATGTCCATCCAAATACTTATATATCCAGTCCCTTCGAATCCCTTCCAATAACTTTCCCACAACTGATGTCAGACTCACCAGCCTATAATTTCCTGGTCCCTGTTTAGAGCCTTTTTTAGAACAACATTGGCTTTCTTCCAATACTCTGGTACCTCCCCTGTTGCTGAGGATGTTTTAAATATCTCTGCTGGGGCCCCAGCAGTTTCTGTACCTTCCTCCCATATTGTCCAAGGGAACACCTTGTAAGGCTCTGAGGATCTATCCGCTCTGATTTGCCTCGGGGTGGCAAACACGATCTACTCTGAAATATGTACAGGGTCCATGAAGTTGATGCTTCTTTGCCTCACTTCTATAGAATCTGTACCTGATTCCTGAGTAAATACAGGTGCAAAGAATGTATTTAGTCAATATACCGTCCATCACTCACCTATAGAAGTTTGTCAAAGTTTTAGCTGGCCATTTGATTACTAATTAATCCATTCAGCACAACGTTGTGTACAGTTCTATGTTTGTAACTAGTTAAGCAGCTTGTGAGCTTTGTCAGGCATTTGGCCTCAAATGTGACTTCAACAGCTATCAAAATATTTCTCTGGGATTTAAAATCAGAAGATCCCTGTGCTGGACAAGTCAGTTCCTAATTAGGTAGGTATAGTAAGTGGTGCATCAGTTAGCACAGGTGGTTCTCTTTTCCTAGGAAATTCTGATGATAAAGTCAATGGAGAATTGATGAGACTGAAGAATATAAAATATAATTAGTGTGGGGTTTCTACACATGGATGTTTGGGTCAAAAAAGAATGCAGATGTTACAATTTGGAGCAACAAACAAGAGTCCGAAAGAACTCAGTAGGTTAGGCAACATCTGAGGAGCAAAATTCATCATTGACATTTCGTGTTGAGACCCTTCAGCTGGATGAACAGGTAATTGGATGTTTAATGCCCATCCTGGACTCAACAGCCATAATAACTGTATGTATGACTGCATGAATAGAAGTAGCTTGTTAATTAATGTAAATCTATAAGACATTAACATTAATGAATGTCATCAGAAAGGCCAGCTTTTTTGCTACTATGAAATATTTGAAAGAAGTGGTTATTATTGATTCTAATTTTGATCAAGTTGAGCTTTAGAGGAAATATATCTTCACCACTTTTCAATCCATTGTAATCTGTTGATAGTTCTGCTCCTAAGAAATTAATTCACATTTTTGTTAAACATAGCTCACCTGGGAAATTATTCATCTTTGTAACTCTATCATTTGTGCTTAGATATGAAATGGATTTATTGAATGTGTGAAGACAGATTTTTGATTTTTACAGCTCAAAGTGGTAAAAATACAACTGTTCTCAACAATTATTGAATGAATATGGAGAAAATTTTCCACTTGCTCAAGAGCTGTATTTTATGAACATTATGACCTCTGAACAGACCCTTGCCTTTTTGTAGAATTGTACAAGGAGTTGGAAGTGACAGGAAATCTGTTAGGTCCCTAAGCCCAGTATTGATGCATTGGCTTAAATGGAGATAGAAGGCTAGTTAAAAATTGGACTTTATGCCTCACTCAGTTGTCAACAACATTGCTGGCAGTTACTTGATTAGTTCACGATTGAAGAAGAAGAATTTCTAGCCATTTTTCATGCTTATGATGTTGGTGAGCCATGTGTCATGTTGCAGACTGCTACAAAACTTCTAAATATACCTCTTCTGAACTGTTATTACTGCAATCGGTAGCCTGTATTTCCCTTTTATGCAACATACTTTTCAGTTCAATTCCATTCAAGTTTAGTGGCTATTCTACCATATGTAAGTACTCATGAATACAATGAAACAAGACAGTGTTACTCCGGGGTCAGGCTGCTAAACACAGTACCAACAGTCACACACAGCTCAAAGCACACACAAGACAGCAAGTACAAATGGTATCGCAATCACACAATAAAAGAGTCCCAAAACTTGCCCCATCAATCCACAGTCGACCACAATAGAGCCCATCAGGGACAGCATCAAGTTCAGCCTGGACACCATGCCACACCACCCCCGGTGGAGCATACCGGCCCCAGTGGCCCTCCCCACCCCCAGGCAATACCATAGCTTGAGGCCCAGTTCTTGCAGATACAAGACAACAAGCTCATATAGAACATCAGGAAAATATAACAAACCAGACACTACAGGCCATTAAAATCTTCAGTTGAATGCAACTGTGCCACAGCCCCATTCCCCCGTGGAGTACACTGGTTAAGATGCCTCTTCCCTTGTGGCTGTAAAACAGGCAACCCCACTGCTTGAGGCCCTTAGTCCATTGAGTGTCACTAAAATTTGCAGTTGACCACAGCAGAGCTTGTCTTCTGCCAGGCAAAATCCTGGGAAGGCAGCACTGACTCCATTCTAGATGCTGTTCCACACTGCACCTGGTGGAGTGCACCAGGAAATATCTCAATGAAGTAGTGATGTCATGATCTTCTGAAGGACTTAATTCTCAAACATGCAGGCACAGCACCTTTAAGCAGATGAAGGTACAATACATTACCCTGGCCAGAAGAGAGGGATAAGAGGAGGACTGCAAGCCAGACTGAGATGCAGAGGAATGAAAATCCCTCTACTCAGTATCTTATTAGTAAATGTATAATCACTGGAAAACACAATTGAGGACCCAGGGTCAAAACAGTTTTATTGGAAGGAAATAAGGAATTGCTATGTTCTGTGTTTCATGGAAACATGGATCACTCTTGACACAACAGATGTGTTGGTAGGACCTGGAGACTTCTCAATACACTGTATTGTCTGAACTGCAGAATCAGAGAAGGCAAAAGGTTGGGGGTTTGCATTTCATGATTAGCTCTTTATGATGTTTGGATGTGGTAGTTCTGTGGCACGTTTGTTCCTCTGACTTGGAGCAACTAGCAATGAAGTGCCAACTGTTCTGCTTAACAAGAAAGTTATCCTCCGTGATCCTGACTGCAGTTTACATACTGCCAAAAGCCTATGTAATTCAGGCACTCAAGATATTGAAGGGAGTCATCACCAAGCAAGAAAATGCCCACCCTGGTGCACTTAAAATCATAGTTTGGACTTCAATCAGGTTTCTTTGAAGAGATCTCTGCCCAATTATCAACATCATATAACCTGTGGCACCAGGGATCCAAATGTGCTCGACCACTGTTATACGTACTACAATAAGGAATGCCAGCCATTCCATGCCTAGACCACATCTCAGGAAATCTGATCACTTGGCTGTCCTTTTCCTACCTGCATACAGACAGAGGTTAAAGAGCAAGGCTCCAGAGACAAAGACAACAAAGAGTTTGTCACGGGAGGCAGAGAAACAGCTATGGGATTGCATTGAGTCAGTTGACTATGTTCAAGGACTCATCAGAGATTCTGAAGGAATATACAACAGCTGTGATGGATTTTATCAAAACACCAGTAGATGAGTGTGCCACCACAAAATTCAGACTCTTCCCCAACCAGGAGCCCTGATGAACTATGAGATCTGCAATCAGCTGAGGGCCGGGTAAGTGGCATACAGGTCTAGTGACCAAGTAGGATACAAGAAGTCCAGGTACAAGCTCTGGAAATCTATCTCACATGCAAGGTGGCAATTTCAGACCAAGCTTGAATCATGGAAGGATGCTCAACAGCTGTGGCAGGGCTTGAATGCTATCACCTCTTACAACGTGAAACCAGTGACCTGGTTAAGAACAAGGCTTCACTCCCAGATGAGCTCAGAGCCTTCAATGCTTGCTTCGAGGGTCAAAACAGGGAGGAAACTTTCAAAAGCTTTCACAGGATAAGGAGTTGATTATTGACTTCAGGAGGAGGAAACTTGAGGTCCATGAACCAGTCCTCATTGGAAGATCAGAGTGAAGAAAGTCTGCAACTTTAAATTCCTTGGTGTTTCAAAGGATTTGCCCTGAGCCCAGCATGTAAGTGCAATTATGAAGAAAGCACAGCAGTACCTCTGCTTCCTTACAAGTTTGCAAAGATTTGGCAAAACATCTAAAACTTTGACAAACTTCCATAGATGTTTCATTGAGAGTATATTGACTGGTTGTATCATAGCCTGGTATGGAAACACCAATGCTCTTGAATGGAATGTCCTACAAAATGTAGCGGGTATATCCAGTCCATTATGAGTATAGCTCTCCTTGCCACTGAGCACATCTACACAGAGTGCAGTCACCAAACAGCAGCATCCATCATCACGGACACCCAGTACCCAGGTCATGCTCTCTTCTTCCTGCTGCCATCAGGATGAAGGTACTGGAGTCTCAGGACCCTCACTACCAGGTTCAGGAGCAATCATTACTCCTCAACCTTCAGGTTCTTGGATCAGAGGGGATAACTTCACTCAGCTTCACTCACACCGTCACTAACCTTTTCTCACAATTATTGGACTCACTTTCAACAACTCTTCAACTCGTGGTCTTGATATTTATTGCTGATTTATTTAATTGGTATTTTTTCTCTTTGTATTTGTACAGTTAATTGCCTTTTGCACATTGGCTGTTTGTTTGTCCCATTGAGTATGTTCTTTGATTGATTCTACTGAGTTTCTTGGATTTACTGTGTATGCCCACAAGAAAGCAAATCTCAGGTTTCTATGTAGTGTCATACACAGTATGTACTTTGATAATAAATTTACTTTTGAACGTTAAACTTTGTTAAGTTCAGGGTGAGGGTTTTGCAGGCGCACATTTCTCTTCAGCCAAAGCAAATGGTGTCAGAATAAAAACAAGTGTAGGGATAATGACCTTGTCAGGCCATCAAAAATGTTGAGCTCGAGTATCTTTCAGAGTGCCTTTGGACACACTAAGGTAATCACCAATAAAGTGGCCCTTGTACATTACAGTATATGCCTACAATTGCAACATGTCAAACCTATATCTCATAATCCCCTGATTTGGATTATCTCTGTACTATTGGCTTTCCATTTAGACAAATATTTCTGTACATTTCTATTCATTTTGTTTTTATGTGGCCATTTTGTCTGAGGTGCCCACATATTTAACACAAACCTCCAGGAAGCACTGTAAACATCATGACAGTGTATAGGCTGCTCACATATGGCATACCCCAACCAAAATACCAACTGCTTTTGACATGTATCAGTGAGGTAGGGCTATTGTTTGGAAGGGGGCCAGCTATACCTGATATTGGAACTGGAGATCAAGATCTGGTGTGGGGCTGGTGGTTGCTGGAGATTGGAGCTCAGCATTGGTGCACGGGTTGACTGGAGTGTAGTGTGAGCCGGGACTTTTGGGTGGGGAAGTAAAAAGGTAATTGGCTATAAACTAGGGCTTGGTATGGAGTGGCCGGAACTCAGGCCTGGCAATGGAGTGTAAGGTCACTCAGCATTGGGGCCTAGCTGAAGGCGAAGGGATTTAACCAGAAACTAAGATCAGGATTAGGGTGACAGTAGATCAGAGCCTGATGTCAGGTTAAGGGCGGAAAGAGAACAGGCCCAGTGGCCGTGGATTTCTAAATACAGTACCAAGACTTGAGTTTAGGAGCAGATTGTGGCATGTTGAAGGTTAGTAGGGTAGAAGGCGTGGTGTGGAAGACTGAAGGGAGCAGATGTTAATGAAATTATATGTGGAATTCCCTGGGTTGGGATCCTATGGCTGAGCTAGGACATGCTTCATCAGCCCTTCCCAAAACAACAGAGGCAACATAATAATGAAATCATAGCTACTTCAGGAATGCTCCATTACTGATAGGATGCTTTACAAGGGGAAGTGCTTCCATTTACCTAGTGATTTTGTTCAATTACTGCACCATTCCACAGGTCTCTGCCTGTTGGGGTTTCCTGTGTGGCACAGTTTGAACCAGAAGTGAATATAATCATGTCCTAGTCTGGAAATGTGACATTCAGTTGTATAGTGTTGAAAAACCAATTGCCGGATATTGGGGATGTAGTTTCTAAATAAAAACCAAATATAATGAATTTATGTAAATTTATTATTTTTTTTTGAATCCCACAGATTGTAATTACAAGGAATTTTCCGACACTTGAGGTGCAAGTCATTTCAGTTGAACAGTTTTCCACTTATTAAGAACAATCAGCTTTATAGTGTGTACAATATACAGAATGTAGCATAATAAGATTAATATATCTCCATTTGTGGAACAGTTCCATCTGCTTTTGACAGCTGGCAAAGACTCTGTAAAACAAGAATACGTACGATTTGAGCCTGCATTTTAATTGCACTCCAAAATAATTGTCATCAGGCTCCATATTTTAAACAGACTCTGGGGCTTGTCAACTCTGCTGGATTAGACTGGTACCTCCCAGAAATGGCTAGCTGCTTGCCTTCCGTCAAGAGCTGCATCAAATTGAAAGCTGGTTCAAATTCAACCCAAGTAAGCAGAAGGATGATGCCGTCAATAATTTACAGACTTCAATGAAAAGTTGTAGTCGGGGTTTGAAAGGAGACTGCATTTATTCTAAAGGGCACAGCAGCCATTGCAGGATTACAATATTTTTTCCAGCCCTTCAGAAACATCTTGCCAACGTAGGCATATTTACATGCTGCTGCTTCACCTTTTACTTGGATAGTTCATTGCTGTTGATAATGCAGTTAAAATATTTTTAACACACGATTGCATTCCCTAAATAACCAAGGGCCACTTTTGCCCCAGCACTTTATGTAAATCTTTCCTTAATGTTATTGATGACCTGGAGTTCTCAGATAATTCTTGTGTTTAACCCTATCTCTGGAAGATGCTGACCACGGTGGTCTGAGACCATTGACAAGATACTTATTTTCAAAATGGCAATCTCGCAGTTTCTCCATCTCCCAGGAATAAGTTAAGGAAAACAAAGGAGAGAAAAGAAATGTTGGGGGGGGGGGGGGTGGGGGTGGAAGTGGGATCAGTGCATATCTTCATCCCTGCTCACAAATTGCTGCAGAGAGAAAATGGATAGAGATCATGAAAAAAAAACATTTTGAAATGTAATTTTTAATGAATGATGAGGCCACTTGTATCATAAAACTTGACAGATGAGCTAATGTGTGATGTCAAGATAATTGAATTATGTTGATATATCTTTCCTGTTTTTTTCATTAAATTTAGATTATCTCTATGTTCCCAGGTGTGTTTCAAAAAATGACTATGCTTTTTTTAATATCTCTTTAGTTTGTCAAGGAATCAAAAGATCTGCAATTAAATATTAGATTCAGGCTGGTAAAATGAAAACTTGCAGTTCAGCTTCCCTCCCAGATCTCTGACCATTCTCTGGAATCAATCCCAGTATGAGCCAATTGACCTTATTTTTTCCTAATTTCTTCTTAATTGCCACACAAGGGAAGAAAGAAACATATTGGAATTTATAACTTGCAGCAGTGGGAGTCCAGATTTCAGCAGTAGAGAGAAAAAGTATCGGTTGACCATGGTGACAAGATCAGTCCTTGTTTGATGTCCATTTAACAAATGGATAGGATCTGAGGACAATGCTTTCCTCTTCTGTATCTCTTTCTCCATTTTCCTTTCCTCTCATTTTCTTCTTCACTTTTCCACCCCTATTCCTTGTCTTTTACACCTTTACCCCTCTTGTCTGTTCCTCTCTCTGTTTTCTCACTCCTTCCCCTTTGCACCTCCACATTTGTCCTCACATCCCTCTTCTGACATTCCTCTTAACTCACCATTCTTACATCAGTCTTTTCTCTCATATTTTGTCTCTCTTCGCCCCTATCCTTGCGCCTCCTCATCTCTCCTTCCCCACTTCTCACTGCCTTTCTCCTCCCCACTTTGCCCTCATATTTTCCTCCTCCTTATCTATTTCCCTTTCTTCTCCTTGCATTTCTTTTCTGTCTGTTTTCTTTTCCCTGTACCTTCTCCACTCTTCTCCCTATCCCTGCTTACTCTCTGCTCCATCTCTCCTACTCTTCATGACTTTTTTGTTCCTGGAATGAAATGAGAGGGAATAAGTAAAACGTCAGTGTCATATCACCCTGACCTCACTCGAAACATCGCTTTCTCTGTTTTGTAAAATGCCACTTCATTTGTTTTTTGCCAGGTTGCATAGCGTTAGTAAGACCCATCTCTGAAAGTAGGAGCAGGAGAGAGCCATGTTACCCTTGGAGCCTGTTACCTTCCAAGGAAGAATTAGAGCTCAGATATGGTTACAGACAAGGGAGGTAGAGGGAAAGGAGAATGGGAATGTCTGTGATAGGGGAAGAGTTATGGATACAGGCAAGAAAGTGGATTTAAAGTAATGATCAGTTCACCTACGATCATCTTGAATGCTGGTGGAGACTTAAGGCAACACCTATCATTTCACTTAATTTGTTATATCTTTAAAATTTGGTGTACCTTTTTATTTTTTAGGGATGTCGTGTAGCAGTGAGCATAACACTATTATAGTGTCAGTGACCTGGATTGAATTCAACTGCTGTTTATAAGGAGTTTGTAGGTTTTCTCTGTGACTGCATGGGTTTCCTCCAGGTGCTCCTGTTTCTTCCCACATTCCAAAGACGTACCAGTTAGTCAGTTAATTGGGCAGTGTGGGCTCATTGAGCCACATGGGTCTGTTACCATGCAGTATCTCTATATAGGTATATAAGTAAAATTCAGAACCATCCACATACAGCTTGGTGATTGGGTCCTGAACTGTTGAAGCACTACCTGAGTTTACTGGGCCTTTTCTGCGCTTTAATTCTTGACTTCATAACATTTGTCTCTCCAATAATCCACAAATGTACTTCTCACAGCCTCAGATATATTGTAAGATCCAGCTTCTCCAGCTTTCTGAAACAGAATTGTAAAGTTTCGTTGTGAATGGTTGACTTCCTAATCTGAAAGCTTGTCCTTAGTTTTGGATTCCCCAATGAGGGGAATCATTCTTTAAGTATATACCCTATTAAACCCAGTTAAAATTTTATATTTTTCAATACGACAATGTTAATGTACAGCAGGGATTTGTGACAAACCTGCTAGGATATCCTGGGATACTATGAAGGGAAAGACGAGGAGTGATTGATAAGTTTTTGGCCTAAGGTAGAAGGAGATGAGTTATACAGCTCTCGTTACATGCACATGCAGTCCAACTCTTTCAGTGATTATGCAGAAAGTTTGAAGTTAATAACTCATCAGGGGTGATTGATAAGTTTGTGGCCTAAAGTAGAAGGAGATGAGTTATTAACTTCAAACTTCCTGCATAATCACTCAAAGAGTTGTACTGCATGTGCATGTAACAAGAGCTGTATAACTCATCTCCTTCTACCTTAGGTCACAAACTTATCAATCACCCATGCTATGGACACTTTTTGGAGGTCCAAAATCTGTATGCTCCATGACCACTGGACTAAGTGTGTAAATGTAGGAAGGGACTATGTTGAAAAATAAATGTGCTAGGTTTTCTAAAATTGGCTCCTTCTACCTTAGGCCACAAACTTAGCAATCACCCCTCATAGTCCCATTGGTTGAAAAGAGAACAAAAATTTGAGGTCATTGATAAAGGAGCTAGAAACATAAGGAGCTTGGTTTTCATGTCAAAACTAGATGAGATCTGGAATTTATTGTCTGAAAATGTTTGACAGAAGGAGAAACAATCATGGTTTAAAAATAAAATTGACCAGGTACTTGAAGGATTTTTTTTTAAATGCAGGATTACATGGATATAGCTGGGAAATGAACTAGACTAAAAGGCTAACATAGCTTAATTTTCTGAATGGCCACTTTCTGAACAGTAACAGTTCTATAATTCATGATGGATCTCCCATTGAAAAATGACAGTGCAGAATCAAATTAGATAGAGTGAATTCCTTTTCCTTTATATTAGGAGAAAAATTAGATATTTGGATGAATAAAGCATCTTGATATCCACTATATTAAAATGCATTAATCACACAAATGCATAACTGCACATATATATTCATAGCACAGAGAACTCAATTAGATTTAAATTGCCATTGAAACAACCAAACAACAATTCTACTCTCTTTCTAAAAATAAGCTGGCTTTTTAATTCACAGTCTGTGCCCTATATTTACTTAAGCATGGTATTTTAGAACAACTACAGGAAATAAAATCACTTCATGCTGTTACGTTCCCAGTAACTGGGTGGCTTACCAGCAAAGATAGAGAGGTCCGCTGAAGTCTGATGGTACTATTTTCAAACGTTTTTTATTTATAAAGGGGCACAAACGTATGGTTAATACAAAACATTCAGATCATATATGTTGTCAAAACTCAATCTAAAGCACAGGTATAGTAATAATCAATCAGAAATAAGCTCTATCGTTGACTAGGGGATAATACTGAGTCCAATGAAATATAAAAGTCACTCAGAAATCTGCAGGCTTTTCCGTTTGGGAACCGCTGGCATTTCATGTGTTGGAGAGAGAGGATTTGTGAGAGAAAGGAACACTTGCCCGTTGTCTTTGCGAAGCAAATCCCTGCTGTTTGTTAAAAACGGATTTTCCTTTGGTTTCAGCCACAGACTCCCGATCTGGAATCTAACGCACGTGGCTTCCTTCAAAATGACTTCCCGCTCCGACGGGAAGCGCTATCGTGTCTTCTTAGCATGTCTCCTTCTGAGGAGCCGCCTGAGGGGCCGCCTCGGCAGTCCACCTTTTATCGGGACTTGCAGGGTTGTAGCTGTCAATCAGGGTGGGGTGTGGCAATCTTTCCCCATCACCCAGCCCACGTTGCCCTGAGGGTTTGCACGTAGTCCAGTCCCCATTTCACAAAGGTGTCTCCAAGAGACAATGGCTATGTCCATGGCTTTTGTCTGGCTGAGAGGCCAGACCACATTCCAAACCTTAAGGCTTCTCTCTTATTTTCCTGAGTCCAATTTCAGCACGTCGCTCTCTCTCTCTTGCGATTCTCACAAAGGAGGGGGCTGGGGTCATAACAACGCCTTTACCACCTTTAGCCCTTTTTGTCTCCTCCTGACCTCCTTCATCACATCCCTCCTCCTCCTCCTCTCTGTCTCCCATAAACTTCCACTTTTGTAACACTGGAATCCTGACAACCAATCTTAACACAGCAAGAACCAATTTTAACACAGCAAGCTCCCAAAAGCAACAATGTAATAACAGCCAAATGCTTTTGCACTGAAGGACAGGACATGAGAGAAAATTCCCCTGCTCATCTCTGAAATAGAGTCAGGAGATATTTTATATCCACATGAGAGAGCATTTTAACATAAGTCTGAAAGACAGCATCTTTGACTGTGCAGAGGTCTCTGCTGGCACTGCACTGAAATTTCAGTACATATTTCGATGCTGAAATTTCTATGATGAGACTTGAAGGCAGAACATTCTGATCGGTGGAAAACAGTTTCATGCTGAGTCCAAAGCCTTATGTAGTGTAATGTACTGTAAATAATAATATTGTGTCAAGAGTGTAGTTGGAAATCTTCAGTTCTAACCTGTTGGTAAACCCTTTGTGAAGGCCTTACACCTAAATTGCACAACTTGGCGAGTTTGGTTAACCTAACCTTTCCCATCTCTGCCCCCCCCCCCCCATTCCATATTATCCACTAGTTGGATTAATTGCATGATTCTTGTGGAGATGTGACTTGCTGACAGAGATATTGTTGAATTTCAGTGACTGGGGTTTCCAGTGAGGTTCTCCCAATCCACTACAAGGTTTAATCCAATACTAATACAAACAAAGGGATGGTTCTTTGTAATTCCTCTAAATGTCCACAAGTTCCTGAATTCAGTTGAAAGGAACTTTCCAGAAGTTCCATGTGCTGAGAATAGGATCCTGCTACAGGACAAGGATATTTTATTTTATCTCAAGCAAAGAGTTAATGACATAACTTATGAAATTCTCTTTATGGCAACAGTACAGTGCATGCATAACAGATTACTATAAGCTGCAATAAAGACAAATAAATGTTGAAAAGGAGAAATACCAAGGTAGTGTTCATGGGTTCATTGGCCGTTCAGAAATCGGATGGTGGTGGGGAAAAAGCTGTGCCTAAAACGTTGCTTACACAAATCCAAGCTGCTGCATCTCCACCCTGATGGTAGTGACAAGAAGAGGGCGTGTCCCAGATGGTAAGGAAACTTAATGATGGATTGCACCTTTTTGAGGCACCACCTTTTGAAGATGTCTTTGATAGTAGGAAGGCTTATACCCGTGATGGAGATGGAAGAACCTACAGCCCTCTGAAGCCTCCTATGATCCTATGTATTGGCTTCTCAATACCGATGGTCATGCAACCAGTCAGAATGCTCTCCATGGTATATTGTAGAAATTTACTATACTGGCGACACGCCAAAAATATGGAAGGGACTATATTCTCAAAGCAAACTACAGAAGATCTTACAAATATGACATAAATCAGAAAATTCTAGGAATACTCCACTTAGTCATGTCTCCCGGGAATCAGAATCAGGCTTAATATGCATATGTCGTGAAATTTGTTAATTTAGCAGCAGCAGTACAATGTAATTCATGATCATATAGAAAAAATAAATAAATAAATCAATTTCAGTAAGTATATATATATATATGTATATTAAATAGTTGAGTTAAAAATTGTGCAGAAACAGAAATATCGCAGAGTGCGTACCTTGAGGTTTCTGTACCTCCTTCCTGATGGTAACACTGAGAAGAGGGCATGTCCTGGGTGATTGGGGTTCTTAATGATGTACGCAGCCTTTCTGAGGCACTACTCCTTGAAGATGTCTTGGATACTACAGAGGCTAGTATGCAAGATGGAGTTGACTAATTAAACATCTTTCTATAGCTTCCTTTGATCATGTGCAGTATTCCCCCCCCCCCATATCAGACAGTGATGCAGCCTGTCAGAAAGCTTTCAGTGGTACCTCTATAGAAGCTTTTGAAAGAGAAACAGAGTTAAGACTAATAGTGTTTTTTTGTTCACAAAATTTTCCTGATGCACTGAGCAGTTCCAACATTTTTTGCTTTACCGTACACATGCCGGTTCACGGTTGCATTTTGTTTGCTTTGCTTGGTGCTCATAGCTGATATTATTTACCAGTGATCTGTTCCATTTTAGAAATCAATCTTTAGCGTTCTGGCACTAAAATGATTGACCTGCCCCTCCACTGACTAGGTAATTGCTCTGTGTCGGACAGCCACTAGCTGTGCAGAACTGCACCATGGAGATGAATGTTCCAAAAGTGCCAGACCATTTTCTTTTCCGTTCCAGCAATAGCTTGATGGTAAGTTTTGAATTGGTTAAAAGAAGAACATCAAAGAATTGATAAAAGAAGCAGTATGGATAGTCCATGGGTATTACAATTGTAAAGAGAATCAGAAAACAATGAATATACAGGTATTAGACAATTAAATGTTAAGTAATCTAATCAACATCTCACATTGCTTCTTAGTATCATCATAGTAGTGTTTGATTTTTTTTCTCTCCATCTATTGCAGATCACTATCTTGTGTTTATTACAATCAATGCCTTTCCTTGTTCACAGAAGTGAAATATTTCTGCCTTTTCAGAAACAACCGGATCTGCCAAGTGTTTCCAATTTGCTGTGTTTTAATCTCTTTGAAGAAATGATCAGATAGAAAGATTACACTAAATTATGAAAAGCAAATAGTGGAAAGTTGTTTCTAAAGGTATAAATCAATGTTTGCATTATTTTGTGTCAGCTAATCTTGCACTTCACTTACAATATCTCTGCACTAATGAAGCTGAAGTAGTCTCACAGGTAGACTAGTGCTAAATTACTATTTGTTCTTTTCTCAATCAATGTGCAAGATACTAAAGCACTTCGCTGGAGGTGAGCAAAGCAGTTTTTCTTGAATCCTTAACAACTATCTACTAGTCAGCAAACATAAATGAAGTAGAGGATTGTGTCATTTTGTTGTTTTGTGTAAATAAGCTTGTACACATATATTTCCCATTTCATATACTCTGTTGATTATAGAGCAGTTTGCTATGTCCTGAGGCCATTATAGGTTCTAGAGAAACGTAGTTCCTATTTTTCTTCTTTCTTCACCAAAAACCAGCTGCTAAAGAATTGTACATCTATTATATTTGGTTTCATCGAAGTCAGTGGCAGAAGTGTTCATCTGACAGTAGCGCTAATCATCTATTGACTACATGTAACCAAAAGCACATTTAATCCAAGGCATATGGGGCTGATTGATCAGATTATCAGGGCTAAAAACTTAAATATAGTTTTTGATTTAGTATTTTCTGTCTTATTTTGTTGAGTTGACATCCAGTTTTCCAGACATTGTTTGTAAAATAAAGGAGGGAGAGCTCAGATAATTATCACAATATTGTTCTTGAAGTCAAATCATCTTCCCTGGGATCCGGGGATTTCCCTGGTTATGCAGGTTCTAAACTACCTAATGTGGTCAGTATGGGGCCTGCAGATTCTCTGTGGGTGCAGGAAGAGCTTGACAAGTGATTGGCTCAGAAGATGGTGTGAGTTTTTTTTTCCATAATTTATGTTGGATTCTTTATTTAACTCAAGAACTGACTGGAGGTTCTCAATGTTGTCGTGAATACACTTTATTTTGAGTGGTCAAAAGCTAGGATCTCTGTAATCAGTGAGGATTCTATACATTTTTAAGGAGGCTTTGAGATCAACTTTGAATCGTTTCCTTTGTGTACCTGGTAGCTTTATTTGCTGTGTCAAAGTTCAGAGGAGAATGTCTGTTTTAGTGGTTTCATATTGGATATGCAAATTACATGGACTGCCATTCACAAATAATCAAATATAACTGGGGCCCAAAGTATGAGAATATTGAGCGGAGAGTGGACACATATCCTATCAGTGGTTTTAAGGATTTTGTTGATCATAACACTTTACAGCTTTGAGATGCCTGCCCTAATCTACGAGGGGTGATTGATAAGTTTGTGGCCTAAGGTAGAAGGAGTCAATTTTAGAAAACCTATCACATTTATTTTCAACATAGTCCCTCCTACATTTACACACTTAGTCCAGCGGTCATGGAGCATACGGATCTTGGACCTCCAAAAAGTGTCCACAGGTGGGTGATATGTTCATGGCCTAAGGTAGAAGGAGATGAGTTATACAGCTCTCATTACATGCACATGCAGGTCAACTCTTTGAGTGATTATGCAGGAAGTTTGATGTTAATAATTCATCTCCTTCTACCTTAGACCACAAACTTATCACCCATCTGTGGACACTTTCTGGAGGTCCAAGATCCGTATGCTCCATGACCGCTGGACTAAGTGTGTAAATGTAGGAGGGGACTATATTGAAAAATAATTGTGCTAGGTTTTCTAAAATTGACTCCTTCTACCTTAAGCCTCAAACTTATCAATCACCTCTTGTATGTCAATGATCCATGCAGTGGAGAAGGGATCATTGCTGCCTGATAAAACAGAAACCTTGTGCTGACAATTACTTCCTCCCAGTGGGTGAAAAGCTACCTCTCAAACTGCAGTGTGGATTCTTTCCATCTAGAGACACAATGAATCCAATGTCATAATATATCAACTTTGACAGAAATGCATGAGACATTATCAGCAACTATGCATGCTTTATTTTTAAATCACAAAAGCTTTTGACTCCATCAGTCATAAGGGACTCCATACCATTCATGGAAATTCATCTCCTTCTTGCATTTTCATCATGATAGCATGGAAGCCATAGTCTTAACTAATAAGTTGAGCACAGAATCAATCTTAGTGCAGACTGTCACCGATACAGTTCTTTATATTTTGTTACACTGAAATACCTTGACTGCAAAAGTTTTCACATTTGGAGGTCAAGATGCAAATCATCATTAATTTGTTCACTAAAGCAGGTGGGGAATGGGCTTCAGACTCAAGACTCCAGAAAGTGGAAGATCATTTCCAATCTGCAACACTGAAGATCAACATACAAATCTCAATCTTCCAACACTTCCTCTGATGGCAAAGATACAAGGCAAGACGCTGGATAATGTACATTTCTTTCAAAGTCTCATGAACCACCTCTCGATAAAGGCAATTTGAGGAAAGGAGTATGAGATGTTTAGGTTCGGCAGTAAAATGCCACTATCTAGGTACTGCTAAATAATTTATCAAATGTGAGAATGAACTCCAGTGTAAGTGTGATCAATGGCTGGGATCAGGTAAGGTAATGACACACAGTAATATCTTTAGGCTTCTTCAAGGTTGTTCAAATATGCGAGTTGAGTATCTACACAAACACTGGCAGCTGAATGCGGTTGTGAAACACAAGTGGACACTATGCTTTCTTTGCACGAGACCATTAAGAAACTAAGCTTTTGTCCTTTATATTCACACTGCTGGTAACATAATCAAACTGCAATCTGTGTCCAACTCATTTCTGGATCCATTGTCTAATCTCAGGTGGGGGAAATTAAGTGCAGGGTTAGGGAGAAATAAGGAGAAAGTGATTTGTAAGATAGAATTGATCTTCTGTGATCTAGCAGGGATTTGATGGGGCTGGATGTCTCTGTGTCTCAGTAAGACAATAAACCTTCCCCACCCCCACCCATACACTCCTCTCACCTTCATCCATGGCAATAAACGCATTGTTACTCCAAATACATATCAAGCGAGATGACACACTGGTTATCCAGCTTTGCGTCTAGTCACACATTCTGCTAAAACCAAACAGGTGTATCATTTCCACATGGTTTGACAATCACTTTTCTTATTAGATTAATTAACATTTTGGAAGACCCAGCAATCCCATCAGGAGATGGGAATTACCCTGAGAGATTGATTAAAAAGGTGGCAGATGGAAGGGCATAATTTAGGAAATGTTTAGTTATTCATTAAAAATAAGCAAGTCAGAAAAAAAAACCTGGTCAATGTTGATGTATACCTAGCTCTGAGAGTGCAGGTAGAAAATATGCAGAGAACTAACTCGCAGGCACAGAGACTGTTAGGAAAATAAATGCTTGACTTTTTATTGCAAGTAAGATGGTTATTCTGTTCACGGATCAAGAAACAAGTGGGGTTAGCTGTCAGTATGATCTGTCATAGCACAAAACATGGAAGCCATAGTTGGGTCTGAACTTCAACTGTTCTCCTGGTTCATAAGCTTATTTGTGGGTTTCAATAACTTAACATTTCATTTAGGTGTCCCCTGCATGGCTGAAGTCTGTTCTACTCCACCTTGAGCCCCCAAGGACACACTTAATGAGTGTAATAGGCTTTTTCTTCTGACAGACTAGCTTCAGACTGCTGCTGAATGCCATGGTGGTGGTTCATGATGAATATGCTGCCTGAGATGCCAGGGTGGAAGGAGACTTGTTGACTCAGAAAGTGAGGAAAGAACATCAATGTCCTGTATCTCCACATCAGGTGATGTCACAATGGTGCAGCCGTCCACAGGCATGCAGATTATTGCATTAATGTTTCAACATTTAAAGCAGAGCAGAGCAGACTGACAGATCTCTGTCACACCTGCCTGATCCATGCTGTCTCCACTCTTTACTTCAGGGTCAGCTCTTCGAGCAATCTGAGCTGGAAGTCTGCTACCATGAGTGCAGCGTGAGTTTGGGGTGAGTGGTGTGGGAATCAAGGAGGAAAATTGATAGAATCCATTTCAATAATAGGTCGCATTGGGCCATTTCTCACTTCCTACAGAAGAGTGATCTGTTTGTCTTTGGCACTTCTCTGCTCTTGCAGGAGAACCTTCTGCTGGCATGTGACATTCCTCAGTGCAGAATAACTAGATACCCAGGAGTATCTACTTCTTGCTCATGTTCGTGGTTGCTATTAGTATGGATACTGAAAGCAGCGATCTACTTGTTAGTAGTAGCTTTCTGCTGAGTGAGGACTTCGTTAGAATCCTAGTTATCTGCTGTCAATGAAAGGAGATACAGAAATCACAATGAAAATTGAAACAGTAAGCAAGAAAGCTGGCAGATGTATATTGCATTTGCTCTTCAGGCAAATTAGAGCCCAGTGTCCTTCTGACTTCTAGCTTAAAGGCAGTATGAGATTCAGAACTGAAATCATAATGACACCCCCTAATGTGTGTGACCTCTCTCATATTCTTTTCTGTTTCTGCCTAATTAGAAGAGATGAAGGACATTGAGTAACCTTTTCATCATTGTCTCTTTGGAAGATAGTTCCTTGGATGGATGGGGTGTGGGGGGATGGTCATTTGGGGGAAACATTGTTAATGGTGGTGGTGTGTGTGTATGTTTTTGAACGTTAGGGTAGAATCGTTTTTGTATTGATGTAGAGCTTGTCAAATCCTGAAATTTCTTCCTGCATTGTTCCATGCCATAGAGACTGTCATTCTTGGAGGAAACTACTATTGCATCACCTTTTACTGGGCTTTTCTGGCAGTGCCCTTTTAGACCCTGATAGACCTGTCTGAGTATTAGCTCAGTAGAAAATCATATTTTAGCATGAAGAAGGTATGTCATAACTACATGTTTGGCTGAATTTTAAAAAAACCTTCCAAATGTTCTTTAAACATTCAGTGCACATTAATCATTCAATATTGTTACAAAATTAAAAGTACTCATGCATTCTTTGTGTATTCCTCCAAAATTATTTGGCATTTTTCCATTATTTCCAAATAATTTGCCTTCAGTCTTGGACATCAAACACAACAACAGATGTAAGTGTAAATCTGATTTTTTTAATTCCTGTTATTATTTGGATGCTGGACCATTAAATAAAGAATTTGCTCCTGAATCTCTTTTGAACTCTGCCTGATCTTCACAGCTGTGCAAGCATCCTATTCCTAGAATGAATGATTTATGTGATATGTGATACCGATGTTCTAACAAATAATCTGGTAAATGATTGATATCCTAATCTCTTCAAAACCCTCTCCATCAAAACTCAAATAGGAAGGTCTGTTTCTTTTTCATTCCTCCAAATGATGTGGGCTTCAGAAGCAAGCCCAACATTAACTGATCGTTCCCAATTGCCTTTGGAGATGTGATGATGAGATGTGTCCTTGAACCACCTTGTGGTAAAGATATCCATACAATCATGTTGATAGAAGATTTCAACATTTTGACTTAGTTATCAGGAAAGGACAGTGACGAATGTCCAAGCTAGAATAAGAAGAGAATTTGGACAGTGATATTCGTATGACAATTTTCCAGTATTTTACAGTATTTATTTTGTCTGCAGCCTCCAATATCAAGAAATAATTGAAAGAGCATTTAAGCAAACAGCTTTGTCACAAGACTCTTCTTCAGACACAGATCTTGGACAGAGATGAAACAGAGCAGCAACCATTGTCATTCTTCAAAGCGATGGGCCAATATCCTGGAATTCATTCATTACACCAGCAGCCCTCTAACATACAGATATAATCATTGCAAAGAATCCCGGTATTCACCATCGCAAGGCAGCTCAGGAGGATCCATAACATTCATACATGCCAGCGACTGAAACTGCCCAACAAAACATATGATGCACGATCATATCAAGAATTAGGGAGAAGTCCATGTTCTTTTTTTACTCCTAGTGCTTCCCTTAAGTGAAAAGTAGATTTCTTAAAACAAGAATGAATTTTAAAGCCTGCATTATTAAAGCTATATACCATGGGTTTCAAAATCTGAAATGAAACAGAGTACGATGGAGATACTTAGCAGAACAGATGGCATCTGCTTTTCAGAATGATGAGCTTTCAGTAGAACATGTTGCTGGTTTTCACAAATAAGCAATATTTCAACTTTAAGTATTTAATCTTGTTGTATTTCTTGTAATTTACCAAGATATTCTTGAATTACTTACAAAACCAGAATGGAACAAAATGGAACTTCCTTGACTGGGGACATTCTTGGATCACCCTCTGTTCTGTTAAAACTTTGCAGGAATGTTGCACAAATCTAGGATAAATTCATAAATAGGGTTTCCTCCAGATGCTCAGCCGGGTCACATGTATCAACCAGGAATTTTTCATCAAAGTTTACTTAAAATTCCTAATAGTCATCAATGATTCTTATCATTCTTTTTGTCTGGTTTAACAATTAGCCAACCTGCCAGTTCATTAAATTCTACAGGTGAACACTTGTCTGCTCGTAGCTTCACGTAATGTTTAATTTTCACTGTTATTGTTCACTCAAGCAATCCACCGTATAATCTTGACATTAATGCATTCATTGCCTGTGACAATCAACATCTGGCATTTCAACATTCTTACTAAATGACCAATAACAGAAAAATAATTATTCTCCAATTAATTTACATATTTGGAAACTAAATATTCCAGAGTATTATAAATTCCATTAACCAATGTGAATAAAATTACATCTTTTGGGTGCCAGATTTCTGTTGGAATTTATGAATTCTCTTCATTAGGAAGTTCTGAAGTCCAGCAGGCTTACATAGCTGATAGTACCTTCCTCCATGCTGCCTGTTTTACTGCTGTCTCTGCATTGTATTGCTGGGCTCCTGATGTAACTTCCACTATTTATCCAGTTTCAGCTGGTATACCTGCACTTTGAGGAAAGCTCTGATTTTTTATCTCCCTGATGTTGCAAGACCACATGAGCTTTTCCAGCATTCTATTTTTTTTTCACATTTTTTTTAGGATATGCAATGTTTTGTTTCTCTAGTGTTAATTCTCCTTGCTCTGGCTTTATGTTCATTCTTCCTACTCTAAGCTTCTCTGCTTCCATTCATCTTCTACTGCTTAAATCTCCTCCAGACAGGTAATCTGTGACTAATAAACTTTCACCCTATCACAGACATTTCTTTTGTTCTCTCTACTCCTAACTCACATTCTTTCCCCTTCCAATCTTCACCACCCCTCCACTTCTCTCCCCACCACCATACAACCTTTGATGTAACCTGAAGTATGATTTCCATTTGTTCCTACCTTCAATAAAAACTGACTGATTAATTTTGTTCCTCTCACCACAGATGCTACCTGCGGGCTATTTCCAGGACTCTCTTTTTATTTCAGATTTTCAATTCATAGATTTATGTTTTTAAATGATTTGGTTACTGCAAAATGCATTCACATAGAATGATTTGGTTTGCAGATTTGTTGCAGTTATTTTCTTATTATACCGGTGACTGCTTCATACAAGCTTCTTTGCTCATTATGCTTTTGTTTGTCTTTTTTAGATTGGACTGCCTTAGATGTGGGGGAAAGATGTGGGGGAAACATTCTCCAATGTGAAGAAGCATTAAGTAATATACTTCTTCACATATCTTCAGTAATCTATCCATATCAGATGTTTTAATGTATGAGACTATTGATCTAAGTTGTTACAAAAATAAAGACTAACTGCTGTCCTTGACTTTCTTGCAGCCTCGCGAGTGCTGATTGATGATAGATTGAAGTTGATAGATTTTTGTTAAAAGAAGTAGGATGAGATCAAGATGAGTGGATTTAGCCTAAAGCTCCAACAGGTAATTCCCCTCCATAGATGCTGCTTGCCCTGGTGAGTTCCTCCAGCATTTTGTGTGTTGCTCAGGATAAGGACAAGTATCTAGAAACAGGACACAGAGAAGGCTTGATTTTGATTGATTGTTGGTGGAGCCTTAATGTTTACTGCATATTTCTCTGTGTATACGGTACAATATCAGCCTTGCTGATCTTGCTTTGCCTTCACTCCCAGAATGAGCGGTCACAATAGAAATTTAGAAATAAACAGTATTCCAATGCTTCCCAGATCTTCTTTGGCCATTAAGCCAGGAACCCCCATTTGATCAAACTCTTGCATCTTGAGGACTTTTACGTGTCTTGTCCAGTGTAATCTGAGATAATGCATATTGGAAAGGCTCACTCTATTTTGTAGAACTCAGTAACGTCAAATAATCAGACTTGGTAATGTAGGACAAGGTCATGACCAGATTGAAAGTGCTCCCATTGCATTTCACTTCCCACAGCTTAATGGTGCTTTTAGAATATTAGATTGATCAACCCTGTCAAATCATAATAAATAGATTTTAATGATACAAGATAGCCTAATGCTTTCAAAGCAAATAACACAGGTGAATTATTCTGAATACTACATCATCAAAATCTGAATTGGTTTGAGAGTTTAGCTATCTAGATTCTCCTGAGTTTCTCACTATCCAACATCTGTTCTTGGTTAGCTTTCAAGTAATGATTTCCGATTACACTATGGCCAATGTCCCAAGTATTTGAATTGCTTTAGTTTCATAATGCGGACAAAATCCACTAAGATTTTGTTATTCCTGCTTTCTGCCTTGTGGTTTTACATCTGAGATGAGAAAGTATTTGACACAGCAATACTTAAAATTACATACATTTCTAATGCTTTGTAATTGGCATCTATGTGCTGGCCTGCACATGATGTCCTCTACTTAAAATCTGCATCCTCCTTTTCATAAATAAAACAAATGTTCATTAAATAAGAACTCATGAGATTCTGGAGATGCTGGAGATCCAGAGTAACACAAACGAAATGCTGGAAGAACTCAGCAGGGCAGGCAGCCTCTATGGAAAGGGGGGGAAAAGAGTCAATTTTTCAGGTTCAGGCCCTTCATCAAGTCTGGAAAGGAAGTGGTATGAAGCCAGAATAAGAGGGTTGGCTGAGAGGAAAGAGTACAAGCTGGAAGATGATAGGTGAAAGCAGGGGAGGGGGATGTTAGTTGTGCAGGGGAGGGGGAATGAAGTGAGCAGCTGGGAGGTTATAGGAGAAAAAGGTAAAGGGTTGAAGAAGAAGGAATCCGATAGGAAAGGAGAGTGGACCATGGGAGAAAGGGAAGGAGGAGGGTTACCCGAGGGAGGTGATAGACAGGTGAAAAGAGAAAAAAAAAAATTTTACTTAATAAGAAGTATTTATTTTAGCAGTAGTTCTTAGGAAATCAGTGGAGGGTTGTGACAAACAGGGCAATATGTCTTCAGAGAAATATTTATCTTCACAGCTGAACAATTATTGTCCTTGGGTTTACCATCTGTGATTTTTACAAAAAATATCATCAGATTATAGTATTTTCACAGAAAATGAGTCCAGTTATCTTTGTCTAAGTGATATGAATCCTGGCAGGTTACCAAAAGTCATGGCTCTGCAAATCATGCAAGCAATGGGAGAATTTTTTAAAGATTTCGTAATGCTTGACAAGTCAATGATTCAGGCTATTCAACTTAAAACATGCTGAATCTTAAATTAATGCAGTTCTGTCCGTCTACTGATCAAAGATAGTTCTTTGTCAGCTGTTACTGGGTACCCATTCCAGAATGACACTGAAGCATGAAAATGGCCGTTTATGTCAACAAAGAGCTTTCAGTAACACACTGATCATAAAACAATGCGGGCTGGATGGATAATTTTTGGCTGTTAGTAAATTTTAAAGGACTGTTTTGATCAAATTGACTGTTCTTACATTGATCAATTAAACGATGGACACACAGATATAAGGTTAGTATATAATCACATAGTAAATTTATTATCAAAGTACATATACATCTCCATACACAGCCATGAGATTCATTTTCTTGTGAGCATACTCAATAAATCCAATAACAGAATTAATGAAAGACCCCACTAACAGGGGTCTTTCTGTGCAAAAGATAACAAACTGAACAAATACAAAAAGGAAGATATAAATGTAATAATAATAGTAGTAGTAATAACAACTGCAATAAGTAAATAAACAATCAATATCACAAACATGAAATGAAGAGTCCTTGAAAGTGAGTCCACAGATTGTGGAACAATTCAATGATTGCTCAAATGGCACTGAGTCTGGTGCTGTGACTCAGAAGGGAAGGGAAGAGAAGAGGTCTGCGGTAGTGATAGGTGATTCCATAGTTAGAGAAGTAGACACAAGTTTCTGTGGACACGATAGGGACACCCAGATGGCATGTTGCCTCCCAGGTGCCAGAGTCGGAGACATTGTGAATTGGCTCCTCAGCACTTTAAAAGGGGAGGGTGAGTAGCCAAATGTCTTGGTACATGTTCGAACCAGTGACATAGGTCGATAAAGTGTGGAGGTCTTGAACAAAGAGTTTAGGGAGCTAGGTAGAAAGCTGAAAAGCGGGACTTCCAGGCAGCAATCTCCGGATTGCTGCCTGTGCCACACGTAAGTGAGGGTAAGAACAGAATGATTTGCCAGATGAATGAGTGGCTGAAGAATTGTTGCAGGGGGCAGAGATTCAGATTTCTGGATCATTGAGATACCTTCTGAGGAAGTATGACTTGTACAGAAAAGACGGGTTGCACCAGAACTTGAGGGGAACTAATATCCTTGCCAGTAGGTTTGCTTGAGTTGTTGGAAAGGGGTTAAAGTAATCTGGCAGGGAGATGGGGACCGGTGTGGTCAAGCTGAGGATGGAGCAGTTGCTACAACTGAATGTGGTGTGTAGTGCACTATGAGGTAGGACAGGCAGATGACAGGGCAAAATTGCAGACAGTGGATGAGTTAATTGTAATGGGAGCTGAAGTATAAATGAGTGATGAATACAGGATTGAAGGTGTTTATATTTGCTCATATCACAGCATATGGGATAAAGTGGATGATCTTGTAGCACAGTTAGAGATTGGCAGCTAAGATGTTTCAGGCATTGCTGATAGAAGATCATATTTGGGAGCTTAACATCCAAGGATACACATTGTAGCAAAAGGACAGGTAGGTAGGCAGAGGGTGACACAGGATCGGATGAGTAAAAGTCCTTGTGGATAGAGTTAAGAAACTGCAAAGTTAAAAAACCCTGATGGAAGTTATATACAGACCTCCAAACAGTAGCCAGGATGTGGGCTAAAAATTGCAATAGGAGATAGAAAAGGCATGTCAGAAGGGGGATGGCAATATACAGGTAGATTTGGAAAATCAGGTTGGTGCTGAATCCCTAGAGTGAGAATTTGTAGAATACCTACAAGATTGCTTTTTAGAGCAGTTTATAGTTGAACCCATGAGGGGATCAACTATTCTGGACTGGATGTTCTGTAATGAACCAGATTAGGGAGCTTAAGGTAAAGGAACCCTTGGGAGACAGTGATCATAACATGATAGAATTCAACCTGCAGTTTGAGAGGTAGAAGCTAAGTCAGGTGTGTCAGTAATAGAGTGGATTAATGGGAATTACATAGATTAGCAGGATAGGAGCAGAGCAGCATTGGCTGGAGATCCCAGTACAGTCAAGCACCCACTACTTTTCTAATATAATACTTCTCATAGTCTCATTAATTCTCCCTCATTCTACTATTCACCTGCACAGTGGGGCAATTTTCAGTGGCCAAATAACCCATCAGCCTGACGACTTTGAGATGTGGGAGGAAATTAGAGTACTGAAGAGAGAACCACATGGTCTCAGGACAGTCAGTGGCTTGGCATTCCCATCATTCCTGACCCTGAAGTTATGTGCTGCTGGCAATCCATCTTTGTCTTATATTGTTCATCACACAATATGTACTGATGCACCCGTTCAGTGTGTTAGATTTTTATCAGTGATGATCTTGGCAAATACATCAATGAAACTTTCTGCTGCGACGTGATCAGCAGACACATTGTTACCACAAATCTCTGAACATTTAATGCCATGCCTTTTCTTAAATTTCTTCAACAAGCATGCTGAATATTTACTATTACCTTCAATTTTCAATTTGGTGTGATAGATCTTTGATAGTTTCATGATCAGCATGTCGTTAAATGGCATATGTTCACTCTGACGCTGATAAACCCATTCTTTCAATACATGACCTAGATCTTCATTGGTCACTTTATGCAGTGTTCCTCTATTTTTAATTAACTTCTGTTCATTACATGTTTGAGGACACTTCTCAGAAACGTTTGTGGTGCGCAGAGACCTGTGCACCACCTGGAATTCTCAGCGACTGGTGGAATTTTTCATTAGTGATGTCATGCCAGCACTCCAAAATAATTCAGATTTTGGACGTTTTGATATTTTAGAATTTTGGATATGGGGTGGTCAACCTGTAGTAACTTCTATAATTTGTACTTATCTTCACCTGATGCACTAGTGATATGATATACAGTATATCTATGATATGACATATTTCTTTTCATGCATTGATTATTTTGTCAGTCTCTTTGGAAATCATATTTCTGTTCCAAAGGGTTAAATGACAAAGCTGAAAGACCAACTTCAACAAACAGGATCTCCCTTTAGGCAACATAATGCAGCTCTTTGGAGAAGGGTAAGGATTTTTGCAGCTGAGAATACAGTTCTGACCATTTATAAATCTTCATAGCTTTCCACAAAAACCAAATCAGCTCTTTATTTTTTTATAGCTTTGAACATTTTTTTCTTTGTGTTCTATCATTGGAGTTGCGGGCACAGTCAAATTGGCTGCTAACCAATTGTCATTATTGTCTGGATTATGTATCAGGAACAGCATTTTATCTTTACAAGACAGGCTGGAAATCAGGATCTACTGTAAAAAACCTATTTTACAACTTAAATAGATTTGAATATTGCAATAAAGTTACCTTTTTCCAAATTTTGCCCAGTTTTCTGAGCTAGACTTTCAGTCCTAAATGACCTCAGCTTCCTTTGCCAGCTTTTCCTTCAAATCTTCATAGCACAATCATCCTTGACACTAAAAGCGTGCCTTCTTTCACTTACACCAGAGAACATGACTGCAGCTGATTTGACAGAATATTGGTCAAAAGAGCGTTCAACAAATGTGCATTTGTGACCTTCAAAGGCAGACCCTGCTTTGAGTTGGCACTCTGATTTATAACTTTGCTTGCAACATTTCCCAGTAAAGCCTCTCTTTAGGGACATGGGGCTGCTGTTGCCAGGATTCCTTTCCCGGGTACAGAGGACAGCACTGTTTACTTTTCTACCCTTTGAATTTTGTTTAGGATCTAGTAGAGATTTTAGTTATGAAATTTGAAGAAGAAACTTATCCTTGGTTGGTAAAACCAATCTCTAGTAGGATATTAGCCACTAGTCTGACACATTTCCACACAGATCCTTTGGTGGAAATGAATGTGTAAAGATGAGTAAAATTGACAGCCATATTAATGCCTGTTCCAAAATGGGGACCAAAGGTAATTATCCCTTTTAATTAATGTTTTATATAAGGGGCCAATTGGTTGTATTGTCATCTCATGTTCAGATACTATTGCTAGAAAAATCATTTATGCCTTACAATTCTATCCTTAATCTTCATCTTGAAACTGCATCCAATATCTGAAACAAGTCAGTTAAAGGCAAAAGTTCATTAATGTTGTTTGAGGGAGAAACCTGCCATGTTTACTTGGACTGGACTTTACGTGTCTCCAGACTCACTGCAGTATTGATAACATGATGGGTAGTGGATTTGAGCAGCGGGCCTACTGTAATTCAGTTTATTTCTTTCAGGGCAATGAAATTACGTGCATTGATTTCATTCCGCATGAGTATTGGTTTGAGCTGACAGGCTGCTGAACAATGGGCATAAGAATTAAAGCCAGGTCTTTCACAAAAGAAATTGAGAGATAGTTTAACTGCAAAGGCTGGCAGAAGATTGAGAATCATTCTTGTAAACAGTCAGATAATGCTAGGTCAATTGTTAATGTTGTTACTGGAGTAAACCAAAGTCATTAAGAGAACAAAACTTGGAAAATGGAATTAGGCCATAGAGTAGTGATGCTTTTATTGAACTGTGGCACAGATAAAATTGGCTGAATTCTTTAGTCCTGTTCCTGAAATATATTTTGAATGTTGCTGAAACTCAGTTGTAGGAGTAGCAGAGACAGGGAAAAATTAATATTATTTTTCAACAGAATGACAAGCAAGATAACAAGAGTGTATTAGTAGAAGTTTAAGCTTTAATTTTCATAGTATTAACAAAAGCAAACAATACCTTAAAAAAACCCTAAGAAAGCAAGAAAGCAAGGATTGAAAAACAATGTGAAGGACATAATAAGGGAAATAAGGCAGACAACCTTCTAAGTTGCTCTGTTAAAGAAATTTTTAAAAGTTTATTTTGGTTTATTTTATCATTGCAGAAAACAATTCCAAGTAATTCAACGTCGATCTGTAACATTAATTGATTATTTTAATATCAGGTTAAATGATGGAAAAACCTGAAAAAAGCGGCTAATTTCTTCAATTATTTTAACCTGAATTACTTATTTCTCTGGTACATATAAGAATAAGGATTAATAAAAGATGTGATGATGGAAAGCTCAAGACCAATAGTACAATCAGAAAAGAACATGGCATTTCATTACATAGCTATGACATAACTCACCCTCAATCACGTTTTCACATAATGTATTCTCATATCAATGAGTCTCCTTCAATATAATAATAATTGAAAAATATTGCATAGCCATGGACAGGGGAGTTAAAATATTTGAGTTTATAGATAGGCTGCCAATCCTACCAATACTGGTGGTACTTATGGCTGTGTAGTGTTGATTGCATTCCCTCTCATTGTGCAATGCTTTGAACTTGGCAAATTTGCTGTTTCAAAATTTTACACTTGACTTCAACTGAGCAGCAAATGTGTGGTTGCCAAATGCTATTTTACCTTTTTGACTAGCTCATTTTGATATTTATACACATTTACACACTTTCCTACTTTTTTAATCATTGGAGACAAAGAATTTACTTCAGCAAAATGAGTAAATAAAATCTCATGAATGCCCAGTGCAAGCACTTGGAAGTATTTTAATGTTGAATGCGCATGAGACAGTATGAATGATTTATATTTCTGAAGAATAATTTGGGACATTCCTGATCTTGCTACAGATTTACGTTCAGGTATGTTATTGTACCAGTGACCTCTCCTGCCCATTAAATGCTGAATTGATGAAGATTCCAATGTGTTTTGCTTCTTTGATAAAGGTAATTGAACTTGAAATTGATGTGCTTATGTCTCTTCTGGCTTGCTGAATATTTTTAGTATTATCATCACCATTATGTGCCATGTCAGATGATGTTGGTGATCATGGTCTCATGACCGTAACTGTTCTTGACAATTTTTTCTACTGAAGTGGTTTGCCATTGCCTTATTTTGGGCAGTGGCTTTACAAGATGGGTGAGCCCAGCCAATATAAATACTCTTCAGAGATTGTCTGCCTGGTGTCTCTGGTCACATTGCCAGTACTTGTGATATGCACCAGCTGCTCAGATGACCACCAACCATCTGCTCCCATAGCTTCATGTGACCCTGATTCGGTGGGGGGAGGGGGTGTGGAGGCTAAGCAGGTGTTACACCTTACCCAAGGGTGACCTGCAGGCTAGCAGAGGGAAACAGTGCCCTACACCTCTTTTGGTAGAGATGTATCTCCAAGCTGCCATCCAATTTTTCTTATATCTGCTTATAAGTTTCAAATGTTCAGAGGGAATGGATCTAGCATAATTCCTGGATTAAACAATAATTTTGATCACTCCCAGTGGGGGTAGGATCTAGAACTCCTCCCTGAACTTTTAGTAGAGGCAAAATCCCTCAATGATTTAAAAGGTACTTGGATGCCCAGTTTATTAGCTTAGCTTGACTCATAATATTACAGAGCTGAGAAGTGAATTAGGCGTGAATTGTGCTTTTTTTCAGTTGTTTGGACAGAAGTGGCCAAATAGCCTCATTCCATACACTTGATATGAAGTTCTGATTCTGCTCCACGTCACCATATCTCACATTTTTATAGCGTAGGTCACAACAGGACATCAAAAAAGCTTGAAAAGAAGCTAAGAGACGTTACACCGAAGTTTTGTGCCCTTTATTGGGTAGAAAAAGAAAATCCAAAAGCATCTTTGAAGCGAATGTTGGAAATGGTAAATTCAGAAAGTGGTTAAAAAGCATTTGGTCTCTGAGCTTAAGAGACTGATACATAGAGTCAAGAGCAAGGAACTCATGATGAACCTTTACACAATATTGGTTCTGCAAAGAACAGCCACATCTATCCATTTCTGGGTCCAGTATTTGAAAAGAGAGAAAGCATTTAGAGAGGGTCAGAAGAGACTTCCACAGACTAAATAACATTCCAAGCTACCTGGAGAATATTTACTTTTTAACAACCATCTAAACACAGATTATCCAGTCATTATTACTTGCTGTTCGTCAGAGTTTGCATGTGCATTTTTTTTTCAGACCTACTTGCTAAGATTAGAAAGCAATGACAAGCGTAGGAAGACATTTCCATGTGTCTGGCTTGTTTAGCTGCGATTTGGCACAGATACATGGCAAGTTAAACAAAATTCAAGAATTAAATCCGCTCAGAGGAACAGTGGGGCTTCCCTTGACTTCACAGCAAAGGGAATCAGCCTTCCTTCCTTGCTATTGTTTGCTTTAACCCCATTGGCGCAGCAGAGCCCAAATGGTGTGACAAGAGTTCCAATGTAACAAGAGTGTGGAGGCTCAAAACCCACGACAGCAAATGAAACAAAGAAATTTTGAATTAAACCCTCCTGAGCTACAAGTATGGAACCCTCCACACAAGTAGCAGCTAGAGGAGTCCTGAAAATCCATCTAAAATAACTTCCAATTAGAAACTTTGAATTTTTCCCCAGCTACATACTTTAATCCACAAATCAAAAGAACATACATTGTTTTCTATTAGTTCTTTAAGGTTATTATAGCCATGGGTGGTGATGGGGACAAGCTCCCACAACCTGGTAAATGCTTCCAACGGCATGCACCTCAGATAGCCTCTGACAACCAAACCAGCTCCTGGTTTTAACTTGTGGCTTAAACCTAGCAGAACCATTTTTACTGACAGGAGAAGGGGCAACGGTGAGTTACTGGTGTCTTAAACCAGTCACTTTGGGCAGATGGGGCTCATCAGCTGCGGTTGGCAGCTCCCCTAGGAGAAGGAAAACTCTAATTTCAAACCTCCACTGCCTTGTGCCTATGCCCACTCATTGGGAGGGCATTGGGAATAAACCCTGAGGGAAAAATCTGGAGCTGCAGTCCTAAAGGCTGTCCTACAACGAGTTCAATGCCCACTGGCAACTCCTGCAACACTCCTGGTGCCAAACTGTATCGTTCTTTTGGGTTCATCAGATGAGTGGAGAGGGGGAGCTTGTACATCGGTTTGCTCTCCATATTCTACTGCCCAGGCTTGTGTACTTAGACAGCTAGGACGCAATATCCATAATTAACTCTGACCGACAGAGGCCCTCAATATTAGTAATAATGCAGGGACAGTTTTGGAAGAAGTTGTTTCTAAAATGTTGAGTGTGAGTCTTCAAGTTCCTGTACCTCCTCTTTGATGGTAGCAATGAGAAGAGAGCATGTCCTGGATGATATGGGTCCTTAATAATGGATGCCGCCTTTTTGGGGCATTACTTATGGAAGAGGTCTTCGATGCTAGGAAGACTAACGTTCATGGTGGAGCTCGCTGCATTTAAAACTTTCTACAGCTCTTCCTGATGCTGTGCAGCAGTCCCTCCACACCAGAGAGTGATACAACCAGTTAGAATGTTCTTCAGCTTGAACTGGTAATCCTTTGAACAAGAGGATTTATACGTGCATGACACCTCACAACTAAATAATTATCTTTAAAATACAGTTATTATTATGCCAGCAAACAGAGGTTTTGCTGCAGACAGCGAGGTCCAGAAGCTGCAATTAACCTCTGTGTTTTTGTTGATGAAGAAAGAATGCCTGTTAGGTCATGTGGATAATACCTTGCTCTTCAAATAGTGCCAGAGGTTCTCTATACCCAAATGAATAGACAGATGGGACTTTGGTTTAATATTTTATCTTAGCACAAAGATCCTCACAGTGCAATAACCCTGTAATGAAGCATCAATCTATTTCAAATATTTTTGCTCTGGAGTCAGATTTAAATCCATGACATTACACTTAGAGGCAAAGCAGGGCATACACTTGGTATGCTAAAATGACATTTATGCACCATTCAGACCCCAATTGTTTTGATAATATGTGACTATCGGACCAAACTGTTAATTGTGTTTTACAAATAATTTATCAGGCTGGCATTCTAATTATATTTCACAAATAATTGAACAATTAGAGTGGGTAACTGAGCCAGTTACGATCAGTAAAGGGAAGTTGTAGTCATTGGAAACCTATTAAAGTGTTTATTCTAATTTTTAGCTTTAAAATAGATATTCCAAAATCAACCTAGAACTAAAGAGGTGAATAGTGACTTTATAGCTGCCCCATTCATGCTCCCGTGATGGCAATTGCATTTTAATAGCCTATATCAATATGGTTTCAGCCAAATGTAGCAGTTATGAAATCATAGATTAACTCACTGATGTAAAGGTTCCTCGGGGGCAACTTGAATTTGTCAACGATGAGTTGAGGGTTTTGTGGAAGCTGATGTTTGGGGAACAGGAGGGAAGTTGCTTCCAGTTTTAACAAGAAAGAGTTGTAGGGTATCTTTCAAATAGTGAGCAAAAGTTGAATGTGCATGCCTTAGTGGAAAAGGAGATGAAGTTGAACATGTATAGACACAGAAACCATAAAATGCTTTCACTTTGATTTATAGTGGTCCTCCTCTTTAATCAGACTCTCTTCCTCTGAATTACTGCCTATGCTTGGAGTAATTTAAGATGACACTTGCATAAATTCACCAATATGGAAGTTCTGTCCTCAACTCTGCCAAGGAAAGACAGAAATTCTATTATTTGTTCAAAAATGGTGGCCATCCCTTTCAGGGTTCACGTATATGGATACAGCTGATACAATTACCCATTTTCTCTGATTACTGCTTCAACTCTGACCCAGTATACCACTGTGACTATATCAATAATGACTAGGGAATCCATTTGGAGGATTAGATGTTGATATTACATTAAAGGAACCACTTCTTGTGCTGCTGCTGAAAGGCGTTACTAACCCATGGACTCACTTTCAAGAACTTTTCATCTCATGTTCCTAATACTTATTGCTTACTTATTTATTACTGTTATTATTTTCTTCCTTTTAATTTTTGTATTTACTCTGTTTGTTGTCTTTTACACATTGGTTGTCTGTCTTGTGTGCATTCTTTCATTGATTCTATTGTGTCTCGCATTTACAATGAACGTCGACAAAAAAATAAAACAGTGTTGTATATAGTGACATATATGTACTTCGCTAATAAATTTACTATGATCTTGGAACATATTTACTCTATGGATTCTAGGTAGGTCCTGTCAGGTAAGTCCATCTGTATGTACTATAAATTTTGTTGTGGGATTACAGTGAGTAAGGATATGGTAGAGCCTAGATTGGAATCAGGTGCCACATCTCCTTTTTGGATAATCATATCCATTCATCACACCCAAAACAAAACTTTGCTTAAACATTTTAAACATTGCCACAGATTTTACTCCTCTCCTGAGAGAACACTGAGAGCACAGGTTATTTGAGAGTTGTGGCCATAGAGTCATACAACACTACAGCACAGAAACAGGCTCTTGGCCCTATCTAGCTTGTGCTGAACTATTATTTATCTTAGTCCAAATGACCTGCACCTGGACCATAGCCTTCCACACCCTTCCCGACCATGTAAAATACCTATCCAAATTTTGCTTAAGTGGTCCTGTACTTTCACAAATTAGATGCCATTTGCATCATTATCTAATGACATAGAGCCCAAGTCATCAATGAAAATACAAGCACATTCTGGGTTTCGTTCCCAATAGGGAGCACTTGTTCAGGATACACATGAAATTTTTTTCTTGGATTGAATAGAATTTTTCACTCAGTTAGGCGGATGACCATTGCTCTTGTTGCCTAACCACCAGTCATCAAAACTCAAACCCTGACACTGTATTAACCAGTTCTAGATGTTCTCTGGGACTATTGCATTGGGATTATTCTAGCCAGAATTCAATAAGTGCTAACACATTTGGCAGTAAGCTTCACCACACAGATTTCTCTCTAGCTGACAGCACAAAGTACATATATCTCGATGGAACTATGTAAATGTAAATTAAGATGAAAGAATACATTAAAACTTGGATTTCTATTATGATCTTGGACTGATAGCTTCATTTAGTCTCTTGGTTTGATTTATCCTCTTATATCAACTGTTTCTTAATGTCCAAGCCCTACCTTTGTTTTTTCTTTGTTTTCTCTATGTAACAATGTATGTGAATTTTATGAATGAAAAAGATCTTCATCAGTTTATGTCGCCAGTTAGTTCAGATCTTGTTTCCTTGTTCATCAGTCACTGAAGGTGAATGAGCAAGTGCAGCAGGCAGTGAAGAAGGCTAATGGAATGTTGGCCTTTATTACAAAGGGAATTGAGTACAAGAGCAAGGAAATCCTCTTGCATTTGTACAGAGCCCTGGTGAGACCACACCTGGAGTATTGTGTACAGTTTTGCTCTCCAGGGTTAAGGAAGGACATCCTGGCTGTAGAGGAAGTGCAGCGTATATTCACGAGGTTAATTCCTGGGATGTCTGGACTGTCTTACGCAGAGAGGTTAGAGAGACTGGGCTTGTACACACTGGAATTAAGGAGATTGAGAGGGGATCTGATTGAAACATATGAGATTATTAAGAGATTGGACAAGATAGAGGCAGGAAATATGTTCCAGATGCTGGGAGAGTCCAGTACCAGAGGGCATGGTTTGAGAATAAGGGGTAGGTCATTTAGGACAGAGTTAAGGAAAAACTTCTTCTCCCAGAGAGTTGTGGGGGTCTGGAATGCACTGCCTCGGAAGGTAGTGGAGGCCAATTCTCTGGATGCTTTCAAGAAGGAGCTAGATAGGTATCTTATGGATAGGGGAATCAAGAAATATGGGGACAAGGCAGGAACCGGGTATTGATAGTAGATGATCAGCCATGATCTCAAAATGGCGGTGCAGGCTCGAAGGGCCGAATGGTCTACTTCTGCACCTATTGTCTATTGTCTATTGTCTATCTACATAACCGCATAAAATGAAACCATAAAAGCTGGACCCCTGTCTTTATGCTAATCTGCAGAAGCTAAACTCAAGCCTGATAGGACACAAGTAGCGACTGAAAACCAGGTTTTGTTATCTTATTGTCACTTCAATGATATGCCTGTGAAGAAAGATCCATCAAGATTTGTTTGCATTCTCCAGAGTGCAAAGTGTTTGAAGAAAGATCTCAGTGAAAATTTGCTTGTGCACTCCAGAGTTGGAGTGAATACACTATGTAAAATGACAACATTGTCTTGGTTGCTACAACTTTACCTCTGAATCAAAAGGCTATGGGTTTCATTTACACTTTGAGGAAGGTCATAATAATATTGAGGGAGGACTGCAATATTAGAGGTGTTATCTTCAATGTTATTTGTGTTTGCAAAAGTTAACTGTACACAAATTTACTGCAATGTCCCCCACCTAACAATAGTGAACTCAATTCAAATGGAGTGTAAAGCTTTTTTTAATAAATAAAGTTATAAAGGGTTCTATATAATTACAAACTATTCTTTCAAAATGGTGTATTGTGGTACTATACACCAATAAAACCTCATTATTTGTCCCATTGTGTACCTTGTTAGTAAACAGTACGTTATAGACTTCACAACAAAGGAAATGTAACTTCAAGAACAGCATTGTTGAAAAGTGTAAGTTCAATTACACCTCATGCATATTTGACATCAGAGATTTTTTCCCCTACATATGTAACTAAAGCACAAGCAAACAATTGTGCGTTTTTCTAAATCAGGTCACTTTATAAATTTCAATCAGGAAAATGACGTTCAGAAGAAACGTGTGATCAGCTTTTACTCATGAAAGCAAACAGCAAATAAATGCTCTTGTACATTAATATCAAAATTCAATGTTGCATCATCACAAATATGTGATAAATGTTCAAAATAATATCCTGCAACAAAATGGCACATATCCAAGTCATTGCCTCTCATGTTCCAAAATCAAAAATTTGTTTCATATTGTCAGCTGTTCGGAAGAAACAGAACACTTCATGCTGATGTTAGTAAATTTACTCAGAATGTACAGACTTTGATGAAAACCATATTTTGATGCTGACATACGAGAAGAATTTGTGCTTATCATGGTGGTTACTCAGGGAAAATTAACAGAAAGATACCTCATCCATCGTTCCAGATTCCCGTGCCTCAAGCCAGTCTTCTGTGACAAGATAGCATCAGGCATACTGTATGTGGTTATGGGCAACCAGACCTCTCCAAAATATGACCAAGAATATAATAACAGCAAGCAAAGCAGTGTCCTGGCTTAGTCTGCTCTCAAATCTGTCAACATTTTTCAAAGTTTCTGAATGTTTCTTCTATTCAATAACTTTCAAATGAATCATTAAACAAAAAAAAGGAAAACAAAATTATTCAGAAAGAACACAATTGAAAATTTAAACATCTCTGAAAATGCTAACACTTATCTATTCATCTGTTTCTTTTCATTTAGGTTAACTGACTTCTTTCCCATAAATAGTCGATGATTTCTGGAGTTTTCTGCTTCCTCCTTGTTCTCCATCAGCTAACTAAACCATTCATCATCATTTTAAGACTTCTGAGTTCTCAAAGAAACTCAAAAGCTGTAGACAATCACATGGGAAGAGGTACTCACTGGAATTTATAAGATTGAGGGGGGATCTTATTACTCACTGGAATTTAGAAGATTGAGAGGGGTTCTTATTGAAACGTATACAATTCTAAAGGAATTGGACAGGCTAGATGCAGGAAGATTGTTTCCGATGTTGGGGAAGTCCAGAACGAGGGGTCACAGTTTAAGGATAAAGGGGAAGTCTTTTAGGACCGAGATGAGGAAAAACTTCTTCACACAGAGAGTGGTGAATCTGTGGAATTCTCTGCCACAGGAAACAGTTGAGGCCGGTTCATTGGCTATATTTAAGAGGAAGTTAGATATGGCCCTTGTGGCTAAAGGGATCAGGGGGTATGGAGAGAAAGCAGGTACAGGGTTCTGAGTTGGATGATCAGCCATGATCATACTGAATGGCGGTGCAGGCTCAAAGGGCCGAATGGCCTACTCCTGCACCTACTTTCTATGTTTCTATGTTACTACTCAGGTAACTTTACCTAAGAGTGACAATAGGCACAATGGTTCATGTAACAATTGACTGTGCTATATCAATCCATGATTCTAGAAAGTATCAACAAATTTTGAGAAATCTTTGAATTATATGCTTCAACATTGGCTTTTTAGAAACACTTAACACATTTTGCTCAAGGTTAGACAGCAACGGGGATAGAAAGTGCCCTGACAGTTAAAAGCTGGACAAAGAAGCATGGATATTGTTAAATTGCTTAGATTATGGCAGAACATTGGTGGTGATATAACCCAGGTGTCAGTTTTTTGGTCTATTTTTGTTCCTCTTCTGTGCAGAAGAGCTTCAACAGAGCTTATATAATGTGCATGTAAGCCTCGCATCAGGACCTATAACAAATTCGACTCGTAAGCTAACTCTGGCTAACGACCATGTGACTCAGCATTACATGGGTAACGGCAAGAAGGCCACCATCAATTAGCGACGTACATCTAGGTTTGGTATGATTCAGGTTCAACCATACAGGAAAGTAGTAATGCTCCTATTAAGGAACATTCATTGTAGTGAATGCTGTGCAAATACTGTTGCATACAAAGTCTTTGTTTGCCGGGAAATAACAAATTGTACACTGGCATAAAATTACTGTAGAAGTATATTTACCAATATTTCAACCTTAACAAACAGCTAACAGAGAAAGAAAAAAAGGGCCAATTACAGTTAATCCAGTCTAAATATGCATGTGAACATTGGCACTCATTTCTGCAGTACTTGTGTCTAAGACTTTACTCATGGTGCTGAACTCCCATCACCAGCCACAGTTGGAAATTCCCTCAAAGAACACCATGGACAAACAGGCTAGCTCGTAAGTATTTCCACTACCTTCTTGAGAACCATTTGTCTGCACAAAGCATTCCTTCGGGTGGGATCCTCCAAGTGTGCAGTTCTCCGTGCCTCCTCACAAAAAAAGACTGCAAACCAGACTATTGTCCTTCAGAAATCTGATCCCACCCAGCTTTCTCAAACCTTCCATAGCATCCCACTGGGCAGAATGTTACAACACATTACCAAGAGAAACCCGATTGGCTGACGCAACATTCCCATGCTGAGGAAATGCTTCCTATCTCAGCTGAAGTTAAAATACTAGTTTATGAAGCTTAACTAGCAGAACACACTGCGTTTGCAGAAAACTGCTGAAATAAAATGTCCAACAGCATTGTTGTAGAAATACATACTATATTGAGATTTGACAAAATGAGGGACCAGCAAACAGAAAACATTAAGTTAACACAGAAAACGAAATATTCTGCATGCTGAAAATACAAAATAAAATCTAACTGCCTCGGGCGAGACTTTTACTGAAATAAATATGCCCGAAGTACAGGCTTCACAAAGACGAGCTACTTCAAGGAGAAGGAGATTGGGTGACCTCTGGAGTAAAGGCCTTAGACAGTCAATGCAGGGCTCCCCTATAGCCATTCCTATATGCCCTTGGATGCTGCTGAGGTGAGGGGTGATGGCATATTAGAGCACAGTAGCAGCAGCATCCAAATTACTGGCACTGTGGCTGGCTCTGAGGTGCAGCGGGGAAGGGTAAAGTCTGGTTGAGCAATGATGATAGGAGACTTGCTAATTGGAGGGACAGATAGGACATTCCTGTTGCTGCAAAAGAGATGATAGGATGGTGTGTGACCTCCCAGGTACCAAGGTTGTGGATATCTCAGTGCGGTTACAGAATATTTTATTTTCTATTTAGAGATAAAGCACAGAACATGTCCTTCTGATCCAACAAGCTGCACCACCCAGAGACTCACCTAATTAACCCTAGCCTAATCACAGGATAGTTTACAATGAGCAATTAACCTACTAACCGGTAAGTCTTCGGAATGCGGGAGAAAACCCACGCAGTTCATGACGAGGAAGTACAAACTCCTTACAGACGATGTTGGATTTGAACTTCAAATGATTCACCATGATGCAATAGTATCGCGGTAACTGCTATGCTACTGCTGAACCTACGGTGGGGTGGGAGGAGGGGGTAGCTGCTAGAGGTTGTTGTGCACATTACCACCAGTGACACAGGTTAAAAGGGGAAAGGGATCCTGCACAGTGAATATAGTAAACTAGGAAAGAGGCTGCAAAGCAGGACCTTGAAGACAGTATTCTCTGGATTACTCCTGATGCCACATGCTAATCCCACATAGATGGACAACCAATATCTTTTTCCAAGGGTTGAAAGGTCTAATCAGAGTCAGAACCAGAATCAGGTTTAATATCACCAACATATGTTGTGAAATTTGTTGTCTTTGCAGCAGCAGTATAACGCAATACATAATACTAGAAAAAACATGAATTACAGTAAGAATGTGTAGTATATATTGAATACAGTAGTTAAATAAGTAGTGAAAAAATAGGAAATAAGGAAGTAGTGAGGTAGTGTTCATGGGTTCAACGTCCATTCAGAAATCGATGGCAGAAGGGAAGAAGCTGTTTGGAAATCATTGAGGGTGTGTCTTCAGGCTTCTGTACCTCTTTCCTGATGGAAGCAATGAAAACAAGGCATGAACTGCGTGATGGGGGTCTTTAATGATGGATGCTGCCTTTTTGAGGCATTGGTCCTTGAAGATGGCCTAGATACAACCAAGGCTAGTGTCCACAATGGAGCTAACTAAGCTTACAATCCTCTGCAGCTTACTTTGATCCTGAGCAGTAGTCCCCCACCACCTCCACCACACATACCAGACAATGATGCAGCCAGTCAGAATGCTGTCCATGGTACATCTGTATATATTTGTAATTATCTTTGGTGATATACCAAATCTTCTCTAACTCCTCACAAAGTATACCCCCTGTGACGCTTTCTTTGTAACTGTATTGAGATGTTGAGTCCAGGATAGATCCTCAGATATACTTACATCAATAAACTTGACATTGCTCACCCTTTACACCTCTGATCCCTCTATGAAGACCAGCACGTGATCCCTCATCTTGCTCTTTCTGAGCTCAACAATCAGTTCTTTATGCTTACTGACATTGAGTGCAACACCACTAAGTAGCTGATATATCTCACCCTCGTACACTCCCTCGTCACCATCTGAATTTCTGCTAACAAAAGTTGTACTGTCAGCAAAGTTATAGATGGCGTTTGAGCTGTACCTAGCCGCGCAGTCACGGGTTTATGGGGAGTGGAGCAGTGGGCTAAGCACACTTCCTTGAGGTGTGCCAGTGTTGATTGTCAGTGAGGTGGAGATGTTATTTCTGTTCCACACAGATTGCCGTCTTCCTGTGAGGAAGTCGAGGATCGAGTTGCAGAGGGAGGTACAGAGACCCAGGTTCTGCAGCTTTTCAATCAGAACTGTAGAAATGATTGTGTTAAGCATTGAGTTGTAGTTAATAAACAGCACCCTGACATAGGTACCTGTATCGATCAGGAGATCCAAAGCCGCGTAAAGAGCCAATTAGATTGCTTCTGCCGTAAACCTATCATGGTGATAAGCAAGTTGCAGTGGATCCAGGTCCTTGCAGAGATAGGAGTTAATTTTAGCCACAACAAACCTCTCAAAGCACTTCATCACCATAGATGTGAATGCTACTGGGCAATAGTTGTTAAGGCAGCTCACCCTGCTTTGCTTGGCCACTTTTGACTACAAGTTATTCGCATGTGTGCTTGTGGGTCACCCTGACTGTAACCGGGTGTGTGATAGTCACCTCCCTCGTGTGTATGAGACTGGTTGGGTTCACTCTGCGGGTCATGGTGCTGTTCTGTTCTTGTGCTTCTCACAATAAAACGGTTGTTGAGTTTAATGAACTTCCTCATCTGTCATTATGGACCAAATTCTCGCCACTCCGCCACCCCACTTCCACAGAAATTAGTCCCTCCATGATTCCTTTGTTCATTCATCCCTCCCCACTAATCTCCCTCCCGGCGCTCATCCCTGTATGCGGTCGAAGTACTTCCCCTGACCATTCACCCCCCCCCCCCCTCACCATTCATGGCCCCAAACAATTCTTCCAGGTTAGGCAACACTTCACTTGTTAATCTGCTGGGGTCATTTATTGCATCCGGGGCTTATGATAAAGCCTCTTCTACATTAGTTGCTGATTCTGCTCTGTCGAGCACCCCTGTTTATCTGACAAAAGCAGAATTTCCAGGCGGCCATACATATAAATTTCCATTTCCATTCCTGTTCCAACATGTCGGTAAATGGCCTCCTCTCATGCCGAGATGAAGCCACCCAAGGGCAGATGAGCAACGTCTTGTATTCCTTTTGGGTAGCCTACAACCTGATGGCATGAATATCGATTTCGCCTTGTGGTAAAAAATATTCCAAACCCATCCCTTTTTCTTTTATTTCCTACTCTGACCTCTTAACTCTTCTCACCAGTCTATCATCTCCCCCTCGGTCCTGTCCTTCCCTTTCTGTCTTACATCTTACTCTTCTCTCCTATCATATTCCTTCCTCTCCTGCCCTTTATCTTTCCCACCTAGCTGGTTTCACCTATCACCTTCTAGATATTCTCCTTGCGTTCCCCCTGTCTTTTTATTTTGGCATCTTCCTTTCCAGTCCTGAAAAAGGGTCTCAGCATGAAAACTCTACTATTTATTCATTTCTATAGATGCTGCCCGGCCTGCTGAGTTTTTCCAGATCTGTGTTGCTTTGGGTTTCCAGCATTCCCGGACTTTCTCATGTTGATGATCGTGTTTTCTAAACCTTGGAGTGGGTCTAGTATTTAAGACATTTCTTATATAAACCAGTATTGCATTCCTGTTAATGAACAAACCCCTTGACTCAAGCACTTAAATGGTGTTCCTCCTTGAATTAGAGCACATTTACACAGAGAATTTGGGAGCAACAACAAAATGGTAAAGAATGCATAAAACATCATTAATTAAACAACATTGTTTATTCATATTTCAGACCTACAATGTGAAAAGGTATGTAAACAATTAACTGACACACTGAGGAGCAGCTCATTTATAAAATGCTAGTTGCCAACGTTATAAAAGATTGTGATTTATATCCTAAAAATACACCTAGGAAATCTGAGGAGGGAGTCCCCATCATGGAGTAGGATTGTGTTCCTCTGTAAATCTACACAGATAATCTCCAGTCTCTACACATTGATCATTTCTATCTCTTGTTACATACCAGATCGATTTCTGTACAAATCCAGGAGATGACCTAGATTAGCAATTAGCAGTTTGCAGATGCTTGCAAATATGCTGTACAGAATTTCATCTCATAAAAGATTATTTAGCAATAACTCTAGCACCTGACTCTGGCTTACAATGAGGCGAACCATTCGGAAGCATTGCCATGATTGCACTAAGGTAAGAATACAAAAATCTGCAATTGTTCAGATAAACCACTGAAATAAGAATAGCAACCTCAATTAGACCAGGAACTGATGCAGTTCTCACTGGAGACTTCAGGATCTGCATAGGCAGATCCTATGAGGAAGTCTTCATAGGAAGACTTCAGGATTAGATGAATTGGGCTTCTGGGGAAAGCTGTGCCCAAAAGAATGATGCATCATACCTTTGTAGAAATCGGTCTGCTTGATGTCTTTTTAGAATGGAGCTGCACTAAAAAAGGGATAGGCCACTCAAACCTGTTCTGCCATTTAATTGTTACTAAGCTGATTGTAATTTCAGTTCCGAATTTCTATCAAACATCAGCAGCTCTTTGCAACGCACACAAAATACTCTCTGGAAAAGAGTAAACAGTCGACGTTTCGGGCTGAGACCCTTCATCAGGACTGGAAAATAAGATGAGAAGTTAGAGCAAGAAGGTGGGGGGGAGGGGGAAGAAGAAGTACAGGTGGTAGGTGATAGGTGAAGCCGCAAGGGGGGAGGGGTGAAGTGAAGAGCTGGGAAGCTGATCTGTGAAAGAGAAAAAGACCTGGAGAAGGGGTAATCTAATAGGAGAGGGTAGAAGACCATGGAAGAAAGGGAAGGGGGAGGAGCACCAGAGGGAGGGGCTGGGCAGGTAAGGAGATGAGGTGAGAGAGGGAAATGGGAATAGGAGTGGTGAAAGGGTGGGGGTACAGGTACTGGAGTTTTCAGAATTCGATGTTCATATCATCAGGTTGGAGGTTACCCAGATGGAGAATAAGGTGCTGTTTCTCCAATCAGAGTATGGTCTTATCGCGGTAGTAGAGGAGGCCATGGACTGACGTGTTGGAATGGGAATGGGAAGTAGATTTGAAGTGAGTGGCTACTGGGAGATCTTGTTTTTTTTCTGACAGATGGAGTGTTGGTGCACGGCAAAGGGGTTTCCAAATATAAGTTGGGTCTCACTGATAAACTGGAGGCCACACCAGGAGCACCGGATACAGTAGATGACCCCAACAGTCTCACAGGTGAAGTGTCGCCTCATCTAGAGGTGTAGGGGCAGGTATGGCACTTGTTCTTCTTGCAAGGATAAGTACTAGGAGGGAGATCAGGGGTTGGAGCAGGTAGGGAAACATGTGCTTGGTGGTGATATCCCATTGTAGAAGGCGGAAGGTGCAAAGAATTATTTGCTGGATGTGGAGGATACTGTGCTGGTATGTGAGAACAAGAGGAACCCTATCATTGGTGGGGTAGCGGGAAGATGGGGTAAGGGCAGATGTGCGTGAAATAGAAGAAATGCGAGTGAGGGCAGCGTTGATGGTAGAGGAAGGAAAGCCCCTTGCTTTGAAGAAGGAGGACACCTCATTATTTATGGAATGAAAAGCCTCATCCTGAGAGCAGATGTGACGAAGATAGAGGAACTGAGAGAAGAGGATGGTATTTTTAAGAGTGACAGGATGGGAAGAGGTATAGTCCAGGTAACTGTGAGAATCAGTGGGTTTGTAAAAGATATCAGTAGATAAACTGCCTCCAGAGATAGAGACAGAGAGATTGAGGAAGGGAAGGGAGGTGTTGGAAATGGACCAGGTAAATTTGAGGGCAGGGTGAAAGTTAGAGGCATAGTTGATGAAGTCGATGAGCTCAGTATATGTGCAGGAAGCAGCACCAATGCAGTCATCGATGCAGCATAGAAAGAGTTGGGAAATGATCCCAACTTGCTCGTCAATTATTTAGATCCCTTGGCCAGAAATCTTTCAAAGACTTTTCATCCCTTTGAGTATGAGAGTTCCAAAGACTTATGACCCTTTTACAGAAAGAAAAAAAACTACTCATCTCATTTCTGATTCAAATTGGTGACCTCTTGCTTTTAAACAGAACGCTTGTTGAAACCTTCCCCCAGGAGGAAACACCCTCTCCATATCCAACCTTTCAAGTGTCTTGTTTAATTGTGGCTACAAATTTTGCTTCAGTGAGCCTATCTAAAAAGTACAAACGTACCTTACACATCCAAGCTGTCAGGATCATGTACATTTCAATCAAGTCTCCTTTCTGTCTTCTAAATTCCTGCAGATTTATACCCAGCCTGTTCAAAGTAGCCAAAGAAGACCACACGCCCATCAGATATATCAGTCCAGGTAAGCTTCTCTGAACTGAACACAGAATTCTTGACAGAAATTAATACTTCATACATTCATTTTTTCAAAGCCTTCCATGTTACATTGCAACTGTAATGAAAACACATTAACAATTTCTCCAGGGTTTGATCTCTACAAATATGCTAAATATACTATAATATTATTACTTTAAGCTAACTTTAAAAAGTGAAACTCAAAGATTAATTTCTTTGCTGTCCAGTGATGCACATGACTGAAAAATATCCGTATTCCACAGGGAAGTTTCCTCACCATTTTGTCTTAGGCCACCTCATTGTTTGGATTCTTGGTTTCCATGTGCCTGTTATGATTAAGAAAACACAAAATCCTGACTATTCATAAACCCAAAAATGGCTGCTTCAAGGCACAAAATAAGTTTATTGTCAAGGTACAGAGGTCACCATATACAAACCTGCAACCCTGAGATTTGTTTTTTTGAACCATCATAGGATCAATGAAAGGCCTCACCCAACAGAATGGACGAACAATAAATATGTAACAGACAACAAACTATGCAAATACAAAAGAGAAAATAGTAATAATAGTAATAACTAAGCAATATTATTGCTCTTTGTATCCTCTTCTTTGTGGTGGCGTGTTGGGGAGGAAGCATTAAGAAGAGGGACGCCTCACGTCTTAATAAGCTGGTAAGGAAGGCGGGCTCTGTCGTGGGCAAAGTACTGGAGAGTTTAACATCGGTAGCTGAGCGAAGGGCGCTGAGTAGGCTACGGTCAATTATGGAAAACTCTGAACATCCTCTACATAGCACCATCCAGAGACAGAGAAGCAGTTTCAGCGACAGGTTACTATCGATGCAATGCTCCTCAGACAGGATGAAGAGGTCAATACTCCCCAATGCCATTAGGCTTTACAATTCAACCGCCAGGACTTAAGAACTTTTTAAAAGCTATTATTAATGCTTTTTGAGATAGTGATTTAGATGCATATCATATTTTTTACTGAGTTAAGTATTGTATGTAATTAGTTTTGCTACAACAAGTGTATGGGACATTGGAAAAAAAGTTGAATTTCCCCATGGGGATGAATAAAGTATCTATCTATCTATCTATCTATCTATCTATGTATTGAGATCATGAGATGAAGAGTCCTTAACAGGCTCTGGGAGCAGTGAAGGGTAAATGAAGTTGAATGAAGCTTTCCCTTCTGGTTCAAGAGCCTGTTAGTTGACGGGCAATAACTGTTCCTAAAACGGGTAGTGTGAGTCCTGAGGCTCCTGTAGTACCTTATTCCTGATGACAGCAGCGAGAAGAGAGCATGAGCAAGGTGGTGGGATTCCCTGATGATGGATGCTGTTTTCCTGTCACAGTGCTCCCTGTAGATGTGCTCAATAGAGGGAAAGGCTTTACCCATGATGGACTGGGCCATGTCCATGACATTTTGTATGATTCTCTACTCAGGGGCATTGGTGTTTCCATACTAGGTGGTGATCCAGTCAATATACTATCCACCACACATCTATAAAACTTTGTCACTATATTCGTTGTTCCAAATCTTTGTAAACTTCTAAGGAAGTGGAGGTGCTACTGTGCTATTCTATAATTGCATTTAAGTGCCAGGACCAGGACAGGTCCACTGAAATGATAACACCAAGGAATTTAAAGTTTCTGATCCTCTCCAACTTTGATATGCTAATGAGGACTGGCTCCTGACACTCTATCTGCCTCCTCCTGATGTTAATAATCAGCTCTGTGGTCCTCCCTGTCATTGAGTGAGAGGTGGTGGTTGTGGCACCACTCAGCCAGATTTTCACTCTCCCTGCTCTATGCTAGTCCGTCACCACCTTTGACTTGGCCAATGTCAGTGATGTCGTCAACAAACTTAAATATGGCTTTGGAGCTGTTCTCAGTCACATAGTGTAAAGTGAGTAAAGCGGGGGATGAAACATACAGCTTTGTTGTGCACCTGTGCTATTCCTTCCGAAAAGTTATACAATAACCTTTTTCATATCTCTGAGAAATGTGTTACTCCCCAAAGTAAGAGCTATCAGTGAGTGCCACATACAAAATGCTGGGGGAGCTCAACAAGTCTGGCAGGATCTATGGAGGAAATAAACAATTGACATCTTGGGATGAGACCCTTCATCAGGACTGGAAAGGAAAGGGCCTGAAGCCAGAATAATAAGGTTGGAGGAGGTGAAGGAGTTAATGCTGGCAGATGATAGCTGAGGCCAGATGAGAAGGAAGGTGGATGAGAATGGGGGAGCGGGATGGAGTAAGAAGCTGGGGGAGAGAATGGACAGAAGAAATAAAGAGCTGAAGAAGAAAGAGTCTAATAGCAGAGGAGAGTGATCCATGGAGGAGGGGGACCAAAGGGAGCTTATAGGAAGGTAAGGAGCAGAGAAGCGTGACAGAGTGGCCAGAATGAGGAATGGAAAAAGAGAGAAGGAAGGGGGAAGGGAGAAATTACCAGGTTTGGAAATTGAAGTTAATGCCCAGATGGAAATTATTATCTCTCTACTCAGATGGAGGCCGAGATGTTGCTTCTCCAACCATGTTTGGCCTCATTATGGCAGTGGAGTAGCCATGGTTAGACATCTCAGAGTGGGAATGGGAAGGCACGTTGCAATTGATATCCGCCGGGAGATGCTGCCTTGTATTGAATAGTAAGTTTCTTTAGCAATTCCCTACTTCAGCATTACCACTGCATGAGAAGTGTGGCAAAATTTCACTTCGGAAATATACTTTGTAGCCTGGGAAAAATACACACTCAGGATAACAAATACTTCTTCGGGTCTTTAATTCCTTTCAGATGTTTTAATGCAGAAAGAGGCTTTCAAAATAAAACCAACAAAATGAATTTTAAAAAACACAGCTCCTGCTGTTATAATTTCTGCTTTATTTTGATCCGCACACTGGTGTATCAACTAGTTATGTATACAGTATGAAAATAAATAAGACAAAATATATAAAACCAATAAAGTAGTGGCAATTCTGAAAAAACAATGCAAACAACATTAGAATCCCACCAACCCTGTAACTTATACACAACATGAAAAATATAAATAAATGAATCTCATCTTTACTAAGAGGTATATTCACGTTGGTACACACGTGCTTAACTTCCAAACTCATATAGGCTAGATCCGGAAATGAGTTCTCCTCACTCACAGTACTAGGGCAATAAGGAACTTTGCACAACTACGAGTAAGATTTTCGTGAGTAAGTGCCGATATCTTACTCAAAAAAATCTTTCCTCATCAAACCTGGGAAAAGCAACTCTCAGCACTTGATGTTCGCTCTAGAACATTGTAACTCATCTTTCTACTCTGCACATTCATAATAACATCGCCGTTTTCTCTTAAGGGCACAGGTAGCTATTTTAGCATTACCAGGATGAATACATAAGTGCACTTTAACAATAAAAAATAATAATCAACAGTCAACACACACAAAATGCTTGAGGAACTCAGTGTGCCAGGTAGCATCTATGGAAAGGAGTACAGTTAACATTTCAGGCCAAGATCCTTCAGCAGGACTAGAGAAAAAAAAAAGATGAGTAGATTCTCGGCCCGAAACTTCGACTGTACTCTTTTCCATAGATGCTGCATGGCCTGCTGAGTTCCTCCAGCATTTTGGGTATGTTTGTTGGATTTCCAGCATCTGCAGATTTTCTCTTGTTTGTGATATTCAACGGTCACCTGGTTACAAGTACTTGAGCTTCCTCTCATGCTTCCAACAACCCTGAAGTACTGGGCTGGATCATGCAACTATGTACATAACATGCTATGGGAGTTCTTTCCCTGGGTAGTTGTCTAAGTAGGCAGCTCAAAGCAACTTTCAAAAGGGCCACTGGTAGTCATCCAAGTAGTGAGTTCAAAGCAACTTTGAAAAGAGCCACTAGGGATCACCTTGCCAGCAAAGTCTGCATATGTGCCTGAATAAAAAAAGATGTGGGAGATTTATTGATGGTAAGTGAAGTTTTCTCTCTCTTCCTGCAGTGTAGCAAAACTTGAAAGAGCAAAATACAGATAGTTTATTATACACACTTCCGAGCCAAAGGCAATGCCGACAGGCTCAGCTCCATGGTGCGCTTGACAGAGTTGATGTCTCATGGCTCTATTGAGCCAAATTCAATCCTGATCTCTGGTGTCACAAATGTGGAGTTTGCTAGTTCTCCCTTTGATTGTACGGATTTCCTCAGGATGGTCCAGTTTTCTCCCATGTCCCAAAGTTCAGACGATTGGTATGTTTTTTTAATAATTTTTTTAATTGAATTTTCAAATGGTTACAGAAGGAAAAAAAAATTATCAACCCTTCCCCCCTCCCCTTAACTCCTCCACCCTAACATATCCCTGTAGAAAGAGAAAAAAAAGAGAAGAAAAAAGAAAGAAAGAAAGAATGCCTGGATATCGGAAAATCCCGACATGCTCCATGGAGTTCATAATAGCTTTAATATGTATATTTATTTCTTTCCCCAAAAAACCAATAATTTTATCTTTGGAGCACCTATATATTTAATCCTATCTTTTGTAAATAAGGGCGCCAAATTTTCAGAAATATTTCATACTTACCTCTTAAATTATAAGTAATTTTTTCAAGTGGAATGCAGCTGAAAATTTCATTCTTCCAACGATCTATACTTAAGTATGAATCCGATTTCCAAGTAACTGCAATAGCCTTTTTGGCTACTGCCAATGCAATTTTTATGAATTCTTTCTGATATATATTCAGTTTGGATTTCGGTTTTATCCCTTCAATATTGCCTAGTAAAAATAATGTTGGATTATGTGGAAGTTGTGTTCCAATAATTTGTTCCAATAAAATTCTTAACTTTGTCCAAAAAGGTTGAATTTTAAAACAAGACCAAGTAGAGTGTAAAAAAGTACCAATTTCTTGATTACATCGGAAACATTGATCAGATAAATTTGGGTTTAATTTATTTATTTTTTGTGGTGTAATATATACCGTAGATTCCGGACTACAGAGCGCACCTGATTAAAAGCCGCTGGCTCTAATTTTAGAAATGAAATCAATTTTTTACTTGTACAGGCCGCACCGGATTTTAGGCCGCACCGGATTTTCGGCCGCAGGTGTCCCACGTTGTAATATGAGATATTTACACAGAAAGATATTACACGTGAGGATTTTTTAACTTTTAATTAAATCCATATGGTAACAAACAAATATATATTGCAAATGCTTTTTTTCGAACCGTGCCTGTAATACGGCTACTTTTAAATATACATACGTATCGGTAACACAAATTACGTTGCATATACTTTTTTACTGAACAGCACGAACAACATTCCAATATCTCCTAGCGACTGGTAAAAATATATATACTGCAGCCTACCAGGAAAAGTTATTGATCGCCTTTAACTTAAAAGCAGCGTTTTCGCTCGGGTCTGATGTGCTCGGGTCTGATGTGCTCGGGTCTAATGTGCTCGGGTCTGATGTGCTCGGGTCTGATGTGCTCGGGTCTAATGTGCTCGGGTCTGATGTGCTCGGGTCTAATGTGCTCGGGTCTGATGTGCTCAGGTCTGATGTGCTCGGGTCTGATGTGCTCGGGTCTAATGTGCTCGGGTCTGATGTGCTCGGGTCTGATGTGCTCGGGTCTGATGTGCTTTTCTTCGAGTGTTTTCCATGTTGATGAGGGTGAGTACAAATGACTGATTTACAATAATTTAATTGTGAAAGTGCGCTTGATTTATCGTACAATTTCATTGGACCTCTGTGAACTACTCATCAATTTTATTGGTCTACTGTTACGAGACAAAATGTTTACGAGGCGGCATGAAAAAAAACCATGTATTAGCCGCTCTGGATTAAAGGCCGCAGAGTTCAAAGCTGTTCAAAATGTGGGAAAAAGTAGCGGCTTATAATCCGGAATCTACGGTAATTGATGTAAAAAATTATATTGCACTAATCTTAACCGGACATTTGTTGTATTTGTCATACTGTCAAGACATAGTCTTGACCAACTTGTTTCTTCAATTTTAATATTCAAATCAGTTTCCCATTTTTGTCTTGACTCATGAATTCCTTGTTTAATTGCCTGTTTTTGAATCAAACTATACATACAAGAAATAATTTTTTTAATTTTTCCTTTTTGAATTAAAGTTTCTATTTCATTAGGTTTTGGCAATAACATTGTTTGACCCAATTTATCTCTTAAATAAGCCCTTAGTTGGAAATAACAATAAAGAGTGTTGTGTGATATTTTGTATTTATTCTTTAATTGATCAAATGACATTAATATACCTCCTTCAAACCAATCTCCTATATATCTAATCCCTTTTTGAAACCAATTGTATAAAAGTTGGTTATTCATTGTAAAAGGATTAAGTTTATTTTGAATTAAAGGTCTCTTTGCTAATAAAGATTTCTTTATCTCATCATTAACATTTATCTTATCCCATAAATCAATCAAATGTTTTAATATAGGAGATTCTTTCTTTTCCCGTATCCATTTAGATTCCCACTTATATATAAAATCTTCTGGTATATTTTCTCCTATTTTATCTAATTCTATTCTAATCCATGCCGATTTATCTTAATCAAAAAAAGATTCAATAAATCTAAGTTGATTTGCTTTATAATAATTCTTAAAGTTTGGATGTTGTAACCCTCCTAGGTCAAATTTCCATACCAATTTTTCCAACGATATTCTTGACATCTTGCCTTTCCAAAGGAACTTCCTCACACATTTATTTAAGTCTTGGAAAAACTTCTGCGGTAATTGTTTTGGTAGTGTTTGGAATAAATATTGTAGTCTAGGGAATATATTCATTTTTACAGCATTTACTCTGCCTACTAATGTTATTGCTAATGTAATCCATTTATCAAGATCTTCTTGAATTTTTTTCAATAATGGTAAATAATTTAATTTATATAAATTCTTTATATCATTATCAACTCTTATACCTAAATATTTTATACCATTTATCGGCCATCTAAATTGAGTTATTAGTTGACATTGACTATAACCTCCTTTAGTAAGGGGTAGAATTTCACTTTTATCCCAATTTATTTTGTAGCCTGATATTTTCCCATATTTTTCCAATCTAGAAGATAATTTACGCAGCAAATATTTTTACAAAATATTTTGTTAAATAAAGCAAAACATCGTCAGTAAATAAATTAATCTTATATTCCTCCTGGTTAACTCTGAAACCCATAATATCTGAATCCGTTCTAATTAATTCAGCTAATGGTTCTATCGCCAACACAAATAAAGCAGGTGATAATGGACAACCTTGTCTAGTTGACCTTGTTAACTGAAATGATGTTGAAATTTGACCATTTGTCACTACTTTAGCTTTGGGATTAGTATTTAAGGTTTTAATCCATTTTATAAAAGATACCCCAATCTATATTTTTCCAATACCTTAAATAAAAAATCCCATTCCAATCTATCAAATGCTTTTTCTGCATCTAAGGCAACTGCCACACTAATTTCCTCCCTCTTTTGTGCCAAATGAATTATGCTAAGTAACTGAGTTATATTATCTGCTATTTTTGCTATTATTTTATAGTCGATATTCAACAAAGAAATAGGTCTATATGATGTTGGCTTTAAAAGATCTCTATCTTTTTTGGCAATACTATTAAAATAGCTGTTGAAAAAGATTCTGGAAGTTTATGCGTTCTTTCCGCTTGGTATATTAACTCTATAAAAGGAGGAATTAGTAAATCTTTAAACTTTTTATAAAATTCGGGCGGAAACCCATCTTCTCCTGGAGATTTATTACTCTGAAGTGATCCTAGAGCTTCTTCGACCTCTTTTAATGTAAAAGGCATACCTAATCCCTTCTGTTCTTCCGAATTCAATTTTGGAAGAGTTATTTGTGATAAAAACCTTTCTATCTCGACATTATCATTTTGTGATTCTGATTGATACAGTTCAGAATAAAAATTCTTAAAAGTTTCATTAATTCCTAAAGGTTTATAAGTAATTTTATTTACACTTGTTCTAATTGCATTTATCGTTTTGGAAATCTGGTCTGTTTTTAACTGCCAAGCAAGAATCTTGTGTGATCTTTTACCTAGTTTGTAATATCTCTGTTTAGTTCTCATAATTGTTTTTTCTGTTCGGTATGTCTGAAGTGTATTATATTGTAACTTCTTATTAACAAGTTGTCTTCGTTTTTCTTCTGTCATATCTGTTTAAAATTCTTTTTCTAATTTTGTAATCTCTTTTTCCAATTGATCTATTTCTACCATATATTCGTTCTTAATTTTAGAAGTATAACTTATTATCTGGCCTCTCAAATATGCCTTCATTGCTTCCCATACTATAAATTTATCATCAACTGAATGTAAATTTGTATCTTAAAAAAACTGCATCTGCTTTTTCATAAAATCACAAAAATCTTGAGGTTTTAATAATAATGAATTAAATCTCCATCTGTAAATCGATTCCTCTTTATCCATCATTATCATTGTCATTGTCAAGGGGGAGTGATCTGACAATATTCTTGCTTTATATTCCATATTTTTCACTCTGTCTTGAATATTCATTTATAATAGGAAAAAAATCTATCTTTGAATAAGTTTTATGTCTATATGAATAAAATGAGTAACCTCTTTCTTTTGGATTAATTCTTCTCCATATATCAATCAAATTTAAATCTTTCATCAATGATAAAGTTAATTTTGCTACTTTTGATTTTGTAACAACCTTTGTTGATCTATCTAAAACTGGGTCTAGACAAAAATTAAAATCTCCACCTATTAATATTTTGTCATGTGCGTCAGCCAAATTCAAAAAGGCCTCTTGTATAAATTTTACATCATTTTCATTTGGTGCATAAATATTCATAAGAGTCCATAGTTCTGAAAAAAATTGACAATATATAAATACATATCTCCCCGCAGAATCAATTAATACATTTTGTATTTTAACTGGTAAAGTTTTATTAACCAAAATTGCAACTCCCCTCGCCTTTGAATTAAATGAAGCTGCAATAACATTTTTGACCAAATCTCTCTTTAATTTCTGATGTTCTATCTCTGTTAAGTGTGTTTCTTGTAAAAAAAAGCTATATCTATTTTCATTTTCTTAATGTATGTTAAAATTATTTTTCTTTTCACCGGTCCATTAAGCCCATTAACATTAAAACTTTAAAAATTCAGTAAATTAGTCAAAACAAGGTTAACAAGGTTAACAAGGTTACTCCAGTCTATAGTAATACCTAACTTTTCAACTTTCGTAGTACCTTGGGGAATCTTTTTAAAATTCTCTGTGTTGCTATGTGTCTCCCCCCCCCCCCCCCCGATTGTCCAGGCAAAGAAAGAAAGATTAAAGAAAAATAGATTATAAAGAAAAAAATAACAAAATACCCCCCTACTAATGTTGTGAATTAAAAAACACAACATTACCCCCCTCCGTTGTACAGGTCATGGTAATCGCCATGATTACACACGTGAATCCCATAGCAATCAATCCGAAGTTCCCCCAGTTCCCCCGTAACATAAAAAAGTATATATAAGAGAAGAAAAAATAACATCACTACTCTCGATTAATATTTCTCAAATTTTTACCTTTCTCCCCCTGTATCATATAATTAAGAATATATTTAAATATTCTTCTGTCCTTAAACATCCATCAGTTCCATTCACTGTTCCTGTCTTCATCTTTAATCCGTTTCACTTTTAAATCTTTGGCTGTGGTTAGTGAATATTTGGGAGCTCTTGTGCAAATTCTTCTGCATCCCGATAATCAGTAAAAAATCTTCTTTTTCCGTCATCCAAAAAAATTATCAGGGTTGCCGTGTGACGCAATATAAATTTATAACCCTTTTCCCATAAAACTTTTTTCGCTGGCTTAAATTCCTTCTTTCTCTTCAAAAGGTCATTCTTATATCAGGATAGAAAAGAACTGTTTTCCCTTCTATCATCAATGGCCTGTTTCTCTTTCTGGCACGTTGGGCAGCCGCATTCAGGATCTTTTCTTTATCTTGATATCTTAAGCATTTTATCAAGATTGATCGTGGGTTTTGATCAACTTGAGGTCTTGATCTTAAGGCTCTGTGCGCCCTTTCAATTTCAATTAACTGGGTTCCTTCTTCCATTTCCAAGATTTCCGGAATCCATTTTTGAAAAATATTTATTGGATCCTCTCCCTCTATAACTTCTTAAGTCCAACAATCTTAATATTATTTCGTCTGCTAAAATTTTCAAGTACATCCACTTTTTCCAACAACCGCTTCTTTCTGATGTCCAGGCAGAAATATTATCTTCCATTTTATTCACTCTATCAATGGTGTCTCCCGTTGTTTCTTCCAAGTTTTTAATTTTCTTGTCCATTTTGTCCTGTCTTTTCATCATTTTATCAAACATAATCTTCATATTTTTAATATCTTTTTATTACTTTTAATGCTTTAAATTCATGCATTATTTGCACCAAAGATTTTTTAATGTCTCCAATATCACCTGCAACCTCCTCCTGTTGCTCTTCTTTGTTTGTCTCTTTATCTTCGACTGATTTATCCAGAGAATCTGATTCCACCTCATATTCACTTTCACTTTCAGTTCCGATCATAGCTGGAGTTTGTAGTTTGCGTTGCTCGTGTTTGCGCATGCTCTTTCCTTCACGCATGTGCAATTCCTGTTGCTCTTTTTTTGGAAACGGTTGATGTTGCCGCAGTTTCCTGTTCTGTATTGCCGGAGGTAAAATGCACTTGAGCCCGAGGCTCTTTCATGGCGGCTGGGCTTGATTCTTTTCCAACTTGTGTTGTCTTCAAAGTAGTAGTTTTCTTCTGCTTCTGTTTAGGAGACATATCTTAAGACAATCCTGAGTAGTTTATAAGTAATTTTTAAAAAGTATTTACTAACTTTTCTTCACTTAAACATTATTTTACTGTTTTTTTTTACAGGAGAGCAGCTGGATTTCCACGTCTCGATCCTACGTCAGCAAGTGACGACCCCGACGATCGGTATGTTGACTGGGCACTGAACATTGCCTCAAGTGAGAAGAAGAATCTGGGGATTTATTGAGAATACAGGACGAAGAAAGGAAAGGTTAGCTACCTGTGGCATACCGAGGTTAGAGCTATGACGTTGTCACTCCTATGGAGCACTCTAAAGATAATGCAATTAGGAAGGGCAAACAAGGCAGGGACATAAAAGTTGTGCTATAATGATACAACTAAGATATAGGTGAACAGATGGTTCTTAATCACTGTATGAATGAAGATCAATGAAACTGACAAGATATATGGATACAGAAAGCAAACTAGTGACTTCCCTTTACAGACGTACTCTCTGGTAAGAGAATGAATGTTGGAAATGTATAAAACTGCAGTTAGACCATAAATTAGACTATAGTCCTGGTCAACAAGCTACAGGGGAGGTGCAGGAACCTGCAAACTCACACTCAATGATTCAGAAACAGCTTCTTCCATTCCACTGTCAGATTTATCAACAGTCCACCAGCTAGCAATTCCTTCCCTTTGTACTATTTTAGTAACTTACTGAAACTTTTATGTCTTTGCACTGCACTTCTGCCATGAAACAACAAACTTTGTGTCATTGAAATGAGAGATAATAAATCGTATTCTGGTTCTGAGTCTGAAAGAGTGCGTAGAGGAGATTTACTGGGAAGTTGTCAGGACTGGAGAATTATAGTGATAAGGAGTGACTAACAAGGTTAGGGTTGTTTCCTTTGGTACAAGTCGGACTGTGGGAAGATTTAATTCACAGTCAAAGTCAGTGTCAAAATCAAATTTATTTCCAAATGCCCAAGTACATCTATGTGCAGGTGCAATGAATTCATTGTGTCTGAAATTATGAGAAACAGGGTCTTACTTTCCTTGGTAAAGAAATGAATAACTAGATTTATTTGTAAGACTTACATGGGAATTGAAGAAACTTTATTTTTCACCTGCAGGAGTGGAAAAGGTCTGGAATTCTTTGCTTGAAAGGTGGTAACCATTAGAGGCAGAACACATCATCACATTCAAAATAAGAATACTTAATTGATAAAGCCAGTGTAGTAATTAGCTCTGCAGCTGCATTTAAAAATGCAATTAAATTTTCAAGAGATGTGCTGTTTTAAAGTATAATAAATGAGCACTTGAACAGCCATAACCAATGAGGTTACACCCTGGACAGTCAGAAATATTAAAGACCTAAACTGTTCCATGGACAATAAAGATGGAATAACTTTTATTGAAGTCAATGGAAACAAATTCTAGGACGTTGTACCTCATGAAACCCCTGCATTTTTTCACATTAGCTACTGATGATAAATTATCCCTGAATAATTTTTAAAAATTTCTTTGATTTGAGAGCAATTGAATGATACAGCTGAGAAAGTGTTTTTTACCCCTCGCATTCACCTATATTAATTAAAAAAGATGGTTTTAATTCTAATGTTTAATGACCTTCTTTCAATTACTACAAAGTTTTACTTTTAAACTACAGGAAATTCTGTGCTCATTGTATGGGAGGGAGAGTAATCAGTTTCTTTACTATTTACATCTAGTAACATAAACAGTTCGAAGTTTTAAATTTATATGCCTTTGTGGATTAAAATAACAATTTATTTTCAAGATTATCTGTGGATTTGCAAAAGGTGAAAATCTTAGAAACTCTTGATGGTAGTTAGTTTGTTTCAGAGAACATGAGCGATTGCTTGTGAGATCAAGTCCCAGTTAAATATATTTTAAACTCCTCAAAAGATTGCTGAAATGTAATGTGCATTGAACACAACAAAAAAATACGCTGTGCTCACATTGCTGCACTAATCACAAAAAAGCTGGTACAGTTTAACAAAAAGCATGTGAAGCTCATGCATATGTCGTCATCCAAAAGTATACTTCAGCTATATTGAAAAATATGTTGCATTGTATCTGTCTGTCTTTATCTTTGAAGCTGCTCTTCTACATGGCCTGTTTCTCAGCAGAACCATTATATTATCTGGAGCTCTCTAAGGCAGTAATTATAGTTCATCGCTTGTTTTTGTAAAACAGTAAGTGTAAAATTACTGTGAAATAGAAAAGGTCAAATCATCTCTATCCATGGAATCTACATAATACTTGCTTGCTTTATCATCTCGAGCAAAGCCTAATGTCCTACTGAAAGCAATACATCTCCTGAAGTTTTAATTGCAATTTTAAATGTAGTTGCCGAGCTAATTAGTGGACTGGCTTTATTAATTAAAATTCAAGATCTAATTTAAATTTAAATGTTAATAATTTAGCTTTTGTGCAAGAGTAACTACATCCTGTCACTCATCAGTAATCAGTAATTTATTTCTCATTAGGTGGATTGTGTCTTGTTAAGGGTGTTTACTTAACAATTTCCTTTCAGTGAGGCCTGTACTATTACAACATTTTAAAGACATTTTTTGACAAGTATTAAAATGCAGAGCAAGTTTATGGTGCATATTGTATTCCTAAGCATCAATTAACTATTGGAGTCATTATCATGAGAGTAAATGAAAGGTAATATTTTTCCCTGATTACTACTTGAATGAATTTTGACAAAAGCTGCAGAGATGCAAACAGTTATCATAATTATTTTTTAAGAATGTATGATAATAATGAGAAGGGTCTCACCCTTACTAAGCATATAAGTAATTATAAGACAATAACCATTGAAATAAGCTTCTCAAAATTTAACCAAACCATTCCCAGATGAGATATGGCAGTACTAAATCATTATACAAGTATGACACTAAGGTTTATTTAGATAAAATTAAATAAGTCAATGATATTTGATTTCTTGTAGGAGATTCAGAAGAAAATTTTGAAAGTTAATTTTGATTAAGCCAAATTCTGTTGAAATGTGTGGGGATGGATGTTTTAATATTGCTTTGTTTTTCTCTAATGGGATAATTATAGATATGAAATTTGTGGGGACAACTTCAATGTTAGAATTCTGGAAATCTTCACTCTAAAATGTCATAGCACTGTTGCATGTTGTATGCTTATTAGAGAAATGCAAAAACTAACATCTGGAAATCTTGCAGTTGCAGTGTATGGTGAAGAGAACTGTGGTACAACTGTGAGCAGATTGAGTTTGTGATTTGCTACAAACAGATAGTTTCATTGTGGCCTATCCACGGTAGATCATTGAAAGATCGTAGCATTACCTTTAACTCAAGTCTAAGGAAGAAGTGCTTAGTTAATAATTTTTAAAAACTTAAAGCTCTCATATCATTTTGGATAAAATAATATTGGAAGGTAAAGTGGGGAAAATTTGTAAAAGAGTCCAGATAGCAAATACTTGATATTGAATTGGTGTGAATAGTTGACAAAAAAAGGACAAAAAAGCTTCTATTTTCTCAGTCTTTCTTCAGCAGAAGTTTCCCCAAGTATTATAGAACAGATTTATTGTCCATTTTAAGATATTTTTAAGGACTGATAACTTGAAGTTGGAAGCAAGATAGTAGTTCTATCAACAAATAAAAGGCAGCTTTCAGAGTGTCATGATAATATGAATAAGAAGATCAAGCAAACTGAGCTGAAATTAAATCCAGTCATTGTGATGCATGTGTAATGTGAGTTCAATCATTTGAAATGGTTCAACTTTGTACTTTATTATTTCCTCTTTGAGACAATGCAGAATCCAAAATTTGATTCCTAAGGGAAGGAAGGGGATAATATTAATCAGCAGGATCAACGTGTTCTATCGCTGAATGTTATTAATCACATGTTCAAGTCTGATATCTTTGATTGATTGGTCACTAAGCCATTGTCAACAAAACGGACAAATCCTTCACTGAATTTTTGCAGTTTATAAATTCAGTGTAATTGCTGCTACAGTTAATACTTGGAGTCCATTAATGCTAAATTACAGAGATGACTGGAATATTGGGCTAAAGTAGAAAAGTTTTTAGTAAGATGGGAGAAGAATGCAAACCTTCAGAGAACGACGACAAATTCCATAATTAGTTTGAAATGGCCTTAGAGGAATGAAGTTTGGAAAGTTGCACATTGAACTGTAGAAAATAACATGGGGATTGAGATTTTTTTTAAAATGCATTGATAAAATCTTAATTGATAATATCAAACATATTAAGGAAAGTAGAGCAGAGTCATGGAAAGAATGAATAACACAATTAGTGACCTGATGAAGGATCTGAAAGGGAGATGACCTAGCCAATCATGTTGGATGAACCAGGAGCAGGGAGAGGAGAATGAAGAGTAAACTAACCCATGGATATGGACCTGAAAAGAAGAGGGGAGAAAAAGAATAGGGCAGGGTTAAGCTCAAGTGGATCTGAAAGGAATACTGTGGTGGGGAAGGGCCATGCAAGTGTGTAGGGTGAATCAGGAGCAGGGATGGACAGAATAAAGGGACAATTAATTTAGGAGTACACTACTGTGGGGTGAAACAGGCAGCTTCAAAGCTGATAACAAAATGTAAAGAGGTGCATGGGGAAGAGCCAGCATATGAGGTAGGCTGAAGCATGAGCAGGCTGTGAAAGCGGAGCGAAGTGTAAGGTCACAGAGATGGTGGGCGGCAGAGAGTAGTTGAAAGCAGCAGGATGGCAGGGTGAATCGCCAAGCTGAGTGCAGACCGGGCTGGATGAAGATCAAGCAGACATGACAGGAATATGGCAGGGTAGGACCCAAGCAGACGTGAAAGGAGTACAGGAGGGTGGAGCTGGTGTCGGCGTCACATGGGTGAGGTAAAGTGGAACGCAGGTGGACCTGAAAGGAAGTCACAAAATACAGCTTGTTCGGACGTTAATCTGAGCAGACCATATAAGATGATCCAGGAGCAAGGGTGCACAGAGCGAATGGGCCTCTAATCAAGAAATACACAATTGTAATCAGTTGCAGGGTAATTGGGAGTGGACTGCAAAATGTAAAGAGGATTGGAAAAGACAAGATGGAGTCGGAATGATGCAGGTAAATAAGAATAAGTAGGTAGAAAGGCAACATGAACATAATCATTTGAAGATCCTGTCTGTGTGCTGTATAACACTGTGACCATGACGTCAATGTACGCATATCTGTCTGAGAAGACCACTGTATGTGCTAGGTAAGGAAGCTTAGGTAATTTCTTTACACATAGAATATTTGACCTAAGGAGCACACCTCCAACTTTTGCAGCAAGTGAAGATTTATTGTAAATGCTGAATAGGTAGCTAGGTAACTATGATCACTATAACTTACTGAGAAATGTTTTCCAGAGGTGCACTGTATGGTAGCTCCCTGTCATGTGACAATTGAGAGAAATCTCATCAGTGTCATAATCTTTCATACAGCTAATATTGTTCACAGAAAGCTAGTTCAGTAAATGGAATAGGATTTGTTGCTAGTGGTTGATAAAGAAGTACTGGAAGAGGTTTAAGCCAGTCATTAAACCGGTATGATTGATTAGAGTCAGAGTCATACAGCACAGAAACAGACCTTTCTGCTTAACCAACATCCCCATGGAAGCTAGCCCCATTTGCCCAAGTTTTGTCCATGTACACATCTGAGTGTCATTTAAATGTTAATGTATATGGCTCACACCACTTCCTCTGGCAGCCCATTCCATATATATAGTTCCAATTTCAATCTTATCCCTCACCCAAAGCCTATATATACTCTAGTTCTTGATTTCCCAACTCTGGGTAAAAGACTCTGTGTGTTCCACTACAAATGTCCCACATGATTTTATACTCCTCTGTCAAATCACCCCCCATTCTCATGCTGAAATGAACAGAGTACTACCCTGCCCTTGAGTTCCGTCCTTGTAAATTGTTTCTGCATTACTTCCACCTTAATGCCATCTTTCCTATGGCAAGTGGGCTAAAGTTGTACCAAATATTCCGACTACCTCACTAATATATTCTACATCTGCAACAAAACCTCCCACCGTCCATACTGCATACCTTGACTCATGAAGGCTACCATGTCAAAAGACTTTTTCACCACACTGTCTATTTGTAATGTGACTTGCAGGAAACCATAAACTTGTACTCCAGGGTCCTCTGATCTACAACACTTCTACTGTCCTAACATTCATTATGAAGGCCCTACACTGATTTGTCCTCTTAAAATGCAACAAGTCACACTTATCTGAATTAAACTTCATTTTCTATTGTCCATTTACCCATCTATAAATCATTATAAGCATCTTCACTGTCTTTGACCCCTCCTATTTTGGTATTATCTGTAAAATGACTAATTGTGGATTGTACATTCTTGTCCAAATCATTGATGTAAATGACAAATAGGCTTAGTACTGTGCCTTGGTGAACACCATGTCATGGGCATCCAGTCTGAAAATTGACCTTCCTCCTTGACCCTTTGCTTTCCTATCACAAAACTAATTGTGTGTCCAGTCAAACATCTCTTCTTGGATCCTTGCAGTAACAGTCCACTATGTCTACTAAGGAAAAAGAAGGTAATGTGCTTTAATGACTACTACCTAGTGGCTTTGACATCCACTATCATGAAGTTCTACGAGAGGCTGATCATGTCACATGTTAACTCCAGCTTCCCAGAAAATGTACCTACTGTTGAAACAGAACCATTACAGATGCTATCTCCGTGGTGCTACACTCATGTCTAAAGCATCTGGAAAGTAAAGACACCTATGTCAGACTATTGTTTATTGACTATGGTTTCATCTTCAATGCTATGGTTCCAAGCAAACTCTAAACTATTAGACCTGGGATTCAACACCTCTCTTTGCACTGGATCCTCGAATTATTGACAAACGGACCGCAATCAGTAAAGATAGGCAGCAACACTTCCACCATAATTATCCTCAGCACTGGTGCCTCACAAGGCTGAATCCTCAGCCCCTACTCTGCTACCCGTACACTCACAACTACATGGTCAGATTTTACTCAAATTCCAACTGCAAGTTTGCAGATGACTGCAGTGGGCTGAATCTCAACTCACAGTGAGTCAGTATACAGAAGGGAGATAGCACACAATGTACAGAATAGAGAGCTCAGTGACATGGTGGCATGGCAACAACCTTTTGCTTAGTGTCAGCAAAACAAGGGAGCTGGTCATTGACTTCAGGAAGTGGGGGGGGGAGGAAGTGGACATGCTCCTGTTTACATCAATTGCTGAAGTCAAGAAGGTCAGAGCTTCAATTTTCTAGGAGTGGACAACCACATAGACACCATGGACAAGAAAACATACCAGCACATCTATTTTGTCGGGGGGATGGGGTGGTAAAAGAAATTTGGCATGTTCCAATCGACCCTTAACAATTTTTATTGAAGCATTGCAAAAACATTCTATTTGGCTGCTTCTCAGCTTGGTATTTGAGTTGCTCTGCCTATAACTGTAAAAAGCTACAGAAAGTTGTGAACACAGCTCAGCACATGATAGAAACAAGCCTCCCCTTCATTGAGCATGACCATAATTCTAACAGACACATGCAGCAGCCAATATGTCACTGTGGAGGCGTATTGGTTAATGCAACACTATTAGCAGTCAGGTTGTCAGAATGGAGTTCAATTCCAGTGCTGTTTGGAAGGAGTTCATACATCCTCCCCATGACTGCATGAGATTCCTCCCACAGTCTAAAGACATAGTGGTTAGTAGGTTAACTGGTCATTGTAAATATTCCTAGGCTTAGGCTAATGTTAAATAGGTAGGTTGCTGCACAGTGTGGCTCACTGGACCAGAAACGTTTGTTCTGTACTGTATCCCTAAATAAAATGAATTAAACCATAATGAAGGACTGCAGTGACCTGCTCATTTTTTTTTTCTACAGGCTCAAGACCAACTTCTGTTCCACTGTTATAAGACTATTGAACTAGTATGCTAAAGTGCACTCTTAATCTCAGAATCTACCTCCGCATCAACCTTCTTGGTTACTCCTTCAAAAAGCTTATGAGACTTGACAAAACCATGCTGAGTATCCCTAATCAACACCTGTCTTTTCACCTGCTTGAAAATCTTATCCCTATGAATCTTCCCTGGTGATTTACCATCCCCAGATGTTAAACTTAGCTGGTCTATAGTTCCCAACATTTTCTTTGCCATCCTCTGTAAATAAAGACACAATATCAGCAAATCTCCAGTCTTTCAGTCCTTCATCTGTCACTCATGACGATGTGTAAGTCTCAGCATGGTTCCCACATTTTCTTTTTCAGCTTCCTGCAGTGCTCTTGGAATGCATTTCCCATTTCATATGACAGGTGATTGATGTGAAACACAAGCACTGTTTATTCCTCCACAGATGCTGCCTGATGTGATGAGTGATTGTTGTAAACTTTGTTTTGACTTTATATTTCTAGCAGCCGAAGTGCTTTACTTTTGATCTTTATTCTGCAAGCAGACCTGTCCAATCCTGCTATGCCAATGTCAGTGTTGCTTTCCACACTGTTTTCTTACAGCTCATTGTGAAATCACTGAGGAGGGCATCACAAATTGGCAGTCAGGAATGGGTTACACTTACAGTGATATCGGTCTAATAATGAAAAGGCAGAAATGAGTTTTTGACAGTGTTGAATATTGACAGTGTTTCCATGATTGGCCCTATACTTCTGGCTGAAAGCCAGAGGAATAAAATTAACATCTGATTTTACCTGTCTTCCACAGTATTATTGGAATAGATGGGAAATCAAGGCAGAGATATTTCTCCCAACTCAGAATCAGATTTATTATCATTGACATATGTCATGAAATCTGTTGTTCTGTGGCAACAATACAGCGCACAACAGAAAAAAATGCTATAAGCTGCAATGAAAAAAAAATAAACAGTGCAAATGAGAATTAGTGAGGTAGTGTTCATGGGTTCATGGACAGTTCAAAAAACTGATGGCTGAGGGCAAGGTTGTGCTTAATGTCAGCAAGACCGAGGAACTGATTGTGGACTTCGGGAAGAGAAAGTCAGGAGAACACACACCAATCTTCATTGAGAGGTCAGTGGTGGAAAGGATGAGCAGCTTCAAGTTGTTGGGTGTCAATATCTCAGAGGATCTATCCTGGGACCTGTGGTGAACTAGATATACCTGTCTGACTGCTCCTGTGGCTCCTCCCAAGACCCTGCTGACTACCCCTGTGGCTCCTCCCACAGACCCCTGTATAAAGGCGACTGTGGCCTGCTGCTCTCCCTCATTTCCCCAGGATGTAGTGTTGTTCTTCAGTCAATAAAAGCCGATATCTCACTTCCTAAGTCTCGGCGTGAGTTATTGATGGTGCATCAATTTTATTGACTGAAAGTTACAACATGGAAACCGCTTTACGCCCAGAACGCCTAGACTTGGACCCCCGAGACCCTGGAGCAGCTCTTGCCTTTGAACACTGGCTGGTGTGCTTCCAATCGTACTTAGAGGAGGTTCGTGCCACCGACTCGGCTGTTCGGCACAAACTTCTCTTCTCGAGGGTTGCCCCAAAAGTTTATTCGTTCATCAGGGACATATCCACCTACGAGGAGGCGCTTGCCGCCCTCCAAAGACAGTACCTGCGGCCAGTAAATCCAGTTTATGCACGGCACCGCTTGGCAACGTGAAAACAGCGGCCTACGGAGTCGACTGCTGAATTTTTCCGCGAGTTACTGACCCTAGCGCGGGACTGTGACTGCAAAGCGCTCACAGCGGAACAGCATAAGGAACTCTTGGTCCGAGACGCTTTTGTGACTGGGGTTCGGTCAGTGTGTATCCGCCAGCGGCTGCTGGAAAAAGCTGATCTTACCTTACGCTCCGCGATAGAGACGGCCGATTCGATAGAGGCTGCGCAACTGTACGCCGAAGAAGTCCAACCGAGCCATTCCCCGGTTCCGAGCGAATTCGCCAACGCCGCTGCCAGTCGCGGTATCTCAAACCCCACGAATTCGCCAGGTACGAAACTCTGTTACTTTTGTGGGCTTCGGAAACATGCCCGGGTAAGCTGTCCGGCGCGCGAAGCGACGTGTTCCAGCTGTGGGAAGAAGGGCCATTTCGCCAAGGTCTGTAAATCTAAACCGCGCCCGGGGTCGAGCAGCGCCGCGTCTGAGACCTGGGGGCCGCCATTTTGCATGACCAGATGTGGACAACCATCTTTGCCGACGTCACCAGGCCCCGCCCCCGACTCGCCATCTTGCATGACCGGATGTGGACAACCATCTTTGCCGGCGTCACCAGGCCCCGCCCCTACCTACCCGTGTGCGACCTGGGAGCCGCCATCTTGCATGCCCGGATGTGAGCGGCCATCTTTGCCGGCGTCACCAGGCCCCGCCCCCGACACGCCCCGTTCCACGCTGGCTTCCGTGACCCTCGATCAAAGCGCTCCGCACCAGCTCGCAAGGTCGATGATGGACATCCTGGTGGAGGGGCACAGGACTAGCTGCCTGTTTGACACGGGCAGCACTGAGAGTTTTATTGACCCGGCCACAGTGAAACGCTGCGGACTCGTGACACGGCCGGTCCGTCAGAAGATCACCTTGGCTTCAGGGTCGCATTCCACAGACATCCGGGTGGGTTGTGTAGCGACATTGGTGGTGCAGGGCACAGAATATCGGAACTTTGCGTTCCTGGTCATGCCTCGACTGTGCGCACCTGTGCTATTGGGGCTGGACTTCCAGAGCCATCTCGAAAGTGTGACTATGGCATATGACGGGCCCCACCCGCCACTCACTGTCAGGAATCCTCAGTTTGGTGGGACTTCGCCATATACTCCGTTACCACACGCACATACACCCCGAACCCCACATCCCGCCCAGCACCATGTCGATAGCTGTGCTGCTGACACTATTTGCAACCTCTCCACCCTCAAGATCCCTCCCCCATCGCTGTTCACCAACCTGACCCCCGACTGTAAACCTGTGGCAACTAAAAGTAGGAGGTACAGTGCGGGGGACAGGGCCTTTATTCATTCAGAGGTGCAGCGGCTGCTCAGGGAGGGGATCATTGAGCCAAGCACAAGCCCATGGCGGTCCCAGGTGGTCGTTGTTCGGACTGGGCAGAAAAATAGGATGGTTGTGGACTACAGCCAGACCATCAATAGATTCACGCAGCTTGACGCGTACCCCCTACCCCGCATCGCGGATATGGTCAACCAGATAGCTCAGTACAAGGTGTACTCGACAATTGATCTGAAATCCGCTTATCACCAGCTCCCCATCCGCCCAGAGGACCGCCCCTACACCGCCTTCGAGGCGGGTGGCAGGCTCTATCACTTTCTGCGCGTCCCGTTTGGTGTCACAAATGGGGTCTCGGTCTTCCAGAGGGAGATGGACCGGATGGTGGACCAGTACAAACTGACGGCCACATTTCCCTATCTAGATAACATCACCATCTGTGGTCGCGACTGGTCGGACCATGACGCCAACCTCCAACGTTTTTTCCAGGTGGCCGATGCTTTGAACCTGACTTATAACAAGGACAAGTGTGTGTTCAGAACCACACGACTCGCTATCCTTGGGTATGTCGTGGAGAACGGGGTCATTGGCCCTGACCCCGACCGTATGCGCCCCCTGTTAGAACTCCCTCTTCCCACTACTCTCAAGGCCCTCCGGCGGTGCCTGGGTTTTTTTTCCTATTACGCCCAATGGGTTCCCCATTACGCAGACAAGGCCCGCCCCCTGGTCAAGTCTACCACCTTTCCCCTCTCTGCCGAGGCCCGCGCGGCCTTCAGCTGCATTAAAGGGGACATTGCCAAAGCAACGATGCATGCGGTAGACGAGACCATTCCCTTCCAAGTAGAGAGTGACGCCTCTGACGTCGCGCTGGCTGCTACCCTCAATCAGGAAGGCAGGCCAGTGGCGTTTTTTTCCCGTACCCTTCAAGGCTCTGAACTTCGGCACTCCACGGTGGAGAAAGAAGCCCAAGCCATAGTGGAAGCTATTCGGCACTGGAGGCACTATCTCGCCGGCAGAAGGTTCACCTTGCTGACCGACCAGCGCTCGGTTGCGTTCATGTTCAGCAGCCAACAGCGGGGAAAAATCAAAAATGATAAAATTTTGCGATGGAGAATAGAACTCTCCACCTATACTTACGATATCCTGTACCGGCCTGGCAGGCTCAATGAACCGTCTGATGCCCTATCCCGGGGACCGTGTGCTAGTGCCCAGCTCGACCAGCTGTATGCCCTTCATGCCCAACTTTGCCACCCGGGGGTCACCCGGTTTTATCACTTCATTAAAGCCCGGAACCTGCCGTACTCCCTGGAGGACATCAGGACGATGACCAGGGACTGCCAGATCTGCGCTGAGTGCAAACCGCACTTCTACCGTCCTGACACTGCGCAGCTTGTCAAGGCCACCTGCCCTTTTGAGCGACTGAGTATTGACTTTAAGGGCCCCCTTCCCTCCACCGACCGCAATGTCTACTTTCTCAGTATTATTGACGAGTACTCGCGATTCCCCTTTGCCGTTCCCTGCCCCGACACTACTACCACGTCGGTCATAAAAGTCCTGCGCCAGCTCTTCACACTGTTCGGATATCCCTGCTATGTCCACAGTGATAGAGGGTCCTCCTTTATGAGTGACGAGTTGCGCCGGTTCCTGCTTGCTAGGGGCATAGCTACTAGTCGCACCACGAGTTATAATCCCCGGGGGAATGGCCAGGTGGAGAGGGAGAATGCCACGGTGTGGAAGGCCATACTTTTAGCCCTTAAGTCACAAGGGTTGCCGGTCTCCCGATGGCAGGAGGTCCTCCCTGAGGCACTCCACTCTATCCGCTCCCTGTTGTGTACGTCCACTAATGCCACCCCTCACGAACGCTTATTCTCTTTTCCCAGGAAGTCTGTCACTGGGACCACCCTGCCAGTTTGGCTGACGTCCCCGGGGCCAGTGCTGCTGCGTAAACATGCGAGGAGTAATAAGTACTCACCACTGGTCGAGAAGGTTCACCTCCTGCATGCTAATCCCCAGTATGCCTACGTGGTCTTGCCTGATGGGCGGGAGGACACGGTCTCTGTCCGCGACCTGGCGCCCGCCGGAGCAGCAGACCACTACCCCGAGCACTCCACGGTAACTTTGCACCCTGTACCCGAAGTGACTCCGCGCGCACCGTGCCCCACACAGACTCCGTATGCGTCTGTTCCAGGGCCCTCGCTCACACGCGAGGGATCCCTGACACCTCCTGTTGGGACAGAATTAACCCACTCTCCGCCTTCGGAGCACACACCACCTCCGGCACCTGTGCCGTCATCACCTCCGGCTCCTGTGCAATTGCAGCCGGAGCTCCGTAGATCGCAGCGAACGATTCGACCACCTGATCGACTTAACCTGTAAATATACTTGGGAATTTTTTTTTTAAACAAAGGAGGGGTGAATGTGGTGAACTAGATATACCTGTCTGACTGCTCCTGTGGCTCCTCCCAAGACCCTGCTGACTACCCCTGTGGCTCCTCCCACAGACCCCTGTATAAAGGCGACTGTGGCCTGCTGCTCTCCCTCATTTCCCCAGGATGTAGTGTTGTTCTTCAGTCAATAAAAGCCGATATCTCACTTCCTAAGTCTCGGCGTGAGTTATTGATGGTGCATCAGGACCAACATATTGATACAATCAAAGTGTAAAGTAAATTTGTTGTCTATCTACAAACATTTGTACAGATTACTACATAGGTACCGTATACTAACTTAAGCCTAATTTTGTTGTAGATATTCATGAGGAAATAAAGAAATGCAACAGAATTTTACAAAAAATCTATACATAAAAGGACGAAGGCTGATGAACAATCAATGTGCAATAGATGACAAACTGTACAGATAAAATAAAATATGGAGAACATGAGCTGTAAAGAGTTGTTAAATTTGAGCTGACAGGTCACAGAGTGAATAAGGTATGCCAGCATCCATACTTCATTAGGAGCTTGAGGAAATTTTGCATGTTACCCAAGACCAGCAAATTTCCACAGATGTGTTGTGGAGAGCATTTTGGTTGGTTATATTATCACCTAGTACGGAAGCACCAGTGCACAGGATCAAAAGAGGCTGCAGAGAGTTGTAGACTCAGACAGCTCCATTACAGGCACAAGCATCCCCACCATTGAGGATGTCTTCCAAAGGTGGTGCCTCAGGATGGTGACACCCATAGTTACAGACCCACACCATCCGGAGCACGCACTCTTCCTATTCCCACCACTCGGGAGGAAGTTAGGAGCCTGAAGATGCATATTTAATGTTTTAGGAGCAGTTGTTTCCTCTCCGTTGTCAGATTCCTAAACGGTCCAGGAACCCATGAACACTACCTCACTATTCACCTCTAGTGCCATTCAATTATTTTATTTTTTTATTGTAACATCTCATTATTTTTTTAATTGTCTTGCCCTGTACTACTGACACAAAACAACAAATTTTATGAGATATGTTGGTGTTAATAAACCTGTTTCTGATTCTGAGTCTAAACGTATTTTGTGAGGGGTATTTGGAAACTTTGCACCAAGGTGAGTTGATATAGGATTTTCTCATTCAGTCCTATGGAAAGGAAGTCTAGGAAAGCAAGGATATGGTAGGTGAGTTAAGAAAGTATTTTACATCAGATTTCACTGTGAGGGGGGTAGGCAGCAAGGCAGCATCACAGATTAGGCATACATCAGGAATTGGAAGGGAGAGGAAGTCTCAGTAAAACCGGAGAGGTACTGAGCAAATCGTTAGAGATATGGACTGAGAAGAATATGGATTCTGATGGACTTTAACTACATTTAAAGGAAGGAGCTAATGAGAAAATTGATGTGTTATTATAATTTTCCAATATTCTCAGAACATGGTGAGGTTCAATCTGATTGATTGAAGGAACGGATAAAGAAACTTATCTAAAAAGAGAGGGAGAAGAAAAAGCATGAAACTATAGGTTAATCAGCTTAACATCTGCCACAGGGAAAATGTTAGAAGCTGTTATTAAAACCATTAAAGCAGGACATTTTGAAACATTCAAGGTAATCAGGCAAAGTAAACATGGTTTTGAGGAAAGGAAATCATGTTTGAACAATCTAATGGAGTTTTCTGAAGAAGTAATATATGTGATGTGAATAAATGGGAACTGGTGGATGTACACTGCTTTGATTTTCAGAAGATGTTTGATTATTTGCTAAATCAAAGGTTGCAGAAAATAAAAGCTCGTGGTATAAGAGCTGATATTTTGGCCTGGATAGAACATTGGCTGGCTAACAAGAGCAGGTATAAAAAGGTCTTTTTCTGGTTGGCAAAAGGTAAAGAGTGGTATGTCACAGAGATGCCAGGCTCTCATAACTTTACAACTTAGGTGAACAGCTTGGATGGAGGCACTAAAGAGTCCTGATATAGGGTTGATTGTTTATTCCTCTCCTGACTGGTTCTGTCTCTTCAACATTTTGTGTGTGATAATATAAAATAGATATATGTGAAAGGGTCATTATTTCAGAATTCACAATGAGAGAGATTTTGAGATTCCAGCATGTTCTACAATGTCAAAGCCACATCTCAGCCTGAAACATTGACTATTTATTCATTTCTATAGATGCTGCCTGACCTGCTCAGCTCCTCCAGCATTTTGTGTATGTTGCTTTGGATTTCCAGCATCTGTAGACTGCAGTGTGGTTATTTTTTTCTTCTTGTGTGTTTTGTTACTAATTTGATCTAAATGAAATTTGAACAGATTTAATCAATTATTCTACCAAGAAAGAATAAAAAAAATTTGAAGGGACTTCTCTGCTACTATAGAACATAGAATATAGAATAGTACAGCACAGTACAGGCCCTTCAGCCCACAATGTTGTGCCGACCCTCAAGCCCTGCCTCCCATATAACCCCCTACCTTAAATTCCTCCATATACCGGTCTAGTAGTCTCTTAAACTTCACTAGTGTATCTGCCTCCACCACTGACTCAGGCAGTGCATTCCACACACCAACCACTCTCTGAGTGAAAAATCTTCCTCTAATATCCCCCTTGAACTTCCCTCCCCTTACCTTAAAGCCATGTCCCCTTGTATTGAGCAGTGGTGCCCTGGGGAAGAGGCGCTGGCTGTCCACTCTGTCTATTCCTCTTGATATCTTGTACACCTCTATCATGTAATAATATTCCATGAATCTATCTTTTTGGTTAACCCTAATAAAAACCCAGCAGATATAAAGGAATTCTTTACTGTCTATCAGCTCTGCTTGTAATTGTAGAGAAGAAGGTTGGCAAATAATGACATTGTTAATTGCAGAATAATGAAAGTTTCTGTAATTATAGTTTGTAATATTTGTCTACAAAGAAGTAACCTCATGAGAAGAGATTGCATGTGGATATTATGGAAAGGGAATTTGTCAACTGCAATTTTATGCATGGGAGTGGGGAAAGGTGGTTTTGGGGTTCTAACATCTTCCATTCATTTTGGGGGGGGAGGGGCTTCTGTTTTGTGGATGTCTGTGAAGAATAAGAATTTCAGGTTGTATATTGTATACATTCTCTGATATTAAATGGAACTATTGAACCACTGAAAACAGATACCAGAGGAAAGAAAACCTCCAGGGATCCAAATATTATTGTTGCAATCACAGCAAAATTGCTAGTATACATTATCTTGAAATTAGCAGAAATTTTGGGATTTAAGTGGATAAATGATGCGGCACATAATTCACAAAGTCTTTATCAGAATTCTACCAGCCCCTGACTCATCTTGTAGACTTACATAACTCAATCTCTGATGATAAATTTTAGGAAGTATTCTATTATTCAATCCTATATGATGTACATTTCAGTTTTTTGAACTTTACCAAGCTATAGTTATTCCTTAGTAAACAATTTTTGGCTGGAAGGACACAAATTTTACTGTTGGATTTTATTTCTTTTATTTCAGTAATTCAAATTGTAAATGCCCTGAAAACCTTTGCTGGCCAGCAACACTGGGTGGTCTATATCAATTCACATTATTTTCTGTTCCCAACATTCAATGTTATTAAAGTTAATGGAACTGAATTTCAGAGACAGAGTACATTGTCCTATTGCCACCTTACAGCACACACCCATCGACTGATACTGGGCTTTAAGGCTGTGGAATTTTTAAATTATACATTTTCAATGTTTTTAAATTAATTTTTAAAATTCTTCCACTATATTTCAGGTTCTTTCTCCATCTTATGCAAATGTTAGGATCTTTAGTTTGCATTTTAGAAAATAGTTAAAATATTAACTAAAAATTGTGCTTTAATCTTCCTAGCTCACTTCCTGATATTTTTTTAACACGAATGTCTCTTGGTATTGCTGAACATCACAGATCCTTAAACAGATTTTCAACAGCACTCAGGATTTTAAAAGCCACTGATGTCTGAAAACAAAGATTACTCAATTTTTGTCGGCAGGCTATCTCGTTGCTTTTCCTCTTTACTTAACATCTGTGTGTTTGTGTTTTACTGGAACCATTTGGAAAATCCATGTGATCTTTCAGCAATCAGAGATAAGGTCTTATATGCATGAGAGTATTAGAAAGTAAAATCTACTTCAAACATAAAAAGCAGGAATGGAGAGACCAAATCACCATATGGTATAACATAATTCATGAAATATCTTTGACACGAGTTACCACAGAAAACTGCAGTATTACTATTTTTATATAATTTAATTCTGATCAAAGATAAAAAAAGACTTGTAGAGGTTTGAAATTTAAAATATTAACCCTAATCACAGATATCACTTAACCTGTTGCATATCTCCAGCATCATCTGTTTTAATTCCTGATTTCCATGATTTTACGCCTCTTTTATTGCTTAAATAACAATCTCTTTCAGGATTCATTGTCTTAAAAACAACCAATTCTTTTTTCATGTTTGCCTGGTTCAAAATAGTTTGTTCATCTTTAAATATGAATTGTTTGCCAAGTCTAAACTTTTGATTAGCAAACACGTCCCTCCTGCCAGGCCAAACCTTATTGTCCTTAGCCACAAAATGAAATGGTGTTTTGCAGTTTCTCAACTGAGCTCTAACCAACAAACTTTGAAGGAATATAACATTTAGAAAGATTACCAGAACTGTCCCCTTATATCCTGGTGAATGACCTTTTACTATTTCATGATTTCCACTTGCAGCACAAACTGTACCGTGAAAGTGGAGCTTACGCATTCGCGCTTGAACTATATAGATGTTATTGACAAAAATGTGAGCCATACAATTTTAATCAAATTTTGAATTATGATCATTTTCCCTCACACACATCAGAGTAATTGTGTTTCTGCTGATATTGTAACCTGCATTGACGGTACACTTCTGATTTTTGTGTTTTAGTAATGAATCACACATTGGCATAAATCACAATTGAAAAACATTTGTGGATCAACTTTTGTCTGGCTTAAATATTTCCTAACTCTTACCCACAAGAGACATCTGTGAACTCCATAATCTTCAGGTGAAAACCAGCATCTTTTTTTTTGCCTCTGACTGAAAATGTAAATAAAATTTTGAAGCCAGCTGCTAGAACAGCAGGCAGAATATCTTTCACAGCGTGATGATGTAAATCATGTGTTGTGAGGCTGGTGACCTGATTTACATCTCTCCCAACTTTTATTTGCACTGATTTCAAGACAATATCAGGAGACACAAGAAATGTACAGGAAATTCACTATCGCCTTGAGTGGCTTCAGGGTTGCAACATAACAAGTGAGTGTTGAAGACCAGACTTTAATACTTGCTGTTATCAGCACACATGCAATAGCTAGCATGGGTTTTTGCCTCTCATGTAATTATATTCTGTATTTTGCTGGTCATAATCTCAGCATCCCAGTGTATTAGCTGCTTACTGGGTTATTTTAATAATTGGCTTCTTCTAATTGATGGCAGGGACTCCTACGATGAAGCACACTGTTTGGAGTTGCAACATCAAGACACATCATCAAGCTTAGTTACTTGAAGACAAGAGCCACTGTTTCCTTAAAATAAATTCTAGTTTTAAGAACTAGGAGCAGGAACTTATTTTCAAAATCAGGAACAAACATTTATTTTTTCTGTACTTTAATACTTGCTGTTATCAGCACAAAATGATCTCAGTCATGTGCTTTTTGATGTGTAAGTTAAACATTAATTAAAAGTCATCACTATATCATAAACAGACAGACAGACAGACATACTTTATTGATTCCGAGGGAAATTGGGTTTCGTTACAGCCGCACCAACCAAGAATAGTGAAGAAATATAGCAATATAAAACCATAAATAATTAAATAATAAGTTAATCATGCCAAGTGGAAATAAGTCCAGGACCAGCCTATTGGCACAGGGTGTCTGACACTCTGAGGGAGGAGTTGTAAAGTTTGATGGCCACAGGTAAGGATGACTTCCTATGACGCTCAGTGTTACATCTCGGTGGAATGAGTCTCTGGCTGAATGTACTCCTGTGCCTAACCAGTACACTATGGAGTGGATGGGAGTCATTGTCCAAGATGGCATGCAACTTGGACAGCATCCTCTTTTCAGACACCACTGTCAGAGAGTCCAGTTCCACCCCCACAACATCAATGGCCTTACAAATGAGTTTGTTGATTCTGTTAGTGTCTGCTACCCTCAGCCTGCTGCCCCAGCACACAATAGCAAACATGATAGCGCTGGCCACCACAGCCTCATAGAACATCCTCAGCATCGTCCAGCAGATGGTAAAGGACCTCACTCTCCTCAGGAAATAGAGACGGCTCTGACCCTTCTTGTAGACAGCCTCAGTGTCCTTTGACCAGTCCCGTTTATTGTCCATTCATATCCCCAGGTATTTGTAATCCTCCACTATGTCCACACTGACCCCTTGGATGGAAACAGGGGTCACCGGTGCCTTAGCCCTCCTCAAGTCCACCACCAACTCCTTAGTCTTTTTCACATTAAGCTGCGGATGATTCTGCTCGCACCATGTGACAAAGTTTCCCACCGTAGCCCTGTAATCAGCCTCATCTCCCTTGCTGATGCATCCAACTATGGCAGAGTCATCAGAAAACTTCTGAAGATGGCAAGACTCTGTGTTGTAGTTGAAGTCCAAGGTGTAGATGTTGAAGAGAAAGTGAGACAGGACATTCCCCTGTGGAGCCCCAGTGCTGCTGACCACTCTGTCTGACACACAGTGTTGCAAGTGCACATACTGTGGTCTGCCAGTCAGGTAATCAGTAATCCATGACACCAGGGAAGCATCCACCTGCATCAGTGTCAGCTTCTCACACAGCAGAGCAGGGCGGATGGTGTTGAACGCACTGGAGAAGTCAAAAAACATGACCCTCACAGTGCTCGCCAACTTGTCCAGATGGGAGTAGACACTGTTCAGCAGGTAGACGATGGCATCCTCAACTCCTAGTCGGGGCTGATAGGCAAACTGGAGGGGGTCTAAGTGTGGCCTAACCATAGGCCGGAGCTGCTCTAGAACATGTCTCTCCAGGGTCTTCATGATGTGGGAGGTCAATGCCACCTGTCTGTAGTCATTGGAGCCGCTGGGGTGCAGCGTCTTCGGTACAGGAACGAGGCAGGATGTCTTCCACAGCACAGGAACCCTCTGGAGACTCAGGATGAAGACATGGTGAAGTACTCCACATAGCTGGGGGCACAGGCTTTGAGCACCCTGGGGCTGACACCATCTGGGCCTGCAGCCTTGCTTGGGTGGAGACGTTTCAGCTGTCTTCTCACCTGTTCAGCTGTGAAGCCCACCGTGGTGGATTCAGGTGTGGGAGGGGTGTAGTCACGAGAGCAGGGTGGGGGGCTGTGAGGAGGGGTAGGAGGGGAGAGTGGAGTATGTGCTGATTGGGCACTGACAACAGATGAATCATGTGTGGGATGGGCAGGGGCCACAGTGTCAAATCTGTTGAAGAACAGATTAAGTTTGTTGGCTCTGTCCACACTGCCTTCAGCTCCTCTGTTGTTGGTTTGCCAGAACCCAGTGATGGTCCTCATCCCACTCCAGACCTCTCTCATGTTGTTCTGCTGGAGTTTCCACTCAAGCTTCCTCCTATACCTGTCTTTAGCCTCCCTGATCTTGGCTTTCAGGTCCCTCTGTATTGTCAATGTTTCAAACAATAAATAGAGGCAAAATAAAATGAAATAAAATCATTCTTACTTCTACATGAATCCAAATGGTAATGTTTAACAAAGACAAATTCAGCTTTGTATGGGACAGGCTAAAACCCAATACAGTACTGTTGCTGATGACCTTATCATTTATTTCATGCCAAACCAAAAGGGCAAAATGATGCTGTTTAATATCAATTTAGATGTGTAAAAGTGGAAGGCTTTCGTCTTACCTCTCGGACTGATTGAAATAGTTATTCGCCTTTCCCCACTCACCCATTGGATAATAGGTAATGAATCATACTTGGGTACAGATCATTTAAAACGAGATATAAATAAGTGATGATTTGATATAAGATGGCTTAGCGTAAAAGCATTGCTCAATACAATCTTCAAGCAAATCTTCCAAGAATTAACTTGTTCAGTCAACATCAGAGATAGAAATCCTTTCCTTAAGAATGGACCTGACTGTCTCGATCCACAAAATGGATCTCGATTGCTCTTTGAGTTTAGTCCTCCTGAATGGGAAAAACAGAGAAAGAGAAATGGAATAGAACTTTCATCCATGAGGTTCTCATTTATTAACATTATTGCTGATCTGTGACTCACTCCACATATCTTCTTTTCCCATTAATCCAGGAAAACAATCTATGTGTTTTTTTAGAGATACAGCATGGAACAGGTATCCAATAGTGCCACACCACCCAGCAACCCACCAATTTAACATTAGCTTAATCACAGCATAATTTACAAGAAAGTTATTCTACTAACCTGTTTACCTTTGAACTGTGGAGGGAGAAAAAAAACACACAGTCAACGAGAGAAAGTACAACCTTCTCACTGATGGTTCTGAAATTGAACTCTGAATACTAATGTCCCTGTACTGCTACTCTACCATGACACCCTAATTCAGCAAAAAGATTTGAATGTTAGCATCTATAGTGTTTCCTAACTTATTCATTAAAAATTTGCATCTCTTATTTAGTATCCAAGCCCTGGATCCCTAACAAAACTTAAAACAAATCCACTCTTCCTCATCTGCCTTTCAGAGAATATAATTTATATGAACTCTTGTGATTTAATCTTCGGAGTCCAGGTATTATGCAGTTAAATTTACAGTCCTCCCTTCAAACCTATTATTTAGAGCCATAGAAGTATTGTGGCTCAGAAGGAGGCCATTCGACCCTTTGAGCGCTTGCCAGCCTCTTGGTGGAACAACACAGTCAGTGTTACTGTAATTTTAGGTTTTTTCTTCACAGTCTTGAAAATTAATTTCACTCAAGTGCCTATCCAATTTAGTCTTCAAAGACCTGTTTGACTCTTTTTCCCCCTCCAATCTTAAAGATAATTATTTCTGTTTATTAGCAGGTTCTGCAAACATGTTTTTCGTAATATTGCCTATTTTATATATACACACTGTAATTCCTATAAACCCAAAAAATTATCAAAGCAATTCACAGGACCTCTGTGAAGCAAAAGCTGTTACCAAATTTACAAGAACCACTTGGGTAAATTTTCAAAAACTTAGTCTGTGCGGAAATGTTAAAGGAGTATTTTAACTAAGATGAGAAGCATAGAGTGGCCAAAAATTTTGAGTGAATTTCATGGCTTTGGACTTTAGCATCTGAAGTCAAAGAACAACATAGAACATAGAAATTTACTGAACATTACAGGCCCTTCGGCCCATACTGTTGTGCCGACCATGTAACCTACCCTAGAAGCTGCCTATAATTTCCCTAGCACACAGCCCTCTACTATTATAAACTCCATTTACCTATCTAAGAGGCTCTTAAAAGACCCTATTATATCCACTTCCACCACCGCCACCTGCACTGCATTCCTTGCGGCCACCACTCTCCGTGTGAAAAACTTACCCCCAAACATCCTCTCGGTATTTCCAAGCACCTTAAAACTATGCCCCCTCATGTTAGCCATTTCAGTCCTGGGAAAAAGCCTCTGGCTATCCACACGATAAATGCCTATCATCATATTCTTCATTTGGGGGCCATTTCCCTTTTAGAATTTTAATTTTTATACTATTTACATAAATTCAAGTTTGAAAACTTCAAGTAAACCTCGGGATTCTGTAACTGGAGAAGTATAGATAATATATTGAGAAGAATAATTTTATTTTGTGATGTTGGTTGAAAGATGTAAATATTGGATAGAACACAGAATGGTTCTTAAATAGCAACATGGGATTTGTTTTCATCTATCTGAGAGGAAAGACTGAATCCTAATCTAATCTGAAAGACAGCCCTACCAGCAGTGTAACATCTCAGTACTATTACAGCACAGATTCCCACACTTGGGATTGGACATGAAGCCAAATCAGAGTTCATTTCATTACTACTGTGTTATATCAAATTTTTCTTCTCAGATTGGGTTTTCTCTAAAGAAAAATAATCTATTTTGAGTTTAATGTGCACATTTCACTATTGAATTAATGTGCAGAATCAATTACAAGACTTCTATATTTTTAAGATTCACGACTCAAGATGGTTTAATGTCATTTCCTGTACACAAGTGAACAGAAAATGAAATAATCGTTTCTCCGGATTCGATGCACGCACAAAAAAAATCACTAAAGATAAAGATCACAATAATAATAATAATAATAATAATAATAATAATATACAAACAATAAATATAAATACATAAGGTAGCTTATATACATAGATAATTGTATGTCCAAAAAGTGACATTATCTGCGCATAAGGTACAGATAATGAAGTACTGATAAAGTTAATGCCTTGCTGCTTCGGGAAAGTAATTATTTTTTGAGTCTGGTGGACCTGGTGTGGATGCTGCCTATCTTCCTCTCTGGTGTGACTGGGAAAAACAGTCAATGAGCAGGATGGGTAGAATCTTTCATGATGTTAGTGGTCCTTTCTCCAGCAGCTTTCTGTATATACTGTATACACTTAATGGTGGGTAAGCTGGTGATAGTGATACTTTGGGAAGTTTTGACTACCCATTGTAGAGCCTTCCTGTCTGTCACAGTATAGTTTCCATACCAATTAGTCTCAATAAGTACATTTAATGTCAGAGAAATGAATACAATATACTATACGTCCTGAAATTCTTTTTCTTTGTAAACATGCATGAAAACAGAGGGGTGCCCCAACAAATGAGTGACAGTTAAAACATTAGAATCCCAAAGCCCCACTCCCACACACATGCAGTAACAAGGCTATGACCCCCCCCACCCCCACCAGCAAAAAAGCGTCAGCACCCGCCACCGAGCACTCAAGCATGCAACAAAGCATCAATAAAGACACAGACTTGCAGTACCCCAAAAACTATTCGTTCACCCGATAATTCGATATACCAGACACAAAGTACACTGCAGACGCTGTGGCCAAATCAACACGTACAAACAAGCTGGATGAACTCAGCAGGTCGGGCAGCATCCGTGGAAATGAGCAGTCAACGTTCTGGGCCAAGACCCTTCATCAGGACTGAAGAGGGAGGGGTCAGGGGCCCTATAAAGGAAGTGCCAGGTGAAAAACCAATCAAAGGAAAGATCAAGGGGTGGGGGAGGGGAAGCAGGGAGGGGATAGGCAGGAAAAGTGAAGAAGGAATGTAAGGGGAAAGCAGTAGAAGAAGGCAGAATCATGAGAGAGGTGATAGGCAGCTGGAAGAGGAGGCAGAGTGAAAGTGGGATGGGGGAAAGGAGAGGAAGGGAATTACCGGAAGTTGGAGAATTCGTTGTTCATAACAAGGGGCTGGAGACTACACAGACGGTATATGAGGTGTATATTTCTCCTTCATTTCCCACACTGTGGCCCTCACCCCATCTTCCCGTCACCACAACAGGGACCGTGTTCCCATTGTCCTCACCTACCACCTCACCAGCCTCTGGATCCAGCATATTATCCTCCACCACTTCCGCCACCTTCAACAGGACCCCACCACTAAGCAGATCTTTCCATCTTTACCCTTCTCCGCTTTCCGCAGGGATCATTCGCTCCGCGACTACCTGGTCCACACGTCCCTCCCCACATATCTCCCACCTGGTACTTATCCCTGCAAGCGCAAGTGCTACACCTGTCCCTACACCTCCTCTCTTACCACCATTCAGGGCCCCAGACAGTCCTTCCAGGTGAGGCAACACTTCACTTGTGAGTCTGTTGGGGTAATCTATTGCATCCGGTGCTCCCGGTGCGGCCTCCTCTACATCGGCAAGACCCAACGCAGATTGGGGGACTGCTTCGTCAAGCACCTCCGCTCCATCTGCCACAACGGACAGGATCTCCCGGTTGCCACCCACTTCAACTCTGCTTCACATTCCCATTCAGATATGTCCATACATGGCCTCCTCTACTGCCATGATCAGGCCAAACTCAGGTTGGAGGAGCAACACCTCATATCCTCATATACCGTCTGGGTAGTCTCCGGCCCCTTGGTATTAACATCGAATTCTCCAACTTCCGGTAATTCCCACCCTCTCCCTTCCCCATCCCACTTTCACTCTGCCTCCTCTTCCAGCTGCCTATCACCTTTCTCATGATTCTGCCTTCTTCTACTACCCATTGTGCTTTCCCCTTAGATTCCTTCTTCACTTTTCCTGCCTATCCCCTCCCTGCTTCCCCTCCCCCACCCTTTGATCTTTCCTTTGATTGGTTTTTCACCTGGCACTTCCTTTATAGGGCCCCTGACCCCTCCCTCTTCAGTCCTGATGAAGGGTCTCAGCCCAAAACGTTGACTGCTCGTTTCCACGGATGCTGCCCGACCTGCTGAGTTCCTCCAGCTTGTTTGTACATGTAAATTTAATATACCACAGGCTTTCTCTCTCTCCCTCATAAAGGAAAAAGAGATGTCCCTGTTTCACAGCGAGAGGGGAGACATAACAAGCTACTCGCTGATTTATGATGTTAAAATTCTGTTGCGTTGCTGCTTCCGAGCTCTACGCCCAGAGATTATGCAGCAAAGAGGCACAGATCTCTGTACACACAACCCCCAACAGCTGAACCACTGCTAACAAGCAGTGAGCCAACTTGTTAGGACACTCTCTGCTGCTCATCTGTAGAATAACGTGAGTATGGATGTGCACTGTCCAGCTCACCTCAGCATCTTCAGAAAATAGAGGTGTTGGTGGGCAGCCTTGACAGTGTAGAATTTGTTCTGTGCCCATGAGAATTTGTATGTGATGAGCACTCCCAGGGATTTGAAAATGCTTTCAGTTTCCACTGCGGTGCTGCCGATGTAAAGTGGGCTGTGAATGTTGCCGATTCCCCTTTGTCTTGGAAGAAGAAACTAGAGGTTGTTTGTCTAGCATTAGGCCTCGAGCACTTCTACCTCCACCTCCTCTCTGTCGGCCAGCTCATCGTTGCTGATGATGACCCCACCGCTGTTGTGTCATCGGCAAACTTGACGATGTGATTGCTCGGGCGGCTGGCTGTTTAGCCACCCTGGGGTACCCATGTTGACGATGATGGGGCAGAAGGAACAGTTGTTCGTCCTGACTATCTGAGGTCTGTAGGTTAGGAAGTCCAACACCCAGTTGCTCAGTGGTGTATTTAGACCGAGGAGTAGGATTTTGATCACCAAGGTCTGTAGGACAATGGTGTTCAATGTTGAACAGAAATCCAAAAGCAGCATTCTGACATAAGTGTCCTTGTTTTCTAGATGTGTCAGAGCCAGCTACATGACAGATGCTGGGTCACCTGTTGTAGAATGGTTCTGTTGGCAAGCATATTTGCATGTATCCAATGTGACCAGCATGGAGTTCTTGATATGTGTCATTATCAGCCATTCAAAGAATTTCATGATGATTGACATCAGTGCCACTGGGCGGTAGCTATTTAGGTTCTGACGATGTAGAGTTTTTTGGTACAGGGATGATTGTATTCTTTGGGACAGGGAGGATAGGGATGCTACTGGATCTGGTCATAAGCAGCAAAACCTAACCCATTGTTAATTGCTCATGAAAAGGTAATAAAGTGCTGCCTTCTTGAACCACTGCATTCCTTCTGTTGAGAAGGGAGTTTGCTTGTTTACTTATTTATTTATTTACTTGAGATACAGTGCGCAATAGGCCTTCTGACCCTTCGAGCCATGCTACCCAGCAACCCCCGGTTTAACCCTATCCTAATCACAGGAAAATATACAGTGATATATTACCCTACTAACCAGTACGTCCTTGGTCTGTGGGAGGAAACCGGATCATCCAGTGAAAACCCACGCATTCATTCTGTTGGGAGGACATACAGACTCCTTACAGTTGACATCGGAATTGAACTCCGAACTCTGACACCAGAGCCGTAATACTGGCTAGCATTTAGACCAATTGTACTCAGACTTGCTGGGGAGACTACAGATCATGGCGTTTCTATGCTTTAGCTTTGCTTATTTTACTTGGTGGTTGAGGCCTTAGGTCTGGAGGATGCATCCCAGGTAAGTAATTACAGTGCACTCTGTAGATAATGATTACAGCAGCCATCCTGTGTAGCCATGGTAGTAGGCACAATGTTTACAGTTGTCGATGGGGTGCCAAGCAAGCAATTGCTCTATCCTGGGCAATTTCAAGCTTCTAGAGTTGTTTTGGTGCTGTGCTCATTTGGATAAGAGGAAATTATTTCATCACACGCTTGATTTGTGCCTTGGATATGGTAGAAAGATCTTGGGGTGGCTTGAGATGAGTCACTCACTGCAGGTACACAGTCCCTTTTAGCTATGCTTTGTGCACAGATGATCCAGTTGATTTTCCACTTATAGTGATGCCCAATGCATTGCTGGTGTGAGAACTGGTGACAGTGATATCCCTGAATATCAAGAATAGATATTATGATTCTTATTTTCTTGGAGATATTCATTACCTGGCACTTCTGTGGCACAATGCCATTTGGCGCTTATGTATTCAAATGTTTGCAAGGTCTTTGTGCATGTAGAAATGCACTGCTTCATTTGGTGAGGTGTTACAAAAGGAATTGAATATTTTGCAAACATTAAACATCCTAACTTCATACCTCTTGGTGACAGAAAGATGAAACAGCTGAGGATGTCTGGGATTTTGGTCACTAAACTGAGGAACTCAGCAGAGTTGTCCTAGGGCTAGAATGACTGACTTCAGCAATCACAACCACCTACCTTCAAATAAGGATTGAAGCCAAACAGGGGAGTGTTTGATGCCAAGTTTAAATTGATCAAACCGTAGTCTTCACAAGTGAAAATAACAATAAATGGTTATGGATATTATTCTTTCTTTTAAGTCCTCCATGCCAATAATCAGTATTTTGTGTGTGTTGCTTAAATTTCCAGCATCTGCAGATTTCCTCATATTTGAATCAGTATTTTGCAACCATATTGCCGAGTGAGATGATTACCTCAGGATCTGGGTAGTAATTGAATGTATTACTATGACAGTATTTATTCGATTGCATGCATCAAATCACAGAATTGATCCTATACTTGGCAAACACTATCTCCATGTCAAAGGAAATCATTCTTACTTCTTTGAAATTCATCTCTTGATTCATGCTGTGATGAAGCTTGGAGCCAAGTGTTCCTCACAAGACCTGAGCATTGTCAAGCACTCTCAGTCATCTGTCAGGATTGGATCCTTCCTACTTTCTGTGAATATTCATGGGAAATTTTCCACATTGTTGTGTAGCTGTCAGTGGTGCAACCATGCTAGGACTGTTCAACGAGTGGAACAGATAGTTTTGGAGTTCAAATCTTCATACCACAACGTGGATGTTGTCTGATCCCTAGGTGTTTCTTGTCTGATGGCACAGCACACCTCGGAAGCCTTTAGTAGGTTTCATAATGACATAGTTGGACTAAAGGAGGATCAGTGGACTAATTCTGTGAATTGGTGCATACCAGTGATAAAATAAAGATATGAAAATGCAATTTCTTCGCAGGTTCTACTGTAAATACTTCACACAGTAATATTGACAAACATTTTTGATTATTGAAACGGAGAATGTAAAAGGAGAGTTCAAATTCATGGCCATTTATTGTTATTTAAGCTGGAGGTGACTGAGATTTCATCAATATAATCGGCAAGATCCTGCAGGATAATCACCTTGTGGGAAATTAAAGTTCTAACAGTGTGAGAAGCCCTGAGAAATGTAAGAACATAAGAAATCGGAGCAGGAGTAGGCCATTTGGCCTGTCAAGCCTGCTCCGCCATTCAATAAGATCGTGGCTGATCTGGCCATGGACTCATCTCCACCTACCTGCCTTTCCCCTGTAACCCTTAATTCCCCTACTATGCAAAAATATATCCAATATATTTACTGAGGTAGCCTCCTCTGCTTCATTGGGCAGAGAATTCCATAGATTCACCACTCCCTGGGAAAAGCAGTTCCTCGTCATCTCCATCCTAAATCTACTTCCCCAAATCCTGAGGCTATGTCCCCTAGTTCAGGTCTCACCTACCAGTTAAACAATTTTCCTGTGTTTATCTATGTTTCTATGACATCTCATTCAACTGAGAAAGAGGCGTGGGCATTGAGAGGCAACAGGAGATCCATCTGAAGGAATCTCTGAATCCCTATCCCAGAGCACAGCAGTATTTGGCATCTGGGGAGATGTTCATTCTCTATAATCATCACATGTATTAGTCTCTCAGAGGAGACAAGCTATAAAATGTGATAGAATGAATATTGCAGCCCCAGAGAGAAAGTAAATAAATCGGTAGAGAAAATAGTTCAAGGGAGCTTCCTTCATCAGTATACAACCAGATACTCTTGTTCTATTGGTATTCTGCTGCCATGATTACTTTATCAGACTTGTAACCAGCCAGTTAGGATGAATAATCTGGGACATGAGTTTGAAAGCCACTAACATATCCAGGAAATTCAAATTAATTTGATTTAATAAATCTGAAATATCAAAAGTTTTATTAATGGCAACAGGGCTGTAGCAAGAACTGACCAAGCTCACTTCTGACCATTCAGGGAGCAAATGTAGATGTTTTACATGACCTTAAAAGTGACACCATATTCCAGATCATGGTAATCTAATGGACTTCTAACTTCCTTCTGAAATAGGCTGACAGTTGAGAATGAACTGAGGAGATACAGTGCCCACAAGCTGTGAAGGTATAACATGAACCTAGGTACAGAGATTCCAAATGGCAAGTACATAATGGAAAAAGCCTGGAAAGTTTTTATCCAAAGTTTCAGTTAAAGCTAATAATGAACTAGCAATGCTGCACATATCAGCAAAATCATGAAATTGCAGCCATGGTTATTCAGTCTATTTTTACTCCAATACTTCAGTTTTGATTGCTAAAAAAAGAAAATACTTGAAACATGTATTAATATGACACTCCATGAATTCAATGAAACATCCTGAATGGTTTTTACTATTGATTGCCAAACTAAATTTGACAAAGATAGAAATTTATAGAAATGACAGAGCTGGAAATCTGAAATAGAAATGGGAAATACTGGAAAGAGTAGGTCAGGGTGCGATTGTGGAAAGAGAAAGAAATAATGCTTCAGATCAGAGAGCCTTCATTAGGCGTTGACAATGAGCAACTTACAGACATATTAGAAGAAATGCCTTGAAAGCTGCTCAGAGAAATAGTGCTCTTGGAGCTCTCGTAAGAGATGTAATATAGAAAGGAGGTTATTTGGAGAGGAAATTCCAGAGCCATGGGTGTAGTCATCTAAAGACAGGGCCAACAATGGTGGAACAAGAAATTCCGGGAATATGGCAGTGTCAGGAACTTCGGAGATCTGAAAAAGGTGAAAGAGTGGAAATGGCCACAGAGATAGAAGTAAGAGAATGGAAAACAAGAATGACATTATAAAATTTGACTTATTATGTTTCTTTAATACAATCACAATTGAAAGTACAGTTCATATAAAATGCCAGAAAATGCAATACCCTTGGTGACTTTGTTTCGATCTGGAGCTACTTTTGTGGCAGAAAACTTTAATTATTTTGTTTCACAAATGGTAGCATCAATGATAATGACCAGAGATCAGGAAGCTGTACAGTTCATCAGCCGTATGACCAAGGTAGTGAGTTAATTGCAGAAATTGAGTCTGCTGACAACTCTCTACATTGAACGTCACATAATTTAGCATTGAGCCAGACATGAGGGAGCAATCACTGTACCAAGCATTGATCTGTGCTGAGTTAAATACACTCAGGTAGAGTAATATCTACTTTAATGTTCTTAACTTACGAAATGTAAACATCAGAGGGAGAAATTGGCCAGGGTTATTGTGGGTCCAAATTACTACCCTTCCACTGTTGCTGGAGATGGTTATTTGTTATAACCCAGTGAGTATATAATCATATACAGAATTAATATCTCCACAATTTTAAAACACTTTCTAATAATAGGCAGCAACTCGCTGCATAAAAGAATGCAGACATAGTCAAGTGGTTCAGTTGTTGTGCAGACCAAACATCAGAGTAGGGAAGAAATATGATCTAAGTGACTTGGACTGGAATGAATGTTGATATCAGATGAGATGGTTCGTGTTTCTCAGAAACTGCTGATCTGCTGGGATTTTCACACACAACAGTGCTTCGAGTTCATAGAGAATGGTGCAATAAACAAAAAAATTTCAGTGGATTCTGTGGATGCAAATTCCTCGTTAATAAGAGAGGTCAGAGGAGAATGGCCAGACTGGTTCAGACTGACAGGAAGGCGACAGTAAATTAAATAACCATATGTTATAACAGTGGTGTGCAGAAGAGCATTTCTGAACACATATCACTTCAAACCTTAAAATGGAAGGGTTCCAGCAGTAGAAGACCATGAACATATATACTGTAGCCATTTTAATAAGTACCTAATAAAGTAGCCACAGAGTGTATGTTCATTTGTCATCAATATGTAATGTGGAAAATTATCACGAAGTGTCGCATCAATACTTCTCTCTACTCCACATGACCCCTGAGCATACTTGTGGGGTTAACTTGCCACAAGGGTTCCATGCATATGAGCTTCAAGCACATGTATAAACTTTTTCTTTCTCTGGCATGCTATTACCCTCTGGTAAAGAGGGAAAGGACAATTAGAAAGTTAGATACAAGATACATTTTGTCACAAAATATTATTCCAAACAACCTCTTGTTCCTAAACAGTCAACAAAATGCTTTACTAATTCCTTAAAATCCTCCGAGTGTGAAACTACATATATAAATCTCCAAAATTTTGATCTGTTTCATTCTTCCACCTTCCATAGCTCCAAATCGATCTGACATTTTTCTTTTTTACGGGTAAATTTGCTGATACTCTGAAATTTGATAGTGCTGACATTAAAAAGTACAAGGCAGATTCAGGCAGATTTGGAGTCTGTCAGAAATAATAAACATTTTATTATTTCTGGATGAATTATTGTACATATCAGATTTGTTACTTTGAGAAATTAGTTCCTGCCACAAAACCTTGCAGCATTGCGCTCCAGCTTTCCAAGTGTCACTCTTAACCCAGGCAATTGACGTCCTCAATGACTCCATCAGAGCTCCTGTAATTAAGATGACCTTTTGGTAACTTGAACCACATGCAGCAAAGAACCACAAGGGGTCTCAGGGGACATGCTTAATGTAGTTAACTCTGACTAAATTCTAATTGCAGAGTGACTTGTGCTCTTTGGAGAATTGTCTTGAAGACAGTTTATTCACTCTGGTTGATAAGGGACCAGGTTCATCAGAAAACAAGGCTGCCAATACCACATGCCCTTAACCACAAAATAAAATCATGATGTAATTCTTGAATATCTTACTGGGATGACACTCAATATAATATCTATAATTCTAAAGCCAAGAAATAAAATAAAAATGTCATGTGATACAATAATGGCAACGTCTTTTAAAGAGAGGCTAAACTACTCCGAATAAAACAGAAGACAGACAAATTTTCCAGTGAAAAATTCCCAACCTTCCTTCTAAATTTTCTGTTGACCCTTAAGCAGCACTTAATTTTTTTTTCAATATTATCTTAGATGTAAACCTTATCAAATAAGCTAGCATTCAATGTATTTTCTTGATTACCATTGAGTGGTATTTTTGTTCAGGGTTTGGAGTTATATGCAGGCAATATTGAAAGTGATGGGTGAGTTTAGCAAGACATTAAAGGAAAATATTAAACTCATTAGAAATTTACAATTATCTGATAATGTTATAGTCATGTGACTTGGGTGTCTGTTACTGTCAAAAGTTCTTATGGTGTACAAACTTTATGAACATTAAGTTTTTTTTCTTAATTTATGCTTTTTCAGAATTTCAGCATCACAGCATGGCCAGCATTTATTGCCCATCCCTAAATGCCCTTTAGATTTCCTCCATTCTTGGCTCTCAGAAAGGTAGCCGGTGGGTGTTTTAATTACTGTAGATTAAACCCATCAACGTCATGAAACAAGAAAATACTGGAAATACTCATCAGCTTGGACAACATTCATGGAAAGTGAAAACAGAGTTAATATTTCAGGTTGACGATCCTTATTCAGAATGGTTTTCTTGTCCATAAGACCATAAGACAAAGGAGCAGAAGTTGGCCATTCGGCCCATTGAGTCTGCTCAGCCATTTTATCATGAGCTGATCCATTCTCCCATTTAGTCCCACTCCCCCACTTTCTCACCATAACCTTTGATGCCCTGGCTACTCAGATACCGCTGCCTTAAATACACCCAATGACTTGACCTCCACTGCCACCCATGGTAACAAATTCCACAGATTCACCACCCTCTGGCTAAAAAAAAATTTCTTTGCACCTCTGTTCTGAATGGGTGCCCTGCAATCCTTAAGTCATGCCCTCTCGTACTAGACTCCCCCACCATGGGAAACAACTTTGCCACATCCACTCTGTCCATGCCTTTCAATATTCGTAATGTTTCTATGAGGTCTCCCCTCATTCTTCTAAACTCCAAGGAGTACAGTCCAAGAGCGGTCAAACGTTCCTCATATGTTAACCCTCTCATTCCTGGAATCATTCTAGTGAATCATCTCTGAACCCTCTCCAATGTCAGCACATCTTTTCTTAAATAAGGAGCACAAAACTGCACACAGTACTCCAAGTGATGTTTTACCAGTGCCTTATAGAGCCTCAACATCACATCCCTGCTCCTATACTCTATTCCTCTAGAAATGAATGCCAACATTGCATTCGCCTTCTTCACTACCGACTCAACCTGGAGGTTAACCTTAAGGGTATCCTGCACGAGAACTCCCAAGTCCCATTGCACCTCAGAACTTTGAATTCTCTCCCCATTTAAATAATAGTCTTCCCGTTTATTTCTTCTATCAAGGTGCATGACCATACACTTTCCAACATTGTATTTCATTCACCACTTCTTTGCCCATTCTCCCAATCTATCCAAGTCTCTCTGCAGACTCTCCGTTTCCTCAGCACCACCAGTCCCTCCACCTATTTTTGTATCATCAGCAAACTTAGCCACAAAGCCATCTATTCCATAATCCAATTTGTTGATACACATTGTAAAAAGAAGTGGCCCCAACATGCTCTATCAGCTGCTTGCTAAATGCCCCACAGTCTTTCCACCTACAGAACCATTTCCTCCAAGTGGACCACAACCTTCTCATAGGACTCGGAGGCTTGCATGCCTCTATGACCCAGAGAGCTACACTGGCTGGAGTCACCGCCTTGTGCTTCGGTTCCTGGTTGGGTCACCCATGCCAAACAGGTCAAAGAGTAGGGGCCAGACTAAGAGTGGTCCACCGGTCTTCCAGGTTTGGGGTTTCAGCTCAGGGCTAACAACTCTGACTGGCCAAAAAATAGTTACGGAAACAACAGTGAAGAATCCTTCTATATTGGTGTGCATTAGAGATGGAGGACCTTCATTGCTGCTCCAAACGCCAGCATCATAATGGACAGTATCATTTATTCTTTATGTCAAATGTTTTTGTTGGACTTTGTCTTTCAGCTGCCCGTCTCCCTTGAGACATTATGATGTTTCACGTCCAAGAATGTCACGTGTTAATTATTGATTGGCTTGTGAAATCCAGGTCAATTATGTCAAACTACTCTTGATGTTTTAATTGTGAGCCCTTTTGAAGGCGTTGATTATTGGATGATTTCAGGACAGCCTGGTTATTGCAGGTATGCTATAATTATTGATAGCTGGGAGACAGGGTTTTTGAGAGGCATTCTGAGCGGAACTTCATTTGTGAGGTTTGTGCTGTATTAGGGTAAAATATGCAGATAAATCCTGTGAATATAGAGTGTAATGTCATTTCCATTTTGCTATATGACATGAGCAAAATATATTGCTTTTCCTTGCTGTTGGGAAAGAGTAAATACATGCACTAGTTTTGAAGCTCTTTCATTCTGTGGGCATAATGGGAACATTCAGCAGAATCTTGAGTCCCATAAGGTACATTGCAGTATGTTGGAGTCCTTTTACATTGATTTTCTCTGGCACTTTTTTTTCTGCTGCCATTGCTGTTTAGCCACCCGGTTTAAAAGGATGACAGACTGAATTAGTCGATGGTCAGTCAATCAGTTGTTGGGATCTGTCATAGTTTAGTGATGTGAGTGTTTGTGTGGTCTCCCAATCCATTGATCATGTGACCTCGAGTGTGCCAGTGTTTGGATTGAAAATGTTTTCATTACAAATCTCTCTGATGTATAGTGTTCCAGTGTTCATTTCCAGAGGGACACAACTGAAAAGTAGGAAGGTTATGCTGAATCTGTATAAATATTTAGTTAGACCACATAGAAATGTGAGAGTACATACTCACAAATAATAATGTGCTAATAAGCAGAAGTTTTGCTTTAATGAGGTTAGGTAACTAAGAAGGATGTGCGAGAACACCCTGTTCTTCACGTAACGACAGAAGGTGTATGAAACAGAAACATGCTATTCAGTCTATTGCGTCTGTGCTAAATGAGTAAGACACCTTTTCTTATGCTACCCTGCAGTAATAAACCTCTACAGATCACAGCTCCTTAAGTCCTCACCAAGATAATTTTTAATTATGATTAAAATTATCATAAAAATTATCATAAATTCTGCTGATTCCCCCCCCCCCCCGCCCCCTTTTCAAACAATGAGTTCCAGACCCTTGCTGCCCTCTGGTTGGGGAAGAAAAAAAAATCACAATTCCTCATATCAATGAATTTAAATTTATGCCCCTTTTTTTTGCATGATGAAATTAATCTTTTCATTCTCTCTCAGCCACTCATAATTTCTTGAAATGTTATTATATCCTTCATCAATTGCCTCTGTTTTAAAGAAAACAGCCCAACCCTATCCAATCTCGCTCATGGCTACAGTTGTCCTGCCCTGACGAGATCCTTGTTACCTTTCCAATGCAATCACATCTTCACTGAAATTTAAAGGACTCTATGTACAATATGCAGTACTTGTTCGCTGGCTACATGTGTAAGTTGGAGGATAGCTCGAGTAATGCATTGTAATTTTATGGTTTGTCAATCATCACATAAACAGTACTGCTTAATTTTGACTAATGCCTTAGACAAGGAAGTGCTGTGGGGCTGAGGGCTCCCCCCCACGGCAGCACAGAATTGTCGTCCACTGAACCAGCATCAGACTGAGAGTTGCGATCAATTTACAGAGCTGCTGGAGCAGGTGGAGTGAGGAGGCTTCGTTACTCCTAGTGAAATCCTGAGAATTAGGTGAATGACTAGATAAGGGTTTATGGAGCTATGAAGAGACAATTAATGAATACAGCACTCAACAGAGGATGCATTGCCAGCACAAGCAAGAATGCTGGCTCTAATTGAAACCATGGTTAGTCTAGTTTGGGTGGTGTAAATAGAAAAAAAAATTGCTGTTTTATTTCCTGGGCAGCAAGATGGTAGGTGCCTACTATGGATACTAATCACTCAAAATGCTGTATATCCTTTTTATGGCATTCTGCTGGTTGAGGGGAAGCACCTGTTGCCCTAAGAAATGACTCCACCGGTCAAACAAATGGTGTTAGGTGTCCAGGGCTCAAAATCCAAAATGTGTCATTATTCTGGATAGATGCAGACTTAGAAAATTGAACCGGCATTGTCATTCATTTTTAAAATGGAAATTGTGTTGTCTACTGTTCCCACCTTCTCAATCCCACCTCTCCCCCTGCCCCCAGACTCCTACACCGAGTTCAAGGTGGTTTTAATCATCTGCAGGTCAAATTGCTTTGCCCTAGAAATTTTATCAGGCATTTCTGCCTAATAATCATTCTGTATGTACATTTAATGATGCGATCTGCATGCTGAAGAAACTCATTCATGTGGTTCTAAGCTGTGCTTGTTATTGGGATTGTCACAACAATGTGGCTTCAAAGGACTCTCTTCTTTTGTAGTAGAACTATTTAAAGGAACTTCTTGAGCAGGTCCCAGGTACCAGTTCATTGCTGGGATCCCCACTTAGGTCAGTTTTCTATAATTTATTATTCTATTTATTTATCTACTTGTCCATAAGACCACAAGACCATAAGACATAGGAGCAGAATTAGTTCATTCCATCACAGCTGATCCCGGATCCCACTCAACCCCATACACCTGCTTTCTCGTCATAACCTTTGATGCCCTGACCAATCAGGAAACTACCAATTTTCGGTTTAAATATACTCATGATCTTGGCTTCCACAGCTGTCTGTGGCAGAGCATTCCATGTGTTCACTACTCTTTGTCTAAAGAAAATACCTCCTTACTTCTTTTCTAAAGAACCACCCCTCAATTTTGAGGCCGTGTCCTCTTGTTCTGGATACCCGCACCGTAGGAAGCATCTTCACCACTTCCACTGTATCAGGTCCTTTCAACATTCGGTAGGTTTCAGTTAGATTCCCCTCGCATTTTTCTAAATTCCAAAGAGTACAGGCCCAAAACTGCCAAATGCTCGTCATACGTTAACTCCTTCATTCTCGAAATCATCCTCGTGAACCTCTTCTGGACTCTCTCCAATGACAAAACATCTTTTCTGAGATATGGGGCCCCAAAAACTGCTGACAATTTGTCAAGTGCGGTCTTATAAAGCCTCAGCATTATCTTCTTGTCTTTATATTCTATTCCCCCTGAAATGAATGCCAACATTGCATTTGCCTTCTTTACCATAAACTTAACCTGTAAATTAATTTTCTGGGAATCTTGCATGTGGACTCCGAAGTTCCTCTGCACCTCTGATGTTTGAATTTTCTCCCATTTAGATAATAATCTGCACTACTGTTCCTTTTACCAAAATGCGTTATCATACATTTTCCAACACTACCTTTCATCTGCCACTCTTCGACCATTCTTCCAATCTGACTAAGACCTTCTGCAATCACATTGCTTCCTCAGCACTACCTACCCCTCCACCTATCTTCCTATCATCCACAAACTTTGCCACAAAGCCATTAATTCCATTGTCTAATTCTTCGACAAACAATGTGAAAAGAAGCAGACCCAATACTGACCCCTGAGGAACACCCCTAGTCATTGGCAACCAATCAGAAAAAAGTCCCTTTATATCGACTCACTGCCTCCTGCTAGTCCTCTATCCATGCCAGCATCTTTCCTGTAATGCCATGGGATTTTATCTTGTTATGTAGCCTCATGTATGGCACCTTCTGAAAATCCAAGTAAATGACATCTCCTTTGTCCACACTGCTTGTTAACTCCTCAAAGAACTGTAACAGATTTATCAGGCAAGATTTTCCTTAACCAAAACCATGCTGACTTTGACTTATGTTATCATTAGTCTCTAAGTACCCCGAAACCTCATCCTTAATAATAGACTCTTACACTTTCCCAACTAGGAGTTGTCAAGAAGCTGTTAAAGATCACCTTGTGTTTCTTCCTCCCCACCCCCATCTTCTAACTCTGACTCCTCATCTTTCTTTCTCCAGTCCTGAGGAAGGGTCTCGGCCAGAAACCTCAACTATTCGGATTCAGATTCAGATTCAGATTCAGTTTATTGTCATTTAGAAACCACAAATGCAATGCAGTTAAAAAATGAGACAACGTTCCTCCAGAATGATATCACAAAAGCACATGACAAAACAGACTACACCAGAAAATCCACATAACGTTTGGCAATCCCCAATCCAGAGTCCGGAGAGGCTGCTGCGTATTAATATCGCGCTACCATTTTAGCGTGTTCCCTGGATAGGAGCTCCAATCCCACCAGACAAACAAGACCAAAAACTAAAGCTACAAGACCTGCACAAAACCACATAGTTACAACATATAGTTACAACAGTGCAACCAATAGCATAATTGATAAAAAAACAGACCATGGGCACAGTAAAAATAGTCCAAAGTTGTTAGAGACTATAAACTATACCCTTTTCCATAGATGCTCCCTGGCCTGCTGAGTTCCTTTAGCATTTTTAGTGTGTTGCTTGGATTTCCAGCATCTGCAGGCTCCCTCTGGTTTGTGTAAAGATCATGTCTATTCTCATTCAACTGTATACATGTATCCTGCCAAATGAAAGAGTACTTATAACTCACACACAACACATAGAGTAATGTTGCCACAAATAAATTAAGAAATGATAAAATAATTCAAGACAATTGACATTTTACATAAGGTGCATTTATGACACTAGTTAATAAGTAAGTGAACTAGAAAGGGTGCAATGAAGTAGGGAGATCGGATTTATTGTGATCCATAGCCAGCTGTTTAAAGTACGTCATTATTGTTGAGGTCCCTAATGTGCACAATAGATGGGAGGGCTTCACCCATGATTAGCTGGGCCATATCCACTACTTTTTATATGTTTTTCCATTTAAGGGGATTGGTGTTTCCATACCAGGCTATGATGCAACCAGTCTCCTCTCTCCACTACACGTATACACTCCACTACACATTGATATGGAGCATTGTCACAGGACAGCAGGGACCCCTGCCACCCAGATTACTGTCTCTTCTTGCTGACGTCATCAAAGAGAAGGTGCAGGAGCCTCAGGACTCTTACCACCAGGTTCAGGATCAGTTAATATTCCTCAGCCATCAGGTGCTTGAACCAGTGGGGATAACTTAACTCAACTTCACTTGCCCCATCACTGAACTGTTCCTATTGACTGAATTTCAAGGACTCTTTGTCCCAGGTTCTCGATATTAATTATTTATTTGTTTGCTTATTATTTTGTATTTACACAGTTTGTTGTCTTTTGCAGATTGGTTACTTTGCTATTCTGTTGGGTGTGGCCTTTCATTGATTCTATCATAGTTCTTCGGTTTACTGAGTATGCCCACAAGAATCTCAGGGTTGGATGTGATTATATATATGTGTGCACTTTCATAATAGATTTCCTTTGAAATTTGAACATGCTGATAGAGTTTAGGAAGGACTATTTTTAAATTATCATGATTGAAGTAGCCAGCAACAATAAAGAAACCTTCACTGTCAATGGCTTGGAGGTTACTGATGGTGCCACAGAACTCACACAGTCCTTCCACAACACTAATACCGGCAGGGAATGTTTACAACCACAATCACAAAGGGAGTGAATTCATCTTGGTAAATAGTAGGACCTGCACTTTACCAGAGGTGAACAATGGGTCTTCACTAACAGCGCATTCACACACTAGTTCTTATTAACATAGATACACAGTCATCCTTTGAAGGTCTTACCAGAGGCTATGGGATTTCTGTCCACCTGAAAAGAGATAAAGCCTTCAAGCTGAATTGTTGCTTCAGGGGTGGTTTCCATCAGGATGAGCCCGCAGCAATCTTTCATCTCATGCTAATTCAGATGAAGATAACCTAGTGTATTTTCTAGCAGTTGAGTGTTTGAAAGCAGAATCAATGAGAGAGCCAGCCTGGAGAGTTTTGTCTTTAGTTTCGCATGAGTACCAGAATGTTTACCACACTTTTCTTCATGCACTGCTTCCCATGCCTTCTTCCCTGGGTGGCTGTTGCAGCAGAAAACACAGTATGCAACAAGCCAAGCCTATGTTGTGCGGCTCCTCTGCTATCCAGCAACTCGCTAGCAAGGCAGATTTGCGGTCCTTGTTCTTAATATTCAGCAGTATCTTGAGATCATAAGAAGCATGTAAAGGATGAACAATGACACCATTAACTGCTGCAAATGGCTGTGCAGCTATCTTGTCTAGCATCTATTTTGTCACCCACCCCCACCAAATCTCTTTGTGAAGCAGATTGAAAGAGGGAGAGCAGGGGAACAGTTTGGAGGAAAGGATTCTGAGGGGGGACTAATAAGGAGTCAGGAAACAAAACTGAACAAAACCATTTGGGATTGAGGATGAGCGAGGTAGAGGGAAAGGCTTGTGCAGAAGCTAAGAGGGGGAAGAACAGAAAACACGGAACAGTACAGCACAGGAACAATATTGCGCCGCACCAGTAAAACAGCAAACCAAAAACACCCAAACACTAATTCACGATGCCCATATCCCTACATCTTCCTCGCATCCATGTGCCTATCTACACATCTCTTAAAAGCCTCTAATGTATTTACCTCTACTTCCATAACAGGAAGTGCATTCCCAGCATCCATAACTCTCTGTGTAAAAAACTTGCTCCTCACACCCCCTTTGAACCTACCCCCTCTCATCTTCATTGCATGAGAGGAGACCTGATAGGGGTGTACAAGATATTAAGCGGAATAGATAGAGTGGATAGCCAGCACCTCTTCCCCAGTACGAGAGGACATGGCTTTAAGGTAAGGGGAGGAAAGTTCAAGGAGGATATTAGAGGAAGGTTTTTCACTCAGAGAGTGGTTGGTGCGTGGAATGCACTGCCTGAGTCAGTGATGGAGGCAGATACACTAGTGAAGTTTAAGAGACTACTAGACAGGTATATGGAGGAATTTAAGGTGGGGGTTATATGGGAGGCAGGGTTTGAGGGTCGGCACAATATTGTGGGCCGAAGGGCCTGTAATGTGCTGTACTATTCTATGTTCTATGTCCTATACCCTCTGGTATTAGACATTTCAATCCTGGAATTAGATAATCACTGTCTACTCTATGCCACTCATAATTTTATAAACCTCTATCAAATTTCCACTCAGCCTCCTCCACTCCAAGCGAAACAACTCAAGTTTGTCCAAACTCTCATGATAGGACATGCCTTCTATCCAGGCAGCATCCTGGTAAACCTCATCTGCACCCTCTCCAAAGCCTCAACATCCTTCCTATAGTGGAACAACCAGAAATGTATTCGGTAATCCAGATGTCGCCCAATCAGAGATACTGATCAAGGCCCCGGTAATCTTGTCTCTTGCTTCCTTCAATAACCTGGGGTAAATTTCATCAGGCCCTGGGGAGTCATCCATCTTAATATTCATTAGAAGGCCCACTTCCTGCTCCTTGAACTCTAAACATGAACTCTGAAGTCTAAATAATGAGTGCGGTGGATAGAGTGGAACAGGTGGATGTCGTGTACTTGGATTTCCAGAAGGCGTTCGATAAGGTGCCGCACAAGACACTTATAATTAAGATACGGATAAATCGGGCACCCAGGGAAACTCAAGCAGTCATGGGGAGAACATACAAACCCCTTACAGACAGTAGCAAAATTTGAACTCCAATCACTGGCACTGTATACACTGTAAAGCGTTACACTATCCATTCCACCACCATGCTGGCAGAGATGCACGAACACATTAGTCTACTTACATATCAATATTAATATCCAGGTAGAAGAGTCTCATTTCCACTTATCTTTTAGCAACTTCCCACCTGCTCTAACCTTCATGTTAGTGCGGTAGTTGCTGTTCACTCCGTGATCTCCATCAGCCTGGCCCTGAACATTGGCAGCCACAGAAGTGCTGATCTAAGCAAATTAGTGCTGAATATCTCAAAGAACCCATCTAGTCCCACCGTCAACCTGATGACCCCCAACCAACATGAGCCATGGATATTCACAGCTTGTGGTCGGCCCTGAAGTCCACCATAATTAACACCTATGAAGAGATTCTTGGCTTCTCTCCCAGAAAATAGCAGGACAGGTTGGATGAAGATGACCAACAGATCAAGAAGTTAATTAGCTGCAAACACAAGTGTTATCGACTAGAAACTTTGCTCTGCCTCAGTGAAAACGAAACAGCTCTACAGGCACTTGAACGCTGAGGTCATAGACTTATATGTAGTCAACAGGCCCCTCAGCCGAAGTGGTCCATACCACCATGATTCCCATATAATGTAAACCCACTTGAAATGATTAGAGATATACAGGCTGTGTTAGGCCTGTATGCTTTGAATTCTTTCTTATCCATGTAACTGTCCCTTTCAAAAGTTGTCAATGTACTGTACCTGCCTCAATCCCTTTCTTTGGCTGCTTACTCCAATCAAAGGTGATCCTCTGGGTCAAGGATTCCCAACCTGGGTTCAATGGACCCCTTGGTTAATGGTAAGGGTTGTTGTCGTTCCTTTTTCCACTTCGTGGTGCATTGGGCGCCATTTATTTACCCCATTTCCTTAGTAATTGTCTGTTTTTTATGAGGTTGAGTTGCTAGCTCAACACTCAAACCAGCACAAATGGAAAAAGTGCAAGGGGCCAGCTGGATTCTAACCCAGGACGATTTGTCTCGAAATCCGGTGCTGATGCCACTACAGCACCAGCCGACTAATGGTAGGAGTCCATGACGTATAAAATGCTGGGAACCCCTGCTGTAGGTGAATAAGTTGTCTCTCAAGTTCTTAGTACATCTCAGCCATCTCACCTTAAATGTACTAGTTTTTGATTCCTCTACCCTGGAGAAAAGGCTGTGTGCATTGGCTCTTCCTATTCCCCTCATGATTTGTAGACCTCTGTAAGATCAGTCCGCATTCTCCTATATTCCAGTGTTCTTTCTTGTAAAAGTTGTGTAATAAATAATGTTCAATTTATGTTTTCCTTCTGAATGCTGTTATATGATGTGATGTTGCAAGGAAGGTTTCCGCTGCACTTGTCAATACATGTACTCCCATAATAAAATCAACAACAATTTTGAAGAGAAATCACATGTTTGTACCAATATCATCTGATCTCTTAAAATTAATGGGATATGAGAATGTATTTGTTATAGCACTGCGCTAATAACCCAGAGAAGAGAAGTTCAAATGGAATACAGAAAAACTAATATTTTTCTTTTAAAATGACAATGGCATTTGGATTACTATATATAGCCTGCTATATTAGCTTAATATTTGGACTATTTATGCTTTAAGTTATTTATTTAGAGGTACAGTGTGGAATAGGTCCTTGCAGCCCTTGAAGCCACACTGCCCAACAACACACAAACAGCCTCAATTTAATGCTAACCCAATCACTGGACAATTTACAATGACCAATAAGCTTATCTGGTGCAACTTTGGACTGTGGGTAGAAACCAGAGGTCCCAGAGAAAAACCTACATATTCCACAGTGAGGACATATAGGAACTCCTTACAGAGGATGCCAACGTTGAAATCCGAACTCTGACGCCCAGAGCTGTAATAGCATTGGGCTAACTGCTACACTACTGCTTCATTGATTGACTATTAACAGTTCTCTGAAACGGCCCAACAAACTACTTGGTTGTATCTCAAAACAGCTGAAGGTTTGCATGATCTCTGAAGCGGGAAATAACAATGAGAAATGCTTATGTTTGCTTGGTACATCACAAAAGAGCACTGAAACAGGCTGAGCCAAATGGTCCTTGGCAGCTTATATATTTACAGGAGCCACCTGCCACCATTTCTCATTTATCACACCAAGATATTATTCTCTTCTTTCCTCCCTCATGACTTTTTTCATATTTTTATAGAGTCATCTGCACTGTCCCCCTCTACATTAGCAGCTTCATATTCAAATCACCTCGTGGGTATTCAGATACTTTTGAAATACATCATTAGATTTATTCACATCTTGTGGTTATGTCCCTTTGTCCTTATCTAACAAGCAAGTAGATAAATGTTCATTATATTTACCAGATCAAACCTTTCTAAAGGCTTCCATTAGATCACTCTTCAACCTTCACTTTCTAGAAAAAAATCTCGCCCAATCAATCCTTCCAGATAGGAATGCCTCACTATTTTGTTCTCTTTACCTCAGTATTTTTCTCTCTTTAGCACTATTTATAATATTTTTATTGTAACTTACAGTATTTTTTTAATGGATTGCACTGTACTGATGCCGCAAAACAACAAATCTCATGATGATAAACCTGATTCTGATCAGCTCTCTATTCTGGTCTTCATATTTGTTTTATGTGCTAGCTTTGCTCCAATCTGTTTAGTCTGAAATATTTTTGGAGCAGAACTGAAAGTCCTCCCCTCCAGCACAGGCTCAAGGCACTCCCATTTTAAAAAACCAAATGGGTGATTCTAACAGGAAATAATTTCTTCAAAGGATCATAAACTTATAAAATGTACAGAGAGATTTGTTGTACCTTTTCTTATCCTTGAAATACCAGTCATATTTATCACCACCAATCTACTAACTGTGATTTCCTCATTCTCGATTTCTTGCTCAAATCCCTTTGAAAACTATTTATGGTGTCACTTTCTGTCATTACTTCGAGTAAGTTGTTTCCAATAAATCCTGGAGGCAATGCATGGCTCCACACCTAATTCCCAAGATATTTTGTGAGTGATTTAAAATCTGTGACCTGTAGTTATCAACCAGTGTGAGGGCACCTTTTGTGGAAAATGTGGACATTCGCATTGATATATAAGTTGTTGTCTTCAGGATGAGATGATAAACTGGGACAGTGTCTTATCTCTCAAACTGGTATAATCAATCCCATGAGAATATGTTGCTTATGTAGTTTTTCCTACTGTTGCAGAATACAATTTATCCCTCAATCAAAATTTTCAGAACAAAATTGAAATTATGCGGTCAATATCAAGATGTTGCTTCTAAAAGCTTACATTGTGCAAATTGTTAGTTGCATTCCTGTCAAAGCAATCACAATACTTTAAAATATAGCCTATTAGTTACAAATTCAAGTTTTTCTTGAATGTGGAAGTGATATCAAAATAAACAAGGGAATTGCACTGGTGGAGAAAATGGACTTTATAGCTTAATTATCATGTTACTTAAATCACAAACATGTAACATTTGGTGCATGGATAAATAATCAAATCTGAACAGCAAAGGACTGGAACATGATAACAAAAGTAAGGCTTCTCTTCAATGAGATGCTGAATGTGGTTACAACAACTGGTAAATTATTGCTTTGCAAAGAAAAACACTGGATTCTTATAAAAAAAGAAATAGAGCCCATTTATTTTCATACATTTCTCTTGGCATATAGTCTTACTGCATTTTGAAAATGTTAGATATGATTTTAGATGGACGTCAAACTTCAGCTGGAGTCTCAGCTGTGTATGTAAGTAGGAAAAAAAATGAGTGTAAAGGCCACTGATGATTCTGCCACATTTAGATAGGCTTACGCGATGTTGGTAAAAGTCAATCATGTAAAATTAATGCAGATTGATAACCAATATGCCAACTCTGGAGCTTGTGAACTGCAATATATATATGAGATGCCAAGTTTATAAGATTGAAAAGGAAAAGGTTTTACACAAAGTGAGACATATTTTTGAAAATATATACATTATTTTTCACATCTTTACAATAGTGAAAAGGCATCAATGTAAAAAATGTGTGTAACTAGAGAAGTATAAAACCAGATTGTCATGGCTAGCTTCATAAAAGAATGTGTAAATGCTGTCATTGAGAATGCATAGGTGTGGAACTGACTGTGAGTCTCATTGAATTAAAGGTCAAATATTATGCAGTGAATATAAAAAAGGACATATTCCAACTGAAGCTTTAATTATCAAACCTTTCCAAAAATGCACAAGAAAAAGCATTTTACTTGTGTAGTCTGTAGTTCTGAAATTCAGGATAAATATTAAGTAAATTGTGAATATTGAGGTAAACAAAATTCTAAATAAAATGCTCCTTATTGAAAGTCACAAACTGGCTAGAGATCCAAACGACCAATAGGGAATGTGAAATTTGAATCCCTTCCAAATATTATAAGAATTTTAGCATAATTTAACAGGTGGTTGTGTCTAAGAGTGTCAGATGGCATTTGCAACAAGGGAATCTTTTGATTCTCATGCCATCTGCCTAATGTTCAAAGAAAGAACAGCCATTTCCGTGAAAATCTGTGCTAAACGTCTGCCAGAGTAAACACCAGATAAACGATGGACTTCATTTCAGCAAATGGTCTGTTACACCAGAATTCTGAAATGAATGCCAATTCATTTTCCAGACTATGCAAAATGACTTTTTGAAAGCTATTGTCTTAAACAAAGATATCAATTTTAGCTGTGGCTCACTGTTGACTTAAAGTTAGAAGATGAAGGGTTCAAATCCCCCTCCAGAGTATTGAGCTCAAAATCTAGAATGGTACTTCATTTCAAACAGTGAGAACGATGCTGTTTTTTGGATGAGGTTATTCTCAAGTGTACATAACAAATCCCATGACAGGACAGTTCTCCCTAGTGCCCTACTCAATATTTATCAATTACAGAAAAACATTAAGAACAGATTATCTGGCCATTGGAATATTACTATTCAGAGAATTGATTTTTGCACTAATTAGCTGCTGTATTTCTTGCATGCCAGTGGTGGAATACTAAAAGACAAAGAAAAAAAATTAGCTTTATTTATCACATGTGAATTGAAACACCACAAAATGAAGTGAAATGCATCGTTTGTGTCAACAAAAAACACAGTGCAGGAACGTGCTGGGGGCAGCCCGCAAATGGCGCCATGTTTCCAGCGCCAACATAGTGTACCTATAAATGTACGGGATTAATTATATTTCTGGATTGTTCCAAGATTGTTGAAGGTACAATGCAAATATAACTAATATTTTCATTAAGTCTGTTGTATGAAACTGCAAGCTTGATGCATATGAGGAATGAAAAACAATCCACATACTTTGTGACTTAAATAACAGTTATTGGGATTACAACTGATCTGCAGTTTCAGACAATACAGCAATGGTTGAACAGCATATTGAACCTGTGCAATTCTATGCTGTTGGAAATTACAACTGTGCGCTCAGCGTTACTTACCAAGTATGACATTCAATTCCTTCGCAGATGTGTGAGTGCATATGCAAAGGAAAGTCGGAATGGCAGAGAAGTATTTACAGTGTCTTCGTTGGTTGGCTGCTTGGGTCACTGTGCTTCTGAATAGCCATTCCTCCTCTCAATTATGATCAGCGTTCCATCCTTCCTGACTGTTCCTGAACATGGGTGTATGGAGAACTGGAGACAGCGGCAGGTGTGCTATTTTCAGAGAGTAATAACACTAGTTGAGCATTTAACATTTTTAAATTGGCACCCCTTCTTCCTCAGTGGGACTTCGCATCCTGGAAATTCATGAAGCAAAGAGGAAGGTTGCAGCAGACTTCCCTGTTTTTTAAAATTTAAACGCTGTCCAGCCAAAGCATCTGCAAAATCACTTTGACATCCTCAATAGCTCAGCCATATCTGGGACACATTGGTATACTTACAAAACATGCTTGTCATATTCAGCAAGATAAACTGAATTTGTTAACATTTCTGGTCAGTGACATTTTTAAAAGTTAGATCTCGCAGAGGAATAATTGCTATTATATCTAAATGAATGTAATGTGTTTGCCAAGGGGTTACTCATTGTGTGGAATCGGAATGCTGTAGATATTTTCCATCTGGCCTGACCATGCTCTCTATTGTACGTAAAGAAGAAGAGTGTAAAACTGGAATTCCATCCATCTCACCAGGTTTCTACCAGGTCTATGAGATGGATCAAGCTATATTGTAGATTGGGGTTCACATGAAGTTCTAAGCACTTTGCCTTTACAGCACATCACCAAGTCTAGCTTTTCCAAGCTACCTCTAGAAATGAGGGCCATTGTAATAAAAGAACCAGGAAGACCAGTGTTCACCACTGGTGAATACTTCCAGCAGGCTAACGGTCCTTTCCCTAGATTTTAGGACTTTGTCCCAACACAGACTGCACAATGTAGCATTTCACAACATAAAGTAGTGGAAACTAAATGGAGTTTTACCACATGTTCATATTCATGAAAGAACCTTAATGGAGGAAGTAAAGGAAAAGCCACTGCTGCCAACCAGAGGACTCGAATTTTTAGTGAATATCAAATATCCAACAATACTAATACACAAGGAAATTCAAATGTTTGCTACACTTGAATGAAAGCAATATACCAAATCCTTCTTTTTCAGAGGGCTGTTCTTTCAAAGAGTCACTCATGTCCAGTTGGGCACAAAATTTTAAAAACATTCAATGATATCACAATTCTTCATAATTAAAACCACCATCAATAAATCAGTGCTAAGGAGCAAAAATAAACATCACATTTATCATCTTATTAAACAGTGCATATTTTTACAAGGAAATACATCTGTGATTTGATTGGCATCAGTAAAAGAAACATATTGCATATTTAATGGATCATTAAAAGAATGGCACCAAAAGAAGCAATTGGATTTATTTTGTCTTCACCGTCTAACACATATATACATAAATTGCAAGCAACTGTAAAGTTTTATGCAAAAGAATTAAACTGTTCAGACTTTTAAATAATTTTGTACCAAACCTATCAGCTATAAGGTTAAAATAATTTTAATTAAATAAGATTTAATATTTGGATTAAAATTCCTTGTGTTAACAAGACTCTACATTCTTGTTTTCCCAGTGATTATTTCACAATGCCATAGATTTTCCATTTAAATGTAAGGTAAATGTATCAATAAATATTCTGAACACATAGCTCCATATTCAAAATGTCCTGCTAAATATATACAGATAAGACACAGTCAGGTACTGATGCCTCATTAGGTAGTGAATGATAAGCGTTTTATCTAATGAAATCACATTCTAATCATATCCATGCATCAATGAGAAATAATGCTGTTCTAGTTCAGGCATAAATCAGAAGTCTTAAACAGACCCATTAGTGCCTTGTGAGGAAATGAACGGATTCATCAGTATTTCCAAAACCTTGCAGCCCGAAGGAATGAATGCGACGGAATTAAGCTTCGCAAAATCCACGTTACATTGTAAAATAATCATTTGTAGAACTAGGTTTATAACAGTGCACAATACAAACCTGTTGCAAAATGTCACTTCAAAAAATACACCTTAGCAAGCAAACATTGTTGAGTAATTGAAACATGTTCAACTCTTTTCTTAACTTAAATCTGTAACAATGATACTGATTTTACTAATATCCTCTTCCAAGATATAATAATGTACTTTCTTCCATGAATGCATTAAGATATTTTTCCAGTGGGAAGCTATGGTGACATTATTACAAATAAATCTGCTGCTAATTCCCAGAACAATTATTTAAGGTTTGTACGGTTTCCCCTAGAGCTGCTCTTTATCACTTCACGTTTATGAAACACATATATTAATTTCCATTGTAGCAAAATGTTAAACATCCTTCCAAATACCCAACAAATATTTAAGAAAATGTTGGATAAACAACTGATGAGAAAGGGAAGTGTAGAATGAATATGACATTTCACTATTCATTAATAATAAATGGTGCTTCACTTTGGCAAAATTAGCGTAGTGTTAGATAAGATAGATACTCAAAATGAAAATAAATGAAATCTGCAGATGCAGCAGATCTGGAATAAAAACACAAAATGTTGTAAAGTACTCAGTAGGTCAGGCATTGTCTGTGGAAAGAGAAACAGTAAACATTTTTAGCCTGGAATACTTGATCAGAACTGAGAAAGAGACAAAACAAATTAGGGGTTTAAAGAAGATGGGGGTTGCAATGTGTGGAACAAAGGGAGTTTCGCTAATGGTTAAATAAATGTTTCTAATCAAAACCTGAATTGTTTCTCCAACCAGATTTATATTCCTGTCACAGTACTGATGTGGCCCTTTTCAAAGTCACAAGTGACTTCCTTGTGATCGCAATTAAGGCACCCATTTTCTTCTTTATCACTTACTGCTGTCCAGATCTGCTGACACGGTTGATCTCACCAACCATTTCCAAAGCCTCGGCTTCAGTGTTCAACAAAGATGGTGTGACTCCCCTTCCCTTTTGCAATGTTGCCAGATAATCTCCTGTAATATCTCTTTCCTGTCTTCAACTCTATCCATTCCACTACTTCTTATCAATGTGTTAGATGCTGTGAAAATATTTCTCTGCACACTGGGAATCATGAACTAGGGGTTGTTTTCAAATAAAGGTTGCCTACTTAAGACCCTAACAAGGGGAAGTTTCTCCTCGCAGAGGGCTGATTCATTGGATGTATTTAAGGCAGTTTTGCAAAAGTTTTTGGAAGAGGATGAGTCAAGTGTTACACGGAACAGATAACGAAGTGGCAGGTTACCTGACGTCAATTCTATGCAAGTAAAGCCAGCTCAAGCTTATGATTTAAAGATTAGCTTTATTTGTCACATGTACTTAGCAAAATGAATTGTTTGCTTCAACAACCAAAGCAGTCTGAAGATATTCTGCGAGTGCCGCCATACTTCCTACATCAACATAGCATGACCTCAACTCGGTAAAGTTTTTGGAATGGAGGAGGAAACCAGAGCACCTGGAGTAAACACACGCAGTTATGAGAAGAATGTGCAAATTCCTTCCAGACAGCGGCGTGAATTGGACCCTGATCGGTGGCTCTGTAAATCACTATGTTAACCGCTACACTACTGAGCTACCCGTAGAGTTGCATGTGGCCTTAGACTTTTGATAACCTGCTTAATCAGGATCCTTGCAGAAACATCAGATCATTGTCTTTTGCAGCCAAAGACTACCTCATATTCAGAGTCAGAGTCTGATTTGTTTATTTATTACATGTATATCAAAACATACAGTTAAATACATTGTTTGCATGGGCACCGGAGTTCAGGCCTACGTAGGGATACCTGAGCTCATTGCCGTGCAACCATGGGGCTGTGTAGATCACCTGATGCTTAACACAACAGACTTAAGCAATGTATGGATATACCTGAACTCAGTCCTGTTTCCTCTCCTGGATAGAATCTTACTTGCTCAGTGTCAGCAGTAATTTCTGTTCTTGGAATGAGGAGCTGCTGTCTCACTGATTCTAATGTTCAGATCTAATCAGAAAATTTCCAGGCTTTGCACTGAGTATAACGCACCGTATCTCATCAGGATCGCCAGCTTCCAGCTCTGTTCCTGTCGCACTCAAACTTTCCTATGGAATAGAGATGTTGTGGCTCAAGTCTCATTCCAGAGATGAGCCCCATTCTTAAGTTGATACTCTAGTGCAGTATTAAGGGAGTGCAGTACAAGCAAGATAAAACATAAATCCAAGCAAAGACAACCTACTCAGGTAGATGTTAAAGCATAATGCTATTTTGAAGGGCAGTGCAGTATCACAAGTGGCCAGACCACTTGTGATACTTCGTCAACATGGGAGAAACAAATTTTCCAGCTAATGTAACTTTCCAGTTCATTGGAGCTTGCTGTACATACTGCAATTCAGCTGTTTCACTTCCTACATTATAATGGTAACTCAACTTCAAAAATAATGCACTGCAATGGAATATCCATCTTTTTATCCTGCCCTTATACTCACATTATTTACGTGGCTGGCCAAATTGAACTTTTGGCCAATAGTGACCACCAGGGAGTTGACAGTGGGAAATCTGACAAAGACAATATCATAGAATCCAATTGGATTCTCTCATTGGAGGAAGTCATTGGTTCTGACGCCAATTACCACTTACAATCACCTGAACCTTGCTGTAGGTAGGCAGAACACTCTATATGTTGAGGAGTTACAAACAGAATTGAACATTGAGCAATGAATCTCTCCAATTCTGACCTGATGATGAAGAAATATCATTGATAAAACAGCTGAAGTTGGTTGAGTTCTGGTAACTGTTCTGAGGAAATCTTGCAGGCTGTGTTCTGGCTAGGATGGTTGACATTCAACTCCCTTTTTTCCCTTCATTTATTCCCAGTAATTTCAGTGCCTCAATCCCACAGTGAGTTAAAGAACATGAGCATCAGTGAGCTTGGTTTTGGAGAGTAGGTGCCTTTTGATAGCAACGTTCAAGATGCATTTTTCCATTTTGCTGATGCTTGAGAGTAGACCAATTGGACAGTAGTTGGTCAAACTTGATTTGTCATCCTATTTCAGAACGCAGCAACTCCGGGCAATTTTACGCATTATCAAATAGAGATGCCATTGCTGCAATTGCAAAGGAAAAGCTTGCACTGACCTAATTATGGTCCTCAATGCTCTACTCCTATGGCCGTTACTGTATCGAGTGCATTCAGACTCTTCTTGACATTATGCAGACTGAAGCACATTATGGGGAGATGATCTGATATGATGTTAGGGATTTCTGGAGGAAAATGATATGAATCCTCGACACTTGGAACATCCACCTCAACAGAGTTGCAAATGCTTCAGCTTTATTTTTAGCAATCAAATACTGGCTCCTGAAATCATTGCAAATATGGATATTATAGAGCACCCGCCTTGTTTTAGTTAGTTTTATTGTCCCTAAATTTCACAGACCACAGAGCTTCAATCTGAGTCATTGGTTTTGGAATCTCTGAGCTCAGTTTATTATATGTTTCAGCTGGCTGACTACACTTTTAGGTACATGTAGTCTCAGTCTGTTCTGTTGCATTTCGTACTTAACCAGGATTTATCTGCTGAGTGAGGAACTGTTCCATCTCCTAAGGTTACTTATTGCTATACTGTACTTCTCCTGCTGATGATCGTCCACAATACCTCATGAATGCCCAGGTAGTGTTGCCAGAACTGTTCTCAGCCTACCTCATCAAGGACAAGAGCAGTGCTATGGAAGATAATGGAGGATATCCCCCACCGAAGATGAGACAATACCTCCACAAGGACTTCTGCCAGTATTGACAGGAACAGATGGACATAGCACAGGATAGGTGGTGAGGATGCAGTCAAATATGTTTATCAGCTACACATTAGTTCACTCACTCGGTCTGGCAATAGTATCCTTTGAGACTCAACCAACTCAGGCACTACCACCATGGATAATAAAGTCCTGCTTTCAGAGTATATTCTGTACCACTACTGTCCAATATGAAGGTCATCTGTATCCTTGACTGAGGTTAGGGTTCTTATTGAAACTTGTCAAATATTGTAAGGCCTAGATAGAGTGGACGTGGAAAGGATGTTTCCTATAGTGAGGGGGTCCAAGACCAGACAGTCTCAGAACAGAAGGATGTCTGTTTATAACAGAGATGGCAAAGAATTTCAGGGAGTGATGAATCAGTGGAATTCATTGCCATAGATGACTGTGGAGGCCAAGTCATTGGGTATATTTAAAGCAGAGGTTGACTGTTTCTTGATTAGTCAGGGTGTCAAAGGTTACAGGGTGAAGGCTGAGACAGATAATATATCATCCTTGATAGAATGGCAGGCTCAATGAGCCAAATATCTTAATTCTGCTCCTATATCTTATGGTCTTATGGCATAGGAGGTAATCAGGAGGCAGTTTCTTTGCCAATGATCAATGATAGCATGAAACTTCTTAGGGTCTGGAGTCATTGCTGAAGACTCTCACAGACTAACAATTGATTCAACACCCAAACCTGTAGCCTTTATCATTTTCTATCTACTTTCCAAGCTCTCTTTGTTCCTGCATTTTACCCTTTTCTCCAAATTTGCCTATGGGTTAAAAGTTAAAACATAGCATGTTGATAAATTTTGATCAATTTAAATTATGACAAAAATTCTGACTATATCTTTAAATTACCTGGTTGTGTTCAGGAGGGGAAAATGAATTTAAATCTAGTTTGTATTTTCAATCTAGTGAGTGGCATACGCAGGATTAGATTGCATGAGTGCCAGTTGGTTATATGTTAGGCAGGTCTGCAATCTCTTTCTGTTGAAACCTTGCTCATCTTAATTATCTTGGTTTAGCAAAAAATATTGCTAGTGTACAACATCTTGAAGGGCAACTTATACCCATGATACAAGTGATGAAGAAAATGCTGATTAAAAAAAAGTAGTGAAAAATGTCATTTATAAAGTCTTTTATCTCAAGCTAATGAGATATGTAAAGATTTATGAAGTTCATTTAATCCTGTTTTAAAACTTTAATTTGGTTTGAGGGTTTCCAAATAGGATTAATTAAACAACTAAAATCTATTTTAAATAATTGATTTAGTTCGGAGATATATAGCAACTTGCAATAGAGCAAACATGAAACTAATGTTACTGCTCTGTGTATTATATTACATGTGGTCCACAATTGCCGAGTTATATACCTTAAAGACTAACAATGCATCCAATAAAGCAACAGGAACAGCAAATAATATTTAATGCTTCACTGTTTTAATACTCATTGAATATTACATTAGGAACTGATTTGTTTTTTAAAGTGGGTTAATTAAGATTCATAATGAAGATCAGAAGGTAGACAGCTTATTTGAAAAGGGATTGAACACTTCAGTGAATCCAACTAGTTGTATTACGTATAAATTATTAGGTTTTTGTAGATCTAAAATAAAGCCTTCATCCATCTATATTTTACAATGTGGAAGGAGGACATTTGGCTCATCATATTTACACTGTATACAAGCATTTTTTGGTTCTGCATTGTCGGATTCAAATATGCACTTGGAGAAATTTCAGTGGAGTTTTGAACAAAACCATTTGTTGATCTAGAATACCAGCTAAGATTAGCAGATAGGTTGCTAGAAAGCAGTGTTGAATTAGTGAAATTGGAATGTATAATGGATGTATTTTAACATGATTTGTTAGAATGGAAAAAGGCTTGAGGAGTTCTGTGCTAGAAATCTTAAAATACCAGTTGATTAGATCGACTGCTACTTTTTTAAAAAGATGGTTAATCTGCATTTTATTTCTCATTTGCAAAGAACTTTGAATTTGGGCTATTGCAAATTCAATAAAACATTTAAATTAGTTAAGCAATTATGTAAATATTATTATCAAGAGAAAATCTGCCTGAAATCCAATCAACACATAAAAATGCTGAAGGAACTCAGCAGGCCAGGCAGTATCTATGGAAAAAAGTACAATATCAATGTTTCAGGCCAAGACCCTTCAGCAGGACTGGAGAAAAAGATGAGATGAGGAGTTAATTTCAAAGGTGGGGAAGGGGAGAGAGAAACACAACGTGATAGATGAAACCAGGAGGGGGAGGGATGCAGTAAAGAGCTTGGAAGTTGATTGGTGAAAGAGATACAGGGCTGGAGAAGGGGGAGTCCGATATGAGAGAACAGAAGGCCATGGAGGAAAGAATAGTGGGGAGGAGCACCAGAGGGAGATAATGGGCGGGCAAGGAAATAAGTGCAAGAGGGAAAAGGGGATGGACAATGTTGAAGGAAAGGGAGAGGGGCCATTACCAGAAGTTCAAGATATCAACATTCATGCCATCAGGTTGGAGGCTACCTGGATGGACTACAAGTTGTTATCCTCCAACCTGAGTGTGGCCTCAATGTGACAGTAGAGGAGGCCATGGATTGACATATTGGAATGGGAATGGGATGCGGAATTATAATGGGTGGCCACTGGGAGATCCTACTTCTTCTGGCAGATATATCATAGGTGCTTGGTGAAACAGTCTTCCAATCTACGTCAATCTCACCAATATACAGGGGATCAATCAGTGATTGGTTATCATATGGAAACTCAATTGTAACATTGGGAGGGGCCTCATCACTGATTAGTTGTGTGGTGAACTCTGTGCATTGTCTTAATTTTGCCCACCTTGGCTTATAAATAGGAATGAGGTCTACGTGTCTGTTTATAGATTATTTGTTGAAAACCATGCTTCTCGGACTTCTATTGCATGCCACATGCTCGCTTGTGCCAAGACTTTCACTGATGCCCAGTTGAATTTGTCCCCCTCTCAATCTTCATGGGTAAACTAGGGAGAGTTGGTCATGCTGCTAAAGAGCCAGTTGATATTCATAGATTCTTGTGTATAGTTTCTTCCAAGTTTGGCCAATATAACATTTTCTGCAATCGCTGTGTATCATTTCATGAACCACATAGGTCTTGCCCAATAGTGTGTTTTGTTCTTTAGGTCTGCAGAGTACTTAACTCAATGTTGCTGTTGGTTTATGCCAAACCAAAATTCTATGGTCTTGGAGCAATTGGGGTGTAATTTCTGAGATATTCCTCAAACAATTCCGTAAGTTGACATGTGGAACTTGAATCTATTTATAAGTTAATGCGGCAAAACTCCAGACAATGAACAGAGTTTTCCACATAACCAATCAACAATGAGACCCCCCTCCCTATGTCACAATTGAGTTTCCTTACTGATGACCAATCAACTGATTGATAAGTATATAAAAGCCTAGCATTCGAAGGACACACCACAAGTGAACAGTGCGCTGATGATATCTCCTGGTATAGTGATGAAATGTTTTCAAATGGATTGCCAAGATCGGAGAACAACTCAACCCAAGTGTAAAGTTAATTCTTCTTCGGCTGTCCATTGATTTCAATGTTGACTGTGTTGAGAGTTTAGTCTCTGCAGGCACGAAGCCGGCTGCCACAGGGCTTTCCACACCATTCAGAAACTCTACTCCAACATGCCTTGCACAGTAATAAGACAGACGGTGCCCTGCCCCACTATACAGTCTCTCTGGGCTTCCAAATCTGATGCTAAGTGGTACACAGGAGTGTAACAGACTTAGCGGATAAGGAAGCTGCCCCGCAGTGACAACTAACTAGTCTGGTGATGCCATCCATTGACCAGCACTCTGGTTCCTCCGCATGCCACCAAGGTGGCTGTACCATTGACCCTTTTGGATTCATCTGCTACGGACACCATAAAACGCCTAGATGAAGTTAATTATGTAAGAATCAGAGATAAGAATTAAAAAGTTTATGAGAGTGTTGGAAACCCTCAGCAAATCAGACAGCATCTGAGTGAAAAAATGAGGCGGTGTTTCAGACCTGTGACCCTCCTTCAGAACACTGGCATTGTTTGCTTTTGTTTCAGCCTTCAAGCATCTGCAGGATGTTTTTTGCTTCAGTCATTGTATTTCATTGTGACATCAAAGTGGCTCTTATTACTTAATGCTATATTGTATAGTTATTTTCTACTATTTTTATGCTATATTATTTTTATTCTATATTATGGTGGAGGGAATTAATAGTCAATGTGCTGGATGGTTGTCAATCAAATGGGTTGCCTTGTCTTAATTGGTATTAAGACCCTGGCAAGTGGAGAGAATTCCATCACATTCACAACTTGTACTTTGTGGATTATGGAAAGTTTCTACAGTGTCAAGAGATGAATAACTTGGCACAACATCACCAGTGTCTGACCTGCATTAGTTTTTAGATGGCTGGGTTAACTGAGTTTCTGGTCAGTGGTAGCCCTCGGGATATTAATGTTGGCAACTTGGTATTAAAAATACCTGTTATGGTCCGATCCGGAGCCCGCATTCCGGGTCTTGATCCAGTAGAAGGAGATGAGTTATTAACTTCAAACTTTCTGCATAATCACTCAAAGAGTTGAACTGCACATGCATTTAACGAGAGCTGTATAACTCATTTCCTTCTACCTTAGGCCACAAACTTATCAATCACCCCTGCTGTGGACCACTTCTGGTGGTCCAAGATGCCAACTTCTAAAAGGAAGGGATCTGCATGCTCCACAACCGCTGGACTAAGTGTGTAAATGTAGGAGGGGACTATGTTGAAAAATGAATGTGCTAGGTTTTCTAAAACTGACTCCTTCTACCTTAGGCCATGAACTTATCAATCACCCCTTGTAGAATGCCCTTCAACACCAACAAACTTACAGTGCACTGATCCTTGTGATTCCTGAGATAATCAGACCAAAGTGATATGCAGTATTCCAGGTGCAGTCTTAACAATGCCCGGAACAACTTCAGCAAGACTACATTATCCTTGAAATCTAGAACCCTTTTTATGAAGGTCAATGTCAAATTTGCCTTCCCTATTCTGTTAATAAACAAATTAACACAGACCAAATGCTGGATGAACTCGGATACCTGGCAGATCTGTGGAAAAGAGTGAATAGTTGATGTTTTGTGCTGAGACCCTTCATCAGGCCCTGAATCGTCAACTGTTTACTCTTTTCCATAGGTACTGCCTGGCCTGCTGAGTTCCTCCAGCACTTTGCGTGTGTTGATTTCCAGCAACGGCAGATTTTCTCATGTTTGTGAATAAACAAATTATACATTGTTAATACATATTTTGTATTGATTTCCTCTGTGTTCTAAAGCAAAACTATTAGAAAGAAAGACAACACAATATAATGCTATGACAATCAGAGATCTCAAACGTGTACAGCTATTTAATTCTGTACATTCTTGCCCTGGATATGGTTTGGATTTAAACCAGAATAGAACAGATGAAATGTGTCTAATCAGCTATATTTCTCTGATATCTATTTCACTAAGAAATTCACATATAGCAGAAGTTACCCAACTTGAAAATTAGGATGTATTATCAATCACCAATTAAGTTTAATATCTATGCCAAAATCTGTCTCCTTCCACAGCTAGATACGGTGTTATTTTTGATATTTTATATCTGAATTCCAAATTCATGCTATCATTTTTAATTTATTTCCTCATGTCCTCTGCTGAAATCACTTACTCTTTGCAGGAATAAAATTTCACAAGAAGCCAGCTGCTCCTAGATACGTTACCATTTTTCAGTCAACCATGCATTTCATCTGTGTGTCATTGGTGAATCTGATTCTTTGCAGAGGCAGAATAGGTGAATGTATTTCTAACAGAACATAGAGCCTTATGCACTTTTCTCTCCTTGCCTTGATGTATGAGGCTGCTGATTTGCCCTCTCCCATATTCTACTTTGCCATAACCAACCACCTTTATTTTTCCTTTTGTCCTTTCACATGTCTTACAACACACAGAATGCTATGATCATGTCACACAAATTAGCACTGACCAGGATTGAGCTCACTCGATACCGTAGAAACACTGAACATAATTACAGCTTTTTGATATTTATTGGTTGCAAGAGCATCTGAAAATAAAACCTGGTTGCTAATGAAAATGATGAAGAAAATTATATTGTTTGCTTTGGTTTTCTTTTGTGTTTTTTTTTAGATTTCATCTCTGAATCTTTACGCTTCACTAAAGCCTTTCTGTTTGTTCCGTAATGGAGAAGGAAACACAAATTGAAAGAACTTTAGTTTCATTTTAAAACACTCTACATGCAAATTTACTGCTACTTTAAGGCTTTCTGGTCTCCACAATCTGATTAACTAGCACATGTGGCAACACTTGCGGGCTGCCCCCAACACATCATTAAATGTGTTGGTTGTTAGCGCAAATGACAGATTTCACCCTGTTCCGATGAACATGTGATAAAAAGATCTGGATCTAAATCATTAAGCAAAAAAGCAGTATTGTAATTATGTTGTGCTTTTATCATTCCTTTTAATAATGCATAGTCTCAAGAAAAGTAATTTTCAGTTGTCTCACATCCTCAAGGACATCAGTCAGACTATATACTCTTGGATCCCTTGTATATTTTCAAAAGACCTTTTGTAATATTTTATTCTTTACATCAGAAATATATATATTTACTTTTAGTTGAACTTTTGTTTCAATGAGAATAAATTTCATGCAAATTGATACAGATACAGTGCCTATAAAAATATTCACCCCTCTCCTTGGAAGTTTTCACGTTTTATTGTTTTACAACATTGAATCACAATGAATTTAATTTGGCTTTTTTGACATTGATCAACAAAAAATACTCTCATGTCAAAGTGAAAACAAATTTCTACAAATTGGTCTAAATTTATTCCAATTATTAAACATAAAATAAATGATTGCATAATTACTCATCCCCTTCAAGTCAGTATTTAGTAGATGCGCCATTGGCAGAAATTACAGCCTTGAGTCTGCGTGGATAGGTTTCTATCAGCTTTGCACATCTGGACACTGCAATTTTTTCCTATTCTCCTTTACAAAACTGCTCAAGCTCTGTCAGATTGCATGGGGATCGTAAGTGAACAGCCCTTTTCAAGTCCAATCACAAATTCTCAATTGGATTGAGGTCTGGACTCCGACTTGGCCACTCTAGGACATTAACTTTGTTGTTTTTAAGCCATTCCTGTGTAGCTTTGGTTTTATGCTTGGGGTCATTGTCTTACTGGAAAACAAATCTTCTCTCAAGTCGTAGTTCTCTTGCAGACTGCATCAGGTTTTTGTCCAGTATATCCCTGTGTTTTACTGCATTCATTTTACCTTCTACTTTACAGCCTTCCAGGACCTGCTGCAGTGAAGCATCCCCACAGCATGATGCAGCCATCACCATGCTTCACAGAAAGGATGGTGTGTTTTTGATGATGTGTGCTGTTTCACTTATGCCAAACATAGCATTTAGTCTGATGGACAAAAATCTCAATTTTGGTTTCATCAGACCATAGAACCCACTTCCAGCTGACTTCAGAGTCTCACACATGCCTTCTAGTAAACTTTAGCTGAGATTTCAAAGGAACTTTTTTTCCAACAGTGGCCTTCTCTTTGTCACTCTCCCATAAAGCTGTGACTGGTGAATCACCAGGGCAACAATTAGAACCATAGAACATTACAGCACAGAAACAGGCCTTTTGGCCCTTCTTAGCTGAACCGAACCATTTTTCTGCCTAGTCCCACAGACCAGCACTTGGACCATATCCCTCCATACACCTTTCATCCATGTACCTGTCCAAGTTTTTCTTAAATGTTAGAAGTGAGGCTGAATTTACCACTTCATCTGACAGCTCATTCCACACTCCCACCACGAAGCCCCCCCCATGTTCCCTTTAAACTTTTCCCCCTTCACCCTTAACCCATGTCCTCTCAGTCTCTCCCAACTCAGCCACTGAAGCTTGTAACTCCTCCAGAGTTGTCATAGGTCTCTCAGTGGTCTCTTGCACTGTTCCCCTAGATCTCTTGGTGACCTCCCACACTAGTTCCCTTCTTGCATGGTCACTCAATTTTTGAGGACAGCCTGCTCTAGGCAGATTTACAGCTGTGCCATATTCTTTCCATTTCTTGATGATTGACTTCACCGTACTCCACGGGATATTCAGTGACTTGGAAATTTTCTTGTATCCATTTCCTGACTTGTGTTTTTCAATAACCTTTCCACGGATGTGCTTGGAGTGTTCTTTTGTCTTCATGGTGTTGTTTTTGCCAGGATACTGACTCACCAACAGCAGGACCTTTCAGATACCGGTGTACTTTTACAGCAACCAATTGGAACAGCTTGACTGCACACAGGTCTCCAAACACAGATCTCTATTTAATTAATTATGTGACTTCTAAAACCAGTGATGATTTGGTGTGTCATATTGAAGGGGATGAACACTTATACAGTCAATGACTTTGTTTTATATTTGTAATTAATTTAGATCACTTTGTAGAGATCTGTTTTTACTTTGATACGAAAGAGTCTTTTCTGTTGATCAGTGTCAAAGAAGCCAAATTAAATCCACTGTGAATCAATGTTGTAAAATAATAAAACATGACAACTTCTAAGGGCATGAATACTTTTTATAGGCTCTGTAATTCACAGTGGATTCTGACCCACTATTTTGCTCTGATTAAATATCTAAACTTCTTGTTTGAACTTACTGTAAAGTGGATTAAGTAGAAGTGTACACATATCTTTCAATCACACCAGGAGATCCTGTACCATTCTCGCCTGGATTTTTAAGTAGGGATCAAATCCTCTAATCTAACACATCAATGAAGCTACATAAGACAGTTCACAAGATTAATTTCTAGGATGATGGAGTGGCAAATGTAAAGGATTGAATAGTTTTAACCTTTGCTCATGGAATTCAATTTGAAAATATGAGTAAGCATCTCCTCAGCATCTATCTAATCAAACCCCATTTCTATTTGTAAAGCAAACTCAACACTGAAAAGAATTAATCTTAGATGGCCATTTGGAATCCAATTCATGACTTTTATTTCCAAAACCATTGAGCAGCTGTTCAGTTCTGTTCATTGAGACTATGTAAGTATTTGGTATGCATGGCCACTCTCCGTACTGCAGAGACATGCAGGAGGAGGAGCGGGAATTGTGGGATGTAAAGGTGGCAGTCCTCAGATGTTGAACAGATATGTTGAAAGTAAAGTTGTTAAGCAGAATAAAATGTGTCCTTGTTGTTTGGGCATTAACACAGCAATGCTGAATTTATTGGAAAACAATGTGAAAAGTGTCTTGTTGTCAATTGAGCCATTAAGAGACGGGGAAGAATTGCTTCTCTCAGAGGATCATGAGAATTGGACATGTTAAATTTGGAGAGCTTTTGAAGTTGAAATGTTTTTTTTCAGAAAGTCAAGAGTTATTTGGAAATGTGGATCTAAATCCAACATCAGGTCAGATTACACTAAACAATGAAGATTTTGCTTCCTGAATACATTTGGGTGTTATGGATTTTGGGCTGCTGATCTCGAAAATCGTCATGAAATTTCCTTATCACGCATCACTTGTTTGAAATTGCCTATGTTTGTTATTTTAATACATCATTCAAGTCAAATAAAAGGTTGCCCACAGTGTAAGCTGAAATGTTTTCTATCTTTTCAGGCATGCCTGGGCAAGCTTACGCAGGGAGGATACTGCACGACAGGACAGGTTTGATTACTGAATGGTGCAACAACAGCCTTGTTCTATTCCCATTTCTAATGTTCTTATTCTTTACTTATTTTGTGTTCCCTGAAGGAGTGTTTACACTGAAAGACTAAATACATGGTCCTGACTTTTGCTACATTCGCTCACAAACATCTGAATTTGAATGATCTCAGAATCATGAAGAGCCCGAGTTTGGACTGGGAATAACTTTTAACTGTATTTGGTAATAAAATAAATATTGATCTGGTTGTATAACATCACCATCTTAAAATGGAGCAAGAAAACATATGAAGGAAAATGTCAAAACAAATGCAGATGAAATGCCACAGCAGGACGTTCTGTTCAGTCTGTGGGTGCTCTACAGATGCCTGAAGTCCTGGCAGCTGAAAGTAGAGCTCATGGAGAGCAAATCCTTGCTCATTCTGTTGATCTGAGGCATTGAATATGAAAAACATAGCCAGCATAAATCCAAGAACATAACACTGCCTCCACATTGATGAGCCCACAGAATGCCTTGAAGGTGCAAAAGAGCCTAATTTTTCTCACCAATTAACAGATAAATTGGAAAGCAAATCTTTACAAACACTACCAAAGAGCGACGTCAAAACTCAGATTCTGCATATCATAAACACTTGCAATTCTGCAGATACGAGAAATCTGAGCAACATAAAAAAAAACTGGAGGAGCTCAGCAAGTCAAGCAGCTTCTATGAAAATGAAATAAACAGTTTTGGGCTGAGTTCCTTCATCAAGAATGGAAAGGAAGGGGGAGGAAGGCAAAATAATCAGGTGGTGGTGGTGGGGGGTGGGAATGAGTATAAGCTAGGTGAAGCCAGGTGGGTAGGGGAGGGAGGGGTGAAATAAGGAGCGGGGGAGGTGATGGAAAAGGCAAAGGGCCATAAAAGAAGGAATCTGATCAGAGAGGAGAGAAGATTGGGATGGACGAGCATCAAGAGCAAGTGATAGGCAGGTGAGGAGAAGAGAACTGCAGGGGGGCTGGCAGAGTAAGGAATTGAAGAAGAGGGAAGGAGACAGTATCACTGGATGTTGGAGAAATAGATGTTCATGCGCATTGTGGCAGTAGAGGAGACAATAGACCAACATGTTGGACTGAGATAGGAGATGGGAATTAAAATGGTTAATCACCGGGAAATCAAACCTTTTTGCAGATGGAGTGAAGATGCTCGATAAAATGGTCCCCCAGTCTACATCGAGTCTTATCAGTGTAAAAGGAGCCTCCTCAGAAACATCAGATGGACCAGACAATCTCCAACAGATTCGCAGCTGGAGTGATGCTTCATCTGAAAGAACTATTTGGGCCCCTGAATGGAGGTGAGGGTAGTGATGACTGGGCAGGTGCAGCACTTCTGCTTGCAGGGATAAGTACCAGGAGGAAGATTAGTGAAGAGAAGAAATGGACAAGGGAATCACAAAGGGAGTGATTCAGTGTAAAGCAGAGAGTAGGGGTGAAGTAATGATGTGTTTTGTGGTAGGGTAATTCCTCTTGTCCTTACCTACCACCCCAAAAGTCTCTCCATCCAGCATATCATTCTCTACAACTTTCATCTTCAACAAAGCCCCACCACCAATGTAATTGTTATCCCTTAAATGCTTTCATAGAGGGCAAATAAGATTCAGCTATCTAACTGTGGATCTGCCATAAACTGGTAAGGATGAAAGGTTTTTTTCTCCAAAGCATCTGATTGAAACAATTAGGTTTTTACAACTATCTCACAGTTTTATAGCCACTGAAACTGATACCATATGGTTGCTTGTAAGAGCAATACATTCCTTCTTTGCTGGATGTCATCAGATCATATAGGGGTTTATGACAATAGTGGTTTCATGGTTATTAGTATTTTAAATTACAGATATGCTTAATTATTTGACTTTTATCCCTTCTTGCCATGATGGGATATGAACTCACATTCCTTGATCAGTATCCAGAACACTGGCTACTAGTTTAGCTGCTTAACCAGTCCACAGCCTGGAGATTGGTCTTCATTCATTGCTTTTCACACAATCTGCAGTGCCTTTCATTTCCCAAAGCAGTTTGCAACCAATGAAGAGCTTGTGAATTATAGTGACAGTTGTACTGAGAAACACAATGGTAATTTTGCAAGAAATATTGAATAGGTGTTTTTGTTATTTGTAATTGTTGTTGGCTGAGGACTGAATTTTGGCAAGACGACTGGGTAGGACTTTGCTGCTCTTCTTCAATATGTTGCTAGGGAGCTGGGAAAACAGGGCATCTGTATAACAGCTCAAAAAATATTCCATATCAGGCATCAGTGTAGCATAGTGGTTAGCACAATGCTTTACAATCCAGGTGACCTAGGTTCAATTCCCACTCCTGCCTGTAAGGAGTCTGTACCTTCTCCCCGTGACCATGTGGGGTTCCACCTGGTGCTCCAGTTTTGTTCCACAATCCAAAGACATACCAGTTGGTAGGATAATTGGTCACTGTAAATTGTCCCATGATTAGGCTTGGATAAAATCGGGGGTTTGCTGGGTGAAGGGTTGGAATGGCCTATTCTGCACAGTATCTCAACTAATTAATTAATTAAACAGAGTGGATTTCAGTTAATTGGGAAACATAGGACCAGTACAATTTGGCCCAACTAAGCTGCTTCCACAATTAGCCAATGTTTCATGGAAATAGTTAAAAAGCTATAAAAAATACAAGCTGCCATTTAACTGAGTAACAAATTATGTATTTAAATAAAATTCAAAACAAATTAGAACACTATCAATACTACTGGTGGTTGTCCATCATATCCAACAATGACAGGAAACCTGTGGAAGAGAGTTTTAAAGTGGAAAAACATTGCACTGGGGTGGTTACACTCTCTTGACCTCAGAAGTCCAGGTCCAGTAATACACGTGGTTCTCCCAACTGGCACCTTCCTTGGCTGCAGTGGATGACAGTAACTTCCTCTGTGCCTCCTCATGCCTTTCACTCTCAGAAGTACCATCTTGGCAGTTAAATCTCACTGTAGATCTCATCCACCTAGTCCATCAGAACTGAATTCACATGCTGGGACAGGCTTGTCCTTATCTGCTGGCAACCCTCACTTGGTTTAGCCCAGCTGTTGAAGTGGTGTACTGGGATTTGACCACTGTCACATGCAAACAGGTGAGAGCAGAGTGTCCAGTGGGGACCAAACGTGACATTCAAGGTGATTGTTGATAACCTCAAATTCCTCATAGTTCCTAACTTATTGAAGTAGTGAAATCATTTTATTGATTTTAGGCATCTCCAAGCCAGAATGCTTGAAACTGTAGTGAGCAAGACAGTTCTGAATTGTCTTACTGCTTATTTCTCATCAACTACTGACAAAAATCACTACTTTTTGAATGCAAACATATGCAACTGACACTATTTGAAAGCAAGCTGTTGTGTAGCTGTAGTGTCTACTGGCTACACAAGTACACATAAGAGATGTTGGTTAGAAACTGTTTGGCAGTGGTCTCCTGTCTCAGTTAAGTAGCAGACTATCCCAAATAAACAAAGGGAATCCTAACTATTTTCCTGATTAGTTTTTGCTCCTTCAGAGTTGTCCCAAATAAGTAGCTGTCCCTATATACTGATGGCTCAATTAACTGGAATCCACCATATAGTTTAGAAATATAGAAACATAGAAAGTAGGTGCAGGAGTAGGCCATTCGGCCCTTCGAGCCTGCACCACCATTCAGTATGATCATGGCTGATCATCCAACTCAGAACCCTGTACCTGCTTTCTCTCCATACCCCCTGATCCCTTTAGCCACAAGGGCCATATCTAACTTCCTCTTAAATATAGCCAATGAACCGGCCTCAACCGTTTCCTGTGGCAGAGAATTCCACAGATTCACCACTCTCTGTGTGAAGAAATGTTTCCTCATCTCGGTCCTAAAAGGCTTCCCCTTTATCCTTAAACTGTGACCCCTCGTTCTGGACTTCCCCAACATCGGAAACAATCTTCCTGCATCTAGCTTGTCCAATCCCTTTAGAATTTTATACGTTTCAATAAGATCCCCCCTCAATCTTCTAAATTCCAGTGAGTATAAGCCTAGTCGATCCAGTCTTTCTTCATATGAAAGTCCTGCCATCCCAGGAATCAATCTGGTGAACCTTCTCTGTACTCACTCTATGGCAAGAGTGTCTTTCCTCAGATTATGGGACCAAAACTGCACACAATATTCTAGGTGCGGTCTCACCAAGGCCTTGTACAACTGCAGTAGAACCTCCCTGCTCCTGTACTCAAATCCTTTTGCTATGAATGCCAACATACCATTTGCCTTTTTCACCGCTTGCTGTACCTGCATGCCCACCTTCAATGACTGGTGTACAATGACACCCAGGTCTTGTTGCATCTCCCCTTTTCCTAATCGGCCACCGTTCAGATAATAGTCTGTTTTCCTGTTCTTGCAACCAAAGTGGATAACCTCACATTTATCCACATTAAATTGCATCTGCCATGAATTTGCCCACTCACCTAACCTATCCAAGTCACCCTGCATCCTCTTAGCATCCTCCTCACAGCTAACACCGCCGCCCAGCTTTGTGTCATCCGCAACCTTGGAGATGCTGCATTTAATTCCCTCATCTAAATCATTAATATATATTGTAAACAACTGGGGTCCCAGCACTGAGCCTTGCGGTACCTCACTAGTCACTGCCTGCCATTCTGAAAAGGTCCCGTTTACTCCCACTCTTTGCTTCCTGTCTGCCAACCAATTCTCTATCCACATCAATACCATACCCCCAATACTGTGTGCTTTAAGTTTGCACACTAATCTCCTGTGTGGGACCTTGTCAAAAGCCTTTTGAAAATCTAAATATACCACATCCGCTGGCTCTCCCCTATCCACTCTACTAGTTACATCTTCAAAAAATTCTATAAGATTCGTCAGACGTGATTTTCCTTTCACAAATCCATGCTGACTTTGTCCGATGATTTCACCTCTTTCCAAATGTGCTGTTATCACATCTTTGATAACCGACTCTAGCATTTTCCCCACCACCGATGTCAGACTAACTGGTCTATAATTCCCCAGTTTCTCTCTCCCTCCTTTTTTAAAAAGTGGGGTTACATTAGCCACCCTCCAATCCTCAGGAACTAATCCAGAATCTAAGGAGTTTTGAAAAATTATCACTAATGCATCCACTATTTCTTGGGCTACTTCCTTAAGCACTCTGGGATGCAGACCATCTGGCCCTGGGGATTTATCTGCCTTTAATCCCTTCAATTTACCTAACACCACTTCCCTACTAACATGTATTTCCCTCAGCTCCTCCATCTCACTAGACCCTCGGTCCCTTACTATTTCCGGAAGATTATTTATGTCCTCCTTAGTGAAGACAGAACCAAAGTAGTTATTCAATTGGTCTGCCATGTCTTTGTTCCCTATGATCAATTCACCTGTTTCTGACTGTAAAGGACCTACATTTGTCTTGACCAATCTTTTTCTTTTCACGTATCTATAAAAGCTTTTACAGTCAGTTTTTATGTTCCCTGCCAGCTTTCTCTCATAATCTTTTTTCCCTTTCCTAATTAAGCCCTTTATCCTCCTCTGCTGGTCTCTGAATTTCTCCCAGTCCTCTGGTGTACCACTTTTTTTTGCTAATTTATATGTTCCTTCTTTGGACTTGATACTGTCCCTAATTTCCCTTGTTAGCCACGGGTGCACTACCTTCCCTGGTTTATTCTTTTGCCAAACTGGGATGAACAATTGTTGTAGTTCATCCATGCGATCTTTAAATGCTTTCCATTGCATATCCACTGTCAACCCTTTAAGTATCATTTGCCAGTCTATCTTAGCTAATTCACATCTCATACCTTCAAAGTTACCCTTCTTTAAGTTCAGAACCTTTGTTTCTGAATTAACTATGTCACTCTCCATCTTAATGAAGAATTCCACCATATTATGGTCACTCTTACCCAAGGGGCCTTGCACGACAACATTGCTAACTAACCCTTCCTCATTGCTCAATACCCAATCTAGAATGGCCTGCTCTCTAGTTGGTTCCTCGACATGTTGGTTCAGAAAACCATCCCGCATACATTCCAAGAAATCCTCTTCCTCAGCACCCTTACCAATTTGGTTCACCCAATCTATATGTAGATTGAAGTCACCCATTATAACTACTGTTCCTTTATTGCACGCATTTCTAATTTCCTGTTTAATGCCATCCCCAACCTCACTACTACTGTTAGGTGGCCTGTACACAACTCTCACCAGCGTTTTCTGCCCCTTAGTGTTATGCAGCTCTACCCATATCGATTCCACATCCTCCAGGCTAATGTCCTTCCTTTCTATTGCGTTAATCTCCTCTCTAACCAGCAATGCTACCCCACCTCCTTTTCGTTCCTGTCTATCCCTCCTGAATATTGATTATCCCTGGATGTTGAGCTCCCATCCTTGGTCACCCTGGAGCCATGTCTCTGTGTTCCCAACTATATCATATTCATTAATAACTATCTGCTCATTCAATTCATCCACCTTATTGCGAATGCTTCTTGCATTAACACACAAAGCCTTCAGGCTTGTTTTTACAACACTCTTAGCCCTTATACAATTATGTTGAAAAGTGGCTCTTTTTGCTTTTTGCCCTGGATTTGCCTGCCTGCCACTTTTACTTTTCACCTTACTACTTTTTGCTTCTACCCTCATTTTACACCCCTCTGTCTCTCTGCACTTGTTCCCATCCCCCTGCCACATTAGTTTAAAGCCTCCTGAACAGCAGTAGCAAACGCTCCCCCTAGGACATTGGTTCCAGTCCAGCCCAAGTGCAGACCGTCCTGTTTATACCGGCCCCACCTCCCCTAGAACTGGTTCCAATAACCCAGAAATTTGAATCCCTCCCCCTTGCACCATTTTTCAAGCCACGTATTCAACTGAAGTATCCTCCTATTTCTACTCTGACTACCACGTGGCACTGGTAGTAATCCAGAGATTATTACCTTTGTGATCCTACTTTTTAGTTTATCTCCTAGCTCCCTAAATTCACCTTGTAGGATCTCATCCCGTTTTTTTACCTATATCATTGGTACCTATGTGCACCACGACCACTGGCTGTTCACCTTCCCATTCCAGAATGTCCTGCAGCCGCTCAGAGACATCCTTGACCCTTGCACCAGGGAGGCAACATACCATCCTGGAGTCTCGTTTGCGGCCGCAGAAACGCCTATCTATTCCCCTTGCAATCGAATACCCTATCACTATAGCTCTCCCACTCCTTTTCCTTCCCTCCTGTGCTGCAGAGCCACCCATGGTGCAATGAACTCGGCTGCTGCTGCCCTCCCCTGATGAGACATCTCCCCCAACAGTATCCAAAACAGTATATCTGTTTAGGAGGGAGATGACCACAGGGGACTCCTGCACTACCTACCTATTGCTATGCTGTCTAGTGGCCACCCCTTCCCTTTCTGCCTGTATAGCCTTTACCTGCAGTGTGGCCAACTCACTGAACGTGCTATTCACGACTTTCTCAGCATCGCGGATGCTCCAGTATGAATCCAATCGCAGCTCCAGATGCTCAATGCGGTCTGCCAGAAGCTGCAGTTGGACACACTTCCTCTACATCCTTTACTTCACATCTATGGCGGTGCGCCGCGGCTTGCAGCGGCCACTCCGGAGCTGATTATCTGTTATTTGTGAAGTGGGTGCCGTGCGCAATCATAATCAATTGAAAATGGATGTGGGAGCACGGAGGAACATCGGGGAATCTCCAGGAAGACCTTCTTCGTTGCTGCTGCTGCTGTGAGGTCCGGGACTCTGCTGGGAAGAACAGGCCCCCAGTCCTTGGGGTCGCGTTGCTGATGGCCGTTGGCGGGGCCATCTTAATACGCTCGGCAGAGGATGGTGCTCGGAGAAGCTGTGCTGGAGGGGATGGTCGCCGGCTCGGAAGTTCGGCGGACTCAGAGTCCGGCGCAGTCAGGTCGCTTTCGGTGTGTGCTGCGTCAGCGAGGCTGGGTTCGACAGAGCTTTCGTTGTGTGCTGTGTCTGCAAGGCTGAGTCGGGCGGCACCGTGGAAGTCCATAGCGGGGGTATTCCCTTCTGCTGCTGGCGTGGGATGGCGAGTCTGTCGGGATCCTGGGGACTTGTGGAAACTGTGTGGTGATTTCTTTTGAACTTATAGTCCTTTAACATCTTTAGACTATTTTTACTGTGCCCATGGTCTGTTTTTTTTTTATCAATTATGCTATTGTTTGCACTGTTGTAACTATATGTTGTAACTATCTGGTTTTGTGCAGGTCTTGTAGCTTTAGTTTTTGGTCTTGTTTGTCTGGTGGATTTGGAGCTCCTTTCCGGGGAACGCGCTAAGACAGTAGTGTGATATTAATACGCAGCAGCCTCTCCGGACTCTGGATTGGGGATTGCCAAACGTTATGTGGATTTTTTAGAGTAGTCTGTTTAGTCATGTGCTTTTGTGATATCATTCTGGAGGAACGTTGTCTCATTTTTTAACTGCATTGCATTTGTGGTTTCTAAATGACAATAAACTGAATCTGAATCTGAATATATGATGCTAATGCTGACTTGCTTGCAGCAGCATCAGTGGTTCCTAGCATCATAAAAACAGCATTCACAAGAGACAGAAATTATACACAATTTTTACATTTATATAGTTCAGTCAATAACAGCAGTGGGAGATAAGAGCTCATGGAATATTCTGGTTTTGGCTGAAGATAAGGGGCTATGATGTTCAACTTAAGAATGTTATGTCAGCTAATCAGGATGGTGGAATTGAGGGAAAGGTCTAGAGAGAGCTGGGTGGAGAGATTTGGGTTTTGTGGTCTTTTTAGAAGGAGCTGTGGAGAGGAGAAGAGGGAAGGTAGCTCGGAATGCTGTGGGAAGGAGTGCACCCATTGCAGATGAATGCCTCCAAGGAGGAAGGGACAATATTACCGTGGGAGAACCTGTTTGTTCAAGGTGAATTTCGAGCAAAGCTCGGGATGCAGTATGTGCTTTCAAACAGAATGTGGGTCCAGCGCACAAGTAAAATGGACAACTTCAAGATGAGCTCTAACTTTATGTGCACAATAGCTTTCAAATCATCAAAAGCTGTTGAGTTATAAACTATAAGGACAACAACTGTAGTGCCAAAATACTTCCTCAATGTTCCCTCTAATTTGTAATGACCAGGCGTGCAAAAATCTTCAGCTGTGTAATTTTTTGCCTAGCGACAACAACATAGACACACTGGATATTTAAGTGGAAGTAAACCTAAAGATTTACTAAGGATAATAAGCCATTCCACTTTAAATGAACTAGCATGTCTTTTGCACTTCATGCTCTTTGTTTCTTTGGAATTCAACATAGTGAATCAATAATTTCTTCAATAAAAACAGTATAAATGAGCCAGTTCTAAAATCTGCAGACAAATCATCGCAAACTCCATGTTGTCAACACTGTCTGCATCAAAAACTGGAAAAAGAAATGTGGTTGTATACGATTGTGAAATATACTTAACTTGCCAATGAAGTAGAGTGTGAGAACCTGTTGTGCAAAGTTTAAACTCCTTAGTGTGCTAGTAGCAAAAAAATGTGTGTGTGTGTGCGCGTGCACATGCTCACACGTGCACACCTTAGTGGGGGTATTGTTCCTAATTTAAAGAGCATTTAATGTTGATATGAAGTTAGCTTAGTATTTGAAGTTAAGAATATCTTTTTTCCCTCATCTAATGTGGACTCCATTCTGAATATGCAATTCTATTGTAAATGGGTTCTTACTTACATTCCATTAGTGTGAAGTGTAATCCCATTGTAAATATTGAAATTGAGACCACAGGAAATGTAATTCAATATTGAGTTTTTGATAATTTTTTAAAAACATATTCAAATGTTATCAGGCAGGAGAATGGAAAGGGCTGCAGCCTGGTTGATAAGGCCAAGGTAAGATTAAAGTTAGTACCCTAGTATTACTCAAAGAAAAGGTTTTATCTTAAAAATAAGACATTTCAGAATACTATACTACCGTGGACAGAAAAGATGACCTGGTTATATGCCAGGAGATATTGTAAGGGGGAATACTACGAAGATAGCTGCAGTCAAGGAAGGGTGGCCTGGTTAGTCACTGTGAACATCAAGGGATTAACCATGAGCATAATAAACACTGAGTTACGTGATTGAAAGATGCATCATGCACAATGCAGTAAAAGGTTACGCTAATATTCTATTGCATGTTACATAAAAAAGGCATGTACAATGAGATTCAATTTCTACAGCTGTGATTTTGAACATTTAATCATCCACTAAGTACCATGTAAGACATATCTTAAATAGAATTCAGCAAATTACAAAGCACGATGTAAAATATTTGTCTGCCTGTATGGAATTAAAATCATTATCTGATTGAAATGTCTTTGCCTTGATAACCAGATTTGAAAGGAAGTGCAATGCAAGCTAATTGTATGTTTGGGCGGGATGTTATTTAGCCTGTGTAGAATAATCTGATTGTTACAATGAAGTTAAATGTGTTTGCCTGACAAGAATATTTTAGTACTCGAGCGTCACATGTATTACTTGACTTTACCTTGTCCCCAGATTAATCTTGGCATATTAGACCTCACAATTAACAGCATGATCAGTCACGGTTCTGTTTTAGAACTAAGGAATGTTAAACTACTTTTGCAGGATCTGAAAGTGAAACCATTTTGGAGAAAGTCATTTCATTTTTTGACTTGACATGGTGCCTGCACAAAGATTATTAACACCTTTCCTGCATATTTGCCCTCAACCTCTTCTCCATCTGCCATAACAGTGAGAGGGTTCTGCTTATCATTATCTACCACTTTTCTTTACTAGCACATCATTCTTTGTAACTTCCACCATCTACAATGTGATCCTATCACAAAGCACATTTCTCCCACTACAGCTTCCCCCCTCCAACTGCCCACTTTCTGTAGGGATAATTTTCTACATGCCTCCCTTGTCCACTCGTCCTTCCCCACTGATCTTCCACCTGGTACTTAACCCTGCAAGTGTGACAGGTGCTACAGATGACCCTACACTTCCTCCCTGTTTAGGACCCCAAAACGTCCTTCCATGTGAGGCAACACTTTACCAGCAAGTCTGTCAGGGTCATCTATTGTATCCTATGCTCCCAGTGCTGCCTCCTCTACATTGGTGAGATTACAACGCAGATCTGGGACTAGTTTGTTGAGCGCCTTTGCTCTGTTTGCTGCTAAAGGCAGAATCTCCCTATGGCTACCGATTTCAATTCAACTCCCATTCCCATTCTGATATGTCTGTCAATGGGCTCCTCTGCTGCCAAGATAAAGTCAAACTCATATTGAAGGAGAGAAACCTGTGGGTAGACTCTAACCTAATGGCATGGACATTGATTTTTTCAACATCTTCTCATTTCTCCCCCTTCCCTCATTCTCTTGTTTTCCATTCCCCATTCTCGTTACCCTCATCTATCGATCACCACATTCTGTTTCCCCTTATCCTCCCCATTCTTCCGTGGTCCACTGACCCAGCATGTCAGATTACAAACAAGAGAAAATCTGCAGATGCTGGAAATCTAAGCAACACACACAAAATGTCGGAGGAACTCAGCAGGCCAGGAAGCATCGATGGAAAAAGAGTACAGCTGACATTTCAGGCCAAGAGCATCAACTGTACTCTTTTCCATAGATGCTGCCTGGCCTGCTGAATTCCTCTGGCATTTTGAGTGTGCTGCTTCATTGTCTAAGATTACTTTTTCTTCAGCCCTTTACCTCTTCCACCTATCCCCTCTCAGCCTCTTAGTTCATCCTCCTTCCCCCTCATCTATCGCTTTGTACTTCCTCTCCTTCCTCCATCACCACCCTCCCTCAACTTATTCTTGTTTCTGCCCCGTTCCTTTCCAGTCCTGATGAAAGGTCTCAACCCAAACGTTGGCTGTTCATTCCCCTCAATAGGCGCTGCCTGGAGTGCAGAGTCCCTTCAGCATTTTGTGTGCTGCTCAAGATTTCCAGCATCTTCAGAATCTCGTGTTTATTATTAACACCTAGTCAGTTAGCAAATGTTTTCTTTTGTTGCGATGTTGGTTGCAGGTGATGGATACAAGGTAAATCAATTTAGAACGATGTACTATCAAATGTATTTGACTTCACAATAGGAATATCCACAATAATGTGACCTGCAAACAATTGCATCAAGGCTTTTTGTATCTTTCAAAATTGTTGCATTAAATCATTATTTACTGACTATTTACATTGGTTATTTTCAGACTCAGAATTTCACCCCATATCTTTCTTAACATATAGTACAACCAATAACATATTAGACATGCCCTTGCTGTTTACATCTATAAAAATTTAATGAGAATTATATCACAGTATAATGGACAGTTAGAAAAAAAGTTAATGTATGTTGAAGAAAACTAACTTTTTTAATGAATTCACTTTTTGATATTTATCTTGATTCCTTTCCAGTAACCTAGAAAATAAAGGTTAATTAATGTCAGCACTACCCAAAGAAGCCAGTAAATATACTTTTGTGACTGCTATGCAGATAATAGGACATTGCTTGAAGTTCTCAATGGGGCAATGCAAAGTCCTTGAACTGATCATGTAGCATAATCCATCATGCTTTCTCTGATCTTGAATCACACCCAGTGATAATCTTACAAGCACAACAGTTGCTTCCTCTCTCTGCTTCCCCTACATTTAATATAGTCAGTGTGAAATTTACTTTGGACTGTATTACAAATGGCCAAAAATGAAGTGGGAGTCATCTTTGCAACCTGCTCCATTATCTGTTCTTTAGTCAGACAGGGTAATCATGATTGTGATGGCATCTGCAGATAAGGAATACTGATTATTTTAGGGATTCCTGGTCCTCCATTGACCTTGTTATATTTAACTAGAAAAAGTGGCATCCGATATCAGTGTCACTTCAATAAGACAATTTTGCCTCCAGATATGAGAATAACATTCAAGGGTGTTTGCAATTCAGTATCTAGGACCATGTGCTCACTTTCTTCCTCATCAGTCTCTCAGGCTTTAGGATTACTTGCTTCCACTCTGATTTGAGGGGTGCTAAAGCGAATAATAAGGCAAATATCAGATACTCAGAATATTACCCAAGGTGGGAGAGGAAGTGCTGGTGGAATTGGAGGGTGAGTAGTTTGAGAGGTGGTGCATTGCTCCTATTCTTTACACAGAGGTTGTGTGCACTTCAGGCACGTGGGCTTCAGTGCCATTTCAAGTACTTCTTGATTGCTGAATCATTCCGTCTGTCCAACTTGCACCATATCAGACTTCAGAACAGAAGATTTCTTTTGGGAGATCAGAATCTCTAGATGTTGACAGAATATATTTAGCACTGTAATGTTTGAGATGTGGGCCTGGGAAAGAATGATGATATTGGTTTGTTTATCCTTCCAATTGATTTGGAGTATTTTGGAGAGGCAACATTGGTGGTATCATTCCATTGTCTTTGTTGGTAGTCCCAAAACCAAATAAAAAGTCAGGAATCACTTTTGCCCAATTGACCATAAGTATTTTGCTAGGGTGAGCATGCTGAAGTTCTTGGATGCCAGCGTCTCTCCCTAGCCCAACATGTTGATGCAATTAAAGTTCAAAGTAAATTTATTATCCAAGTACATACAGGTTGTGTTATATTACATTGGAATTGATTTTTTGCAGGCATTCACAGGAACAAGAAGAAATACTATAGAATTTTACAAAAAAACGATACATAAACAAAGACTGACAGACCACTAATATGCAAAAGACAAGTAATGTTGAGAACATGATTTGTAAAGAGTCCTTGAAATTGAGTCTGTGGGTTATGGAAGGTGAAGGATGCATATCAGTGTCTTTATGAGGAGTTTGAGGAAACAGTGTGTCACCAACAACTCTAACAAATTTCTACAGATGTATGGGGGAGAATGTTCTGACTGGTTGCATCACCACCTGGTATGGAAGCCCCAAGATACAGGATCAAAAGGGTTGTATAAACCCAGTTCCATCAAGAGCACACATCTCCCCACCAGTGATAGATAGATAGATAGATAGATAGATAGATAGATAGATAGATAGATAGATAGATAGATAGATAGATAGATAGATAGATAGATACTTTATTCATCCCCATGGGGAAATTCAACTTTTTTCCAATGTCCCATACACTTGTTGTAGCAAAACTAATTACATACAATACTTAACTCAGTAAAAAAAAATATGATATGCATCTAAATCACCATCTCAAAAAGCATTAATAATAGCTTTAAAAAGTTCTTAAGTCCTGGCGGTAGAATTGTAAAGCCTAATGGCATTGGTGAGTATTGACCTCTTCATCCTGTCTGAGGAGCATTGCATCGATAGTAACCTGTCGCTGAAACTGCTTCTCTGCCTCTGGATGGTGCTATGTAGAGGATGTTCAGAGTTATCCATAATTGACCGTAGCCTACTCAGCGCCCTTCGCTCAGCTACCGATGTACCAGTGAGTATACCTTCAAAAGATGGTGCCTCAAGAAGGTAGCATCCATCATTAAGGACCTTCACCATCTACAGTATGCTGTCTTCTCATTACTCTACCATCAAGGTGGTGGTATAGAAACCTAAGGGCCCACTAGCAACATTTTAGAAACAGTTTCTTCCCCTCAGCCATCAGATTTCTTTACAGACAATGAACCATTTCATGAACACTACCTCACCGTTTTTGCTTTCCTTTTGCACTAATTTATTTTTTAAAATATATACTTCTTATTGTATTTTATAATATAATTTTATTATTACACTCTACTGCTGCCACACAACAAATTTTATGACATATGTCAGTGAAAATAAATTTCATTCTGATTCTGATTATGTTGACTTCATGGTCTGGGATTGTTCTTACAGGAGGCTACAGGTGACATATGCTTCTAAAATTATAAGGGGCATAGAGAGAGTCAGGTAGGGGAGTCTGAGGATTTGGGGGGCATAGATATAGGTGAGCAGGGCAATACTTAAAGGAGATCCAGGGGACAACTTTCTCACAGAGGGAGATGGGTCAATGGATTAAGTGGCATGAGGAAGTGGTAGAAGCAGACAAAATCACAACAGTTCATAAGCATTTGAACAAGTATATGAAAAGGAGAGGAACAGGAGGAAATGACCCATATGCAGAAAAATAGGATCGGAATAAATAGCCTTCTCAGTTAGCTTGGACAAATCAGGCTGAAGGCATATTGCATGTCACTAATAGTGACCAAGTGAATGTACTTCAGAATACTTGTAGAAAGCAAACAAGGCTGACATCAGTTATAATGATTCTTTGCCATGTTTTTGATAACTGTAGGGTAGCACATTGCATCCATTTCACACTGCCTTTCTACTTATTAGTTGTTAGAATTTTCTACTGATATGGACTTCTACCCCTATTTTTATCTGTGTGCAGTTCTTTGGCTAATGTCTATTTTTCCAGTGTGGGAAGAGATAACGGTTTTAAAGGTGTACGTGTGACTCCACAATCTCACTTCTCCACAACGGCACATGCATCACATTTGTGAACATAAATTGGCAGCGTAGAAGGCTAAAGGAAACGTGTCACGCTTCGTGAACAAGGAAAGTGGAAAAACACTTGTGGGTATAGATTCATTTGAATGTTGGCAGAGTTTCTCCTTCATGCAGGTCACTGTCTCCGATCTCAGCTGAGGGTCAGGGAGGAGATAGACTGCCTCAACAATAGTAGAAGGCTAATACTCCAGAGATCTGCAGTAACCATTTAGAAAAACATAAATTCAAGTCCCCCTTGGTATATATTTAATTTGTTTTTATTTAAATTGTTCTTGGCAAATGAAATTACTAGATACTTACTGCTCACCACTGGTGTTTAGGGCAGCAATGAAGAACCTCCATCTCTGTCTGTCCTGAGAGTCGCACACAGATATATCTGTAGAAGGATTCTTCATTGCTGTTTCTTATCAGTTTTCTTTAACCAGTTAAGGTTGTTAGCCCTAAGCTGAAGCTCTGTTTCTGGAGGACTGATGGACCTCTCTTAGTCTGGCCTCTAGCCTTTGACCTGTTGTCATGGGTAACCCTAGCAAGAGCCAAAGCATAAAGCCCTGATTTCAGTGAATATAGCTCTCAGAGTGATTGAGGCACACAAGCCTCCAAACCCTATGATAAGGTTGTTGTCCTCTTGGATGGTATTGATTCAAAACCCACCAGGTTCTCTAAAGTTCTCCAGACACAGAACAGTGTGGTTGATGCCCAGATGACTTCAGAAAATACCCTGGCATGATCAGAAACAACACAGGCTCATCAATTAATTCTAGCCTTGCCAGTTATGCCCAAAATCTGTCTAAAATATTTTTAAAATAACATCAAAATCAGAGTATTTGCTTTGGCCACTCTTGAGATGTCACAGAAAAATTTCTGCACTCCATGTAGCTCTTGACAGTCATGCAGCAGCATCTGCTGAAAATGTTGTCTAAAGAGTTAAAGTTACCCTCTTAAAGCTCAACACACCCTCCCATCAAAGCTCGGATCTATTTCTGCTGCACCAACATCAGCCAACAATGCTTCAATAAGTGTATCTGCAAATCTCTAGGCCTCACCATCATCTAGTGACCACCTTCTCTTCAGACTGATGTGTAAAAAAAACACTCTCTGTCCTCAACAGCCCCTTCATCCACACCTGCTGTTCCTGTAACCAAATGATCTCTGTGCTTTTCATAGTTCCTTCATGTTCCCTTGTTTTGCTTGCTTTCCAGTGATGACCAAGATGTAGTCTAATACCCAGCAAGGTTCAGCTGTATGCCTCCCCATATGGCATTGCTAGCAGTCACATGGGTTACTTCTCACAATGGTGCCACCGTATTTGCTGCAGGTTAGATGCTCATGTGTCTCCTCTATCTAGCTACCTCTCTGTGCTGTCAGTGGCTGTGGACATTTCTATCAAAGTTGGGTGAGGGAAGAGGATAGGAATGAGGATGAGATGGATATTTCTGAGCTTTGAAACTTTGGAACTCACCCTTTTAAAGGGGAAAAAGAAGGTAGAATCTTTGGATATGCAAGATGTGCAAGCAGTCTGCTGGAAGAGCTGGTAGCATCTTTGAGAAGAAATAAATTGTCAAAAGGGATCTAGTGCCTTCCTGGCGTATATGGTGAATAAAGTCTCTGGCTTCCAGCGGGTATCGATTTTAACTGACGTTTCAATGACAATCTCTGCCATCTTCATCAGGGATGATGCCAAGGCATGTCTAGTCCAGTGGTACTTGTACCCCCATCATCCATGCCTCCTAATTAGTTAGTCCTCACCCAATAATGTTGCCTCGCTTCCACCTTGTTTACAATCAAAATCCAGTTTTTACTTAGAGTGAGACCTTTGTTTTTGTTAAAATTCTTTTCCTCCAGTTTTATTTCAATGGCATCTTTCACCAGGCAGTCTCAAAAGCCATTGGTTCAGCACAGTAGTTTTGTGCCATCGAAGTCATTCCTATGGCCATTGCAAATGCCATGTTCTGCTACTGCCGATTTCTCCAGGTAACCTAAAAGGATAAACTCCTGAGCTTCTTGATGCCCGTTTCCTTTGTGTATCCCATCTGGCTGAATCCTGTAAATGCCAGCCATTCTGAGCCTCAGGTCATGGTTGACCCATATTAGTTGTGATTTGAGCTTCCTTATGTGTTTGTGCATCCTATTAATATGCTATTTCTTCAGGATCCTGGAGATCCTTCTAGAAATTATGGAAATATAGAGAAGACACCCACCTAAAGGTTTAAAATATTTTACATTCAAAGATGCTCTTCTGCACATCATTGATTTAATGTGCGGTTGTTTGAGTACTGTCACCCACCTGTCAGCTTAAACCAGTCTGGCCATTCTCCGCTGATCTCTCTCACTAACAAGGCACTTTTGCCCACAGAATTATGGCTCACTGGATGTTTTTCTTGCTTTTACCACCTTTGTAAACTCTATAAACTGTTATACATGAAAATCCCAGAGGTCCAGCAAATTTTGAGATACTCAAACCACCACATCTGGCACCACAAGTTATTCCACAGTTAAAGTCACTTAGATCACATTTCTTCCACATGTCTGAATGATAACTAAATCTTTTGACCATGTATGCATGCTTTTATGCATTGAGATGCTGCCACATGACTGGCGGATTAGATGTTTGCATTAGCGAACAGGAATACAGGCATACCTAATAAAGTGGCTACCGAATGTATAAACCCACAAACAGTTAGCATGCAGAATGATTCTGAGGGAACTATCATCTGCAAATATTTACTTCAGATGCTCCCTGTCCTATTTCGGTAATATATTATATTTCCATTTTCTCAGCATCATTGTATCTGAATCCAGGAAATCCTTACCCAGAAGACTTGCAAGATTGGAATTCAGTACCTTTTTCTCAAGGGAAAACAGCAACAGGTAATAAATGTTTGTTTTGCCAGAGACATAGAGGCATTGAACACTGTGACCCACAAACAGGCCCTTTGGCCTTTCTAGTCCATGCCAGCTTGGTCTTCGGTCTCATTCCACTTACCTGCACTTGGACCATAACTCTCCATACCTCTCTCATCATTTACCTATCCAAGCAACTCTTAAATGTCACAATGGGCTCTTTCAGCAGCAGGTGAGCTGCCAGAAAATTGGACGATAGCTAATGTTGTTCTGTTGTTTAAGAAAGTATCTAAGAATAAGTTGAGAAATTATGGGCCAGTGAGCCTGAGATCAGTGGTGGGTAAGTTATTTGAAGGTATTTTAAGGGACAAGATATACAAGTATTTGGATACACAGGGACTGATAAAGCACAGTCAACATGGCTTTGTGTGTGGTAAGTCATGTCTAATCAATCTTATAGAGATTTTCAAGGAAGTTACAAGGAAAGCTGATGAAAATAAGACAATGCATGTTGTCTATGTGGACTTTAGCAATATCTTTGATAAAGTCATGCATTGGATGTTGGTCAAGAAGTTTCAGTCAGTTGGCACTCAAGATAAGGTAGTAATTTGGATTCAGCATTTGCTTCATGGAGAAGACAGAGAGTGGTAGTAGATAGTTTCCTCTCTGACTGGAGGCCTGTGACTAGTGGAGTGCTGTAGGGAATGGTGCTGGGTCCTTTGTTATTTGTCATCTATATCAGTGATCTAAATGATCATGTAGTAAAATGGATCAGCAAATTTGTGTGTGACACCAAAATTGAGGGTATAGTGCTCAGTGAAGAAGACTATCAAAGCTTGCAGTGGGATCTGGATCAGATGGAAAAATGGGCTGAAAAATGGCAGATGGTATTTAATGCAGCCAAGTGTGAAATGTTGCACTTTGGGAGGATAAACCAGGGTAGGACTTACATGGTGAGTGGTAGGGTACTGAGGAGAATAGTAGAATAGATGTATCTGGGGATATTAACACATATTTCCTTGAAAGTGACATCACAGGTAGATAAGAGGTAAATAAAAATTTTGGTACATTGGCCTTCATAAATCAAAGTACTGTGTACAGGACTTGGGATGCTTTGTTGAATTTGTATAAGATGTTAGTGAGAGCTAATTTGCAGTATTGTGTACAGTTTTGCCCCCTACCTACAGGAAAGATGTCAATAAGATTGAAAGAATGCAGAAGAAATTTACAAGGAGGTTGCAAGACTCGATAACCTATGTTAAAGGAAAAGGTTGAGTAGGTTAGGACTTTATTCCCTAGAGCACCGAAGAATGACAGAAGATTTGATAGAGGTGTTTTTTTAAATTTTGAGGGTAAAGATAGGGTAAATGCAAGCAGGCTTTTTCCACTAGGTTGGGTGAGGCTAGAACTAGAGGTAAAGGTGAAAGGAAAAAGTTTAAGAGGTAAGGGTGAAAGGACAAAGTTTAAGGGGACATGTGGAACATTTTTTTTCATTCAAAGGGTGGTGAAAGTGTCCATTGAGCTGCCAACTGAAATGGTGAATGCAGGTTCAACTTTAACATTTAAGAGAAATTTGGAAAGATGTATGGATGGGAAGGGTTTGGAGGGTATGTCAGAGGAAATAGGAAGATTAAAAGTTTGGCATGGACCAGGTAAGCTGAAGGGCATGTTTCTGTGCTGGAGTGTCCTAATTGAACCCACCTGTACCACTTCCACTGGCAGCTCGTTCCACACTCACACTAGCAACTGAGTGAAGAAAATCCCCAACAGATTCCCTTTAAATATTTCACCTTTCACCCAAAACCTATGAACTATAGCCTTAGTCTCACCCAACCTGAAAGGGAATAGCCTGCAAGCATTCACACTATCTATACCCCTCACAATTTTGTACAACTCTATAAGATCTCCCCTCATTCTCGTGGGCTTCAGTGAATACAGTCCTAATCTATACTTGTCCTATGATTAAATAGAAAAATATCAATTAACTTAAGTCACATTCTCAAGTCAGTGGTCAATATCTAAACAGCAATACTGCATAGACTAGGATTGTGTACTTTAAGAAAACTGAGATGATTGTGTACTTTAAGAAAACTGAGATGATTGTGTACTTTCTGGTAAAACAAAATCAATGGAATTTATATCATCCCCGATGAGACTAGTCAGATGTTTCAACAAGGTTGAAACTTTAAATTACTTATGGTTTCATCTCATGAGTAAAATTATAGATCATATTATACTTCTGTTGCTATAAATTGATCTGATTTTTGCCCATTTCCAATTTATGACCCATCGCCTCATACTTCCCTAAACTGCAAAATCCCTCTCTGTCCAAAGTGTAGCTAAGAGCGGCATAACACAGTGACCATATCAATTTGCAAAGTGTGCCTATTTCTTCAATTTTTTTCAAAGGACATTAATTTTGCATGTTTCACATGTCCTGTACATAATCATAGATTTATCCGTATTAAATTCCAACTGACATTCCTTAACTGATCCATTTAATTATGTCTTTCAATGTCATAAATCTCTCTTACTCTAGTTAACTGCCCACATAAATTAGTGTCATCAGCAAATTTTACGAGTCTACAGGAATGATTGTCCTCCATATAATTTCTGAATAGTGCTAAAATTAAGTGACCCAGAACACAAGCCTTCATTGCTGACTCTGCCTTTCTCAAGTTTGGTTCATTTACTATTATTTTCAACTTTTTGTTGGCATGCTAGCTTCTATGGAGAAATAGCTGTACGGCTAATTACATGTACCTTGGCAAATTAGATATGACAGAACTATGCAGCCAGAGGCCATATTACTGATTGTGTCCATAATGGAAAGCCATGGATTCCCTGAACAGGAATTCAACCCTGCTGTGGTCAGGAGAGAGATAAATCCAAGCCACTGGATATTATTCATAAGCAAATAAAAATGCTGGACACATATAGCAGCAAAAAAAAACAGTTTGAGAGGACTAGTATAACTACACTTAAGAGAAAGTTGGAACAAAAACAGGAGGGAGGAGGGAATGGAAGGTTACACTGACAGATTTAGATGAGGAACGATGGAAGGAGGCACATGTGCCAGCGTAGTCTGGTTAGGCCAAGTTTCTGTACCATATATCTCATGTAATACTGCACAATTAATTATTCAAATGAGTTTTTTTTCTAATTTCACCCTTGGAAGGCTTGGCTCTGGTTTTGAGTCTATATCCACTAGTCATCCAAACAGCAAAAGTCTTTTTCAATCCTTTTTAATGTCTTATAAACATTGATTAAAGCATCCTTTCATTATATAAATTCCAGAGAATATATTTTTACTTTCCGTTAGCTGATGTCAACATTAACTCAAACTTAATTGGCTATAGATTGTAAATCTATTTTAACTTCTGTGAATGTTTGCGTCATTATACCTCATCTGTTGTGCCCTACTTACACACAATCATTCTCAGAGGCCCATTATAACTGAGACATTCATCATGACAAAGCAAGGAAAGAAGGCTTATATCCATCCTTTGATATGATCCATTGGCAGTTTCAAGGCACAGATGGTAATGAACTTGCCCAGTATTATAAGCTTCAGTTGGCTTCATCACCGCAGGGGCACAACTTAGATTCATGTGTCTTTAGAGTCCTATACTCAGAAGTTATCGGGGTAAGTAAATGATTTTAAATACAATTTTTACAATATAGAATACAATGTGCATGGTACTTTACCTACTTGTCAAATACCATAAAAATCCTGTTGTAGAAAGCCTTTAGTACAGCAAGAACAACACAGAAATTGTAAAATGAAATCTGTTACAGAGCTAACAGATCAGGGACAATGACTATAGTTCATAAAGGGCATATTAAAGGAAGAAAGAGTGGTGGAGATGGAAGTTTCTGAAATTCTGGAATGGTAGAATAATCAAATTGACAGATAAACAGATCTGAAATAGAATCACACATTTATCCTGAAGAGTTATAGACCAGGGTTAATGGCAGATAGAGGGAAAGGTGTGACCATAGAAAAATCTGAAACCAAGATGAGAACTTCTAACGTTTAATTATTTAATTGATAGCTAATGTAGACAAACAAGTAGCAGAGTGATGGGAATGAGACACTCCAGAGCAGCACACAGGAAGTTTTGCGATTAACCTGAAGCTATCGAAGACAATAACAAAGAGGATCCGTCAAAGTTTTGGATGAATGTAAAATCCAATAACTTCAATCAACAAATAAAGCTACAGGAGGTTGAGGGATGAGGAACCAAGCATACAAGTCAGTCAGGTAACTATGTTTTATTTTCAAATATTCCTTAAGGTTTTTTTTTAGGGTTGCATGGTAGCATAGTGGTTAGCATAATAGTTAACAGTGCCAGTGATGTGTATTCAATTCCGCCACTGTCTGTAAGGAACTTGTATGTTCTCCCCATTACTGTGTGGGTTTCCTCCAGTTGCTCTAGTTTCCTCCCAAATTCCAAAAAAACTCAGGGTACTAAGTTGCGTGTATGCTATTTTGGAGCCAGAAGCATGGCAACACCTATGGGCTGACCCCAACACATCATCAGACTGCTGTTACCCTAATTATTCATGAACTGTTCAATCCAATACTTGAACTTGCCTACTGGTCCCACAGCCACAATGAAGTAATCTTGCCAATCAGGTTAAGGCACTTGCTAAGGCTTAAAGTTTGTCAAGCTACATAAACTTAATTTATATTCTTTAAAATCTGAAAGGATGAGGAACAACGTCATCCACACCTACAAATTTGTAGTAGAATTACAAACGCATTATTGCATTACTTTATGAAGAGAGTCAGACTGTCAGCATGCAGGAATTGTAATGGTCAGTTAAGGGACTACAGTTATTGATAAAGAAATGCGGATGATGTCAAAAATAGAACTCACTGACATGACCTCAAGGACCGAAGGTTAGAGACTTTGATATTGTTGCTGATCTGATATAAAGTACAAATTAATAAATTATTTCCTCACTCAACCAACCTCCATATAAAACTCCATCATCATTACTTGAATCTCTGGAACAATTCCGCTTTAATTTGTTGCCAGTGCACAACCTACTTGACTGTCAGTGAAGTACAGTCATTTTATACAATACAACTGATATCACTCCTAGAAACAACTCCTCAGACGCACACAAAAATGATCATATAGAGATATATAGGATAAATTAGTTAACTTTTCAGTAAGCAGCTTTGTTTGACCTTTTATGGTGTCATGAATACCAAGGTAACTCCATCAAGGAATATTTAAAAAGATAAGGCATGCATGGTTCCTTTTGTTTCTCTTATTGTACTTAAGTGCAGAATATTGATTACAGAAGAGGCAGAATGCTTAAAGATGTGGAGAACTTTTTTCTACATATTATTTATCATACATTTATTAGATTGCTGGAAAGACCAGTGTTTATTGTCCATCCATGATGACAGCTCAGAGGTTGTGATAGATGTCTTTGAAGTGCTCTTCAAAGTGATCTTTTTGAGGTGCAAATGTTCTGGAGTCCCGATTGGATCTTCAGGATTTAAACCAAGCACTGATGAGGAGACAGCAATGAATTGGGGAACTGTCTTGTTGAGCCTCTCTGCTCTACCTACCAAAAGAGGAACTTCCCGATGGGCCAAACATTTTAATTCCAATTCCCGCTCCAGTTACAACATGATGATCCATGGCCTCCTTTTGTACAATGATGAGGCCACCCTCAGGGTGGAGGAGCAACACCTCATATAACAACACCTCTGGTTAGCCACCAACCTGATAGCACGAATACTGATTTCTCCTTCTGGTAAAAAAATAAATTCTCTTTCCCTCCCCTCTTCTTCTATTTCTTACTGCAGTCTCTTACCTCTTGTAACCTGCCTATCACCTCCACCTGCGTCCTCTCCTTCTTCACTTTCTTCTATAGTCCACCCTCCTCTCCTATCAGATTCCTTCCTCTCCAACCCATTACCTTCCCTACACACGTGGACTTACCTGTCACCTCTTAGCTATTCTCCTTCCCCTCTACCTACCTTTTTATTCTGTTGTTTTCCCTCTTCCACTTCTACTTAATAAGTGTCTTGGCCTGGAACGTTGACAGTTTATTCACTTCCATAGATGTAGCCTGACCTGCCAAGTTCCTCCAGCATTTTGTGTGTGTTGATTTGGATTTCAAGCAACTGCAGAATCTATCAAGTTTTCTTTTTGTTGCTGTTGTTTGTTATCCATTAAGCCAAATTCAAGATTTGAGTTTATGGACAATGGCTTTAATAGAGGTATAAGCACATGGTGTGTTTCAATAACATGTGTATTTTAGAATACTGTCATGATTCTAATAAAACTTGCTTCGTGTCTCAGTATTTTTTCATTGTTTCTTGAAACTCTGACCTTTCCTGATGAAGTCACAGAGAAAACAAATTTATTTCCTTTTTTGTTATATGACAATTAAAGTGAAAAGTTTCAAAGTAAAGGCTGGCTTACTTGTATTGATTGAATTGCCTTTAATTAGTTTTAATGCATGGAGAAATGTTGTCTTGGTTGATTGATTGGATTCTGATAAATTGAGGTGCTTCACTGGTTGCAGTTGACCATGGATGTTGTGTTCAAGCTGTCTACATGATACAGAAGTCAGGGCAGTACGATATGGAGCTCAAGCTGTTGTCCATGTAGCAGCTCCCTCTCTCCATGCAGCCGATGAATCCAAAGAAACAACAGAGACTGATACAGTTTGGCACTAGCGGCATCACAGAGTTGAACTCAACATAGGATTGCCTAAGGGGCTTCAGCTCTTGATATTTCCTGGGGGTTTACTCCTGAAGCCTTCCTCATGAGAGAGTATGACTGCAAAACAATGGCGGGTTGAGAACAGTTTTCCTTCTCCTAGATGAGCTGCCAGCCAAGTTTGATGAGCCCCATCTGCATGAAGCAACTGGTTTTATGGTGCCAGGTTTAGTAACTAAGCTAGACGTGAAGGCCAGGAGCTGGATTTGGTTGTCAGAGGCTATTTGAGTTGCACGCCACTGAGATCATTTAATAAACAGTCGGAGCTTATCCCCAGCTATAACAACCTTAATTAAGATGTTTAAAGTTAATTCTGATACACTAATGGTTAATTTAATCATTTATATATTTTAGTAATAGTCAAGTAACCCAATAACATGTTGTGCCACTTTGGGGATATTTCTGATTACCTTCTCAAATACTGGAATGCTGCATCTAAATTTTCTCCATATATTTGTGGAAGGTATGTGTAGAATATTTTACAGTGGGCATTCATCCATGTCCTTGTTGTCTCTAAAGACTTGACTAAAACAAAGCTGTTTTGGCCAGTGGCCTTTCTTCTACAATAAAAGGTTAAATTCTCAAGGTGAAATTTTTACTATTTAAAACTGAGGTGAATTTTTTTTTGTAGAACCTGTAAATCTTTAGAATCCTTCATTCTGCTGAGCAGGAAGATTTTTGAATTTCTGAACATTAAAGTAATTAAGGGGCATAAGTTTTAAGAAGAAATGTGCACCTGAGTCACCAGATAAGCAAAGATAATGAATATAGAACAGGACGCCATAGACTCTACATGAATTCCTTTCTTAAACTGGAATTAAAAAGTAACTTGGCCACCTCAGTGCTATCCTTACATCATTTGTTTACCCTGTGCTACACTGATTAAATTTTCCTAAATAGTTCACGACCACATCCTACCCTGATTTTCCACTGTATAACCTTGCAATAGCTCTACACTCTTCCAAAGTTGGTCTCTTATCAATCTCCTGCTTTCATCAGCATCATTCCAGTTGCCAAAACCATACATTATGATTATCTGCACTCTCTATTTCTTCCTTTGAAAAATACCTGGATACATATCCCTATTGCATGTGCAATAAAAATGTCAGTATTGAAAGTGCTGGTATTACAGTGTACTCCATGTGATTGAGAGGATGCATTCTTAGAATACCATATGTGTTTCAATTTTCTGTAATGTACCACTGAGTCACTTTTTGAAATTCAAGTGCATTCCTATAGAACACTTTTCTTTCAACAGTGATGTTCACATTGGTGTGCAATTTATAAACAAGGGAACTCTGTAGGCAGAAAAGAAATGGTTTTCTTTATTTGATTAGAAATAGATGTTACATTGTATGATTAAAATATTGATACACACGTATCAATAGAGGACAATGCCCTGTCAGTTTCCAAAGCAAGTCCCTTAAGTGGTCTCCCACTCTGAACTGGCAACTTGTGATATTTGTCCTTAGTAAATTTGTTCAGTTCTCTGTGCACATCTTGTGTTTATTCTTTTCCATATTAACTTCCTAAGAGTATTTTTTTTCCTGCATCTCAAAATTTTAGGTTGTAATCTGTGAATTTCACAAGGATACTTTTCATGATCATATAATTTATCATAAGGTTCTTATTCCTAATGATATGATTTCATTGAAATATTAATGTGATATGTTTTTGTAAACTTAGTGCACTTAAATCCATAAAACTGAAATGCACAAATGCCATATTTTCTACAATGATTACACTCTAAAAATAGTTAATTACCTGTTAAAGGCTTTTGAATATCTTGAGATTAAGAACTTTTTATTGTCCAGATAGCCGTGAAACAAAGAAAGAACATGGAAGTTGTTCAGAGAGAAACATTAAACACACTCCCTCGTTCAAAAAAAGTATGGTGTCCTCCAAAATTCCCCTTCACCCACACAAAATGAAATGGGACCATTGACCTCACCCCGCCAAAAAAAACTAACAAAGCATCAACCCCCAAACACTCTCCCTCACACAACAAAACAGAAAGGAACGGGCGATTAAAAAAAACACAGAATATAGAAACTGTAAGTCTGGAAAAAAGTCCACAGTCTATAAACACAACAGACCAATCCATAAACGCAGAACTATGATAACATCCTACGACATCACCAACATTCACAGAAAGAGAGTGACACCACACAAGGCAGACGCACACCCACCTGCCACAGTAAGCACACAGCAATAGGCTGCTCACAGACTACTTTTCCGGCAGTGATAAAAGGGCAGGCAGTCAGCACTGAACCCTTGCTCACTGTTTGCATTTGCGTTGATGTCTCAATCTGCCTCAATGATTTAATCAACAATTAATGGACACTTTAAATGTCAAAATGGAGTCGATCATTGGCTCACACCCCATCTCAATGTTTCTTTACCTCGAGGCAGTACAAGTATGCAGTGGCTTCCTGGAATCTTCTCAGAAACAGAGAAGTGCTTGATAACTCAAATGATCTCCAAGCTGTAAATCTCAGGCTCAAACAGTCACAGAAACACATTTAAGTTGAAAAACAGATGTGGAAAAAACATAAAGAAGATATTTTTGTTTGCTAATTGGAAGATGTTGACTGAGGGAGCTGACGCCATCTTGATCAAAAAGTAAGGCCATAGAGAATCCTGTGCTTCAATTCCACCTTTTCCTGATTATGACAATGTCAAAAAATATATCAGTCTCAGCCTTGAAATCACTCAGTGACCACACTCTGCAGAGAGTTTCATAGATTTATAGCCTTCTCTCTTCAGAAATTCCTCTTTCTCTCAGTCTGTGGCCACTATCAGTCCTGACCCTAGCTCAAGATTATCCATTCTAAAGAAACAGTTTCTTAACACCAGCCTCTTTAATCACTCTCAGAATCTTAAATATCTCAAAGGGATCAAAGATGAAGCTTCAATACTCATGTGGGGGGGGGGGGGGGGGGAAGGATCATTCCAATAAAACATTCATTGTTTTCTATCTCCCACTCTCCAAGACTTGGCCATTTGTGTTTTTATATCATTTTCTCTTTTATTTTGCTCTTTGTGAATGACTGTTGTGCACTATAGTATACAAAATGTCTAATGGAATTAACCACCTGCCGGTAATTAGTATTGATAACAGTAATTTACCCACTTCGAAGTATCTTCATTTTAATAATTTTTATACTCCAATATATATTTTATTCCATTAAATAAATAGATTTCATTATGCATGGGTTATCAGATGCAACATACCAGATATTATCTTTGCTCTATTCATACCTACAATTTAGAACATGATCCACAGTATGATTCCAAGAAATTAAACTTGTGTTTCACTATGAGTCTCTCTGGCTCATCTTTAGGGTTTGCCTTCTCCTCAGATGTGAAAATGAATGACTCTGAGAAAGAGAGTCAATCCAGCTTTTTGAAGCTGTGGGAGCAAAAGACACAATCAAAGAGAAACATTATTTTAAAGAGCATTTAAAGGAAGATTGAATAAGCGATAAAGATTAATTTAGATATCAGACAAATATTGATTGAAGTAAAGCTTCTATGTGTGATATAATGAGGTCTGGAAATACTCCATGACCCTTGGATTTAGGAATGGAGTATGTATGATTGGAAAAATTGCTAAGGTTGGGTGAAGTGAGGAAATCATTCCAGACAGTGCATAAAGCCTCACTCTGGGACAGGAAAGCAATTTTGAACATCACAAATAATTTCCAAATTAAGTACTTAAGATGCTTAGGTTATAAACTGCTTCAGACATTTATGGAAACGATTGGTTTAATTGATTATTATGAAAGCAATTCAGTTTATTAATCTATTAGAATAAATAGACAATCAATTAAGCAAGCATTTTGCATATCAGTTCTATGCAATTAATTGTTTGCTCAAAGATAAGAAGGAAACCACAAAATATATGGACATGGTCATTCTTGTAAACAATATAATCCTGCAATATCACTAGACCTTGCTTGCAGTGCCAAGCTGACTGCAAATGCTTGAAGCACCTCAGATGTTAAAAATGGAGTGATTTGAAAGTACTCAGTTAAAGAACACTGCAACTGATATTTCTGGGCAGTGTTCCATCCATGCACGAAACAAACCTGAGCCTGCTTCTGAGAAAGAAAGGATCAGGCTTTTCAAATCTAGATTAAAGTGTACATGTATAAAAATTGATTTTGACATAGACCAAATTAAATTGCTACTTTAGGTATGGCACAATATCAGCAAGTTACATTTATAAAGCACCTTTAATATAAAGCATAAAAAGTTTGACACAATGAGGTTATAAAACACACTTTAAACAAGCTTACAACAATATTCCTTGATGATAAAATGTTGATGACTAAAGTATGGGAAGAAGTTACCTTTTGCAATTGATCTGCTTATCAGAATCAAAATCTGATTTATTACCTTTGTCTTATGTAATGTGAAATTTACTGCTTTGTGGCTGTTGAATGGTGCAAACACATAAAATTATGATAAATTACAAAATAAATAAACATTGGAGCTAAAAGAGAATAATGAGCTAGTGTCCATGGATTTATGCACTATTCAGATATACAGTGGTGGAGGGGAAAAAGCTATTCTTGAATCTTAGTGTGTGTGTCTTCAGGCTCCTGTACCTCCTTCCTAACTGTGGTATTAAGAAGAGGGCATATCTATTAGCGTTTGATCACCAGTAGAAATTTATATGAGACACCATCCCTGATGTAAGTTTTGAACAGTAAAATATTTGAGGAGAAAGAATTGGAGACTGGGCGTCGTATAGATCAGTTGAAATGGAATGATATGTGAGACAAGTGCTCCAATCATGCTCCCGCATACATTTGCTCTGTTAGTTATAAGGTTATTATGATTGTGGTGACATTCCTTTTGTACGATTTCTGAAATTTACCTGATGTCAGATGACAATAAAAATGTAATAAGAAGTGAGAAAAAAAGATCTGAATATCAAAATGAAAATCAGCTTCTTTCTGCCAAATGAGACTGCAAATAGAAATGGCACTTTTGATTCTGTACTGATTGGAAAATAGTTACTTTCACATCATGTATCATCATCTGCTTTATTTTAAATGTATGAGAATCATATACTGTATATTTTGGGATGACCTCTGGCAGAATTCTGAATGACTTTCTATGTTTTGCAATTCTCTTAGCAGGTAGTCATCTTTAGAAGGTACTTGAGCAAATATCCAATCATATGAAATTTTTAACCAGAACGGGTGCCACTAATGTAAAGGTGAGAGAGTGGAAATACTGAAGTGGCATCAAAGATAAGCAACAGCATAATTTGTTGGAAGAAATATTGAAGATCTTATCATTCTGCAGTATCAAATCATAGTTTAGCATGAATTCAGAAACTAAACAAAAAATGGTAGTGATGACTGTAATGTTGACAGCCTTGAGGTATTAACTCTGAGAGAGGTTTCTAGTGTGTGAAAACAATGTGATGTAAAAGTAGATAGATGACATTACAAATTTTACATACTTTAGATATAAGCACTATGTTAATTAAAATGCAGTACAGTGGTACAGCTAGTAGAGTTGTTGCTTCACAGCTCGAAATAATTTGGTGGCCAAATGACCTCCCCCTCTGAATACATGGAGTTCCCCTGGGTGCTCTACGTTCCTTCCATATACCAAAATTTTTGACTATCTGGCACTCTAAATGTTCCAGTGTGTAGGTTAATGCTGGTATCTGGAGGGAGTTGTGGGAAGGACATAAAGGTCTAGAAGATGATTGGTGGAAGTGATCAGTCGAGATGGTTGATGTATACTTGGTGGATCAAAAATCCCATTTATATTCTGTATATCTGACTCAAATCCATGGGAGTTAATAATCACCATACCTTGTGTATGCAAACTGTACAATATAGTGGAATATGTTCAAATTCTGTTTTTAGAATTTAGGTCCATTGAATTAACGGATTACTACATTATGCAGTCTAATGTCCTTCCCTTGGACAACATCGGTGGCGTAGAGAGGGGAGACTTGCAGCTTGGACAACTGCCTGTCTTCCATAAAAAAAAACCTTGCCCAGGTTTGCGCCCTGGAAACTTTCCCAGGCGCAAGTCCACGGTCTATCGAGATGAAAGGAGGCCTACACATTATGCAGTCTCTTCATAGAAATATAATCATAGAATTATAGCCATCCTTATGTGGGCAGTTGACAACAGAGGCAGTTTTCATAATATGTGTTACTGCTCAAATATTATGGGTGATGTCACATAGTTGTTCTTTTAACCTCTGCTGAAAAGCATTATATATGTCTGAAAGTCTAAAAGTATCCAGGGGAAATCTTTGCCATATTATTAGCTAATTCCTTTTCTTAGATTTGATTGAAATTCACACAACAATCAGATGTAATTAGGAAAGTAACAATGATTTTTAATTTATGTAGCATCTACAACATCATAAAGTGTCCTCAGGAAATTTAAAAGCAAATTACAAAGGAGATCTTGATAGTGTATTGATTCCCATCTGTATCAGTTGTCCATCTGTGATATTTACTCAGCTTAATTATTTTTCCCCCTGTGTTTTTTTTCCTTTTCCTCTTAAGTGGAGAATATGCCAGCCTAACCTGCTCGAAATTTCTTCCTGATCTCCATTTTTCAACTTCCACTTTCTTTTGTCTGTGCTCTTTAATATTCTCACACTCTAACTGCTCCCTCCATTCAAAAACCAGATAATATTGTTTACAGCTTATTCCCATGGTCATCCCTGTTTACTCTATCAGAGACATCCCCTCCCCCACCCCCCGTGCAGTTTAACAAACTTATTTTTTCTCTCTTTCTCAGTTCTGAGAAAGGGTTTTCAACTTGAATCAGTGGTTGTGTCTCTCTTCCCATATCTATGATCTCCTGAGTGTTTGTTGCATTTTCTGTCTTTATTTTACACTACCAACATCTGCAGTTTATTTTTATGATTATCATTATCAAAGAAATTGGATAGAATAACACCATGATAGGTAACTGAAAGCTTATGATACATTTAAGGAAGGCCTCAAAATAAGAGTTGGAGGCAGTGATTTTTTTTTTGAGGGGCGAATTTCAGAACACAGAACCCAAGCAAAAACGTGGCTTACAGAGAGGAATGAAGGTATTCCACTAATTTCCACTATGACCAATGCTCACCCCAGTGCAAAAGGAAGAGGATGTTGTTATTTGGATAAGATATTAACTTTCATCTGTCCTACAAGGTAGATATACAATGTTGTTTCTGTGGAAAGATTTTAAAGGACAGAAAAGGCTTAGTCCAATATATTTTATGACATGGTTCTTGTGGGAGCTAGTGAGTACAATTTAATTGCTCTTCTTCCAGTAAATACTTCTCAAAAGTCATTCATCATTGGTAGAGGACATCAGGTCACACTAAATGTGTTTTATAATTGTAAGTATTCTTTAAATCCTCTTAAAAAGTTACCTCTCTCAAAAATTCTTTTAAAGCATCTACATTTTTATTTGACATTACTGAACAATCCAAGGTGCTCATGGCCCATAATATTTCTATATTATCTTAACTGAACAGAAAAAAAAATTTCAAAGGCAGAGGAAGTGCTGACTCTCTCAACAGTAGCATCATAGCCAACTCACTCTCAACATAAATCCCAAATCAATTTCATATGCTTTATCCCAGTGTCTTGTCAAAGAAAGCTCGTCAGCAGCTGACACACAATTTTATCCTTGCCAATGATGACTCTGTAAAATACCTGGGTATACAATTTGACAGAAAACTGTTCTTCCAAGTGTCACATTACATTGGTATAATGAGCATTGTATAAGCACAAGAGATATTTCATCACTCCAGGCCGGCATACCATTTCACTATGTTCACAATGAAGCTAATTAAAAAGTCAACTTAAACAAAAATATCATTTATTAAAGTAGGGTGAAATGAATGTACACATTTAGGTCTCAAATGATGATGCCCATAACCAAAGCAAAATAATTACCTTTGTCAATGCTTAAGAGTATTGCCATCATTTATAGTGCAATATGCTCCAAAGATGCTTATTTTATTTACCTCAGAGCAATCTAACCCATTAAAGATGCAAGTATATATCATTAGAAACAGCCTTGTTCTTTTGTCACTGTTTGTGCATGGCACAATCACACTTAATTTCTTCATTTAAAAAAAAAATCCGCGCAATGCAGTCATCACAGACAAATTCAGGAATAACTCAGAGCTTCAAACCAAAACATCAGCAATTCCTTTTCCTGCGCCAGATGATGGCCAATCCACTGAGATTGTTTGTTGTTCTAGATTCAAGTATCTACAGTTCCTTATGTATCCAAATTATACTCTTTATGCAGATAAACCAGCAAATTCAGTGTTACTGTGTTTCATCATTAAGGTGGTAGAGAATTGTCACACATCATAAAGGTGTCAAATGAGAAATTAGAGAATCCGTTAGGTGCAGCTCGTGCACATTGCAGCCCACTCAGCAATGAAGCATTTGGTTGTTACTGGTTCTTTATGCACAATCAGCAGCTGGGTGAATTATTTCTTCCTCTTCATGGTTATTTGCTTCTTGAATTTATTAAAAGACTTATTCATCAGAGATTAGTGTATTTGAGAATTTTCGTTGAAATGTCCACAGTGTGAAACAGAGACAGACCAAGAAAAGTACATAAATACCTATCTGTGGGACAACCCAGAGCTTAGCGGAACTATTGGATAGCAATAGCAGGAAGCACAGATAGTGAAGAACAAGACAAAAGGCCGAACAGTAGACAACCAAGGTGGCTTGGATGTGGCAAATATTTTATGCAACAATATGAGTGGCTAAGAAAGAAATAGTTTGCATATGAGAAAGTGTCAAAAATATTATTTTTTAGGAAATTGGAACTCCATTGTGTGGTGAGCCAAACTGTGGGGCGACAATGACAAAATCAGTTGAAAGCTAAGTGGCTAGGGCCAAACAAAGTCAATTCCATGAAAGAAACTCATTGCAAGATGTGTGTTCATCAACATGTAAGTGTCCAAGCCGCTAGGGAGTTTCCAGTTTGACTCTACAGCACATGTGATGTTCCAAGGAGCCAGCCACCTATCTCAAAGAGCTGCACTTGAAATTTGTGATTTAGACATATAAATTAGAAGCATGAGTAGGTCACAATGCACCCCCAAGCCTGCCTCACTATTGAGTAATTACACAGATGGCTTGAATGTAACTATAGTTCCATATTCCCAGCTTTTTTGTGGTGACCTTCAGAAACAGAATTAGTTAATTTTAGCTGGTAACCCTCTGAAACTGCTTCCGATGTGTTAACATATTTCTTTAACTAATGAGGCCAATACTGCACATTTTTCTCCAAATATGATGTCACCAATGTCCTACATAATTGACACATAACATCTCTACTTCGTACATTCCCCTTACAGTGAAGAATAATTCTTGTTAGCTTTCTTAATTAGTTTTGTGTATCAGCCTTCTGTTCAATAATGCACAAGAAATTCCAGATCGCTGTATAAGGAGCTCTGAAGTCTCTCACCATTTACATAACACCTGGTGTCAACTATCACCTGCTAGCTTGCACTTGTTCCTCTGCCCCACCTTCTTATTCTGGCTTCTGATCCCTTCCTTTCTGGTTCTGATGAACGATCTCAGCCCAAAACGTTGACTGTATATTGAAGCTTCCTAATCTTCGGGGTTTCTCCATTTGTGTGTGCTGCAGAATCTCCTGGGGTTCTGGTTCCATTTTTTATTTGTCATGCCAAATTGAATAAATTCACATGTTACCACATTAATTTCCAGTTGCCATTCCCTACCCACTCATGAAGTCTATCTGTATCTCCTTGTTGCAGTTTTATTCACTTCCTTAGTTTCCTTTGTAGCATCAGTAATGTTCTGATTGTCAGTATGATTACTGGCAAATTCATCAGGCTCTCTGTTTCTCCAGCTTCTGAAAGTCATACTTATCCTTTTCCAACACTATTTTCAAAATGTCAAAATCCTTGATGGGAGATATGACGCACATCCAATTCTGGCAGTTTATTTGCATTATTCTACGGAAGGGAAGTGTAAGATGGGCTCGGGATATACTTCACCGTGGAATAAAGAGAAGATTACACCTCTACTGAATTAAATAATTAGAAATGATAATAATTATCCCATTTTGACTTACAGTGCTTCCACCAATCTCCTGAGTTGTGATGCAGCTTTGGCATTCTCAGTTTCACATTGTAAACAGCTTTCAAAGTATTGCTGAGAGGCTTTGTACAAATAATTATTCAGTTTTCTGTGTGCTGAATCAGACACAAAAGGTTGGTTCATTTACACTGGGGAGATTAATGGACTAATGTAGTTTCACATTTTCCAAAGAAAATTGTTTCTTTTCTCTGAAGATCAGATATGCTCTATATTTTAAATGATTTGTGCTTATTGTTCAACTGTTGTCGACCTGTATTTCAGGTAGCTGATTCTTCTCCATTCTGCTCTGGTATGTCCTTTGCAAAACCTTTGGTTCCAACCTGTCATAATACGAATTAAACAATAGACCATGCTGAACGCTAACCAATATTCAGGTTGATGAAATACAAGGTTACAGGTAAATTTAAATCCAGTCACAAGATAGACAGGGAGGAAAAGTAGGATTACTAAGTTTCATAGAAAATATACTTTAGTCTAGAGCACAAAATGGATATGGGGACATCAATTTTTTGCCTGAGTTTACCTGTGTATATTTAGCTTCAGGGAGTTGAGTCCAACTGGAGCTAATCAATAAAAGTTAGAGTTGATTCCAAGAACCAGTATCAAAAGACTGAATTTCTAACCTAAACTAATAATTTGACAATTTGCATACCTAAACTTCACCAAACCATCTATTCCAGCATTGTTGCTTTAAAATTACATCATGGATGTCTAAATCTATTCCCTCGTGGATTTAAAATTGACCTCATCTAACTCCTCAGATGAAATTTGAAGATCTGGCTGTCAAATGTAACCCCGTCAGAGGAGAAAATCACCTTCATTCGCAAGTACCAATCATGTCTGGAAAGAGCAGTGAAAGTACATTTGTTTAAATGTACAAATGTAAGTACAGCTGGGTACTGATGAATGCACGCATGCTTACTCGGTAACTGGTAATTGGATTATAGTTGTCACATGTACCAAGGCGCAGTGGAAAAACATTGTTTTATATGCCATCCAGACAGAACGTTTCATCTTAGCAGTACATCAAGTTAGGACAAGGGAAAAGCAGTAACAGAATGCAGAATATAGTGTTACTGTTACAGAGAAACTGTAGTGCACGCAGACAATAAGGTACAAGGCCATGATGAGGCAGACAGGCAGTTCTAGGCAGAGCATTTGCCGTACCAAGCTGTGATGTATCTGGATAGGATACCTTCTATGTTGTATCTATAAAAACTGGTGAGGGTCAACAAGGATATGTTGAATTTCCCTAAGAAGCACCATTGCCTCAACTTCCGTGAGGAAGTTGACATGATGCTGCACTTTCTATATGGTTGGACCAGGACATGCTGTTTGTGATGTTTACACCTAGGAACCTGAAGTTCTCAACCTCTCCATCTCAGCACCAATGTTGCAAACATGAGTGTGTGCACCATCCTGCTTCCTGAAGTCAATGACAAGCTCTTCTGTTTTGTTAACATTGGGGGAAAAGTTGTTCTCTTGACGTTTCCCTCAAAGTCAACAACTAAAGACATAAATGTCTTTCAAAATTGTCAAAGTGCCAGCAACCGAAGGCAAAATTCTCTCCAAATCTGTTTGTTTTTAAAGATCTTGGCTGGGGGATAAATACTAGTCACTATACCCTGTTTGCCTTCAAAGTTTTATGTGACGTCTAACATCTGCTTGATTGGGCAGTCAAGATATAGTTTTGAATGGGTCATCCAAATGACAACATTGAGAGTAGTGCAGCCCTCAGTTTTAAGGTAAAGTGTACAGTATAGACAAAAGTTGCTAGGAACCATTTACTGGCAGTTTGTAGATTACTTAACAGTAATAACACCTAGCACATTTAAACAATGGTACTAATGAACATGAGAGACTTTATTTCCATGGGTGTCTTGAATAATTATTTCAGTGCTAATTATTTGACAGCATTTAAATTATTAGGCTTTATTGCTACAAACAGCTAATAAAATTTGCTCAACCCCTATGGTCATTATTCATATGCATGAGCTCACCTCATAGTACTACAGGGATTGTCCTGTCAAATAAAACTAATGAAGGGCCATTAGCTATGACATCACCTCTTTTACTTGCAAAGATACATTTCACAAGTTGTAATCTTAATGACAATCATTTATTTTTCAAAGGATTAAAAATTAATCAGAAGTGGTATTAAGAATTAAGGATCTTTTCAAAATAGACAGCAGTACCTCTGATGAATATCACAAGTGGATAAAAAAATGCAGAAACAAATGAGCAAAGGAATTATGAATGACAATACAGTGAGAAGTGAATTCATTACCAATCACCAGTCCATGAATGCAGGTTGATTGTGACTGATAGAATACAATAAATGATCAATTTAACTAGTCAAAACTGACAAAATGCGATACAGTGTTCAAGGGCCATGATTTAATTCAGGGCATGGTCCTGACATTTTGTACATGTTGTAAATGTTGTTAAACCCTGCATTAACTATAACTGTGATCACTTTTAATATGGATATATAAAGGAACTGGATAAGACAAAAGGAAGGGAATGCCACAATAGAGACTGGAGAGGATAAATAAATGAGGTTAAAATTGCAAAGAATCCATGCAGGGTCAGGCAAAATAGAATAAATAGGCAACCACTAAAATGAAAATAGTTTTACTGACAGGCACCCAAAACATAATTTAAATGGAGACACAAGAGACTGCAGATGCTGGAATCTTCTGAAAATGCTTAGTAGAAGCTGCATCTGTGGAAGCAGCATCGTTCACAGATCATAAACACAAGAAAGTCTGCAGATGCTGGAAATCCAAAGCAACAGAATGAAAATGAACAAGCATTCGATGTTTCACACCAAGACCCTTCTTCAGGACTCTGACAGATGCTGCTTCATCCACCAAGTTCTTCCATCAGTCACTGAAGGGCCCTGTTGAAGCCCAAAAGGTCAACAGTACTCTTTTTAATAGCTGCTTCCTGGCCTGCTGAGTTCCTCCATCATTTTGTGTGTTTCACTTGGATTTCCAGCATCTGCAGGTTTTCTTTTCTAAGCTCTTCACCAAAAAAAAATGGTGGAAGTATTCACTGATTAGGCAGCATTGAAAATAAAAGAAGAGAGCTAATAAAGAAACTTTGACGGATTTTCTACAGATGCCTCTTGACCAGTTAAGTGTTTCCAGCCTTTTCTGGTTTCATAAGATCATATAGTTGTGCTGATAATAGTTAAAAAAAAATCACTAAACTGCTACCAAATACGTCTGCAGACATTCCATAACGAAATGTCCCCAATTAAGATGGATATGGAGGATATTCTTTAGAGGGGCTGTGTCAACATTAAGAGAAATAAAGCTGCATCTGCTGTCTCTTGTATCTCAACTTGGCTGCTTCCCTGCAAAGTCTCTTCAAGGTATGGCTAACTTAATGAATTGTTCCTCTTCCCCTCAATGGCTGTGTGAGATCCGCTCTCACTGGTCCATGTCTGTAATCTCTGCTGCTCTCCTTTCTCTTTGACTATGTGCTCATCCAACTTGCTAGCTCTTAGCTCTTGTTCCACCCCTTTCTTTTACCTCTTTATTACCGATTATCGTTCCCTTTCTTCTAGTACAGATGAAAGATCTTGAACTGAAACATCAGCAGTCTACTTTTCTCTGTAGATCCTACCTGACCTATCAAGATCAAGTAGGAAAATCATTTCTGTTGGCTTGATGCTTGCATTAATATTCTCACAGGCTGGCCAAAATATTTACTTTTCTTGTGAGAAACAGAGAGAAAAATATATCCTCTATTTCATGCTGTACCATCTTAAAGAGAGTTGACTGATGAACTTTTAGGATAAAATTTATGTTTATTTTGGAGCGGCGATTGCAATTTTGTCCTACATGAATGTGTTTTACTGTTCTTTTGGCCTGAAGTACAATTCCAAGTAAAGTGAAAAAAAAATTAAACACACACAAAATGTTGGAGGAACTCAGCAGGTCAGGCAATGTTTTTGGAAATTAATAAACAATTGAAGTTTCAGGCCGAGACACTTTTTCAGGATAGGAAAGGAAGGGGGAAGACGTAGGTCTCTAAATTCTATAGCACTATTTGCATTTTCAGTTCAAATGCTAACATTTAACCGTATCTTTGCTTCCTCTAATCTTGCTGCACAATCATGCATTTGCTTTTCTTCAGCTTCAAGTTATGCTCACTTAATCTCCTGTAGATAACTTCAGGGGTAGAAGATGTTCTTTTGTGATCAAGATGATCTGAAGATTCTTTAAGCTATAGAGTATTTATCCACTCCTTGGAAGATGTTACACGCCATGGACTGGGAAATCTCGAATAGAGACTTGACCCTGTAATTTAATTTTGTGTATGGACTGAGATTTCCGAACATAATGATGATGATCAGGAAATGCTGACAATATTGCCCACGTATGTTTGTGCCGAGGCGGAGAAAGTTCAAACTTGTGACTATTTTTGATCCTGTCGACTCTGCATTGTAAAATCTTGTAAAGATCTTAATTTCTTTGCTCATCGTTGACAATATGACTAAGTAGGTGTTTGTGGTCATACTTAGTCACACTGTCATTAACAAGCAATGACATTAACACATTTGCAAGATCTGAATATCTTCCCGACAGGATTCCTTAGTTGTAATCCATCCAATTCCATTTCAGTTTGATTCTGCAGAGGAGAAAGGATTGCTTGGAACTCACAGCAAACAGGCTTGCCTTTGGTCTGAGTGAAGCAGAGACATAGATTCCTTCAGCTAATGTCTGCATTGTAACCTATTCTGCCAGTGTGACTCATTTTGAACACAAATATATCTTCTTGACTTCTAACAATGTGTCACGGCACAACCTTGATGCATCAATGTTTAAAATATCGGTCCAATCCAGCTTAAGTTGTCGCAGCTAGTTCTTTGCCATTTGAGTTGGCTTGGTTTTATTGTTTACTTCAATAGGCAGCCGTGCCCTCTGTACCTTTTACTGAACTCCATTTGCCCAAGATGGCTCATTATCAAACAACCTGAAGTGTTACCTGTCCATTTGTCAATGGAATGGTTGTTAACCAAATCTTTGACTTGAAAGTTTGTTTATTTGCAAACACTACATTTACAGCTTAGGTACTGCACAACCAGATACTGCAATGTCTCCCAATCTCCTGCGCAGTCTTCCCCTGAACATTCAATTCAACAATTTTAGAAACAAAACTTTCCTGGTTGTGGCCACTTCTGATATAAAGAAATTCATCTGCAGCATTAACTCTGTCTTCTTTCTCCACCCATATTGCTCAATCTACTCAATAATTGCCTAGAAACTCTCTTCTCTCTCTAACTACTCCCAATACCTAAATGGAAACAATTTGGACAACCTGGACAACTTTTGTTCCCACCCTAACCAAAAAAAGTCCTTTAATCCTTTTCTTCTCCAGCACCTCACTATTCCTGTAACTTACTATATTCTTGACTTCCAACTTCTCTAGTTCTGCTGAAAGGTCATTGTTCTGGAACGTTAATTATATATTTTCTATCTCCAGAAGTGCCATCTCTGTGCTGAAAGCTTCTACCGTTTATTTTTCAGATCTTCAGCATCTGCAGTTCTTTGTTCACCTCAAAATATCTTCCTTTCTGTTCTTCCTTTGAATAGTCACTGGAATTGCTTTTGTTGTTTCACTTAGCTGCAGATCTGCAAGCTGTTGAAATGTGACTCTTTTGGCTATCGAAGCACTTAATTTTCCAAAATTGCTGAAGTTGCGGTCACCCTTGCAATGAAACCAATCGATGACATTTTCAGACCCATTTTATTGATGTTTACCTAGTTGTAGCTCTCAGGTTGTGGACTGCAACAAAGATATATTTAGGCACTCCTTTCATCTACACAACAATTTCACATGCAAATTTGAATGTCGGGTTTTGCTTGCTCAATAGCTTTGAATTAAATTCTTTAACTACAAGTCCGCACACAAAACTAACAATTGAAATGCATGGGTGCATTTTTTAGTGAAACAATTTTTTTTTGCGTATTGTCTCATGTTGCTTCCAAACTTTTCAGCCCTGCTTCAGAACATTATAAACGTGATATCTTTCATGCTGCAAGGCACGAGATGATTTATCAGCATGCTATTTCCTTGTAATCTACCTGCCATAAGCAGTGTTGCCTGTGAACTCTCACACAACACAAAGTACTGTTGACTGCTGACAGCCATTTGGTAAACTGAATCACCAGATTCAGATTTGGATTAGTCTATTGTCAAATATACCAGAGTCCAATGAAATTCCTTGCTAACAGGAAGTACCCAGCACATCATTATGCATGGTAACAATAAGTACAACAATTTCTACAGTGACAAGTACAAAACAACAGGATGCTGCAGAGATACTAGTGCGATCTAAAGTAGTGTAGAAATGAAATGGGCAAGTGTCAATAATGGAATAAACAATCTAGGTAAAATTAGGAGTCCGAGAATGTGGCAGCAATGCTGGGAAATAGAGGCGATTGGTTCAGAAGACTGACAGCAGTTGGGAAGAAACTGTTCCTAATTCTGCTTATCCAGGTTTTCAAGATGCTGTATTTGGAACTAAAGGAAGTAAAGGAGGGAAAGGAGATTGGTCATGGCAATATTACAAGCCTTCCTGTAATAATGCAGTGTGAAGAAGGTCTGGATGAGGGGAACTCATGGGCCGATGGTTGACTAGGCACAGTTTACCATTGTCTGCATGTTCTGTCACTCCAGAGTTTTGGATGCTTTGGATGAACTGAGGTCTAATAATTTTATTTTTACTTATATCTAAAGCGCATTTCAAATGTTTTAAAATATCTCCAGTAGTTAGGATTTAAAGCAGCCTTGGACAGCGGCATGAGTAGCATCAGAGGCAGGTTGTAGCACAGGTCTAGGATCCACCACCCATGGCCTAGCTGTGCACTTATAATCGCTCCATTTTATGAGACAGCTGTGAAACCTGGAGTAAATATGCACTTGCAGGACCACAGTAGCTTTTCATAATGTACCAGTGCTTGATGGTGGCTGATCTGACCTATTAACTGAACTTGTTTGCATCATAGATGATGAGGCAATAGCATCATACACTTGCTCAATATTATCAAGAACTAGAGTTGGCATCCTCCAACTTGTATAGCTGGCAGTCTGAATCTGAACAAGTTTTGTTCAGATCTGAGATTTTATTCAGTTCAAGTAAACTTCCAGCACCATGCAACAGAAACAATGAAAAATTACAGGCATTAATCATCTTTCTGCATTCATTGTGTTCATATTTCCAAAACTGTAACCGTTCTCATTATTGTATAATTTGCAACAGTAGAAACAAATCAGAGTCCCAAATGATGTTCCCAAATTATAATCAAAGGCAAATAATGTAATGTTTGGGAATCCATTGTGAGAAGAGCTGAAGGAATGCATCATCATTGCGACACAAGGCTTCGGAGTACAGTACTGATAATGGGCCAATTGCAATTTGGTTTAACGATTTGACAAAAGCACAGCACAGGTTATTGTACTTTCATTTGCCTCTGAGGCAATTGGGGATATTGGATCTCAGCAGAAGAGGCTGCTGAAACTAGGCAGATGGTGACAGCTGCTCAGACCTGACACTGGGATTTCTCTACACCACCAGCTTGGCCCATTATTTACATTTTTTAATTAGCTGATGAGCAAACTGTTTTCATCTGTGAATGTAAGCAAACAATACAGAACAGTGAGCTTGGGAGTACTAGGCTGAATAGCACTGGCTTGAAGTGCCAATAGTAATGTGCTTGGAAATATATGGATATTTCCCCATGAGGACGGGTCAGAGAAGTTGGAATACTTACAAGGGAAAGTTAGAAGTCAAAGATCTTGTTGCATGCTGTAATGACAGTTGTAAGAAGAGAATAAGAAAAAAAAGATAGGCTGCATGAAATTCATCTCTGCTATCCAAACCTGAATGATCTACAGCACAATTAGCTTTTGGTACTTAATATGATAAAAGTATCATTGGCTCCATTCCCAGCACACAGCACAAGCAGTCTGGGTGATTTAAACATACAACCTGGATTTGTCAGTCTCTTTTAATGTGTTAATTTTTTTTTCCAGGTTGCTTCACAAGCCTAGAGTAATTAAAACTGGTTAATGAAAGACAAGGTCTCCGAATGCCAGGACGAAGCATGTGTGACGATCAGCGTCTTCAAATTTTTCCCTACAGCTTGGGATTCAACAAGATTTGTGGAGGATCTAGGGCCTGGGTGGCCGAAGACTAGGCAGCAGGACAACAGAAATTGGGATGAAATCTTTCAAAGCGTGGAACAGAGCATTGGTAAAATGTAGTGCTTGAGAAAATTACAGTGATAGAGGGAGGGAATGATTTGCGGTGCTTTGGAAATAAGAATAAGTTTTAAATTCAATTTGGGCCACTGTGGGTCAGTAAGTACAAGAGTGATTAATCCAAGATAATTTCAATAATGACCATGACCTTTTTTTTCATTAGCTTTAAAATGTGCACAAAGGAATGGGCAAGCGATCTTAAATGAAACACTAAACCTTATTATTGTTTCTTCCATAAAATCCTCAAGGTGATTCAAATGACATTCTCCTTTGAAATATCTGGTCTCGCTGTGAATGTTAATCTGTTGCTTAATCCTGTTGAGGTTGTAAACCATAGAATGAGATGCTTGACTGTTCCGTAGATATTGAAAGCAAAGTGGTGCTGATTTCTTAATTTACATGCAGCTTGAGGATCCCAGTGATACTTTTAGTTTTCAGCAAGGTCAGTTCCAGAAACACCCAAAAATTTCACATGGAAAAAGCAACCAGAAAATGTTGTTAAGCACAGGAATTTACAAATATAAATACTCTAATCATTTGGAAAGTTACTGGTGCCAAAATTATATCAATAACTGCTCATAGAGGGATGAGTTGACTAGATTCCTCAGTTAAGTGCTTTCTTACAGGATGTGGGTGACTACATGAGTAATAATGTCATTAAATGCAGATGTAGATAAGATTTTATAATATTTTCTTGCTGTGTAGCACAAATGTGGCAGCACTAATATCACCTCATCAGCCACAATGGTTCTTGTGAAACCATTTTATTTTATCTTTCAAACAAATAAAACAAAGCCAAATGTCAAACTGCACCTTTGACAAGATAACACAGCAGATCTGGCTTTGAATCTAAATATAGTGACATTTGAACCTCACAATGGCTATAGGTGGAAATAGTGGAAAGATGGAATCATTGTAAAGGATGGCTCTGAATACTCTAATATATTGCAAAGCCCTTCTGGCAAACAACTCTAATTCCACCTCAAGACTACCAGGCAACACTTCAGTACCAACACTCAGGTGGTATGGAATGTTTGACGTTCATACTTTTGGATGCACTGGCTCACAGTAATCTAGTATTCTCTTCTGGAATCACCACATTGAGTCGCATACATGCAATGGCTATTTTATTAGGTACGCCTATACACCTGCTCATTAATGTAAATATCTAATCAGCTAATCATGTGGCAGCAACTCAATGTATTAAAAAAGCATACAGACATGATCAAGAGGATTAGTTGTTGTTCAGACTAAATGTCAGAATGCGGAAGAAATGTGATCTAAATCACTTTGACTGTGGAATGGTTTTTGCTGCCTGACGGATTGGTTTGTATTTTAGAAACCGCTGTTCTCCTGAGATATTCACACACAGTAGTCTCTAGAGTTTACAGACAACAGTGCGAAAAACAATAGAAAACATCCAGTGAGTGGCAGTTCTGTGGGCAAAATCACCTTGTTAATGAGAGAGATCAGAGAAGAATGGCCAAACTGGTTCAAGCTGACAGGAAGTCAATAGTAACTCAGATAACCATGGATTACAACAGTGGTGTGCAGAAGAGCATTTCTGAACACACAATATGTCAAATGTTGAAGTGGTTGGGCTACAGCAGCAGAAGGCAATGAACATATACTCAGTGGTCAATTTATTAGATACAGGAGGCAACTAATAAGGTGGCCACTGAGTGTATGTACCGTAGTTCTTGTTTTTTACATTTAGTCATATTTTGTTTGTCATATTAGAATTGATTAATACTTTTGAAGATAATTTTATGCGTTATATTTGATTTTGCTTCCCTAAGATATATAACTTTTGATCTCTCACAAAAAAGTAGATTTTTTGTGAGCAGTGATATTTGGCAGTGGCAACATTATGGTTAACTAATAACTAGTAGTGTGTGGTGCGTGGCCAAGTGGTAAAGGCATTCAACTAGTGATCTGAAGGTCGTGAGTTCGAGCCCCAGCCGAGGCAATGTGTTGTGTCCTTGAGCAAGACACTTAACCACACATTGCTCCAGTCCACCCAGCTGAAAATGGGTACCGGCAAAATGCTGGGGGTTAACCTCACGATAGACTAGCGTCTTATCCGGGGGGGGGGGGGGGCGGGGGGGAGTCTCGTACTCTCAGTCACTTCACTCCACAGAAACCGGCATAGGCACCAGCCTGATCAGCCTAAAGGCTCAGGACAGACTTTTAAAATAACTAGTAGTGAGGGCAGCATGGTAGACAATGTGGTTAGCATAATATTTTACAGTAGCAGCCTCAAGGGTTCAATTCCCGGCACTGCCTATAAGGAGTTTGTACTTTCTCCCCGTGCTGTGTGGTATTCCTCATGGTGCTGTGGTTTCCTCCCACAATCCAATGAAGTACCAGTTGCTGGGTTAGTTGGCCATGATTATGCTAGGGTTAAATCGAAGGTTGCTGGGTGACACGGCTCTCAGTGCTGGAAAGGCCTATTCCACGCTGTAGCTCAGTAAATAAACACATACATGATACAAGGGACTAATAATTAGAGCTTGACCTCAGAACACACACTGCATGGTTTTTCATTGACCGTGCATTGGGCAGTAACTTCTTTTCAAACCTTAAATCTACCAAATGTTTAATTTCCAATGCACTCTGATTTCTGTTTCATAAAATGTAGTGTTACTGGAACTGAGAACTATTGAAAGACTGAGATGATCTTATTTTGAAAACCAGAAATTTCCAGTATAAATATATCCTTTATGTTTGCAGCATGGTGCCATCAGCAGCACTTTCATTACTTTCCATCGTATTTTAAAGGAAGAAAAAGAACCTCAAATTAAGTGAAGCAGTGAGATTTTATATGTGATTAATTGCTTTACCAAACAATTCCCATGAAAGAAGCAATGACATATTCCATCATACTTAATTGAAAGCAGGTGTTCCCCCATAACAAAGTGGTGAGCTGCAAATGTGGAACATGGATTTGGAATTGACTCAAGCCCATTTACCTCAAAGGCTGTTGTTAATATTTGACCCGCTGTTGCTCTACAACACGTACTGTATATCACCAGTTCTATTGCTGTATGATGTCCTTATATGTCTATCCCCTTGACTTTAAAGCAATACATCAGGGTATCGGACCCAAAGACATTGTTATTACATATTAGCAGAGTTCCTTAATAATTTATGTATAAGGAAATGGATTTTCAAAATGAGGTAGGTAGAGGGAACAGATTCCCTTTAATAGATGGTTCAAGAAATTTACTATAGATTAATAATATTGACTTAAAATTCGGGGTGAATGAGAGAAAGAAAAACGTTTATTGCACAGAGATTATCTATGCATTGGAAACAAAATCACCTTTGACACAGTAACACAGCAAGACTGTGGAAAAAGGGAACTCTTGGGATTGTTCTAGCAGGATCCAGTATAGATTAGATGAGCCAAATGGCCTTTTTTGAGCTATAGCCAATCTATGGTTCTATGATTTAATATTTCCCACTATTAAAACTTCATGTTATTGATTCCTTTACTTCTAATGACCTACCAGATTTGCACATTTTGTTCTTTTGTTCTGAGATCATATAACCATATAACAATTACAGCACAGAAGCAGGCCATCTCGGCCCTTCCAGTCCGTGCTGAACGCTTACTCTCACCTAGTCCCACCTACCTGCACTCAGCCCATAACCTTCCATTTCTTTCCTGTCCATATACCTATCCAATTTTTTTTTAAATGACTAAATTGAACCTGCCTCTACCACTTCTACTGGAAGCTCGTTCCACACAGCTACCACTCTCTGAGTAAAGAAGTTCCCCCTCGTGTTACCCCTAAACTTTTGCCCCTTAACTCTCAACTCATGTCCTCTTGTTTGAATCTCCCCTACTCTCAATGGAAAAAGCTTATCCACATCAACTCTATCTATCCCCCTCATAATTTTAAATACCTCTATCAAGTCCCCCCTCAACCTTCTACGCTCCAAAGAATAAAGACCTAACTTGTTCAACCTTTCTCTGTAATTTAGGTGCTGAAAACCTGGTAACATTCTAGTAAATCTCCTCTGTATTCTCTCTAATTTGCTGACATTTTTCCTATAATTCGGTGACCAGAACTGTACACAATACTCCAAATTTGGCCTCACCAATGCCCTGTACAATTTTAACATTATATCACAACTCCTATACTCAATGCTCTGATTTATAAAGGCCAGCATACCAAAATCTTTCTTCACCACCCTATCCACATGAAATTCCACCTTCAGGGAAATATGCACCATTATTCCTAGATCACTCTGTTCTACTGCATTCCTCAATGCCCTACCATTTACCATGTATGTTCTATTTTGATTATTCCTACCAAAATGTAGTACCTCACACTTATCAGCATTAAACTCCATTTGCCATCTTTCAGCCCACTCTTCTAATTGGCCTAAATCTCTCTGCAAGCTTTGAAAATCTATTTCATTATCCAGAAAACCACCTATCTTAGTAGCATCTGCATACTTACTAATCCAATTTACCACCCCATCATCCAGATCATTAATGCATATGACAAACAACATTGTACCCAGTACAGATCCCTGAGGCACACCACTAGTCACCGGCCTCCAACCTGACAAATAGTTATCCCCCACTACTCTCTGGCATCTCCCATCCAGCCACTGTTGAATCCATATGATAGCATACAGTACATAAGGTTTGCTTACACACAGTGGCACTGTATTAGGTACTTCCTCTACCTGATACAGTGACAACCTAGTGTATGTTTCAGATATTCTGCTGCAGTAGCCTATCCACTTTATGGTTTGATATGTTGTGTATTTAGAGATGCACACCACTGTTGTTATGCAAGGTTATTTGAGTTAATGTCATTTTCTTGTCCATTCTCCACTGACCTCTCTCAGTCGCAAGGTGTTTTCACCCAGAGAACTGCCACTCACTGGATATTTTCTTTTTATTTTCACATCATTCTCTGGAAACTCTAGAGACTATTGTGAATTATAATCCCAGGAGATCAGCAGCTTCTGAAAAACTCAAAACACTCCACCTGGCATGAGCAAACCTTTCACAGTCAAAGTCACTTAGATCACATTTCTTCACCATTCCAATGTTAAGTCTGAACAAATGAGCCTCTACCATGTCTGCATGCATTTACACATTGAGATGCTGCCACATGATTAATGTAGCAGCTATATAAGACCCTGGTCAGGCCCCACTTGGAGTACTGTGCTCAATTCTCGTCGCCTCACTATAGGAAGGATGTGGAAACTATAGAAAGGGTGCAGAGAAGATGTACAAGGATGTTGCCTGGATTAGGGAGTTATGTTGAGTGAACTCGGCCTTTTTTCCTTGGAGCTACGGAGGATGAGAGGCGACCTGATAGGGGTGTATAAGATGATGAGAGGTATTGATTGTGTGGATAGTCAGAGGCTTTTCCCCCGGGCTGAAATGGCTAGCATGAGAAGGCAGAGTTTTAAGGTGCTTGGAAGTAGGTACAGACAAAATGTCAGGGGTAAGTTTTTTACGCAGAGAGTTGTGAGTGCATAGAATGGTTGGTGGAGGCGGATATGATACGGTCTTTTAAGAGACTGCCGGACAGATATATGGAGCTCAGAAAAAGTAGAGGGCTATGGGTAACTCTAAATAATTTGTCAGGTAAGGACGCTTTCGGCACAGCTTTGTGTGCCAAAGGGCCTGTATTGTGCTGTAGGTTTTCTATGTTTCTATGTTTCTGTGTTTCTATGATTGGCTGATTAAATATTTGCACTATCAAGCAGGTGTACAGTGTAACTAATAAAGTGGCCACTGACTGTATTGTTCAAAGATGCTTCTTTTTTTCTCTTACTGAGGAACCTTGCATCAAAATGAGTTGTCTACACACCTTTACTGAATTATAATAGTCCATTAACTGGCACTAGTCTCTCCTAAATGTCTTGTATTATTGAAATATTGTGCTTTGCTTGGCAACCTCCAGGGTTCCCCAACTGAATGTGATTGCCTCCTGCATAGATCTCCTGAGATTTCCTAATCAAATATGTTTTGTTCTCTTGTGGAGACTTCAGATAGAACATAGAACATCTAAGAGTACAGCGCAGGAACAGACTCTGTTGCCCACAGCCACCATTGTGTCAATCATGCCAATTTAAAGTAATCCCATCAGTCTGCAAGTTTATATTCCTCCATTCCCTGCCTGTTCACATGCCTGGCTAAATGTCTGTTAAGCGCAATTGAAACCACATGTGCAAAGGCTCAGTATCATTGGCAAATGTGAGATGATGCAATCTGCGAGTAGAGATGAAGCAAAGACAAGGCAGAGGCCCATGTTAGGCTGTCTTTAAAGAGAGTGAACCCTCACAAGGCTGAAGGTCTCACAATGGAGTACCTGGTAAGGCTCTGAAAACCTGTGCCAACCAAATGGCAAAGACATTTTCAACCTCTCACTGCTATGGGCGGAAGTTACCACTTGCTTCAAAAAGGCAACAGTTATAGCAGTGACTAAGAAGAATAACATGAGCTGCCTTAATGACTATCACCCGGTAGCACTGACATCTACAGTGATGAAATGCTTTGAGAGGTTGGCCATGACTAGACTGAACTCCCTGCTCAGTAAATTGCCCATTGCCACAATAGATTAATGGCAGATGCAATCTCACTAGCTCTTAACACGGCTTCAGACCACATGAACAACACAAACACCTCTGTCAGGATGCTGTTCATCGACTTTAGCTCAGCAGTTAATACCATCATTCCCACGATCCTGACTGAGAAGATACAGAACCCGAGCCTCTGTACCTTCCTCTGCAATTGTATCCTTGACTTCCTAACCATTGGTGATTGGTGATAACATCTCCTTGCTGACGATCAACACTGGTGCACCTCAGGAGTGTGTTCTTAGCCCACTGCTCTATCTCTATATGTGCATGACTGTGTAGCTAGGCATAGCTCAAATACCTTCTATAAATTTGCTGATGATACAACCATTGCTAGAGAAGCACAGAAACATAGAAAACTTACAGCAAAATACATGCCATTCAGCCCACAAAGCTGTGCCGAACATGTCCGTACCTTAGAACTACCTAGGCTTACGCATAGCCTTCTGTTTTTCTAAGCTCCTTTTACCTGTCTAGGAGCTTCTTAAAAGACTCTATTGTTTCCGCCTCCACCACCGCAGCCCATTCCACACACTCACCACTCTCTGCATAAAGAATGTACCCCTGACATCTGCTCTGTACCTACTTCCAAGCACCTTTAAACTATGCCTTCTCGTGCTAGCCATTTCAAACTTTGGAAAAAGCCTCTGACTATCCACATGATCAATGCCTCTCATTATCTTGTACACCTCTATCAGGTCACTCCAAGGACCGATTAACCTATTCTCATAAGGCATGCTCCCCAATCCAGGTAACATCTTTGTAAATCTCCTCTGCACACTTTCTATGGCTTCCACATCCTTCCTGTAGTTAGGCGATCAGAATTGAACACAATACTCCAAGTGGGGTCTGACCAGGGTCCTATATAGCTGCAACATTTCCTCTTAGCTCTTAACATCAATCCCATGACTGGTGAAAGCCAATACACCATACTTCTTTTTAACCACAGAATCAACCTGCGCAGCTGCTTTGAGTGCCCTATGGACTTGAACCCCAAGATCCCTCAGATCCTCCACACTGCCAAGAGTCTTAGTATGAATGCTGTATTCTGCCATCATATTTGACCTATCAAAAAGAACCACCTCACACTTATCTGGGTTGAACTCAATCTGCCACTTCTCAGCCCAGTTTTGCATCCTATCAATGTCCCGTGGTAACCTCTACACTATCCACAATACCCACAACTTTTGTGTCATCTGCAAAATTACTAACCCATCCCTCCACTTCATCATCCAGATCATTTATAAAAATCATGAAGAGTAGGGGTCCTAGACAGATTCCTGAGGCACACCACTGGTCACCGACCTCCATGCAGAATATGACCCGTCTACAACCACTGTTGCCTTCTGTGGGCAAGCCAGTTCTGGATCCTCAAGCAATATCCCCTTGGATCCCATGCCTCCTTACTTTCTCAATAAGCCTTGCATGAGGTACCTTATCAAATGCCTTGCTGAAATTCATATACACTGAATCTACAGACCTACCTTCATCAATATGTTTAGTCACAACCTCAAAAAATTCAATCAGGCTCATAAGGCATGACCTGCCTTTGACAAAGCTATGCTGACTATTCCTAATCATATTATGCCTCTCCAAATGTTCATAAATCCTGCCTCTCAGGATCTTCTGAATCCACTTACCAACCACTGACGTAAGACTCACTGGCCTATAATTTCCTGGACTATCTCTACTCCCTTTCTTGAATAAGGGAACAACATCTGCAACCCTCCGATCCTCCAGAACCTCTCTCGTCCTCATTGATGATACAAAGATCATTGCCAGAGGCTCAGCAATCTCCTCCCATGCTTCCCACAATGGCCTGGAGTACACCCCGTCCAGTCCAGGTACTTATCCAACTTGATGCTTTCCAAAAGCTCCAGCACATCCTCTTCCTTAATATCTACGTACTCAAGCTTTTCAGTCCGCTGCAAATCATCCTTACAATCACCAAGATCCTTTTCTGTAGTGAATACTGAAGCAAAGTATTCATTAAGTACCTCTGCTATCTTCTCCGGTTTCATACACACTTTCCACTGTCACACTTGATTGGTCTTATTCTCTCATGTCTTATCCTCTTGCTTTTAATATACTTGTTAAATGCCTTGGCGTTTTCCTTAATCCTGTACACCAAGGCCTTTTGATGGCCCCTTTGGCTCTCCCAATTTCATTCTTAAGCTTCTTCCTGCTAGCCTTATAATCTTCTAGATCTCTATCATTACCTAGTTTTTTGAACCTTTCGTAAGGTCTTCTTTTCTTCTTGACTAGATTTACAATAGCCTTTGTACACCACGGTTCCTGTACCTTACCATCCTTTCCCTGTCTCATTGGGACATACCTATGCAGAATCCCATGCAAATATCCTCTGAACATTTGCCATATTTCTTCTGTACGTTTCCCTGAGAACATCTGTTTCCAATTTTAGCTTCCAAGTTCCTGCCTGATAGCCTCATATTTCCCCTTATTCCAATTAAACGTTTCTTTAACTTGTCTGTTCCTCTCCCTCTCCAATGCTATGGTAAAGGAGATAGAATTGTGATCATTATCTCCAAAATGCTCTCCTACTGAGAGACCTGACACCTAACCAGGTTCACTTCCCAATACCAGATCAAGTACAGCCTCTCCTCTTGTAGGCTTATCTACATACTGTGTAAAGAAGTCTTCCTGAATACACCTAACAAACTCCACCCCATCTAATTCCCTCACTCTAAGGACACACCAATCAAAATTTGTGAAATTAATATCTCCACCATAACAATCCTGTTATTGCACCTTTGCAGAATCTGTCTCTTTATCTGCTCCTCTATGTCCCTGTTACTATTAGGTGGTCTATAAAAAAACACCCAGTAGAGTTATTGACCCCTTCCTGTTCCTAACTTCCACCCATAAAGACTCCGTAGACAATCCCTCCATGACTTCTTTCTTTTCAGCAGCCGTGACACTATACCTGATCAACAGTGTCTTGCCCTCACCTCTTTTGCCTCCCTCCCTGTCTTTTCTGAAACATTTAAAGCCTGGAGATTCTATCGTTGGTAGAATCTCAGATGGTGATAAGAGGGCATATAAGAGCGAGATATGCCAACTAATGAAGTAGCATTGCAGCAACAAGCTGGCACTCAACAATAGTAAGAGAAAAGAGCTGATTGTGGACTTCAGGAAGGGTAAGATGAAGGAACACATACTAATCCTCATAGAGGGATCAGAAGTGGAGAGAGTATGTAGTTTCAAGCTCCTGGGTATCAAGATCTCTGAGGATCTAACTTGTTCCAAACATATCGATGCAGTTATAAAGAAGGCAAGACAGCGACTATACTTCATTAGGAGTTTGAAGAGATTTGGTTTGTCAACAAATACACTCAAAAGCTTGTACAGATATACCATGGAGAGCATTCTGACAGGCTGCATCACTGTCTGGAATGGAGGGGCTACTGTACAGGACCGAAAGAAGCTGCAGAATGTTGTAAATCTAGTCAGCTCCATCTTGGGTACTAGCCTACAAAGTACCCAGGCTACCTTCAGGGAGCGGTGTCTCAGAAAGGCAGCGTCCATTATTAAGGACCTCCAGCCCCCAGGGCATGCCCTTTTCTCACTGTTACCATCAGGTATGAGGTACAGAAGCCTGAGGGCACCCATTTAGCAATTCAGGAACAGCTTCTTCCCCTCTGCGATCCAATTCCTAAATGGACATTGAACCCTTGGACATTACCTCACTTTTTAAATATATATTATTTCTGTTCTTCTGCACAATTTTTAATCTATTCTATATACATATACTGCTATTTATTGATTGATTGATTGATTGATTAATTAATTGATTACTATTATTTTCCCTTCTATATTATGTATTGCATTGAATTGCTGCTGCTAAGGTAACAAATTTCACGGCAAAGGCTGGTGATAATAAACCTGATTCTGATTCTGATTCTAAATGGCAGGTTGTTGTGAATATTGAGGAAACGAAGGGTCTTGGAGTACAATTTCATTTTTCCTTGAAGGTGTCACACAGGGAATTCACATGCCATTCAAGTCACCATGCTATAGGAAGCATGTGACAGTGTTGGAGATGTTACAGAGCACACTCATTAGGAGAAGCTAAGTTATGAGAAGAGACTGGGGAAGGCTGCTCTCTCCTTCCCAGAACAGAGCAGGATAAAAGAAGACATGATTAAAAATTTCAAAAATTATCAAGGGTATAGTTAGAGTATACCTGAGGAAACATAACCCCATACCAAAAGTAGATAAATTTAGAAGACATACAGTCAGTCACTACTTTATTAGGTATGCCTATACAACAGCTGATTAACGTAAATATATTATCAGCCAAACATGTGGCACAACTCAAGCATAAAAGCATGCAGACATGGTCATGAGTTTCAGTTGTTGTTCAGACCCAATATCATACTGGGGAAGAAATGTGATCTGAGGGACTTTGACTGTGGAATGATTGTTGGTGCCAGACAGAGTGGTTTGAATACCTCAGACCTCTAAGTGTAGAATTAGATTAGAGCAAAAGAGACTTTCCTTACCCTGAGGAAAGTTTTGAGGGCTTATGTGGGGGACCTTCTTCATCTGGAGAGCTGTGAGTGCCTGAGGGAGTGGTTGATACTGGTTTGCTGAAAATATTTAAGAATGTTCGGATAAGGCCTAGTAGACCTTGGATCAAATATTGATAAATGGTATTAATGCTCACTGGTCAGCATGGATAAGTTGGGCCAAATGGCCTGCTTCCAAGCTTCTGAGACTACTTTGTGACTCTATTCAGTATTCACACAGGCATTTAGCTCTTCCAAATATAACCCCTTATTACCAGGCATCTCTAGAGATGGGACTCATGAGCTCCTTGTTAACAGCCACTGGACTCAGCGGTGAGAAATGCACCTTTCTCAAACTCTGTACATCGAGAGTCAGTATGCCTTGGGTCCCACCAAAACTCGGAAGTTGGAATGTCTCAAGCATCCAAACTCCAATCTGTGTAAATAACAGATCGTACAGTGCATACAATTATAAGGAAAGTATATTTACAAATTCCAGCTTTATCATGCAATTGGTAGGAAAAAGAAAAGGAAAAAAATGAAAAGGGCCCATTACAGTTAACCTAGTCCAAATGTGCACATAGTTGGAGCTCTTCTTGAAGTTGTCTTTAACTCGCGCGCTTGATCTATGGTCTGCGTGAAAGCACACACCACGTTGCAAATGTCGCACAAAATCCACCTAAAAAAAATGGTCTTCCCCACGGGAGTCCTTCCTCCTTGAAACCATTCATCTACACAAAACACCTTGTGGAACAAGGATGACATCCTCAGCCATCTTCTCTACTGGTGTATAAGTATGGTGTATGGGTAGGTGTGTGGGTATGAAAATTGGTATTGCAGGTAAATGGTTAACAATTAGGAATTTGTGGGTCTGTTATGTTGTGGGGCAGATTGACCCTTGATACTAGGTAAGGGGAGAACAATATGTGACTCTGATCTACCGAATCACATGCCTGAGAGCAAGCTAAAAGGGTTGATTTGTGTAAAAATAATTAATCACATTGTCTCTAAAGAATGTTTTTTTACATTGTTTGGTTGTAAGATTAATAGGATGCATTGTCTCTGGGGGGGCAAAGGCCGGTTGTTACAGATCACCCGACCGTGGTATTTGCAGGTATGGAGGGTGTATGTTGGCTTAGTACGTGGCCAGGACTTGAATTGGCCCAAATTCGGGTCACGTAAGCATCGGATTGGATGCCTAGCCCCTTCCAGCTGGACTGGGAAGTGGTGATAGTGCGTTAAAGGTGGGAAAGTTTTTTCTTGGGCAGACCACTCGCCTGGGTCCCACCTTCGAACCGAGCAGCTGAACCTGCGCCAAGGACCTCCACCCTAGCCAGTCCACGGTCGATCACCTGCTTCAGGGACCATGCAGACGTTGCTAAGTATACTCGGCGTTGTAGACTACTAGGGGTTGCTTAAGTTAGCCCTACCTATTAGTGGTGTAGGTAGTGTACAATATAAAGCATTACTCGCAACTCTTTCTCTTCTTCTCTGTATTAACTGTAAAGTGAGTCTCGGAGGAACTACCGAGACTGGGTTCATTTGTTCAAGCAAAACCAAATAGTTGCAGCATCCACCCATCACGGTTATTCTTACTGAGTATTAGTTTTGTGGAACAACCGGTTTCTCCCAGGTCCTGCCAAAAGGACCTTGACCCACACCAGAGACCATCACAAAATCCTCTCTGCCCAGCATTCTCTAGAACCTTCTCACAATTCCATCATCCTGATTGGCTGACACAACATTTCTAAGTTGAACAACATAGCCTCTTATCATTAGCTCAAACCCAAACATTCTAAAAGCAGAACAGACTGCTCCTACAGAATTACTAAAATGAAATACCTAGAGCATAGCAGTAAAATTCTTAGGCAGGGCATTACACACAAATATTAGTGAAATTCTCCCCTAAGTTCTCTGAAAATACTTGGTCATAATCTACTATACCACTGACAGAAATAACGTGTTTGGAATTGTCCATTTAATGAGGTCCAGAAAGCTTCATTGACTTGCATTAATTATTATTCAATGTAATGAAAATGTTTATTTTAACCTTCAATTTCAATGGTAGATTAAATAGACAATTAATGTATGAATCGTTCATAATTAGAAAGGGGACGGAGGACAAAGTACCATTTCTATGATGCTGCTGTCAGATCACCATTAATGACCAGCAAGATCTGGAAATTTCACAACTCACAGGTGCGTCTTGCAATTCCACCAAGGGAAATGGCCAATTTTTATATTCTCAACATTTGCATCAATAACCCAATGATATTTTCCATGCATGATTCCATCCATTAACAGATTAATGTTTAGAGTTAAGTGTGCCGGTTCTCCTTTTTTGTCTTTTTATTACATACACTTGACACACAATAGTTAGTTCTGGATCAAGAGATAAATACTTGTGTTCTATTAAATAAAGAGAAAAATAATACAAAATCCCATTTTTGTAGATTATTCTTGCTAATAAAACAGTGAACAGGATCCATGCTCAACATAAAGTTGTCTCCATTTAATGATAAGGTGATTCATCAATTTCAGTAATTATAAGCACTTTTTCTTTTTGGCCTGTACTTACTTAGATAACAAATGCAGAGCTGAACATAAACCACAGCTGTATAGTGTTCTCGGAATGTCACTCATTAAGAAGAGCTTACCACATGTTTGCAGCAAATGTTTGAAGAAAGTTTCAGCAAGATGGACTCTTAAGAAGAGGTTTTTAGGAGTTAGTTTGATACCAGACTCATAGTAAATTCTCTGATAATAAATTGTGTTATTGACGCAAATCGGTTGTGGCTTTAATTGCAAAAGGGAGACTTGGCATTCCAGAACTAATCACATATGAAACATTTTATGAGAATTCTTGGTACTCATTTTGACCAAACAAAGCAGGAAAAAAGAACTTTATTTTCATTATTGCTTTAACACAGCACAACTAATTTAAGACTTTTCGCAAAATCTGGCACCAAGCCACACAAGGAGATCTTTGAGCTAAAAATCACAAAACTGGCTCAAGGTATGCCACATGGATAATGTTATAGAAGAAAGAGGAGTGGGGAAACAGGAACATTTTAGGAGAGAACATAGAACAGTACAACACAAGAACAGGCCCTTCAGTCTTTTATGTTCCTGCTGAGCATTATGCCAAATTAAACTAATCCCCTCTGCCTTTCCATGATTGAATAATTAGGAGTTACCTAATAAAGTGGCCATTGAGTGTATGTTTGTAGCCTTCTACTTCTGTTGCCCATCCATTTCAAGGTTCGACATGGTGTGTATTCAAAGATGCTCTTCTGCACACCACTGAGGTAACAAAAGGTTTTTTGAGTTATTGTTGCCTTCCAATCAGCTTGAACCAGTCTGGACATTCTCCTCTGACCTCTCTCATTAAAAAGGCGTCTTTCCCTCACAGAACTCCCACTCATTGGATGTTTTTTTTCGGCTTCTTTGCACCCTTTTCTGTAAACTCTAGAGCCTGTTGTGTGTGAAAATCCCAGGAGATCAGCAGTTTCTGAGATACTCAAACCACCTTTTCTGCCACTTACTATCATTCACAGCCAGTCACTTAGATAATATTTCGTCCTCTATTCTGATGTTTGGTTTGAGCCACACTTGAACCTCTTGACTATGCATTGAGTTGCTGTCACTTGATTGGCTGATTCGATATTATGCACTTACAAGCAGGTGTCCAGGCATATCTAATAAAGTGGCCACTGAGTGTATTTAGTGAACAACCACAATGGTTAGCCTCTAACTTCCCCGAGTTCCTGAGTTCTTCAGGAGTGACTCACCACACCAGAATATGCATTAAAGTCCGAACTTGCCTGATATATAATATGTATATGTATATAATATGTAATATGTATATGTAAAATAAAAAGCATATATGTGTATATTTGTGTATGTATATATACATGTACATATACATATACACAAGTTTAGAGTGAATCAGACCTATGAGAACAAATGAAGCAGTATGTATTTGAGATACAGAAAAACTGGCAGGTCAGTCCATACCTGATGCTTTGAAAAATAGTCAAAAGTCTAAAATGTTCAGTCACAGATGCAACCTGACTGGAGAGTATATAAAGAATTTTCTGTTGTTACTTCAGATTTCAAAGTTTAAAGTAAAATTTGTTATTGGATATTTGTCATCACATACAACCCTGAAATTCTTTTAATGTGGGCATACTTAGCAAATCTATAGAACAGTAACTGTAAACTGTAAACATCTGGAACTGTTAACTGTAAACAAACTGTGCGAATGCAGTTACAAATAAATTGCAAAGATAACGAGCATGAAATAAAAATATTACAGAGTCCTTAAATGAGTGCAGATGTTCTCTTTTGTTACAGCCTGATGGTTGAGGGGTAATAACTGTTCCTGAACTTGGTGGTGTGAGTCCTGAGGCACCTGTACTTCCTACCTGATGGCAGCAACAAGAAAAGAGCATCGCCTAGGTGGTGAGGATCTTTGATGATTGTTGCTGCTTGTCTATGACAATGTTTCATATTGATATGCTTAATGGGTGGGAGGGCTTTATCCATGATGTTCTGGGCCGAATCCATTACGTTTGTAGCATTTTCTGCTTAAAGGCATTGGTATTCCCATACCAGGTTATAATGCAGCCAGTCAGCACACTTTCCAGCACACTTCCATCGAAGTTTGCCAAGGATGCTGAACCTTTGCAGACGCCTAAGGAAGTAGAGGCACTGTCATACTTTCTTCACAATAATCATTATATGATGGATCCAGGATGGGTCCTCTGAGATAGGGACACCCAGGAATTTAAAGTTACTGTCCCTCTCCACCTTGGATTCTCTGAAGAGTACCTGCTCATGGACCTCTAGTTTCCCTCTCCTGAAGTCTACAGTTAGTTCCTTGGTCTTATTGACATTGTGTGGTGAACTACATATACCTGTCTGGACTGCTCCTGTGGCTCCTCCCACAGACCCCTGCTGACTGCTCCTGTGGCTCCTCCCACAGACCCCTGTATAAAGGCGATTGAGGCCTGAGCCCGGCCTCATTCTCCAGGATGTAGTGTTGTTCATTCTTCCAGTCAATAAAAGCCGATATCTCGCTTCTTACGTCTCAGAGTGAGTTATTGATGGTGCATCACATTGAATGAGAGGTTGTTGTTATTAAACAACAACAGCCAAGTTATCAATCTCTGGCCTATATGCAAATTCATCACCCACTTTGGCACAGCCCACAACAGTGGTATCCTCAGCAAACTTTTATACAATCTTGCAGCTGTACTTAGCAACACAATCATAGGTATAAAGCAGGAAGAACGGGGGGCTAATCATCCCTGTGGTACTCCTGTGCAGATGGAGGTTATTGAAGGAGATGTTTTTGCCAATCAGAACTGACTGGCGTCTACGAGTGAGGAAATCCGGGATCCAATTGCACAAGGGAATACTGAGGGCCAGGTCATGGAGTTCCAACATCTGCGGTTTTAATTCTTTCTCAATGTTTCTTTGAGACTTGTTTCATAAAGAAACTGGATAATGTCCTTGGGAATGGTTCTGAAGTCTTTCAGAAGAAAAGTCATGTATTCACAATAGAGATGAAGAGCTTGTTAATATGTAACTGGTTCCAAAACCTGAAGATTGCGACTAGTGAATATATATACCTCAGTGTCCTATATATTCATGTATTTTTAAAATCTAAAATCATCTTGCATGCCACTATTGAATATGTTTCTATTTCTGGCCATTCCAGGCATTCATCACACTCTGTGGAAAACACTTGCTCCGAAAATTCCCTTTAACTTTTCCCCATGGCACCTTAAAAGTATGCCTTCTCATGTTTGACATATTTTCCTCTCATTATTTTTTTAACCATCGCTCTGGTCTCCCCACTGCCTTAAATACCCCAGAGGAAAACCCGACCATCTGAACTCATAGCTGCCAATAGTTTAGTTATTACATTTGAAAATTATTTAGATTTCTTTTCTGCGAGAGAGGGGATTGGAGGGTTTGATGTTATTGTCCCTGCTTGTTTTTCAGAGGGAGGAGCTTGCAGATTTGATGATATTGTTACTGTTTATTTGCGAGGGTGGGATTGGGGATTTGGGGTTTGCGAGTTTTGTCTTTTTCTTCTGTTTCTTGCCAGGGGTGGGGGGGGGGTGGAGTTGATGTCTTTTCTTTCAATAACACCCATGTTTTTTTTTCTGTATTTCATGGCTATCTGAGGAAGACAAGTATCAGAGCTGTATTGTACATGCATACTTTGACAATAAAATGAACAGTTGAAACTTTGACAGAATCAGAGGAGCCCAGATATCTCAGGGGTTTATAATATTAGGGATAATATAGAGATAAAGACAGACAGCACCATCCAACCTCGTACTTATACCCTCATTATGCAGTGTGACATGTACCACAACAAAATGCTAATGACTGAACTTTACTGAGAAAATTTCTGTTGTATATTTAATAATTCAGTAATATTTGAGAAATATTATATATATATAGTTTGATTAAGCATTCTTGTTTGTTTAAATAATTCAATAAGTGTTATATGTTTAAATACGTCAATTGCATATGTCGTCATGCCACTGCATGATACACACGCACCTTGCTTAAAGTAAACAAAGTTAGACACACATTTCCAGGCTCCCCTGTCTTCCTTTGATTTAATTTAATATTTGGAAGTTACAAACCATAACAATTTCCAGAATTAATATTGATAGAGAATTCTTGACAGTGTGTCCCAACATGTCATTTACTGTGTTTCAGAAGCACTCTTTAAACTCAATTTGCATGAGAATGGCTAAATGTCCAGAGGAAATAATTTGTCCTGAGTTGCTAATGGCATATAGTGGAGCTGTTTTCTGTATGCTGATTTTGAAAATTAACTCTTTTCGTTTTAATGGAACCAAATTTGGGAAGTGGAATAATGCACAACTGCTTCTGCAGTGCAATTATTACTGTCAATTCTGAAAAAAAAAAGCACATGATTTTTTTATGTGGTATTCAAACCCTGTGTAATAACTCGTTCATTCTCAACTGGCTGGCTGCTGTTCAGAGAGGACATTAGTTCAAGTACTAGCTACCACAAAAGTGGTGCAGTTTCTCAATGAGATCTTGCAGGTAATTTAAGTGGCAACCAGCTGTTATGCAATTCTCTGGGTGGCTGTCCCAGCATGACTCCTTCATAAAGGCTACAGTTTGCATTACTGTAGCCTCAACCAGTCTTTCAGCTTAAGACCACATCATGATCATCTTGGAGGCTCGTTACCGCCTAAAGCATCCATGGGAAATTGCTATTCAGTATTTCATATTTTCTTCAACTATATCAGGAGCAGGCAGCACTCAGCACTGAACAGGACATTCTTCTGTTTTGCTGCATGCATTTTATTTATCTTCCACCTCATTTTAATAGACAAGTTTGTGAGGATGTTGCTCAGTTAAACAATAACCTAAGGTCATCAATAGAAGCCTTAAAAAGGTCAGTGAAAGTCAGACGCTGATTTGCCTATCTACCAGTAAGTCCAGGAGTTATTGTTTTGAATAACAGTCCTTTTACTGCTTTCCAGAGCTCATCCTTTGTTGATCACCCTGTTGTATAAAGGAAGAATAGAGTTCCTGGGACAATTTCCAGCACTATGTACTTAGAAGAAATGAACCTCTGCCTATTCTGGTTTGACATCAAATGGACTGCAATTGTTCCTGTTGTACAGATATTTTGCATTTGTCATTCCCAACCCAGTAACAGCTATTCAGAATAGTTTCAGACATTTTGATGGATCTGATACAAATTTGCAACTCAGTTTTGTCCAGTTGTCATTTCTTTCCTGATACATCCTACTACTACCTTATACCTTAATAGCAGCCACTACTTTCATATTTCATTATCTGACCCATGATCATCAGGCAGCTTTGACTACACTGTTTATAAGAAGTTCTGACATGCTGTAAACATTTTTAAAATGCTGGCACATAATGAAAAGTAAGGGAGGCACAATGAAACAGTTACAATACCCATCAATGTGGGGATGATAATCCATTCTGAAGTCTTGAGGTCTGAGGTAATTGATAATGAAGAATGATAATTAAGTGCTATGCTGCCACAAAATGACAAATTTCACATCATATAAGTCAGTGATAGTAAAACTGATTCTGATAATAGGTAAATGAGCTACAGCAAGATATACTATTTGTGAACAGTAGTCAAATGAGCTAAATCTGATAATTGGATAGGTCATGGTTTGTTGGGGATGAGGTCAGTAGTATAGTCACAAATATGTAATATCAGGTATCATAAAAATTCACTCCGACTCAAACTTAAGGGCAAGATGTTCTGTTGGTCCAAATGCTAACCATAAGCGATTGTATCAATATCATTCAGTGTCTTTGTTTCTAACTGTGTGAAACACAGTGCCTTCTAAGTGTCGAGAATTTTTTTCCATCAGCATTCTCCTCTGGATGCTTGCCTTGATCAAATAAATCTTCTGATTAATTTTTCCTCCGTGATTGACAGAAAAAAAATCACTGGGGTGCAAATTTTGCACCATTGACCAAGGACAAATGCGTGAATCCGTTCTCTACGGTTTATTGCAGTAAAACTAGATCAAGAGAGATGGAGTTAAATTATGTTCTAAATTACAGATTTACTATTTTTAAAAAATCCATTCATTTGAAAAAAAAATTATAAAGCAGAATCTTACACTTCTATTAATTCATTTCATTTAGTCTTGGTGCAGGAGGAGTAGTGCCACCTAGCACAAACTCAGGGCAGTGCAACAATTAAAGCATCAAGCACTGAGCACAGAGGCCGTGCAGGTTTATTCAGAAGGATGAAATGTAGGGTTGTAAGTAGCTAAAAGGCATGTCATAACATAACTCACCAAGTTCCGAAAGAACATGACAAGGAGTACTTTGAGAAAAGGAGCAAGGAAACAGTACATCACCATACAACTCCTAGGTTGTTCCAACTTACCACATGCTGATTAAATAATTCTGAACTACAGTGATTATTGTAATATTGAAATCTGTCCAGCACCTTCATGTGTTTGTGTTTCTTACTGTCGTATAATCCTTGTGCAGGCAATGTTGAATTGTGCTTTACCCACAGAAAAAGTTTTTAAAATAATTTTAACATGATTTAGTTTTTCTTTGTTACTACTATACACTCCTGCTTCAGCGATGTATTTACTATACAGATGATGAGCAAGAATGAAGAGGTTCCGGTAATTCACTGGACTGACTATCTATAATTACCATAGACCATAGAATCAAGGATTCATGGTGGAAGAAATTCATTAAACTCAATGAATCAATGCTGGGTTTTTTGTAAGAGCAACTCTGTTCTATCCATACACTGAGTCTTACCTAGTTGTTCAGAGATTGTTTAACATCTAAGTATTTATCTGGCTCAGAATCAGTGTTAAGTGCTTCCACTGTCATTTTAGCAGACAAGCTTCAGATTAAAAAGCAATCCTTGTGTTCCTTCTTTTTCTTTGGATTTCTTGCCAATCATCCTCCACCATAAAACTAAAATCCATTAAAAAAATATATACGGCAAAACACAAAGTGCTTAAAAGTGCTCAAATATTTGAATAAACAAAAAAATTTTAAAAATCTGAATATACCAAAATTTTAGTGATGCTCATTGAAATCAATTAAATTTTTTTTGCCTTATATCAAACCTAATGCAACTTTTCCAGCATAAGTACTAACTCACTTCTGCAAACCACTCTCCAATTTAGTTGAGCTGCAGTCAGAAGATCACCACTAAGTATTTGCTTATAACATTGACTTTTTGAACATGTGCACCTGTATGCTTGGCAAACCTCAACTTTTGGCACCAGTTACATATTAACAAGCTCTTCAACTCTGCTGTGAATTCTTGGCTTTCCTTCAGCAAAGCTTCAGAACAACCCACAAGGACAATATCCAGCAAGCCTGGTGAAACAAATCTCAGAGAAACATAGAACAAGAATAAAAAACTGCAGATGCTGGAAATCTGAAGTGACAATAGAAAATCCTATATGTTCTCTGCAAGTTAATCTGCATCTGTGGATTAACATCTTAGCTTGTGGACCATTTATCAAAGCATTAGGCACCATTTGTTAACATATCTCAAGTAAATACCGCTTCATTTTTTCTTCTCAGGTTTGATGCCTCTAAACTTTTGTTTTTAATTTTGCTCTTTCATGGAATGAGAATGTCCTTGGAAAGGCCGGCTTTTAGTGCATATCCTGGTGTATTGAGTCACTCCTGAAGCACTTGGGGGAAGTTAGAAGTCAGCCATCATGGTTGGTCTGGGTAGTTCTACATCTATCAGTCTGATAGGAATAGCAGGCTTCTTTCCACCGAGGAAAACGATAGAGAATATTTCTACAACAATGTAATATTTTCATGGTCGCCATTACTGACATGAGCTTTTCAATGCAGATTGAATTAATTACATGAATTTAAATTTCTCAACTGCTCTGTGGGAATTAAACTCAGGTCTTCAGATTAATAGTTCAAGTCTTTCGATAATAGTCCAGTAACTTAATCACTGTTTTTGCATAATGCTAACATAGACAGCTGTATTTGATAAAATACATTTATCAAATTTACAAATTATATGGTTCATCATTGCCAGGAAAAAAGAAGTAAAATAAATACAATTTCAACATTTTAAATATTTTGCTTTTGTTCCCTCTTTTTTGTTTTTAAAAAAAACAGATGTCTTATGATTCCCAGTGTTGAGATTGTGGATTTGTTTAAAGAAATGCAGTCAGGAAGATAATGATCTTGTGAATAGCGCACTGTCATTAAGATTCAGGGAGTTAGGCAAAAAGAAGTCAGTTGAAGAAGCTCCAAGTTTCTTACTCAAGAATTAATCAAAAATATATTTTAAGCAAAAGACACAAAATGCTGGGGGAGCTCAACTCATCAGGTACCATCTATGGAGGGATTGAGGTTAAAACTCTTCACCAGGACTGGAGGGGAAGGGGGCAGAGGCCAGAATAAGAAGGTGGGGGTAAGGGAAGGAGTACAAGATGGTGGGTAATTGGTGAAGCCAAGTGAGTGGGGCAGGGGGAAGTTAAGTGAGAAACTGGGAGGGATAGGTGGGAGAGGTAAATGGTTGAATAATGAATCTAATAGGAGAGGACAGTGGAACAGGGGAGAAAGAGAAAGATGAGGGGCACCACCAGAGAGAAGTGATGAGAAGAGAAGAAGTGAGAGGGTTACTAGAATGGGGAATGAAAAAAAAGAGGAAGGAAGGAAAGAAATTACCAAAAAATGCAGAGAAATCAATGTTATAAGGTGTTGCTCCCCCAACTTCATCATGGCAGAAGAGGAGGCCTTGAATAGACATGGACAGTAGAGGAGGCTTGTAAAATATATCTCAGCTTTTAACCTATACTAACAGAAGATAAAGCCTATTACCTTGTGCTTTGTGAGCTCATATTAAGTAGAAACTGGTCTACGACTATAGAATATAATCTACAACAGGTTTCCCACACAACCTGTTTCTCCAAGCTGTGTTGAAATGCTACTAATCCTTTGAATTCATTTTCTTCTGTTAAATTTTATTCTCTTGTTTCTTTTCACACCTCTGGAGCTGCATTGGTATTCAGTGCTCTCATTCACTGGGAATTTCTTTGTATTTTCAGGTTATTCCTTCCACTCTTTCAATTTCTATTTTTCCACCCCTGCCTACCTTTTAAATCTGGTTTAAAGTCATTTCAGACTGTTTATCATTCTCCACTCCATTTTATGCCTGCTGTCTCCGCTGACTCACCTCAGCTTGTTACACGGCCTTTGTTGCATTCTCTAGTTTTCTGATTCTGTGAAACATGTTACCAGTAAATATCCACTTTTTCATTTGCCTTTTATGACATGGCATATTGTGACATCTTGCGTTCAAATAACTTGCTCTTATATCATGACTATTTTTTTCCAGTATGATAAATGAGGTCTGTACATAACCATGTACTAAATGGAATGCTGTAATGTTGAATCACACTGCTTAATTTGAAGAATAGGTGTGAAATCACCATCTTCACTTTGAAGTGTAGCCTCTATAGTGCTCTTGTGAGAAACCAGAAATAATTGGAGGTATCATATTAACAACTTCTAAAATGGCCTTCTTCAGTTGAATCATTGTTAATATCCCTTCATATTAACTACCAGCTGAGCAAAGGAAATATAAAGGCTCTCACAAGGATCTCTTGTGTTGCTTCTGTCCATTAATTTTGAAAGCTATTCAGTGAATTGCAGCTCCAAAATACAACCATCATTTTTAAATGTAGTACTGTGGTAAAGTAGACATACCTTTGCAGTGAGGGGGAAAATTACAAACTTAAACGGATAAATCGAGTTCATAATTAGTAATTATTACAGAACATGGCATTCACTTATTAAAGCTGTTAATCTTTTTATATTGAAAGAAGATTTTCTTTTTACATTGGGTATAAAAACACTCATGCATGTAAGCAGACCAGCATGAGTTTTTCATGATTGAGATGGTAAATGTTGGTGAACCTTCTAACTGGTGTTAGTGAAGTGAAAAAGGGTTTTGTTTCTTCATTCTATTTGATTCATCATTCAATCCCTGCAAAAATCCATCCGGGTGGCTGTTTATGTTAAAAGGTCAAATGAGGAGACTTGTTTTATTTATACATTTTCCAAGATGTAGGCAAGGCCAGTATTTATTGCCTGTCTCTAATTGCACTTTAGTCAATGGCCACCTTCTTGAACTGCAGTGATCCTCCTAGTAGATATTGGGAATGCTGTTGGGTAGGCAGTTCCAGGATTTAGACCCAGCAGTTTTGAAATATTGGTAATTGGAGAAAGACCGTAGCAGTCCTTGCACTTATGTCCTGGGCCTATGTTATCTTTTTAAGGCAGAATTGGGTGGAATCATGTTAAGGAGATGTATGAAAGGCTGATGAGGTGTGAAGATTCCACGTTGCAATTAGATCAGCAATGGTATTAAGCAGTGGAAAACGTTTGAGGACCATGTGACCTCTACTTATTTTTAATTCCTAGGTATGTGTAATTGTTGATTTGTAACCATAACTATCTTCCTTTGTATGAAATATCATCTGGAGTCTTTTCCTATTGATCCTCATTGACTTCTGTCTTACCGGGATTTCTTGATGCCACGCATAGACCAATAGAACCATGAAATCAAATATAGTCACTCCCACTTTACCTTTGAAATTCAGTTTTTCTAGTCCACTTTTGGACCATAATTTTAATAAGGTCTGGAAGTCTGGCAAAACACAAAATGGCCTTCAGTTCTAGACAAATAAAGTGATGCTTAATAGCACTGTCAAAGACAGCTTCAGTTTGTTTTGCGGATGGTTGACTGGTAGGGTGTTCATTAGCCAAATCGGATTTGTCCTGCTTTTGTTAATAGGACATAGCTGATCACTTATCCCCCTTGAAAGGTAGATGCCAAAGTTATAACTGTGTGAAAGCAGCTTGACCTAAAGTGTTGTTAGTGCTGGATTGCAGGTCTTCAGTGCTACATCTTGGATCTTAAAATGAGAATCAGGATCAGGTTTATTATCACTGGTATTTATCATTAAATGTGTTGTAATAACAGTACAATGCAAAGCATATATAAAAACTTTGCATTACAATAAGAAACTAACTAAATTGTGCAAAAGGAGAATAGTGAGGTAGGTGTGCTCGTGGGTTCATGGACCATTCAGAAATCTGATGAGGGAGTTGAAGAAGCCATTCTTAAAACATTGAGTATGGGTATTCAGGCTTCTGTACCTCATCCCTGATGGACAAAATGAGAAATAGGCATGTCCTGGCAGGTGAGATCCTGAATGTTTTATCCAGTACTCTCAACTGTTTCTTGACATCACATAAGAGTGAATGGAATTAGCTGGAGCTTATTTTCAGTGATGTTCAGCCCAAATTTATTCAGCAGTGGTGGCTGAACATGGTTGCAAATACTTCAGCATTGACTTTAATACTCACATCTGAGTCTCGCCATTTTTGAGAAAAGGCTTATTGTTGGAATCTCCTCCACCTATCAAAAATTTTATTGTCTGTCACTCACAGTAAGTCAGTAAAGTTTCAATATGATCCTCAGATTGTGAGAAAGGCTAGCTATCCAATATTTCCAACTTTTGCTATTTAGCATATGAAGAATCTTTGTATGGTACAGTGTGGAAACAGATCATTTGGCTCATCTCCGCCATGCTGAGCAGTGGACACTCCTCTGCATTAATCCTATTTCCCAGCACTGTGACAGTGTCTTCTATGTCCAGACAATTAAGAGGTTCTTCTAGATACTTAAAATCTGTCAGCAACTCAAATTTAGCAGCACTCCACAAAGTACTGGTGGAACTCTCCAGGTCAGGCAGAATCTAGGGAGAGAAATGAACAGTTGACATTTCATGATGAGACCCTTCAACAAGACTGCTAATGTTTAGAGTCTCAGCCTAAAAAAATCAAGTACTTATTTCCCTTTATAGATGCTGCCTGTTCTGCTAAATTCCTCTAGAATTTTGTGTGTTCTGCTCAAAATTTGCAGCATTTGCAAAATCTCTTATGTGAGTGACCCAACTCCTACAATTCTCTCAAACAGCACTACCAGAAATTTATCTCTCTCTACATGAATGAGGTCCACCTCTTCCCCCATAATGTCCCCTTATTTCATTTACCTTGATATGGGGTAAGTTATTTTGCAGCCTCGTTTGTTGTATGTCGTGTCATATGTAACTATGGTCTCATGACCATGATTATTCTTGGCATATTTTTCTACAGAGGTGGTTAGCCTTGCCTTCTTTTGGACAGTGTATTTACAAGACAAGGTGCTCCAGACATTATCAATACTCTTCAGGTGTCAGTGGTCGCATAGCCAGGACTTGTGATATGCACCAGTTGCTGATATAACCATCCACCACCCGCTCCTGTGGCTTCATGTGATCATGATCGGGGGGCTAAGCAGGTGCAACATCTTGTCCAAAAGTGAACTGCAGGTTAGCGGAGGGAAGGAGTGCCTTACACCTTCTTTGGTAGAGACATTTCTCCTCTCTGCCATCCAAATCCTGCAGTCTATCCTGTCTATAACCTTTCATAATTTCATATACTGTATTTCACTCATGTCTTCTCTTAACCTCCTTCAGCTCCAGGAAGAATAGTTCTTGCTTCTTCAGTCTCTCCTGCAACTGAACTGTTCCAGACCAGGTGACATCCTGTTGAATCTCCACTGCACTGTCTCAGCACTGCCTTATCTTTTGTATAGCATGGTGGCTTGATCTGTATGAAGCATTCCAGCTGATGTCTGAGCAAGACTTATAAAGCTGGAAAATGATTGATTCCCCAACTGATGAAAGCCAACATCCCACATACCTTCTTAACCATGCTTTCTACCTCCTTTGCCACCTTCAATGACCATGTGGCATACTTAAAGGTCCCTTTGTTCATCAATATTTTGTGCTGTTGTTTCTTGTTTAAAGATTGACACAATAACCCTGGAGCAAAACTCACAGGTGCACACCTACCTACAAAAGGCACCTCAAGAAACAAATGTCACCTTCTTACAAATGTACAAGTCATAGGAAGGATAAATGAAACAATATCAGTGTCCTCTCCCAGGCCAACATTAACAACATTAAGATCTTAATTACAGAAGGCTTGCTCATTGGGTAGGTAATGTCATTCATATGTCCAAAATCAAACTTCTGAAATGGACATTTCATTTAGAATCAGAGTCAGGTTTATTATGACATATATGTTATGAAATTTGTGGCTTTGAGGCAGCAGTATAACTTCATCCAGTGAAAGGAATTACCAGAGGAAAACAAAATCAAGGATGTACTCAACATTTCCTTAAGAAATGTGACATCTCCATTGACCCCTGGGAATAATTGTCTATGATTGGTTCTAAGTGGAGAAAACGCGTTGAGCATGTTAATGGGAAAATGAGTCAATGCTTCCCACATTTGCTTCACTATTTGCTTCAGCACTCACAGAACACATGTTGTCCTCATCACAAGGTAGTGCTGAAGAAGAAATGAAGATTCCCCTGTTGCAGAAGTATTGTAGAGTCCTTTACCAACTCCAAGAAGATGCAGTGCTGATAAAAAAGATCTCTTTAGTTCAAATATGGGAAAACAGGAATCTGTATGTATATCAACTGCCCCAATTGAATTCTAACTTATTGTCATTTTTGGGTTCACAATCAATATAAGAGTGATACAAAGTTAATATTCAAAATATTTGTGAAGCATCGCAACAAAACTAATAAATCAGAGATTTGTTTCTACCACCACACGCACCACAGTTTCACTCACATCTTGAAAGCATACATCATCAGTCATCTCATCCACTAAGCCATTTATCAGCCACATTTCATTGAATGATCAGCTTGCAAGGCACTCTTATTCACATGTTCCAACTCTTCAGCTGAAACCCATGCCATTTTTTATTTTTTACCACACAATTTACCTTACTTGGTCCCATATAAGTATCATCATCTATCCCTTATCATCCTTCAAATCTAAAGAAACACATCTGCTAAAATAAATCTTACCCTTGAGCCATTTATTCTGTTTTTTGTAAATGTAACTTTGCACCTAACTTTCTTGTCTTATGGCTTGGTGTGCACTTTTGCTAAATCCCATATCCTTTCCCATGCCCTGTACTAACTTAGCTTCTGCGCTATCATCTTTTACACCACCATCAGATGACTATGCTCAGCCCATATATTAAGCTTAGCCAATAATAGCTTTCAAAGTTCAAAGTCCAAAGTAATTTTATTATCTAAGTACACATGTGTCACCATATACTAACCTGAGATACATTTTCTTGTGGGCAGTCACAGTAAATACTGTACAAAGAAACACAATAGAATGAAATGAAATACCACACACAAGACAGACAAACAGCCAATGTGTGAAAGACAACAAACTGTAAATAAAACAATAAAACATCATAATAAATAACTAAGCAATAAATATTGAAAACATTAGAAATGAACCCTTGAAAGTTAGTCCTTAATGTTATCCCCTCTGCTTCAAGAGCCTGAGGAGTAGTAACTGTTCCTGAACCTGGTGGTGTGGATCCTGAGGTTCCTGTACCTCTTTCCTGATGGCAGCAGCAAGAAGGGAGCATAGCCCAGATGGTGAGTGTCCTTGGTGATGGATGCTGCTTTCCTGCAACAGTGCTCCATGTAGATGCGCTCAATGGTAGACTGGGCTGTATCCATAACTTTTTCTGTTCAAGGGCTTTGGTGTTTCCATACTAGGCTGTGATGCAATCTGTCTATATCCTCCTCTCATTGATATATATTTATCAAAGTTTTAGATGACATATCAAATATTTGCAAACGTTTAGGAAAGTTGAGGCACTGTTGTGCCTTCTTTGTAATGGCACTTACATGCTGGATCCTCTGAGATAATAACACCGAGGAATTTAAAGTTGCATGCACATGATCCAGTTTTCCTATTTTGCTTCATCTTTACTTGGCCTCCACTTTCTTCAAAAAATTTCCCAATCCTGTTGTACCATTGTTCAACAAATTCATACACTGGTCTTTTAAAATAATAAACACGAGAGATTCTGCAGATGTGGGAGAACCAAAGCAACACACACAAAATGCTGGAGGAACTCAGCAGGTTAGGCAGCATTTTTTTAAATGATCAGTTTCGAAAAACAAAACTTGACCTCCATTAATTATCTAGGTCTCTCAGTATATCAATGCTAGTAATTATTTTGAAAAGAGAGGCTCTTTTCAACGTAGAAATGGAATTGAAAGCTGCAACATTTCTATATTAAGAATTAAAAGTAGAAATCTAATATAGTTTTTATCTTAGCCAATGATCGCTGAAATCTTTTAGAAGAATTTTGAGTTAATCACATTTAACAGTGTTTTACCTAAGTCCACAGAAGTTTTTTTTCCCCATTGAAGGGCCTGTGTAAATGCATTCTCTGAATAGTCTCTTACCTCTTTTTGAATTTACTCTGCAGTCATTGGCTGCCAGTGACTAATGGTGTTCCACAGGACTGCTACTTTTTATGTTACATGTTAGATAGTTTTGAGGAAGTAGAGAGGCTGCAGAGGGACCTAGATAGATTAGGAGAATAGGCAAAGGAGTGGCAGAGTCGATGGATAATGGTCTAATTCTGCTCCTATGTCTTATGGCCTTATGGTCTTAAGCTTGGGCTGGTTCAGTATTTTATTTCATCTCACTTTTTCAATGCATTGCTCAACATGCACAGCAAATTATTTTAGCCTTAGTAATTATTCAAGAGCACATGTTATTTACTGCTTCTTGGAAATTCCTTACATGATTGGGATTCCTTACATTATTGATTGACCAATATACAAATGGAAGTTAATCATTAAACATGGTGATAACAATTAATACTTTCTTCTCTCTCTTCCAACCAGCCCATACAAAGCAGACATAGGTCACATCAGCCACATCATATTCCGATATCTTGCTACCTACAATGACTGTCTATGATGGATATATAAGCTCTGTTTCTCTCTCTCTCTCTCTCTCAAACACACGCGCACAACAAATGTTAGGAATAAGTTTTTCCGAATGTGAATTCCGAATGAGGCATGACAGTCAGCCTTGATTCACTGTCTCAGGTGGTTTGCAGAGACTGGGATGAATGCAGGTTTGGTATTTGTTCTGTTATATTTGCCCTCAGCAGTGAGCGCTGTGTTTATATTCACAGGGCAACCCCTCTGTGAAAGTGGGCCTCTTAGGCAAGAACAGAATCTTCAGTGTTGTCTCGACCTAAAGGTTTATCATAGAAACAAAGTGAATGAAAAAAGGAAAAAAGAAAATGCTGGAATAGTCTACATTATATAACAAAAGGCTTAGTTTCTCAGGGATTCAGTAACAAACACAATTAGATCATGTTCTGTAAAAGAACAAAAGCATACTTATGTCTTTGCCTGTCAGTCCACCTGGGTCCTCACTAGATTTATTTCACTAAATCATCATTAAATAGAATGAATATGTGTCAAAAGGATAGGCTTGAAACTATATTTACCCTTTGCAGTTGCTTTCAGCCACCAACACTTAGAAAGGCACAATAGGGATTTGACATTCTGATGCTATCTTTCTCATCAATTATACATTCACTTCAGCAGGCGCAGATTCAATTCCTTTATTTTTTTCAACTTCTGCTAAGGAATGCAAGCGTGCGTGAATTTATATTTGAGGTAGGTGAGAGGGTTGCCGAGTGAGATGCCATCAGGAAAATGGCACTCAAACTGATGTGTGTGTGTGTGTGTGTGAGTGAGTGAGTGAGTGAGTGAGTGAGTGAGTGGAAGAGAGAGAGAGAGAGAGTTAACCATGTTGAAGTGTGACTAGAGTCACATTTAAATCAGCTGATTTAGTACTAAGTTTCTTTTCATACAGTAAACCATAGTCCATTTGAGTATATCCAACTAGCTGTGCTGCTGGGCTTTGAACTCATGCCCACAAAGTTATTAATACTGTAACATAGCTGACATCTTTTTTGAGGAATGCATGTCATGAAGCTCTAAATACATCATTATAGAACCATAGAACATTACAACACAGAAACAGGCCTTTTGGCCCTTCTTGGCTGTGCCGAACTATTTTTCTGCCTAGTCCCACTGACCTGCACCTGGGCCATATCCCTCCAAACCCCTCTCATCCATATACCTGTCCAAGTTTTTCATAAATGTCAAAAGTGAGCCTGCATTCACCACTTCATCTGGCAGGTCATTCCACATTCCCACCACTCTCTGCGTGAAGAAGCCCCCCCAATGTTCCCTTTAAGCTTTTCCCCCTTCACCCTTAACCCATGACCTCTGTTTTTTTTCTCCCCTGGCCTCAGTGGAAAAAGCCTGCTTACATTCACTCTCTCTATACCCATCACAATTTTATACACTTCTATCAAATCACCCCTCATTCTTCTATGCTCCAGGGAATAAAGTCCTAACCTATTCAACCTTTCTCTGTAACTCAGTTTCTCAAGTCCCGGCAACACCCTTGTAAACCTTCTCTGCACTCTTTCAACCTTATTAATATCCTTCCTGTAATTAGGTGACCAAAATTGCACACAATACTCCAAATTCGGTCTCACCGATGTCTTATACAACCTCACAATTACATTCCAACTCTTATACTCAATACTTCGATTTATAAAGGCCAATGTACCAAAAGCTCTCTTTACAACCCTATCTACTTGTGACGCCACTTTTAGGGAATTATGTATCTGTTCTCCTAGATCCCTCTGTTCTACTGCACTCCTCAGTGTCCTACCATTTACCTTGTATGTTCTACCTTGGTTTGACCTTCCGAAGTGCAATACCTCACACTTGTCCGCATTAAACTCCATCTGCCATTTTTCTGCCCATTCCTCCAACTGGTCCAAATCCCTCTGCAAGCTTTGAAAACCTTCCTCACTGTCCACTACACCTCCAATCTTTGTATCATCAGCAAATTTGCTGATCCAATTTGCCACATTATCATCCAGATCATTGATATAGATGACAAATAACAATGGACCCAGCACTGATCCCTGTGGCACACCACTAGTCACAGGCCTACACTCAGAGTAGCAATCCTCCACTATCACTCTCTGGCTTCTTCCATTGAGCCAATGTCTAATCCAATTTATTACCTCTCTATGTATACCTAGCGACTGAATCTTTCTAACTAACCTCCCATGCAGGACCTTATCAAAGGCCTTACTGAAGTTCATGTATACAACATCCACTGCCTTCCCTTCATCCACTTTCCTGGTAACAACGACCCTAGCAAGAATTGTCCATTGCATAACAAACCCCACCCTCTCAAGAAATGCAGAACGTTTAGGGAAAAACCTCTTGAAGTGAGGAAGGCCCTTCTGAAGGAGAAAAGAATATGTTTTAAATGCTGTTCCTCGACCTCTCACTTTGCTAGAGAGTGTACGATTGCCGTGAAGTGTCCGGAATGTAATGGCACTAATCACGATGGGGCCATGCATCCCGGCCCGTTACCGCAAACCGACAACGCTCCTTCACCCCCACAACAGGACGGCGGGGAGGGAGAAGCTCACTCCAGGACAACTGTTGTCAGCTTGAGCTGTACAGAAGTTTGCGGTCAAGCTCAGTCAAGCCGTTCTTGTTCAAAGATCTGCCTCACTAAGGTGTACCCTAAGGGAGCCAAAGACAAGGCCATCAAAGCCTATGTAATTCTGGATGATCAGACCAATCGCTCACTAGTCAGTCCAGAGTTCTTTAACTTGTTCAACATTGAGAGTGAGCAGTTCCCATACTACCTTAGAACTTGCTCAGGCAACATGGAAACTTATGGAAGGAAGGCAGAAGGCTTCCAGATCAAGTCCCTGGATGGTAAAGTCGTCATCTGTCTCCCTCCACTCTTAGAGTGCAATGAAATCTTGAATAACTGCACTGAGATCCCGACGCCAAGTGTGGTGCTACACCAGCCACATCTCCACCACATCACCAAACACATCCCAGAACTGGATCCAAAAGCAGAAATACTCCTGCTATTAGGGAGAGATGTTCTCCAGGTGCACAAGGTTAGGCAGCAGGTCAATGAACCACACGACGCCCCCTTTGCGCAACGCCTGGATCTGGGCTGGGTGGTGATAGGAGAGGTGTGTCTCGGCAACGTACACAAACCAACAGTTAACACACTGAAGACCAATGTGCTAGAGAGTGGCCGCCATTCAATTTTTCAACCCTGCACAAGTTTCATGCGTATCAAGGAAGCACGACAAGGCTTTAACAAATGTAAAGTAACCGACAAGACACTGGGTCAGTCAGTCTTCGCGCAAACTGAGCATGATAATAAACTTGCTCCGTCTGCTCAAGACGTCATTTTCTTAGAAATAATGGACACCAAGGTCTTCAGAGATGAAGCAAATAATTGGGTCGCCCCACTACCTTTCCGAGAACCACGCCAGTGCTTGCCAAACAACAAAGAGCAGGCAGTCAAGCAGTTCACGCCCTTGCAAAAAACCCTGAAAAGGAAGCCTGAGATGCAGCAATGCACCCGATTGACCCACGAGGTACTGTGCACACTAATGGCAGAGGTCACAGCCATTATAAATGCACGACCACTCCTACCTGTGTCTTCTGACCTGAAAAACCCCTTCATACCCTCGCCATCAATGCTCCTTACGCAGAAGGCAGGAACTCCCCCTCCACCAGGGGACTTCTCTGATAAGGATTTGTACACAAAGCAATGGAGACAGGTCCAGGCTCTGGCAAATCGGTTCTGGTCTCGTTGGAGACAGGAATATCTACCCTTGTTGCAACCCAGACAAAAGTGGACAGAACCCTGCAGGAATCTTCAAGTTGGAAATTTAGTCCTGCTCAGGGACAAGCAAATCGCCCGCAACTGCTGGCCAATGGCCAGAATCACTGCCACATTCCCTAGTCGGGATGGACATGTCAGGAAGGTTGAGTTGAAAACTACCGACCAAGGTGATGTGAAAATTTACCACATGCCAGTTACAGAAGTCATTCTACTTCTACCTAAGGACTGATTTAGAGACTGAAGTTTTGTATTATGTTCATTGTGACCTTACGAAGGTCAAGCGGGGAGTGTGTTGCCTTTATGGCATGTGTTTAGTTTATAATATCTTTGCTTAGTAATTCGTTTGTTAGCATTTTCTAGTTAAAGTTAGGATTGTTTAAGTAAATTCGTTGTCTGTGATATATCGCGGCATGCGATGACGTTACATCTGGTTTCGCTGCGTCTTGTGGGAAAATACCGGTTTGGAGAAACGGGAAGGTGAGGGCTCACAAGTGCGAGTCCAGCGCAAGAAAAGTTGTCTTCTACGCATTAGAAACACAGTGAAGCAACGCTGTAAGTTCACGAGATAATCGATATGTTGAATTAAAATGTTAACGCTGATTCTGTTAAAAGTAACGACGGTCAATAAGGTTTATGTTTTCGTTAGTTAAAGAGTTGCGGATAGTTGTGTTGAAGTGTATTTAAAGCAGTCAATGGTGTAAGTAGATCCTGACTGTATGCTGCACTTTAATGTAATGTAGTTGTTGTCGTTTTACTTTTGCAAGTATTTACGATGTAAATGTGATATCTAGAAGGAAACAAATACTGTACAAATCTTGTATTGTTTTATCAACAGTTTTCACCATACGTTAATGTGGAAGAGTGAACAGTAAACGGTTAATCTTACTGTGATTCTGTTTTCATTGACAACGGTTTACCTCGGTGTTTAGTTCGGCGTTCTCTTACACCCGAGCGAGAACACTACAGTCAAACTCACCGGCCTATAATTTCCCAGCTTACTTTTTGAGCCTTTTTTAAACAACGGAACTACATGGGCTATCAATGATGTATCCGGGGGTCATCGGCTGTTTTGGGTCTTTCAACCTCAGACACACGTGCCCAGGCGTGGCTGATCAAGCTATGACAGGTTCAGGTAGCATGTACTGCAGATTCCCGTGGACTTTGTCTTTTTGTCCAGAACCATCTTGAGGCTTTCTCTTCTGCCTTAGTGATGTTACCTTTGGCCGTCTGCATCCTTGTACCAGCGATACCCAAGTGCTGAGGGCTTGTAAAGAGACTGTCCAGAGAAGGCCCGTCAGTCCACTTCAATGGGCATGCACCTTGCCTCCAACAGTGGCTGACCAGTTCCTCATATCTGGCAGGCTTCCTCTCATGAGCGTCCCTAGACGCTTCTCCCACTGTACGATCAGTGGATTCATGTATTCCTAAATATCTTACAATATATTTTGATCATACAAATCAAGTTAATGCTCTGGAAACAATTTTACTCCTCAAAACTTGTCACAGTTATTAAATATACTGTATATTTTCTGAACAATAGTTCCACCCTCTTCTGTCAGACAGTGACAAAAATTTTGATTTGGTTCTCTTGAATATTGCATGCTCTGAAGTTGAGTGCAACAAGAAATTCAATAAAATATGAGGCATTTCACTTTGATCTCATGGTTGAACAGTAGTCAAGTGGTTTCAGATTTTCAGTTGCTTCTTTGCCTTCATGCTATACTGACACTGCAGTCGTTGCACAGCGTGTTCTTCAATCTTTGGTAACATATGCAAGTTATAACAAAATAAAACAAAGAAAAAACACATCAATAGCATCGATTTTGGTGACTAAGGTGACCTGCTTTATCAAACCCTCAGCTCTGAAGTGAACTACTCCCAGTTTACATTCTTTCCAGTGCTGTCTGACACCTGCAGGGTATGTTCTGTTACAAATTCACAAATTAATGAAATGATTTTTAGCTCATAGCCAATATATGAGAGTAAGAAATACAACAGCCAATTTGAACACAGCAAGGTCACTAAATCCTCAATATTGTGCTAACCAAATGTTATTCAATGAGGAAAATATTGGCCAGGTCAATTGAAGGAACTCTCCAGTTCTTCTTCATTGAAAGACAGTGGACCCCTTTGTTCCATTTCAGAGAACCACAGGACCATACTTTGGTCTCATTTGAAATACAGAATTTTCCTTTACAGAATTGTATAACTGAGAAGAATTAATGCAGTTTGTTAGTTTACTTGTCAATTTGTCGCTTTTGAGACAACACAAACAAAGACCCAGCAACAGTCAAATTAACTTCAGTGTACAGATTCATTCATCTTACGCTCAGCCTCTTGACCTATAATTGGAACAATTCTCTTGTTGTGCAACACAATGTTACAAAGTAAAATGACTATTTAGTTCGTTATTCTTAATGATGACCACAACAAGCTTTGCTGGTGGCCTGCATTTGAGTGATTTATCTGGGTAGCTGTTGAAATAATCAAACTAACTTCCTCAGGAGACAGAAACAACAGAATATGATAAATGTGCATCTATTTGACTATTGGAGAATCTCTGCATTTAGCTAAGCACCTTCCGCAATCCATCAATGAATGAATTCTCCAAGTTTGTGTTTACAGCAAGAAAAATAATCTGGCCCTAAGAGGAATAAAATATTTTGCTGATTAAATTTTTGAAAAGACAAAGATTTGCATCAAGAAATTATCCTGAAAGGTAATAATCTTGATGATCCCATCATCCTTTTCATGGTAGTAGAAGAATTATCTGAATATGAGTACCATTGAAAGAGGTCTTAAGATGCTCATAATGGTACAGAAGAAATCATTCAGCCTGTGTCAGTTCACTAGAGAGAAATCCCAGCAATATCATACTTTTCCCTCGTATCTCCCCATCTTTGCTTCATGCACAACCAGCAACTCCCTTTTCATTATACTTTTGCCATTAACCTTTATTAAGTGGTGATTTCCAGCAGCCACTAACCCACCACACATTTTTGGAATGAGCAATGAAACCACCCAGTCGTGGAGAGAACATAGAAACTGCACTGAGATAGCACCCAAGGCGAGGATCAAAACCTGATCACAGGAGTTCTCAGACAGCAGCACTCTCTGCCGCCCCACCATTTCAATCCTGATGAAGATGAAGGAGTTACCTCCCCCAGTTTGTTCATTAGTTTCCAAGTACTGTGGTTCTCATAATATTGCAGGAAAGGGGAGGAATGGAGAGGAGACAGGAATGGTGCTGATGGGAGGGGGTGCGTTGGTATTTGAAAGTGTTTGCAATATCACAAATGGTGCTGACTGGGCGAGGATGATAAAAATTGGGAGTCATTGAAGATCTATTTGGCGGCGTGTAAATAGAAAGAGATGAAGGGAGAGAAAGAAAAGGAACCAAAAACAATGCCGAAAATGTGAATGCTAAAGAAGCAAAACATTGTAAATCTCGGCATCCCTGGCAAATATCATAGAAACACAAGACAACTTGTTTGACTATATTGTTTTGTTTTAGTTCTAATTGCATTCTTTCTTATAAAAATATTGTATATAATTTACATTTCATTTGTGATTGTATCATTTGTTATAAAAAACTACATAATATATGTTTAATTTATTTTTTTGGTCTTGTGAATGCTGCTTATCTGAAGATTGCACTAAATTCTGGAATGGTCACTCCACTCTTTAAGAAGGAGAGGCAGAAGAAAGGGAATTACGTGCCAGCTAGCCTGACTTTAGCAGTTGGGTAGGTGTTGGAGTCCATTTTTAAGGATGAGGGTTTGGGGTCCTTGGCTGCACATGATAAAACAGGCCAAAGTCAGCACGGTCTCCTCCAGGAGAAATCTTGCCCGACAAATCTGTTGGAATTCTTCGAGGAAATGAAAGGCAGTACAGCCAAAAGCTTACTTGGATTTTCTGAAGGCCTATGCCACACATGAGGCTGTTTAACAAGATAAAAAACAAGAAAGGTACTAGCATGGATAGTAAATTGGCTGACTGGCAGGAGGCCAAGAAGTGGGAATAAAGGGGTCTATTCTGGTTGGCTGCCAATGACCAGTGGTGTTTTGCAGAGGTTGGTATCGGCACTGCTCCTTCTCATGCTATATGTCAATGATTTTCGTGATGAAATTGACGGCTTTGTGGCCAGAGTTGCAAACAATACAAAGACAAGTGGAGGGGCTGGCAGTGTTGAGGAAGGAGGAAATCTGCAAAAGGACTTAGATTGGGAGAATAGGAAAACAAGTGGCAGATGGAATACCGTGTAGGGAAGTGTACTTTGTTTAAAGTTCAAAGTAAAATTTATTATCAGAGTACATACATGTCACTACATACAAGCTTAAGATTCTTTTTCTGTGGGTATACTTAGCAAATCTACATAACCGTATCTGTAAACTGTGAACAAACTGTGCAAATGAAGCTATAAATAAATAGCAATAAATAACAAGCATGAACTAACAATCTAATATCTATCAATATAACAATGTAACAGTTCTTAAATGAGTGTAGTTATCCCCTTTGGTAGAAGGACTAAGGGGATAGACTATTTTATAAATGGGGAGAAAATTCATAAATCAGAGCTACAAAGGGACTTGGAAGTCCTTCTGCAGGATTTCCTAACGGATAACTTGCACATTGAGGAGGTGGTAAGGACGGCAAATGCATTGCTAACATTCATTCCAAGTGGACTAGAATATAAGAGCAAGGATGTGATGCTGAAGCTTCATAAGCCATTGGTCAGATTTGTGAGTAACTTTGGGCCCGTTATCTAGGAAAAGATGTGTTGGCATTGGAGAGGGTCCAGAAGCAGTTCACGTGAATGATTCCAGGAATGAAAGGGTTAATGTGTGAGGAGCATTTAATATCTCTGGGCCTGTATTCATGGAGTTTAGAAGAATGAGAGGGGATCCCATTGAAACTTATTGAATATTGAAAGGCCTAGATAGAGTGGATAAGGAGAGAATGTTTCCAAAAGTGGGTAAGTTTAAGATCAGAGGGATAAGGCTCAGAAAATAGAGGGACAACCTTTAAAAACAGATGAGGAGGAACTTCTTTAGCCAGAGTGTGGTTAATCTGTGGAATTCATTGCCATGGACGGCTGTAGAGGCCGAGTCATTGAGTATAATTAAAGTGGAGGCTGATAGGTTCTTGATTAGTCAAAGGTTATGGGGAGAAGGCAGAAGAATAAGGCTGAGAGGGGTAATAAATCAGCCCTGATGGAATGGCGAAGCAGGCTTAATGATCCAAGTGGCCTAATTCTGCTCCAATGTGTTATGGGGAGAGCACAGCGATGTTAATGCCTCTGTTGGTATCCTTGCATCAGAATGAATGTTTGGTTAGTTGAAATGACTGAATTTGGTATTTAGCCCTGAAGGCTGTAATGTGCTCAAACAGCAGATGAGGTGTAGGTCAGAAAGAGGCCAAACACAGTATGGGACAGAGAATTAAATTTACAGGCATATCTGGAAGCTCAGGGTAACTCTCTTGAAATAAACATAGGTCACAAAAAAAGCACACTTGTTTTCTCCAACACACACAAAATGCTAGTGGAACACAGCAGGCCAGGCAGCATCTATAAGGAGAAGCACTGTCGATGTTTCGGGCCAAGACCCTTTCAGTTAGTCCTGACGAAGGGTCTCGCCCAAAACATCGACAGTGCTTCTCCTTATAGATGCTGCCTGGCCTGCTGTGTTCCACCAGCACTTTGTGTGTGTTGTTTGAATTTGCAGCATCTGCAGATTTCCTCGTGTTTGCTCTTGTTTTCTCCAGTTTAGTGGAGACCATATGAGGAGCAATATACTGAAGTTTTAACACCATAAATCGGTGAGTTGTTTTGTTAAGTCTGCCCTCTCACTGTGAAACAGGGACACCTCTTTTTTCCCTTAGTAGGGAGAGAGAGAGAACCTGTGGTATGTTGAATACCGGGTAAACAAGTAGTCCTTGGGGTACTGCAAGTCTGTGTCTTTATTGATGCTTTGCTGCGTGCTTGAGTGCTCAGTGGGGGGTGCAGATGCCTTTTTGTTGGTGGCGGAGGCGGTGTTGTCACTTTGCTGCTGCTTGTGCGTGGGAGGGGGGAGCTGGGGGCCACACCTTGGGGTTCTAACATTTAACTGTCATTCATTCTATGGGGCACTCCTATGTTTTCGTAGATGTTTATGAAGGAAAAGAATTTCAGGGTGTATATTGTATACATTTCTATGACATTAAATATACCTATTGAAACCTATAGAAAGTGTAAGCAAAATGGAGTGTTTGGCTCCTAGAATAGTTGGTAGAGAGCTCATAGTACTCCCCCATTCAAATGCAGGGTTTTCAATGCCAGCCCTCATAGAGCATATTTGCTCACTTTCTCTGCCTGAACTGTTAAATATCTCCAGCATTAGATCTTTATTGCAGGCTTCCAGAAAAGGCTTTTTTGGATTACTCTTTGTGTCCGACTTAGTGTCCCCAGCAATTTATGAAGTTCATTGGTTCTTTGGAGCTTCCACAGTATCAGGAAATTTTCAGGGCATTTACTTCCTTCAGTCCATCAACCCTACTAGGGCATAAATGGCCAATAGCAGCTTGCTAAAATCCTCTGTCCTGTGCCAGTCTAGGGAAGAACCTTCCTCTCCCAGGAATGAGCTCTTTGGACTTCTGTTGGTGTGTCTGTAGCACTGGGTTTTTATGGGATGGGATTGCAAGCCCCAAGCCCAACCCTCCCCCACTTGCTTGGGGCCATCCATTGTGGAGTTATCAGGGCAGATAACATACTTGAAAATGATCATCGGAGGCAGCAAATGCAGAAAAGATACAGGTCTGTACATGGGTAGAAAAGCACAATCCTGCCATGTGCAAATTCAGACTCATGAAATGGATTCTCTTCTCCTCAATGCCATAGAGTGGAAGGGCCCCATTCTTCCACTACTAGAATGGATAAAGAGAATCACTATTGCTGCGTTTTGGGATGACTTTTAATTCTTTTGCGATACCTTTGATAGCTGAAGATTTGTACCATACATTGAGAAAGTTTCCTATGTAACATCTCGAGCAGTTAAAAATCTATGTTTTTTAAAAGGAAAAGACTGAGTTTTAATTGATGTACTACTATTCATGGTGTAAAAGATTTCCGAAATCATTGCAGGAGCAGAATTAGGCCACTGCTAATTTACACAGCATATTTCCATAGAAAAACAAAACAAGAATCTGTATTTTTAGCTGTAACTAAGAGATAAATACTCTCTCCATTTGGTCCACAGCTGAGTGGCCATACCTCTGGAATAACTTCTCATATACAGTGTGAGAAATGAACTGAAGGGAATAACGCTCTGCCAGGCTGTTGGATATAGTAGTGCCAATCTTCTTTATTTTCCTTTCTCTACTCTATGACCAGCGATTGCCTGAGAGTGTGGCTACCAAGTAACCCATCTCCAACAAGGCATCCACAACAGCTTTTATTCAGGAGACCTCGTCACTTGGTTTGGATATGACCCAAGTATGGAGTGAGAGACACTCAAGTCGGTCAATAGTTCACAGACTTCAATGCGAACAGAGTTAGAGGGAAAAGAAAACAATAAACACTGGGCTAAACAGGGTCGTTAACGAAAACTCAAATTGAAAACAAAGCCTACACTGCAGCTGAAAGGAATAACTAAATATAAAAGGAATTTCAATAGTCTTCAGAGTCAGTTGACTCAAGTCCAATTTCTCAGGCAAGGCTGAATGTAAGCAGGTAGTGAAACGTTGCTGTGCTGTGTCCAAATCTCGACAAGCACTGCAATGGAACGAATGGAGTTAAATACTATCATAATGAAATAATCAGTAACTGACACGTGCATACTCATGAGTGCAATTGCTGCATCTGCTGCACTGCTGAATCCATGGTTGTCACAGACCTAATCAAAGTACTCTTCCACAGAGCTGGCAGAAGCATAACAGGCAGAATGTCAACTTTCAGTGCTGCAAAATTCAATGATTCCTCAAAGAATTCCTCTTCTGCTATGCGTCTTTTCAACATGAGCTTCCATTATGTATCAAGAAATAGAACCCAACTTACTATTGCATGGGACTATATTAATGTTTTACAATGTGTAAAGAAATACAAAGGAGTACTTCAAATGACAGCTGATACCCTGAAAGGGAAGCTGCTCTTATTTTCAATTCAGAGAAGTTTATGTTATCAGCTCTATTATTATAACAGAAAAATAAATTTCAAACAAATGTATTGAGCATTCATACCTTATTATTCACTGAGTTTAATTCCAACACCAAAGCTTATAGCCTGAAGCATTTCCTGGAAAATGTAATTAGAGAAGACTGCTTATGCAGGAACACAGAAGAAAAACACATTATCTTCAATACTGGAATGCATTTTCCATTATTATTTATGGAAATAGGCCCACACCAAGAATAATAAATGATGCATTACAAATCATTGCTTGTATTTTCATCTATTAGAGTGTGTGAATGGATAACAAGCCCACATACATTGTTATAGAGTTCCCATGTGCAACCAAGGTACATTATGAATATAATTACAGGTTCTATACAATTTATGAAATATTGATTATGTTCGGAACTATTGTGCTATGTCATTCACAGAACAAGAACACATTGGAATACCATAAAACAGAATCCCTCAGTGTTCTTACAATGCTCCCAATATGCACTGTAATTCTCAGAATTAGAGTATATAATCAGTAGCTGGTTTATTAGTGTCACATGCACTAAGATACAGTGAAAGCTTGTCTTGCGTACTGTTTGTACAGATCAAATCATTTACACAGTGCGCTGAGCTGGAATAAGGTAAAACAATAACAATGTAGAATAATGTGCATAATTTACTCAGAAGTGCAGTGCATGTAAATGATTAAGTGCAAGACAATAATAAGGTAGATTGTGAGACCAAGAGTCTATCTTATCATACAATAGATTGATATAGAAGACTGATAACAGTGGGATAGATGCTGCCCTTGGAATGGACTTTCAGGCTTTTATACCTTCTGCCTGATGGAACAAGGGAGTCTGTGGTGTGTAGGGACTTTGATCATGCTGGCTGCTTGACTAAGACAGTGAGAACTATAGACAGAGTTCTTAGAAGGAGACTGATCCCTGTGATGTGCGGGAATGTGCCCGCAACTCTCTGCAATTTTTTTTGTGGTCACATGCAGAGCAATTGCCATACCAAGCCATCATGCATCCTGACAGAATGCTTTCTATGGTGCATCAATAAAAACTGGTTCCCTGCCAATGGGAAAAGGCCATATTTCTTCAGCCTCCTGGGGATACAGAGGCATTAGAGAGCTTTCTCAGCTGTGACACCAGTGTGGCTGGACCAGCACGGGCTGTTGGGAATGTTCACACTTAGGAACTTGAAGCTCTCAACACTATCAGTCAGCTCCATTGATGTAGACAGGAACAGGTACACCTGTCCCTTTCCTGAAATCAATGCCTAGCTTTTTTGTTGTCATTGATGGAGAGAGTGTTGTCATAATCTCATGACAGTAAGCTCTCTAAATCCTTCCTGTACTCTGACTCATCATTATTTGAGATGCAGCTCACGACAGTGGCATCATCTGCAAACTTGGAGAAGGAGTTAGAGCAGAATATAGCTACATGTTCATGTCTACTGGGAGTCGACAGTGTAGTACAAGCAAACAATAAGGTGCAAATGCCATAACAACTTCGATTGTAAGGTCAAGAGTTCTTCTTTATTATACAAGTGGTGTGCTTTTTGAATCTTATAAAGGCAAGATAAAATCTGCAATGTTCAAACTGCAATATATATGATCTTCTATGACCTTTTCCTTTTTTATATGGTCAATGGTTGCCGTTCATTGACTACAGCTTGGCACTCAACATAACCATCCCATTTAAATTTATCATCCTTATCATCAAGTTTCAGGGCCTGGGCCTCTATGCCTCCATGTCTCCTTCTGAAGCTCTCAACTTCTTCAGCACAGACCTCAATCAGTGAGGACTGGTAACAACATCTCCTCCTTGCTGATCTTCAAAACAGTTATACTCTAAACCTGTATGCTGAGACCCTGCCTTACTTTCTATATACACAAGGCTAATCACAGTTTCAATGCTATCTTCAAATGCACTGAAGCCATTACCATTGTTGGACAAATCACAGGTGTCAATGAGTGAGCTTACCGGAGTGATATAGGTCACCTAGTTGAGTGGTGTTATAACAACAACCTCTCGCTTAACATCAGCAATAATTTGGAGCTGATTATTGACTGCAGGAAGGGAAATGAGGAGGGACATGCAAGAACCTGCATTGGGGGATTGGAGGCAGAGAGAGCCAACAGCTTTAAATTCCTCTGTGTCATCATAGCGGATGACCTGACCTAGGCCCAGAACATATCTAGATGAAATCTTAGGGAAAACATGCAACTACATTTATTTTCTTAAGAGGTTAAGAAGATTCGGCTTATCACCACAAACTTCTGCAGACATATTGGTGAAGATATCTTGACTGTTTGCACCATGGTCCAGTACAATAATTCGAATGTGCAAGAATATAAGAAGCCGCAGGGAGTAGTGAACTCAGCCCTACACATCATGAGCATATCCCTCCTCTGCATTGGTGGTATCTACAGGAGCCACTGCTTCAAGAAGGTAACAACCAACACCAAAAAGTATCCACAATCTGAGCCCTACCATCTATTTGCAGCTACCATTGGGCAGAAGATAAGAGTCTGAAACTGCAAGAGTAGCAACCTCCTATCAAACATTTGGTTCTTGGACCAACAGGCACACCCCGAATCATAACAGTTTAGCAACACTATGACCACTCTGATCATTTTTCACCAACATTAATTATTTTTGGTCTAATTGTGGTATTTTTCTTGTAATTCTCTTGTATAATTTATGTTTAATTTTTCCATTTTTTTGTGAATGCTGCTTATATATGCTTCACGCCTCTGATGTTGCTGCAAGCTTTTTAATGCATCAGTGCAAAAATGTACTTGTGTCAATGACAATAAAATTAAACTGGGTTTTGTCGACAACTTAAAGTGCTGAATCCTTATACCCGGCTGGTTGATACTCAAGTTCCACCAATGCAACAGAAGGAAAATAATTCATTTCAAAGGACTCTTAATTTTTAGGTAGTGTGGACAAAGCATTGATTGTATTATAATGCCTCAAAATGGTATCTTATTCACTAATTTAAGGGAGGAAGACCTGCCATCCTTATACAGCCTAGCTAGTATGTGACTCTAGCCCTTTACGATAAGCACTAGTCATCCAAGTAATAAAATTCCCAGCTGTACCAATGAGACTGATATCACCAGAAACATTTATAATAGACAATGCTGTTATTAAAACAATTGAAGGAACAAAAACAGGAAGTTTTACTTTGCTGTATCAGCTACAGGAATTCATTAGATTTTGGGGCATTGCAAGTTTTTTTGCCTTTATATATTGCTGCGAAACGGTCTCTGATTGCCCAAAGCCTGAAAAAATACGCCTTATCCATTATCTCCAACTGTTACCAAAGGTGTTGGGTCCTGCTTCTCTAAAGTTTTGTAAAGGTAGCAGTCCTGATGACATAACAAGAAAAACATTTGCTGACCTAAAATGTTGACAATTCCTTTCGGGCCTGAGATGCTGCTCAACTTGCTGAGTTCCCTCAGAAGATTGTTTATTCCTCGGCCTCCTCAGTTGTTGCCTGACCCATTGTGTTCCTCTAACAGCTTGACTTTATTTTGCTCCATACTCCAGCATCTACATTCTCTTGTGGCTCAAGTATTTACTGGCTCTTTGTTAACTTCAGGATGACAGCTTTTGAAACCAGAAGAAGGAAAAGCTGGTGAACATTGGAATCCAAAAACTCCTCTCCCCATCCCTTGTGATTAGATTCTGTAAACATTGATAGAGTTGCCATATATTCCACAATAAATTGTAGTGAATTCATCCCTGTATAGACACGGGATAATAGCCTGAGGATTCCAAAATGTTCTCCCGTGATTTTAGATATTCCTCATAAATGAACTGCAATTGTTCTCTGTGTTTTCTTTCAAAAGCAAGGCTTCTATTTTCTGCCTTATTGCATTGTAAGTGCATCAAAGGATTACTGGGATCTCTTCAGCTGGAGCTCGTCTGAAGCACTGGTACTTTTTATTTGTTACACCTTTGGCTCAGAGGACATTTCACACGCACCTTTAAACCTGGTGATTATGTGTTCAAGTCCCACTCAAAGGATTTGGAGATAAAATTTGAGACTAACGTGCCTCTGTACTTTTGGACATCTTTTAAGCCTGTATGCTCTTTCAGTTGGATACAAGCAATTCCCTTCACAAGCAGGAAAATGAGCTCTGGTGTTATGGTCAGTCTCTATCTCTTAATTAATATTTCTACGATTAGCTAATCATCTTCACTTTATTAGAAGATCTCTGGTGTTGTCTGTGTGGAGTTTACATGTTAGAACAACATAGAACAGCTCAGCACAGCATGGACCCTTTAACCCACTGTGCTGTGCAGACCAATCTAAACCTACTCTACAATCAACCTAACCCATCCCTCCTACAAAGCACATAACCCTCCATTTCTTCTACTTCCTGTGTCTGCATGGGTTACCTTCAGGCACTATGTTTGCCTTCTGAATCCCAATGAGATGCAGATTAGAAAGTTATCTGGCATTTACATACAAACCACTTAGTGTGCAGGTGAGTGGTTGAATCTGCAAGGAGCTTATTGGAATGTGGATAGTTGAAGTTCAGGTTCATTTGTCATATAACTATACACATGTATACAGCTAAGCAAAACAGTTCTGGGGCCACCTTGTAAAATACAGTACATACTTCCACATACAACACAGCATATATGCATCTGCACAATAGCACATACAGTCACAATAACAATATTAGTACAAGTCCTAGAGTGGCTTGGCCAGAAAATTGATGGTGAATGGGATGGTGTCCTGGATCCAAGTTTCTGCAAAAACAAGTAAAACCAGTAGTTCCTCATTTCTTACTGGTTCAGCTGAAGACAAAGGTAAATCAGCTTGTCTCATGCTGGGTCAAAAGTAAGGTATGTGGAAAATTGTGACAAGAGTCCTTGACGAGGATGACTTGGACCCAAATGTTGGAGGCTCCAAGGCTGGGATCGAGACACAGTCTCGATTGGGATTGAGAAACTGAGAACAAAACAAATGCTAAGCAAAATCACTGGTAGGCCTACAATTGAGCACTGAACCTATGTTTGGGTGTTCCTTAAATACTCAATTCTTGGCACCCAAACCATGTTTATCAATCAACAGGAACATCCTACATCCTTAAAGAGGCTGTGCTGGCTATCGATACTCCAGTGATGGAAGTTCCCACTTGTTTCAAAAAGGCGACAATTATTCCAGTGCCTAAGGAGAATAGTGTGAGCTGCCTTAATGACTATCGTCAGGTAGCACTCACATCTACAATGATGAAATACTTAGAGAGGTTGGTCATGACTGCACTGAACTCTTTCCTCAGCAAGGACCTGGACCCATTGCAATTTGCCTATAGCCACAATACGTAGCTCAATGGCAAATGCAATCTCAATTCCTCTTCACACGGCATTAGACCACCTGGACAACACAAACACCTATGTCAGGATGCTGTTCATCGACCATAACTCAACATTTAATACCATCATTCCCACAATCCTGATTGAGAAGTTACAGAACCTCAGTCTCTGTACCTACCTCTGCAATTGGATCCTCAACTTCCTAACTGGAAGACCATAATCTGTGCAGATTGGTGACAACATCTCCTCCTCACTGACCATCAACACTGGTGCACCTTAGGGGTGTGTGCTTAGCCCACTGCTCTACTTTCTATATACTCATGATTGCATGGCTAGGCATAGCTCAAATACCATCGACAAATTTGCTGTTGATGCAACCAATGTTGATAGAATCTCAGATGGTGACGAGGGAGCGTACAGGAGTAAGATACGCCAACTTGTGGAGTGGTGTCACAGCAAAAATCAGGAACTCAATGCCAGTAAGACAAAAGAGCTGATTGTGGACTTCAGGAAGGGTAAGACGAAGGAACACATACCAATCCTCATAGAGTGATCAGAAGTGGAGAGAGTGAGCAGTTTCAAGTTCCTTGGTGTCAAGATCTCTGAGGATCTAATATGGTCCCAACATATCGATGCAGTTATAAAGACAGTGCTATACTTCATAAGGGTTCTGAAGAGATGTGGTAAGTCAGCAAATACACTCAAAAGCTTCTATAGATGTATGTGGAGAGCATTCTGACGGGCTGCATCACTGTCTGGTATGGGGGGGGGGACTACTGCACAGGACTGAAAGAAGCTGCAAATTTAGCTGGTTGTAAAGAAGCTGGTTGTAAATTTAGTTGGTTCTATCTTGGGTACTATCCTACAAAGTACCCAGGACGTCTTTAGGGAGCGGTGTCTCCAAAAGGCAGCATCCATTATTAAGGACCTCTAGCATCTAGGGCATGCCCTTTTCTCACTGTTACCATCAGGTAGGAGATACAGAAGCCTGAATACACACAGTCAGTGATTCAGGAACAGCTTCTTCCCCTCTGCCTTCCGATTCCTAAATGGACATTGAACCCTTGAACACTACATCACTTTCTTAATATATAATATTTCTGTTTTTTGCATGATTTGTTATCTGCTGAATATATATTATTTATTATTCTTCTTATTATTATTTTGTTTTTTCTTCTTCTATATTATGTATTGTATTGAACTGCTGCTGCTAAGTTAACAAATTTCACGACACATGCTGGTGATAACAAAGCTGATACTGATTCTGATTAAGATCCTGAGAGAGTTAGAGCGTTTCAAACTCAGAAGTGTTTGGGAGCATCTTGTAACAGGACCCCACTCCCCTCCAGCCGACTCCTGAGAGTTATGGTTGATCAGAGAGGCCGTGATGGTAATTGTGGATGAGAATTGGTTCCAGGTTGACTCTTTCTGGCACCCTGCATCTTTCCACCAGTTTGAATCTCTTCTACTCCACAAGGTATTGCCGAACACTTCAACAGTAAGCAAGTCCAAATGTCTTTTCACTGTGAAGATTTGCTCCCACTCGATAAACTTGGGTGGTGGTGGGGCTGATGGAGTTGGGGCAAAGGGGCTGATACAGACAGGTTTTAATTTAAAGATATGAAAGGTGAGATTGATCTTTAAAGTCTTACAGCTGTTATGTGTGCTGATCAAACCAGATGGAAATGGGGTCCAGAGCTGTTCCCCCCCCCCCCCCCCCCCCAGGAACTATGCTGCTAATGAGAGAGAGAGATGAAGAACAGAGGGAGAGGCACCTGCTACAGATAAAAGAGAGTGAGCGGGTCGGATGATTTAGTATTATGGCTTCTTCACTGATGGAAAAGGTAAACAATCTTTTGCTGCAAGGACACTTGTTTGCTCGTTAACAGTTTTGCTGAAACAGCAGGGAGTGGACTAGTATGATGGACATGGACATCTTGAGTTGATGGATGGCTGATACCCCGTCAGTGCGGATAAAAGACAGATCTGGGGAGACACCCTGAGACACACCAGTGGACACTGAAAGAGTGTTGTGCACCCACAGGAAGGTGGGGGCCTGGAGGATCGGTTCAGGAGAATCGGTCTGGAGCATGGTAGATGAAGGCAGACTGGTGGGGACTTGTGTGTGTGTCCGCCCTTGCCTGGGTGACGAGTCCAGAACTGAAGAATGGTCTAGCCTGGAACGGAAGGGTCATAACCAGTGACTCCAACGGTACAATGGAACAAGAAGACAACGGAAGGTTTGCCTGCTCCAGCTGCTCATCTCTCGCTCGCTTTCTCTCTCTCTCTCCAACATTGCAACACAACAACAACTACCTCAACACGAACTGAACTCTATATTCTCCTATGACAATTCATTTACCCCTAGACTTTGATAGAGCTTGGTTTTTGATTCTTACTCCTACACTTCTGTATTTATCATTGCTAACCTGTTTTATATGTATATTTGCAGTTTTGATACAGTATTGCTTAGTTTACTAATAAACACCTTTAGTTACAGTACCACCAGACTCCAACGTATCATTCCATTTCTGCTGGTTTGTTAACCCAGTTATCGGGTACATAACACAGCTTTCTTCAGGATCTTAAAGGGAGCAATGAAGTTGGGTGCCAACTTTTTAGATTCTACTTAGAGAGGCAAATTGTGAGTGGACAGCCAGACCTGTTGCCTAGGCTGTAACATGAGATGCAAACTTCTCCTTCGGTTTGCCTTGGTCACTACTTTTGGGTTAGAGGCCAACAGAATCTTTCTTGCCCTCATCCATTTCTCCTTGCAGTGTTGGACAAGATCTTCTGCCACAGGGACCACAAGCTCCGTTTCTTGTTCCCAAAAGAGAGCCGGAGGATAACCAAACTGTCACGCAAATGGTGACATCCCAAGCATCGAGTGCTGTAAGAAGTTGTGGGGGTTCTCTGTCCACATCAAATGGTCACACCACTCATCAGGACTTTCTGAGGCCAGGCATCTCAGGGTACATTCCGAATCTTGTTTGGTCCATTAGACCATTGGACAGTGGGTGAAACCCAAAGGAAAGACTTGCTGTTGCCCCTATCAGTTTACAGAAAACCTTCCATAAATGTGATGCGAATTATGAACTATGATCCAAGACAATTTCCACTGGGAATCCATAGACCCTGAAGATCTGTTCCAGGACAATCTTGGCCATCTATGCCATGGAAGGTAGCTTCTCCAAGGAGATGAACTTGTAGGCTTTTGAAAAACAATTAATAAAAACCATGATGACTGTCTTCTACTTGGATGGCGGGACACCCGTGAAGAAGTCCATGGAGACGTGTGCCCAAGGTCTTTTCGGAACGGGTAGTGGGTACAGAATCCCTTGAGGCCAGGAACTGAGGTTGAGGAGGAGAAAAAAAAAGGATCAGCCATGATTGAATGGTGGAGCAGACTCGATGGGCCAAATGGCCCAATTCTGTACCTACATCTTATGGTTGCATAGCGGGCTCTCTGTTCCAGGTGCACATCTCGCATTCTTGCATGTACTGCCAAACTTCTTTTGCTATTCCGGGCCACCAATACCTCCTCTTGATGTACTAGAGGGTCCTGGAAATCCTTGGGTGTATGTTCATTCTTGACAAATGTCCCCATTGCAGTACCTGGGACTAGACAGAACTTGGGATAAACAGCCAACTGGGAGGACCATTCTCAGGAATTTCCCCTTGCGCTTGGGCCTTGTCAGCTAGAGTATTGATACCCCAAAGACTTGGCACTACCAGCCTTGCAAGAGGCAAAGTGATGGTAGGCTGCTCCTCTTATTCCGGTTTGTCAAACTGGTGGGACAGGGCATCTGGCTTCTGATTCTTAGATGCAGATTGATAGGTCAGGATGAAATTAAACTGGTTAAAAAATAAAAACCATCTGACCTGCCTGGAATTCAGCCTCTTGGCCTCCTGAATATAGGCCAGGTTCTTATGGTCAGTTCAAATGATAAAAGAGTTCTTGGGCCCCTCCAACCAGTGACACCATTCCTCCAAAGATAACTTAACTGTGAGAATCTCCTGATGCCCAATATCATAGTTCCTCTCTGACGGGGTTAGACACCTGAAGAAGAATGCAGAGAGGTGATCATTGAGACAACAGGGCACCACCTCTGATGTTTGAGACATCCACCTCCACAATGAAGGGAAGGTCAAGGTCAGGAGAAATCAAAATAAAAATAGGAGCTGCAGTAAACTGCTGTTTAAACTCTGCAAAAACAGCCTCTGCTTCAGTTGGTGGGTAAAGTGCGGGGTAGCAAGAGCTTCCTTCATATACTCCTCCTTGGTGCTTCTCTCTGGGCATGAGAGGACATAGACATGACCTACGGAGCACAAGTACCGGGCAGCAGATCTATGTCGCAGTCATAGCGTTGATGCGGTGGAAGAGTTGAGGCTGAAGACCTCTAAGTCCTCACCAACAAAAAGGATTTCAACCAGTTTGGATGTTGCTCTTTCCTCTGGACCTTCCTTGGAGGACGACTCCAGAGACTTCTTCATGCCAGGATAATTCGTTGGGCTTCAGTCTCTTCTCTCTGAGCTAACAACGTTCATCTGTGGGAATAGAGGCCAAATCAGAGTCCAGCTCTCCATCTGTATCTGCGGGCAATGGCAGCAAGGGGCTACAAAGAGTTTCTGCATCCTCGGCAATAGGCTTCAAGACTGGCTCAACTCTTGCAGCAGTATGTCGAACTGATGGGCAGTTTCTAAATCCAGAAAATTACCCGCTGCCCCTGACTCCACAAAAGCCTTCACCTGCCTCAAGCTCATACCCCACATGAACTCCACCTTCAGCACGAAACCAGAATCCATGAGATTAGGCGAAGCGGCTGCTATCATCACAATCCTCCCTACGGTCTTAGCAGTTCCCCATGTGGCTGCAGCTTCAGACATTTAGCTGGCAGGTAACCTGTTTTCCCACAGTAAAAGCAGCAACCTTGACTCTGATGCCGAGACCTCTCCGATCAGAGGAGAACCTAGTGCAACCAAACTGCATGAGTTCGAATGGATCTTGAGCAGGCAATGGGTTGGCAATGGCCTAGGTTAGGGGAGAGGAACTGCAATACGTAGGGACTGGGCTTGGACTAGCTCTCTCTGATCTCCTGAAGTTGTCTACCTTTCACTCTGCCAGATGATTACTGAGATGGATGGACTGTCGATAAGAAGCCTTAAGTTCTCTGCTGGCTCTCTCAAGGTGAGGGAATCCTTTAGTTCATCTCAGAGTATGTGGTGATATAATGTGGCCAAGGTCTCCCTGTTCTAACCACTCTCCTGGGCCAAGGTCTGAAATTCGATCGCATAGTTGGCTGCTGAACTATTCCACACCCCCTGTTGAATCTTCAACATGTCATGATTCAACATGTCTGAATCATGTCTTCAAGAATCTTCCCTGTCTGAAGCTTGGCTGGCCTCCAGCAGGGTGATAGAACACTGTCCTTATAGCGGCCATGAACTCTCCCAATTTTGCGCACGACTGAGACCTATGTTTCCAATGCGCGATGGCCCAATCCAGGGCTTTTCTGGTCAGGAAAGAGATAATGAATGCCACTTTTCCGTGCTCTGAAGAAAACTGGAAAAGCTGGCTGAACTACAAATACTAACAAGCACTGAATGAGGAAACAGCAGTAAGAACTGGGTTACTGTCAACTCTCTCCAGCGTTGGGAGATGTACTGGTTCTGGAGTGGGACCAACTGGTTCTCCCAAGTGAATGTGGCTTCCTCCTTGCAAAAGTTGACCAATGGCTACCTGGAGTTCGTGAATCTGAAGGTATCTGGAAATATCTTCGTTGTAGCTGATCACAGCAGACGATAGACTCTGATACCTCACAGAGTCCATGTGGGTTCAATCATACTGCGATGAGAGTCCTTGACGAGGATGACTTGGACCCAAATGCTGGCGTCACTGAGGCTGGGATTGAGACACGGTCTCAAACAGGATCGAGAAACCGAGCACAGAACAAATGCAAGACTAAGTCACTAGTAGGCTTATGATTGAGCAACTGAACCTATTGCAGTGTTACTTAAATACTCAATTCTCAGCACCCAAAACATGGGTTATCAATGAACAGGAATGTCCAAAGCTCTAAAAGAGCTAGAGTGTTTTAATCTCGGCATGGTGGAATGGGATAGTTCATTAGTTAGTATAGACTCCATGGGTTAAATGGCCAACATCTATGTTGTGTGGAAATATGCAAGTCCAGAGCAGCTACTTATGGAAGTCTGAAAATAGGACTCACAAATCACCAAGCAAATGTTGCTGACAGGGAGATTTTCAGCAAGACGTGGGTGAACATCAGATGTGAGTGGGACTCAGATAGCATGTTGCTGAAATATCAGGACCACAACAACCTGCCAGGAGACATTTTAAAAACAATGAAAAAGACTTAAATAATTTAAGAAAAAAATCATTAAAACACTATGTTTTTCATGTTTCCATTAAAGCATCATGAAATGATACAAATAATTCATAACTTCAATGGTTTTAATAATATTCTGAGGATGCGGGCATCACCAACTAGGTCAACCTTTATTGCTCACCCTTAATTGTCTTCAAATTGCTTTCTTGAACTACTGTAAGCGAAGGTGGTCCCAGAGTGCTATTGGGCAGGGGCTACCAGATCATAGATCTTGTGAAAATGCAGGGCTGGTGAAATTCTAATTTAAAATGGGCCATGACCTGGAGGGAAATAATAGAAATGAAAACTTTTTCTTCCCTTAATATCCCAGTAGAAATTTCATATTGAAATGAATGGGAATTCTTTATACCACACCAAGCCGAGATGGTAGTGCTCCAGACAGAATGGTGGCAATAGAGAAAAGAGTGAAAGATATGCTGAAATCTGTAACTCAAGATGCCCTAGACTCAGTGGTGTCAATACTATGTTAGAATTTACTGACTTAATAACAGATAATACTAGAAATATGTGGTAGGTCAGACTACCTGTGTGGGAGGGAAGCAAAGTCAATGATCCAGGTCAATAACCTTTTGTAGAAATAGGTCTTTCATAATTCAGTTTTTTTTTTGTTATATAATATATTACTTTTTTCTGAGATTTATTTGACCTGCATCAGCTGCGGTAACTCAATTTAGACCATCACTTTGAAATGTACATGTAATGCCCTGGTTCACATCTTCACTGCTATGCTGTAGGTATTCTGTTTAGCAGCTCTATAAGAGCTGCTGTTTTACTTTAAGCCTGTTTGGGTTATTGCTGAAGATAAGGGATGATGAGGATTGCATGCCATCCAATTAGCGGGAGGTTTTCTTGGTGAAGGACAATAAGGACGGTCTTGGGTTTCTGTTTGAGAGGAGATGAAGAGAGAAGATGCTGGGGAGAACCAGTCATAGCATACAATCCAGTGGGAGACCTGTTTGTTTGAGATGGATTACGAGCGACATTTGTGTGCTTTCCCATTGACTGAGGGCCCAATGCATGACCGACAGAGAAGTTCAAGATGAGCTCCAACTTGTACACATTTGACTGTTTAATAAGAATGAGTCCTTTTCTATTTGTTATTCCTTACTAACCCTGTAAGATTCATAAATATAATTCCTTTAATCATATGCAGTCTACAGTCTATTTTGTGGCATTAATTTTCAATGGGGTGCGAATTACACAGCATCCACACAAATAGGAAGTCTGGTGATGGGCTCGTGCCTCGATCTCACACGCTTGGCAAGGCTGAAGGTTGTCTTCCCTCAACTTACGCAGCTGAGAAAACCAGAGAGTTTCACACATTTTGCAGCATCTGGCCCATCGTGTGGAATCTGCCCCGCTTAGTTTGTCATCTTTGCCTTCATTCTGTGAGGGGTCCAGTGCCAAGAACTGGAATGAGTCTGAGGCCAAGGTCCCATGGATCCATGGAACACCTCCAGCCTCAGTTGATCTTTAGCACGTGAATTTAGATCCATGTCTAAATCTGACATGATACTCAGGTACCTATTTCTGGTGGCTATTAGTTTAGCAAATTGGAGCAATTAGAGCAAGAACAAGTATGCAGCAGTTCCTCATCTCACTCTGGTTCAGCTGCAGATGAAGGTAAATCAGCATGTCTTACGCTAGGTCAGAGTAGAATACATGGAAAATACAGCGTGGAATGGGGTAGTTCATCAAGTAGTATAGACTCAGTGGGTTAGAGCTGCAGCATCACAGCCTCAGGAACCTAAGTTTGACCCTGGCTTTGAGTGCTCTCTCTGTGGAGACTGCACCTTCTCCCAGTGATTGCATATATTTCCATCAGAGAATCCCTTTTCCTCCTACATCACAAAGACATGCTGACAAGTTAAACTGCCAATTTCATTCACCCTTCATTGATGATATGTGAATAAAAGGCAAGTATGTGGATGTGTGAGACGGAGTAGGTTTCAGGGCTTGTGGAAAATAAAATTAAAGCAATGGAACGAATCGGATCATTCTGTCAGAAGGCAGCAAGGACCCAGTATAAGGCTAAATAGGCTTCCTTCATGCTGTCATAACTAAGTACCGGTAAATAAGGCAGTGGGGTCAGTGGATGGAGGAACAAATGGCAAGTAGTGAATGACCATTGCAGAGGTGACTGGAGCAACGAGGGGCTGTATAGTGAGAGGTTGGGGATATAGGAACAAAGGTATTTGTATCATTAAACATGACTAGAAGACAGTATTTGGTCCTTATGAATAATCTCAACCTGAAACACCGACTGTTTTCCATAGATGCTGCTTGGCCAGCTGAGTTCATCCAGCACTTTGTGTGTGTTACTTGGATTTCCAGCATCTGCAGATTTTCTCTTGTTTGTGAATATTTGGTTAAGATCAGTTAAAATAAATATGTCACTGTTTGTAGTCCTTGCAAGTGTAAATCTGGCCCTCCACACAATAAGGTTGTTCTCCTCCAGACTAAAACATTTGGATTAACATAAATCATTTAGGACACTTAGATGGATTTGGGCTGCATTTATCAAAAGTAGTAATCTGAATGGAGCGAATTTGAGTACAAAGAATAGTATTTCTGATCAGGCAAATGCACAAATCCTAAACTGGGCTGTACATGAAAACACAAAGGTATTTGAAGGAAGAGCAGGTAGAATACATAGTTCAAGGAAACAGTTTTCCCTGCCCTCTCAGGTCCAAATAAGATGAGGAATAAAACCCGATCTAATCAGAAATACGTTGATCCCATGAATGAATTTAAACAGTTGATTTGATTTGGCTGAGATTTCAATGCCAGAAGGACAATATGATTGCGATTGTATGAATATCCAACGTGTTAGTCTCCTCTATCCTCCATTTTAATGGAGACATATTTCATTTATTTAATATGTCCTGCAATAAAATGGTAAAGAAAGGAATCTATTGCAGAGCATTATCTTTCATAAAAGAGAAATAAACTCCTTATGCACATGTGCCTAAGGGACACTGTCAAAAAATCATGAATGGTGTGACACTATATTCTTAACTTTAGTCTTTAGATAGTGCTTGATGTTTCTATTTGAAAAGAAAATCTTGCACCTTACACTTGCTCATCACAAATCTCCCAATGAAAATATTGGTAAGAATTTTCCATTGTTGAGCACATTTAGAAATGCGTTCAAATCAATAACCAGCTGAGTTAGAGTCACTGTTGTGTTAAATATGTCCATTGTCCAAAAGGCCCTTTCACTCCTATTATGTTTGTCTGCATTGTTCTGAGACAAAAGCCAGTAGAATTTTGAGATAAACTGAAGAAGTTACATTCTCAGCCTTAGCAAATTGTTTTTCAACACAGTTCCATTTTATATATGTTTGATAGACAATAAGTAAACAAATATAGTCAGCTAACTAGCCAGTTGTTATCTTCATTTGATTAAAATTTTGATGGTTAACAGGTAATTCAGATGTTTCTAAATGCTGAGCATTTAGGTACCTTCAGGATTATTCTTTACCATTCAGACAAATAGAAAATAGAGCACTGGAAGTTCAGGATATTTCTTGAAATAAACCAAGGGTAGGCAAAGATCGAAAACAGAACATAACCAAATTAAGCAACTGCCAACAAATTTGGATAAAGTATGATGACTAAACAATCAGATGATGCACCTATAATTACCCAGATAGCAGCATGATGAAAATCAGCTTCATTTTCATATCTCAGATACTTGTGGCTCTCCATGATCAATCCTTCAGCTTGAATGGCTCTATAACAATGTAATTTTTACATTCAAGCCATAAGGTCTATAAGTGTCAACCTTTAGCTGGAGAAGTGATAACCCCTCCTGTCAGACTGTTTAAGGTAACTTACTTTTTATTTATTCTTCCTACTTCTCTTCTAATATTGTATATCTGTACACTTGTAATGCTACTATGGCACTGTAATTTCCTTTAAGATCAATAAAGTATCTACCTATCTATTTAATGAAAGGCAAAACCAGCCAGTCAAATGGTTGAAATCAAAAAGCAACTTGTCATGCGTGAGCTAAAAAATAAGAACAAACTCAACAAGTCTAACAGCATTTGTGGAAGCAAACTAAAGGTCCATGTTTTGAGTCTACGATTCACTGCTCAGTTTTTCACATTTGTGTATATGTAGGAAGTAAGCAGGTTGAGTTGTAAATCTGATTACATCCTTAGGTTCAGAATGCTTGTTAAAAATGTTGCAACCATGGTTTTGGCAAAAGGGAGTCAGGGCTCTCAAACAGCCCTTCATCACACGGTGAGCAGCCTGATTATCTGTGGAAAAATCAAACTTTATTTCAGGTACTCTCATGCTCACTCTTCAATTGGTCTTCTTGCTAGAAGTTTTGCTATATGCCTGTTCACCAGGCTCCAGATTGTCAGTTTTTGAGTATATTTAAGTCTGACACTGATAGCTACAGTAATTGAAAACTAAAGGGAATAGTAGTGGTATGTAGTTAAATCACTGGGATAGCAACCTATAGACCTGGATGAAAAACCCAGACATCCAAGTCCAAAACACCGTAGCAGCAGTGGAATTTAAATTCTATCAATCCTCAGAGATTTTTAGGTGGCTCCAGGTTTAACACTTGTCTCATAGCTCCAGTAGCCATGTTAAAGTTTTACCACAGGTTCTGTGGAACCCGCATGTTCTCCAGGCAACTCACGGGTTTCCTGTGGATGCTCTGGTTTCTTCTCATTCTTCCTCACCCACCCCCCCCCCCCCCCACCACCAAATGGGTGATGGGTGCTTTGTTGATTTGTCCCTGTAAATTGATTTTAGTGTAGGACAGTTGTAGGAGAATCATGGCAGCAGGAATTAATTCAAGATTCAAGATTGTTTGTTTTCATCCATCAGTACACAGGTGTAAAGGAGAAGAAAACGATTGTTATTCTAGATCTGATATCCGATGCTTCATAAAAAAGACCAATAAGCTTAAAGAACAGAATTACAAAACACAAAATATTTTAATACACAAGATTAGCTTATATACATTGAGTTATTGTATGCACATAAAGTGACGCGAGGTACTGAACATAAGGTGACTCTGACAGGAAATGACAGAGTAGTGGTGCTGGGTGGATAACTGGGTGGAGGCTTGGGGAAAGTAACTGTTTTAGAGTCGGGTGGTTTTGCTATGGATGTTGCGTAGCCTCTTCCATAATGGGAGTGGAACAAACAGTCAATTTGCAAGGTGGGTGGGATCCTTCATGATATTGCTTGCCTTTTTGTGTATTTCTCTGTATATATGCCTTTGATAGCAGGAAGACTGGTGATTATGAAGTGTGGGCCAGTTTTAACTTTCCTTTGTATTGACTGCCTGTTCACTGACTTCAGTTTCTGTACCACACAGGGATTAATGGGCATATATGGGATTGATAAACTCCATGGAAGAAATTACCTTCTTTTACATCATAGAAACATAGAGACATAGAAATCTACAGCATATTACAGGTTCTTTGGCCCACAATGTTGTGCCAACTATGTAACCTACTGTAGAAACTACCTAGAACGTCCCTACTGAATAGCCATCTATTTTACTGAGCTCCATGTACCTAACTAAGAGTCTCTTAAAAGACCCTAATATATCCACCTCTACCACCGTCACTGGCAGTGCTTTCCAACCACCCACTACTTTTTGCGTAAAAAACTTACCTCTGATATCCCCCTTGTACTTGCTTCCAAGCACCTTAAAACAATACCTTCTTGTGTCAGCTATTTCAGCCCTGGAAAAAAATCCTCTGGCTATCCACATGGTCAATACCTCTCATCATCTTATACATCTCTATCAGGTCATCTCTCATCCTCTTTGCTCCAAGGAGAAAAGGCCGAGTTCACTCAACTTACTCTCATAAGGCATGCTCTCCAATCCAGGCAACAAACTTGTAAATTTCTTTTGCACTCTCTCCATAGTATCCGTATTTTTCCTGTAGTGAGGTTGCCATAACTGAACACAGTATCCAAGTGGGGTCTAACTAAGGTCTTATATAGCTGTAATATTACCTCCATGCCCTTGAACTCAATCCCATGGATGATGAAGGCCAACAGCCATATGCCTTCTTAACAACACTGTCAATCTGTGCAGCAACTTTGAGTGTCCTATTGACACAGATCCCAAGTCTTGCTGATCCTCCACACTGCCAAGAGTCTTCCCAGTAATATTACATTCTGTCTTTGAATTTGACCTACTGAAATGAACCATTTCACACTTATCTGGGTTGAACTCCATCTGCCACTTCTTAGCCCTGTTCTGTATCCAATCGATGTCACACTCTAACCTCTGACAACCCTCCAGACGATCCACAACATCCCCAACTTCTGTGTCAGCCATTAGCAAACTTACTAACCCATCTTTCTACTTCTGCTGCCAGATCATTTATAAAAAACACAAAGACAAGGGGTCCCAGGACAGATCCCTGCAGAATACCGCTGGTCACTGTCCTCCATGCAGAATACAAACCATCCAAAACTACTCTTTTCCTTGTGTGGGCAAGCCAATTCAGGATTCATAAAGCAAGGTCTCCTTGTATCCCATGCCTCAATACTTATTGAATGTGAATTGCTTGGGGAACCTTATCAAATGCCTTACTGAAATCCATATATCCTACATTCACTGCTCATAGAAACATAGAAAATAGGTGCAGGAGTAGGCCATTCGGCCCTTCGAGCCTGCACCGCCATTCAGTATGATCATGGCTGATCATCCAACTCAGAACCCTGTACCTGCTTTCTCTCCATACCCCCTGATCCCTTTAGCCACAAGGGCCATATCTAACTTCCTCTTAAATATAGCCAATGAACTGGCCTCAACTGTTTCCTGTAGCAGAGAATTCCACAGATTCAGCACTCTCTGTGTGAAGAAGTTTTTCCTCATCTCGGTACTAAAAGGCTTCCCCTTTATCCTTAAACTGTGACCCCTCATTCTGGACTTCCCCAACATCAGAAACAATCTTCCTGCATCTAGCCTGTCCAATCTCTTTAGAATTTATACGTTTCAATAAGATCCCCCCCTCAATCTTCTAAATTCCAGTGAGTATAAGCCTAGTCGATCCAGTCTTTCTTCATATGAAAGTCCTGCCATCCCAGGAATCAATCTGGTGAAACTTCTCTGTACTCCCTCTATGGCAAGAATGTCTTTCCTCAGATTAGGGGACCAAAACTGCACACAATATTCTAGGTGCAGTCTCACCAAGGCCTTGTACAACTGCAGTAGAACCTCCCTGCGCCTGTACCCAAATCCTTTTGCTATGAATGTCAACATACCATTTGCCTTATTCACCGCCTGCTGTACCTGCATGCCCACTTTCAATGACTGGTGTACAATGACACCCAGGTCTTGTTGCATCTCCCCTTTTCCTAATCGGCCACCGTTCAGATAATAATCTGTTTTCCTGTTCTTGCAGCCAAAATCCACATTTGGAAAGAGGTGAAATCATCGGACAAAGTCAGCATGGATTTGTGAAAGGAAAATCATGTCTGACGAATCTTATAGAATTTTTTGAAGATGTAACTAGTAGAGTGGATAGGGGAGAACCAGTGGATGTGGTATATTTAGATTTTCAAAAGGCTTTTGACAAGGTCCCACACAGGAGATTAGTGTGCAAACTTAAAGCACACGGTATTGGGGGTATGGTATTGATGTGGATAGAGAATTGGTTGGCAGACAGGAAGCAAAGAGTGGGAGTAAACGGGACCTTTTCAGAATGGTAGGCAGTGACTAGTGGGGTACCGCAAGGCTCAGTGCTGGGACCCTAGTTGTTTACAATATATATTAATGATTTAGACGAGCATCTCCAAGTTTGCGGATGACACAAAGCTGGGCGGCGGTGTTAGCTGTGAGGAGGATGCTAAGAGGATGCAGGGTGACTTGGATAGGTTAGGTGAGTGGGCAAATTCATGGCAGATGCAATTTAATGTGGATAAATGTGAGGACAGAACCAAAGTAGTTATTCAATTGATCTCTATGATCAATTCACCTGTTTCTGACTGTAAAGGACCTACATTTGTCTTGACCAATCTTTTTCTTTTCACGTATCTAAAAAAGCTTTTACAGTCAGTTTTTATGTTCCCTGCCAGCTTTCTCTCATAATCTTTTTTCCCTTTCCTAATTAAGCCCTTTGTTCTCCACTGCTGGTCTCTGAATTTCTCCCAGTCCTCAGGTGTGCTGCTTTTTTTTGCTAATTTATATGTTTCTTCTTTGGACTTGATACTATCCCTAATTTCCCTTGTCAGCCACGGGTGCACTACCTTCCCTGGTTTATTCTGTGGAAAGCGGCCAGTGAGTGAGTGGGCCAGTGAAGGAGTGGAGATTTGAGGCTTTGACTCGAGAGATTCTGGCAGTTTTGGCAGTTGGACTGTGCAATCAAGTCAATCAAAATTTGAATAGCTCAGCAGAAAGCCGTTGATTAGACAATCAAGATTTGAATGGCTCAGACTCAGCAGAAAGCAGCTGATTGGGCAATCGAGGTCAGGTGACCAAGCAGTTTGAAAAGCTCAAACAAATAAATAGAGGGTTACCTCAAGCGGAGCGGCCTGTGGAAAGCGGCCAGTGGGTGAGTGGGCCATATTCTTGCTCTATCTTCATAAATGTGTTTTGTGAGGAAATGCAATCGTAAGGAAATACAGATCTGAAATTATGGCAAAATACCACATTTGGGGAGATTTCTAGTGGCTGGGCATTCCAAAACCAGGAATGACAGCCTCAGGATACACAATATGCCATTTTGAAACAATACCTGGAGAAATATTTTCACTTAGAAAGTGGTCAACCTATGGAATTTTCTTTCAAGACAGTGCAGGCCCAGCATTTAATATACCCAAGAAGGATTAGATGTGTATCTTAATGCAAAAGGAATCAAGGAATTTGAAAACAAAGCAGGAAACAGGGCGATGAAGAAAATGATCATGAATGATCATGCTGAATGTTGGAGCAGGCTGTGCCTAATCCAGCTCCTTTTCTCTATGTTTCTATATGGACAATGGGTAGGAAATTTGGGTAAAAATAGGGATAATTTTAATGGTTAAATGTACTCTCAGGGTCAAGAGAACTGCTTCAGCTCCAATTTCTTGTTATTTCTTATTTGCTGATGACAATATAGAAAGTCTGCTTTGAAGATAGGTTTATTATTACCATAAACATGAGAAATTCTTCAGATGCTGGGATTACAAAGCAACACACGCAAAATGCTGGAGAAACTCAGCAGTTCAGGCAGCATCTACAGAGATGTGTAAACAGTCAATGTTTTGAACTGAGACCCTTCTTCAGTACTGGAAAGGAAGGGGGAAGATGCCAGAATAAGAAAGTGGGTGGAGGAAAAAGAGGACAGCTGGAAGGTGATTGTTGAAGCAGGAGACACAAAATGCTGGAGGAACTTAGCAGGCAAGGAAACAAATATGGAAAAGAGTAAACAGTCAATCTCAGCCTGAAACACTGACAGTTTACTCTTTTCTATAGATGTTGCCTGACCTGATGAGTTTCTCCAGCATTTTGTATGTATTGTTTTGTAATCCCAGCATCTGAAGAATTTCTCATGTTTATGTTGGAACTATATGTTAAATTATGTGGTTTTTGTCAGTCTTTTATCAATTATGGTATTGTCTGTGCTGTTGCAACTGAACGTTAACTATAACTATGTGGTTTTGTGTAGGTTTTTGATTTGTTGGGTGGTAGTGCTGGTCTCTTGACTTGGTGTGCCTGGGTAGTCTTGTTTTGTCTGATGGGTTTGGAGTTCCTTTCTGGGGAACGTGCTAAGATGGCAGCGCGATATTGATATGTAGCAGCCTCTCCGGACTCTGGATTGGGGATTACCAAACGTTATGTGGTTTTTCTTGTGTGGTCTGTTTTGTCGTGTGCTTTTTTGTGATATCATTCTGGAGAATGTTATCTCATTTTTTAACTACATTGCATTTGTGGTTTCTAAATGACAATAAACTGAATCTGAATCTTATGGTAATAACAAACCTATTTTCAAAGCAGCATCTGCAGATTTTCTCTTGTAGGTGATAGCTGAAGCCAGGTAATGGGTAAAATAAAAGGCTGTGGAGGAAGGAATCGTATAGGAGAGGAGAGTAGACCAAGGGAGAAATGGAAGGAAGAGGAGACCCAGGGGGAGGTGATAACCAAGTGAGAAGAGGTAAAAGGCCAGAGTGGGAAAGAGAAGAGGGGAGCAGGAGGGAAAGTTATATTTTACTTAACAGAAAAATTGATACTCATGCAGACCCTTCTGCAATCTTCCCCCTTCCATTTCAGTCCAGAAGAAGGGTCTCGGCTCAAAATGTTCATTTCCATAGATGCTGCCTGATCTGCTGAGTTCTTCCAACATCTTGAGTGTGTTGTTTTATTATTATCACATATTCCAAAATGCAGAGAGAAGCTTTGTTTTGCACACCATCTACTAAGATAGGTCCAAACATAAGTACATTGATATAAAATGAAGTGAAAAGCAGATACATAATAAATAATGTAATTAAAGAGAAACAGAAAGTGCAGTGCAAGTGGACAAATAAATTGCAAGGGCCATGACTAGGTAGATTGAGAGATCAAGAGTTCATCTTTATCATGTGATTGAAAAACCTTATAACTGCAGGATCAAAGCTGTCCTCAAGTCTGGTGGCACATATTTTCAACTTTTTGTATCTACTGCCCCAGGGGAGAAGGGAGAAGTAGAAAGGCCCCTTTGACTGTGTTACAGAAACACACACAAAATGCTGGTGGAATGCAGCAGGTCAGGTAGCATCTATAGTGAGAAGCGCTGTCGAAGGTTCGGGCCGAGACCCGGCCCGAAACGTTGACAGCTCTTCTCCCTATAGATGCTGCCTGACCTGCTGCGTTCCATCAGCATTTTGTGTGTGTTGCTTGAATTTCCAGCATCTGCAGATTTCCTCGCGTTTGCCTTTGATTATGCTGGCAACTTTCCTGAAGCAGCAGGAAATGTAGGCAGTCAATGGAGGAGAGGCTGGTTTTCATGATAGCCTGACAGGAAAAAAAGGTAAAGACAACAGATGTAGGGAAACTTGGTTTTCAAGAGATATCGAGGCCCTGATTAAGAGAAAACAGGGGGTGCATAACAGGTATAGGCAGGTAGGAACAAATGAGATGTTTTGTAGTGTATAAGAAATGCAAGAGAACAGTTAAGAAATAAATAAGGAGGGTAAAAGAAGGCATAAAGTTGCTCTTGCAGACAAGGTGAAGGAGAATCCAAAGGGATTCTACAGATATGTTAAGAGCAAAAGGATTGCAAGGGGCAAAATTGGTCTTCTGGAAGATTAGTATGGTAATCCATGTGTGAAGCTAAAACAGATTGGGGAGATCATAAATGCATTTCCTTTGGATCTGCATTTACTCAGGAGAAGAACACAGAGTTTATAGGACTGAGACAAAGCAGCATCAATTTGATGCACCTGGTACAGATTACAGAGGAGGAGGTGTTTGATGTCCTGAGGCAAATCTCCAGGGCCCATCAAGGTGTTCCCTCAGACTCAATTGGAGGTAAGTGCAGAAATTGCTGAGGTCCTTCCAGGAAAGGTACAAAATAATTGGAGGAAAGCCAATGTAGTTCTGCTGTTCAAAAAAGGCTCTAAACATAAACCAGGAAATCATAAGCCAGTGAGTCTGGCATCAGTTGTGGGAAAGCTATTGGAAGGTATTCTAACGGACCGGACATATAATTATTTGGATAGATTGATCAAGGATAGTCAGCATTGCTTTATGCATAGTAGGTTATGTCTCAACCATTCTTACAGAGATTTTCAAGGAAATTACCAGGGAAGTAGATAAAGGCAAGACAGTGGATGTTGTCTACATGGACTTTTGCAAGGCATTTGACAAGATTCTGCATGGGAGGTTGGTCAAGATGGTTCAGTCGCTTGGCATTCAAGATGAGGTAGTAAATTGGCTTTGTGGGGGAAGCCAGATTGTGGCAGTAGATTGTTACTTCGCTGACTGGAGGCCTGTGACTAGTGCTGTGCCACTGGACTACTGCTGTTTGCCATCTACGTCATTGATTTGGGTGATAAACTTGTTAACTGGATCAGCAAATCTGCTGATGGCACCAGGATTGGGGGTTTAGTAGACAGTGAGGAAGGCTGCTGTGGCTTGCAGAAGGCTCTGGATCAGCTGGAAGAATGGCCTGAAAAATGTAGATGGAATTTAATGCAGACAAGTGCAAGGTGTTGCACTTCAGTAGAAAAAACCAGAGTAGGTCTTACAGAGTGAATGGTAGAGCACTGAGGATATAACTCTATCACTTGGCTATGTTCACAACTTTCTGCAATATCTTGATACCTTGAGCTGAGTAGTTGCCATACCAAACTGTGATACAGTGTGTATGAAAAGTATTCACACCCCCTTGGAAGTTTTCATGTTTTATTGTTTTACAGCATTGAATCACAGTGAATTTAATTTGGCTTTTTTGACACCGATCAACAGAAAAAGACTTGTGTCAAAGTAAAAACAAGTCTTTACAAAGTAATCAAAAGTAATTACAAAAAAGCCACTTTTGAAAAAGCTCATATGAAATCTTGGCGAGAGTTTGCCAGAGGGCATGTGGGAGACTCTGAAGTTAATCAGAAGAGGGTTCTATGGTCTAATGAAACCAAAACAGAATAGTTTGGCCATCAGACTAAACACTATGCCTGGTGTAAGTTAAACATTGCACATCATCTAAACACAACATGCCTATTATGAATGATGGTGGAGGCTGCATCATGCTGTGGGGATGCTTCACTGCAGCAGACCCTGGAAGGATTGTGAAGGTAGAGGGTAAAATGAATGCAGCAAAATACAGGGAAATCCTGGAGGAAAACCTGATACAGTCTGCAAGGGAACTGCGACTTGGGAGAAGATTTGTTTTCCAGCAGGACAATGACCCTAAGCACAAAGCAAAAGCTACACAGGATTGGCTTAAAAACAACAAAGTTAATGTCCTGGAGAAGCCAAGTCAGAGTCCAGACTTCAGTAAAGCTGAAAATTTGTGGCTGGACTTGAAAAGGACTGTTCACTCACAATTCTCATGCAATCTGACAGAGCTTCACCAGTTTTGTAAAGAAGGATGGGGGAGAATTGCAGTGTCCAGATGTGCAAAGCTGATAGAGACCTATCCATACAGACCCAAGGCTGTACTTGCTGCCAAAGGCGCATCTACTAAATACTGACGATTATGGTGAGTAATTATGCAATCAATTACTTTGTGTTTAATAATTGTAATAAATTTAGACCAATTTGTAGACATTTGTTTTTACTTTGACACGGAAGAGTATGTTTTGTTGATCAGTGTCAAAAATGCCAAATTAAATCCACTGTGATTGAATGTTGTAAAACAATAAAAGATGAAAACTTCTAAGGGGGGATGGGGCTGAATACTTTTTATAGGCACTGTATGGCCACATATTATGCTTTAGAAACATAGAACATAGAAAACCTACAGCAGAATACAGGCCCTTCAGCCCACAAAGCTGTGCCGAACATGTCCCTACCTTAGAACTACCCAGGCTTTACCCATAGCCCTCTATTTTTCTAAGCTCCATGTAGCCATCCAGGAGTCTATTAAAAGACCCTATCGTTTCCGTCTCCACCACCGCCGCCGGCTGCCCATTCCACACACTCACCACTCTCTGAGTAAAATACTTACCCCTGACATCTCCCCAATTTCAGAACTGAGCACAGTACTCTTGGCAGTTTAGAGGATCAGAGGGATCTTGGGGTCTGAGTCTATAGGACACTCAAATCTGCTACACAGGTTGACTCTGTGGTTAAGAAAGCATACGGTGCATTGGCCTTCATCAATCGTGGGATTGAATTTAGGAGTCAAGAGGTAATGCTGCAGCTATATAGGACCGTGGTCAGACCCCACTTGGAGTACTGTGCTCAGTTCTGGTCGCCTCATTACAGGAAGGATGTGGAAGCCATAGAAAGGGTGTAGAGGAGATTTACAAGGATGTGCCTGGACTGGGGAGCATGCCTCATGAGAATAGGTTTAGTGAACTCGGCCTTTTTTTCTTGGAGCGACGGAGGATGAGAGGTGACCTGATAGAGATGTATAAGATGATGAGAGACATTGATCATGTGAATAGTCAAAGTTTTTTCTCAGGGCTGGAATGGCTAGCACAAGAGAGCACAGTTTTAAGTTGCTTGGAAGTAGGTAGAGAGGAGATGTCAGGGGTAAATTTTTTTACACAGAGAGTGGTGAGTGCATGGAATAGGCTGCCGGCGACAGTGGTAGAGGCAGATACAATAGGGTCTTTTAAGAGAATCCTGGACAGGTACATGGAGCTCAGAAAAACAGAGGGCTAAGTGTAACCCTGGGTAATTTCTAAGGTAAGGACGTGTTCCGCACAGCTTTGTGGGCCGAAAAGCCTGTATTATGTTGTAGGTTTTCTATGTTTCTCATTTTCAGCCTCTGTGCTATTGATACGAATAGCACCAGGTATCTCGCCCCACTTCTGGAAGTCAATGGCAAGCACTTTTGTTTTTCTAATATTGAGGAAAACTTTGTTTTACTGACTGGTTTATCTTGTTTTAATTCAGAATTGGTATGGTCCATAAAGATAGACCCATCCTATCAATAAGATGCACTCAGCACCTCATTAGACAAAACAAGCATGAAATCAGGTTAAAATGGAGAACAAATATACTTCCAATTTTATTGTGAGGGTAAGCTGTACTGAAAAGAAATAAAAGATTTAATCATATCTTTCTCCCATGTATGAGAAAAGTGGAAAAAAAGTAGTTTAGCTCACACCAACAATAGACATTCAATCTGACATTTTTGCTTGAAAATGGAGTACTGAATTTTTCCTGTCACCTTGGAAACAGTTATTTAGACTACTCAGCTGTTAAAGTTTGGCAAGGTTCCAGACCCCTACCAATTCCCAGTCGACTTCTTACATTTAAAATAAAAAGCTCTTTCTGAATTGGTTTTGTTTCGATGGGGTAGATTCTGTTGTATCAGTGACACCTGAGGGTCAAATCCACTATCTGGCAGGACACACTTACTTCAATTACACTGTGTGGTTTTCAGTTTCACAGGCAGCTCCACTGCTGTAAGTGAGAGGGATTAAAACAAAGTACTGATCTTTGCCTTGGTTCTGCCTGAGTGCTGCAAAGGTGCATCTTAAGTCTCATTGGAAACCTGGTACAAAGAGAACTCCTTGTTATTGGGGCAAAAACAAAATTTATTTCTTTCAGAGCTAAATTGCAGCAATTATTTAGTAACTTGAAAGCAGGACAAATGAATTGAGTCTTCAATAAAAAAAACTATTGGTAACATGGAGAATCAATTTAGTTAGATCAGTTCAAAGCTGATTGTATAGAAATTTATTGCATTGTCATGCCAGTTGTAAAGTTCCTTTATTTATTTCTGCATTCGTAGAATTCCTTTCTCTGTAAAATCTGGCAAAGAAGAACAAGTTAGCAGAATTTGAAAAGCTGCATTCTTCTGTGACAAAGAAACATCTGTGTTAGTCAGAATAATTAATGCTCGGCAAGGTCGGAATACTCACAATAACCTAAGCAGTTATTGTTGGTCCAGAATTAAATGGTAAATGTTAGCAAATTCAAAACCTCTGGCATGTTGTATATGTTGGCAGGATATATTGGGGGAGCATGGTAGCGTAGTGTTGAGCACAATGCTTTACTGTGCCAGTGACTCAGGTTCAATTCCCGCCGCTGTCTGTAAGGATGTTGTACATTCTCCCCATGGCTGCGTGGGTTTCCTCTGGGTGCTGCGATTTCCACCCACAGTCCAAAGGGGTATCAGTTGGTAGGCCATTGGTCATTGTAAATGGTCCTGTGATTAGACTAGAGTTATGTCATGGCTTGCTGTGTAGCACGGCTCGAAGGGCCAGAAAGGCCTACTCCATGCTGTACGTCAATAAATTAAGCTAAATATTTAGGCCATACTTGTGGTATTAAACATGGAAGTTGCAAATTTACAAACCGATTTAAACACAGGTATTGAGACAGGAAACAATAGTTCAGATTGCTGGACTTCACATGGAATTAAAAGGCAAAGGGGAAGGACAGAATATTTTAAAAATATTTTCTTTAGCCCAGTACTTTTAATTATTTTATAGTGATTAGTGTTAGCTAAATTTATTTTTATTTAAACTAAATTAAGGTTTAATTTCGTAAAATGAATGGCCGTTTTGTTATATTTTAAATGTCCTTGAATTTCAGAAACTTATTTAAAAGTCTCAAACCTTTGACAACTAGGTGAGAATCAGCTCCAAATACTGCCCTTTATCCAAGTCTTTCAGTGGTGTTCAAGGAGTAGACTCAATACATTCTGCCATTTGAGGGTGACTCAGTACTGCAGTCTTATCAATACACTTCCAGGAGTTGAGAGTCAGCAAGGGTGACCCCTTTTTCTGGCAAAGAAGTAATCAGGCAGGTGGGTACTGTGGCCAGTGACTATAGATGGGAAGCAGACTATCCAATTCAATGATTCCTGTCTTCCTTTAGCTGATATTTTCTCAATAGCTTCATTATTGATGTCCCCTTTTAGAATGCATAATTATTTCTCCTTTCAGATGGTGTCTGGGATTGATTTTTTTTTCTGCTTATGTTTCACTGTTGTTTTGTTTTTCTACTTCTGTTTGAATGTTTTCTCTTATCCAAAAATTAGTATTGGTTTACTATTATCACATGCAGAAAGAAAAAGTGAAAAGCTTATGTTTGAGTGCGATCCATTCGTAAGTACATTAGGGCAGGTTAAAGGATACACGGAATGCAGAATATTCACTCGGTGGCCACTTTATTAGGTACCTCCACTGCAAGGTTCGACATGTTATGCATTCATTGATGCGTTACTGCACACCAGTGTTGTAAGCATGATTATTTGAGTTGCTGACAACTTGAACCAGTCTGGACATTTTCCTCTGTTCTCTCTCATTAACAACGTGTTTTCACTCACAGATATGCTATTCACTGGATTTTTCTTTTTTGCTTTTCATACTGATTAGAAATTTGCATTGAAGAGCAGGTGTACCTTATAAAGTGGTCACTGAGAGTAGTTTTACAGAGAAAGTTCAGTGGAGGTAGACAAATAAAATGCAAAGGTAACAATGAGACAGATTATAAATTCAAGAGTCCATTCCTTTAGCAACAAAGAGCCTGGAAATTGAAGGATAGAAGCTGTTGTTGAGCCTCCTTACTCCTGCATTTTCCTTGGCTATTGACTTAACCATATATAACCATATAATATATATGGTTTACCTCTTTAATTGGTAAGTTTGTTCCTCACAAGGTTAGTTAATGATTTCCACATTTCAGACTTGGTTAATAATTGACCTCTGCATGATGTTGCGTTTTGCATTTGTCTCCATGGCCCCATCAGCCATGCTGGATAGATCGAGGATGTTTGGGTGGTCTTCCACTTGATGATTGGAGAATGTGGGTATCTGAAAATCCACATCTTTTTTTTGGAGTAACAACTGCACTATCAAAGTGCTTGTTGGCTGCTGTGGTTATGATCGAGGTCAGCAAAGAGACACTGAAGCTAGTGATGTAGAAGTCTTTGGCATATTGTATGCAAAATATCAAAGGTAACAGGACAATTCTATAATTACAATGTATGCACAAAGCTTCCTTTGAATTATATATATTTTAACCTAGATCTTCACACTAACATCCCAGACACCCAAAATGAATGTTAACCACTACTGTCTCTGAGCTAGATTCATGCATATGCAGACATCTCAGGTTAATGGGGTGTTTCTTGGTTTGTCATCAACCCCATTCCGCAGCTCCAAGAACACCACTGTTCTGAGCTACATCTTAAACTAAATCTACAATCCACATTCATGTCTGAAGACAGGTTGTGGTTGAAATCAATATTTGCTGTTTTCCATAAATCCTAATGGTGTCATCCTAACATTGAGCAAGATAATAAAGTAACTCCTTATACACTGAATTTAGCCTCTTTGGGGTACATTGCATACCTCATGATAACATTTTAAAATTCAGGCCAATGTATAAGATCAAAACTATAAAAATGTTATACACCACACAGCAAACCTGAGGCGCTCGTTAAATGGCTCAGAAGAATGGTTCTGCTCCAGTTAACTACAATTACAGAGATTATGATGTTGCCATATAATTATTTTGATGACCTCTGGTTTTGATACCAATGAGATTTATCAGAATTGTGATCATTGCAAATAATTGTCTGTTGTAGATTTATTGATTTGTTTTTTTTTTCAGCTGTCTTGGAATCAGCAGTAAACCAGAACTTCATAAAATACTAAAGTCAGACTCCAGGTGTAGTTAAGCCAGATGATTACAAAGTTGATTTATTAGCCCCATGCTGTTGTTGCATTAACTAAAGATAAGAATAATGAGTGTCATCAAGCATACTTTGTTGCTCCTGTTCTCTCATAAGCACAGGTGGTTTTGCTTAAATGAGATTTTAACAGCCCCATGGTATACTGGTAAACTCTGCTTTCTAGTGCTGTGATAGTCATCCTCTAGGAAATTGATATCATGACATTCTTAATCACAACTGCAATTTGGAAATAAGGGTGTGGAGTTTTTAGTGCTGTTGGCAGGTTGATTAATAAGAGAAACAAGCCCTATTTCACAAAATTAGAAACTTGTTCAGTGTGAGATTTTTGTCCTTTGCTATGGGTCTTTGATTAATTAATTTTCTTGCATTATTGCTCATAGGTGAGACTGAGCTGTGATTTAAGGTGGCAGAACATTGCAATAAACCAAGTGAAGGCATTAACGAGTGGGATATGGAATCATTTCTCACAGTACAGAATGAGACCAATGAGACCCAATTGTCAGCACCGGCTCTTAAGAAAACTATTCAATCATTCACATTCCCTTCTTGCATCAGCAAGCCCTTTTGAGGTAAATAACTTTGGAAAATCAAAGTTGAACCTGCTTCCCTTTTCAGTGTGTGATTTCAAGATCATCACAATACGCTAGGTAAAAACAAATTCTCAACATTTGCTCACTGAGAATTGTTTTGTTGATAAATTTCAATCAAAGCTCTCTGTTGCCAAGCAGCAAAAATGATTTATTCCTCTTTAATCCAACAAAGTTTCTTAATTATTTATTTCAAAGGTTCACTTTATTATCAAAGTATGTATGCAGAATACAACTCAAAGATTTATCTTCTCCAGGTTGCCATAAAATACAGAAAACTATAGAAGTAGCTGAAAGAATGGCATCAACTCCCCCAGTATGAAAAGAAAAAGAAAGTGAACTTTGCAAACCCCAAACCCCTAACTCTTTGCTTGCACAAAAACTAACAGATCACCTAAGCCCCCCAACCTCAGCAGCCTGCCGATCGGCAACAAGAAAGAGTGGGGAGAACATGAAAAAAAAAACAAAGAACTGAAAGGGGTCAATATGAACCAGTTATGTATTTATTTAGAGATACATTTTGGTAATGGGCCCTCTGGACCAATTAGTACACACTAACCAGTTACACCTATTTGACTAATTAACCTACCTTCATCTTTGGAATGTGGGAGGAATCCAGATTACCTGGTGGTAGCCCATGCAGTCATGGGGAGAACGTACAAATAGGGTACACAGTCGTGCTAGAAAGTTTATGAACCCTGCAGAATTTTCTCTATTTTTGTATAAATATGACCTAAAACATGATCAGATCTTCATGTGTCCTAAAACAAGATAAAGAAAACCCAATTAAATAACACAAAAAAAAACATTATACTTGCTCATTTATTTATTGAAAAAACCGATCCAATATTACATGCATTTGTTTGAAAAAGTGAACCTCTGGGGCATTGTCTTCGACAAAATCTACATGGAGTCAGATGTTCCAATCAATGAGCTGAGATTGGAGACGAAGGAGGTGAAAAAGCACACAAGAGTAACAGCAAAAGACCTGCAAAAAATTCTCTAGAACCTGATAAGATCTCTCTTCATGTGTCCATTATAAGAAAAATACTGAACAAAAATAGTGTTCATGTAAGGACACCATAGAGGAAACCACTGCTCTCCATAAAAAAAATACTGCACATCACAAGTTTGCAAAAGACCACCTGGATGTTCTACAACACTTCTGGGACTATGTTCTGTGGAAATATGAGACAAAAGTTTAACATTTTGGCAGTAATATATTTTTCTATGTTTGGAGGAAAAAGGGCACTGCACACCAACACCAAAACCTCATACCATCTGTGAAGCATGGTGGAAGGTGCATCATGGTTTAGGACTGCTTTTCTGCCTCAGGGCTTGGGTAGATTGCAATTGTCGAGGGAACAATGAATTTAAAAATGTATCAAGGTATTTTACAAGAGAATGTCAGGGTAGTGGTCCATCACCTGAAGCTTAATAAAAGTTGAATAATGCAACAAAATAATGATCTGAAAGGCAAGAGTAAACCAACAACAGAATGGTTTAAAAAGAAGAAAATTTGTGTTTTAGAATGACAAAGTCAAACTCTTGACCTTAATCCAATGGAAATGTTATGGAAGGACCTATGTTATGAAGCAAACAGTTCATGCAAGGAAGCCCACCAGCATCACAGATCTGAAGCAGTTTTGTGAAGGAGGAATGGCCTAAAATTCCACCAAGCCAATGTGCAGGACTGATCAACAGTTAGCGGAAATATTTGTTGAAGTTATTGCTATACAAGAGGGTCAAACCAGTTACTGAAAGCAAAGGTTCTTATACTTTTTTCCAACAAGTACATGTAATATTAGATCATTTTTCTCAATAAATAAATGAACAAGTATAATGTTTTGTGTTATTTATCTAGCTTTAGGACTTACATGAAGATCTGATCACATTTAAGGTCATATTTATGCAGAGGTAGAGAAAATACTACAGGGTTCACAAACCTTCTAGTACCACTGTAATTGATCCTGGGTTGCTGGCACTGTAAAAGCATTTTGCAAAGATCATATGTACCAATATCTTCTCAATGAACTTATCCTACAAAAATCTATTGTACCACTTTCTGAAAAAACCCCCCATAAATTCAATTCTGGATTACTTAGTCCATAATTTTTTTTTGGGTTTATGCCTATAACTCGTTCATGCACTGAGTCCGATAAATTTAATTATCTCCATTTTCTTCTATGGTAAGATTTGTTGGACAGCTTGGAGAATTATTGGGTATGCTATCAATGTGATTGCATTTTGGATAACATTGAATAGCATCTCACAAAGTTAGTATGTTCTCAAAGACATTCATCAGTCACACAACTGAACAGTAAAATAAAATGACTTCCTTTGTCCTTCCTGTTGAAATGACTCTATAAATCATCTGCAGTTTTTAATGACTGAAATTTATACTGAAGAATCAAAACCATTGAAGCTGACAATACTCGTTTTGTTAATATGGAAAGCATATTTTTGTCAATGTGCATCCCCTGCTGTAAAATTGGATATTAGACAATAGGATAAAATCAAAAGCATATTAGCAAAGAGGAACAAAATCTCATCGATTGATTGAAATCTTTACTTTAATAGATATTCTTTTGACAACGTTTACTGTAAAGTGCAAAATTGCTCAGCTATTTAGAATGTGGGACTATCTGTAAATTTCTTCCAAATTCAATAAAAGTTTTATTTATTCACCACCTTTTACCATTTCAGAATGTTTCAAAACAATTAACAGCCAAAACACTACTTTGTTTATTGTGACAATGGTAAGGTAGCAGCCAATTTGCTAACAAGTTCCATCTGATAAAAATACATAAATTGTCACAGCAAAGCTGACTGAGGGATAAACAGTACACATCTCCTCTTGAAGTAATGTTTTAGTTTTTTTTGTATCTACTTGAAGGATAACAAAGAACATCAATTTAACATCTCTAAGAGATCCAAGAGATAGTCCCTAGGAGTTCGGCTGAAGTATCAGTGTAGACTTTTGCAGCCCTGTGGTTGAGTTATGATGTTTAGACTCAAGCCATCAGTACTATTTGTTGAGCTAGATCTAAACATAGAACTGCATGCAGCTCAATTCCAGCTTCTAAACTCTTTATGGTTAAAGATAACATGGAGGACTACGTGGCAAGCATTGCAATGTTTAAATAAAATATCTTTGAGGAGTGTTCTGGAATATTCTATGCTGCAAGGTACCTATTATCTTGCATTATTAGACGTGACAATAGTAAAACTTACAACTTGATACCAAGTTTCAAATTTTGAAGCTCAAAATAAATATTATCAAAGCCTGTATACCATATACAATCTTGAGATTCATCTTCTTGCAGGCAGCCTCAAAAGAAAGCAACAGAATAAAATCCACAAAAATCCCCACAAAACAAAGATCGACAACATCCCACGTGCAAATAAAAAAGAACAAACATGTAACACTCGGATTATGAACCGCAGAGTCCCTAAAAGTGTGTCCACAGTCACAGAGCCAGGTCAGTGATGAGGAGAGTGAAGGGCCACCACAATGGCTGCAGGACTCCGTTCAGCTTTGAGGTGAGTGAAGTCACTTCAGGAGCACACCAGTCACAACTATCTTTTAATCTGTCTTGGCACTTAAGTTGGCTAAATATTGGTTCATCTCTCGCCCTTGGTACAGGGCCCAAGTGATTTAATCAGGCCGACGACTGCCCTAGTCGTGGCCGTGCATGCTTCCTCAAGAGTGCAGTTTTCTGACCGCAAAAATGCTGGATCGTTCAGAGGGCCCAAAGGAAAATTACAGGTTGTAGTTTGCAGTCATCATAGTTTAGGAATATATTTAGTAGAATAGTTAATAGTTTGGTGAGTTGCTCACAAACTTTGTCATGTGTCACCAGTGCCATCTTGTACCAGTTTAGTATTTTGATAATTATTTGACAGACTGGCAGTCAGGGTAAATTCATGGTTGCAAAATGACTACAAAGAGAACTGAAACCTCTGTTGTAGCCCGGGGAAAAGTACACACTCAGGACAACAACTACTTTTTTGGGTTTTAATTCCTTTATCTGTTTTAGATGTTTAAGTGCCAGAAGAGGGTCTTAAAACAAAACAAACGACTTTACAATCAGGTCCCGCCTTTACAATTTCCATTTAACCTTTGGTCCACACACTTGTGTATCGACCAATTGCATACGCAGTATAAAAATACAAAGAAAATCGCACAAAACTAATACAGTATTAATACAGAACAAATACAGAACTAATACAGTAGTGGCAATTCTTAAAGAACACAATACAAACAACATTAGAATCCCCCCAACCCTGTATCTTATACATAGCAGCGAAAAATGTAAGCAAATACATCTCATCTAAAATGTCTTCTACTTTTAGTACACACATGCTGAACCCTCGAACGGAGACTAAACATTCACGTTACGCGGTTACATGCACAATCAGTCATGATACAATACAGTTAGACAAAAGGTACACTTTGGCACAACTTTTACAAGGTATTGCCTGGTAGTTAAATTACAGGAAGACTGACCTGCTTGGCCGGTGAGGAACTTTGCACAAGCCACGCTATCCAGTGTCGAGTTCTTTACTCGTGAAAATCTAAAGCATCCACATGTAAAACATTTCAAGTTACCGATATTCCCAATTTGCCTAAACAAGCATAAACAAATTCACATGGATATTGTAAATTAATGCTCACCTTTCCTCACCATGCCTAACACCTCTGGGGGAACTTGATTCCAACGCTCCAACGGCTTCAGCAGCAGAAAACAAGATGGTCTCCCCACTATCCCGCGTGTGCGTAATGACATCACCATCTCCACTTAAAGGCACAGACACCAATTCTAGCGTTGCCTGGATGAATGCCTAAGTACACTTTTAACGATACTGAATAGCATTCGATAGTCACCCGGTTACACCTCTTTAGAAATAGAGCGAGTCAGTCGATAAAAGAATTGTGCATCTTCATGTTCAAAATTGAGCCTGATCTCTATGATTTACTGTTTTTTTTAACAAAGCTTTGGAAGGAAAGGTTTCTCTTTAGCCTTGTTTCTTTACTCCCTGTTGCTGTAATTCCACTGATTTTGTCCTTATTGTCATTTAATGCACCTACAGTATACTACAACAGTGCATTTTAAGCAGAAACCATTATAATCTCATGAAACTAATTTAAAGTTAATCATTCTGGTCCTAGTGATTCATTCTAACTCCATCATCAGAATGGCTGGAACAACTTGTCAGTAGAGAAAAGAAGATCAGGTTTATGAATGAAGTAACATCATATATCCATGCACTTTGTGTACGTTTTTCCTCTTTCCTTGTTAGAGATAGCTGGGTTATGATTGGTTTGTTTTTTTATTTAGCATAGAATCAATCATTTGTAGCCAAAGTGTAAAAGCTGAGCATCCAATATTACTGTTCAATTATGTGGAGAGCTATTGCCTGAATCATGATGGATTGCACCCACAGTGTACTGTACAAACAAGTAATTTCAAAGCTTCATTTTTCATTTGATTAGAAATCTGAGCAATTTTCTCTGATTTCTCTTTAAAGTTAAATTCTGAAGTAGTCACTGAATAATTCAATCTTCACTGCAATAAGGTTGCATAAATTGTGAGTCTGATCTTCTAATAATTAGGAATTGAAGGAAGATTTTAACTTAAGTGATGCTGTTTCTTTAGGTGATTGACAGAAAGTGAATATCTGTGCATGAGTTCGACGTGTCTGAAGAAATTTAATATTTGACTCACGGTAGACAGTCAGAGCAAAAGCCAGGCCTACTGCAAAGGCCACATCATAGACTAGGCCAGGATAATTAAGGATTGAGAAAAGCCTCTCTGTTCCAAAGACAATTCACCTAGTACATGGAGCCTGTGGTTGCAATAACACAGAGGTCAATCTGATTACACAACCTCCTCTCGTCAAAGAATGACACAGAGCATTAACTTCGAAGATTAGGCCCTGGGTAAGTAATGAAGGCCTTCGGTTCTTAGCTTCAAGTACTGCATATGCAAATAGTTGTCATTTGCTTTTCCATACTATATGCTGGGAGACATGCCAATCATTTTACAGTGACAGAAATCTCCATAGTATTGCGGCTTCTGATCATGTTACCCTTGAGGCTGTTATTCTGTGGCCCTTGTGTGAGTGCTGCTGGGTATAGAGGTGAGGGTCAGCAGATCCAGTCCCATCCTGCCTGTTGCATTTTTACCTTCACAAAGTATTATTATCCTTAATTATATTGCAATTAGAAGCCATATATCAATGGAATTTTAAAAAAGGATGCTCCAGGAATGTTATAATAAAAAAAGTCTCAGGCACATATATATATATAGCTAGGGTATCTGAGACTTTTGCAGAGTACTGCAGTAAGTTTATGTAATGCACTGTACTACTGCTGCTGCAAAAGAAACAAATTTCATGACATATGTGAGTGCTGATGAACCTGATCCTGATATGGATCTCTATTGTGGACTGAGAATGGGAAAGGAGAAGGGTGGGGGGGGGGTAAGCAGGAAGCACCAGAGAGACATTCTTCAATGACCAATTGTAGTAAACCATGTATATAGGTTGTAACTGGGTTATCTGTCTGGACGTGCCTGGACACGCCCCTCTGCTGACTGCTCCTGTGGCTCCTCCCACAGACCCCTGAATAACGGTGATTGTGTCACTGCTCCTCCCACTGTCCAGAACAGACATACAGCATGGACGTGGATCCATTTTACTGTTAATAAAAGCCTTTCAGTATTTACTCTACTTCCAGTCTTTTGGAGTAATTGATAGAGCATCAATTTTATTAACAGAAATTTTAAGGCATGGAACACGTCCTGAGACCCGACAAGTTAGACCTCGACCCGCAAACACCTGAGGCCAGAAACGCTTTCGAACTCTGGCTAGCCTGCTTCGAATCATAACTGGAGGAGATTGAAGTGACTGAGTCCGCCGCAAAGTGCAGAGTTCTCCTCTCCAGGGTCAGTCCACAGGTCTACTCAATGATTAGAGACCAGCCGAGCTACAACGGCGCAATGAGCGCCCGCAGAAGACAATACCTGTGGCCGGTAAACACCGTCTGTGCACGACATTGCTTGGTGATACAGCAGCAGCGGCCCGGAGAGTCAAGTGCTGAGTTTGTCCAGGCCCTACAGACACTCATGCGGGTCTGTGATTGCAGGGGGCTGACGGCCAAACAGCATGCGGAGCTCCTAGTAAGAGATGCCTTCGTCACGGGGACCAGGTCAATGTATGTGCGCCAGCGGTTGCTGAAACATGCCGATCTTACATTATGTTCGGCGATTGAGCTGCCGATATGCTGGAGGCTGCTCTGCACAACTCTGACGCTCTCCAGGCACGCGAACTCCCGACGACCTCGTGGACGCTGCAGACCCCGCAACCTGCCAGCGAATCGACCACGAGCTGCTGCCAGTTGTGAGTTCGCGAAGTGTTACTTCTGTGGCTCGAGAAGCACCCACGGAAACGCTGCCCAGCCTGAGAAGCTACCTGCTCCAGCTGCAAAAAGGAGGGCCACTTTGCCAAGGCCTGTAAGTCCAAACTGTGAGCAGGATCGAGCAGCACCACGTCCGAAACATGGGGGTCACCATCTTGGCCGTCGCCATCTTCCCTGCACGCCGCCACCATATACAAGACATGGGGTCGGCCATCTTGGTCGGCGCCACCTTGCACCGCCTACGACCCATGGGTACTAACCAGGCACCCTACCGTGCCGGACCAAAACAGCGATTCAACTCTGGCTTCTGTGACCCTCGACCAAAACGCTCCTTACCAGCTCACAAGGTCAGTGATGGACATCCTGGTGGAGGGGCGCAGGACAAGCTGCCTGTTTGACACAGGCAGCATGGAGAATATTATCCACCTGGACACGGTGCAGCATTGCGGACTCATGACACGGCCAGTAAGCCAGAGAGTCACCATGGCTTCCGAGTCGCATATAACAGACATCCAGCGGGGATTGTGTAGCGACGCTAGTGGTGCAGGGCACAGAATATCGGGACTTTACATTACTGGTCATGCCTCAACTGTGTGCTATTGGGGCTCGACTTCCAAAGCCACCTGAAAAGTGTGACAATGGAGTATGACGGGCCCCTCCCACCAATCACTGTTGGAAATCCTCAGTTCTGTAGGAATACATCACATTCCCTGCTACTGACCACACACACACACCGACCCGCACATCCCACCCAACACCATGCCAACAGCCGCGCTATGGACACCACTCATGGCCTCTCCATCCTCAAGATCCCTCCCCCACCGCTGTTCGCCAACCTGACCCCCGACTGTAAACCTGTGGCAACTAAAAACAGGAGGTACAGCTTGGGGGACAGGGCCTTCATTCAGTCAGAGGTGCAGCGGCTGCTCAGGGAGGGGATCATTGAGGCAAGCACAAGTCCTTGGAGGGCCCAGGTGGTCATTGTTCAGAACGGGGAGAAAAATAGGATGGTCGTGGACTATAGCCAGACCATCAATAGGTTCACGCAGCTTGACGCGTACCCTTTACCCCACATCGCGGATATGGTCAATCAGATAGCTCAGTACAAGGTGTACTCGACCATAGACCTGAAATCCACTTACCATCAGCTCCCCATCTGCCAGGAGGACCGCCCCTACACTGCCTTCGAGACGGACGGCAGGCTTTATCACTTCCTGCGCGTCCCCTTCGGTGTCACAAATAGTGTATCTGTCTTCCAGAGGGAAACACTGGTGGACCAGTGCCAACTGAAGGCCACGTTCCCATATCTGGATAACATCACCATCTGCGGTCATGACTGGCAGGATCACGACAACAACCTCCGAAAATTTTTCCAAGCGGCCAAAGCTTTCAGTCTTACCTATAACAAGGACAAGTGTGTGTTCAGAACCATCCGACTTGTTATCCTTGGGTATGTCGTGGAGAACAGAGTCATTGGCCCTGACCCCGACCGAATGCGCCCCTGTTGGAACTCCCTCTTCCCACCACCCTCAGAGCCCTCAAACGGTGCCTGGGCTTCTTTTCTTATTACACCCAATGGGTCCCTAACTACGCAGATAACGCCCATCCCCTGGTCAAGTCCACCACATTTCCCGTCACAGCCGAGGCCCGAGCGGCCTTCAGCCACATTAAAGGGGACATTGCCAAAGCAACGATGCATGCGGTGGACGAGGCTATTCCCTTTCAAGTAGAGAGTGACGCCTCTAACTTCGCGCTGGCTGCTACCCGCAACCAGGTGGGAAGACCTGTAGCATTCTTCTCTCGTACCCTTCAAGGCCCTGAAACTCGGCACTCCACAGTGGAGAAAGAAGCCCAGGCCATAGTGGAAGCTATTAGGCACCGGAGGCACTATCTCACCGGCAAAAGGTTCACACTGCTGACTGATCAGCACTCAGTCACATTCATGTTTAGCAACCAACAGTGGGACAAAATCAAAAATGATAAAATTTTGAGGTGGAGAATCGAACTTTCCACCTACAACTATGACATTATGTACAGGCCTGGAAGCTCAATGAGCCCTCCAATGCCCTATCCCGGGGAACGTGTGCCAGCGCGCAGATTGACTGGCTATATGCCCTACACACAGAACTTTGCCACCCTAGGTTCACCCGGCTTTTCCACTTTGTGAAAGCCTGGAACCTGCCTTACTCCCTTGAGGAGATCAGGATGATAACCAGGGACTGTCAAGTCTGCGTAGAGTGCAAACCGCACTTCTACCGACCTGAAAAGGCACAACTAATCAAGGCCACCCGCCCCTTTGAGCAACTGAGTGTCGACTTTAAGTGCAGCTTTCCCTCCACTGACCGCAATGTGTACTTTCTTAATGTAATCGACAAGTACTCACGGTTCCCTTCACCATCCCCTGCTCTGACACCACTGCCATGTCCGTTATGAAAGCCCTGCAAAAGCTCTTCACTCTGTTTGGATACCCATGCTATATCCACAGTGATAGAGGGTCCTCGTTTATGAGTGACGAGCTGCGCCAATACCTGCTGGCTAGGGGTATTGCAACTAGTTGGACCACGAGCAATAATCCCCGGTGGAATGGACAGGTGGAGAAGGAGAATGCCACGGTGTGGAAAGCCACACTCTTAGCCCTTAGGTCAAAGGGACTGCCGGTGTCTCGCTGGCAGGAGGTCCTCCCCGAGGCACTCCACTCCATCCGCTGTCTGTTATGCACGTTCACCAATGCCACCCCTCATGAGCGACCCTTTTCCCAGGAAGTCGACCACCGGGACCACCCTACCAACTTGGCTGAAGTCCCTGGGGCCAGTGCAGCTCCGGAAACATGCGAGGAGCAGTAAATACTCCCCAATTGTCGAGAGGGTTCACCTACTTCATGCGAACCCCCAGCATGCCTACGTGGTTTTACCTGATGGGCGGGAGGACACGGTCTCCGTCCGTGACCTGGCACCTGCAGTAGCACTTGGCCCCTACCCTGAACACTCCACGGTGACTATTAACCCCATACCCACCGATATATATATCCACGAGACACCGAGCACTCCAAGCCCTACACAGACACCTCACGACACTCCCATTCCGGGCGCGACGCACACACGAGGGATTACTGACACCTAATGTGCTGGCATCTCAAGTCAGGCTGGAGCTATTGAGAAATATACCTGACATAATCACTATATATACCTGAAATATAACCACTATGTACTAGCTATTTACTACACTATGCAATCACTCCTATGTACTGAATATTACTTTACTAGACACCTTTTGCTATGTATTGTTTTACTAGATACCTTGTATTCTCTTAGCTACGTACTGTGGCAGTTAAAGAACACCTGTTTAGCTAGCAGCACTAATTAGCTGAAACGTACTCCATGTATTATACTCAGCCTTTGTTTAGTAAGAGATAACGGTGGCGGACAGGATGGTACGAGCAGGAAATGTAATGTGAGGGAGGTTGTCTGAAAAAATAACCTTGGCCAGGAATGGGGCCCCAATGCGAACTCGAGAGAAATACTGGTGGCGCACCGAGAGCTAGGCAAGAGCATTTGATTAGTTAATGTATAGATGATATGCAACTAAAAATTGATTGGGTATGGCGATGAAACCGAAATGTAACTGAGATAAAAATTACAATAAAGAATGCTGTACACCGGAGCTCGGTGGGCTTTCGGTGACAAGTTCATTGATTGCCTCAGCCTTTGTTTGCAAATAAAGGTTTAAACTTCTCGAAGAATTGTCTGCGTCTCCTGGTCATTTCTAGTAACCACGACAGAGCCAGCACAACCACCGTCGCTGGTGCAATCACCATAGATCACAGTGACGGACTCAACCACCTGATAGACTTGACCTGTAAATATACTTGTTTTAAATATTGTCAGTCACTTCACCCCGCGGGACTCTCTTTTTTAAAAAGGAGGGGTGAATGTGGTAAACCATGTATATAGGTTGTAACTGGGTTATCTGTCTGGACGTGCCTGGACACGCCCCTCTGCTGACTGCTCCTGTGGCTCCTCCCACAGACCCCTGAATAAAGGCGATTGTGTCACTGCTCCTCCCACTGTCCAGGACAGACATACAGCATGGACGTGGATCCATTTTACTGTTAATAAAAGCCTTTCAGTATTTACTCTACTTCCAGTCTTTTGGAGTAATTGATAGTGCATCACCAATAAACCACGTGTTTGGAATCAAGTGACCATGGGTGAGTCTGCACTCATGCCACTCCACCCCCACCCTTGGCACTCCTTCTTTGCCACCTGTCCCACACTCCTCCTGTGGCACTACATCTTTGCCATTCCCAGCATCCTTTGCTCCTACCAGATTTGCAAACTTACTCTCCACTCTGCATTGACAAATACAGCACTGTGCAGAAGTCTTAGGCAGCCTAGCTATAAATATGTGCGTAAGACCTTTCAACAGTTCTGTATATTGACCACATTAGTATGACAATATTCTAAGGAACATTATTGAACAAAGCTGTTCAGCTAGGAGCCAGTCCAGGTCAGTCAAATGCAGGCAACTGCTGAGTGAACACTGGTGTGAATTAGCAGAGGACAGCAGAGTTTTAATGTCTTGTTAATGATGGCTAGAATAAGTGAAGCCATACAAGATTAAATTGGAATGGTCAAATCTAGTTAACAAAGCAGTTTTGACCGCAGATAGGCTGAGCACGAGTAGGGCTTAGATGATTTGAAGTGCTAGGAATAGATGTTCTCTGTAATAAAATAATTATGTCGCCAAAACCTCTCAGGTTCAAAAATGACACCACTGTGAAACATCAGATGGTTGCCAGGGAGAGAGAACAGATTCAGGGATCGGGAAACAGAATTTATGATGGTGACAGAAACCAATTTCCTAATTCTTACTGACACGTATTTGAAGGAAATTCCCAGCCATCCAATGCAGAATGACAGACAAGGAATCTGATAACTTAGACATAATAGAAGAATCAGAATGAGATAGTAGTGTGATATTTGTATTATCAGAATACATGTAGAAACTGATGTCATGCTTTCAAACAATGTGCCAAAAAGCATCTTAATCATCCAAAAAGTTTCTTCTGGGGAGAAAAAAAAAACAATATAGGAGAAGCTGCAGTCATTATGCTCCCTATAAATCACCAGCTTTTAGTAGCATACATCAGGTGCAAATAATGTTCAAGAGGACTATCACCAACCTGAAACAAGTCTATGTTCTCCCCACAGACCAACTGTTATCAGCATTTTCTGCCTGCATTTCCCCTTCATAGCAAATGTTCTCACGTCTTTCATGTTTGCAAACTATTAGGTGATTGAAAAGAAATGAAAAAAATACTGACGGCAAAATTGATATGCATTGTATTCATTCTGTGCACTGTAAGTGAGGGCTCAGAATAGAAAACTAATGTGGTAAGGTAAATTTTAACTCATTGTGTTATTCTGATCAACCATTCTAATAAGACACCACCTCACCCCCTGTACCTACCTTAATCATTGCACTGCTCTACAGGCATTTTAAACACATTTTATAATGCTGTTTACATTGTAAATGCTGCTATTTATGTACTTAGGCACATTTTATTCCATATCCACACTTTAAACTCTAACTTTATTTTTTAAGTAATTCTTTATTCTTTGTAATCACAGAATGTTTTTTTTAAATTGTATATTGTGCCAACACGCCACAGCAAATACCTAACTACACTTAATATTATATGGCAAATAAGTTGATCCTTGGTTCTTAATTATACCATTTATAAATGCAGAGTAAGTATGCAGAATTGCAATGTTCCTCCATTCTACTCCTGATGATCTGCTTGCATTTCTTCTGACTGCTAACAATTCTGCATTGCAAATCCAAAGCAGTTTTTGTCTTCTTTGTTGGTTTATGAGGCCATAATGCTTTGAAATGCATGTGCTGTCACTTATCCAGAAGCTCATGCTGACAAATGTCTGGAAACTTAAAAACTACCTGTCGGCTCCTGTGATCCTGCAGGAACACTGCTTTTAATGGCCACTGGTGACAGCAGCCACGGGATTTTGTAAGCAATCTCTCAGAAGAGTTCTACCTTCCTTTGCTATGCAAAGGAAGGTGCATTTTACATTAGAGGAAATTCATAATGTGGTTATGCCTAGGCATATTGAGATAATGTTTCAGCTATCTTTTTCTTTTGAACTTCAAAGATCAGATGTGGTGCCTTCATTCTGCGGAAAGATGCTCTGTCATCACATTCTCTTGCCCGTGGCTCTGTGTGCCTTCCTTTCCTGATGCAGTTCAAAATCTTGCAGATGCAAGAAACTTGAAATAAAAGTAGAGAATGTATGAAGGTTAGGCTGACCCCATGAAGAGAACAAGTTAACTGCCTAGAGGTTTTGTATGCGATAATGTGGTTAAGTGAGAGTGGGAAATCCAGAATTAAGTACAGCAGTCCAGTTGACGGCTTTTTAGCCTAGCTCCTTTGTTATAATTCTAACTCTGGGTTGTTTATCGCGCCATCATCAGTGGGTTAGACGTGGATTTTATAAAGTTGAATTTGAGAATGGTTTGTGCAGATCTACATTCTGCTCTGCCTGTGACTGCAAGCAACTGCTGAGACTTGTGGACGTTACTCAACACGCCTCAGAAGCCAAACCTCCCTGCATGGACTCTGTGCAAGCTTCTTGTTGCCTCAGCAAAGTAGCCAGCATAATCTAAGAACTCACCCAACCTGGACATTCTCTCTTCTTACATCAAGCAGAAGATACAAAAGCCTGAAAGTGCCACTGTTATACGTCTATTGAATGGTGCTCCTGTTCAAAAATATACAGTCTTGACCTTACAAGGTTAACTATCTTGATGTACCTTTGCACCTTGTTATCTACCTGCACTGCACTTTCTCTTTAGCTATCACACTTTATTCTGCAATTGTTATTGTTTTAACTTGAACTACCTCAATTCTCTGTGCAATGACTGGTCTGTCTGAACAGGATGCAAATCAAGCCTTTTCAGTGTACATGTTAGAATAATTAGCTACATCTCAATTTCATTTCCTTGCTTATTGAAAATCTACCTGCCTCTACTTTTAAAAACTATTCAAGGATTCTGTTCCTGTTATTCTAAAGACGCAAGACTCTCCAGCAGAAATATAATACACCTTATCTTGCATTGAATGGATAAGTCCTTATTTTTAAAAAGTAACTCCATTTCTAGTTTTTCTCATAAGAAAACAAAAATGTCCCCTCTATACCTGCCCTTTAAAGTCTTCACAGATAATAACCCCATCTCTTCCATTTCAGCATTCCAAAGTGATTATTTTCTTTGGGATACTGTTTCACTTTGCCATCTCAACCAAAACCCATTCACTTAGTACCTTCTTGTTCAACTTCAGGAGTTGCCAGTCTGGCTCTTTTAACTTCTCAAGGACTTACAAACTTCTAGCGATTCCTCTCCAGCCCGTTACCTTTCTTACCCACTTGGCTTCATCTATTACCTTCTAGCCACCCTCCCTCCCATCTCCTCACGTTTTTATTCTGATATCTTCCGCCTTTCTTTGCAGTTCTGAAGCAGGGTCTCGGCCTGAAACGTCGACTGTTTGTTTATTTCCATAAACGCTGCCTGATCTGCTGAGTCCTTCCATCATTTTGTGTGTGCGTTGCAGTGATTCACATTTACACCTTCCAGTTCAGTGTAGTGCATTACGTATGATGTGATCCCCGTCCATCTGAAAAACCAAATTAGATAAGGCGTCTATTTCAATAGTTTAATTGTTCCAGTTAATATCAGAGAAATGTATGCAAAATACAACCGGAATTTCTTGTTCTTTGAAGACATCCATGAAAACAGAAGAGTGCCCCAAAGAATGAGTGACGTAAAATGTTAGAAACCGAAAGCCCCCTACTCCCCCTTCCCACACACAAGGAGAAACAAACCAACCACTCATCCCAACCCCAACAAACTTTTGCAAAAAAACAACAGCACCCTCTAGCCACCAAGCATGCAGTAGCCTAAAGCCCTCAATAAAGACTGCAGTACAGCAAAAAACAAAAACAAATCGTTCACCTGACAGTTCGACATACCATGGGCTCTTAGTACACTATTCTAAGTGTGACCCTTTGCTTCCAGTTGCCAGCCGTTTTAATTCTTCATTCCACTTTGACCTTTCTGTCATAAGAGTTATAGAGAAGTACAGCATTTAAATAAGCCCTTTGGCCCATCAAGTTCATGCTAAAACCATTTAAACCATCTACTCTCATTGATCCACACTGGGATCATAGCCCTCCATATCCCTACTATCTATGTACCTATCTAAGCTTCCCTTAAACATTAAAATCATGCTCACATGCACCATTTGTGATAACAGCTCATTCCACAAAGTAGTTTCCCCTCATGATCCCCTTAAACTTCTCATCTTTCACCCTTAACCCATGACCTCTGGTTGTAGTCCCACCCAACCTCAGCTGAAAAAGTCTGCTTGCATTTACCTTATCTATCTGATTTGGACTCCTGTGTGTTCTGATGATGATTAACATAAATTTCAGGGATACCAACTCAGCTTGTGAATGGGCATGTTGCATGGAGTTGAAGAGTTCCAGACAATCAATGACTTCTAGACTTTCCATATCACATGAAGGGAAAGCAGAGTGTTTTTTTTTTGGCCATGATATTTGTGCTGAATTTCATAACTATTTTAACTTTTCTATTTTCTCAATTCTGATTTAAAATACTCCATCTGGAATATTAACTCTGTTTTTCTCTCTACAGATGCTGCTTGACTTGCTGCATATTGCTGTCATTTCCTGTTTGATGAAATATGAATGATGTTCCAAGCAGGCAGTTAGTAAATGATGGGCAACTGTGGGGATATATCAGTCAATCTTTGTTTTCATTCAAATCTCTTTCTCAATCTCCGGCAGGAAAATAACCTTTCAATTGTTTGATTAAAAATGGGAAGTGTATAGTCAGATACTTTCAGCAAGAACTACTTAAATAATATTGAGCCAAAACTGAGCTAATATTTCATGCCAGGATGCTCTGAGGAATCCAAAGCATCGGTGCTGAATTCTGTAAACAGACTGCAAGCTGAAAGAAAATCTTGAAGTTGTTTGTACAAGCAGAAACTTCTCCCTAAATCATTGCAATGTGCCAATTCCACTTCAATATTTTACATTCACACATAAATAATAAAGATGGCATCACTGTCTCTGCTTTTGCCTTGAGCATTATAATTATCACAAGAGCTAAAGACCCCAGCAACAGTGGAGAGGACCAAGAATGTATGTCAAGGGAGGTGGAGTAATACCTACAGAACTGCTTTGAGTCAGCGGACTGGACAATATTTAGGGATTTACCTTTGACTTTGAATGAATATGCTACAATTGTCACTGACTTCATCAAGACCTGTGTGGATGAATGCCTACTCTATATAAAGGCTTAACACTTTTTATGCACACCTTGAAAAGGAGAATAAAATTACACCTGTGTGAACCCCTGCAGCATCTGGTGACCCCATGATCTCTGTTTTGGAGGACAACGTTGGAGAATCTTTCAAGAGAGTCAATCATTGCAAGGTGTCAAGCCTTGATGGTGTACCTGGTTGGGCTCTAAAACCTTGTGCCAACCAACTGGCAGAAGTGTTCACTGACATTTTCAAACTCTTATTGCTGTGCTCAGAGGTTCCCACCTGTATCAAAAGGATGACAATCATACCATTGCCCAAGAAGAGGAGGGTGAGCTGTCTCAATTACTATTGCCCAGTGGCACTCACAATCACTGTGATGAAGTGCTTTGAGATGCTGGTCATAGCTAGAATCAGCTCCTGTCTAAGCAAGGACCTCGACCCACTGCAGTTTGCCTACTACCACAACAGGCCTACAGCAGATGCAATCTCATTGGCTCTCCACTCAGCCTTTGATCACCGGGGCAATAGTATTAACTAGTCAGGCTGCTGTTTATTGACTACAGCTCAGCGTTCAACACAATCATACCCTCAGTTCTAATCGACAAGTTCCAGATCTTGGTCCTCTGTACCTCCCTCTGCAACTGGATCCTTGAGTTTCCCACCAAGAGACCACAGTCAGTGCAGGTTGGAAATAACATCTCTTCCTCACTGACAATCAACACTAGTGCACCTCCAGGATGCACTGCTCTACTCTTTCTACACCCACGATTTTGTGCCTGGGCACATCTCAAAGGCCATCTATAAATTTACTGACAGCACCACTATTGTTGGCAGAATTTCAGATGGTTGACAAGAGGGCATGCAGGAATGAGATAGATCAGCTGATTAAGTGATGTTGCAGCAATAACCTTGCACTCAACATAAATAAGACCAAGGAATTGATGGTGTACTTCAGGAAGGGACATCGAGAGAACACATACCAGTCCTCATCAAGTGATCAGAAGTGGAAAGTGTGATCAGTTTCAAATTTCTAGCTGTGAACATCACTGAGGATCTATCCTGGAACCACCATAGTGATGCATTTACAAAGAAGGCCTGACAGTGTCTATATTTCATTAGGAGTTTGAGAAGAATTGGTATGTCTTCAAAAACTCTCACAAATTTCTACAGATGTATCATGGAGAGCATTCTAACTGTTTGTATCATCATCTGGTATGGTGAGGCCACTGCACAGAATCAGAAAAAAAACTGCAGGAACTAGCAAGCTCAGCCAGCTCCATCACGAGCATTAGCCTCCCGGCGTCCAAGAACCTTCAAAAAGTGATGTCTCAAAAAGATGGCATCTGTCATTCAGGACCCCTGTCACCCAGGACACACCCTTTTCTCATTGCTGCCATCAAGGAAGAGGTACAGGAGCTTGAAGCCACACACTCAACATTTCTAGAACAGCCTTTTCTTCTCTGCCATCAGATTTCGGAAAGGACAATGAACTCATGAACATGACTTCATTTATTTTTCTCTCTCTCTTTGCACTAATTTAATATATATACTTTTTGTAACTTATAGTTTTATTATTATGTATTGCAATGTACGGTTGCTGCAAAACAAATTTCATGACATATACCAGTGATTTTAAACCTGATTCTGATTCTGAGAGTGAAACACACTCACCAATCTTTCAGATTGCTGCTAAATTTAAATACTTTTTCCTCATCAAAGCATCTTTGTTGTGTTAATGGTCAACCATCAAACATTTGTATCATCAGACAGCTTATAGTTTTGTAGAGACAAGCAGAATGACAATATCAGAAGGGACAGTTGCAATAATTAATTGTCAGGGGTGTGGTTTTTGGATTATAAAATAGGGAAGATTCAGGATAAACTCTGGCTGCTTGTAAGGGATCTGCAGATAGAGTTGACTGTATAAAGTCAGAAAATGAGTGATATTTAAATATAAATTTAGGTTGCTCAGTGGAGTCGAAGGGAAGCATAAATTAATGTACTGTATGACATTGTTACAGTTAAGGATTAACTTGTGTGAAGGGTAGAATATAAAGGTATTACTGGTCATATTAATAGTTAATAATTTGCAACAGTTGTCATCATTTACTTCTTTATATTTTTACTATATGTATGTGTATATATAATGAATTTAGTTATGGAATTTAGTCTGTTTCAATTAACCTTTGATGGACTTTTGCCACTCTTTGAGCCTTGCCTAATTTTGCAACATTCTTTTCGGTTCATGCAGACCCCAGTGGACAGATGTACAGGAAAATTCTGAATAGGGATTTATTCATGCTTAGCAATGTTTGGGGAACCTATAATATGCTCAACCAAGGATTCTGGTGTTAGTGTGCACCATCACCACTCCACCTCCAACATCACATTGCTCCTTAGAGACATCAGTACCTTGTTCCTTCTGCAGTTTGAAAGTTACTGCCACAGGATATTACACGGGGAAGACCTGTCATTCTTTGGAATCTGGCTACGATATAAAAGTCTGCCCCAGGTTAGCTGTACTTGTTAAAATTCTGTTACATATTTAAGTGCATTGGCTTTCATCAATACTACTGAGGATCACCATCTTTTTCTATTTTCAACTTCATTTTCTGCACATGTCACATCATTTCTGTTACAACCTCAAGCCTTTCAGTACATTATTGAGTGCACTTGAATTGACATAACTCTGAAATAAACTATTCAGTTGCATATGTCGAAACAACATTAGTTTTCTTAGGTATTTATCCGCAGCATACTGTGATTACTGTTGGTTGAAATGCTGGCACAAATACTGACCCATAATCCTTGGTGAATTGCCCAAGGAATGTTGGTTGCTCCCTATTAAATAAGGTGACTTTAGTTAATGGATCTTGTAACCTTTGTGAACAAGGTTTCTCTGTAGGGTCTTAATTTAAGTTAATGATCTATGAAAACAATTTGTCATTTTTAATTGGATAAAACACATGTTCACCTAATGCTGTAAATCTAGTGAATATTGATGTCTGATGCAGAGGTAAGGAAGGACTCTGAAATTCTTTATTCTTATAGAGTGTCAACCCAAGGTTAAACATCTCCATGTTCATTCTCCTTGATGACTGCAATACCACGAGGAGTGATTGATAAGTTTGTGGCCTAAGGTAGAAGGAATCAATTTTAGAAAGCCTAGAACATTTATTTTTCCTACATTTACACACTTAGTCCAGCGGTTGTGGAGCATACGGATCCCTTCTTTGTAGAAGTTAGCGTCTTGCACCTCCAGAAGTGGTCCACAGCCGGGGAAATTGAAAAGTTTGTGGCCTAAGGTAGAAAGAGATAAGTTATTAACTTCAAACTTGCTGCATAATCACTCAAAGTGTTGAACTGCACATGCATATGAGCTGTATAACTCATCTCCTTCTACCTTAGGCCAGAAACTTATCAATCACCCCTGCTGTGGATCACCTAGAGGTCCAAGACGCTCTCGTTACATGCACGTGCAGTTCAACTCTTTGAGTGATAATGCAGACAGTTTGAAGTTAATAACTCATCTCCTTCTACCTTAGGCCATGAACTTATCAATCACCCCTGGTGAGGACCACTTCTATAAAGAAGGGATCCGTATGCTCCACGACTGCTGGACTAAGTGTGTACATGTAGGAGGGAACTATGTTGAAAAATAAATGTGCTAGGTTTTCTAAAATTGACCCTTTCTTCCTTAGGCCACAAACTTATCAATCACCCTTCGTATATCTGCAAGTAGTGACTTGGTTACAGCCTAATTCCTGATCGTAGTTTGAATTGCAAAATGCTGACATATCAGGGAGGCTCTAAATCAGGGGGTCCCAGTCTGTGGTCTGCATACCTCCTTGCTTAATGGTATTGATCCATGGCATAAAAAAAGTTGGGAACACCTGCTCTAAGTATTCCTACATAATAAATATCATGATGTTTTTAATGCAATCACATTGGTTGCTGGTGCCTGGTTGTGATCAATGGAAATTAAAGTGAAATTTTTAGTTATAATAGTCATTAGTTACTATCCATAATTTTACATCTGGAAATTCTATTCCATATTTCTAAATCAACACATGGGTGTTAAGACTTTTAAGAGTAATTATTGATCTTGTTCCTCCTTGATTTATCAGAACCACATTGTACTTTGTTGGGTGGAATTCTCTAATTTTCTGTACTCTGTCATTTGTTTTCCACATTCTGAATATTCAAGTTTATTGTCATCTGACTGTACACAGATATAACCAAATGAAACAGCGTTCCTCCACAAAACATATACATTTCACACACAGCATATAAATATAACCACAAATAAATGCAATTCAAAGTTCATGTTGTGCACAGTACAGGTACAGTAAACAGTAAATGGTAAACACTAAACAGCTTGTTGTCCCAGTAGCAAGACCTCGGCGGTGGCAGGGTATTCATTAGTCTCACAGCCTGAGGGAAGAAGCTGTAAACCAGTTTGAGAGTATTAGTCCTGATGCTTGTGTATCACCTTCCTGATGATAGTCGGTCAAAGAGATTGCAGGGATCATCAACAATGCATCAGAGCCCTTTGTATACAACATTCCTGGGAAACATCACAAAAAATGGGAAAGGAGACTTTGTTATCCTCTCGGCAGTTTTAACGATACTCTGTAGGGTCAGGCAGTCCCATGACTTGCAGCCACACAATGATGCAGCCAGACAGCACACTCTCAATGGTGCTCCTGTAGAAAGTTGTTAGATTGTGGGTGTGGAGCTTGACAAGCCTCATTCTCCTCAAAAAGTATAGATGCTGCTGTGCTTTCTTGACCAATGACACGGTGCTGTGGGTCCAGGGGAGATCATTCTGAAAGGGGTGGCTGAAGAGATCATTGGGGTATTAGTAATGTTCTTACAAGGATCACTAAATTCTGGAATGGTTCTGTATGCCTGAAGAATTACAAATGTCACTCCATTCTTCAAGAAAGGAGAGAGGTCAAAGAAAGGAAATTATAGGCCAGTTAGTCTGACCTCAGTTGTTGGGAAGATGTTGGAGTCGATTGTTTAGAATGTGGTTTCAGGGTCCTTGGGGGCACATGATAAAATAGGCTATAGTCAGCAAGGTTTTCTCAGGGGAAAATCTTGCCTGAGAAATCTGTTGGAATTCTTTGAAGAAATAACAAGCAGGATATTCATCGAAGAATCACGTGTGAGGTGGTTCATTTTGGTAGGTCAAATATGATGACAGAATATAGTATTAATGGTAAGACTCTTGGCAATGTGGAGGTGCAGAGGGATCTTGGAATCCAGTCCATAGGACACTCAAAGCTGCTGTGCAGGTTGACTGTGTGGTTAAGAAGGCATATGATGTATTGGTCTTCATCAACCATGGGATTGAGTTCAAGAGCCGAGAAGTAATGTTACAGCTATATAGGACCCTGGTCAGACCCCACTTGGAGTACTGTGTTCAATTCTGGTCACCTCACTACAGGAAGGATGTGGAAACTACAGAAAGAGTGCAGAGATTTACAAGGATGTTGCCTGGATTGGGAAGTATGCCTTATGAGAATAGGTTGAGTGAACTTGGCCTTTTCTCCTTGGAGCAACAGAGGATGAGAGGTGACCTGATAGAAGTGTATAAGATGATGAGAAGCATTTATCATGTGGATAGTCAGAGGCTTTTTCCCAGGGCTAAAATGGCTAACATGAGAGGGCACAGTTTTAAGGTACACACATAAAATGGTGGTGGAATGCAGCAGGCCAGACAGCATCTATAGGAAGAAGCACTGTCGACATTTCTGGCCGAGACCCTTCGTCAGGACTAACTGAAAGGAAAGATAGTAAGAGATTTGGAAGTAGGAGGGGGAGGGGAAAATGCAAAATGATAGGAGAAGACCGAAGGGGGTGGGGTGAAGCTGAGAGCCGGAAAGTTGATTGGCAAAAGGGATACAGAGCTGGAGAAGGGAAAGGATCATGGGACGGGAGGCCTAGGGAGAAAGAAAGGGGAAGGGGAGCACCAGAGGGAGATGGAGAGCAGGCAGAGTGATGGGCAGAAAGAGAGAAAAAAAAAGGAGAACAGAAAAAAGCTATCAGGGATGGGGTAAGAAGGGGAGGAGGGGCATTAACAGAAGTTAGAGAAGTCAATGTTCATGCCATCAGGTTGGAGGCTACACAGACGGAATATAAGGTGTTGTTCCTTCAACCTGAGTGTGGCTTCATCTTGACAGTAGAGGAGGCCATGGATAGACATATCAGAATGGGAATGGGACGTGGAATTAAAATGTGTGGCCACTGGGAGATCCTGCTTTCTCTGGCGGACAGAGCATAGGTGTTCAGCGAAACGATCTCCCAGTCTGCATCAGGTCTTACCAATATATAGAAGGCCACACCAGGAGCACCAGACACAGTAGACAACACCAGCCGACTCACAGGTGAAGTGTCGCCTCACCTGGAAGGACTGTCTGGGGCCCTGAACGGTGGTGAGGGAGGAAATGTAAGGGCAGATGTAGTACTTGTTCAGCTTGCAAGGATAAATGCCAGGAGGGAGATTGGTGGGAAGGGATGGGGGGAATGAATGGACAAGGGAGTCACGTGGGGAGCGATCCCTGTGGAAAGCAGAAAGAGGTGGTGAGGGAAAGATGTGCTTGGTAGTGGGATCCTGTTGGAGGTGGCGGAAGTTACGGAGAATTATACGTTGGACCCGGAGGCTGGTGGGATGGTAGGTGAGGACAAGGGGAACCCTATCCCTTAGGGTGGTGGGCAGATGGGGTGAGGGCAGATGTGTGGGAAATGGGAGAGATGCATTTGAGAGCAGAGTTGATGGTGGAAGAAGGGAAGCCCCTTTGTTTAAAAAAGGAAGACATCTCCTTCGTCCTGGAATGAAAATCCTCATCCTGAGAGCAGATGCGGTGGAGACGGAGGAATTGTAAGAAGGGGATAGCATTTTTGCAAGAGACAGGGTGGGAAGAGGAATAGTCCAGGCAGCTGTGAGAGTCTGTAGGCTTATAGTAGATATCAGTAGATAAGCCGTCTCCAGAGATGGAGACAGAAAGATCAAGAAAGGGGAGGGAGGTGTCGGAAATGGACCAGGTAAATTTGAGGCCAGGGTGAAAGTTGGATGCAAAGTTAATGAAGTCAACGACCTCAGCATACACGCAGGAGGCAGTGCCAATGCAGTCATCGATGTAGTGAAGGAAAAGAGGGGGACAGATACCCGTATAGGCTTGGAGTATTATGAGTAGCTTTGGCCACTTAGAAAGGATTTGCTGAAACTGGAGAGAGTTTAAAGGAGGTTCAAGAAAATGGATCCAGGATTAGACGACTTATCATATGAAGAGTGTTTGCATGCACTGGGCCTGTACTCACAGGAATTTAGAAGAATGAGAGGGGAGACCTAATTGAAATGTATCAAATGGTGAAAGTCCTTGATAGCGTGGAGTGGACACTCCTATGGTGGGCATGTCTAAGACTAGAGGACACAGCCTCAAAGTAGAGCAATGTCCTTTTAGAATGGAGAGGAGGAGGAACTTCTTTAGCTAGAGAGTGGTGAATCTATGGAATTTGTCACCTCAGGCCGCCATGGAGGCCAAGTCTTTATATATATTTAGGGCAGAGGTAGATAGATTCTTAATTGGTCAGAGCATGTGGGGGGAAGGCAGGAGATTGAAGATGAGAGGAAAAACAGATAAGCCATGATGAAGCTCGATGGGCCAAATGACTTAATTCTGCTCCTATAACTTCTGGTCTTATGGTTACATGCACACCAAGGAACTTTGTATTCTTTGCTTTCTCCATGGCAGAGCAATTGATGTGCAGTGGAGCGTGGTCTACCTGTGCTTTCTTGAAGTCCACAATCATCTTTTTTTGTCTTGTTCACATTAAGACTTAGGTCGTTATTCCCACACCATTTGACAAGCCTCTGTATGTGCTGACTCATTATTGTTGCTGATGAGCCCAGCCACAGTGGTATCATCAGCAAACTTGATGATGTGGTTTGGACTGAATCTGGCAGTTCTGTTGTGAGTTGGCAGTGCATTTGTGTGTTAGTAATATGAACAGCAGTGGTCTGAGCATGATGGAGTTTGAGATGTTGCTGCCAGCTTAGACTGACTGGAGACTTTCTATCAAGGCGTACAAGATCCAGTTACAGAGGGGCCTGAGTCCCAACGAGGGAAGTTACCCAGCAGCCTCTGAGGGATGATAGTGCTGTGCTGAGCTGAAATTGATGTATGAGGCATCATTTCCTGGGCGGGACGGGATGGAGTGGATTGTCGAAGCTATGGCATTATCAGTGGACTGGTTTGAGCAGTCGGTGAACTGGAAAGGGACCAGTGTAGCAGGAAGGTGAGACTAAACATAATCTATTACCTGCTGCTCAAAGTACTTCATGATTGTTGAGGTCAGAGCCTTTGGGTGGTAATCATTTTGGCCAGTTACGATCACTCTCTTGAGCACTAGAATGATTGTGGCTGTCCTGAAGCCTTCAGAGACAGTGGACTGTTGCAAAGCAATATTAGAGGCCTATAAGATATCATTATTAGATTTAAAAATTTCTTTTGATTGGATTATATAATGTCACAGTCATACTATAGGAAAGACAGATGTGTTTTTTAAGTAGCAGCTTTTGAAAGCTAAGTTCCCTCAAGTCTCCTTCCAAACTACTATTAGTATATGGTAATTGTTGTAATGTTGGAAACGTGTCAATAATTTTGCATACTGCAAGTTCATGGATTTACCAATAAGGCACTGGTTTACTTTAACTGGCAAACATAATGGGTGGCACAGAGGTGTAGTGATCAGCATAAATAATTACAGAGCCAGTGGCCTGGGTTCTGTGCCATCCAAAGTCTGTAAAGTGTTTATAAGGAGTTTATTCCTTCTTCCTGTGACAATGTCGGTTTCTTCTGGGTGTTCTAGGTGCCCCTCTGCAGTCCAAAGATGTACTAGTTAGTAGGTTAACTGGTCAGTTAAATGGCCTCATTTAGCTGGAAGGGCTGGAATCGTACTGTATTTCAAAATAAATAAACATCTCTTTCAGTGACTTTACTTAAGGGATAAAGGCCGGCTAAAAGGCTAAAAAGTACTTACTTCCTTGTTCTCTTTCAAGCTGCTGCATAAGATTGTGATACTCTCCTGAGTGAAGAGGCTGGTATTAAGTTTAACGTCTCTTTGTAAGAACAAAATCTACCTGAGCACAGAGAGTTTCATTCTTGAGCACTTCAGATTCGATTCAGTTTATTGTCATTTAGAAACCACAAATGCAATGCAGTTAAAAAATGAGACAACGTTCCCCCAGAATGATATCCCAAAAGCATATGACAAAACAGACTACACCAGAAAATCCACATAACGTTTGCCAATCCCCATTCCAGAGTCCGGAGAGGCTGCTGCGTATTAATATCACGCTACCGTCTTAGCGCGTTCCCTGGATAGGAGCTCCAATCCCACCAGACAAACAAGACCAAAAAATAAAGCTACAAGACCTGCACAAAACCACATAATTACAACATATGGTTACAACAGTGCAAACAATAGCATAATTGATTAAAAAAAACAGACCATGGGCACAGTATAAATAGTCCAAAGATGTTAAAGGATTATAAGTTCAAAAGAAATCACCATACATTATCCACAAGTCCCCAGGGTCCCGACAGACTCGCCATCCCACGCCGAAGGCAGAAGGGAATACCCCCGCTATGGACTTCCATGGCGCCACCCGACTCAGCCTCACAGATGCAGCACACAATAAAAGCTCCATCGAACCCAGTCTCGCAGATGCAGCACACACCGAAAGCGACCTGACCGCAGCAGACTCCGAGTCTGTCGAACCTCCGAGCCTCCGACCATCCCCTCCGGCACAGCTTCTCCGAGCACCGTCCTCTGCCGAGCGTATTAAGATGGCCCCGCCAACAGCCATCGGCAACGCGACCCCGAGGACTGGGGGCCTGTTCTTCCCAGCAGAGTCCTGGACCTCACAGCAGCAGCAGCAACGAAGAAGGTCTTCTTGGAATTTCCCAATGTTCCTCCGTGCTCCCATGGCCATTTTCAATTGATTATGATTGTGCACGGCACCCTACTTCACAAATAACAGATCATCAGTTCCGGAGTGGCCGCTGCAAGCTGCATCACACCGCCATCTTGGATCTTTACTTGTCCTTTAGACTGGGGGTTAGAACTCACACTTAATACCTTCTGGCTTGGGGGAAATACTTTTTATCCACATTAGTCATATTTGGTATAACTGTATCATGGTATAGCATAGAAACAGGCTATTCAGCCCCTTTGGGCTGGATCAATTTTCATGCTGTTTCCAAATCTCCTCCCCTCCTTTCTTAAACCTGATCGACTAACATGCCCCTCATTTCTAAAGTCTAAATCCAGTTCTATATGGAGGAAGGTTTTAAAATTAAACTAATTTTAGAGCTTTGATATTTCAGGCACAGTGTGCTTTTCATCAGTTTTCAAAGGCATATTTACTTCAGGCTGCCATGCACGTAACACAGAACCCAGGCATTTAAAATGGCACCAACACCTGCAAGAATATTTTGTCAGGTGCACTTTTTCTCATCCAATCAAAAATTTACTAAAAATGCTATTTGAATCATAGATATGAGTCAATCCAGCATTCAGATAAAAAAGGGTCACAGTGGTTCCTTGGGCAAGAGCAAGGAATTATTTTGTAAGGCACTGTACAGCAGTTAGTTTCTGCCGTGTTTTGAGCAGCTATATCTGGTATTTTCTCCCGAGGTGAAGGAAGTTGTAGCTGGGTAGTAAATCATTTTTTAATTACGCTGAATTATTTGCTTTGTGATCCCACTCAGCCTGCTGCAGCAGTGAAGAATCAATTCCTATTTATCAGTTCAATGACTGGCAACCTATTTGCTAATTATTGCTAAACTTTGAACCGCAAGGTACAAGTTTCTGGACATCAGTTCACTCTTCCTTGAGAGAACCAATATGAGCCAATGCTTTACCTAATAAACTTATGCCTGGGAATGAAAATAGAAGTGGCAACAAACTCTCAAACCCTGAGTTTTCTGGTTGCTTATTAGAGCACAGAAATCAATTTCTTTTTCACTGTTTCAATCTTTGACTTTGCATTATTTTACTTACTCCTGACACACTGCCGAAAAGACCAACACTCATTCTTCATTTCAAATTTCTCAAAGGAGATAATATTGAAATTTCCATTCAAACCATTGCTCTGTTCCGGGTAGGAACAACAGTTCTGGAATCTTACTGAAGGAGGACTGGTTATATAGAGTCATAGAGAAGTACAGCACTGAAACAGGCCCTTCAACCCATCTAGTCCATGCCAAAACTATTTAAGCTGACCAGCTCCGATGGACCTGCAATGGGACCATAGCCCTCCATACCTATCCAAACTTTTCTTGAGATCACGTGCACCACTAGTGCTGGCAGTATATTCCACACTCTCACAGTCCTCTGAGTGAAGAAGTTTCCCCTCATGTTCCCCTTAAACTTCTCACTTTTCAGCATTAATCCATGACTTCTAGTTGTAGTCTCACCCATTCATAGTAGAAAATGCCTCCTTGCATTTAACCTGTCTATACCCCTCATAGTGTTGTATACCTCAATCAAATCTCCTCTCAATCTTCCACATTCTAAAGGATATATTCCAAACCTACTCAATCTTTCCTTATAACTCTGGTCCTCCAGACCCGCAACATCCTTGTAAATTTTCTCTGCACACTTTCAACCTTGTTTACATTTTTGTTATAGGTAGAGGACCTACAATACTCTAAGTTAGGCCTCATTGATTCTTATACAACTTCAACATAACGTCGCATCTTCTATACTCAATTCATTGATTTATGAAGGCCAGTGGTCCAAAAGCTTTCATTATGACTTTATCTATACACAGCAACTCCATTTCATTGGGAGTTTGAAGAGATTTGGTTTGTCAGCAAGAACACTCACAAACATCTCTAGATGTACCCACGGAGATCATTCTGACAGGCTGCATCATTGTCTGGTACAGAGGGGCTACTGCACAGGACCGAAAGAAGCCACAGAAAGCTGTGGTATCCAAACCATTTTCGAGGAGTGGTGCTTCAGAAAGGCGGCGTCCATTATTAAGGATCCCCATCACCCAGGACATGCCCTCTTCTCATTGTTACCATCAGGAAGGAGATACAAAAGCCTGAAGGCCCAAATTCAGTGATTCAGGAACAGCTTCTTCCCCTTTGCCATATGATTCCTAAAAGAACATTGAACCTTCAAACACTACCTCACTTTATATCCAAATATATAAAATTTCTGTTTTGTGTTATTTTCTATCTAACTATTTAATGCACATATATATACTTACCATAATTGATTTAGTTACTTTTTTTTTCTTTCTGTATTACCAGGTATTGCTGTTTATAAGTTAATAAATCTCACGACGGATGCCAGTGATAATAAACCGGATTTTGATTCTGAGACTGATTCGCATGAATGGGAGGTGTGTGGAGGGGTGTGGGCCAGGTGCAGGTTGGTGGGACTGGGCATGGGGGTGGTTCGGCACAGCAGGAGGAGCCGGGGGGCCTGTTTCTGCGCTGTGGTGTTCTGTGGTTCTATCTTCCTGTGATGCCACTTTCAAAGAAATATGTTTCTGTATTCTCTTTGTTTCACCACACTCCTCATGCCCTACTGTTCACTGTGTAAGACCTACCCGGGTTCGTCCTACTAAAGTGCAAAACCTCACACTTCTCTGCATTAAATTCCATCTGCCATCCGTTAACCCCTTTTTCCAGCTGATGCAGTTCCCTCTGCAAGCTGTGGTAGTCTTCCTCACTGTTCACTGCACCACCAATCTTGGTGTCATCCGCAAATTTGCTGATCCAATTAACTACATTATCATCCAGATCATTGATATAGATGACAAACAACAAAGAACCCAGCACCGATCCATGTGGCACACCACTAGTCATAGGCCTCCAGTCAGAGAGGCAGCCCTCTACTTCCACTCTCTGGCTTTTCCTACAAAGGCAATGTCGAATCCAAGTTACTACCTCATCCTAAATGCTGAGTGACTGAACTTTCTGGACCAGCCGCCCACGCTTTGTCAAATACCATTCTAAAGTACTTGTAGATGATATCTACTGCCTTACCTTCATCCACTTTCTTGGTAACTTCCTCCAAATCCTCTATAAGATCGTTTAGACATGATTTACCACACGCAAAGCCACACTGACTATCCTTAATCTGTCCATGTCTATGCAAATACTTATATCTCCGGTCCCTTAGATTAGAATACCATCCTATAATTTTCCCACAACTGATGTCAGACTCACCGGCCTATAATTTTCTGTTATTTTGTGTTATTGTGTTTGGTAACTTGGAGGGTCACTTGAAGAGCGTGGCAGTGTTCTCTTGTACCATATATGTACTTTAAGATTCTCTTGCCAGTTTCAAAACCACTTGTGCAGTTTAGTCTTCAAAAAATTGTAAAATCATACAATTGCTTTCTTAATGTGGAATTTCATCTCAGAGAAGATACAACGTAATGCAAACTGTTATTAAATTTAAAAAAAAACTGGGTAAAGAGAACTGTCACCTTGAAACCCTTCTTAGCTGCCACCTTTATTGAATTTACCCATCATCATCTCCTCTATTCTCTGACAGGCCTTCTCCCTTAAATGAGTGGCTCCCAACCCAGTCAGCCTGCCACCTTAACTTCTCTTAGACGCTCTCTCTTTTCTTGCTGTTAATCACTAGCAACGTTTTCCTTCCTCTTTATTGATCTACTCAAGGGGCATTGCTGTCAGTGCAAAAGTATGGATTCCAAAGCCACTTGGCAGCAAATTAGCTTTTAATCACATTGTTAGTCGGATAAAGCAAAGAGAAACTTACTTTCTTAAGCCCATCACCTCTACCGGGGCACAGACTGCCGGCAGCAGCTCACCAGATTCCTCTGTTGGTCTTTCTGTTGCTCTGTGCTTTTATGGGATGGGGTTGCTAGCCTGATCCTCCTCTTTTTGTAGCAGGGCTTGGGAACGTCCATGGCAGGGTTAAACATACAAAAAAACCTTCATGTTAATATAGTACAGTTTGCATAAAAGTGCAAATAATTCTTTCTGAAATAAATTGGTCAAGTTTGGAATGATTCTGGGGCTGAGTACAGTGATGTGAGTGAATTTTCTTACACTGACCCCAGCCTGTCCTTTGTCCTGTCATTGGACTAACTGTAACCCACTGAGGGATCACCCAGTTTTCTGTTGCAGAAACTGATGTGTTCAATGTTGGTTTGACACCCTGACTAATTTTATTCACCATCAAAACCAATATTGTCTGTTGAGTAAAACACTTCGTAATTCTGATGGGCTGTCACCTGGTGAGCTAGAATTAAAATCGTGTTTGCTATAGACTTGTTTAAGGGATTGGGAGCTAAAAGGTAGAATACGTCTCCCCTCTACCGATCAAACAATGACCCGAATACTGCAGCATTTTTAAAAATGTTTAATTATTTCTTCATCCTATTTTCATCTGATTTCTATTCATATGAGAGAATAATTGGATTATAAATGTACATATTACTATATTTATATCAAATGTTGTTCTGAATACTAAAGACATTAAAGTTAAAGAAAATCTATATGAGCCTAGCTTGCATTTAAAATCCTATTACAATCCTATCGATTATACATTTGTGCTGTGACACTCAGGAAAGCAAATAATATGCACTGCTGATTCAATACCTAATGCTTGTGCTAGGCTTTAAAGACAAGACACATATTTTAATTATGTTTACGGTGCAAATAGTTGACAAGTAATTAAATTCCTTCACAAGTGAGAATGGACTGTCACTCACAAATCCTACAACAGTTAACAGGAGAATTATGATAATATGCCAGCAAGATACTTCATTCGGATATAAGCAATTATTGTATTGTGGAGTGTGATAGATCCATAATTCGGTAAGTGATGGTGTTATATTCTGTTGGGTTCAAAATGATAGAATTTAACTAAATGACTATTTCACTGTAATACATAAGCACAATATTGCTGCTGCTCAAAATCAAAAGAAAAAATGCTGTGAGTGTTCATTAAGTCAGGCAGCATCTGTGGAGAGAGGAAGTGCATTAATATTTCAAGTTGATAATCTTTCACTAGAAATGAAGAAATGATGGAACAAATTGTAATGGAAAACATTGTCAGTCAAAACCATCAACACTATCATATTGTGCCTATCAAAATTTGAAAAGGTTCCAAGAAAATTGTTTCTAAAATTATAACTATTTCCAGAGCATCTGCAGAGCACGAGCTCTCTGTTGAGAAATGTCATCCACAAGATGAGAATGGTATTATGTTGGTTTAATATTCTGTTCTTTGTTATTTTGGGAGATATTATTTATTTACAACAGTCAGAAAACAGAAAAAAAATATAATATGTGTTTACCCATATAATCTTGCAAACAATAATTTCTGTTTTGTCCTCACTTGTAATTCCTCAACACCGCTCCATTGAGGAGTTACAGCTGAGCAGCAAGGAAGGATTGGGCCTAATTTTTGAGAATAAAAATCTTCAAGTTTAAGGCCCAAATAGCCACTAATAATATTTCACAGACTTCTGCATGTCTGTTCAGGACTCTTCAATCATCTTTTAGCCCAGGGATTCCCAACCCAGACCCTTACCATTTTACATATATCATTGTTGCAAAGCATAATTTAGGACATATATCATTGATGATAAAACTGAATTTGATTCTGAATATGTATCCATTTGGAGCTGGTAGAGAATGCAAAGACTGGTGCTATGGGAAGTGAGAATCAGGGAATGTCTGCTCATGCTCTGCTCAGAAGAGCAGGTGGAAAACAGAGGTGTGAAAAATAGATGAATAGTTAACGTAGTGCCATGCAATGATGTTCTTTTCTTCCAAATTTATTTCAAAGTATATGAAATTTTCTCCAAGTACACTTTACTTCTTTCACTGACTGACCTTGCAGGGGTGCTTCCTTCGGCCTCAATAGGAAAACTGTGACACTATCTATGAACCACTCAGAAGTCTTTCTCATGCTCCAGGCATCTCTTGGATTTCTTGTCAGCAGTTCTGGGAAATACCCGTTGACAAGCTGCATCTTAAGACTTAATTCCAAATGCATCTCCATTTTCACTTCCATACCCAACAACTCATTGTATGTCATTTTGTTTATAGTAGATCTGAAATGAAAAAAAACAATATTACATGTCAGAACGCCAATAACTTTGGATGGGCTGTCCTTGAATGAGCTCAGTAACACCGTTCCCCTGGCTGTATGGCAAGCTCTAATTTTGACCATCCTCCATGTGTTAGTTTGATTACTATGCACCGTTGTCACGTAGCCTGGATTGAAATTGTTGGCCAGATATCCTTAAATCCATTCTATTCATTAGCACATTGATTAAAATCACTGTTAAAGAGCAAGTGGTTTAATCATTTAAGGACAAATTATAACTGTCCTGCTTCTTGGTGGATAAATGGCCTGTAATTTTCTGTTCAGCAGAAGGTGAATTTGTGAAGAATTGAACCATTTTCCTGATTAGCACTGATTGACTATAGCAGGAAAAAATTCTTGAAAAATGCTCACCAGCAAGAAAACTGATCACTGGAGACTAATGTACTGACACGTAATCACTCATTGCATTAGAAGAGGCAGAGAACATCACAGAGACTAAATCCATTTCTGGACCATAGGTGAATTGGAATATGAGAGGAAGTGGGGACGGGGAGAAAAGGGATGAACAAAGAAGTGGTTTGGGGGATGGTACTAAAATTGGAAAAATCAATATTCATACCAATGGATTGTACATGTCTGAGGTGTTGTTCAGGTTTATGTGGTCTTCATCATGGCAGGAGAGAAGGACAAGGATGGACAGGTCATTGTGAACATGGGAAGGAGGATTGAAATGATCATCAACTGAGAGCTCAGGATGATCTTTGCTGACTGACCATAGGTGTCCAGTATAACGTTCATCAAGTATATGCTTGGTCTCAACAGTGTAAAGGAGGGCACATTGGAAGCACTGAATGCAGTAGATCAGGTTGGAGGAGATGCATGTCTAACCAGGAAGTTCTGTTTAGGTCCCTGGCTGGTAGTAAAGAGGGGTTGTAAAGGCAAGTGTCACATCTAATGTAAGGGCACAGAAGGAGTGTTCCCTGCAGAAATGTTAAGAGGTGAGGACAACATGAAGTATGTGGTGGTGGGATCTTGTTGCAGCTAACAGAAATGATGAAGAATAATCTGCTAAATGCAGAGACTCAGAGGGTAAAGGTAAGAACCAGGCTATTGTGTATTTAATATTTCAATAGTATTTGAGTAATCTTGTAATTATATTGTTTGCATAAGCAATCTTTGTAGTTTGTATAATTCAATATGGTAATATGTAAGAATCCATGAATTGCAAATGTCATGATGCTACCAAGTGATACATGTGAGCCTTGCTATCAGTAAAAACACAGTGCATGACATATCTCCTGATTCTCTTGTTTTCCTTTCATATATCAAATGTCTTGAAGTTACAAAACATAACACGGGGATCTCTATCTCTGTTTTATCTGGGAGGAGGCAGAGTGAATGCAGAAGCACAAGAAACAAAAATAAAAGATAGAGCTCTCTCAACTACAGCAGAAGGGAAGCCATTCTCCCTGAGAAAGGAGGACATTTAAGATGCGTTGGATCAGAGGGAGGGCAGAGAGCATCTCTCCTGCCATGATGAAGACCACATAAACCTGAATTATATCCTTACAAGAGGCAAGGTGGGAAGAGATGCAGTAACTGTGCAAATTGGTGGGTTTATATAAAGTATATTGTTAGAGACTGGGAGTCTTGCAGTGAGGAACTCACTTTATAACTCCTTCAAATCTACAGTGCACAAGTCAAGAGCAGGGCTTTTTTTCTTTTACCTGCCTGGATCACTCTATCACTATCAAAGCTATGTCATTCAAAGACAAAGTAGTGTATTTGAATGATACCTCTTCCATCACCTGAAGCATTCATTCCCTCCAATTTCAAAGCTTCTAGATTTGAATTACATTTATTATTAGAGTATGCATACAGAATACATCTCTGAGGCTCATCCTCCCACAGGCAACCACGAAACAAAGAAACATCATGGAACCCATTCAAGAAAACATTAAACACCTAATGGGTGAAAAAAGAAGAAAGTGCACAAACGGCAGAAGCGAGCAGACCAGGAGTAGAACATCAAACGTCAAGCCAGGAATCCGGTAGTTTTCAGTTCAGATCGGTTCAGCATTATGCCACGAGTCCACTGCAGGCTGTAGGGTAAAGCATTCTGCACTGAAGCGTCCCAGGCTGCATCAATCATCCAAGTCAAACTGCTCAAAAAACTGCAAAAAAAGAGTAACCAGAATCCAGGACCACAAGCAACGATCCCCAAGGTCCCCCAAAATGAGTGCGCAGACTCTCTGATTAATCCTTGAAATGTGGATCCCAAGACTCCTGCACTGTCCTCTGACAGCAGCTAGCGAGAGCGAGAGGAAGACGGAAGACTGGTCAAATGTAGGCAGATGGCTTTGAACACCCGCCCATTCTTCGCTCCCATCCCTGTCTATTTCAACCGTGCTCGATGCCTCATTCGGAGAAAAGCAATGAAATTAATTAGGTCTCCAGGCTTCCACTCCACATCAAACCTTACCGAACACACTCGGAGACAGCAATGCGGCACATTATTCAATCGGTCCAAAAGCATGGCATCAAAGGGTATATTACAAGTTCCAATCACACATAGCTTAGTAGTAGAATCATATGTAATAAAAGAAGAAGTTAGTATCATGAACTCTCTGTAGGATACTTCTGTTGGTTGCATTGTTTCTGGCGCCATCTTGAATGTGCAGTGTGACTCTAGTGTGTACTATCTACAAAGCACATTACAGTTATTTACCTAAATTACTTCGATAACATCTGCCGATGGACTTAGAAAACTTTGTGGAGGCAAAATTCATGGTAATTCTCCAGTGCTTTATGTTGCCTACCCAGAACTAGTCTGTGTCTCAGTGGTATGCTCAGAAGCAAGAATCACAGTTGTCAGTAGACTTCACATTTTGTGCCAGATTCATCTTTTTTTCCTCAGTCTTTGTTGACATGCTGAAAGTGATGCTGCAATATCTATCTTCTCTGAGAGATGGCTCTTGAGACGAGGAGAATGATCAATTCTCTCTGGAGTCTCATTACATACCTTTATTTTCAGGAACAATGTTCTCCGTGTAATGGGTTGGCTGCTATGTAAATATTTAATGTAAGATCCATTCTGTCATATGTTTCAGTGAATGAGTCAATGGTGCCTTAGAGCTTGACCTTCAAACATGTGTACACAAGCACCTTCTGCAAAATGTAGCCTGACAATTAAAATTTAAGTCACAGATTGGAAGTTATGTCAGTTGAATAGTTTCCCTCTCAAACAGCAGATTTACTCCACTACTGCAAGAAGCTTGTTGGATTATTCTGCATTGCAATGAGAAGACTACTTGCAGTTCACCTTGTGGTAGATTTGTACCTGTAATGGACCTGTAATTTAGAGTTACAGTTTGCATGCCATATGAAGATTAATTTCACAGAGTTTCTAAACTGGAGAATTTGAAAAAGATACCCAAAGCATAAGACATAAAAGACTCTATGTTCTGGAATCTGAAGCAATAAACAATCTGCTGGCGGAATTCAATGGTTCAAGAAGCATCAGTAGGAGTGAAGAAACTGTTGACATTTTGGGTTGAAACCCCGGATCAGGACATTCCATTTGAAACATCAACGATTTCTTTCTCCCCAGAGGTGTGCTCAACCCACTGACTACTTCCAGCTGATTGTTTATTCCTCCATAGACCTCTTGATTGACAAAGTTAAAGGCTTTTGTATACTGATTAATACTACTCCCTGTATTTCTTTTGGAGTGTTGTCGTATAGGTCACAGAGAGATGTCATGTAAATAACATTTTATTTGAAGAGGACCACAGAAATGACTTTCCCTGTAGCAGACAGCAAAAAGAATCCTCGACAATTATCAAAATTGGATATGTCCTTTTTTTTACCAAAATCACTGGTGTCCATTTTTATGTCATTCTTTTGCTCAGTATTGGAGATGAGGTTGGGAATTCCTGACTGCAGTTACTCTCTGTCAAGTTTTAGTACTTCAACATCTCTTCCTAAATATTCTAAGTCAAACTAGTAGTAAGCATTATTACTGCAAACTGTCATTCAATCTTTTTACCTGAAATTAATTTTATTTGATTTATAAGGCTTAAGAAGTTCCTTATGCCTTATTCTATACAACCAAAGATTTATTATTGTTTTGTTTAACAAAGCAGGATAGGACTTAGCTGCTGAGCAATAGGGCACTGAGGAGTGCAGTAGATCAGAAAGATCCTGGGAATACAGATCCATAACTCCTTGAAAGTGATGTCACAGAGACAATAGATAGGGTGGCAAAAAATGTTTTTGGCAAATTGGCCTTCATAAATCAAAGTATTGAAATCAGGAGTTGGGATGTTATGTTAAAGTTGTTTAAGATGTTGGTAAGGCCTGACTTGGAGTATTTTGTGCAGTTTTGGTCACCTACCTACAGGAAGATGTCAACAAGATTGAAAGAGAGCAGAGAAAATTTACAAGAATATTGTCAGGACTTGAGGACCCGAATTATTGGGAACGGTTGAAGAGGTTCGGACTTAATTCCTTGGAACATAGAAGATTGAGTGGAGATTTGATAGAGGCATACAAAATTATGAGGGTTATAGATAGGGTAAATGCAAGCAGGCTTTTTCCACAGAGGTTGAGTGAGACTAAAGCTAGAAATCCAGTGTTAAGGGAACAAGAAGGGTTTTTGAGAGTGTGGAATGAGCTGTTAGTACTATTGGTGAATGTAGGTTTGATTTCAACATTTAAGAGAACTTTGGATGGGTGCTGTACATATATGGGAGAGATGTGGACGGCTATGACCCAGCTGCAGGTCGATGGGACTATCCAGATAAATAGTTTGGCATGGAAAACATGGGACGAAGGGCTTGTTTCTGTGCTGTAGCGCTCTATGATTCTGTGACTCTATAACTCTATAATGTAGCCATTGTAAAGTGGTTGAGATACTGCGATGTGCACTCCAATGAACAACAAAACTGATGAATTGCAGAAGATATGAAAAGCAAATCTCCTGTGATAAACTGGTCAGAACTCTTACACTTGGGTCAGAAGATTATCAGCTCAACTTCTTTAGGAACTTGAGTTGAAAGTTAAATTATTATCAGTGTCTATATATGTTACTATATACTACCTTAAGATTCATTTTCTTTGAGACATTCACAGTAAATACAGAATTGAATCAATGAAATTCAACTACAAGATGGACAAACAACTAATGTGCAAAAGACAATAAATTGTGCAAATACAAAAAGAAAAAATGAACGATCAACTTAATAATAATAAAAAATAAGCTCTAAGTATCAAGCACATGAGATGAAGAGGCCTTGAAAGTGACCGTTGGAATAAGTGAAGCTGAGTGTAGTTATCCTTCCTGGTTCAAGAATCTGATGGTTCAGTGGTAATAGCTGTTCTTAAACTTGGTGGTGTTTGTCCTGAGGCTTCTGTATCTCCTTCCTGATGGTAGTAGTGAGAAGAAAGCATGATGAAGAAAGATGATGGGAATCCTTGATGATGGCAGTTGCTTTCCTGTGACAGCGCTGCATGTAGATGTGCCCAATCATGGGAGAGGTTTTTACCTGTATTGGACCGGGCTTTATTCATTACTTTTCATGGGCTTTTTTTTTTAATTCAAGGGCATTGGTTTTTTTTATGCCAGGCTGTGATGCAACCAATCAGTATACTTTCCACCTCACATAGAAGTTTGTCAAAGTTTTAGATGGCATGCCGAATCTTTGCAAACTTCTAAGAAAATTGAGGAACTGACATGGCTTTTATGCAATGGCAGCTTCCTGCTGGACCCAAGACAGGAACATTTATTACCCACACTACCAGTTTCTGGAACAGTTATTACCCCTCAATCATTGAGCTCTTACACCACAGGGGATGACTACTTTCACACCATCACTGAACTATTCCCACAACCCATGAACTCACTTTCAAGGAATATTCACCTTTGTTATTGATATTTATTGCTTATTTATTTATCATTATTATTTTTATTTTTCTCAGCTCAAATTAATAAAACCTAAGGTATGGGCATTGCCAACCATGCTCATTTCTCAATTGCTATAAACTTTCAGACTATTCTAGTGGTGTTTGATATTGTGGCTTTCTGGAAGATTACATTAATATTGCTGTGTCAACCAAATTATTTAATTCTATTGTGTAGTGACTTTGGGATAATGCCATTTGTAGATATTACCATTGAGGCATTCATCTTCATCTTCGTCTTCCATAGTATTTCAATTTCCCCTTTTAATTTAACATATTTCTGGGGTCTTTCACTTATTGATTTCTGTAACTCGTGTGTGTTTGGAATGGCTATATCTAAAAAGTAAGTTGTTCTTGTTTGCTTATTTTATTATATTCTTATTATTGTATTATATTCAGGCTGTTATTATTTTTAATAATTGAACTGTTATAAGATAATTTCAGGACTCTAACTTCAAAACTGGATCAGGCTTGTATATGTAGTAAGGTATAGTGTATTTTATGAGTTTGTATTTTAAAGTGAAATTTTGGTGAATGATGTATGGCACCTGATTCTGCCTGTGTAAGTAATCAGATTGAGTAAAACTGCTGCAGGATGCTGAAATGTATAGGCTTGTTTTTGGCTTCTTTTGGCATTTTCTGCATTTATTATTCTGAATTTTGTTGGGCTTTTATTATGTGATTTTGGTGTTAACCACATTGTCCTGTATTGCCACAAGGAAAAGCTCTGTTTCTGAGAAGAGGTTTTTTTCCAAACACCCGGCCTTGGATTGCTCAGATCATGAGGATTTCCTCCATGAAAGCTCATGGAAGGTTCTTAATATTTCTGGTTTGTGCTTCCATTTAAATTTAGCAGTGTGTACTTCTTATCAGAATTACACATGCTTGTGTGGAATGCTGAATCATGTTTTAGTTAATGAAAGTATATCCTCAGTTTAATTTGACTGTTGTGTGAATTTTTTATGTCTGTTATTTATCTTCCTCTTTCTGTCCAAGGTAGTGTGTTCAAACATCCATAATGTTTTCTAAAATTTGTCATTGTAATTCTTACTTTGTAAATTTTCCAGATCAGTTTTGGACCAAGATATTATGCCAAAAGAATATTTGAATATGGGCATAGTAGAAGTGTTTATTGCCTTTGTAATATTTATTATTGATCTTTGGTTGGTAGAATTTCTTAAACCTTCAAGTAAGCTCTGTCAAAAGTTTTCCCTTTATCATACTATAATCTATTTTCTTTACTTGTTGATATTCCAGATACTTAAATATTTCATATTCACCCATCGGTTGTATTGTATTCTGCTGCTCTGCTTTATATTTGATTAGCGCTATTGCACTTTTCTTCTTGTTTAACATTCTAAACTAATCCAGTTCAAATTTCATGTTTATATCTTTCAAAAGTAGTTCTACTATTGGAATTAATTGCCTTAGCTTTACTGATGAAGGAGCATATAATTTCAAATTGTCCGTGTAGGAAAGGTGTCTCAAGGTATAATTTATTTCGTTGTCTCTGATTTGATACACATATTTCATCCGATTAGAGAGCAGTTTTAAAGCTAGACAAAACCATAATAGGCTTAGAGAGTCTCCCTGGAAAATGCCTCAGTTTATTTTGATAACGGTGGCTGTTTTATTTTGTTTGTTAATGTTAATGCATAGAGTGGTTAATGTATACTAATGCTTCATCAGATGCTGTAGGAATCTCATTGTAGTTTATCCAGTATATATTAAGAGCTTCCATTAGCAAAGAGTGTGGGACAGAATCAAATGCATTTTGGTAGTCGATATAACAACATGAAAGATTTCTGCTTTTCCGCTGGGCTTGATTTAAATTTACAGAATCTATTATCAGTTGTTTTTTTAATGTCAATTTATAACCTTACAGTATCCTTTTTTTTTCCTTTTGCATTTGCACAGCTTGTTGTTTTTTGAACATTGATTAGGGACTGTCTTTCATTGATTCTATTATATTTCTTGTATTTACTGTGAATGCCCACAAGAAAATGAATCTCAGAGTTGTATATGGTGACATATATGTACTTTGATATTAAATTTTCTTTAAACTTTGAACTTTGTTTCATCCAGATCTTCAAGCTCACTCCTACATGTCAAATCCTCACCACTTTTGATTTGGCCAATGATATTGGTGTCGTCAGCAAACTTTAAATATGACACTGGAGCTGTGCTTTGCCTCACAGCCATGAGTATAAAGTGAATAGACTAGGGAAGAACATCTACCTTGACATTTCAGTTCTATACGAGTGACATACCGGTCTTTAGTTCAATGGTTAAACAGAGCGGTGCAGCACGGTACCATACTGGTTAGCGTAACGATGTCACAGCGCCAGCAAACTGAGTTCAATTCTATTGCTCTCTGTAAGGAACTTGTACATTTTCCTCTGGGTTTACTGGTTTCCTTCAACATGGGTTAGGAGGATAATTATGCAGTGTAAGGTCATTGGGCCGAAAGGGCTTGTTACCGTGCTGTATCTCTTAAAAAAAAGGGCTGTGTCTGCTCATTAAAGTGGATGTAAAAAACACCCTGGCATTGCTTCAAGGAAGTAAAAGGGCTTCATTCTCACTACAGCACTGTTTATCTCCCTCCCAATGACCACGTTAGCTGGTCATTACCACCCGGCTGCCACATTTCCTGAAATAAAACTATGATTGTATTTCTAAGTGTTCAGTGCTTGGAAGACACATTTGAGACTTTTTGAGGTTCAGATAGGTCTCAAAAGGAACCTCTCCTGGAGGTTTATCCACTTTTCCTGAAGAGAGTTCGAAGTATTGTTTTCCATTGTACCATATCTAAAGTTAAATGAGACGTGACTATCAGTGCTCAACTTTATGAATCAGGTAGTCAGAGAAACTGCCACATTTTCTCTCCTTGGGAACACCACATCAAGTATATTGGAATACAAGTCTGTCCTCCCAATCTGTTAGGTTGGCATCAAGTGGCTCTAAGCAATCAAGTGACCCTAACCAGTTGGCAATAATTTGGAAATGCAAAAATTAACTTGTTCCAGGATCCATCTGTTCTATTTTACATTTTGCTGCCAACATACTGTAAACCTTTAAAGATAACTTGTTCTATAAATTAAGGTAAAAGAAATTATGAGCAGTTAGAGGTGGTTAAGTTTATTTCACAGAAAGCTAGTGTTAAAATATACAAACAATGGTGTGTAAACAATATTATTCTCGAAAATTTGCTGCACAACATATACTCCAGCCTTCTATGTTTACAGTCATATGTAGCAATGAAACATTATTTGAAATGTGGATGCTTGCATCATTACCAGCATTTATAACCTTTTCCAATCTGTTCTTGAGAGGTTGGTGATGGGCTACCTTGGTGAATCACTGCAGTAGTTCTAAAAAGATACTGCTGTGCAGAGGGAGCTCCATAATTTAGTCTCCACTGCAAGGTGGTACATTTCAAAATTAGGATGGTGTTTGACTATTAATTAAAAAAAAATCCAGGATTGGTCATTATGTTTGAATTTAACAAATTAAGCTGGTCAGTAATATATATTGTATTTAGCCTGTATGATGGCAATTTTGACAGCAAATTTGTGACTAGAGATGCACTGCAACGTTCTTTACTTTTTGTGATATATGTCAATGATTTGTATGTGAAGGTGTCAGGTACAATTAGAAAATTGTGGGTCAGATGGATGTGGGCAGTGATATGGATAATGGGGAGATTGTCTAAAGTTTTAAGGGGATGTAGAACAGGTGGAAAGTTAAATAGAATTTAATCTTGATAAATGCAAAGTGATGCATTTTGTGAATTCAAATATAGGACATACAAGGAATTTTGATGAACAGACAGACCTAACACTTCAAGCCCATAGTTTCCTAAAAGTGGCAATCCAGGTAGATAGCCCAATAAAGGAGACTGGCATGCTTGTCTTTATAGGTCATATAATGACATTATATTACAACTTAAAAAAAATCATTGGTTCAGATGTATTTGAAGTATTATGTGCAGTTCTCATTATTATGCTGTAGGGAGGTTTTGCTTGTGCTGGAAAAGTGCAGAGGAGATTTGTTACGTTGTTGCCTGGGTTGCCAAATTTTAATTAAGGGGAGAGATGTGAAAGACCGGTTATGTTTTCCCTGGAGCAAAGAAGCCTGAGAGCTGACCTGATTTGGATATGTAAAATTATAAAAGCATAGGGTAGATAGAAAGTTTTTCCTCGTGGACAGGATTCCGAAAACAAGACAACTTTGGTTCAAAGCGAGATAACCTAGTTTTCAAAAGGGTTTGAAGAGTTTGCAGGAAAGATTTGAACTCAGAAAATAAGGAACTTTCTACTAGAAGAGATGGTGGAGTCAGATACAATAACTTTGTTTGAGAGATATTGAGACAGGTACTTAAATAGGCAAAGTTACAAAAGTCATAGGCCTAAAGCAGGAAAATGAGATGAGTATAGAAGGACAAAATGTCAGAATGGAAGTAATGGGTTGAAGAACCTTCTTCTTTGCTGTACAACACCATGATTCTACAACTGTTCACATGTTGAAGCTGAGGTAAAATAAAATGCATATTTTTATTTAAGTAACAGTAAGTAACACACTTCTAATTGATTGGGTGCGCTTGTTCTGTAATACTTCACTCACTTGCCATAGTCAACACATTTTGGTTTATCAAGAACAATGCTGACAATACTCAACGGGTCCAGTAGTGTATGCAGTTGGATTAAGAAGTCTAAGGATTCATTTCAATGACATTTCCTCAGAAGCACATGTTTGTCTGGACCAAGGTGCACAACACAGGACATATAACTCACACACAAAGTAAAGTAATACTACCGCAAGTAAATTAATAAATGAAATATATTCTAGAAGATTGACATTTAGTATAAGGTGCCTTCATGACACAAATTGAAAGTAACAGTATAACACTACTAACAATTCCTAAGTGATGAGATCTAAATGGTAATAGAGAATTCAGTAGTCTCACTACCTGGGGGAAGAAGTTGTTTTCCATCCTAACAGTCCTTATCCTAATGCTACAGTGCTTTCTGCCTGATGATAGGGGGTCAAAGAGATTATGGAACAGGTGGGAGGGATCTTTGTCAATGCTAAGGGCACTTAATGCATATGCAGCAACCCTGATAAATATCTCAGATGGGTGGAAGAGAGATCTAAAAATAGTTGTAATAGGGGAAGGGAAGCCTGGCTCACCAAATCTCTTCAGCAAGTGGAGTTGCTGCTGTTGCTTTCTTCACTAAAGGGGTGGTGTTGAGGGACAGGTGAGATCATCCATTATTTGTGCTCCTAACTCTTTTCATGGAGGATCTGTTTATGTGCAGTGAGGAGTAGTCAGCTGACACTTTCTTAAAGTTCACAATCTTCTCTTTGTCCACTTTGAGACTCAAGTTGTGCTCACACCATTCTACAAGCCACTCTACCTCGTCTCTTTATGGCGTCTCATTGTGGTAGTTGATGAGACCAACAGATATGTGCCTATATGTTGAATTTCTAGGCCACAATTTGTTTATTCTGAACCAACCATTTCTCCCTAGAGTATTCAAGAGAGTTCTTTACCTCTTTTCAGCAACAACTATTATCAATATAATACAACAGTTTAAAATGATTAGTTTGGAAGCAGAGTGTTAGAACAATGGAGATAAAGCAGCCATTCTACCTTCTGGGTCTATCTGGCAACAATCCTATCAGTCACATTCTCTTTGTTAATGTTCATGGCCCTGCAATTCGACTTAACTGAAGTGTTTACTTCTAAATTTCCTTTGGAAATCATGAATCATCTTTCAACTACTGTTAAAGGCATTGAATTCCAAGTCAATTCTTCTTGGTGCATAGGGAAGTTCTTCTTCAAATACTTCTTCAATCATCTCCCTTCCCCACCCTTGTTTCATACCAAAAGTCATTCAAACAACAGCTAATGAAAACAGCTTTTCTTTGCTAACTCATTAAAATCCTGTAGATCTCTGCATACCTCAGTTAAATATCTTCCCTCTCTCCCATGGTCCAAATGAATAACTACAGTTTCTCCAAACTAACTTTGTAGCTGAGATACAGCATTATAGTATAGGTAAATATGGAGGCCATTCAAGATGCAACCCATTCCCAGCCACACCCTGTTAATCTGTACCTGGGTGACATTAGTTGAATTAAGAATATTAATTACAACATTAAATCTCTTTTCCTATCAATTTTGGCAGCCATATTCCATAATGAAGCTGCCTTGGCTGGAAGTCAGATGAAAGTAAGACAGATAGTTTTTGATAAAACAGAGGGAAGGAATAATTCTTGTTTGTAATTTAGCCTGGCTTGTAACTGCAACCTGCATCAGTTTGGTACCATTGAATAGGTGTTAACTCTAAGTAAACCCAAAGGCCAACTCTTTCTAAGGTGAGATTTGGAAGTAACTCAGAAAACCTGTAGCTCAGATGATTGATGATTGGGTTAAGTTGTTCTCCAGTCTTGTCAATCCAATTGCAAGTGGATTGCCAAGATTGGAGAACAACACATCCCAACCAAGGTGACCTTTCATTAACAAGATCTCAAAGCTGCTGCATAAATGTGTTCATTGCTCCTTTGATTGTGTTGCATTCATCCACCTTGTACAATGTCTTCATTCTCTCTGTTTCCTTCCATTTTCTGTTACTCATATCACATGATAAAATTGCAAGAACATACAAAATAGAAGCCAATTGGGTCAATGAGTATTGAGCTAGATTTTTCTTTCAATCATGTAATGATTTTGAAGGGAAAGAAAATTATAATTTTCTTAAATAACTAATTTAACTGATAAGAATTAAGAACAGGTGTAAACTGCCTCACTTTTAAATACGATTATAGCTGACTTGATTTTTGGCTGTCATTTCCCGGATGTTCCCCTGACCTTAACCCTCCTATTGCCGAACAATATATCAATTTCAGTCTTCAACTGTTATATTTTTCTTTCTTACCATCTCATAGATGGAATGATCTGTCTGGATATAATACAAAAAGATTTTTCAATCTACCTCAGTGCACGTGACAACAATAAACCAATTGCATTTTAAAATATGAATATGTTTACAAAAATAATCTGAATCTAAACAATGCACCATGAAAGTCTTAAACATGGGAGATTCTGTTGATGTTGGAAATCCAGAGCAGTACACACATAATGCTGGAGAAGCTCAGCATGTCAGGCAGGGTCTGTGGAGGGGAGTGGACATTTGACGTTTTCACCTGAGACCTTTCATCAAGGTTTGATCTACCTGATGGCGGTTGCAGTCCAAGGTTTTGGCTGGTTCTTCTTCTGGGTGAATGCCACCTGGCCTGCTGAGTTCCTCCAGCATTTTGTGTATGTTACTTTTAAACCTTTCCTCACTAATAGCAGATGATCTGGTCATTAGGAGATCAGCTTGTTGCTGTATTTTCTGAAAAGGAGTGACTTTGTTGCAGAGACAGCTGATTGTCCTTGTACACAAAACAGTAGGAGTCAGTAACGGTACAGATGGCGTGCCCCGTTCTGTCAGACACTGGTGAGAATTTGCCTTCTTAAGAAGAGTCTCTGCCCAAAGCATTGGCAGTTTATTCCTTTCCATAGATGCTACCTGACCTGCTTAGTTCCTCCAGCAGTTTGTGTATGTTACTCTGGATTTCCAGCAATTGCAGTATCATTTGTGTTTATATCGAGGTCTGGTCTCCTTACCTGGCACCGCATGCTTGAGATGGAGGGCTTCCTCCAGTGTTCACCAGATTGATTCCATGGACGCCAGGTTTGCAGTATAATGCAAAATTAAGCTGTCTGGACCTGTACTCTGCTGTTGTGGACGATGATGAGTGAACTTATCGAAACATACAGAACTCTTAGGAAGGGTAGATTGGGCATGCAAAGGATGTGGGAGCATCTAGGACTAGAGGGCACAGCCTCAGAATACAAAGATGTCCCTTTGGAACAAAGATGAAGAGGAATTTCTTTCATCAGAGTTGGTGAATCTGTGGAATTCATTGCCACAGACACCTGTGGATGCCAAGTATATAGGTATATTTAAGCAGAAGTTGATAGGTTTTTGATTAGTAAAGGTGTCCAAGGTTATGGACAGGAGAATGAGGTTGAGAGGGAAAATAACTGAGTCTTGACCAAATGGTGGAACAGACTCAATGGGCTAAATGCCCTAATTCTGCTCCTATGTCTTATGGTCTTGTGGTGGTGTACTCAATAACACCCCTTCCAAGTACAAACAAATATTCATAACCACTTTGAAGAAGACATGTCTCCCATTCTCCAAGTTAAATAGATGGCTTTATCTACTGAAACTTATTTCCCCGCTTCTAGATTTCTCCTGCAAGGCAAGACATCATCTCAGCATTTACTTTGACAAGCTCATACATGATCTTCTATAATTCAAAAAAATCATCTTTTATTCTTCTCAATTCCAATGAATATTCCCCTTTGCCCTACCCACTCAATCTTCCTTCATAAGGTAAGTTATTCAGCACAGGATTCAACTTGGTAGACCTCTGGTAAACTGTCTCAAGAGAGCTTCTCCTTAAAAATGGTGATCAAAACGGTGTGAAATATACAAAATACCATGTCTAGTGTCACCAATCTATAGGAAGTTTTCATTTAAATGCCACAAGAGGTCACAGGTTTAAGATGCTGGGGAATATATACAGAGGTGATGTCAGGGTTAAATTTTTTACTCAGAGAGTGGTGAGTGTGTGGAATGGGCTGCTGGCAACAGTGGTGGAGGCGGATATGATAGGGTATTTTAAGAGACTTTTGGAAAGGTACGTGGAGCTTAGTAAAATAGAGGGCTATGAGGAAGCCTAGTAATTCCTAAGTAGGGATGTGTTAGGCACAACTTAGTGAGCCAAAGGGCCTGTATTGTGTTGCAGGTTTTCTATGTTTCTATGCTTTCTACGTTACTCAGGTTATATATTCTTTCTACCAAAATGGATACCTGATACCTGATATCGAAGGGTGCAGATATGCTTCACAAGAATGGTGCTGGGACTGGAGGGCTGGCACTAGAGTTATAAGAAGAGGCTGGATAGACCTGGAAGAAGGTTGAAGGGTGACCTTGTAACTTGTACAAGCTTCTGAAATCATCAAGGTGAAGGTCACAGTCTTTTCCCTAAGTTAGGGGAGGATAAAACTAGAGAGCATTGGTTTCATATTAGAAGTGAAAGACTTTGAGGACACAAAGGGTATGATAGAATCAGGTACAATTACAATGCTTAAAAGACATTTAGATATGTCTATTGATAGAACTTATCTTAGGGGAATATGGGTCAGTTGTGGAAAAATGAAAATAGCTTAGGAAATCACTTTGATTGGCATGGATGGGTTGGGCCTAGGGATCTGCTTCCATGCTGTATCACTCTGACTCTGACATTTCCCCATATTATACTCCTGCAGCCTTTTTCTTTATCTACTCACTCACGCTATCTTTATCCCTGCAGACTTATTTCATTCTAGCTTATTTTCCTACTACCCCTGCATCAATAAAGAGAATGACATAGAACATAGTATGAAAATAGGTAATTGATCCATCCAGTCCAAAGTAGAGATCTTTAAATCATCTTCAGCAACAATTCAGTTGCCAGAGGATTAGAGAGTAGCCAGTGGTGTCAAGATCTCTGAGGACTGGAGAGTAGCCAATAGTGTCAAGATCTCTGAGGATCTAACCTGGTCCCAACATATTGATGAAGCTATAAAGAAGGCAAGGTAGTGGCTATATTTCATTAGGTGTCAGGGCGCTGGAGCAGGGATCCAACCGCAGACCCGGTACTGTGCACACAGTGATATTAATTGAGTAACAAATCCCGAGGTGCAAACAAAGTTGGCATCGAAGTTCAGGCAGAGATGAAAACATCCAGAATTGGGAAACAAGCAGAGTCGATATTCGGACGGACAGAGTACAGATACGAATGCTGGAAAGACTCAGAAAAATTCACTGGCAAAATCTGGCAACAAACAGGTGAAAACACAGGACTGAAATACACTGAGCAATAAACAGAGAGGCAGATGATAGATGGAGTACTCAGTAATACAGGGGCCGGAGTAGAGCAGGAGAGGGGACAGGAGTATATGGCAGTACAAAACCACAGACTAACAGCTGGGGGGAAACACACAAAAAGACAGGGTTCAACTGGAGGCACTGACATCAGGAGCTTTTGAGGAAATTTGTTTTGTCAACTAAAATGCCCCAAAACTTCCATAGATGTATCTTGAAGAGCATTCTGACAGACTGTATCACTGTCTTGGAATGGGGGGGAATGGTGCAGTCAGCTCGTTTTTGGGTATTAGCTTCCATAGTATCCAAAGCATCTTCAAGGAGCAGTACCTCAGAAAAGTGGTGTCCATTACTAAGGATTCCCATCACCCAGGGCATGCCCTCTTCTCATTGTTACCATCAGGAAGGAGGTACAGAAGCTTGAAGGCACACACTGTGATTGAGGAACAGCTTCTCCCCCTCTGTCAAAATATTCCTAAATGGATATTGAACCAAAGAACAAAACCTCACATTTAAAAAAAATATGTATTATTTACTGATTTTGCACAATGTTTAATCTAGTCAATATACTTGCTATAATTGATTGATTGATCGACTTTCTTTCTATGTTATCATGTATTATATTGTGCTGCTGCTAAATTAACAAATTTCATGACACATGCTGGTGATAATAAACCTGATTCTGATTCTGATGTTGTTTCTCTGTCTAAGAAACGTTCTAAAATTAAAACAGGAAATGATAGGCCGGTGACATAGACTGATTAAGGATAGTCAGCATGGCTACAATTTTTTCGAGGAAGTTACCAGGAAAGTTGATGAAGGTAAAGCAGTCTACATGGACTTCAGCAAGGCATTTGACAAGGTCTGCATGGGAGGTTGGTCAAGAAGATTCAGTCCCTCAGCATTCAAGGTGAGATAGTAAATTGGATTAGACATTGGCTTTGTAGGAGATGCCAGAGTGTGTTGGTAGATGGTTGCCTCTCTGACTGGAGGTCTGTGTCCAGTGGTCTGCCACAGGGATCGGTGCTGGGTCTGTTGTTATTTGTAGATGGCACCAATATTAGGTGTGCAGTGGACAGCGCAGAAGACTACCATGGCTTGCAGCTGGAGAAATGGGCAGAAAAATGGCAGATTGAATTTAATGTAGATGAGTACGAGGTGTTGCACTTTGGCAGGACCAATCAGAGTAGGTTGGTAGATATATGCAACATGTTTCCAGTTTATGGTTGACACAGTGAAAGGTTAGGTTCTTAGGAGTGCCGTTAAATAAAGGGATCCGGGAATCAAGGACCATAATTCACTGAAACTGACATCATAGGTTGATGGTATCGTAAATAAAGCTTTTGGCACATTGGCCTTCATAAATCAAAGTATTGAGTACAAGAGATGGGATGTTATGTTGAAGTTGTGTAATACATTGGCGAACCTAATTTGGAGTATTGTGTGCAGTTTTAGTCACCTACCTACAAGAATTGTTTAAATAAATTTGGAAGAGTACAGAGAAAATTTAGAAGGATGTTGCCAATCTGGGGGATGAGTTTCATGGAAAGATTGAATAGGTTAGGACTTTATTCCTTGGAATATAGAAGATTAAGAGGATATTGATAGAGGTATATAAAATTATGAGGAGTATAGATAGGGTAAATGCAAGGAAGCTTTTCCCAGTAAGGTTGATTGGAATTACAATGAGCAGTCATGGGTTAAGCATGAATGGTGAAAGGTTGAAGGGGACATGAGGTGAAACTTCTTCGCACAAAGGGTTATAAGAGTGTGGAATGAGCTGCCAGTGCAAGTCGTACCTGCAAGCTCAATTTCAACGTTTAAGAGAAGTTTGGATAGGTACGTGGATAGTACGAGTATGGAGGGTTATGGTCTGGGTGCAGGTCAATAAGTAGTTCAAATGGTTTGGCATGTACAAGAAGGGCCAAAGGGCCATTTTATGTGTTGTAATTCTAAGGCTCTAAGGCAGCATTTATCTTCTCCTCAAGGTTCTCTATCTTTCCTTTGCTGTTCTACTCTCTGTTCCCTTCTGTCCTCTATGTCAGAATCAGAATCAGAAGCGGATTTAATATCGGCAGTGTATGTCATGAAATGTGTTAACTTAATGGCAACAGTACAATGAAATAGATAGTAAATAAATATAGAGAAGAAAATTAAGTTACATTAAGTATATATATGCCTATTAAATAGTTAAATTATAATAAGTAATGAAAAATAACAGAAATAAAAAAAGTGAGGTAGTGTTCATGGGTTCAATGTCCATTTAGAAATTGGACAGCAAAGGGGAAAAAGCTGTTCTTGAATCGCTGATGTTTAACCAATCTTCCCCTAATATATCACTTCAAACACTAGAACATGAAATGAGTGAACATAAAAGCAAGGATGACCTGCTGAGACCTTATAAATTATTGGTGAGATCGGAATTGGAACATTTTGAGCAACGTTTGACCACTTATCTGAGAAACGTGCTGGCTCAGGAGAGGGTTTAGAGGACGTTTACAAGAATGAAACCCAGAAATGAAAGACTTACTGTCTGAGGAGTGTTTAATGTCTCTGGACTTGTACTAGATAGAGTCAGAATGATGAGGGACACAATGGGTTTGAAGAGGACGCTTCCATTACTGGGAGAGTCTAGGATCTGAGGAAATAACTGAAGAATAAAGGATTATCTCTTTAAAACTGAGATGAGGAATTTCATCAGCCAGAGCGTCGTGAATCTGCCGAAGTTTTTGCCACAGAGGGCTTGGCAATTGTTTGGTTCACTTAAGCCAAACTAGATAGATTCTTCATTGATAGAAGTGTGCAGAGTAAAAAAAAATGTCCATGATTGAATGGCAGAGCAGATTTGATGGGTTGATTGGACTAATTCTGATCCTATTCGTTATAGTCTTCATATTCTTTATGTACATTCTCAGATTCTCAGTTCTTTTTTGAAATATCTATTTGATTTCTTGGTGACTAGCTTCTGCTGATGTCCTCAAGTTATGTTCATCCTGTTGAAGAGACACACTCTGCCTGCACTTATTACTTTTAAAAAATGGCTCTTCTTAAAAGGCTTGGTGGAATTTCTTAATATATTAGATAACACCCAAGTTTATAAATGAAGCCTGTTTATTGTTTCCCGATAGCATATATTTTCACTGTTGGCAATCTATCTTCAGTAATATGGCAACCAGAAGTCTGTACAGTACTTCAAGTGTGATTTCTCTTAAGGTTTGTTATAGATTCCAAACTCTTAAATTCCTTTCTTCTGAAACAATTCATTGTCTTTCCCAACTTCTATTAATGGGTAGGTTTATGATCAAAATCTCTTTCGCCAATCTAGTCTTTTCTAGTAGTAAGTCAGAATCAGAATCAGCTTTATTATCACTTTCTTATATGATGTGATATTTATTGCTTTGCAGCATCAGTCTACTGCAAAGAAAAATACTATAAATTACAAAATTATTATATAGTGTAAATAAAAAGGGAATGATGAGGCAGTGTTCATGGATTTGTGGCTGTTCAGAATTCTGATGATGGAGGGGGAAGAAGCTGTTCCTGAATCATCGAGTGTGGATCTTCAGGCTTCAGTGCCTCCTCTCTGACGGGAATTTTAAGAAAATGGCATGCTCCGCAGGTGATGCTCCTTAATGATTGACACTGCTTTCCTCTTGAAGATGTCCTCACACGTGGGGAGGATTGTGCATGTGATGAAGCTTGCTGAGTGTACAATCATCTGCAGCTTCTTGCCATCCGGTGTGTAGAAATCTCCCTACAAGCCTGTGATACAACCAGTCAGCATGCATCTCTAAAACCTGGCAAGTTTCTGGTGACATTCCGCACACCATGTTTTTAGTGATAGAATCCATATACAGGCTGTCAAAGTGTGAACAAAATCACCAGAGTGGCATAACTGGTAGAAGTCTTTTATTCAACAGAAAGAGACACTCTCTGCAGGAAGAGGCATGATCAATCCAATATTACATAACATTTTTATGCTTAAGATCAAAGGACAATTCTACATTTAGAATGTATCTACAATGCTTCTTTTCACACCTCCTTCTTTGCACACACACTTCAGACACTGAAAATGAATGTTAATCACCATTGTCTGTTTTCTTTTTCAGTTACCTGCTGGTTACAGCTGTAGGAACCCATTGTCCAGAGCTGCATTTTAAATTTAATCTACAATCCATGTTCAGGTCAAAACATTGGTTGCTGAAGTTAATATTTTGCTTTACCCCCTAAGTCCAGAATATGACCTAACACAGACCTCCGAATAATAGCCAGAATGTGGGATATAAATTACAATGGGAATAGAAAAGGCATGTGATAAGGGTAATGTTACAATAGTCATAGGGGATTTATATATGCAGATAAACTGGGAAAATTAGTTTGATTCTGGATCCTAAAGGAGGAAATTTGTAGAATGTCTATGACATAGCTTCTTAGTGCAGCTTGTGGTTGAGAACACTAGGGGAAAGGCAATTCTGGATTGGGTGTGTGTAATGAACAAGATTTGACAAGGGTGCTTAAGGTAAAAGAATAATTAGGAGGCTGCAAGAGTTTATATCGGACCACTAGAAAATGACGCTAGAGTGTTAGTAATGGGAGACAAAGAAATAGCAGATAAACTCAGTAAGTATTTTATGTCAGTCTTCGCTGTGGAAGACACTAACAAAATGCTAGAAATTCAAAAGTGTCAGAGGGTAGAAGTAAGTCTAGTTGCTATTATGAAGGGAAAGGTGCTTGAGAAGGTGAAAGGTCTTAAGGTTCATAAGTCTTCTGGTCAAGATGGACTATACCCCCAGTAGTCAGAAAGAGGTAGCTGAAGAGATTGTGGAGGTAATTGTAATGATCTTTCAGGAACCATTAGATTCTGGAATGGTTCAGGAGGACTGCAAAACTTCAAATGTCACTCAATGTTTAAGAAGGGAGGGAGGCAACAAAAAGGAGTTTACAGGCCAGTTAGCCTGACCTCAGTGATAGGGAAGATATTTGAGTCCATTATTAAGGACGAGGCTTCGGGATATGTGGATGTACATGATGAAGTAGGCCACAGAGAGCATGGTTTCGTCAAGTGGAAATCTTGCCCGACAAATCATTTGGAAATTTTCTAGGATATAACAGGTAAGATAGGAAAAGGAGAGTCAGAATATGATTTTACTTGGATTTTCAGAAGGCCTTTGAAAAGGTGCTGTATGCAAATCTACTTAACAAGGTAAGAGCCCATAGTATTACAGGAAAGATACTAACATGGATAGAATATTGGCTGACTGGCAGAAGGCAATGAGTAGGAATAAAGGGGGCCTATAAAACCGAGCAAAACAATCAGTCACATCAACCCCCAAATCCCTCCTCTCACACACAAAAAATGAACAAAATAGTTTTAGGCCCCTAATCTCAGAAAAAAAGATGTAATTAAATGTACTTAAACAAGTAGAAGTTGATAGGTTCTTGATTAGTTATGGTGTCAAAGGTTATGGGGAGAAGGCAGGAAAATGGGGTTAGCCATGATGGAAAGGCAGAACCGTCCTAATAGGCCAAATAGCCTAACTCTGCTCCTGTATCTTATGGTACTATGGTTGTATCTTCTCAAACTCTTAACAAAATAGAACTGCTGGCTCCCTCATCTTCCTAACTGAATAGCTCAGAGGTTTTTTTTTTAATTTCACCAATTTTTCGAACTCTTCATTTGAATTCCCTAGATTACATTTCTTAATCCCGCAGTGATTTTATTTTAAAATCTTCTCTTACCCCCACTTCACCTTACTCTAATGCTTTGCCAAATTCTGAATGAATATGTTATTTTTATACTTGCAATCTCAGCTGACAGGTCTGCTTATCCCAGTTAAGAAAGCACATTTCTGTTATTTTTTTCCTAGTTCATCAAAATATATAGAATAGTGTCAAAGGATTAGGCTGGGCCAGCAGTTATTCACAATTGGGTATTTGGACCTCTATATAAAATAATGAGGTACTAAATAATCTTTAAACCAACCTCAAATAGGTAAGAAGGTAGGGGAAATTTTTGACATAGCTCTATATATCAGAAACACTAAAATAGTCATTCTTTTCAAGTGGAATACAGCCATAAATTTCTTTCTTCCAACGATCTATACTTAAATATGTATCCGATTTCCAAGTAACTGCAATAGCCTTTTTGGCTACTGCCAATGCAATTTTTATAAATTCTTTCTGATATTTATTCAATTACTTATAATTTAAGAGATAAATATGAAACATTTTTGAAAATTTGTTGCCCTTATTTACAAAAGATAGGATTAAATATATAGGTGCTCCGAAGATGAAATAATTGGTTATTTGGGGAAAGAAATAAGTATATATACTAAAGTTATTACGAACTCCATGGAGCACGTGGGGATCTTCCAATATCCAGGCATTCTTTCTTTATTTTTTTTTCTTTCTTTCTTCTTTTTTTCTATAGGGATGTTAGGGGGGAGGGGTTAAGGGGAGGGGGGATGGGTAATATACATTTTTTTTTCATACACTTTTATTCTGTAATTACTTGAAAACACAATAAAAAAAGTTTAATAAAAAAAGTCATTCTTCAGCAGAAAACAATAGATGCGTGAGGTATGTAGAAATTTCAGAAGGTAGAGAGGCTGTACAGATTCCTACGGTCGGTGATATTGTTATTTTTCCCAGTTTCCTTCAACTTACTTTATTTTACTTCCATAAACCCATCACCTTTACTAGGACATAAGCTATTGACAATAGCTCATGAGATTCCTCCATCCTGGGCCAGTCTTTGAAGTTGTCCCCAGGTGTAGCCCATCAGAGATCCTTCCTCTCCCAGGGATAAGGTCTTTGGAGCTTCTGTTTGTGTTTCTGTAACACTTGTCTTTTACGAGATGGGGATGCTGGCCTCATGCCCAATCCTCCTACTTCTGCAGCCGAGCTTCGGACATTCAACTCATTCAGAGTGCTTAAGATTTTCTTCCAAAGGACAGAGATCAATACAATTTAACTGGTCACCTGTTTTACTTTCCTTCTGATAGTAGCAATGGGATTAAATTTGGGAAGGCATAAGGGAGGCAGATAATAGCATAAACTGTCTTGCAGTTCTCAAAAAACTGAGAAGCTTACATCAGTTTATTTCCGTGCACATCCAAATGTCGAAAGGATGCAAAGTGTCAGTCTGCAAACACTGATAATTAGGAAGTTGAGCTCATGAAGTTGTCTGCTCTACCTATGAGTGGAATAAGTGAGATGTTGACTGTTTTGATGCTTCACTTGAGAATTAAAGATCATGTGCAAGTTCTTTAATACAGCTGGGAAATATCCTCATATCCTGGCCAATCTTCACACTTGAATAATGGCACCATTTGGTGCCACTGTTTATCATCAGCTTATGAGCAACTTCCTCTACACAAACTGAGAAAACTGATGTTTTATTCCAGACTCATAATATTCTGAGATATCTCATAAACTGTTATTTTTCCTGTATTGCTTACAAAAAGGCCAGAATAAGCAATGATGCAAGTTGGGATTTATGAATCCCGGTATATGGTCTTCATGGAAAAATCCTCATATTTCTTTATGAAATTTCTCTGCAAACAATGATAGTTTAGTTGGATTAAACCACATATGCTTCACTAGAACCAGCCTGGAAATTTTCCAGATTTGTTGGAATCCAAATGTATACCTATGATGGAGAAGTAAGTTTTCCAAACTTTTATGAACTGAATCAAACTCCTTGTAAGTCAAAAAAGCCCCCCAAGAAAATATAGAACTGAATGATTTGCATTCCACCTTGAAAGTTCACCTGCATCTCCATTTATTTAAATAATAAGAGAAGACTGTAATAACTTTCACCTCCATTACTCTCCATATAATCAAATGTAGACTTATCTGTATTCTAAGAGCACAGATAACTATCTGTTGATTGGTAGTTAAGTACTGTATGTAATTTTAAAGTTGAGGGTTAGGAGTGAAGGGTTTTACTGAATGAAATGAGGGGGTAGGCAAACTGCTGAGTATTATTTCTCATTTGACATTTAAGAGATGGCATAGCATAAAAAGAAACAGCTTCAGGCCTTACCTAATTACTTCTGTGCTACATCTATGGACCATTCACAGAAATCAATAGTGAAAGGCATTGCCTGCTGCAGGCTTAAGAATTTAGTATACTACAGGGAGTTTGAAAATTAAATGTTGGTGTATTACCCAAATTAAAAGAAGCTTACAAAGTAGCCTATACACTTGCCACTGTGAAGAGCAAATGCTTAATGTCTACTCTAGTCTACACAATTTTACAATTATTTGGGAGTTTCTAATACATAATATGATTGACAGTACAACAAAGGAGGCAGAAGACCAGGGAAGATAAAAGATCTGAACCTAATCATAATGTGGCTGTTTGCCTTCTTCACAATTAATTGCTTCAATTTACAGTGCCTCCCTGTTTTTATCTTGGATTGTCCATTGATCCTTGACTACTTATGTTTCCTTGAAAGTCTGAGTTCTCATTTCACCAATGAGACTTTGTGCTTCTGTGCTCTGTGGATATTTTTGTCATTTCTCCCTGCAAATATGATATTAATTTTAGATTCTAATGTTCAGATATTGAAAGGTTCTTTTGATTATCAAAGTATGTTTTCAGAAAACGACTCTGGAATTTATCTTCTCCAGATAGCCATAGAATGATGGATGGCATCCGTTAGTCTTATGAGACCATGGATCTGCGCCTGGATGCTTCAGTCTTTCCAGGGTGCAGGCCTGGGCAAGGTTGTATGGAAGACCAGCAGTTACCCAAGCAGCAAGTCTCCCCTCTCCATGCCACTGATGTTGTCCAAGGGAAGGGCAAGGGCCGATACAGCTTGGCACCAGTGACGTCGTAGGAGTTGCCATAGAGAGATGGAAAGCAACGTCGGACGGCCTTTGGGACTCCAGCTCCGGATTTGTCCTCAGGGTTTACTCCCGAAGCCTTTCCCATAAGTGGGTATGGCCACAAGGCAGAGTAGGTTTGAAATCAGAGTTTTCTATCTCTTACATGGATAGCCTTCCCAGGCTGACAAGCTCCATCTACCCGAAGCACTGGTTTCAAGGCGCCAGGACCCGCCTTCGCCCCTTCTTCTGTCAGTAGAAACAGTTCTGCCGGGCTTAGAGGCTAAGCCACATGAGAAGGCCAGGAGTTGGACTTGGTTGTCAGAGGCTAATTGAGGTGCATGCAGTGAGGAGCACTTTTAGGTAGTGGGAACTTGTCCCCACTACCAGTCCTCGGCTTGACAACCTTGGAACCAACCACAGAATTCAGAAAGCCATATAAGTAGTTGAAAGAATGACATCAATCCCCTCTCCCCACATGAAAAGAAAAAGGAACAAAAACTTGAAAAGCCCAAACACCCCTAACCCCTTCGTTGAACAAAAACTAATGGATCACACAAACCCCCAGTCTGCCAATCTGCAACAAGAAAGAATGTGCAAAAACACAAAAAAAATCATAGAACTGAAAGAGGCCAATATGAACTACAGTTAGTTTGAACTGAGCCCAATCCATAAATCTCAGAATTTCAATAGTATCTCCGAGAACATTGCGACCCAGATGCCCCTCCAAGGGCAGTGGCTCGAACCAGCAACACGGAAGACTCACGCTCAGGCCACACTTTAAAAAGTACTGCCACTGTTATCAACATTTCATAATAAATGACAATTTTGAATCACTGAATCTTGTATGTATTCAACACATTGAATACTCGGAGACATCCAAAACCATGTGACTGGCCTGCAAAGGACACGGAGCAAAACAGGGAAGCAAGAAGTGAGGAATATAGCCCGAAACAAACTTCTGTGTTAAAGATTAATTTCTTAACAGGAAGGCAGGCAATAGACTGGTTGACACAGAAAATTAAAATAAACAGATACAATGCTGCAATAAATGAGCGAGTTTGCTGAAAGTAGCAAAAGTTATATTTTTCCCATCTTAAATGTAACTCAGTTGCAGGCATGTAATCTATTGGGGGGGGGGGTGGAGTGTGTGTGTGTGTGTGTGTGTGTGTGTGTGTGTGTGTGTGTGTGTGTGTGTGTGTGTGTGTGTGTGTGTGTGTGTGTGTGTGTGTGTGTGTGTGTGTGTGTGTGTGTGTGTGTGTGTGTGTGTGAGAGAGAGAAAGAGAGAGAATTGTATTTTCAATCATACATCATCTATTATCTTTACTATAATCTTTAAAATCCAAGCAAAGTAGTGAAGTTAGATCAGCACAAAATATACAATTCTGGTCTGGTCTGCTGTCATTAATTAAGTTCTTGTGTCAGTCACTTGTACAAGTGGTTGTGGGTCAATTTCCAATTGTTATTAATTAGGAAGATCTAAAGGAAACTCATGTTCTGGAAACAACTTACTCTAGGGACATTTTAAGAGTATTTTAAAGGGGGTGACCAAGACAGAGTAGTGGAGCAGTTTAGTAGTGAACTTGAGTGCAATCCACTTTACATTCTATCCGTAAGTGCTATAGTTATTTCCAAATATGTGCCTCAGGCAGGGATGGCTTCCTGCCAAGCAAACATTTTCTGTGGATAATTGTCCAAACTGAAAGTCAAGGCATAATGTGAACATTTTAATGTTGATTCAGTTTTTAAAATTTATTTCTAAAGTCATTCAAGATGTCACACGATCGCATTGTTACATTTTGATACATTTTCCATCTTCTAATCATTTTAAACTGATTGTGAATTTGGAATTTCCATTAAAAGTCTTGATAACCGTTACTGTTTTTTTAGTAAATAACTACATATAATAACAACACAACACCTAATCAGAGAGGAGACAATAGATTAAATCTTTTATCAATTAAGTCTGGTGTCACATCCCTATAGAGAATGAGAAAAATTTGTATACATAATTTAAATAGTATTATCCTCCACTCATGGGAATTTCACCTCCCTCCATAAATATTCCTGGTTTTCTAAGAAGAAATTGCTGTGGTTTCTGTTTCCTTCATAAACAGATTATGTTTTCTGAGTAGATTTGTTCATTGTAGAATAGATGGCTTAATGTGCATCATGTCCACTGTTCCATCCCAAACTGATTGGCTGACACAGTAATTTAAATACACAGTCCACTTCAGATATTTTGCTCAAAATGACTTGATTTCTAATTATTGCCCTCATTTTTTTCCAAATGAGTTATACACATCTGACACCTTGAATGGATACTGTACCCAACTGTTAGTCTGCAGACAAAAAAACACAGATGTTTAGGCATTAGCACAAAATGCTGGAGGACCTCAGTGAGTCATACAGCATCTACAGAAGAAAATAGACAAAGTTTCATTTGAGACCCTCAATCTGAACTGAAAGATAAAGGGGAGATAGCCAATGTAAAAATGGCGAAGAGAAGAAGTGGATCAAGATCTGTTAGGTGATAGTTGGATCCATACCCTCAAGCATTTTGTGTGTAACTCCAGGTTCCAGCATCTGTAACCTCTTGCAAATCCAAATATTTAGGCTTGCTCACTTACTTTGTCATAGGTGCAGTCAACTGTGCTACACCAGATGAGGAGGAGCACCTCAGTCCAGTTCAAATTCAAGCTGACAATGGTTTTAAAGGTTTGAAGGAATCCTCTCAAAGAGCAACGTCCATAAGTATTTTATATAATGTTATAAATATTGGTGTTGAATGAACACTACTAAATTATTCCTCTAGCTTGGAATGTGCACATTCAGCATCCAATCCCCGCCACCCAAAAGGTGGCTGGGATGTCTGTGATTTATTACCTTTTTCGTTAATAACGGATGTCCCTGGTTTCTTATTTTCTGTTCCCAGTCGGAATGTTCCACAGTAATAGTCCATAATTTAGGGAGATGCAGGAGCAAATTTGAGTTCATTATAATATAATTTTAAAGTTGATTGTTTCATACACTGAAATCTAGCATCCATTCAAAGCAATTGCTTTGATAATAGTTCTAGGTGAGAATATTTCATTAGAACCTTAGAAGTACACAGATGCTGCAATGTATGTACATTCAGCACAGTTGACCCAAGCTGAATTCCCACTCTAGGAATACATACTATTTATCAGAAACACTGTGCTGTTAAGTTATTGCATCTGAAAATTAAGATCTAGATGGAGAGTCAGGCCGAAGAGGAAAAGCATGGTTGGAAGACACAAATATCAGTTTGCAGTCATATATTTTCTAAGACACATTGAAGTTGACACATTTCACTTATTTTGTTGAGGGCAATACACTGCTTCCTGACCGACAGCTCATTTTTGACTTCTGTATTACACTGAGCATGTGTGGAAGTAAGAGAAAGGCAATTTGTATGTTACAATTAGCTAATAACTCTCTATAGAGCCGCTAGCTGATCTTGCTCATTATGAAATTTGTTCCTCAGTAATTTATTTAAATATTTTCTCCTACTGCAGGTGCTGCTTTATTAAGGTTTCCTGTAGGCTCACTATTATCTCCTTGCTGTTCGTTCTTTACTTCTAGAAATAAAACCCTAGAAACCTAGAAGGAATGCACACAAAATGTTGGAGGAACTCAGCAGGCCAGGCAGCATCTATGGAAAAGAGTGCAGTTGCCGTTTAAGGCCGAGACCCTTCCTCAGGACTGGTCTCCTAGAAGCATTTTCTTTTTTTGCAGCCATGCTAGTCTTTACTAGTTCATGAATTGTGCCCCTCAAATCTTTCTGCTCTTCAATAACACCACCCAGAACATAATTTTTGTTTCTTCTTTTCACTAACAGTGGGTTAGGAATTCATCCTCATTTACACGTTCTAAATATTTGCAGTCATAGAGCATAGAGACATGTTCTTTGGCCCAACTTACCCATGCCAACTACATTGCCAAGTGAGCTAGTCCCATCTGCCTGAACTTGGTCCATAGCCCTCTAAATCTCTCTTATCCATATAGTTGTCTAGCTGTCCTTTATATGTTGCTAAATACCTCAGCCATTATTTCTGACAGCTCTTTCTAAGTATGCACAACTCTTTGCATGAAAATGTTGCCACTAATATCACTTTTAAATCTCTCACCTCTGGGCTTAAAACTACGCCTCTTGATATTATCACCTTTTCCCGGGGGGGGGGGGGGAGACTATGAGCTTTTACCTGTTCTATGTCACTCATGATCGTGTATAGTTCTAAGAGGTCACGCTCATTTTCCTATGTTCTTGAAAATAAAGTCCTGGTGTATGCTATCTCTCCTTGTAACCCAGGTCCTTAGTCTGGGCAAAATCCTAATAATTTTTTTCTGCAGTCTTTCTTGCGTAAAAACATATTTCCAATAACAGGGTGATGAAAACTGTGCACAGAGCTCCAAGTGCTGCCTCACCAGCATCTTATGTGACTGCAGCATAACTTCCCAACTACTATACTGAGTGGACTGTCTGATGAATGATAGCATCCCAAATGCATTTTTCACCAACCAATCAACTTGTGATGCTGCTTTCAGGTTTATTATCACTGAATTATATATTATGAAAATTGGTGTTTTGCAGCAGAACTATAGTGCTAAGGCTTAAAATTATGATTAATGACAAAACAAAGAAGCAGTGCAAAAAAAGGAGGAACTAAGTATTATTGATAGTTTGTGGACTGTTCAGATGGTGAAACAGAAGCTGTTCAAGGTGCCTCTGTGAGTTTTCATAATCTTCTTCGTAATCTACACCACCACCTATTTTAGTATCATCCACAAGCCATTTGAAACTATCCATTTGAATGTGTTGGGTGTATGCACTGGCCCCTGCTTCTTAAATTCAGCTCCACAGAGATCAAATAAACCAAATTTCAACAGTGATGGATAAAATGTTTTTGCAACACACAGATTTCTATCATCTGCAGGTCTCTTGGGTTTGTAATATACTCGTAGGCAGCCTCGGGAGAGGTGAAGGCTATGGGAGTAATCCTAGACAGCAGATCGGGGGTGGATCACGTCACTGAACATCCTTCCGGCAGCTCCTGCAGCCAAGCTGGTGCTAAACGTATTGCTTCATAAGCTTTCCTTTGGACTTCACCGGTGAGGCCGAGAGGGGGATCTTGATGACTGGGCATCTCAGGATCTCCGTACCTTCTGCCCAGGTTTGTGATGATGTCCATCATCACCCATTGTCCGTCGAGACAGACGGATGCCAACCACCACACATTATGCTTATGCAGTCGTAGTGCATAAATAATACTTGCTAACATGGATATGTTTTTTTTCTCATCTCACATTAAATCTTTTTTTTAGTTTGTTCACTCAAATTTTTCCTTTGATCTTCCAAACAATTGTTGATTTATTCTATATTAGTTCATTTTCAAATTTTCATTCTTTAGGATACACTTCTTTTTCTCAGCCAGCAGTGTTTACTTGGGTAATGGACCAACATTACCAATTGGACAAATATAACGTTAATTCAAGTTCAAGTTTAATTGTCATTCAACCATACATGAATATCCATAAATACAGCCAAACAAAGCAGCGTTACTCCCGGGCCAAGGTGCAATACACAATTCACAAGTCACACACAGTACAGGGCACATAAAAGATGTCAATAAAATGCAGTTATACAAAAAAAATATAGTAGATGACCCTTAGTCCATGAATATTGCAACAATATGCAATCAAACAGAGTATGGCTTGTCTTCTGCCCAGTGAACACTAGGGGCAGCATTGACTCCAGCTTGGATGCAGTGCTGCACCACCTCTGGTAGAACATACCAACTCCAATACCCCTCTCCTGGGCGGCTATAAACAGTCAACACTGCGGCTTGAGGCCTAATCCTTGCTCTAACTGAGACCATGCAGCTCACTCGCCATCTGCCAATAAATCAGAAAATCAGATTTGCAGTGTTCCACATTAACAACAGGATACTTCAATCACAAGAAAATGATTAAGATGATCAGTATTTTAATCAGTAGTTATATTTAATAGTATCAGCAAAATGCCTTAATCAGTCTAAGGGGAAAATCATTTCCAGCTGGGGTTATTGAATTGTTCAGACAGCATGTGGTCCATTAACATCCATTTAATCCAGACTCTAACTGTAAACAGTACATGGCTTGCTGGTATAATCAACGGCTAGAGTAGGTTAAAAAAAATAAATTGCTGGAGCAACTCAGCGGATCAAGCAACATCTGTGGAGGTAAATGTGTGGTCAGCATTTCTGTTTGAGGATTGATGCAGCATTTCAACCCAAAATATCGACCATCCTCTTGCCTCCACAAATGCTGCTCAATCTAATAAATCCCCCCAGTAGTTTGTTTTGTTGCTTCACATTCCAGTATTGCAGGCTCATGTGTTTCCAGGTAGAATGGATTTAATTTGTTGACAGATTGAATCATGGCATGATATTTTAAGACAAACTGTTAATTGAAATCAGTTTTATCTCTTTATCTGTAAATCTTGTTTTGTTTACTGAATTCCTATCTCTACTGATTGTGCTTCCATACTCTTTCTCTTTATAAATTTGCTCTTCTATTTCTCTCTACAAGTATTATGCCAGACTATATGAAATAGATTGAAAGAGGTAACACAGAACTTTAAAGCACATTTGTACAATTTTTCTTTTGTCACATCTTGTTTCTTTCTTACAATCAACTCGTGGAAATAAAGTAGATCCTATAATGAGAAAATGACTGGCAAAGTTGTTCTTATATCTGAGCAATAGACTGAATATATCCCATCCTTATATTTTTTTCTTCAGACACCCATCTCATCTTTTAAAATAATTCAAAATATATGTGTTGGAGCGTGGCCAAGTGGTTAAGGTGTTGATCTAGTGACCTGAAGGTTGCTAGTTCGAGCCTCAGCTAAGGCAGCGTGTTGTATCCTTGAGCAAGGCACTTAACCACACATTGCTCTGCGACGACACCGGCGCTAAGCTGTATCAGCACTTGCCCTTCCCTTGGACAACATCGGTGGCGTGGAGAGGGGAGACTTGCAGCATGGGCAACTGTCGGTCTCCCATACAACCCTGCCCAAGCCTGCACCCTGGAAACTTCCCAGGGTGCAAATCCATGGTCTCTGGAGACTAACAGATGCCTATTACAGGTTAGGACAACTATTTGAGATGTATTTCTGTGATATTTTGATATCTTTACCTTGACAGAGGCACACATTACAGTCTTGTGCTGAATATCAAGTTTAGCTTTGTGAACTAGGTAACATCAAAATTAAGAACAGGGTGTATTAAGTCAACTAGCATAAACCCCAAACATTGTTTAAAAATATTATTAACCAAAGCTATATTCTCAGTTACAGATAAAATGGATAAAGTAATGTAACCTTTCTCCCTCACTACGTTACATGGAGAAAGATAATTGGTAAAAGATAAAACAGTTTTGTTTAATTTATTCATTCGTTTGTTTGTTTGTTTGCTTATTAGTGTTTTCTATTTTATTGAAGTACAGCACAGAATAGGTCTTTCCAGTCCTTTGAGCCATGCTGCCTAGCAGTCCCCAAAGTTTTAACCATAGCCTGGTGACGGGACGATGACCAATGAACCTTCCTACGTCTTTGGACAGTGAGAGGAAACTGGAATGCCTAGAGGAAACCCACGCTGTCAAAGTGAGAAAGTACAAACTCCTAACTGGCAGCAGTGAGCATTGAACCCAGGACTCCTGCACTGTAAAGCATTGTGCTAACCACTATAATACCGTGCTGCCCACAATTTATTTAGAGATTTAACACGGTAACAGACACTTGTGGCCTAGTGTGTCTGCACCACCCAATTACAGCCATGCAAGCAATTAACCTAATAACCTTTGGAATGTGGGAGGAAGTTGGAAACACTCGAAGGAAGCCCAGATGGACATGGGGAGAACACACATTGGAATTAAACCCAAGTCACTGGCACTATAATAGCTTTATGCTAGCTGGTACACCGCTAGGCCATTTGATTGTCCACAGAATTGCATGCTTTGCTGATGAACTGTGCCTGCTGTGGATGATTTTTATGGCCTTGCAACATGTTCGTGAACAAAGTGTTATCCTCCCATGCATTTCAACAACTCTGTTTGATTACTACAAATGGATACAGCGGGGTTCTATAGCAGTTACCTGAGTGGTGGAAGAAAATGGGAATCGGTGCTCAGTGTGCTTGGGACTGGTTGACATTCTAATAAGTCATGGAGGATATTGAGCTATCAGTTATTGTTTGTTCAAAGTAATTGACAGAAAGGGAAAAGGAGGGCTGATTCAACAAGGAGTGAATTGGGAAAATGTAGGCTGAACACAGTGACCCCTCTGGTCATTAGTAGGAGCACACAACTCTGAATTGCAAGGTTTTTAATGCATATGGTGTGGTCTTGCATTAAAGGGCTTAAATTGAAGAGCAGATGTAGAATGCAAAAAGTCATATCCCAGACATTAGCAAAATAATTTATTTGACAGATCTATGCCTCTCCATGTTCCTTCTTATAATGACTGCTGTTCAGACTGAGTCAGAGGAAATGCTGTTTTTGTAATGTAATTGTGATATTATGAGAGAGATTGATTTATGGGATAGAAAAAAATAATTTAGCATTTCTTCATCAAGTGGTGAGTGGAATGTTTGAATTTTAGTTGTTAGGATTCAGTTTATTTATCTGTTTTAGTGTTACAGAGAGTTATTTTATGCATCCATTTAACAGTTTAATTAATCACCGCCTTGTCCTGCAAAAAAAAATGTGTGAGAAAACAAGATGAAAAAGCACACTGAATTTCTGTCAGTGTTCTCCAAACCAGCTACCCTGGCTTAGGGAAGGTCCTGGCCGAATCCCAAAGAAATTTGTTTTAGATATTTGTGCCATTTCTCTAGGGCTCTGCCATTTGCTTGTAACTGATTCTGATGAAAGATCATGAGAGGTTTGGAAGAAAGGTCATTGATCTGAAACATTAACTCAGTTTTTCTCTACATAAATGTTATCTGATCTGTTGGGAATTTCTAGATTTTCCCTGTTCAAAAAAATTGTTCCCTTTACTGGTATTAATAATATATAATCTCTTGTATCATAATCTTCATGGCCCAGTCACAGAAACCGGACTAATCCCTCCTTTAACAATTGTATTGGGTGTAAGGATACTTTACATATGGAAACTTGTTCTTTCTTTCTTGATAATGGACCTTCAAATGTACTATCACGTAGCAACAACCCATATTCAGTTCCCACAGGCAGAATTTCTGACTGATAATGGCCTGTTTCCACATGGGGGAAATAATATTATCAAATGGGAAATCAGTGGAGATATTTTACTGTGATGGATTTATGCCCAATTTTTGACACTTTTCATGACCACGTCTTAAATAACCTGAGGAAGTAGCTAGTATGTAAATGAGACTTAAACTAGCATAATATCTTCCACTCTATTTTATAGCATTGTGAGTGCCTGGAAATGTGGCACTAGGTTGTAAAACAAAATCAATTTAATGAGTAGGAGATGAATGCACTTTGGAAACTTACTTTACAGCAATTTCTCTCCTGTCCTTTTAATACTTTTTCTGTTATTACTCTGGCCACCTCTCAGCCACTCAGTCACTCAGGGTAAAAGCAAGGTACAGTGGCTATATTTCATCAGGAATTTGAGGAGCTTTGGCGTGACACCAAAGACACTTGCAAATTTCTACAGATGTACCGTGGAGAGCATTCTAACTGGCTGCATCACCCTCTGGTATTGGGGAGGGGGAGTGTGCACTGCACAGGATTGAAATAAACTCCAGTAAGTTAAAAACTCATTCAGCTCTAACATGGGCACTAGCTCCCCAGCATCCAGGACATCTTCAAGGAGCAATGCTTCAAGAAGGCGGCATCCATCATTAAGGACACCCATCACACAGGACATGCCCTCTGCTCATTGCTACCATTAGGAAGGAGGTATAGAAGCCTGAAGGCACACAGTTAGGAACAGTTTCTCCCCCTCTGCCATCAGATTTCTGAATGGACAGTGAACCTATGAACACTATTTCACAATTACTATTACTGTGAATAGCTAAGCGAGTAAAAGATGACCTGATTTCCAAAAGGCATAAAGTTAAAGGTGACACATTTCATTAATATTTTAAGCAAGAATACTTTTTTATTTCCATCTTTTACAGTTTCAAAATACCAGAAAAGGAGAAGGGCCCAAAGCAAAAGTTTGGGCACCCTGCATGGTCAGTACTTAGTAATACCTCCTTGGGCAAGTATCACAGCTTGTAAACTCTTTCTGTAGCCAACTAAGAGTTTTTTAATTCTTGTTTGGGGGATTTTCGCCCATTCTTCCTTGCAAAAGGCTTCTAGTTCTGTGGGAGTTTTGCATGCACTGCTCTTTTGAGGTCTATCCACAGATTTTCGATGATGTTTAGGTCGGGGGAATGTGAGGGCAATGGCAAAACCTTCAGCTTGCACCTCTTGAGGTAGTCCATTGTGGATTTTGAGGTGTGTTTAGGATCATTATCCTGTTGTAGAAGCCATCCTCTTTTCATCTTCAGCGTTTTTACAGACGGTGTGATGTTTGCTTCTAGAATTTGCTGGTATTTAGTTGAATTCATTCTTCACTCTACCAGTGAGATGTTCCCCGTGTCACTGGCTGCAACACAAGCCCAAAGCATGATCGATCCACTCCCAAGCTTAACAGTTGGAGAGGTGTTCTTTTCATGAAATTATGCACTCTTTTTTTTCTCCAAACATACCTTTGCTCATTGTGGCCAAGAAGTTCTATTTTAACTTCATCGGTCCACAGGACTTGTTTCCAAAATGCATCAGGCTTGTTTAGATGATTTTTGCAAACTTCTGATGCTGAATTTTGTGGTGTGGATGCAGGAAGGGTTTCTTCTGATGTCTCTTCCATGAACGTCATATTTGTGCAGGTGTCGCTGCATAGTAGAACAGTGCACCACCACTCCAGAGTCTGCTAAATCTTCCTGAAGGTCTTTTGCAGGGGGTTTTGATTTGCCTTTCTAGCAATCCTACGAGCAGTTCTCTCGCAAAGTTTTCTTGGTCTTCCAGACCTCAACTTGACCTATACCATTCCTGTTAACTGCCATTTCTTAATTACATTATGAACTGAGGAAACGGCTACCTGAAAACGCTTTACTATCTCCTTATAGCCTTCTCCTGCTTTGTGGGCATCATTTATTTTAATTTTCAGAGTGCTAGGCAGCTGCTTAGAGGGGCCCATGGCTGCTGATTGTTGAGACAAGGTTTGAGGAGTTAGGGTATTTATAAAGCTTTGAAATTTGCATCACCTGGCCTTTCCTAATGATGGCTGTGAACAAGCCATAGCCCTAACAAGCTAATTAAGGTCTGAGACCTTGGTAAAAGTTATTTGAGAGCTCAAATCTCTTGGGGTACCCAAACTTTTTCACGGTGCGCCTTTCCTTTTTTTTTACTCTAAAATTGTACAAAACAAAAATAATACACTAATCTTGCTAAAAATGTTGAAAAAAAGCTGTCCCAGGGCCTGTTGGTCCTGGCTTTTATGCTGCAATACCGTTTCCTGGTTGGTAGCAGCTGGAATAGATTGTGGTTGGGGTGACTCAGGGCCTCATTGGTCTTATGGGCCCTTTTTACACACCTGTTCTTGTAAATGTCGTGAATCATGGGAAGCTCACAACAACAGATGCACTGGGCTGTCCGCACCACTCTCTGCAAAGTTCTGCATTTAAGGGAGGTACAGTTCCCATGCAAGGCAGTGATGCACCCAATCAGGATGCCCTCAATTGTACCCCTGTAGGAAGTTCTTAGGATTTGGGAGCCCATACCAAATTTCCTCAACCATCTGAGGTAATACAGATGCTGTACTGCCTTTTTCACCACACAGCTGGTGCGCACAGATCACGTGAGGTCCTCAATGATGTGGATGCCGAGGAACTTGAAGCTGTTTACCCTCTCAACCCTAGTTTATATTATATATATAACTTACAGTTATGTATTATGCATTGCAATGCACTGATGCCACATAACAAATTTTATAACATATGCTGGTGATATTAAACCTGATTCTGATCCTACTCTGCTGTTAAAATTTACGTCCATGTAAGTCATCAAAAATGATTTTCTGTAGCACAATGCAGCACACAGCATGCTTAGTGCTTCAGGCTGTGAACACATTTCTCGGCACCTTTATAGAACCTGGTGCACTGCTGTTATTTTCCAAGAAATGTGTATTTCTTGGAAGAAGAATCAGACCAATGGAGCAATGTCAAATGAGCTGGTGTATTCCCAGTCTGTTCGCAACAGAATCCATTAGCAGTCGTGTGTCAGAAGAGCAAAATCTCCAGAAAGTTAGTGATTATTAAGAAATGCCAGTGTAGCTCTGTGGTTAAATGCCTCCATAGTAACTGTCAAGGTCACATCACATGTCAAATTCTGTGCTTTGAGGACATTTCACTGATCACTGGGGACATCAGCAATTGACGTCAATCAGCTGTGCACTGAGGCATAAAGCTAATGATAGCTGTTTTGTTTGCTTGTCCAAGCAATTTAATCTCTTTTAACAACATGAGGGAGCTGTTCATTTATACATAGGATTATCAATGTTTTTCTGAGGTTATCCCAGTCTCACTGTAAACCTGCAACTTCCCAGTATCTATATATGAAACAAAAAAAATCTATGCCTGTTATTCCATCTCACCATAAAGATGCAAAGCTTACTGTCTGAGTTCTTTAATTTTACAGTGACTTATGCTCTATTTAGCATATGAGTCACAAAACCACTTTTATATCGGCTCAGCCAAATTAAAATTCCTTTCCCAAGCCAATTTCTGGACAATAGCATGATACCTCAGAACACTAACCCTGCATTAAGAGAGAGAAATACAAACAGAATATGCCAGAAGCACTTAACAGGTCGGGCAAATAACTAATTCTGATTGTGAGCCTATGTCTAATGTTGTAGAAGTCATTGATTGAGACAGAGAGAGAGAGAGAGAGAGAGAGAGAGAGAGAGAGAAACAAAGAGAGAAAGCTAGTGAATCTATATTTGAAAGGTAGGTGGAGGGGAGAGACAACCACCAGTTGATAGGTGAAACCTGGAGGGAAAGGGATGAAGGAAACATCTGGGAAATCGATTGGTGAAAGAGACAGAAGGCCATGGAAGAAAGAAAAAGTGGGAAGGAGCACCGGAGGGAGGCGATGGGCGGGCAAGTAGATGAGGTGAGAGAGGGGTGTAGGGGTAGGTTTAGCACCTGTTTCATGTACAAGGATAAGTACCAGGAGGGAGATCAGTGGAAGCGATGAACGGACATGGGAGTCGCGTATGGAGCGATCTCTGTGGAAAGCAGAAAGTGGAGGAGAGGAAAAGGTTTCTTAGCGGTGGGATCCTGTTGAAGATGGCGTATGTTTCGGGGAATAATGTGCTAGACGCAGAGGCTGGTGGGATGGTAGGTGAAGACATGAGAAACCCTATCCCTGGTAGGGAGGATGGAGTAAGAGCAGTCGTGTGTGAAATGGAAGTAGAAATTGTTGAGGGTGGAGAAAAGGAAGCCCCTTTCTTTCAGTTTATTTCTCATCCCTTTTTCCCTCTCACCTCACCTCCTTGCCTCCCTTTTTTCTTTCTTCCATGGCCTTCTGTCTCTTTCACCGATCAGCTTCCCAGCTCTTTACTTCATCCCTTCCCCTCCAGGTTTCACTTACCACCTGGTGGTTCTCTCTCTTCTCCCTCCAACTTTTAAATCTACTTCTCAGATCTTTTTTCCAATCCTGCTGAAGGGCTTCAGCCCGAAATGTGGACTGTACTTTTTTTCCCATAGACATTTTAATAGACAGAATAAATTACTTACAGGTGCTGTCATAACATTGATTACACGATTGACAAGTTGAAGAAGTGTTTTATGAGATTCTGTAAGTCTTAAACAGAAAATATAAAGTAACCAAGAAAAGGAACAAAGAAAGGAAAACAAGAAAATAGGAACAAAGAGCCGTCTTCCATTTATTCTGAATTTCCCAAAGTATCCACAAATATTTGGACCCACAAGAGATTTCAGATGTTGGAATATAGAATAACGAACAACTCTGGAGTATAATAGTTCTCTGTCTTCCCTCTGGAGTAAGCACTATAGATGAATGGAAGTTTCACATGCTAAAGCATAGGCTGCAGATTGATGGATTTGCTGAACTATCCTTGCTTTGTTCTTCTTGGAGTCCTGGAGATCATTCAACTAAAAATATATGGCCATCACCACACACAAAATGCTGGTGGAACACAGCAGGCTAGGCAGCATCTATAAGGAGAAGCACTGTCGACATTTTGGGCCGAGACCCTTCGTCAGGACTGACATTAATTAGGATTAATGTCAGTCCTGACGAAGGGTCTCGGCCCAAAATGTCGACAGTGCTTCTCCTTATAGATGCTGCCTGACCTGCTGTGTTCCACCAGCATTTTGTGTGTGTTGTATGAATTTCCAGCATCTGTAGATTTCATCGTGTTTGGAATATATGGCCATGACTATTTTTCTGCGTCTGTGCTCAAATTGCTGCAGTTCTCCTAGTGCCAAACCCAAAACAATGGTAAATTAACTTAAACTGACTGACAAGTATGTTGTGGCATTCTGAAAGGTGCGATGAAAATATAAGTCAGCCATTTTTATTTCATTTTCTTTCTCCTTTCCTTTTCTCACATTCTTCTCTCCATCTTTTTCTCCTTCTTTTCTTCTTTTATTCTTCCTCCCCTTTCCTCTTTCACTCATTTTTACTTTACTTTCTTTGTATTCTAACATCTTCCCCATTCTTTTCCAATCCTGAAGTGTCTTGGCCCGATACGTCGACTAACCTGCTGAGTTCCTCCATCAGTTTGCGTCTGGTACTTTATTTCTTGTTTGCTTTCTGACTCCTTATTTCCCCTTCTTTTTTTCGTCTTTCTTCATTGCTTTCTCTTTTTCACATTGTTATATCAGCTCTTTCTATGGGTTGACCAGTCAAGTGATTGAATGGACACCAATTTAAACTCCTCTGTGTGGGCTGAAGCTGCACAGCTTTGAGGAATGTCTCTGTCATTTTTATCCCTTCATTATCTTGTCACTTTTCAGATTATAATAATCCTTTTGACAGGCGTCAGGTCGAGTGGTAATAATGTATCCCTAATGGTATATGTCAGAAATGAAGAGGACTGCAGAAAACTTTACAAAGAAAGAAGGCAGCAACATTGATCAGGAACATAGACACTGATATGAGGGGCTACAGGTACAAAAGCAACTAGAGATACATAAATTATTTGGTTATAATGAGACATCATAGCTGTATCCTATCTGAATGTGATAAATGGAAGTCAGTGAAGGAAATTTGCAATGAAATATTAAGCTCCATGCCAAACATTGATCTATAAAACATCATTACCTCTTCCAAAATATTTAGAAGTTATGATTAGCCTTCACATTTTTAATTTTGTCCTTGTATCTTCCTGAAAGGTTCATGTTTCTCATTTTCCTGTCCCACTGTGAACCATAAAGTTTGAAATAAACCATAAGGAAATATGCCCTACACTGGTGCTCGGCAACTGGGGGGAAGTGACTGACAAAATTTTATTAGTATCAGCATTTTCAATTTTAACAACTGATTTCACCAGTGGCCTTGTAAGAAAGTGTGAGAGATTTAGCAAACGTCTTTTCAGCAATAATGGAATTGAAAGGAGACACTGAATCACTCACGCTAAGTTATAACCATTGCGATTTGCCACACGCACAATGTGCTGAAGGAGCTCAGCAGCTTAGGCAGCATCTATGTAATGGAAATAATCAGCTGACATTTTGGCCCAAGACCCTTCTTCAGGACTGGTGAAGGACTTCATGAGTCCTGACGCAGGGTCTCAGTCTGAACTGTTGACTGGTTATTCCTATCTATAGATTCTGCCTAACCTGCTGAGCTCCTCCAGCACATTGAGTGTATTACTCTAGATTTCCAGCATCTTCAGTATCTCTTGTGTCTACTGCAATATGCCAGACAGTGTTAACCTATATAATCCTGTTACATAGAGTTTGTCTGTGTTAGTGTTTAAATTGAGTGAAATCAGGAGAAATAAATATCATCTAATTAGTAGAAATTTAAATAATGGAAATAAAGTGGATTTGGAAGAATCCAGAGTAAGAAGAAAGTAGAAGTGTGGAGGTATCAAGATATCATTAATAAATCCAATAGGAAAAACTTGTATTAGGCATTTCTTTTGGAAGATTAATAAGCCATCATAAAGAGTAATTGTGATAAATAGTGGAGCAGTATTTAAAAATATTCTAGATAACCACAAAAGGAATGAAAGGATCTGCTGACACACTTGGATGAAGCAAAATGAGAGGAGGCAAATCAAACACAGAAATCCATTCACAGATTATTTCAAAGACAACATTAACATGAATTTATTATTAAAGTATGTACAATATACGTCACCATATATTATCATGAGATTTTATTTTCTTTCAGGCAGTTACAGGAAGATAAGGAAATATAATAGAATCTATGAAAAACTACGTAAGCAAAGATTGATAAACAACCAAGTTGCAAAAGACAAATCAGATCAGAATCAGAATCAGGTTTATTATCACTGGCATGTTTTGCAAAATTTGAAGTTAAATTAAAAACATTGAGAACATGAATTTGTAGAATCCTTGAAAGTGAATCTGTAGGCTGTGATATCAGTTCAGGCCAGTGGTGAATGAAATTATCCATGCTAGTTCAGGAGTCTAATAGTTGTAGCTAATATCCCCTCCTGAATGTTGAGCAAGTTTGGATATTTGGATGGAATTGTAAGTTTATGTGTTGTAAATATATCTCATTTGAAATTACACTTGAGAAACAAAATGAAATATCTGTGCAACAGGATAAAAAATGTTGTTTCTCCAAGCAGTAGGATTTGCAATGGAAAATTTGGAAAAAGGGTTTGATTTATTTTGTTTTAATTTTGTGACAGAATAATCTCTTTGGCATTTCAAGTCACATACTCCATGTTCAAAGAAATGGAATGTGACCACTTCCTATTCTCATACTATTTTACATACCTTTTCTTGTAGTACATTATTTGTCCAGGACCTGAAGACCAGTAGAAAAACAAATAAATTCTTCTTGACTAGAATGTGAAGTTCACTCTAGTAAAATGCTGAGTCCTGCGTAAATGGAGATGTTATCTTTCTGAAAGGACATCAGTTCTTTTGTAGATTGGGAGACTGCTTTGTCGAGCATCTATGCTCCAGTGCTAGAACAAGTGGGATCTCCCAATGGCCACCCATTTTAATTCCACTTCCCATTCTCATTCCGATATGTCCATCCATGGCCTCCTCCACTATTGGGATAAGGCCACACTTAGGCTGGAGGAACAAGTTATAATCCGTTTAGGTAGCTTCCAACCTGATAGCATGAACATCAATTTCTCAAACTTCCAGTTATGTCAACACTCCCCCAACTTCACCAATTCCCATCCCCTTGTCCCTCTCACACGTTATCTCCTTGCCCACCCATCACCTTCCTCTGGTGCTTCCCCACCTCACCCCGCCTTTTCTTTCTTCCATGGCCTTCTGTCTCTTTCAGCAATCCACTTCCTAGCTCTTTGCTTCATCCTTCCCCATCCAAGTTTCACCTGTTGCCTGGTGTTATTCTCTCCTTTCCCCCCACCTTTCAAATCTACTGCTCAGCTTATTTTCTCCAGTCCTGGCTCAAAAGCCTGGTTTTGGCTCAAAACCTCAACTGTACACTTTTTCCAAAGATGCTGCCTGATCTCCTGAATTTCTACAGCATTTTCTATGTGTTGCTCAGCCTTTTTGTTATTTTTTGTTAATTAGGGCTAAGGCCTTTATAGATGGGCACAGTAAATTTTAAAATGGGCACAATTAAAAAACCATTTGTCTGGAAATTCATGCCCAGTTGGCAGAGTTAAATTCTCTGCATACACATGTCTGTACATTAATATAATTGAATTCTCCAACTTTGGGTAATTCCCTCCCCCTCCCTTCCCCCATCCTAGTTTCACTCTGCCACCTTTTACAGCTGCCTTTCACCTCTCTCATGATTCCACCTTCTTCTACTTCCCATACTGCTTTCCCCTCACATTCCTTCTTCACCTCTCCTGCCTATCCCCTCCCCTAACCCTTGATCTTTCCCCTTACTGGTTTTTCACCTGGCACCTACCAGCCTTCTCCTTCCCATCCTCCCACCACCTTCTTTATAGGGCCCCTGCCCCCTCCCTCTTCAGTCCTAACAAAGGGTCTCGGCCCGAAACATTGACTGCTTGTTTCCTTGGAAGCTGCCCAATCCAATGAATTCCTCCAGCGTGTTGTGTGTATTGCTTTGACCCCAGCATCTGCAGTGTACTTTGTGTCATTAATATCAATAGATGCTAAATAGTTAATAGTAGAAAATAGTCTATGGATTTCTTGGCAAACGAGTTTTAATTTAATGTTTATAATTGGAGGAGAGAGAAAATGGATGGGGATAGGAAAAATGTACAAATCTCTTAGATTTTGGACACAGGAAAATATTGGACAACATTGGGTTAAAGCAAATAGCCAATCTGTTTGCTTCGGTAAAGATATTCTATTATTTGAAGACATGCAAATGGGAATCATCCAAAATGTATTTGTCAATAAAATTATAAATTTAATCATATGATCATTTTCTATTTGTTGATTGTGGAAGTCAGTGGTGTGAAAAATTCCATTCAATACACAAAGTAAATTTTAAAATTAAAGTTGGCTGTAAAGATTTTAAAATACCCAGAGGCACTATGGAAATACATTCTTTTTCTTTCCAACTGCTAATTGGATGACCCTCCTGCATCAATCAATATTTAATGCTAAATCAGATATTTTATTATCAATAACCAAAGAAGTATTATTTTAATGTCCAGCTAAATTTTCCCCTGAATTGTTTGTGGTATTATTCTTACCTTTTTGAAAACTTCAGCAAAATTCTGTAGAGATGGTAAACCTATGGGAGTCGACTTGAAATTACTTTTTTCACTGTTCACAAGAGGCATGGTGAAGCATAATGATACCCTACAAAGACCTGTTTTATTATTTGCTGTCATCATCATTGTTAAAGACATTCTTCAGGTTGAAATAAAAATTTGCTGTATTGCAAGATTGCTGCATCAGGCCAGTTATATTGAACCTTGAGCTCTTATGAGATATTCTCTCTCAATCACTCGGTGCATTTCTTCTCTCTCTCTCACTCCTTAACCCTCCTTTCAAAGCAGATGGAGAGGCCAGTCAGTTTGGAATGACTGTAGAAAATGGAGGTAGGGCTGGGAGGAATTCACTGTTATGGGAGATTTTGGATAAATGAATCATATTGTGGAGTGAATAAGCAAAATCTATTGAATACATTTGTGTTGCCTCTATCATAATGCACAAGGAACCCAGTCATGGGATTGTTAGACACAAGAGATTCTGCCGTTGGGATTGTTAGGTTATGCATTTATCCAAAATATTGTCAAAATATATAAGAATACATTGATTGTCAGAAGTATTAACTTGGGTGATTGTTTACATCCAAATTACACATCAAATGATTTTGGCATTGAAACTTCCATTAGTGCATCTGTGATTTCAGTCCTCCATCTGTGTCCAATAATTGGTGTCTGAAGTGACCCAGTCTGACAGCCCTCTGTGAGAAATGGATGTTTGTTGCAGATGGATGTATGCATTGTCATGCCAGATTGAGCTAAATGGTGAAAAGGTCCCTCCAAATCTGTCAATCTTCTGTTTTGTCTTTGCCTTGCTTACATCATAATTAACCTTGCTTACACAGGGCAACATTCTTGCCTTCAGTTTGCTTGCAACGGTACTTTATCCATCGCATGTGGCCATAATTACAGCCACAAAGATGCTTTTTATTGCCTTGAGTCAGAAGTTAAAGATTTGTCGATGTAAATTCTTCAATTTAAAAAAAATATGATGATAATAAGACTGAGAATGAAACAAATCACTAAGTTACAAAAACGTCTTGAATGACAAATGCTCAATGCAAATCTGTGTATTTTCCTAGAGATTTAATAATTTGCATTACATTTAATATTTGAAAAACAGTAACAAAGTAATCTTTTCCTGCATTCTTTATGGATTTAATAGTGCCTGGTAGTTTATGTGTTGATCAGTGATTTCCATAGCTTCTCAATATTTCCATCAAAATCAATAAATTTAAATTATTTGAATAGAATGTCATGGACGCCATTTGAAAACACTATCATGCATTCACATGAGTGACTAGTCTGATCCAATAGAGTCTTGTGGCCAGGATCATGATGCTATTTACCCTAACTACGCAATTTATAACTTTATATTCCTATATCAGTTCCTTTCCCCCCACCCCACAGCCACCTTCACTTTGGTGAAAAGAAATCCATCTTAGTCAGTCTCTTACCAGAACTAAATCCTCCAGTGCAAGTGTGAATTTTGGTGAATTTCCTGTGCACTGTGGCAACCAGAACTGCAAGTAGCAGTCCAAGTGTGGCCTAAGTATGATCTACCAAGTGTTCTGTAATGCTCCAACATGATGACACAACTTTTCTGAGCCTTCTTCACTAATCCACCTACCTGTGAATATTGGAGTATCTACTGGAGGCAGGCAGAGATCTTCCTGAACCACTAATAAAGTACCATCAGTGGTCAGAAATCATCCCAAATAAAGAGTAAAAGCAATATTAATTAGCAGTCTAAATGTGTGTAGAGAAATAATCCGAGAAGTGCTGCCATTAAATGCTTCCTCCTATGCTTTTCACATCATACTGTTGTATGAGTTCAACAGTGAGTCAGGCAATGGAAACTCAATAGTATGGGAGACTCTCAATCTTTGGATTTCATTGCGTACATTTGCAAAGCCAAGTGTGCTGTCTGCATGCTTTAGTACTTACTCAGTCAACGGCAACAGGAGCTTCACTTGTGAGTCTTAGTGAAAGCATACAGACTGTGCACACTAATGTGATCTTACATCACCAAGAAACCAGCCCTAGATGACCCATCTACACTCTTTACCTGAATCTATTTCTGGAAGAATAGAATGGTGGTGCTTGTTTCTGGGGTATAATGAAACTAAGAGTGGAAATAATTTGCATCAGCAAACAGAAACATTTTTTATGAAGTGAATATTTATATTGGAAATATCTACAGCTCCATTATGCATGAGAATCATTTCAAGATATATAGTGTGTTGCAAAGTCATTGTTCATCGACAAAAGCACTATAAATGACATTCATTACATCTGAAAAATAATTCTATTAGTGCTAACCAGATTAAACAATGTCTGGTCTAAGGAGAATCACTCTTCAGTGATAGAAACAAAAAGAAATGTCACCAATTAATTATGGGTTGTAGATGAATTCAAAATAAATGATTCGTCCAATCGAATAAAATGTAACTAGCACTCCAATGCATTAAACCATTTATTTTAAACATTGATTAAATGGAATTTAGTCTACACTAACTCAAAGTAATGAATTTACTTCAGGGTATGGGTTTTAATTATGACTTTATTTTGCTGGATTGTCATTTATTGGTTTAAATGGAGCTTGACTTCTTGAGCCAAAGTTTATGAAGTGTATTAGGAAGGAGTGAACTTCATCTTTTTAAGTTGTATTATATGTTAATATGCATACAGTACTGTGCAAAGGTATACATAACCAGGGTGGGTTCTATATAGCTATATATATATCTTTCTATTCTGAGGCTATATCCTCTGGTCCTAGATTCTCCCACTATCGGAAACATCCTCTCCACATACACTCTATCTAAGCCTTTTAATATTCAATAGGTTTCAATGAGATCCCCCCCCCCCCCCCCCGCATTCTTCTGAACAGCAGCAAGTATGGACCTAAAGCCATTAAACACTCCACTTATGTTAATGCTTTTATTCCCTAGATCATTCATATGAACCTCATCTGGACCCTCTCCAATGCTGGACACGTGGCCCAAAGCTGCTCACCATACTCCAATGCTTTATAAAGCTTCAACATTCCATTCTTGCCTTTATATTCTAGTCCTCTTGACATGAATGCTAACATTGATTTGCTTTCCTTACTACTGACTCACCTGCAGGTTAATCTTTAGTAATCCTCCACTGGGACTTGCTTTTGCTCTCAGATTTCTGAATTTGCTCTTCATTTAAAAAATACTCTATGCCTTTATTCATTCTAATAAAGTGCATTTCTCTGCACTATATTACATCTACCATTTCTTTGACCATTCTCTTAATCTGTCGGAGTCCTTCTGCAGACTATGCTTTCTCAAAACAACCTGCCTACCTAAATTCAAAAAGAAGTACTTAAATGGCTCATCACTGCTATGAGTGACTGTACTGATAATGCCCAGATGGACCTATATTTTAATTATATAAGTAAATACAAAGTGAGATTTCTCATTGATACAAAGCAGATAAAAATGTGTGGATTAATGGAAAGTGCCCACATTGAGACTAATGGATCTTTATTTGCATAAACACGTTAGGAGGATGGAAGTGTACTGGAACAAGGCATACTGATGGAGGGGAACCATGGTTTTACTGAATAGGAGGTGTAGGCTTGAGAATTTGATTGTCCTGATATATTTCTATCTCAATAAAATGAGGACATAAAAAATGTAAAACAAATGTTCATTTTGCCAATTAGATTCATATTTCCATAGTTCATGCCCTCTGTGTTTGGCAGTGAAAGCTAACTAGATGGTTTGGAAAGTATCTTCACCCAATTATGTCCTGCTTCACAAAAGCAATTCAGAAGGTGCTCACAATTCCAGCATTCCATTATTAGCATGCCTTCTGAAGTTTGGTACTCCCATGAGCACCGATTATCCTATTTATCTCCAGTATATTAACAAGTGGGGACTAAATTTATGCAAAATCAGGCACTGTTGAAAGTTGGGAAAAGAACGTACAAAGGTTGCCTCCAGATCTCTATCTCAAAAGCGACTGTAATATAATTATTTTTCTTCCACTTAGGATTTAGAAACAACATTGAGAAGAGGAATTTTATTCATCCCGGTGCTCCCGTTAATTCTTTACCTGCTACCTACTGCTCGGGTGTGTTCAAGTCTTTCCTTGACCTTATCTTTCCTCAGAAATTTCTTCTTTATCTTCTGCTAAATCTATTGCCACTCTAATGAAGAGCATGCCTTCACTTTTAACCTCTCCCTGCTTCAATTTAAGATTCCCATTTGATTGAAGAAGAGCACAATCATCCGGGTACATAAGAAAATCATGGAAATGTGTCTAATTGACTACTGCCCAGTGGCATTGACAGCCACCATCATGAAGGGTTCCAAGAGACTGGTCATGACACAAGTTAACAGCAGGAGCCCAGAGAACCCTGACCAAAACAGGTCACAGCAGAACACCATCTCCATGGACCTACAGTAAAGACACCAAAGTTAGACTATTATTTGTTGACTTTGGCTTCTCCTTCGTATGACGATTCCAACCAAACTCATCAGTAACTCCATGACCGGAAGATAACAACCACTTCTGTAAATGGATTCTTGACATAAGACCATAAGACATAGGAGCAGCATTAGGCCACTTAGCCCATCGAGTCAGTTCTGCCATTCCATCATGGCTGATTTATTATCTCTCTCAATCCCATTTTCTTTCCTTCTTCCGCAACCTTTAATGCTTGAACTAACCAAGAAGCTAGCAATTTCTGGTTTAAATATTCTCAATGACTTGGCCTTCACAGCTATCTGTGGCAATGAATTCCACAGATTCACCATTCTCTGGCTAAAGAAATTCCTTCTTATCTCTTCTAAATGGACATCCTTCTGTTCTGATGCTGTGCCATTTGGCCTAGACCTAGCCACCCAAAGAAGCATCTTGTCCACATCCACTCTATCTATGCCTTTCAATGTTTGATAGATTGCAATGAAATCCTCCCTCATTCTTCTAAACTCCAGTGAGTAAAGGTCCAGAGCCATTAAAAGCTCCACATACATTAACACTATCATTCCTGGAATCATTCTTGTGAACCTCTCCTGGACCACGAATCAATGATGCCTAAGTACCTGCCAATCTCTAACTGTGCTACTAGATCACCTATCTGATTCTGTATACTGTGTGCATTCAATTATAACACTGTCGGTCCTTATACGTCAACCTTTTCAATTTTCCCCCCATGTTACACTTCCTCAGTTTCACTACACACTGCATTGACTTGTATACCGACTGCCTCATCCTCAGCCCTATCACTCTGGTTCCTAGCTCCTTGCAAACTTGGTTTAAATCCTCTCTAGCTGCTCTAGCAAACCTGTCCTCAATGATATTGGACCTCCTTGGGTTCAGGTGTAACCCGTTCATTTTTGTTAACTTCTCCAGAAGAGATCCCATTGACACAGGATTGTGAAACCTTGCCCCTGGCACCAATTCCTCAGCCACTCATCCATCTGTTCTAACATCCTATTCCTGCCCTGGCTGGCACATGGTTCTGGGAGTAATCCAGAGATTACTACCTTGGAAGTCCTGCTCCAGCCTCTTCTCTAACTCCCTATGATCACTTTTTAGGACCTCTTCCCCCTTTCTACATATGTCATCGGGACCAACATGCTCCATGATCTCTGCCTCCTCACCCTTCCTCGTCAGTATCTTTTCCAGTCACTCTGAGACAACCTAGATCTTTGCACCCAGAAAGCACCATATTATCCTGGCTCGTCTTCCATGGCCACAAAATCTACTGTCCGTCCCCCAGGCTATCAAGCCTCTTATCTGCATCACTCTGCTTGATTTCCCTGCTAATCCTCAGAGCCAGCCACAGTGACACTGACATGCCTGTTGTTACTGTACCCTTTTAGGTCATACACCCCAGCAGTATGCTTGTTGCAGAGGGGGATGACCAGGGGGAAACCCTGCACTATCTGCTTCCTCATCATACGTCTCCTTGTGGTCATCCATTAATATCTGAAGCCTTCTCTCTGGGTCTGACCTCAGTAAAAGTCTCATCTGTGAAGTTTTCAACCTCCTGGTTGGTCCTGAGTGCTTTCAGCTCTAGGTCCAGTACCTTGACCTTATCAGTCAGAAACTGAAGTTGTGTGACTTCCTGGAGATGTAGGCATCAGGGAGAACCATTAGGTAACCTGAAATCCCACATCTCACAGGAGGACTATTCTTGACCAATAGACTGCAATCAATAAGGGTAGGTAGCAATATCTCTGCTACAATTATTCTCAACACTGGTGTCCCAGAAGTTTACATCTTTATCCCTCTGCTCTAATCTCTATGCACTCATGACGGTATGGACAGATTCTGTTCTAACTCCAACTACAGATCTAAGAAATTTAATAAGTTCCTCTCACTCCTTCCCAATTTTAGTTACTGGCCCATAGAAAGCATTCTGTCTGGGTGCATCACAGATTGGTCTGGCAACTGTGATGCCTGTGGCCATAAGTAACTACAGAGTGTTGAGGACACGGCTCAGTCTATCATGGAAACCAGCAACCCCCCCCCCCCACCCCACTCCCACCTAAATAGAGCAGCCAGCATATTCAAAGACTCCAACCCCCCTGGTCATTCTCACTTTTCCCCCTTTCCTTAGGGCATAAGATACAAAAGTCCAAAAGCATGTACTACCAGACCCAAGAACAGCTTCTGCTCTGCTGATAAAAAACTACTGAATAGACTCTTGTTCTTACAATCTACCCCATAATGAGCTTGCAACTTATTGCCTACTGCACTGTACTTTCTAAGTAACTGTCACACTTCATGCTGCTTTCTATCCTCATTTTACCTTGTGCTATCTTAAGGCACCATTGTAACAAATTGGTCTGCGTGAATGGTATCCAAGACAAGCTTTTCATTCTACCTCAGTACATGTGAGAGCAATAACCCAAGTCCAATGGAATAAGGCCATAAGCTCAAGAATAACCTCTCTTACGTTTCTTCAATTCCCTATCTCTCTCTTGGTCTACGTGGCGTTCTTTAAAGCCTTTGCTTTTGACACAGAATCTGTGATCTGTCCTGATATTTCCTTGAGTATCACCATAACATTTTTTTTTATTGAAGTTCCTGTGAAGTGCCTTGGAATTTTTTTCTACATCAAGGACACTTAATGAACGTAGGTGATGCTGATGATTGTGCTAGCCACAGATTTATACTGTTGTGCTTGTTTGAAAGTAAGGTCCTAATACTTCATTTTCCTTCTGTAAAAAGACAAAAAATACAACAGGAATTTTAGATCTGAGCTCACCAAGTATCTCACCCATTTCCCTTGTAGGATTTGTGAACACCTTATGACCCATCAATTCACTCAATGTGAGATCAACAAGATATATTCATTTGGTCAAAGGTTTCAAAGGTTTCCAAGGTACATGGTAATGTCAGAGAAATGTATACAGTATACATCCTGAAATACTTTTTCTTCACAGCCATCCACAAAAACAAGAGTGCCCCAAAGAATGAATGACAGTTAAATGTTAGAACCCCAAAGTCCCCCCCCCAGCTCCCCTCTCCAACACATAAGCAGCCACAAAGCATCAACTCTTCATCCCCCACCAGCAAAGAAAAAACATCGGCAACCACAACAAGCACTCAAGCATGCAGCAAAGCACTAATAAAGACTACTCATTCACCCGGTATTCAACATACCACAGGCTCTTTCTCTTGCTAATAAAGGAAAAAGATGTGACTCCGTTTCACAGTGAGAGGGGAGACATAACAAACAACTTGCTGATTTACAATGTTAAAAGTCACTTTTTCTGAACTCTGTGCCCAAAGAACTTGGGTCTCTGGGCACACAGCCAGCTCGCTGCTTTTGATCTTCCGTTTCCCACGACACACCAAATCCCTGCAGAAGCACTGACCTTCTGTCTCCAGAGCCATGAAATTCCGGAACTCCGAAGGTGAGATAATCTCCTAGGCCGCATCCTTGGCCTATCGAATAACGGCTAATCATGAAACCCATTCCCGTAATGAACCGAAGTCAGCGTGTAAATCCAGGTCAGGGTCTTCAAAAAAACCCTGAAAGGAAGAAATAGATAAATTAAGGTAGAAATAGAGCTGTTTCCGAAGGTGTAGGCAAAGGAGCCACTGTTAAGTGCCATTTTCTCCCCTAAGCACCTCCTCCTAACTCCTAACAGAAATAAGGAGGGCTTCTGCACTTAATAATATTCTGTCTGAATCCCAAGGAGAGAAAAATTTGTTTTCCTGAGACACATTGTATCACACCAACAAGTAAAACACAAGGATCAACTCCAGCCACTGTAGATGGCTAAATCATTTGACTCCTTCAATCAAAAGATCTGTACAATAATATTCTCAAAATTGGCTGCCCAAGAAAATTCAGCTTCATTTTATATTTACTTAATGACGATATGTATGTTATGATGATAAACAACATTTAAAAGGAACTTGGACAGGAACAGATAGAGGTACATGGGCTAAAGACAAGCCAATAGAACTATCCTAGATGGAAATTTTGATCATCATGGACCAATTGGACTGAAAATCTCATGTCTGTGCTGTATGACTGTGATTATATATCAAGCCTACAATAGACATCACCTCTGTCACTGGACATAAACATGTACCAGACCCAAGAACAGCTTCTGCTCTGCTGTTATAAGACAATTGAATAGATTCTTGAATAAGACTATTGAATTGGACTAACACCAGAGACAACAAATCTAATTATCACCGGCAAGCAAACAAGCTAGTGTCCTAGTGGAATCATAGCTTGGAGCTGCATGTCCTCAAAACCGGGGAGATGTACATCGACTTCAGGAGAAAGGTGTCTCCTCTGCACTCACACATCATCAACATCTCTGTAGTTAGCACTGGTTCAACATTCATGTTCCTGGGCTTCATTATTTTCCAGGATATCCTGTGGCAGAACTCTATCTCCTTCATTAACAAAAAGGTTTGGCAGAAGTCGTACTTCTTGTGGCAGTTGGTAAATTTCAATCTTCCCCAGATCGTACTGTGCAATTCTGCTCTTCCATCATGGAAAGCATCCTCACACCAGCCATTACTGCCTGGTTTGGTGCAGCATGCTCTCACAGTACTACAGTGAGCTGTCAGGTCAGCAGAAAGGATAATTGGCTACAGTTCACCATCACTGCAGGACTTGTATATGACCAGTACAAAGAGGAGGGCAGGAAAAATTATTGTGGACGCTACCAATTCTGCAAACTGCCTTTTCCAACAGCTCTCTTCTGAAAAGTACTATAGCAAATTAAAAGAAACACTTCATACCACCTTAAAAGATTTTTTCCTAGGTAGTTCATGTGATCAACCATTCTAGTTAGACCATCCTCACCCCTCTATATTACTGCCATCACTGCACTGTAGACACTTCAAATGCTGGTGATTATATATTTATGCACATTTTATTCCACATCTATCTTTAACTTCTAACTTTATTTTTTAATATAATTCTTTATTCTTTATAATTGGAGAATTTTTCATACATGTTGTGCCCTGACTGACATACCACTGCAATTTCCTAATACATGTAATTGTATATGACAACTAAAAGTGATCCTTAATAAAGTTGATCTTGATCTCAGTGATGACTGGTGTCCATCATGGTTCTCTTATTCCTCCACAACTTTCTCAATCTTGTAACAATATTGCATCTCACTTCCAACAGTCTCCCTGCAGTAGTGCCTTTAAGAACTAATTGGAGTTGGTTCAACTGGCAGCAATGATACTCCAGGAACAAGGTAAATATTCAATAACTGAACCACAGTATGCAGGCAAGACTTACATTTCCACATGCCCAGAGACCAAGCTTTAATAAAAGGTCAACATATTCACCAATGTACATCTAGATCTGCAAAACCAAGGTTCTGTCCCAATCTGCACCTACTACACCATACCACACTCCCACAATAAAGGCTTATCGTAAGCCAGTTCATATCTATTGGGATCTAGCTCTTGTCAAAGAGTGACGTATACTGTATGATTATCTTCAGTGTATTGGGGCAGTCTTGAGTCATGAGAAAAAGGTATATGAAGGTCAGACATCAACTAAACAACAATGATCTCTGACCCCTGTATGCATCTGACACCTGGACCACCTACAGCAGGCATCAAAAGATATTCAACTATCAAAATGCCTTTTCCACAAAATCCTCCAAATTCATTGGAAGGATAAGCAAACCAAAGTCAATGTCCTCTCCCTGGCCAATATTGCTAGCATTGAGGCCCTATTTACATTTAGCCAACTAAATTGGGCAGGAAATGTGACGTGCATGCCGAATGCTAAACATTCTTTTCTGAGCTATGTTATGGAAAACGATTACCACATAGAGCAAAGAAAAGCTTGGGTGACATGTCCAAACTTTCTTGCAGAAATGCTGCATTCTTGTTGACTCCTGGGAATACCTGGCATCTGATCATGCAAAGAGCACTCTGATGATATGGTGAACCATGAGGCAGCGCATCAGAGGCAACAAAGCCCCTGCTTAAATAATTGAAGGAATGGGCTACCCTTCCAAGTATCTAGCCATACTCCACCTTGCACCTCGCGCACTATGTGTGGAAGAGCCCGAGTTTCCCAAGTAGACCTCATTATGCTAATCAGATACCATCAGTCTGGAGTGGAAGCATGTCTTCCTTGATTTCCACAGACTGAGATACTTTTAAAGTTCTCCAGTATCTGAAGGGTTGTTTATCTATATTTATGATAAAGCATTGATCCTATACAATTCTGGCCTCCACCTCAGATGACTGGATCCACTGAATGAATCAGAAGAGTTCCTGCAATTGAAATAAAACAAAGAAACACATTTTAGTTGAGGTGAATAAACAGAAATATACTCACATCAGCCATGGTTATACTTTCACAAGTTTAAGAATGGAACAGTAAATATTAGCAGTTCTTTAATCTGCCTTAATCTGATTTTCATACATTGAAATGCATCCCCTTGTCATATAGTGGAGCAATGCCTGAAGTTTGCCAAATCTAAATAACAGCAGGTAGCTATCCTCTATATTCCCAGGATTTCATCTGACAAAAAAAATCCATAGTGTTCAATAAACATAATAAATTACAGCTCATGTAGATAAGGCAAGCAGATCTCCAAAAATCCCTTTATAAGTTGCATGGCCAGTTACAAAATTAAAGTGAATTTGAATTTGCAATTCCACTTTCTAAATAATTAATCAAAAGTGACATCTAAAACAGTAGTGTTGAGAAATGAATAAAATAGTTAAAGTGACACAATCATATTGCACATTACCACATGGAGGCGGAAGCTAAATGCTTCACAGCTTCGTAATAGTTTAAAAAGCAGTGAGTTTGTAAGGGGTCATTAGTCTTGACTGATTTTGTTTCCCTTTGAAGATAACTGACTGTCTTAGATGTGTTTCCCATTTGTAAATCAAATAGTACAACTCAGTGACAGAACCACATAAGCAGAAGTTCAACATCATTCAGAAATAGCAAACACTTCATAAATTTGGTTTTAAAAGAATGACTTGGATCCAGCAAAGTTGTTCCTTTTTGTTGATGTACTGATCATGTTTTTTAGCATACTGAGTCATTAATTTTGTTTCTGGCATCACAGGGACTGTAGTCACCACTTTCTGCTTTTGTTTCAGATTTCCAGCATCTGTAATCTCTTGCTTTTCAATAGCAATACTTTGTATTCATTTGGTGATGATGGGGGAAGGGGGTAAGTGGGCAATGTGGGTTGGGTTTAGGCATCAGTATGACTATAATCTATCCTTTCTGACTCTATCGCAACCAGACCACAATTAAATCAATTGATGCCTTAAAATTCTAGTCAACAGTTACCATCCGACACCGACCATCCATTCCAATTGATGTCATTGAATTTGTGTGCATGGCCCAAGAATAAAAATTTGCTTTGTGCAAAATATCATGTGACTATGATCCAGATGCATATTGGAACATGTCCTTTACTGCATTAGTACAATATTAAACTGCAAATCCTTGTCAATATAATTACTGAAGAGACATTACATCTTTACATCCTATACTCCTGCTACAGTAATAACTTTTATTTTGAATAAATTATTTGTTTTCTTCATCATTTGTTTACTTTAAGCCTTTAGAATTAAGCGCCAGTTTAAAAAATGTGGGACAGAAGCAACCTGCGAACTGACTTGCTGTTCTGACATTCCATGATGTCACAGTTGATGCAAATTATTTGTTCCCAGACCACTCCAAATCGCTACGTGTTAAGAATAGAGTGTGCAGACTGGAAATAACAGATACAGTATATAAAGATATCTTAAGTTGATACCATAAATTCATCATTAATTACGGTTCTGAAATTTCGGTCCATCAGATCAATGAAATAACTTACAACAGATATAAAAAAGACATAACTAAGATGCATACAATGCAGAGAAAAGGAATTATTATCAAAAAAAAATAGCCACAGTAGTGTTACAGATTTCATGAATTTAGTTTGTCAATATTGTTTTTAATTAGGTTCATCGTTGTCTTAAAAGCCACGGTGCTTAATGTGCATTTTTACTTTTAATTCAGAATCAGAATCAAGTTTATTATCACTGGCATGGGTCATGAAGTTTGTTAACTTAGCTGCAGCAGTTCAATACAATACATGATAATCTAGAAGGAAAAAAATCAATCCATTATGTTAAGTATATATATACATATTAAATAGATTTAAAATAGTGCAAAAACAGAAGTAATATAACATTTATAAAATGGGGTAGTATCCAAGGGTTCAATATCCATTTAGAAATCTGATGGCTCTTTCGTGAAAACTTTGTCAATCTTTCATTTGCTATAAAACAGAGTCTGGTACAATGGTCACCTCTATCTATGTCTTTGGTAGGTCGTATTAATGTTGTTAAAATGTATGTTCTCCCCAAATTTTTATACTTATTTCAATCTATCCCAATTTTTATTCCTAAATCTTTTTTTGATTCCTTAGACTCTATTATTTTGTCATACCTGTCGCAGAATAAGCGCTCTAGAATTAATAAAATCCACCTCCAAAAATCTAAAAAAGAGGGTGGCATGGCTTTACCTAACTTTCGTTATATTATTGGGCAGCTAATATACGTTGTGCTACCTTCTGGTCTTTCTTCCACGGCCAACTCGAGTGCCCTAACTGGGTGGCAATGGAGTTGAGCTCCACTAAAGAATTATCTATATCTGCACTTCTTGGCTCTGCACTCCCTAGTAGTCTGCCCAGATCAATAGCTAATCCTCTTGTTAGACACACTTTGCGTATATGGGCTCAGTTCAGGAAATGCTATGGTTTCTAGGGGTTTTCCGTTTCTAGCCCTGTCGCACATAATCACCTTTTTTTACCTACTACGTACGATTCAGCATTCCATGTTTGGTATAGGAAGGGCATTAGACATTTTGAAGATCTCTTCATTGATAATTGCTTCGCTTCTTTTCAGCAGCTCTCTGTTAAGTTCAACCTGCCTAACGCTCACTTTTTCAGATATCTCCAAATCCGACACTTTATTGCTCCTTTAATTCCTAACTTTCCTGAAATGCCTGCGAAAAATGCTATGGACCTATTTCTTTCCATTAATCCACTAGGTAAAGGTTTAATATCAATTATCCGAGATAAACTAGCAGCCTTATGACGGGCCCCTGTGGATAAAATTAAATTGGCCTGGGAGCAGGATTTAAATATCTCCTTATCCGAGGAGAGCTGGGACTCAGTTCTCAAATCGGTTAACTCAACCTCTCTTTGTGCTCGCCATTGCATTTTACAGTTTAAGATTGTTCATAGAGCCCATATGTCTAAATCTAAACTATCTCAATTCTACCCTGGCATTAGTCCGCTCTGTGATAAATGCAAGAGGGGCGTGGCCTCTCTCATCCATATGTACTGGCTCTGTCCTAGCTTGGAGAAATTCTGGAAAGATGTCTTCACTACATTATCGGGTATTCTGAATCAGCACCTAGAACCAAACCCCTTAATTGCTCTGTTCGGTTTTTGGGGCGAGACAGATTTATGTCTGGGTCCGACCAAATGCCAAATACTATCCTTTGCCTCTCTCCTGGTGAGACGCTTGATCCTCCTTAGATGGAGAGATGTTGCCCCGCCCACTCATGCGCAATGACTTAACGACATTATGGCCTGCTTGGACCTCAAAAAAATTCATTATTCAGTTCTTAATTCGGATCTAAAGTTCCATAAGGTCTGGGGACCTTTTATCGAGTACTTTCATAACCTTCCTCTTGACTAGGGTTTTTTTTTCTTTTTTTTTCTTTTTTTCGGTCCCTTGCTTTCAGCTCCCTTTTTTTCCTGGTAATAGGCATTATTATCCTCTGTTGCTAAGTGTATTCACAGTCTGGGAGTTTGACTGTCCTGACCTATACTCTTTATATTGTGTTGTGGTCGGTCTGGAGTTGTTGCTGTTTTTTTTCTTGTGTTGTGGGGCTTGGGGAGGACACTAAGCTTACTTGTCTTTAATTTAGGTGCTTTTTTGTTAAACTCTCTTCCTTTGTAGCATATTGTTATTGTATGCTTAATTTTGCACTGTATTAATGCTCCTCATTGGGATTTGGAGTTTTTAATTTGTAAAATGTTTTGAAAAACTAATTTAAAAAAAAACAAAACCTGATGGCAGAGAGGAAGGTGCTGTTCCTGAATTGCTCCGTGTGTGCCTTTAGGCTTCTGTACCTCCTTCTTAATTGCCCTGGATGATGAAGCCCTTAATAATGGGTGACACCCTTCTGAGGCACTGTGCCTTGAAGAGGTCTTGGATACTATGGAGTCTCGTACCCAAGATAGAACTAACCAATTGCCCCACAACTTTCTGTAGCTTCTTTCAGTCCTGTGCAGCAGCCCCCCTCTGCCCAATACCAGACAGTGATGCAGCCTGTCAGGATGCTCTCCATGGTACATCTATTGAAGTTTACAAGTGTTTCAGTTGACAAACCAATCTCTTTAAACTCCTAATCGAATATAGCTGCTGTCTTGCCTTCTTCATAGATGCATCGATATGTTGGGACCAGGTTAGACCCTCAGAGATCTTGACACCCAGGAACTTGAAATTGCTCACTTTCCCCACTTCTGACCCTTTTATGAAGATTGGTTCACATTTCCTCATCTTACTCTTTCTGGTCCACAATCAACGCTTTTGTTTTACTGACAAAAGTAAAAGCATACAAGAACTTGGAAAATTAAATGGTAAACTGATGGGTTTGCATAAAATTGTCCATTCTGCACCAAAAAATTGATATTCACATTAATTTAAAACTGAGATTTTAATTCTGTTTTTATCAAATATTGAATTTCTGTTTTTAATAAGATCAGTCCATGAACTAAAAAATAATCTGATTAGAACAGCAAGGGTTCAAGACACTTATTCCAATTGTTTAGTATATCACCAGGAAACAGACATATCACTGGACAGTAAAATCAGCCAACAGACTGATTTGTTGCTAAAAAAGAATAGGAACTTGGCAGGTCAGGCAGCATTTGTGGAGGAAAATGGACAGTCAATGCTTTAGGGTGAGGCGCTTCATTTAGACTGAAGGAGTAGATGAGAAAAAGCCAGTGTAAAGAGCTGAGGGGCATGGGTGGGAAAGAGTTGGTGAGGAATGAGTAGATCCAGGTAAGGAGAGGTTCTAGCCGGATAGTTTCAGGTGGCAGAGGGAAGGGTACTTAAAGACAGACAGACGTACTTTATTGGTCCTGAGGAAAATTGGATTTTGTTACAGTTGCACCAACCAAGAATAGAGTAGAAATATAGCAAAATAAAAACCAGAAATAATTAAATAATAATAAGTAAATTATGCCAAGTGGAAATAAGTCCAGGACCAGCCCATTGGCTCAGAGTGTCTGACACTCCGAGGGAGGAGTTGTAAAGTTTGATGGCCATAAGCAGGAATGACTTCCTATGACGCTCAGTGTTACATCTCGGTGGAATGAGTCTCTGGCTGAATGTACTCCTGTGCCTAACCAGTACATTATGGAGTGGATGGGAGACATTGTCCAAGATGGCATGCAACTTGGACAGCATCCTCTTTTCAGACACCACCGTCAGAGAGTCCAGTTCCACCCCCACAACATCACTGGCCTTGAGAATGAGTTTGTTAATTCTGTTGGTGTCTGCTACCCTCAGCCTGCTGCCCCAGCACACACAGCAAACATGATAGCACTGGTCACCACAGACTCATAGAACATCCTCAGCATCGTCCGGCAGATGTTAAAGGACCTCAGTCTCCTCAGGAAATAGCAATGAAGCAATGAAGCAATGAAGCAATGAAGGATAAGATAGTGGTAAAAGCATGTGCTAAGGAAGAATACTAAGTCTGGGTGAAAATGTGGTCAGAAAGCAGGAGAGCAGTGAGAGACGATAGTAGTTTGTGATAAATATGTTTAACATTTGTATGTGGTAAGTCTGGACAACCGGAAATAACACTAGAAACGTTGCTTACTCCCAATTTCTAGAGCCAAGGGATTTATTGTATTTCCCCTTGCAGTAGATGTAAATCCCCACTTTCTTGTAATGAGAACACGACAAATAATAGCTGAGGAAATCTCATAGTTCTTTATTTCTGATCCACTCTCCTGCCTCATTCCCCGAGTGGCCAAAAATAGATGGACGTCAACTTTGTTATCATTTTCTGTGGTAGCAAATTCTGTCAGTATTAAGATGAGGCCATTTCAATATTCTGTGCATAATTATGGTTGGTGACTAAACAGTTTTGTAATGGGATGATTTCATAATTATTTTTGTATACTATAGGTAACAGTGATTTATTTACTTACTATTTATTTATTGAGGTATAGCATGGAATTCGTCCTTCCTTTGGGCCTCACTGCCCAGCAATAACCTGAATTAATCCTAGCCTAATCACGAAACAATTTACAATGACCAATTAATTACCCAACCAACCGGCATATCTTTGGACTGTGGGAGGAAACTGATGCACCAGGATGAAACACACGCGCTTGTGTGGGGAACTTACAGGCTCCTTACAGGCAGCGGTGGGAACTGAACCTGGGTCGCTGGTACTGTAAAGTGTTGTGCTAATCACTATGCCACCATGCTGCCTCAATTATCTGTCAGAAGGTTAAGCAACGGTGAAGGCAGTGCAAGTGTATGGTGAAGAATGTGAATTTTTATTTCCTTTGGGGATTATTTTGGTTGAAGTGAAGCTTTGCCTGAGGAATAAAAGGTCACAAAATGATTTATCTACAATTTATTCAAAATGCCATCCTTCATTTGTTTGTCAATTGGTGAAGCAAAGTAATCATAGACTTGTACAGCGTTTTTGCCTTTATCCACAATATAGACATGAAACAGCTATGGAAATAGCAACACAGCTAATTTTTACATTCAGTTAGCTATAATACCAGTCTAGCATTGGAGTAGCCATTCTGAGTCAACAGAGTTTGGTAATATCCACCAGTATAGCACATCATCAGAGAAAGAAAACAATGAATTACACTGAAAATGTGCAATGACGTCTGGGATTTGACAAGGACCATTCCTCGAATCAATAGAAGTGAGAGAATATTAGCTTGACTAGGAACAGCATTGCTCTTCTTTGCCTACAGCTGAAGATTATATTATTCTGAAATTGGCCTATTTAGCATTGGGATTGAAGTATGTTTTAATTTGCAAGGCTAAGTCTTTTGGCAGTACAGTTTCTATGATGCTGCCACTGCAGTTACTTAACTCTTGCTCATTATTATAAATGTCAAATGCATATTTTTATTGAACCACAGGCAACGTGACAATCCCTTCAATGGGTACAGTAACTGTGTTTAATTGACAGAAATGAATGTTAAACAGAAACTAATATCATCCCCTGAGTAGTAATATGACAACGTTCTCTGACTGCAATGCATTTTTCAAATGACTACTGCAGCATACCATGCTGAAAGAATTTTATCCCTGAATTATATTAGTACTCATCATTCCTTCTTTTATTGCATATTGCTAAAAGAAGACAGCTGCCTTAATTGTTCTGAGCTTCTTCCTTGAAATCTTATCTCTCTTCTTGCTTCTCACTGCTATTTTATTTTGCATTTTAACAGAAATGAATAGGTGTAATAGGGTTCTACAAGTCTACATCTCAATAAACTTAGGAGAAAGGAATAATTGACCAAGTGGCCATGGCATAAAAGCAAATATAATACTCTGCAGGAAATAGAAAATTGAAATAAAGTAAGAGATTTTGAGATATTCATAGGTCAGACAGGATCTGTGAAGAGAAAGTACAAAGTTATGCTAACACTTTAATTCAAAAGCCTTCTGTTGATGACAGTTCTAATGAATTGCCATTAAAATGAAAGGTCCATTCTTCTTTGTTCTTGTGGTGAACTACATATACCTGTCTGGACTGCTCCTGTGGCTCCTCCCACAGACCCCTGTATAAAGGCGATTGAGGCCTGAGCCCGGCCTCATTCTCCAGGATGTAGTGTTGTTCACTCTTCCAGTCAATAAAAGCCGATATCTCGTTTCTTACGTCTCAGAGTGAGTTATTGATGGTGCATCAGTTCTGCACCAATTCTTTCTTACCTTCGAAATGTTTAGTAATTTATCTAAATATAACATAATTAATTTAGTGCTTTGTATTCTGGTGAGAGATACAAAAGAGAGGAAGAGAGAGAGAGAGAAAGAGAAGAAAAGGGAATTAATTGTGGAGAGGGAGAAGGAGAGAAAGAGAAAGAAAATAGGGAGTCTTGGATTTAAGTTACAAAGTTACATATCCATACAAGCAATCTTTAGAGTGGTAAGGCTACGATTGACCAGAATAAGCTGGGCAGAAATATCATAAATAAATCTGAAGATGAAATGGAAGAAGTGCTAATGTATAAATGTTAAACTGCAGGACCAGCTGATGCTGCTGAAGGACACAAGTTTCAGCTGTGTAATTGACCAAATCGTCAATGAATGCCAGGGTAAAATAACAAAAAAATTTTTTTTTAAGTCAAAAATCATCGTGATTGCAAGATACAGAGATGTAAAGAACAGCAGAAACAAATATCATAAAAGTATACTTGCTGAAAATCTGAATTAAATGCAGAAAACGCTGGAAATATCCAGCATTCAATTCAGATTTTTTTCTGTGAAGGACAAATATGAACCTGATGTTATTTTAGTAATAGCGTGATCATTTCTTTGTCACTGGTGATGATGCTACCATGTTATTTTCATTTTTAAAATACCATAAATTTGAATTTTCCAGTTATCATGAAATTAATCCAAACTTGACCAACAGGTGCTGGTTCTGTAAGTTATCAGTATGCTACTGTATTTTCTTCCAATACATTCTCTTTTTCTATATGGCTGCATCAAAAAAATGACAAACAGCTCTACTCATAGTGATCACTGACCAGGGCACCACAGTAGTGTTGCAGTTAGTGTGAGATGTCAGAGCTTGGAGGTCAATTCTGGCATTACTCTCCTCGTGGAATCTATGGGATTTTCTCTAGGTGCTCCCATTTCCTTCCACAGTCCAAAGACATACCGAGTAGGTTACTCCATCATTCAAATTGTCCCATAATTAGGTTACAGTTCATTCGGTGTTGGTGGAGGTTGCTATGGTGGCACAGCTCAGAAGGCCAGAAGGTCTGACTGTCTGCTGTATCACTAAATAAAAACAAAAGCTTCTTGAAATATGGGAAATAGTAAATATCCTTTATCTATTGAGAGTGCTATAATTTTAATTGAATAAATCATGAAACTAGATCATAAAAAATATTCTCAATTCCTTCCTTTCTCACTGTTGTAACTGCCACAATGATCCTCTTTTCAGAAGGTAACCTATTTCATTAAATTTTGAAGCATTATGTGAGTCACAAGAAACATTAAATCAGTATGTCAAATTTCCATTAAAAAATGTTCAGATTCAGAACAATTACCTCACTGCAATAATGATCAGTTTTTGTCTAGGATCAGAAAACAGGCAACATATTTAAAAAAAATGTTAAGCTGTTTCTCAATGAAGTTTGACAAATTTCCAATTATGCTAATAAGAGAAGGCCATTATCGTACAATGCAATGGAAATGTTCATTTAATGAAAATAAATATTAAAAATGAACTGGTACACATCGTGAGTAACAATTCAATAGCTATAATTAAACCTTTCAGTCCACTGACATCACAGGCAGACAACCAACTGCAGAGCCTCTGTCTCATTAGTTAGCCAAATTAAAATTTCAACTGAGGCCCATCAAGTCACGTGGGCATGGAATCTATGATCGATTCAAAGTATAAACAGTTTTTCTGTCCTGCCTGCTCTTCATCTCCTCCCTGAGGCAGTCTGATTGACACTAACAAGAAAAAGAAAATTACAAAGAAAGATCTTCTTTTGACTAATAACCTGTCAACCCTAATGATGTGGAAAACAAATATGTTATTTGTAAAACGTAGAGAGGTTTGTTCTCAAACTTTGCAACTGCAGGCAGGGAGAGAGAGAGAGAGGCAAAGAAAAGGAATAAAGTCAAACTGGAAGTTGTGTTTTGAATAGGCAATTACCCTAAGTTTTGTCGGGAAATGTAAAGGAAGCTTGACCCAGATGCAGAGCAGCAGATATGATTCATCAGTGAGTGGTGACTTTAATAATAACAATATTAGGTCAGCTGGTGGTGCAGTGATATCAGTGCCAGACTCCAGAACGGAGGTTCCCGGGTTTGAATCCAGTTGGGCCGTTCCTTAGTACGCTCTCCATCTGTGCCGGGTTGAGTGTTGAGCTCACAACTCGACCTCATAAAGTAAAGAAAATACAGCTGAGTGTCTGTGTGAGGAGTGGCGCGCCACACAGTCTTTCATTCCGCGCTTGTAAGGCATGAAAATGCCCGATGCTGGCCTCTCAGGCCTGAGTCAACATCATCATCATCATTATTAATAACAAAGCACAATGTCCACTAAGCAAGAGATAGTGGACATTACCCTCACAGACAAGATTACTCAAGGCCAGGGGCAACTGGTTGAGGTTTGTTGCATGAACAAGGATTGTGGCTGAAAGATGGGTTTAAATAGGCTGCAGGTGATGAGTTAGAAATGAGTGACAGGTGAATCCTGTTAGCTGGGTAGAATTGGGCCTGACATGTTTGGAGGAAATATAATTGAAAATTTCAAGGGTTGTTTCAGTTAAGAAGCAAGAGTGCCATAATCATAGCATGCTGAATTCTATTTGTTTTGAGCATATTTATCACTATTGTATGGAGATTTAATCTGCATCTTTAATTGTCTCATCTGTATTCAAGACACTCCATTAAAGACAGTAGGTTATCAACACTGTTCTGACCACAGTTGGGAATATAAAAGTCAACATGAATATACAAAAACTTAACGTTTCTCAGTGAAGGCTAATTCAAATTATAATTTCCTTATTTGTGATTATGTTGTGTATTCTCCCCAACCATACGGCGTGCTCATAAGAATAGTTCTGGAGAAGATAGAGTGAGCAAGGATAATGAGGCACATAAGGACCAAGGCTGTTAGTTGTTTAATGATAAATATTTATTGCAGACTTCTCTCAGCTAGCAGCTGGACATACTGTTTCTTCCACCAGCTACATTCTGCCGACATCACCACAAAAGGAGGTACAGGTACAGAATGCAGTTATTTGAACAGGTATGCCATCTGCTGCAAGGATTCCTGTGGTCAATGGTTAGCTGTGGTGCTTTACTGTTTCTCTAATAAAAAAAACATGTTGTTACATGGCACAAGGATCAGCCTTCCATCCATCTGTACATTAGTCTTTGCAAGACCATCTGTGAATAATGGCAGTGGATTTCAATATAATTACCCCTTTGCTGCCCTGAATGTTGGAGGAACATTGCCGCTAAGTTTCCTTTATTTCATCATGACCTGGAAACACTACAGGACACACTAAAGATAAACTGATTGCTTTGCAAGTAACTGCTTATTTATTTATTTTTATTTTACTTATTTAGGCATACAGGGTGTTAAACAAGCCCATTTAGCCCAATGAGTCCATGCTGCCCAATTACACCCATGTAACCAATTAACCTACTAACCCCAACCTCCTTGGGATGTGGGAAGAAACCAGCACCCAGAGGAAACCTGCATGGTCAAGGGGAGAACATACAAACTCCTTTTGGACAGCGGCTGGAATTAAACCAGGGTTCCTGGCATTGTAAAGCATTAGGCTAACTACTATGCCAACATGCCTCACCATTGTTATTTGTTAGCAATGCACAATGGAATACCTTCAAGGTCAGAAGCAAGAGCAGACTGCGTATGGGGACCTTCCAGGACATGATGAACCAAGTGAGAAAGTCTCTAAGAATGCATTCTCATTGTAACTTCAATGAGTCATTGTCCATAGATACAGAAACAGACATTTAAACCAATCTCTGGTATGGGCCATTTAACATCTGAAGAAAAAGTTGGAAGCAGTATCTCTGGAGAGAGACATACAGAATTAATGATTCACATTAATAATATTCTGGCAGCCTATTCTGATAAAGGAATATTTTCACTTTGTAATTCACATTTCCAGCATATACAGTAGTTTGCTTGTTGATGAGTTATAAACTTGCATTAGTACAACAAATGTCAACCAAGACACAGGTGATGGTGCAATTGTAGGTAATACTGAAGATCAATCTCAGGAAGGAAGAACAACAATACCAGAAAAGAGCAGACACAAGAGACTGCAGATGCTGGGACCGGATGCAACAGATGCAATGCTGGAAGAACTCAAGGGGATCAGGCAGTATCTGTGGAGGGAAATGCAAGGTCAATATTTTGGGTTGAGATCCTTCATCTGAACCATCCTCCAGCAAAGATCCAATTATTTAATCCACATCTGGAAATAGTCAGAGTAATCTGGGTGTTATAAAAAAAATCAAAATTAATATTTTGGGTTGTGAAGGTAGAAGGGGCTGCAGCAGAAAGAATGAGAAAATGAATCTTCACACCAGGTCAACATCCATCAGTGGACAAGTGTGAACAGTAAGTATCTGTAGGATTCAATCATAAGACCATGACGTCGTAAGACATAGGAGCAGAAATAGGCCATTCTGCCCATCAGGCCTGCTCTTCCATTCCATCAGATTTATGATCCCTTTCAACCTTATTCTCCTGCCTTTTCTTATAACCTTTGATGTCCTTACTAATCAAAAACTTAACAAGCCCTGCTTTAAATATACGCAGTCACTTGGCTTCCACAGTCATCCATGGCAACAAATTCCATAGACCTTCCACAGGTCTTTCAATATTTGATAGGCTTCAATGAGATCCCCTTGATTCTTCTGAAGTCCAGTAAGTACAGGCCCAGAGCCATCCAAATGCTCCTCAGTTGTTAACTATTCCATCCTCAGAATCATTCTTATGAATCTCCTCTGGATCCTCTCCAATGACAGTATATCCTTTAGTGGATATAGAAAATGCATTCGAAGCAATTAACTACTGATTTTGAGATATGAAATTGGGATACTAAATTATTGAAATGTAGCGTTAAACTGTAAGTTTAACACTAGTTTGTGCTTGGTTCAGTTTATCCACATAAGTACTAGAAAAAAAGGATTAACATTGAATACCCAAAGAAAACCCCACTTTTTTATTTCTACATTGTCAGTTACAATTTTTTATTCCTTTGCAATCCCTGAAGAAGATGTTCTCTTATATCTGATCATTTCACTTTCCCGTTAACTTCTTTTAGCTCTCTGTGACTTTACCTTTCATGATCTCAGAACCACACAACAATTTCCATGCTGAAAGAAATTACCAAGTATGCTGATCTTTAATAATGTTGGTCAAGTAGCTGTGGTAAATTAAATTATTCTTTAATAGTTCATACCCAGCCACAATGAGAGGCACAGATTCAAGGTCAAAGTGCAAAATAAATTTATAATATGTGTATGTCACCATATGCTACCCTGAGATTCATTTTCTTGTATGCATTCATTGTAGAACAACGAAATACAACAGAATCATGGAAAACCTGATGACACTAAACTGAGTGGAAGTGTAAATTGTACAGAGGATATGGAGAGTCTGCAGAGGGATATAGATAGGTTAAATGATTGGGCCAAGGTCTGGTAGATGGAATACAATGTTGGTAAATGTGAGATCATCCACTTTGGAAGGAATAATCAAGGAGCAGATTATTATTTAAATGGTGAAAGATTGCAGCATGCAGTTGTGCAGAGGGACTTGGGAGTGCTTGTGCATGAGTTGCAAAAAGTTGGCTTGCAGGTGCAACAGCTTATTAAGAAGGCAAACGGAATGTTGACCTTCATTGCTAGAGGGATTGAATTCAAGAGCAGGGAGGTTCTGCTGTAACTATACAGGGTACTGGTCAGGCCACACCTGGAGTACTATGTGCAGTCCTGGTCTCCATACTTGAGGAAGGACATACTGGGTTTGGAGGCAGTGCAGAGAAGGTTCACCAGGTTGACCTATGAGGAGATATTGAATGCTTGGGACTATACACTTTGGAGTTCAGAAAAATGAGAAGGGACTACAAAATTTTGAAAGGGATAGATAAGATAGAAGTAGGAAAGCTGTTTCCATTGGTAAGTGAGACTAGAACTAGGGGACATTGCTTCAAGATACAGGGGAGAAGATTTAGGACAGATATGAGGAGAAACTGTTTTTCCCAGAGTGTGGTGAATCTGTGGAATTCTCTGCCCAGGGAAACAGTTGAGGCTTTTTCACTAAATTTATTTAAGAAACAGTCAGATAGGTTTTCACATAGTAAGGGAATTAAGGGTTATGGGGAAAAGGCAGGTAGATGGAGCTGAGTTTAGGGACAGATTAGCCATGATCTTATTGAATGGTGGGGCAGGCTCAATGTGCTGGATGGCCTACTCCTGCTCCTATTTCTTATGCTCTTATGAAATGTAAAATATATAATAGAAGTGGATGTGCTGGGCTATGCCTCAGATTTTACTACTTGAGCTGAGAAAAAATAAAAAATATAATTATTTAGATGGGGAGAGAATTCAAAATGTGAAGATGCAAAGGGGCTTGGGAGTCCTTGTGTAAGATATCCTAAAGGTTAACCTCCAGGTTGAGTCGGTTGTGAAGAAGATGAATGGAATGTTGCATTCATTTCTAGAAGCATAGAATATAAGAGCAGGGATGTGATGTTGGGGCTCTGTCGGGCACTCGTGAGACCACACTTGGGGTATTGTGTGCAGTTTTGGGCTCCTTATTTTAGAAAGGACATTGGAGAGGGTTCAGAGGAGATTCACGAGAGTGATTCCAGGAATGAAAGGGTTACTGTATGAGGAACGTCTGGCAGCTCTTGGGCTGTATTCCCTGGAGTTCAGGAGAATGAGGGGGGATCTCATAGAAAGATTCTGAATGTTAAAAGGCCTGAAAAGATTAAATATGGCAAAGCTATTTCCCATGGTAGGGGATTCTAGGCCAAGAGAGTATGACTGCAGGATTGAAGAACTTCTCTTTAGAACTGAGAAGCGGAGAAATTACATTAGTCAGAGGGTGGTAAATCTGTGGAATTTGTTGCCACAAGAGGCTGTGGAGGTCAAGTCATTGGGTGTATTTAAAGCAGAGTTAGATAGGTTCTTGATTAGCCAGGGTACCAAAAGGTATGGGGATGACTGGAAGAATTGGATCAGCCCATGATTGAATTGCAGAGCAGACTCAATGGGCCAAATGGCCTACTTCTGCTCCTATATCTTATGGTCATATAATGATAATATTAATTAATTAATTAATTAAATACTGAGAACATGAGCTGTGGAGTTCAGCTTATTCACATCACCCTGACCTTACAGCACCCCATTAGTGACATTGGCATAATTTATACATGTAAATCTGTTGAATAGTTCTTGAACCAACATCTAATTGATTTAAAAACACAAATGGTACCACTGAATCATCACATCTTCACATAAATGCAATGCTATTTGTTTCTTGCTGATATGTCAATTACGGCCAGAAAGCAATTTAAGAATCTGAAGTAATTGGTCTAGTTTGGAATTATATTCCTTTGATTTTTTTAATCCATATTTTAATTCTTGCTTCTGTCATTTATCACATCCTTTGAAAATCATTTGAAGAAATAATTGGAATAATGCAGATTTAAATAGGATTGGAAGCAATTTGCTATAGTTTTGAATATTCATTTTTAATACCTTGTTGTTTTAGTCTGGTGGATTATTCATTTGGATTAGTACTGGCAGTACTTTTATGCTCAAACTGGGTTAATGGAATTTCTGTAATTTACATTTCATCATTTCTGGTACAGACTGAAATTCCTTCTGCCACATTGCAAAACATGGAAATTTTTAAGCAGTGCAAAATTGGCCATTTGCTATATATATTTGAGGGGTCAGGTGCTTAAATCATGAAACATAACAAATTCAAACCATATGATCTTTTACTAGCTATATCCAGTGAGAGTTACAGATCTCAATCTCCAAGAAGATACTATATACAAATATCAAGTCAGCTGAAGAAAACTTGAGAAAGTGAACATATTATTGTTTTCTCGAGATTGCTTTTTTTACTCCAGTTAACTTCTTTGCCCTTACTAGAACAGACCCTTCCCCCTTACCCAACTCAAAGCTCCCCATCTTATCACTAACTGTGTCCAGTGGTAGTCTGTCCTCTTTATACATTACAGTAACTTTTTCATCTGTTAGCTGTATTCTATCATCATTAGCTAAAGGATTATTGTGAATGATATCTCTCAACACTACCCCCATTACAATCCATTTTAAAATTGGCAGCCTCAAAATTTTGTCAAGTAATGCTGTTATTTCCAGAGCGGACTACAATTGCAACTAGTCTGAGTTGATTTCTGCCACTTCAGAAATGAGACAGGGCACTTGTTGTTAATGATGATGAAATAATACCGGGCCACAGTGAGATCCCACCTGGATGAATGTGAACATGGTTGGCCTTCCTACCAAACAAAGAATATACAGTGAAACCCCAATTTTACACGCCCCGATTTAACGCGAATTTGGATATAATGTGATGAGGCATTGGACTCCATGTCCAACCATGTCCATATCAATCCATACTCCCCCTTCTCCAGCCTTGTATCCCGTTTGCCAATCAACTTCCCAGCTTTTGGCTTCATCCCTCTCCCTTCTGTCTTCTCCTATCATTTTGGGTTCCACCCGAATAAACAGTAAATAATGATTGCTAATATTCTTGAATGTTTTTATTTGTTATTTTGTGTATTAAAAATCTTTACTAAAAATTTATTTGTGTTTTAATTTCTACAGTATCAATGATTTATTCACGGAATTCTTTAATTCAAAGGTAATTTAGTTGCCAGAAGGTAAATGTACAAAAAACAGGTTAAATAGGGCAAAAATAGGGGTGCTAGGTCAGCATTGGGTCAGTTTGAACACTGATTTACTTGAACCCTGATTTAGCATGACCCCACTTTTTTCGCGATGACATCTTATGGACCCAAATGATTGCATTATAATGGGGTTTCACTGTGCTTGTGAGACAGGCAGCTCAACAAAACTTCCCCAAGGATGACTTCTGGGATGAGTATTCATCCTATGAGAATGAATTAAGCAGACCGGATTAAAACAGTTTAGAGTTGTTATATTTTTAAGGGAGTCACTGAATTTAGGATTATTTCAGGAAAATAAACCATGATTTTATTGGACAGTGAGCAAAGGCAGAATATCTCCTCTTGCTTCTACTTTTTATGTTCTATTATGAGTTGCATTTCAGAGTTACTTTGATCAGAAGTACACTGACTAACATGCTAGAGAATCAATAGCTGTGATTTTGTTTTTTTTTTACTTATTGGAAATATTCTTGAAGAAAATAAAATTATAAAAACATCCAACCGATTTGCTAACTGAAAGGCTGCACAGGAACGATAGGCCTTTTGCACTGTAACATTCTATAATTCCCTTATACTAAAGCTTGTCAAATTCTGATCTACTCTTTATACTGAAACAGCTCATGCTTGTTATGAACTTCCATCTCAAGATTTTTTTAGATCTACCTGAGGGCACAAAAGCAATAATTCTCACATTCTGAAGACTGAAAACACCTTTTAAGGCTGGGCTTATAGACATGGTTTCACTACAGTGAATTAGTCTTAATAGCTGTGAATCAGTTCTTGTCAGTGTTCCTTCAGGCAAAGTCGGTCCAATGTGATTCATTCAGACATTGGAGTGCTTTGCTGTTCCTTTTGCACACATTGAAACTGCATATGAAAACTTACTGTTGTTGAAAAGATGACTGAGATAAATAGAATTCAAACCTTTATATTCTTTCTACTGTGCATATTTCGCCACCGGAGATTGGAGTATGTCTATTTCTAAAATTTTGCACATAATGCACAATAAATGCTTTTCATTATTCTGACAGCCTTGGATATCTGAGTTTTCCATATATTTGTTTATTTACAACAGCATTTCAGATTGAAATTAGCTAATACTTTGTAGCCTCTATGTTGCCTTCTCAAGATGTAATCTGTGATATTGTATTAAATACCACTACCTATTCCTGCTTATGTTCCCTTACCGGAAATGTAGCAGTGCAAACTGGAAAGTGCGTATGAGGTCATTCACAACTCTCCTACGTTATCCCTTAACTGCGACCAACTCTCATCATGATGACCTTTGAGCTCGTGTAGTTAGGGATTGTAGATGCACAGTCAATCAAGGCTGTCTGAGACTGGTATATATATTTATGGATATGTATTTTTTTTGAAACAGCCTCCATTCATGTTGTCATAGAGATATTTACTTGCTTTTATTGAATCATTGACTATTTATTAAATTCTGCAGATGCTGCCTGACCTGCTGAGTCCCTCCAACATTTCGTGTGTGTTGCTTTTGCAGAAATTCCCATGTTTAAAGTTAAAAATGCAGATGCTGGAAATTTGAAATAAATCAGAACTTGCCAAAAATACTCGTCTGATCTGCAGAGGTGATCCGAAGCTTTCAGCCATACATCACTTGAATTCTCCACCCCATTTCCAGTCTGACTTCTACCCTTGACCTCTAACTCTGTTCCAATTAAGCTTGGAGAACTCATCTATAGATGCTTCTTGACCTGCTGTGTATTTCTAATATTTTCTGTTTTTATTACAGAAGTTAAACAATTTATACTTTCACTAAAGCATACTAGAAAATATCTTCACCTCGGAATATTCTTTAGTAGGGTCCCTGTCATCTTCTCCATCTCTTTTATTTCTTCTACTGACTACCTTATACATATACCTTACAGCTCTTGCCCTCATTGATAAGGGAAAGAGGTACTTTCCCCTCTGCTTAGGCCTTTCATTATATTCAGCTTCAGATTCTGATTTATTTATCATATGTAAATGGAAACACAAGGCAAAATGTGCTGTTTGCATTAACAACCAATGCACCTAAGGGTATGTTGGGAACAGCCCACAGATTTCACTACGCATTCTAGCACCGATATCACATACCCACAATGCTTATCAGAACAACACAGAACACAACAAGCAACAAACAATATTTCAATTAAACCTCTTATCTCTCTTCTCTATCTCCCGCCTAAAAATATGCAGCCTAATTAATGTCTTCCCTTGGCCAAAAGATTATCCAGTACAGACAATATTAATTTAAGTTCCCGTAAAAATAGTACATCTGAAATTAAAATAATCTTGCTTCAGTAACAATAGTTTTAAAGCTACTAGATTGTGATCAGAAAGAAACACTGGGTTTCTGTAATTGTCTCTCAGACTGGTGTATATATATATATCTCCAGACTCAACACTGGTTGACTGTTTCCTCAGTTCAAGGGCACTTAAGGATAAACAAAAATCCAGCATTACCAGCAAAATCAATATCCCGTGAATGAATCAACAAAAGTTTGATTGGAATCGGGTCAAGAAATTCATCCTGGTCAGTAGCACTAAATGTAGTTCACAACTGCCGCTTATATCTCCAAAATTCATTCTATTGATATCTGTTAGAAAGAGCAAATTACCCAATTCCTGTAAAAATAGTGAGTTCAGAACAATCAATTGTAAGAAAACTTCCAAGATTTTTCTGAAAACAAACATTTATTTCTCATGCAATCTCTCATTTTTCCCCAAGGCAATACCTGAAGATTAATGGACAATGCCGTTCAGCAACGCAGTTTAGTTCAACTGCTCCTCAGTGAAGTATTTTTTTAACATATCTCCTTCATCCGCTTAGGCAGTCCTGCAGAATCAAGACAGAATTGGTTTTGCTTCAGCTTTGTGATTTCCGAGGTGGCTAAAGCGAGACTCTCCCACAGATGGGCAGCTGTTTCCCGACAGGCAGGCAAGTGGATAATCTGTGAGGTGTTGCACTGTGCCTGATGCTCCTGAGGAAGGTACTGAAAGTCTCAATATCAGGCTGAGCATGCCTTCTCCATTCTGAGCATGGATGAGTGATTCCCAGTAGTCGATGAAACCATCTTTAAGACAGCTTTGAATGTACCCTGCAATGTTTTACTTCTTTTCCACCTAGTCATCTCTCAGGTCAAAGCCCGAATAGATTGCCTAGTGTTAAACGTGTGAATGAAATGGCTGCCCATTAAATTCAACTGAGTGTAACCAGGGTCTCAGTGCTGGGAATGTTGGCAAAGAAAAGGGACATTGACATGGTTTGCTTACTCTTACAATGGTTATGTAAAACTTTGTATGGATGGTATATTTCCAGTGTCAGGTGTTAGAAACACATAGGAGAGCATGGATTGCTGATGCATCGTAGACTTGATTTATTGATCTTCAAATACCGTTTTGCACAATTGACTGAAGGGTGGTGAATTTCCTTATCTCAATCAGCCTCATGAGAGGTGGGCTAATTCCCATAATTCAATAGTTCAGGTAAAAATATGTTTTCTAAGTCAAATCAAGCAATTAGCTCGAGTCCTTGGTTTTCTGTTTTATTGGCTAGCTTTGAATGAGTTAAGAAAGGCTTAGCTGAAGTGAACATCTGGTGGTCACCTTCAAGCTTTGACAGAAAACGGATTAAGTAACAGCAAGACTAGAATGTCTTCTTGCACCCTCCTGTACCGTACTTTTCCTTTAGTGAGGGATGTACAGTTTTTCAAACAAAAAAAAAATTTGCAGGTTATCAGCCAAAGAAAGAGCGAAATTCCTCTGATCAAGTAACTTATTGAAAGGCTAATTAGATGCTGTTGTTCCCAATTCACAAAAAAGTCTCCTGCTAACAGATACTTTATAGAGGACTTTCTGGCTGCAGCTACTCTTTAATGATTCCAATTTGACTTGTTTCACGTTCTGCCTGATTTAATAGGTGGGGGCAATACAATGGCTCACTGTCAAATTCTCTATCCTTCCTTTTGCCTCAGGTAACCTCATCCATTCTCAGTCACCTTTATCAGTCTTGTTGGTTTCTCCTGACACTCTTTTTTAAGATTCCAGCCATCACTTCTATTCTTGTTACAAAGTACACTTCCTTATTTTCGAAGAATTGAATTTGTCAAAATCTCAAATCCATTTCTTTAAATTTGGCTTTCTATCTCATGGTTGTTAACTTTTAGCTTGAAGCTATATTCTTGTACTTCAGCGGAATGAATTTCTCAGGCAGAGTACAACACAATGATGTGACCATTTAGCGCATTTAGCACAACCGATCAGGGATGTATTTCCAGGCACGCTTACTCCTCATTTCTGGACTAATTGCTCTTCAATAATTCATAAGAGGAAATTATTGGTAAGGTGTGAGTGAATATCCTCTGGTTACCATGTGTGAAGATGTTGAATAAATTGTCCTTTTTAAACATTCTTCACCCTTCATGATTCACGATAATCAGTGGAAAATTCCTCAAAGTATTACATATTTGTCTTGATGTACTCTTTAAGTTACTATTTTGGTTTTGCAAAACTGTCACCTCAAACATGAGAAAATCTACAGATGCTGGAAATCCAAAGCAACACACACAAAATGCTACAGGAACTCAGCAGTTCCGCCTTCATTTTGTGCCCACTGTTACCTGTTACCTAGAAAACTACGCATAATACAACCAATTATATATCAGAGTGAACTGACCATCAATGTGGATAATTTCATTGTAGAATCATAATCATTTATCTTAATGCACTGAAGACAGTTTGCTCTTCATATATTGTAAACTATTTGAAAACTGTCATGTTTGGTGGCACATTTTACTCTTTAAACCTTGATTTCTGTATCAAACTGATTTCCTAATTATGCATTAGGGTACTTTTCAAAGCAATAGATTGTGAAGTGAAACATTAGCGTTGTACTGTTTTATGGCTGTCATGCATCTGAGTTGCGCTTTTGTACTGCTGGACATTGCTTGTACAGACTGGTTACTTGATTTTATTTATTGCTTATTTATTTGTTGTTTTATAGCATTGGGCACGAGAGTTGCAAACTCATTTTTGCTGTATTAGTGCATGACAAATTGTACCATGCAATGACAATAAAGATATTTCATTTCATAGTATTTACAACGGATGACAAAAAATATAGAAGCTAAGCCAAATCATAACGATGACTGCCAGGTTCTAATACTTACTGTAGAGAGTTGTTTTTTACAGAGGGAAGGAGTTTATTTAATGAGCACTTCATCCAGACTTATTCAGGGCTCCACCTGGAACCTTGGGAGCATCTAATACTATCGAGCTCCCTTTGGGCATTTCCGAGGATCATATTTAGAACAAATGAAACATCTGGACTGCAGAAACCATTTATATATATATCTCCTCCAAATAGTCATGACAAAAGTGGTTTTGATTTATTTATGGGAATTCATGTCCCCAAAGCCATCAACGCCTGGAAGGACAAGGGTAGCAGGGACATGGGGGATTACCACTCTATCATCATTCTTTCATCACCATCTAACAGTAATGGAGGAATATCTTCCCACCAAGGTAAGTTCAAGAAGAGGGCATGTCAACAACTTTCTCCTGTACAGCAATTGATTGCCTAGCCAGTGATGTCACCATCTCAAAAATGAATTATGAGAACATGTATCCAGCACTGTAAGCCAATCAAACGTGCTGCAACTACCAATTAACTTTTTATGTTATTGTTTACTTCTTGACTGCTGTTTAAATCATATTTTCCCTCTATTGCAAAGGAGAAAATGATATTTTGACAAACTTAGTGATGGATCTTTGAGTACTGCCCGACATTTGAAAATAGACCATTGTCAAACCATTCTAATAAGCTTAGAAGAAAAAAATAAGAATGTGTAGACTATTTTCCCCTTCTACCAATTTTGCAATTCAAAAATAAATGTGGCTGATCTTTTATAATGATGCCACTTTCCTATTATAGCCACGATAACATACATTCCTTTAATATCCTTAACTCTGTTGACTTTTGCTTTGAATATACTAAGTAAGCAACCAGAGAATTCTATTGAGCAGAATATTCTAAAAACTAGATCAATACACAGAAAATGCTGGAGGAACTCAGCAAATCAGGCAGCATCTATGGAGGGGAATAAACAATCAACAGTTCAGGCCGGGGCACCTCAGCGGTGCTGCTGAAGTCCTGGTGAAGGGTCTTGGCCCAAAATGTCAACTATTTATTCCCATCAATAGATGCTGCCTGACTTGTTGAGTTCCTGTAGCATTTTCTGCGTATTGCTCTGCATTTCCAGCATCAGCAAAATCCCTTGTGTTTACTCCTTTCTGCGGGAAGGTACTTCTTCTATCTCAACCCTGCATGGCAGACTCCTTATTTTAAGAATGTGACTCCTGGTTCCAGATATTTCAGCCAAGGAAGTATCATCTCCATCTTTTTATTCTGTTAAAAAATGAAAATAACTTCCAGCCTTGTAATTTCTCAGCTCCACACAGCTTGATTCTACATCCTGTCTGAAATCAATAAACAGAGCTATCCAGGAAGGACCATTGTTTTATCCCACTATTGTTGCCAGTTCCAAGCTGTGCAATGTGGAATGCAGCCACAACCAATTGTGCCATACAGTCATCAAGTCTAAACAAGCACTGACCAATGATCATGCATACCTGTAAACAGATGAAAATGTGAGATTTTTGAAAGAGAGCAGAAACAAAACGATATCTTAAAGTTAATCATGAAACAGCCAGAGTGCGGAATACGGAAACAGCTGTCAGCTCTTCCATACAAACCAAAGAAAATCATACAATCGCTACTGAATTCTGCTTGCCCAGAGTTCAGCAGCAAGACTCAGGAGACTTATTGAGCTCCAAGGCAGCTTGACTGAATGTTTAGAAAATCCTTTGGAGACAAAGAGGCCTTGAGGAAAGGATGAACCACGTACTTGAATTTAACAAATAGTTGTTAAAAAAAAATAGATTTTCCTTGGCTTCCCCTTCCACCCTGCCATCCTCTGCATTCAACGGGCCATCTTTTGCAATTTCAGCCACCTTAAATGAGGTTCTATCACCAGATGCATCTTCTCGTTCCTTCCCCTTTCTGCATTCCAAAGGATGCATTACCTTCACACCTCCATCGTCCACTCTTCCATCAGAATCATGCTTATTATCACTGATATATACACCAAAATTTGTTGTTTTGTGACATCAGTACAGTGTAAAGCATAAAAATCCCTATAAGCTGTAAAAAAAATAAATAAAAGTTTTTAAAAAATGGATCGCAAGGTTATGATCCTGGATTCACGGACTGTTCAGAAATCATATGGAGAAGTGGAAGAAGCTGCTCCTAGAAATGTTGAGTATGGATCTTCTGACTCTTGTATCATCAACAAGCACTCCACTTTCCACAGAATATCCCTGATGCAGATACTGTTCTTTAACTTCTTTCTGTTCCAACATCAATGGATACAAGCAATCCTTCTGGATCAAGTGATGAGCTTCTTGCACTTCTTCTAATTCAGGCCACTGCACTTGGTGTTCACAATGTAGACCTCCTGAAATTGGGAGAATCAAAAAGCAGATCTTCCCTACATTGGGAGAATCAAAGTGTAGATCAGGTGACCACTTAGAAGAATACATTCAGTTTGTAAGGCTGACTCTAAGCTTTTTGTTGTCTGCCACTTTAATTCTCCATCTCTGTCATACTCTGACACACCCCTGCTCTGTTCTCATGACACCTTATGTAAGCTTAAAGAACAGCGACCCATCTTCCATCTGGTATTTACAGCCGCCTGATCTCAACAACCTCAAGTGCCTTGATGTTTTTGTTTGTATCAGATCTGGCCAATTCTGCCATAGTTCATCCATTTGGAATATTGGCTCAGTCTTGTTCTTCCCATTGCAATGGTCCACCTTGTTTAGCATTCCTTACAGCTCTGTATTTTGCAGCTCTAACATTCCTTTCTTTGTAATTTCAAAGTTCAGAATAAATTCTGTTATCAGAGAACGAGTAGCTGTATGTACAACCCTGAAATTTATTTTTCTGTGGGCATACTCAGCAAATCAATCGAATAGTGACTATAACAGGATCGATTAAAGATCAACCAGAAGGTAGCATACTGTGCAAATGCAAATATAAATAAATAGCAATAAATAACAAGAACATGAAATAACAAGATAAGGAGTCCTTAAAGTAAGATCATTGGTTGTGGAAACTCTCAATGGATGGGCAAGTGAGTGTAGTTGTCTCTTTTTGTTCAAGAGCCTGATGGATGAGTAGTAGTAATTGTTTCTGAACCGGGTGGTATGAGTCCAGAGCCTCTTGTACCTCCTATCTGATGCAGCAGTGAGAAAAGAGCATGGCCTGGGTTGCGAGAATCTCTGATGATAGATCTTACTTTCCAATGATGGCATTTCATGTAGATGTGCTCAATGGTTGGGAGGCTTTTACCCGTGATGTACTGGGCTGAATCCACTACCTTTTGTAGGATTTTCCATTCAAAGTCATTGGTGTTCCCATACCACGCCATGATGCAGTTAGTCAATTCACTCTCCACTACACATCTATTGAAGTTCGTCAGGGTTTTTGATAACACACCAAATCTTTGCACACTCCTAATGAAGTAGAGGCACTGCTGTGCTTTGTTCATGATTGCATTTACATGCTGGGTCCTCTAAATTGTAGCACCCAGGAATTTAAAGTTGCAAACCCTCTCTACCTCTGTTCCTCCAATTAGAACTGGCTCATGAATCTCTGTTTTCCCTCTCTTGAAGTCTACAATAAATTCTTTGGTTTTGTTGACATTGAGTGAGAGGTTGTTGTTATGACACCACTCAGCCAACTTTTCAGTCTCCTCCCGTGTGCTGATAAATCTCCACCTTGGATACAGACTGCAACAAACTTCTCTCCCTAACTGCCCTTACTTCAAAGCTTGTTAGCTTCTTTACTTTTATTCTTTTAATCTGGAGAGAATATTGAAAAGAATGACAGAAAAACGGGGACTATGTGGGAGGGAAATGTCACAATGATCTTAGGGTAGGTAAAATGGTCTGCAAAATATTGTGCACCGAAGGGCAGGTACTGTGCTGTAATATTCTATGGTATAGTTCAAACTTCAAAGTTCAAAGTAAAATTTATTATCAGAGTGCATACATGTCACCACATGCAATCCTGAGATTCTTTTTCTGCGGGCATATTTAACAAATCTATAGAACTGTAACTGTAAGCAGGATCAATGGGCAACAAACTGTGCAAAAGCAGTGAGAAATAAATTGTAATAAATAACGAGCATGAAATAACAAAACAAAGATTCCCTAAAGTGAGACCGTCAGTTGTGAGAATGCCAGAAATAAAATAAGTGTAGATATCCTCTTTTGTTCAAGGCCTGATGGTTGAGGGATAGTAACTGTTCTTGAACCTGGTGGTGCAAGTCCTGAGGCTCCTGTACCTTCTCCCTGATGGCATTGCATTGCCTGGGTTGTGAGGATCTTTGATGATGGATGCTGGTTTCCTACAGCAATATTTCATGCAGATGTGCTTAATGATTGGGAGGGTTTTACCCATGATGTACTGGGCCAAATTCACTACCTTTTGTAGGGTTTGCCACTCAAAGGCATTGGAGTTCCCATACCTGGATGTACTGCAGCCAGTCAGCACACTTTCCACCACACATCTATAGAAGTTTGCCAAGGTTTTTGATTATATCCCACTGTGGTAAACTATGTGTATACCAGTCTGGACACGCCCCTCTGCTGACTGCTCCTGTGGCTCCTCCCACAGACCCCTGTATAAAGGCAATTGGAGGCACTGCTCCTCCCTCTGTCTCCAAGATGTCGTGGTCACGTTTGCAGCTAATAAAAGCCTGTCTTTTGCCTCCTGTCTCCGAGAGTTACTGATGGTGCATCATCCACACACAGTCGTGGGTGTAAAGCGAGTAGAGAAGGGAGCTATGTCCATATCCTTGCCATGCTTCTGTGCTGATGGAGATTGTGGGGGAGATGCTTCTGCCAATCTGAACTGACTGGGATCTACAAACGAGCAAGTCCAGGATCCAATTGCAGAAGAGTGCATTGAGTCCCAGGACTTGGAGTTTACTGATTAGTTTTGAGGGGATGATAGTATTAAATACTGAGCTTTAATCGATAAAAAGCATCCTGATGGATGCATCTTTGTGTCCAGATGTTCTATGTAATATAGACAGAGTTTGCTTAATTTCTTTTCATAGGGCAACCTTCTCATTCCATGGAATCAAACTAGAGAATTATTTTTGGTCTCCTTCTCTCATGAGAAATATATTGCTTAAACATATGCTGTTTTGAGGTGCCTTTTAGCTAAGTTGCCTGAAGTTTGCCATAGAAAGCTGTTACAGATCGATCAGCTGAACTGGCTTCTGAGATTTATTTCTCAACTTCCCGTGGCCAGATCCTGCTTCTGTTGTTTATTATTTTTATCTTTAAGGGAATGATATAGTGTAACTTAGTCACCATCATAAATCTATGTTGCATCTGTATTTGACAACTACTTCCTTCATTCAATTCAACTTCTCATAGTGCTACCTTGCAGAATCTCTGCCAATTCCACAGAGTGCATAAATGTAATTGCATCCTGTTAGAGTCATACTATTAGGAAAATAGAGCCTAATGCTAATGGTAGCATTGTCGTTAGCATGACTACTACAGCTCTGGGCATCAGAGTTCAGAGTTCAATCCTGGTGTCCTCTGTAAGGAATTTGTATGCTTTCACCATGACCATTTGGGTTTCCTCTGGCTGTTCCAGTTTCCTCCCACAGTCCAAAGACGTACCTGTTAGTAGGTTAATTGCTCATTGTTAATTGCCCTGTGATAAGGCTGGGGTTAAATCAGGAGTTGATGGCAGCACAGCTCAAAAGGCCTGGAATGTCTATTCTGTGCAGCATCTCTAAATAGGTAAATATAGGATTACTCATCCATGGACTTCAGTGAGCCGAAACCATTCAGCTATGCATGCATAGCTTTCTATGATGTGTTCCCTTGTGAAAGCAAATTATACAGGGGTGAAATGCTTAGGGCATGTGGAACATTTGTTGGTCATATCAGGTGAACTATGAGGGTTCACTAACATCACCTTAATGCATGTCATTAGCATATTTCCATAACAATCTGATTTTTTATTCCTTTACATGAGTCAATAAAGGAGCCAACTAGAACAACATTCGTGATTTCAAAGCGTGCCTTAGTAGCCAAGGTAATGTTTGGAAGAATGGACGCTGAAACAAGACTGCAGAAGGAAGAGATATAATGTTGTTTCCCTTTATGGAGCTGTTCCTTTTTGTCCAGGAAATGCTTTCTTACCAGTATCAGATCATTCAGGTTATCCTTACAGGCAAGATTCCATTTAGTGCATGGAAAGAAGAGGGCAGAACAAGGTCTGTTTCCCACAGTACTGTGTCTAATCTTTGTTAGTAATGTGATGTGTGATGTTGGAGGAAGCAGAGGGAAGACATATATATTTTCTTCAAGAAGATACCAGTCTAAAAGGTTCAAATGAAAATTGTACTTCACATTGTTGAACATCGGCAAGAGCAAGGTTTCCCAACTTGGGTCCAGGGACCCCTTAGTTAATGATAAGGGTCCATAGCATAAAAAAAGTTGGGAACCCTGAGCTAGAAAGATATGGTTTTTAGCTATAAATAAGTTGGAAAATGTCATCAATAAATTGGAATATTTCTGTAGGTGTATCAGTAATTAGCAGATGCTGCATACTTTAACTGAAGAGTATAATTGATGTAAGCTACCTCCAAAGATGGATTAGTAATGTTGGACTGAATAAGAGCACTAACCTTTTTAATTCTGCACATGAAATAGTTTTTTTTTGTTAACGTGAGCATGAGCTGATAATAACATGTGGAACCGCCAATTCTATAGCGTAAGATTTAAATCAGAGTGACATAAAAAGAAAAATCAGTGGCTGCATCAGGCTAATAATTACACATATTTAGGAGAAATCTATAGAGCTGTCAAAGTATCACTTTGTGTAATGTGTTTAATTTCAGGGTGAGGGGGAGACATTTATCTTGTAACTCTTACTAAAATTTGCTTATGTAGTAGCAAATTTGAGAAGACAATTTTGCCTAACTTCAATAAATCTTGCTTCTATTTATCCAATTACTGACATCTTTTTCATGGTTGTTGCTGTTATACCATACCAGCCTATTTTTTTCTATTTCTGTATGGTATGTTTGGCAGATACCCTGCTGTCCTGTTCCACAGCTGTCTGAGCTGTGAATTACGATCTGTCTTCCAGGGTGAAGCTTGTCACTGGGACCAACTTCAGTGACAAAAATAGGGTTATCACTAGTTATCACCCTATCCATGTTTCATCAGACCTAAAGCACCTCATTTCAATTAAATGCTTGGAAATGGTTTCACATTTGCAAACATTTTGAATCACTCAGGAAAAATAATTTTTTTTTAAAGTCAAGAAAAAGTAAAAGTATTTCGAAGGGTGAAAACAATCACACTCAAAGCAATAGAAAATTAAAACATTAAAATTAATTCAATTACATGAAATAAATATCTTTACTTCCTATTTTGCATCCCTAAATTTACCAGCAGATTTGTCCAGTCTGATGACATCTCATCGCGACTACACACAATTCGTTTCAATTTTCTATGCAGCTTCCACAAGGACCATGCGACACCATACAGATCACTCTGACAATGAGCAAATTCATTACCTAAGTGATTAATTGGCATGATTAGTAATCTAGTTACATTTATGCACTAACATGTTCTGTCAACAAAGGAGATTTACTAGACTAATCGTTGGGATGAGAGGGCTGGTATTCTTTGGTGTTTATAAGTATGATGGGTGATGTTATTTAACTATGTAAGATCCTGAAGAACAGGATGTTCAAATGTTTTCAGTCATGGGACAGTCTCAAACAAGGGAAGATAACTACAAGAGAAGGTGCCTGTAATTTAAAACAAAGTTATGTAGAAACATCTCACAGAGCATGGTGAAACTTTGGAATTTTCTACCCCAGCAGGTACTAATAGTTGTATGATTAGTAATATTCAACACGGGGGTAGATTAATATGTGATAGATCAAGAAATAGAAAGGTATGGCAAAATTGCATAGAAATAGAACTAAATCGAGCATAAGTCAGCCATATTAAATGTTGTTGAAAGGCCTAATGCCTACTTCTGCTTCTATTTTCATGTATTTCACTGTCGTAATCACAGGAAATCCCAAAGAACATTACATTGAATGAAACATGCTGGGACTGTTGAGAAACATAGTGCATTCTCTGAGCTTTATGCTGTGGAATAAGGCAGCCTTTAGAATTATTCAAGTTCTCAGATTGAAGCAGGCAACAGAGATATTGCTGGACCTGAGCAATTGAGTGAAGGGTTGAAAAATTAGATCACATCAAATGTGGTCTGATCTAATACTAAATCGTCAAATTGTCAACTTCTATAGATAGGTGGTGGAGAGTATATTGACTAATTCTCTCATAGCCTAGGACGGAAACACCAATGCCCTTCTGCAGAAAAGCCTACAAAATGTTGTACATCCCAGTTCAGCATGGATAAAACCCTCCTCACCATTGTGCATTTCTACATGAAGCACTGACATGACACAGGAAAGCGGCATAAATCATCAAGGACCTTCTCCATCCAGACCATGCTCTCTTCTCGCTGCTCCCAACAGGAAAAAGGTACAAGAGCCTCAGGACCCACAGCACCAGGTTCAGGAACAATTATTATCACTGAATCATAATGCTCTTGAATCAAAGGGAATCACTTCACTCAACATCACTTGCCCCATCACCGAACTGCTTCCACAAACTATGGACTCAGTTTCAAGGACAGTTTATCTCATGCTCTTAATATTTATTGCTGATTTATTTCTGCTTTTCTTCATTTTATTATCTTTCTTTTTGTATCTGCACAGTTCTTGTTTGCACATTGATTGTTTGCCTTGTTAAGTGCAGTCTTTCATTGATTCTATTGTGTTTCGTGTGTTTACTGTAATTACCGTAAGAAAATGAATTTCAGGTTGCATACATTATATGTACTTTGATAATAAATTTACTTTGAACTTTGAACTCTCAACCCCATTATCCTGCCTTCTCCCCTGAACCTTTTGAAACTTGACTAATCAAGAACCTATGAACCTCTGCTTTAAATGTCCACATCTGTGACAGTGAATTCCACGGATTCACTACCTTCTGGTAAAAGATGTTCCTCCTCATCTCTGTTCTGAATGAACATCCCTCTATTCTGAAGCTGTGTACTCTAATCCTAGACTCACCCACTAAAGAAACATCCTCCCCCACATCAACTCAATATAGGCCTTTCAATATTCTATAGGATTCAATGAGATTCCCCCCATCCCTCATCATTCTTCTAATTTCCATCAAGTACAGGCCCAGAGCCACCTAGTGTTGCTGATGTGTTAACCCTTTCATTTCTGGAATATAACTCTTGTGAATCTCCTCTGGACCCTCTTCAATGCTAGCACATCTTTTTAGAGGTAAGTGGCTCAAAACTGATCATAATACTCAAAGTGCAGACTGACCAATGCCTTATATAGCCTCAGCATCACAGCCCTTATGTCCTAGTACCCTCAAAATGAATGCTAACATTGCATTTGCCTTCCATATCACTGGCTCAAGCTATAAGTTAACCTTCAGGGAATTCTGCACAATGACTTTAAAGAACTTTTGCACCTCTGATTCTTCAATTTTCTCCTCATTTAGAAAGTAGTCTATGTCTGTATTCTTTCTACAAAAATGCATTTATGTGACTGTGTTTGAAGTCACTAGAGAGACACTGGCATTATGGACATCAAAGTTTTCATACATCAGGACAAGCAGACATTCTTGTGGAGAAACTTCTGTTAGAGTCCACAAACTCAAAAACGTAAATAACACTTTCATACACTTAAGATCAAAAGGTGATTCAGCATAGTTTCAATAGTTACAATGACATCTTTTACTTCAATACTTTGGTTTGACAATGCTTTCTTGGAGTTGCATATTTACAGTGGGCAATACCCCTGAACGTCCAAATACCTTTGTTAATTGCAAGTTTCCGGGTGCTTACTTACAATGATGCAAATTACTTAAACCATAGTTGCCTAGATTTCTACAGGGCAATTAACACAACCCCATTGTCTTAATAGTTGGCTAATTCATAAGTGAACATCTCATGGTCACCATTTTGGAAATTATATCTCTCAATCTGTGAGCCAGTTTAACTTCAATGCACAATAAGAGCTGAAGACTGTTTCTTACTTGAATTACTACCATATTCACATAACTCCAGAATACTCCATAACATGCATAACCATACATTTCTGGACACTATATTTCATCTGCCATTTCTTTGCCCATTCTCCCAAACTGTTGATGTCTCCTGTAGACTCCCTGCTTCCTCAATACTACCTCCCTCTCCACCTATCTTTGTATCATTTGCAAAGTAGGCCTTAAAGTCATCAATTCTATCATCCAAATCATTGAAATGAAACCCCGGTTTTCTTGGGCTGCGGACGTCTATGGAATACACACTCCTGTCCCACCAAATTTGTGAAATGGGTATGGCTCGCTGACCCCAAGCCCCAGTTTCGGTGTTTTCTACCTTGTTACAACTCAGTGCCAAGAAATAACAAACACACTGCATACGATTAAAGGAATTATGTTTATGAATCTTAACTAGAGGGTTAATAAATAAAAGAAAGAATAAAAGCAACGAGAGCCCATTATAATTAAACAGTCAAACGTACACAAGTTGGAGCGGAACTCTTCCAAAAGTCATAGTCAGCGATCCTCATTGAACCTTCGCTTGCTCCATTGAATCACGGTCTGCCAGTAGGCTGAACTCTATGACCAGTTGTCTCCAGCATCTTTTCTCTTCATCTCCTGCCAAACGAAACTCCAACTCACACTACTGTCCGGCATGCAAACAACCCACTGCCCTGCTTGGATAGCTCACATTCCAAAGCAACTGTTATCTCTAACTATAACCCAAAACACTGCTTCTACAGAAAGATCATTACATTAGCAGTGAAACCTTTACCAGGGTGTTATAGATGTATAATGTGAAAACAAGAGGCCCTAACACAGACCCCTACAGAACCCCATTAGTGAGCTACAGCCAACCAGAAAAGACCTGCGTTTTTCCACTCTTTTCCTCTTGGTAGTCAGTTAATTTTCTATCCATGCTAGTATCTTTCCTGTAACAATGTGGGTTCTTATCTTGTTAAGCAGCCTTCTTCTGTGGCTCCTGAAAATCCAAGTTACAACATCTACTGACTCAACTCAACTGTCTGTCTATCCCGACTATTATTTCCTTAAAGAATTCCAACAAAATTTCCCCTCAGGCAACCATGCTGACTTTGGACAATTTTAGCATGTGCCTCCAGGTACCAGTACCACAAAACCTTACCCTTAGTAATGAACTGCAACATCTTCCCAACCATTGGGGTCAAGTTAACCAACCAATAATTTTCTTTATTCTGCCTCCCTCTCTTCCTTCTTTTATATGTCTTTTCTTTTGCTTTTGACCTCCCTTGTTGTTCATGCTTGCCTCATCCTCCCTTTAGAGTACCTCTTCATCTTTAGGATGTATCTATCCTGCACCTTCCGAATTGTCTTCAGAAACTCCAGCCATTGCTGTTTTACCATCATTCCTGACAGTGTCCCCTTCAAAACAGATTTGACCAGCTCCTCTTTAACACCTCTATAATTACCTTTAGTCCACTGTAATACTGACACAGCTGACCTTATCTTTTGATCACTGGCTCCTGAGGGTTCTTTTACCTTAAGCTCCCTAATCAAATTTAGTTCATTACACAACATACAATCCAGCATAGCTTTTCCATAGTGGTCTCAGCCATGTTGCTTTAAAAAGTCATCTCATTGACATTCTACAAATCCCATCTCTTAGGATTCAGCATCAAACTGATTTTCCCAATCTGACTGCATATTGAAAACCTTCATGCCTATTGTAACATTACCCTTTTCACATGCCTTTTCTATCTCTCATTATCATTTTTATCCCACATCCTGGCTGCTGTTCTGAGATATGCATGTATCTCCCTTCTTGGTCGTTTTACCCTCACAGTTTCTTAACTCCACCCACAAGGATTCGACTTCTTTCAATCCTATGTTGCCTGTTTCTATGGAATGATTTGATTTTTTACTAAAGAGACCCTCGCTACCTAATTGCCAGTCCTTTTGATATAAGGTGTATACTTGGATGTTACTCTCTCAACTATGATCTTCTGTCGGTCATGACTCAGTAATGACCCCATAATATATTACCTATCAAAATCTAACTGCACTACAAGATCATTGACCTTATTCTGTGCATTCAAATGTCACACCTTCAGTTCTTTATTCTAGATTTTCCCTCATATTACACTTCATCTCATCCTACTGACTGCAATTTTGCCTGTCCTTCCTCACAGTTTCATTACATACCACAACTAATTGTATACCAGCTGCTCCCTCCTCAGCCCTATCACTCCAGTTCCATTTTCTTGCCACCCTCCCCAACAGTTCTAGCAAACTTGCCCGCAAGGATATTAGCCCCCTTGGGTTCAGGTGTAATCCATTCTTTTTCCTCAGAAGATGATCCAATGATCCAGAAATCTGAAACACTGCCCCCTGCACCAATTCCTCAACCACGCATTTATCTGTCAAATTATCCCATTTGAACCTTCACTGGCACATGGCACAGGTAGCAATCCAGAGATTACTACCCTGGAGATTCTGCTTTGGAGCTTTCTACCTAACTCTATATTCTTTCATTAGGACCTCCTCCCATTTCCTATCTATGTTGTTAGTACAAGTATATACCACTGTTGTCACCGATAATTAATTAAAATAACTAAAATAACTGTGTCCGGAACACACATGCCCTTATGACTCAAGCATTATTTTTCTTTTGCTTGTGCACAATGAGAACTGCATGAGGCTCTTTCACCTATGTTGTTCTGAAATCTGAAAAGAAAACAACTATTTCTATACAGAATTGGTTTATCATTTACTGATATTGACTATTGTAAATTGAATATGCTTGAATTCTTTACTCACAAGATAAATCACTATCAAAACATCAAGCAGACAACTGATGATATTTTGAAGTTCATAAAGACAATTATGCCTTAGTTGTTGGGTATGTATCACATCCTTCCATTTATCTTAGCTTGTCTGTCTTTGGCAGGCCCTATTGTGTAAAGGGACTCTATGTTTTAGGAAGACCTTTCTGGAAAAGTCTCACTACAGAGGCCTCACTCGTCTCCCTTGAGTATTCTCTGCCACTGTCCCCAAAGCCTATCTCACCTGTAGTAAGCTGAGGTATCTCCTACAGTCTTAATTCAAAGTTTTCACTTGACGACAAATGCCCAGGCTATGCCTTCCAGATGTTGTCTTTAACCCCTGCTTTACCATAACTTCCACACCATGACTTCTGGCGGCTCACCTTCACCCTTTTGAAAGCTGTGGACCCAATCTGGACCCTGACACCTGGGAAGAAAAGTACCATCTGAGAGTCTCTTTCACATATCCACAGAATCTCCTGTCGGCACCTCTCACCATGGAATCCCTATCACTATTCCTCTTCTTCCTCCTTCCTTCTAAGCCCCAGAGTCTGACTCAGTGCTAGAGACCCACCTGGTCACTATGGCTTCTCCTTGGTAGGTTGTTACCCCAAATGCTACCCAATGCATTATACTTGTTACCAAGGGGATATAGTCATCATTATTGGTTTGCATTTTCATTATTTCATTATTGATTAGGCCAAACATTATTTTGCTTCTTTGTTTACAGGCTTAATGCCATAAATCCATTTTCACTTAATAGCTACAATCTATATTAGATTATCTTTCAAAGATTAACATCTTTCAGCAAAACAATTATTCTTCTATTCTAATTTTAAATGTTTGCTGAATAAGTAATGAACTGAAATGCAAATACCCAAGCAGCAATAATGAGCTCATTTGAAATTCTGTTTGCAATTATTTTGTCTCAACTAAGATTGTCAGTCAGTTTGTACATTCCTCATGCTGTGTGCTGTGTTAATTTAGTCCCAGTCTAGGGGCTTCTTAAGTCTTGCGTCCAACAGGAGAATTCCACAGCATCATGTTTAATCCTGAACGGAATTCATGTCACAAAAGGAAGAAAAAAGTGTAATTGATGGCTAGATGCAAGACCTTAAGGATCATTTTGTCTAAGGAAGCCCCATGTGAATCGACCCCACAATCCGTATCATCTTCAATATCAACTGCAACTTATGTACATTTATATAGCATTGTAAACTTTTTCAAGTCACAACAGAGAAATGTTATTACATGAACTATGACATAAAAAGAAATACCAAAACAATTGTCTAAACTTTAAGGTTGATTTTAAGAAGTTCCTTCAAAAATGACAGGTTAAGATATAGAAATTTTCAAAGAAGGAATTCCACTGCTTCCTGCTACATACATTTCCTTCGGTCTGACTTTGTACAATTTATTTGTTGCATGCAGACATAATGTATCTGCCCTTTTGAAATGACTGGCCACATTTAAGTAGAATTATAGATGCAACAATTTCTAACATCATGGAATGGGCATGCAGCCAGTGAATCAGTGACACAATGATTGCTACATCTGTATTATTTTAATGAAGTCGCAGCTCCAGGGTAGGTAATGCAAGGACAGGATCTTCCCTGTCCCTTCATGATCTTTGGATATTCCAAATGACATTGGCAATGTGAACAAGTTATGCAAGGTATATTATTTCAAATGCAAACAAATCCCAAGGACCTTGGACCTGTCAGCAAGAACTGGGTAAAATGAATTCTATTCCAGTGGCATTCTGCTGGAGAAATTCTTATGCTTTGATGCCTGTTTAGACAGTTTTGCAAATTGGAGGTTGTGATTAAGTAGAGTCAGTTGCCTCCATCATACATGGACAGGGAAATGGTGTTCATGATTCTGAATAACACTGTGATGAGTAAAAATAACACACTAGGAATAAACATTACCAGGGACATGGAGACTCGATAATTGGAAGTACAACATGCTAAGAAAATGCGCTGTATCTGAATGCCAAGAAGTCAAGTGCAAGATGAAATGATTAACCATGTCAAGCATTGTGGAAAGATTAAAATAGATAGGGAAAGATCATTCACGGCAACCATCTTTGAAAATCTACACCAAGGATCATAAGAAACTGAAAGATCTAAAGGTTGTTAAGTCATCAGGACCAGATGCTGTACACCCAGGGTCGTGACTGAAGAGATTGTGGGGATATTAGTAATGATCTTTCAGAAATCACTAGATTCTGGAATGGTTGAAGAAGACTGGAAAATTGCAAATGTCCCTCCACTCTTCAAGAAGAGAGAGAGGCAGAAGATAGGAACCTATAGACCAGTTAGTCTGACCTCAGTGGTTGGGAAGACGTTAGAGTTGATTATTAAGAATGAGATCTCAGGGTACTTGTAAGTGCATGATAAAATAGGTCATAGTTAGCATGGTTTCCTCAGGGGAGAATCTTGCCTGACAAATCTCTTGGAGTTCCATGAAGAAATAACAAGCAGTACCGTATCCTAGGAAGGATATGCTGAAAGTGGAGAAGGTTCAAAGGAGGTTTGCAATCTTGAATGATTCCAAGATTCACTGGCCTGTCATATGAAGAGCGTTTGATGCCTCTGGGCCTGTGTTCACTGGAATTTAGAAGAATAAGAGGTAACCTTATTGAAACCTATCGAATGGTGAAAGACCTTGATGGAGTGGATGCGTGGAGGATGTTTCCTCTGATGCAAGAGTCTAAGACCAGAGGTCACAGCTTCAGAACATGGGGGGGGGGGGTGTTGTTGTTTTAGAATGGAGATGAGGAGGAATTTCTCTAGCCAGAGAGTGGTGAATCTCTGGTAGCTATGGAGGCCAAGTCTTTATGTCTCTTTAAGGCAGAGTTTGATAGATTCTTGATTAATCAGGGCTTGAAGGGACACAGGGAGAAGGCAGGAAGATTGGATCAGCCATGATGAAAGAACAGAGTAGACTAGATGGCCAAATTGCCTAATTCTGCCACTATGTCTTATGTTCTTATAAGAATAACTGAAGCAATTAATTTTCAATTAACTGAAGCAGTCTTAGTCCAGCATCTTAATAAAAAATAGGTTTAAAGAATTCAAGCTGTAAGGGAGCTGAGTATACATTGAGAAATGTCAATTAGTTCTAGGGACCATAGTATGAAATGCAATTTGGAGGTAGGGCTTTGATGGAGAGAATGGAGGGATTCAGAGCAACATTCAGAGAAGATGGAAGAAGCTAATAGATGCAGTTCTGAAAGGGAAAACAATGATGTCAAGACTACAGGAGTTATTTACAAAGCATACACCGAGGCAGGGAAAGATAATCAAATGAAGAAGGTCGAGGTTGGATCCCTGCTGCATTAGTTGTTCCAGAAATTCTAAACTATTTACTAATGTTCCTACTGTCTTCACAATTATCATAAATGGCTAATGGGCAGCAAGGAGTTTAAAAAGATATGTCTTATTCAAATTCCTGTTTCTATTATTACCAAATGATGTTAGCTCAATGAATGTAGAGTGACCTAACTGAACAAACACAAAATTAATGGTAGCTCATTTATCTTTGTTTGGATGAAACATTAGTAAGATATGTATTACATAGGAATGATTCATCTTTGTCTGAATGATTATTAAAAGACATTCATTAATACCATTGTGACAGCATTTTAAAATATATTTAGTGTTTGAATTACTTTAGAACCAATTATTTTTCCACTGTGCTTTGACTGCCACTAGCTGCATGTGAAGTTTGGCTGTTTTAGTGCATGTAGATCTATTTTTATTGATGAGACGAGGCATTACTGGTAAGGTCAGCATTTATTGATGACTACTAATTACCTTTGAGAGGTTGGTTATGAGGCACTTTCTCGAAACATTATAAAATATGTGATTAAGGCACAATCTTGCATCAGAGCTGGATAGAGTTCTATAATTGTGTTACAGTGCTGATGAAGGAGTAATGAATACTTCTAAGTCAGGATGGTTTATGACTTGGAGAGGAGCTTGCCATCTGCCCTTTTTCTTTCCAAATGGAACAAATTCTGTTGAAGATATCTTGATGAGTTTCTTCAGTACCATTTCCAGGGCTTTATGTTTTTTTTTAAATTAAAATGCTTCAATATTCTGAGCTGACAGCCTGTTTTACAGATGAGCTGATTTCTGATCACATAAATCTTGGAATTATGTATATTTTAAGTATTTTCTTTATAGAAATTTTTTGGTTCCCACTTAGATATATGTAAGTTCTTGGAGAGTTACAAGTATAACAACAACTTTATTTTTATAGGATTTTGTATGATCTGTGAGTTTTTACCAGGATCATGTAAGCCTCAAAGATTCATAAAATCATTAACATTTCTAACAAGTTTGAAATAATGAAATGAAAGCACAGGGCATTCTTAAAGTTTTTTTTGGAAGCAGCTAAAGGAAAATCAGTCCACATCATTTTGCAAGATCCTACTGATCTGCTACCCGTCGCAACTCCCAGTCTCTTTGTCAGTTCAGAGTTTTGTGCTCTTGTGAATTGGATAATAACTTCAGCCAAAGCCACTCTCTTCATTATTAAAAGAGGAATTTCATTCTCTGATGTTGCAGGTTCATGGATATTTGCACAGGTATTCCACTTGGTCCCTTTCTTCTATATCCTATTCTTTGCACCATAAGGAAAAAGTCTTGGATGGAGATACCCCTGATTGACTTCCTAAGAACAAGAGTATGATATGTCTAGATTGTGAACCAGTTCTCTGAACTTTCGGATTCCTGGGGATTTAGGGTGATCAATTCTTCCTGCATACTACCAAAGGAAGCACAAAATACTAATTAATCAGAATGGATCAGAATTAATTTCCAAGTAGTATCAGTGTATGTATGAAAACCAACCTACTCTGCTTGAAATTATATACAAAGAAAGTGAGCTGGCAATCAAAGGTGATTACTTTCTAGTGGATGCTCAGCTAATGAGTAAAACTAATTGAATGAACAAGTGGAAATTTTAATAAATAGTATGTTAATAAACTGAACTAATCAAATCAATCTCAAGGGCATATTTTGCACTTAGCCATTTGTACAAAAAAGGTAGTTGTCAGCAAAGGAGAAGAGCAACATCATTAAAGAATGTGAAAACTAATCTTTCATGTTATTATTCCAGCCCCAAACAAAAAAGTAAATCAGACTGACCCACTGAATGCATGCAGGGTGTGGATTCCTTGTAACCAAAATGTATCACTTAGGCAGCTAGGAATTCACATAGTTATCAATAACATTTAAATACCACAAAGCAACGAGCATTGTGATTAGATTCATAATTCAAATACTGCATTAGTACCCAATAGATATAATTCAAAACAGACAAATGCCTCACATTTAATATGGGGATAAGGACCCAGAATGGGGTGCTTGCAGTGAAAGTGACACTTGCCAAGACAAATTGATTTTGGGCGTAAAGACTTAGAATCAGAATCAGGATCAGGTTTATTATCACCGGCATGTGACGTGAAATGTGTTAACTTAGCAGCAGCAGTTTAATGCAATACATAAACTAGCAGAGAGAGAAAAGAATAATAATAATAATAATAATAATGCATAAAATAAAAACTTAACAATAGATAAACAAGTAAATCAATTACATATATTTATTACGTATAAATATTGGTATTGGTATTTAATGGTTTATTATTGACACATTTGCCAAGATACAGTGAAAAGTTTGTCTTGCATACTAAAGACAGATTAAGAAAAAAAGTTTAGCCTTATTTGTCACATGTACATTGAAACATGGAAACATACAGTAAAATGTGTTGTTTTGCGTCATCGACCAGTGCAGTCTACAGATGTGCTGGAGGTAGCCCACAAGTGTCACCATGCTTCTAGAGCTAGCATAGTTTGCCCAAAATTTGCTAATCTGTATGTCTTTGGAATGCGAGCAGAAACGAGAGCATCTGGAGGAAACACACGTCATCACGGGGAAGACATGCAAACTGCTTACTGACAGCGTTGGAATTCAACCCCAGTCATTGACGCTTCAAAGTGATGCATTGTGGACAAATCAAAGGTATAAGATGATTGCATAGCAAGACACTGAGGGTGCAGTTGTCTTTCTTCTGCCTTGTGGTTCACAAGCCTGAGCTGACAGCCTACCTTACTGATGAGCTAGTTTCCGGTCAAATAAATCTTGCAGTTTTTCATTTCAAGAACTTCGTTTTTGTACAGATATTTTAGTTCCCACTTGGATCAATGTAATATCTTGGAGAGCTACCAAGTCTTGCTACAAGCTTACTTTGATTGGATTTTTGTATGACTGAGACTTTTTTCCAAGGTCACTTTTGTCAGAAAAATTCATGCAGTTGAAGAGGATGAAGCTCTCTAACCCTTCACTCATTTTATGAGGCCCTGGGGAGAAGAGAGGCAGGTGGCTATCCTTCATCCTGTCTCCTTCAGCACCTCTTTGTTGAAAGAAACCAGGGCAGAGGTAACGGAGAAGTTTTTCACTTATATCTTCCTTGTACTTATGTGTCCTGTAGATGGTTCAGAGATTATACTACTGGTGTCTGGAAAATCCCAATTACTAACTCCAGCCCATGGCTGCAGAGCCATTAAGTCTGCAACTACTTTTGACCTTCCTATCTTTACTCTTCATTCAAGGAACTGTTGGCAGAAATGCAGAACCATTTAATTTTAAGAATAACTTCACACATGCCATGACATCTTCCGCCAGGTATTGAGGATATCCTATCAATTCATCACAGAAGGCACTGACTTTAACTACATAAAAAAAAGACAATTAAACTCACATACTGTAGGTGGCATGGTGACACATTTGGTAGAATCGTTGTCCCATAGAATCCAACATCAGACCTGATCTCCGTTGCTGTCTGTGTGGAGTCTCTATGCCCTCTCTTGTGACCATGTTGTTTTCTGTTGCGTGCTCTAGATTCAAAAGTTCAAAGGTTCATTTATTATCAAAGTATACAACTCTGAAATTCTTCTCTAGGTAGCCACCTGCATCCTAATAGTGTGTTGGCAGGTCAAGTGGCCATTGTAAATTACTTCTTTCTGACTGTTCGTTGCAAAAAGACTTGCCCCCCCAGTTGCAATAGCCAGAGTAACAATACATTTGAAAAAAAAAATAACTTTTCAGTTGAGAGTTTGTCTTTTTTTTCAGTTGCAGCAGCAGTGGATTGGAGCCAGCAGTTTTGAAATATAATCATTTTATGGTTTGTTTGTCTCCAGATGCAGCTGAGGAGAGGAGCTAGCAGCTTTTGGCTAAGTGCCACTGAACAGGCTGATAAAAAGAGGACAGAGTCAAGTAGATCTGTCACTGGGAGAGTGGGCCAGTGTAGGAGTGGAGGGTCAAGTAAGGTTTTTATTTTCTTAATAATCTGGGACCTTTCACGGTGTAGATAAAATGGCAGCCTGGCAGTGGACTCCTCCTCCTGTGAGATGTAAACACCAGGGAACGTTATGGTCTTTGTGATGACTTGATCTGTGGGTCAGACTGGGTAAAGGAACTGGAGCTGGAGTTGGATGTGCACAGGTTACTGTGTGATTCTGAGAATTTTAGTGAGATGCCCACACCTCAGGTGCACGCTACAGATAGATGGGTGTCCACCAGGAGATATGGAAATATGGAAAGGGAGAATGAGCTTGATAATATCAGTTCACCAGGAGCCAGTATGCATCTAATGAACTGAACAGTCTCCTTCTGTCTCCGAATAACAGAATTAGTTTGTCAGCATACACCAGTGTTATGATCCATCCCCTCTAGGGATGTGTCATGAAACAGACCACTTTGGATTTTGACATCATCCGTGCTAAGTACTGCAGTATTTAACAGAGTAGCCACTAAAAGCCCAAGTTTGGTTGCACACATTTATTTGGGATGCATACTAAAACAGTATCCACACATCTAAAAATATAACACTCCTCAGTATGAATTCAGGGACTAGGACTGCCAAGGCTCTTATGAATGATGTCAACAGTGACATACTGTGTCATTGCTCTGTGATGATAGTCGGAGATCCCATTCTCTAACATTAATAATGCTCCCTGAGTGGCAATGGGTTAGTGAATACAGACTCAAACTCAAACAATGACATGATGGGAGTCTTCTCAAAAATTTATTAAGGCGTGGTTTCACCACCAAGGATAAGCTGATCTAGAGTCTCAGATGCTCACCCTGCTGGATAAGTGAACATCTTATGTATAACACTACAGACCTTTCTAAAGTGGAATCAGCATTAACCTCTTGAAAATGATGGACGAGATCATAGAAAATTTGTTCTCCAGTCTTGTGAAAACACTGGGTACCTTGTAGAGAGAGAGAAAATCACTCTCTTGTATGGACCAAAATCGGGTTTAGAAAAGGAGGAAATCTCTATAGAAGTGTGATTGGCTAGGAAGGAGTACAGAAACCTCATCCCAGTAGAAGCTCCACCTAACAAAATACACACAATGAAAATTTATCATGATCAATTATATATTTCACCTGAGAGACAATCAGAATATCTCAATGCAACATATCCAAACAGGTACTGACTGACAAATGATAGGTTATGCCATTGCACAGTTGTGAGGTGATAAAGATGTCCACACTACCTGTGCCATGACAGGTACGGATGATTTTTGTACTGATTACCACTTAATTCACGGTGGGAGCTCCATCAGCTTACTCGAGAACAGCACAACAGAAATGACACAATACATCATCATTTCCCAATGCCCTGCACAGTCTTTGGTAGCTTGAGGAAAAGAGTGCTTCAAAGTCAGTTCTTAAACTCAGCAGTAAGTTTATTGTCAGAAGTGCATCAACTATGCACTCCTTGCTGTTTAATTCAGAGATGTGGACTATACAGTATATGCAGGGATATCAAAACACCGATGCAGTCTCCTTCCAATCCTTCAGATATATAGGATGAATCATTTACATCAACATTCTCTCTGAAGCCAACATCCCCAGTACCAATTTGTTCACATTCAAAAATGTCCACATGACAAGTAAACCACATATCTTGTACGCATGACACTAACTTGAGTTCCACAATGGCAAATCCAAACATAAGAATAAACTAAGTGCTACCAGGATATTTTCAAAGCCTTCTTGGAAAAAAAATGAGACTGTAGAAATTCCTGCAGCAGGGTCATTTAGAGAACAGAAGGGATGTCTGCAAAAACACTGAAAACCTTGAATTATTTCAGTACAAAACCAGAACAGGGTTATATCTGTCAAAAGGTTGTGGAAGTGTAATATTAACTGTGACTTTCTTCCCATAGATGTGGCCTGAACTGCTGAGTATTTTCAACTTTTCTATTTTTACTTCAGATTTCCAGCATTTACTATTTTCTTTTGATTTTGACAGGGGTATATCAATTTTCCACATTATCCACACATCTCACTTCACCTGGCATCTCCTGACCCAACCCTGGTGAAATCTGCAGATCCCAATTACCTACATCAGCTACCAGACAACACCCAGAACTCAAGTGGGAGTAAGTCATCCTCAATTCTGAGAGACTGTTTGAGAAAAAAAAATCAGCATCCTTTCATTAGTTAATCAAACATAGGTCATTTTACAGACTGCTACAGCAAGAGAGCATTATGAGTTGTCACCTATTGGCCTGCATGATCAATCTATGATCACATACCAGCTGGATGTTGTAGCAGTAACATCCGCTCCAGCTCCAGTGTAAGACAAAGTTCACGTGATGCTTTAACCAAAATGAATAGAGTAAATGACTATTTCTCTCAGGGTGTAATCCAAACAAATTTATCTTTTTTTCCCTCTTGCTGATAGCTCTGGCTAGAAAGAAATTAAATTTAGGTGGCTCTTTTTTTGATTAATGACCTTACTGATGCCCCTTATGAAAATGTGAATAGCACAAAATGAAGCAGGTTGCAAATATCTCTAAAAGCAGCAATGCAGTCCTTGGTCTGATCTGAGATGTGATTGTATCTGCAGCAGATGGCAGGTTTCAGAGATTACTTCCTTCACAAAGTATAAAGGTCACGCTCATTTTTCAAGTCAAGTCAAGTCAAGTCACTTTTATTGTCATTTTGACCATAACTGCTGGTACAGTACACAGTAAAAATGAGACAATGTTTTTCAGGCCCATGGTGTTACATGACACAGTACAAAATCTAGACTGAACTATGTAAAAAAAAACAACACAGAGAAAGCTACACTAGACTACAGACCTACACAGGACTACATAAAGTGCACAAAAACAGTGCAGGCATTACAATAAATAATAAACAGGGTAAGGTGTCAGTCCAGGCTTCGGGTATTGAGGAGTCTGATAGCTTGGGGGAAGAAACAGTTACATAGTCTGGCCGTGAGAGCCCAAATGCTTCACAGCCTTTTCCCAGACGGCAGGAGGGAGAAGAGATTGTATGAGGGGTGCGTGGGGTCCTTCATAATGCTGTTTCCTTTGCGGATGCAACATGTAGTGTAAATGTCCATGATGGCTGTGAGAGAGACCCCGATGATCTTCTCAGCTGACCTCACTATCCGCTGCAGGGTCTTGCAATCCGAGATGGTGCAATTTCAGAACCAGGCAGTGATGCAGCTGCTCAGGACGCTCTCAATAAAACCCCTGTAGAATGTGATGAGGATGGGGGGCGGAGGGGGGGGAGATGGACTTTCCTCAGCCTTCGCAGGAAGTAGAGATGCTGCTGGGCTTTCTTTGCTATGGAGCTGGTGTTGAAGGACCAGGTGAGATTCTCCGCCAGGTGAACAATAAGAAATTTGGAGCTCTTTACGATCACTACCGAGGAGCCGTCAATGTTCAGCGGGGAGTGGTCGCTCTGTGCCCTCCTGAAGTCAACAACCATCTCTTTTGTTTTGTTCACATTAAGAGACAGTCCGTTAGCTGCTGCACCTGCTCTCTGTAAGCTGACTCGAAGTTCTTGCTGATGAGACCCACCACGGTCATGTCATCGGGGAACTTGATGATGTGGTTCGAGCTGTGTGTTGCAGCACAGTTGTGCGTCAGCAAAGTGAACAGCAGTGGACTGAGCACGCAGCCCTGGGGAGCTCCCGTGCTCAGTGTGATGGTGTTGGAGATGCCGCTCCCGTTCCGGACTGACTGAGATCTCCCAGTCAGGAAATCTAGGATCCAGTTGCAGAGGGAGGTGTTCAGGCCCAATAGGCTCAGCTTTCCAATCAGTTTCTGAGGGATGATTGTGTTGAATGCTGAACTGAAGTCTATGACCAGCATCAAACGTATGTGTCATTTTGTCCAGGTGGGTTAGGGCCAGGTGGAGGGTGGTGGCAATGATGTCATCTGTTGAGTGGTTGGGATGGTATGCAAACTGCAGGGGTCCAGTGAGGGGGGCAGCAGGGTCTTGATATGCCTTATGACGAGTCTCTCGAAACACTTCATGATGATGGATGTGAGTGCAACGGGATGGTAGTCATTTAGGCAGGACACTGAAGACTTCTTCGGCACGGGAACGATGGTGGCGGCCTTGAAGCACGTTGGAACGGTGGCGCTGCTCAGGGAGATGTTGAAGATGTCAGTGAGAACATCTGCTAGCTGGTCTGCACATCCTCTGAGTACTCTACCGGGGATGTTGTCTGGTCCAGCAGCCTTCCGTGGGTTGACCCTGCACAAGGTTCTTCTCATGTCGGCCATGGAGAGACACAGCACCTGGTCATTTGTAGGAGTGGTGGACTTCCTCGCCGCCACATTATTTTCTGCCTCAAACCGGGCGTAGAAGTTATTCAGCGCATCTGGGAGGGAAGCATCACCTGCACATTCAGGTGATGTTGTCCTGTAATTGGTGATGTCCTGGATGTCCTTCCACATGCGCCTCGTGTCGCCGCTGTCCTGGAAGTGGCTGTGGATTCACTGGGCGTGTGCACACTTTGCCCCTCTGATGGCTCGGGACAGTTTGGCCCTCGCTGTTGTTAGAGCTGCCTTGTCGCCTGCTCTGAAGGCGGAGTCACAGGACCTCAGCAGCGCACGCACCTCTGCAGCCTCATGGAGTTCTAGGGTGTGGAACTTCTTACTTTGCCCCCTGGTTTGATATAGGTTCCTGCTGAGAGCCCCTCTCCTCCCCTTCCGGGTATGCTATTCTTTGCATCGTTTCCGGAGTCATTCTGTATTCTAAGCTATTTCCTTGAAATGCACTCAGGTCCACAAGTGTCTAGTTTGTATGGAAATTTTGCATTAAATAATAAGTACTTTTTGAACAGTCGTAGCATTCCTTGTAGAAGTCTGCAAAATGAAGCAATTATGGGAAATGTGAAATGTTTATGGAATCATGACAACACAGATATACTCATGGAGCAATTAATCTATAAATAGTGATGGTCATGGAGTTAGGGAAGTGTCTGTGCAGCTGTGTAACTGATTGACATCATGGACTGCGTCTTCTCTTTCTTTGCCTAGTTAATATTGATATTTATTGTTCACAGACTTGCAGCCTCACTGATATAGAATCTGGGGTGAATCAACAAACAGGCACAATACAGAGGCATTTAAATCCTCAGGGGTATTAATAGGACCCAAAAATTATCATAGGTGTTAAATTTCCTACCAACTCTATTTTATTGCAAATTTTATCTGACCTTAAAAAAATAATCTGCTTTATTGTTGCCTTATACAAATAAGAGATCTGATTGTTTTGTGTTCAATGCCAGTCACGATTTATACATTTGCAGATGGCTTGTTCAAGGATTAATCCTGTTATCACTGGCCAGAAAATGAACAGGAATGGAATTCTGCATTGCCCTTCATAAAAGATGTCGATCTGATTGATGATACAAAACAGATTGCTCACTTTCAATCTTCAATCTCTCACTGCATTGCAGCAATAAATGTAATCCTCTGTTAAGAACACCCTTTAAAACAGCAGACTCTACTGTTAATTCCCAGTGTTCTGTCAGATTACAAGACAGCTAAAGTTTAGCACGATGAAATAAGGAAGACAGATTTACAAAGCTTTTGTAGGAACAGTGCCTCTAACAAAATGTCTTTTCCCCCTACATATTCATGTGAGAAAACATAGTAACCACAGCTTTCCTGATGAGTACGGTAGTTTTTTTTTTAGTTGGAATCGAATCTAGAACAATCAAGTGCACAATGTAAAATTTGCTTGCAGTTTTCCAAGGTCAAACTCATTAAAATTGAAGTCAAAGTACATATTTCAGAGAATGTAGTAAGCATGAGGAGATCTGTATTCCAGGTTTTAATAAAAATGGCCTGTTATAAATAGTTTTGGTTAAATTCTGTTGCCTCGCTTATAAAACATCTGGCATGATCCAGAAGAGATGAGAATTGTAAATGAATCTTGAATGAGGGATGATTTGGGTAGCAAATGATTTAAAGACCTGATCACAGGATGCAAATATAAGAGAATCTACAGATGCTGGACCAGCACTCTCAAAATGCTGAATGAGCTCAGCATGTCAGTCAGTGTCTACGGAGGGAAACAAACTATTTTGGGCTAATACTCTTCATCATGACTGGAAAGCAGTCACATGTAAAATATGCTTCGACTATATGATTACCGTACATGTTTTATTCTACTGACTGAGAATGAACTGCCAGACTTACAAAGTACGGTATGTAAAAATGCATCTTAATTAATTAAAACAGATATTGTGTTTCTAAATTCATGAGAAGGGCGATAAGGTGCAGAATCAACCACTTTTCTCTGTACATGTAACAACTTGCAATACGTTACTAAAATTATTTATCATTACAACCCTATTTCTTTCCTTAGGAAAATTAAATTTCAGCTTGAAGCTCTGACAGCTCTCATTTATAGAAGCATCATGCATGGAAACAGGAACTTCTATCCATCTAGCCTGTACTAACCACCAAACATCCATTCATGCTAAGCTTTTTCATTATCTCCTCTAGATTCAACTACTCACATGTATACTAGCAATAACTTACAGAGTTAACCTAACTTACCAACCAATGTATCTTTGATATGTGGGAGGAAACCATAGCAGGTGGAGGAAATCCATGTGATTCATGGGATAAAATAAACATGTAGACTCCACAATGACAGCACCTTTGCTCAGGACTGAACACAGGACTCTGGCACTGTAAGCTAGTGTCTTTCCAAGTTTCATTAACATACTTTCCTGAAGATCTCTAAGTGAACTATTCTGCAACCAGGGAAAAAGCAATGGAATGTCACAAAAAGGAATAACAATTGAATATTAAGAACATACGAAGTAGAGGCAGGAATAGGGCATCCACTATTTTATAAAGTCATAGCTGAACTTTTATCTCAGTGCTAATTTCCTTCATGAACCCATGTAAATCTTGATTCATCTGTATTTAAAATCCAGCTGTTCCCTTCTTGAATATGTTCATCAAATTGCATTTCCATAACACTTTTGGTAGGGAATTATTATTAAAATAATCTCTACTTCTGGATGAAGGATCTTCTCATCTCTGTCGTGAACTACTGACTCTTTATCTCGGAATTATGAGTTTCTGCTTTTAGGCTCCTCAGCTAAAGGAAAAATATGACCTGTCCAGTTTTATGAGATCTCGATATGCTTATTATTTGAGTGGCATGGTAGTTAACGTTACAAAGCCAGCAACATGGGGTCATGTCCCACCACTGCTGGTAAAGTGTATGTATTGTATGTTCTCCTTGTAGCTGTGTGCTCCATTATTTTTCCCACATTGCGAAGATTAGTAGGTTAATTGGTCACATGAGTGCAATTGGACAGCAGAGGCTCATTGGGCAAGTAGAGCCTGTTACTACACTGTATTTCTAAATAAAAATAAGAATACAAATAAAAACAAAATAAATGAAATGATCTATCATTCTTCTAACTCTTGGATCAATCTCTCCTCATAAAGCATTTTTATCATCTCAGAAATCACACTGGAGTAACTTTGTTCCAATTACACCCTTACAAGTATATTCTTACTTAGGTCTGATCTTGGATATATCACACTTGATCCCTTCATCCAAATCAGACACAGATCGTGCAGGAACACACTAATTACAACAACCCAACTCAGAAGTAAACTTTTTACTCTCTTTGCTTCAGAACTAATCCTCAGTCCATATTGGTATACTTCCCTAAGTATAGTTCATTCTCAATTTAATAATACAGTACTGCGCAAAAATCGTAGGCACATGTATATAGCTAGGGTGTCTAGGGCATTTGCACAATAGTATATTTGTCAACTTGGAGCAGAGAGTGAGTTTGTAAATCTGACAGGAGCAAAGGATGTTGGGAATGGCGAGAAGGTGGGTCGTTGCGAGAGGAATGTGGGACAGGTGGCAGAGAAGGAACGCCGGGGCTGAGGAAGGGGCATGGGTGCAGACACACTCAGTCCTGAGATACCAGGCAAAGGCATTTGATTCCATGCAATATGTTTATTGATCATTACAGAAATGTCTCTCTGGTGCATCCCACTCCTTCTCCTCTCCCTTCCCCTTTTCCCAATGAGGATTCACCTCACCCTGCCCCCTTTCCACTCTCAGTCCACAATTGAGACCGATATCAGAATCAGGTTTATCATTACTCTCATTTGTCTTGGAATTTTTTTTGGTGGTAACAGTACAGTGCAATACATAAAATTTAACAGTTCTGTGCAAAAACCTTAGGCATCCTAGCTATATATATGTACCTAAGAATTTTGCGCAGTACTGTATCTTATGTACTAATCATAGAATCATACAGCACCCATCAGGTCCTTTTGGTCTATCTTATCTTTGTTAAATGTGATCCTTGTCCACCCTTTTCCCATTTGCCTGCATTAGGCTTATATTCCTCTATCTTTCCTATTCAAGCATGTGTCCTAATGCCTTTTAAATTTATAACTACCATTGTGTTCCATTTTTACAGAAAATAACTGTGTAATTTTAGTTTGCACAGTGACCTATAATGATCTGAATGTCCAAACATGCTATATCCGCTGATTCACCATTTTTTGTTGGTTACAGTTTCAAATAACATCTATCATCCTTTTCAAACATAGTTTCACTTGCATAACTCTATACTGACCTTATCCATCCTACTATCCTTTTTATGTATACTGTTACCACTTCCTTTATAATAGCTTTATATATTCCAAAATTTTCCCTACTCTTGTTTGAAATATGAAGTAATTTGAAAGAGTTATGTCAGGTCCCATCGGAGTGCTAGATTCAGTACTGGGCCCCACACCTCAGGAGCAGGCAGCATAAAAAAGATACAGAAATTATACTGAGTTCAAATTATGAAAGAACAAGGAAAATTAGTCTAGTATCTTCTTGAGTACAGAAGTTAAAATAATTAAGATTATTGCAAAATTTAATAAAGATAGCTCGAGTGAATCTACTTCCTTTGGTACAGAAGACCATTCATATTTAAGCTCAGTGATTTAATGTAAAGCCAAAGTGTTGGGAATTGAAAAGTTCAAAAATGATATTGTTAGAATGTTGTCAAGTAAGGATTATAGGTCCATGTTGAATAGATAGAACATGTTCTGATGGGTAAATGCCTCCTGATTTTCCTTTTCTTAGTCTCATTGCCCATTTTCCTGATCACATAATTGTATTCCATTCTTTACATGATGTATGCCAGAGCCCCAGACAATCATTACAATTTTATTTGAGCTGGATTGACTGATGACAGTTGAACCGGGTGAGTGGAGCAGTCAGTACCAATGGCTTGGTATACCGTATTGAAAAATCAGCAGCAAAGCTAAACCTGACCAGCAAAGTAAGCTTTATTGAATTACCGAGGTTCAGCATTGTTGGATTTCTCAGTCCATTAGAGCACTGAATATATCTTCTTGACTGCTGTGCATCCCCCACTAATTTCACCAGAGGAGAATAAATCAGATGTAGAATTGCATATTCTTTGGTTATGGATATTAACATGTCAGGATTATAATTTTTAAGTCCATTTAAGTGTTGAACAAAGCCTTTATTCTCAGATGGATTCCAACACCTGTTATTTACATTACCAATCTCTCACAGATCAGCTGTAATTTACATTAATAATTTACCAAAGGTCTCTGCATAGTTTTATGTATTCATGACTGCTGATGATACACCAACACTCTCTACTTGCAGAAGTGGTACAGCTGTGCCTAATTCTCTTGCCTCAGAAATTAATTTAGTCGATTCAATCTTGGAAATCCATTATTTTTCCTTGATCTATAGAAAAATAATAAAAAAACTATTTACTTTTCATCAAGGAGAAAGGCACCAGTTTAAGTCAGTTTCTCAGCACCTTTCTGGAATTTCTTCAGAACTATTCCACATTTGGAAAGGGCAGCTGTTTTTTTTAAAAGTAAACAACAAAAAACTGAATCATTTAAATCATTCTTCTTGCTGTTCCAGTTTTGTCCTTGCACTGATTTGTGAGTCTAATGGCCATCGAGTACTTGGAAGCAGCAGGAGTCTTCTTTTCTCTTCTGACTATTTCCAGCTCTCTAACATAAAAAAAAGTCCAAGTCCCACTTCAGTTCATCTGTTGCAGGCACCCTTACCCTTCTTCATCCTTTTGTTACATTCTCAGTTTGGCATCTTAGTTTCCCTCATTCTAACCTTTACAAATTCAGAGGTCAGACTCAAATCTGTTTCACACATCCTAATGGACACTATGTCAGTTTTATTCTTCACTGCTATGTTTCCTGACGTATATATATATAAGCTCCCTGTAAAGCAACTCTTAGATTTTTGAAAAGATGTCCCTTGTTTCTAGCTCCCCCATTTCTGGCCTATCCCTGTAAATTTTTCACTCTAAATTTCTGGTAAATTTCTTTGTACTCCACTACTTCTGCCCTCTTAGTACTCCTTAATTGTATTTGTTTCTTTATTTTGTTTGATTACCCTCCCATGAAGAGCCTTGTTGCGTCAACACTACTTAATAGTGGAAATAGTTGTTACTCAAACACACAAAATGCTGGAGGAACTCACCAGGTTAGGCACTGTCTATGAGGGGAATAAACAGTTGATGTTTTGGGCCAAGTTCTTGGCCCGAAACAACATCTGCAGAATATTTTGTGTTTAAAATAGTTGTTGCTGTTGATTATACTTCTTGCAAAGATCATTGTCATATTTGGTGTGCAGACAAAAAAAAATAATAAGGAATGGACTTATTCTTGATTATTTAAATTTACTTTCCTGGTATAGTTTCAATCATGTTTATAGGAAAAGAATTCTATGTGGAATTAGACTATTTTCTATCAATAAAAGTTCTGCTAGCAATCCACAAGGCTTTCCTTACTTTTGAATATATTGGCAAGAATGAAAATATGAATCATTTTGCTGATGGTTATTACTTTTCATTGATTAACATTCAATAGGCTTGTCTGATGCTCAATATAAACAAAAAGTGAAGAAACATACTGTATATACAGTTTGTCTGACACATATTGCTGTACTGGTTTGATAAACTAACATTCAATCCAGAGAGGTAAATTTTTAGCATTTAACACCTCCTCACACCTCCCATTTGACCATGGTCCTGCCACTAATCATAAAGCTATTGTCTCCTGGATAATCACTAATCTAATTTCAGAATATCTTCCCTCACACTGTCAAGCTTCATGATGCAATTCCCTGCACCTATCTCATCCCCATGATCCACCAGCTTATTTTGGCTCTATATCTATGGTCCTAATGAAGGATCTCAGTCTGAAACATTGACTATTTATTCCCTTCAATGGACGCTGCCTGATTTGATACGTTCTTCCAGAATATTGTGTGTTTGCCCTGGATTTCCAGCATCTGCAAAATCTCTTGTGCTTCTGTCAACCATAGCTGTTATTTTTCCCCTTGTTGAGCCCTTCTCTATTTACCCTCAAATGAACAGAATGTAAAACTGAGTTTTTTACTGCACCTTGGGACATGTGACAATAACAAAACAATTTACCAATTGACATCGATGGCACATCAGTTGGACTCTGCACTTTTGACAGTTTCCTGTTCCCAGCCAGCTCACTTCAGCATTCATTCCAAACTAGTGAGGCTCAAGGATACTTCTCCTTTGAACAGTAGCTCAATTAGACCCTTCCACCACCACATCCTTTCATCTGACTAAACATGAAAATTGAACTACTTCTCCTGTAGCCCTTTTTTCAAATCCATATTGTAGCTATAGATATAGCTGTCTTCTTGTGGGATATATATAATAATCCTTGCTTCAAACTTATGCAGACCTCTCCAAGTGCCTCTGTTTCAGGTACATTGATGATTATTTTGGTTCCGGCACACATACAGAACACAGAAATTTCATTTTCTTTGCTGTCAGTTTCCACTTTGCCCTTCTCTTTTTTGACTAATCTTTCACTGTCCCAGGGATAGGTTTGCTATCAATACTCAAGTCAAGCGCAAAAATTTGGCACAACTATTTTGAATTTCTCCTGCGCTGTCGTAGATATTCTCAGAACTAAACATTCTGAGGTGTTTTCATTTTCACTTGTGTGCTTTTCTTTCCACCTATGAGACAGCGGGGCTGCCATCTAAAACTTCGCACAAACTTAATAGATCCACAGGGAAAGTGTAGCCCAGTCCACCACGGGAAAATCTTGCAACACACACAAAATGCTGGTGGAACGCAACAAGCCAGGCAGCATCTATAGGAAGAAGTACTGTCGCCGTTTCGGGCCGAATCTCTTCGTCAGGACTAACTGAAAGAAAAGATAGTAAGAGATTTGAAAGTAGGAGGGGGAGGGGGAAATCCGAAATGATAGGAGAAGACAGGAGGGGGTGGGGTGAAGCTAAGAGCAGGAAAGGCGATTGGCAAAAGGGATACAGAGCTGAAGAAGGAAAAGGATCATGGGACAGGAGGCCTAGGGAGATAGAAAGAGGGAGGGGAGCACCAGAGGGAGATGGAAAACAGGCAGAGTGATGGGCAGAGAGAGAAAAAAAGGGAGGGGGAAATAAATAAATCAGGGATGGGGTTAAGAAGGGGAGGAGGGGCATTAACGGAAGTTAGAGAAATCAATGTTCATGCCATCAGGTTGGAGGCTACCCAGAAGGAATATAAGGTGTTGTTCCTCCAACCTGATTGTGGCTTCATCTTGACAGTAGAGGAGGCTATGGATAGTCATATCAGAATGGGAATGGGACGTGGAATTAAAATGTGTGGCCACTGGGAGATCCTGCTTTCTCTGGCAGACAGAGTGCGGGTGTTCAGCAAAATGGTCTCCTAGCCAGTGTTGGGTCTCGCCAATATATAAAAGGCCACACTGGGAGCACCGGCCGCAGTATACCACACCAGTCGACTCACAGGTGAAGTGTCACCTCACCTGGAAGGATTGTCTGGGGCCCTGAACGGTGGTGAGGGAGGAAGTGTAAGGGCAGGTGTAGCACTTGTTCCGCTTACAAGGATAAGTGCTGGGAGGGAGATCGGTGGGAAGAGATTGGGGGGGGTGGGATGAATGGACAAGGGAGTCACGTGGGGAGCGATCCCTGCAGAAAGCAGAAAGGGGGGGGGAGGGAAAAATGTGTTTGGTAGTGGGATCCTTTTAGAGGGGGCGGAAGTTACGGAGAATTATACGTTGGACCCAGAGGCTGGTGGGGTGGTAGGTGAGGACAAGGGGAACCCTATCCCAAGTGGGGTGGCGGACAGATGGGGTGAGGGCAGATGTGCGTGAAATGGGAGAGATGCGAAAATCTTACCTCCCACCATTCAGCACATTTACATGGGTTGGCGTCACAAGGAGTTACGATGGCACTCAACAGCGACTCCTTTGAGTTAATCTGCTCCTCTGATGTCACTCTTTTTCCTTTCCCCGGTGGATAGGGTTCTGTTAGAGACCCTGGCCTGGAGTTATGCTCAGACTTGTGTTAGTTGTGATGGTGGCTCCCACTCCTGAGGGCTCATGGTCGGCCGTTTTCCAAATCTCAAGGACGCAGCCTAGAAGTCGAGCACACTTCTGAGGTTCCAAGGTTTTGTGGTGTTTTGGGCCGGCTGATTTTATGCCAGTGCCACCATCGCACCCAACGTCACGGGAGAAAAAGGAAAACCTGGAGCTGTGGTTCATCTGTCAGAGGCTCTGTACTCAGCGAGATACACTGTCTCTATCTCTCTCATTGGTGGAGGAGAGTTTGTTGCCAGTTCTTGGGTTGAAGAACTTGGAAAAAAAGCAAAGCGACAGACCTTATCATCACAAATCAGTGAGTTATTTTGTTATGTGTCTCCTCTCACTGTGAAAGGGGGTCATCTCCTTTTCCCTTTAGTGATAGAGCCTGTGGCAAGTCAAATTTTTGGGTGAACAATTAGTTTTGGTTGTACTGCAGATCATGATGGGCTTTAGTCATTATTTGGGGCTTTGCTATTGCTTACCTGGTGGGTGGAGGGTGCTGATACTTTACTACAGAAGTGGGTGGGGTGGGGGTTTGGTCATTGCTTAGCTATTGGTTGTGTGTGAGAGGAGGAGTGGTGGGCTCTAGGGTTCTAACATTTTAACTGTTACTCATTATTTGAGGCACTCTTCTGTTTTCATAGATGTCTGTGAAGAAAAAGAATTTCAGGATGAATATTACAAACATTTCTCTGATTTTAAATGGAATTACTGAAACTTTTGAAAGTAGAATTCAACATCGAGGACCCAAGGACCTCCACCAACCAGGCCATACACATTTCTCACTACTGCCATCAGGTAGGAGGTACAGGAGTCTTAGATATCACACCACCAGGTTCAAGAACAGTTATTACCCTACGGCCATCAGGTTCCTGAACCAGTACGGATAACTTCACTCATCTCAAATCTGATCTGATTCCAAAACCTAAATCAGTCATTTGTTTTCATAAATACATTTTATTTGTCTACTTTACTGAAAATGCCTGCAATAAAATGAATGGTGTATGGTGACATTTATACTTCTATAATAAATTTACTTGGACTATGAACTTTCTTTGCTCTATTATTCTCTATTTTGCTTTCACTGTTTATACCCACCTACTAAATGTAGAATTGCCTTTGCTCTCTGCTTGCAGCTCACCAGATTTTACATTCAATAAGTCATCCTCCATTCTTTCCACTACTTTCTATGAAACGTCAGCAGCAGTTACACGTTCCTTTCTCCTTTCAGTGTTCCCCATCAAATCTCCGTTTCATCTTTCCATCTCCATTGACAACCACTCCCATTTTCAATCAAATTTCCCATACAGCTGCAAGAGATGCAACATTTTCTCTTTTACCTCTTCCATTCCCACCTTTTAGAGACCCATGTGATTCTTCAGGATAAAACAGCAATTCACTTTCACTTTCATTATTGCATTTGTGCTTGAGTTCTGCTCTTATCTAAAAGAGAGAAAGCAATTATACTGACATTATTACAATCAGTGGTGGAAATGTCCGTATATTTCTGTAACCACATTGAAAATTCATGACTGCTTTATGGAAAACCTCTGTTTAGTCTACCAGAGTGGCTAATCTTCCCAATGCCTTTCATGTCATTCACACTCTGTGATGGGGAGGTGTACAGGAGTGCAATACTTTGGCTAGTTGAGTGGTATCACAACAACAGTCTTGGACTCAATGTAAGTAAGGCCAAGGAATTGATTGTGGATCTTAGGAAAGGAAAGTCAGCTGAACACACACAAGTCCACATTGAGAATTCAACGGTGGAAAAGGTGAAGGGTTTCAAGTTCCTGCGTGACAACATCTCTAAAAATCTATCCCGAACCCAACATATTGATGCAATTCTGAAGAAGGAACACTAGATGCTATATTTCATTAGGAATTTGAGGAGATTTGGTATGTCACCAAAGACTCTACCAAATTTCTAAAGGTATACTATAGAGAGCAGACTAACTGGTTACATCACCATCTGGTATGGAGGAAGCACTGCACAGGATTGGAAAAAGCTGCAGAGGGTTACTATCTCAGCCAGGTCTATCATGGGCATTAGCTTCCCCAATATCGAGGACAAAAAGGTGGCATCCATCATTAAGGACAACCATCACCCAGAGCATGCCACTTCGCACTACCAGAGGGTTGAAGACTCATCTAGCTCCATCAACTCTCCCTGTCATCCAGGGCACCTTCAAGAGACCATGCCTCAAGAAGGCAGAATCCATCATTAAGGACTATTAAAATCTGGTACATGCCCTCTTCTCATTACTAATATCAGGAAGGAAGTACAGGACCCTAAACACCCACATTGTGTGATTCTGAAACAGTTTAATTGAATCCATGAATGCTACCTCATTATTCCTTTTAAACACTACTTATTTATTTTGTTATTTTATTGTAATTTTGAGTCTTTGCGCTTAACCATTGTTGCAAAATTACAAGTTTCATGTCATATACTGTAGGAGACAATAATAAAACTGTACCTGATACTGGTACTGATTCTGAAAGGAGACATGAAAAAATCTGAATAAAAGCATCGGTCACTGATACCAAATGTGACAAGTATATCAGTCATTATGTTGATGTTGACTCATTCAAATGGAACCAGTCTAGAATCAGAATTAGGTTTATTGTCACTAACATAAGTTGTGAAATTTGTTTGTGTTTTGCAGGTAGTACAGTACAAGCATAACAAATTACTACGTTACGGTAAAAAAATAAATATATAGTGCAAGAGTGTTAGAGAGCTGGTGTCAGTGGGTTCATGGTCCATAGAGAAATCTGATGGCTGAAGGGAAGAATTTGTTCTTAAAATGTTGACTGTGGGTCTTCAACCTCCAATATCTCCTCCCTGATGGTAGTAATAAGAAAAGGGCATATCACAGACAGTGAGGGTCCTTAATGATGGACGCTGCCTTCTTGAGTCACTGCTTTTGGAAGATGCCGTTAATGGTGGAGGGGCTTGTGCTCATGATGGGGCTGACTCTGAAGCCTCTTATGATCCTGTGCATTGGCACCTCCTTACCAGAAAGTGATGCAGGCATGGCACATCTGTAGAAATTTGCTAGAGTGTCTGGTGACATAGTAAATCGCCTCATTAATTTATCATTATAAATTTGAACTGGTAATAGCAATGACAGCTAGAATTATTCGTAAATGTTCATTTTGGAATTGATCACATTAAAAGAGCTTAATTCGTAAGGGTACAGTTGAAACTGAGGTATAAGGAATAAAGATTCATTTCCAGCTATAAACAAATGACACTCACTGGCCACTTTATTAGGTAAATCTCTACACCACCTCGTTAACACAAATATATAATCAGTCAATCATGTGGCAGCAATCCAATGCATAACAGCATGTGGACATGGTCAAGAGGTTCAGTTATTGCTCAGATCAAATGTCAGAATGAGGCAGAAATATGATCTAAGTAACTTTGACCGTGGAATGATTGTTGGTGCCAGATGGGGTGGTTTGAGTATCTCAAAAACTGCTGATCTCCTGGGATTTTCACGCACAGCAGTCTTTAGAGTTTACAGAGAATGGTGCAAAAAATAATAAAAAGAGTATCCAATGCAGTTCTGTGGTGCAAAAGCCTTGTTGATGAGAGAGGTTAGATAAAAATAGCCAGACTGACTCAAACTGACAGGAAGGCAAGAGTAAATCAAATGACCATGCATTACAACATTGTGTTGCAGAAAAACATCTCTGAATGCACAGCATGTTCAACATTGAAGGGGATGGGCAATAGCAGTGAAGACTATAGACATGCATTCGGTGGCCACTGAGTGTTTTTTTTTAAATTTGGAAGGAATACAATGCTATTTCATAAGAGGAATAAGAGAATTAAATTGGTTAATTTATATCATTAGGAATTGTAAATGTAGCCAATATGCACTTTCAAAGTCTAAGGGTGTAATCGACTCAAAGAATATCAAATGACATAGAAATTCTGTATAATAGATGCCGTGAAAATATTACCTTTACTAGATTAATCTGCATTAAGAACCATAATCTCAAAGTAGCAGCTTGCCTTTTAATGAAATCAGATAACTTTAAGGCAGTGGAAGTCTGGAACTGGCTTTTATAAAATGTTATGGATCCTGCCAGCAGAGAGGAAAGGAAATCAAAGTTCTCAGGATCAATCCCATATTGCCTCCAAGTTCATCCTGGTTAGTATTGCCAAATGTACTGCGATGTAGTAGTGTCAGTCTCTGTTACTTCTCCCATCAAAGCCTATGGAGTACACTCTGGGCATCCTGACAATCCCAGAAATGGAGATATGTAGGCAGGCTTCTGAGAAATACAAAACTAACAAGGTATTGGGAGAAAGGGAGTTTCCACAGTCCAAACATTTACAAAAGTGACAAAATTCTGGAAATGTATTCAAATCAGTATTGAAAAAGCCCAGTGAGAGAGGGGTTAGCACCTGATTTTTTTTTGGAATACACCTGAAAAGTGAGAGTGGAACAGCAGTTTGGAGGCTCATAAAGAAATAGGAGCAGGAGTAGGCCACTTGGCCCATCGAGCCTGCTCCTCCATCCAACAAGACCATGGCTGATCTATGAACTCATCTCCACCTGCCTGCCTTTTTGCCATAACCTTTAATTTCCCTACTATGCAAAAATCTAGCCAAACTTGTCTTAAATATAATTACTGATGTAGCCTCCACTGCTTCACTGGGCAGAAAATTCCATAGATTTATCACCCTCTGGGAAATGCAGTTCCTTCTCATCTCCATCCTAAATCTATGTCCCCGAATCTTGAAGCAATGTCCCCGAATTCTAGTCTCACCTAGCAGTGGAAACAACTTTCCTGTCTCTATCTTATCTATCCCTTTCATAATTTTATATGTTTCTACAAGATATCCTCTCATTCTTTTGAGTTCTAGTGAGTACAGATTCAGGTGACTGAATCTCTCCTCATAGTGTAACCCCATCATCTCTGGAATCAATCTGGTGAACCTCCTCTGCATCACCTCCGATGCCAGTATATCTTTCCTCAAGTGAGGGGACCAGAAGTGCACGCAGTGCTCCAGATGTGGCCTCACCAGTACCTTGTACAGTTGCAGCATAACCTCCCTGTTCTTAAATTCAATCCCTCTAGCAATGAAGGCCAACATTCCATTTGTCTTCTGCAAACCTGCAAACCAACCTTTTGTGATTCATGCAAAGCACTCCCAAGTCCCTCTGCACAGCAGCGTGCTGCAATTTTTTACCATTTAAATCATAATCTGCTCCTTCATTTTTCCTTCCAAACTGGATGACCTTGCATTTACCAACATCGTACTCCATCTACCAGACCTTTGCCCGCTCACCTAACCTATCTAGATCTCTCCATATTTTCTGCATATTTTGCTTTTCCACTCAGTTTTAATTGTGAGGGAAAAAAGACAAAGGTAGATTTGGAGTAGATGTTCTAGACTGAGATAAGCAAATTTTATTAGGCTACACTATGGTCAAGTAAAAACTGGAAATGAAACAGAGTACCAGGAGGAGACAGTGAGGATTCAGACTGCATTTATTTCCCACTGAAGAAAAAGGTGTAGCTTCTAAATTTAAAACCTTACTGATATCAAAGATATATGGCTAGGATGAAGCAAAAAAATTTGAAAAGCTTAGAACAGATACTGAGAGCACAACAACACATAAAATCAGTTATATACACAAGGTGTGGGGATAGAATAAGGAAAGTAAAGTTATTGCAGGAAAAAAAATCTCGCCTGAAAACATACTAAGAGATTAGCTATACTTGCTGAATATTTGAAGGGAGGTAACCTACAGGTCCATTTATCGAAACCTGAATCTGGAAGATATCTAAGTAACTGAATTTTTGCCCTCATATGGATGATGGACTGAATGGTTTTCTGTTTATGCTGTATTTATCTGTAGCATGAGAAGATAGGAACTTTAGATGCCAGTATTAAAGGCAGTTATTAACATTAGTTAACATCATTTTATTTGCTATTGAATTCACACCACCCAGGCTATGCTCTTTTCTCGCTGCTGCCATCAGATAGAAGGTACTAGAGCCTCAGGAATCTCAGCACCAGATTCACGAACAGTTACTACCCCACAACCATCAAGCTCTTGAACAAAGTGGATAACAACACTCACCTTCCCATCCATTAAGATGTTCCACAGCTAATGACCTCACCTTCGGGACTTTATCATGTTATCTCATGTTCTTGTTATTTATTTCTATTTATTTATATCTGTATTTGCACATTTTGTTGCCTTCTTCACTCCAGTTGATCTTTCATTGATCCTGTTATGATTACTATTCTGTAGATCTGCTGTGTATACCTGCAGGAAAATGAATCTCAGGCTTGTATACAGTGACATATATATATATTTTACACTTGATCTTAGCCAAAAGGCCAAGAAGCGATATATATATACTTTGATAATAAAATTAACCTCAAACTTTGAACTTTCAGGAAGGAATACAAATGGAAACAAACTATAGTGGCACGTTTAGCTGCAATGGATTGAACTTCTGAGTCATTGATTGATATTTTAAATTTGTAAACCAAATACACTCCATGCTCAATATAATACTAACTTCCTGAGATTAATATTTTTTTTAAATAAAGGAAGCATTTTTCATTCATATAATAAAGGTTTAATCAATATAGATTACCACATGAATTTTAAATTACAAGTACTTAATTGTCAAGTGTGACTTGACATTGTAATTTAGTTGAAAATTACAAAAATACATTATTGCATACCACCCAGACTTGCAAACATCAGGAAACCAAGATCAATAATAAAGCTGCATAGGCATGTCATCTGAGGAAATATTATTTTATTGATAAAATTCAATGAATACTTGAAAACGAGTGGCAGAAATTTTAATCTAATTGAAGTTTTTGAATTAAATCGGAAACCTTGTCCATTATCTGAACTCTTAAAATGAGATTGCAACCTTTAACTCAAGCTTGTATTTTAAATGTGGAATACCATAGAACAGCTGCAGCTTTGCTCATGCTAAACCATTGCTTAAGCAGTTTGCAGAGATAACTGGTGCATTTGGAAAGGGCAGGGTTTTGAAATCTCCATTTCATAGACTTTGAATGGAAGTTTGCAAGTGGTTTTCTAAACAAAATGAATTGCCTTTTCTTTATCCACTAAAGGTAGACAAATAACTGGACCAAATCACTCTGCACTTGGCCAAAGATTCTGCACTACTGATGTTCAGCCATTCCTACAGAAATACGTTCTGATTTTCTTCAGACTTGCTGCAAGAATAGATGTTACTGAGCAATTCATGCCATGCATCATTACTAAGCTCTCTTGCGGGACTCTGCATGCAATGCATTACTGGAGTCCAATACCTTGGCGATTTCCCTGGCACTATACTGAAAATCAGTATCTCAAATCCTTACTTCATCACGTCTGCCACAGAATTTTTATGCTTCATTCATTTCAATGGGATCTGTCATCTTTATAACACTATCTTTACAAGTCTTTTGCTTTAGGTTAATGCTTCTACTAATTTGTAAATATTGCCAAGATTTTCTTAATTGTCATTTTAGTTTTGAAATGTAAGACTTATATTTTTAATCTTAGAATCCCTAACATTGTTTTTTCACAGTTTTCAGATCAGAGAGTCACAGAGAGGTACAGCACAAAAACAGGGCCTTTGACCCATTGACTGTAAGCCAACAATAAACCATAAGCCTCACTCATCCTACTTATTCTTCCACATCGTCATCAATTTCCCCATATTTAACCAGACTAACCACATTAGGGGGAATTTACAACAATTAACTTACCAACCTGCACATCTTTGCGATGTGGAATGAACCCGGAGCACCTGGGAGAAACTCGTGCGATCACAAGGAGCTCGTGCACACTCCACACAGACAGCACCTGGGGTCAACATCAGATCAGAGTCTCTGGTGATGTGAGGTGATAGTACTACTTGCTACCTGCTCCTGAATATCACAACAACTTTTAAAAAAAGTCTAAAAAAAAACCCTTGCTGCTTTTGACAAGGAACAAACTTTTGCCCCAGTTAACAACTTGTCCAAAGCCTCCAGCGTGCTCAGGGACCAGACCTCAGGAGTGCGTTGCCTGAGGCCTGATTGCCATTGCAGCTTTCGCTCTGATTTCCTGCTCTGGGTCCTGTGCGTCTGGCTCTTCAGCATCTGGCTGAGGTGTGGAGACATACGAGGTTCTGCTGTTGCAGGAAATCTTGACACACAAAATGACGGAGGAACTCATCAAGCCAGGCAGCACCTAAGGTAAGATTGGGGTTCAATTTCTGCTGGTGTTCTCAAGGAGTTTGTATATTCTCCTTGTAACTGCCTAGGTTTCCTCTGCTTTGCTCCCACATTCAAAAAATGTGCATGTTAAGTTCAATGATATGATAATTCACTCTATAGCTCCCCCCACCTTCTAACTTTAGCTCCTCATCCTTTTTTCTCCAGTCCTGAAATGTCGACTATTCTCATTTCTATAGATTCTCCCTGGGCTGCTGAGTTCTTCCAGCATTTTGTGTGTGTTGCTTGGATTTCCAGCATCTGCAGATTTTCTCTTGTTTATGATAAAGATTAAAGTGTTTCTTTTTCTCTTAGCCATCTGTATAGGGTAATGCCTTCTTAATACTTAAGCACCTTTATCAGTTGATTTCAGAGCTACATGTTAGTGAGTTTCTTATTACATAGAACAGTGCAATGCTGGACAGTCCATTCAGCCCACAATATTGTGCCAATAAATAAATAAATACTTACCTATTTTAGGTGCTGCTGATTGGTGATCATTTTCATTTTGATTAACTGTAATTGTCTTTTTTCCATTGAGACCACATCACTTAAATGGACTTCATAATCCTGATAATCCTGAGTTTTAAAAATCATCTGGAGTTTGCATCCTTTCACTTGCTGTTTTTCTTCATGACAATGGGCAACTTGTTAGTTCCAATTGTGTTCTTTCTTGTATAAACTATATAATTTACGTCTTACTGTAAATACTGATTATTTGATGGTCTAGTCCTGTGATGCTGTTGCAAGTACACTTTTCATTGCCTACGTTTACACATGTAATTGTGCATATGACAATTATCTTGACTGACATTTGGCATTGCTTAGGGAAATGTGGATTTTATTCTGTTCAAACACGAGGAAATCTGCAGATGCTGGAAATTCAAACAACACACACACAAAATGCTGGTGGAACACAGCAGGCCAGGCAGCATCTATAAGGAGAATACTGCCTGGCCTGCTGTGTTCCACCAGCATTTTGTGGGTGTTATTTTATTCTGTTGCTTTTTTTGCAAAGCATCTGGGGTTTCTTATTATAACAATAGTATTGTGTAAATGTGAGATGTTTTGGGGGAAAGATGTTGCAGATAAAATCACCACATAACACAATTGAAAGAATGATCATTTATTGTGCCACTGGCATTTAGAGCAGTGACTGATAGCACTGGTGAGCGCTTATGCAGTGGAAATCAAACAGCTCAGTGGAGGCAAGTGGGGAATTGATTTGCCAGATGTTAAGGTTATTCAGCCTCCATGGAAATGCCAACCCTTCTTTAAACCCAAAGACTTCCCCTTAACACAAGAGATTCTGCAAATGCTGTAAATCCAGAATAACACACGCAAAATGCTGCAGGAACTCAGATGGTCAGGCAGCATCTACAAACGAGAGTAACGAGTTGATATTTCAGGCTGAGACCCTTCATCAGTGCTGGAAAAGAAGAAGGAAAGAGACAGACTATGATGAGGGGGTAGGGAAAGGAGTACAAGCTGGAAAGTGATAGATGAAGCCAGGTAGGGGAGAGAGGATGAAGTGAGAAGCATAGAGGTGTTAGGTTGAATAGGCAAAGGGCTGAAGAAGAAGGAATCTGATGAGAGAGCAGAAAAGTCCATGGGAGAAAGGGAAGTAGGAGGGTGATCTCTATTCTTAAAGGTGGTATCTGTTCTTAGGAATCCTAACAACCCCAGAATTTCAATACCCACCCACTTTCGAAGTTTTATCATTAAATTACAAACAGGTTTAAGCAGAGTTGATTTTTTTTTAACCTTTAACCTATACCATGATTTTACATTCATAGTGTGGACTGGAAGCAGTTTGTTGCTCTTTTTAAATCAAGTGTCTTGGCAGTGAATAAAAAATAAAAATCATATATGCTGTCTCTTTTGCAATGTGGCCAACCAAAAAAACCTTAAAACATTTGACTAATACTGAGACTGTGCTGTTATCCACTGCTTTAGCCTCTATTTCTCTTTTAAATGGTATCATTCTATAAAGAAAGTGAAAATCAAAAAAAAATCTCTGACCCGTTCCCACCAATCTATTAAGAAACTTAATTTAAAATGTCCCAAGAGAGATCATTGTCTAAAATTTGTTTTAAGGTAATTTAATTTAGCCTGCAGTAAAAAGATGGTAATTGCTTGTGGTGAAGTTTTGGATTATGGTCTGATCCCGATCCTGAAAATCAGCTGATTAGCTGAAGTGAATGCACATATTTGATTTTATATTTTCATCAAAGTCCAATTACTTCTGTTTTTGAGGTTAATGATGCAATTGAGATAAATAGCTAATTTTCTGCACATGCTCAGCTACAACCCAGACTCTGTACATGAGTCTTCATCGAGCCTTGCTTTGACAGGAGCAAGGACCTATGGAAATTTGAGAATGAAGGACTAAATGCACAGTAATAATGACAGTGTGACTGAAATCCAGGTTAAAAAAAAATGTTTACCAATATGTGGGCATTCTGATCCATTATATTTACTCCAGTTTCTCCACGGACTCAGATGATGATGAAGTGAATGTCACTTCATGAACATTCCGAAGGTAAAAGGATTTTTGAGCCATTGACGGTCAATGTTAGTAGGAGCTAGGATAGACAAACAAGGGCCATAAGCACAACCAGATGTATTCAAGGTAATGGTGCAGTGTTAAATTACTGGACTGGTATTAAACTAACAATCTCAGAACACAAAGCTTCCTTGCAGTGAAATCTGAACTCCAGTTATTAGTTATACAATATAACAATGGATTTTAAAATCTACTCTTGGTAATGGTGTCTATGATGCAATACAGTTGTAATAAGCAGCTCACGGAAAATTCTGGAGGAACTCAGCAGACCAGGCAGCATCTGTGGAAAAGAGTACAGTCCACACTTTGGGCTGAGTCTCTTCATCAGGACTAGAGAAATAAAAAAAGTTGAGGAGTAGATGTAAAAGGTGGGGGAGGGTAGGGAGAAACATGAGGGGATAGGTGAAACCGAGAGGGGAAGGGATGAAGTAAAGAGCTGGGAAGTTGAGGGCTGGAGAAGGGGAAAATCTAATAGGAGATGACAGAAGGTCATGGAAGACAGAAAAGGGGGAGGAACACCAGAGGGAGGCGATGAGTAGGTGAGTTGGAATGCAATGGTGAGGTTGTATAAGACATTGGTGAGACCGAATTTGGAGTGTTGTGTGCAGTTTTGGTCACTTAATTACAGGAAGGATATCAATAAGGTTGAAATAGTGCAGAGAAGGTTTACAAGGATGTTGCTGGGAGTTGAGAAACTGAGTTATAGAGAAAGGTTGAATAGGTTAGGACTTTATTCCCTGGAGCTTAGAAGAATGAGGGGTGATTTGATAGAAGTGTATAAAATTATGATGGATATAGAGTGAATGCAAGCAGGCTTTTTCCACTGAGGCCAGGGGAGAAAAAAAAACAGAGGTCATAGGTTAAGGGTGAAGGGGGAAAAGTTTAAAGGGAACATTGGGGGGGCTTCTTCACAGAGAGAGTGTGGAATGAGCTGCCAGATGAAGTGGTGAATGCAGGTTCACTTTTGACATTTAAGAAAAACTTGGACAGGTATATGAATGAGAGAGGTTTGGAGGGATATGGCCCAGATGCAGGTTAGTGGGACTAGGCAGAAAAATGGTTCGGCACAGCCAAGAAGGGCCAAAAGGCCTGTTTCTATGCTGTAATGTTTTATGGTTCTATGGTTCTATAAAGTTGTACTCAAGGTATTGACTATAAACATCAGAATAAAAAAACATTGCAAGCTTTTTCTTGTAAATGCTTTTTATATTATGAATAAAATTTATATTGCTGTAAAGAATTAATTGCATAGCAGCCTCATGAACAAGAACGTGCTTCAAAAAGATTTCACATGTAAATTACAAGTAATAATCAATCAGATGCCATTGTCTAATTGATTGCAAGATTGTGGCTCATAGTAGAACATCACTGAAGAAATTAACAAGACAATCTTTTGTATTGACACTTGTGTGAAGATACTTTATTAAAGAATGATACTCATCAACGTGTTCAGGACATTGACACCAGACTTGGGTGTGGATCATTCAGGTTTCTCACATCATATACTATGTAAGATAATTCAATAACCGAAGGTGTATGAATGCCCCAGCAGACTAACAGGTGACGTGTCGTCTCACCTGGAAGGACCGTTTGGGGGCATGAATTGGGGCTTTTCATTCTAGAACAAAGGAGATGTCCTTCTTTTTCAAAGAAAGGGGCATTCCTTCCCCCACCATCAATGTTGCCCTCACCAGCATCTTTTCCATTTCATGAATGTCTGTTGTTACCTCATCCTCCCACCACCTTACTATGGATAGGGCTCCTTTTGTCCTCACTTACCACCTCACCAACCTTCGTGTCCAGCACATAATTCTCCAAAATTTCCACGGTCTCCAATGGGATCCTACCACCAAGCACATCTTTCCCTTCCCCCACATTCTGCTTTCCACAACAATCGCTCCCTACACAACTCCCTTGTCCATTCATCGCTCCCCACTGATCTCCCTCCTGGCACTTACCCTTGTTTGTGGAACAAGTACTACAACTGCCCCTACACCTCCTCTCTCACCATCATTCAGGGCCCCGAACAGCTGAAGTGACACTGCACCTGTGAGTCTGTTGGGGTTATGTTCTGTGTCCAGTGTTCCGGGTAATGCCTCCTGTATATCGGTGAGACCCGACATAGATTGGGAGGCCATTTTGCTGACACCTACGCTCCATCCTTCAGAAAAAATGGATCTCCCAGTGGCCACTCATTTTAATTCCACTTCCCATTCCTATTCTGATATATCAATCCATGGCCTCCTCCACTGCTGCCATGAGGCCACACTCAGGTTGGAGGAACAGCATCTTATATTCCGTCTGGGTAGTCTCCAACCTGATGGCATGAACATAGATTTCTTGAACTTTTGGCAAAGCCTCCCCCCCACCTTCTCCTTCACCATTCCCCATCCCCTTTCCCCCCTCACCTTATTTCCTTGCCTGCCCATCACCTCCCTCTAGTGCTCCTTCTCACTTTTCTTTCTTCCATTGTCTTCTATCCCCACCTACCCTTTCTCTTACCCTGTATCTCTCTTACCGATGAACTTCCCAACTCCTTTCTTCACCCCGTCCCCTCCTGATTTCACCTATCCCCTTGTGTTTCTCTCTCCCCTCCCCCACCTTTAAAATCTACTCCTCTTGTTCTTTTCTCCAGCCCTGACAAATGGTCTCGGCCCAAAAGGTTGACTGAACTTTCTTTCCATAGATGCTGCCTGGTCTGTTGAGTTCCTCTAGCATTTTGTGTGTGTTGCTTGGATTTCCAGCATCTGCAGATTTTCTCTTGTTTGTGTCTGAATATTCAATGGCTGTTTGTCCGCTGAGGTGTGTGCCTTTAGTAGATCTGTAATTAATACACAAAGTTATTTGTCTGCATCTAAAATTTTGAAGTAAACTGTGCAATTATAATAAAAACTGCATTAATCACTCATTGTTATCTTTCTACTCAATAAGTATAAGTCATCAGTGTACTTTTGAGTTCAGTGAAGTTCTCCAAAAGAATTTTCCAGAATGTCTGCTTGAACTTTTACATCTATAGCTCCCGTCTCCATTCTACTCATTCAAAGTCACAGCAAGAACATTGCAGATGCAATTTTTCACTCAACTGCAACCTTTCCAGAAACTAGAAAACTTTGGAAGATTGAGATCAAGATTGCTTATTGTCATTTGTCAGTGCAGAATTGTAAAGAAGAACAACTATAGTATGTACTCACTGTTTCTGCAGGAACATGTTTTGGGCCTATAATGTAAGTCGAACATTCAGGGAGTTAGTTAAGCTTTAACTCCCTTCATTTGTCTAGAACATTTACTCTCATGTCAGTGATTGCTTTAAATTTTGTCTTCATTCTTCCCTCCAGATTTCCACTATTAGGAATGATATATCATAGACACTGGTGCCTTGGAGACAGTCAGCTACCCCACGACGAATCCAACAATAATCTCAATTTTTAAATTCTACCCACGTTTTCATCAACTCCCACCAGATTCTACCACACATCCGCATACTTGAGGCAATTTGCAATGGCCAACCCACATGCCTTTGGGATGTGGGAGGAAACTGGGTCATCAGGAGAAAATCTATACAGTCACAAAATTAATCTGTATATTCTCTATAGACAAAACCTGAGGTCAGAATTGAACCTAAGTCCCTGGACCTATAAGGTAGTGCTTCTTCTAACTGGGCTATTGTGCTGCCCAGGATTATAGCATTTTTTCCACTGAGAGGACAGATACAAGATATTTATTCAAGGTCTCCTCCATTTCTTCATTTCCTATTATCCTTTAATAGGTTAATGTTAACTTTAATGACTGCATAACTCTTTTCCTTTTTATTTAATACTTAGGCTTTTAATATTCCTTCCCAAAAATTATTTATTCTCATAAGATACATTCTATCACATTATATTTTCATCTTCCTTTGATGGTTTTTTAAATATTCCCAGACATTCTGGTCTGTGACAATTTAAGGCTTTTCTTTCACTTGTTTCCTTCCAAGATATCTGTTAGTGCTTATCTTTTTGCTTACCTTTAATCTATTTTCCACTCTCTTTAGCTAACTCTCACTTCATATTTGTAATGTTGCCTTTATTGAAGTTTCAAGCACTTGTTTCTGACCTATGCCTTTTGCCCTCAAATGTGAATTTCTATTATGGTATGATTATTGCTCCCCAGAGGATGATTTATTATGAAATGAATAGTTGAACATATTTCATAATATAAGACCTGTCCCTTGAATCAGTCCCTTGGTTCCACAACGGATTGTTGTAAGAAAATGTCTGAAGTATTCCCTTTGAGTATTAAACATAATTAGACTTCATAAATCTGCAAGAACTCAAAATAAATAATGTATTATCAAATGTACAGTATTTTTATTTTCCTTATCACTTTGTGCTTGGTCTTTTCATAAGTAATACAATTAAAGGATGTAATCAAATTTGACAGGTAATTAGTAGTTTAGGGTGTGGAGTCGAGAGAGAGGCCATTTGCAATCAGGTGTTTTGCTTATCAGATCATAGAATCTGAGCGGAGACCTCAATGTTTCAACATGTAATAATACACATTCTCATAAACGGATAATTGACCCAAAATGTAAAATTTTCTGCAACATGCCATAAGATTTGAACAGCATTATTTGGCAAATGATAAATGTTGTCATAAATTGTACAGAATGCGTGATACTTCTAGCATCTGTCAATTTTTTCATTAGCAATGGTTGAATTATCTCTCCAATTTTATTCTGTTTTCAGAGATGCTTAAAGGATTTATCCCACAGATGATCCAATTACAGTCAGAAAATGTTGTTCACCTGGTTTAGGCTATAGGGTGTGACACTGTGTCTTCCTTTTGGATTTTGTCTGTGTGAAAGATTCCTGCTATTATAGTATGGAAACAGCAGATGGAATCCGAATCGGGTTTAATATCACCGGCATAAGGCGTGAAGTTTGTTGTCTTTGCGGCAGCAGTATCATGCAACACATAATAATGGAGAAAACATGTGAATTACATTAAGTATATATAATAATTGCAAAAGTAATCAACATGCGCTATAGAGTACCGTGAGTTCAGTTTTGCTGTCATCTTGCTATTTGTAGAAATCTTCTCTGTTGACATTGATTCATTATGTATATTGCAAAATTCTATAAGTTTATAAATCTTTAGGTGTATCATATTTTGAGGGATCTTGAGGTAATTAAAGGAACTTATAAGCTTCATTCTTTCTTTTTTCACCACACTTCAGCTTTTTAAAACATTCTGCATATTTTATTCAAAGTCTTTCCCTCTGTTTGTCCAACATCTGTCATGCCCCTGACTTAAACATTATTCTTTGCAGTTCATCTTGTGACTGTATTGTTCAGTAAGTGATTGAATCTTTAAACAGCTGCCTGGAAAAGTGGTATAAATACCATTTCACATGATGTACAGAGGAATTAATTGTACAGTTACTGTAGGATCAGATGTAATAAAGACAATATTTGTTCCTATATGATACTACATATTAACTCTGCACTGATCATCATACCAGAAATTTCTTCTGATATCAATATTAGTGCACCTAGGAGGATTGCTGGTTCTGTTATTCAATGTAACAGAGCTTGTTAGCACCCTAGTGATTGTCAGACTAGGGCAGCTCTAACAAACTACCTCTGTCACTTCTGATGGCTTGTATCTGTAAAATTCTGTTCTGAAGCAGATTCTGCAGCCTCGCAAATGGGCTGCTTTATTTTAGTTACTGAGGGATTGTGAATTGGTCTCTAATGGTTTATTAATGTTTGCCTTCAATCACTTGCAGCAGTGCAAGTAGCACACCATCTGGAAGAGAGGAAGCAAGTTGTCTAGAGAGTGAGAGATCCACCCGGTTTTCTGATGCACTTGTATAACTCCCATATAGGTGACTGTGCATGCAAATAGTTTGAGCTTCTTTATACTAACTAGCAGGGAATATAGAGGAGCTTGCACCATGTTTGAGCTGGTTTAAAGGAACACTTTGTAACATCTCTGTACCTTGTGCCAATAACAAAGTTAAAGCGTAACAGGAAATACAAGATTTAATATGTTTATACATATATTACTAAGTTGGATAATTTTACAAATGAAGGTTTGGTCAGACTAGAATGGTTTTCAAACTAACAAAAAGCATCTGATGAGGGATTTCATCAAGATGCATAAAGTCCTGGGAGGCCTGGACAGGGATAACAGGAAGGGCCCACTTTCCTTGGCAGAGAGTTGGACAACTAGGGAATGGAAGGATGAATCGTGAATCTGTGGAATTCATTACCACAGTTGGTTGTGGAGCCCATGCCTTTGCATATACTTAATACAGAGGTCGATGGGTAATTCATTGGTAAGGATGTCAAAGGTTATGGGGAGTAGGAAAGAGAATGAGACTGAGAAGGAAAATAAGTCAGACGTGATTGAATGGCGGAGATGACACGATGGGCAAAATGGCCTAATTCTGCTCCAATATCTTATGACCTGCTGACATTGAGAGTGAAAGAAAAACAACTTGAACTGTCATGAATGTGGAACTCATTGCCTCAATAGCTGTTGTTGGCAGCAGTACTTATTATGTTCTCAAAGCACCTGACAATTACTATATGTCATCTGGTGATGTGTGGGGATATGGGCAGAAGCCTGGGACCAAAAGGCAAAAATTTTTGTTTTTTTGTTTCATTTCGTCTTGAACTCATATGGGGCATGAAACATATTACAACACTTTGATACAGCAACAATCAGTCCCATTTCCCCACTTCTTTTCCTTCAAGCTATTTTCTTTTACAAACACTACCGACTCTCCTACTACAAAGTACAATTGTAGTTTACAAATGACAATAAATCTAGCAATTAGCACATTTTTGGTATGTGGGAGGAAACTGGAGCCCTCAAGGAAGCCCACCTTACAGCAAAAAAAGAACATGTAAATTCTACAATGAGAGCACAAGGTGTTAGAATTGTTGTTGGAGCTATGAGATTTGACTATTTCTGAGATTTTTTATTGGTGCAAGTTGGAAGAAAACTAGATCCATTTTTTCAATTATATTATGAAATGTAAAATAGCTCAATTCAAAATTACTTTAATTTCTTATATTTTCTGTAAAAGAATATGAAAGGACGTTCTCTATAAAAAATTCTCCATTTCAATGGGATTTGACAGAGTCAATGTAAGGATAAAGTTTCTCCTAACTAGGAGTCCAGAATCAGGCATCACAAGCTTATCATAGGGGATTTGCTTTTTTAGAACTAAGATGAGAAGATCTTTCTTCACCCAGAGGGTGGTAGATGTTTGGAATTCTTCACTTAAGGGTCTGTACAGGCTCAATTGCTTCAAATATATTCTAAAGATCAAAAGATGGGATCAGCTTAGGTTGATATTCTAGTCAATGTGGACAACTTGGGCCGAAGGATCTGATTCTGTGCTGTATGACTGGATGACTCTCAGATATTTGGATGTTAAAAGGATATGAGAGAAATGAGATTTACAAAAAAAAATCAGCTATGATCATTGTGAATAGCAGAGATGGTACAAGGAGCTATTTTGATTGTTCTCACTTTCACGAGTTATCATCTTAATTTTTAGATGCTTGCAGTTGATGTTGTCTGGTAGAGGCAGCTGGAGCTACGAAGCTAAGTCACTTTCACTAACACTGCAGGGAAAGTCGACATGACTGACATCCCTGGCAAAAAGGCTATCAGTTAGGCACAGACTTCAAAATTCTGCTTTTATCTCTGGCAGAAGCCCTGAAGAGAGTTATAGCAAAGGGAGAGAAGGTTTTTGGTGACTTCCACTGCCCCAGAAATGTGTACTCACTTACAGTTCATGTCTATCATAGATGGCAGGTACCTGCTGTGCCTTAACGCAAGACTTGAGAGGTGATTTGATAGAGGTACGTAAGATGATATGAGGCACATAAAGAGTGGACAGCCAGCAACTTTTTTCCCAAGGTGGAAATAGCTCATATGAGAGGGCATAATTTTAAGGTGATTGGAGGAAAGTTTGGAGGGACGTCAGAGGTTAAGTTTTTTAACACAGTGAATAGCGGGAATATGAAATGTACTGCCAGGGGTGGTGGTAGAGGCAGATACATTAGAGATATTTAAGATACTTTTAGATAGAATCAGAATCAGGTTTATTATCACCAGCATGTGTCGTGAAATTTGTTAACTTAGCAGCAACAGTTCAATGCAATACATAAGATAAAATAATAATAATCAATTAATCAATTACACATAAATGAAACCCGAATGAAAGGAAGATGAAGGGCTATGGAGGAAGGGAACGGTTGGAATGATTTTGAAGTAGGTGAAAAGGTCAATAAAATATTGTGAGCCATATGGCCTGTAATGTGCTGTACTGTTCCATGTTCTAAGGCACTTAACATCTGGTACCTCAGCCATGTCAGAATGTTTTCTTTCCTAATGCAGACATGTGAATAAGGTATGACCTCATGTAATTTGCACTTCTTGGCTGCTACCCTTTCTTCTATAGTGTTGTATATCACTGAGCAGTTGGCCACTACTGCTCTTGCAGGTGTTTGTCCTACCCCAGCTGCTCCTCTGCTGCTCTGATGCTGGTGATCATTGCGATAGAAATCCAAAGCAATAGCATCAATGACACTTAAACTAAGAATGAAAGAACAGAAGAAAACCAGAGCAGGAATGCACCATTCACCTGGTGTGTTAGATATTAATCCCATTCGATACAATCATGGCCGATCTGACACAGGAACTCATCTCTCCTTTGGCATTTTCAAATAGCCCCCTTTCTTTCATCTTTAAAAAATGTCAAGGTTCAAGTCAAATTGAAAGGAAATTTATTATCAAAAACATATATGCTACAATATACTGCCATGAGATTCACAGGAAAAATTAAGAAATACAATAGTATTTCCAAAATAAAGCTAAATGTAAACAAAGACTGACAACCAATGTGAAAAACAGAAGAAAGTGTGCAAATAAAAAGATTATTACTGAGATCAGGAGTTGCAAGTGGTCCCTGAAAGCTGAGTCTGAAGGTCATAGAATCAGTCCAGAGCTATGGTGAGTGAAGTTATCCACAGCATATCAAGAAGCTGATGGTTGTAGGGTAATAACTGTTCCAGAACCTGGTTGTGTGGAACCCAAAGCTTCTGTACCTCCTGTCAATGGCAGTAGTGAAAAGGGAGCAGGTCTTTAATATTAAATTGTTAACCCATCCCTTGGGAGCTGAGCAAACCTTATTGTAGAAGGGGATGTAATCTTATAAAAGAAACCAGAATAAGCTGACATTAGTCAGCTATATTTTCCTGCAGGGGTGGGCTCAAATGTGTGCAATACACTCTCGAAGAGGGTCTGCTTGTTGGATTAATTGAATAAAATATTTTTAAATTGTTCTTAAACACAGAGGAATTCAATCGGCTTGTAGTTTTCCTGAAGTAATTCTGTGAGAAAGTATCAGCCTCCTGCAGTGTAGAATTGTCGTATTTTTGTTATGTAGTTTGCTTGTACAGATTTTGTTAATATAAATCAATTGATTCATGAACAAATTGACTTTACTGGAGGCAAATGACTCAATTTAGTTGAGCTGAGGTATCATGTTGAGATGTGAAATAACCACTTTGTCTCACTGACTCAGAACCTTGGGTTGGGCTAAGTATTAAATGGATTTACTGATTCTGTAATTAAAGTTCATGATTACTGATATATAATTAGCACAACACATATGGGAAAACAATCGCCACAGCATGCATTCATTACTTAAGGAAAGGAGATCTATTTTGTTGGGTTATTTGATTGAAACTCATTAATTGGGAAACTGGGAAACAGAAGTGGTGTATTCACATTGATTAAACTTTATTTTTCCATTAAACATGAGTCAATATCCATGCCTATAAAAATATCATTATAGTATTTATGTTAATGATTATTAATGACACTTTGTTAATTGTGTGTAATAATATAATGCCCAGGTAACATTATCGTCAGCTTTTTCTATCACTTGTCAATGCACTTGATGCAGAGAGTGTCTCTTTAGCAATACTTAGTGTAGAATGACGTAAAATTTACAGCATAGAATAAGGCTGTTTGCTTCAGTTAATCTGTTTTGACATTTAAGTCCCTTTTGCCATCCTTTTCATTGTCAGAATGACCTCTATTTATTTTGCCTCATGTGCTTGCCAAGACTTCACTTAAATGCTTCCAAGCTTCTTGTCTCAGCTATTCCATGTGGAAACAAGTTCATGACGCTTTGCCGAGAGAAGATTTACCTGAGATGTCTTCAAAGAATTATTGTTGTTTTAATCCCGGGAATACATTCATATTTTCTTGGCTATAACTTGAGACCATAAGATATAGAAGCAGAATTAAACCATTTGGCCTATCGAGTCTTCTCTGCCATTCCATCATGGCTGGTCCATTTTTCCTCTCAGCCCCAATCTCCAGCTTTCTCCTCATATCCCTTCATGCTCTGACCAATCAAGAATGTAATCAGTCATAATAAGTGAATTCTTAAAAAAGAATACCAAGAAGAAATCTTGTAAGAAAATGGTTCTCACATACATCAGCTCTCTCAGCGAGTCTTTTCTCTGCAATCTCTGTCAGCATTATCTCTTCATCTCTGTATGAAAAAAGTCAAGCATCTTTTGATCTAAGAAATGTCTGATAATCTGCTTTGGTTGATGATGAAGGATTATGAGCCCAAAAAGAAAATTAAGACTAATACTAATTCTGCATTCCTGGTATAATAGACCATTAAAACCATAAGACATGGGAGCAGAATTAGGCCATCTAACCCATCGAGTCTGCTCCACCATTCAATCATGGCTGATCCTTTTTTTCCCTCCTCCTCAACCCCATTTCTTGGCCTTCTCCCCATAACCTTTGATCCCATGTCCTATCAAGAACCTATCAATCTCTGCCTTAAGTATACCCAACGACCTGGCCTCCACGATGCATGTGGCAACAAATTCCACAAATAAGCACCTTCTGAATAATAACACCATTTTAACAATAATGACTAAGAAAACTTAGCACAACAAGTAACTTCTAAAGTTTTATCCATGTGTCCTTCAATAATACTTCAACTGAACAAACAGTAGAGGATGGTTCCTTCAGAAGTTCCATTTTACTGAATTGATTAATAACTTGACCTTTTTGATTGAGGTCTGTTAAACTCTATTCATGTTTCCTTTCAATAGTTTTCCCACAGCAAGAACACAAGGATGAACTTTAATGCTCAGAAGAGTTACCATGGCTGTGGTCAGAATAAGTGGTAAGTAACTTGGAACTGAGATCTGGAGAAATTTCTTCACAGGCAGGATAGATGTTTACCCTGGAGGAACGTGGAGGGTCAGTCATTGATTCATTCAGGACAGAGACTGATTGAATTCTGGATATCTAAGGAATAATAGAAGTGGTTATCACTGAAAAATGGACCTTGATGGATGGCAGAGCAAGCTTATATTTCTAGATGGCCTGCTTCTGCTCCGATTTCTTAAATTCCAATGTTCTTATATATTCATGCCAAGCAGACTGATCTGAGGGGACTTCCTTATGATTAGGGAGTGCTATTTAAGCTACTTATTATTTGTTGAATCAATCCCTGGGTCAGATCAAGGGAAAAACATATAGCCTTGGACAATAAAGAAAAAAGATGAAATGAGTTCTGCTTCCATGCACCTTTTAATTATTTTTAATTCAATTTTCCAACACCCTTCATATCCAACACAAGAACACAAAGAATTAAGCAAGCATGGGCCATCTGATCTCAAATTCATGATCCACCATTCAATAAGTCTGCTGCTGATATATTACCTTTAAAAGTGTATTGCTAGTTTTAACGTTGAAAATGGTAACTGGTTTGTACAATGCAAGCTTCCATCAACAGCAAATGATAACAACATGAATATCTGTATTTTCAGCTGAGAGAAAACTATTGTTCAGTTTGTGGACTAGCAATAATTTCCTTGCTCTTCTTCTAAAGAATGCTATGAGATTATAGTAGCTGGATACACAGATTGTGTTTTAGATAAATGCATTGAAATACCAATACCCAAGAATGCAAAAATGCATCAAAATGTAATGGATACAGCCTGGTCGATCACAGCAAAAGCCCTTCTCACCATTGCACATAGCTGCAAGGAAAGCTGTCACAAAAAAGCAGCATCCATCATCATCATCTCCCACCACCTAGACCAGCCTTTCTCAACCTTTTTGCCCCTGGAGGAACCCTTGAAATAATTTTCAGATCTCAGAGAACACCTGCACAAAAATTATTAGATCTATAGCTCACAGTATGTTAGTGTGATAAAGTGAGTAAGTGTTAGTGTGAGTAAGTTGTTGATAAAAATGACCCAGAATAATTGTTTAATGTTATTTTGAGTCAAGACTGAATTTTTAGCTAACATGTCTTGAAAGGAAAACAGATTAGCTTACCTTTCTTGAAATTAGCCTCTTTCTTTACTGTTCATAAATTTTAAATATGTTTTATTATTTTAAACAAGCATAATAAGTTTCTCAATTCTGGGTCAAACTTGAATTAAGCACACACGGATTTCACCTTCAACTGAAATAAGATAATTTCTATCCTTGCTCTTGATGCATGTTAAACAAGAGAAAGTTTGCTCACATATGTAAGAAGCTGAAAACTGCAGCAAACATTCATTGCTTTCCTGTGAATGGCAGGATACTCTTCTTTCACAGAAAAGCAGAACTTGTCCGGGGCAGGTTAGTAGATCTCATCTTGAATGCGTGATCAGAGTGCAGCTCACAAAATTCTTCCTCGTCTCTCAGAGTCAAATTCTCAGTCTGAGTAGAAGATTCAGGTAAAGGATCATTCACCCAGCCATGCACTTGTGTCGAAAGGGAGAAAAAAAAAACTGTTCAATTTTGTTCTGCAGTTCTTTCAGGTGGTTTTCAATAATATACTTGAGACTCTCTGATCTCCTTCCTTTCAAGCCCAAGCAACAGTGGAAACATTTCAGAATTTCCTTTTGCAACATGATTTTTCCAAAGATTCAGTTTCCTTTTAGAACCAAGAACCTTGTTACTTGATGTCAAAACATTTTGTCAAGGGCCTTACAGAGACTTTTTCAACTGGTTCATATGATGAAAAAGGTCTGTTAAGTAGGCTAGTTTATGCAGCCATTCTTCATCTTCAAAGCACTAACAAAATCGGGCCTACTATTTTCTTAAAAGTACTCCAGCAATTCACCTTTCAGCTAAAACACCCTGTTCAGAAATCCTCCTCCGCTAAGCTACTGGATTTCTATATGTAGCAGGAGATTGGTGTGCCTTTTGCCCAGGTTTTGACGAAGATTTTTTTAGACTTTCTCGAATGTACTGGTCTTAAAAGTACAAAATAACTTACTTCCTGATTCCTTTTACTGACTGTGACTTTATTTTCAAAAGCTTTAATGTGTTTGTTCTGAGATTCCAATAGTCTTTTAAAATAATCAGCACTTTTATGTGTCGTATCGCTGTGATTTGTAGTTAAAATGTCTTTTCAATATTGATGGAGCCATTGCTACATTTGTAAGTTATTTTTCACAGAATATGCACAATGGAATAGGACAACTCGGATCACCCATCCACGTAGAACCCATTGATAAGTAGCTTTCAATGTAAAGACGGACTTTCTTTGTGTCTGTTGTTGACGGAGTGCAGTGAAATGACTCAGAAGATTGTAATTCTTCATCATTAACCTTATCAGAATTGCTTATGCCTAGGCCCAGAATCCTTTTCTTCCATTTCATACCACCTCATCAAAAATCACAACATTGGACCGTCTTTAGAGTAAAATGTCCCTCCAATTTTCTATTACTCGGGTAGTTTGTTTGCTCCCATAAGTCAGTCCAAACTGCATAAGGGGGAGGTGGAGGAGGTAATTGAGGTGGGAGAGGCTGACGTTACACCCCAAGTTGGGCATCCTCCCCTCTGTACATTAGAGCACTCATTAATTATCAGCATACCATCCTCCACTCTGTGGAATACAATGCTCACCAATTAACAACGGCCTCCCCATCTCATGTCAAAATCTGAGAATGAACTCAACCAAATAAACTCAGTCCTTCTACATGCTGCCATACTGGATTGAGATTGCTAATGAGGCTGCTCGGTCATTGCCCACCACCGTGAGCGCTAGCATCATGCATTGCGTGAAGTTCAAAAACAATACTTATTTCTTTTAATCACAATCTCTCGTGGAACCCCTAGCAACCTCTTACAAGAACCCTAGGGGTCCATGGAATCCTGGTGAGAAACACTGATCTAGACAACTCTTCTCACTGCTGCCAACAGAAGGAGCCTTTGTTCCCAGACCACCAGGTCCAGGAAAGTTATTACCTCCCTGAACAATGTGGATAACTTTATTCACCTCAGCACTGAACTGATTCCACAAGCTATGGACTCACTTTCAAGACCCTACAACTTATGTTTTTGTAATATAAATATTTATATATTTATTTATTTATTATTTGATTTTTGGATTTGCACAGTTTGTCTTTTCAGCAAATTGCTTGTTCATCACTTTGTGTATAGTTTTTATTAACTATATTGTATTTCTTTGTTCTATTGTGAATATTTGCAAGTAAGTAAATCTGGGAGTAGTTAATGGTGACAAATGCATACTTTGATAAGATATATATATCCTTTGACATCAGAAATTTGATATTGTATTCAAATGATGGTGTCTCCTATATGTTCTCAGTATTGTACAGAACTGTTAGCCTAGACTTGATCATTCCAGCCTTCATAGTGAGACTGATCTCATGACCTTGTGGTTCAGAAACAAGCTTGCTCAGGACCCAAGCCAGTGTTGACAGGCCTGATGGCAAGTTGCATTATGAAGTGAAATTGTTCTTGTTTTTGTGGTCTCCCACTCTGTTTGTAGCATTTCCAACTCAATTCATTCCCTTGCTGCTGATAACATTTTTCAGCAGCCCGAAATGAAAGACTCCTAGTGCTGTCGATGAAGGCAATTTTAATGGTATTTAGGGGCTGAGTGCTTTGTTAGAATGGCTGAGGAGTCGACAAGGCAGGTCAGTAATCCCAGCTGCTAGGCAACGATAAATTGCACTGTTCATGGCTGAGTCCCTCCAGATGACTGTTGCATCAGAAAGCAGCACCGGACTGACATTTCCATGGTAGGGGACAATGCCACACTGACAGTGAACAGAGAAGACTTATTGAATGCTTTTTTACTCTTCTAGAGCCCCATGAATCTGTACTGAAAAAGGGAAAGTCTTAATAAAAAATTATACAGTAATAAATCCTCACTATGCTGAGCCAAACCAGAACATAGGATCATTTTATGTTTGTTGATCTGAAAGGATGTATATACAAGGTGATAACTAAGAATTATTAGCTAACAAGAAGCCCAGAATACATGGCAGGAAACTCCTCAGGAACTATATTCAGTATCAGCTGTAAATATTACTGTGTGCCCAGCTGAAATTATTTATGTGATTTAAATAAGCTTTTTTCATTTGAATTCATATCCAGCACTTATAAACAAATACATACCGGTATATATATATAATACAAAAATTATATATATTTTCAAAAGTATTGATAATATTCAACAATGAATAGGCTGCTAAGTGGAGGGAAACTGACAAAACCTGAATATAAATCCCTATTGTTCTTGCACATTTTCAATATTTTTTGATTCTATCGGTTTTAGACTCGCTTTTGAATCATACATTTACTATCTTTTCAATTTAGATATATGGTAATACAATCCAAGGTAATTGGCTTTTTGAGATTTGCATACTGAAGCTACCTAACCTTTCATCTATTTAACCTCTTGGATTCGGTCTTGGTACAATTAATCAGAGTCATTAGTAAAAGCTACTTGACAGTTCCATTTCACATTAAAGGTTTCAACATAAGTTGTGAAGTTGTTACCTCAAGGAAATTATCTTTCTTTTTCATATATTGGTTTTATAGTTTCCAGATTGAGATTTAAATTGTGAAGCAGACTGAATGGGCTGTATAATCAATTTACAATCCTTCCAGCCCAAGTTTCATCCCAGCAGTACAAAAAAAATCTCTGCTAAACAATTATATGGTATGACTTAGATCCTAGTAGAAAAATGATCACTAGTTCTGAGTTGTGTTTTATGAAGGATGTCAAGGTCTTGGAGAAAGTGCAGTAAACATTTATTCCAATGTTAACAAAATGGAAGGTCTTCAGCAAAGTTAATGAGAAACTGTAGCCATTGTTCTCAGTGCAGAGAGGGTTAAGGGAGGTTTGCTCCAAGATATTGCAAGACAACTGGATAATGGTTTGAAATGGTGAAATATACAGGGTAGAGGCACAAGAAAAAGCACATGGTTTGTAAGAGCTTCCAATGCATCGTATGAATCATGATATTTTTTGGCTCTTAATGCTCCATGAAGAAGACCTCCCTCTATTTTATATCCTCATATAGATCAAAAGGAAAACTCTAATTCCTGCCTGTACCTAAGGATCTCTGAGTATAATGAGAAAGGAATCAGAATCAATTTTAATATCATCGGCATATGTCATAAAATTTGTTAACTTTGTGGCAGCAATACAATGCAATACATGATAAATAAACAAAAAATCTGAATTACAGTATCTATATAGTGAAATTAATATAAGTAGTGCAAAAAACAGAAATTTATAAAGAGTAATGAGGTAGTGTTCAAGGGTTGAATGTCCACTTAGAAATCAGATGGCAGAGGGGAAGAAGCTGTTCCTGAATTGCTGAGTGTTTGCCTTCAGGCTTCTGTATCTCCTTCCTCATGGTAGCAATTAGAAGAGGGGACATTCTGATGGTGGGCATCCTTGATGATGGAGGCCACTTTTCTGAGGCACCATCCCTTGAAGATATCTTGCATAATACGGAGGATAGTACCCATGATGGAGTTGACTAATTTTACCACTCTCTGCAGCTTGTTATAATCCTGTATACTAGCACCTCCCCCCTCCTCCAGTACCAGATGGTGATGCAGCCGGTAAGAATGCTCTTGATGGTACATCTGTCGATGTTTTCAAGTCTTTTAGATGACAAACCAAACCTCATCAAACTCCTGATGAAATTTAACCACTGTCTTGCTTTCTTTATAGCTGCATTGACGTGTTGGGACCAGGTTAGGTCCTCAGAGATATTGACACCAGGAACTTGAAATTGCTCACTGTCTCCACTTCTGATCGCACAATGAGGCTTGCTTTGTGTTCCCCCATCTTACCCTTTCTGAAGTCTACAATCAGCTCTTTGGTCTTGCTGACGTTGATTGTAAGGTGGCTATTGTGACATATCTCACTAGTATCTCAGACTGGAAATTCAATAGTGCTAGATGAGCTATGTAAAAATTTCATTGTGCAGTGCACCAGTGAACATTTTGGTCCTGACTTGCTCTGACAAAATTCAGTAATTCCCAAGAACTTAGGTAAAAGGTACTGACTTCATATCTTACGTCATGAAAAATGCTATTGTTGTGCATGCAATACATTTACAGATAAGTATTAAACTGCAATCTGATGCAGGGTGTCACAATATAGAAAGGGTTTAGGGAGTCATCAGGTTATGTTCAGAAACAGTTGGGGGATTTGGAATCTCAGTGCTCTGGGGAGCTGACATTGATAAGAGGTTAATGGGATCAAAGGGCTAGCAATCTAACAGAACATCTAAGGACAGAGTAATAAAAGAGGTGGGAAAACATTGACAAGTTTGATTAGGAGTTAGACAGTGAGGTAGGTAGATTTGATAGTTTGCAATATGGAGCAGGAGAGGAGGAACAGAATGAAATCTAGCTGAGTGGGTAACTAGCTGATTTCAAACTGCTCAAAGAGCAGCACTATTAAAACATTGCTGATCACACAATGTCCAATGACAGACATGTCACAAAACAATTTCCCAGTCAATGTCCAAAAGACATGTCTTGTGAGGAATTATAAGATCCCACATACATCTGAATCGAAATGTGTGACTCTACAATAGGTAGCCAAAACTTCCCAATGCAACATCAGCACCATCAAGGACACATATACAGGAGGATGACAGAAGAGGGCTGGTAACATCATGAAGGATTCCTCCCAGCCTGCTCATGGACTGTTTGTCCCAAACCATTGTTACGCCCCTGAAAAACGGGGAGAAATAATCACGACAAAGATGTGGTGTGTTTTCCTCATTGAGAATTTACTCAAGTCAACAAAATATAAACAAATTACAAAAAAAACATATCTTCACAACAAATTAGTCACAACAGAATACATACCCTCTGTAAATTACAGGAATACATAGTATTTCCAAGACATCATTCACATTTTTCTACTGTTACTGGTGCATAATATGTAGCATTAGCTCGGTGAACTCTCACAACTTAAAGTTACTAAATAAATAATACACAAACAACTGTGCAAAATGCATTTACATAGGTGCACATGTAAACTCACAAAGCAGCAAAACACATGGTATCGATACACAGAATGGCCGCGGCTCCGCTCACACACGTGCTTCAATACACTCGGCAAACATTACTCTTACTTAGTCGAATGTTACATAAACACTCTCTTGCCACTTTACACATATTAGGAAGTTATCATGACCCCTTTAACAGTGTAATTTACCGACAACATACCTGAAAAATGGGGAGAAATAATCACGACAAAGACGTGGTGTGGTTTCCTCATTGAGAATTTACTCAAGTGCAGAAAGTACCGCAATGTCCCCTGGGTATGTGGGTGGAGACAGAAGCAATCGACCTCTGGCTAGCAGATCAAGGCTACTCTGCAGATCACTGATAATAGTATCAGAGCTTAACTTTACACAATAAAGAATGAAAGAAACAATGAAATGAATTAAATACCTGTTAGTATTTTAGCCCTTTTTAACATGTGTTTTCACTGTTTTTAAACAATTTTTGAACTTAACAGATCTTTAGTGTCTTATCCTTTAACTTGTCACACCATCAGGGAGGAGGCTGTGCAGCATCCATGCTGGGACCACTAGACTCAAAAATAGTTACTTTTCCCAAGCAGCAAGGCTGATCAACATCTCCATCCACTAACCCATGCCTCCACACCACTAACCACCACTACGTTATCATTTCCTGTTGGTCACCTTACGTACAGGCACTCCTGCACCTATTGTCACTTTATGGATGTACAATCAAACTATGTATGTAAGTTATCTTACATATTTATATTTATTATGCTCTTTATTCTTACCGGGTGTTTTTTTGTGCTGCATTGTATCCAGAGTATCAATTATTTCCTTCTTATTTACACTTGTATACTGGAAATGACATTAGCAATCTTCAATTTAGAAACTAGAAATGCTGAGCTGAACTGAGAAGTGGCACAATTTGACCTGGAATTTGTCTTCCACAGAAATAACTAATTTTCATACCAGCAGTGCTGAAAGAAATAGTGATCTTCATACAAATTTCCAGCCTTCAACTCTGTTAAAAATTTGGAGATTGTTTTCTATGGATTTATGAAAACCTTGGTGATTTTCCTGAGTTGATTGGGCCACTGATCTCAAGGCAAAAGTCATCTGGCAGTTGTTTATTTGATATAAAAAGTACCTTCAAGGTAGCAATGGAATGTATCAGTTATTCTATTATTAGAAAGCAAATGAGCTCAACCCTTGAGTGAGTTCAATCATTTAACAGCAGCTGTATCTTTTGTGAAGAACATATTGTATGACTAATCAGAACACCTGCCAGTGATATTCTGGGCAATTGGAAGTCTGCAAGTTAAGATCTGTTGCTTTTCTCTATCATCATTATATACTCAATTCAATAACAAGTAGTAACGATCCTCAGACATCAGAGGTTTCTAAAGACAAATAGTAATTATAAGTTCTTCAAGGCTCTGAATCAAAATACAATCAAATAAAGTCATCAAGGTATTGAAATGTTACTATAAGAGGGCAAAAAACATGGAATCAGGTTATATTTTGAGCAAAACTTCCTTAAAAAAAGACAATATTTGAAAGAAGAAGGCATTAGTTTTATTTGTAAGAAAATGATAACATTGTAAAAGATCCCAGAAATGGTGTGTGTACAATGATATATGGGTATTCGGCATCTGTTTAGTGCTTAATCACTCTAATCACTTCTTTTATTGCATACTTCTTAATCTACTTTATCACTCCTCTGGAATTGAGGAGGATGATTTACTTCAACTCCAGTTTACTGGGTTCTGAGGTTGCTAAAGGTACCAAAGTACGACAAAGATTGTTAGGCTGGGAAACTGGTTCTTCCCCGCAGGCTGTGAGACTTCTGAACACCCTGCTGCCACCCAGCACACATTATTTATGAGAGTGCCAGTAGCAGTAATACTATTGCACATCTACAGTATAATCTGTTAATATTATTTTGCGCACTGTTCGTGACTCACGTTGTTTTGCACCTTTATCCCTGAGGAACATTGCTTCATTTAACTGTATACATGTGTATAGTTGAACAACTATATATCTGAACTTGAATCTGAGTCTCTTTCAGATAGGGCAGGATGGTGGATTATTTTTGACATAATCTGCTCCTTTAGTCACTTAAGCAGGGCCAGTCCATGCTTCTAACGCAAGGACCCAAAGTAAACATTACCATCCCTGAGAATCCATTAATGAACAGTCATCAGTCATCAGGGAGCGCAAAGCGCAGAATCAAATATCGCTGTGATCATTGTACGGTCTAGTATCAATTGTTTGGTGACAATAAAGTAAAGTTAAAGATTACTAAGAATCAATAATTGTTTTGCAATTTTTTCAAGAAAACTTTGGAGACATTCTTGAATCTTTTCCACTATCTTCCTGTAATCTCTTCTCATAATACTAAATCTATTCCTAGAGTCTGGCATCAGACGTTTGAATAATGTGATAAGCCCTCAGCTGAATTAATTTACAATGTCCTTCATACTGGAGTTCTTGGCCTAGGAGAGCCCACTGATGCTTGTTTTCTTATCCTTCCAGTAAGATCATACATAAACAATTTATTTCACTATTACAGAAATGCACTGGTCCATTGATAAAATGCCTTTGGTTGAAAGAAGATATGCCTCATCACGTTCTCCTTCCTCCTGCTTTCTCAAATATTCATTCCAATACATTACTAGCACTGGAAATACTGAATTCACTGTATAAGTAGATCAAATTTAGTATAGAAAAATGCAAAAGTGATAAAAAAAAACTGAATTGAGCAACTGAGAAAAAAGAAACAAGAAAGGAAAGTTAGAACATTTAAATTAAAGCCACCTGAAATAGTTAAGATCTGAGATCATGGATCCCCCCATTTGCCAATCTCACATATACCAAATAGACTGAGCTTTAAATCATATTCACTCATTCTTTGAAGTGTGCGACAGGAAGGTCTTAACACTTGCAAATCAAAGGTCCCCTATTAGCCCACCTTCCCTGCACATCATCACCCCAACACTAACAGTCCATCAAAAGACCTGTAAAGCACAAACCACTTTCCATATCATGTGTCCTGATGAAGGGTCTCAGCCCGAAACGTCAACAGTGCTTCTCCTCATAGATGCTGCCTGGCCTGCTGTGTTCCACCAGCATTTTGGGTGTGTTGCTTGAATTTCCAGCATCTGCAGATCTCCTCATCTTTGCTCCATATCATGTGAGCCATTTTCATCAATGACAGATGATGGAAATCACCAGTGATTCCTTTTGCCTGTACAATACTGCACCTCTGCACAAAAGTATCCTTGAAAATACAGAACTCAAATACAGCACAAAGCTCATGGTCTATTGACCAAAGAAGAGTTTCGCTGGAGAGTTACCAGCATAGCTGGCTTGCATACGGTCCTTCAAATTCAATAAAAAGATATTGTGAATAAACTGACTTGAGCAGCCTCACCAGGGCAAATAAACCCAGCTTCAAGATTTGCACATCTGGTAGTCTTAATGCTGGTCTCACAAACTGACTCTCATATTTTTCTGTAACTTCCTGCCTCAAAGGTTGAGAAAGAGGTACTTTTATATACTTAAGGCAGAGTTCGAGAGATACATAAATAGGTGTGTGAGTTGTCAATACAATTAGATCAGCAATAATCTTATCATATAGTGAAGAAGGCTTCGAAGTTATCAGCAAGATAGAAGAAAGTTTTATGGATGCTCTCGGGACCTTGAAAAAGATGTAACTTCCTTATCAAGTCATAGGAGTCTCTATGATCTCTTAAATGGAAGCAGACCACTGAGACTTTGAGTCTTTCTTACAGAAGTCAGGGACAACGGCAAGAGGGAATGAATTATCTTTGACCAAACACATTGGTGTAATCCTGAAGATGGCAAACCAGTGTCTCTACTTCATTAGGACTTAGAGGCAATTTGGTATGAAATCAAAGACTTGCATATTTCTATACATGTATAGTGGAGAGCCTTCTGACTTGTTCCACCACTTCCTGATGTACAGGCCCCAATGCACAGGATTGAAAAATGCTTCAGAGAGCTGTTAACTCAACCAACTCCATTCCACACCATCAATCCTCACCAACACCACCCCGCCCCGCGACACGGTGAAGGGGATCTTCAAGAGGCAGAGCCTCATGAAGGCAATATCCATCACTTAGTCTCCACAGTATCTGGGACATGCCCTCTTCTCATTACTACAGGAAGGAATTACAAGAGCTAGAAGAGCCACAGTCAACATTTTAGGAAAAGACTCTTCCCCACTGGCATCAGATTTCTGAACAGTCCATGAACTATGAACACTTGTTATTCGTCTTCTAGACTGTTTATTTCTCTAACTCATAGTAATTTTTTTGTCTTGTGCTATGCTTATGTCACAATACAAGAAATTTCATGATATATGGCAGTGATAATAAAAGTAATTCTGATTCTCATCTTCAATCCATCGACAGACAAATTCTGCCTCAACATGGATCCCACATTAGCCTCACGAGCCAGTACTGTGTTGATTGAATTCATCTACAAAGTGGAAGCAATTGATCCTTGATCTCAATTAGTGATGAAGGAAAAGATCCTGTAATTGATTTTGAATTCATAGCCCTCTGGTAAAATGGCAACACGTTTGATTGTAGCAGCTTGTATGTGATCGACCAAAGGTGTTATTGTCTTTTTTAAAGGTTTTTTTTGTGATCACAAGACCTCTTGGATGTTAAGAACTTTAGGTACTGTAGGTATACCACATAGGCAGAGAAATTGAAGAAGCTGGATTGGTGTGGATCATGCTGCTAGATGCATCAGAGTAACATTGGAGGAGTCGATGCATGAAGGTGGTGTGCAGTCTAACAATGGAGATCATCTCAGTCACTTTACTTGTGATCATAGCACCCTGTTAGACAATGGTAATCTGGAGTGCTGCAAATGCGATTCACAGATTTTTTTTGGCAGACTGCAAGGAGTTGCGTGGCCTCGGTCATAACGAGGACTCGGTCTCAAACTGCAGTGTGCCTGTTTACAGCCACGCAGGAGAGAAACGTTGGAGCTGGTCAGCACTGCCGGTGACGGTGTAACCCACCATCCAAGCCGGAATGAGTACTGCCCCACCTTGTTCACTTGGCAGAAGCCAAGCTGTAAAGTTTTCAGCTGCAGACTGCAGAAACATTCATGGGTTCAGGGTTGGGGACTATATATTTTTTGGTGTGGTTGTATTTCACTGATATTTTATTATGCGCTTGCTATCTTAGATGTGCTATATGTGCCTGCTATATGTGTGTGACTGTTAGTACTGTGTTTTTCAGCTTAGCTCCAGAGTAACGCTGTTTCATTTGGCTGTATTCATGGGTATTCATGTGTGATTGAATGACAATTAAACTTGAACTTGAACTCCAGATGTCTAACTAATAAATTTTAATCATTTCCACATATTAAAACTATTCTTATGTTGATAATTACTAGATTTAACATTGTGTGATGGGCTTACTTGGCTATTAGTGTGAAATACAACAATGTACTTTAATGGAAAGAGAGTTTAAAGATGAGATGCAGTTTTCATGAAAAGCACAGCACAGATTGCAAACAAATTATCATGATTTAACTTATTTCTTCTTCTCTTCCTTCATGGGTGATTTGTGTATTAATAACAATGTGCATCATTTAGACACCATTATTTTTAAGCAATATCTAGTTCAAAATAATTAACAAAATGTTCACATGTCAACTGAATTATTCCAGAGATTAATTCCGATGGGAAGGCACAACTAATTAATTGTATGCTGCCTCAGGACTTGTAATAATGAGAGTGAATATGAGTGATAATTTCAAATTCTTTGCTTGGAAAATAATTATACTGTCAGTGAATTTACTTTCACATAGTTCTACCTGGATCTAAAAATAACATCATGTACTTAAGCACAGTTCTGATGTTAAAGGTCAGTTTAACTAATAAACGGCAATTTGTTGAGTAGATTTTATCCCAAAGGGTCAATTAAGTTACAGATTGAGAAATTGGAAAAGGACAACAAATGCTGTGAAAGATTTTGTTCTGAAAAAGAAAGCTGAAAAAAAAAATCACAATTAAAATCTATAACACTACAGTATATTTCTGTCACTCCAGGGAGTCTGAAAGTAAGCTGGTCAATGGCCAGGCACATGGAATCACTGTTAAACTTCATTCCTCACAGCTAACCTTGAAGAGAGCTTCCCACAAAAAAAAAGTTGACACTATTTATAGCAACATATAGAAACGATTTTTGTACAAAACTGCTGGAGGAACTTGGCAGTTCAGGCAGCATCAATGCAAAGGACTAATGAGCTGATGTTTTTTGTCAAGATCCTTCACTGGGGCATCTGATGAAATATCTTGGCACAAGACATTGACTCTCATTCCTTTCGATAAATGCTGCCTGACCTGCTGAGTTCCTCCAGCACTTTGTGCGTGTTACTCTGGATTTCCAGTGTCTGCAGAATCTCTTGTGTTTGTTGCAGTGTATTCAATGTTTTTGATATTTTTAAAGATTGAAAAAATTCAAAGTACATTTATTGTCAACTTTTAGCTAATTAGTATCAGATGCATGGATTCCACGAGAAGAGCAGAGAGCAAACTGGGAGATCATGCATAAATCCAGAAGTACTGCAACGTAACTCTATTCATTTAATGCTGCACATTAGGAAGCTACTTACTGCAGGGTGAAACAAGACAACTACCATTTTTGGAACAAATATTGAACAGGCATTTCCTGTCATAACTTGTGGGTGTGCATCAGATGTGATTACCACCTTGGACATGTCCCAACTCTGCTTCTTCACAGTACAATATTCTACCTGTCCTATAGTGGGAGTACGAAGACCATGTTGTCCTAAGAACTGGATCTTCACATTGCAGACATGGACTCATGGCTACACAATGGTAGGTGAGCTCCTCTTTCCACAGAAAGCACTGATTTCTCCCTTGACTCCCATCCCTCATGCATGGCACACTGATAAATGACCCAACCCTCTGATCAGCCAGGATACAAGAGAATGACACCTCTTAGACTTATGCCAAACAAATATCACTGATAATTGTCCCTTAACCTCTCACAACTTTCCCAACTGGTGCAAACCTAGGCACTCACCCATCAATTAACTCTTCTAAGCTTCTGACTGGTCCAGACACAGCCATTGCCCAACATACTGATGTTGTCAGGATTCTGATCCAGAAATTTCTTTAGTGCCGTGGTCCCTGACAACATCCATTGGCTCTTATCCAATCATTACCATGGACTTCTGCATTCATTGAAGGTAACAAGCAGGCTTATAATAAACTTCATTCTCTCCCCACAATGCTGCCAACCATGCAAATTTCAATATTAGTCCTAGTCCTTGGGTGTGAAAGTTCGTATCCGCCACAGAGTATCCATGGTCTTGAAATGAAGTTTGCAGCAAATGACTCATGATTGGCATTGTCAGTGATAAGCTGCTACTTCAGGGAACAGATCTCTTCAGGGAAACACTGAAAATTCTCGGCCATTGCCTTAAGTTGATATTTTGAATACTACATTCAGTGTGAAATAAAAATTATTACTTATGATTAACATAGAACTTGTATGCTTTTATTATTTTCTTATTTTAAAGCCCTCTTCATTTTGAAATATTCTTGTGAGGAAATTAGGATATACATTAAACTATATTTTAGGTGTATGTAGTTCAATAAAAAGCAGATATGATTTAGTACACTATTAAAAGCTCACTTAGGCTTTATATAACAAACCATAAAATGTCTAAGTTATTTCACTGTAAGTAAATAACTTAAATTCACATTATTTTAAGTGATTTTCCAAGATTGCAGTGAAGAAGGCTGCAGCCTGCTCAGCCTTGAAAGTCATGTTGAATCACAAACAACATATTTGGTGTTCGAATATTAACTGGCAAATAGCCAGAAAATACAAAATTATCATCAGTTTCATGGAGTAATAATGACATTAACTTTAACCATCATAGCTCGGTAAAATCCACACCATTGATCTGTTTTAAAGAATTTGGCCTTGATTGTTGACTAGAATATGTTTTGCACCCTTGTTCCCGTTTGAGAAAAGAAAATCTGGTATTTTAATCTGTACTCTCGGAACAAATGCATTGCAATATACAGTACATGTAATAGCAAAATTAATGTATCAAATTGTAAAGATATTTTAAATGAAATAATTGGAAATATTCGTTAGCTTTAAGATATAGTTTAAGAATGGAATATGACTGAACTCCTTGACTGTTGAGCTCACAGTAACTTGATACTTAGCTGTTTATCATTTCTCTAACCTATCGATATACCTCTCAAAACTTATCAAATGTACATAATTTCAAAGATGAGAGTTACCTTCAAAACAAGAGGGGAAAAAACAGGAGAGAAAGGTTTTTATTTCTTTTATACTTTCCACAAGCTCCAGGCATCTAAAGCCTTACCTTTAATGTATCATTTAACAGGGACAGAAATCGCTGTAATTTATTGGCGATCCCTTATTCCACTTGAACTGAAGAAGCTGTTTAAAGTCAAAGATAGCCAAAGAAGTACAGTTTTTAATCAACAATCTCTATAACATTTCTAACTTTGATTTCCAATTGGCCAGTGGTGTTGTGGCATCAGCCCTGGACTTTGAGGCCAATGGTCTCAGGTTTAACTCTGGCCAGCTCCTTGCATGTTTTCCATCCATGATGGATTGAGCGTTGATCTAGCAATTTGGCCTCGTAGAATAAAACAGACAAATGCTAACAATGCTAACGGCAACAAATGCCAACCAATGTGCCACAAGGCATGAAATGAAACAACAACTTACCATTGACGTAAATGAAAATAAAAATGTGAACAGCGTAAGTCACATTTGCGATTTACTATCATGTAATTTACATTACCAATCCTACCATTTCCAATTAATATCTCGTAAACACCGATCAAATCATTCAAAGTTCCAGAAATCACTGATCTAGCTTGTGTAATTTTGCTTATAGAGTCCAGATGTCATCCAGGTGAATTCAGTTGTAACTTTCTTCAGGGTCAACATACAGTATCTGTTTCAAGGTGAGATTGCCTTTTCAACTGTCTCTGTACTCTGAACAGTCCTTCCTTTTTTAACTGTCACGATGTGCACTAGCAATGTCGGAAGTCAAGTGCAGAGGGAAGACAGATTCTGACATAAAGACGGCGACCAAAGTGTCTTCATAAAAATTGCAACAGAACATCGGTGGCTTGGCCAAGTGACGCTGCGAGATGTAACATTCTCAAAACTAGGACCCCACGATTAGCGCTAATCGAGCTCACATTTAAATAATACAAGTAACATGGAATATCAACCAGTGTTCCATTAGCCATTTTGATTTTATTGTGTTTGATAATAAATAACCTGCTCAGATCCACAACACAAAAAGCACAACCATTGCTTCCTGCTTTCTTACAACCAAAGAAAAGATCTTTTTTTTTGTCTGTTCCTGTTTAGGTCCCAAGCGGATAAACTCACATTACACGTCCTAGGGATACTCACATGTGGAGCAAGACCTGCCCAGGACTGTCAAAGTCTTCTTTTTGTGCAAATGAGTAAATACATGTAGAACAAGCAGCAAAAAAAGAAGTCAACAAATGCCACGTATCTGTTGCAAAGAAAAATATAGTAAAAATACAACCTCAATTACTCCCATTCACTCTCTTGCCTCATTCAACACTCAAAGGTTGATCTTCCAGTCAAGATGGCATCAGCAAACAACGATCCTTCAGGCGACATCATTCAGATAGCAAATCTTACCAATGACTTCACTTTTCCTATGCCTCCTGCCAGTTATTTTTGTTTTGTTTGTGTCACAGAAACTGTTGGAGCCCATGATCTACCGCTTGAATCTCGATGGAAGGAACCAGAATTGCATTGTTTCCGGACAGCTGCCTTATGGAGATGAGAGATGGGGGTCTGAACGCAAGCTAATTCATGGAAAAGAACAGAGATGAGGCGCGGGATCATGAATTATTCCATCTCAAAGCAGCAAGGAAGTTTGAAGCATTGGGTCAGCGATAGCTCGGTGCAAGATGATCAGCAGCCGGATAGGCAGCGTTTGGCCCCAGATCAGTATGCTCGACCCAGATCTGCAGCATTTGGACCCGGGTCAGCAGTCACTCTTTACTGAAGGACTGAGTTTGTGCAGCTGCTCTCCACGTATGCAGCGAAAATAAATTACTCATATTCTGAGATTTATGTGATCATTGGATTGTACTTTATCTTGGCTTCCTTCAGATTTTCGGTGTTGTGAACAATTGGCAGGTGGATGACCTGTTAACTTTCTGTGTGTGGGAAGAGGGGTTGGGGGTTTGGTGCTACTGTCAATGTCCTTTTCAGCGAGTAAAGGGTTCAGAGATTGCTATGTGTTATGTGAGGGTCATTGGTTGCTATTGTGGTTGTTTTATTTGCTAGGGGCGGGGGGGGGATTTTGGGGTCTGCAAGTTTTGCTTCTTTTCTTTTTTGTGCCAGTTTTGGGGAAGTTGATGTCTTTTCTTCCATCAACTGCCATGATCTTCTCGGAGTAGACAAATATAAGAGTTGTATTATATATGCATACCTTGACAATAAAATGAACCTTTGAAAGGTTGATGTTACTGAGATGGAGACATTGGTTTTACAAACTGATTTATTACTAGCAAGGAAGGTGTGGAATCTAAAAGAGATGTTTGTGACTGAACAGTTTCAACACATTCTTTGATGCTTTTTAAGCAATCTTACAGCCAATATTTAATGGATCACACAAATTCAAGGAAATTCCTAGAATGACAATTAATATACAATAATGAAAATAAATTCCTATTCTCCATGAGTTTCAGCATCCGCTTAAAGCACTTAGGTGACAATTTTAACCTTTGGCAAATGATGGTGCAGGATGGAAAGATCTGCAAGCAGCAGTTTTCTTTTTGAACAAAATCAAGATTAGAATCAGGTTTATTATCACCAGCATGTGTTGTGAAATTTGTTAACTTAGCAGCAGCAGTTCAATGCAATACATAATATAGAAGAAGAAATTAATAATAAAAAATAAATAAGTAAATCAATTACAGTACAGTATACATATATTGAATATATTCAAAATCATTCAAAAAACAGAAATAACATACATTAAAAAAGTGAGGTAGTGTCCAAGGGTTCAATGTCCATTTAGGAATTGGATTGCAGAGGGGAAGAAGCTGTTCCTGAATCACTGAGTGTGTGTCTTCAGACTTTTGTATCCCCTGCCTGATGGTAACAGTGAGAAAAGGGCATGCCCTGGGTGCTGGAGATCCTTAATAATGGACACTGTCTTTCTGAGACACTGCTTCTTGAAGATGTCCTGGGTACTTTGTAGCTAGTACCCAAGATGGAGCCAGCTAAATTAACAACCCTCTGCAGCTTCTTTCGGTCCTGTGCAGTAGCGCCACCCCCATACCAGACAGTGATGCAGCCTGACAGAATTTTCTCCACGTTACATCTATAGAAGTTTTTGAGTGTATTTGTTGACATGCCAAATATCTTCAAACTCCTAATAAAGTACAGCTGCTATCTTGCCTTCTTTATAACTATATTAGTATGTTGGGACCAGGTTAGATCCTCAGAGATCTTGACACCCAGGAACTTGAAACTGCTCACTCTCTCCACTTCTGATCCCTCTATGAGGATTAGTATGTGCTCCTTCGTCTTACCCTTCCTGAAGTCCACAGTCATCTCTTTCATCTTACTGATGTTGGGTGCCAGGTTGTTGCTGCAACACCACTCCACTAGTTGGCATATCTCGCTCCTGTACACCCTCTTGTCACCATCTGATATTCTACCAACAATGGTCGTATCATCAGCAAATTTATAGATAGTATTTGAGCTATGTCTAGCCACACAGTCATGGGTATAGAGAGAGTAGAGCAGTGGGCTAAGCACATACCCCTGAGGTGCACCAGTGTTGATCGTCAGTGAGGAGCAAATATTATCACCATCCACACAGATTGTGGTCTTCCAGTTAGGAAGTCAAGAATCCAATTTCAGAGGGTGGTACAGAGGCCCAGGTTCTTAACTTCTCAATCAGGAATGTGGGAATGGTGGTATTAAAGGCTGAGTTATAGTTGATGAACAGCATCCTGACATAGGAGTTTGTGTTGTCCAGGTGGTCTAAAGTCATGTGAAGGGGCATTGAGATTGCATCTGCCATTGACCAATTGTGGTGACAGGGAAATTTCAATAGGTCCAGGTCCTTGCTGAGGCAGGAGTTCAGTCTAGTCATGACCAACCTCTCAAAACATTTCATCATTGTAGATGTGAGTGCTAACGGGTGATAGTCATTAAGGCAGCTCACATTATTCATCTTAGGCACTGGTATAATTGTTCCCTTTTTGAAGCAAGTGGGAACTTCTGCCCGTAGCAGTGAGAGGTTGAAAATATCCTTGAATACTCTCGCCAGATAGTTGGCACAGGTTTTCAGGGCCTTACCAGGTACCTCATTGGGACCTTCTGCCTCATTCTCTTTAAGAACAGCCTAACATTGGCATCTGAGACAGAGATCACAGGGTTATCAGGTGCAGCAGGTATCTTCTCAGCTGTAGTTATGTTCTCCCTTTCAAAGCATACATAGAAGGCATTGATTTCATCTGGTAGAGAAGCATCGCTGCCATTCATGCTACTGGGTTTCACTTTATAGGAAGTAATGTCTTGCAAACCCTGCCAGAGTTGTCGTACCTCCGATGTCACCTCCAACCTCATTCGAAATTGTCTCTTCGTCCTTGAAATAGCTATCCGTAAATCATACCTGGGTTTCTGGTACAGGCACTGGGTCGCCAGACTTGAATGCCACAGATATAGCCTTCAGCAGACGACGTACATCTTGGTTCATCCACGGATTTTGGTTTGAGAATATACTGTAAGTCTTTGTAGGCACACACTCATCCACACAGATTTTAATGAAGTTCATAACAACTGCAGCACACTTATTCAGGTTTGAAGATGAATCCCTGAATATAGTCCAGTTCCCCGACTCAAAGCAGTCCTGTAAGTGCTCCTGTGCTTCCCTTGTCCATACCTTCTTATTCCTCACTACTGGTGCTGCAGTCTTCGGTCTCTGCCTATACTCAGGGAGTAGAAGTACAGCCAGGTGATCAGACTTCATGAAGTGAAGGCGTTTAATAGCACAGTAGGCATTCTTGATGGTGGTGTACCAATAGTCCAATGTGTTGTTTCCTCTAGTTTTGCAAGTGATTTGTTGATGGTAATTGCTTAGTGATTTTTTTCAGACTGCCCTGGTTAAAATCCCCCAAAATAATGGGGAAGGCTTTAGAGTGCGCTGTTTCGTGCATGTTGATCCCATTGCTCAGATCATCTAAATCTTGATTGACATTGGCCTGAGGTGGAATGTGTACTGCTACCAAAATAATCCCGGTGCTCTCCCGCAGTAGATAAAAAGGAAACCCATTTTCTGGGATATTTTGATAATTTAAGTGTGGTGAACTACATATACCTGGCTGGACTGCTCCTGTGGCTCCTCCCACAGACCCCTGCTGACTGCTCCTGTGGCTCCTCCCACAGACCCCTGCTGACTGCTCCTGTGGCTCCTCCCACAGACCCCTGCTGACTGCTCCTGTGGCTCCTCCCACAGACCCCTGCTGACTGCTCCTGTGGCTCCTCCCACAGACCCCCGCTGACTGCTCCTGTGGCTCCTCCCACAGACCCCCGCTGACTGCTCCTGTGGCTCCTCCCACAGACCCCCGCTGACTGCTCCTGTGGCTCCTCCCACAGACCCCCGCTGACTGCTCCTGTGGCTCCTCCCACAGACCCCCGCTGACTGCTCCTGTGGCTCCTCCCACAGACCCCCGCTGACTGCTCCTGTGGCTCCTCCCACAGACCCCCGCTGACTGCTCCTGTGGCTCCTCCCACAGACCCCTGCTGACTGCTCCTGTGGCTCCTCCCACAGACCCCTGCTGACTGCTCCTGTGGCTCCTCCCACAGACCCCCTGCTGACTGCTCCTGTGGCTCCTCCCACAGACCCCTGCTGACTGCTCCTGTGGCTCCTCCCACAGACCCCTGCTGACTGCTCCTGTGGCTCCTCCCACAGACCCCTGCTGACTGCTCCTGTGGCTCCTCCCACAGACCCCCTGCTGACTGCTCCTGTGGCTCCTCCCACAGACCCCCTGCTGACAGCTCCTGTGGCTCCTCCCACAGACCCCTGCTGACTGCTCCTGTGGCTCCTCCCACAGACCCCTGCTGACTGCTCCTGTGGCTCCTCCCACAGACCCTGCTGACTGCTCCTGTGGCTCCTCCCACAGACCCCTGCTGACTGCTCCTGTGGCTCCTCCCACAGACCCCTGCTGACTGCTCCTGTGGCTCCTCCCACAGACCCCTGCTGACTGCTCCTGTGGCTCCTCCCACAGACCCCTGCTGACTGCTCCTGTGGCTCCTCCCACAGACCCCTGCTGACTGCTCCTGTGGCTCCTCCCACAGACCCCTGCTGACTGCTCCTGTGGCTCCTCCCACTGACCCCTGCTGACTGCTCCTGTGGCTCCTCCCACAGACCCCTGCTGACTGCTCCTGTGGCTCCTCCCACAGACCCCTGCTGACTGCTCCTGTGGCTCCTCCCACAGACCCTGCTGACTGCTCCTGTGGCTCCTCCCACAGACCCCTGCTGACTGCTCCTGTGACTCCTCCCACAGACCCCTGCTGACTGCTCCTGTGACTCCTCCCACAGACCCCCGCTGACTGCTCCTGTGGCTCCTCCCACAGACCCCTGTATAAAGGCGACTGAGGCCTGATGCCCGGCCTCATTCCCCAGGATGTAGTGTTGTTCATTCTTCCAGTCAATAAAAGCCGATATCTCATTTCTTACGTCTCAGAGTGAGTTATTGATGGTGCATCATTAAGAATTTGTTCAAAAGCAATTGATATTATTTGTCTCTTCTAATATTTGTATCTCTTCTATTTAAACTGAGTTCAGCCTCTATTAACAAGTAATTGATAAATAGGATCAGCTTTTGTTTGGTAAACAATTAACAGTCCATCCCAAAACATTTCAACTCCTAATGGGGATTTAAACCAGCCTTGTTTGCAGAAAACCCTGCCCAATTACCATCAGCATATAATCTGTAGCACCAAACGTCTCAACAAACTAGATCACTGTTATACTAAGATAAGGAATACCTCCCGACCTATTCCCAACCCTCATTTCGGTAAATCAGATCTCTTAGTTATCCTTCTCCCATCTATGTACAGGATAGGTTAAAGAGTAAATCTTCAGAGATCAGGATAATAAAGAGGTGGTTGAGGGAGGCAGAAGAATGACTAAAGGATTCTTTAAAGTCGATGGATTGGGCTGTGTTCAAAGACTCGTCTTTGTATATAATTTATTTTAACATTCTTGATGAGCCTCCTATGGGGGGGGGGGGCTTGCTCACTGCCATTGTAAAATCCATGTAGACAACATCCACAACATCCACTGGTCTACTTTTATCAACCTCCCTTCTTACCATATTGAAAAACTCATTTCAAAAAGAAGTGATTTTAGTAGTGAATCTACCTTCCCATTGAGCCTAGTGTGCCAGCGGAAAACTCCACCACTGCAAGGGAATGGTTGTCCAAGGCCCTGGAATACAGTAAGCTTGACTGGTGGAATGCAATATCTTATTCCACACATGGTGGATCTTTAATTAGATTAAATAAATCTTGTAACTCAGGTAAAAAGTAACAACGTGCAAATTATATTTGAATAATTTGAACTGAAGGCTATTAGCTTATATTTCTACTTGTGATTAACCTTATTTTCAGTTCATGTACAAACCTACTGAAGTAGTGGATTTGTCCACCTAAGTTCACTTCCAGTTGGCAACAGGAAAGTGGAAGAATTTAATCAGAGGTGTCCTTTATTTGACAAAGCACGTTGCATGCATAACTTCACATGAAAAATTGTACAAGATTTTAATTATCTATTTACTGGGCATGATACTTTTGTTTTTCTACATAACTGTCGTCTAAAAGGCCCATGGAAATTGGCTGAAAAAGATTTTAACAGCTGGTAAAGTCACAACCCAGCTCTGCCAGCTGTCAAACTTGATAATTCTTATGAAAGCATATTAATGCCTTTAATATTTTGAAACATTCAAAAATGATCAAAAATATTTTAAACAATTTGAAGACATCATCATTTATTTAAAATACAATGAATTAGTTAGAACACTAAATAATAAAAGTATTCAAATGGATAAAATTAAACAAAAATTATTTGAACTTTTCATGCTCAATTTAAATGTCACCATAGCAAGTCTAAGTTGAAGCACACTCTCCAGCAATACAAGTTGGGAAATTCAGTATGTTTGAGCTCCTCTTCAAGGCTCCAACCAGAGTTCAATGCTGGAGATAAATCTGCAAATCAGAGACTTCCACCTCTGTGCCATATTGCCGAATGACAGAATTCACAGCATTCATGGAGTTTCCCTGGAATTACCAGATGGCTATTTTAAGTTGATCTTTTCCACTAACACAATGGAAGTGTGTTCTGTGAAAAATCTATGGAAAGAGGTTAAAACAATTTTACGTAAATTCAACACTGTTTCTTCATACAGACCTGCTCTTGTAACTCTGGTTAAACTTCTGGTCATTGATAGAATAATATAGCATAGAATCAGGCCCTTCAGCCCAAATAGTCCATGCTGATGGCCCCAGATTTTTGAGAGTGGTGAGGTTCACAAAGCAAATTCTATTGAAAGTCATGGGGAAATTGGTCTAGCCATTGAAAGGTCATTTATTTGTAATGTTAACTCTGCTTCTCATTCTAGAGATATTGCCTGACCTGTTGGTAATTTCCATCACTTCCTGTTTTTTTAAATTAAACATTAATCCTCTTTCATTCATAGTCTCTCAACTTATAAATGTCTCCATGCAGGGAGTTTGTAAGTGCCTTTGGAGGAGAGGATTGAAATTGTCTTGGCAGGTGTGTAATAATCTGACAGGACTTCCAGAAAGGATGGAAACAAAACTGTAAATAGAGCATAGGTCCTTGAAAAGCGTGCTGTGAGAAAGAAAGATGGATTCTATAGAGCTGTACTCAGAACATCACCAACAATTCCCAGTCTTCAGGGCCCGATCAGGATCTATCTTCTGCCATCTTCCTGTTTTCATCTCTGAGTTATTTATAGCGGCATATTCAGAAAACACACCACCTTCTCACATATGAATTGATTAGAGTCAAATCTAACTTAGCATCTTGAACTCTCTCCTAACTCTGAATGGGATATTTTTTCTAACATCCTATAATAGATTGGCAGAAAAGATTTTGCAAACTGGATGTCACATCTTCAAACTACACAAGTGCATGATCATTAGAACAGTCTATTTCTACTTCTATAACATCACCTGACTCCACTCTGAAAGGCCTAGATGCGGAGAGGCTGTTTCCAGTAATAGGAGATTCTAAAACCAGAGGACCCAGCCTTAGAATAAAAGGGCGCTCCTTTAGAATAGAGATGAGGAGAGATTTCTGTTGTCAGAGGGTGGTAGATTAGTGGAATTCATTGCCATAGATGTCTGATCAGGCCAAGTAACTGGCTAGATCAAAGGTGGTGGTTGGTAGTTTCGGATTTGTAAGAGTGTGAAATACTACAGGGAGAAGGCAGGAGAATGGGTTAAGAGGGACAAAGAAGCAGTCATGATTGAATCATTTGGCCCATTGAGTCATGACTTTATGGCTAAATGGCCTAATTCTGCTCCTATGCCTTATGATTGTCTGGTCTATATCACCCCAATTTTGCCCTCCCTCTCCCTGTGCACACTTTCAGACCTAAAATCCTGGTGATATCTACACTTTTCAAATGTTGATCTCTTCATTATCCTTGAAGTTAATTGATGACTTTAATTTTGTAGTCCGTAAAGTACACAATTTTCTCTTTAAATCTCATCATCTTTTTGATTATCTTTCCTCCTTTCAAAATGCCTTAATATCTAAACTTTCCAGTGCTTCAGGCTATTTGGCAAAAGGTATCACACCTGAAATTGTAACCCTATTTGTCTTCTTTCACATGACACAATACTTACTGTGTTTCCAATATTTTAAAATCTTATTTCAGATTTTCAAATTCTGCAGTTTCTTTGGCCCGTTCACCTTTTCATGGTGCAGCACTAAAATCTACTGGATAATACCCTTGTTATTTTACCAGCATTAAATCTCCCTAAATATAGTCTGGTGTTATATAAATGCAAATAGAATTTTCCTCAGTAATATCCCTGTTGCCAATCAGTGAATAAAGCAAATGTGTGTATGAGCATCATTATCCAGTGATATGATACGACTTTTTGTGGTGTAGAGGACATTTATCTACTTATTCCTAAGTAAGTATTTGTACACTTCATGGATTTTAGCCTAAGGTCTGAATAAGAAAGTAGGAATAATATGCAATCTATAAGAACACTACTATTGCACTCAGAATGTATTATTAAGTATATAAATAATGCACTAAATATTCATCTTCAAACAATACAACATCCCCTTGGGAACCAGAACTGAACGCACAGATTGTTCAACTAAGTTTTGCAAAGGAGATAATTCAAATTAAACGATATCATCATCTAAAATTCTGTGTGGTAAATTCATCAAAGCCGGTCTTTCCCCATGCGTAAGCTAATAGCATTTAAATATTTGAACTTTGACTTACATCTGCTCACCTCCAATTTTGTTTGCATAATATGTAACATTTTTGTGTTCTATAAGTTGTCCTCTGTAACAAAGCATTCTAGTAAATTATTTTTAACTAAAGCTTTATTCGCATAGATGAACCTGGCGTCCACAGACACCTTGCTTATTGTTATTGGTCCATGGCATAAAAGAAGGTTGGGAACACCAGCCACAGATTTTTGGGAGTCAATAGTTATGTGAATGCTAGAATCTATGATAAAGGAGGAGATACAGTATCAAGGTACAAAGAAAATAATAATATTACTGAGCAGAAAGTAAAGAAAGGAAAATCATGCTTGATTGATCTATTCATTTTCAATGTTTCTACTGCAATAGATAAGGGTAGACCAGCAGAAGCGCAGAAGATTTAGTCTTCAACAATGCTTTTTATAAGTTTTCACACAGGAAGTTGCTATTAAAGAGAGTTCTTCAAATCTAAAATTTGTCTTCACCTGCTTTCACTAGATGAACCTAAGAGAAAGAACAGGAATATTCCTGAAAGCTGCAGACTACTGAGCCCCTTGCCAGTGATGGGGAAGTTACTGGAGATGATTTTTAGGGATAGGATTTATGAGCATTTAGAAAACCACAACATAATTTGGGAGAGTCAGCATGACATTGTGCAGGGTAAGTCATGTCTTACTAACTTAATTGATTTTTTGAGATGGTGACAAGGTGATTGATGAAGGAAGACCTGTGCATGTCGTCTACACAGATATTAGTAAGGTCCCGTTACCAACTGAAAGGACCATGGGCAAATCCACATCTATGGTAGATTTGTACGTGAACTAAAAATAAAGTTAATCACAAGTAGAAGTATAAGCTAATAGCCTTCAGTTCAATTTATTCAAATATAATTTGCATGTTGTTACTTTTTACCTGAGTTACAGGATTTATTTAATCTAAATAAAGATCCACCATGAGATATTGCATTCCAGCAATCAAGCTCATTGCTTTCCACGGCCTTGGACAACCACTCTATTGCAATGGTGGGAGTTTTGAACTGGCATATTAGGCTCAATAGGAAAGCAAATCCACTGCTGAAATCAGTTTTGTGAAATGAGTTTTTGATCCGGTGACAACGGTGATTCATGAAAGCAGACCTGTAGATGTTGTCTACGTGGACTTTAGGAAGACATTGAACAAGTTACCACATAGAAGATTCATCCAGCCGATTGAAATGAATAGCATCCAAAGTGAATTGGCTATCTGGATTCTGAATTAGTTTGTTCATAGAAGAGAAAGGGTAGTGGTTGATGGGATTTATTCTGACTGGAAGTCTGGAACTGGTGGTGTTTCATATCGATCTCTACTGGGACGTCTGCTATTAGTGGCCACTTTATTAGGTACCTCCAGACTGTACTGTATGTTTGTGGTCTTTTGCTGCTATAGCCTATTCACTTCAAGATTCAATGTGTTGTGCATTCAAAAATGCTCTTCTGCACATCACGGTTATAATGCAAGATTTATTTGAGTTATTGTTGCCTCCCTGTCAGCTTGAACCAGTCTGGCCATTCTCCTCTGACCTTCTCCTTAACAAGGTGTTTTCACCCACAGAACTACCGCTCACTGGATATTTATTTTGCTTTTCAATAGGTTCAATTTAATGCCAGAGAAAGGCATACAATATACATTGTGAAATTCTTTTTCTTCGCAAACATCCACGAGAACGGAGGAGTGCCCCAAAAGATGAATGACAGTTAAGTGTTAGAATCCTGAAGCCCCCCCAGCTCCCCCCTCCCATGCACAAGCAGCAGCAAAGTGACAACCCCCTCTCCCACCAGCAAAAAGACATCTGCACCCCCCACTGAGCACTCGAACATGCAGCAAAGTATCAATAAAGACACAGACTTGCAGTACCCCAAAGATTATTCATTCACCTGGTAATTTGACATACCACAGGCTGTCTCTCTCCCTAATAAGGGAAAAAGAGGTGTCACCGTTTCACAGTGAAAGGGGAGACACGACAAAACATTTCACCGACTTATGGTGTTAAAAGTCTGTTGCGTTGCTTTTTCTGAGCTCTGTGCCTGAAGATCTCGGGTCTCTGGGCACACAGCCAGCAGCCAGCTCACTGCTTTCGATCTTCAGTGTACTCCCACAACACACCAGTTTTCTGTGATGGCACTGACCTGGAATCTGTCCGCTTCCAGAACCATGACAATCCAACACCCTGAAGGCGCCCTAGTCTTCTAGGTCACATCTTCGGCATATCGAAAAGCGGCTGGTCGTGAGGCCCCAAGAGCGGGTCGCATTCCCACAAAGAACCGAAATCAGTATGTAACTCCAGGTCAGGATCTTTCAATGAACCCTGAAGAGGAAAAAAAGAGATACTAAAGATAGAAATAGAGCTGTTTCCGAAGATGCAAGCAAAGGAGTCGCCGTTAGGCACCATCATCCTAAGCACCCTCCACATAATGATTTTAATGGTTTTCAAACTATTCTCTGCAAACTCTAGAGTTGTTGTGCTTGAAAATACCATGAGATCAGCATTTTCAGAGGTACTAAGAACATCCCATCTAGCACCAATGATCCATCCATGGTCAAAGTAATTTAAATCACATTTCTTCCCCATTCTGATGTTTGGTATGAACAACAATTAACCTCTTGACCACATCTGTATGCTGTTGTGCTTTGAGTTGCTCTCAAATAATTGGCTGATGAGATATTTGCATTAACGAGCAAGTATAGAGATGTACCTAATAAAGTAGCCACTAGGTGTATAAATATGACATTCCCAAGTTCATTATCATTAAAATTAACAAGTGGAAAATTTGATTGTATAGTGTACATAAAACACATTATTTCTGAAACACAGAATAGTTTTCTCTGATCCATGTATCAAACATACAGAGCGACTAACTTTATTGCTTTACATCCTTTCAGCCAGTAGTATCTACATTATTTCACTGCCAATCCTGTCTGCCCTTGAAATGTTTATACCATTGGTTAAATTAAGGGAAACATTAATGCATGAAAATGACATATTTAAATGATTCACAATCAAATAGATGCAATTCCTGCTACAGTGTGCTTTTCTTTTTTCAGTCAGTATTGCAACATTTGAATTGTTATTAAAAAAAATCTAAACAGTGATATGTTGAAAGTCTATGCAATATCACAAAAAATCCATTTAAAATAAATTCACTCTATGCGTTCTTCCAAATTTACTAATATAAGTTGAAGCTTCATTGCATCAAAATAAGATCCATGTTTTCAAACAGTTAATAATGTTCAACAGGTTTGACATCTTCGATGAATGTTAACCATTTTTTCCCAAAACAATTAAGCCTTAAAAGGTTGCTGTGCATTTTAGATTTGCAAAGGAATTTAATCAAGAAATTCAATTATTTTCAAACAGGATATGACATATTTTTTTGCTACTGAAGCATGCCATCTCATTTACTTTTGTGAGTGTTCATCAAGGCAAGTGATGGCAAAACAAGATCAATGCTTTCTTCTTTTTTTTTGCTTTTTGCATCCACTTATAATCCTCATAGTTCATGCAGAGTTACAAAACATATCTCGCCTCACTTTCCATAACAATTTAGCCTCAGGTTAAAGCAACAAGATCAAATTAATTTTCCATTTCAGTGAGGCCTGAAAGATTCATGGCAAAAAAATAGTCTTTTTCTATCTGTCTGTGACTGCAATTGAATTATAGCAGCCTTCCTATCTCACCTGCATTGATGACATTCAGTGAAATCTATTTATTAATAGAATCAGAAAGAGGTCTTCAATAAGTTACTTGATTAGTTTCCTGTGGTCTTCACAAAATTACCTGGCCTGAGAAATATAAGCAGTGCTTCCTGAGTGCTGTTGGAGTCATGTTTTTTTAAGATGAGACTCTAAATGAAGCCCCATCTGTTGTGTTGTTGTTGAATATAAAAGATCCCAAGGCACTGTTTAGAAAAAAGCAAAAAGTTATTCCATGTGTCCTTGCCAATATTTATCTTGCAACAAAAACTATTGGAAAACATCACTGGGTCATTATCACATTGCTGTTTGTGGGAGCTTGTGCGAATACTGGCTGCTAATATTTCCTATATTACAACAATGACTACTCTTCAAAAGTGCTTCATTGGTTGTACTCTGTTATGATCTGAGGCCATGTTATACAGACTAATGCCTTTTTTTTTATTTTTGTGTTCCAGAGGCATTAACCCAGATGGTTGCTTTTAACCCAGCACAACTGATCCCCCGCTTCTCTGGATGTTCACAGGACTTTTTCTCAGGACCTTCGAATTCTGTGATGTATCTCACAAGCACTATACTTCATCCACTTCCACAGCATTTCAAACACATTCTGTATCCATTCCAGCATTCCATCAATTAAAGCACACTCTTTACCCCTTGCAACACCCTATTAATTCTCACACATTCCATATTCCATCCAACCCTTGGAACAAATCAACCATAACAAAGTATGTTATCCAGCTCTCCAACATTTCATATTCCAGCCAATGCCCCACCATTCCTATACACACTGTAGCTCAGAGGCAATAAAATGCGAATCTTTGAATCTGCAGCGAATGAAAATAAACTTGCAGTTGTTAATTTAGTTGGAACCTTGTGGTTTGAGTGGCACTGTGGAGCGTGAGGAATCCACTGAACCCCACCTAATTCTCAATGGCTCACACACACACACACACATTTAATTCCCCATCATTTCATGCACACTATTTCCCATCCAATTCTTGAAGAAATCACACATACACTCTGTACCCTATCCAACTACCAAAATAATCACAGACACACTCTATCCGATCTATCCAACTTCTCTCTATGTCCAACTCACGTTGTATCCCATCCAACTCCCCATTAATTAGGTCAGATATTGTATGCTGCAAAAGGATGATATCAGCTGAGGTTTGGTTTAAAGGTCAGTATTAATCTGAATCAAACTGTGTTACATGTGGCACATTGTTGATTGAAACACTAGGTTTCTGCAAATGAAGACTCTTCTCACATAATGACATTGCAGCAGGTAACAGATTCTGTCGGCTGACTATCATTTGGCAGCAGCAACAGATTCCGATGGTGTTCCCAATAGGATGCTTCTCCACCAGGATTGTACATATGGTAGTCAGGCTGCAATATTAATAGCTAAAATAATGATGCTCGATACTTCACAAATGATTCAAGAGTTGAGATTCTATGCCAGAAACGCAAATTCATACTTGGAAAAGAAATTGATTATTTTTTGGTATTAATGACTGAGAACAAACAGGATAACAGGTTGAAGTTTTGCTGAGCTCAGTAACTGCAGTTCATTTGATCATTAGTAAGAGTGCTTTCTCTTATTCATACACCCTTCAAAACTTTTGCCTGTACTTATATATAAATTAGCAATGATGATTGGCAAATTGTTTAGTTAGTATCTATAGAAATAGAAAACAGTTATTACAGTCATGTATAAAGTTCTTTTCAACATTATCTTTGAATTTGTTTTTTGCACAATACAAACCTAATGTATGTATTGTGAAAAAAAAATATTCATCTGCAAATGGCCAAAACATCTCAGAATCTAGCCCAAATGCTTGGAGGTTAATGATGTTGATCAGCTTTAAGATTACCTACACACTTCAGTCCTATTATTCTCTACTCTTTATTCAGTTTGCAATGGTAAATTGCACACATAGAATGAGGAGGGTGAAGCAAAGATTGTAGACTGACATCTTCTGGAGATGGCACGGTACCAACACACAATGATGGATGCTCCACAAAATTAAAATTGATCAATAAATTATAAGATTTGCCAAGCTTGATTTCAACTTCAGAGTGAATTCACAGGATGGTAAATGACAATCGTATACCTAGGGTAAAACATTTTCAAAATTTTTCTTCAAAAAAGGAAATAATGTTTGTGATTGTTATTATATTTCTTCCCTGGGTGCCACTTTCCTTCTCATACGTTTTGCTTTTAGTGTGACCTAAACACTCTTTATAATGATTTGGGAATCTTCACCTTTTTTTTTCTGAACCAACCTTGCTTTATGACTGAGGAATAAGAGCTCCATCTACATTCTTGTTGGATAACTGTATTAAATTACTTGTGAGTTAGAATATAAACTGCCCTTACAATAAAAAACTCAATAATATACAATTATTTAAACAAGTTTTTTTATTTAACTACAGGCTACGAAGATCTAATGCACTATTGTGTTGTGATTGCATATTTTAATTATGTTATTGATATTTAAATCAAAGAGATGTTGACTTTATGTTTCTGCGAAACTTGTCAAAATGTTCACATGTGACTCTTAAAACTTTCTATTCATTTCAGCTGAGAGTTAATAGTTGAGTATACTGCAGCTAAACTTCTGATATCACATCTCCAATAGTCAATGCTTCACTCTTTGGGAGTGCACAGTACAAAAATACACATCAGTATACAGAACATGATCGACTTTTTGTATTGTTTCTAAGACAAAAACAGAGTTTTTACAAAGTTGTTACAGAGAGGAAGGAGACTGTTTGGTTTATTATGTCCATGTTGGATCTCTTCAATAACCATTCTTGTCTTGATAAAGTCTACAATAGGTCTTTATCAGATGCAATCTCACTAACTTTTCATTCGTCCTTGGATCACCTGGACAATAATAATACCTACTGTATGACAAACAGCTATTTATTGATTATAGCTCCATGTTCAACACAACCATACCATCAGTTCAAATCAAAAGTTCCAAAACCTGGGTCCCTAAACCTCCTTTACCAACTGGATCCTTGACCTCCTTACTTGAAGACCACAGTCAGTATGGATAAGAAATAACATCTTCACCTGGCTGACAATCAACATTGAAGCACCTCAAGGATGCATGCTTAGCCTACTCCTCTATTCTCTCTACACTCACAACTGTGTGGCTAGGCACAGCTCAAATACCATCTATAAATTTGCTGAACCATTGTTGTCAGAATTTCAGATAGTGATGATTAAATGTATAGAAATGAGATAGATTGGCTAACTGAATGGTGTTGCAACACAACCTTGCACTCATTGCTAGTAAGACCAAGGAATTGAAGGTGGATTTAATGAGGAGGAAGATGAGGGAACGCACACCAGTTCTCATCAAGGGATCAGCAGTGGAAGGGTGAGCAACTTCAAGTTCCTGGGTGTCAACTTCTCTGAAGATCTATTCTTTTGTACATTTGAAGAAGTAACAGGACGGTGATCTGCTGCAAACAAAATAAAGAGAATTATTCTCTAAATGGAACATTGCTGATGGCAAGGACTGCACATGGTAGATTTGTCATTAAACTTGATAGACAAAAGCGTTCGCCCTGTACCCATACAATGAGTGGGAAATTTCCTGGGGATGAATTATATTCTCAGAACTTCATATAGAAAACAGAGAACAGCAATATGGTGATATAGGAGAAGAGAATGTTGTTCTTAGTTCTTGGGCTGATGGCAATAAGATATTAAAAACAGATCCTATTCCCAAGTTGACATGTCAGTGCATGGCCTCTTTCTTTGACACAATAAGGCCACACTCAAGTTGAAGGAGCAACACTCATATTCCATCTGGGTCTCTCCCATCTGAAGGCATGAACATTGATTACCCTAACTTCTGGTAATCTATCCTCTCTTCTCCTATCTTTCTGGTTCCTCTCTCATCATTTCTCATCACCTCCTTCTGGTTCCCCTCCTCCTTCCCTTTCTTCCATTGATCACAGATCTCTCCTCTCAGATTCCATGTTTTTCAGCTCTTTACCCCTTCCACCTATCATTTCCCCGATTCTTTATCTTTTAACCACTGTCCTTCCCCCTCACCTGGTTTCACCTATTACTTACTATCTTGTACTCCTTTCCCTACCCCAACCTTGTATTCTGGTTTCTTCCCCCTTCCTTCCTAGTCCCGATGAACCTCCTCAACCTGTGGACTGTTTATTTCCTCCCTTAGGTGCAGCCTGGCTAGCTGAGCTTGTCCAGCATTTCAGAATCAGAATCAGGTTCAATATAATTGGCATGTGTTGTGAAATTTGTTAACTCAGCAGCAGCAGTACAATGCAATATATAATAATATAGAAAAAAAGTGTATCAGTTAGAGTAAGATATATATTAAATAGTTGAATTAAAAATAGTGCAAAAACAATCCTATAAAAATGTAAGGGAGTGTTCATGGGTTCAATGTCCATTGAGGAATAAGATGGCAGAGGGGAAGAAGCTGTTTCTGAATTGCTGAGATTGTGCCTGTAGGCTTCTGTACCTCCTTCCTGATGATATCAATAGGAAGAGAATAAGGTGATGGGGGACCTTAATAATAGACACCGTCTTTCTGGGGCACCACCCCTTAATGATATATTGGATACTATGGAGGCTAGTACCCAAGATGGAGCTGACTAATTTTACAACTTCCTGCAGCTTCTTTCGATCTTGTGCAGTAGCCCGTCCACCACACCCTGCCCCATGCACTAGACAGTGATGTAGCTTGTCAGAATGCTTTCCATGGTACATCCGTAGATGTTTCTGGGTATTTTAGGTGACAAACCAAATCTTCTTAAACTCTGAAAGAAATATAGCTCCTGTCTTGCCTTTTTTATAGCTGCATCAATATGTTGGGACCAGGTTAGATCCTCAGAGACCTTGACACCCAGGATCTTGAAATTGCTCGCACTCTCCACTTCTAATCCCTCTATGAGGATTGGTTCAAAGTCCCTTGTCTTACCCTTCTTGAAGTCCACAATCAGTTCTTTGGTCTTACTGATGTTGAGTGCAAGGTTGTTGCTGTGATACCACTCAGCTAGCTGGTACATCTCGCTCCTGTATGCCCTCTCGTCTCCATCTCTGACTACCAACAATGGTTGTGTCATCAGTAATGGTTGGTTCACCTGTACCTAGCCTCATAGTTATGAGTATAGTGAGAGTAGAGCAGTCGGCTAAGCACACATCCCTGAGGCATGCCACTGTTGATCACCAGCAAGGAGGAGATATTATCACCAATCCGCACAGATTGTGGTCTTCCAGTTGCAGAGGGAGGTTCAGAAGCCCAGGCTCTGCAGCTTATTGATCAGGTCTATGGGAATAATAGTGTTAAACATTGAGCTACAGTCGACAAACAGCATCCTGACATAGGTGTTTGTATTGTCCAGGTGATTTAGAGCCATGTGAAGATCCATTGAGATAGTGTCTGCTGTAGACCTATTGCGGCCAAAAGCAAATTGCAGTGGGTCCAGGTGCTTGCTGAGGCAGGAATTCATTCTAGCCATGACCAACCTCTCAAATCATTTCATCACTGTAGATGTGAGTGCTACTGGACAATATCATCAAGGCAGCTCACTCTGCTCTTCTTGGGCATTGGTACAATTGTCGCCCTTTTGAAGCAGATGGGATCTTCTGTCCATAGCAGTGAGAAGTTGAAAATGTCCTTGAATACACTTGCCAGTTGATTGGCACAAGTTTTCATGGCCTTACCAGGTAATCCATTGGGGCCTGCCCCCTTACAATGGTTCACCTTTCCTAAAAGACAGCCTGACCTCTGAGACAGAGATCACAGGGTCACCAGGTGCAGCAGGAAACTTCACAGCTGTAGATATATTCTCCCTTTCAAAGTGGGTAAAAACGGCATTGAGCACATCTGGGTTACTATCACACATGTTATTTGGTTTTGTTTTGTAGGAAGTAATGGCCTGTAAACCCTGCCAAGGATGACTAGCAACCGATGAGGCCTCCAACCTCGCTGACAATTGCCTCTTCACTCTTGAAATAGATCTCCGCAAGTGACACCTTGGTGACCAGATTTAAATGCCATAGAGCTAACCCTCAGCAGACAACGAACCTCCTGGCTCATCCAAGGCTTTTGGTTTGGGAACGGACAGAAGTTTTAGTAGGCACATGCTCATCCAAAGAGGCTTCAATGAAGTCAGTAACAATTGTGGCATACTCATCCAAATGCGAAGATGTCTCCAGTCCACCGATTCAAAGCAGTTCTGTAGGCGCTCTTGTGCTTCCCTTGTCCATACCTTCTTGGTCTTCACTACTGGTGCTGCAACCTTCATTCTCTTCCTATACTCAGGGAATAGACGTACTGCCAGGTGATCAGACTTTCCAAAGCGAGGGTGTTGAATAGCACAGTAGGCATTCGTGATGGTGGTGGTCAAGTGTGTTGTTTCCTCTGGTATACAAGTGATTTGTTGATAATAATTATTTAGTGACTTTTTTATTTAGTGCCTGGTTAAAATCCCCCAAAATGATGGTGAAGGTGTCAGGGTGTGCTGTTTTGTGCATATAGATCACATTGCTCAGATCATCTGGAGCCTGTTTGAGATTGGCCTGAGGTGAAATGTACACTGCTACCAAAATGATCAAAATTACCTGCGGCAGGTAAAATTGCCAACATTTCATTGTGAGATATTCCAGGTCTGGTGAGCAGAATTGGGACATCACTGACATATTAGTACACAAAAAGGAATTGATTATGAGGTATACACCTCCACCCCTGCTTTTGACTGACTTGACAGTCCTGACGATTTATAGTTAACCCGTGAATCTGAATCACTGTATTCGGTGCAGAAAGGGTTAACCAGGATTCCATGAAGTAAAGGAGGCACACTGTTCTAATGTCCCTCTGATACAATGCCCTAGCTTAGGATCATTAGTTCTATTTTCCATTTTCCAGCTACATAGTCAGTATTGGGAATTGAAACCCCTATTTTTTTAAACATACTTGTTGTCCAAACCGGCAGCCGCGTTTCCTTCAAGGAGTCCGACGAGAAGTATGACCAAAATCAGCATTGTTTCTGTCAGTTTTAAGCTGTGATTGATTGTTCAATCACATTAAAACATCTTTATTAATTGTACGGACCTTGGAAGCAGAGTGATTCCCAGTTGTAGCATACTGAAACAGGAATACTCAATCATACCCATCGAGCTGCACTGCAACAAGATGGCCCTGACGGTACACTGGATGTGTCATTTGTGTCAGTGCTCAATATTTTCAGCATCTACAAAATGTCTTGAGTTGAAGAATTCATGAGTCTATTACTTTCACCAACTACACTTAAGATCTTACATAAGGACACAATGAAAATCCTTAATATGCAATTAATCCAGCCACATCAGGTACTTTTTAAAGGTGCAGGTTAGGCACTTACAACTTGGTTCATAAGAATTGGTTTTAAAAATATGGTCATGGTGAAGACTTTTGCAGAAGGTATAATTTCTAGCCCTAGATAGATCTGGGGAATGAGAACGTGAAGAGCTAACAACATGGAAATGGCACTTAAAAGAAAGAGGTAGCTTCACTGTGGCATAATTTCAGGTTGCAAGTGGCAAACCATCCTGTAAAAATGGTAATGGTAAAGTTTTCCTCTTTTCAACCACGTAGTATGAATGCTACAAGTGGGTGTGGTGGGAAGCCATTTGGTTATGAGGGTCCTATTATGGGTATCATATGAACCACCCACCTATATAGAATGACAATTCAAGATGATGTAGTATGAAGTGTCACAGGCTAGGGCATTTTTCACAGGTGTGCAAGCCGCTGATGGATATCATTGCTGGTAAGGATGGATTCCCAATGTAGCTTGGACGAAGGATGAAAGACATGGAACAGTACCACACTCATTGTAGAACTGGATAATAAGGAGGTAGAATAGGATTGTTTAATAGTATTGATTGCAAACACAATGAGAATAATTACAGAAGTATATTGAAATGCATCTTGCTTCTTAAGAAACTAATAGTAGACATGGGGATCAATATAGTAAAAAGTGAAGCTATTGTTGAGCAGGATGCCAATCTGAAATGCCTCAACCATTTTCTGTTAAGGTAGAACAAAATATCATCGGACCCTAAAGGAGAAAGGACTTTTTAAATTCTGGGAGAAGTGAACTGTTGTGTTGTTTGTAAAGTTACCTGTCAGAGTTATGTTCCTCCAATGAACACTGGCATTCATGGGAATAGGCTCAATCAAGTCTTTTCGATTGGGGGGACTGAATCTTTAAAAGGATCATAGCATTGTGTAATGAGAAGATGCAGGAGATTTTTGTACTCCAAGCTGAAGTGGCTTCTCCCAGACAACTCAGATGGGCCTGGGAGATGGCAAGTATTCTTCAAGCATCTTATACTGGCAGGTGACTAATGTGGACTACAGCTCCCATGAGATACCTATGGCCAGCAATAGGTTGATAACTACTATTAAACAATAACCTAGGATTAATGTATAAAAATACAGCTAACTCTATCCATGAATTCAATATACAGGCCATTGCAGATAGGATTTGATGATCATCCGTCTAGCAAAAAACATGAAACTGGAGCTGAAAGGAGAGCCAAATGAGAAACCTTTGTAGGAGTAGGTAAGACAACAGTTTTACCAAAGCACATAGATGTTACAAAAAAAAACACAGGAAGATTAGACGTATAGTACATCTAATGGCATTGGTGAAGCAGCACAAAACTGTTTGGGCCAAGGTATCCTGAAATGTGTCTGGACTGAAAGTAGTAAATATCAAGAGTAAGAGTAAGTAGTAAGGTACAACATCAAGACATAAGGAGCCTGGTGAGGGTATTCAGGAACAGTCATGGAATCACAGCACTAACTGTTCATGTATCTGATAGCAAAGGCTGTGTATTTGGCTATTTTTCCTTGGATCAGCAAGGGAAGGTAGTATTATATCATGGAGGCAGTGTAATATCGGGGCAGGAGCTATCAGTTACAGTGACACAGAGTCTGACATGGGTTTATAAATGGATCTGCAAAACAAAATAATGCATTGGTCAGAGAGTTGGCCTAGACTAGGCATTCCTAAGTAAATACTTTCTGAGCTCAGGTCCGATGTGAGTTACGTATGAGAAGCCTGAATCAAAAGCATCACTTGGACTGTGAATTGAGCAATTCAGAACAGGATTATTCACAGACCTTGATGGTTAGCAGATTTTGTGGACTTATTTTTGTGGGATGAAGCAGTTCACAGACATTTCAGGACAACAACTATGTGAAGAAAAGACTCCAGAAACAAAGTGAGAAGCTGATGGCTTTGTGTAAGCTGTTGTAGCAAGGCAATATCAAATGAATGTTACCATAAACAATATCGATATAGATGCAACTCCACAAGTTCTTAGGAAAGGTCAAGAAGACTTTATTTACAGAATTGGAGATGGGAATGAATTAAATAGTGGTTAAATTGGATCTTCTGTAGAAGGCTATGTTACAACATGAAAGCACTTCCTGAGCTCTGAAGATCTGAGAGGTTTCAAACCTTTGTTAAGGGCTTACAGGTTATCCCAATGCAGCACAGTCAGGCCATAGTAAGACACACTTAAAATAGATTGTTTAAAAAGTTCCAGAGAAAATCCAAAAAGGGAATTTCAGAGCTGATAAATTTGTAATGTCTATAGGGTCAGCACGAAATACATGAAACATGTTGTCCACAATAAATGAAAGCAGCAGTCAGGATGCAATGTGTTCTGGAAATAGTTCAAAACTGGAAAGCCTGATAAAGTGCTACATCAAATTTATATTCTTATCTGCTGTAATTATTGGTAGAGATTATTGATCTGATTTAAATTACATGAGGACATCTTAATGCATATAGTAAGTTTAAGAAGGTGGTGATCCAATATACAGTATGTAATATTCAGCATTAGGAAGACAATTATATTGAAGCAATAGTTGCTGCCAGAATGTGTGAAACCAGGTATATGTGGCACTGCTGGATGAATGATCAGTTGGAACTATGAGCATCTGCAGTGTATATTCCTGTGATATCAGGGGCAGCTGACAGTGAAGATTGAACATAGAGCATTGAACAAAGAATATAGAAAATAAACCATAGAACAGTTCAGCACAATACAGGCCCCTTGGCCCACGAGATTTTGCTGACCTTTTAACTTACTCTAGATCAATCTGATACTTCCCTCCCACATAGCTTGCCATTTTTCTATCATCCTCAAGCACATTTAAGAGTCTCTTATGTATCTGGCTCTTCCACCACCCCAGCAATGCATTCCACACACTTACCACTCTCTGTATTAAAAAAAACTTACCTTGGACATACTCCCCTATAATTTTCTCCAATTACCTTAAAATTATACCCTTTCGTGTTTGCCATTTCAATGGCTGGAAAAAAAGTGCTTTCTATCCTCTCTATTTATACCACTTCTTATTGATAGATTGTTTAAAGTTGTAACTGTACTCTGATGCAAATATTTAACTGGTTAAATAATTCAATGTATTGCAGGAGTTAATGGTTTCTTTCAGTTTATTTATTTTTATAAAGGAAAGGGTGAAGTGAAAGTAATGGTACCTTTTAGGACTAAGTGCATCATGTCTTATGTCATTTTAACATTAGACTCCGTTGTTCATTTGCCAGTCGCTGCTTTAAGTAAAGTGTGTATTGTTGATAGCTGTGCCCCTGCTAGCTTTCATACAAGCAACCACTTAGAGGTGCAACTGGGGCAGCATTGACCTCCTAGTCAGGGATTATTTACATGGTATTTTGAAAACATCATGACTCCTTAGAGGAAACAATTGTCAATATATACACTATATTTGAAATAAATCCTTATGACTAATTAATTGACTACTGTAAGTCTGTGTTAGTCTAGCCAAGTAGGAGGAAAATTAGGGAGCATGGATGAGAGAATAGACTACGGAGAAAAGTAATGGGGAATAAGACTGATGGGACTGCTCTAAAAAACAGCAAACGGTATGGGACTGAATGTTCTCCTTCTATGACATAAGGAAATAATATAATATAAAGATATCCCTGGAGCTCTGCAAATAGCATTCATACAGCTTCCTTTTTCTGAGAACTTGTTTTATCCAATGTTGACTTATGAATGTTCACACTGTGTTACGTATGTGGGTTATATCCAAAGAAAAAATGACTGGAGTCGCTTAGCATTTTAGTGCATGGGACTTCATAAGGAACATCCGGAAACAAAATTGCAACATTTAGCTAAAATAGCTAAAAGGAAACTGCCAAAGTTTGAAAAAAAGTATTTGTCTTACCCGAAGTCAAAATAATGGTGGTCCATGTGGGTACCAACAACATAGGTTGAATGAGGAAAGAGGTTCTGTTGAAGGAATTTGAGCAGCTAGGGACTAAATTAAAAAGCAGAACCAAAAAGGATTACCACCTGAGTAGTGTGCAAATTGGCATTGGGGTCAAGAAGATTAAAAACTTAAATGCTTAGCTCAAGGATTGATGTGGGAGAAGTAGGTTTCAATTCAGGGGAAATTGGCACCAGGATTGGGGAAGGAGGGAGCTGTACCAACGGGACGGGCTCCACCTGAACAAAATTGGGACCTGCACCCTAGCAAATCACATAACTAGGGCTGTGGATAGGGCTTTAAAGTAAATAGTAAGGGGGTGGGTTCCGCAGATTGAAGAAGTATGGATAAAAAAATGAAAAGTGTGGATAAAGATAAAGTCCACCCCTCCTACAAATGACCAGGTGCTGTGTCTCACCTTGGTTGATGTGAGAAGAACCCTGTGCAGGGTCAACCCATGGAAGGCTGCTGGACCAGACAACATCCCTGGTAGAGTGCTCAGAGGATGTGCAGACCAGCTAACAGATGTTCTCACTGACATCTTCAAAATCTCCCTGAGCAGCGCCACTGTTCCAACATGCTTCAAGACTGCCACCATCGTCCACGTGCCGAAGAAGTCTTCAGTGTCCTGCCTAAATGTCTACCTTCCCATTGCACTTACATTCATCATCATGAAGTGTTTTGAGAAGCTCGTCATGAGGCATATCGAGACCCTGCTGCCCCCCTCACTGGACCCCCTGCAGTTTGCGTACCGTCCCAACCGCTCAACAGATGACACCATTGCCACCATCCTCCACCTGGCCCTAACCCACCTGGACAAAAAAGACACATACGTTCGGATGCTGTTCATAGACTTCAGTTCAGCATTCAACACAATCATCCCTCAGAAACTGATTGGAAAGCTGAGCCTACTGGGCCTGGACACCTCCCTCTGCAACTGGATCCTAGACTTCCTGACTGGGAGACCTCAGTCAGTCCGGATCGGGAGCAGCATCTCCAACACCATCACACTGAGCACGAGGGATCCCCAGGGCTGTGTGCTCAGTCCACTGCTGTTCACTCTGCTGACACATGACAGTGCTTCAACATACAGATTGAACCACATCATCAAGTTCACCGATGACACGACCGTGGTGAGTCTCATCAGCAAGAATGATGAGTCAGCTTACAGAGAGGAGGTACAGCAGCTAACAGACTGGTGCAGAGCCAACAACCTGTCTCTGAATGTGAACGAAACAATAGAGATGGTTGTTGACTTCAGGAGGGCACGGAACAACCACTCCCCGTTGAACATCGACAGCTCTTCGGTAGAGATTGTTAAGAGCACCAAATTTCTTGGTATTCACCTGGCGGAGAATCTCACCTGGTCCCTCAACACCAGCTCCATAGCAAAGAAAGCATAGCAGCGTCTCTACTTTCTGCAAAGGCTGAGGAAAGTCCATCTCCCACCCCCCATCCTCATCACATTCTACAGGGGTTGTATTGATAGCATCCTGAGCAGCTGCCTGGCTTGGAAATTGCACCATCTTGGATCGCAAGACCCCGCGATAGTGAGGTCAGCTGAGAAGATCATTGGGGCCTCTCTTCCCGCCATCACGGACATTTACACTGCACGCTGCATCCGCAAAGCAAACAGCATTATCAAGGACCCCACACACCCCTCTACAATCTCTTCTCCCTCCTGCCATCTGGGAAAAGGCACCAAAGCATTCGGGCTCTCACGACCAGACTATGCAACAGTTTCTTCCCCCAAGCTATCAGACTCCTCAATATCCAGAGCCTGGACTGACATCTTACTGCCCTATTGTCCTGTTTATTATTTATTGTAATCACTGCACTGTTTTGTGCACTTTATGCAGTCCTGGGTAGGTCTGCAGTCTAGTGGAGTTGTTGTGTGTTTTTTTCTCTCTGTTTTTTACACAGTTCGGTCTAGTTTTTGTACTGTGTCATGTAACACCATGGTCCTGAAAAACGTTGTCTCATTTTTACTATTTACTGTACCAGCAGTTATGGTCAAAATGACAATAAAAGTGACTTGACTTAAAAAAAACAAAAGATAAAAAAGAGAAAAATAAGAGTGGAGTGAAGAAAAGTGAAGAGTAAAAGATGACAAGATTTTAAAAACACAGTGAGTGTAAGGGGACTCCATTTGAATGACCATAGTATTCAAAACAAGGTCAGTGAACTTATGGCTCAAATCAGTATAAAGAAGTATGATTTAGTGGCCATGGCAGAGACGTCGTTGCAGGGTGGAAAGGACTGGGAATTAAATATCCAAGGATATAAAGGAATACAGAAGGATAGGCAGGAATATAAGGAAGGTAGGGTAGCACTCTTAATTAAAGATGAGATCAGGGCAATAGTGAGAGATGATATAAGATCTACGCAGCAGAATGTTGAATCCATCTGAGTAGAGATTAGGAATAGTAAAGGGAAAAAAATCACTGGTGGGAGTTGTCTATAAGCTACCGAATAATAACATTACAGTGGCACAGGCAATAAACAGTAAAATATCTAAGGCATGTAAGAATGGAACAGCAGTTATCATGGTGGACCTTAATTTGCACGTAGGTTGTGTGAATCAAGTTGAGGAGGACACCATAGAATACATCTGTGATGGCTTTCTTGAACAGAATATAACTGAACCTACAAAGGAACGCGCTATCTTAGATTTGGTCCTGTGCAATAAGACAGGTAAAATTAGTGATCTTGTAATTAGGGATCTCATTGGAAAGTGTGATCACAGTATAATCGAATTTCTCAAGCAAATGGAGGGTGCAATAATTCAATCTAAACAATGGAGACTACAATGGGATGAGGGGGGACTTGGCTACTGTAGACAGGGAACACAGGCTGTAAAGTGGGATGGTTGAGGAACAGTGGAAGACTTCCAAAGAGATTTTTCACGGTGCTCAACAGAAGTATATTCCAGTTAAAAGCAAGGACAGGAAGGGTAGAGAGAGCCAGCCTTGAATAACTAAGGAAATAAAAGAAAGCATGAAACTAAAAGCTCATGCATACAAAAATTGCCAAGAGTAATGAGAAACTGGAAGACTGGGAAAACTTTAAAAAGCAACAAAGTACTACTGAGCAAACAATAAAGAAAGAGAAGCTATATTATGAAAATAATCTAGCAAAAAATATTAAAATGTGCAGTAAATATTTTGTAATTATATAAAGCAGAAAAGGGTGGCTAAAGTGAATGTAGAATCCTAGAGGTGTCATGGTCCCGATTGTTAATTCCTTAGCTTTCTCCTAATTTCCTTTGATTGTGCGATGGCTCCGACCGTTAATTTCCCATTTGCTTCTAATTCTCTTTGATGACAGCACACCTGGTTTCCATCAAGACCTGCAGCATACGAACCCTGGCATTACAACCACTAGTCGCCAGATCTTTGGTTTTGCCTGTGTGGTAATTAACGTTTCCCGGCTGATTAGGACCATTTGTTCTAAGTTTTATCCAACATTCATGTCCGCGTAAGCATCCTAACTCAATCTCCGTGCCTGTGTCCTGTACTTGGGTCCGCTTCATTCTCTCATTGCAACAGGAGGACAAGAAGGGGGAATTGATATTGGGTAATGACAAAATGGCCAAGGCTTTGAATGACTATTAAGTGTCAGTCTTCATAGTGGAGGACACATCTAACATGCCAAAGAGAGATGTTATGGATGCGATGGGAGGCAAGGACCTCGATGCAATAGCTATCACTAAAGAGCAGTGCTGAGCAAACTTGTGAGCCTAAAGATAGATAGTTCCCTGATCCTGATGGAATGCATCCCATGGTACTGAAAGAAATAGCAGAAATTATTCTAGAGGCATTGGTGATGATTTATCAAAACTCTCTGGACTCTGGGCAGGTCGTGGCAGATTGGAAGACAGCGAATTTTACCCAATTGTGCAAAAATGGATGTAGGGAAAAGGCAGGTAACTATAGGCCAGTTAGTTTAACATCTGCAGTTGGGAAAATACTTGAAGCTCTGATTAAACAAGATAATGCAGACGCAGCATGGATTCAGCAAAAGCAGGTCCTATTTGAAAACCAACTGGAGTTCTTTGAGGATATAATGAGTGCAGTGGATAGAGGGGAACATATGGACATAATTTACTTGGATTTCCAGAAGGCGTTTGATAAGGTGTCACATAAAGGACCTATCCATAAGATAATGATACAAAGAATTGGGGGTGATGTATTAGCATGGATAGACGGTTGAAAGCAGAGAGTTGGGATACATGAGTGTTGCTCTGGCTGGCAATCAGTGGTGAGCGGTGGGCTACAACGGTCAGTGATGGGCTCGCAACAGTTCACATTATACATTAACGATTGGAAGAGGCGACCAAGTGTAGTGTATCTAAGTTTGCTGATGATACTAAATTGAGTGGAAAAGCAAATTGTGTGGAAGATATGGAGAGTCTGCAAAGAGATATGGATAGGTTAAGTGAGTGGACAAGGTTCTGGCAGATGGAGTACAGTGTTGGTAAATGTGAGCTCATCCAGTATGGAAGGAAAAATGAAAAAGCAGATTATTACTTAAATGATAAAAAATTGCAGAATGCTGCTGTGCAGTGGGCTTTGGGTGCGCTTGTGCATGAATCACAAAAGGTTGGTTGGCAGGTAGGTCCAGCAGGCTATCAAGAAGGCAAATAGAATGCTGGCCTTCATTGCTTGAGGGATTGAATGAAAGAGCAGGGATGTTATATGGCCCCTCTACAGAGTACTGGCAAGGCTGCACCTTGAGTATTGTGTGCAGTTCTGGCTTCCTTCCCTGAAGAATGTTTTGGAGGTGGTTGGAGAATGTTCACCAGGTTGGTTCCCAAGATGAGGGGGTTAGACTATGAGGAGAGATTGAGTTACCTGGGACTGTACTCACTGGAATTCAGAAGAATGAGAGGAGATCTTACAGAAATATATAAAATTATGAAAGGGCCAGATAAGACAGAGGCAGTATAAAGTTGTTTCCACTGATAGGTGAGACTAGGAGTAGGGGATGTAGCCCCAAGATTTGGGAGAGTAGAATTAGGACGGGGATGAGGAGGAACTGCTTTTCCCAGAGGGTGGTTAATATGTGGAATTCTCTACTCAATGAAGCAGTGGAGGCTACATTAGTAAATATATTTAAGACAAGGTTGGATAGATTTTTGCATAGTAGGGAATTAAGGGTTATGGGGAAAGAGCAGATAGGTGGAGATGAGTCCATGACCAGATCATCCGTGTTCTTATTGAATGGCGGAGCAGGTTCAACGGGCCAGATGGCCTATTCCTGCTCCTATTTCTTCTGTTTTTATAATAGCTCCATACTACTTTTGTCTAGTGTGAACTCCTAGCATCTCCAATCTCTCTCTCCCACTGGGAGCAAAGAACCTCATTTATTAGGTACCAGGATGTACCATCTTCAATTACTCACTAAATTAACTTAAGACTACACATGAATTAGAATATGATGCAAGCCACAATGTAGTTACAATTATATTACAAAATAACCAGAAGTATCTAACTTAAATGCAGTATAGAAACAGCATATACCCACTTATACATCCCCATTACCAACGTAATAGAATATTCTTCTGTGAATGGTGGGAAAAGCACCATAAAGCCATTTAGGATCCATTATTAGAATAAACTGCAGAATTAGCTCATAGGATTGGCGATTGAAATTACCCTTGTTGATATAGGAGTTTAATGGTTGTAAAGTCATTAAAGGGTTTCTGTTGGAATATTAAACTGATCTGTTCAGCTGGAAGAAACAGGTATCTTTTGATACTTGGGTTATGAATTGGAATTACCAACCATGATGATTATTACACCAGTGCACGTGCATGCAATATTCACAAGTAATAGAAATGAATCCTTTTTTATGTTCATTTCTGGAAAGGATAAAGGAAGGAAGATGTGTGACCTCATAAGTATGGAGCATTTCTTTCAACCTTTCATGGAGTTGTACCATATAGTAGAAGTAAAATAATCTGTATTTCTTCTATCTAAAGAGAAATTGATGAATTACAGATTCTGGAAAGCAATGGCCCAGTGGAATCCTTTGGCAGGCAAGTTAAATTGAGTGTGACTGCCTAAGACTGCAATGCAATGAATTGATTCATGCTTGACTTACATCCTGTGCTTTCTTACAGCTGTACTAAACTTACATAGATGTTAACGTCCGATCAGCCCAATCCTTCTGTTTCTAGAATCAGGTTATAAGGTGCAGAGGAGCTTCAGGTGACACGTCTCGGGTAATATAATGCTAAACCCCTACGTCAGATGACATTTGACAGGAGGCAAGACTAGTTGCAGAATCTGAACTCCTGCCCCAGTCTGTCAGGTTTTAAAATATATATAAATTATTAATTATTTTAAAATTTAAAAGGAATGGCAAAATATTAAAATGCCAATTAATAATTAACCATATTAAAATCAAATAGAATAAAGTAAAACAAACTAATTTTACCTTTCTCTAAGTTTATTTTTCTCTTCCTAATGAATGAAAGAATGAAGATTCTGGTTGCTTACCACAGCTTCCAAGAATAGAGTTAGAATTCTGTACTTAGTGCTGGGAACTATCAGGCTCCACTATTGGAACTCATGTGGAATCAGGCAACAGAGTAGATTGATCTAAATCCGGATTGTCCTTACCTGCAAACAGCTGAACACCAGCAGTTCCCTCTTGAACTATCAGGCACAGCTAGCTCAAGGCTGCTGGCAGCAAAAGATGAAAGTAATGTCCTTTGCAAGGGATTCATTAATTATGTGAACAAACAAAGCAATTACGTATTTCTGTACCTAATTATATTGAAGGGTTATGTTCAAGAAAAGTGCAAGGTTTGAGTAGAGAAATTAAAATTAGAATTGATAAGCTCCACGTCGAGTTGAACATTGCCCATTCATTAACAAATGGGCCCACTCTGATTGTAGGATGGAGAAATGTCAGTGATGAATGTCAGTTAAGACACATGGGTTCACAATACTGCTTCACTCAGCAATATCCTGGGTTGAGATAATTGGGTTCTAAAAGCCAACTGTTAGAATGACTGCAGCCAATCAAGACACTACTCATTTTTTGTATGACTCCTTGCTATCAAATGCTGCTGGATATCAAAGGCAGTGATTGTCAATCTGATTCTGGAATTTTCTGAAGTTTGAACAAAATCGTAGAGAGATCTGTGGCTGACTGATCTTCGTGGAACCCACAAAGGCATCAATCTGCAGATTATTTGGGAAAACACTCTTATTTGATTGCAATATAAATGCTACATTTCATATTTTGCTGAGGATTAAGTATAGGCTGATGAAGGAGTAATAGTTGTTTTGGATAGCTTGAAGACTTTGTGGACTGACCTGATGGCTGATCTTTGCCCTAATTCCATACTAAGCTCTTCTCCAACATCCTCTTTATCCCTTTGCTCAACAAAAATTGACTTAAGTAGAGCCAATGGACAATAAGTTCACATACACTGATCTTTGACAATCAAAGACAAAAATCCGCCTGATCAATTACTTTAGCTCTCCACTGTAAGTGTTCCATTATATTAGAAGAAGAGTAATTACATTTAATGTGAAGGATATTTTTCAGATGGAATATATCTTTAGTACAATTTTTCTAACTGAAATGACAAAGCACTAAAGAACAAGGTGAGTTTATTTTCTGTGAACTAAAATAGATTGTTATAATGAAATGAATATTCCATGTATCCTATAATGCACACCTTTGACTAATCATAAAGTACTGGATTGTAAGCTTGATAGTCATGTGCTGCTTAGCAATAACAGTCAATTTTTGAACTTTGGTTCTCAAAGTTGCACTGTTCTTCAACAGGGCTGGAAATGAAAATTATAGACTTTAATGATTTGGGTAAATTGCTTTTGGAGAAGGATTTTGAAGGAATTATTTTGGACTCTCGTTCGCATTTCAGCGCAAGTTAGCAATTCTGTTTCAATCTAAAGTAAACCTTGAGAGGAATGAAGTGCTGTAAATCCTTTAAATTGATCTTTTTACAGGGACTCTATATGATTCTGGGATGCATTAAGACTAGCTTATGAAGGAACACCAGTGAAACTATATTTAACGTTGTAGCACTTAAAGAGGTCAGATTGGTGTTTGGAAATTAGCTGACTGTCACATCTCTTTTAAGTGGCTTTTAACTCTGAACTTCCTAAAACACTCAGAGTTAATCACATACAAAGAAAATAGGAGGATTTTAACCATACATAACAGTGAAAAATTGGGAAACAATTGAATGGATTTTACTGGTTTGGTTACAATTGCTGATCCTTGGGAAAACAGATCCCAAAATGGAACCAGTCGGTACTGAAAAGTATTTCTTGCTCTACTTAACATTTCCTCATATCATCAGGGAGCAAGGCAATCACACTGCTTTAAATTGTAATTCAGAAAAAAAATACAGATTTACTTTAAAGGCATATGATATTCAGAGATAAGTTAGAAGAGCTGAAATTAGTTCTATCACATTTTTTGTATTTGGTGTCAAATAATTACCTTTGAGTTATCTGCTTTTAAACTACTTCTTCAAAAAAGTACTAAACATTCAAGCAATCAAAAAACACATTTAAAAGTTTCTAAAACATAACATGTCAGTCCTTGAAACCACTTAGGAAAGCAGAAATTGAATATATTTGGTGGAAAACTTATGTTGATTAATCTATTCCAGTAGTGAGGCTATCTTTGATATTTGCCCCACTTTTAGTGCAATGATTTTTAGAGTAGCTGAAAAAATTGAGTTCCTGGATTATAGTGAAAGCAGTCTGTGCAAGGTGCATGATTTTTCCCTGATTTGTCTTCTATTCATTGCCAATTTTATAACAAATGACTTGAATGCTTCAGCGATGCAAGTCCCCTTGCCACATTACAGCATTGACTATACTTCAAAAAGAGGCCAACATCAGACAGACTCTGGAGCAGCAAAGCACCATAATCAGCTGTCATGAAACAACTCACCCTGATGCCTTCCCTATCATTGTGGGGGATTTCAACCAAGCCAGCTTGAAGAATTCTCTGAACAACTACCACCATCGTGTCACCTGTGAAACTGGAGGAGCAAACAGACTTGACCAAGGTTATACCACCAATGATTGGGTACAATGCAAACAGAGCAAAGAGCTAAATTGTACTACAGAGAAAAAATTTAAAAGGACAAAGAATGCAGGACTGAAGGTACTGTATTTAAATGCATGTAGCATTCGGAATAAGATGGACGAACTCGAGGTGCAAGTACAGATTGGTCAGTATGATGTTGTGGGCATCACTGAGTCATAGCTGAAAGAAGGCCATAGTTGGGAGCTTGATATCAAAGAATATATTTTGTCTTGAAAGGCAGGCAGTGGTGTAGCTCTGTTGGTAATAGATAGAATTATAAAGGGGTGACATAGGGTCAGAGAGTTGAAGCTTTGTGGGTAGAGTTAAGAAATAGCAAGGATAAAAAAAACCATTATGGTAATCATATATAGGACTCCAAACAGTAGCCAAGATGCAGGTTTGAGATTGCAAAGGGAGCTGGAAAAGGTAGGTAATACGGGTAATGACACAATTGTAATATGGGATTTCAATATGCAAGGGGATTGGGAAAATCAGGTTGGTGCCGGATCACAACAGAGGGAATTTGTTGAGGGCCTCTGAGGTGGCTTTTTAGAGCAACTTGTACATGAGCCCACTCAGGGAAAGTCTATCTTAGATTGGGTGCTGTGTAATAGCCCTGAACTTATAAGGGAGCTTAATGTAAAAGAACCCTTCATAGGCAGTGATCATAATATGATTGAATTCATACTGCAGTTTGAGGGGTAGAAGAATAACTCATATGTATCAGTATCACGATGGAATAAAGGGAATTACAGAAGCATGAGAGAGGAACTTGCCTAGGAGGACTGGAGAAGAACATTAATGAGGATGACGGCAGAGCAGAGATGGCTCAAATTTTTAGGAATATTTCACAAGGAGCAGGATAGATTGAATTGAATTGACTTTATTTCTTACATCCTTCACATACATGAGGAGTGTGTTGGCGCGTGGCCAAGTGGTTAAGGCGTTCGTTTAGTGATCTGAAGGTCACTAGTTCAAGCCTTGCCTGAGGCTGCGTGTGTGTCCTTGAGCAAGGCACTTAACCGCACATTGCTCTGTGATGACACCGGTGCCAAGCTGTATGGGTCCTAATGCCCTTCCCTTGGACAACATCGGTGGCATGGAGATGTGAGACCCCCAGCTTGGGCTTTCCAAGGAAACTTTCCAAGGCGCAAATCCATCGTCTATCGAGACTAACGAAGGCCTACACACACACGAGGAGTAAAAATCTTTACATTACATCTCTGTCTAAATGTGCAATCATAGTAATTTATAATAAATGGAGCAGTCAATGTAACATAGAAATAAACTCAGATCAGTGTGAGTTAATCAGTCTGATGGCTTGGTGGAAGAAGCTGTCCTGGAGCCTGTTGGTCCTGTTTTTTATGCTGTTGTACCGTTTCCTGGTAGTAGCTGGAATAGATTGTGGTTGGTGTAACTTGGGTCCCCAATGATTCTACGGGCCCTTTTTACACACCTGTTCTTGTAAATGCCCTGAATCATGGGAAGTTCACAACTACAGATGCACTGGGCTGTCCATACCACTTTCTGTAGAATACTGTGATTAAGAAAAGTACAGTTCCCATACCAGGCAGTGATGCAGCCAGTCAGGATGCTCTCAATTGTGCCGCTGTAGAAAGTTCTTAGGATTTTGGGGCCCATACCAAACTTACTCAACTGAGGTGAAAGAGGTGCTGTTGTGCCTTTTTTCACCACACAGCTGGTGTGTACAGACCACGTGAGGTCCTCAGAGATGTGGATGCTGAGGAACTTAAAGCTGTTTACCCTTTAAACTCAAGATCCATCGATGTCAATAGGGGTTAGTCCAGGCATGGGCAAACTACGGCCCGGGGGCCATATGCAGCCCGTTAAGCTTTTTAATCCGGCCCGCAGAACTTGATGAAATTATATTAATAAACCTTGTTAACGTTTTTTCCCCGCAATTCTGGCATGACATGTACACAAACGTGAAAGCCTTTAAATCCAAGCTGGCTTTTTTCTCCAGGCAAATTTTGAATAAGTTATTCACTCATTTTCCCACACTAGCCACGCTGGAAGAGGCCGGCGCAAATGTGAAAAAATACAGCGAGTCACTGGATGCGCTGCACAGAGAATTCTGCCGTCGCTTTTCTGATTTTGAAAAATTGATAAGTCACTTCAGTTGGTGGCCTGTTCCCGTCACAAGATCCTGAAACAGCACCAGAGGAGCTACAGCTGGAACTGATCGACCTTCAGTCTGACCCCGTCTTAAAAGAGAAGTTCAACTCTCTTAAACTGAATGACTTTTATGCTTCACTTGGTAAAGAGGTGTTTCCAAACCTCCGGAGGACGGCACAGAAGATGCTGGCGTTGTTCGGCTCGACCTATTTGTGTGAACAGGCATTCAGCGTCACGAACATCAACAAAGCCAGCCACAGATGCAAGTTAACTGACCAACACCTCAGATCCATCCTGAGAATCGCCACAACAAAACTAAATCCAGACTTTGATGCGCTGGCTAAAAAGGGAGACCAACAACACTGTTCCCACTGAAATTAAAAATAAGTTTCTTCGTTGTGTTATGTAAAAAATGCATTTGAAAATATTTTTTTCAATAAGCCTTACATGTTACATGTCATTTCTGTTAAGTGATGGACATGAGTAGTGCGCAGGTGCACATACGTTCTCAAAATAAAAAATGCGCTCCAGATCAAATAACGCACTCCGCATACTGGCACTGTTATGTCCTTGTGCTGGTCGTTGTTGAGTTTTGGCACAGGGGACAATTGAATAAGAAGGAGCAGGACAAGTAGACCTGCATCTCCTACCATTTTTGCAATAAAGACAGTCAGGAGGAGAGTGATGATGATAATATCTTGAAGGATAACAGAATTTTCAGTGCTTTAAAATAATAACTGTTACTATTAAAAAAAGCTTTATTTTATTTTAATTTTCAGTGTTTTAAAAGTCATTTCAATAAATAGCTAAATACCATGGGACTTCAAAGACAGATATTTTGTTGTAATGCATTTGTTCATTTTCAATTGAAATTAAAGCACATGTTTTCTACATATCCCATGATATTTTATTTTCTCTTATGAGGTGTATTACCAAAACACTCCGTCCATCTGCTCCTGGTCCGGCCCCCCTGTCAAATTTGAGAACCCTTTGTGGCCCACAAGTCAAAAAGTTTGCCCACCCCTGGGTTAGTCCATCTCCATTCCTCCCGTAATCCATAACCAGCTCTTTTGTTTTTGTGACATCGAAGCATTGAGAGAGAGGTTGTTTTCTTGACACCACTGTGTCAGAAAGATGACTTCTTCCCTGTAGGCCATCTCGGTATTGTTTGAGGTTAGGCCAATCAATGTAGTGTTGTGGGCAAACTTAATTAGCAGATTAGAGCTGTGGGTGGCGACATAGTCATGGGTATACAAGGAGTAAAGGAGGGGACTTAGTACACAGCCCTGAGGGGCTCCTGTGTTGAGAGTCAGAGGGGTGGAAGAGAGGGACCCCACTCTTACCACCTGCTGGTGATCTGACAGGAAATCCGGGAACCAGCTGCACAAAGCAGTGTGAAGGCCAAGATCTCTGAGCTACCTGTCGAGCCTGGATGTATTTATGGTGTTGAATGCTGAACTGTAGTCCAAGAACAGCATTCTCACATAAGCATCTTTCTTCTCTAGATGTGTAAGGACAGTATGTAGAGCAGTGGCTATTGCGTCATCTGTCGATAGGTTATGCCGGTAGGTGAATAGTAGTGGGTCCAATGTGGGTGGCAGAAAGCTGCCGATGTAATCCTTGACCAGCCTCTTAACACATTTGCTTATATTTGAGGTGAATGCAACAGAACTCCAGTCATTCAGGCACGTTACCTTGGTCTTTTTTGGTACCGGGACAATGGTGGATTATTTGAAGCAGGAAAAGCACTGGGAGAAGGAGAGATTAAAAATGTCAGTTAACACACTTGCCAGATGTGCCACATCCATCCTGAGAACCTCCCCCCCCCCCCCCCCCCCCACCGGGATGCTGTCCAGTCCCGAGGCCTTGCGACTCTCCACTCGTTGGAAACATCAACATACCTCAGCCTCAGAGAGCAGGTTGCAGGTTGTAGTGTTGGCTTTCCTCGGAGGCTCAGAGTTTGCGACATCAAACTGAGCATAAAAGCGATTGAGCTCATCTGAGAGAGAGGCCGTGCTGTTGGCGGCACCACTACGTTTGGCTTTGAAGTCTGCGATGGTGTGCAACCCTCACCACAAGTCACTTGTGCTATTCGTAGTGAATCTTGACTCAATCCTATCCCAGTATGGTTGTTTCGCAGGCTTGATAGCTTTGCGCAGATCGTAGCCACCTGGGTGGCAAAAGTGTGGGAATGTAAAGAATGTAATGGAAACATTTGTAAAGGACTGAGAGTCATTGAATGGTTTATTGTACATAATTTTATTTTTGAATATTTTGTTTTTAAAAAAAAAGCTGCTTTTCTGGAGCTCCTGCTGGTTTGCTGGCAGCGTAAACTCTGTGTCGCGTGGTAAGTGCTGCTCGCATGAAACTATTGATCCAGGGTTTCTGGTTTGGGAAGACACTAAACGACTTCTGGGGACAACATCATCATGCACTTCTGGATGAAGCACGCAACTCCATCTGTAAATTTAGAGACATCCTCATCATGGAAGACATTCCAGTCGACATCATTGAAGCAGTCCTGCAGCACGGAGACCGATTGGTCCAACCAACAGTGGGCGGTTTTAACTTTGGCCGCCTCTTGTTTCAGCTTCTGCCTGTATGTCAGCAAAAGCAGATTTGTCCCACAGTTGAAGAAGTTCTCAAATGGCAGGGGTAAACAAACAGGATTGATAAAGGAAGTTAAAGATTGCATAAAATCCAAGGGAAGAGCATATAAGGTAGAAAAAGTGAGTGGGCAGATGGATGATTGGGAAGCTTTTAAAATCCAACAAAAAGTAACCTAAAAAGCTATAAGGGAAGAGATGAAATATGAGGGCAGACTAACCAATAATATAAAGCAGAATACCAGAAGTTTTTCAGCTATATAAAGAATAAAAGAGAGGTAAGTGTTGATATTGGACCACTGGAAAATAATGCTGGTGACGTAGTAATGAGGGACAAAGAAATGTCAGATTAACTTAATGGGTAATTTGCATCTTTCTTCACTGTGGAAGACATTAGCTGTATTCCAGAGATCCATGAGTGTCAGGGAGCAGGAGTGTTTCCATTGCTATTAGAATGGAAACAGTGCTAGGCAAAATCAAAGGTATTAAGGTGGATAAGTTACATGGGCCAGATAGACTACATCCCAGAGTACTGAGAGAGTTTGCTGAAGAGATAACAGATATGTTGGTCATGATCTTTCAATAATCACTTGATTCTGGCATGGTCCTGAAGGACTGGAAATTGCAAATGTCACTCCACTTTTTAAGAAGGGAGGAAGGAAAAACAAAGGGAATTATAGGCCATTTAGCCTAAACTCAGTGGTTGAGAAAGCGTTGGAGTCTATTATTAAGGATAAGGTTTCGAGGTACAATACTTGGAAACTTATGGTTAAATAAGTCAAAGTCAGCATGGTCTCTGTGAAAGGAAATCTTTTCTGAGAAACCTGTTAGAGTTCTTCAAAGAAGCCACAATCAGGGTAGACAAAGGAGAGGTAGTGGATGTCACTTACTTGGATGTTCAGAAGGTGTTTGATAAGGAGCCACACATGAGGCTGCTTAACAAGATAAAATCCTATGGTGTTACAGGAAAGATACTGACATGATTAGAAGAATGGCTGACAGACAGGAAGCTGCAAGTGGGAATAAAAGGGGCCTTTTCCGGTTGGCTGCCAGAAAGTAGTAAACACAAAGTACACTGCAGATGCTGCGGTCAAATGCTGTTGCCAGAGAGTAGTGGTGTTCTTCAAGGGTCAGTATTGGGACCGTTGCTTTGCACATTGTTTGTCAATGATTTAGATAATGAAATTGATGGCTTTGTGGCAAAGTTTACGGAGACACGAAGATAGGTGGAGGGGTAGCTAGTGCTGAGGAAGTAATGCAACTGCAGCAGGACTTAGACAAATTGGAAGAATGGGCAAAAAAGTGGCAGATGGAATACAGTGTAGGGAAATGTATGATAATACATTTTAGTAAAAGGAACAAAAATGCAGTCCGTTACCTAAATGGGGAGAAGGTTCAAACAATAGAGGTGCAGAGGGTCCTCGTGTAAGACTCCCAGAAGGTCAATTTACTGGTTGAATCTGTGGTAAAGAAGACAAATGTAATGTTGGCATTTATTTCAAAGGGAATAGAACATAAAAGCGAGGACATAACGCTGAGATTTATAATACACTGTTCAGGCTGCACTTGAAGTATTGTCAACTGTTTTGGGCCCCATATCTCAGAAAGGATGTATTGTCATTGGAGAGAGTCCTGAGGAGGTTCACAACGATGATTCTGGGAATGAAGTGGTTAATATATGAAGAGTGTTTGGCAGCTTTGGGCTTGTACTCTCTGGAATTTAGAAGAATGAGGGGCAATCTCGTTGAAACACTGAATGTTGAAAGGACTCGATAAGGTGGATGTGGAGAAGATGTTTCCTTTGGTGGGGATATCCAGAATTAGAGGGCATAGCCTTAAAATTGAGGGACAACCCTTTAGAACAGAGGTAAGGAGGATTTTTTTTAAGCCAGAGTGCAGTAAAACTGCGGAATGCTCTGCCAAAGACTACGGTGAAGGCAAATTCCATGGGCATACTTAAGGTGGAAGTTGATGTTTCCTGATCAGTCAGGGCATCAAAAGATATGGCGAGAAAGCATGTGTATGGGATTGAATGGGATCAGGAACAGCCATAATGGAATGGCAGAGCAGACTCAATGTGCTGAATGGCCTAGTTCTGCCCCTATGTCTTATGGTCTAAATATTTTGCCATCAAGAATGCTTACTGTGTTTTCCCATGCCCATACTTTGGGAAGTCTACTCTCCTGGATGCACTGCGTATCCTGGCTTATATGGGAAGACTAAAGACTGCAGCACCAGTGGTAAGGACTAACAAGGTATGGTCAAGGGAGGTGGAGGAATACTTACAGGACTGCTTTGAATCAGTGGACTGGCCAATGTTCAGGGACGCATCTTCAAATCTGAATGAATATGCCGCAGTTGTCACTGACTTCATCATGGCCTGTGTGCCTTCAAGTACCTACTAGATATACCTAAACAAAAGGCTATGGATGAACCAAAAGATTCATAGTCGGTTAGGGCTAGATCTGTGACATTCTAGACAAGTGATCCAGAGCTCTGCAAGTCCAGGTATGACATAAAGAAGGATAGTTCAAAGGCAAAAGAAAATTTCTGATTGAATTTGAGCTGGAATCGGAAGACTGTTGGCTCTGGCAGCGATTGCAGGCCATTACTCTCTGCAAAGTGGAAGCAAACATCATGAATGGCTATGATGCTTCATTCCCAAATGAGCTCAACGCCCTTTATACACACTTTGAAAGGGAGAATAAAGCTACACCTGTGTGAATTCCTGTAGCATCTGGTGTCCCTCTGATTTTTGAGGGAGAGCCCTTGCAAGACTCTGATAATGTATCTGGTAGGGCTCTAAAAACCTGTGTCAACTAACTGGCAGGAATAGTCAAGGACATCTTGAGTCTCCCACTGCTGAAGTTGGAGATTTCCACTTCCTTCAAAAGGCTGCCAATCATACCAGTGCCCAAGAAGAGCAGAGTAAGCTGCCTCAATGGCTATCTCCCAGTGGCATTCATATCTACTGAGATGAAGTGCTTTGAGAGGTTGGTCATAACCAGAATCAATCCTTGTCTAAACAAGGACCTGAACCCACAGCAATTTGCCTATTGCACAATAAGTCTATAGCAAATGCAATTTCATTGGCTTACCACTCGGCATTAGATCGCCTAGACAACAGACCACTGTTTCTTGATTACAGCTCTGCATTCAACACAATCATCTAATTAACAAACTCCAAAACCCGGGCCTCTGTAGCTTCATATGCAATTGGATCCTTGCCTTCCTCTCTGGGAGACTACAGTCAGTGCAGATCAGAAATGACATCTCCTGCTCACTGACAATCAACAGTGCTGCACCTCAAGGATCCATGCTAAGCCCACTGCTCTACTCTCTCTACACCTAGAACTGTATGGCTAGGCACAGCTCAAATGCCATCTATGAACTTGCTGATGACACAACTATTGTTGGCAGAAATTCAGATGGTGATGAAGAGGCATATACGAGCGAGATAGATCAGCTGGTAGAGTGATGTTGCAACAGCAACCTTGCACTAAACATCAGTATGACCAAGGAATCAATTGTGGACTCCTAGAAAGGGAATGGGACGTCAGGGGAAGACACACCAGTCCTCATCGAGGGACCAAGAGTGAAAAAGTGAGCATTTTCAAGCTTCTGGGTGTCAACATCTATCTTGGGTCTAATATTTTAATGCAATTACAAAGGAGGCATGATAGTCACTATATTGCATGTATGTCACCAAAAACTCTCACAATGTTCTACAGGTGTACCCTGGAAAGCATTTTAAGTCTTTGCATAGCCATCTGGTATCGAGGGGTCACTGCACAGAATTGGAAAAATCTGCTGAAAGTTCTATACTCAACCAACACCTTCATGGGCACGGGCATAGAGGACAGCTTCAAAAGGCGATGCTTCAAAAAGGCAGCATCCATCATTAAAGAACCAAATCATGCAGGATATACTCTCTTCTCATTGATACTATCATGGAGGAGGTAGAGGAGCCTGAAGATACAGGAACCCTTTCTTCCCTTCCACCATCATATTTTTGAGTGGACAATGAACCCATTAGCATTATCTCATCAATGTTTTTGCTTTTTTTGCACTACTTTCTGATTTTAACTATTTGCATATTTTTTCTTATTATAATTTGTAGTTTCTAAAAAAAATAATTATGTATTGCAATATACTGCTGCTACAAAACAACAAATTTCACAACATATACCAGTGATACCAAACCTGGTTTTGATTCTGCTTCTGACTTCATTTGGGAAGCTTTATATTATATCTCGGATCATGAAAAGTGTTACATGAATTAAAATCTTCAGCTTATAACAATGGGGAGAAGCTGCTCTTGAACTAGATGGAATGGGCTTTCAGCCTTTTGAATCTTCTGTCCAGTGGGTGGTGGTAGAAGAAAGAACATCTGGGACGTATGACATACCGAATCCATTCAACTTCCAGAGATATTGGTGAGCATTTTGGCTATAGTGTCTATGGACCAAAACAGGATATTGGTGATATTCTCTCATAGGAACTTGAAGTTTTCAACACTTTAGACTTCAGCACTGTTGATATAAACAGGAGTATGTGTACTTCCCTTTTCCCTATGTCAATGACCAGCTCTTTTGTTTTTCCGACATTGAGGAAAAGATTGTTGTCATGACATCATGGCAATTAACTCTCTATCTCCTTCCTGTACATTGCCTCCTCATTATTTAAAATACAGCCCACTACATTGATATAATCTGGATGGAGTTAGAGCAAAGTCTAGCACACACTCACAAGTGTATAGGGAGTAGAATAGGGGGCTGACAATGAAACCTTATGGGACGCCATGTTGAGAATAATCATGATGGTGGCGTTGTTGCCTATCCTTACTGACTGCAGTCTGCTGATCAGGAAGTAAAGGGTATACTTGCAAACTTATAGATGGAGGCATTGAATCCTAAGGCTCAGAATCTGGTGATGAGTTTACATGGATTTATAGTATTGAAGGTGGAACTATATTCAATATGCAATCGTTTACATAGGTCTTTACTATCCAAATGCTCTAGAGACAAGTGTACAGCCAGGGAGATAACATCTTCTATAGGCTTGTTAAGGCAGCAGCTGGATACAGTAGTGAATTCCATGGCTTCACTCTCAAGAAGATTGATTTTTCATCGGCGACAGTGACTGGTTCAGATACATTGGGAGCTGTCGGCGTGGCAGGGGGTATACCAATCTCCTTCTATTCAAAATGTGCATAGAATACAATAACTCACTGGGAAGGGATGCACTGTTATCAGCAATGCTGCCTGACTTTGTTTTGTACTCTTGAACAGAGTACACTATAAATCCTGCCACAAATGATGGCTGGTCTTGGATTCAGTTTTGAACTGATATTGTCTGTTGGCATCTCTGATTGTTTTAAAGAGGTCATATTGCAATTTCCTTGAAAAGGCTTAAATGTTGACATGCAGTTAATTTTGTTTTAAACACATAATTAAGCATATAAATGTGAATGCATTTTTTATTCCATTGGAAGTGTTACAATTATTTAAGTCACTACTTTTGTATTTCTTAAATATTAGTAGGGCTAACTTAGCAACACCTGAAGTACTGGGGTCTGTGATGTTTCTGAGCATGTCCATGATATCTTGAAGTGGGAAGGAGAGTAGCCAGAGGTTGTGGTACATATTGGTATCAATGACATAGGTAGGAAAAGGGAGGAGGTCCTGAAAACAGACTACAGGGAGTTAGGAATGAAATTGAGAAGCAGGACCTCAAAGGTAGTAATCTCAGGATTACTGCCTGTGCCACATGACAGTGAGCATAGGAATAGAAAGAGGTGGAGGATAAATGCATGGCTGAGGGATTGGAGCAGGGGGTAGGGATTCAGATTTTTGGATCATTGGGACCTCTTCTGGGCAGGTGTGACCTGTACAAAAAGGACAGTTTGCACTTGAATTCAAGGGGGACAAATGCCCTGGCAGGGAGGTTTGCTAAGGCTACTGGGGAGAGTTTAAAATAGAATTGTTGCGGGGTGGGAATCGAACTGCAGAGACTGGGGAAGAGGAGGTTGGCTCACAAATAGAGAAAGCTTGCAGACAGTGCGAAAGGGAGGATAGGCAGGTGATAGAGAAGGGACATGCTCAGACCGATGGTTTGAGATGTATCTATTTTAATGCGAGCAGTGTTATGAATAAAGTGGATGAGCTTAGAGAGTGGATCAGCACTTGGAGCTACGATGTTGTGGCCATTACAGAGACTTAGATGATGCAGGGGCAGGAATGGCTACTTCAAGTACCAGGCTTTAGATGTTTCAGAAAAGATAGGGACGGAGGCAAAAGAGGTGGGGGCATGGCACTATTGATCAGAGATAGTGTCACGACTGCAGAAAAGGAGGAAGTCGTGGAGGGGTTGTCTGCGGAGTCTCTGTGGGTGGAAATTAGGAATAGGAAGGGGTCAATAACTCTACTGGGTGTTTCTTATAGACAACCCAATAGTAACAGGGACATAGAGAAGCAGATAGCGAGACAGATTCTGGAAAGGAGTAATAATAACAGGGTTGTTGTGGTGGGAGATTTTAATTTCCCAAATATTGATTGGCATCTCCCTAGAATGAGGCATTTAGATGGGGAAGAGTTTGTTAGGTGTGTTCAGGAAGATTTCTTGACACAACATGTAGATAAGCCTACAAGAAGAGAGGCTGCATTTGATCTGGTATTGGGAAATGAAGCTGGTCAGGTGCCAGGTCTCTCAGTGGGAAAGCATTTTCAAGATAGTGATCACAATTCTATCTCCTTTACCATAGCATTGGAGAGGAATAGGAACAGACAAGTTAGGGAAACTTTTAATTCGAGTAAGGGGAAATATGAGGCTATGAGGCAGGAACTTGAAAGCATAAACTGGAAACAGATGTTCTCAGGGAAATGTATGGAAGAAATGTGGCAAATGTTCAGAGGATATTTGCTTGGGGTTCTCAGTAGGTACGTTCAATAAGACAGGCAAAGGATGGTAGGGTACAGGAACTGTGTTGTACAAAAGCTGTTATAAATCTAGTCAAGGAGAAAAGAAGAGCTTATGAAAGGTTCAAAAAACCAGGTAATGATTGGAATCTAGAAGAATATAAGGCTTGCAGGAAGGAGCTTAAGAATGAAATAAGGAGAGCTAGAAGGGGTCATGAGAAGGCCTTGGTGGACAGGATTAAAGAAAACCCCAGGGCGTTCTACAACTATGTGAAGAGCAGGAGGATAAGATGTGAGAGAATAGGACCAATCAAGTGTGACAGTGGAAAAGTGTGTATGGAACCAAAGGAAATAGCAGAGGTACTTAATGGATACTTTGTTTCAGTATTCAAAAAAAGAAAAAGATCTTGGCGATTGTGGGGATGACTTACAGTGGACTGAAAAGCTTAAGCATGTAGATATTAAGGAAGAGGATGTGCTGGAATTTTTGGAAAGTATCAATTTGTACAAGTCACTGGGACCAGGGGGGATGTACCCCAGGCTACTGTGGGAAATGAGGGAGGAGATTGCTGAGCCTCTGGCAATGATCTTTGCATCATCAATGAAGACAGGACTGGTTCCAGGAGATTGGAGGGTTGCGGATGTTGTTCTCTTATTCAAGATAGGGGGTAAGGGATAGCCCAGCAAACTATAGACCAGTGAATCTTACTTCAGTGGTTGGTAATTTGGTGGAGAAGATCCTGAGAGGCAGGATTTATGAACATTTGGAGAGGCATAATATGATTAGGAATAGTCAGTATGGGTTTGTCAAAGGCAGTTCGTGCCTTATGAGCCTGATTGAATTTTTTAGGGATGTGACTAAACACATTGATGAAGGTAGAGCCATGGATGTAGTGTATATGGACTTTAGCAAGGCATTTGATAAGGTATCCCATGCAAGGCCTATTGAGAAAGTAAGAAGGCATGGGATATAAGGGACATTGCTTTGTGGATCCAGAACTGGCTTGCCCACAGAGGGCAAAGAGTGGTTGTAGATGGGTCATATTCAGCATGGAGGCCGGTGACCAGTAGTGTGCCTCAGGGGTCTGTTCTGGGACCACTACTCTTTGTGATTTTTATAAGTGACCCGGGTGAGGAAGTGGAGGGATGGGTTACTAAATTTGCTGATGACACAAAGGTTGGGGGTGTTGTGGAAGGCTGCCAGAGGGTACAACGGGACATTGATAGGATGCAAAACTGGGCTGAGAAGTGGCTGATGGAGTTCAACCCTGATAAGTGTGAGGTGGTTCATTTTGGTAGGTCAAATATGATGGTAGAATATAATGGTAAGGCTCTTGGCAGTGTGGAGGATCAGCGGGATCTTGGGGTCTGAGTCCATAGGACACTCAAAGCTGCTACAGAGTTTGACTCTGTGGTTATAAAGGCATACGTTGCATTAGCCTTCATGAATCGTGGGATTGAGTTTAAGAGCCGAGAGGTAATGTTGCAGCTATATAGGATCCTGGTCAGACCTCACTTGGAGTAACATGCTCAATTCTGGTAGCGTCACTACTGGAAGAATGTGGAAATCATAGAAAGGGTGCAGAGGAGATTTACAAGGATGTTGCCTAGATTGAGGAGCATGCCTTATGAGAATAAGTTGAGTGAACTTGGCCTTTTCTCCTTGGAGCGATGGAGAAGGAGAGGTGAACTGATAGAGGTGTACATGATACTGAGAGGCATTTATCGTGTGGATAGTCAGAGGCCTTTCCCCAGGGCTGAAATGGCTAACATGAGAGGGCATAGTTTTAAGGTGCTTGGAAGTAGGTACAGAGGAGTTGTCAAGGGTAAGTTTTTCACGCAGAGAGTGGTGAGTGCATGGAATAGGCTGCTGGCAGCAGTGGTGGAGATGGAAATGATAGGCTCTTTTAGGAGACTCCTGGATGGCTACATGGAGCTTAGAAAAATAGAGGGCTATGGGTAAAGCCTAGATAGTTCTAAGGTATGGACATGTTCGGCACAGCTTTGTGGGTTGAAGGGCCTGTATTGTGCTGTAGGTTTTCTATGTTTCTGTAAATCAAGCCTGCTGGAAAAACAGAAATCTTTCATGTTACTATATCGACTACCAAAAAACATCTGATTCTGTTCCACACTCATGCTTACGAGAAGTTCTTAACATATATAAACTACATCCAATTCTTGTTAAATTTCTATAACATCTGATGAAGCATTGGCGTAATATATTCACCCCATCCATTAACAACCAAACAACCACTGTTATCAAAATAAACTGAGACATTTTTCAGAGTGACTGTCTACATCCATTATAGTTTTGTCTACCTTTAAACCTGCTCTCTAATTTACATAATCGGACTAAAATAGGGTATTAAATCAGATTATGCCTTGACACACTTTCTATATATGAATGATTTGGAATCACATGCATCAGTAAAGCTAGAGCAATTAATTCAAACTGTAGAACTATTTTGAAACATGAACTTTGCACCCGATAAGTGCAAACATCAACGATAAAGAACGGTGCAATAGCACTAGTAGAATATGTAACACTTAGGCTGGTGTATGTCTAGGGGAAAATTCCAGTCACCCGCCAAACCCCCGCCTCCCATATACGTGGATGCTGTGGAATACACGCTAGTACAAAGTCGCACACACAATATCAAGCTCACACCAAGGTATGGTTACAGAATACACTTTATAAATCTTACTAGAACTAAGTGATTAATAACGATACAATATATATGAAGGGAAAGAAAATAAAGAAAAGGCACAAAAACTTATCAGAGTTCAGTCAGAGTTCATTTGTGCACATCTTTGGAGCTCCATCCTTGACCCTTCCACCACTCTTCGCTCTTCTCCGATCTCCACGACCTGCGCACCTGGGTTCACCTTCAGTGATCGACCATCAGTGCCGCACCTGTCCGCCTTCCTCACCGTCTTCTTCCCAACTCCCGAAAAGACAGCACAATCCCAGCTCCCGGACCCACAAGAGAAAATAACATCCAACCCAATTGGTTAACAAATGAATACAATCCCCGTTATCAGCAACTTTAACCTAAGCAAGCTTCAAGAAGCCTCAAGAAGGCTCTGCAAGAAAAACACTCACTCAACAGTTAGCATAACAAAGAAGCAGTTTTACTTTTAACCAACAAAGAAGCCATTTTGATTAACATGCTCAGTACAAATGCAAAACACAGCAGCAGGATACAATACAACTGATAGATAAATACGAAACATATAAACATCTTGAATATTAGCAAGCAAAGAAAATAGATTATAGTGAGATAAAGGGAAAACTTTTGACAGAATTTTCTTCAAGGCTCAAGAAAATCTGCCAGAGTTCAATAGTAAAAAAATAACAAAGGCATTAAAGACTTTCACTATACCCATATTAACAAATTCTTTTGGCATAATATCTTGGTCCAAAATGAATCTGCCAATCTGGAAAATTTACTAAGAAAAGTAAGAACTGAAGTAAAAAAAAATTAGAAAACACCATGCACAGTCAAAGGTATTTAAATTAACACTAGCTAAGAGAGAGAAGGAGAAAGAGTAATAATAAGACATTAAAAATTTACGCAACAGTCAGATAAAACTTCTAAGGATATATTTTCATCAACAAAAACAGGATCAGCACTCCATGCAAGTATATGCAATTTTGATAAGAAGTACACACCACTAAATTTAAATGAAAGCAGAACCTTAAAAAATGAAGAAATTATCACTATAAGAAGAAAAAAAGTAACCAATAGAAGAGCACGATCCTCCACAATCTCCACAACCTGAGCAGACTAGATGTCACAAAGGAAGCATTGGATGCCTTGCTCACAGTTAGAGACCACTTCCCAAAAGCAGAAGGACGCCTTGTATCAATAGAGGACCAGGAGCTTAACACACACAAAAAAAAATCAAAAGTAGATAATAAAAGACCAACATATTCAAGATGATAAATGCAGGAACTGTCGAGAGAAACCAGAAACAATCTGACACATTACAAGATCCTGAAGCAGTTTAAATTCAATCTGATTATTTACACAGGCACAATCAAGTAGAACTATCACTCACAAAGAACTTGCTTGAAAATACAAAACACAATACCTGACTATAAATGCAAGTCTGATCCTGGTTTAGAATCAGAGTCCTACAAACTACATTGTGACTGGTCCATTATTACAGATAGGACAAAGCATAACAGCTGCCTGAATATAATAATACAGGATAAGCAAGCAACAGCAACTTATATAATAGACATAGCCATTTCCAAGCACACATCCTACAGAACAAGTAAGTGAAAAACACCAGAAATATGCTGAATTGGAAGAGGAAATTAAAGACTTTGGAACATGAACAGGGTGTACATTGTCCCAGTAATAATATCTACAACTGATCATCTCAAAGTCACTACACAATAGCATCAAACAATTAGGCCTACACAGCAATAATTTGTAAATCTCCAGAAAATCACAATACTAAGCAACACTAAAATAGTCCTTAAGTTCCTAGCACATGAGAAATGAGTATGCTTGTCTATGCTCATACCTTAAGCTTTATCAGATTGAGCTGAGAAATAATAACAACAGTGTACAATGTACTGTGTATGTTAATCAAAATGGCTTCTTTGTTTCGTTAAGAGTAGGAATGCTTCTTTGTGTGATAAGTGCTTTCTCTCGCAGTTGTTTAGCTTTAGACTTGCTGATATCAGGATTGTATTCATTTGTTGACCAATGGGGAATGTAATTTTGTCTTGTGAGGCTGGGAGCTTGGGGGTTTTTGCTGTTTTTTTCAGGGGAGCTGGGAAGAAGACGCTGAAGAAGGTGGACATGCGCTGCACTGCTCGGTCGACCACCAGGGTGGTCCCAGGTGCAAAGACATGAAGGTTGGAGGAAAGTGACGAGGGGTCGAATGGTTCGATGGTTGAGCTCCAACGATGTGCACTAAACTGACTGAACTTTGATAAGTTTGGAGCCTTTTACTTTATTTTATTTTCCTTCATATGCATTGTATTGCATAGTACTCTTAGTTTTAGCAAAATCTTAAAGTGTATTTCATAACAGTATCTGGTGTGAGTTTGATATGGTGTGTGTGTGCGTGGCATAAACTTGATTCTCACAGCACCTGCGTGTACAGGAGGTGGGGTTGGTGTGTGGCTGGATCTCCTTTTCCCCTAGACGTATACCAGCCTGCTGGGTAAGTGTTACAACAACAACAATAGAAGAAGAAGTAGGAGGGAAGGAGGACATGGTAGAAGATGAGATATACCCTGGGATGCTCATCAATTGAACATAAATTAACAGTGATTTTAAAAAAAGATATATTATTTCATAGAAGAGAGTAGGAAAAAGAAGTCTACTTCTCTCTCAAGCTATTACTTCCCTTCCAAGGCAATCTATAAATGACTGTATCTATAATTCATGTTTGAGATTCATGATTCTTAGTCCTCTGTACTAGTAACTGCTGTGATTCTGGGATTCTGTGGCTGAAGTGAAGAAAAAATAGAGTAACTTTCAAACCAACAGCTTCCAATTTTGCAGCCTGTGACAGAAATGAATACAACCCCAAGCATTGTAGTCACTGTTAAAAATGCTATTTGCTATTTTAGGAGTACAAATCAAGCAGACAATGTATTAGCCTTGTATAATACAATAAAATATGTTGTAATTATTATTGCACACTGGTTATGTTTCCTTGAAACTGGCTATTAAAGTATACATGCAAATGCATCTATTCTTATCATTGATTTTGGTTAAATAATTTATTTTCTTTTTATTTCCATTGCTTTTACTGGCATAAAGCCATACAATTTTCATTGTAAATATCAAGTGTCCATCGGTGGGTTTAAAAGCCCAGATATTTATTGTTCCTCAGGAATCTAGTGAGCACTTTTTGAAGACAAACTCTCCAGCCAGTAAGTATTCATATCATTGCAAAGGCATATATAGGAAGAGAACACAATTGCCCTAATTACTTATTAATTTATTTTATTTCTAGCTATCCATTTCTATTTCCATTTCTTTATCATAACTGTTCTATCATTTTCTGGGAAGGTAGACAGAAAATGTTTTGGTTCGGCATTTCTAGCTATTTTATAGATATTCTTGCAACATTGGAATTTAAATAAAATTTGGAAATCAACAAAGAGATACCTAAGCTTAGTCATATAATTATGTGTGAAAACAGAACATTAAAGCATTCAATCCTCCAAAGCAAAAAAAAAACAGATTAAACACGAGGAAATCTGCAGATGCTGGAAATTCAAACAACACACACAAAATGCTGGTGGAACACAACAGGCCAGGCAGCATCTATAGGGAGAAGCACTGTCGACGTTTCGGGCCGAGACCCTTCGTCAGGACTAACTGAAAGGAAAGATAGTAAGAGATTTGAAAGTAGTGGGGGGAGGGGGAAATGCGAAATGATAGGAGAAGACCGGACGGGGTGGGATGAAGCTGAGAGCCGGAAAGGTGATTGGTGAAAGTGATACAGAGCTGGAGAAGGGAAAGAATCATGGGACAGGAGGCCTCAGGAGAAAGAAAGGGGGGAAGCAGTAGAGGGAGATGGAGAACAGGCGAACAACTAAATATGTCAAGGATGGGGTAAGAAGGGGAGAAGGGGCATTAACAGAAGTTAGAGAAGTCAATGTTCATGCCATCAGGTTGGAGGCTACCCTGCCGGTATATAAGGCGTTGTCCCTCCAACCTGAGTTTGGATTCATTTTGACAGTAGAGGAGGCCATGGATAGACATATCAGAATGGGAATGGGACATGGAATTAAAATGTGTGGTCACTGGGAGATCCTGCTTTCTCTGGTGGACCAAGCGTAGGTGTTCAGCGAAACGGTCTCCCAGTCTGTGTCGGGTCTCACCAATATTGGTGAGGGAGAAGTCTCACCCCCTCCGGTCTTCTCCTATCATTTCGCATTTCCCCCTTCCCCCACTACTTTCAAATCTCTTACTATCTTTCCTTTCAGTTAGTCCTGACGAAGGGTCTCGGTCCGAAACGTCGACAGTGCTTCTCCTTATAGGTGCTGCCTGGCCTGCTGTGTTCCACCAGCATTTTGTGTATGAAACTTCAGATTAGCTGAATTTGTTTTAATAACAAATAATCTGAACTTGTGACTATTGTCAATTTGTTGGTTTTTAATAACATGCAGATTCCTTCTTTACTATGCTCATGCCTACTAAATAACTGTTAATATAGAGTGTGAACATTGTTTTGGGAAAGCTCAACAATTTGACTATTACAAGTGTACACTACATAGTAAGTCTATAATTGACACTAAACTAATGGCATATGCGGAATGATTAGTCTTCATCCCTGCTTGCTGATGCAAGGAACATCCTTGGATTTGGGCATTTTGTTTTTCCATCTCATTTTTCAAACATATTAACATTTGTGACATAATATATCCCAGTTATTGCAAACAAACAGTATTGGTTAAAAGCGAAACATAAAAAATATAATACTTGAGTTGGCTGTGGAAGATTGGGAAATCACATGGAAACCTAATAAGTTAAGTAAGCAAAATGTAAAACTGAAAGAGCTAATACAGGCTCCCACCTGGAGAACTGGACGATCTACTGTGGCAGACTAGAGATATTAAAGAGTGCCTTAGATATGGTTTATAATGGTGCCAAAAGGAATTAGGGATTGGGGAAATTTTAGAATTTGGCAATAATACAAAAATAAGGAAAGAAAAAAAATGTCTATTGAAGTTATTCTAGTTTGAAACAAAAGACAGACTCCAAATTTCTATTGATGAGTAAAAAGAGAAAGATTATCAAAAGTTAATGCAGGTCCCTTACAGACCATGATTTTAGAAATTATATTTGGGAATAAGGAAATACCAGAGAAATTAAACAACTATTTCCAAGCTCATGAAAGAAAGCATAGAAAACCTAAGGGAAATAGTGGAGAATAACCAATCTAGAGAAATGATGAGCTGGAAGAAATTAGCATTAGTAAGAAATTAACATTGGAACAGTGGTAAATTAAAACCTCCAAAGAGATTGCAATTGGAGATAATGGATACTTTTGCTGTTAACTTCCAAATTCCATAGTTTCTATGACTGTTTCTGCAGGTTAGGTAAAAATACTTCCCAAGTTGTTAAGGAGAGAGGAAGAGAGAAATTAAGGAAATACAGATCAGTTATCCTGATATTAGTAGTAGCAGTAATCAAGGAAATATATCAAGGAAGTATGTACTAAAATTTATGAAAAAATCAATCATGTTTAATAAATATGTTAAAATTAACAAGGCTGTAACTGGTTGAAATGATAACAGGAATTAGTTATATTTGAAAGACCTTCAATAAGATGCTCCATTAGGGATTACTATTAAAGTCAGATCACATGGCTACACCGGCACGCACCAAGGATTGATTAGCAGATTTTAAAAATACACAATGGAAAGAAATGGGTCAATGAAAGGCCATGCTGCAGAGATTCACAAATGTGGCTAAGGAAAACACTTTAATACATGCTAATGATACAATGCTGGGTTCTAGTATGGATTGTGAGGAGGATATGCAAAGTTTCAGGGGATTGAAGAAAAGTTCAGTGAACAGTTAAGGACATAGAGATATAGTAAAAAATATGAACAGATATAAAATTATCCTTTCATTTTGATAGAGAAAAATATAGAAAAGTGGAGCATTTATTTTAAATGGTGAGAGATTGGACAGTTTTATCATTCAGAGGGTCTTTTTACACTTAGGGTGCAGGTACAGAAAGCAATCAGAAATGCAAAATTCTGGTGAGATTGAAGATAAAATTTTATGTACAGCTCTAGGAAGAGTACAGTAATAGTTTACCAGTTTTATTCCTGGAATGATGAATCAGTTTATGATGACAGATTAAGCAGAAATGGCTGTATTCTCTGCTGTTTAAACAAACTCAACGATGATCTGACTGAAACATACGAGGTCCTTACAGAGCTTGACAGAGTAGACGATAGTTTTCGGGGGAGGGGTGGAGTAGAGTTTAAGAATGATAGGTTAGCTGTACAGTCCTGAGTTGAGAATAAACTCACCCAATGGTAATGAATATTTAGAATTCTCAAACCATTGATGCTGTGAAGCCTCAGTCATGAACTATGTTCAAGATAGATATTGATAATTTTCTTGGCCACTGAGGGCATTGATTTAGATGGAAATACAGGAAAATAGCATTAAGGTAAAAGATCAAGCAGAATCTTAATGAATCGTGGAACAAGTTCCTGCTTATATTTCTAATACACTTATGTTTATGTGTTTGACTGTATTGATAACTTATTCATTTAGGCCTACGTCAGTGATAATTTGCATCATGTTATTTGCTATTTTGCTTATTTTGTTCATTACTATTGCAGATAGCGTCCCAAGCTTTCTGACCTTCAAGATGATGATGCATCTTTGCATTCTCAAGGGATAATTAGTATAGCCTTGTCAGTAATGTCTGTGTACCATCAATGAATAATGAGAAGAAATCTTTCTTGCCCTGATTTGTCAAGAATACAAGTGGAGCATATTTTAATCATGAATAAACATGGTAGCTTAGCAAATAAATATGTGTATATGGGGGTCAATTTTAACACCTCCCCCCCAGCATGATAATTGGCTGACCACTTGTTTTTTCTCCCAGCCAATTTTCCTTTCCAATGACCACTTGACCTTGGTCTCCTGCACAGTTAAAGTAGTTAAATCCCACTGTTTTGTGTTTCCTCTTCAACTGCTTTTGCATTTATATATGTAGCTGTAACTACTTTCCCAGGTGAATACATTGCTCACAAGATAGTTTATCAAAATGGCAGGTGAGTGGAAAAAAAATCATTATTGGAAGATAGCCTACAACTGAATGTTAATATCCACTGACATCTATCCAGGAGGCTCTTTATATTAAGTATATCATTTAGTATAATTTCAGAATGATTTGCAACAACATGAGTGGAAGTGAGGAACAGATAATATAAAGGCACAGGATCAAATAGTTCTGATGCATATTATCACTTAGATTTTCTCTTAGTGTCCATCTCTCATTTATATCATCTGTTGTTAAAATCCCTTGAAACAATTCAGAATTTAAATAGATTGAAGCATATACTTGATTGATTATCTGAAGAAAATTTATTGAAATCATTTCTATACTTATTCTGACTTTTTGCACACATGGTCAAAAGAACTGAATATGTATTAATAATTGCTAAAAATGTTTTCAAGAATCAACACTTACAAATATATCAAGTATACTTGAAACAAGAATTTCAGTGTTACTGCATATTGCCTAGTTCTCCAGCCATAACACATTATTTGTAGTTTTCAAAAGGTAGCCAAATTCTCCCATATGGGAAAAAGTCTCCCCATCCCTATACCCTCAAAGTTTAGTTTGTAGTGATAAATCCTTTTGCTTCAATATTTAACTGATAGAAACGTAGAAACATAGAAAATAGGTGCAGGAGTAGGCCATTCAGCCTTTCGAGCCTGCACCGCCATTCAATATGATCATGGTTGATTATCCAACTCAGAACCCTGTACCTGCTTTCTCTCCATACCCCCTGATCCCTTTAGCCACAAGGGCCATATCTAACTCCCTGTTAAATATAGCCAATGAACTGACCTCAGCTGTTTCCTGTGGCAGAGAATTCCACAGATTCACCACTCTCTGTGTGAAGAAGTTTTTCCTCATCTTGGTCCTAAAAGGCTTCCACTTTATCCTTAAACTGTGACCCCTTGTTCTGGACTTCCCCAACATCGGGAACAATCTTCCTGCATCTGGTCTGGCCAATCCCTTTTGAATTTTATACGTTTCAATAAGATCACCCCCTCAATCTTCTAAATTCCAGCGAGTATAAGCCTAATCGATCCAGTCTTTCTTCATATGAAAGTCCTGCCATCCCAGGAATCAATCTGGTGAACCTTCTTTGTACTCCCTCTATGGCAAGAATGTCTTTCCTTAGATTAGGGGACCAAAACTGCACACAATACTCCAGCTGTGGTCTCACCAAGGCCTTGTACAACTGTAGTAGAACCTCCCTGCTCCTGTACTCGAATCCTCTTGCTATGAATGCCAACATACCATTCGCCTTTTTCACCGCCTGCTGTACCTGCACGCCCACTTTCAATGACTGGTGTACAATGATACCCAGGTCTCGTTGCACCTCCCCTTTTCCTAATCGGTCACCATTCAGATAATAATCTGTTTCCCTGTTCTTGCCACCAAAGTGGATAACCTCACATTTATCCACATTAAATTGCATCTGCCATGAATTTGCCCACTCACCTAATCTATCCAAGTCACCCTGCATCCTCTTAGCATCCTCCTCACAGCTAACACTGCCGCCCAGCTTTGTGTCATCCGCAAACTTGGAGATGCTGAATTTAATTCCCTTGTCTAAATCATTAATATATATTGTAGACAACTGGGGTCCCAGCACTGAGCCTTGCGGTACCCCACTAGTCACTGCCTGGCGTTCTGAAAAGGTCCCGTTTATTCCCACTCTTTGCTTCCTGTCTGCCAGCCAGTTCTCTATCCACATCAATACCATACCCCCAATCCTGTGTGCTTTAAGTTTGCACACTAATCTCCTGTGTGGGACCTTGTCAAAAGCCTTTTGAAAATCCAAATATACCACATCCACTGGTTCTCCCTGCTAGCACCATGGTTAATGTTTCAGCTGAAAAGATGTGCAAATAGCATATGTAAAAATATTGATTCACATGTCTTATGAGCATGCAGCAGTGGAATACAATTCATAAGTCCTGGTCCTCAGTCCAGGTAAAGGCATAAATACAGGTGCCAATTTTGAAAGTCTAGGAGCTATCACATCACCGCTTACAGGAGGTTGCTATCTGTAAATTAGGGATAATGTTTCCTACAACATTGACTGTACTACCAAATAAGCATTTCATTATCTGTAAACCACTATGAGATGCCCAGAGGCTGGGGAAGTTGTTTATAGAAACGCAAGTTTTACATTCTATAGCAATTGTTCAGATATGGGAAGGAAGTTGTTTGGGAATGGCTGTGCTGATGATGAGGGGACTCATTATGGGAACTGGTACTGCTCCTGAACCAATGTGGGATCTTCAAGGGGCTATCAGATTTTTGAATGGTCTATGAACCCATGAACACTACCTTGTTAATTGCCTTTTGCACTTTTTTTGTTACTTGTAATTTTTGTGTCTTGCACTGAACTGCTGCTGCAAAACAACACATTTCGTGACACATGTCAGTGAAAATATTTCTGATTCTGAGTTGGGCAAGAGATGAGAATAATGTTGTGAATGTTATTGCTGGCATATGCATGATAGAAAATAAGCAAGGAGCTCAATTCATGAGTTAATTCTATGAATAATGTTCATGCATCCTGTATTTGAAAATGATCTGTTTTGCCCACTCCTAAGGTGGTACAGTATCTATCCTGTGTTTGATTGCCTCATGCTATCCTTGACAATTGCTTGTACTCAGCCCTTGAAGGACATCTTACTGTGGCCACAGCACAGAACCATGTGTTTAGTGAGATTTTTAAAAGATCAACTTAGGACACGATTTGGAACCTCATTATTTTCATTCTGTGCAACATTGGATATAAATGTGTTGTTGTTTATCTTGTACTGGGAAAGCAGAAATAATATCAGGCATGGTTGTAGCACAGTCTCTTAAGAACAGTCTAAGAATGCTGGGCCAGTATAACAAGAAAGCTTTACGGCAGTTCACAAGACCACAATCTTACACCAGGGTTTCCTCAACTCTTTTTAGTCCATGACACCCTACCATTATCTGAGGGGTCTGTGGACCCCAGGTTGAGAACTCCTGACTTGGACAGTGCTGCAGTAAAGAACTTGTTGGTGGTGCTATTAGATTCTATTACCCTCGGTGTATCCTCCAATAAGTAATGGATGGGGTCCAGTCAATCATGCACATCTACACCAATCTGCACATCTACACAGAGTGTTGAAAGCAACATCAGAGACCCCCCACCACCTCACATCTCACTGCTGCCATTAGGAAGAAGGCACTGGAGCCTCAGGACTGATACCCACCAGGTTCGGAAACAGATTTTACCCCATCAAGCTCTTGAACTAAAGGGGTAACTTCACTTGTCCCATTACTGTAATGTTTTCATAACATATGGATGCATTTTCAATGATTTTTCATCTTATGTTCTTGACATTTATTGCTTGTCTGTTTGTTTATTTATTTATCTATGTATGCATTTATCTATTTAGTTTGTTAGTTAGTTATTATTTCGTCGTTATTTCTTTGTCTTTGTATCTACACAGTTTATTGTCTTTTGCACACTGGTTGAACGCCCAAGTTGGTGTGGTCATTATTGTCAAACATGAGGAAATCTGCAGATGCTGGAAATTCAAGCAACACACACAAAATGCTGGTGGAACGCAGCAGGCCAGGCAGTATCTATAGGGAGAAGTGCTGTCGACGTTCCTGTTGTCCTGACGAAGGGTCTCAGCCTGAAACGTCGACAGCGCTTCTCCCTATAGATGCTGCCTGGCCTGCTGCATTTCACCAGCATTTTGTGGGTGGTTATTATTGTTATTGGATTCATTGAGCATGCCCACAAGAAAATGAATCCCAGGGTTGTATATGGTGACATATGTACCTTGATGATAAATTTACTTTGAACTTTGTACATTGTGATAGTAATCAAAGAGCACAAGGATGAACAATACAGTGTCTTAACTCATCAGGAATTCTTTGACAAAATATTCATTTGAAGTCCTTATATTTTCTTAATATCACAGTGGAATTCTATCAGTGGCTCTACTTTAGCAAACAATGCATCTGGAAAGTAGATAAATCATCTGTCACAATTGATTGGTACATCTGTCCAAATAACAATATCTCCTTATTTGGCCCAGAGTTAGAATACGTGTAGAGACACTTAGACCATAAGACCATAAGACATAGGAGAAAAATTAGGCCATTTGGCTCATTGAGTCTACTCTGCCATTTCATCATGGCTAATCCATTTCCCAATCAACCCCATTTTCCTGCTTCTTCCCATAACGTTTCATGCCCTGACTAATCAGGAACATATCAACCTCCACCTTAAATGCACCCAGTGATCTGGTGTGCACATCTGCCTGTGGCAATGAATTCTACAGATTCACCACACTCTGGCTAAAAAATTTGTCCTCATCTCTGTCCTAAGGAAACTTCCATCTATTTTGAGGCTGTGCCCTCTGGTCCTAGACTCTTACACTAAAGGAAACACCCTGTGCATGTCCAAACTATTTAGACCTTTCAACATTCAATAGCACCCTGTAAGATTCCTGTCTCATTCCTCTAAATTCTAGCAAGTACAGGCCCAAAGCTTTCAATCACTGCCTATTTGATAACCCTTTTATTCCTGGAATCATTCTCGTAAGCCTCCTCTGAAACCTCTCCATGATTGCCATATCTTTTTTTTAAATAAAGGGCCCAAAACTGCTCACAATACTCCAAGTGCCTTATACAGCCTCAGCATTACACCCTTGTTTTGAATGCATTCCTCACCACCGAGTCAACCTGCAAATTAACCTGTAGGGAATCCTGCACAAGGACTTTCAAATCTCTTTGCACCTCAGATTTGAAAAAAATTTCTCCCTGTTTAGAAAATAACCTATGCTGTATTCCTTCTGCCAAAGTTCATAACCATACACTGCCTGATACTTTTGTGAAACACCTTGAGACATTTTTGCTATGCTAATATTACAAGATGTATGATAGTTATGTTGTCTTTATTGAAGTCTCTTGCTGGCTCACACAAGTAGCTGGCATTTCTTTGCATTGTAAAAGCTCATGGTCTATAGACGCAATGTCTATAGTGAAGCTGGAGATAAAGTGGATCACACTGTACTGTATAACATATTTTGTTGTCAATCATCTCTGGCGCTGATTTCACTGTGCATGGGAAAACCACCAACCATCAAACAATGGCCCTGGAGTATCTCGAACTTCATTGGTGAATCATTTTATGTTCCAAACAAAAGAAAATACAGAACAATTCCAACTGGTAAATCTTTTTAAATTCTTTAAAGTAGAACAACACTCAGCATGCCAGGCAGCATCTGTAGAAAGAATAAAAAATTGACTAAGCACTTCAGAAATGAGAAAGAGAAAACAAGTCAGTTTTAAGCTGGGGAGAAGGATGGAGAGGGGTGGCTAGGACTACAGGAAATGCCCTGATAGAGTGAGGCCTGAGCTCCTCTTGGGGCTATGCAATAAACCAGTAGTCCCTTTATAAAGCAGATGACAGTGGCAACAAACACATGAACTTTTGTGAACATTTCTGTTAATTTCATGCGACTTTTCTGTTGCACCTGGCAACTCTCAACATTACTTAGTCATTTAGCCTTCACCTAACGGAGAATCAGCTACAACTTGAGGAGTACATATAGGAAGTTTTTGAATGATCTGTTCAAGGGCAGCTGCAATGATTTGCTTCATCTGCTGTGATAAACTGAAAAGAAGGGGACAGAAAGTGAAGCCAAAATATCCCCATAGTGTCAACTGGGTTGTGCATTGATTTGAAGCCGCACTTATTTACCTCCAAAGCATCAATGTTCAAGACTGAAGTCAATGTTACTCACTGGTTACAGTCACAAAAACTTCCCTGGCTGTCACTGAGTCATGTGGCTTTTTTTTTGTTGAAGATTTGAATCAGCCTCTTGTTTCTATATTGCCTGTTTACTTTGTAAGGGTCCACTTATCTAGCGTTGAAAGTTGTTCATAGAAATCTTATTTTCAATGCTGTGGCATTAACTTGTCCCATTCCTGCTTGAACTGTGCTCAATCTATTCGGAGTGATCTTAATCTAACTCTTCCCATCAATATGCATTATTTTCATTTATCATAGACATTCTCACCGAGTCAGTATACATGCCTCAAGGTCTATCTTACTTCAATGGTAATGTTCAGCTTGGCTGCGTCGTCTGGCAGTTGTTTGGGATAGGCTGCACAGTGTGCAGTCCACACATATTCATCATCTGTACAGCATGACTGATTGGAATTGCCCTCCAGCTGCACTTTACTCACTCCACGCCGCTTTGTCTGCCATACTTTGGAAACTTATGTGGTGTTTCACACATCACCCCGCAGACATTGATTTCCCATCAGTATTAATCCTGATGTCCAATTTTACGATGGTGTGATAATCATTGTAAAATGGAACAGAAATTGTGGATTAATTCTTTTTTCATTATTTCCCTTTCAAACGTGCATGCATTTCTCACAAAAACTTTTCCCAATTTTTAAGCAAATTTCCATGGGAGGGAGAGAGGGAGAGAGGGAGAGAGGGACCTGCTGCCAAAAGAGAAATACATTGCAGAAGTAATGAAACAATAAAATGCCCATGGTGAATCAAATGATATGAATTTGTGGTTAGCTGAAAAGATCAGCATTTGGCACTGACTACAAAGGAAGCTCTTCTGTAAGGATCAAAAGGACTCAGTGTCAGAAATCTCATAAATTCCCATATCCGTTGCAGTCAGGTATCAGTATATGTGAATTCCTGACATCTGTGATATTGCAAAGTTGCCTGAGCAAGGAACTCTCCTTTGTAGTGGAAAACATAGCTTTCAGTCGACATCTTAAACATGATAAGACTGGTAATCCCTCTTCTCTTCTTCGGCAACTCCTTGAGATTGAGAAGCTGTCTAAGAAGAGAAAAAGGACTTGCTTCCGCTCATGTTTTGTGAGCTTTGTAGTGCCAGATGCGGCCATTGTAGAATCTATACACTCTGTTACAAATGGATCAGGAGATTCTTCAATGGAGAGAAGAATAACAGTGGAGCAATGATTGGATTAGTGTTGGAGATGGAGTGTTCCTTCCACCATTTTATTTGGGGCTTTTGTATGCTCCTCGTGAACAGACTTGATGTTCTCAATGTGATCACAATTATACTTTTCCATTTTGAGCGGTCATGGGCCTAGGATTCCAGTGAGCAGTAATGTTAAATTTATCAAGGGGCTTCAGGATTGTCTTTGAAGTATATTCTCTGTCTTTATGGTGTCTTCTTTTCATGGGGGTCTGATCATTGGTGTTGGCACCAAGGGTGTTGACATTGCCCTTGGTAGGAACCTGCCATTGGTTCACTTATCTTTGACGTAGACTTGAAAGGTTTTTCTAAAACATTGTTTTGTTATGCTTGCAGTAGGCAATCTACATTTCTGAAGTCAACAGGTGGCCAAGGGGCCACTGGTGTTCATTAGGTCTGGAGTTTGAGATCATGATCTTTGAAGAATATTTTCATCAGACAGCCAAATGCTGTGCTTGTCCCATGAAAGTGATGGTGAATTTCTCTGACAGATGGCTCCTGAGTCAGGGAAGCCTTCCACATTTTCCAGTATCATCATGTGGACCTTTATTGTTGGAGGGCTGGCTTGTTATAGCAATAACAGAATGGAAAAGGAGTTTTATTTTGTATGAACTAGATATCAATGGGTAAGTTGATTAAGAACTGGAGCCCAGTCTTCCAAAATAATTAAATGAAAACATGAAACTCACTGAAAGAGTTAAGAGTGAACTTATTTCTGCAGGGGAGGTGACATTGGTTGAACTATTTCCCTGCAGATTAGTTCCACCTCAATAGGAAGCTTGTTGCAAGGGAGAAAATATTAGGACATTGACACAGTCCTTTCTTAACCCCAGTCTACAATAAGATTGGGTCTGAGGTAAACTGAAGTTTAGAATCACAATTTGCATGCTTTTGTGGAGAATTCATATTTCTGGTGATGGAGTTTCTACAATACCTGCCAATTGACAACTCAAAGGTTTTTCAAAGGTCAAAAATGATAGTGATTCACTCTGTTCCTTGCACTTCTCTTTAAATTGGTATACTGGTGAGAAATTCTAAGATCTAAATTTTTTAGGTCACTAACATAGCATCACAAATAGAAAATTCCACAAGGTGCTGGGAAGATTCCCAAGCGATATGCACACAGTTCTGAGAAGTGATCTCACATACATAACCAACAGAAGTAAATGAAAAAATAGAAATGCACCGCATGAAGCGAAAAATGAAGATCTGATCATGGGTTCATCAACATCAGAGTGAACATATACCACATAACGCTATGCTAACCATGAAACAAGGAAAGATCTATAAACTCTTACCGGACTTCCAGCCAGGTACAGGTATCAATTGTAACCAATGTTTCGATGACATATTCCCCCATCTTCATCTGGGAGTCCTGATGATTACAATGGAGTTTCTCATTGAAACTTTGGTTATAATCAATACCTGTACCCTGCTGGAAGCCCAAGAGTTTATTCATCATATACACTGGGAAAATACTAGATACTTCTGCAAGTAAAGAAATCTCATGAAGAATTGAACATTGAAAGTAATTGGGAATATTCAGCATGTTGGTTGCAGGAATTTAGGAAAAGGCACAGAATTAAATTTTTAAAGACCTGTGGTGATAACGCATCTGCTGATCATGATGCAGCAGAAAAATTCATTGATGCTTTTGCCAAAATCATTGCTAATGAAAATTTGACACACTGAATGACTGCATCAGTATACATGTGCAATGGACATGTGTAAGACAAAGACTGCTTACCAGTAGCACATAAATTCAGAGTCAGAAATGGTAGCGATCACAAGCTATTTTTTTATACATTCCAAAATCCAAAACAAATAGTGATTCCAAAACACTTCCAGCTCCAAGCATTTTGGATAAGGGGACCTGTACAATGAGGACTGTGTCCACTGTGCCTCTTGCTGGTTGGAGTGCACACTGATATTCAGGGAGCAACTCCTCATCCACTGGAGAAAATGGTTGTAAAGAATGTTGATAATTCGTCATCCACCTTAGCATCAATCTCTCTCACCTCTCCCAACCTTCATATGTTGTCTCCTTCAGTCTTCTTCCATCCCTTAGTCTCTTCCCACCATCCCTCAGATTACATCCAGCCTTTGTTAATTAAGAAGATTGAGATAAATCAAGAAAACATTCAAATATTTATACATGACAAGTAAAATAAATCTCCAAAGAAATTCTTTGAGGCAATATACTGTAGCTTGCAAAGTGGCAATTATATCTTCATATACGGCTAAGAAAATGGCTCTACAATGCTCCATGGAGAGTGAAGGGCATGACAAGGCACAGATGTCATGGCCATCCAATGCATCCAAACAACACCCCAGTTTGTGACACTTGTTCGTACTACTGGACCCTGACTTCTGCGGTTGAGAGAGTGGAGCTGTTCCAGTACAACAGCTTCTCCGATTTAAACTCTCCCCTGTACACATTTCCTGCCATTATCAGAAATGATGGACAACCACTACCACCACCACTTAAATCTCACAGATCCATATTTAAACTTACTGTATACTGCTGTAAAAAAAAACACAACAATGATTTCCAGTACTTTTGCAGCTGAACAAGTTTGTGACTTGTTGAGGATCATATTTAACTTATTGATTTCCCATTTTTCCATGGAAACAGGCTGCAAAAAGCACATTCAGTGAAAGATTGCTGATCAGGAACAACATCTAGAATGCTGCATAAATATATACACACAGAGAAATTGCAAAGTTGATGTCAATTTTAAGGAATAATGATTGAAACTGCCAATAATGTAACTGTCATTACTGCTGAAAAAATCCAGGCCATTATTAGATGAAAAGCTGAATAATATGCTTTCTGTATATTAAAGCACAGACAGGGAAATATTTGGAGTAAATGAGGTAAGTCTAGAAAAGCACAAAAGTATTTTAATTAAGATTCAGCAGCTGATCTGCTTCAAATCCTGCTTTCTTTTTCTGGACAAGTAATTAGGATTAAAGTTGGAACTACATAAAGATTTTTAATAAAAAATTTCAAACTGTGAACCGTTTTCTGTACAAACTTACTCAGGATAATTTATTTAATTCTGCTTCCAAATTTGTTGCTATTCACATTGAGTTGCAACGTCTCAAGTTTGTTGAAAGACTAAAAAATCCTTGTAATTACTACAAGGAGAAACTACTGCAATAAATGTTTAAAATTCTATGAATTTACATACAATGGTATACATATGCAATAGGTAATAAATGGTAATGGATTTTTTTTGCTGACAAATCACTTAACTCTAATACACAGCTAGTCACACTCAGTAAGGGAATGAATTTTAACTTCATACATAATATCCAAGCATTGTAATGGGATAGAATTTTAATGTTTTTCTTATCAAGTAATCTGATATTAAAGCATTAATTTCAAAGATGACTTCATCAACATTATAACTTCAGTTTAGAAAATTGAGGATCAATTAACTCATGTTGGAAAGAAACTAATTAATGCACTTGAATAATAGATAGCTCACCAAATGAACACCCTCAGAAAATGTAAAGTGAGTCTGTTATGAAGGCCACAAATTTATTTGGCTGTCGCACATCCTTTTGGGTCACTTAAGTAATATGGATTGGATTAGTTCATCACTGGTAGCTCATCAACCAATTTTCACTTGGAATCATCCAGTATCATCAAATTGATAAGAAGCTGAGAAATCTACTTTAGTGAAGTTGATTGAGGAATAAGTATTTGACTAGAACACTTGAACTCTTGCCTCAGCTCAAAACATGAACCATCTATTCATTTCCACAGACGCTGCCTGAATTGTTGGATTCCTCCAGTATTTTGTGTGTGTTCCTTTATGGAAGAAACTGGATTAGGAAAAAGCCATGTGCATTATAATTTGCAAAGGAAAACAATTTTTCCTGCATGTCTTGGAATCTTGTGTCTATTTTCAATTGACGTCTTACACTTGGGAATTTCCTTGCTGTGAATCACTTCAGCAGCCATTTTTTGTCAGTTTCTCAAAGATGACGAGATAATGATAATATTTCTCAGATACTGACAAAAGTTAGACAACCCATATTACAGTAAGGCAAGGAGGACATCATGTAGAAAGTTAAGTAAAACACGTGATTAAAGGCTACCCACTGGGGCACAGCTATTATTTTCACTCCCCTATGTTGATATACATGTGCTAGACTCTGGTAGCCAGGCAGTCTTGATCAAGATCACGGCACCTATGCATTTGATGTACAGCTAAGGTCCAGATGATTGCCTGATGGGGCTGCTGCATAATGTGGAAGCCCTAGTACCCAATATTTAAGAGAAATACAGGAGACTGCAGTTATTAGAATCAGGAGCAACAAACCATCTGCCAAAAGTACACAAAGGGCTGAGCAGCAATTATCTGAGCCCTGAGTCCTGATAGAAGGCTAAAGTCGTTAATTTTGACAATTCCTTTCCTCACATAGTTGCTGCTCAACTCTTGTGTGTTCTTCCAGCAGTCAGCTTATTGCCTTGATTTCCCCATCCCTTTCCAGCTGCTGCCCATTCCATCCAGCGTGGTTGCCATGGAGAGTTAGTTCACTTTAACAGTGCTGCACTTTTCCCTGTGAACACGCCAGATGACAGAAGAGCTCTCCTGCAGCAATTGCCATAAGATGACACCCCAGATACCTTCCAACACATTTTACTACACACTTTACCTCAGTGCTCTAACTCTGTAAGTGAGATTTGAACCTGGTACTTTTTGTCTCAGAGTCAAGGGCACTACTCACTGATAGTGTCCATCTCTATCTCAGACAGACATATTTGCTGAGAATTGAAACAAGGCCATTGATATTGTTAGAAAGTGTGGATAATACGTCAGTGCCTAAAGCGGAGTGGCTGAATACATATAGCCACAGGGAGCATGAGTTGCAATCAATGGAAAAAGAAATTGCTTTTATGGAAATATGTCCAGGTGGAGAAAATACACATGTCCTTGTGAATCTGGATTCCTGCTTGAAATGAAAAGGTTTGTGATGGAAGCTGTTTTGAGCACAGGAGTGACTGTGAATTGAAATAACACATCAGCTAGGTGAAGGATAAATAATAAACCATTTCAAAGGCATGTAAGCATCCTTACCTCAGTTTGATGTCTTTTGTAGAAGTGGTTCTCTGCCGATATCATTAGCAATCTGACGTTCAGCCTGTGACATAACTAGCATATGAATCTAAACTGCTGCAAGATAAAGAAAATAAGAATTAACAATAAAAGTTTCCCATCATGTCAGATCATATCTAAAGAGGCTCAAAGGTTTTAGTGAAACCTTCATAGTTAGATAATATTAAATTATTGTGCTTATTAGCTGATTCTTCACGAAAGTTATTTTTTTCTATAATTTTTGGTGCATCCATAGGTATTCTTTGCAATGTCGCTTTGCTTCTCTCTTTCAGTCACCAGTACTGTAAACAAGAAATGAATGACATATTGCAGGGACACTCAAAGCACACAGTATTTGTCCCAACTGCATCACATTTGTTTTTCTCTTTGCAAGACATCATTAACGTTCCAACTGTTGTTTTAGAGATCTGAAATCGAATGCAGGTACTTTTGTAATAATATGTCCTGAAACAGCATGATTGGGAAATCTTGCATTCTCCCAAGTGAGATGGAAGTGAAGAAGACAGATGTGGGCATGAAAATCCCACTTGCTAAAACAGAGGAGTGTGGAATTTTCCTTTTTAGATTCTCACTGCAGAGCAGAGCTGAGAACAGGAGGATATAGTGTAAACGAGAAGTGTGAGGGCTGAGTACAGCTGCTGAATGATGGATGACGCGGGGTCTCGTTGATCTGCTGCCTTCCAGCTCCAATGATCTGCAAACATTTTCATCCTCCAGTACCGTCTCTGTGGAGTCTGCACATTCTGCCTGTGACAGCTTAGACTTCCTTTGGGTTATCTGGCTTATTCTTACATGCAAAAGACATGTGAATTTTTTGGCTAATTGGCTGTTGGAAATTGACCCAAGCATGTTGGTGAGTGGTGGAATCTGAGGAAGTTGACCATTTGAGGAGAATGAAAATGGGATTAGTGGAGGTTTTAGTGGAAATTCATGCTTGATGGTTGGTGTTCAGTACTATTGTATTGGTCCAAGATCCTGATTCCATACTGTGTTAGAAAATAGAACACAATATGATACAGGTTCCTTGGCTCATAGTGTTGTGGTGACTTTTTAACTTACTCTAAGATCCATCTAACTCTTCCTTCCCAAATAAACTCTCATTATTCATTTTTCCATGTGCCTACCTAAGTTCAAAGTTTAAAATACACTTATTATGAAAGTATTCAGCGCAGAGATGAGTAAACCACATGGAAAAGTAAGCGGAACACCAGTTCATCCTTTATCTTCAACCTTAACATCTTGACCTGTTCAATCTGCATCAGCACTTAAATCGGCCAAACATCAATTCATTTTTCACTTGGGCTCAGGCTCTACTGCTTCAATCTAGGCCCTAGCCCACTCCAGCAGTGACTAAACATTGACTCATTTTTTTGCTCACAGATCTGGGTCTTGTTGCTTTGAGCCCCTTAAATATCCCTCATGTATCTGCTCCTAAAACCCCGACCATGTATTTGCCCCTAAAACCTCCACTCTCTGTATAAGAAACCTACATCTGACACCCCTCGTATACTTCCAAATACATTAAAGTATGTTTTCTCATATTAGCCATTGTTACCCTTTGAAAAAGGTGCTGGCTATCTATCTATCTGGCTATCTTATACTGCTCTATCAACTCTACTCTCATCCTTCTTCACTCCAAAGACAAAAGCTCTAGTTCACTCTCAGCCTTTCCGCATTATACATGCTCTCTAATCCAGGCATCATCCTGGTAAATCTCCTTTGCAGTTTCTCTAAACCTTCTCATCTTTCAGATCTGATTAAGGCAACTGAACACAATTCTCCAAATGTGTTTGAAACAGTTTTATGGACCTGCAACATTTCCTCATGGTTCTTGAATTCAATCCCCTGACAAACAAAGGCCAACACACTACATGCCTTCTTAAACACCCTATTGACTTCTGCAGCAACTTTGAGCAATCTATAGACTTGGAGCACCAATATCTTTTGTATCTTCCACACTGATAACCATTAACTTTGTACTCTGCCATCAAGTTCAACTTTCCAAAATGTATTACTTTACACTTTTCTGGATTGAATTCCATCTGCCACCTGTCAGCCTAGCTCTGCATCATGTTATTGTCCGGTTATAACTTACGATAACCTTCTGCTCAATACAACCATTGTGTCATCTGCAATCTTACTAACCCACCCTTCCACTTTCTCAACTGTTATTTATAAAAGTCACAGAAAGCAGGGTCCCTAAGCAGAACTTTGCAGAACACTATTAGTCATGGTTAACACAAAGTACACTGCAGATGCTGTGGTCAAATCAACACGTACGAAGGGTCTCGGCCCGAAACGTTGACTGCTCATTTCAACAGATGCTGCCTGACCTGCTGAGTTCATCCAGCTTTTGTATGTGTTGACTATTAGTCATGGACCCTCTCTGTAGTCATTCTCCAGTTCTTCACATACCAGTAGAACGCTACTCACCTGAGAACACTTAGTCTTACTCACCAAGGCCTTCTCATGTCCCCTTCTAGCTCTCCGAATTCTCTTCTTAAGCTCCCTCCAGACTACCTTATAACTATCAAGAGCCCTGTCTGATCTTTGCTTTAAATACGTTTTTTCCTTCCTCTTAACAAAACTTTCTAACTCACTTGTCAACCATGGTTTATTTACCTACTACCCTTTTCCTGCCTCAATGTAACAAATCTATACAGGAGCCCATCCAAATGCTCCCTAACAACCTCCATCCACATTTCTGTTGTAAATATCCCTGAGAACATCTGTTCCCCATTTACGCTCCCAAGTTCCTGCCAAATTGCATCATAATTATCCCTCCCTCAATTAAATGCTCTCCCATACCGTCTGTTCTTCTCCTTGTCCAAGACTATGCAAAAGCACAGGGGGTTGTAGTCACTGTCTCCGAAATGCTCACACACTAGGAAATCTGTCACATGACAAAGTTCAATGCCTAGTACTGGATCCAGTATGGCCTCTCCTCTAGTTGCCCTGTCCACATAATGGTTTCAATCAATGTTAGGGAAGCTGGAGTCAACCATGACAACAATCTGTTATTTTTGCACCTTTCCATAATCTACCTACTGATTTGCTCCTCACTGTCCCTGTTGGTATGGGGGGAGGGGGGGCTTTAGAATATTCCCAATAGAGGGATTGCTTCTTTCCTGTATATAACTTCCATCCTCACTGCTTAGGTGAAAGATTTGTCCACAATATACTTCCTCCCTGCAGCTGTGATACTCTTCCTGATTAGCAATACCACTAAGATTTAATATTATTCAATGACTCTAAGATTTGGTGGTTTTTTAGTCCATATAAACTGGGGATTTTGAAATAGAAAATTACACGATTACTTCTCTGATAGTCTCTTGAGAAACTCTGTTTGTCACTTGCACCAGAAGAGGGCAAACAGCCACAATATGTACAGCATTTGGAAGCGCTACTAATCGCAGAGGACTAAAATTCACTCTAACCATGTAAGGAAGTAATAAACCAGGTATTCAAATATTGCTTAAAGACAAGACACATCAAGTACAAAAAGGACTTGGGAATCCTGTTGCAGGATTCCCAAAAGGATAGCTTGCAGTTTGACTCAGTCGTAAGGAAGGGAAAGGTTAACATTTCTTTTGAGAGACCAAGAGTATACTGCTGAAGTTTTATAAGGCATTGTTCAGACCACATTTGTGCATCCAGCGACATTGGGTCATGTATCTAAGAAAGGAGGTGGTCCAGAGGAGGCTTACAAGGATGATCCCAGGATGAAAGGGTTAATACATGGGGAGCATCTGGTTACTCAGTGTTTGTGCTCACTGGAGTTTAGAAAAAATGATAAAGAGGAGTTGGTGTTGCTGAGGGTTGAATCTTATTGAAACCTATCAAATATTGAAAGGCCTGGATAGAAAGGAAACAATGTTTCCCAATAGTAGGAAAGCCTAGGCCAGAGGGCACAGCCTCAGGTTAGAACTGTCTGCCATTTTAGAACAAAGATAATGAGGAATTTCTTTTGCCAGAGGGTGATGAATCTGTGGAATTCATTGCCACAGAGAGCTGTGGAGGGCAAAGTCATAGTTAAAGTAGAGATAGATAGGTTCTTGATTAATAAGGGCTCAGAGGTTATAGATAGATAGATAGATACTTTATTCATCCCCATGGGGAAATTCAACTTTTTTCCAATGTCCCATACACTTGTTGTAGCAAAACTAATTACATACAATACTTAACTCAGTAAAAAAAATATGATATGCATCTAAATCACTATCTCAAAAAGCATTAATAATAGCTTTTAAAAAGTTCTTAAGTCCTGGCGGTAGAATTGTAAAGCCTAATGGCATTGGGGAGTAAGCAGGAAATTGGATGAGAGGGAAAATAAAGCAACCATGACCGAATGATGGAGCAGACTCAATGGGCTGAATGGCCTAATTCTGCCCCTATATCTTAATGTCTTATGATCTCAGAGGGGGAAAAGAGGTAGAGAGGTACTGGCGTTTAGAAGAGGAAGTTCTGAACTTATGGCTTTTTTCACTGAATGGCCTGACAGTCAATGGTGGAGCAACCAACTCCAGAGATGGTTGTAAAGGTGGAATCAAGGAGTTGCTACGATCTGACAGAATTTGGGTTTTGGAGAAGGATCAAAACATTGTTCACTGTATGGATTGTTTTTTGATCATTGTGAATGCTTTATGTGTCTGGGATCTTAGCAGATGTTGCCATGCGTATGGAATATACCTCATATATACTGGTTCATTAGATTTCTGGAAAAAAGATTATTGACTCAAAATGCATACGTTGTTTTCTTCACAGATGTTACCTGAATGACTGAGTGTATCCTGTTTCTTCTGCTTCAATTTCTGATTTTTTAAGAGTCTTACTTAATTTCTATTATTTTGATGGTACTGAAGAAATCTTTAAGAACCAGAAAGAAAATTTGCATGCCAGAAATGAAAACGACAGATCATATCTCAAGTTTCAGTAATCGGTGGCAGGGTAAACATACATTTACATATTTTACAGATATGCAGCCGAGTGATCTAAAATTGAAATCTTCCTGATCTGAAGTACAGAGTTCAATCATAATTAAATGCTTCTTTCTCGATATCGGCTCGTATTGCAGTGGTAAAGTCAATCAATGTGTAATTCTCAAGAAAAAAAGAACATTGAAACACTGTAGAGAAAGTAATTTCAAATATTCACTTATGTTTCTTTCATTGACTTTTCTCTAGTCATCTCACACCTGCTCTTGCAGGTCAAGGAAGATTTAACCTTCACGCAGCAAAGCTCGCTCTGAGAATCAGTCTTTCAATCTTCTTAGTAATCCTAAAAATAAATAACACTGTCTGGCTTTAAACACACACATTTTCACAGTCCCTGTTACAGACATTTTGTCATCCTCTGCTTTCCACTGTTAGCGATCTGTGTGTTTCTGTGCATGTTCTGGAAAGTCTTGTTAGTGCATAATCCAGTCCAGGGTCAATGCTATGACCACCCTCAATGTAAAAAAAGTGGGCATCAGCACCAAAATCACTACCCTGAAAAGTGGTTCAAACAGTTGTCCATCTGCAGAGAATGTGTTCTGCAAACCATGGAGAAATATTCTCCATCCAATGATGAGATGCCAATATCACTGATAAGGTCACCATTCCCAAACTTACTGTTTTCTAAGAAAAAAAATGGCACTGCAGTCTGAGTGGTGATGGAGGTCCCAGACTAGTGGCAAGTAGGAAGGTCGTAGATTTTAATTAATTATCAAAGAATCATCAGCAAAGTATTTCCAAATTCGGCAGATTGATGGGGAGCTGGCATGTGGTGATACTTCAACTATTTCATTGACCCTTTAATTTATAGATGATTTAGGTTTAGAAGATATTGTCAAAGCTGCCTCAGTGTTTTTTTGCTTCACACTGTGTACGATACCTTCCGCAATCTCGCAATGCTGATGAAATATTGAGACAGATGAAGAGGAATCAATTAAGTGGCTGGCTTTGTTCTGGATTGTGCAGATCTTTTTAGGGTTGGAGATATTCAGGCAAGCAAAGGGTATCAGTCTCATTGTGCTTAATGAGATATTTTGTATAATTGAAACTGATTTTTGGAAGAACATCAAATTAAAATTTTTGAGCTGATGCAATGTAACTACCATGGAAACAACTTTAATTTATATAGAGAATCTGAAGACGCAATATTCTCCAAGGCATCTGATAGCTCACAAAAGTTGCCATTGTCTAGTACTAGAGGGCATGCATTTAACATGAAAGGGGTAATTCTGAAGGAGATGTGAAGGGCAATTTTTTTTTTGCACAGAGTGATGGGTGCCTGGAATGCATTGTTTGGGATGGTGGTACAGGCAGATATATTATCAACTTTTAAGAGATATATAGAGAAGAACATGAATATGTGGAAAATAAAAGGGTATGGACATTATGTAGCAGAAGAGATTAGTTGGCCATTTGATTACTAATTCATTTGGTTCTACACAACATTGTGGGTCATATACCCTGTTCCTGTGCTGCACTGTTCTATGTTTTACGTTCATATTTTCTATGAACAACATCAGTACATAATGGAATAAGTGATGAAAAATATGACAATATTAACAAACATCCTGAAATAACAAAGAGAACCAAAAGCTGCAAAGGATTAAAGAAAGAATTCCAGATGTTTTGCATAAAATATAGATCAGCAGGCATGGGCCTGATTGTTGAATTGAGCATTATATGACCAAGGATATAGTGAACAGCAATTTGGATGCATTTGAGTTTATGGAAGGTTGAATATACAAAGACAGTAAATTTAAATTGTTACACACTTAACTACTTTTATTCTGACTATGCTTTGTTGGTCAATATCCTACTATCACACACCTCCTTGTTTTCCTGTAAGAAAAGACAGAAGTGTACTTATTCCAATCAAGGAAAATGTTCAAGTGCAGATGTTTTGAAAATATATACAAGTAAATTTCACAGAAATACAGATTCTCTTAAAATCTCTGAAACTTCCTCCATACCAAATCACGCTATCTGCACTCATGTCCTTTTGCATAAAGTAATCTTGTTGAAAAATGTAAAACGCTAAGCAAGTTTTTCAGGGCAGAAGCAGAAAGAATGTTTCCCATTATGGAGTCAGCCCAAAACTAGGGGCTGTATTTCAGAATAAGTATTCACTTACTCAAGATGAGATGAAGAATTTCTTCTTTCAGTTGATTATTAATTCTCTGTAATTTTCTTATCTTCTCATAATTTTGGGGGAAGTTATTTCACCGACTCATTCCATGCCAGTTCCCAGAGCAATCCAATAATCCTATTCATCCATTTAGCTCCTTGTAATCTGATTTCTCTCATACCATTGGCTCCCTCCTAATCATGCAGGATGAAATAGAAAGAGATTTCTCTCAGGAAATGGAGTGCAGTGATGCATACTTACATTTTATTGTACTTGAAAATGCTTAGAGATGTCCGCAGTCAACTTCCTTTAACTTAAGTAACCTTAGATCACACCATAGTCTAATATTTAAAAATCAGCATTAGTGATTTAACAATCAAATGCTTATTATTAAACTAATTCTTTTTTCAAATTACTCAGTGACTTGTTAACTTTTTATGACTCATTTTTAAATTCTATTTTTCACAGCAGTAATCATACTGTTTTATTTCTGCACATATTCTCTTGTATGATGAACAAAGACTTGGCATCAAAAGGGGCAACAGCAAAAATATATTTTCTGTATTTTACTCAGAGATAGGTCATCATCCCTTATACTACTGTCATTATAAAACAGAGATATACTAACAGATGCTGGCAGTCTTGAATTGTTTGGAATCATAATGCAATCCAAGATTTAAACTTAAACATGTACTATTTAAAAGTACCATGAAATGGCAAAAAACACTTAAAATAATAAAACATATTTTATATAATAATATAATATAATAAATGTGTTTATCTGGAATTTCTTTCTGTGCCTTTTCGATGAGATAATGATTCTATTAAAATGCCAATGGATGAGATTTCATACGCTAATGTTCTTTGGTCCTATTTCATGTCACAGTAACACCAGAAGGTGAAAGACCAGATCCACAACTTATGAAATTGTGAAAAGAAAAACACATAAAGAAATCAATTAAGGATAGAAATGAATGACTATAAAATGTATACAAAATAATAGCACTCATTGAATTGCACAGGACTCCTGATTAAGTGGTAAGTGAATGTACTCACTGTCAGAGTTGTCTGAAGTGCCTTAATATTCACCAGAGTAAGGATATGTACTTATGCTTCTTTCACATCTGTCTGATGCTTTTATGTTATCACATGAGCTGCTCATTCTTAAAAAAAATATCAATGACAGCTCTTTAAAATTTAAACCTTTTTTATTGCGAACAGTTGAAAATTGATTCTTGAAGTAGAGTAATACATTCCTAGACTTGTCTTTGTTATGAAAATTCCCTCACTGTGGGTAGATAATAGCCATGTATCTCACTGACATGCATTCTCTTCTGTTGGTTCGATATTGACGAGAATTCGAAATTCACAAATTCACTCAAACTGTTCATATCAAATTATATTTTCTATCACCCTGAATTTGGATAGTAACACACTGCTGTAATGCTGCAAAGAAAGGGAGCTCAGTGGGTATCTTTTTAGATTATTAATTTCAAATTAATAGGGAATGTTAGGGAATGTGATAGGTCAGCTGACAGATGTATGTGTTGGGGAGCACTTCGGGTCCAGTGATCACAATAGCATTAGCTTCAATATAATTATGGAGAAGGACAGGACTGGACCTAGAGTTGAGATTTTTGATTGGAGAAAGGCTAACTTTGAGGAGATGCGCAGGGATTTAGAGAGAGTGGATTGGGTCAAGTTGTTTTATGGGAAGGATGTAATAGAGAAATGGAGGTCATTTAAGGGTGAAATTATGAGGGTACAGAATCTTTATGTTCCTGTTCGGTTGAAAGGAAAGGTTAAAGGTTTGAAAGCGCCATGGTTTTCAAGGGATATTAGAAACTTGGTTCGAAAAAAGAGGGATGCCTACAATAGATATAGGCAGCATGGAGTAAAGGAATTGCTCGAGGAATATAAAGAATGTAAAAGGAAACTTAAGAAAGAGATTAGAAAAGCTAAAAGAAGTTACGAGTTTGGTTTGGCAAATAAGGTGGAAGTAAATCCGAAAGGCTTCTACAGTTATATTAAAAGCAAGAGGATAGTGAGGGATAAAATTGGTCCCTTAGAGAATCAGGGTGGTCAGCTATGTGTGGAGCCGAGGGAGATGGGAGAGATTTTGAACGATTTCTTCTCTTCGGTATTTACTAAGGAGAAGGATATTGAATGGTGTAAGGTGTGGGAAACAAGTAAGGAAGTTATGGAACCTATGACAATTAAAGAGGTGGAAGTACTGGCGCTTTTAAGAAATTTAAAAGTGGATAAATCTCCGGGTCCTGACCGGATATTCCCCAGGACCTTGAGGGAAGTTTGTGTAGAGATAGCAGGAGCTCTGACGGAGATCTTTCAGATGTCATTAGAAACGGGGATTGTGCCGGAGGATTGGCGTATTGCTCATGTGGTTCCATTGTTTAAAAAGGGTTCTAGAAGTAAGCCTGGCAATTATAGACCTGTCAGTTTGACATCAGTGGTGAGTAAATTAATGGAAAGTATTCTTAGAGATAGTATTTATAATTATCTGGATAGACAGGATCTGATTAGGAGTAGCCAGCATGGATTTGTGCGTGGAAGGTCATGTTTGACAAACCTTATTGAATTTTTTGAAGCAGTTACAAGGAATGTTGACGAGAGTAAGGCAGTGGATGTAGTCTATATGGACTTCAGCAAGGCCTTTGACAAAGTTCCACATGGAAGGTTAGTTAAGAAGGTTCAGTCGTTAGGTATTAATGCTGGAGTAATAAAATGGATTCAACAGTGGCTAGATGGGAGATGCCAGAGAGTAGTGGTGGATAATTGTTTATCGGGATGGAGGCCAGTGACTAGCGGGGTGCCTCAGGGATCTGTTTTGGGCCCAATGTTGTTTGTAATATACATAAATGATCTGGATGATGGGGTGGTAAATTGGATTAGTAAGTATGCTGATGATACTAAGGTAGGAGGTGTTGTGGATAATGAGGTGGGTTTTCAAAGCTTGCAGGGAGATTTATGCCGGTTAGAAGAATGGGCTGAACGTTGGCAGATGGAGTTTAATGCTGAGAAGTGTGAGGTTCTACATTTTGGCAGGAATAATCCAAATAGAACAAACAGGGTAAATGGTAGGGCATTGAGGAATGCAGTGGAACAGAGAGATCTAGGAATAACAGTGCATAGTTCCCTGAAGGTGGAGTCTCATGTAGATAGGGTGGTGAAGAAGGCTTTTGGAACACTGGCCTTTATAAATCAGAGCATTGAGCACAGAAGTTGGGATGTAATGTTAAAATTGTACAAGGCATTGGTAAGGCCAAATTTGGAATATTGTGTACAGTTCTGGTCACCGAATTATAGGAAAGATATCAATAAATTAGAGAGAGTGCAGAGACGATTTACTAGGATGTTACCTGGGTTTCAGCACTTAAGTTACAGAGAAAGGTTGAACAAGTTAGGTCTCTATTCATTGGAGCATAGAAGGTTGAGGGGGGATTTGATCGAGGTATTTAAAATGTTGAGAGGGATAGATAGAGTTGACGTGAATAGGCTGTTTCCATTGAGAGTAGGGGAGATTCAAACGAGAGGACATGATTTGAGAGTTAGGGGGCAAAAGTTTAAGGGAAACACGAGGGGGTATTTCTTTACTCAGAGAGTGATAGCTGTGTGGAATGAGCTTCCTGTAGAAGTAGTAGAGGCCAGTTCAGTTGTGTCATTTAAGGTAAAATTGGATAGGTATATGGACAGGAAAGGAGTGGAGGGTTATGGGCTGAGTGCGGGTAGGTGGGACTAGGTGAGATTAAGAGTTCGGCACGGACTAGGAGGGCCGGAATGGCCTGTTTCCGTGCTGTGATTGTTATATGGTTATATGGTTAAAATAGGGAATGAGAGATTGTCAGTATATTCATACAGACTTTCTATCTCATGCACTCACAGATCTCAGTCCCCAAATAAGGAAATGAATGAGGTTTATAAAAAGTTAGCTTTCAAAATAGAAATCACAGTAAAAGTTTGAAGCATATATCAATTACCTTCATTAACATCTGATGATCTGCAACCACCAATGAAATTGACCATCTGAGAATCCAGAGCAAATTGTATAATATAGTCTTGCAGTTGTCAAACGTAGGATTGCTACAAGTTTAGAAATATATCTGTAACCCTGAAGTCTTCATGAATTAGTAATTTGAGTAAAATGTAATGCGACAAAATGGAACCCATGAAATCCCAGGGTGCTTTGCTGCTTTGTTGGTTTGGATGTGAGGCTTACAAGTGTGTATGTGATTTATGACAGGAAAATTTGTGTTTTATGTTGGGGGAATATTTTGACAACAGAGGTAAACACTACCCAGCTTCTAAAGAACAAATGTCAGAAACGTCAAAGGATGCAAATACCAGAGGAATGAAATGGAATGGAATTAATTGCAGTTCTCTGTAAAATACGTAAAAGTGGTTTGTTTTGAACTCTAATATTGAAGACATTTCCAGATAATTTGTCAGGAGATACAACTTCCTTTGCAAGTAAAATAATAAATGCATTGATAATATGATCCACTCTGAATTTGTCGCAGTTTGTTTCTGAATATTAGAAGACCTAACTGAACGGTACACAACACAAGTGACTATGTATCTCTTAAAGGGGTAACAGCTATGATCCATATAAAAGTTTGGAACTATAACACATACAAGAGTGCATACTTTACTTCTATGTTCCATAACAGTGAGAAATCTCACACATCTGGAAAACGTACCGAAATATATTCCCAACAACTGAATCTGGAAGTGTCAAATAAGTTATTAAACCAAAAGTGCAAACATGTTAATATTCAGTTTATAATTAAAATATAACCATGAAACCTAGTATTTGCTTATTTGTAGTTTGCTTAATTGATTTGAGTGATGATGTGTTTGCATACAAGTGTGGTGATGCTCCAAGCTGTGGAAGGCAACTGAACTACTGTTGCTCATGAACTTTCCATGGTGCTTCAAGTATATAAATAATTAGTGAAGGTCAGATTTCAGGCTTAGGCTGTCACATGGTACTGATGTAGATTTCCCACTTCACATAGTTAACACTCAAGAGCATACATCAGTGGCCACTTTATTAGGTAGATCTGCTTGATAATGTTATATAATTAGTCAATCATATGGCACCAACTCAATGCATAAAACATGCAGGCTTGATCAGGAGGTTCAGTTGTTGTTCAGACCAAACATCAGAATGGGTAAAAAATGTGATCTAAGTGACTTTGACTGTAGAATGATTCTTTGTGCCAGGCTGGGTGGTTTGAGTATCTCCGAAACTGCTGATCTCCTGGGATCTTCTTGCAAAATAGTCTTTAGAGGTTACAGAGAATAGTGCAAATATATATATACATATATAGTGAGCAGCAGTCTTGTGGGTAAGAATGCCTTGTTATACTTGTATATGCGAGGACTGGTTGTCACGCCATGGTGTCACTTGGCAAGTGTTAGTGCTGATCTCAGTGGGTTGGGGGCTATATGCCTTCATATTCTGTGCTGTTGTGTTTTAATATTCTATAAGTATTTATTGTCTTGTATGTGTCTCAAGTCACAGTTTTTTCTGGGGAGGAGGTCGCAGGGTGGGTGGGGGGGGGGGGGTGTTCAGCGTGTGGCTTCCAGTCTGGAGTTGCCACTGCCCACAGTGATCACTTGATGGCAGTTGGGCTTCGTTGTAGTCAACTGTGGATTGATAACGAGTTTTTGGGACTTTTTAATTCCATGACTGTGATACTGTGATACCATTTTTTTTTGTGCTTGCTATCTTGTATGTATTGCACTGTTTGTGACTGCCGAACTGTGTTGCTCCTTGACCTCGTAGTAATGTTGTATTCATGAGTATTCACATATGGTTCAATAAAAATTAAACTTGAATAGGTTGAGTTTATTGATTAAATTGAGAACCACACTGGTTCAAGCAGACAGGAAAGTGAAAGTAACTCAAATCCCCCAAGCATTACAACGGTGTTGTGCAGAAGAGCATCTATGAACACACAGCACGTTGGCCCTTGAAGTGGATGGGCTGCAGCAGCAGAAGACCACAAACCTTCATTCAGGGGCCACTTGAAAATGTATAGGAGATACCTAATGAAGTGGCCACTGAATATATATTGATGATCAGGCAAATCCTACATTTTCTTTACTGAATACTTGGATTTGATTGCAGATTGGTGCACCACATAACCCTCCATATCTGCCTCCTGTTCAACTCATTTCAGATAAATCTTTACCTTACTCTAAACCATTGGGATGTCACTAACCAATGCTGAAGGGAATACAACTGAAACAATACCAGTTCTGCCAGCTGCAACCAGCACAGAGGTCACAAGTTCCCACTTTTTCTCAAAAAAAAGCAGCATCAATAATATTGTGACATGCACCTTGAATTAAAACTGATCCATTTTCTTTCTTTAAAACAAATATATAAATCTTTGCTTGAATTGATTTTCTAATTCAGCAACCCAGAGAAAGATGAATCACCATTATTTTTATTTACATACTGAATACTATATTTCTTATTAATTGAGTAAAGCACTTGACAATAGCTTTAAATAACTGTTTGCCTACATAATGCTGTACACTGAGAAGTAATTCATCATAGAAAGTACCTTGTGGCATCTCTGAAATATGTGTTCCTATGCTGGATAAATGAAAGTCTGTCATTGGTCTTTATTCTTTGTAGTTTCTAGGATACACATCTTCAAGCTGTTAATAAATACATCTATAGAAGAATTGCTACGTGCTCACTCTAAAGGCCATTTGTTCTCCTGAAGGAAATGTGGCTGATAAAATCTTCAGCATTAATATCAAGGTCTCCATCAAAATAATTTTACAAGACTCCCATTATTATAATCTTTATCTTTGATCCATAGTTACTCCAGTTTTGCTAATTGACTTGTATTTCTTCCAAAACCTTCCATGTTCAAAACAAAATCTTTAAATGCAGCTGTTTGATTTGGCAGGGTTTTCTCCTCATATAGATCAGAAGCTACTTTGTCTCTTGCATGCATTTAAATATTGATCACTCCATGTCAACCTGTCCACTTTTCTCCCTGGTAGGGACTTAGTTTTGTAACTGAAGGCCATTTCTTACCTGCACCAGGATGGCTCAGATTACCCATTGTTAAATCTGCAATCTATCTTCTGAAACATTTTCTGTCCTGTATCATTATACTACAGGAATACATAAAACAAAGAAAGCCTTCAACATTTTTGGAGAAACTATAGGTTCGAGACTTCAACACTTTATGCTGATGAGAGGGCCCACCATTTGGAGCAAAGCTGAAAAAATAAATTAAAACTAGACGGATTGGGAGTAAATTGGGGGAAAAAAAAATCAAACTTGCAGAGAATGGTAAATATTGGAATTCCCTTTGCAAATGCTCTTACTGCTGGATCAGAAGTTAATCTGAGATTGAAATCCATTCAGAGGTTTGTGTAAAATTGTGTAATTAATCCATAACAGGATTAATCACCTATCAGCCCTAATTTTATTGCTGCCTGGTAAAGGTTTAAAATGGGGGTGGGGTGAGGGTGGGAGAGAATGCTTTTCATATTTTACTAAGTGTTTCTTAAATGAATATTATTTACAGACCCTGGTTTACATTCAACATCTGTCCGTTCAAAGAGAAATTAATTGTTGTTTTATGAAGTAACGTAAACTACTGGGGCATTTATTTCCCCCCAAAGGGAGGTAATTTAAATAAGTGCATGAAAATGAATTGAAATAATTTGTATCTCTAGTTATGTACAAAAGGTTTGATATTTTATCACATTAACTAGCAATTTTATTACTAAATTGAATTCTATTGCACTTAAATAAACATATAAATGCAACATTTAACTCACATCTTTATCTTTCAATTCTGCAGATTGATTAACCAATTCCTAAACTGCATATTTAAATTAAATGTGGTAAACATTTCAATAAAAACATCATAACTAGAAAATATACACAGAAGTTACTATTTAAGAAAGCAGATTCAAAATAATAATATGGCACAAATCTGCCATATTGCATGGGTAGTACCAGTGCAATTTGACATCAGTAAACTTTATATAAACCCGTGAATAAACCACTCACAAAATAAAACTGAGATTTATCACGTGAGAATTAAATACAGCTAGAAATGATAATAAAATGAAACAAAAAAAGTTTGCATTTATAAAGAGCTCTTCCTTCCTTTTCAAGATATTGAAAGCACAGCAGTTACTTCAGAGTTCAATTCTGATGCTGTATTTAAGAAATGTGTGTGTCCTTCCTGTGAGAATAAACCTTCCTGGTTAGTAGGTTGATTGGTCATTGTAAATTGTCATGTGATTAGGCTAAGGTTAAATGGATATGCTGTAGATTGGGACCAGAAGGATCTGTTGCATGCTGCAGTTATAAAGTAAATAAATAAAATTCAATGCACTTGATGACCAGCACATTACTTTTCTGGTGATCATTATCATTGTTAGAACATAGAACATAGAAATCTACAGCATCTTATAGGCTCTTTGGCCCACAATATCATGCTGACCATGTAACCTGCTCTAGAAACTGCAAGAATTTCTCTACTGCATAGCCCTCTATTTTTCTAAGCCCTATGTACTTTCTAAGATTCTATTAAAAGACTCTATTGTATCTCCCTCTACCACTGTCACTGGTAGTACATTCCATACACCTACCACTCTCTGTGTTTAAAAACCTACCTCTGACATCCCCCCGTACCTACTTCCAAGTATGTTCAAATTATGCCCCTTTGTGTTAGCCATTTTAGCCCTGGGGAAAAAGCCCCTGGCTAGCCACACGATCAATGCCTCTTATTATCTTTTAGACTTCTATCAGTTCACCTCTCATCTTCTTATCCTCTGCCACTCCAAGTAGAAAAGGCCAAGTTCACTCAAACTATTCTCATAAGGCTCGCTTTTCAATCCAGGCAACATCCTAGTAAAACACAAAAATACAACTGCAGATGCTGTGGATCAAAGAATACATACAGAACACTGGACAAACTCAGCAGGTCAGGCAGCATCCGTGAGAAAAGAGTAGCCAACATTTCGGGCCGAGACCCTTCATCAGGAATCAGGAATGAACCCTCCCCTATCTCTATTACTGGGCTTCGGCCCTCTCTTCCCCCCCATTCCTGATGAAGGGTCTCGGCTCGAATCGTTGGCTACTCTTTTCTCACGGATGCTGCCTGACCTGCTGAGTTCTTCCAGTGTTGTGTACGTATTCTAATATCCTAGTAAATCTCCTCTGCAGTCTTCCTATAGTAAGCTGACCAGAACTGAACACAGTATTCCAAATGAAGTCTAACTTAAGTTGTATATAGATGTAGCACTGTTAGAACCATAGAACCATAGAACACTACAGCACAGTACAGGCCCTTCAGCCCTCCATGTTGTGCTGACCCATATAATTCTTTTTTAAAAAAGTACTAAACCCACATTACTCCATAACCCTCCATTTTTCTTTCATCCATGTGCCTATCCAAGAGGCTCTTAAATACCCCTAATGTTTTAGCCTCCACCACTATCCCTGGCAAGTCATTCCAAGCACTCACAACCCTCTGTGTAAAAAACTTACCCCTGATGTCTCCCCTTTGTGATATGGTGCAACTCAAACTACCTGCATCTCAATATCACCAAGACCAAGGAGATGGTGGTGGACTTTAGGAGACCTAGGCCTCATATGGAGCCAGTGATCATTAATGGAGAATGTGTGGAGCATCTGGGAGTATCTGGGAGTACAGTTAGACGAGAAACTAGACTGGACTGCCAACACAGATGCCTTGTGCAGGAAGGCACAGAGGCGACTGTACTTCCTTAGAAGGTTGGCGTCATTCAATGTCTGTAGTGAGATGCTGAAGATGTTCTATAGGTCAGTTGTGGAGAGCACCCTCTTCTTTGTGGTGGCGTGTTGGGGAGGCAGCATTAAGAAGAGGGACGCCTCACGTCTTAATAAGCTGGTAAGGAAGGCGGGCTCTGTCGTGGGCAAAGTACTGGAGAGTTTAACATCGGTAGCTGAGCGAAGGGCGCTGAGTAGGCTACGGTCAATTATGGAAAACCCTGAACATCCTCTACATAGCACCATCCAGAGACAGAGAAGCAGTTTCAGCGACAGGTTACTATCGATGCAATGCTCCTCAGACAGGATGAAGAGGTCAATACTCCCCAATGCCATTAGGCTTTACAATTCAACCGCCAGGAGTAAGATATGTTAAAGTGCCGGGGTTGATTGTATTTAATGTATCTAAGTAAACTACTTAAGAACTTTTTAAAAGCTATTATTAATGCTTTTTGAGAGAGTGATTTAGATGCATATCATATTTTTACTGAGTTAAGTATTGTATGTAATTAGTTTTGCTAAAACAAGTGTATGGGACATTGGAAAAAAATGTTGAATTTCCCCATGGGGATGAATAAAGTATCTATCTATCTATCTATCTATCTATCTATCTAAACTTCCCTCCCTTAATTTTGTACATATGCCCTCTGCTGTTTGCTATTGGTGCCCTGGGAAACAGGTACTGACTATCCACCCTATCTATGCCTCTCATTATCTTGTAGACCTCTATCAAGTCCCCTCTCATTCTTCTACACTCCAAAGAGAAAAGTCCCAGCTCTGCTAACCTTGCTTCATATGACTTGTTCTCCAAACCAGGCAACATCCTGGTAAACCTCCTCTGCACCCTCTCCATAGCTTCCACATCCTTCCTATAATGAGGTGACCAAAATTGAACATAATTCTCTAAGTGCGGACTCACCAGAGATTTGTAGAGTTGCAACATGACCTCTCTACTCTTGAACTCAATCCCCCTGTTAATGAAGCCTACCATCCCATAGGCCTTCTTAACTACCCTATCAACCTGTGCAGCGACCTTGAGGGATGTATGGATTTGAATCCCAATGTCTCTTTGTTCATCCACACTCTTAAGTAACTGACCATTAATCCTGTACTCAGTCTTCTGGTTTGTCCTTCCAAAATGCATCACCTCACACTTGTCCAGATTGAACTCCATCTGCCATTTTTCTGCCCAACTCTGCAGCCTGTCTATATCCTCTTGTAACCTTCGACAACCTACAGCTCCATCACTAGTCACTGAACTCCAGGCAGAATACTTTCCTTCCACAACTACCCTCTGCTTTCTTCCTTTAAGTCAATTTTTTATCCAAACAGCCAAGGTTCCATTTATTCTATGCCTCATGCCTTTCTGGATGAGTCTCTCATGATGGACATTGTCAAATGCTTTGCTAAAGTCCATGTAGACCACATCCACTGCCCTACCCTCATCAATTTCTTTTGTTACCTCTTCAAAAACCTCAATCAGGCTCGTGTGACACGATCTTCCCTTCACAAAGCCATGTTGACTATCCATGAGTAGACTGTACTTCTCCAAATGCTCGTAGATCCTATCTTTAAGAATCCTTTCCAGTAGTTTGCAGACCACTGACGTAAGACTCATTGGTCTATAGTTCCCAGGTTTCTCCCTATTACCTTTTTTAAACAAGGGAACTACATTTGCCATTCTCCAGTAACTCCGGCACTTCCCCTGCAGCCAAAGAGGATTCAAAGATCATAGCTAATGCTCCTGCGATCTCTTCTCTCAATTCCCACAACAACCTGGGGTGTATCATATCTGGCCCTGGGGATTTATCAATCTTAATGTTTTTAAGAAGATCCAGCACTTCTTCTTCCTTAATCTCCACATTGTCCAGCACACAGGCCCGCTCTACTTCAACCTCATCCTGATCAAGATTCTTTTCACTTGTGAATACTGAAGCAAAGTATTCATTTAGGACCTCCCCAACCTCCTTTGCTTCCAGGCACATGTTGCCCTCTTCATCCTTTAGCTGTCCAGTCTTCGTTCTCGTCATCCTCCTATTCTTCACATACGCATAGAATGCCTTGGGGTTCTTCTTAATCCTACATGCCAAGGCCTTCCCATGCCCCCTTCGAGCTCTCCTAAGTCCTTTCTTTAGCTCCTTCCTGGCTACCCTATATTTCTCATAAGCCCCTCCTACTTCCTGCTTCTTATATCTAACATATGCTTCCTTTTTCCTCTATTCTGGAAATGTGGCAGTCAACCACAAACTTGCAAGTTATCGTTGGCAATGCACACAAAATGTTGGAGGAACTCAACAGGTCAGGCAGCATCCACGGAAACGGTTGATATTTCAGGCTGAGACCTCTTTTGATTAACAGATAATCTGTTATAAAAAGGTTGATTGAAGTTAATTATCAGTGGTTTATAAGGGTAACTTCCCTGCTCTAGTTCACTCAATCAATGAATGCAAATAGACCTTCAGTCAAACAATTCTTCTCAGGGCACTATTTCAGAGACAATGCAAAATTGATCAAGTGTTATTGACACAGGAGGGTCAAGCTAAAATTATGTGCACAGATCTCTGCAGTAGGACTTCAACCTGCAACCTGATGACAGAGGCAGGAGTGCAAACCATTAAGTTGAGGACATCAAGCAGTTGATGATGAAAAGGAACACAATGCTTATTAATAAGCATGTGTTGTATGCAGAATGGCTGAAAGAGATTATGGTGAGATTTGGGAAATTTGGTTGAGGGAAGTGTAGAAAGTTTGCATTACTTTCTACATTTTCTTCATTGACATGACATAGAACATATGCTTTATTGTCTGGAAAGATAATAAGCTTAATTTTGTTTTAATTTCAAACTTTATGCTGATCTTTATTTTTTTGTTTTTTTCTGTTTCAAAAGCAACTGATCCACATAGGAGCTGGTTTCAAGGGATTATTTGCAAAAAGGCTAAATCGGACAGTTAATGAATCTTTCAAACTTCTCTGTAGTAATGGCATCCCAGAGGAATAGAATGCCATTAATGTACTACTAGTAACATTAATTACTTTATTCTGATGATGGTTAAGGTATTGAAGAGTTTTCTAAGGAGCATTATGAATCAGTATTTTCAAATGCTGATTAATAAAGAAAGCAAAAGCCAATGAAATCCAAGGAAAGTGAATGGTTAGATTAAAAGTAGATTCATTGAGACAGGCAAGGCGTAATAGTTGATAGATTTTAGTGACAAAGGAGCTCTACGAAGTGGAGATTAGCATAGTTCAATATTTGATTCTTTGTTTTCATGATACTTTGTGCATAAGGTGATGAGAGGCATTGATCGTGTGCATAGTCAGAGCCTTTTTTTCCCAGGGCTGAAATTACTAACATGAGAGGAACAGTTTTAAGGTGCTTGGAAGTAGATACAGAGGAGATGTCAGGGGTCAGTTTTTTTTTACACAGAGTGGTGAGTGAATGGAATGAGCTGCCGGTGATTGTGGTGGAGGCAGATACAACAGGGTCTTTTAAGAAGCACCTGAATAGGTACATGGAGCTTAGAAAATTAGAGGGCTACAGTATGTGAACCCAAGGTAATTTCTAAACTAAGTACATGTTTGGCATAGCATTGTGGGCCGAAGGGCCTGTATTGTGCTGTAGGCTTTCTATGTTTCTATGTTCCATATCACTGATTTGGAAATAAACATGATTAATAAAAAAGTTCTCAGCCACAAACAATTATTGATAGAAAATTATGTGTGTAAAAATTGATCAATGGAATTCACTCTATTGAAGAATAAGAAAAAAAACATACAGCAGGTTGGGGATGACAAATACAATTATTGATTGCTTTAAGAAGCAAGATATCAAGAAATGTTGAATGGAGGTACTTTCCATAAGTATCTGAACATAGCAGGAAAATATTTAAGAAGGATTATGTATTATTTAACATGGCATGGAAAATCAAGAGTTAAGAGGTTATCCCCAGCAGTACCAACTAGTTGGGGCAAGTAGGGTGAACTGTACAATGCCCATTGGAACTCTATACACAGGATGTGATAACACTGGAGAAGTCACAAAGATGGTATATGAGAATGTTGCCAGGCTTAGTTATAATGAAAGATTTGTAGGCTGAGGGTATTTTCTTTGGAATAGAGGAGACAGAAAATAGATTTAACTGAGGCATGCAAAGCTATGAAAGGCCAAGTCAGGATGACTTGAAAAGACCTATCATTCTGGGAAGAGAGGTAGATAATCATAGATTTTTGAGAAGTTGAGTTAGCAGTGATTTAACTCTTACTTTGGTCTAACAGTAATGAAAGAGTTATGGGATCAGATATTCTCATGGTATTTAAAAACTATGTAGATAGTTGCCAATGAGAGTAACCTGCATACGTCAGAGCTTGAAAGTGGGATAGGCTAAGTGGACCCCTTCATTTTTGGCTGACACAAGCACAGAGGGCTGAATAGCCTCACTGTGTATATACATTTTTGTGATTTGTACAAGCATTGAACAAGACTGTTCGTGACAGCACCCAGTTGTGTCTAATAATTTCATCTATGTTCTACACTTACAGTAAGCTTTCTAAGAGGAATCACTGGAAAATAGTTTGTTCCAAGCGAGAAATGTTTGCTTGCTAACATGTAATTCAATTACATACTTGGGAATTAATTTCAACAATTTCATTTGTAAATTGTCAAGGCAAATATATTTGGATGCTGCACATGATAAGCGATTAATGACTACCCATTTTACTCTAAGACTGAGATCCATTAGAATTTAATTTTAAATCCATTTAAGTTCCATGCAGCAAATCCAAGATGTGACTCTTTAAGAAGTGTGCACAATCTTTCACCTGTAATCATGGTAGTGAGACTCTTTTGGGATTAATCTGAAGTTTAATTGGGTGTGTCACTATTACGCAGTTTTATAACCATTTCCATCCAAGAATGCTGAAGAGCAGCCCCATTTTCTAAAAAAGAAATAATTAAGAAGTTATTTGTTTATGTTGTGGTTATAAATAAGTTTAAAATTAAGAAAGCTTATGGGGAAGGGGTCTGTTGAGAATCATTATCTGAAAGCAAAAATGTTCCCTCGATCTAGGTTCAATTTTCATTGAACCTGACTGCATAATTTTGAGTATATTATGGTTTAATTTAGCAAAAAATTTAGATGAAAAACAAAATTAAATCAAATCATTGGTATGAAATCCTCATCAAGAGTCAATGAAAAAACAGTCATAAATCTGCAAGATTCGAAACCTATCCAGTGCTTTAGCCTAACCAATCTGCACTTTTCCTTTCTATGCAGTTATCGTTTTTAGTTCAGTGGAACTGACTTAACTGAAAGCCTAGAATCCATCATCATCCAATAAGGTGAAATGGGTCATGTGCAGCAACTGAGCTTTAGGTAACAGATGCTGAGGCCCCACCTCCAGGGTTCCTAGATGATGTTTTTGATAGCTTGCCATCTTCAAAGGCCTTTGTAATGCTTTTAAGGATTGTTGATAATCAGCGTCATGTCAGCACAGTTTAAATAGAAGAATCTAAGATGAAAAACAATGACACATAATAAAAAATAAAACAAAAATACAGTGAGTTTAATCTAAACTATAATAAACCATTAGAGTTTAAGTAATGCATAAAGATAAAATAAAATAAAAACATCACTAACTTGAACACTTTGTTTAAATAATAATCACATGACTCATTCATTTCTACTTCACTCATTTTGAAGTGTCTTTCAAAGGTCAGAGGTGAGCTGACCTGTGAGAAAGTGAAAACGTCCTCCCCTACCTGAACAATGATCAGCTGTAGTGACCTGCCAATTGCCTACTTTATAACACCTCCAAAGCATGCAACTTTGTTGGAGGGCAAGGCGATAAGTACCTGGAAGTAGAACCAAATCCAAACTCCCACGACGTTGTATATTAGCTCATGAGGCAGATGTTCATCCCTAGTTGCTGATGCAAAATAAGCAATATAATGGCACTTGATTGGCTTAACATTTTGAAAGTGATATAAACTTCTGTAAATAACAAAATCATCCCTGTACTTATCATATATTCCTGGAATCAACTTGTAAAGGAAAATTTTGTAATTTGAAATGGCTGGTAAAATAGACATAGTGTATTCATTTATTTAGAGAATGGCATACTATTCCATGTACAGTAAAACTACAAATGTCCACTAATCCATTGCACAGAAGTCCAGGTAGTCCAGCATCAGACTCATCCAATTCTGATTCCCACATTTTCTTTGACACACCACCACCCAACCTCCTGTATTTCCTTGAAATTCACCTGGTAATAATTCCCTTGCTCATATGAAGCTCACTTGGTTCTGTTTTCCAAGCTCCCTTTAAACTCAATAAGGTTCCATTTCCAGTGTTCCTTAAAATTTTCAGATTCACTGGAAAATTTCTTGTGATACTGGGTAACATTTGAAAAAAAGTGAATTAAAAGTTAGTTGGAGTGTTAATGAAATCTTGTAGTCCGGAAAATCTGCTGGTCCAGCACCACTAAAATCCCAACCATGCTGAATTAACGGAGTTTACTGTAGCAAAAAAATAGCCTTGTAAATCAAAGATTCATACCCCAAGGAGTCAACAGTATTACAGTGAAAATTCATAAATCAGAAATACACTGCAGTATGCTGAGTATTTGTTTGCATATAATCAAGGATGGATGTTATTTCATTGTCACTGGAACAAAATTTTAGTACAGTACTCCCTTTCACATAACGTTATGCAAGTACTACTGACTGTGGCATCAGTGAGCTTGTCAGCGCTGTCCCAATGACAATGCTATAACTGATGGCTTTGAGAACAACAGATTTTTTTAATGCTGTAATAAGCTATGCGTAGTTTCACCAGAACTACGAAAGTTCTGCCACAAACTGAACAAAGACATTTTGAAAATTAGCAGATAGCTTTTTTTTCTAAGAAAAAATCAGTCAATGGTGAACATAATCCAATTGTTTGCTTTGATGTTCCTGTGGAAAATCAGCTTCGATAATCTTTTTCAACAATCTTACTTAAATTTCAATTTTGCAGTCAGATCCAATTTTGAATCCGCCATGCTCTCTGACTTATTTATGACAGTTTTGACAGGGAGCAGATTGTTGAAAAACAAGTTAAGTACCTTCTTAATGACCACTAATTGAAGAAAAATAATTGAAACAGATTGTGCGGCAATCAGGAACTTCTCATTCAATTTATGCTTGACATTCAAAATTGAAACCTTATTTTCTGCAATATGATATTACAATACATCTTTAACATCCAAATAATCAGTATTCCCTTGTTGGTTCCTAGAAAATTTTTGCTTTTTTTCTCTTTTTTTTTCTCATTTTGCTCAATATTTGTACTGCACCAGGCCACCAAGATTAGCCAACAAGAAGCAAAACCACCATCACTAACCATTTCATAATTGATCCATCTTTATTTTTTCAGACCCTGAACTGCAAGTATTCTTGTCTAGGAACATCCTTTAATTTACATATTCAATAATGGGCTCACAATCTCTGTGAGACTGGTAAACATAAACATTTTAATCTATGGGATTACATACATGTAATTGGGAAATCTAGGGGGAAAATTATCTCCTGATAACCTGTGTTCCTTACTTCAAAACTAAGTAATGGAAATTTTATAGAGCAATTTGAAGAGACAAGGAAACTTACTAAAACAGATACACCATTTATTCCATACTCTAACACACATTACACATATAGATCAGATGGTTCTATATCCCATACTCCTTTACCATCTTTTAAAAATAGTGTGATTCATATGTAGTTATACATTTAATCTGTTCATGGGTTATCAATTTCTAGTCTTGAGAATGTTGTAATTCTTTACTTCAATTCAATTAAATCTTGCCTTGTTCCTTCCATGATGATGATGATTATTATTATTATTATTATAGAGTGGCATTGATGCAATTTTTCCTCAAGATCTATGATCTATCATTTACATCTACTGTATTTTAGAGAGAGCCGTTCAGACTGGCAAGACAACATTGACTAGACATGATTCCTGCATTAATCCAGCTCTATTTTTTAATACTGCTTACATTCTCTTCTACTTCTCCCTGATTCTACCACTACCCTGTTTTTGACAGTTAAAAATGTTTGCCAATTTAATTTGGGGTACTTGCAGTGAATAGCTTCCTTTACATCCATAATAGCAACACTCATCAGTTTCATGCATGTGCATTGGATTTGCTTTGAACATTAGATATTTCTATTTCTCTATGATTGTACACTGCAATAGTAATTATACCCTTTATTAGACAAAATTATTTAGTTTTCTGCATGGCATCTGCATAGATATTACTATTTTTCTTAATTGATCAAACATGAGGTTCCGTGCATTTAATAACTGAATTTTACATCAAGCAGGCCTCTAACAAATCTGTAAAGCAAGGTAAAATCTAATTGAGTACCAGGTTTGTACTGCTCACTTCAGATGTCTGTTTCCAATTTTATAGCTCTCTAAGTTTTCTGAGCGTTAACAGTAAAAAAGATAATGTAACTTTTAGTAAACTCACTCTGCCTTTCAGAAACCAAATCCGCAAGAAGAATTTTTTTTCCCAACACTGCTCTATCATAATGTTTAGCGCGGGCACATTCTCACAATCCTTATCTAGTTCCACTCCATTGTTTGCATGCATTCTATGTGCAAATTGAAATTCTCTCAAACTTGATCACTTGCATCAAAGCTTCTAATGCATCTGGCTTAGGACTATAGAACCACTTGTGTCTCTGGTAAAGATGCAATTGTTCCTTAGGAGCTATGTTTTTTTTAATGTTGCTATATCCCCTGTATCTTAGAGAGACATTCAGCCTGGCAAGAAAACATTGACTATTAACAACCCAGTGAAACAAATCCTGCATTCACTTTGCATTTGTTTTTATTCTCCCCACATCCTCATCCACTTCCTCCTGATTCCACCACTCCCCTTCGTATCAGGGGCAATTAACCTACCAACCTGCATGTCTTTGGCACGGGGGAGCAGACTGGAACACTGGAAATCACAGGGAGAATATGCCAATTCCGCACAAGGTCAGGAACTGGCAGCAGCCCTAACAGCCATTACATTGCCTAGTTTATATTCCAATTGCTGTACATAATGTAGTAGCTGCTAAAGATTAACAGTACATGTTGCATGGGGGCAGAGTTGAGGTGGTCACAGCCTTCCAGACGTATCCCATCAATGGATCATTAATACTTATTGACTTGTCTTTTTCTTGACCTTTGCGAATAATCATTCTAAACGTTGAACCCAAGTGCAAAGAAAAGCAAATGGAGGAATAGAGAGACATGGAGAGCTGCTAAAAGTGAGAAGGTAGTTTATTCAACTCTCTAATTACTATGTGCATGTGAACAGATGCACATCATACATTTACATCGGCTCATGTGAACACCTGGGAGCAGGAGGGGCTATACAGGCCTTTGACAGAGTTCTACAATTCTCAGTAATATTATTGTTGATTTTTTTGTTTCAGCTTCATTTTTCTGTTCCACTTCCTTCATGGCCAGAAAGTTCAAAGTCTTGAGATGACTGGTAGTACTAATATAAATGATGGTACAAATGCAAGACTGTTGTTCAAAGTTTGAAGTGATTTATTATCTTAAATACACATATGTCACCACATACAACCCTGTGATTCCTTTTCCTGCTGGCATACATAGTAAATCCAAGAAACACAATGAGAATCAACAGGACAAACAGACAAACAATGTGCAAAAAACAACAAACTATCCAACTGTTAAGGCAATAGTGATAGTAATTATGATGAGTCCTTGAAAGTGAATCCATAGGTTGTGGGAACAAATTAATGATGGGGCAAGTGAGGTTGAGTGAAGTTAATTCTTCTGGTTCAAGAGCCTGATAGTTGAGGGTTAATAACTATTCCCGAACCTGGTGGTGTAGGTCCTGAAGCAGTAGTGAGAAGAGAGCATGTGCTTGGTGGTAGTTGTCCTTGATGAAGGGTATTGCTTTCCTGTGACAGTTCTCCATATAGATGTGCTTAGTGGTGGTAAGAACTGGGCTGTATCTATTACTTTTTGCTGGATTTTCCATTCAAGGGCATCACTGTGTCTATATCAGATTGTGATGCAACCAGCCAATATACTATCCACCACACATCTATAGAATTTTGTCAAAGTTTTAGATGCCATGCCAAAACTTGAAGACTTCTAAAGATGTAGAGGTACTACTGTACTTTCTTCATAATGGCTTTCACGTGCTGGACCGAGGACTGATCCTCTGAACTGATAACACTGAGGAATTTACAGTTGCTGACCCTCTCCACCTCCGATCCTCTGATGACTGACTCACGGACCTCCAGTTCCTCCACCTGATATTAATAATCATCCTCCTGAAGTGACATAGAGTGAGCGGTTGCTGTTGTGGCACCACTCATCCAGACTACAAATTTCCCTCCTAAATGCTGATTCATCACCGCCTTTGATTCGGCAAATGACAGTGGTGTCATCAGCAAATGTAAACATAGCAATGGAGCTGAGCTACACAATCATAAATATAAAACAGTTAGAGCCTGGGTGCTAAGCACACTCCTGGTGGTTCACCTGTGCTGATGCAGTTTGTGGAGAAGATGTTGTTGGCAGCCCACACTGACTGGGCTCTGTACGTGAGGAAAGTGAGGATCAATTGCACGAGAGGGTATAGTGGCCAAGGTTCTGAAGCTTATTAAGTAGTTCTGAGGGAAAGATATTAAATGGTGAGTTGTAGTCGATGAAGAGCATCTTTGTTGTCCTGATGTTCCTAGGTTGAGTGACGAGCCAATCAAATGGCATTTGTTGTGGACCTGTTGTGACAGTAGGCAAACTACAGCATAGGAATGAAACATTATTATGAAATAAGCACTAGTGTAACTCAAGCATGATTCACATGTGAGCTATTTCAGTAGATTCATTTTATCGGGAGACAAGAACATTAATGTTTGTGTCATTTACTCATTGTTAATAGAATTGACATTTATAAGTTCATTCCTAATTTCCACTGAGGAGGTGGTGGGAACAGATTTCCTTCACCCACAGCTGTCATTGTAGATTAATGTGCCATGCCACTGTGTGGTACAGGAATTGCACTGAGGCAGACAGGACTGCCCAATACATCACCGGCATCAGCCTACACACCAACAAGGAATTATATACAGAAAAGTGCAGGGAAAATGCCAGCAATATCATGAAGGATTCCACCCACGCACGCTATTTGTCCCACTCCATCAGGGATGAGGCTACACAGCATTCATGTCAGGACCACAGTTACTTCCCCCAAGCTGTCAGCCTGATCAACACCTCCACCTATTAACCCACCCCAACACTCCCACCATCACTAAATACATATCACTTTATATACAGTCGGACCTCTGTATCCGCGGGTTCCGCATCCGCGATTCAACCAACCGCAGATCAGGATCGGAAAAAAAACCGTAAGTTGTCTCTCCAGCACTCGCTGTTTGAGCATTTTGCACCTCGCATCGCGATCAGTTGCGACTTGTGTTGTGTGCACCCTTTGTTTCTGTGAAAAAGATGGCTCCTAAAAAGCAATTAAGTGGTCAAAGCAATTCCTCAAAGGTTAAAAGGGAGCATAAAGTACTATCTAGCCGGCTGGTGGCATAGTGGCATCAGCGCTGGGGTTCAGGGTGAAAGGTCCCGAGTTCAAATCTAGTCAGCTCCCTTGCACGCTCTTCGTCCGTGCCTAGGTTGAGTGTCGAGCTAGCAACTCGACCATAATGGAAAAAAAAGGGGCTCTGCCAGGTTTCAGATGCCCAAGACACGCCATACGATGAGCAATCACCAAGAAGATCAGTGCAAAAAGCTTGTCATAACGGCACCCCAATGACTCCACCAGGAGTTAAGGGTGCACACACATACACAAAGTACTATAATCTAGAGATGATTAAAGGTATTACTTGTTGTTTGAGCATTGTTTGCCTCACTACTTGTGTTGTGAGCAAGAGGAAGGAGTTTAAGGCTAGTAAGGGATGGCTGGCTAGCTAGGTAAAGCGCCACAGCCTCAAGAAGTTAAAGATCACGGGAGAATTGGCATTGGCTGATGCTGAGACAGCATCAGCGTTCCCTAAAGAGCTACGATGGTTGCGTCTGCACTGAACATGTACAGACTTTTTTTCTTGTCATCATTCCCTAAACAATACAGTATAACAACTATTTACATAGCATTTACATTGTATTAGTAATCTAGAGATGATTTAAAGTATATGGGAGGATGTGCATAGGTTAAATGCAAATACTACGCCATTTTATACACGGGACTTGAGTATCCGCGGAATTTGGTATCTGCGAGGCATCCCGGAACCAAACCCCTGCAGATACGGAGGGCCGACTGTACGTATAAAGTCTCTATGCATATAACAGTTTTCTTGTACATTGTTACATCCAATAAATCTGCTCGCTTTTTCCTATTTGTGCCAATTTTTTCTTTTTTTCACGTATTGGTTATTTGATGCTTTCTTGCATGGGTTCCATAGTGTTTCTTTGTTTTGTGGCTGGCTGCGGGAGGATGAATCTCAGAGCTGTATTCCGTGTACATACTTAGATAATAAAAGTACTTTGAATCTTTGAACCTTGAATCATAGTCCTGTTGGGTAGAAAAATCTAGAATGCGGGTACAAAAATAATAAAGGAACAGTGCAAACCCACACAAAATGCTGGAGGAACTCAGTAAGCCAGGCAGCATCTATGGCAATAAGTACAGTAGATGTTTCAGTGCTGCCGAAGAGTCTCGGCCCGAAATGTCGGCTGTATTTTTTTTACATAGATGCTGCCTGGTCTGCTGAGTCCCTCCAGCATTTTGTGTGTGTGTTGCTTGGATTTCCAGCATCTGCAGATTTTCTCTTGTTTGTAGTAAAGGAACAGTGATTACCGGTAGTTTCCAGTACAGATAGTGTGGGTCTTGGAGGGATGTTTCTCAGTCTTGGTATTCCTGTCTATCTGTTCCTCTTTTTGCAGAAGCACAATTGATTACTGCTTGGGGAGGTACTTATGAATAAACTTTGATAACTGTAGACTATTTTGCTGATGAGACACTTCAGCCATTAACAAAAGTGCGATCAGCATAAGTTACATCGTTTCACTTCCTCATTTTCATTCTTCTTTTCTGCATACCATGAACACTAGTAAATAGATAATATTTTGCTTTGGTATTCATTAAGCAGTTGAGCTGGAGGGTCCATATATTGAAAAGGGTAGTTCTTTCTTGAAAGAGCAGTGCAATTTTATTCTTAAAGCAACATATGCCTACAAAGTGAATGATCCCCAGTTCGGCACAGTAAACAGACGGTTTGCAGTCGGCTGACAAACATCATGCCCGAGAGGCTATCACAGGAAAAATTAGAATTTGCATTAAAAACAGAGCTGGCAAATATATAAAAAAAATTAAAAAGTAATTTAAATCAGTGACAGAGTCTGAATTTGAAGGTAATGGGCCCCAAGGCTGGTTTCATTTAGAGTCTGGGTGAATGAGGTTTGAGATCGATGGTAGTGGAGTGGTAGAGGATTTGAGGTGAGCGTCAGTTATTGAGCAGTGGCAGTATTGGTGTTCCTGGGGGTGGGTGGGGGTAATTAATCGTCATGTATGTAGTTAATTGCCTTGTGGGCATTTGATATTTGGTGATGTGAGTAATGTTAGGTGTGCTTCAGCGATGGCGGAGGGTCACTAATCAGGTATTCAGATTGGTAAGGCACGGCAAGTAATGTGGACTTGAGGTGCCTGGGGATCTCCATCGGGATAAGGTGACAATCGGGCAAGGGAGATCAAATAAGATTAATCAGAGAAAGGTCACCAGTTCAAGCTGCGCTGCCTGAAGTAACATTGAAACAGGCCCACAAGTATAGTGAAGGCCTGCTTCTGCATGTATAGCCTGAGGAAGTCACATAAATATGACCTGCATTAGTTGGCATGTCAAATACATGCAGGACTATCAGGGAGGTTGTGTATCTGTGCTCACAGTAAGTCCCAAAATTTTCCATTCTGTTTTATATTTCACTAATATCTAGTATTTAGACAATACACTCAGTGGCTACTTTATTAGGTACATGGGCACTCCCATTCATTAATATGAATATCACATGGCAGCACATAAAAGCATGCAGACATGGCTAAGAGATTTGGTTGTTGTTCAGACCAAACATCAGAATGGGGATGAAATGTGATCTGGGTGATTTTGACTGTGGAATCATCATTGATGCCAGATGGGGTGGTTTGCAATTTTGAGAAATTGCTGATCTTTTGGGATTTTTATACAGACCAGAGTTTACAGAAGCACACGAACATCTGCAAATGCTGGAAATCCAAAGCAACACACACAGAATTCTGAAGGAACTCAACAAGACAGGCAGCATGCATGGAAAAGAGCAAACAGTTGATGTTTTGGGTCAAGACCCTTCATCAGGATGTATCAGAGTCCATCAGTGCTTACAGAGAAAGGTATGAAAAACAAAAATGCAAACATCCAGTGAATCTCAGTTCTGTAGGAGAAAACACCTTGTTAATGGGGGAGATCAGATGAGAATGCTAGACTGCTACAAGCTAACAGGAAGGTGACAGTGACTCGATTAGCCACGTGTTACAACAGTGGTGTGCAGAAGAGTATTTCTGAATGCACAACATTTTGGACCTTGAAGTGGATGGGCTACAACAGCAGAAAACCATGAACGTGCACTCAGTGGATGCTTTATTAAATACAGGAGGTACCCAATAAAATGACCACTGTGTGCATTCAAATCAAATTGCTGCGGAATTAAAATGTGAAATGAGCCAAAATATTCGCCAAAGTTGCATTATTAACTCAGACTTTTATTGAAGTAGTTTTGTTTTCCTGATTACACTTAAGTATCAACTGTTTTTGTGGCAACGGAACTGAATAATGATTTGCATCTCACAACCTGGGTGCTAAGAATTGATTGCATGAGTCATGACTTGGCTTGCCCACTAATAAATGAGACTTACTGAATCCCAGTGTGTCTGGATAAACAGGAATCTGAACCAGCTCTACTTTTCACTTAAATGAAGTAATATTATGTTGAGTTCAGATAAATAGGGGCAGTGGCCCCTTACCAGATGTTCTTTGCCCTATTCTATCCAGTTAGGTGAGGTATAATGAGGCAAATGATTACACACCAATAATTTTTCCTTGATGTAAGTATTGTGTTACAGCTGTGAAATAATTATACACCTGCTTGTATGGTATTATTTAATTTGGGATCGTGATTATTCTTATGAAGGATAATTTGTACATTATAGTTAATTATTGTACTGTGCATGCTTTCAGCAATATATGTTCCTGTCTTTTAAATTTAAAAAAAAAATACACATGATTCTCTTTTTAATCATTCATGAGATCTGACGTTACTGCCAGGGTTACTATACAGTTGAGGAGCCACATTCTTAACATCTGGTGTCTTGTTGCTCAGGAGAACTATTAAATTCAGCAACCCATACAAAATGCTGGAGGAACTCAGCAGGCCAGGCAGCATCAATGGAAGAGAGTACAGTCGATGTTTCTGGCCGAGACCCTTCATCAGGACTTGTTCCTTCCACTTCTCAGAAAATTGAATTTGCATATTGAGCCATCCAGAAAAAGACAGCATGTATCCCTCCTTAGCAGGGGCAAAGCATATATAAAATAATTGAGCTATCATAACAACCCATGACAGAAGGTTTATTTTTATTCCATTGATTTTAAAGTCCCCAGCTGCTGCGGAGAAATTTAAACTCATGTTTTTGGATCATTAGTGCAGGCCTTCCAATTGCTCATTCAATAACATAACAATATCCGTGTGCACTAGTGGAAAATGAACGATAATAATGCTCGAAAGACACCTTGATTCCTCATACACAAGTTTCTGAATAGCAACATGCAGGTGTAACAAGCAATTAAGGAGACAAGTATGTTGTCCATTATTTCAAAAGGATTTGAGTACAAGTATAACAAAATGGATTACTGCAATTGCATAAAGGCCTTGGTGGGAGAGCATTTGGATTATTTTGTACAACATTCATTTTCTTACCTCAAAAAAGAGGTCCACTTCAAGGGAGAGCAGTAAAAATTCCCCAGATTGGTTCTTGGAATAGAGAATCTTCCCTGTAATGAGACTTTGAGGTGGCCAGCCCTGCATCATGTCAAGTTCTGAAGAATGCAGGGATGTCAATGAAACTTGCAAAATTCTACAAGACTCAATAGGATGGATGCAGGGCGTATGTTTTCTATGCCAAATGAAGGGTAGGCCATTTAGGACAGAGAAGTAAAGATCTTTCCTCATGGTGCATGTTTGGAGTTCTCTACATCGGAAAGTTGTAGAGGTTCAGATACTGAATTTATTTAAAGCAGACGTTGATTGATTTTTAGGTATTTTAGTATCTGAGGGATATGGGGAAAGTGCTGAGGTAAATGGTTGGCTATGTTGTTGATGAATGGCAGAGCAGACAAAGCTCCTACTCCTGTTTCTTTCATGTCTACCAGTCCCTAAAAGTTATCAGGTCAGGCATGGTAATCTACACTGTACAGAGTTTCACCCAAAAGAGTATAGCTTGGTGAATAGCATGTTGAAGCTGTTCTGCATTCATGGAAATTGGCAATGCTGGGTACAATGACCTCTGCTTCCATGCCTTTGACCTCTGATCTGAGCAAGATAACGTTGTTAAACTTACCTTCAGCATCAAATCCAGCGGGCAGATTACTTGCAAATAAGGTAACTGTCAATCATCAGTGGAAGCAATACATTTTAACACAGAGCACCGAAAAATGTCAGATTCTGAATCGTAATGGAACAGGTCACCTGGAGAAACCCCTGCTCAACCATGGAAATGGAAGGGAAAATAGTTGCATAAATACCTAAATCATAAACCATTTTAAATAGCACAACCAGATCATTGCTCAACCTTTTGAATCATGAGAAGATAAACTAAAATGTGCATCCTTTCCTCAGAATTTAACACTTTAAGCTGCAATTCTGGTGAAGCTGTGTTGCAGATTCAACCTAATTTCTCCACGCTGAGATGTAACGTTCTTAGATCAGTGTGGTGCTTTGGACAAGATATGACCAAAAAACAGTATTGTATAATGAGGTACATAGAACAGAGAACAATACACCACAGTATGAGCCCTTCAGCCCATGATGTTTCACCAACATATATAAATCCACTCCACAATCAATCTAAACCTTTCCTCCTACACAACCCATAACACTCCAGTTTTCTTACATCCATGTGCCTATCTATTGTAAAAGTCTCTTAAAAATCCCCATTATACCAGCCTCCACCAATATTCAAGGCAGAGCCTGGGCAGTACAATATGGAGAGCTGGCTGTTGCCCATGTAGCAAGCTCCCCCTCTCCACACACCTGACGAACCCAAAAGGACGGCAGAAACCGATACAGTTCAGTAACAGCAGTGTTGCAGGAGTTGCCAGTCTGCATTGAACTCAGTGTCTGACTGCCTTAGGGACTCCAGCTCCAGATTTTTCCCTCGGGGTTTACTCCCGAAGCCTTCCCCATTAGTGGGTATAGCCACAAGGCAATGGAGGTTTGAGATCAGAGTTTTGCTTCTCCTAGATGAGCTGCCAAACATGGCTGACAAGCCCCAACTGCCTGAGACAACTGGTTTTAAGGCACCAGTAACCTGCCTTTGCCTCCTCTTTGGACAGTAGGAATGGTTCCACTGGGCTTAGTATTTAAGCCACACGTAAAGGCCAGGAGTTGGACTTGGTTGTTGTAGGCTATTTGACGTGCATGGCATTGGGAACACTTAATAGGTAGTGGGAGTTTGTCCCCATTACTACCCCCAGCTATAACAGCCTGGTAAAGATTGTCGTGCTAGCAAACAGCAAGGGCTTACAAGACACCATGACCTTGTACTACATAATTGATATAAAAGGATGAACCAGTCTCATCGTCACTCATGAAACTCCTCTGAAGGCCTTTGACTGGTAGGAAAGACCTGCTCCAAGCCTTGTTGCCTTTCAAAGTGCTGAAGGTTTTTCAATGAATATCATTCAAGAATATTCAAAAACTCTTCAAAATGAAGTAACTAATTATAATTCTGGAAATATTTAAAACCATTTACTTATTTAAAATAGAGCATCAAACACAAAAGACTAAAATAATTGCTTACATTATTTTATCCTTTCTTCCTTGGAGCTGTATAAATTTTATTGGCATGAATGGGCTCACAGAACCATTACTTCTATGACCTATTAGAATCATAGTGCGTACCGGTGGTGTACAGGCATCTGCACCAGACTTCAGTGTGAGAGGTCCTGGGTTCCAATACGGCCAGCTCCTTGTTCTACTCATGCTGGGTTGAGTGTCAACCTAGCAATTTAGCCTGGTAAAACAGGCAAACACTAAAGAAATGGCAAGGATACTAACTGATGCGCTAAATCAGCATGAGGAGGAACATACTTTTAGAGTCATAACCCGTAGAGTAATACAGAACAGAGAAAGGCCCTACAACCCAACTGGTCCAACACAACCACAGCATCTCCCATGCTAGTTCCAGTTTCCCAAGTTCAATCCATAACTCTCCAAGCCCCTCCCCTTCATGTATCTATCTAAATGCCTCTTAAATGTTGCACTTGTACCTGTCTCCACTACTTCATCTGGCACCTCATTCTGGGTACTTACTGCCCTCTGTGTAAAGACTTTATCTCTCTGTTCTCTTCTAAATCTTTCTCCTCTTATCTTGCATCTGTGCCCTCTCGTTTTGGCCCCCCCAACCTTGCAGAATAGATCATTGCTTACTTTATCCATACCCATCACCATTTTACGAGCTTCAATGAGTTCACAGGTTCAAAATTCAAAGTAAATTTATTATCAAGGTACGTACAGTATGTGTTACCAAATACTACCCTGACATTCATTTTCTTCTTAGGCCTTCACAGTAGAGAAAAAAAGAAGTAAAATAGAATCTTGAAAAACTACACATGAAGACTGGCAATTTGAGCAAACACAAAAAACAGTACTGATAATAAATAAATAAACAAACAAGTAAATAAATAATAGGAAGAACATAATGTGTAGAGTCCTTGAAAGTGAGTCCATAGTTGTGTTTACTGATCAGTTCAGTGTTGTGGTGAGTGACAGCTTCCATGCAGGTTCAGGAGCCTAATGGTTGAAGGGTAATAACTGTTCCTGAACCTTATGGTATGGGAACTAAGACTCCAGTACCTCCTTTCTGATGGGAGCTGGGAGAAGACAGCATGGTTTGGATGGTGGGGGTACAAGATGAAGAGGTCACCCCTCATTCTCCTACACTCCAGGGAATAAAGATCTAAAATGGCCAACCTCTCCTTTTGACTCCGGCCCTCTCATCTAATAGTAACCTGGAAAATCTCTTCTGCACCCTCTCCTGCCTCATGAAGTATTTCCTATAACAGAGAGACCAAAACTGAACGCATAGCTGCAAGCTGATGCCTGGAATGAAGGTCAACATGATAGATGCCATCTTCATCACCCTGTCTATTTTTTCAGTTGCTTTCAGACGATTGTGGTCCCGCTTGCTGGCGCAATAATATCAGCACCGGACTCCGGAGCGAAGGTTCCCGAGTTCAAATCCAATAGCTTGCTATGGAAACACCGTCATGACAGTGCCCCAATAACTCCACTGCCGAGTTAAGGGCTATTCTTCTTCTTCTTTTCAGATGATTGCACACTTCTACTCCCAGATTCTCTCTGCTCCATAACACTCATCAGTGCACTTCCATTCCTGATTATCTCTGGTAAAGATTATGTCAAACAACAGTCTACGTTGAGCTCATGACTCAGACTTAGTTGTTTATTAAAATCGTAGGAATGGTTTTGGGGACAGGTGTCCCCAGAGCCAACTTAGTCAGGTTAGGGTTTAGATACAGAGATGTGGGGGAAGTTAGAGGTAAGATTAGGGTTTAGGGACAGTGATATGGAGGAAATAGAGGTCCTACATGCTTAAGGGCCAACAATGTAGGTTTCACTTTTCCATTCTGCTTTTGAAGGCCAGTGTTGTGGATAGGTGACCAAGGTCATCTGTAATCTAGGCCTCTGTTCTGCACTCGAAAGCCAGTGAGGTGGACATCACTGCTCCTTTACATGCTCAAAGGCCCATAATGTGGACAGGTGATTAAGGACATCCACAGATGTTGGACTAGCTCAGATCGGTAGTTTTCAGGATTGGAAGTCCAAGTGAGCAGGAGGCAAGAAGAGACCCAAGGACCAGTGAGTTGGCACACCTGGAGTTTGAGCCTGGCGTCTGTGGCCCCATCATCGCCTGTTCCAGAGGTTAATCCCAATAATCAAAGCCCAAAAGTTGATCAGAAGTTCAAAGTTCAAAGCCCGGTTGGTGAAATCTGGAGACCTGTCTTGGAGTTGGAGGGCAGTCCTTATGTGTGGGTGGGAGGGAGGGAACAAGGTAAAAGGAGCTTGTTTTGTTGTTATTATTTATTGCTTGTTGCATTATGTTTATTTTGTGTTCAGTATTTTTCTGCCATTGTGGGAATGTTATGCTGATGCCAGATTATGAGGTGACATTTCCTCTGCCCCCAGCATATCCACATTTGTGTTGATTGTTAATGCGAATGACATATTATGTCCGAAATAAATCTAAATTTGAATCTGAATTCTCTGCTTAAGTCCTACCCTGGTTATACCATGCTGTACAAAACGCATCACCTTACAATGATCCAGGTTGAAATCTACTTGCTATTCCTCAGCCCACTTCCATAACAGATAAAGATCGCTTTGCAATTTATTGTAACATCCTTCACCATTAACAAGACTCGTAATTTAGTATCATTAGCAAACTTGCAAATTATACTATGTACATTACTATCAAAATCATTTATATAAATAATGAGTAACAGAGGTCCAAGCTGACTCCTGGGGCACCCAGTAGTCACAGATCTCCCGTTCAATAATCGACCTTGAAACATCACCCTCTGCTTCCTGTCATCAATCCGATTCTAAATCCTCTTTGCCAGCTATACCTAAATTGCATGTGAACTTATCATCCAGATTAGCCTGCCATGCAGGACCTTGCCAAAGGGCTTACGAAAAGTTCATATAGACTGATGCACCATCAATAACTCTCGAAGATGGGAGGCGAACAATAGGCTTTTATTAGCTGCAAGAGACCACGATTAGTAGCAAGAGACCACCACACAACATCCTGGAGACTGAGGGAGGAGCAGTGCCTCCAATCGCCTTTATACAGGGGTCTGTGGGAGGAGCCACAGGAGCAGTCGGCAGAGGGGCATGTCCAGACAGGTATATGTAGTTCACCACATAGACAATATCACCGTCCTACCTTCCTCTGACCCTCAGCATGCTCTTTGAGAAAGTCCAAAAGATTTGTCAAATATGACCTCCCATGGACAAAGCCATTCTGAATTTTCCTGATCAGGCCTTGACTATCCAAACGATGGTAGATCTTTTTCATCAGAATCGGGTGCCACAGTAGGGTGGCACTTAGCGTGATGCTATTACAGCTAAATAGATAAATAATTCCCTGAAGTAAGTTCCCTACAACTAAAGTCAAACGCACCAGCCTGTAGTTCAGTGGCTGTCCTCGCTGTTCTTTTGTAACAATAGATCTACATTAGATAATCTCTAGTCTTCAAAAACTTTGCCCATGCTGTCCTCCAAAAAGGTTGGGGATGCAATTGATCAAGCCTTTGGGATTTGCCCACCTTAATACACTTCAAGGCTGCAATTACCACTTCCTCATAATAAGCACAACATCCATGACCTCACTAATTTTTACCCTCATTTCTTTGGCATTCATGATATTGTCCCTTGTAAACATCAAGTAGAAAGAGGACTTAATCTTGCCCTAGTCATCCTTTTACTTTTAATATAAATGGAAAACCACTTGGGGTTATTTTTAATTGGGCTAGCCAAGTACTTCTCCTACCCTCTTTTTGCCTTCCTGATTTTCTATCATAAGCCTGGTCTTAAACTTTTTACATTTGTGAGTCGATTCATTTGTACCCAGCTGCCTAAATATGATGTACACTTCTCTCTTCTTCTTCCTTACTATATCCTTGATATTTATTATCAGCCAAGGTTTCATGAATTTGGTATACCTTCACTTCACTCAAAGGGAAGGGAAGACATTTCAAAACAAATTAAGAGTTAAACAAGCTGCTCCTGGAATCTTGATTTGCCTCCTTTAATAGCTTTTCACTTGCCCACTGTTCTTTTCCTTTAAATAGACACCCAGTTGACCCCAGCTAGATCCTGCATAATGCACTCAGAGTTGGCCCCTCTCCAGTTCAGGGCTTTAATTTGGAATTTTGTTCAGCTACAATGTAATAGTCGGTATAGGCCAAAGGGTTAGTCATGAAATGTTTTACTAGCAAATGTGTGATTCATCTTTTGTCTTCCCACATCATCAGGCTAGTATATCTTGGGTTAATGTTCTTGATTCTTATGTTATGTTGCATCATGTGTCTGTTTGCTTTGATAGGATTATCCCGAAAAACATGTATATTTGCTTTCTTTGTAAAATGATGCAAAAACATGCAAATGATAACATGGAGTGATTAATTACAAGTTAGTAATTAGAGTGATTCTTTTTGAAAAGTCTTCCAAAAAATTCCATAAATCCTATCTTTCTCATTTGATGGAACAGAAAAAGTAAATTATAAAAGGTGACTGTGTTCTAGGATTATTCTTGCATTGTAATCTGTTGATTGATAAAACTATTACTGAGCTGTCCTGAATCTAAATTTGGCTTTTTATTTCAAATACCAACTGAAGTATTCCAATATCTGTGTTAAAAATATTAAATTGTTTTTAATCTGGAGTCCAAATAGATATGGGAAGAAGTAGTTTCTATATTTTAAACACATCATCCTTAAGCTGCTGCTGCTCCTGATCTATTTAAATGCTTTTCAGGGACGGTGACTGTGCTATGTTGAATTTTGAAATCATGCAACTTTTTTTTTATTCAAGGATATTCCAACTAGAAGAAGGGATTAACTATATTCACACATGGTTCACTGTGGCCTGAAACATAAAGTGTTCAAAATGTTAACTATAGCCAAAACAATCACTTTCAAAATTTCATAAGTTTAGCAACATTAATATTCACAGTTGTTATCTGTAAAATCAGATTTATGTAAACATTTTTAAATGCTTTTGGGACTAAGATGATGCCTTTACACATTAACAATAAAGGATTACATTCAATTTACATACATTAAGAATACTGAGAATAAAGATGAGAGCAAAAATATCATGGCTCTGCTAATTCCTCTCAATAATCAGTGTAAATTGCTCTGGCATTATACAGTTTCAAGCAATTTATCGATACAAACGGTCATGTGTTGGAAACTTGAGCTGGAATTTCCATTAATTTTAAACTCTGTTGTCATTAATGAAACAAATGCAGAATCAGAAAAGGAGATGCAGAAACACCTTATGGCAAAATCATCGACTTTGATTCATAATTCTTTGTATTTTCTTAAAATAGCTATGCTTTGTCCATTTAAGAGTTAAAATTTTTGTGCTGATTTTGAAGGATATTTTTGAAGAGATTCTAAAGTTGTTCAGTATTTTGATGGTCTACTAAATGGAATAGGCTTGTTGATGTTAAGTGGAACAGCAGGAGACAGAATAGCCCAGAGTTGAGTGCTGACATGTTATGGCTCAGTACTCATACTTAAAAATATTGTAAATATGTTGGTTCTTTTAAAGAGGAAGGTAATTCTGAATCTTTCACTGTTGGTGAAAATGCACCTGTAAAATGCTTGGAGAAAATAACCTTGGATAATAACTTTTTCGACTTTATTTTTGTTGCTTTCTTCAATTCTATATTTAAGATATTGAAGTGGTGAATTTTTCATGGAAAGATAAATGGATATTTAAGTAAGTCAAATTTAAATTGAACTGAATGCAAAGTGTCAAGAAAAATACAGGGTCGGTGAAAAGGATGTCAGTGTTTTTACTGACTTATTATTCATTCATTGATATTTATATTGATAATGCTCACCTCTACATTTTCTTGGGTAGGAACAGTGATTTTCCCTTTTAAACCTCTGCAGTCCAAATGGTGAAGATAGTTCTATGGTGCTCTTAAGTATGTGGAGTCAGTTTATCAATTAAATTTTAATGAAGAATTCTTCAAGAAAGTATAATATGTATGGTTTGATGAGCATAGCATTGGTGGGAAGGGGAATTAAAATAGTTGGCAACTGCACCAAATGCAGTGGATGTGAACCTTTGGCTCACCTGGAAGGAATATTTAGGTCTGTGGATGGTGCTCCCAATGTGGCCTCCTCTACATCAGTGACACCAAGTGCAGACTCACCAACACTTACACTCAGTCTATATTGACCATCCGAGCTCCAGATTGCTAACTCCCTCCCCGTTCCTACACTGACCTGTTCAACCTTATACTTCTCCTCTACCAGGATGAATTCCAATGAAAAATGGAGGAGCATCATCTTACAGTCTGCATGGGTAAGTTATAACTCAATAGCATGAATGTGTCCTCCCTATTTTTCCCCTCTTCCCCACCCATTCTCCTTCTGATCCTCATGTTAACATTTTTGTCCTTCTTCCCCCAAACTCACCCCATTCATTCATCTTTGTTCCTTTCCCCCTCCTCCATCCACCAACTTCCCTCCACCACCCCACCTCCCATCTGGTTCCAACTGTTGTTCCCCTCTCCCTTTTCTTCCAATAACTTACTGGCAAGGATAACCAAATTCTAGAACCAGTGACTCTAAATTGAGCTGCTGTATGCAGATGATGTTTCTATTTGGAGACAAAAGAGATTGCAGATGCTGGAATCTGGAGCAACAATAAGTTGGCTGGAGGGATTCAGTTGGTCAAGAAGGATCTGGGGTGGGAGAGGTGAAGAAACTGCTGATGTTTCAGTTTGAAGTCCTGCATTAGGTCATCATGAAGGGTTTTGATCTAAAACATTGAGAATTTTGTCACCGCCCCACCAACTCTCAGTCCACTAATTTCCTCAAGTAGTTTGAAAGAAGTTCACATTTGCACAGACTCATTTGCAAAGCTCCTTGTTCATCAAAGCATTTGAGAGAATGGACTCATGGACTTTGCACTCAAAACCTGCAGGACAAATGTCCTCCTTCAGTTTACCACTACCATAACAGGAAGTTCTCTGACAGTAAGGTTTTATATCCGGACCAAATCACATATCCTGGAAACCACCCCTCAGTAAAGAAAGTGATAAAATTCACCACCATTTTCAATGAACCTGCATAGCCATTGATTAATGCTCAAAAGGGAACTCAGAAGGTTAACAGCTCAAGCCTAGCCTAAACCTCATGGTGCACTGGGTAGCAATCACCATTGCTCTCCTCTGAACTATCTGTATCAAAAATCCAAGAGACTAGATAAATGTCAACACTGCAAAATCTTCCAAATTCACTGGAAAGATATAGAAACCAAAGTTAATGTCCTCTCTCAAGACAGTGTCTTCAGTATTAAACTATAGTTGGTTTCCATCAGCTCCACTGGGCAGGTCACACCAAAGCATGTCCTACATCAGACTCCTAAAATGGTTATCTTGTTCCTTGGGAAAAGATTACAAAGTGAACATAGATTTTTTTTTTTTAATTTAAGGATATTCTCAAAGCTCCATTTAAAATGTGAAATATTCCCAAATTCTCCTGGGAACCATCATCCCATGATGGTTCAGATAGAGAAGAAGCATTTTAAATGGTGTTGTGTACCTCAGAATCATGCACTGCATATTCTCTGTAAATAACAGAAGGACTGAATCACCTCACAAGGCAAGTACCCACCCATCCAGCCAGCCAACTCCTGCCCCTCTCTAGAGGAGGTTGTTGTTTCCACACTGGCCTCATTAGTCTCTTCAGACCTCACAGAAGTGGAGTAGAAGCAAGTATTCCCTGATCCGTTGGAGCTGCATAAGAAACAACAGGGTAATATGAGTGCCAGTCATGTGGAGTATTTGTCTTAAATCAAATTTTGCTCCTTGCATATTGATGCAACTGCGTTCATCAAAGCAAGTTGAAAGTAAGTCATCCAGACTTGTACAGTATATGTCATAGAAAGACTTCGAGGTGAGGGTTAATGTCCATATTTTCTGTGTACGGATTTATTGACGTAACGTATGATCGGCATTCCTTCGATCTCAAACAGAACACAGCAGTCGAAAACAACAAACATCGGAGAAGGAAAAATTCCACTAAGCATTGTAAAACCAATTGGGGTGGGGGTGAATTAGCTGATGAATCTGAGCCCTGGAGGATGACATTGCTTGCACCGAATAATCATTGGTAAAGAGCGAAACAACATTCATATTCTTTACTTCCCTGATGGTATTCAGCAAGAATTTTCAAGTTGCAAATGTGACGGGTAACCTTAATGAAAGCTCCCATAAAACCTATTGATCCTTATGGCAAAAATTTACAGATTTTGATCATCAGTTGTTCCAGGCTTCAGGGATTCCCTTATGTCATCAAGTAGACTGAGTAACCAATGTTACTTTCACAAAACAGGTATAATAATGCACAATCATTAATTATTACATCAAGACAAGGGAATAACTATGGAGAGGTTATGAGCACTGGAGGATAAGGGCAGATCATTTGCTTGGATGCTGGGGACATTGGTGAGGTCCTTAACAACTACTTACATCAGTATTTACTATGGAGAAGGACATGGAGCATAGGGAGATCAGTGCCAAACATATTGAAATGCTAAGGTATTTCAAGGTAAAGGAGGAGATCGTGTTGGGTCTCGTAAAGAGCATTAAGATGGATAAGTCACCAGAGGCTGATGAGATATACCCACATTGTTGAGAAAGACTACAGAAGAGATTACTGGGACCTTCACCAATGTCTTTATATCCTCTATAGCCATAGGAGATGGCAAGAAGCTAATGTTGCATTATTCAAGAAGAAAACCAGGAATAACCCTGGAAGCTATAGACCAGCAAGTCTCACATCTGTGGAACAAAAGTACTGGAGAGAAATCTCAGGGATAGGATTTATGAGCATCTGGAATATCATGATCTAATTAGGGAAAGCCTTCATGGTTTTGTGTGGGGCAAGTCATGTCTTACTAACTTGACTGCCATTTTTGAGGAATTGGTGAGTGTGATTGATGAAGGTAGCATTGTAGATATTGTCTACATGGATTTAGCAAAGCATATGACAAAGTCCCTTATGGGAGGCTCATCCAGAAGATTAAGATACAATTGGCCATTTGGATTCAGAACTGGCTTGTACATAGATGACAGAGGCTAGTGGTTGAAGGGACCTCTTCTAGCTGGAGGTCTGTGGTTAGGGGTTTCTGCTGGGACCTCTGCTGTTTATGATGTATATAAATGACCTGGATGAAAATATAGATGGGGCTGGGTGGATTAGTAAATTTGCAAATGGCATGAAGATTGGTGGTTTTGTGGATAGAAGTGGACACTTGGGATGGTGCTGGAGGCAGGAAACATCAGGGACTTTAAAGAGACGTTTAGATAGGCATCTGAATGAGAGGAAAATGGAAGGATATGGACGTTGTATAGGCAGAAGAGATTAGTTTAGTTAACCATTTAATTACTGATTTAATTGATTCAGCACAATATTGTGGACTGAAGGGCCTGTTTGTGTACCTTACTGTTCTATGTTCCATTCCAGCTCTTTTCAGTGATCTAGGAAAACCTGGGCGAATACATTCATGATGAAAGTTAGGGCTGAAATGTTGGGTGGAATAACTGGTAAATACATGTACTTTGTGTTGAGTTGTTAACATTTACATCCTTGTAAACAAATCAAAGTCAGGTTTATTGACATATGCAATAAATATACGTATGCATAGGTGCAATAAAAAACTCGCAGAAACATCATGGGCTTATAGCATCAAAGATACAACATTCACAAGAAAAATAAATAAATTGTACAAAATTTTACAAGAAAAAACACAATTAGAACAAAAACATGTCCGTTGTAGTGCAAAATTTTCAGAGTTTTCCCAGATCAGGTAGTAATAGGGCTTTGCAGGTTTTGCAAATCCAAATGATTAAAGGAAAGTCACTGTCCTAAAACTATCAGTATACTCTGCTCTTGACACGGCATCACACTCAGTGGGAGATCAAAATATGCTGACCTTCCCAAACACATATACTGTGGAATCTGTTCACAGATTCTGTGCCATAGAGTATCTTGTGAGCTGTGAGCCCATCTTCTCACCGGGGATTTTACAGCTTGTAATTAGAGTGACATTTTAACTAACGGAATTTTTTATTGGAGTAATTTTAGACTTTTTATTTATCTTAAACAAAAAGATATTTTAAAAATAACTTTTGATTCATTACTTAAAGGGCAAAAGCTTGACAGCATTGAGAAATGATAAATCCTCTGTAAGAGGTTTCTTATTCTGGTTTGTTCAAGAGGTCCAAATACATTGATGAATTGATAAAATGGCCACTTTAAAGTCCTCACCAATTAGGTCCATGGTACTCCTGAATTTGACCTTACAGATCTGACCACGATGAGTTTGGGACAGTGGGGATTCTGAGCTGTATGGGCAAGAAGTGAGCCCACTGCATAAAGTTTGAACCATTTTAAAACTGTTTTTTTTTAAGTAACTTTGCAGTCTTTAAATCCTCATTCTGTTTAGGGCCATTAACATGAGCAAACTGCAACACATAAAATGTCAATTTTTCTCTGACTGAGAGAGTTTGGTTAATCAGTGATAATGACTTACTACAGTATTAAAAATTAATTTGGATCTCATGAAACAAATATTTCCGGTTAATTTAACAGTAATGCTAAATACCTAAATTTCACATGATCGCAAATTCATAGAGTCAGAAATCAGCTCTTTGGATCACTCTGTCTATGCCAACCATGTATATTTATCTCGTTTACCACCACTTGGACTATAATTTTCTGTATTTTGATGATTAAAGCTGTTGCCCAGATACTACTTCAATGTTGTGAGAGTAAGTTATTTCCCATGATGCCATTGAAGGTGGCTGAAAACAGTTCAAATTCAGTGGGTGTGCTCACGCACTGGCACTGTTTAAATACATGTACCAAAATCCTCAATTGCAGTCAGTTTTGTGTTGTAGTGGCAGCAAATACTATGATTTTATTGACACCATTGAGTCATGGAGTCATTCAGCATGGAAATAAGCCCTTCAGCCCAGCTTGTTCACACTGAACAAAAACTCATTTAAGCTGCTCTCATTTGCCTACACCTTGGCCCATATCTCTCTAAATCCTTGCTATGCAAGTTCCTGTCCAAGTGTCTTTCACAGCCACAAGAATTGGACAACTTACTTTGCAGTTACTGTACCAGCATACCCAGCTTTTAAAATACATCATTCCAGGATTTGTATTCACTCAGAACCCCTTTAATTCACTTGTTCCTAACTTTGGTTCTGCAACCATGTCTTTTATACTTTATACCTTTATACTATCCTAATGAAACAGAACACAATTTGAGAACAATTATTAAATGTCACCAAACAACACACACAAAATGCTGGTGGAATGCAGTAGGCCAGGCAGCATCTATAGGAAGAAGCACTGTCGACATTTTGGGCTGAGATCCTTCGCCAGAACTAACTGAAAGGAGAGATACTAAGAGATTTAAAAGTAGTGGGGGGGGGGGGGAGGAAGGGAGAAATGTGAAATGAAAGAAGACCGGAGGGGGTGGGGTGAAGCTAAGAGCTGGAAAGGTGATTGGCGAAAGTGATACAGAGCTGGAGAAGGGAAAGGATCACGGGACGGGAGGCCTTGGGTGAAAGAAAGGGGGAGGGGCACACCAGAGGGAGATGGAGAACAGGCAAAGAGTAATGGGCAGAGAGAGAAAAAAAAGGGGGAAGGGGGAAAAATAAATCAGGCAGGGATGGGGTAAGAAGGGGAGGAGGTGCATTAACAGAAGTTAGAGAAATCAATGTTCATGCCATCAGGTTGGAGGCTACCCAGACAGAATATAAGTTGTTGCTCTTCCACCCTGAGTGTGGCTTCATCTTGACAGTAGAGGAGGCCACGGATAGACATATCAGAATGGGAATGGGACGTGGAATTAAAATGTGTGGCCACTGGGAGATTCTGGCCACCGGTTGAAATGTCTCCAATAAACATTACATTCCAGCTGCAATAATGAGCTGAATATTTTTTTAACCTTTATCACCTTCCACATTTGATCTTGATCATATTGTAAAAATATTGCTCCTTGTAGAATGAAATGTACTTTCCTTACTTGCCCCAGTGTCTCCCTCCTTTGCCTCTGATAATTATTAATGTTGTCAATTAATCATTGCATATTCACATACAATGTTTTCCTTGATCATTTGAATAAACAATCTATGATAAAGACTAAAATTTTCCGTAGATTCTTTCAATCATTGACCCCTCCTCCCCCCCCCCCCCCGACTCTTGCTCAGTATCCCTTCCATGGCTCCATGTTTGCTTCTTAACCTTTAAGTTTTTGACATCTTCCAGTTCAGCTGAAAGCTCATGGCAAGATCACAAGGTCACATAAGGCCACGGAGAATTGCAGACTTAGCCAGTTCCATCATGAGCACAATCCTCCTGTCATTGAGGACACCTTTAAGAGAAAGTGCGTCAAGAATATGCCGATAAAGGCCTTCCTCATCCAAGACATGCCCTCTTCGCATGATCACCATTGGGGAGATGGCACAAAGGCTTGAAGATCTACACCCGACATTCTAAGAACAGCTTCTTCCCCTCCACCAAATAAAAAGTTCTAAACACTCCACAAATCCGTATAGACTACCTTGTTATTCATATTTGCAGAATTTATTTATTTTTGTAATTTGTGGTAAATTTTTATGTCTTGCACTGTACTGCTACCACAGACATCAAATTTCATAACATGTATCAGTGATTCTGATTCTAATTCCAATTCTGTTAAGTATGTTGCTCTCTCTAAAGTTCCTGCCTGGCTTTTCGATTATTTCAACATTTTTGTTTCTATTTCTGATTTTCAACTTCTGCTGTATTTCATAAAGTATCACTGATGACCTTGTGGGGTGCTATTCTGGTTTACAAAGGAGCAGCAGTCCAACGTCTACACTTCTATAGTTCATTATTACATATGCCTCAAGAACATTTCCCTTATGTCACATTCTTTCAATGTTCATCTAAAGAAAACAAATTAGATTAAATCCTACTTTATAATTGATTAATTACTGTTTATGGCAACATTAGCAGTATCAGGAATTCGGCACATTTAGCACGTAAGGGATTTTCACGTAGAAATGTTATGAATAAGGGAATTATTTTATTTTATTCACTATGGTTTGAACTGACAAATCCTTCGAACCATATCTTGCTAACAAGTCTATCAGGGAAGAGAATACTGTATAACATATATGAAAGGTTAGAGCAGATTTAAGTTATTAAAAGATGGAAGCCAATAGTGTAAAAATACTTCTGAAAATAATTACTATTTAAATTTTCCGCATTAGGAATCAATAATATATGGACCAAATTTCCATTTTGTGCAGTACATCAATCATAAAATGATGGTTTTTTTGGAAAAAGTGCTGTGAGTATGAAATTGCATTTCAGAGAAGGTACACAGTTGCTATCATTTAAAGCCAATGAAACCACCATAAGCTTCAATATATTGGATAAACCTCTGACTCCTTACTGAGGAGTCACTAATAAAATATGACTTGATTGATGAGAAAATCTTCAGGCTTTGCTACACTGCTGCTGACCTTTGCTCCATCGAGCTAGAGCTAAAGAAATTAATATGAACCCAAAGCGATGAATCATCTAATATTTTTCTGACAACATTTTTAAAAAATCATGGGTATGCATCAAAACCCAGCAGTGTTTCAATTTTAACATGAAATCTTCCAATGTTGGCATATGCTATTGAATTATAATATCTGTTTAGGCACAGTGTTTTAATTTATTATCTTAACTGTTGTTTCCTCCTTCTCAAACTCTTCAAAGAATACTTTTATGCAACAGTCTTTTAATAATTTGCTAAAGACTTCCTAAAAAAATTAAAAACACAGTGCCAGATGTGAAGTTCTGCATATGCCAACAATTTAAAATATTAGCAAATGTGAGAAACACACTGCAGCCTGCACGAAGAAAGGAACACTTAATGTAAAATGTTGAAATCACTTAATCAAGACAGGAAGAAATTGGAGGTTCTAAGGAAGTACAGTGTCGCATCATGATGGGAGCATGGGAAAGGACCAAAGAAGGAGACAAAATACAAAATGGTGGATTCTTTTCAGAATCTCTTTTCATCTTTAAGCATGAGTTCCAATCACCTACCACTTTAATTCATTATCCAATTCTCCATTAGACCTCTCTGCCCTTAGTCACCTACACTATTCCAGGTTAGAAACTCAAGGACCAGTATCCCTTATCTTTTAATTGAACACAGAATAATTCCTGTTGGAATCAACATTAAGTTAAGCAATTTATGTTAATAATTCAATTGGCTGTTTATGGAATGTGATCAACAATGGCAAGGGCAGTATTTAATATCCTTTCCTGTGTGTTCTTGAAGGTGACAATGAGCCAAATCTTTGTTCTTCTGTAGTTGTAATGAAGCTCCTGTGAGAGTACTATTGGATACGCTGCTCCAGTATTTAATGTTAATGAAAAATGAACTTATTCAGGATCAATCAGGATGGTGAGTACCTTGGAAAGGTATGTGTACCTGGTGGTGTTTCCTTGTGACTGTTTCACCTGAACTACTTGGTGCCAGTTGTTGCAAACTTGAAAGTTGCTGCCAAAGCAGACTTGGTAAAATGATGCACAAATGTTGCTGATAATTTGAAAAGTAGTACAACAGTACTGGAGGGATCATGTGTTTAGACTAATGACTATAAGACAAAAAGGCATAAGTACATAGGAGCAGGTTTGGGCTATTCAGCCCATTGAGTCTGCTCTGCTATTTCATGCTTCAATGAATGAGTATTAGTCAAGCAGATTGCACTGATCCAGTCAAACTGTGCCTCTTGAGTAATGTTGTAGATGCACTCATCTTTGCAGGAGCAGTTTTTCACCACACTTGGTGCTAGTGCTTTGTCCTTTGTGAAAAAGCATTGAGACGTTAGGAGGTGAATCACTCTCTCCCTGCTATTGTAGTTGTTTTGCTAGTCCTGTTAAATTTCTAATTCATGGTCAGCTCAGGTGTTGCTCCAAATTTGAGTGAGTGCAATTGCTCTGAAATGTAAACTTTTTATAAATTTCTCCCTTCATAGTTGATTCTTGACCAATGTATTTTATCCTTTGGATCATGAAGTCATTTTAGAAACAGAGAAAACCTACACAATACAGGCCCTCAGCCCACAAAGTTGTGCCGGACAAGTCCCTACATTAGAAATTACTAGGCTTACCTATAGCCCTCTATTTTACTAAGCTCCATGTACCTATCCAAAAGTCTCTTAAAAGACCTTATCATATCCACCTCCACCACTGTTGCTGGCAGCCCATTCCACACCACTCTCTGAGTTAAAAACTTACCCCTGACATCTCTGTACCTACTCTCCAGCCCTTAAATCTGCATCCTCTTATGGCAACCATTTCAGCCCTGGGAAAAAGCCTCTGACTATCCACACAATCAATGCCTCTCATCGTCTTATAAACATGTATCAGGTCATCTCTCATCCTCCTTCACTCCAAGGAGAAAAGGCCAAGTTCACTCAACCTATTCTCATAAGGCATGCTCTCCAAACCAGGCAACATCCTTCTAAATCTCCTCTGCACCCTTTCTATGGCTTCCACAACTTCCTGTAGTGAGGTGACCAGAACTGACCACAGTGCTCCAAGTGGGGTCTGACAAGGGTCCTATATAGCTGCAACATTACCTCTCAGCTCTTAAACTCAATTCCACGACTGATGAAAGCCAATACACCGTACGCCTTCCTAACCACAGAGTCAATCTACGCAGCTGCTTTGAGCGTCCTATGGACTCGGACCCCAAGATCCCGCTGATCCTCCACACTGCCAAGAGTCTTACCATTAATTCTATATTCTGCCATCATATTTGACCTACCAAAATGAACCACTTCACACTTATCTGGGTTGAACTCCATCTGCCACTTCTCAGCCCAGTTTTGCATCCTATCAAAGTCCCACTATAACCTCTGACACCCGTCCACACTATTCACAGCACCTCCAATCTTTGAGTCATCAGCAAACTTACTAACCCATCCCTCCACTTCCTCATCCAGGTTATTTATAAAAATCACTACGAGTAAGGGTCCCAGAACAGATCCCTGAGGCACTCCACTAGTGACCGATTTCCATGCAGAATATTACCAGCTACAACCACCCTTTGCCTTCTGTGGGCAAGCCAGTTCTGGATCCACAAAGCAATGTCCCCTTGGATCCATGCCTGCTTACTTGCTCAATAAGCCTTGCATGGGGTACCTTATCAAATGCCTTGCTGAAATCCATATTAACTACATCTACTGCTCTTCCTTTAGTCACATCCTCAAAAAATTCAATCAGGCTTGTAAGGCACGACCTGCTATCAGCCATGCTGACTACTCCTAATCATATTATATCTCTCCAATTATACATAAATCCTGCCTCTCAGGATCTTCTCCATCAACTTACCAACCACTGAAGTAAGACTCACTGGTCTATAATTTCCTAGGTTATCTCTACTCCCTTTCTTTAATAAGGGAACAACATCCGCAACCCTCCAATCCTCCAGAATGTCTCTCATCCCCAGAGATGATGCAAAGATCATCACCAGAGGCTCAGTAATCTGCTCCCTCGCCTCTCACAGTAGTCTGGGGTATATTTCATCTGGTCCCGGTGACTTATCTAACTTGATGCTTTCCAAAAGCTCCAGCACATCTTCTTTCTTAATATCTACATGCTCAAGCTTTTCAGTCTGCTGCAAGTCATCACTGCTATCACTAAGATCCTTTTCCATAGTGAATACTGAAGTGAAGTATTCATTAAGTACCTATGCTATTTCCTCTGGTTCCATACACACTTTCCCACTGTCACACTTGATAGGTCCTATTCTTTCATGTCTTATCCTTTTGCTCTTCACATACTTGTAGAATGCCTTGGGGTTTTCCTTAATTCTGCCTGCCAAGGCCTTCTCATGGCCCCTTCTGGCTCTTCTAATTTCCTTCTTAAGCTCCTTCCTAGTAGTTTTACAATCTTCTAGATCTCTAACATTACCTAGCTCTCTGAACCTTTTGTAAGCTTTCCTTTTCTTCTTGACAAGATTTATTACAGCCTTTATACACCACAGATCCTCTACCCTACCATCCTTTCACTGTGTCATTGGAACGTAACTATGCAGAACTCCACGCAAAAATCCTCTGAACGTTTCCCATATTTTTCCTTACTTTCCCTGAGAACATCTGTTCCCAATTTAAGCCTCTAATTTCTTGCCTGATAGCCTCATAATTCCCCTTACTCCAAGTAAAAGCTTTTCTAACTTGCCTGTTCCGATCTTTCTCCAATGCCATTGTAAAGGAGATAGAATTATGATCACTATCTCCAAAATGCTCTCCCACTGAGAGATCTAACGCCTGACCAGGTTCATTTCCCAATACCAGATCAAGTACCACCTCTCCTCTTGTAGGCTTATCTACATTTTGTGTCAAGAAACCTTCCTGAACACACCTAACAAACTCCACCACATCTAAACCTCTTGCTCTAAGGAGATGTCAATCGATATATTGGAAATTAAAATCTCCCATCACGACAACTCTATTATTATTACACCTTTCCAGGATCTGTTTCCCCATCTGCTCCTTGATATCCCTGTTACTATTGTGTGGCCTATAAAAAAACTCCCAGTAAAGTTATTGACCCCTTCCTGTTCCTAACCTCCACCCACAGAGACTCTTTAGACAACCCCTCCAATGCGTCCACCTTTTCTGCAGTCATGACACTAGCTCTGATCAACAGTGCCAAGCCCCCAGCTCTTTTGCCTCCCTCCCTGTCCTTTCTGAAACATCTAAAACCCGGCACCTGAAGTAACCATTCCTGCCCCTAAGCTATCCAAGTCTCTGTAATGGCCACCATATCATATCTCCAAGTACTGATCCACGCTCTAAGCTCATCGCATTAAAATGGACACATCTCAAACCTTCGGTCTGAGCATGTCCCTTCTCTATCACCTGCCTATCCTCCCTCTCGCACTGTCTACAAGCTTTCTCTATTAGTGAGCCAACCTCCTCTTCCCCAGTCTCTGCAGTTCGATTCCCACCCCCCCAACAATTCTATTTTAAACTCTCCCCAGTAGCCTTAGCAAACCTCCCCTGCCAGGATATTGGTCCCCCTTGAATTCAAGCGCAAACCATCCTTTTTGTACAGGTCACACCTGCCCCAAAAGAGGTCCCAATGATCCAGAAATCTGAATCCCTGCCCCCTGCTCCAATCCCGCAGCCTCGCATTTATCCTCCACCTCATCCTATTCCTATTCTCACTGTCATTATGAGCGGGAAAAAGGCATTTCAAGCTGTGAAACAATACAACCACTTTATAGGACAATCCAATAAATCTCATTGCCCTGTTCTTTCAACCTTGGTTTGCAAATTTATTTCCTTTACATACCCATCCATTTGGCTTCTCAAATCACCAATCACTTCCATTTCACCACCCTCACAGGGCACCCTCCTGTGAAAAAAAACTCTCCCTTGTATCCAACTCTCCCCTTTATCTCTTGCCCATATCTATAAATATACATTCTCTCTGAAATTTACCCCATGCTCCTTTATTCCAAAGCAAAATTTCACCTGTTCCCCTCAAACATTCCTCCAGCTAAAATTCCTTATTTGGAAACATTTTGGTAAAGCCCCCATGTGTGCACGGAAGAAACTTTAAATCCTTCCAAAGTGTGCTAATCCGAATGGGATATGACCTAACCAAGCTTTATTAATGTTTAGCATAAGTGTACAGAAACATTTCAGTGGCAAGTGTGTAAGTCGTCTCACCAGAATGGATCAACATTGAGGAATTAAAAGATTAGAATGAAGTCCTTTCCGGAGCAGGGTTAAAGGAAATATTGTCCAGTTAGCTGTGGGAATTTGTGAGCCTATAATGAATATTGTTGGAGGCTAGCTTCCTGCCATTGGATCTTAGCAAAACACGAGGTCCCCTTGCCCAGGAAGTGAATATCCAAACAGATGGTGAGGATCTTTAGCAATAGATGCTGCTTTCTTCAGACACCCCAACTCTTGAACCTGAATCTTAAATCTTGAATCTAGGCAACAGCACCTAAATGTTCAGTGTTGGGATTAGAGTTGGAGAAGCTCTGACCTCTCCAACTGAGGACTCTTTCACTATTATAATGAGTCCTAAAGTAAACTTAAGGAACAACAATTTTCTTCTGCTTTGGCAAATGAAATACAGTCTTACTTCATTTTTTTTTTAATTTGTGAGTTTTTTTTTCATCTTTTACAAGGGGCTTCATGGATTATCTGCCATTTCTATGACAACATTAATCCTATAATATTTGTTACTGATATAGAAAAACAGAAAAATGTGAATGTGAAAGTGAAGTAAAAACAAGCAAAAGGTTTTAAAAGCATAAAGGTTACTGGTTAGGAGGTCTATTAAAAATTATCTGGAATTGTAAGTGTCACAATGTCTGCCTTTGTGAGAAGATTCTGTGAAAATTATTTCCTAAAAAATAAAGTGAATACTGATTAATGACCAGTATGTTAATGGACCTTCACTTTCAAATTGAATATCTGATCATTCATTATGTTACAGATGCTCTATATATCATGTTAATTGTACAAGCATAATGATTCAATAAATTCAAAGATGCTGATAGTCAAGGGTCGCTTTGCAGTTGTTTTCTAGCTCTTATTGCCTAAAACTAACAATCTAACTTTTTTTTTTAACAGAAGCTTGTGTTGATGTTGGCACTTTGGGAAGTAGAATGTGCTACAGTACAAAGGTTGAAGAGCTACATCGGTTAAAGGTCAGAACTTACCTAAAATCATTCTGTAGCACAACAAGATGTCTTTTCCTAGCTTGCTAACAATGTCTTTATCTTAAAATAAACAATCTTTCCTACACGCCCTTCCACATTCACACCACTCTCTAACTGTAGGTTCCAAGAGCCTTACATTGTTCTGAACTCTCTGTGCTCTTAGAAATCTGATGCTGCAGTTCCTGTCTGCATTGTCCAACCCCAACACAGTCAATCATAACTTGTACTGGGTCATTAAACTCTGAAATTCCCTTCATAATTGTCTCTTGCCTGTTTACCACTCGCTCCTTTCTATGGACTCACTTTAAAGGATTGTTTATCTCATGTTCTCAATATTTATTTCTTAATTATTTATTATTATGATTATTTCTTTCTACAGCTTGTTGCCTTTTAAATATTGGTTAAATGCCCAAGTTGGTGCAGTCTTTCTTTGATACTATTATGGTTATTTTGCTATTATGCATTTATTTGGAATGCCTGCAAGAAAATGGATCTGACAGTTGTATATGGTGACATATATGTACTTTGATAATAAATGTATTTGAACTCTGACAAAGCATTAGGTTAATAGTTCTATTATCCATTTATTTGGATTGCAGTGAAACATTGTTTGATAATTCTCCTGCAATACACATTGCTACACTTTATTAAGCAGAAGGTAGGCATAATTTGACAAAGAGAGTTATCAAAAACATTTGGCTCCGAAACAGATGAAGAATTTTACTCCATTGCTGTGTGAAAGTTGGGGACATGTCCTTAAACACAAAGACCATTTTACCAGCACAATTGATTATTGGTGAGTCCTGATTAAGTTTTAACGTTAGACTATTACTTCCCCAGCATTTATTTAGGAAATCTGTCATTGAACTTGTGCTTCAATTGCTTTACCTTTTCTTAACAAAATAACGTTTAATTGTTTTGCATGCTGTAATTTAGTACAAAAGCAGAAAATCCCAGAAAAACTCAGCAGGTCAAGTGGCATGGTGTAGTAAGAGAAACAGACTGAATTTTACAATCCAATAAACCTTCATCAAAATATATATCTTTTTTTTCCTTTTTAATATATAGTCTTGCGATGCTTGTAAATGTTTGAGAGTTTGTGATCTGGGAGGTGTTTATCAAAGTAGAGCTTGTACTCAGAAGGACCTGGCACTTGACCTCATTGACCAGCAAGCAGCTGGAATTCTACACTGCAGGACCTCCTGCAGATAAAGTTGGTTCAGTGGACATGCCTCTACTGAGTTCAGAAGACTGACCACACACAAGATCTGGGACATTAGAGCAAATGCTTTGTCAAGGAGATAAGGTACTAAATAAAACTTGACATGAGTGGCAGAAACCTCTCAACATTTTTTGGTTACAAAATGCAGAAATCACAAAAATTATGTTACAGAAGGAATTACAATGTTTTTCTTGATTATTTATTTTGATCTGCAGATCCGCTCTAAACTTTATTTATGAAATTATATAGTTACTGATTTAGTTAACATTTTTAAATTCTAATCATTGCCACTAAGGGATATAGAACCAGGAATGATAGTTGGTATTAGGATATACATGTGCAAGAATCACATTGAATGTTCAAATCGGCTCAAAGGAGTTAACAGTTTATTTCTATTTGTGCAACATAGACAAAATGCTGGAAGAACTCAGCAGGCCAGGCAACATCTGTTGAATAAAAGTAGTCAATGTTTCAGGCTAAAACCCTTCAGCAGGACTGATTACTAAATTGATACTAATTTGATTAATACACTGCGAAGTCTTTTCCAGGGTAGCTTACCCTGAAGAAGTTTGAATCTTTAGTCCTGTTGGGTTCCTCCAGCATTGTTTGTGTTAATTATGTTATTCTGATTAGGTTTTAGTGTATTTAGTGTAAATAAGCAATTGCGATGAAATGGTACTATCTAGAATTATTTCCAGGTAGCAGATGATTTCCTTCCACGCTGCTCTGACATTTTGGGAAATTGCCTGGTAGGCAAGTTACAGCAGTGGTTTGCCATTGCCTTCTGCAGGGTGATTTTTTTTTTAAAGATCACCAGCTCTTAATGGTTGTATTCGAACTCGGGACCTCTCGCCCTGATGTCCAGCGCTGATGCCACTATGCCACCAGCCAGCTCTGGGCATCAGTACCTGCTTATAAAACCAAGACAGCAGAGAAAAGAAGCACAAAAAGTAAATCAATTATAATCTAGATTTTGGTTAAATGATCAGTCAAAACAAAATTCAGAATGGTATGAAATCCACGTAAGATGTAGGTCAAAACACATTTCACATTTTCACTACAGATTGGCACCTTGTTGATGAAATATTGCAAAAGATAAGTAGGTGATGCTTGAATTCATGAGAATATCATCAAGGTTATTGAGTGGAGGTAAAGCAGTTTAAAAGGTGATTGAAAATGAGAACAAATCATTCAAAGTTATGAACACTTCTTTTAGAATGGGTATTAAGATTCATTAACAAGATTTCAGCAGAAACATAAAGTTCAAGGTAAATGTATTATCAAAGTACGTATTTATCATCATACGCAACCCTAATATTCATCTGTTTGCAGGCATACACGGTAAATCGAAGTAACAGAATAGAATCAATGAAAGAACACAACAAACACGACAATCAACTAATGTGCAATAAACAAAAAGTGGTAATGTAGTAATAATAATAATAAATATAATTTTAAAATGTAATAATAATAACAATAAGTAAATAAGCAATAAATATTGACAATATGAGATGAAGTGTCCTTGAAAGTGAGTCCAGAGGTTGTGGAAACAGTTCAATGAAGGGGCAAGTGAAGTTGAGTGAAGTTATCTCATCTGGTTCAAGAGTGTATTTTTGAGGGGTAATAAATGTCTTTGAGCCCAGTGTGCTTTCTTCACGATGACAATGAGAAGAGAGCATGGCCAGGGTGGTGGGTGTCCTTGATGGTGAATGCTGCTTTCCTGTGACAGCACATAATTTTGATGTGCTCAATGGTGGGGAGGGCCTTACTGCTAAGGAAGGCGGGCTCTGTCGTCGGCAAAGTACTGGAGAGTTTAACATCGGTAGCTGAGCGAAGGGCGCTGAGTAGGCTACGGTCAATTATGGAAAACTCTGAACATCCTCTACATAGCACCATCCAGAGACAGAGAAGCAGTTTCAGCGACAGGTTACTATCGATGCAATGCTCCTCAGACAGGATGAAGAGGTCAATACTCCCCAATGCCATTAGGCTTTACAATTCTACCGCCAGGACTTAAGAACTTTTTAAAAGCTATTATTAATGCTTTTTGAGATAGTGATTTAGATGCATATCATATTTTTTACTGAGTTAAGTATTGTATGTTATTAGTTTTGCTACAACAAGTGTATGGGACATTGGAAAAAAAGTTGAATTTCCCCATGGGGATGAATAAAGTATCTATCTATCTATCTATCTATGTACTGGGCCTTATTCACTACCTATTCCATTTAAGGGCATTGGTGCTTCCATACTAAGCTCTGCTCCACCAATCAATATACTCTGCACCACACATCTATAGAAGTTTTTCAAAGATTTAGATGTCATGCTGAATTTTTGCAAACTTCTAAGGAAGTAGAGGCACTGCCATACTTCCCTTGTAATTGCAGTTATGTGCTGGATCCAGGACAGATCCTCTGAAATAACACTGAGGGATTTAAAGATGTTGACCCTCTCCACCTCTGATGCCCTGATGAAGACTGGCTCATGGGCCACAGGTTTCCTCCTCCCGAAGTCAATAATCAGCTCCTTGGCCTTGTAGACAGTGAGTATGAGTTTGTTGTTCTGGCACAACTCAGCCAACTTGTTATTTGCCCTCCTGTATACTGATTTGTCACCACCTTGATTCAGGCAATGACAGTGCTGTTGTCAACAAAATTAAATGTGACATTAGACCTGTGCTTAGTCTCATAGTGATAAGTGTAAAGGGAGTAGAGCAGGGGGATAAGCACATAGCCTTGTGGTTTACCGGTGCTAATGGAGATTGTGGAAGAGATGTTTTTGTCAATCTGAATTGTCTGGGGTCTTCAAATGTGGAAATGGAGGATCCAATTGCACAAGGCAAAGGTCTTGAAGCAGTTTGATTTGTTTTGAGGGGATGATACTACTGAATGCTGAGCTGTAGTCAATAAATATCATCCTGATACATGCATTTTTGGTGTCCAGATGTTCCAGGGTTGAGTGAAGAGCCAATGAAATGACATCTGCTGCGGACTTGTTGTGGTGGTAGGCAAATTGGAGTGGATCCAAGTTATTTCTCAGGCGGAAGTTGATATACTTAATCATCAACCTTTCAAAGTATTTCATCACAGTGGATGTAAGTGCTACTGGACGATAGTCATTAAGGCAGGGTACTATATTTTTCTTAGGCGCTGGTATAACTGAAGACTGCTTGAAGCAGGTGATTGGCGACGTGAGAGGTTAAAGATATTGGTGAACACTTCAGCCAGCTGATTAGCACAGTCTTTCATACTGTGATAGATACCCCATCTGGGCTGGATGCTTCCCGTGGGTTCACCCTCCTGAAGGATGCACTCATGTCAGCCTCAGTGACTGAAGTCACAGGGCCATCGGAGTCTGGGAGTTCATGAACATTGCTCCATGTTTTGATCGTTGAAGTGAGAACAGAAGGCATTGTGCTCATCTTGTTGTCACCTATGTTGCTTGGTTTCACTTTGTAAGAGCTAAAAGATTCAAGTCTTGCCAAAGCTGTCAAACATCCCTCAGTAACTTGAGTTTAGTTGGGAATTGCCACCTCACACGTGAGATGTACTTTCAGAGATCGTACCTAGAGTTCTTGTAACCTACTTGGTTGCCAGACCTGGACACCACTGATCTGGCTGTTGGCAGATTGTGGATCTCACTGTTCAGCCAGGCTCCAGGCTGGAGAAGACTCTGAATGATTTTGTGGGGACACACTAAGTGTAGTGGTTAGCACAATGCTTTACAGTACCAGCAGCCCAGGTTCAATTCTCACTGCTGTCTGCAAGGAACTTGTACTTTCTTCCTGTGAGACCATGTGAGTTTCCTCCAGGTGCCCCTGTATCCCCCCATAGTCCAAAGACTCACCAATTGATCGATTAATTGCTCATTGTAAATTGTCCCATTATTAGGCTAGTGTTAACGTGGGGGGGGGGGGGGTAGCTGGGCAGCGTGGCTGGAAGGGCGGAAGTGCCTATTCCCCACTGTATCTCAATAAATAAGTAGCCTACAACAGTTTTTATAAAGGCCGTGACAACGGTGGTGAACTTGTTCAGACCCTGATGGGTCCGTGAACACTGACTCGAGGCAATCCCATAGCTTCTCCTCTGCATCCAGCTACTACCTCTTTATTGTCCTTAGCTCTGGAGCCTCTGCCTGTACGTTGGTAGGAGATAAACAGCCATGACCTGAAATGCAGTATAGGTATGGAATGACGAGCATAATTGTTGTATGGCAGTGGTTTCATGTGTTATGACCCCTGGTGCTGCAGGTTATATGCTGATGATGGATGGGAAGAGGTTTCTTCAAATAAGCCTGATTGAAATCCCTGGCTATGATTTGAAATACATCAGGCTGAGCCATTTCTTGTTTGGTGATGGCAGCATTTAATATCTTGAGTGCCTGATTATGTTGGCTTTCAGAAATATATAAATTGCAGTCAGGATCAAGGAGGAGAGCTTTTGGTAAGTAGAATGGTTGGTGATGCACCATCAATAACTCACTCTGAGACGTAAAGGCGAGATATCGGCTTTTATTGACTGGAAGAATGAACATGCAGTGGTTGACCACCATACTACATCCTGGAGACAGAGAGGCCGGGCCCAGGCCTCAATCGCCTTTATACAGGGGTCTGTGGGAGAAGCCACAGGAGCAGTCAGCGGAGGTGTGTCCAGACAGGTATATGTAGTTCACCACAGTTGGCACTTAATCGTTAGATGATCCAGATCAGGGGAGCAGGAGTGCAACAAAACCACAACATCCATTAACCACAAAATATTGTTCATGAAACACAGCCTCCCTCCTTTGGCCTTCTCCAAACTGGCAGTTGTTTCCATCCTGTGTATCAAGAGGCCTTTAGGTCTTACGACATATCCGGCATTTCCGAAGTGAGCCACATCTCCATGAAACACAGAACACAGTAACACTTTATTTTCCTCCAATACAGTAATCTTGCCCTTAGGTCCTCAATCTTCTTCTCTAGCAACTGTATATTTGCTAACAAGATGCTGGGCAGAGGAACTTCCATTCCTCTGTGTTTCCTCTGGCTTGGAGTACTGCCCTCCTCACTCTCTTCCTGCCAGGACGATGAACCTTTGTCTGCATAAAGGTGTTATACATGCATGCTTGTGAGTTAAGTCTGCCGAGTACTGCAGAAGGTCGTGAAATCACTAGGTCATTAGGGCCGTTCAAAAGTATGTGCCTTAGACAGAAATTACCCGCTTCGGATTGCACTGAAAGAAATTCAGAAGAGAGATGTATTTAGGAGTTTTGTAATCAGCCTGCAACACATTGACGTTGTTCGTTAGCCCCATCTTGTAAAGGCTTAGCCATGGAAATAACACAGTGATGATTGAGATTAACAAAATATATCTGCACAGGTTTGATCAAAATGCAGAATATTTTCCCGCAGGAGGATACTGAGTGCTATTATGAAGTCTTTAGATGAACAGTTTAAAATATTAATGCAAGGATATTAAACACACCAAACTTTTAAATGTTCAAAGCTTCAATGCTTCAATTTAGTGTCAGAGAAAGTATATAGTTTACAACCTGAAATCATTACTCTTTGACGACACAGAGAGGAAAAAAAAGCAAAGAATGAATGATAGAAAATGTTATAACCCCAAAGTTCCACTCCCCTCTCCAATGCACAAACAGCAGCAAAGCACAAATCCTCTCCCTCCCCACACCCCACTTCTTCCAGCAAAAAGAATCAGCCCTCCACCACCCACAATGCAAGCAATGGCAAGCCCTCAAAGACCATGATTTACAGTTCATCATAAACTACTGTTCATCCTATTACCTTGTCATCTCAACAGGCCCTCTCACTCACTAACGAGGGTGAGAGAGATATCACTCCTGCCACAGTGAGAAGGGAGACCAAAAGCTCGTTGTTTTGCTGTTACAGTGTGTAGCATCACTTATTTCAAATTCCCCCCAAATCGAGAATCAGCAAACCCTCTCTCCCCATGGAAAGAGAGTGAGTGAGGGGGCGGGGAGAGAGAATGAAAGTGATCACTTGAGTGCAGAGACCTCCAACACCCTACACCCTCTGTTTCAATGTTTTGATCTGTCCTGATGCTCCAGTCAGTGACATAGACAAGAAATTGAGTTGTCCTCAGGGCCATACCCAGACTGTGAACATCTTTCAAGCCGCTCCAGGAGATAGTGAAGCGCAGGCCACTTGGTAAGTTCCAAAGCATGAGAACCCACTGTCCATGTAGAATGCAGTTTGAGCGCAGCTGTAGATCATGAAATCCAACAGGACCCCAGGAAAAAAAAAAGCAGACATGTGTAATCTACATTGATAATTTGGTTGATGTATTTTGAAGAGACGGTAAGACAAGAGCCATTAATGCTAATTTGGCATTTGTTTAAAGGAAAAGCTGCAAAAAAATCCTGATTATCCTTAAATGTACTTCACTGTCTGTAAGGTGAGTTCAGACTTCCTGAGCTGGAAAAAACACCATGGTCCTAATTCTGCTCTTCCAAGAGTCAATTGTAAGTTTTTACAACACCAATTGCAGTTGGACATCAGTTTTACTAGATCCCTGATGTCAGACATTATAGGAGTAAAGGAACATCACTTATCTTTGATGATTAACAGTATTTAATATTGATAATGGTTCATTCAAATGAAAAGCTGTCATCATTTCACTGATTTCTGATAGTGAATGCAAAACAGTGCACCCGATGGAAGAGCAACAGATCACTGTTAATAGCTTTTCAATTGCCTTTAGTTGTGTGATATAACAGACCAGGTTCAGCAACATTTATCGCTCTTCAGCCATCAGGTTCCTGAACGAGTATGGATAACTTCACTCACCTCAGCTCTGAACTGATTCCACAACCTATGGGGACACTTTTAATGACTCTACAACTCATGTTCGCAGTATTATTTATGTATTTATTTATTTATTTACACTACTGTGCAAAAGTCTAGGCACATATATACAGCTAGGGTGCCTAAGAATTTTGCACAGTGCTATATTTGTCAACGTGGAGTGGATAGTAAGTTTATAAATCTGACGGGAGCAAAGGATGGTGGAGTGATGAGGTTGGAGCGTTGTGGAAGGGTGTGGGACAGGTGGCAGAGACGGAGTGCCAGGAGTGTGGTGTGGTGTGGGTGTAGACACACCCGGCTGTGAGACACCAGCCAAAGTTATCTGATTCCGAACAATTGGTGTATTAATCATTACAAAATGTCTCTCTCATGCTTCCTTTTCCCTCCTTTTCCCCCTTCCCTGTTTCCCAACCATGATTCTCCTCTCCCTGTCCGCTTCCCAAACTCAGTCCACAATAGAGACCCATAACAGAATCAGGCTTATCATCACTCACATGTGTCACAATTTTTTTGTGTGTGGCAGCATCACAGTACAATGCATAAAATTATACAGTTTTGTATAAACATCTTAGGCATCCTGGTTTTATATGTATGTGTCTGACTTTTGCAAGGTACTGTATTTATCCATTTATCCATCTATCTGTTTATTTAAATTTCTTTATTTGGAGTGATTGTCTTCTTTTTGCTCACTGGTCACTTGACAGTCTATGTATCTAGTATTTTTATCAATTCTATTGTATTTCTCTGTTCTATTGTGAACGTCTGCAAGAAAATGAATCTCAAGGTCGTGTGTTAACTGTACGTACTTTGATAATAAATATACCTTGAACTTTGATAGCACTACATGATCCTGCTCTGCAAAAAAAACATGCTCTTTAGGAGGTACTGGTGACGGTCATCACATCTCCCTTAGCTCTGAAACTTCTATTTGTGATACAAACTGTAAGATGCAACTATTTTTGTTACAATTCTTTTTGTGTAAGATGTGCATTTGCTCTTTTAGCAACAGTTCTTGTCAAACAGCAGATATGATATGAATTGTGCAATAGATCTTTCTGTTCAAATAAGAACTCTTGTTATGTCACGTGATCTATCAGTATAATTTTTTATTTCTATGATCAATGGTGTTTCCTGTCCTATAATTGATTGGTTTCCCTCCTAAGTGAAATCAGTTGCTTCCTACTGTTTTGACATCTGCACATCAATATGCAGATGTTGAAAATCTGACATCCTACAAGAAATTTGATTCTATCCAAGGAAATATAAAACGGGCTTTATTCCTCCAATCTGCCAAAGTGGTCTCGATAAGCAAAAAAAGATGCTAATGCTATCAGCAAGTTAAAAGTTGATATTAGATGAGCTGCAGGTGAATTATGGTGGGAAGTCATAGGAAATGTGAATAAAGTGTCAAGCAAAGGTAAATATGATGGAAGGTGATATTGCAACAGCAGCACCAGTGACATTTAATTTTTGCAAGTCTGAGGAATGAGAAAAATATAGGGAAAGCTTACAACCTTGTATCAGGACTAGCAAATGGAGAGGATATTAGACAGGTAAACACATTGATTTGGTGTGAGGGTGATGCAGCAGAGGCTATCCCAGATTTACCAGATAATGAAAGTAAAAAGTATAATGGTGAGAAAGCTGGACACCCATTTTATTTTTAGGAAGCTATGTTTTCCAAATCTGTAATGAAAAAGGTAATTATCATTGCTCAGAGCAGATGATCCAACAATAGCCTGGGATGTTACGTTCCTAAGCATTTATTTCTTGTCTAAGAGTTATTGATATAGGTCTATACAACTTTCAAGCGAGTTCAACATCATGCAGGACAAAGCAGCCTGCTTCATTGTCACCCTAACAACTAACTAAAACATTCAATCCCTGCACCAGCAGTGCTCAGTAGCTGTAGGACATATTGTGTACAAAATGCACCGCAGGTACTTGCACTTGCCACCTAAAATGGAACATTAAGCACCAAGTAGGACAAGGGCACCAGATGCATGGTATCACCACCTGTAGGGTGTCCTCCAAATCACACATCATTCTAATCTGGAAATATGTTGCCGCTTTCATCATCATTTGAGCTCATTCCTGGAGCATCCTACTCAGCACTGCTTGGACTTTCACCAGAGGGATGACAATGATTCAAGAAAGCCACTTATCCCCGCCTTGTCAAGGTCAAATAGGGACAGGTAATTTCCAAAATTGCCCAGATCCTGAAAGTAAGTAAAAAATACAGCACTAAGTGCAGCACTGTTTTAAATGTTATTTTTTTAATTGTTTCATTGTTTAATTTATAACAGTGCTGCCCAGTTATAAATTAGAACAATTAAAACTCCAATAAGTGCAGGGAAAACTGACATTTAAAAAAATGCTTTCTATTGAATCTATGAACAGGTATGAGGGGAAAAAAAATCAGATATTTCCAGTAAATATATTCATTTTGCTACAGAATTCTTGTTAGAGAATAATTATGAAGTTCACATAAACATTATTATTCCCCTGCCTCAATAAAGTACCAGGCATGATTAGAAACCGCATCCCCACCCTGGACATTCTCTCTTCTCCCCTATCCAATCAGGCAGAAGATGCAAAAGCCTGTAAGCATGTACCACAAGCATCAAGGACAACATTTACCTCACTGTTATAAAGTTATATGGTTCCTTAATGCTATAAGATGGACTCTTGCTGTTACAATTTACCTTTTTATGCTCTTGCACCTTATTTTCTACCTGCATTGCACCTTCTTTGTAACTGTTGCACAGTATTCTGCATTCTATATTTGTTTTACCATGTACTACTTCAATGCACTATGTCACCATTTGATCTGTATGAACAATATGCAAGACAAGCTTTTTACTGTACATTGATACTTGTGACAATAATAAATCAATTCTGATTTCAAGTTACAATAAGCAGAAGCTAATGTCATGGAGCAAAGCCAGTGCAGCAAACTATAATGCAATCATAATGGACAGCAAATTTTTTTGGAAGTGTTGCATCCTCACTTTTTTTTCTCTTGATAATGATAAACCCTTGAAGCTGAACTCAAATCTAATTACAGAAACATGAGAAACTCTGCAGATGCTGGAAATCCAAAGCAACATGCACAAAATGCTAGAGGAACTCAGCAGGCTAGGTAGCCTCTATGGAAAACAGTTAACAGTCAATGTCCAGGCTTTAATCATTCATCAGGACTACTTGTATCATGTAGGAATTTGGAGAAACAAGAAATTAACTTTTATTGAGTATAGTGTGTTTAATTGCATAATGGTGTTGATGCATTGCAATAGTTCAACTCAGTTAAAAATGTCTTGTTGATAGTTTTCTTTGATATTCAGTATCTGAGGCATCTTGCTTAAGCATCCAACAAGAACCAACCAGCACTGATGGATTCCAATTGCCCTGATACCATTTCTCCATGGCCACAATGTCCCCAGGAAACTTTTCACCATGTTCGTTATGGACAGTGCCAAGATTTCCAGAGAAGTCTTAATGGGAATGCAGAAAATGAATCTTTAGTGATATGTGGCTCTTCATGGTTCTATATGCTTGAAGCATGTTGTCAACCAGCTGCGTATAGGTCGGTGCTCTGTAGCTGCCAAGAAAATTTTGACCAACATCCTTGAATGTCTTCCATGTGGTTTTGTTTGGTCCCAGTAGAAGCTTTTTGAATTGCCTGTCACTGATGATCTATTCGATACGTGGACCAACAAAAATCCCTTTCTTAAACTTGGCATCATTTATTCTGACTTGGATTATGAATTGAAGTAACAAATATGGTGTGTGATGAGGGGAATTTCATGGTGATTTTCATGATCAGAAGCCCAACATCCATAAAATACACCCAGAAGTATTCAGGAAGCATAATCTATTTATGACAAGTATTATTAAACTGTTTCCATCTACCAAAAGCAGATCAAGAGAATGAAGGAGGCTGTCCATCACAAAACAAGACAAATAAGCTTTAAAAGTGAATAAGAAAGGTATATTCTTTCCAAATCCTTTGGCATTATGATGGTGGCTGGCATTAAACTTGTGTGGAACCAGATAAATAACAGGGGATGCAAATATAAGTCATATTACCACAACTTTGTCAAAAGAGGTATTCAGGTCCACAGTAATGCAACTAATGATGTGATTGCTTGGACACTGTCAAAATTGAACCAAATGTGGTATTAATATGATCAGTGCCCAAATTCAAACAAAATAAGCAAAATAAATTCATTGTTGTTACTAACTATATAACCGAGCTGATAAAATTGGTTACTTCTGTGATACCATTAGATAGGATTTGCATATTGAGCTCATCTAACAATATAAATAAGAAGGTCATAAGAATATACTGTATGTAACCTAATAGTGCAGTGGATTAAAGACAGAAAAATAAACATTTAAAGTACTTAGCAAGTTAAGAAGCATGTGTAGGAAGTGATCCAAAGTTAATGAGGATCTTTCAGCAGGCTGTCTCAATAGCAGTGTATTTGAAAGCGATGGAATGCTAATTCTGTTTTTCTTTCCACAGATGCTGCCTGACCTTTTGAGGGTTTCCAGGATTTTTCTGTTTTTATGCTGTGTTGTATTGCCGAGTACAAAATTAAGGGATTGAAGGCAAACATGTCAACTTGCAAGTCTTTTCAACCCTTATTACAATTAGCAAGTAGCTCCGGATATGAAGTAACCACGTGTCATCCTATTTAATAGACTGAGATTCACATTTATTAGTCCAGGTGTCACTTCAGTGAAATGTTCGTTAAATCAAAAATAGACTCGAGGGAGCTTTATGGATGTCACTGCACTATGGTAACGATCAAACATTCAGCTGAATCTGCTGATGTTTTGTCAATCTCAACAGGTTCCAGGTTCCAGGTTCCAGTTATTGCCACACACTAAAGCAGAATGGTAATAAAACTAACATTAGACAATCCCTATGGGAATTTTCCAACAGCTGAAATAAAACCTGTGTTATTCCAGTTGTCATATCTTCTTCCTCCTTCTACCTTCAACCTGCTACCTCAGTATTTATGCATCTAAAATGTTCTTCCTTGCATCTGTGGCATTCAAGTTCTTTCAAAATTTCACAGGTTATCTTTGGTCCTTTGGTTTTCCACAAACTTGCTCAATCAGATCTCTGTAGTTAATAAACAATCTTGTATTTATGTGCTCATTGCTCATTCTTGGTTCTCACTGTACTTTGATAAACTGCATCTATTTCAATGCCCTTAGCAAATTAAATTTCACATCTACACTATGTACAGTTGTCCTTCCATGATGTCAGCCCTTGATACTGCTCTAATATGAATTCTGGAGGGTGGAGCTTAGTCAAGATGGCGTTAAACAGTGACTCATTTGCTTTCGAAAACAGCTGTATTTCCATCTTTAATATCGATATTTTTCCCTTTCGGGGTTCTTTTGAAGACCTGGAGTTACATGCTGACTTTGGTTCTTTTCAGGAATAGTACGCACTCTCGGGGTTTCACAACTGGCCGTTATCTGACATGCCAAGGGCACTACCTAAGAGTTTGTCTCACCTGTGGAGGCCTAGGTTCTCAGGGCTCTGGAGACAGGCAGATTGAAGGTTGGTGTCCTGACAGACCGGTGTGTCATGGGAGCCAGAAGATCTTTGGCTGTGTATCCAGAGACCTGGGCTCTTTGGGCACAGAGCTTGGAGAAAGCAATGCAAAGGACTTTTAAAATCATAAACCATCAAGTTGTTTGTTATGTCTCCCCTCTCGCTATGAAATGGAGGCACCTCTTTCTCCCTTATTAGGGAGAGAGAGAGCCTGTAGTATGTCGAATACCGGGTGAAACACAAAGTCTGTGGAGTACTGCAAGTCTGTGTCTTTGCTGTTGCTTTTGCTGGACACTTGAGAGCTTGGTGGTGGATGCTGATGTTTTTTTTTGCTGGTTGGGGGAGGTGGGATCGCTGCTTGCTGCCCCTTACATGTGGGAGGGAGGAGAGCTGGGGGAGACTTTGGTTTTCTAACATTTAACTGTCATTCACTCTTAGGGGCACTCCTCTGTTTTCATAGATGGTTGCAAAGAAAAAGCATTTTGGGATGTATATTGTATACATTTCTCTGACATTAAATGTACCTTTGAATATGGGCCAAGCACAGACATATGGCATTAGCATGAATAATTATCTTCATTGCCATGTCCAATGGGCCAAATGGCCTGTTTCTATACTGTGCAAACTCCATAAATGTGTAAATTTATAATCTCTCTACATTATCCGAACACTGGACCTCTATTCTTGACCCTAATAACTTATGCTCCCCATTCACACACTGTCCCATTATTGGAATCTATGTCTTCAGTTACAGGTAATTGAATCAATGTCTCGGGAGTTCTTGCCCAAATAACTGTGCTATCTCTATCCTAGTCTCTTCAGTGAAGTCCATTGCATCATATCTCTAAAGCTTTGCTGGGTTAAAAATTAGACAGAGTTTCAAAAAGTTGCTAGTGTCAAACTAGGCAATGAGTGAATTGGAAATCAAAAAACAGGCTACTGATGCTGAAGATCTGATATAAAAATAGAAAGTGATGAAAAGATTTTTAATCTCAGCAGAAGGGTGATCTGTTGAATGCAGAGACTAATGAGGGAGAAAATTGTTAATGTAGAAATTAATCTTGCCCCAACATAAGACTTTAACTTATAGAACAATGGTGTATTTTTCTATAATTATTTCAGAGGTTATCCATTAGTAATATTATCTCCATGCTTCTGTCTCCACAACCCCTGTCCAGTCTGTTGGACATTTTTCTTCTAGTTTCAAAACTCAAGAGTTCTGACATACATTTGACAGCTTTAGCATATTTTGTTGTATACTGTCTTGCCAATATTCCTTATTCTATTAATCAGACTCCTCCATATAGTTGATATTGCTGAGACACCTCTTGTCTCAACCTTTCGAAGATACTTTTGTGTTTTGCATCTATGACCCAACCTCTTTGCAACTTAAAAGTAGTTCTTTTTTCCAACCTTTCAAGTTCTGCCCATGACAAACAGGTCAAAAGGTGGAGGTCAGATAAAGAGTGGTGCACTGGACCTCCAGGTTTAGGGGTTCAGCTCAGGGCTAACATCCCTGAATGGTAAAAACAAAATTGTTACGGAGACAGCAATGAAGTACATCGGAGTGTGATGTACATCCTGAGTCTCCACCCGGTACTTGCAAGACTGACAGGAGTGAAAACCGAGAGGAAGTTACTGACATGATGAAAGAAGCCTTGAACACTGCCAGAGATAGAGGACCTTCACTGTTCCCCTAAATTGTAGTGGCGTAATGGGCAAAGTAAGTATGAAGAAAACTGAAATTGCTTAAAATATAATATCCAAAGAGAGAGAAACAGATTCAGAAATGATCAGAACTATTTATTGAACTCTGGCAAAAGTAATGTATATTACCAAACTATTAAAAACTATGGAATGAGCAACCTTAAAAAATCTTTCCAATAAAGGCAGCAGCTAAACAAAACTTTGAAGCCGGTGCTGCAGATTTTAACAATACAAGTTGTGTTGCTTGAGCTCACTTTATTTTAAACACTTACATGAGTTCACAGAACAAATCTAATTGCGAGGTTCACATACCAAGATTCATTACACGTGGAATTCAAACATTGATCTTGTCTCACATTTGTTCAGTAGCCTGCATAAGTTTGAACCAGCAAAGTCAGATTTCACCTTCTACACATCTATCTTCTTGCTATTTGCATTATTTGTTTGGAATGGGACAGGGAAAAATGGTGATGTAAACCCAGTAGAATTTGTATCTTTTAGCATGGTATAACAGATAGAAACCACTCTTCTGTCCTCATTCTAGTCCAGTCTCTTCCTGTGCTATTAAATCAAAACAAAATGAATTGCTTCCTTCAGATGGAGCTCAAGTCTTATCCCTGGACTTGCAGCCTCACAGATGGCAACATATGCAAATATGACCTTAGTAAGCAACAACAAAATTCATTGACAAGGGGAAGGAAGTGATGAAATTTAAGGTGTCTGAGGATAATTGATCATTTAGGCAGGAGAATGTCAAAGGACATGATGTGTCCACATCAGGAGGTGATATTGGGAGAACTGGTGGGGGCAAAGGAGAGTAAAGTGCAAGAATAACTTGGAGAAGCATTTGTACCCAGGAGCTGGTAAAGCCTGTGGCACTTAAAAAGAAGAAAGAAGTATTTCACTGGATGAGGCAAAAGAGGAAATGAAGCTGCAGGCCAAGCGATTTAAGAAAGAGTGAATAGGTGCTGCTGAGGAGAGGGAACAAGAGTGTGTCTGTGCTGGCAAATAGGAGTCACTGTGGGGCTCAGAACGTGATCAGAACTGTGATCTGAGGAAGGCTAATATCCTGAAACTATCTGGAATAATGGATGAATTCAAACTGAAAAATGTACAATTTTAGATGGATTCCTTGTGAGGAAATCTGAGTCAGGACTATTTTCTGTAAAAAGAAGTGTGACACTGAACGAGATACTAGAGATGCAGATGCTGGAAGTCTTGAGCAACAGACAGAGAATGCCGGCGGACCTCAGCTGGAGGGAAATGAACAGCTGAAGTTTCGAGCCGAGATCCTTCATCAGGAACAGTAATGGTTCTTGGTCCAAAATGTCGTCTGTTTATTCCCTCTGCAGATGCTGCCTGAACTGCTGAGTCACTCCAACATTTTGTTTGTGTGTCACTCTGAAAGTGTGCTTCAGTAGAAACTTGGTCAAAAATAGAAAGGTGGACGAGATCTATTGGAGGTGATTAGGATAAAAGTGAAAGACAGAAATCTATTCAGAGCAAATAGAAAAGCTCCTTTAATGTAGATCTTCTTGAAAGAAAATCAGCAGTGGAATAAATAATAATCTATAACCCTAATGTAGCAGATAGCGAACATCTAAAACAAAAAACAGAAAATGCTGCAAACACTCACCAGGTCAGGCGAAATTTGTAGAAAAAGAAAAGCAAAAGTTTCAAGTCCGAAACATTTCATCAGAACTGTAAACACACTAACTCATTCCATCAGCAGATGTGGTCAGCAGTTCCATTTTATTCTCCATCGTTTTCATTTTTGCATCCATTTATATTTTTCCTTTCTTTCACCGGGCAAAGATATCAAATTTCTACAGCCATTAGTTTCCAGTATCCCTTCTAAACATTCTTATTCTCCACTTTCCTCTGACCCCCATTTCTCCCACTTCCCCTTCCACTGATCCCCTTTATCTCCCTCTTTCATGCTTTCACTATCCCTTCCGATCTCTCCTCCAACATCCTGAAAGATCTTTCCTCAGCAGAGTCTGAGCTTCATCCCCATCGATTGAAACATTTGTGAATCCTTCCTCAGTCTCTCCCTCCGTGCCCATATGGATAGCTTGGGAGTGGAGTGGTTAGTGCAGTGCTTTACAGTGCCCTCTGCAAGATCAGGGCTCAGTTCCCACTGCTGTCTATAAGGACTTTGTACATTCGCCCCAGGATCGTATGGGTTTCCCCTGGGTGCTCCCGTCTCGTCTCGTATTCCAAACACAAATGGTTAGGGTTAGTGAAGTGTGGCAACCTATGTTGGAGTCTGAAGTGTGGCAGGCTACCCATCACAATCCTCACTGACGTGATTTGATGTAAATTATGCATTTCACTGCCTGTTTTAATGGGCATGATAAATATAATCTCTCTTTATGTGATTGGCCAGGAGTCCTCACTTAGCCTGCTGACCTTTTGTCCCACCTCCAGAATTACAAACTCTCTGCACCCTTCCTTGTCACCTTGTCACCTATTCTGAGGCTGTGAGCTCTGGTCCTATAGTAGAGGAGTCTAGGACCAGAGGACACAGCCTCAGAATAGAAAGATGTCCCTTTAAAATGGAAATGGGGAGGATTCTTTCAGCCCGAGGGTAGTGAATCTGTGGAATTCACTGCTACAGACAGCTGTGGAGGCAAGTTATTGGATATACAGTATTTAAAGTGGAGATTGATAGGTTTTTTGTTTATTAGGGGTGTCAAAAGTAATGGGGCGGCAGCAGATGAATGGGGTTAAGAGGGATAATAAATCAACTATGATAAAATGCCGGAGCAGAGGCAATAGGCCAAATGGCCTAATTCTGTCCCAATCTCTTATGGTCTTACTGCTTTCACTAAATATAAAATGAGCTGGAAATATTCCCTAGATTAACTAGAATCTGAAATGGTTAATATTATAAAATGTTTACCACTGACAATGGATGACAGAGTGTAATTCATTGTGGTATGAATGCAACATAATAATTCCTGATAACAGATATTTTATTCTGCTGTGAGAATGGTGCTGTATTTTCAAAACCATTCTAAAGAGATCTGCACTGTTCATGCAGTGAAATCATTAATCATGTTGACAGATCGCCTGAATTACCGAGTAAATTGGATCTCCACACTAAAGTCTGGAGATTCCAGCAGATCTCGTGATTGTGTGGATTATTTTTAATTCCAGAAAGTGCACTTTCCAATATGCTGTCACAGAAGTAGCTCCAATACTCAAATATTTTTAACATATGGCTCGTGACTGGGCCATCTCGATACATTTTCCTGCTTAGCAAAGAAGGTGTTGATTAACACATAAGATGTTTGAATTCAGGGTGCGGATTGCCTCCAGGGTCAGGGATATTATGGCCAGAAGAGAATGTGGCTGAGAAAAGAGCAGGACTGACAGCTTTGTGTTCTGGGATTTTGGTGCTTTAGCTGTGATAGAGGAAGAGTAGGAGTTGAGAACTGCTGTCTTTTTAATAAGAGAAGACTGACAAAAATGTTCAGAGGCGATATTCTTGAGGGATCATCTAACAAGGCCATTTGGGTAGAACTTAGAAATGAGAAGGGGATGTTCATTTTGGTAGAGTCAAATTATAGACCCCCCAGTAATCAGTGAGAACCTGAAGAATACATGTATGGAGAGATGGTGCATTGTTGTGAGAAAAGTAGTGTTGTTCATTTGAGATTCCAATTTTCCCAGTATTGACTGGCCCACCCAGAGTGCAAAAGACATAGAAGGTATGAAAGCTGTGCATTCAAGACAGCTTCCTCACACAATATATGGAGGATCTGACTCGGGAAGGAGCCATACTGGGCCTCCTCTTTGGGAATGAGGTGGGCCAAATAACTAAAGGGGTGGTTGGGGAGCACCTTGGGTCCACTGACCAAAATTATGTCAGTATCAAGATATTTATGGAAGAAGATAGAACATTTCGGGTTAAAGTCCACAATTGGAACAGAGCCAACATTGAGAGCATTAGGCAGGATCTAGATGATGTTGACTGAGTGATCTTATTTAAAGGCAAAGGAACTGTTGGCACATGGAAGGCTTTTAAAAGGGTCATAGCAAGAGATCAGGGCAACATGTTCCTGCTCAAAGTTCAAAGTAAATTTATTATCAAAGTACATACATTATATGTCACCATATACTACCCTGAGATTCATTTTCTTGCAGATATTTTCAGTAGAACAAAGAAATACAACAGAATCAATTAAAAAACAACACATGTACAAGGATTGACAAAGAATCAATGTTGAAAAAAACACGTAATAATGAAGAAGGTTCATTAATTCACATGTTTTGGACATATCTGATCCTTGAAAGATACTGGGAGGAAGTATTCCAAACTTTCTCAGTACTTTTCAAGGTAAATTTTAAGCCTAACCCTTTGACCGCATTATTCGGTATTGTTGGAGGAAAATACTTTATTTTGGAGACACCTGATTTGCATATTTCGGCTTTTACTTCTCTTATAGTTAGGAGCCGCTCTTGCTTAAATGGAAGGATGCTGTTCCGCCTACTCATGCTCAATAGTTATGGGATGTTATGTCATGCTTAAATTTAGAGAAGATCTAATGTTCAGTTTTTGAATCCAGCCAAGACTTTTATGTATTGTGGGGACCATTGTTCAGTTATTTTCAAAACTTTTGATTTGTTGTAAAAGTACGGATGGTGACTAATAATATATTTTATTATATGATAAGGGTTTTTTCCCCTTTTTTCTTGCTTTTCCTAACAGCTCTGACTTTGGTAGTAGGTTTAGATTTTTTTTCTGTATAATAAAATTATTATATTTCAGTATTACAATTTAATTTAATTTTATGAATACAGTGTTTTGTGATTGTAACTATATTTTTAATACAATGTATTTGGTACTTTTTTCTCTTGACTTATAATATATATCTTCTTGTACTTTATATTCCTTTATGCAGAAGCTATTAAAAATATTGAAAGAGAAAAAAACACAAACCATACAAATCAAAAATAAAATAATAATAATAATAAGAAGAAGAAGAAGAAGAAGAAGAAGAAGAAGAAAGTGTATGATAGAGCCCCAGAAAGAGAGCTCATATGTTGTGGAATCAGATCAGCGTTGAGTGAAGTTATTTTTTAACAAAATAAATTATATTCATAGTACAAATTAGAAGAATAAACCACTTAATGACTCTTCATTCTTTATGTTAATAGTCAATAAGACCATAAGACATAAGAGCAGAATTAGGTCATTTAACCCATCGAGTCCACTCTGCTATTTTATCATTGCTGATCCAGGATCCCATTCAACCCCATACATCTAGTCAATGCTTTCTGTACTATCAATTACCGTAGATTCCGGATTTTAAGCCGCTACTTTTTTCCCACATTTTGAACAGCTTTGAACTTTGCGGCCTTTAAAACAGAGCGGCTAATACATGATTTTTTTCATGCCGCCTCGTAAACATTTTGCCTCATAACAGTAGACCAATAAAATTGATGAGTAGTTCACAGAGGTCCAATGAAATTGTACGATAAATCAAGCGCACTTTCACAATTAAATTATTGTAAATCAGTCATTTGTACTCACCCTCATCAACATGGAAAACACTCGAAGAAAAGCATTGTGCTGCCTTTATGGCAGTTATTTAGTTTATAATATTTTCGCTTAGTAATTCATTTTCTAGTTAAAGTTAGAAGTGTTTTAACTATATTTGTTTTCTGTACTACATCGCGGGATGCTATGACGTCACACCCGGTTTCGCCGCGTCTTGTGGGAAAAATGCCAGTTTGCGATAAAACGGGACGGAGGGAGGGAGCGCATTACGCGAGCGGCTTTGGATCTGAGCGAACGCTGCTTTTAAGTTAAAGGCGATCAATAACTTTTCCTGGTAGGCTGCAGTATATATATTTTTTACCAGTCGTTAGGAGATATTGGAATGTTGTTCAGTAAAGAAGTATACGCGACGTATATTTAAAAGTAGCCGCGTTACGGGCACGGTACGAAAAAAAGCATTTGCAATATGTATTTGTTTTTGTTACCATATGGATTTAATTAAAAGTTAAAAAATCCTCACGTGTAATATCTTTCTGTGTAAATATCTCATATTACAACGTGGGGCACCTGCGGCCGAAAATCCGGTGCGGCCTGTACAATTAAAAAATTGATTTTATTTCTAAAATTAGAGCCAGCGGCTTTTAATCAGGTGCGCTCTGTAGTCCGGAATCTACGGTACATTTATTTGCATCAATAGCACTGCTGTCACTCATATGGCTCTCTGGTTGGTATACTATCACAATAATAGAGAGGTTTCTTCCCCCAGTCCAGCCTCTCCCTCTCCATATAAGAAGGATCCTACACCCTGGTCCTTCCCCATCAAACCCTTGTGGTGGCTGCATCAAGCTTCAGTGTGTCCCACAGCATATACTCCTGCAGTCTGGAATGTGCCAATTGAGAACATTCCTTCTCAATGTGCTGGCAGACTAATACATTTCAGGCAGACAAATTTCACCGAGGTGATGATCTCCCAGCAGCAATTGAATTTCCTCATGTGTGTATCCCTGAGTATAGCCCATAGATCAGAGAGTCCTCTGTCATGCAGCTGTTTGGGATGAAAAGCAACACAGGTCCTTCCATCTTTATCCACACCCTCTTCGTATACTCAAAGTTTGCAAACAGCTGTGCTACCATCTCTTCCCAACTGCATTCATGCCACAAGCAGCACGCTGTGGGAGTGATGCTCTGATCATGCAGGAAGGATCTGACTGAGGGGGCCCCTCTCACCGCCAGCCTGGTAAGGCCTTGGTGCCTGTTGGTCAAGCCCGGTGATGAGACATTCTGCCAGATGGTCTGAACAGTCTGCTCAGGAAACCACCCCACTGTGTCCATCGAATCCTTCTCATGTAGTATCTGCAGGATATTCTGTGCTTACAGCTGACTGATGGGTGTTGAGTGAAGTTATCCACACTGGTTCAGAAGTCTGATGTTTGAAAGGTAATTACATTAGGTTTAGGGTGAAAGGTAGACCTACCAAGTTCAGCGAATCCTGGCTGACAAAAGATGTCAATGCTCTGATCAGGAAAAAGAAGGAATTGTTTATCACGTTTAGGCAGTTGGGTACCAATGAATCCACTAAGGAATATAAAATGTTTATAAAAAAGTTAAAATTAAAACAAATATAAAAGTTAATAACAAGCTTAAGAGGGAAACCCAGAGGGCAAAAAAAAGTCATGAGGTGGACTTGGCAGGCAAGGTTAAAGATAATTTCAAGAGGCTCTTTATTTATATAAGCAATAAAAGGGTTAGCAGGAAGTGACTGGGTCCTCCTAAAGACAATTATGGCTGCCTATGGGGTGGAGCCACAGGAGAAGGCCAAAATCTTTAATGCCTATTTCTGCTTGATGACTATTTCTACTAATGAGGCAAATTCAGAAATGGCTCAATGATAGGAAGAAGAGGGTAATGGCTAAAGGTCAATTCTCCAATTGAAGGTTTGTGACGAATGGGATGTCCCAAGGTCCTGTGTTGTTATTCATTACTTATGTAAGTAATTTGGTAAAGAATGTACACAGTATGATTAGCAAGTTTACTGATGGTACTAAATTAGTAGGTCTTGTTCATCGTGAAGCAGGTAATGAGATGTTACAAAGCGATCTTTATCAGATAAGGAAATGGGGCAAGGAATGGCAAATGAATTTTAGTGTAGGTAAGTGTGTGGTGATTCATTTTGGACAGTCAAACTAGGGTATGACCCACTGTGGAGGGCAGAGGACTGACAAATGTTGTAGAACAAAGGGACAGGGGAATGCAAGTGCCCAATTCACTGAAAGCAGCTGTGCAAGTAGGTAGGATAATGATGCAGGTATTTAATATAATGACCTCATCATTCAGGGGTGGAGTTTATGAGTAGGGTCACTTTGTTGCTGTGATACAAGTCATTGCACTTGGATGATTTTGTATAGTTTTGGTCAGCCTGTTATGGGAAAAATATTGACAAGCAAGAGAAGATTCAGAAGAGATTTACGAGAATGTTGCTGGACTAGAGAGTCTGAGTTATAGGGTTAGGTTGGTCATGCCGGATCTTTATTCCCTGGAGCTAAAAGAATATGACATGATCTTATACAAGTTTATAAAATCATGAGGGTAATGGATAAGATGGACAGTCATAAAATTTCCCCCCAGGGTTAGATAGTCTGAAACTACGGGGCACAGATACAAGAGAAATGGAGAGAGATTTAAATGAGAGCTGAGAGGCAACTTCTTTACACAGAGAGTAATGAATACCTGGAATGAGCTGCCAGAAGAAGTGGTCAAGGCAGGTACAATTGCAATATGGAAGAGGCATTTGGATAGGTACATGGAGGAGAAGGCCTTCAAGGGTTATGAGCCTAATGTGGCAACTGGGACTAGCATAGAGAAGGGTGTTGTTTGTATCAACCAGTTGGGCCAAAGGGCCTGTTGCCTTGTTGTGTTAGTCCAGCTGGATCGGTGGAAATTCAGCCACAGATATCTCAGAGATTACATGTAAAAGGCACGCAATCCCTAATTCTAACATGTACAATGCATTCTAGACCAGGCAACATGTTTTGACCCAAAATGTTGAGTGTACATTTCCCTCTATTGCTGTTGCCTCAGCCATTGAGTTCCTCCAGTTGTTTATTTGTTGCCCCATCTTCCAGCATGTGAAGTCTCTTGTCTCTCTGTTCAACACATCATATGTTCTAAAGGTTAAAATATTGTTCTTTCATCCATAACCTCTGACAGAATTGTTCATGTTCACCTATGCTAGATTATGATTTTTATTGAGAATTCTTAGGCCGCACCCCTTTCTTGTGTCAAAAAGAATGATGCATAGGAAGAGGTAAGTTATTCCAAAATGTCTCTTGCTTGACAATTAAAGGGATGGTTTAATTTGGAGAAGGTTCATCTGAACTATTAACCATTACTGTTTCAAGTATTCTAAAAATGAAATAAAAGTTGAGCACAGTTACAAAATTAACTGATATTTAATTAACAGTAGAGATTTTTGGTGTGCTCTGTTGAGTAGAAGCAATTTTGGAATGGCAGCTATATCTTATTAATACACAGAACAGCCCGAACCATTAATATTTCTATTTCCACAGATGATGTCCTGACCTGATGAGAGTTCATGTGTTTTCTGGTTTTGAATCATGTTTCATGGATCTGTAGCTATTTTTTTTTTGATTTCTGGGAATAGAAAAGTCAAAAAGCAACATACCAACATAGAAATATCAAGAACCAATGCCCAGAATATTGTGGGAACTAGTCCGAGAGGAAAAATGTTCGAGTTTTATAGTGCATGGCTGTATCAGTCTTTTCAGATTCAGAACCAGAATCAGGTTTATTATCACTGACCTATCTTGTGAAATTTGTGGTTTTGTGGTGCAGTGCAGTACAGGACGAAGAAAATGTTTACAATAAATAGAACGGCAAATAAAATAGGTAGATAGTAAAAAAAGGAGAAGTGAGATATTGGTAATAGGTCATGGACCATTCAGAAACCTGATGATAGAGGAAAGGAAAATGTTCCTAAAATGTTGGATGTGAGTCTTCAGGCTTCTGTTCCTCCTCTCTGATGGGCTGTGAGAATGATGAGAAGGGGCTATGTTTTGATGATGATGAGAGTCCTGAATATTTAATGCTCCCTTCTTGAGCCACCCCCTGCTGAAGATATCCTTCATGATGGGGAGGGTTGTAACTGTGTTGGCATTGGTTAAGTGTACAGTCTTCTGCAGCCACTAGCAATCCTACACATCGGAGCCCCTGTACCGGGCAATGATGCTCCCCACTGAACATCTGCAGAAATTTTCCAGAGTCTTTGACATACCAAATCTCTTCAAACTCCTAATAAAGTTTAGTAACCAGAATTTCTTATTCTGAGTCAGATGTTCAGGGGTGCTTACACCTTGGAGCATGTAATTGAGGGAGACACTTCAGTACAATGATCTGGAAGTGGGCTGTTACGGTACTGAAAATGCTGATTTTTAGACTTGATGTTAAACCCCACATATTCTTTTAGGTAAGTTTTTACTTTTTAATGTAATTCTTTATACTTTATCATTGTTGAATTTTTCTTTGTTGCATGTTGCACCCTGACCATAACACAGCAAATTAAAAAAACATGTCAATGTTTATGGTGAATAACACTCATCCCTGATCCTTGATCCTTGAAATGAAAGGATCAAGGAAGGTACTGTTCAAAGAACTGAGGAATTCTCCTGGTGACTTGGCTACCATATATATGTTCAACCAGTATGCAGAAGGCAGATGATGTTGTGACTTTTTTTATTAATTATAATTATGTAGGAGCTTGTCATGGCACATGTGTGTTTGCTACATTATAATAATGTTGATTAAAGTTCTTCACTGGCTGCAGATATCATGAAACAAAATCTGCACTAAAGCTTTCTTACTTGTTCTCAGTGATAGTGCGTTTGGAAGTTACAAATCCTTCACATCTGATTTTTATGCATATATTTCAGTGTGAATAGGCTCTGTAATGAAGCAGTAAACTTGTAGTAAAAACAGAGTGCAAAAGGAATAGGCCATTTAGCCCCTCAAATCTTTTCCTCAACACAATTAGATATTGGCTTTTTTTTTCTTAAGTCAATCAATCCATCACTCTAATACCTACATCCTTATAAAAAATCAATATCTACATGGCAATTATCAATTGATTCCCCTCACAGCACAGTTGAGCAGTGTGTAAGCACCTGCCTGATCTCTGAAGCTGTGATTGTGGAGTTTTGATGTTATCCCCGCAGCTTGGGTTGCTTCTGGTGTATGAAGGAACACAAAAGATTGCAGATGCTGGCTTTGGAGCAACAAACAAAATACAAACAAAGGTTTTTGACCTGACACGTCAACCGTCCATCCCCCTCCAGAGATGCTGCCTGTGATGTCACAGTTGGCCATTTACCTCCCTGTCATCAAGAGTGAAGCTGAAAAGGGTGTAGGAGAGGTTTATGATGATGCTGTCTAGACTACAGGGCTTGAGATATGTGGAGAGATTGACCACACTGGATTTTCATTTCTTTGCCCATAAGAGAATGAGTAGCCTTATAGAAATATATATATAATCATGAGAGTATGGATAAGGTGCATGATTAAGAGGTTTGCAACTACAGGGCACATATACAAGCTGAGAGAGGAGAGAATTAACATAGACCTGAGAAGTCCTTCATGGAATTTACTTAAGCTCCTTATGTTGCAGAAAACATTGTCTCAATAGAAGCTGTATTTGGATTTAACACTTTAAAGTAGGAAATAATGTAACTCTAATGAAATTATTTCCAAGAAATCCTGGCAGATTGTACTTCATTTATGCATTTGTGTCTATGATCTGATTGTGATCAATATACACACTCCAGCAACACAAGATATGCGTGTGGAAGATGTGCACCCTTTGTTGGAGACTAGATAATTTACTAACTCAGCATCTGTGCCTCTTAAATATGGATTTTTTTGGCTCCAGTGAGCTTATTGATTATATAATTTGCAATACAAAAATACAAGAAATTATGAGGCATACATGATCTATTTGACTGAAGTTTTACTTGAATCATAGTGCATTTTGACATTCTATATTTTATAGAACAGTGTAGTGGGACAAAATTTAAATTGTGCCGTGAACTAAGATTTCTGGGATTGAAGGAGACATGCTTAAATTGTTAACAATATTTTGCTACCAGAGATTGCATTCAAATCACTTCAAGAAGCAAACTAAATAATACTGTCCTGCCTTATGGATAGAAGCTAAATGCAATAAAAAGGACAATTAGCCTTGTGGTGTTTGGTACAAGCATCTTGATAGTCAGAAGATGACTCCAGCATCCAGTGCGACCAAGGCTGACACCCTTCAAATGGTTCATGAAACTACTTCTTTCACTTCTCTTACGTCTTCTTTTTCTTTCAGATTTGGTTCTGCTACTGTTGGAGCCTGTGATTTAGTTTTTGGTGATGTGTTTTCAGGCTGGTTGAGTGATCTGGTGCTTTGTTTTCTCTGAGTGAGTTTGGTGGGGTTTTAAGTGAAGCATGTGGTCTTGAGGCCAAGAAGCCTGGAGACTGAGCGCAAGCTCATGGTCAACTGCAAGTCTTGCCAATCTCATCGAATGAAGTGTTGAGGAATATTGAAATCATCGAGGTGAGAGTGGAAGGCAGCTTCTACTAGCCTCTCGGTGGAAGGTGTCTGCAGGTGATGATCTGTCTGTCCCTCTCATCTGCTGGTCGTACAGGAAGGTCCCTGCATTTAAATGGTCTCCCTCTCGCTCGATGCTGCCAGAGGAAGATCCCAGGATTTCAATGGTCTTTCTCTCTCCTTCTCGCTTTGTGCTGTCAGCAAATGGTACCAGTGTCTTGGCCAAGGTTTAATCAGCACAGTTTGTGAATTGGACTCTGTAGTTCATGTTAGGATGCATTTCTGGTTTCGGTTGTTCCTCTTACATTGCTATTTTGTGTGGTTTTCATCGGGCTGGCCCGCAGATAGTGAGCGACATGGCGTAAGATTGAATTGAACTGTGCTGAACTGAATATACCTGAACTCTTTAGATGACTTTTCAGGTTGGTGTTTTACATGCTGTGTCATTGGTTGATTTTGAGATTGCAATCTTGCGACAGGTGATGTACCGCAGGGCCAGTACTGTGACCCCTTTGTTGGCTAAGGATTTGCATCTGATTGTAGGTGTTATGATTACTAAGTTTATAGATGACACAAAAATGAGGGGTATCATTGACAGTGAGGAGGATGGTTAGAATTCTGCCCACAGACTGTGAGACTACCGAACTCCCTGCTACCACCTATTGTAGGTCTTACCAGAAATGATGCGTCAATAGCACTATGCTGTTGATTTTTTAACTTGCAGCATAAATGCACGTTATTATTTGTGGTAATGTTATTTTATGTGTTGCTTGTGAGTCATACGTACTCTGTTGTGCACCTTGGTGCAGAGGAACATTATTTTGTTTGGGGGTATACATGTACACAGTTGAACTTGAACTTAAACTAGAACTTGATTTGTAGCGTGATGCATCTTAAAACTAACAAATCTAGGACAGGTGAAGAGCAGAACCCTGGGAAGTACTGAGGAACTTGAAAAAGAGGGACCTTTGTTTATACAGTATGTCCAAGGATTTAAGAATGCAGCATCACAGGTAGATAAGCTGGAGTATCCTTTGCAGCTCTCCTCCAGAGCACTGATGTAATTAATATGGAGTGGTGAAGAGGAGACCCCCCAGGGTGTTATGCAGGACTGATGATTTCTGCTATGAGATGATTTTGGATCGGGTGGGTTTGTTTTTCCTGGAGCAAGAAAAGGCTGTGGGGGATCCTGCATACAAAATTATGAGGTGAATGGATAGGGTAGATAATGAGAAGCTTTCCCACTTCATTGAAGGGTCTGCATTCAGAGGAATTAAGCTTAAGGTAAGAGATGGATGACTCAAAATTAATTTGAGGAAGAATTCTTTCATCTAGAAGACGGTTGACATCTGGAAGGCAGAGCCTGAGGTGATGGTAAAAGTAGGAGTTCTTATAACATTTTGTAGGTGCTTGAATTACTAAAGCATAAAATACATGGGCCAATTGTTAGAAAATGGGATTAAAATAGATATGTACTTATTGGCAGGCAAGATGGACTGAAGGAACTATTTTGCGCTGTATAACTCTTTGCTCATGCTTAACTCTTTGGTTATGCTTAACTCTTTACTTAACTCTATGACTTTACAATTATAGATGTAACTTGATTTGGTACTTCAGAACAGAATAACAGTAACAGAACCAGCTTGTTAATTGGAATCTTCTTCTGAGAGGTGCTAGTGAACCAGCTTTTATTACCATTCATAATTGGAGGCTGATACCTTTAGTCACGTACACAAAGACATATGTATCAATATATGATAATGTTACATACCCCGTAACTGGGTGTCTTACCAGCAAAGTTAGAAGTGTCTGTTGGAGTCTGGTACTATTTTCAAAACAGTGTTTATTAGTAAAATATACAAATCAATATCAACAATGCAAATATACAGATAATACACGTTAGCAATAACTAAACCTAAAAGTGTGCGTATAATAATAATCAATAATAAACAAGCTCTATCATTGTCTAGGGGATAAAGAATTATTATGGGAAAGTATAAAGTTCAGTTCAGTTCATGTAGGCTGAGGTAGTTGTTGGTTCTTTTGTTGTAACCGTTGGAGGGAGAGAGAGAGAGAGAGCGAGCAAACAGTGACAGCTACAGTCATTCAAACCTTCCTTTATTTTCTTGATCCGTCGATATGTTGTTGTGGCCATTCAGGTATGACCCCTCTGTCCTTTAGCTAGACCGTTCTTCTATGGTGGACTCGTCACCCAGGCAAGGGTGGACACACACACAAGCCCCCACCGGCCTCGCTATAAACACTGTGAGTTAAAATTGACTGATCCTTTGTTCGGTCTCCGATGCTCCACACTTTTCTTGTGGGTTCCAACACTTACGCAGTGCTCAGTAGTGTGTCTCTCGGTGCGTCTACTGGTGTGTCTGAGAGGTGTCTCCCCAGACCTCAATTTTATCCCTACTCATGGGATCTCAGATGTCAATCAGTTTTGAATGGCTTAGCCCATCAAACTAGCCCACTCCGGCTGTCCACAGAGGAATTTTAATGAACAGAATAGTACCAAGTAAACAGCCCTCTCCAGAGCCGTAAGTCTTACAGGAGTCATAATATGGACTCTCTCCCCCGGTGCTATCTCGCCCTTGTCTGAAGCAAATGTTCCAGTCCCAGTATGTTTTGTTCCATCGCTTTCTCTCTCATTAGCAGCCTGGCAACAGTTATGGTTTGTAATTCTCCCAGGGGAGGGGAGCATGGGCAACCTTGCACCCTTCTGCCCATCAGAGCTGTTCATCCTTTGTAACACCCCCGTGCTTCTAGGAATTTTCACCATAGGGGAAAATTAACTAGTACAGCATTTTACAGGATTACAGAGTTTAGCAAAAATACAGAAGTGTTTTTAACTACAAAGCAATATAGATATACCTTCAATTAGCATCTAGATAACCAGTTAGCGATTATATTGTCACTTCCTTTAATATGATGTATTTTAATATCTTAATATCTTGTATCTTAATAAATTCCTGTAGCATCAGACTCCAATTTAATAACCACCTGTTTTTATTCCTTTTCGTCAGCAAAAAAAACTAAAGGGTTGTGATCTTAGCTTAAGTGTATATTACAAAATGTGAACTAATACAGGTGTGATTATACTATAGTACATTACAGAAGTTTGTGCAAATACTAATCTTTATTTTACTTTTAAACTTAACAGTCAATCTTCCACTGTGTTGTCTTTATTCTTTACACGCTTTGTCAAATTCCCTCAAAACCAGATCCTATTATTCAAAGTGGCATTTTGTCAACCTTTGCCCCTTTTCCATTTAATTCTCACGTGGTTAGTTTGCTCACCAGTGTGGAATAGGCCTTCGCATATTCCTTTCATAGGAGTATTCTTATCACCAATGTTTTCCAAACTCAGCCTATTTTCTGAACTTCCACACAATTCTTTATTTTTAAGCAAGTCATTAATTTTATTTTCAGGACCCTTCATTCTATTAGTTTTCAGTTTAACATCTGCAAGTGATCCCTCTTTGTCCAAACAACATTTCAAATTCTGCCTCTTCAAATCACATCCTTGAATAACATCAGCGAGTTGTTTACCCTTAAATTCCAAAACAAACTGTAATTGATTCACAGGCACCTTGTTAACAAGCCATTGTTCCTTCAACCTGGTTACTGCTTCTAAAACCAATTCAGACTTTAAATTTTCTTTATTCAATTTAGAAACAACACTTTTCCCTTCTCCTTCAATAATATTCACATCACCAGCTTTCATCTTCTCACTAACTTTTAACACACCTTCTAACACAAGCAATTGAGAATTCTCACTTTCCACTGGTACCAAGGTTAACCCTTTCTTCACTGAACCAAGTCCATCTGACCCAAAAGGACTGCATTCCTTTTCAACTAAATCAGATACCTCAGACTTTTCCTGAGTTTCATTACTAGGTTTAGTACCATGTGCATCCACATCTTGAACACACTCAAACGGAACATCTACCTCTTCCAGGCTTTTAATACCAGTCCCTTTTTCAAATTCTAAGTTCCCTTGATCCTCCCAGCTACTCTCTGGGCAACTCCCATCCAGAGTAAACTCAACCCTGCGGGTTAAAACAACTTCATCTGCTAACCCAGCAGACTCCTTCAAGGTAATGGCATCCTTTTCATCTAGGACTGCCCTTATATAATTATTGGGAACACATTTAAAATTTTCAACTTCTTCAAACTGCTCTGTCAAGCCAGACAGATCATCCATGTCCAACCCTGGACCTTCTAACTGCCTTATCTGTTTCTCATCTTTACTCTGTGCCTCTATACATTCTCCCTTGGCTAAGGGTAGGTCTACCTCCTCTCCTTTATTCTCTTTCACCTCCCTATTCTCCGCTTTACCATCCCCTAACCCCTCTTGGTACAGGGTCGGTAAAAACGTCTCAGCTAGATCAACACTGGACTCATTTAAACTGTTCTCTTTCTCAGCCGCCTTTCTCGACATGCTGTGAGTGATCGAGCCTGCGGGATAGATCTTAGAATCCAGGGGCGTGTCCTCAGCCCTCACAGGCTTGCTCGTTAATTTCACTGCTGCACACACGTCACTACCTGCTAAATCATTACCAAGAAGGATGTCCACGCCGTCTCTCGGTAATTCTGACCGCACCCCTACTTCGACTGGTCCAGATACCAGGTCACAATTTATAATGATCCCATGCAAAGGCACAGTTTCTGTCCCTTTTCCTATACCTCTTAAAACTACCTCTCCAGTCTCAGGACCAAAATCCAGCACCTTACTTAGGATCAATGACTGATCAGCCCCAGTATCTCTCCAGATTCTCACTGGAACTGGGGTCTCTCCTTCTTTCACAGACACCGTCCCTTCTGAAATAATTTTCTCACGCCCCTCTCGTACTCTGTCTACCTTTGCCTTCCTCGTCGATTTGCTGATCGACTCAATACACCCTGTAGGGACTGCCGTTTTCCCTTTTCCTGTCTCCTTCTTCAGAGCAAAACACTTAGATGTAATATGACCAACCTTTCCACAATTATAACAGGTCAAGACAGGAACCTTCCTGCCACCCTGCTTGTCCTCCTCCTTACCTTTACCACTAGCTCCCGGCTTATTCTCGACCTAAGCCGGTGGACTTTCTCTACCATCCCTATTGCCTTTCTGATAACTCTTATTCGAGGAAAACCTTGACTTGTGGGTTAGGGCATATTCATCTGTGAACCTGGCAAATTCCGATATAGACTTATTCGGCTTCTCGTTCAGATACATCCTGATATTATCCGAAACACAACCTTTAAATTCCTCAATCAGAATTAACTCTCTGAAATGATGGAAATCCTCCTCCACCTTTTCTGCTGCACACCAGCGATCCAAGAGCACACCCATTTCATAGGCAAACTCTGCATACGTCTGATTCCATAGTTTCTTTAAATCTCTGAACTTTTGTCTATACGCTTCAGGTACCAACTCATAGGCCTGAAGGATAGCCTCTTTTACTTCCTCATAATCCTCAGACTCGTCCATGGACAATGCCGCATATGCCCGTTGAGCCTTCCCTTTTAATGCACTTTGTAACAACTCCACCCACTGATCTCTGGGCCACTTCTGAATCACTGCCACCTTTTCAAAATGCAAGAAGTAACTATTAACATCTGTCTCCTCGAACGGAGGTACTAACCTAAACTCTCTACTAACATTAAACTTCTCCTCTCTTGAGCCTTCCTCTCGGTCTTTTCCCTGCTGTACCTTTAACCTCTCTATTTCCAGCGCATGTTGCCTCTCTTTCTCCCTTTCCATCCTCTGCCTTTCAGCTTCCTTCTCCCTTTCAGCGTCCTCTTTCCTCCTTTCAGCATTCCTTTCTTCCTCCTCTGCTTCCAGCTGTTTTAACCTAAGTTCATGCTCCCTCTGCTTCTCCTTCTCAACCAACTCAGCTCTTTCTTTCTCCCTTTTCGCCTCCAACTCCTTTAGCAGGATCTCATACTCCATTTTCCTTTTCTCCGTCTCCAACCTTAGTTTTTCCATCTCTAACTGAGCCACCCCAACAAATGGTTTATTTTCAGGGATAAGTTCCAATACCCCCGGCGTGAACACATCCTTGGATATATAATACTGGGCTATGGCCCTCTGTATCTCCCACTTTTTCATTGATGACTTCACCTCTGTGAGATTTAAATCTTTCGCAATATTCACCAAGTCCGTCTTTTTGGCACCCTCTAGCGCCTTCAAAGTCGGGTTTTCTATAAATTTGTCTACATCCATCTTTGCTGGTTTCCCGTCTGGGGAATTTTAATGAACAGAATAGTACCAAGTAAACAGCCCTCTCTGGAGCCATAAGTCTTACAGGAGTCATAATATGGTCTCCCTCCCCGGTGTTATCTCGCCCTTGTCTGAAGCAAATGTTCCAGTCCCAGTATATTTTGTTCCATCTCTTTCTCTCTCATTAGCAGCCTGGCAACAGTAACGGTTTGTAATTCTCCCAGGGGAGGGGGACATGGGCAACCTTGCACCCTTCTGCCCATCAGAACTGTTCATCCTTCGTAACAATAACAACACAGTTTTTATTCAGGTTTGCTGCAAACAACAACAACCTAATTATGATATCCCTATTTATAATGCAGGGATCTGCGGCTGGTGTGCATTAGTATTTGACAATATAACATGCTTGAAATCATCTTATAGTCCTTACCTGCCATGCAGCTCAATAAAAAAAAATCTGGAATTTTGTTCAACAAGTAACTATAATTTTAATTTTTAAATATTTACTGTTTTTCAAATTTCAAATCCAACTAATACAAATTTACCAGTGGTATGTAACAGAAAATATAATGGAACATAAGTCAGGCTTGTGAGAATATGAAGATTAATCAAGTGTCGTCTCACCATTTAAAACATGAAGCACTACATGTACAGAAGAAGTGTGGCAACTGTCCAGTCACGTCATAAAAGTAAGACACTTGCAAGAAACTGCTCTATATTTTTTTCTCTCTGACTGTATCCCAGGGAGGCTTTATTCTCTGTCTCCTATTGCCACCTGTTTACCTGGAAGCCGAACTTTTAATTGTATTCACTTGACTTTGCTGCCATGTTGGCGACTCAGAGGAAGAAGAGGACAAACACAGAGTGAGCTGCATTTGGCTTATAGGTTATATCTTATTAGCTGGGGTTCACACATTTGAAAGAAAATCTTACATTTGTGTAACACCTTTGCACTCCCTTTCAAGATGCCCAAAAATATTGCACTACCTAGGTAGATTTTAATTTAAAAAGATACAGCTTCCAACTTATTTTACTCGTGGAAGGTGCTGGCATTGTAATAATGAAACAAAACTTTTTTTTTAAATTAATGTTGATTGGAAGAGAAATATTGCACAGGGGATTAGAAATAAACTCTGTTGCTCTCCTGTGAAGTAAATCCTTTGGGATTTCTTACGTCTTTTTCAGAAGGTAGACAGGATCATAGTTCAATGTGTCATCTGAAAACAAGTTCTGCTTCCTCTCTACTTCTTGCTAAATTGAGGAGCTGTGTGTAAAAATGCTGACCCACACTCTTAAACTTCAAGGCTGACTAGTTTACATATGCAAACATTTTTGCTTGTATTTCACATTTATGGAGGTTGTGTCTATAATGAATATAGACTGGAAGGAAAATGTACAGCACAAAGTGAGTATGTCATTATTTGGACAATTACCCAGAAAATGCAGTGTATTTCTATAGCAGAAGAATATAAGCCAAACAGCAGCAGCTCTTTCTCACCAATTGTCAAAAAGCGTTGGGAGCTATCATCATTTGGAGGAGTCTTGAAATTTCTTTCAGAATGCTGAAAATTCAGTAAAGAATAAAGGATAAATACAGAGAATGGAGGTGGAATTAGATATTACCTAAGCCACAACAAAGAAGGCAGGCAGACATGAAAGGTGAGCATTGATTCACGATGTTCTAAGGTCAACTTTCTACCATCTAGATCATCACAATAGTGGACTGACTCTTGGTCATAGCAGCCAATTTCTATCAGTCTAAACTATTTACATGATGACAAAGACTAAGTGGAAGTAATTATAAACTAAATAGTAGAATTTTTCAATAAGTGACTAAAGTTACTGAAGATGATAGGTCAGACTGACGTCGCGATTTGAAGAAGATCTCTAACGTTGTGGCACACAAGCATTCAGACAAAGTAGTAAACTGGATTCAGAATTTGTGCAGCAGCAAAAACAAGAGAATGGTAGTAGATGTTGTTTCTCCGACTGGAGCCCTGTGACAATGTCAACAAGATTGAGGGTTTGGTGAAGAATAAGGAAGACTATCAAAGATTGCAGTGGGATCTGCACGAGCTGGAAAAATGGCAGGTGGAATTTAATGCAGACAGGTGTAAGGAGTTGCACTTTGGAAGGACAAACCAGGGTAGGATTTGCACAGTGAATGGTAGGGCACTGAAGTGTCCAGTGGAGCAAAGGAGTCAAGGAATGAAGATTCATAGTTCCTTAAGGATGTTGTCACAGGTGGATAGGGTCATGGAGAGGACTTTTGGAATATTGATCTTCATAAATCAGAGCAATGAATACAGGAATACAGGAGATTATGATGAAGTTCTATAGAACATTACTGGGGCATAATTTTGGAGTATTGTATGCAGTTCTGGTCACTTAACAACAGGAAAGATATCAATAAGATTGAAACAGTGCAGGGAAAATTTAAAAGAATGTTGCCAGGACTTGAGGACCTGAGTTGCAGGGTAAGGTTAAATAGGTTAGTTTTCTATTTGATGGAGTGCAGGAGAACAAGGGGCGATCCTAAGTTCGAGTTCAAGTTCAAGTTTACCTTCATCTAATTTTACATATACTGAGCCAAACAAAATAACTTTCCTTCGGAAACACGAATGAATCTGCAGATGCTGGAAATAAATAAAAACACAAAATGCTGGCAGAACTCAGCAGGCCAGACAGCATCTATGGGAGGAGGTAGTGACGATGTTTCGGGCCGAAACCCTTCATCAGGAGTAGTGACGACGTTTCAGGCTTCGGCAGGGCAGACTGTGAAGCCATCACCTCGCCAATCATTCAAAGATGAGAATGTTTTCCTCTGAGCCATCAGTGATACCTCAGAGTAAGGAAATTTAACATTCTAACTGTAATGTTCATATCAGCTTAGTTCTTTAGGCAATCCGGTAAGAAATAGATCTTTTAAAATGTCATGATGGGTGGGTGGGTGAGCACCACAGTGAATATAGACTCAATACATATGTGTTCATTAATACAATGCTCTAGTCAAATTCAATAAGTGAAAATATCTTGTTCCTGCTCTTCTTGCTTATTCTTCTTCATTTCTGAAGTTTTGCACATATCAAAAAGTTCTATCTACAAAGATGGAAATGTTGGAAAGGCAAAGAGAGCTAATCAGGAATAGAAAACAGAGCATTATGGTCACGCATTGTGGAAGAGTTCCAGCATCGCCATGCATTTTGACTAAAGATGCACTTCCAGCACCCAAAAATAATGCAGTGGTTGGTGAGAATCCACACAACGTGGCATTACAAAAAATAATGAAAGCTCTACCTGGTTCAGCTGATCATCACTCTAAATATTTCCTCCCTACTTGCAATACTTTCATAGCTCAATCATCTTCTCTTTGGGAGTTTTATTATTCTAAATCCCCAAGAGGCTGCAATGTATTTTGACCAAAGAACTACTATTAATCATTTTGGAATGCATCTATTCCTCAAAGAGCTGTATGTAGCTCTTATATTCTATTATTTCGCTCTTAACAGCAAAAATCACTTTGATTTAACTATTTCATTACATCTTCCTGACAAATTTAAAAAGTAAATCCTCCCATTAATTAGTTGCTAGAATTATTCAGTTATTCCCCATAAGTTATCAGAGAGCATTTCAGTAGATTTTATTGGTTTGATAGCGTCTTTTATTGAAGAGCTCCACCTGGTGGCTTTATGCACCTACAGCAGTACGAAATTAAAGTGCTGTTTAAATTGTCCAAGGGATTCTGTTTTGCTTGAAGCGTTAGCTTTTCAGCTGACATCAATCCTGGTATGAATTCTGAAGCATATCTGGCAGGTTTAACCAGACCAAGCTGAGCTTTACACTGAGATATCTTTCTACCCCAGGCAGGCTCTTACTTCTCCTTTAAATAGCAGGATTTGCAATTTTTCAATAGCGATTCTACAGGCTACCATAGGAGCAAACAAGAAAGTGCTAACACAAGGGGGTCAGTAATTTACTTTCCAGGAGCCTGGACTATATTTCCTTTCACTTGACAGCTTTTGAAAGCAAGGAAATAGCAGGAAGCAAGGAAACATGTTTCTCTCTAGAATGCGCCAACAGACTTTGATTCCCCCCCAACACAAAACTTGCACATACAACAACAACAATTGTATACAATTAGCCACAGAGTGTGCAGCTGGGAAATGTTAGGCAAGTGGAAAGAGGGGACCTGAAGTTATAAAAAGTTTGCATTCAAACCCTATTTGAGTTAAAAAAAAAGTGTAAATTAAAAAGATTTTGTTTTACATTTCCCCCATAGAACTTGCTTTTTCCCTAGAACATTATAACACACTTTTTAACCAATGAAGTATTCCTGAAATATAAATCATTATATAATGCAGAAACTACATCAAATCCCATAGCAGTAATTTCAAAATGATAAAGTAATCTGTTTTAATGCTGTTAATTAAGGAATGTGTTTCTCAATTACCAAAAATAACTTACCTTATCTTCTTTAAATCAGCATGCCCACCTGAACAAACATACAAGGAGTTGCTTTAAATCTTCTGACATTGTAGTGCTTGCACAGTATTGCATGTAAGTGTGAGCCTGTATATTTGTACCTGCAATTATTTTCCTCTTCTGAAGTTTCAAAACTATTGTATAAAGATAATCTAAATGAATTTGAGCAAATGAAAATATTCAGATAACTTTAAGAAAAAGTTAATTTTAAAACAAAACATTTTATGTGTCACTTAATCACTTAACTGTACAATCAGAATCAGGTTTAATATCTCTAACATACATCATAAAATTAGTTGTTCTGTGACAGGAGTACAGAGCAATATAGAAAAATACTATAAAATACAATGAGAAACATGAATGAGTTAAATATAATGTGCAAAAAGAGGGCAGAATTAGTGAGGTAGTGTTCATGAGTTGGCTTGTTGTCCATTCAGAAACCTGATGGTGGGTCAAAAGAAGCTGTTCATAAAATATTGAGAGCATGTTCTGGGTGATGGGGCTTCTTGATGATGGATGCCACCTTTCTGAGGCATCGTCTTTTGAAGATGTTCTTGGAACAGGGGAGCTTCATGTCCATGATGGAAATGGTAGAGTTTGTGACTCTCTGCAGCTTCTTCTGATCCTGTGAAGTGGCCCCTCCATACAACATGGTGATGCAACCCAGTTGAAATGCTCTCCATGTACAAATATGTAGAAATTTGTTTGAGTCTTTGGTAACATACCAAACCTCCTCAAACTCCTAATGAAATACAGCTGCTGTTGTGCCTTCTCGTAATTGCATCAATATGTTAGCCCCAGGACAGATATTTGGAGATATTGTACAGAAAAGCTTGAAACTGCTCACCCTTTCCATGACTGCCCCCTAATGAGGACTGGTCTGTGTTCCCTCATTTTCTCTTCCTGAAGTCCACAAGCAATTCTCTGGTCTTACTGACATTGAGTGCAAGATTGTTGTTGTGACACCATTCAGCTAGCCAATCTATCTCACTCCAGTACACCTCCTCACCGTCATTTCAGATTCTGCCAACGACTGTGGTTTTGCAAATTCATGGCTGGTCACTCTATGGATATGACAGTTTCTAGAAATTTAGCAGGCCAACGTAACAAGTAAATTAACAAAGCAAGCAATTTGCAGGGTTCTAGAGTACTTGCCAATAAGTTGGAGATCAGCATACCAACAGCAAGCAAGATAAAACAGATAATCAGTATGCAAGGGTAGATGATGCCTGAACATTCCCTTGAACTGAAGTCATGTCAGCCTGGACGTACGCTTGGTGCTCTCCTGTAATCAGGCGGATTGTTCTCTCAGTCTGTGTCCCAGTTTTGGTGTGAGTGCTCTGAAGTGGCCGTACTAAAGAGTCTGATTACTAAAGTGCTGCATAATCAAGCTTTTCATTTGTTTAACTTTTTATTTAGAGATACAGTGTAAATCGGGTGCTTTCAGTACAATGAGCTGCACCAAACAGGAACTTAAACCTACTTAAACCTAGCTCATCACTAAACAATTTACGATCACCAATTAACCTCCTAACTGCTATGTCCTTAGACTGTGGGAGAGAACTGGAACACCTGGAAGAAATCCACAGAGGAAGAACATACAAACTTCTTACCGAATGTCATGGAGACACTAACTAAGAACACCAGAGTGCCTTTGAGTTTTGTTTTAAGAGTTTATTAACATGATATCATGGCGAGTCTGCAGCAGTCTTCACTGCCACCAAAGCTCTGATTTTTAGGTTAAACAGAGCTCATATTTATACAGCAAGACAAACAACTTCACATAACTTTGTTTTGCGTCCCACAGTTAGTACATGATCAATTGTTTAAAAGACATGTCAATTACCTCTCATCATGATTCAAACAGTCCTCTTTGTTCCCTGTTATCAGGACTCATAATTTACCCCCAGACGCATCCTCCCTCCTGGTTCCACGGGCCTGGTATCTTGTTTATTGGAGTTCATGGTACTGCACTTCTCATCCAAGGTTATTCTCAACTCGCCTCAGCAGTCTTAAATCCATCTGCCCCATAATGGTCACCACACAGAAGATGGCAAAACTGAACTCTTAACTCTGATGCCCCAAGCTATAATAGCTTTGGGCTAACTGCTATGCTACCCTGGCACCCCTATAATATAGCTGCTGGCTACTGCTGAAGCAGTAATCAGCAGAGTTATCAGCACACACATTAATATGTTATTATCATTAATAATAGTAATGATATATATGAATATTTATCATAAAATTTCATGATATTGTTAGCACATATTGAAGTAATTTTATTAATGGTATTACATTATTTTTACAATTTATATCACAAACTTGTTTTTCACTATTTCCATACTTGTATTAAACAGTATTTGTAGTTTTCAAAATTCACAACCTTTTTGGAGCATATCCCTTGAAAGTTAAAAAACTTCTGTATGTGTAGAAAGAGGTCAAAAGTTGAAACACTGTACCATAGCAATGATAAAATACCATGATGCAATCTAAGGGGATGTTGATTAAGTCAAATATTCTCTCAGCATTTCCTGACCAAATTTTCTTATAAATAATTTCTTCAAAGACTCTAAGATGTGTTTTATTTCCACCTTTATCGTGACGGTGACTTTTTCTTCTAATCTCTCCTGCAAGGAATAAAATGACCTTCTGGGTGGTAGGAGAACCTAAAATTATGATCACCTTAAAGGTTTACACACTAACTCACCTCCCTTGTTACCAGTTATAAGAATGGTCATTCCATCCAAAGCACTAAGAGCAGTCCTGCTTGTAATCTAACCAGAGGTAACTTGGTGGAAGAAGTGTGTGAAGAATAATTAAAACTTACCTGACATTGTTTGTAGCAACTATTTAGATTGCACAAGCTAAACAATTTTTGAATGTAAAAAGCACATTTATTTTGGAAAAATCTTTTAAACTTCAGAATTGAACTGTCTGGAAGGGAAATCCTGATGATATCAATACAAAATCATTACTCTTTTAGTATGATATTTCACTGGAGCATACAGATTAGATAGACCGAGCCTTTATCTCATTGAATGGAATGCGTGAATACTCACACTCTCCTTCATTAGAGATGTAAAGGAAGTTACACCCATGAGATAGAAAAGGCAATAAAATTGAAAAATGGAGACACAAGGCCATAAGACCATAGGACATATGGAGTAAAATTATTCCATTCATCCCATCAGGCCTGCTCCTCCATTTGATCATAGCTGATTTATTAGCCCTTTCAACCCCATTCTTCTGCCTTTTCCCCCGTAACCATTGATGCCCATACCAATCCCTATCAAGCTCTACCTTAAAAATACTAAGTTATATGGCCTCCACAGCCATCTGTGGCAAATGAATTCCACAGATTCACCACCTTCTGGCTAAAGAAATTCCTCCATGTATCCTTACTAGAGGGACATTCTTGTTTTCTGAGGCTGCACCCTCTGGTCCTAACTCCCCAATGATGGAAAATCCCTGCCAAAGTCCTATCAGAGCCCAGACTCCCAGACAAATGGCTCCTTGTCCAGATGGATGCCTTAGGAGTCAGCAATGGAGTGGTGCTGACACAAGAACCTGGAGAAGAGTGTTCTATCCTTTACATGAGCCAAAAACTCCTCCCAAGGGAAACCAGCTATTCCACCATTGAAAAGTAGCATCAGATCATTAAGTGAGCCCTTGACAGCATCTAGCACTACTTCCTCTGCAAGAAGATTGACCTTTACATTGACCACAGAGAACTGACATAGATTCAGATAATGAAGGACTGTAATGCCAGAGTAACACGATAGTACCTGGAGCTCCAATCTTTCAAGTTCTGTGTCCACCATAAAGTATGGAAAGAAAATATTACTGCAGAATACCTGTCTCGGCTGCTGAATTTGCTGAATTTGAACCAAAAAAAATGGCAGCAAGGGAGAGTAACAGAGAGTAAAAAAACAGGCCAGTGCATGCAAGGATGGTCGAGTTAAAAATAGCATGTGTTCTTCAGGAGGGAAGACACAATCCATTTAAAAAAAGAAGTCAGATAATCAATGAATCACAGATTGATAAAGAGCGAGTGTAGGTTTTAACAAATAAAATGGCAGAGACGTTTTATATTTCAGAAAATCCAAAGCAACTCATTTAATGAGCACCAGAAAAAAACTGAACACAAAGCGCACTAAAATCCCTTTGCGTAATTCTATCATCATATTGGATCAGCCCCTTAAAGTGAAACCCCAACCCAATGTTGGTGGTTGTGAATTCTGTAAACTTCCAGCAGTTATGTTACCCTACAGAGGCACCCCCCCCCCCCCAGAATTCACTAAAATTGGCATTGTGACCCTGTCTGGAGCTCGGATGAGCTGCCCGGCTCTGGTCCTATGTTCCAAGGGTAGAGGAACAGCAAGGAATAGCCTTTGGCTTGTTCAGCAGTGCATTGAAGCAATCATGGTCATGTTGTGATGCCAGAGGCATGGTAGCAAAAACCTCCAAATCTTGGAGGGCTGGTTTAAAGCAATCTACTTAAAAACTTTCAGGCTTATCCCTCTTATCTATGATAAAAATCTTTTCTCCCTGTTCCATAATGCAGAACAGGCCTTGGAAGGGGGCCTAGGTGGATGTAGGCTGGCATCACCGCAGACACAAAAAAACATGGCGGAAAGTAGATCAACAGGAACCTAAGAGTGCTGTACGCCATGATGGGAGGTAGGAATAGGAGAAAAGGAATTGAATTTACTGAGGAGAGTGGAATGCTGCTGAGAGGCAGATCAGGCAGCTGCATCGTCAGGAATGAAATTACCTGGCACTCATAATGGCTGCCTGTAAACCAACTCAACCACGGACGACCGCAGATCCTCTTTTGGAGCAGTTCTGAGCCCCAGCTGGACCCACAAGGGACGACCATACCAACACTCAGCAGCCTTTAAGGAGCAGTGAAACCACTCACATGAGTGCCACTGGTGATGTGCCATGGTGAGATGCCAAGGTTCTGGGCCATGAACTAGTACAGTTCTTCATGGTCCTTCATGGCAAGAAGGTGCGGGAAACCATGGGAGGGGGGAAGGGGACCAAAAAGATCTACCTTGACATGGTCAAATCATTGCTCAGAGACCTCAAAAGATCCCAATGGCACCTGAACATGATGGTTAATTTTGCCCACTAGCACTCCACACAGGCTGAGTCCAATCACTCACATCCTAACGAACGCCATGCCATAACAACTTTAGTGCAACCAGCTTCCTGTTTGGATGCAAGAGGCGATATGTGGAGTCAAGTCGGTCTGATGGGGCAAGGGCAACCAGTCGAGACATTGAACAGGACAGAAACCTTTGCATCCCCAACTTAATGTCAGCCACCTGGAGGCCCATGACTGTTATTCTGTAGGCCTCTACCTCTGGGTCAATAACTTGAGTGGCTGTTATGCCAGCATATTCAGTGTACGGCCTCAATCACTGGCCATGAGAGGCAATCAGTTATGGTATTATTCTTCCCCTTGATACGTTGTATATCAGTTGTGAACTTGGATATATAGGTCAAGTGATGTTGCCATCATGCAAGCCAAAGGGTCTGATATTTTGCCCATCGCATACATGATAGGTTTGTGGTCAATGAACACTGTGAAACAGCAATGTCTAAAAGAAAGTGAAGATGATGGACAGCCAGATAGAGACCGAGAAGCTCACGGTGGAACATGCCCGGGACAAAGGACCTGGTGGTTTGAGAAGGCGAGCAGCTGCCACTCACCTCCAACCTACTGTTCATGCACAGCACCCACAGCATAGTCTGAGGCATCAGTAGTAATGGGTATGAGTGCGTTTGGGAGCGGGTGCGACAGTAAGGCCACGTTAGAAAGAGCTTGTTCCATGTCATCAAATGCCCTGGTCACGACTACTAACCAGTCAAGCACTTGATTAGGAGTATTGCTTTTAAGCACACTACACAGGGAAGCATAGTTCAGCAGCTCGCAGAATGAAGCAATGATTGAAATTCAATGTGCCTAAAAACTCCTGTAGTTTTTTTAGTATTGTGGGGTGGTGGGAAATCAATAATAGCAGCTATTATGGAGGAGGGGCTTTGCAGCTTGTGCAGAGGTGCAATGGCTATGCAAGTCAAAGGCTGACAACCCAAACTGGCATTTAGTAGGATTAATAATCAACCCATGTTGGCCTAAGTGCTCAAAAAGTGTGCGGAGATAGGATACGTTCAGATTTGAATCTTCTTCTGACAAGAAGAATGATATCCAGGTGAACAGAAAGAAAATCCAAATTTTTTAATACATAGTCTATCAGCTATTGGAATCTCTGTGCTGCATTTTTCAGTCCAAAAGGCATGCGCAGAAATTCAAAAAGACTAAATGAGATGATCACAGCTGTTTTGGGAATGTCCTCCGAGCACACAGGCACCTGGTAGTTGCGCCTAACTTGATTGACTTTGGAAGAAATTAACTTTCCGGCTAAACATGATGAAAAGTCTTGGCTGTGTGGGACCAGGCAACAATCAGGAGTGGTGACCTCATTAAGGTGTCGGTAATTGGCACATCATTGGCAACCATCATTGGACTTAGGAACCATATGGAGTGGTGAAACCCAAGGCTATTTGATCAATATACAGTACCAAATCTTTTCATGTTGGCAAACCCAACCTTCGTAGTTGTCAGCTTTCCTTGGTCTAGTCCATGCATCATGAACTGGCAGGTCAGTTGTGGAAATGTGTTTCTCAAACCCGTGTTTTGTGACTGTCATGGAGAATGTGGTTTGTTGAGGTCTGGGAATCTGCCCCGAAGTTCAGTAAACTCACATGCGGTGGTTCATGTGCTTGATGGAATGATGGGGAGCTTGGGGAAGCAGCGTAACGACCCGAAGTCCTTGACATCTACAAACCAGCACTGCTTAAGATCGACCAGTGGTCCTTGGGTACAACGGAAATCTGCACTGAGCAGAGGCCTGGCTGTGTAATGTCACCCTCTGAAGCAGAGCATCACCCATCATATCCCACAAGTCTAGATCTTGCTGCCGTTAGTGGCCGTCAGTGAAGTTTCCTTGCTCTAGTGCTATCTTATTTGCTGTTGTGTGCTGGGGCAGCAGGCTGAGGGTAGCGGACACCAACAGAATCAACAAACTCATTCGTAAGGCCAGTGATGTTGTGGGGGTGGAACTAGACTCTCTGATGGTGGTGTCTGAAAAGAGGATGCTGTCCAAGTTGCATGCCATCTTGGACAATGTCTCCCATCCACTCCATAATGTACTGGTTAGGCACAGGAGTACATTCAGCCAGAGACTCATTCCACGGAGATGTAACACTGAGCGTCATAGGAAGTCATTCCTGCCTGTGGCCATCAAACTTTACAACTTCTCCCTCGGAGTGTCAGACACCCTCAGCCAATAGGCTAGTCCTGGACTAATTTCCACTTGGCATTAATTACTTCTTATTATTTAATTATTTATGGTTTTATATTGCTATATTTCTGCACTATTCTTGGTTGGTGCGACTGTAACGAAACCCAGTTTCCCTCGGGATCAATAAAGTATGCCTGTCTGTCTGTCTTTTTGCCTTGTTATCAATAGGCAATGCTGCCAGCACACTCACTTGAGCATCATCGCCCTGAAAGAGTGTCGGTAGTGAACAATCGACAATCCCGGTAGCTGGAACCCATGGTGCTCGCAGACCTCTGATGTCCTGGTATGCTGACACTATGAAAGCTGCAAGGTGGTCGACACTTCCTTATGTTCCTACCAAAGCAAGTGTGGTTAAAAACTCAGACATGGCGTAGTCCGTTTCTCAGCTGCAGGCTGTCTTATGTTGGGGGCCTTGCTGATTGTGCTTATTGAGGTAGAAAAAGGAGGAGGAATGACACATCGCTGCCCAGCTGAGTGTAGACTATCAGCCATTTTAGCAAGCATGAACTTGGAACAGCACAGCAGAGGAATGGGCTATTCGGCCCGCAATGTCGTGCTGAACCAGCTAAAGGGCAAATCAAATGCACCCAGATACTGATCCTTCCTACCTACACCATGTCTATATCCCTCCATCTTCCTTACAGACTCCCTGTCACCATGGGCAATTGAACTGATGTTTAGTGACAGTAGTCAGGGGCACGAGTTTTCTTAAATAATGATAGTGAGTCATCAGAATCAAAAAGATCCGTAATGGTCTTCAACCTCACACCAAGAAGGAGGTGAAGTCCTTCCTGGGTCTGGCTGGGAGGTATCACAGGTTCATTCCTCCATTCACCACTCTGGATGCACCTTTCAATATTTGATTCGATTGAATGAGATTCCCCCCCCCCCACCCCCTTTCTTCTAACCCCGAGTGAGTACAGACCCAGAGTCATCAAACGCTCCTTGAATGTTAAACTTTTCATTCCTGGGATTGTTCTCGTGAGCCTCCTCTGGAGATCTACAAGAGATCAATAGCAATTTATTGTTGATGTCAATAATCAAAATGTTCATCAGCTTGAAAATCTCTCCAATAACCAAAAATATTATCAATAGGTGAAATGAAATGTGTAAATATAGAAATTTATCAGTAACAACCAACTTCTTTGAAAGCATTTAATGGTGCCCTTAATGCTTTCTCTCTTTTCTTGACAAGCACAATTATTAGACTAGATGCTCTTGAGGTGCTGAGTACGTGAAGTGAAAACACCCTAATAACACCCCTATGCGTGTCTCAGAATAGGACATCTAGCTAGGGTGCTTCCATTGCTTTTATCCTTCTAGGAAGTAGAGCTTGCGCATTTGAGAGGTGCTGTAGATGATGTACTGTCAAGTTGCTGCAGTGCATTTTGAAGATAAGATTATAAGAACATAAGAAATAGGAGCAGGAGTAGGCCATCTGGCCCGTCGAGCCTGCTCCACCATTCGATAAGATCATGGCTGATCTGGCCATGGGCTCAAGATAGCACACATAGCAACTGTCAGAGGAAGATGAATTACTAATTAAGTGGAAAATTGCACCAATAGTCAATAAAGATACTGTATCATTGCCAGACAAAAGGCTGCTGCTTCAATGCAAAATTTACTCCGTCTCTCCCTTGGGACTATGGTGAAAATGACAGCTAGGAATACAATATTAAGTTCTGAAAATCCTGAAGGTCTCAATTGCTTTTCTAGTCCCTCGGCAGAGACAGCCCCTGAAAATAAATACTTAAGATATGATCTACTATGATTGGGAGATTGATAACAGATTAAATGCCACAAACAGAAGAAAGGTAACAGAAGTAGACCTTCTCTACCAAGGGAGCTGTGGCATTCGTAAGTGTGTATGATATTGGGAATGATTTAATTGACATGTGCATATCCTTATTTGCAGGAATGTAAGTCTAAGAAAAGTAAATAAACCAAAAACTCCTTTTATAACAGTCCTAACTTCCCATGTGTTATTCACAGATTAAACTGCTACACACAACACAGCACAGTACTGTACTTACCTTTGACTGATGACAAAGACAGAATTGAAAGTTGTTCAGTGTCAAACACTTCACTACTTGTTGGCTGGTTCAGCACTGCAACAATGTATGGTCTGATGGCTAAAGGATTCATTTTGGGCAGAAGTGAATTAAAAGCTTGTAACATTTTAAGGACTAGTGCAAGATGACAGCACAGACTTAACCTGGCAACATGAGAACCTTGAAGTCAAAAACAAAGTGCAGGGGATCATTTCAACTGTTGAACAGATGGAGATTTTTTTGGGGGCAAATAACAGAGATAAAGGACAAAGGCAAAATGGTTCCCCCATCTGAATTGAATGTAAGAGAGTGAGCTCATGGACAAAAGCAGGTACAGCCATGTATCTATTCATGTGGACCTTTTTTTTCCCCATTCACAGCAAAAGATGCCCAGTAGACTTGAATGCTATAAAGGTGTGTAACAAACAGCCAAAGGTTCAGCAAATCCTTTAGAACCTGTATATTTGAAGAACCTGAATTAGGCACAACAGAATGAACTTGAATTCAGCTTAAATACAGTATGCACAGTCCAAATTATTGACTATGCAAGATTAAACTTCTGAGTCTGCATGCAAGACAACCCCATTATTAGGGATGACTTCTAAAATATGGCGAGGCATTTCAACTAGTAGTTAAGATTAAAAGTAAAGCTTAATGTTAGTGTAGATTGTGAACAGACAGGAAAAGGCAAGAACACCAGCATTAAGATTCAATAATAAAAGAAAACAAGCAGGTAAGGCAGAACCAGGACTATGAAGACAGAATCATAGAATCCAAATGTGTTCTCGGAGCATGGGAACTTCTGACAGGAAGCTGGGATAATATTAAGGCTGACGAGCAGTCTAAGAAATGAATTTTACATAGTGTTTATGCCACTGCGGGCAGCAGTACGAAAGAGAACAATTCAAAGGTAAAAATAAAAATTAATGACCAATATATTGACATGAGTATCAGTAAAGTTGCTGACTGCTCATTCATGGGCAGGAATATGTCTACCAAATAAGTGTAGCAGGGCATCATTAGCAAAGAGCATGCTGAATTTGAAGACTTGCTCTCATGAGACATTGAAAACCCAAGGGCAGATACGATGTGCAGCTTCTTAGAATGATAAAAAGGAAAAGTTATCATTGAATCTTGATTATATTAACAGGCCCACCCCTATTAGAGAAAAATTGCTTCAAGAAAATAGATGTGGATTGGAAATATCTATTCAATGCTTACACTTCACAACCACACTTAGAAAAGCCTTTGGACTAACAGTAGGCTTACTCAAAGGTTTGTACGCAGGTATTAAGTGGCATGTTGAAATATAGTACAGCTGAGATTGAATCATCTTAATGCACACAGCATCTGCTGCTGTTTAAATGTGATGCAGATTTGTGTGAAGGAGTATCACAATATGGTCTGTTTTCTTGGAATGCAACTCCTGTAGGTTAATGTATACTGAAAGTTTGAGTGGAGGAGGAGTTAAGCAAGCACAAATGAAGTGTTAAACCTCACAGAATGAAAAGCTGAAACACGTTTTTATGGTCTCCAAAGAAGATATAACTGTTAGTATGCAATAGGAATTGGAGACTACCTTTTATTGAGACCTGGGCTATCACAAATATCTTTTGTCCATGATACAGAGCCCGTATGAACAAGATCATTGATCACATTATTTTTGCATGTGACCTGTGCCAGTAGACTTGACCTTTACCATGTTCCCATACCAATAGTTCCATGGCATCAGTCAACCAAATCATGGAGACATTTACACTTACATTATGCAGATCTATTGGATGACCACATGCTATTAGTAGACATTGATATGCATTGATGTCATGGATGAGACCAGAGTGGCAAAGACGTTGACCAGCCAGACAATTATAATATAACTTCCCCACAGCAGACAACCATCATAGATGCTACACTCGGTTTGACGCCTAGCATAGCGTACTAGTTGGCCATCCATCTTCTACATGCCATTTTACTTGTGCCAATGTTACTTTTCACTCACTTTCTTATTTTACCTGAGAAGCGGTGATCAGAGATGCATTGACCCGGTCCACACATAGGACCAGTTGGTCTGGAAGTTCTGACTTGTAAGGATATTCACATAACCGAAGATGGCTTAAGGCATCTGCAGTGTAATTGTTTCTAGCAGGAACATAAGATATTGTGTACTGATGAATGGACAGGTATAGGGTCCACCATCTGCGGCATGGACTTACACTCAACAAGCAATCCCACAAATACTTGTGATCCACTTCAGTCTCAAAATGTTGGCCATATAGGTAATGGTCAAGACCCCAAAAACAACTGCCAATGCTTCCTTATCCAACTATGCATTGTTTCATTCAGCTGAGTTAATGGTATGTGATGCAAAAGTAACAGTCTTTCCATCACCATTCATATCCTTCCAGGTTAACACCAAGCCAACATGATACAGGGAGGCATCACAGTACAAAACTATTGAAAACCCGGTTCTGAAGTGTATTGATGCTTGGGTTTGAGTCAGCATTAATTCAGTTCTTTGAAAAGCAGATTCCTCTGCCCATTCCCAACTCACCTCATACCTTTCTTCAATAGATTGTTAAGTGGAGCAAGACATGTGACTGTGGCGAAAAATCTAGCATAATGATCGAACATGCCCAAAAAGGAGCAAAGATCATGAATATTCCTTAGTGTTGGTGCTTCAAAAATGGGATGAAGTTTTTCTTTGATTAGATGCATACTTCTGCAATCCAAACAAAAACCCGGGTATTCTAGATTATCTGCCAGAAGGACGCATTTATCATGCTTTAGTTGTAGACCAAGTTGCTTCAGTCCGGAGAAGGTTTTATCAAGATTATTCAGGTGCTCTTCTAGGGGCGATCTCATAATCAGAATGTCATCTAAGTAAGCTATTGTCTTTAATGCAGGATTTGATGGTACATTATACTGCTGGAGATGAATTTATGCTGAATGGGAGCCTCGTATACTGAGCAAACCTTTGTGTATTACAATAGTAGTGAGGTTCTCAGACTGTTCTTCCAGCTCAAACTGTTGGTATGCCTGTGCGAGGTCAATTTTTTTTAAAACTTTTTCAATCTTTTTATTAGTATTAATAATATTATGAACAAAATACAATTAATATATTAATAAAGGGATTACAAACATACAAATTCCCATTACACATGAAGGAATACATAAGCAATGAATACAGTATAAGTAAGTTTTCCTGAAACATGAACCATTTAGTATATATATGAACAAGGTAAATCTAGATATTTCATAATATATAATATAAAAAAAGAAAAAAAAATATATGCAAAGTTGACTAACCTACTAATCTAGTATCTAAGGAAAAAAAAGGAAGCAAAAAAAGAAAAAAAAACTAAAAAAAAAAAGGGCTGTTTATAGTATCTCACAAGAATACATAAACATCAATGTCGCCAACTCCGATCCTCTCAACATAAATACGATTAAAGCTGAAAAAACCAATAAGCTTGGCACAGGGCCATATTACATCATATGAAAATATTGAATAAATGGTCTCCATATCTTTTCAAATTTAATAGAAGTATCAAATACAGCACTTCTAATTTTTTCTAAATTTAGACATAACATAGTTTGAGAAAGCCAATGAAATACCGTGGGAGGATTAATTTCCTTCCAATTCAACAAAATAGATCTTCTAGCCATCAAAGTGAGAAAAGCAATCATTCGACAGGCGGAAGGAGATAAATGGAGTGAGTCCATCATCGGTAAACCAAAAATTGCGGTAATAGGATGGGGTTGTAAATCGATGTTCAGTACCGCAGAGATAATATCAAAAATATCTTTCCAATATTTTTTCAAAAGCGGACATGACCAAAACATATGAGTTAAAGACGCGATTTCTAATTGACATCTGTCACAAATAGGGTTTATATAAGAATAAAAATGAGCTAATTTATCCTTGGACATATGGGCCCTATGTACAACCTTGAATTGTATTAATGAATGTTTGGCACATATAGATGATGTATTAACTAATTGAAGAATTCTATCCCAATTCTCAATAGGAATAATAAGTTTGAGCTCTCGTTCCCAATCATTTTTGGTCTTATCAAAGGGCACTGAATGTATCTTCATAATTATATTATAAAGTTTTGATATAAGCCCTTTTTGAGAAGGGTTTAATTCAAACAAACTCTCCAAAATATCTGAAGACACAAAATTTGGAAACGTAGGAAGTACCATACTTAAAAAATGCCTAACCTGTAAGTATCTAAAAAAATGAAATCTAGGCAAATTATATTTATTAGATAATTGCTCAAAAGACATAAAACAGTTGTCCGAAAATAAATCGGAAAATCTTAATAAACCCTTAGTTTTCCAAGCCAAAAAAGCTTGATCTATAATTGAGGGGTGGAAAAAAACAATTAGATACAATAGGACTATTTAAAACGAATTGAGTCAACCCGAAAAATTTCCGAAATTGAAACCATATACGTAAGGTATATTTAACTATCGGGTTGTCAATTCGTTTCGGCAATTTAGAAAGAGCAAAAGGGAGAGATGTCCCTAAAATAGAACCCAGAGCATAACCTGGTACCGATTTAGTTTCCAAACTCACCCAATGAGGGTCAAAAGGACCATCCCATTCTTTCAACCAACATAACAAATATCTAATATTAACTGCCCAATAATAAAATCTGAAATTGCGTAATGCCAACCCACCTTCCTTCTTTGTCTTCTGTAAGTATGTTTTACCTAATCTGGGATTTTTATTCTGCCATATATATGAGGAAATTTTTGAATCAACATTAGTAAAAAAGGATTTCGGAATAAAAATTGGTACCGCTTGAAAAATATATAAAAATTTAGGTAAAATAACCATCTTAATAGCATTAATCCTACCTATCAGAGATAAAGATAATGGTGACCACTTAGTAAACAAGCCTTTAATCTGATCAATTAAGGGTAGAAAATTAAACCTAAATAATTCTTTATGGCTTTTTGTGATTTTAATCCCCAAGTAAGTAAAAGAGTCATTGACTAATTTAAAAGGTAAAATACCATAGCTTGGGACCTGTCTATTCAAAGGAAACAATTCACTCTTATTAAGATTTAACTTATACCCAGAAAACTCACTAAATTGAGCCAACAATGATAAGACTGCTGGAATAGATTTCTCAGGGTTAGAGATGAATAATAATAAATCATCTGCATACAAAGATACTTTATGAATATCTGTTCCACGATTAATACCCAAAATATCCTGTGATTCTCTGATGGCAATTGCCAAAGGTTCTAAAGCAATGTTAAATAGTAATGGGCTAAGAGGACAACCTTGTCTAGTGCCCCGAAATAAACGAAAAAATGGAGATCTTTGATTATTAGTAAACACCGAGGCTACTGGAGTTTGATAAATCAGTTTAATCAAAGAAATAAAGGTCGGACTGAAATTAAACTTCTCCAGCACATAAAATAAGTAAGGCCATTCAACTCTATCAAATGCTTTCTCCGCATCTAATGAAATAACACATTCTGAAGTGTTATGTGAAGGAGTATAGACAATATTCAGTAATCTCCTAACATTGAAAAAAGAATAGCGATTTTTAATAAAACCGGTTTGATCTTCCGAAATAATTTGGGGTTATACCTTCTCCAGCCTGGAAGCCAGTAACTTGGAAAAGATCTTAGAATCCACATTCAATAAAGATACTGGTCTATAAGATGCACAGTCAGTAGGGTCTTTATCTTTCTTCAGTATTAAGGAAATGGAAGCTCTATAAAAAGATTGTGGCAAATTCTCCAATCTAATTGCTGCGAGGTCAAAATTAGTGAGGAAATTTCCTCCTCCTAATGTTGTGTATGTGTCTTCTATCTTTGGAATTGGATATGTCTTGGTGGGACCTTGCAATCTGCACATATTCTTATGCTCCCATCACTCTTGACTACTAACACAATATGGGAAAATCTCAGAGGTTCAGTTATCCCATTTTCTTGCTATCATATTTGGGACGCAGCATGTATGGCAGGGAACATGTCTTAATTCTGGAAGACATATTTTGTTACCCTTGAGCTTACCTTCATCAGAGTTGCTGAAAATAAGTTTATACCACTTGAGAAAAACACAAATTGCTGGAGGAACTCAGCAGGTCAGGCAGCATCTATGGAAATGAATAAAAAGTCAACATTTCAAGCCAAGACCCTTCATTATGAGTCCTGAAGAAGAGTCTTAGCTGAAATGTTGACTGGTTATTCATTTCCATAGATACTGTCTGACTTGCTGAATTTCACCAGCATTTTCTGTGATTTGCCTTGGATTTTTAGCATCTGCATGTTTTCTCAGTATGTGTCTATATTGCTTAACTAAGCTTTCGATCAACCTAAGTGTGTTTCATCTGAAACACACTTAGGACAGACACTTGGTGCAGCCAATCATGCCACAGTGTGTTCACTCCTTCTTCCTTAGCGATATGCACTGGTAATCAGTGTGACTGATTTTCGTGCTGAAGAAGAATCTTGTCACAACCAAGCAGCTGGAATTGCTCCCTTGTGTAAGTCTTCATTTTATAGTGAGGTGGTGTAAGTGTCTTCAAAGAGTCAAGGCCAAACATATCTACCCATGTCTTTTCACTGCATATCCATCCAGTGTCTTAGCACATCTAGTGTCGAGTTCAAAGGGATTCTGCCATGAATCTTTAAAACCATCAGCATAGGGGGAACTGGCCTGAGACCATCTGAGACCATTACGAATGTCTCTGGCTTTATAGTTGCATACTGCGGTGCTGTAGAATGCTCTGGTTTGAATGGAGGCCAAGATCAGCAAGCACTTGCTTTCCTTTGGCAAGTATAACAAGCAGAATCTTGGCGTCGACCATCAGCTGGCATCTGGTGAAATTCACCACAACGGTAACATTGGAAACTTGGAGTGAAATTCCCTTTTTTCTTAGCAATAGATACTTCGTTAATGTCAGTATAATCTGCGGCATCTGTAGGTGGTGATGGGGATGTTGCCTTGCCTTGTACTTTGCACTGCTGCAACAAAACTGCGATCTTATCTGCCGTTTGCATGCCATTTGCAATATCAAAGGCTGACTTAAATGTGAGCTCTGATTCTGCCAATAGATGCCGTTGAATGTGAACATCACACATGCTGACAATCAAGTGATCACATATCATATCTTCTCGAACAGCAGCAAAATCATAAAATTCAGCTGGTTTTCTTAATTCAGCGACAAATATTCCGACTGATTCATTTTCTAAATGAACAGGAATGTCGAATCTGAAACATGCACAATAACTGATGGTTTAGGATTGTAATGAGACTCAATTAATCTCTTAAGTTCCTCATAACATTTCAAAGATGGCAAATTGCGATTCACCAAACATTGGATGATGTTATATGGTTTTGGATTGCATTCACTGAGCAAGACACTGGCTTTTTTATTGGGCTCAGTGATGTCGTTTGCTGTGAAAATATAGTCCAAAAGTTCCACATAAACATTCCAGGGGTATTGTGAATCACAGTATTCCTCAACTTTTCCAATTATAGATAGATAGATAGATACTTTATTGATCCCTAAGGAAATTAGGCTGCCACAGTAGCATTACAAGTGTGCAGATATAAATATTGGAAGAATAAAAAATAAGTTACCACAAACAATCTAAGAGGAGGGAGTTTTCACTTCTCTGGCTATAGGTTGATTCATTATAGAGCCTATTGGCCAAGAGTAAGAATGACCTCATACTGCACTCTTTCAGGCAAAGTAGTTGTCTTAGGCTATTACCAAAATTGCTCCTTTGCTCAGCCAAGGTGGCAAGCAGAGAGTGAAAAACATTACCTAGAAATGCCAGGATTTTCTGTAGGGTCCTTTGTTCTACCACAGCCTCCAGTGTGTCCAGTTTGATTCCTATAACAGAGCTAGCCTTTCTAATCAGTTTATTGAACCTGTTGGCATCTCCCATATCGATGCCATTGCTCCTGCACACCACCGCATAAAATTCTATATTGGTGACAACAGACTGGTAGAGCATGTGAAGGAGAGGCCTGCATACACCAAAGGACCTCAGTCTCCTCAGAAAGTAAAGGCAACTCTGGCCCTTCTTGGACACTGCCTCTGCGTTGGTGCCCCACTCAAGTCTATCATCCAGGTGCACCCCCAGCTGAGTGTAGATCCTCACTATCAATAGTAACAGGGAATAATGCAGACTTAGTCTTCCTCAAGCCATTCAGTATCTCCTTTGTCTTATTACTCTTGAGCTGCAGATGATTCAGCTTGCACTATTTGGCAAAGTCCTCCACCAGGGCCTTGTATTCATCCTCATTGGTCAAACATGAACATGCATTCCAGAAGACTGAGTGACACAGACTTAATCCTTAATGCCACTGTTAATATTAAAGAAAAATCTGGAGGTTGAAACAGAACGTCTATCATGTCCAGTGCAGGCAATAGACTTATTTGATTCATTGTCACACGGAAACAATGAACACCTTCATGTTCACAACACAGAATTATTAATTGATAGATGGACAGACCCACAAAATCGACCAATCCTATGATGTCACAAGTCAGACCAGTTTTCTTCATATGCACAGTTACATGTGAAAAAAGAAGTTTAATAATTGAATTGGTATACTAATTCTTGGAGAGAGTACATTATCCAAGATATTTCAAGCCACAATGAAAAATACATTGAATGGCATTCATTATTCACTCTACAATCAAGAAGGTATCTTAAGCAGGAAGATCTTGAAGTAAATTTTTTGGTATCTTGGAAGCTTCATGTGCAATAGTATCAAATTTCAAAAGAGCTGATGGGAAAAAAAGTGATGTTTTACTTGGGCCTGTGGGCAAATGAAGATAGTCTACAACAGGTCAAAGAGAAGATTGAGACCATTGTTAAAGCAATTAGAAATCAAGAATGTCACTGATTTTTGATCCTGCTTTGGCATACTAAAAGATTTGAAGATTCTAAGTACACTTATTAGCAAAGTATGTATGTTGAATCCAACCCTGAGATTTGTTTTCCCACAGACAGCCATGAAACAAAGAAAACCATAGAACCCGTTCAAAGAAAAACATCAAACCACCTCCCCATGCGCAAAAAAACCCCAAAATATGCAAATGGCAAAAAGTGAGCATTAAACACAGAATGTAAAACACAATATCGAAAGAGTCCAGGCATATCCAGTTCAGCTCAGTTCAGTTAAATCTAGTATTGTGTTGTTCATTTTCTGATATTATTTAGGGATTAGCATATTAATATGATCACAAGGAAAGCACCTATACTTTCTTAGAAGTTTGTTTAGATTTGGCATGTCACCAAAACCTTTGACGAGATTCTATGAAATGCACAGTGGAGAATATTCTAACTCATTGCATCATGGCCTGGTATAGAAACACTAATGTCCAGGAATGGAAAACGTCTACAGAAAGTGACTACGTGTATTTGGAGCACTGCCACAACCAAGCAGCACCCATCATCAAAGATCCCTGCAATCAGGGCCATACTTTCTTCATAGATGCTGGCCATGTTAGCAAAGACTTATTCTCTTTGTGCGGTTGACAGCATCAATAAGTCAGGAAGTTATGTTCATTTACGAGAGACATCAGAATACTCTTCAAGATCATGAAGTTCCATCAGTTTTTGTTCATTTCCGTCACTAACCTTAAATTTTTGCTAATCCATCTGGGATCTGATCACACCCCATACCGATGGCCTCAGGATTTCAGCTGTAGGCTATATTTTGATCCCAATGTGGCCTTAGCATTGAGTATGGAACAGAAAGGTATAGAAGATTAGTTATCATGATTGGCTTATAACATGCTTCCATTGAAATAGAAAAAAAAACAATTTTAGCACAGTAAGAACTGACTTTTCTGCAATTGCAGTAGAAACAGCAAGACAAAAGAACCCAGTACTAAAATAAATATTCAAGTACACTTTGAGTGTTGCACTGATTCTGATGCATGTTTGAAGGAACAGATGGAAAAACTTTTTGTCTGTGATGTTACAAATTATCCACAAATCAGAGACACGTCAAGTGGGGAAAGAGGATTTGTATCCAAGGAATTCTAGGGTAGAGCTTCTCTTTTAATTAATGGGAAGATATTTTCTTGAATTGTTGGTCTATGTGGTCCTCCCAAACATATAATAGATTGATAAAACTGATGAGTTTGCCTGTCCATTTTAGAGAACAACTAAATCACAACTAGTATATTCTGGATCTACATTTACTTGGAATCCTGAATGAGTAATGGTAGCAGATATCTTTCCCTAAATATTAAAGCAATTTTCTAACAATCTGTTAAGCTCCTAATGAATATTAATAATACTAGATTGTTATTGTTTTCTATTTAATTGATAGAAATTAATTTCTCCATCTGTACTGGTGGGATTTGTACTCGCATCTCTGGATCATTTGTTCAATAACGTAACAGACATCAAACCAGATCCCATGAATTGAATGTCAAGCAACCATTTGGATTTTTGTGAGAGGTTTGCTTTGTGTACACAATTTGTAAAGAGAACGTGGTGATATGTCATGAGAAAGGATAGGTCTTTAATGGAAGTGTTAAGTCACTGGAGTGTTTTGCTTGCAGTCTTAATTAAGGTAGAGCTGGTTTACAGGAAACCTTCCAGTGGCACTTACACTTTATTCATCTATGTTGGCTGCATGCTGGCCAGCCATCTTTGGCTGATTTTATGATGCTGGCAAACATCCTCCTCAGCTGTTCCCAACTCTGGTATATCAGTGTGTTCAGCACATCTAGCTTCTGTGCTAACTTACTGCCAATGCCTTCTCTGCCCCCAGACCACGCAGTATTCCTTTCAAAAACTTCCTGGAAGATGGAAGCGATCAGTAAGTGATCCCATCCAAAATAAAAACTGAACAAAAGTAACTGTCACCTATAGATCGGCGAATAGACCATATTTGGGTCATGTGTTCAAATCCTATTGTGACAGCTGGCAAATTTGAATTGTTAATCAAATAACTCTGGAATACCAGCATGTGTAATGTTGAACATAAATCTATTAAACTGTTTGAAGAAAACCATCTGATTCAATAATACCTTTTAGGGACGAAATTCTGTCTGACTTGACTGTTGAACCACAGGACTCTGTAATGGCAGGAAACCACTCAATTCTATGAGGATAAGGAGTGAATAGCTACAGATCTGGGCAGCGAGGCTCAGACTCCAGGAGTTTTTGACAAAAAAACAATGTGATGCAAATAGCACAAAATAAGTTTTTCTCCCTCCTAAAGAGTTAATTTACCTTTTATTTTGACTTGATGAACTCAATGAAGAACACAAGAAATCTACAAGTAATGCACCATCTGTTAATCTCTCTTTATGGGTCAAATGTCCTTTACCAGGAATCAACCAAATAACAGCATTTTTTTGTATTACAGATTTATCTTTCCTTAGGTTGAGAGATCAATGTTCAATACCCAAAGGTGCAGGCCCCTACATAACTGTAGCAAAACATCTTTACTGATGTACATAATTCTTCTTGCAATATAGGGCAGCTTTTCTAATCACTTGCTGGACCTGTGCATCACCTAATTGGTTATTCATAGTCTGGAGACTGGTATGGGTGAGCGACGTATGTGACAAAGGCATCAGCAAGCGGAATTTGAGTAAAAGATTTAGCTCACCCATCCAATGTCACACTGACCTTTATGGCTGTGTCCCTGTACCACACAAGAGATGACCTACTTGTAGCAGACTGCGCCACCAGCAAATAAATTTGTTCTTTGTTTATGTTCTTGGTTCCAGTCAAAAGAATAAAGACCTCAGCTACACCAGCCTTAATCCATCTACATTCTGGAGAACACTAGCCTAGTTTATGCAATGTCTCCACTCAATTTAACTCTTGGTGTTCTGCTAGGTATTCAATGTTAGATTCAGAAGCAGAACAAAAAAGATAACCCAGATTTGTAAAAACAGCACGCAAAACTCTTGGTGTCATGAGATTCTCTAGGGAAGTAGTTCAGTTCAATAACTTTTTGTGCAGCAGATTGATGTGGGCAGGAGTCACTTGAGTGACGGCAAAGTAATTGGACTGTGTTCCCAGTAGCATTCAATTCAGAAATAATTTTTCATACAACAAGCACTGTTGTCTCACCTCATCATTCTACCTTCAGTTTAGATTATATTAAGGAACTTAAGTATCCAAAGGTCAATTTGTTCCTCCTGAGGTTAACCCATGGCTCCTCAGTTTGTGGATTCTGCTCAATCAAGACAGAATCAATTCTTTTGGGCAGACTTTAGCATACTTCAATCATGAGACAGAAATAATGGCAATAGAGCTAGCCAGCTTTTTGTTCTACACATCATACAAAAGGAGGGTAAGAACAGGGGATATAATAATAACCTTAGTGCAGACTAATTGTCAAATGAACAGTGAGCAGATTCTGAAATCATTAGGATGTGTGCAATTTGGTAGAAGCCTAATTATTAGAATAATCTATATTGTGAAATAAACAGAACATCATATGGCACAAGACAAATAAAATTGTGCTGTTTAATATATTTTGTGTTTTTTTCCAGTGAAATTATATTGCCCAAAATTTAATTCACAGTCAATAGCCATAGATGGGCTGCAAGACAGCAGTAACACTTTCTATTCTGCTTGAAAAATTGGTCAATTAAAGTCAATTAAACCAAATTTCAGAAGTGGAATTCAAAGGACCATTGTTGAAATATTGGCATGGTCTGAGAAGATGTAGTTTACTCAGGTTCACCAACTGAGTAGAAAAGGCAGTCACTCACCGACTTTTGGAGGTTTGAATAGTGCCCAGTTGGAGATCTGAAGCCTGAGAAGACATAGTTCACTCCTATTTGCTGACTAAGTAGAAAAGGCATTGGCATGTGGCAGGTTGGTGCTTTGAGTAGCAGCTAATCAGGATACGAGGTTGATTTACAAGGTCAAATTAAAGTAGGGCAGGGGCAAGTGGAGCAGCTTTCATTAGAGTGGACAGAATAGAGTGGGAATTTGAGGCTTTAGCTCTTTGAGGCTTCAGTCAGAGAAGGCAAAAGAAGTTGGAGATGGAGTTTTATATTCCCTCCCATAGTGTAAATGTATTTCCTTCTATATAGTTGCTCAGCTAGGAACAGTAGAAAATCCAGGCAGGATAGTTGAATGCTCTTCTTGCAGGATGTGGGAAGGTAGGAAGACCTTCAGTGTCCTTGATGACTACACCAATGAGAAGTGCATCCAACTGCATCTTCTAACACTCTGCATTAAAGAGTTGGAGCTGGAACTGGATGAACTCCGGATTATTCAAGAGGCCATGGGGGTGAAAGATTAGACATATATAGAGAGGTAGTTACACTCAAGGTGTAGGACATAGCAAAAGGGGTGACCATCAGGAAGGGGAAGGGGCTAAGCAGCCAGAACAGATTACCCTTTTAGACATCCCCCTCAACAACAGTTATAGCACTTTGGATATTGTTTGTGGGGATGACCTAGCAGAGGAAAATCACAATGGTCAGGTCTCTGGAACTGAGTCTGACTCAGAAGGGAAGGTGTAAGGAGAGGCCAGCTGTGGTGATGGGGGATTCATTAGTTAGGGGGATGGAAAGGATTTTCCATGGACAAGAGCAAGACTCCTGGATGGTATGTTGCCTCCCAGGTGCCAGGGTCTGGTATAGCTAGGATTGAATCCTCAGTTTTCTTTAGGGGGTGGGGGGACAGCAAGAGGTCATGGTCCACATTGGTACCAATGACATAGGTAGGAAGAGTGATGAGTTCCTGTATAGTGCGTTCAGGGGTTTAGATGCTAAGTTCAAAGGCAAACCCTCCAAGTTTGTGATCTCAGGATTGCTACCAGTGCCACATGCTAGTGAGGCCAGAAACAGGAAGATTATACAGTTGGCTAAAGAGATGGTGTAGGAGGGAAGGCATTAAATTTTTGAATCTTTAGGGTCTCTTCTAGGGAAAGTGGGACCTGTACAGAAGAGATGATTTGCACCTGAACTAGAAGGGAAGAAATATCCTAGTGGGAGGGTTTGCTAATGCTGCATGGTAGGGTTTAAACGACAGTTACAGGAGGCTGAGAACCAGAGTGCCAGAACTGATAGTGGAGAGATTGTAGCGGCAGATATTGTCGACAAAGTCAGGAATCAAAAGGTTGAGCATGGTGCAACTGACGTCCTGAGCTGTGCATATTTCAATGCAATAAGTATCATGGGAAAGGCAGGTGTGTTCAGGGCATGGACAAAACACGGAATTATGACGTTGTAGCCATTAGTGAGACTTGGTTGTAGGAGGGGCAGGACTGGCAGCTCAGAATTCTGGGCTTCTATGATTTACATACAATAGAGCAGGATGGATTAAATGAGGAGGGGTGGTGATACTAGTCAAGGAAAATGTCACAGCAGTGCTCAGTCAGAACAGACTGGAGAATTTGTCTAGTAAGGTGTTATGGGTTGAACTGAGTAACAAGAAAGATATGACAATACTACAGACCACCCAACAGTCTGAGGGATTTAGAGGAACAAATTTGTAGAGACATCGCAGACTATTGTAAGAAATATAAGTTTGTTATAGTAGGTGATTTTAATTTTCCACACATTGACTAGAACTCCCATACTGTAAAAGGACTAGCTGAGACAGAGTTTATCAAATATATTCAGGAAAGTTTCCTTAATCGGTACACAGAAGTCCCAATGGGAGAAAATGCAATACTTGACCTTTTATAAGGGAATGAGACAGGGCAGGAGACAAAAACACTTTGCATCTAGTGATCACAATGCCACTAGTTTCAAAATGAATATACAAAAAAGCAGGTTTGATCCATGGGTTGAGATTCTAAATTGGAGAGAGACCAATTCTGATGGTATCAGAAAGGATCTAGCAAATGTGGATTGGGACCAGCTGTTTTCTAGCAAAGTGGGAGGCATTAAAAAGTGAAATTTTGAGAGCACGAAACTTGTATGTGCCTGTCAAAAGGTAAAGATAACAGATGTAGGGAACCTTGGTTTTCGAAATACTGAGGCCCTGATTAAGAAAAGTAAGGAAGTGCATTACAGGTTTAGGCAGGTAGGAACAAATGAGGTGGGTATGGAGTATAAGAAATCTTAAGAATCAACAGGGCTAAAAGAAGGCATGAGTTTGCCTTAGCAGACAAGGTGAAGGAGAATTCTCAGGGAATCTACAGATAGGTTAAGAGTGAAATATATGTAAGGGAAAAAATTGGTCCTCTGGAGGATCAGAATGGTAATCCATGCATGGAGACAAAAGAAGTGGAGGAGATTTTAAATGGAATCTTTGCATCCGTACTTATTCAGGAGATAGACAGAGTCTATAGAAATGATACAAGACAGCATTAACTTCATGGACTCTATACAGATTACAGAGCAGGAGCTTTCTTGAGGCAAATTAGCCAGGATCAATCTCCAGGGCCTGACAAGGTGTTTGTTCAAACCCTGCAAGAGCAAAATACAGAAATTTATGGTGCACTAGCAGCATTATTTCAATCATTGTTAGCGATAGGTGAGGTGCTGGAGGATTGAAGGATAGCCAATGTTGTTCTGCTGTTTAAAAAAAGTTCACAAAATAAACCGGGAAATTATAGCCTGACAAGTTATTGGATGGTATTCTAAGGGACCAGATATATGAACATTTGGATAGACATGGATTGATTAAGGATAATCAGCATGGCTTCATGCATGGTAGATTGTGTCTAAGCAACCTTAGGGAGCTTTTCAAGGAAGTCACCAGGAAAGTTGATGAAGGCAAGGCAGTGGATGTTGTCTACGTACATTTGGCAAGGTCCCACATGGGAGATTTTTAAAAAACTTTCAGTCACTCAGAATTCAAGGCAAGGTAGAAATTGGATTAGACATTGGCTTTGTGGGAGAAGCCAGAGAATGGCAGTGGATGGTTGCCTTTCTATCTCGAAGACTGTGACTTGTGGTGTGCCACAGGGATTGGTGCTGGGCTGTTGCTATTTGTCATCTATATCAATGATCTGGATGATAATGTGTTTAACTGGATCAGCAAATTCTGCAGATGACACCGAGATTGGGGTTAATGGACAGCTAGGAAGACCATCAATGTTTGCAGTGGGATCTGGTCCAGCTGGAAAATGGAACTTTAATACAGACAAGTACAAGGTGTTGCATTTTGATAGGAGTAGCCAAGGTAGGTCTTACACAGTGAATGGTAGGAGAATGAGGAGTGTGGTGGAACATAGGAATCTGGGAAGACAGGTCCATAATTCAATGAAAGTTATGTCACAGGTTGATAGGGTTTAAAGAAAGCTTTTGGCACATTAGTCTTCTAAGTCAAAATATTGAGTGCAGGAGATGGAATGCTGCTTTTAGTTGTATAAGCCATTGGTGAGGCCTTATTTGGAGTATTGTGTGCAGTTTTGGGCATCTACCTACAGGAAAGTTGTAAAGAAGGTTGGAAGAGTACAAAGAAAATATACAAGGATGTTGCTGTGCCTGAAGACCTGAGGTATAAGGAACAATTAAATAGGTTAAGACTTTATGCCTTGGAATGTAGAATATTGAGATGAAATTTGATAGAGGTATAAATTGTGAGGGGTATAGATATGGCAAATTCAAGCAGGCTTTTCTACTGAGGTTGGGTGGGACTACAACTGGGCGTCATGGGTGAAAGGTGAAATATTTAAGAGGAACATGAGAGTCATAAGAGTATGGAATGAGCTGCCAGCAGAAGAGATGAATGTGAGCTCAATTTCAACATTTAAGAGGAGTTAGGATAGGTACATGATGCAGTCTGGTGGTCAATTGCTGCTTGTTCTTTCTTCCAGCCAATAAAATTGATGCACCATCAATAACTCTTGGAGACGTGAGGTGAGATATGGGCTTTTATTGGCTGGAAGAAAGAACAAGCAGCAATCGACCACCACACTGCATCCTGGAGACTGAGGCTGGGGCGGAGTCCCCAATCGCCTTTATACCGGGGTCCATGGGAGGAGCCACAGGAGCAGTCAGTGGGGGGGGGGGGGGCATGTCCAGACAGGTATATGTAGTTCACCACAGGTAGTGGTATGGAGGGCTATAGTCCAGGTGCAGGATGATGGGAGTAGAAAGTTTAAATAGTTTTGCATGGACTAGATGGGCCAAAGGGCCTATTTCTGTGCTGTAGGGTTATATAGTCATAGAGGAGTACAGCAAAGAAACAGGCCCTTTGAGCCAGCTGGTCCATGCCAAAATCACTTAAGCTGCCTAGTCCCATCAACCTGCACTGGGACCATAGCCCTCCATACCCCTATCATCCAATTGCCCATTCAAACTTCTCTTAAAAGTTGAAATTGATTTCACATGCACCACTTCTGGCAGCAGCTCATTCTGCAAACTCATGATGTTCTAAGTGAGGAAAATTTCTCTTACATTACCCTTAAACTTTTCACCTTTCACCCTTAATCCATGACCTCTGGTTGTAGCCCCACCCGACCTCAGTGGAAAAAGCCTGTTTGTATTTACTCTATCTATACCCCCTCAAAATGTTGTATACCTCTATCAAATTTCTTCTCAATCGTCTATGTTCTAAGGAATACAGACCTAACCTATTCAATCTTTCCTTATAACTCAGGTATTCCAGACCCAGCAACACCCTTGTATATTTTCCGTGTACTCTTTCAACATTGTTTACATATTTCCTGTAGGCAGCTGAACAAAACTGCATATGTTACTCTAAATCAGACCTCACCAACAGCTGATACAACTTCACCATATCATCCCACCTCCTGTATGCGATACATCGATTTATGAAGATCAACGTGCCAGATTTATTTAGCTATCTACCTGTGACACCAGTTTCAGAGAATTATGGAGCTGTATTCCCTGATCCATTTGTTCTACCACACTCCTCTGTTCCCTACCGTTCACTGTGTATGACCTACCATGGTTAGTCCCATAGATGCACAAAACCTTGCACTTGTCTGCATTAAAATTCAATCTGCCATTTTTCAGCTCATTTTTCCAGCTGATGCAGATCCCTCTGCAAGCCATGATAGCCTTTCTTACTGTCCACTACACTCCCAGTCTTAGTGTCATCTGCAAATTTGCTGATCTAGTTACCCACATTATCATCCAGATCATGGATGTAGATGACAAACAACAACAGGCCCAGCACCAGTCCCTGCGGCACTCCACTAGTCACATGACTCCAGTCAAAGGGGCAACCATCTGCAATCATTCTCTGGCTTCTCCCTCAAAGCCAATGTCTGTACTTTTAACCATATAACAATTACAGCATGGAAACAGGCCATCTTGGCCCTTCTAGTCTGTGTCCAACGCTTACTCTCACCTAGTCCCACTGACCTGCACCCTGCCCATAACCCTCCATTCCTTTCCTGTCCATATACCTATCCAATTTTTTTTTAAATGACAAAATCAGACCTGCCTCTACCACTTCTACTGGAAGCTCGTTCCACATAGCTACCACTCTCTGAGTAAAGAAGTTCCCCCTCGTGTTACCCCTAAACTTCTGCCCCCTAACTCTCATCTCATGTCCTCTTGTTTGAATCTCCCCTACTCTCAATGGAAAAAGCCTATCCACGTCAACTCTATCTATCCCCCTCATAATTTTAAATACCTCTATCAAGTCCCCCCCCTCAACCTTCTATGCTCCAAAGAATAAAGACCTAACTTGTTCAACCTTTCTCTGTAACTTAAGTGCTGAAACCCAAGTAACATTCTAGTAAATCTCCTCTGTACTCTCTCTATTTTGTTGACATCTTTCCTATAATTCAGTGACCAGAACTGTACACAATACTCCAAATTTGGCCTCACCAATCCCAACTCCTATACTCAATGTTCTGATTTATAAAGGCCAGCATACTAAAAGCTTTCTTCACCACCCTATCCACATGAGATTCCACCTTCAGGGAAATATGCAACATTATTCCTAGATCACTCTATGACAATATAACTCTTTGTCTATTGTGTTTGTAACACTATAGACAAGCATATTGGATGCCTTTCTGCGTATACAGTATATTTTCATAAGGATTGTCTTTCATTAGATTCACTTTATATTACTTGTTTTGCAGATGTAAAATGGCTGCAAATGCCAGAACTCTGAATTAAAATGAGTAGCAGGACCTGAAAAGCAATACTTCAAGCTTCAGCAACAACTTCTTCTCCAAAGCTATCTGATTCTTGAACTGACCTGAAAAATAATAATTCTACCTCAAACTCTATTCCTCTCAATTTAGTTAATGCAGTTAGTGTAAGTGATGTATAATTTATGTTAATTTAATTTTATGCAATTTACATTTGTCATGTTTGTAATGTACTGTTCTGCTGCTGCAAAAATATGATTTTCTTTGCTTTTGTGCCCTAAGTATTTATAACCATGACAATACACTTGAACTTGAATTTAAAATACTCTGGTAAAATTCAGCAGGTCAGAAAGTGGAGAAAGAAGTAGATTTAAACTTGCTCATCAATGACCCTGCATCTGCCTTGATGCTAATTGACTTACTGAGTATTCCAAGCACTTTGCGTTTTACCAACAATTTTGCCAGTTTTGAAACGAAACAAACTTGCATTTGGATCCTATTGAGACTGCTTTTAAAATTTCTGCATGCTTCATTTGTTTTTTTTGATAACCTAATTTCAGTCAGAAAGATAAGTGCTACCAAGTAGTAGTATCTGCTAGTTTGGAATGAAAGCTTATTTCCCTATGAATACTTTATTGTCAGAACACAACAGAATGAGAAACCAGGAGCAGGACTCTCAGCCCTTCCAGCCTGCTTTGCCATTCGATGTGACCACCCCTCACACCCTCTTCAGTATCAGTTCCACATGGCCCTCAATTTCCTAATCTTTCGAACATGGATCTTCTCTTCTTCAATTGCCTCCTGTGATCTAGCCCCCACAGCCCTCATGAGTGGAGGATTGCAATGATACCCCTGTGTTTTAAACTGAAAAAAATCAAAGATTAATTTTAATTTGAATCAAATTGGTTAAGAAGACATTGTATTCACCTCCCCTTGACATCTATTTTTGAGCTGTGATTTTTATCATGTATCCTTCCAAATGGCGGAGCTAGCATGATGGGCCAGATGGCCAACTCCTGGCCCTATTTCTTATGTTCTTATGTTATATCTGTGAATTATAGCCTTAGCTTGCCATATTTGAAAATAGTTAACCAGATCTTGGAATTAAAGCATAACATCTAGTTACTAACATATGTTTTGCAATTAATATAAACAATTGAGGAGTTACTTCTATGAGGAGAATTTACCCTATTTCTCTTTCCAGACAGACAGACATACTTTATTGATCCCGAGGGAAATTGGGTTTCCTTACAGCCGCACCAACCAAGAATAGTGTAGAAATATAGCAATATAAAACCATAAATAATTAAATAATAATAAGTTAATCTTGCCAAGTGGAAATAAGCCCAGGACCAGTCTATTGGCTCAGGGTGTCTGACACTCCGAGGGAGGAGTTGTAAAGTTTGATGGCCACAGGCAGGAATGACTTCCTATGATGCTCAGTGTTACATCTCGGTGGAATGAGTCTCTGGCTGAATGTACTCCTGTGCCTAACCAGTACATTATGGAGTGGATGGGAGGCATTGTCCAAGATGGCATGCAACTTGGACAGCATCCTCTTTTCAGACACCACCGTCAGAGAGTCCAGTTCCACCCCCACAACATCACTGGCCTTACGAATGAGTTTGTTGATTCTGTTGGTGTCTGCTCCCCTCAGCCTGCTGCCCCAGCACACAACAGCAAACATGATAGCACTGGCCACCACAGACTTGTAGAACATCCTCAGCATTGTCTGGCAGATGTTAAAGGACCTCAGTCTCCTCAGGAAATAGAGACGGCTCTGACCCTTCTTGTAGACAGCCTCAGTGTTCTTTGACCAGTCCAATTTATTGTTGATTCATATCTCCAGGTATTTGTAATCCTCCACTATGTCCACACTGACCCATTGGATGGAAACAGGAGTCACCAGTGCCTTAGCCCTCCTCAGGTCCACCACCAGCTGTTTAGACTAATGTGAGACGTTGCCTCACATTATTTTATGATTATATATTAGATTTCTAAGATCCTCATTATTTTGTTTTTACATTGTTCTGGAGAGCTATTGATGATTATAAATGTTAATACATGCAATTAAGACCTATGGCCATTTTGAACAACTGGAGCTTAGAGCAAGTTAAATGCCATGCATGGCTCAATTGACAGATGCATTTCAGTTCAACAAAATTGCATTTTAAAGCAGCAAAAAAACGTTGTGGCCAATTTAAACTTACTTTTGCTTATGTTGACAGTTAATGCTTAAAGTTAAATCTTCAATGACAAGCATTGCAAGACATTTTGTCATCCCTCATTTAAACAGACACGATAATAAACTCTCAATGCACTGAAGCACGATCTCACTCAACAAAATATTTAAATGTCTGTCTCTGGATTCTTGTTGCTTTGCAGAGATTATTGGAGTGTAAATGTGACATTTTGAATTGCCAAGCTGAGTTAGAAAATTTGAATAAGTTGATTGACCTTTAACTTTCCACCATGCTTAAAAAAATCTGATGTTGATCTGTCCGCAAATTATTGCTGTGTTATTGACATTGAATTATTCAGAAAATATGTTCATTGCTGGTGCACGTTCTTAACTCAGGGGCTACAGGATCACACAGGAATGTACTATAAATACCAGGAATCTGAAATTAAAACAAGACAGAGTATGCTGAAGACACTCTGGAGGCCAGGCAGTATCTGTGGAGAGAGAAACAGCCTCTCAGGTCAATGCACTTTCCATGGGATGGTCATCCAAGTGATAGATATGTCAGTTTCTATTATGAGCACTAGCAAAGCTTTTTAGGAAGATGAGGTGCAAAAGGATTGAGAGAGCAGAGAACAAATGTTTTAGGTTGCCTGCTATTAAACAGAAATATGCCAATTGTGCCTGCTGCAGAAAATTTACAACAGCAAAACCAAACTATATCTATCTGACAAGGATTCTTCAAAGAAAACATCACCTAGATACAAAACTCTCATTATTAGACCAGCCTTTAAAAATGGCAGCATTTAATGCTTTATTTTTACCAGTAGTAAAATAACTAATAATCTCTAATCCAGGCAACAATTCTGCGAACATCTTCTGCACCCTCTTCAAAGACTCCACTTGCTTCTAGTATTGTGGTGACCAGAACCGCACACAATGGATCAAATGTAGTCAAACGGAAGTTTCATATAGCTGCAACATGACCTCCTGATTTGCTCACTCAGCACTCAGACCAATGAAGGCAAACATTGTATGTGTATGGTTTCTTTGCTGTCCTTTTTGCTTAGGGTACTGCAGTCGGGAGCCATGGACTTCCATCCAAATTCCTGAGTAAATTTATGTTCCTAAGAAACCTGATTTTTATACTCTTAAGTTGGTCTCCTAAAGTGAAACAACTCACACTTATCTTAATTGAGCTCCATCTGCTATTAATCTGCACATATGTCTGACTAGTTTATATCCTGCTAAATCCATTAAAACTTACCTCACTTCCTACAACTCCACCAAACATTACATTTCAGAAAGCTTACTTATCAACACACTAATATTGTTGTTCAAATAATTTATACATATCTCAACCAAAAGAGGTTGCAGCACTGATCCTAAAGACACATTGACCTCTAGTGAGAATAATCCACCATTACACAACCTTCCATGGATTCAATGCTCCTAAACATACATTCTCTAATAAGTCCATACTTTTCCAGATGTGAGTAGATCCCTTCTAAATAATTTTCTCCAGAAAATTCCCTGGTATTGATATAAAGTTCACTGGCTTATAATTTCCCGGTTTGTCACTATTGTCCTCTTAAACAGAGGAAGAGCACTGGCTATTCCATAGTCCTGTAGAAAATCGCCTTGATACAAAGATCTCTGTCAAAGCCTCTGCTATCTCTGCACTTCAGACTCTGTGGACTTATGCATCTTAATATAGATTTAGAGACCCAACATCAGCTCCTTCTTGGCATCAACAAGTCCTTTCTGGATCTCACAATTCTGCATGTCCATTGCCATGGTGGATATGGATGTGAAGTACTCTCTTCCTCTGACTCAAGCCATAAATCCCCTCCTTTGTTATTGAGTGTTCCTACTCACTGGTTTTTAATGTACATTCACAATACCTTATGGTTTTCCTTAATCCTACTTGCCAGGGAGATTTCCTGGTGCCTTGATATCCTCTTGAGTCCCTCTTTAACTTTTTTTTTCTGCATCCTTTATGTTTCCCATGCTCTCAGTCTGATTTCAACTTACCCACGCTTCCTTTTCCCTTTTGACTAAACTTGCAACATCTCTTGCCATCCAATGATCTTGAACCTGCCATTATTGTTTTTCTTCCACATAGGAACATGTTTTTCCAGAATTCTGACCAGCTGGCCTTTAAACAACACCCACATGTCAAATGTGACATGTCCGGTAACAGGTAATCCCAAACTACCTTCCCCGGCTTCTGCATAACACTCTTTCAATTTGCCTTTTCCCAATTTAACCCTGTCCCCTGAGGCCCATTCTTATGCTTAATTCATAACCTTTCTGAAGACTTATGGCATTATGATCAAATTACAATAGGAGTGCAGCAAGGTTCATCAAATAGATTTTAAGAAAGGGGTTGTTGTCCAATATAAGACATTTAATGGCACTTATGAGAGTTTGGAAAAATGAGCCATGATTTCATTAAAATCTGTAAAGTGTGTATGGGTCTTAACAGAGTAGATGCAAGGCTGATTGTTGTGTCTTAATGCTCCAATTATTTCCCTTCGTTGGGATATCAAGATTGAAGAATCATACTCTTAGATTAAGAGATCAACCATTTTGGATAAGTTGGATTGGAGTGAGAAAAAAGTCTTCAGTCAAAGGAAATATTTAGCAGTCGCTCTTTCAAAGAGCTGGTAAGCTTAGAAATTAGGTACTTCGAAGCAACGATTCATAAATTCTTAGATATTAAGAGAAACAAATCATATACAATCAGTATAGGAAAATGACTGAGATAAATATTAGTCATGGTGGAAAATAAAATGATGGGATAATTAGAAGAAAAATAGTTACAAAGATGTTGCCAAAACTTGAGGAACTGAGTTAGAGGGCAGGTTGGACTGGCTAGAATTTATTTCTTGGATGTAGGAGACTGAGTGTCAACCTTATAGATATGTTTCAAATCATGTATGCACACAGACTTTTTCCCAGGGTTGGGGAATCAAGAAGTAAAGGGAATAGGTTTAAAGTGAGATGGGAAAGATGTAATAGGAACTTGAGTGACAACTTTTTTCAAAAGCAAGGTACCCATGTGCAATGAGGTGCCAAAGGCAGGTTGAGGCAGGTGCAATAACAACTTTTAAAAGACAGTTGAACAGGTACAAAGTTAGGAAAGGTTTAGAAGATGATGGACAAATGGTGGCAAAAGCAACTAACTTAGATTGAGCATTTTGATTGGCATGGACTCTTTGTTGACTCTATGATACCATGACTGTACAACATGCGATAGGTGCTAAATGAGCAACTCCTGTTTCTGATTGTTACATTCATATCATAGGTATGCTTCAAAATTGGAACATATTACCAAAATTAAAGTGGTGGAAACTCATGATAAAATGCAGCAATGAGGCATGCAAGTTGGTACATGCAGAGAGTATTATCATACCTATCTTATATGATACATAGCCCTTAACAATATGACCGAAAATCACAGGTCAGAGTTTTCAAAGGTAAGAATATTTCCAATTGTTGAAGCCTTGTATGAATGTGTGAATGCTTGCAATTTGTTCATAGTGTTCATGTAGAGCATAATCATTTGAAAATGTCTATGTCCTGCTGTGAAAATGATCTAGCAAGTATTTCAACAATTTCCCAGTTATGCCCACAGTAAATTGTATTTTATGCATAATGTGTAAGGATTGATGCACAGCGCTGCAGGAAAACCTTGTTGTAGTTTATTTGTTTCTTAACTGACTGACAATATTTCAGGAGATTTTTGCTTTGCAGAAAGAATTGGATTAAAACAAGAGCATTTTGTCATGGCTTTCTACTTCAACATGTATCTCATTGTATAAGTTAAATTGAATGTGAGCAGCTGCACTTTAATTTGATTAAGGTCTTTAACACATAAGGAATTTAATAAAGAGAATTGTAAGAAAACGTTCACAATGGAAGTTTGATGTGAGGACTAAAAGGTTTGTAGATTTTGGAATGGTAAAATGCATTAAAATCAGCAGTGGACCATGAAGGAAGATGTAAGGAAACACTAATGGTGGTAGAAATGTGGAACTTGTACCCACACTTTCTTTTGATAATTGTAATTAATGTTTTAAAGTCAGAGATTCGTACATTTGTGTTCAGCTGGAGTATGAACAGAAAGTGAACTGGGACATATTGACAAGAGCTACTAGACTGAAAAACACGGTTCTGAATGACATCAATGAAATCTACCTCAGCAATGAAACACAATAGACAACCATTTGTATTAGCATGGACGTCTCCCTGATAGTGCCTTCTTTTTGTGCTATTATCTTGCTTTGCAGAGTGCTTTTTAAATCTCAGATTCATATTTATTTATCATATGTGTATATAGAAACACACCATGAAATGTGTCACTTGCATTAACAACTAATACACAGCCAGGTATGTGCTGGGAGCAGCCACAAGTGTTGACACACATAGTATACCCACAATGCTCAGCAGAACAGCACAGACACAACAAGCAGTAAAACAACTGCCGCAAAACAAGCCATTTTCTTCCCTCCCTCCCTCTGTCTCACCCATGGACAGTCCTCCAACCCAGAACAGGCCTCTGGTCATTAGGCTTCTGCCATGAGGTTTCAACTTCCAGACTTCCAATTGACTTTTAGGCTCCAATCGTTGGTATTGACACCCAGACTAACTGATGACAGGATCCTGAGCTCCAGGCTCAAACACCAGGATGGCAACAGACTTGTCCTCATATCTCTTCATGCCTCATTTTTTTATAGATATCCACTCTAAGGATGCATCATATGAGACAGCCTGACATCTACAGATGTCTTTAGTCACCCATCTATGTCATTGGCCATCAAGCACAGAGGAGCGGCCTGGACTACGGATTTTCCTCATCCCGGGTCCACGTTTCTGACCTTCAAGCATGAAGAAGAGGCCTAGCCTGCCAATGTCTGTCATCCATCACAGTACTGGATTTTGAAAGAGGAGTGTGAGTGTGGAGTGCAGGTCTGACTTGAACTCCTCCACATCCTTGTCCCATAACCCTAATCTGACCTCTAATATCCCCACATTACTGCCGTAAATCCTAATCTGACTGCTAAGTCCCCTTTCAGCCCCCAAAACTATCCCTACGAACGTATAAAACAACTAATGCTGTGCCACTATCTTGATCTCCATCTCCTCCCTGTCTTGTATAATTTATGAATAATTTATATTCTGTTTGATTTTTATACCTACATGCTTGTTCCAAGTAGGTTCTTCACTGTACCTTTACCTTATCAAACTTGCATATGAAAATAAACTTGACTTGATTTGACTTGGATTTGATTGCATTCCCTGGCGTGTTCCTATCCCATATCATAGCTGTAAAGTATCTGGGTTGAGATACTTTCAAAATTCAAGATATTCATTCAGGCAATTAATGGGTTGCAAAAATGTGGCTGTGGAAGAACATGAATGATGCCATAGTGGGATATGAGCAGTTCTCTCCAGCACTTCACTAACAACGCATCACTACAACTACCAAACTATAAGAAATCCCATAAAACACGGACAAGCAAGAGAAAATCTGCAGATGCTGGAAATCTAAGTGTTACGTATCCCGTAACTGGATCACTTACCAGCAAAGATAGAGAGGTCCACTGAAGTCTGATGGTACCATTTTTAAACATTTTTATTCATAAAGGGGCACAAAAGGAAGGTTAATACAAACATTCAGATACCATAAGTCGTCAATACTCAATCTAAAGCGCAGGTATAGTAATGATCAATCAGAAATAAGCTCTATCGTTGTCTAGGGGATAATATCTTGTCCATTTGGAAAAATATAACAGTCATTCAAAAGTCGGCAGGCTTCAGCCTTTTGGGAACCGCTGAGTTTCCCGTGTTGGAGAGAGAGAGAGAGATTGGTGAGGAAAGGAACACTTGCCCAGGTCCTTACGAAGCAAAGCCATGGAATCAGGAGAGCAGGCTTTCCTGTTGTTAGTTAAAAGCGATTGTCCGTGATTCCAGCCACAGACTCCCGATTCGGAATCTAACGCACGTGGCTTCCTTCAAGATGGCTTCCCGCTACGATGGGATCGCTATCGGGTCTCCTTGGTGCGTCTGGAGGGGTCGTCCCCCCCCAGACCCTCCTTTATACTTCCTCACGGGATGGCAGGTGTCAATCTCTCTCTCAACCAGCCCACTTTGCCCGAGGGCTTTACACGTGGTCTTCATGAGACAATAGTCAGGGTCGCTTTATTCTGCATCCCGGTGGAACGTGGTCTTCAGCACGTCTCTCTCTCTCTTGGGTCATTGACCCCCCCCCCCCCCCCCCTTCACTAGGGCTCTTGCGATTCTCGCAAAGGAGGGGGCTGGTATCATAACATAAGAAACACACAAAAATTGCTGGAGGAACTCAGCAAGCCAGGCAGTATCTATGGAAAAGAGTACAGTCGACTTTTTGACCAAGACCCTTCAGCAGGACTGGAGAAAAAAAAATAAGGAGTAGAGTTAAAAGTGAAGAGTTAGGAAGTTGATTGGTGAAAGGGATACAGGGTTGGAGAAGGGCAAATCTAACAGGAGAGGATAGAAGGCCATGGAAGAAAGAAAAGGGTGGGGGGGGGGGAGGGAAGAAGACCAGAGGAGGCCTCAGACTGAACAAGATTCATTCTGGGGCTGGATACAATACTGACACAATTTGTAAAGTTGGGTCTGAGGATCCACAAATGTGTGAATATGTTGCAAAACATGCTGGAGGACCTCAGCAGATTAGGCAACTTCTATGGAAATGAACAAACAGTTGATATTTCTTCAGGACTGGAAAAAAAGGGTGAAGATGCCAGAATTCAAAGGTTGACAGGAGGAGAGCTAGAAGATGATAGGTGAAGCATGGAAGATGGAAGGTTGTAAAGGTGAAGGGGGGCTGGAGAGAAAGGAATCTGATAGGAAAAGAGAGAGGCCCATAGGAGAATGGGAAGGAGAAGTAGCAGCAGGGGAATGTAACAGGGAGGTGAGAATTCTTTTCTGGGGGAAGGTGCTATCTCTGATGACCATGTTATTCATTTTTATATATTGGCAAAGCATTCTCCATTCTCACTCATCGTATCTATTCCAGGTGTTCCCATCATGTCTTTGTAGCCAGTGTTATCCAGTCCTACTTTTGCACTGAAGTTCCCTTGAGAATGTTAATATCTCTCTCAGGATACACTTCTAGGATGTATTGGATTCTGTTGTAGAAAGTGTCCTTGGTCTCTTCATCATTGTCATTAGCTGTCGCATAATTCTGCATGACATTAATCTTTACCTTATTTTTCTTTTGTTCTAAAGTTCGCTGAGATGATACAAGGACCATGGGCTTCTAATCCTATCAATGCCTTCTATGCTACTTGTAATGGTATGAATGTCACTCCTTGCATGTGTGAGATATCGTCTTCCTCATGCCCAGAATAAAGCAATAGCTTCCCTGTCATCAGCCACGTCTGGCAAGATTGCGCCCATTTTATCTTGCTGATGCTGAGCAGACTCAGGTTGTTGTTCTTCACTTTGGCTGCCTCTTGTGCTGTCTTTCCACTTTTGTACATGGATGATAGAAGGATGGTGAGCCAATGTGGCTTCTATTGACTTGTAGCTTTCACCAAGCAACTTCATACATCTACTAAGTGAAGGACCTTACTTTCCCAGCGATGAGGTCTTTTGAGCTTCTCTTGGCATTTCTGTAGCTCTAGGTTTTTATGGGATGAGGTTTCTCGCATTATGCCCCACCCTCCTCCTTTTGCAGTTGGCTTGGAATCTTCCATGACAGAGTTTCTGATATTTTTAGGCCACACCCAATTCTTCTTTGCTCAGATGTTGATAATTTTTCATAATTTTTCTCCTGGTTAATTGGTTTCCCATCCAGACCTGATGATTCATCCAGGCATAATAGAAATTTTAGTCTTTCAGATTCATCCTTCCCAAATCACCAAACCCTAACCTGAACCAATAGCAAATGCCTTATGACAGATGTGCTGACTTTGAGTTCTTCGGAAAATCACAATTTCCTAATACAAAGCCTTTTTTTTTAAAAGAGAAGCTTTATTTGTCCTATGTATATCGAAACATCCAGTGAAATGCCTTGTTTGCATCAAATGAAATTAGTGAGGATTGTGCTGGGCAACCCACAAGCATTACTACACTTCTGGCACCAACATAGCTTGCCCATAACTCACTAACCCTGACTGTAAAACTTCAGAATGTGGGAGAAAACTGGAGCACTTGGATGAAATCCACATGCTCACAGGGAGAATATACAGCCTCTCTACAGACAGCAGCAGAAATCAAGCCTGCTCTTACAGCTGGCTTTGTAATAGTGTTACACTAACCACTATGCTAAGGTTAGATTACTTTTGATAGTGTTTAGCAGCTATTTTCTAGTGTTTAATCAAAATATCAATGGAGTATCACAGCCATGTAGTCATATAGAGTTAGCCATCTTTGACCATTCCATGCCAAGGGCAGCTGACAATTTCAGAGTGGAGTCAGTTATTTTTAGAAATATTATTTCACCAAGGAAAATAACAACTATTATTGCAAAGAAGATGCAATAATCAGTGATCAATAGGAAAGGAGGGCAAATTAAACAACGTTTTCTTTTCCCCTGCAGACAAAGGAGACTGTAGATACTGGAACCTAGTACATAAAGAGGACAGCTGGAAGGAGTTAGCAGGTCAATCAGCACCATTGAAACCAAAACAAATGGCTGACATCTGGAGTTGAGTTAGGACTGAGGTGGAACAGGAAAGTATCCCAGTATAAAGTAGTGAGAAGGGAGGTGTGGCAGAATCCGATAGGTGAGAGGAGAAACAGATGGGGAGATAATAATGAGTAGATGGGAGAAAGGTGAGTAGGAAGAGGATATTTCCTCCATTTCCTGCACATCTGTTTTGACCTCCTCCCTCCCCTGGCAGAACAGTAATAGAGTTTTCATAGACTCACCTTTCACTTGACAACCCTTTGCATCAACCATATCATTCCTTCTCCATTCCCGCAAGCTCTAATATGATCCCACCATCTTCCGCTCACCCACTTCTCTGCTATTTATAGGGACCAGTCGCTTCGGCACTCCCTAGTAATCCATTCACACTCCTGACTTTTTCCCAAGCAATCAAATATCCCTTCACCTCCTCCCCACCATTAGGGGACCTAGACAGCTGTCTAGATGAAACAGAGATTCATTTACACCTCTTCAAACCTGGTTTACTGCATTCAGTGCTCATGGTGTGATTTCAGGTAAAGTGCTGAAACCAGCGGTAGTCTGGGCAGCCATTCTATGGATCATCCACACTCTGTCTGCATTTTGAGCTTCCAGTTGTTTGTCATTTTTACTCTCCTGCCTGTTCGTGCCCCAACATGTCTATCCTCAGAATTCTCCAGCACTACAAGGAGGCCAAACGTAATTTGGAAGAAAAAAATCACAGAGACCACTTGGATTGCTTACAAGCCAACGTTATGAAAACTGAATTTTCAAGTTTCAGGTAAGTTATACTCCCAGTGCTCCTCTGCCACATGTGCTCACCTGTCCTATCCTGGGAACCTTGTTCACTTACAGGAAATATAGTGGGTGAACAAAGAAAGCATGGAGACTTCCAAAGAACTAAGCAAAGATGAAAAGGGAATTGATGCTTTCAATTTTATCTGGAGCGCTTACAGCCTCTATAACAAATGTTGTTCGCTAGCAAAGGACGAGCAGTAGTTGTAAATTATATTCTGAGTGATAGGCCAAAACGTATGGACTGTCAAGCACTAAACATACCACTGTTTCTACCTCAAATAATTTTCCATAAGTCATTTTTCAGTGCTTTGTGTTCCATTTGTTTCAACCCCACAGTGCCTTGCATTCTGCTTCAGCTATGTTAATGGGAAATATCGCTTTTCTGTAACTGAGGAGAACAAGTAGTCACACATGGTTGGAAAGCTTAACTTCAATTTATATTGTTTCAAATTGGGGTCCAGCGCTCCATCAGCACGGCAGTGTGAAACATGCAAGTTGGCCACATTATCCAGGCCAAAAGTCTATGATCTGCAATGCTTCAGTGCTATGTGATATAATGTCATAGCCAAGTCACTGGGAGCTGACAGATGTCATGAACAAATTTTTTCAAAATTGCAGATTTCATTAAAAAAATCAGGAAAGTGCAGATAATTATCTCCGCTTCAATCTATATTTCCTTTGATGTGAATATGCAATATGAGTGGTGACACTTCCTCACAGTGGGTGGGGGAGGTGAAAAAAACTCTTATTTTAACATTTCTAGAACAGTATGATTAGCTTTGACATACTTTTCTCTTTTATAGTATTTGAATTCCAAATATTCAGCTGATTATAACTAATTGAGAAGGGGGATCTTAATTGTTTCTTCACTTGAGTTTGAATTATGTTTGTCCAGACTGAGTAAAAATGTTTATTTATAATATAGATACAATTTTATAGAGATATGACAGCTAATAATTTTAGTATATTGTGACAATCACTTTATTTTATTTAGCTATTTTTTGTATGTCACCCCTGAGATATGTCACTAATATGACACGTGAATAAAGAGGGAAGCTCAAAATTGAAATGGACATTTGATAATTGTTTTAAGTTATTACAGAAATATTGTTGTCAGTCAGAGTTATCAGCTGCATATGGTAAGTTCAAATCACTGCAGATCAATCATCTATCAGGCCAAGCATGCAGTGCAGAATATATTTGTCCTGAGGGATGAATAAAGCAGCCTGGCTCAACAAGCAGACTGCAAATTTGACAATTTTATCTCCCAATCCAAATCTGTTTCTACCTGTTCCTTTATTATTCCCTGAAAAAGATGCTAAGTGATGCTGGAGTACTGGTACAAATAACAAAGCGTGTTGGATTACCTATGGTGAAATTATTGAAAGTGGGCACAGAAGGATCACAGATTTATTTCAACCATTCCCCTGCTCTGTCCTCTTCTGACTAAACACATGAAACATAAGCATAAACTTCCAGTTTTGTAACACATTCTCTGCGAGCAGATGTCTCAAGGCACTCAACATTATGATGCTGAATTGTACAAGAAGATGATTGGCCTGATGGCCAACGGCTGAAGTGGTGAATTTTAAGAAGGATCCTGAAGGAATAAAGAAAAGTGGAGTGGTGGGGAGCGTCATGTTTTGTAACTTCAAAACATTTAACTAAGTCAAGGTACACACAGGAATCTGAAATGTGAGTCTAACTTTGTCTTTACTTTAAATTAGGCATGCATGTGTCATGTAGTAGCATGATTTTACATATAACCCATAACTAATTATTTAAACAAACAAGAATGCTTAATCAACCTATTTATAGATATATATACAAGAGAACGCAAATATTTTTGAAATATAAAGTACACAACAGAGAGGCTAATAGGGAAAATATATCTAAGGTTCATGACAGTTATTAGAAGTGGAGAGATTAAATTCAGGGATGTGAAAAGGTCAGAATTAATACTATTTTATCTCATTTCCAACACATAGTGGTTTTGTTGGTCAAAACAAAAAAAACCTACAGAAAATAATATGACATCTTGAACAGCATCCGCAGACTCTTGTGGCTCTGTGGTATCTTGGATAGGTCACAGTGTTGACATTGTTTCCTTGCAGTGAGTCTTGTATTGTTGTGAACATTATTAAAATGTTGTGTATTTTACAGAGCAGCAAGTTAGTGCTGAAAATTATGAAGGATAATTTCCTTGGAAAGAGATTTGCAATGAATACTGCAGTGCACATTGCTGCATGTCAACAATAATTTAAAGACTCCAATCATAGCTCTCAATTTCTTGTCTACTGGAAGAGTTTGCATTTCACACAGTGTAATTATTGTCACAAGTAGATCTTACAATGTAGGTTCATGTTAAGGATTCTTAAGTTATTGGAATTGATTATAATTGTTCCTCAGATTTTGCATGGATGTTTGTGTATCAAGACTGACCAGATGACTTCGCAGTGAGGGTTCTGAAAGACTAACAACCATGCTTTTCACAATTTTCAGAGAGCTGATCTAACTTATTTCACACATTATGTCCACTGTTTAAATAACAGAAAATTGCATCATCTCTGGATCAACAGGTAATCAAAGTTATATTGTAATAACATCCAATGAAAATGTAAGCAAAAAGATCAATCATTATGACTAATAATAACAAAGGAAGGAAATATAACAAAATTAATAGAACACTAGGAACAGCTTCCACAATTGGTAAGAATAATCTTTTTTATCTATTTTATTGCATTACTTGAACTGATAGTATATTTACCTTTTTCTGTCATGACATGGTATTGCGTTTCCTTCCTTGTTTTGCTCTGGAAATTAAAGACAAATTTATCTTCTATCAAAAAAGATCTGATTTTTCCTTCTAAATCAATTCAGACAAAGGGTCCCAGACCTAAATCTCCTTTCACAGATGCTGCTTCACTTTTTGAGTGCTTCAATCACTTTCTGTTTCTATGTCAAGGAAAGGAAATGTTGCTTTTATCATGTGACTTTGTGAGATGGTTTATCATTATTCAATCGGTACTGAAAGAAATCATCTACTCACAAAATAAGTGATATGTTAAATTGGCCTTATTAGAAGAAAATGAAATTGATGTAAAATGTACTGGAAGTTTCAGGTTCTCATTAGTATAATATTTCCAAATCATTCACTGTTCTCTTTTTGTTCATTAACCAAATTGTCATTTCCAAATGCATTCAAATGCGAGACTATTTGATCAGTCCATTACAATTATAAGGATGAGCACAGTACACTTGTCTCTTCATTAGTTAGTACTTAGTGGTAGTCTTTTTAAATTAGAACAATGACTAACGAAATAGGATTGGTAAGAAAACAAAGCATTTTTTTTAGAATAACTATGTCAATGAAACCACTTTACTTTAAAAACAGTTACAGTCAGTGACCACTTTATTAGGTACATCTGTACATCTGATCATTAATGCCAACATCTCATCAGCCAATCACGTGGCAGCAACTCAATGAATAAAAATATACAGACATAGTTATTTTTTGTCCAGACCAAACATTAGATTGGGGAATAAATGTGATCTAAGTGACTTTGACCATGGAATGATTATTGGTGCTACACAGTGTGATTTGAGTACCTCAGAAATTGCTGGTCTTCCAGGTTGTTTACGTACAACAGACTGTAGAGTTCACACAGAATAGTGCGAGAAACAAAAAGCATCCAGTGAGAGGCTTGTTAATGAGAGAGGTCAGAGGAGAATGGCCAGACTGGTTCGAGCTGACAGCAACACAAGAACCATGCATTACAGCAGTGATGTCAGAGGAGCATCTCTGCATGCACAACATGTTGTACCTTGAAGTGAATGAGCTATAGCAACAGAAAACCATGAACATACAGTCAGTGGCTATTTTATTAGTACAGGATATTAAAATATTTCATCTCAGGAGTCAATTGATAATATCATTTTTATAGGACAACACAGACATCTTTCAAAGAAAGATTAAATTTGATGACACAGGAACAAAAAGTTCCATACACATTCAGCAGGTCAGTCAGCATCTGCGGAAGGAGAAACATAGCAGATTTCAGGTATGGGACCCTTTGTCAGGCTGCCATGTACTTTAAGAATCAAACAGGATTGTGGCTGTTTTCTTACCAAAATCATGGAGCTGAAAATCATCAGGTCTATTATAAGATCTCTGCAGGACAGTCCTGAGTAAGTCAACACTAGCATTACTGCCAGGCTAAAGTTTTATCCCATCAGAACTGCAGTCCTCTACTGAAATCAGTAATGGAGACTGCAGAGTGCGATATGGTATTTAGCGGGCCTTTGTCCATTGAAAAGAAGATTCAAAAGATATACCTACTGAGCTTGGAATAGGGTCACAGATATTTATTGTTTGTCAGAACACTTGCAAACAGTCCTTACAATAAATAACATTGCAATTAGCAAAATATAGAAATATAGTCAAAAACATAATAGCTTAAACATTGAAGTGCATCCAGAATCAGGAAAGTAGCGTATTGGATTAAATAGTGCACATGTCTGCAGGTAATTCACCTGCTATCTGTTAAGTAGGAATTTAGCCAGCATTGTGCAAAAGCTTGCTTACAAGCTGTCCACTGCCCCTACAATTCTTGGTAAACTCATCGTCCTCTTTTGATAGAATAAGCCTTCAAAGTCAACATCTGAGAAGTGTTGAGCATAATTGGTTTATGAATCACATTGCTTACAATCTAGCACCATTGGCACCATAACTTCTTTCCAAGCTGCTGCATATCATTTTCCAAAGCAAGCATACATCACCAAGTATCAAGCAAGCAAGTATCAGCACTGGACTGATTCTTCAGAGAATCAGATCCAGTGGAGGAGTGCAGGAGCAATCGCAAAAAAAAAAAGTATGACTCTTCTCTAGAGTTGAAAATCAGTCTACGTGGGCTGGCAAGTAAGTGGCTGTGCATTGACTGTAAATTGGTAACACACATTCAGCTGTACAAGGAAAACATGCAAGTTCTTCTCATTTTTGTTCCCTTTCCCTGGAAAGAGCTTGGGAGTGCTGATTAATTTCTTTGCCTTATCTTAACTGATAAAAGGACCAACACACAAGGGTGCTGGAGGAACTCAACAGGTCAGGCAGCATCCATGGAGGAAAATAAACAGTCAAAATTTTGAGCCAAGACCTTCCATCAGAACTTAAAAGGAAGGAGGCTGAAATGGAAAAGGTGCAGCTCAAGGTTGCATTGATAGCATTGGAGAGGAAACCCTGCTTTGTAACATCCTCTTACCGCACAAAGAAATGGATGACTGATTATCTCAGTTTTGTTGTATCAGCATCAGATGTAACCATACGTTGTTTGTGGAATTGTAATTGAAATGAAAATTTGTCCCAACTCATTCTTTCCTCTTCCTACCTTCACTGATGAAGTGCAATAGTCTCCTTGACTCTGTGTCCAAGGTTTATAAAGTCACTGAATTATACACTACAGAAACAGAGATTTCAGAACAACTCATTCATGCTGACTAAGGTGGCTCCTTGAGCCAGTCCCACTTAACTCATATTTCACCCTTATAACTCTAAACCAGTGGTTCACAAACTTTTTTTCTGTTATTGACTCCTTGGCCCTCAGACCACATCCCCGTCACCTCTCTTTCAATTTCTAGCCATTACATAAAATCTATAAAGAATTTTGATTGATGAAGTGAAGCAATGCGAAAGAATATAGGAAGTGCAAATTCAAAGCAGTGACAAATAATTGCAAAAGTTATTCAAATGTATTTAAAGCTACATATAAAATTATTTCTTTATTTAATTAAAATAAAAACATTTTGATCAGCAATTTTAGAGCATCCAACTATTCACTACTTAATTTGCCTTTTCGCCTTTCAATGACATGGATAGACTTAGTGCAGTGATAGCAAATTCTCAACATCAAGCTGAGTGCCACTCAGAAGGAGTCTTGGGTCCCCATGTTCAGTAATTTGCGTTCTGTTTCGTTGCTTTGAAAGAAGTCGGGTGACTGGTCTGAAACTGCTCTACTAAGAATGAAGTGAGAAAGGCAATAAGGAACATCGCAACCTTTTTATCCAGTGTAGGATAGCATTAAGAGATTTCTTTCTGCATCCAGAAGTTTTATTATGATTTTTTGGACCTTGGCTTCAGCTCAAAGTTATCTTGGAGTGAGATTGTGGTTCTTCCACCATCTTTCCTGCTTATTCCTCATTACAAGTGTTCAGAAATGGATTTATTACCCAATAATGAAGTTGGATCAAGTGAGGATCCTCATATTTCCCTGATGTGTCTTTATGCAGCTCACCTAGGTGGGCACAGTATACTTGAAGATTATCACCTGGTATTCTTTTTTTCTATTCCAATTCAGAGAGGGTCAGAAGTTGAAAAAAGTCTCAACAGTCAATGTTGAACTTAGTAAGGTTATCTTGGACAGAAATATGGAGACAACTGTTTCTACTTTGATAAGATTCACATACTTCCTTGCAATTGAAGATTGATTTTATTAAGCTTTGCAAATAATTCTAACAAATAAGCAATGTCATGCTTAATATTTTTGAGTTGAAGACTGAATAAAGCATTCAAGTTTTTTTAGAATTTTATCACAGTTTCAAAAAGTACAAAAAGGCATCCCATGCAGCTTCCTTTTTGAGAGCCATCAGACTTCTGTGTGCTACAAGAAGCGTTCAAGTTGTTCAGCATTCACGATACAAAGCCTTGATATAGTTGAGATGTGAGAGCACAGGACTTGTTTTTATTTATAGCTGTAATAACAGCATTTAATGATTTTTGCAGCTGATAGAAACATATAAACATAGACACATAGAAAACCTACAGCACAATACAGGCCCTTCGGCCCAAAAAGTTGTGCTGAACATATCCCTACCTCAGAAATTACTAGCTTACCCATAGCCCTCTACTTTTCTAAGCTCCATGTACCTATCCAAAAGTCTCTTAAAAGACCTGATCGTATCCACCTCTACCAACCATTCCACGCACTCTCTGAGTAAAAAGCTTACCCCTGACATCTCCTCTGTACCTACTCCCCAGCACCTTAAACCTGTGTCCCCTTGTGGGAACCACTTCAGCCTGGGTAAAAACCTCTGACTATCCACTCGATAAATGCCTCTCATCATCTTATACACCTCTATCAGGTCACCTATCATCCTCCGTCGCTCTAGGGAGAAAAGACCGAGTTCACTCAATCTATTCTCATTAGGCATGCTCCACAATCCAGGCAACATCCTTGTAAATCTCCTCTGCACCCTTTCTATGGCTTCCACATCCTTCCTGTAGTGAGACGACCAGAACTGAGCACAGTACTCCAAGTGGGGTCTGACCAGGGTCCTATATAGCTGCAACATCACCTCTCAGCTCCTAAATTCAATTCCACAATTGATGAAGGCCAATGCACCGTATGACTTCTCAACCACAGAGTCAACCTGTACAGCTGCTTTGAGTGTCCTATGGACTCGGACCCCAAGATCCCTCTGATCCTCCATACTGCCAAGAATCTTACCATTAATACTATATTCTGCCATCATGTTTGACATACCAAAATGAACCATTTCACACTTATCTGGGTTGAACTCCATCTGCCACTTCTCAGCCCAGTTTTGCATCCTATCAATGTCCCGCTGTAACCTCTGACAGCCCTCCACACTATCCACAACACCTCCAACCTTCGTGCCATCAGCAAACTTACTCACCCATCCCTCCACTTCCTCATCCAGGTCATTTATAAAAATCATGAAGAGTAGGGGTCCCAGAACAGATCCCTGAGGCACGCCACTGGTGACCAACCTTCATGCAGAATATGACCCATCTACAACCTTTGTGGGCAAACCAGTTCTGGATCCACAAAGCAATGTCCCCTTGGATCCCATGCCTCCTTACTTTCTAAATAAACCTTGCATGTGGTACCTTATCCAATGCCTTGCTGAAATCCATATACACTACATCTACTGCTCTTCCTTCATCAATGTGTTTAGTCACATCCTCAAAAAATTCTATCAGCCTCGTAAGGCACAACCTGCCCTTGACAAAGCCATGCTGACTATTCCGAATCATATTATACCTCTCCAAATGTACATAAATCCTGCCTGTCAGGATCTTCTCCATCTGCTTACCAATCACGTGACGTAAGACTGACTGGTCTATAACTTCCTGGGCTATCTCTACTCCCTTTCTTGAATAAAGGAACAACATCTGCAACCCTCCAATCCTCCAGAACCTCTCCCGTCCCCATTGATGATTCAAATATCATCGCCAGTGGCTCAGCAATCTCCTCCCTTGCCTCCCACAGTAGCCTGGGGTACACCGTATCCGGTCCTGGCGACTTATCCAACTTGATGTTTTCCAAAAGCTCCTGCACATCCTCTTTCTTAATATCCACATGCTCAAACTTTTCAGTTTTCTGCAAGTCAGCACTACAATCACCAAGATCCTTTTCTGTAGTGAATACTGAGTAAAGTATTCATTAAGTACCTCTGCTATTTCCTCCGGTTCCATACACACTTCTCCACTGTCACACTTGATAGGTGCTATTCTTACTTAGATCATTTAGGATTTTTTGCAACAATGTGTGTTCTATGAATTACACAGTGAATGATAAATATATTAGGTGCAGCTTTTTTTTCCAAGAAAGAAGTAACCCCATTGTTGTGACCTATCTTTGATGGTGCCCGTCTGTTGCTCAAGCAAGGGTGTTGGTGAGCTGAATGTCTTTCTCTTTGAAAAATTGCTTAACAACCAAAATATCGACTCTGTTTTCATTTCTGTTTCTTGCCCATGGCTCAACTGAGAAATCACTGCTCCATTTTATGAAGCTTCAGATAAAGAGCCAAGTTTTGCCTGAGCTATGATGGCATTATAACTTACCCCTTTATTGATTGCAGCACTTGAGGATAAACTTAAATAATAGATGATTGACTGGTTGTTAATCCATAATGAACATTTCTAAGGGACGATAAAGATAATGGGGACAGTAGGGGGAGTGTGCTTGGTAGCAAAAGGGCAGCTGAGAGATTACAGACTTAATTTAAAAATAAATTACTTATTCTAAACATTTGATCCTCAGTGTCTCATGATTGATTACAATGAATCACCTCATCTCTTGCTAACCCACCATTCTCTTATGCTTTGCTTGAAGCACATTATAATTGTTGAAAAGCAACGTGACTATTCTGTAGTTGGTTTACCATGAGAAATATGGACTGAAGAAATCCTATTATTTCCACTCCAAGGTCTTGCATGGTTGCCACTCGCTACTATACTATAGTGTTAGCTAATACAATTCCCATACTTCAACCACACAGTGATACAAATCCTGCAAATTAGAGTGTAGTGTTCAATAAGATATAATTCAGAATCTGCCCTTTGGAATGGTCTTGACTGCATTTCTCTAGCCCATGGCCCAACTGAGAAATCACTGCTCCATTTTATGAAGCTTCAGGCAAAGAGTCAAGTTTTGCCTGAGCTATGATGGCATTATAACTTACCCCTTTATTGATTGCAGCACTTGAGGATAGACGTAAGTAATAGATGATTTACTGGTTGTTAATCCATAATGAAAATGGCAGAATCAGACCAAACGAAGAAGAAGTGTAGGCAGTAAAGTGTGGAGTATCTAAAAAGTGAATTAATACCAGCAGCAAACACCCAACAGCAGCCAATGTGCTTGTTGTATAAAGAAGGCATTTTCAAATGAGGCAATGAAACTGTCCAGGCATCTTGAACATTTGAAGAGAATACACTCTGATTAAGCAAACAATAACTTGGCTTACCTTCAAAATTTGTGATAATTTTCAGAAATGGAAAACACTTCAAAACTGTTTGCCAATATTTCATAACAAAGTGATGATGGTTTGCATGCTTCATGCAATATTTCATTGCTCATTGCTAAATCTGGAAAGCCCATACAATCGGAGAATTGATTCTGCCAGCAGTAAGGGTACAGTTTTGCATAAGTCATCAAACAAAATAATTAAAGTGATTCTGCTCACTGACAATTCTATTGAAAGATAAATAGATTAAATATGTCTGAGAATGTGGAAAACACACTGTGCTTTATACATAGGGCAACAGAATTTGCTCTGCATTTGATTGAGTCAACTTTGCTGTGCAATGAATCTTTGCTTCTTGGTTATGCTTGCTTCATAAAAGATGACAACATGATTCAAGGGTTGTTATTTGCAAAGAGACTAGAAACAGAAATGAAGATGGAGTCAATATTTTGGGTGTTAAGCATTTTTTCAAACAGAAGGACATTCCGCTCACCAACATCCTGGAGGGGGGTAATAATGCTTACTTGAGGAACCATTGCTCTAAACTGTTCCTATACATGAACCTGTCTAAATGCCCTTTAAAGGTAATAATTGTACTAGCTTCCTCTGGCAGTTCATTCCATATGCACACTTTCCATATCTAACTATAATTTCACTCTCTGGTCAATGCCATTGGTCAATGCCAAGCCAACAGACTGTACATAACTGCAGAAATAGCAACCAATAGTTTGCAAAGTAATACAAAAATCTCTTTGATTTTAGTCTGTAAAGGAATGCACAATTTTCCGTGGCCAAGTTATTAGTACTCCTGTACCTAAAAAGTGGCCACTGATTGTATGTTTGCATTCATCACTGCTGTCGTCCATCGACTTCAAGATCAACGTGTTGTGCATTCACAGATGCTCTTCTGCACACCACTGTTGTAACATGTGGTTATTTGAGATGCTTTCACCTTCCTGTCAGTTTGAACCAGTCTGGCTATTCTCTTTTGGGTTCTCTCATTAACAAGGCTTTTTCACCTACAGCACTGCCAGTCACTGGATGTCTTTAGTTTTTCACACCATTCTGTACAAACTGTATAGAGACTGTTCTGCATGAAGATTGCAGGACCTCAGCAGTTTCTGAGATACTCAAATCACTCGCCACCCCCCCCCCCTTATGGCAGTAACAATCATTCCATGGTCAAAGTCACTTAGAGCACATTTCTTCCCCATTCTGATGTTTGATCTGAACAACAACTGAACCTCTTGACCATGTCTCCATGCTTTTATGCATTGAGTTGCTGCCACACGGTAGGCTAATTAGATATTTGCATTAAAGGTAGGTGTACAAATTCACCTAATAAAGTGGCCACAAATTGCATAACAGAACCAACCCCATAAATGATTTATTTGTCAAATTTATTCCTGAAGCTCTTCTTGATATGTTTGGATAGAGAAGTGTTTCTGGCACGTTTGAACCAATGCAGAGACACAGAATCATTGAATTGATTGCTTTTGTAACAATTATTACATTCTTCTTTCATCCTGTGTACTGGAAATGACACTAAGCAATCTTGAATCTTGAATCTATTATACCAAGTGGAGAGATTTCAGCTCCTGATGATCCAAAGTCCCTTAAGTGTTCTGCTCCAAATTTGCATTGTTTATACTTCTAGAAAAAATAAAGTATTTTTTTCTCTCATGGGTTGTTCTGCTTTTTCAAATTATTTATTTAAGATTGATATGCAGAAGCTAAAACCATCAGCTAATGAAAGTCTCATGGTACACAAGGAAGCTATAAATTCTGGGGAAGATTAAGGAACTGCAAGTCACTCGAAGGAATCACCTAACTTAAGTATGCTTGGATTCTCTAAATTGTTTATTTTATTCAACATTAACAGCAAAACTTCCTTCAGAAAAATTAATAAATGATTCATGTTTTGCAATTATTTGTACATTATCATGAAGGAATAACATTGTACAGTATATAACATGGAAGCGTGTTCAAATCTCCATATGACAGCTGGGGAATTTAAATTCAATTAATAAATTGTCGGGAGAAAGAAAGCTAATATCCATAATGTTGACCATGCAACTTTTAGATTTTCAGAGAAAAAATCTGGCTCTCTAATTCCCTTTAGGCAATGAAATATGTCTTCTGTATCTGATCTGGTTTGCAAGTGTGCCAGGGCCACAGAGATGTAGCTGACTCCTACTGTCCTGTGAAATGGCTCATCAATTCAAAAGGCAATTAGGGATGAGATCAAAATGCCATCTTTACCAGCAACAACTACACCCTATGAAAAAAATACAAAAAAAATTTAAGCTCATGAAATTACTAGACCATTTTATATTTTATAACATCTGTGAGGAAGAACTTAGACCATAAAACCATAAGACAGAAGAGCAGCATTAGGCCATTCGACCCATTGAGTCTGTCTGCCATTCCGTCACGACTGTATATTATCCTTTTAACTCCTTTGACGCCCTGACTAATTAAGCAGCTATCAACCTCCACTTTAAACATACCCAATGATTTGGCCTCCACAGCCATCTATGGTAATGAATTCCACAGGTTTAACATCCTCTGGTGAAAGAAATTCCTCTCTGCTCTAAAGCAAAGTCTTTGTATTCTGAGGCAATGCCCTTTGGTCCTAAATGCCCCACTATAGGAAACATACTCTCCTCATCTATTCTATCAAGACCTTTCAATATTTGAGCATTTGCTGTGCTTATTACAAGCAATAGTTCATGAGTAACTCAGACTCTTTGTCCTCTGGAGAATCTCAAACGCAAGTGCTGTTGTCTTCAGCTCTCCCATTTCACATAGTCATAAAATCATGGAGCACTACAGCTCAGAAACAGGACTTTTGGCCCATCTAGTCCATGTTGAACTGTTATTCTGCCTAGTCCCATCCTGGACCATAGCCTTCTATTCCCTTTCCATCCATGTAGTTATCTAAATTTCTCTTAAACGTTAAAATCAAACTCACATTCACCACCTCCACTGCCACTCATTCCATACTCCCATCACCCCTTGGGTGAAGAACCTCCTTATGACTTTCACCCTTAATCCATAACCTCTAGATTTTGTTTCACACAACCTCAGTGGAAAAAAGCGTTCTTACATTTACGCTATCTGTACCCTTCATCATTTTTGAATACCTCTATCAAATCTCCCTTCATTCTCCTACACTACCCTCATTCTCCTCTGCCCTATTTCACCTTTGCCTATAACTCAGGTCTTTACCTGTAGGTAGATGATCCGAATTGCACACAATACTCCAAATTAAGCCTTACCAACATCTTATACAATGCCAACATAACATATCAACTCCTGTACTGAATACTTTGATTTATGAAGACCAACATACCAAAAGCTCTCTTTAGCATCTTATCTACCTGTGACTCCACAGGAATTATGGACCTGTATTCCTATATTCCTCTGTTCTACTGCACTCTTCAGTGCCCTACTACAAGATCTATCCTGCTTTGTCCTTCCAAAGTGAAACACCCCACAATGCCTGCATTAAACTCCATTTGCCACTTCAGCTGCATGTATTTCCAGCTAGTCCAGATCCCGCTACAAGCTTTGACAGCCTTCCTCAATGTCCGCTACCCCCAAATCTTGGTGTCATCTGCAAATTTGCTGATCCAGTTTACAACATTACCATCCATGTCATTAATGTAAATGATGAATAACAATGGACCCAGCACTGATCTCTGCAAAGCACAACTAGTCACAAGCCTCCAGTCTGACAGATAACCATCTACTGCTATTCTCTGGCTCCTCCTGCGAAGCCAATGTCAAAACCAATTTACTATATCACCCTGAATGCCAGGCAACTGAGCCTTATTGACGAACTTCCCATGTATGGTTTTGAAAGAGGACTTGATAAAGTCCATATAGCTAACATTAATGCCTTTTCTTCATCAACTTTCCTGGTAACCTCCTCAAAAATATTTATGATTGGTTAGACACAACCTACCATGCTCAAAGCCATGTTGACTATCCCTTAAAAGGGCCTTGTCTATACGAATACTTATATATTTGGCCCCTTAGAATACATTCCAATAATTTATCCATTATTGACATCAAGCCTACTGGCCTATAATTTTTCAGCATATCCTTGGAGCCCATCTGAAACAATGAAACAACATTAACTACCCTCCAGTTCTCTGGAACCTTTGACCCAGTCTGCCTTTTAGCTCTGGCCAGATCAGCAGCTCATGACAGTTCAGACATTGGCTACTATTATTTATATCACACAGATCATCCACACCCAATCCTACTCCTACAGAATAGCAACCTTGTCAACAGAATAAGGTGGATACATTCAGTAGTTGAGACGGTATCTGTGGAAGAAGAGACAAGTGATGCTTTGCATCCAAAACCTTCCATTGGAAGTTCTGGACATGAAACGTTGACCAATTAACAGATACTGTCTCACCCATTGAGTGTTTTCAGCATTTCATGATTTGTGCTTGGTTATGAATTGGTGTTGGAAACTGTTCATTAATTTCATATTAATTTCTTAGATTAATCTTTTCAAATAAATATTTGCATGCTAATTAATGTGAATAATTTTACACTGCTAATACATGGGAGTTATTCATGATCAATGGATGTTGATATTAATATTTTCCCTGAACTCTACTCCTATCCACTCATACATAATCTCAGTGTCAGAACTCTACATATGCCTGAGAAAGAACAAGATATCCTTAATGTCTCACAGGCAGCCCATGGCCAGCTCAGACATTTCCAGCTCACCCATACACTCCTTAATTTTCAAGTAAATGCTAAAAACTGGACAAGCAAAGTAAATCTCAATACCGTATTGCAACAATGGACATGAAAAACTCTCCATTGCTCTTTTTAACCATATCCTTTCATTTTGCGTGCTATCTCTCCTTAGCCTTCAACAATACCGGCCTAAAATCTATATATTACTTTATCATTCATTTGTCTCAAAGATACCCATGTGATTTATCTTCAGTGTTGTTTATTTCAAAATCAGTTTCTCTATGGACTATGTGTCAGTGCTTTAATGATTTAGTCAGTTATCTCTTTCTCCTAAGCCCCATCAACCATCACACAATATGCTGCTGTCAGGTAACTGTACATGGCCAGGTTTAGTTCTTCAATACATTGCCAATGCACTGCTCATCTCATCCAATGCATTCCACTCTTTAGCTTTTGGGTGACCTTCACAAAACGTTAGAAGACTGGTCACTGGTGCTTTCTCTCTCTCTCAGATTGTAGTCCGTTTTTATCAGAGGTGGTGCCTTTAACATAAAAGGAGACAGACTGTTCTAAGAAGAAAACTTATGCAAATTTTCCAAGGAAAAAAAAATGAATTAACCATTTATTTTAAAATAGGTTACTATCGATGCAATGCTCCTCAGACAGGATGAAGAGGTCAATACTCCCCAATGCCATTAGGCTTTACAATTCTACCGCCAGGACTTAAGAACTTTTAAAAGCTATTATTAATGCTTTTTGGGATAGTGATTTAGATGCATATCATATTTTTTACTGAGTTAAGTATTGTATGTAATGAGTTTTGCTACAACAAGTGTATGGGACATTGGAAAAAAAGTTGAATTTCCCCATGGGGATGAATAAAGTATCTATCTATCTATCTATCTATCTATCTATCTATCTAAATGAAAGAAAGCTGTAATTTATTGACCATGCAAACAGGAACATAAAAACACCTCACATTGACCACAACACTGGCAGTCTCCAAGGTTTCCCACTTAATAATATCTATATCATGTTACATACCTGAATTTCTTATAACCCCAGGCAAGACTATGTCTAGTCTTGCTTAGGGACACTCTTCATTTCTGAACCTAGTTGCATCCACTTATGTATGGAATATGGATTATCCTTCTCCTTAATGGTTTGTGCTTCCCAATAACTGTGGAAAAAAAGGTGTTGAACAGCACCAGAACCAAATATCAAATCTCTTACTGTGGTGAAGATTTCATCTGAGACATTGCCTGGTCTCATGCTTGATACTGATTAGTACTCTGATGCATTCAGGAAATGTGCTGGCTCTCACCATCAGCATATTTGAAATTCTTTGGATGCCCTGGACCATGATTATAACCTTTGTCATTCTGGGATTACTAATACTTCCGCTCTACATAATTTTACTACAACTGCATCAGTTCTAAAATGTTAAGGTCACACAAAAAATGATCTTTTTCCTATTGAGGTTACATGATAAATTCCATCATTGCCCCTCTTACACCCAGCATATTCTATGATATCTTTCATACCTCACAATTCTTGGAAAGTTTGTGCTCTGTTGTTATAATGCAATTGTGGAAAATATGCCTCCACTTCCAGGCAAAAGGCTCTCTCCATAAGATCCTCAATTTCTTTATTTTACCACACATCTTTAGGTAAAAACACTGCCTAAGCTATTATAAGCTTTTATGTTTTGATCTGCTTTTGATCTATTCAGTCCTCTGTATAATGCAGCATCACATAGAAGAGACGTTGCTTTCCATTCATGGACAGTCTGCTCTTTATAACTACACCTCTGGTGTACAAAACCTTGTTAAGTTATAATTATATGTGGCTACAATACCCAATATTTAGCAATGTCTTAGAAGATCAAAACTATTGACATGCAGAGTCCTTCACTATTTCGGGAAGATTTAATTTCCTTTCAGTGGAAAGGATGATCAAGCAGTCCTCTTAACCTCTGATATCAGTACCCAATGCTAGGCATCTAGTTTTGTCCATTCTGTAAAATTGAAGAGGTTCAGGTAAAATATATTATCAGAGCACACGTTACCACGTTCAACCCTGAGGTTCTTTCTCCTGCCGGCATTCTTAGCAAATCTGTAGGATAGTAACTGTAAACAATAAACAACAAACTGTGCAAATGCAAATATCAATAAATAGCTCTTAATAACAAGCATGAAATAACAAGATAAAGTGAGATCATCGGTTGTGGGAACACCAGAAACAGAATGAGTGCAGTTATCCCTTTTTGTTCAAAAGTCTGATGGTTCAGGGGTAATAACCGGTCTTGAGTCCCGGAGGCACCCTGATGGCAGCAGCGAGACAAGAGCATGGCCTGGGTGGTGAGGATCTTTGATGATAGATACTGCTTTTCCGATAGTTTCAGAAACGTTTATAAATTTATTTACTTCTTGCGATAACTGAAACACTGCCTGAAATGTGGAGAGATATCTTCATACATCTTCAGATCGGTATCTTTTCATGAGCTTAAGATTTTTCATAAAGCTTAAGACTGACAAGTGGAACACAGAGATGTTGCTGAGGGTGAGCCATTGTGATGAAAAAGCATATGAAAATGCACGATAATCTTGCACTAAATAAAGGATTTCAGATATGCACTGTTACTTTACAACATGCAGTGTTTAATATAGTTCAGGAGAGATAGCTAACTGACTGGAGAATCACGTCTACCTTGGAGACAAATCAACAACAGAAACGTTTAGATTTTAGATGGGGATTAATGAAGGTTAAGAAGAACTAATAAAAATAATTATCATCTAAGAAATGGATATGTTTGAGAGAGCACAGAAAAATCATATATATTCATTTTTGCAATACAAATTTGTGATTTCTTTTTTGTGCTTTTATTTGTGAAAGTAAGGAAACAAACATGTGACCTATTGTTGTTACGATGTGTACTGGCAATATCAGAACATAAGTGCAGAGGAATTTCAGACTCTGATGTAGAGACGGTGATGAGAGTTTATTCATAAGAATTCTAACAGAACATTGGTGGCTCAGGTGAGCGACATAACGTTCTGAAAACCAGGATCCCATGATTGGAGCTAATCGGACATTCACTTATAATAATACAAATAACATAGGATCCCAAGGCTATCAAAATAAACAATTTTAAACAGAAAGCGTCAAGAGACTGCATTACAAAGAGCAAGTCATTTCAGAGAACATAAGGAACTCTAAACAATAATTAACTCTCTTGAAACAACAATGAACCATTTCAGGTACTCTTAAAAACCTCAGAGCCCAATGCGCTCTGACTCTCCACACAGGCCTAAAGAGCTAATTACAGTGCTCCCTATGGCCAGCACTTAATGGCCCAAGAAGACTTGGGGAACTCGAGAGGGAAACTCAAGACAGACTTGGGAACCTTATGACAGGGAGAACATTAAAAAAAATGTTGACATATTCAATAAACCTCAGTAACACTGAATAAATCTCAGAAACCTGGAGGGCCATAGGAGACTTGGATGACCATGAAAGACCTGGAGGGCCACGGGAGACCTGGAGAACCTTGATGACTTTGAGAACCATGATGACCATGAAAGCCTTGACAACCTCAATGACCTTGAACAATGAATCGAGAGACTCAATGTGGACTTGAGAAACACAGCATGTTGACAAGAAAAGTCAGAATGTAACCTCAGAATGTGGATTTGAAAAGCTCAGAATATAGACTAGAGACACTCAAATCATCAACTCAGGATGTGAACTTGAGAATAGATGACATTCTCACCTAGAGCCAACTGATGTCAAAATGCCAGCATTAAACCTCTGCTGGGCCCATTAATTGGCGGGGTCCTTCTGAAACAATATTTTTTGGTGATGTCAGAACCTAGGTGTGGAAGAAAGACAGACTCCAATGTAGAGATGACAATCAGAGCTTTTTCATAAGAATTCAAACAGAATATCAGTGACACCACAAGACATAATATTCTCAAAACTAGGACCCCGCGATTAGTGCTAATTGAGTGTCCATTAAATAATACAAGTAACATGGAACCCCCTGAGCCTATGAAAATACACTTAACAAGTTTAAACAGAAGGCACTAGGAAACTGCAATACACAGCTCAAGTCACTCGACAAAAACACAAGGAACATTAAATGATTCTAGACTCTCATTAAGCAACAATTAACCAATTTAGGTGCTCTAAAAACCTTGGAGTCCAAAGCTTCACAACTCCCCGCAAAGGCCCAGAGAGCTCATTACAATTTTGTTGGATTGCCTCAGTGGAAATCAGCATATTTATATAATCATAAATATATGATGTTTTCTCTGTATGTATAATGAACAAAATCTTAGTGATTTTTGATGCTCCAGAAGACTTGACCAGCTGCAGTGTGATGTATTGCTAGGAATAACTATGAGGATGTTGGTACAGTCACATTTTTAAAAGGTCACATTTTCCAAAGTAACCAATTACACAGGAAGTCACCATGTACACAAAAATAAGAATTTTGAAACATCCTAATTTTTATCAATATGCTCTGTTACTTTCATTTTTAATATCATGGTACACTTTGACTGTTGTTTGCCTTGCTTAAATTGGTCAATCATTCAATTCCAGAGAGGTTGCCTTACTTGTAATTTTCTAATAACTTGTCACATTCTTAATCTTGGATAGAAGACAGAAACTATGGACTAATTTAGGAAAAGAAAGTATTGTTATTTTACTTCTTGTAACAGTCATAGGAAATTTTATTTTTGACCATTCTTATATATGATTGCAATCCTTGAACATTATAGAACAGAAGCAGTATTTGGTCCATCTCAAATCTGTACTGTTATTATTTTCCACTTAAATATGTGATGGTATTGGGTTGACTGTCCACAAAACACAAAATACAGAATGCAAATTTGAGCCTTAATCGAAATAGGTATCTATGGGTATCCTCACTATAATAAGGTTATACTGCATCAGTCTACTCTTCATAGACTAGTTGACATTCATAGTCTAATTTCTGAGGTGATGTCCAGCTCCCAATGCCCACTACTTGAGTGGTGGTCCCACCTCCCTACCAAGGAGGAGATACTGCCTGCTAATATAGTAGTTTAAACACAGTTTATTTTATTTTTAATGATACATATTTAAATTAGGGAAGTAATCTTTAACATACAGTTAAATCTCACAGAAGATTTATGTTTTATAAAAGATGTCCGAATTCTAAAAGACTTATAAGCTACAAAGGATTTCCAAACAGATACAATTATTCCAAAGTGAAAGGACATACCAATGTCTTGCAGACAAACAAGTCATCTATTGCAGAAACTGGAATTTGAGGAATGGATTCTATCTCTTCTTTTTGTCACTGCATTTCTGTCATTCTCCTTGATATTCTTAACAATTCCCAAAGCTTTCCAGCACTGATACTGTTTTGCTACCATTTATACTATTTTGTATATAATGTTTTTCAGGTAATTTTGCTACACCAAAGTAATTTTGATAAATGATCTAAAAGCTTCAGGAGACAGAGATCCCAGACACCCACAATTAATGCTGTGAGGGCTGACTCTCTAAGTAAACAAATATCCAAACAATTAATTGATCAACTATATCTCTGGCCAGGTTTGATGTGCTAAGTAACAATATCGGTCTGGTCTGCAACTTTCTTAAACTCAGTCAGAATATGGCAAATAGCTTAGCTAGTGCTGTCTGTTTGATGCAATTAACATAACCACGTTGTCCTATGTTGATGAAACATGGGCCTACAAACAATCATTGTTTACTTGTTTACACCAAAAAGCTGAACAAGGAATATTGGTTAGAAGTTAACTTTGTCAAAAACAACTCTGACCTTTTGGAGAAGTCATCCTGCTGTGCTAGAAATCTGAGGTCAGTAATAAACTGACCTCATGGGCCCTGGAAAGTGAACATCTATCACAAGCAAATCTTATTTTCCTTGGGTCCCCTTTAGTGTTATTCTTTTTCAATTAACTATCATGCTTTAACATCAATTAACTATAAGATCATAAGCCCCATAAGACATAGAGCCAGCATTAGACCATTCGACCCATTGAATCACCTCAATCATTCCATCATGGCTGATTTATTATCCTTCTCACCCTATTCTCCTGTCTACTAACCTTTGATACCTTGACTAATCAAGAATCTATCAACCTCTGCTTTAAATATACCCAATGACTTCGCCTCAACAGCTGTTTGTGATAATGAATTCCACAGATTCACCCCCATCCATTCAATCATCTTATACTTCTAAAAAAAATAGAGATTATTGCAATATGGGAACTGTGTTAGAATATTTGTAAATTAGAGAAAACAGAAATATGACAGTTGAAAATGCTGCAACACTTAACAGGTTAGGAAGCATCTACAGAAAGTAAAAGAAAACTCAAGTTTAAAGATATTTCATCAAAACCGAGAAGGTGAGAAAATAAATTATTTGCAGAGGGAGTGGAAGAAAGATGGGTAAGACAATGTCAGGAAAGCAAATGAGTGAGAGGAGAAAAGGAATTAGGAGAAATGAGGGCAAAGTCTTGTCAACTATGATTGTGAAGATGTCTTCTTTTGAATGAAAGTCTTGCCATAATATCAGATACAATGAAGAGGGAAGAATTTGAAGCAAAGCATTCTCTATGCTTAGCCCTCTCACTTTACAAATTGTCTTCCCTCCTTCCCAGCTCTAATGACAGTCTTAGATCTGAAATATATACACTGTTACTCTTTTTACAGATGTTGCCCAATCTGCTCAATCTTTCCAGCATTTGCTGTTTCAGATATGCACTATTTACAGAAATGTGATCAGTTTTAGATAATTAATACTTAATACTCTTAGTTCAATGGTTGAATAGTTCAATTTAATATCAAAGAACATATACAGTATACAACCTGAAATTTTTACTCTTCGCAGACATCCATAAAACAGAAGAAATCCCCAAAAAATGAATGACAGAAAACATCAGAATTCCACAGCCCCCTTCTCCCCACTCCCACGCACAATCACCATCAAAACCATCAAACCTACCTGTCCACTCTCTACTTCATCAAAAGCATCTACTTCATGATCTAGAGTCCATCAAAAAACTACTGCCAATCCCGACATTTTGACATGACACAGGCTTTTTCTCTCTCTCACCAATGGGTGAGAGATAGGTATTGCTCCTGCCACAGTAAGAGGGGAGGCCAACAGCTTGCTGTTTTGAAGTTATAATCTGCAGCATTGCTTATTTCAGCAGCAGCATACAGTGCTGTCTTGATATTTCAATCTGCTGCAATGCTTCAGTCACTGACACCAGTGAGGAGTCGGGTCATCAACAAGGCCAGACTCCAAAGGCACATGTTTTCCTGGCTGTTCCTGAAGATATCGAGGCCAGTCGGCAAGCTCTGAACACAAGAACCCACTGCCGTGAAGAACCACAATCTGAGTGTAGCTGTAGATCACAGACTCCGACAGGTCCCCAGTAAAGGAAAGAAAAGTAAAAAGAAGAAATTAAACTGTTTTGTGGATGAACTGGAAAAAGTTAAGTTGGCACCATCTTGAATTTTTCCAGTTTATCCATGATCTCCAAACTGCAGATCATGAAACGATATATTTCACTTCTGTTATGTCTTTTACATTTGTTTTTCATCTTAAACGTGATTCTGGAACCATTGAAGCCTGCGATTTGCAGTTTGGAGATCGCTTGTGTGCTTCAGCCCTCTGTATTCTCCAAGGGGATTCTGCAAGGTAGAGGCAGCATGCGGAAACTTCATGGCTAAAAGACTGCGAGTCGCCGTTCAGATCCATTTCACCAATTAAAGCTTCCATTGTTCAGTGATTAAAGCAATGAGGGAGATTTAAAGGCCAGCTGCCTGCCTTTTTTTTTCGCTGAGGTATTGCTCTGCTGCGAGAGGGGAGACTACTTTTTATGACTGGTGAGGTTGCTCAGTTATGGAGAGGGGAGATTGCTTTTCTATCGCTGGTGAATCACTCTGCTACAGAGAGGGAGAATGTTGCTCAGGCTTTTTGCGTTTTGAATGTGGACTTGGACTGCGGACGTTTTCTCAGTCTTTTCCTCCAAATCTTTCTCATTTCACTTTTGTGTGTGGGGGAAAGGGATTTGGAGGGGGGAGGTCGATGTGCCTGTTCCAATTTTGTTTATGCAGGGAGGAGGGATTTGGATGTTGATGACCGTGCTGCCTTTCTTTTCTTTCTTGGTTTCATGGTTATCTGGGGAAGAGGAATTTCAGAATTGTATGCTTTGATAATGAATGAACCTTTGAAACTTTGAAATTTTGAAGTCAGACTCTGGCGCCATTTTTAGCTGCTCCATTCTTGCATTAAACTGATATTGGAATGAAGGATGATGTTGTTTTCTGATAATGGTGGATTGTCTAATTGTTCCATATGAAGTAATATTCGACAAGGAGGGTCATCCCCATATCCTGAAATAGAAAAATGGGTATCTTCCACTCTCCAGTCAGAAAGTTATTCCAAGTGGTACACAAAAGCATGCTTTCAATTTGTGGCAAAATATCAGGATAGCTCACCCCAATGCAATCGTTCTTTCTTCTAAGACAATGTACGGATTTGATTTGACTATTGTGCCTAGTAATTGGATCATATCTTTTTTTTTGGAGCATGAAAATGTACTGAATATTCTGGTATCCAGTTAGATCACACACAAAAACTACGACAAAATTGGCTGAGCATACACTCAAAATAACATTTTTACACTCAGGATCATGGGCGAGAAAAGAGCCTGCCAACCCTGATGAGATCCCACCTGATTTTGCTGCAATGCTTCAGAAACTTTGCTGCACATCACTCTAAGATGGAGGTCAGTGCTTAAAGGCACACTTTCAATGGCAGTGATGTACCCAGAATATACAAAATACAAAGGGACAGAGACAGCAGGAGAGACAGGCGCCCAATTTAGTGTAAAGGATCTGGTGTTCCAACCAGTACAAAATCGCCTAGTGAGAGTGGCAGAGGGAGCAAGAGAACCATCAGGATCAGAATCCAGTTTAATATCTCTGGAATATATCATGAAATTTGTTGTTATGCAGCAGCAGTACATTGCAATACATAATAATAAAAACTATAAATTACAGAAATAAATTTAAAAAGTTAAATTAAATAAATAGTATAAAAAGAGAAAAATAAATGGTGGAGGTAGTGTTTATGGGTTCAATAGTCATTCAGAAATCTGATTGCAGAGGGGAAGTTATTTCTGAATCATTGAGTGTGTGCCTTCAGGCTTCTGTACCCCTTCCCAGATAAGGTACAGGAGCCATTAAGACAACTATATGTAAAACTCAGCAGGAGGTGGCCTCAGCTATGTCTGCCAGGTGTTAGAATCCTAACAAATATAATACATGCGGAAATATTTTTTACCGACTCAGAAAACATGCTCACGTGATCTGCCCGCCACTGAAAAAAGCTGGAGCAAAGTATCTTAGTAAGTGGATCAGGAATTCATTCAATCCTTGTGGTATCACCAGGTGGTCTTTTGAAGAATGACAGGAGCGATTATTATGTGTTATCTGAGCTGCCTCAGCGGAATATATATGAACTATGCTGTTATTAAGGACTGGAGAGTGGAAAAGGTCACATTGTCTGGAATGCAAGCTATGATTTAGCAAGACCTTATATCAAAAAAAGTCACCCTATCAGGAGTCAATTATATCGCATGTAGTTAGTGGCACATTCCTTCATTTACTGGAGATGAGGCTGGTGGTATTTTGCAGGCAATTTTCATAGAACCATAGAACACTACAGCACAGTACAGGCCCTTCAGCCCTCCATGTTGTGCTGACCCATATAATCCTTAAAAAAAAGTACTAAACCCACACTTCCCCATAACCCTCCATTTTTCTTTCATCCATGTGACTGTCCAAGAGGCTCTTAAATACCCCTAATGTTTTAGCCTCCACCACCATCCCTGGCAAATCATTCCAGGCACTCACAACCCTCTGTGTAAAAAACTTACCCCTGATGTCTCCCCTAAACTTCCCTCCCTTAATTTTGTACATATGCCCTCTGCTGTTTGCTATTGGTGCCCTGGGAAAAAGGTACTGGCTATCCACCCTATCTATGCCTCTCATAATCTTGTAGACCTCTATCAAGTCCCCTCTCATTCTTCTATGCTCCAAAGAGAAAAGTCCCAGCTCTGCTAACCTTGCTTCTCCAATCCAGGCAACATCCTAGTAAATCTCCTCTGCACCCTCTCCATAGCTTCCACATCCTTCTTTTAATGAGGTGACCAGAATTGAACACAATACTCTAAGTGCGGTCTCACCAGAGATTTGTAGAGTTGCAACATGACCTCTCTACTCTTGAACTCAATCCCCCTGTTAATGAAGCCTAGCATCCCATAGGCCTTCTTTGGATCTTTCTTTCACTGTTCAATATTCTTCAAACTTCTTGAGAAGAACTGCAGATTTCTCATTCTCTGGCATCTGTTAGAATCACACAGCACAGAAACAGGGTCTTTGGCTTATGTTTGTGTTGAACACCAAGCATTAACCAATACAAATCTCATTTATTAGTACTTGGCCCATATCTTACTATGTCTTGGCAATTCAGGTGTGATGCACTATCAATAACTCCAAAAGACTGGAAGTAGAGTAAATACTGAAAGGCTTTTTATTAGCAGTAAAACACAGCACATCCATATTGGATGACTGTGGGAGGAGCAGAGACATAATCACCTTTATCCAGGGGTCTGTGGGAGGTGCCACAGGAGCAGTCAGCAGAGGGGCGTGTCCAGACAGATATACATGGTTTACCACAAGGTGCTTGTTCAGGTGCTTCTTAAAAGCTGAGAGAGGACCTACTTCCACCATTTTCTCAGCAACACATTTCTGATTATATCAGCACTCACAGGGAATAAAATTCTTCAAATTGCCTCTAGATCTTTTACTCCAGACCTTAGACTGATGGCCTTTGGACTTAGACACCCCTGACATGGATAAAAATTTCTTACTGTCTGTGCTTCTCATAATTTCCTCTGCTCCAAGGAAAAGAAATCCTGCCTATCCAGTCTGTCTTCATCATTGAAAATTTTATTCCAGGAATCAGCATGGTGAAGTGACAAGAAACTGCAGATACTGGATTCTAGAGCAATACACGAAATGTTGGAGGAACTCAAAAGGTCAGGCAGTCTGTTGAGGAAGACGGACAGTCAACAGTTTGGGTTGAGGCTCTTCATCTGGAGAGTCCAGTGAAACTACTCAGTTGTACAATCATACACCTACTTGTGGTGTGGCACAAACAGTATTGCACATGATTTACTAGATGCAGCCCTACAACTTTTTATGAATTTGCATTAAGCTCTCCCTGCTCTCATACTCTGTACCTAACCATCCTCTTTCTTAACCATCCTATATGATGCAGCTACCTTGTATAATGCCAGCTTAAGTGATATTTTGCACCTTCAGTATTCCCAGGGCATAAACAATCATGGTACATGTCCTGTCCTTATTGGTACCCCTAAAATACATCACCTATCAGGATTGAATTCTCTATGTAATTGCCTTGTCAGGCTTACCAGTTGATCAATATCATTCTCTAACCCAAAGCATCACCGCCACTATAAACAATGTCACCAATTATTGTGTTATCTTTGAACTTATTATCATACATCCCTCATTTGCATCTAAGTGTTAACATATGCAAACAAGGACACTAATCACTGATTTCTGTGGCATAGCACTAGTGACAGATATCCAAACACAAAAGCAATTCTCCACCATCTGATTCCAAGCCAATTTTAGACCTAATTTGCCAGTTTGCCTTGGATTCCATGCACTCTTATCCTTTTGACTAAACTTCCAAAGGTCTAAATGAGATCCACATGTCATATCAATCATTCTAACCTCATCAGTATATTTAGTTATGTCTTCAAAACACTCAATCAAATTAATCAGATTGGATCTCCTCCAGTCAAGTCTGCTCCACTATTCCATCATGGCTGATCCCGAATCCCACTCAACCCTATACACCTGCCTTCTCCCCATATCTTTTGATGTCCTGGCTAATCAGGTAACTTCCACCTTAACTATACCCACAAACTTGGCTTCCACTGCAGTCTGTGGTAGAGCATTTCATAGATTCACTACTCTCTAGCTAAAAAATTTCCTCTTTACTTCAGTTCCTAAAAGGTCACCCTTCAATCTTGAGGCTGTGTCATCTAGTTCTGGATACCTCCACCATAGAAAACATCCTCTTAACATCCACTCTAGTCCTTTCAACATTCGGTAGGTTTCAATGAGATCCCCACGCATTCTTCTAAATTCCAGTGAGTACAGGCCCAAAGCTGTCAAATGCTCTTCACATGTTAACCCTTTCATTCATGGTATTATCCTCATGTACTTCCTCTGAACTCTCTCCGATGACAACACATCCTTTTTGAGATATGGGGCCCAAAACTCTTGACAATACTCCAAGTGTGACCTGACAGGTGTCCTATAAAGGCTCAGCATTATCTTCTTGTTTTTGTATTCCTTTCCCATTGAAATAAATGCCAACATTGCATTTGCCTTCCTTACCACAGACTCAGCCTGTAAATTTACCTTTTCGGAGTCTTGTACAAGGACTCCTAAGTCCCTCTGCAACTCTAAAGTTTTAACCTTCTCCACTTTTAGATAATAGTCCGCACTATTGTTGTTTTCCCCAAGAAGCATTATCACACATTTACCAACTCTGTATTCCATCTGGCCACTTTTTTGCCCACTCTTCCAATTTGTCTAAGTCCTGTTGCAATTGCATAGCTACCTCAGCAGTACCTACCCCTCCACCTTTCATTGTATTAGCCACAATCTTTGCCACAAAGCCATCAATTCTGATATCTAAATTATTGACAAACAATGTGAAAAGTAATGGCCCTAATACTGAACCCTCAGGAACACCACTTGTCACCGGCAGTCAACCCGAAAAGGCTGGCTGGTGGCGCAATGGCATTAGCGCCAGACTCCGAAGCGATGGCTCCCGAGTTCGAATCCAAGTCAGGCCACTCCTGAGCACGCTTTCCATCCATGCCAGGTTGAGCGTCGAGCTAGCCACACTGCCTCGTTAAAAAAAAAGGGTTGAATCAGGAACATTCATATTGTGACACGGTTAATTCGAAAGGAGACCAATCCTGAACACCATGCGCCAGACAAGAATGGCTGACTGTATGGTGCGACACGCTAAAAAAAAACAGAAAAGGCCCCCTTTATTCCCACTTGGTCCCTCCTGCCTGTCAACCATTCCTCTATCCATGGCAGTATCTTTTTTGTAATGCCATAGGATTTTATCTTGTTAAGCAGCATCATGTGTGGCACCTTATCAAATGCCTTCTGAAAATCCAAGTAAGAGACACCCACTGCATCATCTCTGTCCACCTTGCTTGTTACTTCCCTGAAGAACTCTGACAGATTTGTCAGGTAAGATTACCCTTCACGGAAGCTAAGCTGACTTTGACTAATTTTATCGTTAGTTTCCAAATACCTGAAACCTCATAATTAAGAATAGACTCCAACACTTTCCCAACCACTGAGGTTAGGCTATCTGGCCTATAATTTCCTTTCTTTTGCCTTCCTCCCTTCTTAAAGAGTGGGGTGACATTTGCCATCTTCCAGTCCTTCAGGATAATGCGTTCCTGTACATGTTTCTAACTCCATAATCAAGTTCGCAAACAACACCACGGTGATTGGCCTGATCAGAGTGGATGACAAGATGGCCTACAGGGATGAGGTCCAGCACCTGGCTACGTGGTGTGCTGACAACAACCTGGCCCTTAACACCCAGAAGACCAAGGAGTTCATTGTGGACTTCAGGCATGCTAGAAGCCACACTCATGTGCCCATCTACAACAATGGAGCTGTAGTGGAGTGTGTATCAAGCTTCAAATTCCTTGGTGTCCACATTTCCAAGGATCTCACCTGGTCCCTGAACTCCTGCATCCTGATCAAAAAGACACAACAGCCCCTTTATTTCCTGTGGAGAATCAAGAAATCTCACCTCTGTCCCAGGATACTGACAGATTTTTACCGCTGTACCATTGAGAGCCTACTCATCAACCACATCTCAGTGTGATATGGCAGTTGTCCTGTATCAGACTGCAAAGCACTCCAGTGTGTGGTGAAAACTGCCCAGTGGAATATCGGCACCCAATTGCTCACCATTGAGAATATCTTCCATAAACGCTGTCTGGGCAGGGCGAAAGCATTATCAAGGATGCATCTCACCCTAACCATGGACTTTTTACTCTCCTTCCATCTGGTAGGCGCTACAGGAGCCTCCGCTCCTGCACCAGCAGGCACAGGAAGAGCTTCTCCCCTGAGGCTGTGACCCTGCTGAACCTCACATCACAGTGCTAAGCAGTATTGCACCCATATTGTACTGTCTCAGTACTTTTGCATTTGTGTGCTGAAGCACTTACTTTTTATTCGCAGTTATTTTGTAAATAACACTATTCTTTGCATTTTTGGTTAGATGCTAACTGCATTTCATTTGGCTTTGTATCTGTACTCGGCACAATGACAATAAAGTTGAATCTAATTTAATCTAGATAATGCCAGAATCAAGTGATTCTTCAAAGATCATGACCAATACGTCTGTTATCTCTTCAGCAACCTCTCTCAGGACTCTGGGTTGTAATGCATCTGGTCCAGATGACTTATTCACCTTAAAACCTTTGAGTATGCCTAGCACTTTTCTTTTCCTTTGTAATAGTAATAGCACTCATGAACCTCTGGTACACTGCTAGTGTCTTCCACATTGAAGACAGATGCAAAGTACTCATTAAGTTTATATGCCATTTCTTTGTCACCCATTATGACCTCACCAGCATCATTTTCCAGTGGTCCAATATCAACTCTCATCTCCCTTTTACTCTTTAAATAATTGTAAAAAAAACCTTCTGGTATCCTGCTTTATATGTTTGGCTAGTTTGGCCTCATAATTCATCTTTTCTTATGGTTTTTTTAGTGCCTTTTTATCGTGCCATTTGTTGGAATTTCAAAACTTCCTAATCATCCAACTTCCCACTCTCTTTTGCTTTCTTATAGCCCCTGTCCTTGGTTTTTAAGCAGTCCTTAACTTCTCATGTTAGCTATACTTGCCTACCCTTGTCATCTGAGAACTTCTTCCTCTGTGGGACATAAATATCCTGTGCCTTGTGAACTATTCCCAGAAACTTCAACTATCTTTGCACTGCCATCATCCCCATCAGTATCCTCCTCCAATCCACTTGGATAAGCTCCTCTCTCATGCCTCTGTACTTCCCTGTATTCCATTGTGATACTGATACATGTGACATGTGACGTATGGGTCCTACAATGATCGTGGCATTCACATTGTAGTGACTGGCATCTGTGAGGAGGTTGCAAACAGATATTAGGAACTGGAAAAGAAATGGGTAATCATTGCCCCCAAAGGTTACCCCTTCTACCCCCTTCATCACTTTTTATTCCACTTCTGCTGGATGTAGAAAGCAAATATCACTTCAGCTTCTCTCAAGATGAAGGCATTGTATCTGACACCTTAAAATATAATATTTATCATCAGCCAAAATCTCTCATAATCCACAAACATTAGAATCTTGGAAATCTTTTCTACTGAGGTAAAGGTATAGGTTATTAATGGAAGACTATATAGGCATTGAAGCAGTCAATAGTTGTTTATACTTGTGGCCTTCCAGCAATACAGGTATGTTCTAGTGTCTTTGAGATATCACCTGCCTGCCTCTCACAGCATCAAAGTAGGTGAACTTATCTTTCATGGAATATAGTGATGGATGACATGATCCAGTTTGGTCAGTGGTAAAATCCTTTCACAGGGAAGATGAGAATCAGCATAATAATAATATTGACAGCTTAAGCATTCCAGGCATGAGATCCTGATTGAAGGCCTTACTTCCCACAGCATGTCATATATCTCAGTGTTGGCTGCCTTGGAAAGGATATAGCTTATCAAAGGGCTTCAGGTTGTGTTTCTTAAGACCATGTTGGGAGTGAGCTTTTTACTGTCTGTATTCATAGAAACTTAGAACCATAGAAATCTGCAGCACATTACAGGACCTTCAGCCCACAATGTTGTGCCGACCATGTAACCGACTCTAGAAACTGCCTAGAATTTCCTTACTGGTAGTTAATGTTAAGATTCTTGGCAGTGTAGAGGATCTTAGGGTCCGTGTCCATAGGACACTCAAAGCTGCTGCATAGATTGACTCTGTGGTTAAGAAAGCATATGGTGCATTGGCCTTCATCAATCAAGGGATTGAGTTTAGGAGCCCAGAGGTAATGTTGCTGCTATATAAGACCCTGGTCAGACCCCACTTGGAGTACTATGATGAATTCTGGTTGCATCACTACAGGAAGGATGTGGAAATCATAGAAAGGGTGCAGAGGAGATTTACAAGGATGTTGCCTGGATTGGGGAACATGCCTTATGAGAATAGGTTGAGTGAACTCGGCCTTTTTTCCTTGGAGCGTTGGAGGTTGAGAAGTGACCTGATAGAGGTACAAGATGATGAGAGGTATTGATTGTGTGGATAGTCAGAGGCTTTTTCCCAGGGCTGAAATGGCTAGCACAAGAGGACAGAGATTTAAAGTGCTTGGAAGTAGGTACAGAGGAGATGTCAGGGGTAAGTTTTTACTTAATTTAGAGAGTGATGAGTGCATGAAATGTGCTGCCGGCGATGGTGGTGGAGGCGGATATGATAGGGTCTTCTAAGAGACTCCTGGACAGGTACATGGAGCTCAGAAATAGAGACGGCTATGGATAACCCCAGGCAATTTCTAAGGTACAGCTTTGTGGGCCAAAGGGCCTGTATTGTGCTGTAGGTTTTCTATGTTTTTATGTTTCTATTATTGCATAGCCCTCTATTTTTCTAAGCTGTATGTACCTACCAAGAGTCTCTTAAAAGACCCTATTGTATCTGCCGCTACCACCTTCACTGGCAGAGCATTCCACACACCCACCACTCTGTGTGAAAAACTTACATCTGACATCCCCCTTGTACCTACTTCCAAACACCTTAAAACTATGCCTCCTCGTGTTACCCATTTCAGCCCTGTGAAAAAGCCTTTGGCTATCCACACAATCAATTCCTCTCATCATGTTATATGCCTCTGTCAGGTCAGCTCTCATCCTCCGTCGCTCCAAGGAGACAAGGCCAAGTTCACTCAACCTGTTCTCATAAGGCATGCTCGCCAATCCGGGCAACATCTTTGTAACTCTCCTCTGCACTCTCTCTATAGTATCCACATCCTTTCTGTAATGAGGTGACCAGAACTGAACACAATACTCCAAGTGGGGTCTAACTAAGGTCTTATACAGCTGCAATATTACCTCATGGCTTTTGAACTCAATCCCATGGTTGAGTAAGGTCAACCCACCATACGCCTTCTTAACAACTCTGTCAATGTGTGCAACAGCTTTGAGTGTCCTATGCACCTGAACACCAAGATCTCACTGATTGTCCACACTGCCAAATGTTTTACCATTAATATTATATTCTACAACTTCACACTTATCTGGGTTGAACTCCATCTGCCACTTCCCAGCCCGGTTCTGCATCCTATTGATGTCGTGTTGTAACCTCTGCAACCCTCCAGACTATCGACCACACCCCTATTCTGCTGCAAGGTCCTCAACATTGCTGATATGAGAACTCCAGTAATGAACTGCTGTCAGCAGTATAAACCACAAAGACTGTCATTGTATAAATGTGTCTGCATTTAAAACAAATATCTACTTCCAGGGCTTGGATTTCTGAAAGCACTGAGGAGACTTCTATGAGATGCAAAACTGCTGAGTCAAGTCAAAGTGTCAGCAGTTACATTCTCTAAGCTGTTAGGTTGATCAACACACCTACTTATTACAGCACGCCCTACACTCCCCTATACCACTATTATATCCTTTCCTGTCAGTTTTGCTTATGTATAGATACTCCCATACCTAGCATCACTTTATGTACTTTCAATCAGGATATGTATATAAAGTATTTTTAAGTACTTTATTGTATTTTTACTGCATTCTTTATGCCTATTGATTTTTTTTTGCTGCATCAGATCCGGACCAACAATCATTTCATTCTGCTGTCCACTTGCGTACTGAAGAATGACAATAAACAATCTTGAATCTTCCTTTAAGTAAAGCAAATATAACAATGTTTATGCCACGTATTCCTGAAAACAATTATCAAATGTCATAGGCTTCATCCAAAAGCTCAAATTTATGCTATTAATTGAGGAAATACGTAGTTCACAGCTAGAAATGACACTACATGTGCATTTTGATACTGAAATCAAGTGTCTGCAGTAAATACTACACAGAAGTGCAGTCCAATTTTCTAATGGTTTTTCATCCAGAGATATGCGCTTGCATGATCTAGCCAAGTAAAAATCACTTTTATGAATGATTTGCCCATAAAAATAAACACTAATGGATTCAATTTCTGGGCACTATTATTTTCCAATGTTTCTTCACAGGCTCATTTGCAGCTCAGCTTCATTAGAAATATTGTACTGGTTTGAAAATAGTGCTTGATGTTACATAGCCTAAAGAGATATATTATTACTTCATTAAAATATATCACTTAACAGTGCATTTGTCCGATTGATGACACACCAACCAAGCAGCTAAAATTGAACTGGGTATCCATTTGTATCATAAATGGATACAAAAATATTCCATTGATGTCTACTAATGCCAGTGGAAATGTTAGACAAACTCTTCTAATCAAATCAGAGCAATATTGCATTCTCATATTCTAGTCCTTGCTACCAGCACCTCCCTTTGAAGAGTGCTAGAAAAACTTACTTAAACTAACTCAGAAAATAGGAAGCTTGGGTGTTAATAGTTGGGTTGAATCGTTCTCTGATCTTGGTAATCCATTTGCAAATGTTTCGTCAACATATGAGTGCGCTGTTCATTTCTGGTGTGACCTCTGAGAGCTTGGCCTTTACATATTTATCAATCAGCTGATCGGAGGACACATCACACCTGAACAGCACACTGATGAAAAGTTTGCAATTGGATTGTCAAGATCAGAGAACAGCTCAATCCAACCAAACTTACTTCAAATCCTAGCACCTCCTTCATTTCAATGTTTTGTTTTTCAATATTCTGTTCAATGCCATGATGATGATGGAAAAAATAATAGAAGAACTCAGGTCCAGTTGGAGAAGAGCAACTACAAATAATGAATACATGTCATCGCGCAATGCATACTAACTCAGTTTATCAAAAGATAATTAACATTTGCAAAAAAAAATTAAATTTAGAAAGTATCACATAATCTACATAAATGTGCTTTCTATACAGTCAGTATCTTTAAATCTTCCTTTTGATTTATAAACTTCAATATTATTATTAATGATAATGATAAATTAACAATTAACACAGGAGAAGATATTCCAGTGTCCACTGTTTTACTAATAGCATCAACTTACTTATCTGAAGTGAGTTTGTATAGCATTTGAAACATTGGCTGGTGCGACAACGTATAAAGCATTTATCTGGTTTTACTACCAATAGTAATTTTAGCCTCCAGTGATGGAAATTCTGCAGCAGTAAACATTACAGATACAGTATTTACTAAGTAGACCATAAAATTGGTATGGCCTAAGTTGAATGTGTAAGTGGAAAGAATGAGGAGCTTCAAGTTTCTGGGTGTCAACATCTGAGATGATCTATCCTTGGCCCAACACACTAGTTCAATCACAAATAAGGCACATCATTAGCTATACCTCATTAGGAGTTTAAGGAGATATATTTGGTCACCAAAGACTCTTGCTAATTTTTACAGAGGTATGGTGAGGAGCATTCAGACTGGTTGCATCCCTGCCAGCTATGGAGGTTTCATGCACAAGATCAAAGGAGCTGCAGAGTTGTTGACTCAGCGAGCTCCATCATGGGAGCTAGCCTTTCCATCATCTAGGACATCTTAAAATGGTGGTGCATCAAGAATGTGGTATTCATTACTAACAGCCTGCACAATCTGGAGCATGCCCTCATCATTCTACCATTAGGGATGAGATACAAGTGTTAAAACCCCTGACTCGGCTGCGTGGCACATTCAGCAATTGTGTTCGTGAATATGCAGGCATCAGTTACAGGGGATTGTCCTGTCTCCCTTTCTCTTCACCATCTACACCCCGGACTTCAATTACAACACAGAGTCTTGCTATCTTCAGAAGTTTTCTGATGACTCTGCCATATTTGGATGTATCAGCAAGGGAGATGAGGCTGAGTACAGGGCTACGGTAGGAAAATTTGTCACATGGTGCGAGCAGAATCATCTGCAGCTTAATGTGAAAAAGACTAAGGAGCTGGTTGTGGACCTGAGGAGGGCTAAGGCACCAGTGACCCCTGTTTCCATCCAAGGGATCAGTGTGGACATAGTGAAGGATTACAAATACCTGGGGATGCGAACGGACAATAAACTGGACTGGTCAAAGAACACTGAGGCTGACTACAAGAAGGGTCAGAGCCGTCTCTATTTCCTGAGGAGACTGAGGTCCTTTAACATCTGCCGGACAATGTTGAGGATGTTCTACGAGGCTGTGGTGACCAGTGCTATCATGTTTGCTGTTGTGTGCTGGGGCAGCAGGCTGAGGGTAGCAGACACCAGCAGAATCAACAAACTCATTTGTAAAGCCATTGATGTTATAGGTGTAGAACTGGACTCTCTGACGGTGGTGTCTGAAAAGAGGATGCTGTCCAAGTTGCATGCCACCTTGGACAATGACTCCCATCTACTCCATAATGTACCGGTTAGGCACAGGAGTACATTCAGCCAGAGACTCATTCCACCGAGATGTAACACTGAGCGTCATAGGAAGTCATTCCTACCTGTGGCCATCAAAATTTACAGCTCCTCCCTCAGAGTGTCAGACACCCTGAGCCAATAGGCTGTTCCTGGAGTTATTTCCACTTGGCATGATTAACTTATTTTTAGTTAATTATTTATGGTTTTATATTGCTATATTTCTTCACTATTCTTGGTTGGAGCGACTGTAACGAAACCCAATTTCCCTTGGGATCAATAAAGTATGTCTGTCTGTCTGTCTGTAATTATCATCTAATTATGGTGGTATTTAACTCCCATAAACTTCTTTTTGTTGTAGCACTTGTCGAGACTTGAACAAAGCACAACTTTGAACAAAGGACTGGACACCATCTACTCCAGCAGACTCAGGAGGAAAGCAATCAGCATAACCAGAGACACCACACACCCCGGCTACTCCCTGTTTGACCCACTGCCGTCCAGCAAAATGTTCAGGACACTAAAAGCCAGAACAAATAGACTGAGGAACAGTTTCTACCCCAGAGCTGTGGCCTCCATCACACCACTCCCACAGAACAATGACTGAAACAATGAGCACACACAAGGACTCAAATACTTGCACTAACAGCACTTTGTGCATTACTGTGATATTCTGGTGCTGCTGCAACTTATTTTCTGCTACTTATCTATTTAATACTGTTTTTCTATTACTGTCTTGTTTTTATCTACCACTTTATTTAATTGCCTGAGAGGAAGCCACACAGAGTTTCATTGTAGCTATGTATAATGACAATAAAGATCATTCATTCATTCAACGTTACTCTGCCTGCTTGTACTTGGCCTTGGCTGAGAAAGAGGACAAACAAGTCGATTGATGCTGAAGACTAGTGATATTCAATTTAAAATTTTGATATTCCTTTCAGCCGTAGTGTTGGCATCTAGTTTTCCATTTGAAAGTTTTAATTAATGGCCTGTTTGGCCTAGTGTTTATTGTTTTCTTTCCCCTTAAAATGCTGTTTGTATTAAAATCTGTGAACTATCCATTCACTTCAGTGTGTGTCTCTCTGCATTTGTACTGATAGCATGTCTGAACCACACAAGGATGAGAGGGCAGCTGACCTTGGCCCTGAAATTCAATGGTCAGATAGGGCACAAGTTATAGGCAATTGAATTTGTTCTGGGTGAAGTTACTGAAGCAATAAGGCAGGTAATCTCATGCCGACAACCCCAGTCTCATCTTGAGGGACAGGTATCATCCTTCGCAGCAACTGTTCAGCAGCTCACTACAGACAATCGGAGTCAGATATCTACGATGTCCGTTCTCATGGCCGCCTTCCACGAACGCACTGTGGACAGCCACCGTCAGCTGACAGCCAATGCAATTCAGAAGCCTCTGGCCGTGTCAGCTCCACTCCCAGCATCTCACAGGTCCTTTTCTGCTACCCCAACAACCTCTGCCACTATTGCTCCCATTCCCATGCCTGGTCCAGAATTGACTTCCACTTTTGAATCACCATGGATTCCCACATCCATAGAAGAACCGAGTATTCCTCCATTGGGCAGATACTTGGATGATCCTAATAGCTGCAGAATTTATTGGAAGTGTTGGAATGGGGTCACTTCTTCCATCTGGCTAGCCATCTAGGAATTCAACGGACCCAAGAGTTGATTAAGAGACAACTTTGGTAGCCATCTATGTCTCAGGATATCCATGATTTTGCATATGTCTGTTCTACCTGCACTCAGAACAAGACATCATGCCAATGGGTCTGCTGTATCTGCTGCCTGTGCCCCACTGCCCCTATTCCACCTCTCAGTGAATTTCATCACTGGTCTTCCCCCATCTAATGGAAACATTACCATCTTGGTCATTGTGGATTAACTTTCCAAAGCTGCCCACTTCATTGCCAACCTTAAGCTCCGGTCAGCTCATGAGGCATGGCCACAGCCAGCTTCTCACCTGGTATCCACCCTAATCCAATGCCCAGACAGAGGGAGTAAATCAGAATTTGAAGATGAGCCTGCACTGCCTTGCCTCATCCAACCCCGCTTCCGAGAGCTCCCAAATGATTTGGGCAGAGATCGCCCACGGTAACCTCCAGTCTTCCACCATGGATTTGTCCCCCTTTGAATGCCAGTAAGGATTCTAGCCACTGTTCTTTCCGAACCAGGAGAATGATGTAGGATTTCCTGCTGCTGAACAGCTGATCCAGCACTGTAAGCACACCTGGAGTTGAGCCAAGTCTTCTCTGCTGCGTTCCCAGAAACAACATGCCTCGCAGGCTGATCAAGTGAGGCCTTTCAAGCCAGGAGAGGAGGTCTAGTTGGCATGAAGGAATCTTCCCTCGAAAGTCTAGAGCCACAATTTGGCTCTGTGTTACATGGGACCATTTGTAGTGGAAAAGGCTGTCAACAGGGTTGAGCATAGATTGCGTCTACCAACATTAATCAAGATCCACCCAGTATTCCATGTTTTCCAGCTCAAGCTGGTTACTACACCCCTCTCCCTCATCCCCACTCGGTAGATGGTTTCCTGGTTTATACTGTGCAGGTAAATGGAGCTCGTCAGCCTGGGAAGGCAGTCCATCTAAGAGAGGGAAAACTCTGATTGCAAACCTCTGCTGCCTAGCAGCCATACCCACTCATGGGAAAGGCTTCGGGAGTAAACCCTGAGGACAAATCCAGAGCTGGAGTCCCTAAGGCAGTCTGACGTTGTCTTCAAACTCATTCTAGCAATGCCTGCAACGTCACCGGTGCCATGTTGTATCGGCCTTCCCTTGGACAACATCGGTGGCATGGAGAGGGGAGGCTTGCTGCATGGGCAACAGCTGGTCTTCCATACAACCCTGCCCAGGCCTGCGCCCTGGGGAAGACTTTCCAGGCACAGGTCTATGGTCTTGCAAGACTAATGGATGCCATACACTATGCAGCCCACCCTGGCATCTCACCGGGTACGTGGTAAGGTCCAGTGCCTTGTGGATTGGAAAGGGTATGGTCCTGAAAAACATTCTTGGACACTGCCGAAGGACAAGTCACTGATCTGGAACATCCAGTGGGCACAAGTCCATGGTGCCTCAAGAGCTGCACCTGAAGAGGGAGGCCCTGTTACAACCACAAACTCCTCTGCATAGTAGATTCTGCAATCGCACTCGTGAAAAGGCATGTGTCAGCTAATTATTATTTCATTATGGCGGTATTTAACTCCCTTCTTTTCATTGTAGCACTTGTCGAGACTTAAGCAAAGCACAGCTACATTATGCTGCCTGTTTGCATTCAGCCTTGCCTGAGAAAGTAGATTATCAAGTCGACTGATGCTGAAGGCTAGTGGTATTCGTTTTATATTTCAATATTCCTTTCAGCCACAGTGTTGGCACTTAGTTTTCCAAGAGAGTTTTAGTTAATGGCCCTGTTTGACCTAGCATTTATTGTTTTCTTCTCCCTTAAAATCCTGCTCGCATTAGTCTGTGAACTCTTAATTTGTTTCAGTGTCTCTCTCTCCGCACTTGGGCCATATCCAAACCTACTGACAACAGGACTCTGAAGACGTACACTTAATGTTATAGCTTCTTCCCCTCAGCTATCAGATTTCTGAACAGTTCATGAACCTCACTATTTTGCATCCTGTTTATTTAATTTTATAGTTCTTGTTGTAACTTACAAGATGTTCTATGTTTGCACTGCAAACATGCACTGCAGACACAAATTTCATGACACAGTCAGTGATGGTAAACCTGATTCCAATTCCAATTCTAATTACGATTTTGTAGCTGTTCCATTGATTCTCAAAATAGATTTGTAGCAATATGAGCAAAAAATTCAGCCTGTGAGGCAATGTCCAGAAGTTAGAAACATAGAAACATAGAAAACCTACAGCACAATACAGGTCCTTCGGCCCACAAAACTGTGCCAAACATGTCCTTACCATAGAAATTATCTAGGGTTACCATAGCCCTCTCTTTTTCTAAGCTCCATGCACCTGTCCAGAAGTCTCTTAAAAGCCCCTATCATATCCGCCTCCACCACTATCGCCAACAGCCCATTCCACACAATCACCGCTCTCTGCGTAAAAAACTTACCCCGGCATCTCCCCTGTACCTACTACCAAGCACCTTAAAACTATGCCCCCTCATGCTAGCCATTACAGCCCTGTCTATCCACACAATCAATGCCTCTCATCATCTTATACACCTCTATCAGGTAACCGCTCATCCTCCTTTGCTCCAAGGAAAAAAGGCCAAGTTCACTCAACCTATTCTCATAAGGCATGCTCCACATTCCAGGCAGCATCCTTATAAATCTCCTCTGCACCCTTTCTATGGTTTCCGCATCCTTCCTGTAGTGAGGCGACCAGAACTGAGCACAGTACTCCAAGTGGGGTCTGACCAGTGTCCTATCTAGCTGCAACATTACCTCTTAGCTCCTAAATTCAATCCCATGATTGATGAAGGCCAATACACCATATGCTTTCTTAATCACAGAGTCAACCTGCACAGCAGCTTTGAGTGTCCTATGGACTCGGACCCCAAGATCACTCTGATCTTCCATGCTGCCAAGAGTCTTACTATTAACACTATATTGTGCCATCATATTTGACCTACCAAAATGAACCACCTCACACTTATCCGGTTTGAACTCCATCTGCCACTTCTCAGTCCAGTTTTGCATCCTATCAATGCCCCGCTGTAACATCTGACAGCCCTTCACACTATCCACAACGCCCCCAACCTTTGTGTCATCAGCATATCTACTCACCCATCCCTCCACTTCCTCATCCAGATCATTCATAAAAATCATGGAGAGTAGGGGTCCCAGAACAGATCTCTGAGGCACACCACTGGTCACTGACCTCCATGCAGAATATGACCCATCTACAACCACTCTTTGCCTTTTGTGGGCAAGCCAGTTTCCTCCTTAATTTCTCAATAACCTCACTTCTCACTCAAATATGCATTAATTCACTTATTGTGCCATTGTAAAATAAAGGCAGTTATTCACTATTTGAGATTTTGTTTTTTTAATGAAAGAAAAAAATATTTTAACAAGGTAGGTGTTATGGAATCACAGCTAACAGATCAGGGCAGTTAATAATTGATATTGATGCATCACCAATTTAGAATTCATTACAACTCACAGCAACACTACAGACTGCGATACTTGTGTAATCATACCAGTAAAAAGCATGGGTTTATCTACCATTTCACTAATTAGCTGTCATATTTTCTATACAATAACAAGAATAACACTTCAAAATGAACTTAATTGACTGTGAATATCTGGGATATTCTGCTATCATATGAATGTTCATTTTTTCATTCTTTCCAGAAAATGCATTACTTCAAAATCACATGCATGGATTGTCCTTCCCTTGGTAATTATAAATCAGTTCATAACAGGAAGAAATATTATAAAATGTCAGTAATAAGTTAATAAAGGAAAGTATATCCATGGGAGCTTGCAAGTCTAATTCTGAGAGATATAGCAGCTGTTTCTAAGAATGTGGAACATGAAATCTTCATCCTAACATTGATACCATGAAATGTCAGAACAAATCAAATTATGAAAAAATTACCACAATGGAACAGGGTAACATTTTGCCTTTTTATGACCCAGCACACCAAATTCTTCATTTCCCTTACTGCTCCAAAGCCCATCAGAATCAGATCCCCGAGGCAGAAAATTCTTCAGATTTCTAGTTGTTTTAAGTAAACAAATTTCTCCTCGTCCATTGTTAAATGGAGAAACCTTTGTCCAATTCTAGACCCTATAATTGGAGGAAATAGCCTTTCATCACTAATCCTGTCAAGCACTCTCAATAATCTTGACATAACGCAAAGCTTGGCACACCATGCTCCATGTGAACTGGATGTGCCCATAAGACTTGTCATTGGAGAGAATGATGAAGATAAGACTGCTTGAAGTACATTGTTTTATTTTCTGTAACTACAGTCAGAAATCAGTTTTTGAGTTTAATAGCTTTCTCGTACATCCCATCGTTCCAGCAGGTACTATGCGCGATACACTGTACAAGTTTAAATACCTCTCAGCTGCTCTATAATCCAAATCCCAAACTCAAAACCCAATAGAATGGTGCAGTATTGCTTTTTTTTTAACAATGCAGCATGTGACTAATCCATGCAAAGCATTACACAAATGGAATAGCTAATGGGTCCCTGTAGATAAAGCAGAGAATAAAAGATTTAAGTCTGGTTGTCAATCATTCACTGGGAATATTCATTCACTGCGAGACTGTTATCAACAAGACTAATCCAAGTACAATAGTGGAAATTTATCAAAGCCATTTTATTATCGCTTGTAACAGATTAATATAATCCTGTTTTAACTTGTTGATAAAGCTTCATCCGGAACATTGTGTGCAATTACGGGATGCCCTGCTCTCAATGTGACATTGATACACTGGAAAGGCTGAGGATGGAAACACAAAGCAAGTACCAAAATTTCAAAGCACTATATCATGTAGGAATGACAGTTTCCAACCTGCTTTTTTTTTATTGAGTCTACGATTGAAAGGTGATATAATCTAGATCTTTCAGATTTTTAAAAGATGGATATGATTTAGACATAAGCAGCTTACAATAAGTTAAAGCTAAATTACAGAAAGGCCGAGCAAATGATTTAATAATCAGCCAAGCCTCTAGCACTTCTTACTTACATTTCTCACTATTTGACAATTATGTGAGATACATTTTTAAAAGTACATTATATCAGTTATAGCTCTTTTTAAAAGAAATAGATGAGTAGTTTTTAAAGAGTATATTTAATGAACAGCAATATAATGTACTGTATTCAATATTGGTTGGGAACAACGATATTTTACTTTAAGTTTATCATCCCTTTAAGAATAGTGTCATGTGTGTAATTGCTTACTAAGCAGTGACAATATTCCGTAGAATAAGAGCATAAAGACATAAGACATAGGAACAGAATTAGGCTATTTGGCCCATCGCGTATTCTCCGCCATTCCATCATAGCTGACTTATTACCCATCTCAACCCCATTTTATAAGGCCACAAGACACAGGAACAGAATTAGACCATTCAGATGTTTCACATTGAGTGAAGAGCCTACAAATAAACAACACCAGCTTTGCATGAGTTCCTTAAATCTCTGTCATAGGTCTGTACATTCTGCAGTTTTTAAACTGCTGAGCACCCACTCTTTACACACATAGAATCAGAATCAGAATCAGGTTTATTATCACCTGCATGTAACATGAAATTTGTTAACAGCAGCAGTTCAAAGCAATACATAATCTAGCAGAAAAAAAATAAACAAGTAAATCAATTAAGTATATTGAATAGATTTTTTTAAATATGCAAAAACAGAAATACTGTATAATTAAAAAAAAGTGAGGTAGTGTCCAAAGCTTCAACGTCCATGTATTAATCGGATGGCAGAGGGGAAGAAGTTGTTCCTGAATCGTTGAGTGTGTGCCATCAGGTTTCTATACCTCCCACCTGATGGTAACAGTGAGAAAATGGCATGTCCTGCGTGCTGAAGGTCCTTAATGGATGCTACCTTTTTGAGACACCGCTCCCTGAAGATGTCCTGGGTACTTTGTAGGCTAGTGGCCAAGATGGAGCTGACTAGATTTACAACATTCTACAGCTTCTTTTGGTCCTGTGCAGTAGCCCCTCCATACCAGACAGAGATGCAGCCTGTCAGAATGCTCTCCACAGTACAACTATAGAAGTTTTTGCCATGCCAAATCTCTTCAAACTCCTACTAGAACCATAGAACTTTACAGCACAGAAACAAGTCTTTTGGCCCTTCTTAGCTGTGGGGAACCATTTTTCTGCCTAGTCCCACTGACCTGCACCTGGACCATATCCCTCCGTACACCTCTCATCCATGTACCTGTCAAAGTTTTTCTTAAATGTTAAAAGTGAGCCCACATTTACCACTTCACCTGGCAGCTCATTCCACACTGCCACTACACTCTGTGTGAAGAAACCCCCCCTCCAATGTTCCCTTTAAACTTTTCCCCCTTCACCCTTAACCCATGTCCTCTGTTTTTTTTTCTCCCCTAGCCTCAGTGGAAAGAGCCTGCTTGCATTCACTCTATCTATACCCATCATAATTTTATATACCTCTATTAAATCTCCCCTCATTCTTCTACGCTCCAGGGAATAAAGTCCTAACCTGTTCACCCTTTCTCTGTAACTCAGTTTCTCAGGTCCTGACAACATCCTTGTAAACCTTCTCTGCACTCTTTCAACCTTATTAATATCCTTCTTGTAATTCGGTGACCAAAACTGCACACAATACTCCATACTCGGCCTCACCAATGCCTTATACAACCTCACCATAACATTCCAACTCTGATACTCAATACTTTGATTTATTAAGGGCAATGTACCAAAAGCTCTCTTTACGACCCTATCTACCTATAATGCCACTTTTAGGGAATTTTGTATCTGTATTCCCAGATCCCTCTGTTCTACTACACTCCTCAGAGTCCTATCATTTACCTTGTATGTTCTACCTTGGTTTGTCCTTCCAAAGTGTAATACCTCACACTCATCTGTATTAAACTCCATCTGTCATTTTTCAGCCCATTTTTCCAGCTGGTCCAAATCCCTCTGCAAGATTTGAAAACCTTCCTCACTGTACACCACACCTCTAACCTTTGTATCATCAGCAAATTTGCTCATCCAATTTATCACATTATCATCCAGATCATCAATATAGATGACAAATACACTGATCCTTGTGGCACATCACTAGTCAAAGTCTTATACTCAGAGAAGCAGTCCTCCACTACCACTCTCTGACTTCTCCCATTGAGCCAATGTCTAATCCAATTTACTACCTCACCATGTACACCTAGCAAATGAATCTTCCTAACTAACCTCCCATGCAGGACCTTGTCAAAGGCCTTACTGAAGTCCATGTAGACAACATCCACTGCCTTCCCTTCATCCACTTTCCTGGTAACCTCCTTGAAAAACTCTAATAGATTTGTTAAACATGACCTACCACTATGTTGACTCTCCCTAATAAGTCCCTGTCTATCCAAGTACTTGTAGATCCTATCTCTTAGTATTCCTTCCAATAATTTACCTACTACCGACATCAAATTTACCGGCCTATAATTTCCCGGATTACTTTTAGAGCCTTTTTTGAACAACGGAACAACATGAGCTATCTTCCAATCCTCCGGCACTACACCCGTAGATACCGACATTTTAAATATATCTGCCAGGGCCCCTGCAATTTCAACACTAGTCTCCTTCAAGGTCTGAGGGAATACCCTGTCAGGTCTTGGGGATTTATCTACTCTGATTTGCCTCAAGATAGCAAGCACCTCCGCCTCTTCAATCTGTATAGGTTCCATGATCTCTCTACCTGTTTGCTTTATTTCCATTGACTCCATGCTAGTTTCCTTAGTAAATACAGACACAAAAAACCCATTTAAGATCTCCCCCATTTCTTTTGGTTCCATACATAGCTGACCACTCTGATCTTCAAGAGGACCAATTTTATCCCTCACTATCCTTTTGCTCTTAATATACCTGTAGAAGCTCTTTGGATTATACTTCACCTTGACTACCAAAGCAACCTCATGTCTTCTTTTAGCCCTCCTGATTTCTTACTTAAGTATTTTTTTTGCACTTTTTATACTCCTCAAGGACCTTATTTGCTTCCTGTTTCCTGGACATGTCATACATCTCTGACTTCTTCTTTGTCAGAGTTCCAATATCCCTTGATAACCAAGGTTCCTTATTCTTATTCACTTTGCCTTTAATCCTGACAGGAACATATAAACTCTGCACTCTCAAAATTTCTCCTTGGAAGGCCTCCCACTTACCTATCACATCCTTGCCAGAGAACAGCCTGTCCCAATGCACGCTTTTTAGATCCTTTCTCATTTCATCAAATTTGGCCTTTTTCCGGTTTAGAACCTCAACCCGAGGACCAGATCTATCTTTATCCATGATCAAGTTGAAACTAATGGTGTTATGATCACTGGAACCAAAGTGCTCCCCTACACACACTTCCGTCACCTGTCCTAACTCGCTTCCTAATAGGAGATCTAATATTGCATCCTCTCGAGCTGGTACCTCTACATATTGATTTAGAAAACTTTCCTGAACACATTTTATAATCTCTAACACATTTAGGTCTTTAACAGTATGGGAGTCCCAATCAATATGAGGAAAATTAAAATACCCTACTATCACAACTTTATTTTTCCTGCAGTTGTCTTCTATCTCTCTGAAGATTTGCTCCTCCAATTCTCACTGACTACTGGGTGGTCTATAATACAACCCCATTAATGTGGTCATACCTTTCCTGTTTCTCAGCTTCACCCATATGGCCTCAGTAGACAAGCCCTCTAATCCGTCCTGCCAGAGCACTGCTGTAACATTTTCCCTGATTAGAAATGCCAACCCCACCCCACCCCCCCCCCAACCCTTCATCCCTCTGCCTCTATCATGTCTGAAATATCAGAACCCTGGAACATTTAGCTGCCAGTCCTGCCCCTCCTGTAGCCAAGTTTCACTAATGGCTATAATGTCATAATTCCATGTGTCAATCCATGTCCTCAGCTTGTCAGCCTTCCCTACAATACTCCTCGCATTGAAATAGACACACCTCAGAAGATTATTACCACCACACACAACCCTTCTATTTGTGAGTTTGCATGAACTTTTAACATCATTTATTTTCACCCCCGCTCCACTATCTGCTCTGGGACTCTGGTTCCCATCCCCCTGCAAGGATATTGGTCCCCCTGTAGTTCAAGTGTAACCCGTCTCTCTTGTACAGGTCCCACCTGCCCCAGAAGAGGTCCCAATGATCCTGAAATCTGAAACCCTGCCCCCTACACCAGTTCCTCAGCCACGTGTTCATCGGCCAGAGCATCCTATTCTTACCCTCACTGGCACGTGGCATAGGTAGCAATCCTGAGATAACCACCCTCGAGGTCCTGCTTTTTAACCTCCTACCCAGCTCTCTATACTCACTCTTCAGGACTTTCTCACTCTTTCGATGTGTACCATGACATCTGGCTGATCACCCTCCCACTTCAGAATGCTGTGCACGGGATCATTGATATCCCTGACCCTGGCACCCGGGAGGCAACAAACCACCTGGGAGTCTGTGTCATGACCACAGAACCTCCTGTCTGTACCTCTAACTGTTTTGTACCCTATCACTACCGCTCTCTTCTTCTTCCCCCCTCCCTTCTGCACTGCAGAACCAGACTCAGTGCCATTGATCTGGCTGCCGCAGCTTGTCCCAGGTAAGACATCCACCCCAACAGTATCCAAATCAGTATACTTGTTGTTGAGGGGAATGGCCACAGGGGAACCCTGCTTTGCCTGCCCTTTCCCCTTCCCTCACCTGATGGTAACCCAATTACCTGTGCCCTGCTCCTTTGGCGTAGCTACCTCCTTGAAACTACTATCTATAAACTCCTCATTCTCTTGAAGGAATGTTATAATAAAGTATAGCCACTGTCTTGCCTTCTTTATAACAACATTGATATGTTAGGACCAGGTTAGATCCTCAGAGATCTTGACACCCAGTAACTTGAAACTGCTCACTCTCTCCACTTCTGATCCTTCTATGAGGATTGGTATGTGTTCCTTCATCTTACCCTTCCTGAAGTCCACAATTTGCTCTTTTGTCTTACTGATGTTGAGTGCCAGGTTGTTGCTGTGGCACCACTCTACTAGTTGGCATACCTCACTCCTGTACACCCTCTCGTCACCACCTGAGATTCTACCAACAATGGTTGTATCGTCAGCAAATTTATAGATGGTATTTGAGTTATGCCTAGCCCCACAGTCATGTGTATATAGAGAATAGAGCAGTGGGCTAACCACACACCCCTGAGGTGTGCCAGTGTTGATTGTCAGCGAGGAGGATATGTTATCACCAATCCGCACAGGTTGTGTCTTCCGGTTAGGAAGTCGAGGATCCAATTGCAGAGGGAGATACAGAGGCCCAGGTTCTGCAACTTCTCATTAAGGATTGTGGGTATGATGGTATTAAATTTTGATCTATAGTCAGTGCACAGTATCCTGACATAGGTGTTTGTGTTGTCCAGGTGGTCTAAAGCCATGTGAAGAGCCATGGAGATTGTGGCAATAGGAAAATTGCAATGGGTCCAGATTCTTGATGAGGCAGGAGTTCAGTCTAGTCAAGACCAACCTCTCAAAGCATTTCATCACTGTCGATGTGAGTGCTACTGGGTGATGGTCATTGATAGTCATTAAGGCAGCCCACATTATTCTTCTTTGGCACTGCTTTAATTGTTGCTTTTTTGAAGCAAGTGGGAACTTCTGCTTGCTGCAGTGAGAGGTTGAAAATTTTCTTAAATACTCCCACTAGTTTGTTAGCACAGGTTTTCAGAGCCATACCGGTACTCCATCGGGACCTTCCACCTTGCGAGGGTTCACTCTATTTAAAGGCAACCTACCATCGACCTCTGAGACAGAGATCACAGGGTCATCAGGTGCAGCAGGGATCTTCACAGCTGTAGTTGTGTTCTCCCTTTCAAAGCGTGCATACAAGGTGTTGAGTTCATCTGGTAGAGAATCATCGCTGCCATTCATGCTATTGGGTTTCACTTTGTAGGAAGTAATGTCTTACAGACCCTGCCAGAGTTGCTGTACATCAAATGTTGCCTCCAACCTCATTCAAAATTGTCTCTTCACCCTTGAAATAGCCTTCCGCAAATCATATCTGGTATTCTGGTACAGGCCTGGGTTGTCAGACTTGAATGCCACGGATCTAGCCTTCAGCAGACGACATACCTCCTAGTTTATCCACAGCTTTTGGTTTGGGAATGTGCAGTAAGTCTTTGTGGACACGCTCATCCACATAGGTTTTAATGAAGTCGGTAACAACTGCAGCATACTCATCCAGGTTCAAAGATGAATCCGTGAATACAGTCTAGTCCACCGATTCAAAGCAGTCCTGCAGGTGCTCTTGTGCTTCTCTTGTCCAAACCTTCTTGGTCCTCACTGCTGGTGCTGCAGTCTTCAGACTCTGCCTATACTCAGGGAGTAGAAGTACAGCTAGGTGACCAGACTTCACGAAGTGAGGGTGTGGAATAGGACAGTAGGAATTCTTGATGGTGGTGTAGCAATGGTCCAGTGTGTTGTTTCATCTGGTATAGCAGATCTGTTGCTAGTAGTTGCTTAGTGATTTTGTCAGACTGGCCTGGTTAAAATTTCTCAAAACGATGATGAAGGATTTGGGGTGCACTGTTTCTGTGCATGTTGATCCCATTACTCAGATCATCTGAAGCCTACTTGATATTGGCCTGAGGTGGAATGTAAACTGCGACCAAAATGACCCCAGAGAACTCCTGTGCTAGGTAAAAAGAACTTTACTCCTAGATATTCCAGGCCTGGTGAGCAAAATTGGGACAGCACTGATATATTTGTGCACCAAGAAGAGTTGATCATGAGGCATACTCCTCCACCTCCGCTTTTGAGAGACTCTATAGATCTATCCTGGTGGTGTAGTGTAAACCCGTTGATCTGGACTGCTGCATCCGGTACAGAAGGGGTTAGCCAGGATTCTGTGAAACAAAGCACACACACGGTCCAGTCCTAATGTCCCTCTGATTCAGCACCCTGGCCCTGAGATCATCAATTTTATTCACAAGACACTGCACGTTCATCAGCAAAATAGTTGATATAGGGAGTTTAAAACCCCGTTTCCTTAAACAACTTGTAACCCTGATCTACACCCACGCTTCCCACACTTCCGACCATAATTATAAATTTTAAAATTTGGCACACACTCTGATGCCTCTGCAGCATTAGTCACAGTTAGGCCTTTTTACATCAAATTGTGATTTTGAATTAAATTGGAGCTCTTGATTACAAAGTGGAGTTGAACCATTTCTGAGATTTTGCACAGAGGATTTTAATAGGAAAGGGATTTGGTGAACTTACTGGGTAATGTTTTGGGATTCCAGTTGGAAGTGATACTGAAGTTAAGGAAAACTCTCTCCCAGTAGGAATGTACAGGCTTCCTTTTAGAGCTAACCATCTCTACATCATACTCATCAGAATATTGTTTTCCAGCCTTATCTGGTACAAACTGGGAGTTGATTGGTTAGATTGTGTGATTTTTGAGTGCACAAGCCTCTCAGACAGGTGACTATTGTTCAAATCTGCTGCCTCTGGGAGACATATAGTCAATAAAGTGCAGACAAAAGCCATTCAGGCCACTGACCTAATGCTGAACGTTTGACCAATCTGGTCAATCTTATTCCCTGAGTGTATATCCTAACCCCTGCCAGTTTGATTGCTGATCCAATTTCTCTGTAGGATCATCAATCATCTCAAATTGCATCACAAGGCTGTGTGCTTAGCCTCCTACTCAACTCGCTTTACACTTATGGAGTTGTGGCTAAGCACAGCTCCAAAGCCGTATTCAAATTTGCAGACAATGTCACTGTTTTAGGCTGTACCATACGTGGTGATGAATCAGCATATAGCAGAGAGATTGAAAAGCTGCATGGTAGAGTTTAATCCAGAGTTTCAGGGGGATGGGGACCAGAATGCCAGAACAGTTAGTGGAGTGGTTTTGGAAGCAGATGTTGGTAAAACCTCAGAGAAATACGGGAATCAAAAGGTTGAGTATGGTGCGACTAGTGTCCTAAGCTGCATGTATTCTAATGCAAGAAGTATCATAGGAATGACAGATGAGTTCAGGGCTTGGATCAGCACCTGGAATTATGATGTTGTATCCATTAGTGAGACTTGGTTACAGGAGAGGCAGGACTGGCAGCTCAATATTACCAGGTTCCATTGTTTTAGACATGACAGAATGGGAGGGATTAAAGGAGGAGGGGTGGCATTTCTAGGCAGTGCTCCTTCAGGACTGATTGGAGAACACAAATAGTGAGGTGTCCTGCGTGGCACTGAGAAATAAGAAAGGTATGACAACATTAATGGGACTATATTACACATAACTAAACAGTCCAAGGGATTTTGAGGAACGGATTTGTCGAGAGATTGCAGACTGTTGTGAGAAACTTAATGATTTTACAGTTGGTGATTTTAACTTTCCACACATTGACTGGGAATTCCATGCTGTAAAAGGACTGGATGGGATAGAGTTTGTCAAATGTGCTCAGGAAAGTTTCCCTCATCAATACCTGGAAGTCCCAATGAGAGAGCATGGGATACTGGATATGCTATTCGGAATGAAACAGGGCTGGTGATAGAAGTTTGTGTAGGGAAACCCAACGTAATGACTACAATGCCATTAGTTTCAAATTAAATATGCAAAAAGATAAGTCTGGTCCATGGGTTGAGATTCTAAATTGGAGAAAGACGAATTTTGATGATATCAGAAATGATCAGGCAAAGCTGATTTCTGGCAAAGGTGTACTTGGAAAGTGACAGGCCTTCAAAAATGAAATTTTAAGAATGCAAAGCTTGTATGTGCCTATCAGAATAAAAGGTAAAGATAACAGGTGTAGGTTTTCAAGATATATTGAGGCCCTGCTGCAGAGAAAAAAGGTGTATAGAAGATATAGGCAAGTAGAAACAAACAGGGTGCTTACAGAGTACAAGAAATGTAAGAGAAAACTTAAGAAACTAATCGGGAAAGTTAGCAGGAAGGTTAAAAGAAGGTTTAAAGTTGCACTACCAGACATGGTGAAGGAGAATCCAAAGGAATTCCACAGACCTATGAAGAGCAAAAGGAATGCTAGGGATGAAATTGGTCCTCTGGAAGACCAGAAAAGTAATATATGTGTGGAGCCAAAGGAGATGGAAGAGAATTTTATTTATTCAGGAGGCAGATATAGTGTCCATACAAGTGAGGCAAAGTGGCATCAGCTTCATGGACCCTGTACAGATTAAGAGGAGGTGATGTATGCTACCCTGAATCAAATCAGGTTGGATAAAACCTCAGGGCCTGACAAGATGTTCTCTCAAACCCTATAAGAGGCAAGTGCAGAAATTGCCAGGGCCCTAACAGATATATTTTAAAAATCCTTAGCGACAGGAGAGGTACCAAAGAATTGGAGGTTAGCCAATGGTGTCCCATTGTTTAAAAAAGCTCTAAATATAAGCCAAGCAACTATAGGTCGGTCATCAGTTGTGGGGGAGCTATTGGAAGTTCTTCTAAGTCTTTGGGTAGACATGGACTGATAAAAGATAGTCACCATGGCTTCATGCATGGAAGGTCATGTCTAACCAATCTTATAGAGTTTTTTGAGGAAGTTACCAAGAAAATAGATGAAGCAAGACAGTGAATGTTGCCTACATGGACATTACTAAAGCATTAGACAAGGTCCCACATTGGAGGCTGGTCAACAAGGTTCCGTCACTTGACATTTAGGATGAGGGAGTGAATTGGGTTAATCATTGGCTTTGAGGAAGAAGGCAGAGAGTGGTAGTAGAGTGTTGTCTCTCTGACTGGAGGCCTGTGACTAGTGATGTGCTGCAGGGCTAGGTTCTTTGTTGTTTGTCATCTATATCGATGATCTGGATGATAATGTGGTTAACTGAATCAGCAAGTTTGTGGATGACACCAAGACTGGAGGGGTAGTTGACAGTGAGGAAGGCTATCATGGCTTGTAATGGGATCTGCATTAACTGAGAAAAAAAGGGCTGAAAATTGCAGATGGAAATTAATGTAGATAAGTGTGAGGTTTTGCACTTTGGTAGGACCAAGCAGGGTGGGTCTTACACAGTGAACGGTAGGCCACTGAGGAGTGTGGTAGAACAAGGGAATCTGGGAATACAGGTAAATAATTTATTGAAAGGGGTGTCATAGGTAGATAGAAAGCTTTTGACACATTAACTTTCATAAATCAATATATTGAAACAGAAGATGGGATGTTATGTTGAAGTTGTACAAGCTATTGGTGAGGCCTAATTTGGACTATTGTGTGCAGTTTTCTTGGTCACCAGCTTACAGGAAAGATGGAAATAAGGTTGAAAGAGTGCACAGAAAATTTACAAGGATGTTGCTAGGTCTAGAGGACCTCAGTTATAAGGAAAGATTGAATAGATTAGGATTGTATTCTTTAAAATGTAGAAGATTGAGAGGAAATTTGATAGAGCTATTAACATTTTGTGGGGTATTGATAGTGCAAATGCAAACAGGCTCTTTCACTGAGGTTGGATGGGACTACAACTAGAAGTCATGGCTTAAGGGTGAAAATTGAGAAGTTTAAGGGGAACATGAAGGGAAACCTCACTTAGAGCGCTATGAGAGTGTGGAATGAGCACAAGTGGTCCATGCATGCTCAATTTCAACATTTTAAGAAGTTTGGTTAGGTACATGAATAGTAGGGATATGGAGAGCTATGGTCCCAGTGCAGGCCCGTGGGAGTAGGTAGTTTAAATGGTTTCAGCATGGACTAGATGGGCCAAAGGGCCTGTTTCTGTCTTGTACTTCTTTATGGCTCTATCTGGCTGAATGGTGCTGTAATGTCAACCTCTTACTCAATGTCAGCAAAACTAAAGAGCTGATTATTGACTTCAGGAGAAGGAAAATGGAGGTCCATGAGACAGTCCTCATCAGAGGATCAGAGGTGGAGAGGGTCAGCAACTTTAAATGTCTCACTGTTATTATTCCTGGACACAGCACATAAGTGCAATTAAGGAGAAAGCATGGCAGCACCTCTACTTCCTTAGGAGTTAGGGCAGAGTCAGCATGACACCAAAAGCTTTGATAAACTTCTCTAGATGTATACTGGAATGTATATTGACTGGATGCATCACAGCCTTGTGTGAAAACACCAATGCCCTTGAATAGAAAACCCAACAAATAGTAGTCAATACGGTCCAGTCAATCAAGGAAAGAGCCCTCCGCACCACTGAGCACATCTACAGTCCACAAAACACTTTTTCAGGAAGCAGCAACCATCATCAGGGACCCCCAACACCCAGGATATGCTCTCTATTCATTGCTGTCATCAGAAGGTACAGCAGCCTCAGGACTCAAATCAGCAGTTTCAGGAACAATTAATACTCTTTAACTAACAGGCTCTTGAACCAAAGGGAATAACTTTACTCAACTTTAACTGCCCCATCATTGAAATGTTCCCACAACCTATGGACTCACTTTCAAGGACTCTTCATTTCTTGTTCTTTTTTGTATTTGCACACTGGTTGAATGACTAATGGTCTTTCATTGATACTGTTATTGGGATTCTATGGATTTATTAAGTATGCAAGCAAGAAAATGTATCTGAGGGTTTATATGGTGACATATATGTACATCGATAATAACTTTACTTTGAACTTTGAACTTTGAATTTTGAACCATCTTGGGCAACAAATTCCAAATTATTACCATTATCATGCTCTTCTGAAAGAAGGGCTTCATTTTGCACCATCCACGACCCCACCCACATATGCTATAAATCTCAGTTAAAATATTGTGTCTTTGTACCACTAGCCTTTTCAATTTTAAGGAAAAGAGCCACAGCTTCTCCAACTTAACTTTATAGTTAAAAACCCTCACCCTGGGACCAATAATCTTCTGAATATCCTGATCACTATTTCAAGAAAATGAACTCCTCCTACAGTGTGTTGATCAGACCATGTACAATATGAACAGAGTTTTATTATTATTCAACTTAATTGCTGAAGGTCTGTACTACACTGCTGCTGCAAGCCAACAGTTTTCATGGAATTTGAATTCTACGTGCATAAGACTATAACAGAAATAAACTTGAATCTGAATTCAAACACGTACTATTCTACTTGTTTAGTGAAATGTCCCCTCAATCTTCACTTCTGTTTTAATAAATTCCTGTGGTTGAACTTAAGTTTGGTCATATTTTCCCTACCACTTTATTTGCAAGCGGTGGAGAAAAAATGGAAAACTGATTCAAATTATTGGGTGGGTCCAGCCTCATGGCTGTTCACTTTGAGAGACCTAAATCTGGCTAAAATACCATAAAAATACATTAGTATTGGGTCTACCTGGAAAAAAAACTATTTTATCTCCCTTGCTCTGAATACCAACAACAAAAGTACAGTACTAAGTTCAACACTGCTATGCATCTTTTCCTCTCTTGTTTGAAAACATCTCTTTCTATCGCTACATTTCAGTTCTCCTTCTGTTACACTTTTGTAACTTTACACCTGTCACACTGCTCAGAACTGGAGATATCAACAGTCTGCTTTGGTTTAGATCAGATCTGCATTAATTCTCACATTCCTATCATTTTCCCTGCACTTCACACCGCATACACTTGTTTTTAATCTAACAGATTTTACCTCTGCCCCCACTTCCTGCTTTCTACTTTCAGTGCACACAAGATGTGAAGCCATTTGACATATTTCCACAACCTTTTCACAGGCCATGTGATAACACGTTCCTCTTTCACTCACGTGGCAGGTCTGCAAACCACAGAAAGGAGATTGCAAGATCTGATGTAACTATAAATTCCAGTTAGAATGCCGTCATTGGTAAAATGGGAATATAGAGATTTGGAGATGATACAACTGGACCTCTCCGTTGCTTTATTTCTTTTTTCCCATTTCACTCCTAGATCATATTGCACTTTCTCACAATGCCACACACACGTGCATTACACTTAACTTTTCTTGGACAGTGCCCTGAGATCACAGTGACTTGCTTCCATCCTAATTCTGTACTGCTTAGACATAGAAACTGAGAAGGACCTCCAAATGCTGGTGGAAAATTGCATTCCTGATAGGGTAAGTGAGTAGATTGTTAGGTGTTTTTATATTCCTTCTCGTCTTTGGACACATTTCCTGTGACCCACAGTGTTACAGACTCAAGGCACCCAGTAATGCCCCTGAAGCTCCTAGCTAACTTTCAGTTGCCATAGGTCAATGATTCCCATGATTCACAACAAGAATATTATATTCTAAAGGAGCTTTGACAGTATTCTTAAAAAATAATTCTTTGTTTTCCAAGAAAACTCTAGCTGTGCTTGTTTCCAGAGTCCAGTTTTAGCTATGAGGACAATGAGTCCCACCAATTGGAACTGGCTGTCTCCCATCATGGACGCAGTGCCTGGGATGCTGGCCTGTTGAAATTAGTACAGCTGCCTTGCACCTCTCAAATGCTTTGAGTTGCAGAGTGTAGGTTATCCATGTCTGATGTATTGAGTAGGTTGGAGCCTTTCTGCTGCTCTGTTGAAAATGACTGTGGCAGCAGGTTTAAAGTTTGGGTTTTGGAACACTCTTTTCATCATCAGTGTCCATCTTTACTGACAGTAACTTCTGAGGTGAGGAAAATACTTAATGTTTTCTGTTGTTTTGTTGTGGACCTTGATTTTATTGGAGTGGCATTGTGCTGCAAACCTTTTCAAACTTTCCTCATAAGACGTGTTCTCTAATCCAGGCAGCATCCTGGTAGATCTCCCTTGAACCTTCTCTAAAGCTTCTACATTGTTCCTATAATGAAAAACAAACAGAGTGTGGTCTAACCAGAGTTTCATAGAGCTGCAACATTACCTCAAATCTCTTGAACTCAATCCCCAAACTAATGAAGGCCAACACATAATAAGCCTTCTTAACCACCTTACCATTTTGTAGAGCAAATTTAAGGGATCTATGGACTTGGATCCCAAGATCCCTCTGTTCCACCATACTATGAAGAATTCTGACATTAACCTTGTACTCTGTCTTCAAGTCCAACCATCCAACGAGTATCGTTTCACAATTCTCTCTATGTCCTGTTGTACTCTACACCGGCCTTCTGCACTATCCACACCACCAACAATACCTTGACACCTGCAATTTTAGATTTTAAAAATGCCTTGAGGTCCAAGTTAGATTGTATAACAATGGCAATGAAATGCAGCCATTTGAATTTATAAATGATTCAGTGTTCTTTCTTCTGCATTTCTAGAAAGCACAGAAGCATCTCTACTTCCTGGGGAGATTGAGACAAGCAAGGTTCTCCCCTCCCCACAGAATGAGTGATCTCACCTGATCCCTCAACACTACCTCTTTGGACAAGAAAGCACAGCATTATCTCCACTTCCTGGGGAGATTGAGATGATCAAGGCTCCCCCCTCCATTCTAACTAATTTTGTTTTTACAGGATCACCATGAAGAGTGTCCTGACCAGCTGCATCACCATCTGGTCAAGGTGAGTGACCACAGGACCCAACAAAGGATTGCAAGGACTGCTGAAAGGATCATCAGGGTGTCTCTTCCAGCCATCCAGGATATTTATCAGCACTGTGTACAGAGGGACCTTAGCATTGTCAAGGATCCATCCCATCCATCCCACAACCTCTTTATCCCTCTGCTATCAGGCAGAAAATACTGTAGCGCTTGAACATGGACTGTTGGGATGGGAAATAACTTCTTCCCCAGGCCTTGAGTCTACTGAACTCACTGCCACAACTCAGTTCTTATCACTTATGAAGTGACAGTAGCATATACTATTTACTTTTTAACTTGACTTATAAGTGCACCTTACTAATAGTTCAATGGTTCAATTTAATATCAGAGAATGTATACAGTGTACAAGCTGAAATCCTTTCTCTTCGCAGACATCCATGAAACATCCATGAAACTAACTCTCTCTCTCTCTCTCTCTCTCTCTCTCTCTCTCTCTCTCTCTCTCAAGCGACTGTGGCAGATGAAAGGGAACACCAACAGCTCACTACTTCAAGTTTCCCCAACTTGAGGACCAGCAGACTCTCACTCATCGAGAGAGAGGAAAAGAGAGAGATTGCTTGAGTGCAGGGACTTTCTTTTGACAGCAGTCTACACTGCTGCCTCAATGTTTCCGTCCCCCACGGCACTTCTGTTGGCGACATCGGGTCATCCACAGGACCACACCCCGAAGGTGCATGTCTTCCAGGTTGAACCTGGAGATATTGAAATGCTAAGAGACTCAGCGAGTTCCAAGAGTGAGAACCCACTGCCTGGGAGGAACTTAGTTTGAGTGCAGCTGTAGATTAATGACTCAGACAAGACCCCAGCCACCTTAAAAAGGTAAAAAAAAGAGACATGAGAAGAATAGAAATTAAACTGTTTCACAGATGAACTGGAAGAAGTCACCCATGGTCACAAAAAACTCTGGCACCATCTTTCATTTGTCACTTTGTTAATTTATTTGTGTTAATATTGCCATATGTGCTGTGTCTGAGTTATATATACTCTGTTGTGCACCTTGGTTAAGGAGGGACGTTGTTTCATTTGGCAGTATACATGTACAAAGTTTGAAATTTAACATAAATTTATTATCAAAGTACATATATGTCACCATATGCAACCCTGAGATTCATTTTCTTGTGGGCATACTCAGCATATCTATAGAATATTAACTATAACTGGATCAATGAAATATCAACCATAGCATAGAAAAGAATAAACTGTGCAAATGCAAATATAAATAAATAGCAAAGAAAAAAGAGAACCTGAGATAATGAGATACATAGCCCTTAAAGTGAAATCACTGGTTGTGCGAACATCTCAATGGATGGGCAAGTGAGTGTCATTATCCCTTTTTATTCAAGAGCCTGATAGTTAAGGGATAACAACCTTAGCAGTGAACCTAGCAGTGCAAGTTCTGAGACTCTTATCCCTTCAACCTGATGGTAGCAGTGAGAAAAGCGTATGGCATAGGTGGTGGGGATCTTTGACAATGGATGCTGCCTTTCTCTGACAGTGTTTCATGTAGACGCACTCATTGGTTGGGAGGGCTTTAACTGTGATGTACTGGGCCAAATACACTATCTTTTGTAGGATTTTCCACTCAAAGGCACTGGCGTTTCTATACTAGGCCATGATGCAGCCAGACAGTGTACTGTCCACTGCACATCTGTAGAAGCTTGTCAAAGGTTTAGATGTCATGCCAAATCTCCACAGACCCTAAGGTTCAACATACAGTATTATGGTTCAATGATGATAAATTTGAACTGGAAGTTGAACTAATGGTCTTCTGATCTTATGGTCAAATAGTGGAACAAGCTGAATGTAAAAATGCCAACACACAAGACAACTGAGTATTGCTATGTCACTTTGGCTGGAAAGGAAAGAAAATGACAGCACAAGCAAAAGAAGATTTTATTTGTAATGTACAGGTACAGTATATAACCACATGTGTGAATTGTTCATATCCAACATGAAAAGAATGTACAAGCTTTCCATGGTCAATTATTGTGTAAAGGACAATGTAAAAAAAAGGTAGATATTGAGGAGGTATATTTTGGATGTTGAGCTGAGAAAATTGCACAGAACAATGCTGCTTTTGGAAATTCATTTGAAAATGTGTCACGGTTTAGTCGCACCACAGAATGTTACTGGTACCTTGGTTTTGGATATAGTTTGAGGGCTGGAAGAATATTTTTACCCACAGCTATATGATGCATTGAAACATATAAATTCAGCATACACAATTAAAAGTTGGTGTAGTGTTCTCGCACAGGTGTAAAAACGCTGAACTAAACACCAAGTATAAACCGGAGTCAATGAGGCGCGATCCCAGTAAGATTAACCATTTACTGTTCACTCTTAAACATTAACGTATGGTGAAAACTGTTGATAAAACAATACAAAATATATACAGTATTTGTTTCCTTCTTGGCATCACATTTACATCATAAATACTTGCAAAAATAAAACTACAACAAACTATATTACATTAAAGTACAACATACAGTCAGAATCTACCTACGCCATCAACTGCTTTAAATACTTCAACACAAACTATCCACAACTCTTTAAATAACAAAGAACATAAACTTTATCAACCGTCATTACTTTTAACAGAATCAGCGTTTACATTTTTACTTCAACGTATCGATTATCTTATGAACTTACGGCATTGCTTCTATGATGTTTCACATATCGATTATCTTATGAACTTATGGCGTTGCTTCTATGATGTTTCTAGTGCATAGAAAGAAAACTTTTCTCGCGCTGATCCTGCACACACAAGCCCCCTCCTTCCTGTTTCTCCAAACCGGTATTTTCCCACAAGACACAGCGAAACTGGGTGTGACATCATTGCATGCCGCGAATTTACTTTCAACAACCTTAACTTTAACTAGAAAATGATTACGAATGAATTACTAAAGCGAAAGTACAATAAACTAAACGAATGCCTTAAGGCCAACACAGTTGGAAAGAAGTGTAATTGATTGCATGGTAGCAATAAATGATCTAACATAGTATTGCTAATTTGGAGATTTTTTGCATCATCTACTCAGAAGTTACAGTTCAGGTGCCTTGCCGTTTGGCATTGGTGATCATGTCTCTCCATTCACCACGGTCCCTGACCCTCCGAGTTGTAGTTGTTGTCTCCCCTGTTTCTAACCATGATGTTGTTCCATCTATCATTTTCATTCTCTGTCTGCCTCGGGTTCTTTTTCCCTCCAGCTTTCCAGTTGTAACTCAATGTTCGAATGTCTCTCTTCGTATGATGTGTCCAAAGAATTTTGATTGCTGTTTTCTGACTTTTTTAAGTAATGCACATTTTGTTTTTGTTCTCTGTAGAACTTCTTCATTGGTTATCCTGTCCGTATATGATATGAATAGCATTCTTCTGAAGATATAGACAAAAGTGATAAATGAGGAAACCTGGCTTGATTTGGTGCATAGGATTGTACAGACAGAGTCATAGAGCTACAGCGAAATACATTACAGAAACAGACCCTGCAGCCCATCTAGTCTTTGCCAAACCATTTAGACAACCTACTCCCATCAACCTGCTCCCATTTCATTCTGTAGCCTTCCATACTCCTACCATCCATGCGCCTATCCAAAGTTCTTTTAAATGCAGAAATCAAGCTTGCATGCACCACTTGTGCTGGTAGCTCATTCCACATTTTCACCATCCTCTGAGTGAAGAGGTTCCCCCTCCTATTCCCCTTAAACTTTTCATCTTTCACCCTTAACCTATGACCTCTAGTTGTAGTGCTAATGGCATGATGATTACTAGAAGCAAAGTGTTCACGCATTCTCTCATTGGGACTTCTACATACTAATTAAGGAGACTTTCCTGAACATACTTGATGAAATCTATCCCATCTAGTCTTTTTACAATATAGGAGTCCCAGTCAATACAAGGAAAGTTAAAATCACTTACAATAACAACCTTATGTTTCTTACAGAAGTCAATGATCTCTCTACAAATTTGTTGTTCTAAAATCACGGACTGTTGTGTGGCCAGTTTTATAGCCCATTAATCTGTTCATACCTCACTTATTCCTCATTTTCACCCATAACGCCTCACTAGACAAGTCCTTTAGTCTGTCCTGACTGAGCACTGCCATGACATTTTCCCTGACTAGTAACGCTGCCCTTCGCCATTTAAACCCTCCCGCTCTGTCACACCTGAAACAACAGAACTCTGGAATATTAAGCTGCTAGTACTGACTCTTCTGCAACCAAGTTTCACTAATGGCTACAAGGCTATAATTCCATGTTTCAATCCAGGCCATGAGCACATCTGCCTTTCCTATGATGGTAGCCAAAAATGCCTGGACTTTTACGAAGTACAGTGCTACAGTCCCAAAATAACTTCCAAAGCTTTGGTCCATAAGCAAAAGTAGCATCATGAGGCTACAAGTGGCAGGAGCCACTACTACAGATATAGCAACAGACATTATCTTAATAATTGTTTTTAAAAGTATCTAATGCTACTCATGCCAGAAGGAAGGAAACATTACAGTAGATGCAAAAGGGAAAGTAATCCTAGGATTGCGGTCAATGTGTGGCATCCATTAGCCTTGCGAGACCATGGATCTGTGCCCTCTCCAGGGCACAGGCCTGGTCAGGGTTGTATGGAAGACCGGCAGTTGCCCATGCAGTGAGTCTCCCCTCTCCACACCACTGATGTTGTCCAAGGGAAGGGCAAGGGCTGTTACAGCTTGGCACCAGTGTCGTCGCAGGAGTTGCCAGAGCAAGATTGAAGGCAACGTCAGACTGCCTTAGGGACTCAAACTCCGGACTTGTCCTCAGGGTTTACTCCCGAAGCCTTTCCCATGAGTGGGTATGGCTGCAAGGCAGAGTAGGTTTGAAATCAGAGTTTTCCCTCTCTTAGATGGACTGCCTTCCCAGGCTGACAAGCTCCATCTACCCATCTATAATATTAACTAAACAGAGAGAACACATTTGTCATAAGAAATTATAAAAAAGAAAATTTGTGCAACCTTGTAATAGCAACAAATGGCACAGAATTTATATTGCACACTGTATTTGCTATAATAACCCTAGCATGAGACAAAAGGATTTCAAATTTACCATTCTGATTAATGTCAGTCATTAGAGATGCAGAGTGTCATTGTAACAGTCTATTGCGTTAAGGTGAAGAATCCATGTAGCATGCTTTTTGTGCATCTTCTCTAGCGAATGTGGTAAGTCTCAAGACTTACTTAGGATACAACTTTTGGAAGCCTCATATGCTATGATGGCCAATGTGTCAGTTATAGTGGATGGATGTCCCTGAGTGACCATTGAAAACTGGTACAATTGGTTGACTAAGTTAGAAGCTAAATGGGCTGGAATGAAGACTGCTCAAACTGAAAATCTGTATTACCCCATGAGTTATCCAATATTAGTCATGAAAATTCAATTTTCAACCACGCTTTTATTAAATGTTACAATATTATTGTATAGAAGAAGACAACTCAGCTCATTGTTTCCACACCATTCTCTGCCATATTCAACCTCCTAGCAGCCTTCTTCAGACCTTTGCTCAGAACATATTTATCAAATTGCCCCTTGACTTCAATGTGTTAACGCCCAAACAATAAGGATACATTTTCATTTTGTTTAAACAGCTTACTTTCAATGCCTCCGTTCAATATCTGAGGGCCATCACCTTTATATCCCACAATACCCTTCCCCCTCTCATGTGCATTTGCATAACAGGGCGAGTGTGCATGTGTACTAAATACTTACATAGTTGAAATGAACAGAACTCAATATTTTCCCAATCTAAATATATATAGAGAGTCAGCTAGTTGTTCCTTTGTAGTTGTCCATAACAGATGATGAATTTTCTGTCCTTGGACAAATTCTTTGATGCTGCTTATCTCAAGATGAAGCCTTTTCTCAGTAACTGACTTGGTAGATATAATGGCAAAGACTTGTGATGATTTCTATTCAGGCAAGTCTACTAATTCCCCAACTGCACACTCTTCCGCACTGTCTGTGCCACCCTTGAGCAACTCTGCTGGGTCCTTAGCTGCACTCTCCTTATCCCTGTCTGTGCTATGCCAGGTAAGGGCTTTAAATTTTTTTCGTGTCAGTCTTCACGGAGTTCTGATCGTCTTCAGTGTCTGCTGTCTGGAATGTTGCACTCTCACAACAGTCAATCATTTGCTTTAGAATGAAAACATAATTTGCATCTTTGTTTTCTGAACTCTTGAGCAGCTTCTGAAGTCTATCAATTGAAGCGTGTTCAAACTGCTTGTGAAGTTTGAGCAAAACTTTGCAATTCTCGTCTATGGTCATACTTTGTGTGATAGTTAGTACTTCATTCTCACATTGCTTCTCAGTAATGTCATTACCTAGAATGTTCGCACAGTAAAGTCCAAAGCTGATGAGCTCAAGAGACACCGGCTGTTGAAACATTGTTGCTTCATCATTTTCCATATCCAGTGCTGCTCCTGGCTTTTTTCAGGGAAGATTTACTCAAGAATAATGGAAAATTCACTGGTACCACCTCTGTTTCAACGTAACATTTTGTTTGACCTATTTTTGTGGCAATCTTCACTCTTTTGATGGAATATATAATCTTTCCATCTCCAAACCTGAATACTTTGTTATTACATCCACTAGTTTCTGCACTTCATTCTGGTTTAATTCACTTAGAATATAGAACATAGATATCTACAGCACATTACAGACCCTTCGGCCCACAAAGTTATGCCAACCATAGATACCACCTAGAATTTCCCTACTGCATAGCATTTTTATTTTTCTAAGCTCCATGTAACTATCTAAGAATCTCTTAAAAGACCCTATTGTATCTGGCTCTAATATCATCACTGGCAGTGCATTCCATACACCCACCACTCTGTGTGTGAAAAACTGACGTTCCCATTGTACCTACTTCCAAGCGCCTTAAAACTATGCCCCCTCGCAATAGCCATTTCAGCCCTGGGAAAAAGCCTTTAGCTATCTACACAATAAATGCCTCTTAACATCTTATATACTTCTATCAGGTCACCTCTCATCCTTCGTCACTCCAAAGAGAAAAGGCCAAGTTCACTCAACCTATTCTCATAAGGCTTGCTCTCCAATCCAGGTAACATCCTTGTAAGTCTCCTCTGCACTCTCTTTATAGTATCACATTCTTCCTGCAGTAAGGTGACTAGAACTGAACACAGTACTCCAAGTGGAGTCTAACTAAGATCTTATATATAACCATATAACAATTACAGCACGGAAACAGGCCATCTCGGCCCTTCTAGTCCGTGCCGACTCTTACAGTCACCTAGTCCCACTGGCCCGCACTCAGCCCATAACCCTCCATTCCTTTCCTGTCCATATACCTATGCAATTTTACTTTCCAATTTTTTATCCGAACCTGCCTCTACCACTTCTACTGGAAGCTCATTCCACACACCTACCACTCTCTGAGTAAAGAAATTCCCCCTCGTGTTACCCTTAAACTTTTGCCCCCTAACTCTCAAATCATGTCCTTTTGTTTGAATCTTCAGTAATCTGAATGGAAAAAGCCTATCCATGTCAACTCTATCTATCCCCCTCATAATTTTAAATGCCTCTATCCAGTCCCCCCTCAACCTTCTACGCTGCAAAGAATAAAGACCTAACTTGTTCACCCTTTCCCTGTAACTTAGGTGCTGAAACCTAGGTAACATTCTAGTAAATCTTCTCTGTACTCTCTCTATTTTGTTGATATCTTTCCTATAATTCAGTGACCAGAATTGTACACAATACTCCAAATTCGGCCTTACCAATGCCTTGTACAATTTTAACATTACATCCCAACTCCTATACTCAATGCTCTGATTTATAAAGGCCAACATACCAAAAGCTTTTTTCACCACCCTTGAGTATATAGCTTTAGCATTACCTCACTTACGTAGATTTCAAGCCTATTTTCTCCCCACACTGTGCCTGTGTATGCTGTATCAATAACAGAAGATCCTAGATATTCTGTCATCAAAATCTCTGCCTCAGATGTCTCTCCATTAGTATGTGATTCTTTCTCAAACAATGTGATAGGGTACGCATCTACATCTTCAGATTTGTTATTTTCTTTAGTTAGCCTAACTTGTTCAGTTCTGTGCGGACAGTTGTTTGCCTAGTGGTAAATACTTAGACATACTGCACATTTCAGTCTCCTACTGTACCTGTTTATTGGACTTTGCCATGTAATGGTGTCCTTGTCTGATCCTTCCAGGCTCTATACTTGCTATACTCTTGCTTCTGCTCAGTGAAGAATGCTGTTTCCTGACTTAAACTAATCCCAACTGTTGGCTTAGCAGCCTTTTCTCCAAAAATCCTCTTCAGTACTAATTTCTTAGATGCAAATATAAGTTCTGTGAATGCAGTTAATGCTAGCTGTCTGTCCTTTATGTCTGGACACACAGTATCCAGCAATTTAAAAGCTAATACTGCAGCTGAAAATTCCATTTTGTATTTATGCATCTAACTGTACTTTTGTTCAAAATCAATAATATCAGCCATATTTTTAGAATTGTCTCTATAAATATTGTCAAAGTGAATATGCCTCATAAATTCAATCCTTTGCTTTCTTCAAAAAAAGTCAAGTGTATTTATTAGCGTATTCATACTGTCAACTTTGTTCAAGTCTTCCACCAAAATTCCCATCGCAGTTCAAGTTCAAACTGCTTTTATTGACATTTCGACCATAAACTGTTGGTACATTACACAGTAAAAATGAAACAACATTCCTCCAGGACCCTGGTGCTACATGAAACAACACAAAACTGCAATAGACTATATGAGGCAGTACAAGGCTACACCAGACTATGTAAAACACCATGAAAACTGCACTAGACTACAGACCTGCATAGGACTGCAAAAAGTGCATAAAACAGTGCAGGGCAGTACAATAATTAATAAACAAGACAATAGGCACAGTCCAGGACAAATTACAATGTCAGTCTAGACTTTGAGTATTGAGGAGTCTGATGGCTTAGGGGAAGAAACTGTTGCACAGTCTGGTCATGAGAGTCCAAATGCTTCGGTACCTTTTGCCAGATGGCAGGAGGGAGAAGAATTTGTGTGAGGGGTGCGTGGGGTCCTTCAGAATGCTGTTAGATTTGAGGGTGCCGCATGTGGTGTAAACATCTGTAATAGTTGGAAGCAAGACCCCGATGATCTTCTCAGCTGACCTCACTATCCGCTGCAGGATCTTGCAATCTGAGACGGTGCAATTCCCGAACCAGGCAGTGATGCAGCTGCTCAGGATGCTCTCGATACATCCTCTGTAGAACGTGGTGAGGATGTATCGAGAGCATCCCCAAAGTGACTACGCAACAGTGACTTCTCCAGTTCCGTAACACGAGTCCATATTCCAATTTTATTTTTCCAGCTTTTGTAAGGCTTGCTGTCATCAAATGCTGGTGGGATCCTATAAATTAGAAACCATCTTCTGCTACTGGTGTTAACACCCCAACAACAAGGATATGTTTTCCTTTTGTTTAACCAACTTTACCTCAAAAACCTCCATTCAATACCTGAGAGCCACTACCTTTACATCCCACAATCTCCCTTCACCTTCCAGCATGCACACGCATAACAGGGAGACTGTGCATATGTACTAAGTAATTACATAGTCCAAATGAACAGAACTCAACACGACAGTGCAACCCACCTCCTTCACATCTGCAGACAGTGCATTCCAGCTTCCAAACAAACACTACATGCAAAAGGTTTACTCTCTTCTTTTTAAAAAAAAATCATTTCTCTGATTTTGACCCTTGAAGAGTCCTTGACCCTTCTACCAGCTGGAACAGTCCTAAAATTCTCTCTGTTCAGCCCTTCATCAATTTATATCCTTCCATTAAAATCTCTTCTCAGCCTTTTCTTTTCTGAAGAAAACAGTCCTAATCTCCTTAACTGTAGTCACAAATCACAAGAACTATTCTTATCAATCTTTTATGGGCTCTGTCCAAGAATACTCACATCAATCTGATAATGAGGTGACCAGAATCAAACACATACTCCATTTGAGGCCAATGTTTTGCAAAGATTCTGCATGGCTTCCCTACTTTTAAATCTCATGTCTCTATTAATAAACCTCAGAAAAACATGTGCCTTATTAACTGTTATCTCAACCTATCTTGCCACATTCAATGACTTGTGAACCCTTAGCCCCAGATCCTTCTGCTCATGAACCCCTTTTTAGAACAGTTCTGTAGCACCTTTCCTCATTCTTCCTGCCAAAATTCATCACCTCATTTCTCTCCACGTTAAGCTTCATCTGTCATGCATTTGCCTATTCCCTGCAGCCTGTTTATATCCTGCTGCAATTTATCATAATCCTCTTTGCAGTTTGCTGTGTTGCCAAGTTCTGTGTCATCCATATTTATAAATTGTGGTTTGCATCCCCAAGTCTAGGTCATTAATATAGATCAATGGCTGTAACATCATTTGCTGGGGAATGCCAGTTTTCACCTCCTCTCAGTCCAAAAGTAACCATTTATCATGACCTTCGCCAACTTCATATTCACGCTGTTGATCTTTTTACTTCATGTGTTTTAACTTCGATAATATATTTGTTATGTGGCACCTTATCAAAAACAACCTTCTGTAAGTCTATGTACATTACATTAGCCTTATCAACTCCAATTGTTACCTCATCAAAGTAGTCAATCAATTTGCTTAGTTATGTTTTTGCCTTTAACAAGTCTATGTAGGCTTTTGTTCACTAATCCATATTCTACCAGGTGACTAATAATGCTACAGTATGTTAGATTCTTATTTCTGAAAGCTATCCCACTTCTGAGATTACACTGGCTGACCTGTGGTTAATGCATTGTTTGAATCACTTTCAAGGACTCTGCAACTCATGTTCTCATGTTATTATTATTTTTTAAATTTATTATTGGCACAATTTGTCCTCTTTTGCACAATGGATGTTTGTCATTCTTTGTCACATAGAGTTTTTTATTCCTAACCTCTATTGTACTTTATTTTCCTGTAACTGCAAGAAAATGAATCTCGAGGTAATATATGGTGACATATATGCACTCAGATAATAAGTTTATTTTGATCTTTGAAATTTGAATTAAGGAGTAACATTTACTAATGCTCAGTCCTCTGGTACCAACCTGTATCCAAGATTATGGTCAGTATTCCATGGTTTCAGTACTTCCTCAAAATCTTAGGAGGCATCCCAGCTGGTTCTCTTGACTAAATTGAAGCAACTTTTCTAATACCTCCATTTTATCAACTTTTAAGATAGATAATGACTTAATGCTTGTAGATGAAGATTTCCTAGTAGCAATCGCTTCGTCAACTCCGCTATGTGAACCATTAAACAGGTCATGAACATACTTTTAGAGGATGACTAGCCTGGACAAGCATCCAAATGAGCCCTTGCTGCAATTAATTAAACACAGGTTTGAATTATCATCTGCCAAAATACGTTTTACATTGGTTCACTGAGTAAGTATTCAGCGTTCTCATCAAGAAGACAGCTGGTATGCAATACTGCAAAGGTCATTATTAAGGTCATCACCAAGAGTTTTGTTGACTGGCTAATAGAACCATGAGCCCCTAAATCCATGAACACTACATTGAGATACATCTTTTGTACTATTTATTTATTTATCATAGCTTATAGTAATTTTTATTTCTTATACTGGACTGCTGCAGCCGCAAAACAAATCATTTCACGACACGTCAGTGATAATAAACCTGATTCTGATTATGATGCTGAACAAATAACATACAGCACTGGACTAGACATTTGATCCGCAGTGTTGTGCTGATATTCTTGCTAATGTGTGCTAAATGACCTCTTCATGTGTATCATCTATGACGCTCCATTCCAGGATTTCACAACCTGAGATCCATGGATCCCATGGTTAACGGTAAGGATCCATGGCATAAAAATGGTTAGAAACTCCTGCTTCATTTCCTTCATATTCATGCATCTATCTAAAGCTCTCTTAAACGTCATCAAGCTGCCTGCTCCTACTACTACCCCTGGTAACTCATTCCAGGCACGTACCATTATCGACGTAAAGAACTTGCCCTGATGTCAACTTTAAACTTCTCATCCTCATCCCCTCTAATCTGAAAAACATGTACTCTGGTGTTTGGCATTTCTACTCTAAGGAAAAGATATTTGGAAAAAACATTCATAAATAGTTAGGGGAAACTGTGTTTGTACAATTTGTCAGAAATGCAGAGTAATCTCACAATGTTACATTCATGGATATAGGAAACACAGCTCCTTTGGATAGATGTCAATTGTTGTCAAACAGGAACAATCAAGTCCTTGTGCTCATCAGTGTGTGCTGATTGAGGTTAGATAAGGAAGCCTGTGGAATATATAGTTGAAGATTTAAGATGGATCTCTATTTTGTAAAGAATACTGGAAGAATTATTGTCCATCAGCAGGCCACATTATGCTTTACATTTATTTGAGAGATTTTATGCATTATAACAGGATCAAATATCTATTGATTTTTCCATAAGATCCTTTTTCCAAATGGGTAGCAGAGAAAATCTTTACCTGTGTTGAAGGAAGTCTTGGAGAAGCAAATGCTTCACAGTTCCCCTGCTCTCAGAAGGAATCACTGATTGGCTAACAGACTGTTTAAATGCCACACAGCTCCGCACTTTGGCAGTGTTGTTAATGCATCATCATTCTCACACACAATTGAGCTTTGTACACACTAACTTAGAAAGGACAGCGGAGAAGCAGTAACTGAAGCAGAATGTTATATTTCAAGAAAAAAAAAAGCAGTTTTGCTCAAAGTAGAGAGTTGAGGCGGCACCACAAGATGCAGTGTGCATGGTCACAATGGCCTCTCCAGCTCCAATCAAAGGTGAAATTTCATGTCCTAATCATCTTTTCTACAATTGAAGAACACTGTTGATCAAAAAGAGCACTAAAGTCTGCCAGACTAGCAAGGAAGATAACGGAGATGCTGTGCAGTGTCGCACTAACACGTGGAGCGTGCCCTCTCTCTGCACCACGGTCTGCTACAGCTACTTGGGGAAGCGGTCTTTAGAAGCGAGGATGCAGAAGCATACTAAACATGCTGGTATTTGAGTGAGACTTAAATCAGATCCCTGCAGGCTTGCACTCCCAACAATTCTGCTATGTAATGTCTGATCGCTAGAGAATAAGATGGATTACATGCGTCTGTGTCTGAGCCAAAGGGAGATGACGTACTGCTGCACACTCACCATTGTTCCAGGATACCACTCCAAACTCGGCCATCCGGCTAGAAGGCCTAATTTCCTTTTGGGCTGACAGAAATGCTGCGACTTCCGGCAAGACCCGCAGAGGAGGTCTGTGTGTCCACATCATTAAGAACTGGTGTGTAAACTCCTTGGTAGTAATGGCCCTCTGCTCACCGCAAAGATACTTGTTAATGGTGAAGTGCAGACCCTTCTACTAACTGACGGAGTTCACAGCCATTGTGATTGTTGCTGTTTACCTCCCTCCGTTGCTAGTGCTGAAGAAGTAATCTGCAACTTTGAAGTAACTCAACCCACTGGTGTCTTCTGTCGTGTATTTACTATTTTTCTTTCGAATTGCTTTCATTGCAGTGTGTATCATATAATTTCCCACTAATCAATGTAGTTATAAATCAAGTTAATGGTCTACAGATCTCGGTATCATTCGAAGAACTCAGCGGACCAGACAGGTACGGCACTTTTATGTGGATGAAGTTTCATCACAATGGCCGGAAACAAGGCAGGAGTAGGGGCCTACAAGCTAGGCTGAAGTGCAGAGGGATGAGGCTTCCTCTACCCAGGCAAATGTGCAGTTTCTAGAGAACAAAACTGAAGACCTGAGGCCAAGATTCCTGTATCGAAGAGAAATGAGAGCCTGGTGTATTCTAAGGTAGGTAGAGGGGTAACATGGCTCTGCTGGTAAAGAATAGCATCAAATCATTAGAACGATGTGACATAGGATCGGAAGATGTTGAATCCTTGTGGTTGAGGTAAGAATCAGCAAGGATAAAAGGACCCTGATGGCGGTTATATTCAGGCCTCCAAACAGTAGCTGAGATATGGACTACAGATTACAATGGGAAATAGAAAAGTTGTGTCAAAAGGGTAACGTTATGATTGTCATGGGAAATTTTAAATGCAGGTTGATTGGGAAAATGAGGTTGGTAATGGATCTAAAGAGAGTTAATTTGTAGAACACCTGTGAGATGGGTTTTTACAGCAGTTTGTCATTGAGCCTACTAGGAGATCAGCTACACTAGATTGGGTGTTATGTAACAAACCAGAGGCAATTAGGGAGCTTAAGGTAAAGGAACACTTAGGAAGCAGAGATCACAATATGATTGAGTTCAACTTGAAATTTGATAGGGAGAAAGTAAAGTCTGACACAGCAGTATTTCAGTAGAGTAAGGGAAATTACAGTGGTATGAGAGAAGAGTTGGCCAAAGTAGTTTGGAAGGAGATGCTGGAAGGGAAACAGCAGAGCAGCAATGGCTTTGAGTTTCTAGGAAAAATGAGAAAGGTGTAGGATAGATATATTCCAAAAATAAAGAAATACTCAAATGGCATAGAAGTGCAACCATGACTGACAAGTGAAGTCAAAGCTAAGGTAAAAACAAAAGAAAGGGCATACAACAAAGCAAAAATTAGCATTAAAATATAGGATTGAGAGGCTTTTAAAACCCTACAGAGAAGAACTAAAAGAATCATTAGCAACTAAAAGATAAAATATGAAAGCAAGCTAACAAACAATATCAAGGTGAACAGAAAAAGCTGTTTCAAGTATATAAAAAGTTAAAGAGAGATGAAAGTGGATATAGGACTATTAGAAAATGAGGCCAGAGAAATAATAATCGAGTATGAGGCGATGGCAGATGAACTAAATGTGTATTTTGCATCAGTCTTTGCTGTGAAATACACCAGCAGTGTGCCAGGTGTTGAAGGGTTTGAGGGAAGAGAAGGTGAGTGCAGTCATTATTACAAGGGAGAAAGTGCTCAACAAGCTGGAAGACCTAAAGGTAGATAAGTCACCCAGACCAGATGAACTGCACTCTAAGGTTCTGAAGGAGATAGTGGGAGAGATTGTGGAAGCATTAGTAAAGAACCATTGGACTCTGTCATGGTTTCTGAGGACTGGAAAAATGCAAATGTCAGTCCACTCTTTAAGAAGAAAGGATGGAAGAAGCAGAAAGGTAACTATAGACCAGTTAGCCTGTCTTCAGTGCTTGGGAAGATGTTGGAGTCAATTGTTAAGGATGAGATTAGGGAGTACTTGGTGACACAGGATAAGATAGGGCAAAGTCAGCATGGTTTTCTTAAGGGAAAATCCTGCCAGATGAACCTTTTGGAATTCTTAGCGGATATTACAAGTCGGATAGAAAAAGCGGATGCAGTCGATGTTGTATACTTGGATTTTTAGACAAGGTGCCACACATGAGGCTGCTTAATGAGCTAAGAGCCCATGGTATCACAGGAAAGTTACTAGCATGTTTAGAGCATTGGCTGATCAGTAGGAGGCCAAGAGTGAGAATAAAAGGATCCTTTTCTGGTTGGCTGCCAGTGACTAGTGGTGTTCCACAAGGGTCGAATGTTGGGATTGCTTCTTTTTATTCTGTATATCAATGAATAGATGGCTTTGTTGCCAAGTTTGTAGAAAATACAAAGATTTGTGGAGTGGCAGGTAGCGTTGAGAAAACAGGAAAGCTGCAGAAGGACTTAGATAGATTAGGAGAATGTGAAAGAAAGTGGCAAATGAAACACAATGTTGGAAAATGCATGGACACTCTGGTAGAAGAAATAAATGTGCAGGCTATTTTCTAAACAGGGAGAGAGTCCAAAAATTTGAGATGCAAATGAACTTGGGAGCCCTTGTGCAGAACACCCTGAAGGTTAACTTGCAGATTGAATTGGTGGCGAGAAAGGCAAATGCAATGTTATCACTTGTTTCAAGAGCTCTAGAATATAAGAGCAGGGATGTGATGCTGAGGTTTTATAAGGCACTGGTGAGGCCTCACCTTGAGCAACGATTTTGAACTCCTTATCTAAGAAAAGATGTGCTGGCATTGGAGAGGGCTCAGAGATTCATTGGGATGATTCCAGGAGTGAAAGAGTTCCCATATGAGGAATGTTTAATGGGTCTGGGTCTGTACTCACCGGAATTTAGAAGGATGAGTGGGAATCGCATTGAAACCTTTCAAATGTTGAAAGGCCTAGACAGAGTAGATGTGGAAAGGATGTTTCCCATGGTGAGGGAGTCTAGCACAGGAAGGCACAGCTTCAGGATAGAGGGGCATCCATTTAAAACAAAGATGTAGAGAAATTTATTTCAAAGGTTATGGGGAGAAGTCAGGGGAGTGGGGCTGAGGAGGGGGAAAAGGATCAGCCATGGTTGAATGGCAGAGCAGACTCGGGCCAAATGGCTTAATTCTGCTTCTGTGTCTTATGGTCTATGGTCTCATGGTTTCAGTCCCTCCTTGTGCAATTGGATTCTGGATTTCCTCACTTGCAGACCCCAGTCATTTGGATTGGCAACAAAATCCTCTCCATGATCTCTATCAGCACAGGTGTATCACAAGGCTGAGTGCTTAGCACCCTCCTCTACTCAGTTTACACTTATGACTGTATGGCGAAGCACAGCTGCAGTGCCATATTCAAATCTGCTGATGACACCACTGTTGTGGGCCAAATCAAAGGTGGTGATGAATCACCATTTTGGGGGAAGGTTGAAAACCTGGCTGACTGGAGTCATAACAACCTCTTACTCAATGTCAGCAAGACCAAAGAACTGATTCTAGACTTCAGAAGAAGGAAACCAGAGGTCCATGAGCCAGTCCTCATCAAAGGATCAGAGGTGGAGAAGGTTAGCAACTTTAAGTTGTTCAATGTAATTGTTTTGGAGAATCTGTCATGGGCCAGCATGTAATTGCAATTATGAAGAAAGCAATGCAGTTCCTCTACTTCCTCAGGAGTTTATGGAGATTCAGTATGACATCTAAAACTTTAACAAACTTCTATAGATGTGTAATAGAGGGTATATTAACTGGCTGTGTCACAGCCTGGTATGGAAACATCATTGTCCTTGAATGAAAAATCCAATAAAAAGTAACAGATACAGCTTAGAACATCATGGATAAAGCTCTCCCAACTATTGAGCACATCTACATGAAACGTTATCATAGGAAAGCAGCATCCGTCATAGAGGATTCCCACCAACCAGACAATGCTACTATCACCACGAAGAAGGTACAAGTGCTTCAGCACTTACACTGCAGGGTAACATAATGGGGAGAAATGTGCACAATTCACAACTATCGACATTGAGTTAGGGTTTCAATTTAAGAGGCTAGCCTGATGAGATGACGTTATTACGTAAAGCAGTTTAGTGTGCTTTTGTGTTTAGGTTTTGGAGTTCAAAAAATGTGCTGCAGGTTTCATCAGGCATAAAATGCCTCACGTCATTTCATTTACTGAAACCTACAACACCACCAGGTTCAGGAACAGTTACTAGCCCTCAACCATTAGGGTCTTGAACCAAAGGAGATAATGTCACTCAATTTCACTTTCCCCATCATTGAACTGTTCCCCCAACCAATGAATTCACTCTCAAGGACTCTTCATTGCATGTTCTCAATATTTATTGTTTATTTATTTTTATTATTATTTATTATTTTTGTATTTGCATAGTTTGTTGGCTACTGCACCCTGGTGGAACGCCATAGTTGGGTGGTTTTACAATGATTCTGTTATGATTATTATTCTATTGAGTATGCCCACAAGAATATGAATCTCAGTTGTGACATATATGTATTTTGATTATAAATCTAATTTGAACTTTGAACTTTAATATTTCAGTAATATATTTGCAGTATATATTCTTTGCTTACATAAATAATTAAGGATTATAAGTAAGAAGTACATAAATAGCATACATCATTACTCCACCACATTGTAGGTGACTGCCTCACTAAAGAAGAATTAAGTAGACAAATTACTCTGGGCTCCTGTTTTTTTTTTTTTTTTGATTACTTTCTGGAGTTCCAAAACATAACTATGATGATGAGGAAGTTTTAAAATTAACCCGAGATGACTATCTACCTGGTTAAATGCAGCGAGTTTTTTTCAACATAGAATACTTTAGGTTTCATAAGTGGAATCAAAAGAAGGGATGCCCTTTTCAGGTTATGTGGCTGAACTGAAGAAATTTTCTGAACATTGTCATATCAGTAATGGCTGTAATAATGCATTGGAGATTGTTTAGTTACTGGAATTTTACAAGCAAGTATTCAAAAATGACCCCTAACTGAAGCACAACTTACATTTAGAAAAAGCAGCAGAATTCAGTGCATCAATAGAAACAGCAGCCAGAGACACAAGTCAGTTGCAATCACGAATGAAAATGAGCATTCACAAAAATTGAAATGTCTAAACAGAAAACTGCCTGGCCAAACAAATCATCTTAGCATTGTGGCCAGGGCTCACATAAACCAGATCAATACAGGTTTAAAGGCAAAACTTACAGAAAATGCAACAAAGTAGGACACATATAAAGAGCATGCAAGGCAGACAAAAAATAAATGAACTGGACAGGGAAGAGAAACAGATATAAATTCAAGTTGCAGTTTCAAAAAGGGCACTAATGTACATACTATTGATGCAAAATCTGATACTGATGAGAATAACACAGAATTGTATGAGGGTTGATTGACAAGTTCATAGCCTAAGGTAGAAGGAGTCAGTTTTACAAAACCTAGCACATTTATTTTTCAACATAGTCCCCTCCTACATTTACACACTTAGTCCAGCGGTCATGGAGCATACGGATCTTAGACCTCCAGAAAGTGTCCACAGATGGGTGATTGATAAGTTTGTGGCCTAACGTGGAAGGAGATGAATTATACAGCTCTCATTACATGCACATGCAAGTCAACTCTTTGAGTGATTATGAAAAAAGTTTGAAGTTAATAACTCATCTCCTTCTACCTTAGACCACAAACTTATCAATCACCCCGATGAGTTATTAACTGATATCCAATTAAAAACTTGTACTGGAGTAAAGATAACTCCTAATAATCATAACAGTGAAACACAACAACCAACAAGCCAGCTTGTTTGTGGTAAAAACATGAAGACCAGCAAGTGGGGCCATGATTGGCTGAGACTACTACAACTTGTTTGGAGATTGTCCACCATTTGCAAGCCACATCTCCTGTAATAGAGTCAACTGAATGCAAATTGGGAAGGTACTGGATAATGCCACAGCAGTGTTCAAGGATACATTGGAAAATGCAAGCATAGCAAAAGGGTAAAATAGAGTTAAATGAAAACACCACATCCAAGTTTTATAAAAAGTGCAGTTCCTTATACCATCTGTGTCAAAGTGGCCAGTAAGCTAGATAATATATAGGTTGAAGGAATTCTTTCTAAGGTTGAGTGGAGCCCATGGGCAACACCAGTGATCCTGGTAACCAAGAAGGATATGTCTGACAGAATATGTAGTGATATTAAGGTCAATATCAACCAAGTACTGAAAGAAGATCAATACCCTTTGCGCAAGATAGAGGGTATCTTTGGAACAATTTCTTGAGGGAAGTACTTAGGCAGAGTGGACATAACTGGGGCTTACTTACAGATAGAGATGGAAGAAGAGTCTAAAGTGTTTCTCACCATAACTATACACAAAAGCTTTATTGGTGTAATAGTCTTATTTTTGGAATCGCTTCTGTGCCTGCATTCTGGCAGTCAATTATCAACCAGGTGCTGCAAGGCTGCCCAGGCAGTCTATGCTACCTGGATGACATCATTGTTACTGATGAGGATGACAAGGAGCATCGCCAAAATCTCAAGACAAGCTAAGTTTGGAAGATTATGGGCTCAGAGTGCATCACAATAAGTGTGAATTCTTTAAACCAAGCATCACTTACTGTGATCACACCATTGATACACAAGAACTACATAGGTTTGCTGAGAAAATTCAAGCAAACACCCAAGGGCAAAGAGTGTGTTACAGTGCAGTGGTTTTTATGATTTTGTCAAATACTATATCAGATTTCTACCAAAGAATGCTACTATGCTCCAGCCCTTGAACTCTTTGGCAGCATCAAGTGGCTCACCAAAAGACAAAGGAAATGGTAACACAAGACACTGTATGCGCACGTTATAATCCACATCATCCAGTGATGTTTGCCTGTGATACCTCACCTTATTGTACAAATGCCACCATGTCCAATGTTATGAGTGATGGAAGTCGATACCGCATAGCCTTTAACTGCTGCAGAGAAAGATTCTGCATAGACTGGTAGAAAGTCCTTGAGCCTGATTTGGGATGTAAAATGTTTCAACCTGCCCTTGTATGGGAGAGAGTTTATCCTCATTACAGCTCATGAACCACTAGTGTCCATTTTCATACCATAGAAGGCTGTTTCACTAACGGCAACAGCATGATTGCAGAGATGGGCTGTTTCTTGGAGGAGACAATTACAAGATCAAATTCAGGAAGACAGCCAAACATGGAAATTCTGACCGATTTCCCTGTTTACCCTTTAAAAAGAAAGTAACTGAAAATTTGATAAAAGAGGACACTCCTCTTGATGTATTCTCCTTAATACTAATCAATATCTGCTATTAAGGCAGAGATTATCCAAAGGGAAACCAGAAAAGACCCCAGACTGTCTTGGGTCTGTGTGGCAACAAAAATGGCTGGAATATGTAGCTGAAATTCCAGTTCCTGTATCTTTAACAGCACTGGGATAAGCTTACCATTGACCTGAGTTGCCCTGCTTGGGGATTGAGAGTTGTTGTACCATCCAAGCTGAGAGCTAATGTGTTGGAGGAGCTACATGCTGGTTACCTAGACATGGTCAAAGCTTTGGCTTGAAGCTTTGTTTGGTGACTTGGGATAAATCAGTAGATTGAGCAGCTTGTCATGCACTGTGTGGGATGCTGATGTTGCAATGAGCGGCGGGAGCAGACCCAAGTGCAAGACACAGGCACGGAGACGGACTTGGACATTGAACTTGGACATGGAGACAGACTTGGACATGAATTGGACTCAGAACCTGGACTTGGACATGAAGCCTGGACTGGACACAAAGCCTGGACTGGACATGGAGCCTGGACTGGACTTGGAGCCTGGACTGGGTCTGGGACTCGGAGCCTTGACTTGGACTTGACTGGAACACAGAGCCTGGAGTTGGACTTCGGAGCCTTGAACTGAAACACGGAGACAACAACACTAAACAAAGACAGATGATTCATATCTTGGCTCGGAGCAGTGGCAAAACAGCCAGCAACACTCAGCTGGACATAAGGGTCTAGACTCCACCCAGGAACTGCTGACATCAGGCTCTCAGCTCGACACAGGAACTGCGAAATGCAGACTCTTGACTCGACCCAAGCACTGCGGACAACAGACTCTTGACTCGACCCAGGAACAGCGGCTTGGAACGAGCATAGCCACACTGCTGAGGTGACAAAGCAGCAGCGAGTAGAAGTAAGCTGAAGTTTTTATGCTGCCGGTTCGAATGAGGATCAGGTGCCTCAATCAAGGAGCCCAGGGGAACACGGGGAAAGGAAATTAATTGAAATGAGTAGTTAACGGACCGGACCATGACAGCTGACAGGTCTAGAAGATGCCAAGAACAGCATATCTCCATCCCTGGGAATGTCCAGTATTGCCCTGGCAGTGGATTCATGTGGATTTTTCCTGATTATTCATGGGAACAAATTACTTGGTAGTAGTGGATGCTGCTGCAAAGCGGCCAGAAGTGTTGCCAACAGCATCTACTGATGCATCGTCCAGTGTTGACGTGTTGGGAAGCCTTTTATTATGACTGGTGTTCCAGGATACGTGGTCAGTGACAATGGACAATTTGTTATAGAACAGTTTCAGTCATTTAGAAACATAGAAACAGTGAAAAACTATAGCACAATATAAGCCCTTCAGCCCACAATGCCATGCTGAACATGTACTTACTTTAGAAATTATCTAAGGTTACACATAGCCCTCTATTTCTCTAAGCTCCATGTACCTGTCCTGGAGTTTCTTAAAAGACCCTATTGTATCCACCTCCACCATCATCACCGGCAGCCCATTCCAGTCACTTACCACTCTCTGTATAAAAAAACTTACCCCTGACATCTCCTCTGTACCTACTTCCAAGCGCCTTAAAACTGCACCCTGTCATGATAGACATTTCACCACTGGGAAAAAGCCTCTGACTATCCACACGATCAATGCCTCTCATCATCTTATACACCTCTAGCAAGTCACCTCTCCTCCTTCGTTGCTCTAAGGAGAAAAGGCCGAGTTCACTCAACCTATTCTCATAAGGCATGCTCCCCAATCCAGGCAACATTCTTGCAAATCTCCTCTGCACCCTTTCTATAGTTTACACATCCTTCCTGTAGTTAGGTGACCAGAACTGAGCACAGTACTCCAAGTGGGGTCTGACCAGGGTCCTATATAGCTGTAACATTACCTCCTGGCTCTTAAACTCAACCCCATGGTTGATGAAGGCCAACGCACCATATGCCTTCTTAACCACAGAGTCAACCTGCTCAACAGCTTTGAGTGTCCTATGGACTCAGACCCCTCAATCTCTCTGACCCTCCACACTGCCAAGAATTAAAACTATATTCTGCCATCATATTTGACCTACAAAAATGAACTACCTCATACCTATCTGGGTTGGATTCCATCTGCCACTTCTCAGCCCAGTTTTGCATCCTATCAATGTCCCGCTGTAACATTTGACAGCCCACCACACTATCCACAACACCTCAAACCTTTGTGTCATCAGCAAATCCACTAACCCATCCCTCCACTTCCTCATCCAGGTCATTTATAAAAATCATGAAGAGAAGGGGTCCCAGAATAGATCTCTGAGACACACCACTGTTCACTGACCTCCATGCAGAATATAAGCCATCTACAACCACTCTTTGCCTTCTGTGGGCCAGCCAATTCTGGATCCACAGAGCAAGGTCCCCTTGGATCCCATGCCTCCTTACTTTCTCAATAAGCCTTGCATGGGGTACATTATCAAATGGATTGCTGAAATCCATATACACTACATCTACTGCTTTACGTTCATCAACGTGTTTAGCCACATCCTCAAAACATTCAGTCAGGCTCGTAAGCGATGATATGCCTTTGACAAACCATGATGACTATTCCTAATGATATTATGCCTCTCCAAATTTTCATAAGTCCTGCCTATCAAGATCTTTTCCATCAACTTACAAACCACTGAAGTAAGATTCACTGGTCTATAAATGCCTGGGCTACCTTTTACTCCATTTCTTGAATAAGGGAACAACATCTGCAACCCTTCAATCCTCCGGAACCTCCCCCGCCCCCATTGATGATGCAAAGATCATTGCCAGAGGCTAAACAATCTCCTCCCTTGCCTCCCACAGTAGCCTGGGGTACATCTCGTCCTGTCCCGGAGACTTATTTAACCCGATGCTTTCCAAAAACTCCAGCACATCCTCTTTCTTAGAGCACATGCTCAAGCTTTTCAGTCTGCTGTAAGTCATCCCTACAATCACCAAGATCCTTTTTAGTAGTGAATACTGAGGCAAAGTATTCATTAAGTTCCTCAGCTATCTCTTCTGGTTCCATACACACTTTTCCACTGTCACACTTGTTTGGTACTATTCTCTCACGTCTTATTCTCCTGCTCTTCACATGCTTGTAGAATGCCTTGGGGATTTCTTCAATCTTGCTCACCAAGGCCTTCTCATGGCCTCTTCAGGCTCTCCTAATTTCATTCTTAAGCTCCTTTCTGCTAGCTTTATAATCTTCTAGGTTCCTAACATTACCTAGTTTTTTGAACCTTTTGTAAGCTTTTCTTTCCTTCTCGACTAGATTTACAACAGCCTTCGCACACTATGGACCTTGTACTCTACCATCCTTTCCATGTCTCATTGGAACATACCTATGCAGAACAACACACAATTTTTCCCTGAACATTTGCCACATTTCTTCCATACGTTTCCCTGAGAACATCTGTTTCCAATTTATGCTTCCAAGTTCCTGCCTGATAGCCTCATATTTCCCCTTACTCCAATTAAATGCTGTCTTAACTTGTCTGTTCCTATCCCTCTCCAATGCTACGGTAACGGCGATAGAATTGTGATCACTATCTCCAAAATGCTCTCCTACTGAGAAACATGACACTTGACCAGGTACATTTCCCAATACCAGATCAAGTACAGCTTCTCCTCTTGTAGGCTTATCTACATATTGCATCAAGAAACCTTCCTGAACACATCTAACAAACGCTACCCCATCTAAACCCCTCACTTTAGGGAGATGCCAATCAATATTTGGGAAATTAAAATCTCCCACCACAACAACCCTTCTTTTTACTCCTTTCCAGAATCGGTCTCCCTATTTGCTCCTCGATGTCCCTGTTACTCATGCGTGGTCATTAAAAACACCCAGTAGAGTTGTTGGCCCCTTCCTGTTTCTAGCTTCCACCCACAGAGACTCAGTGGACAATCCCTCCATGACTTTCTCCTTTTCTGAAGCCATGACACTATCTCTGGTAAACAGAGTCACATCCCCACCTCTTTTGCCTCCCTCCCTGTTATTTCTGAAACATCTGAAGCCTGACACTCGAAGTAACCATTCCTGCCCCTGAGCCATCCAAGTTTCTGTAATGGCCATAACATCATAGCTCCAAGTTCTGATCCATGCTCTACGCTCATCCACTTTGTTCATAGTATTTCTTGCTTTAAAATAGACACACCTCAAACCATTGGTCTAAGCGTATTCCTTCTCTATCAACTGCCTGTCCTTCCTCTCGCACTGTCTCCAAGCTTTCTCTATTTGTGAGCCAACTGCCCCTTCCTCCGCCTCTTCAGTTCAGTTCCCACCCTCTAGCAATTCTAGCTTAAACTCTCCCAAATAGCCTTAGCAAACCTCCCTGCCAGGATATTGGTCCCCTTCGGATTCAAACCACCCTCTTTTGTATAGGTCATGCCTGCCCCAAAAGAGGTCCCATTGATCCAGAAATCTGAATCCCTGCCCCCTGCTTCAATCTTCCACCTCCCTCTATTCCTATACTCACTAGCGCATGGCACTGGCAGTAATCCCGAGATTACTACCTCTGAGGTCCTGCTTCTCAACTTCTTTCCTAACTCCCTGTAGTCTGTTTTCAGGACCTCCTCCCTTTTGCTACCTATGCCATTTGTACCAATATGTACCACAACTTTTGGCTGTTCACCTTCTCACTTCAGGATATCATGGATGCGATCAGAAACATCCCGGACCCTGGCACTTGGGAGGCAAACCACCATCTGTCTTTCTTTCCTCCGTTCACAGAATCACCTGTCTGAACCCCTGAACTATAGAGTCCACTATTACTGCTGCCTTCTTCTTTTCCCTACCCTTTTGAACCACACGGCCAGACTCTGTGCCAGAGGCACGGCCACTGTTGCTTCCCCCAGGTTGTCCGTCCCCCCCAGTAGTACTCAAAAAGGAGTACTTATTGTTAAGGGGGACAGCACAGGGTTACTCTCTAGTATCTGACTCCTGCCCTTCCCTCTCCTGACTGTTATCCACTCATCTGTCTCCCGAGGCCCCGGTGTGACTATTTGCCTATAGCTCCTCTCTATCACCTCCTCACTTTCCCTGACCAGATGAAAGTCATCGAGCTGCATCTCCAATTCCCTAACACGGTCCCTAAGGAGCTGCAGATCGACACACCTAGTGCAGATGTGGCCATCCTGGAAGCTGGGAGTCTCCTGGACTTCCCACATCTGACACGCAGTACAGAACACCAGCCTCACAGACATACTTCCTGTTTCTATTCCTCACAGGTAACTTACCTCACCTCGACCCATTCTTGCCGACGCCTGAATGAGCCAAAGCACCTACCACTCTGCCTTAGATCACTCCATCGATGACCACTCCCCTTTTATGCCTGAACCTTCACTGCTATTTAACTCACAACAGGTGCTCCGGTTATATCTGCTGATAGGCCACGTACAATGGACTAATGCTCTCGAAGCTCCCTTTTTAAATAACTGCCTCTGACCTGTGAGAAATCCCTCTTGGCAAAGCTCTCTTGAAGCCGGTGATAGGCCACTTAATGAAAATGAATGGAATAAGATATATTACATCTGCACCATACCATCCAGCTACAAATGGCTCGGTGGAAAGATTTGTCTGGAGTCTAAAGGATTCACTGCAAGCAATGTTAGCAAAACACACTACACTAATACTGAATCAGAAGCTTACCAATTTGCTTCTTGCATATCATAATACAGCAAACTCATCAGCTATGCTTTTCCTGGGTCATCACTTGCATTCACACTTGCTTCTCCTCAAACCCAATCTCAGAAAGAATATGCAGGACTAACAGCTGAGGCAAACTGAGGGCTCGTCAACAAGAAGGTTGGTTCAATGTTTCAATCCTGGACAAGCAGTCCTGGCGAGGGACTACAGAGCTGAGCTAAAGTGGGCATTGGAAAAGTTTAAGGACAGAACTGGACCATTCTCCTACACAGTGGAGATTGTGAGAATGTGTCAGATGTCATCCGGGGACAACATGACGATCAGTCGAGGAGATAAAGTCAACTGTTGGAGAAGAAGCATTTCCAGAGCTCTTAGAATCATTTGCTGCAGCCCCAGAGTCAACTACCACAACCACGATGGAGGAGGCCGCCACCTGCCAAGCAGTGTGACTACACCCCACCCCCCACCCCGCCACCTTGTAAGGAAAGACATCATCATTTATTATCGGTATTGTCATTTAAAGTAAAATTGGATAGGTATATGGACAGGAAAGGAATGGAGGGTTATGGGCTGAGTGCAGGCCAGTGGGACTAGGTGAGTGTAAGCGTCGGCACGGACTAGAAGGGCCGAGATGGCCTGTTTCTGTGCAGTAATTGTTATATGGTTATATGGCTATATGGTTATCCCACAAGATTAATAAGTTTTCCACAATGATTACATGTTTAGGCCTCATGGATCAATTTAAAATTGACTATGCTGTGGATGTCTATATGGTAGTTGTATTATATGCTATACCATGTATATATGACTAGAGAGCAATATGTTACATACTTGAGTTGAGATGCAACCTATATTGAGTTGCAGTTTATAGCTAAGCAGGGAGTTGAGTAGTGTATGTAATATTTCATTAATATCTTAGTAATATTGTAAATATATCATTTGATTAAATATTATTTGTTTGTTTACATATTTTATTTCAGGTTATACATAAGAAGTACGAGAATGTCATTACGCCACTACATCATAAGCGAGCAGCTCACTAAAAGGAAACTAATTAGACAAGTTTTCCTGGGCTCCCGCATTTTCTTTGGATTAGTTTCTGGAGTTGCAAAACACAACACCTTCATTGTTGCTGGTGACTTAAATCATGCCAACTTAAAAACAGTCCTGCCAAAGTTCTACCAGCAGGTCAACTTCAAAACCAGAGAAGAGAATACATTAGTACTGGTTCATACCAACATTTGTGGGGCCTACAAAGCCTCCTTTTGCTCTTATCTTGGATACTCAGACCATATATCCATTTTGCTAACTCCTGCATACCGACCACTGATTAAACAAGTCAAATCAGGTAACAGGAAGACCAGGACCTGGCCAGAAGGTACCTCCTCAGCACTGCAGAACTGCTTCGAAGTGCGGACTGGAAAATATTCAGGGATGTGGATGCCTATGATCATCACATCAACATTGATGAATATGTGGGATTGGTAAGTGGCTACATAGGAAACTGCTTTGAGAACAGTACCGTGATTAAACACTTCACTGCCAAGGCAAACCTGAAACCATGGATGCTTGCCGACGTAGGTGCACTCCTCAGAGATCGTGATGTTTCCTTTAGATTGGGTGACAGGGTGACTGTAAGGTCAACAAGAGTCCTTCACTACTGTGTCATCACCAGGAAGGAAAGTGTGATTACTCACAGAAAATTCACATTCGCCTTGGTGACACCAGGGACATGCAGCGTATATGGCAAGGTATACAAACCATAACAGATTATGAGTCTACCCTGTGCATCTACAACGGCGACACCTTCCTGATATGTGCGATTTGGCGCTAATGAATGATGTGACCTCTCTCTGTAACTGGATCTTAGACTTCCTGACCTCAGTCAGTCGGAGTTGGTAGCAACATCTTGAGCTCCTTCACACTGAGCACTGGTGCCCTCAGGGCTATGTGCTCAGTCCACTGGGATTCACGCTGCTGACTCACAACTGTACTGCCAGATCCAGCTCAAACCACATGAAGTTCACTGATGATACAACAGTGGTTGGGCTCATCAGCAACAATGATAAACCAGCATACACAGAGGAGGAAGAAAGGCTTGTCAAATGGCGCAAGAACAACAAGACAGAAGAGATGATTGTGAGCTTCAGGAAGGCACATGTAAACTTTTCTCCATTGCACAACACTGGCTCTGCCATAGAGAGGGTGAAGAGCACAAAGTTCCTCAGAGTGCATATAATGGATGATCTAACCTGGACCCACAAAACCTCCTCATTAGGCAAGAAGGCACAGCAGTGTCTAAACTTCCTGAGAAGATTGAGGGGTGTAAGACTCCCTGCCTCCATTCCAACAGCTTTGTACAGGAGCATCATGGAGAGTGCACTGTTTGAGTTAGAATCACTTGATCATTTAATCACTACATTTCAAGAACAACTAATCGGTCAGGAATCAAGTCAAGTGATTGCTATTTCCTCAGGGAGGGAGAACAAGAGAGCTATGGAGAGTTGGGAAGGCTAAACAAAGGGGCAGGGATTTGGAGGGGAAGGATGTTGGAGAGGAAGGAAAGGAAGGAGAGTAAGAATGCAAGAGAGGAAAGGAGAAGGCCAAGGAAGCTGGAAAGGGAAATGGAGAGTTGAGGATGTAGTCAAAGGGAAAGGATAGAAGAACAGGAGAGAACTGCAAAGAGAAAAGAAAGGAGAAGGTTTGGAGTGAGTAAGGGATAAAATAGTGTGGATGGAGTTGGAAGAAAATGAAGGGTGATTGATGGAAGAAAAAATCTGGAGGAAGGGAGACAATGAGTGGGAATATAGTTGGTTGTGACTGAAATTGGCTAAGGAATAGACCATTGGAAGAAATGAGAATTATCTGTTTCTTCCTGACAGTGAAATTAAGCGTGGTGCATGTGAGAAATGGTTACGTGGCAATATGCCAACTATATGTTCCAATTATTTGTCAGTCACTTTTCAATTGGTTAAGATCTTGTTCTTTCAAGTTCATGGGGTAGCTGTTGTGCAACAGCCATTTATTGTATAAAGAAATCACAGAGTGGCATTTTACACACACACTAACTTTGCAGGACCTTAATACCAACTTAATATCATAATTACCCATCTGACTTCCTCATCTCCAGTTATCTTCTGGACTATCATGGAGCTGGATCAGCACCAGTATCTCTGCCCTTTCTGGTTCTACGTTCCAGTTCAGTAACGTCAAGTGCTGTCCACTTAAGGATCACTGCTTAGGCCATACTGTAATCCACATTCTTCTTAATGACTCCAGCCTGGTGCCTGCTGTGCTCAATACAACATTACTAAGTGACTTCAACAAAGTAGTCAGCCCTTATTTGTCCATATACATAATGAATAAAGTCTAGACTCTATATATTCCTATAACTGCCTTCAATAATGCATGTTGGTGCTCCACTGGCATTTTGTTCACTGTACTTAGATACCACCTTCACATTTTATGCTATTCACTTTAGAGCAATAGCTTTTAGACATAAAGGAACTGATTTTGGTCACAGCGCAAGTGTTTCTTTTGTTAATTTAGTGGGTGTGAGGGTGTGTGCGTGTGTTGAGTGGTAGGGTGGAGATATGTCTCTACTAAAGGAGGTGTAAGGTGCTCCTTCTGTCCGCTAGCCTGCAGGTCACCTTTGTACAAGGTGTAGAACCAGGTTAATTCTCTACTCAGAGTCACATGGAAGACATGGCATTAGGTGGTGGATGGCTGTATGAGCAGCTGCTGTATATCTCAAGTCCTGGTTATGCGATCATTAGCACCAGGTGGACAATCTCTGAAGAGTATTGAATGATGGCTGGTGTGGTAAATTCTACTTTACAAAAAGACCACTCAACAACTCGATGGCCAAAAGAGCATCTTTATCTGGGACAGCAAATGATATTTACAATACAGAGGCTTCCAGGTACCTCGTGCGGCATGGGTGGAGGAATTGTATACAACGCATACTGGGGGTAAAAAGAGCGGAAGTATAGACCCCGCCAACCCCGGATCCCGCCTCTTGCTACCAACAGCTCCCCGATTAGTATTAACTTACTTTTAATAATACTCACATTACAACACTTCTCCCCCTTTAAAATCCAATCTTCCCCAAATATAGAAGAACTGGGAAATAAAAACAGTGGTATCATTAGCAACAGGTTACCAATACAAAAACACCAAAAAAAACCATGGCAAATTCAACATTCAATCTAACAACAAAAGAAGCTATTCAATCAAAGATTCAGTCTGTCAGGAGGTTTGCGAAGGCGCTGCGATCTACGCACTACCCCCGGTGACCCAGCAGGCACCGCTGGTGAGGATGTTTTGGGTGGATCTAGTGTTGGGGACATGAGAGGGGTCTCTGTGTCCGCGTGAGAATGTCCATCCTCTTCAGGGGACTCTGTCCCCTCTGCCAGTGTCTTTCCCTCTAGCAACGTCACTAGTGGACATGCTTTCCTGGTATGCATTAAGTGGTCATTGCTCCTTAACTGTTTTGGACTACTGAGCTTCTTTGAAATCGGTGGCAAGCTATTCTCAGCATTATTGGGATAAATGGCATCTACAGGTTTGCCACTTAGCTTGGAACGCACTGAAACAGGAACTTTGGTATTTGAACCATCGTCACGACCATGAATCAGAATAGACCCAATTGCAAATTTTTCATAGAGTTCCTTGTTATAACTTGGAACTATCTGGAGTTCAACAGCAGGAAATCGCAATGTGTTTCAGAAAACCGCTTGCGCTTGAAAAAAGCTCTTGTCTGTTAAATCACAGTCATTGATTTTGATGATACGTTCATTCTCCTGGAGCAGGTTCTCTTTTCTTGAACGGCTGTTCTCTTCAATACCACGAATACTCAGGCCAAGGAATCTTCCACTCAGCATAAAGTTAAAAGGCACCACATGGATTCCCAGGAGGCAACCGCCTCCAGAAAATTCTGCTTTCTTTGGCAAATCACAGAGTGCTTTCTGAATGCTTGTCTGGTGGTCCTGGAGGCTTAGTTCTTACATTGTCCGCAGGTGCCTCGTTTGCTACTGTTACGATTGGCTTCACATGCAGGTTCCTGTTAGCAGGATCATCAGGCTGAGATACACCTTGCTGTAACTGGGCAGGTGATACAAGTGCTGAGTCATTGCTTCACTGTACTAGAAGTGGCGTGCTGGCTTTCAGTGCCAAGGGGGTAACTTCAATTGCTCCTGTAATTGGCTGAAAAGCTGCAAACTGCACTGTGAGCACACTCTCAAATGTGTCCGGACTATATCTGTCACTCACATTGCCATCGGCGACTTCATCTGCATGCTGCTCCTCATGCTCTTCCGTCATGTGTGCATATTTAAATTCATGCCAGTTGAGCCGGATTTTGCAAAGCCAATCGCGGCCCAGAAGACTGGGCCCACTGCCCTTAGCTATCACCAGCCTGGCTTCAGCCTTCTGGCCCCCAGCTGAAATATCCACATATAACACCCCTAAATGAGGTATGGGCTGCCCCGAATAGGTCCTGAGCTGGAGCTTAGATGGTCTGATGGGAGGCAAGTTGGATCCCCATGTCCTCCTGTAGGTCTCTTCACTAATGACCGATGCAGTAGCCCCTGAATCAATCACGAACTTAATGTCCTCTCCCTTGACAGTGACTGTGGCATAATATGGTTCAGGTGGTCCCTCATCCGTTTCCACCCCAACCATGTTGTAGGTACACACTGCCTCTCCATCTGCTTCTCCTAGGTGGTGTGTGGCTGCCTGAGTCTGCTGAGCTTTCCCCTGCCCAGGCTCAACCTTACCCTTTATGCTCTTGCACTTTTTAACTAAATGTCCCTTCTTGCTACAAGCATGGCAGACAGTATCTTTGAATTTACAAACATTTGCATAGTGCGTTCCTCCACACCGAAAACATTCCACCCGCTTTTCCTGTCTACCAGTCTCCCTCCTGACTTGGAGCACTGCCGCCGACTGCGACCCCCCCCCCATATCCTTTCTGTATATCCTGGGCATTATCAGCAGCCAACTCCATGCCTTGGGCAATCTCTAGGACTTTCTTGAAAGTCAACGGTGGGGTTTCCCCCAACAAGCGGCGCCGTATGGCGGCATTATTAATGCTGCATTCTAATCTATCATGAAATATGTCATTCAACACGGCTCTGAAATCGCAATGCTCTGATAGCTGCCAAAGCTCTGCCACAAAATCGCCCACAGACTGACCTGTCTTCCGGACATGGCAGAGAAACTTGAACGGTTGGACTATCACCAAAGGCTTCGGATTGTGGTGGTTCCCCACGAGCTTGACCAGTTTGTCGTTTGGAATTTCTCCCAGTTTCCGCGGCGTAGCTAGATTCCGTATCAGCTTGTACACCCTTGCCCCCCACACACTCAGGAGAACAGAGCGCATCATAGCCTCCTTAGTAATTCCATTAGCACAGAAAAAATGGCCCAACCTTTCCTCGTATTCTGGCCACTCCTCCATTTTTGCTTGTCGAACACACTGACCGTTCCGAACGCAGCCATCCGAGCACAAGGCTCCTCGCCCGCTCACAGCTCCTGATCGAAAATGGGACCGACCCGTCCACAAAACCAGTTTACCTCGTCGCCAAAAATGTGTGGTAACTTCTACTTTACAAAAAGAGCACTCGACAACTCGATGGCCAAAAGAGCATCTTTATCTGGAACGGAAAATGATATTTACAATACAGAGGCTTCCAAGTACCTCATGCGGCACGGGTGGAGGAAATATATACAATGCATACTGGGAGTAAAAAGAGTGGAAGTAAAGACCCCGCCAACCCCGGATCCCGCCTCTTGCTACCAACAACTCCTCGATTAGTATTAACTTACTTTTAATAATACTCACATTACAACAGCTGGGGTCACCCATTTTGTAAAGACCTTGCTTAGAAGAAGACAATGGCAAACTTTTGTAGAAAAAAAATCACCAAGAACAATTATGGTCATGGAAAGACCACGGTCGCCCATATCATACGACATGGCACATTACAAACGAACGATGAGTATTTTACCATTAAGGCCAGATCTTCTTGTCCTTAAATTGAGTTGCTTTCTTACTGATGTGATCCTATGGTGAAGTTGCCTTCAAAATTCTGTTCAGTAAAAAATTCCAGGACATTCAATAAACTCCATAACAACAGAACAATAGGAATCTATTTTCAAATTACAATGGTATGCGTTACTCAGAGGGGAATCTGCAGGTAGAGGTGCTTCCATCTGACTACTGCCCTTGTCTTCTTGAATGGCAGAGGTCATGGGTTTGTATGTTGCTGTTGAAATAGACAAGGTGACTAAATGCTGTGTATTTTATAGATAGTGGATAGATATTACAATTTAGAGGTGGAAACGTTCAATGATGTCTGTGAAAATATTATGGCCACATCACTGATTAATCTCATTTAGCAACATTTCAGTTTCTTGGACGGGTGAGTTAGAATCTCTGCCATATCACTGAACTCCCATTTCAAGAGGGAGCCACTGGTTTCTCACTACAGTGCAATTAACTGGTTTGAATGCTTCATTTTAGAACAAAGGATATGACATTTAGACTCAGGCTCTGCATTTTCTGGCACTTAATTTAAAAAATAATCCACTGATGAAAGCATCCACATCTGTGATGATGAAGCTGCCTGTTTCACACTTGATTAATGAAATAATTGCTGGCCATAAATGAAGACCTGATACAGAAATAGTAGACTGAGCATCCAAGATATTTCTGATGTAGAGCAGTAACTCTTTGAAGGATGAAATTGCTTAGTGGCTACAGGCTGACTTTCTTCCAATGTAATTTCCTTTGAACTGATTATATTAAGTATCGTGTACCTAAACTATTATTCATGAAATTGCTATGAACCCAGGAAGATGAATCTGATTTAAAAAAAATATATCCCTCATTATAATGGCAATAATTTCAACTTCAAAGCATTAGTGAAACCTTTTGTGTGCTGTAAATCTCTTTGGACCACTTAGTACCATCCATCTAATTATAGCTGCAATTTAACAAAGGGCTCAAAAGCTTTCCAGTTTACAGCAAAGGATACTGAGGATGAACCCATCCATTTAACATGTCACTTTTAAGGGATTACCAATGTATTTTTCCATCTGGGATACTCATAGAACTCAAGACAGGAATGCTATGCTAACAGAGATTTTTACTCTACTATGCCTATTGCCAACAGTAAAAAAAAATCCAATTTATAACTTAGCTTTCTCGAACTTAAAACTTTCAAAGTGCTTCTCAGCCAATGAGGTATCACGATGGTTGTAATTTAGGGAAACTGCTGGCTAATTTCTTTGCAGCAAGGATCAATAAGAAATCAATACCATAATGACAAAATTATCTGAAGGTAGCATATTAGTTTAGGAATAAATATTAGGAAAGAACGCTGGGGAAAGCTTGCTTTATTTTATGACATATTGGCATGTGATCTTATGCATCCACCTGAGAACAGACTAGACTTTGGCTCAATCATGATTTGAGATATTTCAAAAAAGAATAGTTGTCAAATAACCACTGTGGATTTGTTGAATGTTTCCATTGAATAAACGTTCCCTGTTTCCAACCTCTATCTTTCCCCCAAACTATACACTTCCTATTCTACAGTGTTTTTTCTGGGAAACTCATTTCATATGTACAAGATTTCTAGATGTTGCCAAAAAGTGCAATTTAGCACATTGAATAATGATCCTTTAAGAAATAAATTTCAGCAACAAAAAGGCAGACAGAAATTTTTAAAAAACATTCAGATAATCTTATTTTTGATAGTTCCCTGTGTAATAATTCAATTCTAAGGATATATAGAGAAAATGATGAGTCACTCTAGAGAACAATGTTCTTTTCTTGCTTTTGCCAGTGCTGGTTGGAAAACCATGTTTTTAATCCCCTAAAGTTGACATGTTAGATGGACAGTTTCATCTGCCATACCCTTCACTATAAACCAGAAAGCTTTTGAGTCCTTTGTTAAATTGCAACTATAATTAGATGAAAGTGCCTAAGTGGTCCGGGGAGATTTGCAGCTCACAAAAGGTTTTATTAATGCTTTGAAGTTAAAATGATTACCATTGTAACGAGGGGTTTTCTTTCTCAATCAAATATTCATCTTCCTGCTTTCATAGCAATTTCCTGAATAATACTTTATACCAAGTAGCTTGTACCCAATCAGTTCAAATGAAAATATGCTGGAAGAAAATGAGCGTGTAACTCCTTAGTAATTATATTCTTCAAAAAGAACTGCTGGAGTTCATAAGTGACTTCCATGCTTAGTTTACTCTTTTGACGCTAAGTCTGTTTTATGGGAAGCAATTATTTAATTAATCTTTTGCATGAGAACAGATCCAGTCTGCACAGATGTGGAGACATAATCAGCACAATTTTTTTGATTGTGTGGTAGAAACCATAACTCAAATAAAAGTCTATAAACATCATCCTTGGTGTTGCACAGAACATTCAAATGACTTAACTAATCTGTAGCTTCTTAATTAATTCCTTTACTCATCATTGAGTTGGGTAAAATATATTTGCTCGAGAGCATTTTTACTATGAAAAATAAAAGTGAATCCACACACCAGTTTATCTCCAACACTACAAAAGTTCAGTTAAAGAATAAAAATAATTTCTAAGCTAGGAACCCAAACGTCGCAACTGAAAAATGGAATTTTAGAGGCAATATGGATTTTCAGGCTTTGAGAATTTGGGGATAAATGGTTTCCATTCCACTGGTTGCTAGGTCAATGTCATTCTGTTGGGCAGGAAGTTAGGAGTGAAAAGGGATGATTGAGAATATTGTACTTCATGATATCATGCAGAGCAGACTCAATGGGCTGAATGGTCTAATTCTGGTCCGATGTCTTATGCTTCATGGATCAGAACAAGACTTTGATAGTCATAATGACATAATGAAAAAAACATGTCTTGATCATTCCTGACCTCAGTGTAGGAGTGTATTGTTGAAGATGCTATAAATCCAATAATGCTGTTATCTTTGATGGCGAAATCACATTAATCTAGAAGCTGAGAAACAGAAACAGTGAAGAGAGTTTTTGGCCTGCAAAGGCAGTTAGCAACCAACTCTGGTTTGCTGTGAGTGAACAGGATTGGAAATGTACTGTTCTGTGACAATGCTCAGTAACTCGTACAGGTTAGGAGGGAAGCCCAGTCAGTTTTAAAATAGCTATCAAAATAACAAAAGAGCACAGTCATATGCTTGTACCACAAAAGAAGCAAGATTTTTTTGGCCAACTGGCATGTGAACACTTCAGCACAAATCCAAATCTATGTCCTTAAATTTCTGATCAAATATATCAAAATTCTGTGATAAGTTGCATGTATCTAGGAAAAATGAAATTTAAAAAGCTCATTTAACACCTTGTGAAAGAATGGTGAGAGAATAAGTAATTTCCATGGTAGTAATTTATCAGTGTGAATTCTCTTAGGAAATCACAAGTAGAAATGAGCTACCAACAGAAAGTGGTGGAAAATGCAATGCAGGGCAGGCTGCATCTGTGGAGTGAGAAGCAAAGGAAGTATCTCAGACCGATTGTTGTTCCAGTATTTTGTGCAACACTTAACCTTTAGACCATAAAACCATAAGATATAGGAGCAGAAGTAGGGCATTCAGCCCATCGAGTCTGCTCCATCATTCAGTCCTGGGCTGATCCAATTTTTCCAGTCATCACCACTTCCCTGCCTTTGCCCAATACACCTTGATGTCCTGGCTAACCAAGAACCTATCTATCTCTGCCTTAAATGCACCCAATGACTTGGCCTCCACAGCTGCTCATGGCAACAAATTCCACATATTTACCTCCCTCTGACTAAAGTAATTTCTCTGCATCTCTGTTCTAAATGGATATCCTTCAATCTTAAATCATACCCTCTTGTCCTAGATTCCCCTACCATGGGAAATAATCTTGTCATATTTAATCTATTCAGGCCTTTTAACATTTGGAATGTTTCTATGAGATCCCCCCTCATTCTCCTGAACTCCAGGGAATACAGCACAAGACGTTCCTTACACGGTAACCCTTTCATTAAATTGATGTTCACTGCAGGTTGTCTTGAGCATTGAGATTTGTATTGGTATTGTTATTGGATAATTATTGTTACGGTATCAAAAACAGTGAAAAGCTTGTCTTGCATACTGTTCATACAGATCAAATGATTCTACGGTGCATTGAGCTAGGGCAAGGTAAAACAATAAAAATGCAGAATAGTGTGAAAGCTATCAAAAAAGTGCAGTGCAGGTAAACAATAAAGTGTATTATGACAAGGCAGTTTGTGAGGTCAGGAGTCCATCTTATCGCACAGGAGGTTCATTCAAGAGTGGGATAGAAGCTGTCCTTGATTCTGCTGGTCTCTTCTGCCCAATGGGAGAGAAAAGAGTGAACTTCGGGGCTGAGCGGGATCTCTGATTATTCTGGCTGCTTTACTGAGGCAGCAAGTAGCATAGACAAAGTCTACAGAGGGGAGGCTGGGTTCCTGTGATGTGCTGATCTGTGCCCACAACTCCGCAGTTTCTTGTAGTCACCGTGATGCTCCAGAGAATATATTTTACATGGCGTATTGATAATTGGGGTCTCACATGTACCATCCTTGGAAGTGAGGTAATATACAACATTTGTTCTTCATGAAGTCACAGTATTCTTCAATGTGTAAAGACAGATAACCTCATGCAATTAATGAATTTAAAATGGAAGCTTGGAAGTTCCATTAGCTGCCTTTCCAAGCAGATATAATAATATTTCAAGTATTGTTGACATTCTTGCCAAATATAAATAGATCATGTAATAAAAAGATATGGAGAAAGAGAACATTGGAAACAAAGAAGAGACTCAAGGGAGACTGCATTTGCTGGAAATTGGGATCAACGTACACACAGTGCTGTAGAAACTCAGCAGGTCAGCCAGCAGCTATAGAGAAAAGTGAGTAGTCTACGTTTCGGGCCAAGATACTTCATCAGGATTCAAAACAAAAATACAGAAGAGAATAAAATAAGGAAGAGACCCAAGTCTAAATTCAGGGCAGGATATGAAAGAAACAGGAGAAGACAGTTGTTTCATCAAATGTGAATATTTTGACAGGATCAGCTTATGAAAGTTACAGAGCATTTAATAAGGATGAAATATAAAGGATCATAACAGCCAAAAATATGACCATTCTTCCTAAATTGCCTCCTTATACTTTAACCACTAAAATTAAAGCACTCCCAAATGAAAATATTAGGGATGATTTTACAAATGACTGAAAACATTGACAGTACATCATTGCAATATGCATTGGAGGTTTCTGGGTGTGTTCTATCCATCTTTTATTTGCCTGTTGATTACATTGGCCCTCACAGGTTAATACCGATGAGGATCCAGAACTTCAGCTTTGTCAGCAACTGCAATGTCATTTCTTTTATATATTCAAATCATTCACTTGATTGTCATCAGGGTCAAAGGGATAGATCACAGTATATTTTTCTCATGGCAGTGCTACCCTTGGGAGATTAAATAAATTGATTGAAGACCATGAGGCTGCACAAATTATGTGTGGCTGTCAGAGGGAGAAAGCTCAGTAGGGCAAATGACCTTTTCTCATTTTGTGGTTGTTTTTCTTCCCTGAAAAATTGAGAGGTTTGAGTGTTTTTCTGTTTTTTTTTACTGGAAGTAAGAAGAAAGAATTACTTGTTTTTATTGTCTCTTTCAGGATCTCAGGAAGTCCTGAAGGATTTTAAAGACAACGAAACATTTTTGATCTATGGATATATTAGTACTGCAGCTAATATGGTAATCAATTTATACACAACTCCCTCCTAAATTCCAAATCAATAATAAACAGGTCTATCTGATGTTGATTAAGGGGTAAATATACCACAGAACATCAGGAAGGAGATGTGCTCATATTTAAACTGGTGCCATGGAATCTTTTGTGCCCACTGGTTGGGCAGATGCAGCTCTGGTTTAATGTTACATTCCAAAAGTAGCAACTCTAAGAGAGGAAAATACATACTAGTACATCAAAGGGCAAGGCAAGAGTTCATACGAACTTCAGATAAGTTAACTTTCAGTATGAATTTGAGGCTGTCAGCTCTGACAAATCTAGGCAAATGTTACATTTTAGCTGCCTTACATTTATGCTTCTTAACTTTAAATTTTTATTCCTTCAGAAGCACAAATGGGGAATAATATTTCTGAGCATTGATATTATACACTTAACTAAAATTTGCTCATGAATATAAATATTCACATAGATATTCACTGAAACAATGCAAGCTATTCAGTAGTCATGTTATTAAAGCAGAAATTACCACAGATTATTCTTTGCAGCCAGCTTTGTTGCATCCTTACAGTCTTGCTATGAGAAAATCGTTAGGAGTTTTCTAAACTTCTAAACTGTTTTATTAAAAGAAAGAACTTTATATCAGCGCTTCACTTTGCAAATCTCACAGAAGTATTTTGTCATCTTGCAGAACCAAGCCATTAAGTAACAATGCATGAATGTTCAAAACCTGTATTGTAAGTTTAGTTTAGCACTGGAGAACAGTTGAAGTACCAGAAGCAATTAGTAGTGTGGAAGTTAAGAACTCCCATGTTCATGCACAAATGCTGGAGAATCCCAAATTTCTCATAGTAATGAAGGTGACTGCTAGAAATTTTGTATAAACTGTAGGCTTTTTATTAACTCTAGAAATTTCAAAACAAAATCTTCATCGAGTTAATATTCTTATCTCACAGATATTGTTTGCTTTACAAGTTGTTTGAGCATCATTTGTTCTGCAATTTCATTCTGGAAATAATTCTCACATTTTGGACCATTAATAATAGCAAATGGTTGTTTTCTCACCTAAACTTAGATTGGTGTAAATGTACACTTGATTGTTAAACAGAACAAGAGGTCAATATGTTCAACTGTAGAGCAAATAGAAGGATTTATAAAGGAAATTTTGCAGGTAAATCTCTTTAAAAAGGCTGAATTCTACTCCCAAAACTATTTGTGTGGAGCAATTATATGGAAAAATTGATGCTGATATTATAGAGATTTTCTGATTTGATCAAGTACTTATTTCTACAGTTAGATGGAAAACAGCAACATGATATACCAATGCAGAAACCCCAAAATAATAGTTTATATTTTAGTAATAATAAAGTGAGAAACTGAAAAGTAAATGAAATTATTGTATATGTAGAAATTAAATACTTCCTTTATTTTATTTTGCTCATAGAGCCAGATAATCCTCAAGACTCTTTAACTAATATCTTAAGTTTGATTCAATATTTATTCCAAACTTGATACATTGACAACTGAACAAAAGATATCAAGAAAACAATTCCAGTAGATATTTCAGTAGATCTCTAGGGGACTAACCTGCCAATCAACCAGGCATAAAAGGAGTTCACTGGAATGACTAGAAAGAAGGGAGCTGCATGTTATCTGCTTACTCCAGACCTGTTAACATTTTAAATTCAGAAATGTGATTTTTGAAATTCTTTCCAAATGAAGTCCTCTTATTTGACTGATTATGAGGCAATCAGTCAATCAATCTGTTCATTATTCAGGGGAAGATGGCATTTTAATATTGCTCTTTTTTTGTTTCCATCTTACTAAACAGACAATCTGTTTCCAGCTTTTGTTTGGAAATATAGTAATAAACAATATTCACCAACTGGCTGGATTTTGCAGTTGGTGTCAAAAGGGTGGCATTCACTGGTGACTTAGAAAATGCTGCCTGAAGAGAACTGGCAGGGTTTCAAAAAGCTATCTACCACTAATTTTCTTATTCAACTATTAATTTGGTGCTATTGAGGGGATGTGGCAATGCTGAAGGCTTCAAGAGACTGCTCAGCCCAATCATTTTGGGATCTTTAGTCAGAAAACTAGAAAGTAAAAGGAAATATTAGGACATGGTGAAGTGAAGTAAAAATTGAGAAATGTACAAGTAATTTGAAGATTAATATACAGAACTTTTAAATGTGTTCAGCAGGTGTGGAATGTATGGATATTTTGTAAGGTTGAGACTTAGACTTGACAGTAAAAGAACATATTATCAAAGTGGTTATTGAGAGTAATAATGAGATTATGCCATGCAAACCAATTATATCTCGTTTAACAAGGCTGAAGGTTTCAGGTTTTTTTTCAACAGTGAGAATAACGTGTCAAATGTTGAAGTTCTTATACTATATTACCATAATATCATATTTCTTTGTGATACAGAAGGAGGTCATTATGGGCCCATAAGTTAATGCTGGCTCTCAAAGCATTCGCACCCGCACTATATTTTATTGTAACTGAGTTCTTCTCATATCCTCCTCAATACCTCCTCTCTACACTCTGAGTTTTAAATCTCACCAACATATTTATGGCAGTTTAGCACCCATCCATTCAGTCTTTGGCATGTGGGAGGAATCTGGAGAATCTATGCGATCACAGAGAGAATTTGCGAGCTTCACACAGACAATATCAGAGATAATTGGATCAGGAAGGCAGCTGTTCTGATAGTGGTGGCATCCTCTATATAGGCTAAATGAAAAAGACTGCATCCGTGTACTTTGTGAAAGAGTGGGGATATTAATAGCAATTTCTATGCGCTTGCTATTACTTTTGCAATCAGTCTAATGCAGGAACAGCAAGAAACAAGGATCAAAGTTCAAAGTAAATTTATTATCAAAGTACGTATATGTTATAATATACTATTTGAGATTCATTTTTGCAGGCATTTACAGGGAAAAAAATACAAAAGGATATTCTGAAAATGCTATACTAAACAAAGACTGACAAACACCAAGTTGCAAATGAAGACAAACTGGGCAAATAAGAGTGATAATGAGAACATAAGTTATAAAGAGTCCTTTAAAATGAGTCTGTAGATTGTAGAATCAGTTCAGAGTAGTGGTGAATGAAGTTATCAATGCCAATTCAGGAGCCTGATGGTTGTAAAATCATTTCAATATTACTAAATTTTCAAATGCTAATTGCATTTTTGATATAAGGTGCTATAATCTATTTTCATGCACCAAGATCTAATACCTGCTATTAGGATTATTATCTGTGTTTGATGGAATCGGTTGAAGGCAGAACATTGTTCAGCAAATCCTGGAGAGAACTCAATATTCTTTTTCAAATCAACTTACAGAGACCCAGAGTTTGCAAGTGCAATATAAGCTTAACACATACAAGGTGTGATTGATAAGTTTGTGGCCTAAGGTAGGAGATGAGTTATTAACTTCAAACTTTCTGCGTAATCACTCAAGGAGTTGACCTGCATGTGCATGTTACGAGCGCTGTATAACTCATTTCCTTCTACCTTAGGCCATGAACTTATCAATCACACATCTGTGGACACTTTCTGGAGGTCCAAGATCCGTATGCTCCATGCCTGCCGGACTAAGTGTGTAAATGTAGGAGGGGACTATGTTGAAAAATAAATGTGCTAGGTTATCTAAAGTTGACTCCTTCTACCTTAAGCCATGAACTTATCAATCACCCCTTGTACTATATCTGCTCTGTGAAAGTGGCAGGCATTTTTGGGGTTTGCAAATCTGTCATTAAATATAAAAATGCAGATGCTACAATCAGTGATTCTCTTCTCCTCCATAGGTTGCACTGTTTTACAGAATTTCCCTGAAGTCTTTGAACAAGCAAGAATTGAAACTATTTGCAATTTATTGTCCAGAAACGTGCCCTGAATTGTTAATCATTATCCCATAAAAGGCAGCAGGGCTACAATGTAAATTTGTTAAATGGCTTAGTTAATAAAGTCATTAGAAACTTCTCTGGCCTAATAATAAAGATGATTTCATAACTGTAAATGTTAATCCCCAGTGATACATATATAAAAACTTCTGGACTTCAAAGGTTAGAGCAGGTATCCTGCCTTTGTTGTTTGTAGTGATCCCATACTACAGAATATCATCCCATGGCATAGAAAGAAAGTGTTCAAAAATTAGCAGCTGCTCCATCCACTCCTTGTAATTTTCCCTCTTATTATTGTTTAGAGGGGAACTTACAAGATGTAAGAAACAGAAAGTTTTAATAGCAGGGGATTTTTACTTTCCACATATTGACTGGGACTCACACATTGTGAAAGGGCAAAGATGGCTTGGAGTTTGTCAAATGTGTTCAGGAAAGTTTTCTAAATCAATATATAGAGGTACCTATGAAAGAGGATGCAATACTTGATCTCTTATTAAGGAACCAGACAGGTCAGGTGACAGAAGTATGTGTAGGCGAACATTTTGGGTCCAGTGACCATAATGTCATTAGTTTCAAGCTAATTATGGATGATAGGTCTGGTCCTCGAGTTATGGTTCTAAATTGGAGAAGGACCAATTTTGTGGAAATGAGAAAGGATCTAGGAAAAGTGGATTGGGATAAGTTGTTTTCTGGCAAGGATGTGTTCAGTAAGTGGAAGGCCTTCAAAGGCGAAATTTTGAGAGTGCAGAGTTTGCATGTTCCAGCCAGGATCAAAGGCAAAGTTAACAGGCATAAGGAACCTTGATTTTCAAGGGATATTGGCGATCTGGTTAAGAAAAAGAAAGAGGTGAATAGCAGGTATAGGCAACAAGGAACAAATGAGGTACTTGAAGAGAATAGAAAATGTAAGAAAATACTAAAGAAGGAAATCAGGAAGGCAAAAAGAAGACATGAGGTTGCTCTGGCAGATAATGTGAAGGTAAACCGAAAGGGTTTCTACAAGTATATTAAAAGGACAGTAAGGGACAAAATTGGTCCTCTAGAAGACCAGAGTGGTGGTCTATGTGTGGAGCCTCAGGAGATAGGGGAGATATTAAACAATTTTTTTTGCATCAGTATTTACTCAGGAAACTGGCATAGCATATATAGAAGGAAGGGAAACAAGCAGTAGTGTCATGGAAGATATAGAGATTAAAGAGGAAGAGGTGCTTGCTGCCTTACAGCAAATAAAGGTAGACAAATCCCCCAGGCCTGACATGATATTTCCTTGGACCTTGAGAGAGACTAGTGTAGAAATTGCAGGGGCCCTGGAAGAAATATTTAAAATGTCCTTAGCCATGGGTGTGGTGCCGGAGCATTGGAGAGTAGTTCATGTTGTTCTGTTGTTTAAAAAAGGCTCCAAGAGTAAATCAGGTAATTACAGGCTGGTGAGCCTGACATCAGTAATAGGTAAATTATTGGAAGGTGTCCTGAGAGATTGGATATATAAGTATTTGGACAGCCAAGCGCTGAGTAAGAATGGTCAGCATGGCTTTGTACATGGTAGATTGTGTTTAACGAATCTTGTAGAGTTTTTCGAGGAGGTTACCAAGAAAGTAGATGAAGGAAAGGCTGTTGATGTTGTCTACATGGACTTTAGTAAGGCCTTTGACAAGGTCCCACATGGGAGGTTAGTTCAGAAGGTTCAGACACTGGGTATCCATGGAGTGGTTATAAACTGGATTCGAAATTGGCTGTGTGGGAGAAGACAGAGAGTGGTAGTGGATGATTGCTTCTCGAGCTGGAGGCCTGTGACTAGTGGTGTGCCTCAGGGATCTGTGCTGGGACCATTGATGCTTGTTGTCTATATCAATGATCTAGATGATAATGTGGTAAATTGAATCAGCAAGTTTGCTGATGACAGTAAGATTGGAGTAGTTGTGGACAGTGAGGAAGGCTTTCAAAGCTTGCAGAGGGACCCGGACCAACTGGAAAAATGGGTCAGAAAATGGCAGATGAAATTTAATACAGACAAGTGGGAGGTGTTGCATTTTGGAAGGACAAATCAAGGCAGGACATACACAGTAAATGGTAGGGCAGTGAGGAGTGTGGAGGAACAAAGGGATCTGGGAGTTCAGATACTTAATTCCCTGTAAGTGGCGTCACAGGTAGACAGGGTTGTAAAGAAGGCTTTCGGCATCCTGGCATTCATAAATCATAAGTATTGAGTATGGGATGTTATGGTGAGGTTGTATAAGACATTAGTGAAGCCAAATTTGGAGTTTTGTGTGCAGTTCTGGTCACCTAACTATAGGAAGGATATCAGTAAGATTGAAAGAGTGCAGAGAAGATTTACTAGGATGTTGCCAGATCTTCAGGAGTTGAGTTACAAGGAAAGATTGAACATGTTAGGACTTTATTCCTTGCAGCATAGAAGAATGAGGGGGGATTTGATAGTTTACAGAATTATGAGGGGTATAGACAAAATGCAAGTAGGCTCTTTCCACTTAGATTAGGAGAGATAAATATGAGAGGACAGGACTTTAGGGTGAAAGTGGAAAGGTTTAGGGGGAACATTAGGGGGAACTTCTTCACTCAGAGAGTGCTGGGAGTGTGGAACAAGCTGCCATCTTATGTGGTAAATGCGGGCTCACTCTTAAGTTTTAAGAATAAATTCGATAGATACATGGATGGGAGAGGTCTGGAGGTTTATGGAGTGGGTGCAAGTCGATGAGGCTAGCAGAATAAAGTTTTGGCACAGACTAGAAAGGCCAAATGGCCTGCTTTCTGTGCTGTAGAGTTCTATGGTTCTAGTGTTCTAATAGACTCTTTAATGCAACTAATTGAGAATTTTTGTCCTATGAAGTGATCTAGGCCAAGGAGGAAGAGAAATTGTAAATTGTTTAAATAGAGCATTTGATCTCCACATAAACCCTTCCATCATAATTCTTTTCTATGTTTCATTTTCTCCCTCCTGTGTTTGTCTATATTCTCCATAAGTGCTTTGAACTATTTACTGCCATTATTCTCTGTGGGCACAAGTCCCAAATTCTTACAATTCGTTGCGTGAGGAAGTTTCTTCGGAATCCTCTGTTGGATATATTTGATAAAGGACATTGGAACATCATCTGAATGCCTTTGGTTAAATAATGTACAAAAAATGTGAATTTTCTCAGCTTAACATTAAAGTCTTTGTTGCCAATCACTTTTCAAGAAATTTCAGAGGTCACATTATAAATGAATCTTTTTTTCAAGGGACTGATCCACAACAAATCCTGGTTCATTGTGTTCAATAAGCTCTAAAAGGAATCCCATAATGCAGTTTCACAATCCCCTCAGAATTTTCACAAAAGGAATTATAAATGCCAAACCTACTTATAATAAAATAAAGCCTAGAGCACACAAATATATTCGACTCAAAATGCAAGCAATCTTTCAGAAGTGTTTGACCCTGGTCATTATATCCTAAAAGGAATCTGAAAAATAAAATGGTTGCTATGGATACTCTGACTTCAGCTCAAGCTCTCTACAACATACATTTTAATGTGCTAAGAGTTGAGAGTAGCATTTTCAGTCAAAGACCCATTACTAAGTGGATAGTGAGATCACCAAAGCAGTGCTCAGAGATATTACTAAATTATAATTGCTCAGCATTATGTGCATGTCATATTTATCTATAGTTCATGCAATTTATATTGCTGGAAGGATTGATTTTAAGCAATATAATTTATGGACTAATGGAAACAGCTTGGGATTAAGACTGTGGTTACATATTTCATATTTAAAGAATTGAGGACAGTGAGAGACGACATTCCTAAGGAGCAGAGAAAAGAAATTTCAATGCAGAGGCATAGATCAATTTTCACGTTAAAAGCTTTTTACTTCCTGACCCAACATATTGAATTGAAATAAAAATTGGGATAAGAGGAGAATTGTAAAAGGTCAACACTATGCACTCTCACCACAGATATCCCTTGTATAATCCTTGCAAACTTTTCACTATTGCAAGTATCTTTGAAATAACTTTCTCTTCTCTACAGATTCTTGTCTTCCAAATACTCCATTAAAATTAAAGGTGCCGAAAACTTCTCTTCCTCAAAATGGCTCAGAAGTGGAATGACCAAAATAACCTGAATGGGATGATTTGTTTTAACAGAATTAGATCAGACAGAGCATGTCAACATCCTAATAACAATTAAGTGGCAGAGTGCTTTTAGAAAACACCATTTATTTACTTTGTGCTAAAACTACAGATTCACTTGAGGCATTAAGCTATTTTGAGAATTACTGAGCTACCCTCATCAATATTCTACATTGTTTCACTGTTGTTACTCGCCTTTAAGTTCAGCTCAAGTCCACTCCCATCGTCCAGTCAGAAACTTATGGGTTTAAGTCACATTCCCATGATTTAAACAGCAATCTAGGAAAACACGGCTGTGCAGTGGAAACTGTGAAATGCAGTTATAGAAGAGGAGCCAGTGTTATATCCCAAATACTCTTTCATGTGAGTATGTAAAGCTCAATTTCAAAAGAAAGAAAATCAATCCTTAACTATCATCATAAAATCAAGTCATCTGGCCTTTTCAGGTTGTGATTTGTAGGGCATTGCAGAGAACATAAATACTTGACATGTTTTCTAAATTGCAATTGGCTGTACACTAAAATTGTAAAATTTTCTGTAAACCATTCTGTGATCATCACAGGCTATGGAAATGAAAGCCCTTCTTCCTTCCATCTATCCCACAATTTCTATCATACAAAGCAATCTTCTGTCTTGGAACAGGCCTCTCTGTGAGATATTGGTCAAAGGCATGTTCACAAATCTGATAAGTGTTTCATTCTGCTTCAACAGCTTTCCATCTCTATTGTGGAATGACACAACCTGTAAGAGGTGCTTTGACCATTTTAGTAACTCAACTAACCCAGAGTGAATGCAGACCTTAAGCTTATATGGTCAATGCTTTGATTGGCAAATGTTCCTTCAGCTGTGGGCAAAATATTAAAATATATGCTAACTTAATTTTGTTATTGCTTCCGACATAATAAGGTCACTTACAAGTCCAGGACTACACCATAACTAACTAGATATATAATGTACAAGATTAACTACAGTTGCTTGTCGAAGTGCTTGGATGGCACATCTGAAACCAATGATCTCTACTACCAAGAAGAACGGGCTAAAGATGCATAGGAATACCACTAGTTTTAGCTTCGATATCTACCTACAACAGGCAGCTTAAAGGTACACTCAATGTGGGCTCTGCAACATCTTTCAAATGTGCTACAAGTATAAGTGAACGGACATTAGGCATATTTGTCAGCTTTGAGATTTTGTTTCTCAAACACATTTTCCATAAGTGGCCAAAAGTTGTCCTACTGCATGAAAGACAGAGGTGAATTTCATTATTGATACTTGCCTCCATTAATGCGTGGCTCCCATGATTTACAAAAAAAGCAACTCATGATTTACTGGGTCTTTTGGTGGAACTTAATTTTCAGAGTGCCATGTACTGTAGTGAGAGTGATAGGGGACCTTAACTTTTTGGTTGCTTGGTGACAGATCCAGGTTTGTTATACATATCAGGGAATTAATTAATGGTGATGTGAATCTCATCCTCCGACCATATCCTTGTCCCACTCCAATCTGGGAAAAGATTGTCCACACCAGGACCATCAGACTTAAAAGCAATTATTTCACCCAAGCCATCAGGCTATCAACACCTCCACCCACTAACTCACCCCACCACTAATTTATCATTCCCTATCAGAGGCACCTTATGCCCAGGTACTCCTGTACCTAGCATCACTTTATGTACATACATTCAGTCTATGCACTGTGTATAAACTAATCTGATGTATTTATATTTACTGTGCTCTTTATGCTTCTTGTGCTTTTTTTTGCTGCATCAGATCCATCAGATCTGACTATCTGCATCAGATGCAAATGTAAAGTGTTCTCCTTTACACTTGTATCTGATGAATGACAATAAATAATCTTGAGTCTGGAAAGAAATGCTGGACTTGTAACTGATTTTACAAATCACTATTAGATAGCCACCCAGTATGAAAAATATTGCAACTTAACATAAGGGCTGAGGCTCAGATCGAACCACTAAAATCTCTGCAAAATAAGTCCAGGTCCATTTAATTGCTAAAATTGATGTTGACAAAATATACCAATAAAAGCAGTCATTCAGATAATCACATTTTAAAGCCTGTAGCACTTAAGTAAATAGTTAAGAGCTACATTAAGACCAGGTGACCACAATACCATAAGACGTAGGAGCAGATTAGGCCATTTAATCCATTAAGTCTGCTACAACATTTCATTTCAAGATTGATTTATTTTACCTCTCCACCCCATTCTCCTGTCTTCTCCCTTACCAATCAAGAACCTATTAACCTCCAGTTTAAATATACCCAATGAATTAGCCTCCACAGCCATCTGTGGTAATGAATTCCACAAATTCACAATCCTCTGGCTAAAGATATTCCTCCTCTTATCTGTTCTGGAGGGAAGAAGGCATTGAGGTCATGCTAAGGAACAGGGAGAAAGCTCAGAGCAAGAGAGGCTGTGGATTCCTTTTGGGGCCCAGAGGATCACTCCTGTTTCTTCACCACTAGAATATAGTATGTACTGAACCTACCGGAGTTCTTGGAAGGCTAGACTTGTGGGGAGCATTTGAGCAGTCTTACTGCTCAAGTGTTGGATTAACATAGTACATAGAACACAGAACATAGAATAGTACAGCACAGTACAGGTCCTTCAGCCCACAATGTTGTGCCGACCCTTATACCCTGCCTCCCATATAACCCCCCACCTTAAATTCCTCCATTAAATTAATGTTCCTCTTGGTCCTCTGGTGAAATTCAGCATGTTAAAAAGGGACCTCTGCCCTTCATTGGACATACTACCCACTTAAAAGGTCAATATTGCAATCTGTGAAAGACAGCAGGAATGGTCAATTCAGACATTTTTTTTCACCTGGCTGATTGAAGTCGATCTTCTCTGCAATGGAGACCAGGAGGATTTCTCTTTCTGCTTTCAGAGCAATTTTTGCATGACCTCCTTCCTATTCTGTGTATTTTCTTAACAAGCAAGACAAGCATTTGTCCATGCCATCACATGTGAAAGTGGTTATTTTCTGTTTCTTGTATCCTTTCTTAACCAGATATAATTTCATCACAGTCCATTGCCAATGACAAGGCAAAGTCAAAACTGGAAAAGATGTTTTGTCTGCATCAAGCAGGAGTTAAACTTGTGAAGGGATTTATTGTTAATATAAATAAAAGCTGGCCGATGGTATTTTTTTTACCTCTTTCAGAAAGACTGCTCCATAGTTAGCTCATAACATGGAAGGGAACTTTGTTAGGGGCTTCTGAGCTGCAGCGTAATTTAAAAAGAGGCTGAAGCCAATATCTTCAGGTAAATAAATTTCACCCTACACTACCAGTGTTGGTATAGTGGCAGGCTAGAAGCCCTGGCTTTGCAAGTCCAGGCATTTTTTTTTTACCTTGAACTGAAGTAAAATTGTTGCCACAACTCGCTGAATTCTGTGCTTGAATTTCCAATTTTAATACCAAGCAAAGAAGTTTGGAAACCCAAAATGATCTTGCTCACTTAAATATACAATCCTCTCTCAACAATTGAGAAACAACTTCTTATCCTCTGCCATCAGGTTTCTGAATAAGTCCATGAACTCATGAACACTAGCTCATTCTTCCTTTTGTTTTACACTTCTTTTATAATTTGTGGTAATTTTATGTCTTTGTACAGTACTACTGCCACAAAACAACAGATTTCATTCCATGTATGTCGATGATAATAAATCCGACTAGCTTTGGATGCTAGTTTTGGATACAGTTTAACCACTTCAATAACTAACAACTATTATCTGGCCCTGCATGAGAGCATTGTCTTTTTTTCAACAAATTATTGTCTTCAAACCATACTGATACCCTATATAACGCGCACAATATAAAATAAACCAAATTGTTGGCTAACTGGGGGAGAATACCGACTGTATTTACACATATCCCACATATGTAGCTGATATGCTTATCTGAAGTACAGTATATCCTGATAGATGTACACAAACACACACACACACTCATGAGCGCACTCATAAATTCACACACATACAAATGTACAGAAATGTACATTAATACAATAAAAATATTTTCATAAAACAATACTTTCAAGAAGGTGATGCTGTCTCAAAGTCAAGAATTTGGAAGACGTTTGAAGTTCCCTCAGGAAATGAGGCCTCACCTTACAGCGTTGGATATAAATGTACAGCTATTTGTGTTGTTAGCTGATCAGAGACAAATTATGGCTGTTGTGTCTGGGTACAACTACAAATATATTAAGTAAAAGTACACACGTGGGAGATGGCTTTATCTGGTGTATTCTCATTGCAATGAGAGAGAGAGAGAGAGAGAGAGAGAGAGAGCAATGCACATACATAGACAACAGTGCATACACAAAGAACAGGTCAAAAAATAGTGCCAAAAGTGGGGGCGGGGGTCACTGCTCTAGAAGAAATAGATCCGTACATTACACTTCCTCGCCCTTTAGATTAATGCAACATGAAACTGTATGTACAAAACTTTCAATTTCCCTTTCATAAACCCATATTCCAAATAAATATGCTTTCACAATAACAGTCCATACCTAATTTTACAGTTCTAAAGGTTCAGTCTTTTGGGTGGTGCTCTGTTTCTTTCAGGAAGAGCCTCTGGACCTGCGGAGTGGCATCAGGTTTGGCAGGTGTCTTGTCAACAATAATGCTCTTGTTGCTTCTCTGGACCTGTGAGTGGGATCAGGTTTAGTAGGCTTCTTGTCTAAGACAACTTTCTCGGCTTCCAGTGTCATGTTGCTGTCAGTGAGTTAAGTCCATTGACGGTAATGTGCTCAACTTGTTGGAAGCAGTTGACTCAGGTGTGTTCTTTGGTTGAGCATCCAGTATCTGGTCCATATGACGTCCCCATGTCTGATCTACAGCATCTACTGTGTAAATCGGTGGTCCAGTTCTTGTAGTTATCCTACTGGTGTCCACTTGTGCTCTCTGTAACAACATGCTAGGACTTCCTGTCCAATCTCAAAGAAGCTCCTTGCTGCTTCACTTGGCAACTGGTTGAACTGTTTATTCTGTACTTCCTTCCAGAGGTCTGATTTCAGAAGGTATTTGCGAGATCTCAGACTCCTTGCAGGGAAAGTTTATACATATTCTTCTGATCTCCACCAAGCTGAGTTATACATAACATAAGTAGAGAAGAATATTTCTCACGACATGGTGAATAAGTGAGATATCCATCCAATCGCTCTTTACATCCTAGCTTACAGGAGCTGGCATCAATCTTGCAAACTGTGGGATTGAAGTAAAATATCTGTGCTCGGAAGATAGTTCTGCATTGATGCAGGCAGTGTGGAGGTTAGGATTGGAGGAGATGTGATGCTGCATGCGTATCCTAGCAATTGACATTAATCTTGGCTGTTGTCACCACATGGCAGAGTAAACTTTAGTGATAAGGTGTTCCAGAGAAACCTATGCTCACTCCAAAGTTTCATCTTCTTTTATTCAGATTGTGGGTATTTCTGAAAGGGTCAGTATTTATTCTCCATCCTTAATAATGATGGTTATGAGCTATCTTCTTCAATCACTGAGTCTCCCGGTAAAAAGTATTCACAAAGATGGGCAGAGTGGTGAATGACTTGGAGGGAAACAATAAATGGTGATATCCATGTGCTTTTCTCATTACCTTCTTAATTATTAAATAACAAGTCTAGGAGATGCCATCATTGTAGTCAGGGCATTGCATTTACTATATGGTGAAGACTGCCACTACAATCTGCCTGTGATGGAGAAGGTGAATTGATGATGTCTGGACCATGTGCTCCTTGGAGTCATCGGTTACAAACAGAGAGCATTCCATTATCCTCCTGACTTGTGCCTTGTGGATGGTGAAAAGGTTTTGAGTATCAAAAGATGGGTCTCCTCAATAGTGAAGGGTGGTCCTCCCCTCTTCTGACAACAACCCCCCCACCCCTCTCAGATAAGTTGATGGTGGGGGTAATCAGCAATTGCAATGCTCGTTATCACCATTGGTAATACTCTCTCTTGCTGCAAATGATTGATCTTTTCCATTTGCTGGATGCCACTTGTCACCCATGCTGGAAAAGTTTGCAGGTTTTGATACAAGCAGACTGGACAGCTTCATAATCTGAGCAGCTGCAGATGGAAATGTACATTGTAAACTTCGGGCTAGGCAATGCTCATGACTTCTGAAATGACAGATCGCCCTCTGTCTGGCAGTCGTTTTAGATCCAGAGCAGGCATCTCAGACGTTTTGCAAGATAGTAAAGAAGCACTGGGTGTGTCATAATAGATAAGTTTTGTAGATATACTGAGATGTCTGTAACATCAAGTCATCCCAAATGCTTAAAAGGCAATTCATTTCTTCTGAATTACCGTTGCATAGAACAAAAACAATCAATTTTTGCACAGTGAAATCTCACAAACCATCATGAATCAATGAAATAAATTATCTTCTTTAAACTGGGTGATAAATGCCAGCCAGTGCACCTGGCAAATTCTCCTGCCTCCAATCATGCTCAGAGGTCTTCTACATCCTGCATGGATGCAAGAAAGCCTCAACCTAATGTCTCTGAAGCATGCAAACCACAGCACCCCTCAGTACAATAATCCTTCATTACCCAATTGATTAAATGTGCAGACATCTGGAATGGGACCTGAAAGCACAACTCTCTGATTCAGAATAGTTGTGCTATCAGTAAATCAAAGCTGGTGCTTCAGATTTTCAGCGGCTACATTTTATTTGATTATTGTTTGTTGCTGATTTCTCATCCATGAGTGGTAAGTGGAGACAGATGCATCATCTATTGGTAGAAAACCAGTACCACATTCAGAATCAGGTTTATTTTCACTGACGTATATCATGGAATTTGAAGTTTTGTGCAATACATCAAAAGTTACCACAAGTTATAATAAGAAATACATGAGAAATTATTGGAGAAAAAAGAGAGAAGTAGTGAGATGGATCATTTAGGAATCTGATGGCAGAGGGCATAGGGTGTTGTAATGATCTTATCTTAGTGTTATTTATGTTGTACATGGGCCTTAAAAACACCATGTATTACCCTTTTAAGAATAACATGTGCATTTCCCTTTTAAGATGTCTGTGCCTAGACCCCAATGATCCTCTCAGCAGTCCTCGCAATCTTCTATAAGAACTTGCAGTCAGATGCCTTGCCGTTCCCGTACCATACAGTGATACAGCTAGTCAGGACATTCGCAGTGGTGCTTCTGTTAAAATCGGTTAGAATGGGGCGGAGCCTCGTTTGCCTCAGTCTCCTCAGGAAGTGGAGAGAATGCTGTGGTTTCTGGACCAAAGGGCGGTGTTGAGGGATCAGCAGAGATCATCCATTCTGTGCACTCCTAGAAACTTGGTGCTCCTAACTCTCTCCACAGGGGAGCCATTTCTGTGCCATAGGGAGCGGTCAGTCTGCACCTTCCTAAAGACCACAATGATCTCTTTGGTCTTGTCCACATTGAGACTCAAGCTGTTATGCTCGCACCTTTCTATCAGCCTCTCTACCTCCTCTCTGAATGTTGTCTTATTGTTATTGTTGTTGAGTCAAACCACTGTTGTGTTATCAGCGAACTTTATAATTTGGATTTAGCAGTACAGGCATGCATCAGCAGTATGAAAGGCTGGGCATGCAGCTCTCAGGGTGGCTGGTGCTCAGTGTGATGGAGTTAGATAACTTACTGCCAAGACAGGTGACTGTGCCCTTTCTGTCAAGAAGTCCAAGATCCAGTTACAGAGAGAAGTGTTGAGGACAGTTTACCCACTAGCCTCTGAGGAATAATTGTATTAAATGCCAAGCTGAAATCGATAAACAGCACTCTGGTGTGTGAGGCACCATTTTCCAGGTGGGACAGGACAGAATGGAATGCAGAAGCGATAGTATCATTAGTCAAACAATTTGAGTGATAATCAAACTGGAAAGGGGTCAATATAGCAGGGAGTTGGAATTCAATGCAATCAATAACCAGCGCTTATTGTTGAGGACAGTGGCACTGGATGGTAGCCACTGAGGCAGGTTACTGTCATCCTCTTGGGCACTGGGATGATGGCTGCCTTGAAGCCATTGAGGACAGTGGACTGTTCCTGAGCAATGTTAGAACTTAATCTGAATGCTTGTTTCTTCAAGCACTGTCTCTAAATATCCCTCATGACCAGAAACACTTATAAAACTTTTACCTAATAATAGAGAAAAAAATAAGAAACTGATTAATACAAAAGCATTAAAAATTTATAAACATATTTTGAACACTGCCAACTTACACTGTATAAATTAATCAAAAACAGTAATATTAGTTAAAATAATGTTGCAATAAACCCATTTACATTCATCTGCCTTTTCAGTGAAGTTTAGTGTGTCCATTGAAATGACCCGATACTTTGGCTGATGAACTAGATACAAAGAAGGTCAGGGCTCTCATCTCTAGAGTGACACAAAACTACTGCTGTATTCAGTGCTGAACCCAACAACTGAGCAAGGGGTCTGCTTCAGAACTCCAAGCTATTTTGGAGTTAGAATCAGGCTTATTATCACTGAATTAATATGATATGAAATTTGTTGTTTTGTGGCAGCAGTACAGAACAAAGATAAAATTGCTGTAAATTACAAAATAAATAAAGAGTGCAAAAAACAAGGAAGAAATGAGGTAATGCTCATGTCTTCAGGATCTGTTCAAAAATCTGATGGCAGGGGGTAAGTAGGTTTTCCTGATTTGTTGAGTGTGGGTCTTCAGGTGGTCAGGGTACCTCGTCCCAGATGGTAGTAATGATGGGTAGTGGTTTGTATTCCCTTGTTGCAGAGCGAGATGAGGAAATCCAAAGCTTGGTGACCCATCCACTACAACTCGTCAGTTTCCAGTCAGCATCATCCAGTCTAACAACGGGCAAAATAGAAGGAAGTTAAGCAGAGTTTTTTTTTGCCCAAGAAATCTTGCTTGAGTGAGAAAAAAACTTCTACAGTTGTACTACAGTATAAATGAACACCCTAAATTTAAGTAACAATCAGACTTTCGTAAGTACTACAGTTATGAATGGAGTTATGGATCATGAACTCACAGATGGCATTACATGTAAAATGTGAGCTATCAGTTAACCTTAAAGGATTCGGGCTGGCTACAGTTATCCAGATTTGCGATTAATTGTATCCCTTGAGAAATGATTGCTTGGCTTAGCAACCAATTAGTTGCACTGTGCACTATACGTGAAGAGGAGAATCATTTGGAATGTATTTTCCAGTAATACTTCTGGCTTCAGGTATAGGAAGATAGTGCAGCAGGAAGGGAAACCAGTGAATGGAAAATCCTGAGATCTGTGAAAAGAGAAACAAGCAAAAGAAGGGAATCTTTGGAGTTGGAGATTTGCAGTATTGGTGCAGGCACTAAATAATGGCAGGACATAATAGGAAGAATTAAGACAATTGAATATTAAAGATCATATTGTGTGAAGAAGAAAAAATAAACAAGCCCTTGGGTTTATATAGAATAATTTGGGAGATCTCAAAGAGTTTAATTGTGATTTCAAATTGAATATACAGTAGCCAATTTGCACACAACAGAATCTTAAAGGGATAATGTTCATATATAGCACTTCAGTGTCATTGATAATTAATTAGAAATAATTGATAAACATTCTTATAAATCAAGATCACTTTTGATTCAACAGACAGTTTATTTGCTGTGAAATATAATCCGAAGCTTGTCTTTATTTTTGGAAAATGATCATAGCATGTATTTTGAAAAGCATGGCTCACACAAATAAAAATAATCATCAGCCTGAATCTGAACACATTTGTCCAACTACTTGTATATGGAATAAAGACCACCTTCTTTGTTCCAGTGTAGCTGAGACACAAACTGAAAAATAACCCCAAATCACAGATTGTTCATTTAATGGGCATTAGCACATAAAAATGTGCGTTCTTGCAATTGTGGAGAAATTTTAAATAACAAATTGTGCATAAAAATGTATTTTGGTACAACTAAACCAGGCATAAATCTACTAGTGGTCATCCAAAAGAAATTTGTGCTGTTTTTATTACAATTTACAGCAGTCTCTCATATGAATTTATACAAAGCCTTCTCTTTCCATTTATGCAGGAACATTTATAAGCTGCTATTACTAAATGCACCACTGTATTTATGAGAAAAATAATAATGGAGCAGCTTAATTTTGCAATAAAGTCTTTGCACCAGTCTTTTATCCCATGTTCTTCATTAACAATTGATCTTTTCTGCTCAGGACTATTAACATCTCTCCAGTAGTAGAACTACTTTACAACATATCTTGCTCACAGCACTCTTGTGTCAAAGCTGATACTCAGATGCATTGCAGGAAATGTAAGTGAAATGTTTGCCTTTATCTGACATATACTTTGGCTGCAACTTCAATAATTACATGAATAATTGATTCCTGCAAATGGACAGGCAGCCAATCACTTTAAACTGCAAATGGAAAAGATGTATGCTTCCAAGTGAACAAATTTTTCTTTGAGAATTTCTGAATCAGCATTCTGGCGTATTTGTCTCAAGCAACATTGACTTTGAAATTTAATTTCTGTAATTTACTGTATGCTTTCATTGTAGGAGCAGTCACTGTGATGAGAGGGCAGTTCTTAAAATGATTTTCTTTCCATTTTGCCCTCTTTCTTGCCCTTGTGCTACCTCCTCAATGAAATGATCTGTTTGGATGATGTGGCAGCAAAAACTAATCCAAAATCAAAACAATTGCCACTAGCTAGTGACCGTCACAGGGTTGTTATACTTGCATGTCACACCCTTAGCTCCAATGAAATGATTGTACCAAAAAGTCAAATACTTTATTTCAATCCTTTATATGCAATTAGCAAATATATAATCTTGAATCGGTAGTGTTATCTCAGCAATCAGCAAAGATATGACCTCTGCTGGTCCCAAGCCACAAACTGCCATGGAGTAAGCAACAATACTTAACTTATACCCTTCGCTTTTATCACACCCCGCTAATGAGACTAGTTACCATAATAAACACACAACATAGAGTTCAAAGCAAATAGAGAACAGGTACAATGCCTGTAAAAAGTTTTCAAACCCCCCCCCCAGAAGTTTGCATGTTTTATTGTTTTACAACATTGAATCACAGAGGATTTACTTCGTCTTTTCTAACATGACCAAAAGAAAAACGACTCATATCTACAAAGTGATCTAAATTAATTACAAATATAAAACACAAAAACATTGATTGCATAAGTATTCAAATGCTTCGTCAGTATTTAGTAGATGTACTTTTGGCAGCAATTATGGCCTTGAGTCTGTGTGGATAGGTCTCTATCAAATTTGCACATCTGGATGCTGCAATTTTTCCCCATTCTTCTTTGCAAAAAATGCTCAATCTTTGTCAGATTGCACGAGGATTGTGAGTGAACAGCCCCTTTCAAGTCCAGCCACAAATTCTCAATTGGATTGAGATCTGAACTCCAACTTGGCCATTCTAGGGCATTAACTTTGTTGTTTTTAAGCCATTCCTGTGTAGCTTTGGCTTTATGCTTGGGGTCATTGTCTTGCTAGAAAGCAAATCTTCTCCCAATTCACAGTCCCTTGCAGACTGCATCAGGTTTTCCTCCAGGATTTCCCTGAATCTTGCTGCATTCACTTTACCCTATACCTTCACAAGTCTTCCAGAGCCTGCTGTAGTAAAGCATCCCCACAGCATGATGCAGCCACCCCCATGCTTCATGATAGTGATGGTGTGTTTTTGATGATATGCGGTGTTTGGCTTACGCCAAACATAACATTTACTCTGATGGCCAAAAAGCTCAATTTTGGTTTCATCAGACCATAGAACATTCTTCCAGCTGCCTTCAGAATTTCTCAGGTGCCTTCTGGTGAACTCTAGCGAAGACTTCATGTGAGTTTCAAAAGTAACTTACTCTTTGCCATTCCACCAAAAAGCTGCAACTGGAGAAGCACCCGGGCAACAGGTGTATGTGCAATCCCTCCCAGAAGCTTGTAACTCCTCCAGAGTTGTCATAGTTCTCTTGGTAGCCTCCCTTACTAGTCCTCTTCTTGCAACATCACTCAGTGTTTGAGGACGGCCAGCTATTGGCAGATTTATGACTGTGCCATATTCTTTCCATTTTATGATGATTGACTTAGCTGTACTCCAAAGGATATTCAGCGACTTGGAAATTGTCTTGTGTTCATCTCCTGAGTTAAGTTTTTCGACAACCTTTGCACAGAGTTGCTTGGAGTGTTTCTTTCTCTTCACGGTGTAGGTTTTTGCCAGGGTACTGACTCTCCGGCAGTTGGACCTTCCAGATACAGGTGGATTTTTACTAGAATCAATTGAAACACCTTGACTGCACACAGGTCTCCAAAATCAGATCTCTGTTTAAAGAATTATGTGACTTCTAAGACCAATTGACTGCACCTGTGATGATTTGGTGTGTCATTTTAAATGGGGAGGATGGTGAATACTTATGCAATTAATTATTTCGTGTTATATTTTTGTAATTAATTTAAATCACTTTGTAGAGATCTGTTTACATTTTGACAAGTAAGAGTCTTTTTCTGCTGACCAGTGTCAAAAAAGCCTCATTAAATCACTGTAAATCAATGCTGTAAAACAATAAAACATGAAAACTTCCAAGGGTAGGGGGCGTGAATACTTGTTATACACAGTGTTTATGGCTCCTAGAGATGGCATGAAAACCAAAGGTTTTCATAATAATAATTAATTAATTTACCAATTTTGCCTTTATTTCTTCCCTCTACTAGTATGATTATCTTTATCAATACTCTGATCAGTAGATGATCAATCTCATCCAAGGGAGTTGGTGATTAAGGAAGTTGTTCAAATCAACTAAGAAAATCCAGAAAACTACAGATTCTGGAAATCTAAAATAAAGAAGAAAATGATGGAAACTCTCAGCAGATTCAAAGCTCAAAAGTTCAAAGAACATTTATTTTCAGAGTATGCATACAGCGTACCACCTTGAGATTTGTATTCTTGCAGGCAGCCTCAAAACAAAGGAACATTATAGAAACCGTTTAAAGAAAATCCCCACACAACAAGACCATCAAACTTGAGAAGAAGAGAACAAGTCATGCATACAATGAAAATTGAACATTTTGTCAGTCAGAACATTAAACATCAAACAGCAGAATCTCCAAAAGTGAGTCCACAGCCACAAATCATCAAGGTCACTCAGAATCCAAGGAAACAATTACGTTCAGCTGCAAGTTCCTTCAATTCTGACTTGTTGAATGTCTCTGAGTATTTTCTGTTTTGTTTTAAACCGAAAATAATTATGATTTAATTTCAGGACAAGGTTTAACACCAGAACCAGTTCTTTCCACTTTCTTTGGGTATCTATTGTGCAGAAATATATATATATATACACACACACTCACACATATATATACCCTCTAAATCCAAGTGTTGTGACATGTATAATTCACAAACCCATGTCATGCCTAGTTCATAAATTGTCAGTGATCACCTGTGTCACACAGTTGAATTTAAATTAAAATCATTGTTCTAGTTTTGTAAATTAAAGATCGTGTCATTACATAAATGTCAATAGGTGATGATTCATTCTCCTGTATGGGTGCTTCTAATGTAGTGGTCTTGGTGGCATACAGTAAGTATTTAAAATGGGCATCTCAAAAAGTCAAAATAATTAATCAAACTGTGAAAACAAATTTTACAAATTTAACTATAAAGCTAATGACAACTGACAGGTGGAGAAATAATTGCAAAGAATACTTACTGGTGATTAACATTCTCTGTGGGCCAGGGGGACTGGTAAACTTGCATCATTTCAGAACACATTTGAGCTGAAAAGAAAATTCATTTCAGCTGCTTGTTTAGATAGCATTTTGACCAATGTTATTCAGAATATAGCTGATACTAATGGCATTTATTTTTGACATGGAAATGCTGACAGAATCAAAACAGCATCTCAACAATGACAAGGAATTATAGCTGTCACAATGGAGCCCCCGAGGCAAGCTTGATTTACACAATAGTACATATCTGTGCCAAGATAATATGCTTGCTGCATTTGTGACAGAATGTTATCACACCTCCTTTGAAATATGAAAAGACCCAAATGAAAACATTGAATTGTTGCAGGAACTTTGCATTTTCAATATATAATGAAAGTTTTGATTGTCAAAGTCTCCCAATGGAGTCCGGTATAAAGGCCAGAAATGTCTGCCAAACCGCGCACAACTTCCATGATCCAGTAGGTTAGTTTGTATCTGACAGTTTGCTAGCAGAAGAAAGAGCAGGGATAAGGGAAGAAGCTGGAGAATAGGATAATTGAAATTCATTGTTGTCAGAGTTTTTATAGAGCTATTGAGAATTCACATGTAACTGGAAAATTTGTTTCCCCGACACTCATTATCATAATGCCACATTGAGACTGAGTTGCTATTTTATGTTATTCCTGCCGTAAGTCAAGTCACTTTTTATTGTCATTTCGACCATAAACTGCTGGTACAGTACACAGTAAAAACGAAACAACATTCCTCCAGGACCATGGTGCTACATGAAACAACACTAGACTATGTGAGACAACTCAAGGCTACACTATACTACGTAAAACAACACAAAAACTGCACTAGACTACAGACCTATACAGGACTACATAAAGTGCACAGAACAGTACAGAGCAGTACAATAATAAATAAACAAACAAGACAATAAACACAGTAGAGGTCAAATTTCAATGTAATAATAAATGATGTAGATGTCAGTCTAGGTTCTGTGTATTGAGGAGTCTGATGGCTTGGGGGAAGAAAATGTTGCACAGTCTGGTTGTGAGAGCCTGAATGCTTCGGTACCTTTTGCCAGATGATAGGAGTTTGTATGCGGGGTGCATGGGGTCCTTCACAATGCTGTTAGCTTTGTGGGTGCACTGTGCGGTGTAAATGTCTGTAATGGCAGAGAGACCCAGATGATCTTCTCAGCTAATGTCACTATTCGCTGCAGGGTCTTGTGATCTGAGATGGTGCAATTTCCAAAACAGGCAATAATTCAGCTGCTTAGGATCCTCTCAATACAACCCCTGTAGAACGTGATGAGGATAGGGGGTGGGAGATGGACTTTTCTCAGCCTTCGCTGAAAGTAGAGATGCTGCTGGGCTTTCCTGGCTATGGAGCTGGTGTTGAGAGACCAGGTGAGATCTTCTGCCAGGTGAACACCAAGAAATTTGGTGCTGTTTACGATCTCAATGGAGGAGTTGTCAATGCTCAGCTGAGAGTGGTCACTCCATGCTCTCCTTAATTCAACAACGATCTCTTTTGTTTTGTTCACATTCAAAGACAGGTTGTTGGCTCTGTGCCAGTCCATTAGCTGCTGCACCTCCTCTCTGTATGCTGACTCATCATTCTTGCTGTTGAGACCCATCATGGTCGTGTCATCGGCGAACTTGATGATGTGGTTTGAGCTGTGTATTGCTGCACAGTCGTGGGTCAGCAGAGTGAACAGCAGTGTACTGAGCACATAGACCTGGGGGGCCCCTGTGCTCAGTGTGATGGTGTTGGAGATGCTGCTCCCGATCTGGACTGACTGAGGTCTCCAGTCAGGAAGTCTAGGATCCAGTTGCAGAGGGAGGTGTTCAGGCCCAGCTGTTTCAGCTTTCCAATCAGGTGCTGAGGAATGATTCTGTTGAATGCTGAGCTGAAGTCTATGAACAGCATTCGAACGTACATGTTACAAGTCTCATACTTGACAATCAGTAGGCATTATCTTTTACTCTTGGAGTGTCCAAATTTGAGGTTAGATCCCATTGCTTCAAGTCCATCATAAGTTTTCAGATTCACTTCACCAAATCTGGTCAGTGGACAGTGCAACTATTTTATTAATTTCGGCAGTATCCATTATTTTCCATCCTATTCTCATCACCAGAACAATCTATTGAGGTTTGCCTATTACAGCCCTCTCTACATTGGTGAGACTCATTGTAAATTTGTCGAGCACCTCCGCTCCATCTGCCAAGAGCAGAATTTCCTGATGGTTAACCATTTTAATTCCTATTCCCATTCCCGTTCTGACATGTTAGTCCATTGCCTCATCTTGAGCTACAATGAGGACACTTCCAGCATGGAGCACAACAAGTCATATTCCGCCAGGTTAGCCCAACCTGATGGCCTGAATATTGATATATCTCCCCCTTCTTTCCCTTCCCCTTCCCTATTCTTCTATTCCCTGTTCTAACCTCTTACTTTTTCTCACCTGCATATCACCTCCACTTGTTGCCCCTCCTCCTTCCCTTCCTACCATGGTCCATCCTCCACTCCTTTCAGATTCCTTCATCTCTAGACCTTTATCTTTCTCACCTGCCTGGCTTTACTTATCACTTTCAAGCTATCCAATTTCCCCTTCCCCCACTTTTTTATTCTGGTATCTTCCTCTTCCCTTTCCCAGTCTGAAGAAGGCTCTTGGCCCAAAAAGTCAACTGTTAATTAATTTCCCTAGATTGTGCCTGACCTGCTGAGTTCCTCCAGCATTTTGTGTGTGTTGCTTTAGATTTCCAGCATCCACAAAATTTCTTGTGTTTAAAGTATTCATGTATCTTGTGGGTTCCTGGTCCATGTAGAGTGTGCAGAGTAATAAGTGAGAGGTACAGCAAGATCTAAGAGATGTGCCTGTTTCTTCTCCAAGAGCACACAGTGATACTATTATTTGCTGTGTTTAAAATTATGAAATGCATAATTCCCAGGTAAACTAGTGCTGCTTTTCCAAAGAAGTTCTGTTTGTAATTGCATGATGACATATCATATCATTTCATAACAAGGGGAGTTGAGCATAGGAGCAAAGAGGTCCTTCTGCAGTTGTGCAAGGCACTGGTGAGACCACACCTGGAATATAGTGTTCAGTTTTGGTCTCCAAATTTGAGGAAGGACGTTCTTGCTATTGAGGGAGTGCAGCGTAGGTTCACGAGGTTAATTCCCGGGATGGCGGGACTGTCATATGTTGAAAGATTGGAGTGACTGGGCTTGTATACTCTGGAATTTAGAAGGATGAGAGGGGATCTGATTCAAACATATAAGATTATTAAGGGATTGGACATGCTCGAGGTAGGAAACATGTTCCTGATGTTGGGGAATCCAGAACCAGAGACCACAGTTTAAGAATAAGGCGTAGGCCGTTTAGAACGGAGTTCAGCAAAAACTTTTTCACCCAGAGAGTTGTGGATCTATGGAATGCTCTGCCTCAGAAGGCTGTAGAGGCCAATTTTCTGGACGCTTTCAAGAAAGAGTTAGATAGAGCTCTTAAAGATAGCGGAGTCAAGGGATATGGGAATAAGGCAGGAACGGGGTACTGATTGTGGATGATCAGTCATGATCACATTGATTGGCGGTGCTGGCTTGAGGGTCCAAATGGCCTACTCCTGCACCTATTGTCTATTGTCTAGTGATGCATATTTCCAGTCCTTTTGAATCCATGGAATAGTCCAGTCACAAATGATTGATAGCTGGAATTTGTGGTTGATTATATTTGGGAAAATGGAAAATCTCCAGTAAATTTTGTTTTGCTGCAGATTGCTTCATTTATTTTTTTTATCACCCTTGGGAAATACATTACAGTAATTAATAGTTACTGATAGTTGGAATATACATGATCTGTTAAGATTAAGCTAAATAATTTTTTCTTTGTCCATAATTTATGTAGTCTCTGAACATGATACTCTGTAACAGCCAGTTCATTTCATGTCAACTTCAAATATTTCAGTAAACTAAGCAATTGTGTCACTAAGTCTAAACCCGTACTCTGAAAATATTTGCTCCCTCATGGCACAGCTCTGGCACTGCCCAGCATGGAACCTCCACTGCCCATACAGGGTTATTCAGAGATTCTGCAATCTTCTCCTAGAAGATCAGGCTTTACCTGTGCAACACTTTCTGACTTCATGGACAGAAATTATCTTGCAGGTACCTAGAGAGTTCAACATCACATGTTTCACTATGAAAGGAAATTAAGTTACATTATTTTATTCTTTAAAGTTTTAACATCCATCTGCTTTCTCAAACAAACTTTGTGTTGGAGGAATATTTAACACGGTGTTTAGCTGAACTATCACCATTAATAATTCTGCTAACTGGGTTCTTTGGGTAGATACTTGGTGCAAATATCTTGGTGCTATATCTAAAAAGGAAAATGGCTATATTAATAGTTCAAGGAGGAGATCACTATTGTAACCCAATTGAGTAACAGTGACACATATCGCACTGATGATTAAAGATGGATTGCATTAACAACTAATATTTGATACTAATTTGAATAAAGAAATTCTAGGTAGGTGACCAATAGCTTGACCAATGAGGGAAATATATCTTAAAAGATAATAAAAAACATGTGAGATGGGGAAATACAGGAAGACAGTAATGGAAAATTTAAATATAGCAATAATCATAAAGCAGATTTAAAAGAGAGATGATTTCCAGGAAGATTGTAAGGCCAAAGAATGGTAAAAATATAGGGAGTGACAAGGCATTTGGAGAAATTTGGAGAAGTTTGGAAGCTAGTGTGAAAACTTTAAAATTCAGACTTTATGTAATGGTAACATATTGAACTCAGGAAATACAGGGATGCTTGGCAAAGAGAATCAAAAACAAATTTGTTCTTGGGCAGTCAGGAAATGGATGAATTCATATTTTTGTAGTATGCCAGAATGTGAAGTTGACCAGGAATACACTGGATTAGTGAAATGTAAAATAACAAATGCATGGCACTTGAACCTAGAACCTTGCATGGCTAAGGGATTCAAAAGCAAATGTTTGACCTAGAGTAGTTTGTGAAGAATTTACAAATAGATGATCATAAACAAGATCAAAAACAAGACATGGGCTAAAACATTTCCTTATATTTATGACTGTTCTTTTTCAATAATTTAATACCATTTTTCTCACAGGGAAATAATTGACATTATGATTTACAATGTTTACTTTCAGCAACAAATCCACTTTTAATTGGATTAATCAAACTTTTACCAATCTTGATCTAAAACCTTTCAGGGCATATTAAATTATATTTTAATTTGTCATTCTAATATGCTGGATCATGACAGGATTTGCATATGGCACATGTAAATTAATTTGAGCAGTTCTTTGTGATTGAACTTTTCAAACACAGCTCCTTTTTAAGCCCAATCCCTGAGAACACTGAAGTAAAAACTGTGCTCTGGAGTATCAAAGCCAAGGCTTTCATCCAGAGTCAGGCTGGTCATTAATTTCGGATTAAATTTCCATATTAGTAACACCGCTAATGATGATAATGTTGAACCGACATACTATTGTGTTTGGTGATATACTGTAGTTTTCTAAGCTAATGATGATGTTGCAGCATTAGAAAAATTATGTACTTAACTATCAGTTAGCTGAACTGTCAGAAAATATCTAAACTCTACCTTGAAAATGCCTCATGATGTAAAACATCTCACTTTCATTCATAAATTTATCCATAGCCTTGCTTGTTCCAACACCTGTGACCTTCTAACCTCCTTTAATCACTGACAGTTGCTGTATGTAGCTTATGTAATATTGGCTGCTTATCCGTTTTGGAATTGTTTAATTTAATCTGTATGTATACAGATCCTATCCACACCCTACTTATGAGTAGCTTATACATTTGAGCAAACATTTGGGAGACAGGGGGCATTGATTTGCTGGCAGCTGTGGGCAGCAGGCACATTTGTCTGTGCAGAAATTAGATTTACCATCATACTTCTGACTTGCAAACCAACTAAGTTATGAACTGTGCACAGGACCAGAACCCTGTCATAACCTGGGGAGGACCTCTACTCTGTAATCATGTTAGAGATGAACGTGCAAGTAGCACATCTCTTGGCTGGTGGTAAATATACAACAAGTAATCTCAGTCAGTCTCTTCATCTTTCTATCTGTTTCTTTCGCGCTTTCTCGCCTTTTAATTTAAAATTTAATAAAGGAAGAAAGATAGAGAACATTGAGATAGTTAGATAGATGGAAAGAAAGAAAGAGAGAATATTTTTTAATACATTGTTGGTTTAACATACTGGCTCTCTTGATACTGGTATATTATCAACTTTAATTAGTAGAATGCAACAACTTCAAATAAATGTCCAAATGAAGAGCACTCCGGGAAAGAGAAACAGAAAAAGCTAGAAATACTCAGTAGACCAGGCAGTGGTACCGAAGAAAGGAGAATTGACATATATATAGCTCAAGGACGCAATAAGTGATTGACATGAAACCTGAATATTTCACAGAAGATGGAACAATATCTCGCATTTTCTTTTGCTTTCCCAGACTTTCGGCATCTATATTAATCCCCTTTTGGACTTTCTAAATTATTTCCACTTTGGTAATTGGTAAATGTCACAGTTTTTAAAGAAGAAATTAAAACATTAAACTATGGGAGGAGAGGCTTTTAATAACACTTCATTTCATAATAAATAAATGACACACACAAAAACTCATCTCTTAATGATTGATTTAGAATTTACTGTGCTTAATTTAATAGTCTGCTAAAGTAATTGTTCATTTTCACTTCCCGTGACATCTTTCATTTTCTGTGCAGAGATGATATTGAATCCAGTAGTGAACATCAAAAGCAGCACTGCTCCCTGCAGCCCAGAGCAGTTTGTCAGACTGGTAGCATGTCACCACAAGCCACGGATTAGATTAGAATTTATAAACACAAAGCCCAGTCCGTAGTTGAGAATTACTTTTGGGGCAGAGATATACAACAGAGATTTCCAAAATGAGTTTCAGACTGCTAACTACAGCACATTTGGAAAGCTGTGATTGAAATAAATGCCCCACATACAGGACTGACTGATATAAGAAGAGCAAATAGCAAATTGCTTAGAGGCATACAACAGCACTTTTGCCTGTAAAAAGTTACAGCAATTGAGTTTATGACACTGGAGCCAATCTTCTTCCAGCAATATGATTTCCCTGATTCACTTCCAGTGCTGCAAGTAAGCTAATTTTTTACATTAAAAGATGTAAACCCTGAAATTATCCTGTAAGATAATAGGATGCAAGTGTTTAACACGTTAATTTAAATTTCCTCCCTGTGTGATTGCTGTATAAATAAGTTAATGATTCAGCCTGCCAGCTGGACTCACTCCCAACATCTATACCCCATCATCCAAATACTCTACATTCTTGTTCTTATTTCAAAATCCAGTAGTTCTAATGGTCCTGGGCTTCCAAATCTCCACAACTAGACAGTGGGATATGGGTATTAAGGTCTCAGAAAATGCATTGATGTGGTCCTGTCTACAAGAATCTGCTGAAACCTTTGACAGACTTGGGACAGAGATTTGTCTTTTGTGGAAGTTTTATGCTATGCAATGACATTTAAAAACTATTTTCAGCAACTAAACATTTGAAATAAAGTAATTCTGTATACTAATCAATAATTAAAACATTAAAATAAAGTGAAAAATGTTACTAGGTGACAGGGTCTCTCTCAAAGGAGGTTTAAGGAACTCCGTCCCTCTGCTAGCCTGCAGGTCACCCTTGGACAAGGTGTAACACCTGCTATAACCCCCCAGTCTGGGTCACATGAAGCCACGGGGGCAGGTAGTGGATGGTCTTATGAGAAGCTGATGCATATCTCAGCTCTTGTTTATGTGACACTGACGCCAAGTGGGCAAATTCTGAAGACTTTTGATAATGGCTGAGGTCATCAGTCTTATAAAGACACTGCCCAGAAGAAGGCAATGGCAAACATTTCTGTGGAAAAAATTGGCAAGGACGACCATAGTGGCTCCCATCAAATGACATGGCATATAGTGATGATGATGATAAAATATGTAAAAATAAAACTGAACTTAATATTCTTTTCTACTCTCCAGCTGGATTGACAACTGTTTATCTCTCTGCTATTCATTTTATGGTTGAGTACCATAGGTCTTCAAGTTGAGTGGGAGTTGTTAATTGCCAGTATAACTTTGAGGTATCCCAGTAAGATTGAGCTTTGTTGCTGAACTTCAACCAGAGTAACAGATTTGCTAGCATGTATCACTCATTTCATTCTGGACTTATCATGGGGCTGAACAAGACTGGAATGTACTTCATCTGCAAGGAGTTGAATGTTGTTACTTCCTTTTGGACGGATGAAGTAAGATCTTCTATTCATCACATTTCTGCAGCTTCAATAATTCTATTTTTCACTCAATGCTGATGCCTATGTGCACCTCTAGTTGCCTTTGAAATTAATATCTTGCTTGGTCAAGGCAGAGCTCAGTTAGGAGTCAACCACATCCATGTGTCAGAAGTTAACAGAAACCCAGGCCAGATCAGAAATGCCAAAGTTGTTTCCTTTTTGTGAACAGGTTGGGTGCTTATCAACAGTTCAGTCACAGTTACTAATGCTTGATTTTATTTCAGATTTGTTTAATTAATTGATTTTAATTTCCCCCCACCCCAGCTATCATGGTGGAGCTTCAAACTCCAGTTTTGAATCAATACTTTATAGATCTGAATACTCATCCAGCAACTTGATTCACGACAATTAGGATATTTCTGTTTATTTCTGGTTGCATGGCACTTGTTAAAATAAAAATTTGTCAAGCTAACTTTGCAAAACATGATGGAAAACTGCTATATGTTAAGCAATGAGCTCCCGATCTCAGATGCTAAATCAGGAGTGGCCTACCTTTTACATTCCATGCGTCAATTTCTTCACACACAAGTTCAGATGCACCATACAACTCTTGTACCCCCATTCAATTCTTGTAAAAATGTGTTGATATAGACATATTTAGCATTTTTATATGATATATTGATTTAATATAAAAACAAGATAAACATTACTTACCTTAATGAGACTTTTAACAAATATATTTTGTCTTCTTTTGATTTCTTCCTTTTTCTTAATCACATATTCTTTCTGTATCTTAAACCCAAGCACTAGCTTCAGTTTTCCTTCTATTTCAGTCTGATGTTGTGTTTTATACTGTCTATTAAGATCATGTCTTCCATTATGTGAGAAAGTGTTTTCACAAACAATGCATAACGGTTTTCCTGATGGACCCGCTAGAACTTGTTTTCCCACTGTTCATTGAGTTCATGCTTACTATCACTTTCTGCTTTCCTTTTGCTCATTTTCTTTTGCACTGTGATGGGTAACTGAATGTAAAAACAAGGCTTACTTTTTGAAAAAGTACAAAACTGCAAATGTTCACAAAGGACGAACAAAGCACAACTCTGTAGAGCGCGAGTGTCAATTGTAAACTGACTGGCAAAAACCTGCAACACACAACTGGTGCATACGCCTGGCACCTCAGGATCAAACAAGTATCAAACGTGTATTGAACAGTTATAGAATGACTGCAGAACAAAAGTCCTTCTTTCTTAGTTCACTCATTGAACTTTTTTTAATTGAAAACAGATTAATGTGAAGGAAGAAAACATTCACCAAAAGATGAGCACAAAATAATAAAATCACTAAAAGTAATTGCTAAGTTTTAGATTTATTCTCAGTAAAACCCATTTTTAGCTCTAAGCTACTTGAAATCCTGTTAAGAATTTTTTTTCTACAAATTGGTTTTTGGTTAATACTTTTTGCATGAGTAGGTTTACTTTTACATTATTATCACTGGGGTGCAATGCACCACTTCTAATCATCCAATGCACCACTTTTGTCGCATGCGCCATGGGTTGGCCATCCCTGTGCTAAATCATTAGTGCACATTTCCTTGTTTCTATTACTTTCAAAGGTTTAAAGATTCATTTATTTTCAAAGTATTTATGCCGTATGCAACTCAGAGATTTGTCTTCTTCAGATAGCCATGAAACAAAGAAAGCCATGAATGTCATTCCAAAGAGAGACAGCAAACTCATCCCCCACACAAAAAAAAGTACAGCTGCATAATACGAAAGTTAGGTATAAAAGAGACGAAAGAGGTGAAGTAGACAATTTCATGATCTATCTCATAGATGTCAACCCAGGGAGCATTGTATGCAGGTGCCATCTTGCCTGATTTAGAGACTTTACAAATAAATTTGGAACATTAAACTTTGAAAACATTTTACAACAATACCTATATTCTTTGACAAATGTATTGTACATGGAACAGTACAGCACAGGAACAGGCCCTTCAGTCAACTATGTAGAACTGTTCCTGTTTGCTTCTCACTCGATTTTCTTCTTTACAATAAAAAAAAATTGATATCTACTCTATTGGAAGAAATATTTCCTGGAAGTTATCACCTTCAGGTTGTTTTTCCCATTGAACTAATAGAATGTCTATGGCTCTATATCCAAGGCAGATCTTGGCCTCCTCCAATGACCAGCACTAAGATGTCAGGTAATAACAGAATTGCAGAATCAGTTGGATGATCTCTCAAATACACACCTCCCATCATTCCAATTTAATAAGAATGACAATTTCCAATTAGCTAATTGTCATAAAGTTCTCCAAGGTATTTCATGGTGTCATTACGCAAAAAGCATAGACATCACAATTCATTTGGTGTTATTAAACTTTGGTCAAAGATACAGATTTTGAAGATACCTTCTTCAATGTAGAACATTTTAAAGAGTTTCAACTCTGTGGTTTCAGATTATGTCATTTGCAGTTTGTGGGCTTTGTTAAGAAAGGGAGCTTCAGTTTCACAGGTTGACATCGGCTTCAGCTAAAAAGTGTGATGTTGTTGTAACTGGGTATCTGTTGAGTCTCTTGTGCTTCAAGCCTATCCAGTGTTTCCTTATACTTGAAGCCTTCCAGTCCCATTAACATCCCTATGAATCTTTCCTGCACCCTTTCCAGCTTTATAACGTCCTTCTTATAGCTAGGTGACACAAACTTCATGTGTGGTCTCGTTAACAAATTGTTCAGCTGTGGCATGATGGACCAACCTCTGTGATCGATGCCCTGACCAATGAAGGCAAATGTGATAAGTGCTCCTTCACCACTGTATCTACCTGTGTCACCACATTCAGAAAACCATGTGCGTGTAATGCTCTGCTGCCTACATTCTCAGTGTGAGTTGTTAGGCACAGAATTAAGAATAAGAGCCTTAGTTTTTCACCTCCGTCCTGTACAAATTATGCAAATAAGAGTATACAAAAATGACTGTGCAGCTCGTGGATTAGTTTGGTAGAAGTGTGCTACCATTTAAGAGATCCCGTCACCAGTAGTGGGGAAAGTGATGGCTAGATGATTGGGGTGGACAACATCCAAATTTTGCAGAAGCCACTTCCTCAGTGAGCCGCCTAACTGGGAAGTAGAGGGAATTTAAAACTATACGGTGGTTTGGGGCAAAAATTCAAAGTTGCAAAGATGTGGTAAATCAAAGAGTAGAGATGAGGCTAGAGAAAAATGCATTAATACGGAAAACAATAAGCGGACTGTGACGTGATGGGACAGAGAGTAGAAATCTTGGAGTTATTCAACAGATACGGCTCAAGGTTACAAAAATAATAAAAAGGTAAAACAAAAAGCTCTGTATCTGAAATAAAAGAGTTAACTGAGTGCATAAATAGGCATGATTTTATTTATTTAGTTACTTATTGAGGTACAGCACAGAATATGTCCTTCCAACCCTTCGAGCTATGCCACTCAGCAACCCTCGATTTAAACCTAGCCCAAGCACAGGACAATTTACAATGACCATTAAACTACCAATCAGTATGTCTTTGGACTGTGGGAGGATATGGGAGAACCCAGAGAAAACCCACGTGGTCATGGGGAGAACATACAAATTCCTTACAAGCAGCAGCACAAGTTGAACCTGGGTCACCTGCACTATAAAGTATTATGCTATCCTCTATGCTACCATACTACCGTGATCTGGTAGCCTTTACAAAAATATAACAGCAGGATGACATAGATTGGGGACATGATATTCAGGAACATGAAGAAGTAAGTAAAGGTAGAGGAGTGGCTTTGTTAATTAACGATTGATTTCACTCATTAGATAGTGATGGAAGAATTCGCTTTGTGTGAGAGGTACTCAGACCTAAAGGAAGAAATATTAGGAGCTTATAAGAAAGGTAGAAAATAAATCGTCCACTGGAAAAGTGTGGTCATGTTGATGAGTTCTTGTTTATAGAGAATTCAGGGTCAGACAAATACCTAGCAATACTGAGCATGGCATTGTGGAAAGAGAGGGGATTAAATAATGACAATACTGAAGATCCTTCCTCAGTGGCTGGGTCATGAATTTTACATTCAGTTTGATGGAAAGAAGAAAGGGTCCATGGTTGGTAATGTAAACTTAATTATGGACAGCTCTGTGTGCCTGAAATCAGTGCAAGCTAAAGTAAACTGGAAAAGCTGATTATCGGATCATTCATTCGAGATTTGGTAGCAGAACTTTAAGTGATTGCTCAAAATAGACAGAGCAGTTACATTGAAGCAAGAAGGAAAGATTCCAAGAGGAACATTCACGATCTGTAGTTAACTTAAAAAGTTAAAGATACTGTCAAATTAAAAATACATGTAACTTTGCAAAGACGTGTACAGAGAAGATTTGGCAGAATATAGGACAAAATATTTAAAAAAACAACAAATAACTAAAATATTAATGAAGAAAAAAATGAAAAATAAGATAAAGCAAGCAAGACGTATAAAAACATATCAAGTATTTCCATAGATGTATGAATACAAAGGATATTACAAGTTTGGTGGATATCTAAAAAGAAAAGAGTTCACAAAGTGAGCATTGCTCCTATAGAAAATCAGTCTGGGGAATTAATAATAGAAAACAAGGACTTGGCAGATGAAGTAAACAAGTGTTTTGCATCAGTAGTCACTATAGGGGGTACAAGTAACATTTCAGAAATAGCTGTAAATTGGGAATTGGGAGGCAGTAGCCCTAAGCAAATTGTTGAGGTTTTGGCTGACAAACTTTCAAGTTCTGGTGGATTTCATCCTTAGGTCTTAAAACATCGGCAAGTTATAAAATCATAGAGGGATATAACATAGACCCTTCAGTTCATTGAATATACACTGACCACCAACCACAGATTTATATTAATTCTATATCAATCCATTTTGATTTTCCTTTCATTTTCATTAAGTTGTTTCAAAGTCATAATAATGAAGGAAAGTCAAAATAGTTTATGGAATGTAACTCATGTTTCATTGGAGTTCATAAAAAAATTACTTGATGCAGTGACATATGTTGTGGATTAATAGGGACAAATGGCTGCACAATTGATAACATGCTACATCAAAAGTTATTGCAGAAAATAAAAAGGCACTGTTGTAGGAGACAACACACTGGCATGCATCTGAAGGTGCATACAACAGGATGCTCTTCATTGACTACATCTCAGCATTCAACACTATCATCCCTTTGAAACTAATCAACAAGCTCCAAGATCTTGGCCTTGATACCTCCTTGTGCAACTGGATCCTCAATTTCCTCGTTTGCAGAGCCTAGTCAGTACAGATTGCCAACAACACCTCCTCCACACTCAGCACCAGTACTGGTGCACCACAAGGCCATGTGCTTAGCCCCCTTCTGTCCTCAATGTACACATGACTGTGAGGCTATGTACAGCTCAAATGACACAAGTAAAGAGCATCCATCATCAAGGAGCTGCACCATCCAGGACATAATCTCTTCTTGCTGCTGCAATTGCGAAGGAGGTACAGGAAGCTTAAGTTCCACACCATCAGGTTCAGGAGCAGTCTTTCAACTATCAGGTACCTGAATCAGTGTGGATAATTTCACTCATCTCAAAGCTGAATTGATTCCACAACCTGTGGACTAACTTTCAAGGACTCTGTAACTCATGTTCTCATTATTACTGTGTTTTTTTTATTATTATTATTATTATTATTATTATTATTATTATTATTATTATTATTATATTTTTATTTTTTTCTCAGCTCAAGATGGTAAAACCTGATGTACAAGCATAGATGAGCACACTCATTTCTCAGTCGCTAGGAACTTTCAGACTATTCTGGTGGTGTTTAGTATTGTGGTTTTCTAGATAGTACTTTTATTATTGTTGTTGTTGTTCCTACTGTTGGACTTACACAGTTTGTCTTCTTTTGCATTTTAAATTTTGTCAGTCTTTATTTGTGTGTAGCTTTTCATTGATTCTATAGTATTTCTTTGTTCTACCAGCAAGAATCCCTGTAATAAAATGAACCTTAGGGTAGAAAATCATGGCATACCGTATATCTACTTTTAAAATAAATTTGCTTTGAATTTTGAAAGATTTTATGACAACTGGAAATAGAATAGGCAGAGTGGGTCTGTTTTTGGTTGGCATTATATAATGAGAGGTTGTCACAAGGATCACTGCTGAGAATTCAATGATTTACAATTCATATAAACTACTTCATGAAGGCACCAAAGGTTTGGCACAAAGATAAAAAGAAAGTAAATTGTCAAGAAGGTCTAAGAAGGATATAAATGAATATACTACAGATTTCTTAAGTGGTGAATAACGTGGTAAAATATGAAGTTATCCTTTCTGTCACAAAGTACAGAACACATTATCAAACTGCTGAGATTTTGCAGAGATCTGAGATCCTAAAAGATCAGAATGTCCTCATCCATCATTCACAAAATGGATCAGGTACAGCAGATAGCAATGAAAACTAACAGAATATTATCCTTTATTTCTAGCGAAACTGAGCACAAAAGTGGGAGGTGATGCATTAGTTATGTGTGGGCCTCATGATACCCCATTTAGAATACATTGTGCAGTAGGGGACTACTTACTCAATGAGATACATTGGAAATAGTTCAGAGATTTCCTCAACTAATTCTTGGAATGACAAGCTTAGCTTGTGAGGGAAGGTTAGGCTGGCTAAGATTTGCACCTGCTGGAGTTCAGGAAAGCAAGAACCTTCAATTAGGGGACACTATTTGAAAATAAGCATTTACTCATTTTAAGACAGAGATGAGGGGAACATTTTTCCTTTATAGACTCCTGTACTCTTTTCCAAAATGCAGTGAAAGCAAAGGTTTTAAAGCAGAGCTTTTAAGACAGAAGTAGATAAATACTTGAGTGCAAGGGGGTGAAATGTTGCCATGGGTACATGGCAGTGCAATTCAGTTAGCCATGATTTTATTAAATAATGAAGCAGGCTTAAGAGGTTAGATGGCATATTCCTTTGCCTAATTCATACAGAGCCAAGAATGTTTAAGCAGTCTATTCTATAACTTGGGGTTTGAAGTTATGGCTACTTATATTAAGAGCAATTAAATTTTGGAATGGGTAGAGGTCCAGAACTGATATATCAGAGTTGGAGAGCTAGAGGAGATAACAGAGAAAGAGAGGAGATGCATTAGTAGAAAGAAATGTTTGGCATGGAGTTAAAAATGAATGACTTGTAGAGTTATTCAGATATGTGTCATTACAATTGAGGGGTTATAAACAAACTGTAATTTTACATATAATTGTTTGGAAATGCTCTCTAACAATATGGCCACTCAAGCTAAGAGCATTGAAATGAATACTCTTAACTTTATGCATTGCCAGATGATATGCTACTTTTTTCCCATGGCAAGAATTTACCAATGCTTGAAGTACCAAATATTGTTTCATTCTTACTTGCTATTATCTCAGCTCTTTTTGCCCTTCAGTAGACTGATTTATTTTTAATCCACAAGGTGCTTTCCAAACTGTTGCAAAGGTCTGGTTCTTTCTTCTCAATGAAAACATCAGAAACACTGAATATATATTCTGCTCCAGAGAACAAGCACTTTGAACTAACTCTCTGCTTAAGTGCTTGTTCAGTATATTGTGCAATGCCATAAGTGGGCACACATATTAAGCCCTCATGCCTGCTTCAATACCTTTGATCTGTGGTTTAATGCTCTCTTGCACTGTGCATAATATGAAGGCTATTTTGTTACTGCAACAAACAAAAGTCTGTTTTTTTTTAAACACAGAGGCACTGTCAAAGTTGTCAAAGGCAAATAGAGAGTGTTGCACTAAATTTAAAAACTTTCATTCCATGCCTGCTTGGATATATTATCCCAATGATATCATTCTGTTAATTTTGGCAATTCTGGGGGTAATTGAAGTCCATTGACTTCTACAAGACCATGGTTCTCTATGAAACTACCAACCCACGATTCTGCCTCAAAGTAGCAAACTTTAGGGAATTTTTAAAGATTCTTAACAGTAGGTTCAATAAATTCAAATTATGCACCAAGGTCCAGAGATACCTCATAGCAGAGATCTCAATAGCAATCAAGAGCTTGAACCTTGATTGACGTTGCCTCTTACAGTGATTTTTCTCAAATGTTGCTTACTTTTAGCCAGTTATCACAAGAAAGACCAACAACACACATTGAATTGTCAAGTATATAGGACTGAGTAGTTTACCAAACACTGGAAGGAAAGTTTGATGAAGACATTTATTGCATTCGGTAGAAAATCCCAAATTCCAGTCATATGTTCAAATCAATTTGCTGTTTACAGGGAAATAGGTGACCAAGTTTTGATTGTTTCACCTCTGCTGGTGTTTTAATTAGCTTTTAGTAAAACAAATAGAGAAATATTTTGATTTGTTGAATCTTGTGAAAAAATGAAATTTTAACTTTGTTGATTGGCAACAAATTTTGTTTTGCCCTAATCTAAAAAGATTTTGCTTTAAACTAAAGATGGGCAAAAGTCTACAAATTCTACATCAATAAATAATAGTTAAGGCTAGGTTCCATTAATAAAATGACAAAAGGATGGTGTACTATATGCGTTATAGAGTGTAGCTTTGAGCTCATATTCCAACAAAAGGTAAGGGTCAGCGTGAAGGGCATCAGGGGCAGAGAAATGTTCCCTCCCCATTATCATTTGTTATTAAGCACACGCACATAACTGCAGAAATGTATGATATGCACCAGTTGGTTATTCCTCCAAAAGCAGTTCTAGTCACACTTCTGCATATATTACTAAGTTAAAAATAACTGAACTACCAAAGCTCCTTCATTCCTTAAAAACGATTACCTATTAAAATTATGCATGTTTTAATTAAGAGGCTTTGAACTTGAGATATTGTTATTTATATTTTACTGCTGATAAATTTATTGAAGGAAATTTGATACTTTTGCTTTCACACAGAGCCCTTGAGAAGCAGAACTATCCTTGATTCCTTGAATGTGATAGTAAAAGTGCAGAATAAATAGTGCTGTCTCAGCAAGTAGGCAATTTAAACATGCTTTTTGCTCAAGTGGCCATAAAGTGCTTAGTATGAATGGAACATATTAGAAGCATTGAAAAGCTGACGTCGGGAGACATTTCGATGCTCAAAGCTGTACCTTCTGCATATTAAATAAAAGTTACTGGATCATTGCTACACAAGTGGACGTTTTCTTTTATAAAATACTTTAGAAAGCAGTTAGGTTGGTCAATCCATTTGGTTTGATGCAGA